>NW_027649787.1:998228-3793848 GCF_965287045.1 Carcharhinus amblyrhynchos
TTGTGATCACTAGTCAGTGACCTACCAACTAGTGGAAGCAAAATATTCTTCTTCACCCTGCCTAGTTCTGAACACCTCAATAACGGTAACCTCTGAATTATCAGTGTTCCAACGGGGATATATGACACTTTTTTCTCTGTCTTGAACATGATAAATTGAAACTCCCCGCTCTGCAGAGACTTTGGCAGCTGTTTCATCTGAATCCATCCTTTCTGTTTGTTCCATATTTACCATAATGATTGCAATAGTTGGAAAGTTGAATTGTCCTTTATGTTCCTTCATTTCATTAGGAATATTATATTGAGTGTCGGAGTCTTAGCAGTGTGGAAGATCAGAAGGAACTTGGGGTCCGGGTCCGTAGGACTCTCAAATTGGCTTTGCAGGTGGAGGATGTGGTTAAGAAGGTGTACTGGCCTTCATTAATCGAGGGATTGAGTTTAGGAGTTGGGAGATAATGCTGCAACTTTGTAAGACTCTACTCAGACCCCACTTGGAGTACTGTGCGCAGTTTTGGTCGCCTCACTACAGGAAGGATGTGGAAGCTATTGAGAGGATGCAGAGGAGATTTACAAGGATGTTGCCTGGATTGGGAGGCATGCCTTATGAAGTTAGGTTGAGGGAGCTGGGACTCTTCTCCCTGGAGAGACGAAGGTTGAGAGGCAACCTGATAGAGGTTTATAAAATGTTGAGAGGAATAGATAGGGTGGATTCTCGGAGGCTATTTCCCAGGGCTGAAATGGTCGCTACGAGAGGACACAGGGTTTAAGGTGCTGGGGAGCAGGTACAGAGGAGATGTCAGGGGTAAGTTTTTCACTCAGAGGGTGGTGAGTGAGTGGAATCGGTGGTGGTGGAGGTGAATTTGATAGGGTCTTTTAAGAGATTTCTGGATGCGTACGTGGGATTTAATAGGATTGAAGGTTATAAGTAAGCCTAGTAGGTAGGGATATCATCGGCGCAACTTGTGGGCTGAAGGGCCTGTAGTTTTTCTATGTTCTATGTTCAAAGATGTGCGGGTTCAGTGAATTGGCCATGCTAACATGTCCCTCAGTCTACCGGAACAGGCGCCGGAATGTGGTGACACGGGGATTTTCACAGTAACTTCATTGCATTGTGAATGTAAGCCGACTTCTGATTAATAAATAAACTTCAAGTATCGAGAGCCCGATAAAAAATGAAGAGCAGTATTGGCTCTCTGGAACATTTCTCTGGAAGATATCAGGCAACTGGAGAGAGGGGCACTTCACAAAAACCTTAAGGGGAGCAGTTAATTGAATTCCGATCACAGATATCATAAAGCATTGAAATTTTGGAATACACTGGTGTGGCTGTGTGCACTAGTGAGAATGGTGATCGGCACTAACTGAGCTTCACACTGCCTCAGCTCAGAGTGGAGTGGAAAGGCTTCTGAGCAGTTTCCCCCTCTCTCGTACAAAAAGACCCGCACTTGGGAAAGTTTCCTGTCTTTATGACGCTGTCAGAGAGCAAAGAACAAAGAAAATTACAGCACAGGAACAGACTCTCGGGGACTGCAAGCCTGCACCGACCATGCTACCCGACTGAATGAAAAATCCCTACCTACTGGGGGACCGTATCCCTCTATTCCCATCCTATTCATGTATTTGTCCAGACGCCCCTTGAAAGTCACTACCGTATCTGTTTCCAGTACCTCCTCCAGTGAGTTCCATGCACCCACCACCCTCCATGTTCAAAAAAATTGCCTTATAAGAACATAAGAGCATAAGAAATAGGAGCAGGAGTAGGCCATCTAGCCCTTCGAGCCTGCCCCGCCATTCAATAAGATCATGGCTGATCTGTCGTGGCTCAGTTCCACTTTCCCGCCCTCTCCCCATAACCCTTAATCCCCTCGCTTATCAAAAACCCATCAACCCACGTCTTAAAAATATTTAGCGAGGCAGCCTCCACCACTTCAACGGGCAGAGAATTCCAGAGATTCACCACCCTTTGAGTGAAGAAGTTCCTCCTCAACTCCATTCTAAACCGCCCCCCCTTTATCTTGAGGCTGTGCCCTCTAGTCCTACTGTCCTTTCTGAGCGGGAAGAGTCTCTCCACCTCTATCCTATCCATCCCATTCATCATCTTATACGTCTCAATGAGATCTCCCCTCATTCTTCTAAACTCTAACGAGTACAAGCCTAGTTTATTCAGCCTCTCCTCATAGCTCAACCCCCTCAACTCTGGTATCAGCCTAGTAAACCTCCTCTGCACTCTCTCCAAGGCCAAAATATCCTTGTGTAAGTGTGGCGCCCAAAACTGCACACAGTACTCCAGCTGCGGCCTCACCAGTGCCCTATACAGCTGCAGCAAGACCTCCCCACTTTTATATTCAATCCCCCTCGCTATGAAGGCCAACATCCCATTTGCCTTCCTGACCACCTGCTGCACCTGCAAGCTGGGTTTTTGCAACTCATGCACAAGGACCCCGAGGTCCCTCTGCACCGTCGCCTGCTGCAGTTTTTCTCCACGTAAGTAATGGTCCTTCCTACCATTATTCCTACCAAAGTGGACCACCTCACACTTGCCAACATTAAATTCCATTTGCCATTTCCTGGCCCATTCGCCCAGCCTATCTAGATCCTTCTGCAGACTCTCCACACCCTCCGCACAATTTGCCGTTCCCCCAATCTTGGTGTCATCAGCAAATTTCGACACCCTACACTCGGTTCCCTCCTCCAGATCATCTATATAAATGGTAAATAGCTGAGGCCCCAGCACCGACCCCTGGGGCACTCCACTAGTCACCAACCGCCAATCCGAATAGCACCCATTGACCCCCACTCTCTGCCTCCTATTTGAGAACCAGTCCTCTATCCACGCTAACACCCTACCCCCAACTCCATGCCCTCTTATCTCCTTTAAATCTTGAACATCAAACCTTGAATCTATGCCCTTGAGTCTTTGACCCTAGAATGAAGACTTCTGACTATCCACTCTGTACATGCCCCTTATTATCTTATAGATTTCTATCAGGTCGTGCCTCAACCTCCAGTAGGAACAACCAAGTTTTTCCACCCTCTCCTCATAGCTAATGCCTTCCAAACAAGGCAATACCCTGGTATTTTTTTTTCTGGACCCTCTCCAAAGCCTCCACACCTTTCTGGGAGTGTGGAGACCAGAATTGAACGCTATATTCCAAGTGCGGCCTAAATAATCTTCTAACTCGGTTTTGTATTGTCATGTTATCACCGCAGCCCCTGTCAACATATCCTTGAGACTGAGAATATCTACTCTATTCTTTGTAGAGCTGCAAATTCGTTAGCTGTTTCTTGAGAAGCGTTATTTTTCAACCGATGTGTCTGGAACTCCGCACCCTGTTAAGTCTCGTTTGCAGACTGTGACATTTTCCTGCGAAAATATTAGCTGCGCATTATCTAAATCATTATACGAGTATTCAGAAAGGGTCACAACAGTCGGGGAATCTGCCTGTACCATCCTGGAATGGGAAATAAGAATATTAGATACCTTTATATAACTGCCTTGGATAGTAGCAATTGTGGAGTCTAAAAAGAGGAAACACCCACGTTCCATCAAAGCCCCCAGATCTCAGCGTGTCCCTGGGGACGGTGGAGAGAGATAGATAGACACAGAGAGACAGACGGACAGGTGGACAGGCAGACAGACAGACAGACAGAGACAGGGATAAACTTAGAGAGAAATGGAGACATAGATGGAGATCAGTATGGGTTTTCTTTGAAACACAACCATCAAAGTTGACCCCTCATCCAGTAAGTGTTGCAGCAATTCATTGCATCTGAACATAGAACGTAGAACACTACAGCACAAACAGGCCTTTCAGCCCACAAGTTACGCTGATCCTATCCCCACTGACCAGGGCTATCTATAACCCTCAATCCCATTAGATCCCATATACTCATCCAGAAGTCTTTTAAAAGACCCCAGCGAGTTCGCCTCCACCACCGATGGCAGCCAATTCCACTCACTCACCACCCTCTGAGTGAAAAACGTACCCCTAACATCACTTCTGTACTTGCCTCCCCGCACCTTAAACCTGTGTCCTCTCGTAGCGACCATTTCAGCCCTGGGAAATAGCCTCTGAGAATCCACCCTATCTATACCTCCCAACATTTTATAAACCTCTATCAGGTCGCCTCTCAACCTTCGTCTCTCCAGGGAGAAGAGTCCCAGCTCCCTCAACCTATCCTCATAAGGCATGCCTCCCAATCCAGGCAACATCCTTGTAAATCTAAACCTGTTTCACAATTCCCTTTTATCTCCGATTATCCTCATATGAAACCAATTGCTTAATAAATGATTTGTTTAAATGACAGGAGATGTGAACTGCCTCGAATCCAATGGAAAAGGGAGCCCTTATTTTCGACGTCTCGTCAAAAGGTTTGGTGCAGAGCCCAACTTACACAGACCTCCCCAACACCAGCAGAACTGATGAGATATCGCGTGACAGATATCCGCCAGTCAGATCTCTCCACTGAGTGACAGCCTCTTCCGTGGAAACAAACTCACTTCACCTGTAAACACTGATGATCTGTTTCTCATGTCTAAATAACGGACTGTGCTCATAAATAAACGTCACAGCAGCAATCGCAGTAAAATACCCGCGTCTTGTTTGTTTTAAGAACATAAGAAATAGGAGCAGGAGTCGGCCATCTAGCCCTTCGAGCCTGCCCCGCCATTCAATAAGATCATGGCTGATCTGAAGTGGATCAGTTCCACTTTCCCGCTTTCTCCCCTGTCTATCAGAAACCTATCAACCCGTGACTTAAATATATTCAGCGAGGCAGCCTCCACCACTTCAACGGGCAGAGAATTCCAGCGATTCACCACCCTTTGAGTGAAGAGGTTCCTCCTCAACTCTGATCTAAACTGCCCCCCCCCTTTATCTTGAGGCTGTGCCCTCTAGTCCTGCTGTCCTTTCTGAGCGGGAAGAATTTCTCTACCTCTATCCTATCCATCCCCTTCATTATCTTATACGTCTCTATAAGATCCCCCTCAGCCTTCTAAACTCCAACGAGTACAGACCAGTCTATTTAGTCTCTCTTCATCGTCCAACCCCCTCAACTCCAGTATCAGCCTAGTAAACCTCCTCTGCACTCCCTCCAAGGCCAAAATATCCTTGCGTAAGTGCGGCGACCAAAACTGCACACAGTACTCCAGCTGCGGCCTCACCAATGCCCTATACAGTTGTAAATGCGTCTAGTTTGGGGGCGTTTAAGAGATCCGTGGATAGGTTTATGGATGGAAAGGGTTTGGTTTAGGTTAGAGGGTCATTGTTTTTTAACTGGTCGGCGCAACATCGTGGGCCGAAGGGCCTGTTCTGTGCTGTAACGTTCTATGTTCTATGTTCTATACAGCGGCAGCAAGACCTCCCTGCTTTTATATTCTATCCCCCTCGCTATAAAGGCCAGCATCCCATTCACCTTCTCGATCACCCACTGCACCTGCAGACTGGGTTTCAGAGGATACACTCGGTTCCCTCCTCCAGATCATCTATATAAATGGTAAATAGCTGAGGCCCCAGCACCGACCCCTGGGGCACCCCACTAGTCACCAACCGCCAATCCGAATAGCACCCATTGACCCCCACTCTCTGCCTCCTATTTGACAACCAATCCTCTATCCACGCTAACACCCTACCCCCAACTCCATGTCCCCTGACCTTCTACAATTACCTCTTGTGAGGTACTTTGTCAAACGCCTTCTGAAAATCCAGAAAGGTTTAGAACGGAGTTGAGGAGGAACTTCTTCACTCAAAGGGTGGTGAATCTCTGGAATTCTCTGCCCGTTGAAGTGGTGGAGGCTGCCTCGCTAAATATATTTAAGACATGGGTTGATGGGTTTTTGATAAGAGAGGGGATTAAGGGTTATGGGAAGAGGGCGGGAATGTGAAACTGAGCCACGACAGATCAGCCATGATCTTATTGAATGGCGGGGCAGGCTCGAGGGGCTGGATGGCCTACTCCTGCTCTTATTTCTTATGTTCTTATGTTCTAATTCTCAGCCATATTTCGCTCTGCGGTCACCAAGACAGTTCAAGAAAGCACAATTACTTTCCCACCAAAGCAAGAATCTCGTGTGTGTGTGTGTGTGTGTGTATCTCTCTGTCTCTCTCTCACACACACACATTATATATAATCAATTGGTCTTTCATCTTATCTTGATCAAACCACTTTCACACATTCCATCTTCTGAATCATGGCCAGAGAAATTCTGCCTTCCTTTCTTCTAGCAAACCTTTTCTAAAAAAAAAACACAAAAACTTACAAGCATGCCACACATATTACAAGTTACAATAATTATCATATAAACTAATGGTGACACGGGAAATCCCGCGCCGATAACCCGATGATTACAAATAGTATTTTCACAAATTCGAAATCAGTAAAACATTTGTTTATTTATGCATAACAAATAATACTCATGTGCAATAATTAAAATAAGTTTAAAACATACAGCTTGAGTGAGGCAACAACAGTAGTATTATGTTCTTATCAGCTACATAAAAATAGCAGAAGGATAAAATGTGAATGCAAATATATACGGAGAGAAGAACAGGCTCCTGTTTTCACTGTAAGAATGCTCTTTTGAACCTGGACCTCAGGTTTACCGCGTCATAAGGGTCCATGGTTAGCTATCTCTTGCGACACGCGGGGGCCTGGTCAGCAGGTTTAGGTGTTGGTCTGACGATGCTGCCTACATTGGGGGAAGAGTGTGGGGGGGGGGGGTGTTGAGCTCCTACCTCTTTACGTAAAGTATGTCTTCTTGTCTATTTTGGGCGGACCACACAGCTCCGGTGGCGATTGGAAATCCTGGCCCGTTACCTTTTGGATGCAGCAGATGGTGGCGGTTGCTGGAAGAATCGCCAACCTGGTGAAACCGACATTCCGAGGGAGGAACCTCAGGGGGGGGGGGTCACCAGCCAAGATGCTGATAGGATTTAAGGACACCAAAAAAAGTGACGAGCCGCCCCCCCAATCCCCAACCCCCCCCCCACTCCCATCCAAAACACAGCCAGATTCAAATAATATCGTGTTCTGTCTTTCCATTTCTGCAGCTCCACACTCTATTTCTGTCTCCTTGACGTGTTCCATCTCCCTCTCTTCCTTTCTCTCTTTGCCTGCCCCTCTCTGCCTCTCTCCCCCTCACTCTCTCCTCCTCTCCCAATCGATCTGTCGCTACGTATGTCCGATTCCGTCCACTTGGACCATTCCCCTTCCCTCTTCCTGCCCCCACCCCAATTTCGCCATCTCACTGACCGTTGCCTGGCTCACAAAGCAATCGATTTCGGGGGACAATTCGCAAGGTGGTCTTTATTTGAAGGGTGCGAGTCGTTAGATACAGTTGGAAACATCATTTGACAGAACACACTTGGAGTAACTTGCACAGTCTTTTGACGCACCGATTAATGCATTTGCCTTCAAGCCAGTGGGGCAAAGTATCAGCGGATTTTTTGTTTGGACATATAAGTTTTAGTTTTAATGAAGAGAGGGGTCGACCTGTTACAGTATTCACTTGTGTTGCTGTTCTTTGTGGTTATATTTTAGTTCCGAGGTTGTGTCTCACTGTTCTCCCTCTGTCATGCATACTTTCCATTTGTATCCCTGACTCAGCCTGTTAGCCTGTTGGGGGGGTGGGGGAGGGTGGGGAGAGAGATGCAGAGGAAGATTTAGCCTGCATTTCCTCTGTCTATGACCACAAGCGCACAGAAATACTTATCTGGAGATTTTCTGTCTCTGATAGCCAGCGTTACATTTCGTTTTGGGACTGTTTGTTGGGACGGTTAACCCGAGCTCTGCTTGTTATCGGTTGAAATTAGAATGCTATTGGGTGATTTGGTAATATGTAGCATAGAACGTTCCAGTGCAGTACAGGCCCTCTGGCCCTCGATGTTGCGCCGACCAGTGGAACCAATCTAATGACCTCTAACCTAAACTATTCCAATGTTATCCATATGCCTCTCCACTGACCATCTGAACGCCCTTAAAGTTGGCGAGTCCACAACTGCTGTAGGCAGGGCATTCCACACCCTTACTACCCTCTGAGTAAAGAACCTACCTCCGTTCTATAATTACCACCCCTAATTTAAAGCTATGTCCCCTCGTGTTAGCCATCACCATCCGAGGAAAAAGGCTCTCACTGTCCACCCTACCTAACCCTCTGATCATCTTGTATGCCTCAGTTAGGTCACCTCGTAACCTTCTTCTCTTTAACGAAAATAACCTCAAGTCCCTCAGCCTTCTCCCATAAGACTTTCCCACCAAACCAGGCAACATCCTGGTCATAATGAGGAGCATGGGAAAACACCTTCCTGGCTGTTGGCGCAGAGAACGGGGTTCAGGATTGGGGCAGGGAATTTTAGAAACTTGTAATGCAAAGATGTTGAGGAGAAAAACATTGTGAGATATCAAAGTTATTCCAATGTTGAATAACAGAGAGCTAATTCACAAAGAGTCCGGATTTTGCGCATCCAAGACACATTCCCAAAGGCGAGCGACACTAAGTTTCATCAGATTACAGGTGACAATGTTATTCTTATTGAATTTACAGTCTTTCACTCAAGGCAGGATGTCAGTGATAAGTCAAGGAGAAAGAAGGAGGGATCATGAGGGACATAAAAAACAAAGACACAATGGCGGTAACACAATGAATTTTAATATAAACCCTGATTAGTATTCGAGAGCTATGAATGGATCTGGATGAGAGCCATGCTACACAGAGTAACATAAGAACATAAGAACATAAGAAATAGTAGCAGGAGTAGGCCATCTAGCTCCTCGAGCCTGCCCCGCCATTCAATAAGATCATGGCTGATCTGTCGTGTCTCAGTTCCACATTCCCGCCCTCTCCCCATAACCCTTAATCCCCTCGCTTATCAAAAACCCATCAACCCACGTCTTAAAAATATTTAGCGAGGCAGCCTCCACCACTTCAACGGGCAGAGAATTCCAGAGATTCACCACCCTTTGAGTGAAGAAGTTCCTCCTCAACTCCGTTCTAAACCGCCCCCCCTTTATCTTGAGGCTGTGCCCCCTAGTCCTACTGTCCTTTCTGAGCGGGAAGAGTCTCTCCACCTCTATCCTATCCATCCCATTCATCATCTTATACGTCTCAATGAGATCTCCCCTCATTCTTCTAAACTCTAACGAGTACAAGCCTAGTTTATTCAGCCTCTCCTCATAGCTCAACCCCCTCAACTCCGGTATCAGCCTAGTAAACCTCCTCTGCACTTCCTCCAAGGCCAAAATATCCTTGCGTAAGTGCGGCGCCCAAAACTGCACACAGTACTCCAGCTGCGGCCTCACCAGTGCCCTATACAGCCGCAGCAAGACCTCCCTACTTTTATATTCAATCCCCCTCGCTATGAAGGCCAGCATCCCATTCGTAATGGGGAGGAATTATGGAAAAAGGAGAAATGAAATCCGTCAACTTGTGCAGACAACTCTAAAAGATCATGGAGATACATATTAACTCAATCCCAGTACAGTGAAATTCAGCGGGTGTGCTTGTAAACCAATATTTTGACCTGTATGTGCATTAACAGCCTGAGTTAACATTTTCCTAGGACTACTTCTCTTGCTGCAGCTGTATAGGGCATTGGTGAGGCCGCAGCTGGAGTACTGTGTGCAGTTTTGTTCGCCGTACTTACGCAAGGATATTTTGGCCTTGGAGGGAGTGCAGAGGAGGTTTACTAGGCTGATACCGGAGTTGAGGGGGTTGAGCTATGAGGAGAGGCTGAATAAACTAGGCTTGTACTCGTTAGAGTTTAGAAGAATGAGGGGAGATCTCATTGAGACATATAAGATGATGAATGGGATGGATAGGATAGAGGTGGAGAGACTCTTCCTGCTCAGAAAGGACAGTAGGACTAGAGGGCACAGCCTCAAGATAAAGGGGAGGGCGGTTTAGAACAGAGTTGAGGAGGAACTTCTTCACTCAAAGGGTGGTGAATCTCTGGAATTCTCTGCCCGTTGAAGTGGTGGAGGCTGCCTCGCTAGATATATTGAAGTCACGGGTAGATAGGTTTCTGATAGACAGGGGAATTAAGGGGAGAAAGCGGGAAAGTGGAACTGATCCACTTCAGATCAGCCATGATCTTATTGAATGGCGGGGCAGGCTCGAGGGGCTGGATGGCCGACTCCTGCTCCTATTTCTTACGTTCTTATTTTTCATTCTTGGAATCAAACTCCTCACTCGCCTTCCTTGGACGTGACGTTCCTGCCCAATGCCTGTCCCGAGGCGAGGGAGAGCTGGCAGCGACCAGGAATGGAAAATCTATGGGTGATAGATTGCGTAATTGTGCGACACTTACAGATTTCAATCAAGTCAGCAGTTTTGCCTCCGTACAATAAATTCATTAACTCTGAAGTGTTATGCAACATTGAGGATTAAACACTTACATAAGAACATAAGAACATAAGAAATAGGAGCAGGAGTAGGCCATCTAGCCCCTCGAGCCTGCCCCGCCATTCAATAAGATCATGGCTGATCTGTCGTGGCTCAGTTCCACATTCCCGCCCTCTCCCCATAACCCTTAATCCCCTCGCTTATCAAAAACCCATCAACCCGCGTCTTAAAAATATTTAGCGAGGCAGCCTTCAACGGGCAGAGAATTCCAGAGATTCACCACCCTTTGAGTGAAGAAGTTCCTCCTCAACTCCGTTCTAAACCGCCTCCCCTTTATCTTGAGGCTGTGCCCCCCTAGTCCTACTGTCCTTTCTGAGCGGGAAGAGTCTCTCCACCTCTATCCTATCCATCCCATTCATCATCTTATACGTCTCAATGAGATCTCCCCTCATTCTTCTAAACTCTAACGAGTACAAGCCTAGTTTATTCAGCCTCTCCTCATAGCTCAACCCCCTCAACTCCGGTATCAGCCTAGTAAACCTCCTCTGCACTCCCTCCAAGGCCAAAATATCCTTGCGTAAGTGCGGCAACCAAAACTGCACACAGTACTCCAGCTGCGGCCTCACCAATGCCCTATACAGCTGCAGCAAGACCTCCCTACTTTTATATTCAATCCCCCTCGCTATGAAGGCCAGCATCCCATTCGCCTTCCTGACCACCTGCTGCACCTGCAGGCTGGGTTTTTGCGACTCATGCACAAGGACCCCGAGGTCCTTCTGCACCGTCGCCTGCTGCAGTTTTTCGCCACGTAAGTAATAGTCCTTCCTACCATTATTCCTACCAAGGTAGGGATGGGGAAGGAGACAACTCTGGCTGCAGTTTCCCTGCTCTCCTGCTGCTGGCGATCCCAGTATCATTCTGGCCAACTGGATTCCCAAATTTCATAACTTTACCTCTTGCCTAACAGAGCACTAAACATTCCAGAGAATATCATGCAACTCTGTGAATTTTTCACTCAGAAGGTGAGTGGAACCGATTGCCATCGGTGGTGGTGGAGGCGAACTCACTGGGGTACTTTAAGAGACTTTTGGATGAGTACATGGGACTTAGTAAGATTGAGGGTTATAGGTACGCCTAGGGGGTATGGATATCATTGGCACAACTTGTGGGCCGAAGGGCCTGTTTGTGCTCTAGTTTTTCTATGTTCTAACATTCCAACCACACACTCCAAAAACTACACCTGCCTCTCGGTGTCTATTGGTTGCATTGTTTATTAATAAACCGGATGATTGGTTTCACTGGATAATTCCTGAGGCTTATTATCTGCTCTCTAAATTTGGACTGTGTCACCCCATAGATAAACGTGTTTGTGCAGCAACTTAAGTTCCTCAGCATCCATCCAACTTGCTGAAATATGTATTCAGAATCGTTGTAGCCTCCGGGATCCTTCCCTGCCGTGTTGTAGTAGAAGAATTCGATAACCGTTACCGACCACAGCAAAATAAAGTTGCCAGAAATGGTGAAGAGCAGAATGATGGACTTCCTCCGACTCTCCATTTCTGGATCACTGCGATTTCCTGCCTTGCTCTCTCCCCTGAAGCCCTGACGGACCCGACTTGCCGTTAAGATATGTCTAACCGTCAGAGCATTGAGCAGCACGATTAAAGTGAAAGGTAGAAGTGGGGTTATAATAGTGTCAAACCAGTCAAATCCCACCCACGCTGGCTCTGTATAATAGTTAGGATTCATAAAACAGTACCATGATGTGTTGTCAATGATCATCCCAGCTTCTTGTGGGAAATAGAAGGGAATATTTTTTAAACAGATTAGGCTGCAGGTTGTTATTAGGACGATGGTCGCAGTTTTCTTGGTGCAATATTTTACTTTGAGTTCCCGGCAACAGATTGCTACAAATCGATCAAACGAGAAAGTGACAGTACACCAGACGGAACAGTCTGTGGCAGCACGGCTCAGGAGAACGATGACGCTGCACACGGGTGTCATATTCAGGAACGATCTCGGGAAATAGTAGTTACTGATCCACCACAGAATAACCTCATTGACAATAAGCAGCAGATCAGCCACTGCCATGGTCACCAGGTAGCGAGTGGTACAGGTAGAAAGGCCACACTTCCCCTGGGACAAGATCAGGATGGCCAGTAGATTAACTGTAAGGAAGAGAGAAGTGAAATTGAACCATGGGCTAAAGGCGAAATATTTACCATTAATGACCTAGACATAGAACATAGAACATTACAGCGCAGAACAGGCCCTTCGGCCCACGATGTTGCGCCGACCAGTTAAAAAACAATGACCCACTAATTATCTGCTCTCTAAATTTGGACTGTGTCACCCCATAGATAAATGTGTTTGTGCAGCAACTTAAGTTCCTCAGCATCCATCCAAGAGAGGGTACAGAGGAGATTTACAAGGATGTTGCCTGGACTGGGAGGCATGCCTTATGAAGTTAGGTTGAGGGAGCTGGGACTCTTTTCCCTGGAGAGACAAAGGTTGAGAGGCGACCTGATAGAAGTTTACAAAATGTTGAGAGGAAATAGATAGGGTGGACTCTCAGAGGCTATTTCCCCGGGTTGAAATGGTTGCTACGAGAGGACACAGATTTAAGGTGCAGGGAGGGAAGTTCAGAAGTGATGTTAGGGGTAAGTTTTTCACTCAGAGGGTGGTGAGTGAATGGAATCGGCTGCCGTCAGTGGTGGTGGAGGCGAACTCGCTGGGGTCTTTTAAAAGACTTCTGGATGAGTATATGGGGTTTAATGAGATTGAGGGTTATAGATAGGTCTGTAGGTTGGTAGGTGTTGATGTGATCGGCGCAACTCGTGGGCCGAAGGGCCTGTTTGTGCTGTAGTGTTCTATGTTCTATGTTCTAATCTAAACCAATTCCTTTTCGTCCATAAACCTATCCACGGATCTCTTAAACGCCCCCAAACTAGGCGCATTTACAACCGCAGCAGGCAGGGCATTCCAGTCCCTCACCACCCTCTGGGTAAAGAACCTACCCCTGACATCCGTCCTATAACTACCCCCCCTTAATTTAAAGCCGTGCCCCCTCGTGCTAGCTTTCTCCATCCGAGGGAAAAGGCTATCACTGTCCACCCTATCTAAACCTCTAATCATCTTATATGTTTCAATAAGATCCCCTCTTAGCCGCCTTATTTCTAGCGAAAAAAACCCCAAATCCCTCAGCCTCTCCTCATAGGACCTCCCCTCCATACCAGGCAACATCCTGGTAAACCTCCTCTGCACCCTCTCCAAAGCCTCCACATCCTTCCTGTAACGTGGGGACCAGAACTGCACACAGTACTCCACATTTCGGACGTTCCCAGTCCCTGTAGTCTCCTAGTCCAACCTATGCTTCCTAATTCTCTCCTAATAGCCTCATAATTACCCTTCCCCCAGCTAAAACTACTGACCCGAAGTTCATGCCTATCCCTTTCCATCACTAAGGTGAACGTAACCGAATTGTGGTCACTATCACCAAAATGCACCCCAACTTCCAAGTCTAGCACCTGGTCTGGCTCATTTCCCAGTGAATTGAAAAAAAAAACTGAAAAAAGTGATGCCTTCACCAGTTAGAAGCAAAAAGGAAATGAATGGACTCAAGTGACTGAGGCAACGCGGTGACACAGTGCTTAGGACTGCTGCTCCACATTACCCGTGACCCAGGTTCGATTCCTGGCTTGCGTGGAATTTGCGCATTCTCCCCGTGTCTGAGTGGGTTTCCTCCAGATGCTCCGGTTTCCTCCCTCAGCCCAAAGATGGCCATGCTAACTAGCCCCTCGGTGACAGGGTGGCAAGCTTGGATACCTGGGGATATGGCCTGATTGAGAGTGTGGTTGGTGCAGGTTCAGTGCAGACTCATCGGTCTCTCTCTGCACTGTAGAGATTCTACAAAACACAATCACCAAATTTTTTGGCAGATCATCAGTGATTAGTGTAACGCAAAAAAGAGCTCTAACGCGGTCATTACTGGGTCAACTGACCCAGGGGCAGGCAGGGGAGGAGACAGAGAAACATTCCCACAATTAATAATCATTATAAGAAAGATGTGGAGGCTTTGGAAAGGGTGCAGAGGAGGTTTACCAGGATGTTGCCTGGGATGGTGGGAAGGTCTTATGAGGAAAGGCTGAGGGATTTGAGGTTATTTATATCAGAGAGAAGAAGGTTACGAGGTGACCTACTTGAGGCATACAAGTCTGTGCCCTATATGCTCTGTCTGAGGCCATTCTCTCCATTCACCTGAAGAAGAGGGAAACCCCTCGAAAGCTAGTGAGCTTACCATCAAATAAATCGGATGGACTAAAACCTGGTGTTGTCAGACTTTTTATTGGAGAGGGTGGACAGTGAGAGCCTTTTTCCTCGGATGGTGACGGCTAACACGAGGGGACATAGATTTAAATCGAGGGGTGGTAATTGTAGGAGGGATGTCAGAGGTAGATTCTTTACTCAGAGGGTGTGGAATGCCCTGCCTGCAGCAGTTGTGGACTCGCCAATGTTAAGGGCGTTGAAATGGTCAGTGGATAGGCATATGGATAACATTGGAATAGTTTAGAACATAAGAAATAGGAGCAGGAGTCGGCCATCTAGCCCCTCGAGCCTGGCCCGCCATTCAATAAGATCATGGCTGATCTGTCGTGTCTCAGTTCCACATTCCCGCCCTCTCCCCATAACCCTTAATCCCCTCGCTTATCAAAAACCTATCAACCCGCGTCTTAAAAATATTTAGCGAGGCAGCCTCCACCACTTCAACGAGCAGAGAATTCCAGAGATTCACCACCCTTTGAGTGAAGAAGTTTCTCCTCAACTCCGTTCTAAACCGCCCCCCCCTTTATCTTGAGGCTGTGCCCTCTAGTCCTACTGTCCTTTCTGAGCAGGAAGAGTCTCTCCACCTCTATCCTATCCATCCCATTCATCATCTTATACGTCTCAATGAGATCTCCCCTCATTCTTCTAAACTCTAATGAGTACAAGCCTAGTTTATTCAGCCTCTCCTCATAGCTCAACCCCCTCAACTCCGGTATCAGCCTAGTAAACATCCTCTGCACTCCCTCCAAGGACAAAATATCCTTGCGTAAGTAAGACGCCCAAAACTGCACACAGTACTCCAGCTGCGGCCTCACCAATGCCCTATACAGCCGCAGCAAGACCTCCCTACTTTTATATTCAATCCCCCTCGCTATGAAGGCCAGCATCCCATTCGCCTTCCTGACCACCTGCTGCACCTGCAAGCTGGGTTTTTGCGATTCATGCACAAGGACCCCCAGGTCCCTCTGCACCGTCGCCTGCTGCAGTTTTTCGCCACGTAAGTAATAGTCCTTCCTACCATTATTCCTACCAAAGTGGACCACCTCACACTTGCCAACATTAAATTCCATTTGCCATTTCCTGGCCCATTCGCCCAGCCTATCTAGATCCTTCTGCAGACTCTCCACACCCTCCGCACAATTTGCCGTTCCCCCAATCTTGGTGTCATCAGCAAATTTCGACACCCTGCACTCGGTTCCCTCCTCCAGATCATCTATATAAATGGTAAATAGCTGAGGCCCCAGCACCGACCCCTGGGGCACTCCACTAGTCACCAACCGCCAATCCGAATAGCACCCATTGACCCCCACTCTCTGCCTCCTATTTGACAACCAATCCTTTATCCACGCTAACACCCTACCCCCAACTCCATGTCCCCTGACCTTCTGCAATAACCTCTTGTGAGGCACCTTATCAAACGCCTTCTGAAAATCAAGAAAGACCACATCCACCGGCTCTCCTCTATCCACCACCCTAGACATAGGTTAGAGGGTCATTAGATTGGTTCCACTGGTCGGCACAACACGGAGGGCTGAAGGGCCTGTACTGCGCTGGAATGTTCTACGTTCTACAAGGTGGGTGGCCCCACTAAACGTGTTCATAATATCACAATTTTAAATTAAACTCATTTTAAACGTTATTTATTCATTTTTTTTTCCTCTGGCATTACCCATTACACGCCAACCTCCAAATGAAGGCAGATCATCGAAAGGACACCTACCTGCAGCAGGAAGCCATAAAGTTGACACAACTGCCTGGCAGGGGATTAAGCCCAGCACCCACTACTCCCTCCCTCAGCCCCACCCTCTATAACCCCACGCATTTCCCATGGCTAGTCCACCGAATTAATCAGTGGGTACAATGGGTCAATTTAGCATTGCCAATCCATCGAACCGTTTAGACTGTGGAAGGACGCTCTGTGTGTGTGTGTCCCCCCGAGGATCCCCACACAGACACGGGAACCCGCTACCTGAGGCAGCAGTTCTATCCAAGATGCCACCTTTCCATCCTCCATTTTTATCTTGTGAGCAGCATCCAAATTTAATGAATAATTTAGTTGAAGTTTGCATGGTTGTCAGAATTTCGCACAGTATTGCACTAGAAATGATTGTGATTTTTAAAGAAAATGCATCGTTAATGATGCAGTTCTTTAGCACTCGACCTGATCTTGATAATTTAGAGAAGAACTCGGGCAAGGATTCCAGTGATACACGTGTCCAGCTGAAGGAGGCATCTTGTTATCGTAGAACCCTACAAGTGCAGAAAGAGGCGCTTCGAGTCTGTACCAGACACAATCCCACCCCAGACCCTACACCCCCATATATTACACCCACTAATCCCTCAAACCTACACATCCCTGGGCACTAAGAGGCAATTAGTTAGCACGGCCAATCAACCAAACCCGCACATCTTTGGACTGTGGGAGGAAACTGGTGCACCCGGAGGAAACCCACGCAGACACGAGGAGAATGTGCAAACTCCACGCAGACAGAGACCCGAGCCGGGAATCGAACCCAGCACCTGTGAAGAAGCAGTGCTAACCCACTGTGCTACTGTGCACCCCCTAATGCTTAGTAAATGTAAATTTCAAGCACATTGGCCATGTGGCTAAAACCCAAATGATAGATGTGAGCTGCGTTCATTAGATTTTATTTATTTAGTCATCAAGTCTGTTGAAAACCAGAAATCTACTAAAGCAAACTCTCGGGCATCACATATTCTCATTGAGGGGACAGAGCTCTGTGGCACAGAAACAATAGTAATGATTAATCTAATCTAGTCCACATTCCCGCCCTCTCCCCATAACCCTTAATCCCCTCTCTTATCAAAAACCCATCAACCCGCGTCTTAAAAATATTTAGTGAGGCAGCCTCCACCACTTCAACGGGCAGAGAATTCCAGAGATTCACCACCCTTTGAGTGAAGAAGTTCCTCCTCAACTCCGTTCTAAACCGCCCCCCCCTTTATCTTGAGGCTGTGCCCCCTAGTCCTACTGTCCTTTCTGAGCGGGAAGAGTCTCTCCACCTCTATCCTATCCATCCCATTCATCATCTTATACGTCTCCCTAAATTAGTTTCCCTCAATGTGGAATGCCAAAAGAATAGATAAGGGTCATGGGTGGAGGGGGGACTGGTAATGTTAAAACGGCAGCGTGGGCTCCTTGGGTCGAAGGCCCTGTTTCCCGGGCTGTTCTTGTTCTTTGTTCTTTATTAAAATGCCTATTTCGGACGTTTTGTTGTACTGTCTTTTTTCGATGTACTGTCTTGGATTATTGAAGCACTGGATTTGGAAAGCCATACGCGATCCAAAAATCACTCCGCACTCTCAGAAGCGATTAAAACAATAGAACAACTGAAGTCACCCATCATCGCAACCAACAGACTCAGTCAACACTGACTACTCATGGTATCAACCCTTAAACTTCATGGTCACACTGCACTTACGCACTTCCTTCCAATTAACATGGACCTTGCAATCGATGATTCAATTGATGCATATTCACCACTGTCGTAGCGACCCAACCAATAGAGCCCACCAGTCCATGGGAAAGTTAAAGATAAACACCGATCAAAGGTTATAGATGTGCTAACAATTCCATATCCAGCAACTGCTAAGGACCTGATAAAATTATTCGTCCCATACAAATCCAGCAACATTATCAAGTCTATATATTGTTGGAAAGGTGGTAGGACTGGAGGGTCTCAATGACATTATTGTTACTAGAGAGGTGGTGCTCGACAGACTGGAGGGACTGATTGTGGACAAGTCCCCAGGACCGGATGGAATGCATCCAAGGGTTCGGAAAGAAATGGCGGAGGTGATAGTGGATGCCTTGGTGGTTATTTTCCAGACGTCGCTGGATTCCGGGGAAGTGCCGGAAGATTGGAAAGCGGCTAATGTTACGCCGCTGTTTAAGAAGGGTGCCAGGCAAAAGGTGGGGAATTATAGGCCGGTTAGTTTAACGTCTGTTGTAGGTAAAATGTTAGAATCCGTCATCAAGGAGGAAATAGCGAGGCATCTTGAGGGGAATTGCTTGATAGGGCAGACGCAGCACGGTTTCGTTAGGGGAAGTCGTGTCTGACAAATTTACTGGAGTTCTATGAGGATGTGTCTAGGGCGGTGGATAGAGGAGAGCCGGTGGATGTGGTCTTTCTTGATTTTCAGAAGGCGTTTGACAAAGTACCTCACAAGAGGTTATTGCAGAAGGTCAGGGGGCATGGAGTTGGGGGTAGGGTGTTAGCGTGGATAGAGGATTGGTTGTCAAATAGGAGACAGAGGGTGAGGGTCAATGGGTGCTATTTGGATTGGTGGATGGTGACTAGTGGAGTGCCCCAGGGGTCGGTGCTGGGGCCTCAGCTATTTACCATTTATATAGATGATCTGGAGGAGGGAACCGAGTGTATGGTGTCGATGACACCAAGATTGGTGGAACGGCAAATTGCACGGAGGGTGTGGAGAGTCTACAGAAGGATCTAGATAGGCTGGGCGAATGGGCCAGGAAATGGCAAATGGAATTTAATGTTGGCAAGTGCGAGGTGGTCCACTTTCGTAGGAATAATGGTAGGAAGGACTATTATTTACGTGGCGAAAAACTGCAGCAGGCGACGGTGCAGAGGGACCTTGGGGTCCTTGTGCATGAGTCGCAAAAACCCAGCT
The DNA here is from genome assembly GCF_965287045.1 of Carcharhinus amblyrhynchos. Lineage (NCBI taxonomy): Eukaryota > Metazoa > Chordata > Chondrichthyes > Carcharhiniformes > Carcharhinidae > Carcharhinus > Carcharhinus amblyrhynchos. The sequence continues at coordinate 1,017,546 of NW_027649787.1, forward strand.
TGCAGGTGGTCAGGAAGGCGAGTGGGATGCTGGCCTTCATAGCGAGGGGGATTGAATATAAAAGTAGGGAGGTCTTGCTGCGGCTGTATAGGGCATTGGTGAGGCCACAGCTGGAGTACTGTGTGCAGTTTTGGTCGCCGCGCTTACGCAAGGATATTTTGGCCTTGGAGGGAGTGCAGAGGAGTTGAGGAGGAACTTCTTCACTCAAAGGGTGGTGAATCTCTGGAACTCTCTGCCCATTGAAGTGGTGGAGGCTGCCTCGCTAAATATATTTAAGACGCGGTTTGATGGGTTTTTGATAAGCGAGGGGATTAAGGGTTATGGGGAGAGGGTGGGAATGTGGAACTGAGCCACGACAGATCAGCCATGATCTTATTGAATGGCGGGGCAGGCTCGAGGGGCTAGATGGCCGACTCCTGCTCCTATTTCTTATGTTCTTATGTTCAGATACTTCAACTGGTCAAGAAACCTATCTGATTCAGCTCCACTTACAGTAAAAACATTCCATTTCCCCAGAATACCAAGTTTCCATCTGGAATCTAACAGAGTTTCTAGATCAAATCCACAATTGTCCGCACTCCTCACGTCACTAAAACAGATTCAATAAATGTAGCACTTTAAATATCACCTGCACTGATTGCAGATGTTTATATATATATAATATATATAATATATCTCAAATTGTTGGAATGGCAGAACATAATACAAATCCTCACACTCCAGGGTGTGAGACAGGGTCAGTACTGGGTCCACTGTTATTTGTCATATATATGAATGGTTTGGATGAGAATATAGCAGGCATGGTTAGTAAGTTTGTAGATGACACCAAGATTGGTGGCATAGTGGACAGTAAAGAAGGTTATCTCCAATTGCAATGGATCTTGATCAATTGGGTCAGTGGGCTGGCGAATGGCAGATGCAGTTTAATTTAGATAAATGCGAGGTGATGCGTTTTGGCCGATCGAACCAGGGCAGGACTTACTCAGTTAACGGTAGGGGAGAGTTACAGAACAGAGTGATCTCGGGGTAACAGGTTCATAGCTCCTTGAAAGTGGAGTCACAGATGGACAGAGTGGTGAAGAAGGCATTCAGCATGCTTGGTTTCATCGGTCAGAATACAGGAGTTGGGACGTCTTGTTGAAGTTGTACAAGACATTGGTAAGGCCACACTTGGAATACTGTGTATAGTTCTGGTCACCCTATTATAGAGAGGATATTATTAAACTAGAAAGAGTGCAGAAAAGATTTACGAGGACGCTCCTGGGACTTGATGGATTGAGTTATAAGGAGAGGCTGGAGAGACTGGGACTTTTTTCTCTGGAGCGTAGAGGGGTGATCTTATAGAGGTCTATAAAATAATGAAGGGCACAGATCAGTTAGATAGTCAATATCATTTCCCAAAAGTAGTACACAGCAATCCCTCAGCTGTCTTTGGAAAACGAGTCTTGTTCTAAGTTCGGCTCGCTTGTTTTCCAGATATAGGACATTTGTAAGTGGTAAGATGGGAAGGGGGGCCTTGGGACTGTGTTGTTCCACTCTCACCTGCAGGCCTGCACATTTCCCATGCTTCCTGGAGTTTCTGCTTCTTTCCGAGCCTGGGAGATGGTGAGAATGGTTTGCGATGTTAAAGGTATGGTTGTGTCCAATGAGTTCTTTGGTCTGGTTGATGCGTGGATGAAGGGTTTGTTGCCTTGCTTGCAGTTCCTGCATCCGTGGGTTGGTCTGCATTGACGGGCTGCATTCTGGCTTCGCTGGTTGTCGATATCCAGACCATACTTGGAATACTGTGTGCAATTCTGGTCACCCTATTATAAGAACATAAGAAATAGGAGCAGGAGTCGGCCATCTAGCCCTTCGAGCCTGCCCCGCCATTCAATAAGATCATGGCTGATCTGTCGTGTCTCAGTTCCACATTCCGGCCCTCTCCCCATAACCCTTAATCCCCTCGCTTATCAAAAACCCATCAACCCGCGTCTTAAATATATTCAGCGAGGCAGCCTCCACCACTTCAACGGGCAGAGAATTCCAGAGATTCACCACCCTTTGAGTGAAGAAGTTCCTCCTCAACTCCGTTCTAAACCGCCCCCCCTTTATCTTGAGGCTGTGCCCCCTAGTCCTACTGTCCTTTCTGAGCGGGAAGAGTCTCTCCACCTCTATCCTATCCATCCCATTCATGATCTTATACGTCTCAATGAGATCTCCCCTCATTCTTCTAAACTCTAACGAGTACAAGCCTAGTTTATTCAGCCTCTCCTCATAGCTCAACCCCCTCAACTCCGGTATCAGCCTAGTAAACCTCCTCTGCACTCCCTCCAAGGCCAAAATATCCTTGCGTACGTGCGGCGCTCAAAACTGCACACAGTACTCCAGCTGCGGCCTCACCAATGCCCTATACAGCTGCAGCAAGACCTCCCTACTTTTATATTCAATCCCCCTCGCTATGAAGGCCAGCATCCCATTCGCCTTCCTGACCACCTGCTGCACCTGCAGGCTGGGTTTTTGCGACTCATGCACAAGGACCCCCAGGTCCCTCTGCATTATTCTTAAACTAGAAAGAGTGCAGAAAAGATTTACTCGGATGCTACTGGGACTTGATGGATTGAGTAATAAGGAGAGGCTGGATAGACTGGGACTTTTTTCTCTGGAGCGTAGAAGGGTGATCTTATAGAGGTCTATAAAATAATGAGGGGCACAGATCAGCGAGATAGTCAATATCTTTTCCCCCAAAGATAGGGGAGTCTAAAACTAGAGGGCATAGGTTTAAGGTGAGAGGGGAGAGATACAAAAGTGTCCAGAGGGGGCAATTTTTTCACACAGAGGGTGGTGAGTGTCTGGAACGAGCTGCCAGAGGTAGTAGTAGAGGCGGGTACAATTTTGTCTTTTAGAAAACATTTAGATAGTTACATGGGTACGATGGGTATGGAGGGATATGGGCCAAATGCGGGCAATTGGGATTAGCTTCGGGGTTTTAAAGAAGGGCAGCATAGACAAGTTGGGCCGAAGGGCCTGTTTCCATGCTGTAAACATCTATGCCCTCTATGACCGCGCTCCAGAGTGGACGGGTAGAAGGCTGGATGATGTCCCGGGGGTCACGGTCATGGACAAGACGGTGTTTGGGAATCAACTGGTTCCCTGCCAATTCAGGCTGTTCTATCAGCGGATCTCTAGATCTCTAGTAAACTTAAACGAGCAGCGTTAGCAATTGTGAGACTCTGAGAGTTTATTTCTAGGAGGGTGCAGAGGCTCTGGAGGAGTGGAGGGAAGACAGCGCTTGGGGCCTGCAGGAGGTCACTGTTCTCCGGGTCAGTGGGTTCCAGTCTCAGGGACGCAGGTCTGGTCATTGGGGACCAGCAGAGTGCAGGTCCCGGCTCCCACATGGGCTCGAGGAATCTTCTGAGTGTAGGCCCAGGCTTCTCGAGCATTTTCCTGATCTCTGGAAGCCGGTGCGGAGGCATTTCCAGCTCTGGGGCTTGGAGCGCCGGTTGCTGCTCACACCTGGGTGTGAGTCAATTCCAGGTCAGTCAGGCCAAGTGTCTCCAGCGTCCTAAGGATCGCCAAAACTGAAAGGAATTGAACTGAAGCATCGTTAGAGAGTGTAAAAGCATTGGGATGGAATTTAGAAGCATAAAACATAAAACATAAAGCATAAGGAAGGGTGTCATAGTTTACAGGGTGACTTAGACAAGTTACAGAGCTGGGCCGAGAGGTGGCAGATGGAGTTTAATGCGGAAAAGTGTGAGGTAATTCATTTTGGCAGGAATAACAGATGTGTAGAGTATAGGGCTAACGGTAGGACTCTGAATAGAACATAGAACATTACAGCGCAGAACAGGCCCTTCGGCCCACGATGTTGCGCCGACCAGTTAAAAAACAATGACCCTCTAACCTAAACCAATCCCTTTCCATCCATAAACCTATCCACGGATCTCTTAAACGCCCCCAAACTAGGCGCATCTACAACATAGAACATAGAACATTACAGTGCAGAACAGGCCCTTCGGCCCACGATGTTGGGCCAACCAGTTAAAAAACAATGACCCTCTAACCTAAACCAATCCCTTTTCAATAGTGTGGATGAACAGAGGGATCTAGGTGTATGTGTACATAGATCCCTGAAAGTTGGGAATCAAGTAGATAGGGTTGTTAGGAAGGCATACGGTGTCTTGGCGTTTATTGGTAGGGGGATTGAATTTAGGAGTCGCAGCGTCATGTTGCAACTGTACAAAACTCTGGTGCGGCCGCACTTGGAGTATTGTGTGCAGTTCTGGTCCCCACATTATAGGAAGGATGTGGAGGCTTTGGAGAGGGTGCAGAGGAGGTTCACCAGGATGTTGCCTGGTATGGAGGGGAGGTCCTATGAGGAGAGACTGAGGGATTTGGGGTTGTTTTCGTTAGAAAGAAGGCGGCTAAGAGGGGATCTTATTGAAACATATAAGATGATTAGAGGTTTAGATAGGGTGGACAGTGATAGCTTTTTTCCTCGGATGGAGAAAGCTAGCACAAAGGGGCATAGCTTTAAATTAAGGGGTGGTAGATATAGGACGGATGTCAGGGGTAGGTTCTTTACCCGGAGGGTGGTGAGGGATTGGAATGCCCTGCCTGCTGCAGTTGTAAATGCGCCTAGTTTGGGGGCGTTTAAGAGATCCGTGGATAGTTTTATGGATGGAAAGGGATTGGTTTAGGTTAGAGGGTCATTGTTTTGTAACTGGTCGGCGCAACATCGTGGGCTGAAGGGCCTGTTCTGCACTGTAATGTTCTATGTTCTACGTTCTATCTTCTAAAACCAGAGTGAAAGATAGAATGAGAAGGTATGCTGGGCACAGCTTGTCTCGCTCCAGTGCCATCTTGGAAAGATGTTACCAATGTCATTGATACCATGCTGTAAGCTCAAGATGCCACACACCAAAAAAAAAGTGTTCTTGTGACTTTCATCTCCATTGAGAAGGCAGAGCGGCAGCACTGGGAGTAGCAATGCTGGAGGATACAATAGCCAAGTAAACGTACGGCGTACTTGCCTTCATCGGTTGGGGCATTGAGTGTAAATCTTGGCAAGTCATGATGCAGATTTATAGAACCTTTGTTAGACTTCATTTCCAATACTGTGTGGCGTTCTGGTCGCCACACTTCCAGAAGGGTGTGGATGCTTTGGAGAAGATACCTAAGAGGTTTACCAGGTCTGGTCTGGAGGGTATTAGCTATGAGGGGAGGTCGGATAAGCTCAATTCATTTCTCACTGGAATAACAGAAGTGGAGGGGTGACCTGATAGAAGTACACAAGGTTATGAGCAGATGGACAGAGTGGAAATTCAGGTTCCCTTTCCAAGGGTAGAAAAATCAAGTACGGGAGTGGGGGGCATAGATTTAAGTTGCATGGGGCAAGTTGAAAGGATATGGGTGAGGTTTTAATACAGAGGGTAGTGAGTGTCGGGAATGCATTGTAAGAACATAAGAAATAGGAGCAGGAGTAGGCCACCTAGCCCCTCGAGCCTGCCCCGCCATTCAATAAGATCATGGCTGATCTGTCGTGTCTCAGTTCCACATTCCCGCCCTCTCCCCATAACCCTTAATTCCCTCGCTTATCAAAAACCCATCAACCCGCGTCTTAAATATATTTAGCGAGGCAGCCTCCACCACTTCAACGGGCAGAGAATTCCAGAGATTCACCACCCTTTGAGTGAAGAAGTTCCTCCTCAACTCCGTTCTAAACCGCCTCCCCTTTATCTTGAGGCTGTGCCCCCTAGTCCTACTGTCCTTTCTGAGTGGGAAGAGTCTCTCCACCTCTATCCTATCCATCCCATTCATCATCTTATACGTCTCAATGAGATCTCCCCTCATTCTTCTAAACTCTAATGAGTACAAGCCTAGTTTATTCGGCCTCTCCTCATAGTTCAACCCCCTCAACTCCGGAATCAGCCTAGTAAACCTCCTCTGCACTCCCTCCAAGGCCAAGATATCCTTGCGTAAGTGCGGCGACCAAAACTGCACACAGTACTCCAGCTGCAGCCTCACCAGTGCCCTATACAGCTGCAGCAAGACCTCCCTACTTTTATATTCAATCCCCCTCGCTATGAAGGCCAGTATCCCATTCACCTTCCTGACCACCTGCTGCACCTGCAGGCTGGGTTTTTGCGACTCATGCACAAGGACCCCGAGGTCCCTCTGCACCGTCGCCTGCTGCAGTTTTTCGCCACGTAAGTAATAATCCTTCCTACCATTATTCCTACCAAAGTGGACCACCTCGCACTTGCCAACATTAAATTCCATTTGCCAGTTCCTGGCCCATTCGCCCAGCCTATCTAGATCCTTCTGCAGACTCTCCACACCCTCCGCACAATTTGCCGTTCCACCAATCTTGGTGTCATCAGCAAATTTCGACACCCTGCACTCGGTTCCCTCCTCCAGATCATCTATATAAATGGTAAATAGCTGAGGCCCCAGCACTGACCCCTGGGGCACTCCACTAGTCACCATCCGCCAATCCGAATAGCACCCATTGACCCCCACTCTCTGCCTCCTATTTGACAACCAATCCTCTATCCACACTAACACCCTACCCCCAACTCCATGCCCCCTGACCTTCTGCAATAACCTCTTGTGAGGCACCTTATCAAACGCCTTCTGAAAATCAAGAAAGAAGTCGATGACAACCTGTAATGTTGGCACTGAGGGAGAGATTATAGTTGCTGTAACAGTTCACCAGATTCACTATCTCATCCCTGTATTCTGTATCGTCATTGTTTGAGATCCGACCCACCATGGTGGTGCCATCTGCAAACCTGAAAATAATGCAGTTGCAATCGTGGGGGACTTTAACTTTCCAAATATAGACAGTGACTGCCTTAGTTTTAAGGGTTTGGAAGGAGAAGAACTTGTTAACTGTCTTCAGTAGAAAAACATCACTAATAATATCCAGGCTATCCTCCCAGAAAAGGCATACAACTCAAACTCCTCTTGGGGAAATTAGTGACAAAAGTGTTCGTGGGCGAGCACTTGTTAACAAGTGACCACAATTCGATTAGTTTGAAAACATACGTATGGAAACCGATAGGTCTGGATCAAAAGTGGAATAATGTAGGGGGGAGTTATATGATAAAGGGTAAGCCCGTAAGGAGTATAGAGTCGCAGCAAGACCTGGGGGTGCAAGTGCACAAGTCTTTGAAGGTGGCAGTGCAAGTGGAGAAGGTTGTGAAGAAAGCCTATGGTATGTTAGCCTTTATAGGAAGGGGTATAGAATATAAGAGCTGGAGTCTAATGTTGAAGTTGTATAGAACGTTGGTTAGGCCGCATTTGGAGTACTGCGTCCAGTTCTGGTCGCCTTACTACCGGAAGGACGTGGAGACTCTGGAGAGAGTGCAGAGGAGGTTCACCAGGATGTTGCCTGGTATGGAAGGACTGGGGTATGAGGAAAGATTGAAGAAATTGGGGCTCTTTTCCTTTGAAAGACGGCGACTGAGGGGGGATCTAATAGAGGTATATAAGATTATGAAGGGCATAGATAGAGTAAACAGAGGTAAGCTATTATATTATATTAAGCTATTATATTATATATTATAGTGAGGAAGGGTGTCATAGTTTGCAGGGAGACTTGGACAAGTTGCAGAGCTGGGCTGAGAGGTGGAGGATGGAGTTTAATGCGGAGAAGTGTGAGGTAATTCACTTTGGCAGGAATAACAGATGTGTCGAGTATAGGGCTAATGGGAGGACTCTGAATAGTGTGGATGAACGGAGGGATATAGGTGTATGTGTACATAGATCCCTGAAAGGTGGGAATCAAGTAGATAGGGTTGTTAGGAAGGCATACGGTGTCTTGGCGTTTATTGGTAGGGGGATTGAATTTAGGAGCTGCAACGTCATGTTGCAACTGTACACAACTCTGGTGCGGCCGCACTTGGAGTACTGTGTGCAGTTCTGGTCCCCACATTATAGGAAGGATGTGGAGGCATTGGAGAGGGTGCAGAGGAGGTTTACCAGGATGTTGCCTGGTATGGAGGGGAGGTCCTATGAGGAGAGACTGAGGGATTTGAGGTTGTTTTCGTTAGAAAGAAGGCGGCTAAGAGGGGACCTTATTGAAACATATAAGATGATTAGAGGTTTAGATAGGGTGGATAGTGATAGCCTTTTTCCTCGGATGGAGAAAGCTAGCATGAGGGGGCATAGCTTTAAATTAAGGGGGGGTAGTTATAGGACGGATGTCAGAGGTAGGTTCTTTACCCAGAGGGTGGTGAGGGATTGGAATGCCCTGCCTGCTGCAGTTGTAAATGCACCTAGTTTGGGGGCGTTTAAGAGATCCGTGGATAGGTTTATGGATGGAAAGGGATTGGTTTAGGTTAGAGGGTCATTGTTTTTTCACTGGTCGGCGCAACATCGTGGGCCGAAGGGCCTGTTCTGCGCTGTAATGTTCTATGTTCTATGTTAGAGACACATAGGACAAGGGGCCATGGGCTTATGGTGAGGGGGGAGAGGTATAACACGGATATTAGAGGGAGGTTTTTCACACAGAGGGTAGTGGGGGTATGGAATGCTCTGCCAAGTAAGGTGGTGGAGGCAAACACGCTAGAGTCATTTAAGAGTAACTTAGACAGGCACATGAGTGGGTTGGAGATGGGTGGATATCGGAGATTGTTTTAAATAAGGTTCATCAGCATTGGGGCATCCCTGGTAAGGGAAATGGGTATAGTATCACAATAATGTTTTTCTCTTTTCATTCACAGGTTTTAAGTCGGTCCACCTCGTGTCCAACGAGGGGCATACACGCGATGGGTCGTACTGGGGCTGCTCTTGGTTGTTCGAGATTGGCCTCGTGCTTCATGTTGTTAGTGCGTGCTTAAACTGGACCAGATACTGGGCAAGACGACAGCTCAGTGACTATCACTGATTGCTGTGCAGACACATGGATTTGGGCCGGTGTCTGTGGGAGTTTGCGCATTCTCCCCGTGCCTGCGTGGGTTTTCTCCGGGTGCTCCAGTTTCCTCCCACACCCCAAAGATGTGCTGTTAGGCTGATTGGAAGTAATAAATTGTCCCTAAATTAGTCTCCCTCAATGTGGATGGCCATAAAAACAATAGATAAGGGTCATGGGTGGAGGGGGGGGGACTGGTAATGTTAAAATGGCTCGTTGGGCCGAATGGCCTGTTTCCTGGGCTGTTTTTGTTCTTTGTTCTAAATTGATGCAAGTGTAATTTTGATGGTATCGGACAGAAACTTTATAATATTGGTTGGCAGATGCTGCTTGCAGGCAAATGAACATCCGGTAAAGTGAGATAAAGAGAGTTCGGGGCCATTTTGTAACCATTACTGTGAAGGGCAAGGCGAGCAGGAGTAAGGGACATCGGATGATTGGAGATACTGAGGCTTTGGTCAATAAAAAGAGGGAAGCATGTGTCAAGTATAGGCATCTGGGATCAAGTAAATCGGTTGAGGTGGACAAGGGGTGTTGGAGGACACTTAGAAGTGAAATTATGAAGGCAAAAAGATAGGAGATAGATTTGGCAGATGAGATAAAAGAGAATCCAAAAGCATTCTACAATTATACTAAAGCCCAAAAGTAATTTGGAAGTGAATAACGCCCTTTAAAATCAATGAGATTGTCTATGTGTTGAGCCAAAGGAAATGGGTGGGGTTTTATATGAACATTTATCGTATTTACAGTGGATCGAAGCATGTAAGCTGCAGAACTCGGGGAACTAAGTGACATTGCCTTGAAAAGAGCCCGCATTGCAGGACAGGAGGTGAGTGTCCCAAACACAATAATGGTAGGTTAATCACCAGAAAGTGCTGAAATTTACCCCAGGACATTGCGGGAAGCCAGGAAGGGAATTTTGTGCCCCTAGCGAAAATGTTGTTTCCATCGGCAGCTAGGGATGAGCTGCTGGAACACTGGACGGAGGCAAATGTTGTCCCGTCATTCAGGATATGTAGCAGGAGAAAGCAGGGCACTGTGGACAGGCGAGCCAAATGTTAGAAGCGGGTAATCTGATGGAGTGCATTATGAAAGGAAGGACCTGCATGCATTTGGAAAGGCAAAGGACAGATTATGGAGAGCCAATGTGGTTTTGCCCTTGGAAGTCATGCCTTAGAAATGTGTATTTTGAAGGAGTGACTAAGAAAATAGTTGAGGGCAGTGTACGAGACATGAAGTTGGCCTGGTACATAGAGAGAGACTAGTCAGTAGGGTTAGAACACTTGGGATCCAGAAAGAACTAGCCAATTCCATACAAAATTGGCTTCCTGGGAGAAGACAAAGGGTACTGTTCGTGTATCGTCTTTCAGATGGGAGGTCAGTGAGCAGAGGTGCGCTGCATGGATCAATGCAGAGCTTAATGCTGTTTGCCTGTAAATAAACCATTTGGATGGGAATGTAGGGGTCATAGTTTGGATAATTATGGATGAGACAAGAATTTGTGTTGTAGAGAAGAGTGAAGAATGTTATCTACGACCAGAACACCTGCACTACAGATCTGTAGAATGGCAGATGGAGTTTAATTCAGAGCGGTGTTGCATTTTGGCATCAGTTGTAGGAATTGGAGCATTGTTATAACTGTACAAGGTATTGGTAACAGTGAAAAGTCTCACAACGCCAGGCTAATGTCCAACGGGTTTATTTGTAATCACGAGCTTTCGGAGCGCTGCTCCTTCAGCAGGAGAGTGGAAATTAGTACATTGTAGGAATTGGAACATTGTTATAACTGTACAAGGTATTGGTAACAGTGAAAGGTCTCACAACACCAGGTTAAAGTCCAACGGGTTTATTCGCAATCACGAGCTTTCGGAGCGCTGCTCCTTCAGCAGGAGAGTGGAAATTAGTACATTGTAGGAATTGGAACATTGTTATAACTGTACGAGGTATTGGTAACAGTGAAAGGTCTCACAACACCAGGTTAAAGTCCAACGGGTTTATTTGCAATCACGAGCTTTCAGAGCACTGCTCCTTCAGCAGGAGAGTGGAAAGGTGAGTTCGCGGACACGGCATATATAGGCACAGACACAATTGTAAGGTAATGGGGGAATGCAAGTCTCTACAAGTCATCAATTGTTTATAGGTATTGGTTGGTGGACAGAGGGATAATCACAGGTCACGGAGGTGTGAATTCTCTCAGACCAGGATAGTTTCTAGGATACTGCAAGCCTAGGTGAAATGGAGGGAGTTACGTGTAGTGTGACATCAACCCAAGAACCTGGTTAAGGCTATAGTATTTGAGCATGGCAGCTCAGTTTCTGGAATAAACATTTTCCATTGCCGATCTCAGTGGTATCAATTTATTTTTTTTTCCACTCTCTCAACGACTTTGCAATTGCAAATTCCCAGAGGCCACCCCACAGTATAATTTAAACACTTCAGGAACATGGCAACTCAGAGCTCAATGCAGAAGGGATCTGCCACGCCAAGGAACACATTGCCTCACACTGAAAATGCATCGTCCAATTGACTCGGCAAATAAAATATTTTATGTGATCCTCGCAGTTATTGGGGTTCCTGGTAAGGTTTTAGCAATTGATTTTGTTTAATTCTATATTTGAACATTCAGCTGGCTTCCCTGCGAGGGTAATCTCGTGGACACTGTCAATTAAGTTATCTGTTTGTCATAGGGTTTGCTTAACTCAACTCTACTGAATTAAAATTGCAAATTTATTCTGATTCTTCAACAGATGAGAACTTTCCTGGATTATGAATTTATTGAAATTAGTGGAATAAAGTGGAATGTTGGACCAGAGGAAGAAGGAGGCTTATGTAAAGATGAGACGTGAAGGCTCAGCTAGGGCACTGGGGAGTTATAAATTAGCCAGGAAGGAGCTAAAGAGAGTTAAGAAGAGCTAGAAGAGGACATGAGGAGAGTTTGGCGGATAGGATCAAGGAAAATCCTAAAGTTTTCTATAGGTATGTCAAGAATAAAAGATTGGTTAGGGCAAGATTAGGGCCAGTCAGAGACAGCAGTGGGAAGTTGTGCGTGGAACCTGAAGAGATAGGAGAGGCACTGAATGAATATTTTTCGTCAGTATTCACGCAGGAAAAGGTCAATGTAGTTAAGGAGAATACTGTGATACCAGGTAGTAGACTAGATGAGATTGAGGTACATAAGGAGGAGGCGTTAACAATTCTTGAGAGTATGAAAATAGATAAGTCCCCTGGGCCGGATGGGATTTACCCTAGGATTCTCTGGGATGCTAGGGAGGAGATTGCAGAGCCTTTGGCTTCGATCTTCATGTCGTCATTGGCCACAGGTATAGTGCCGGAAGACTGGAGGATAGAAAATGTTGTCCTCTTGTTCAAGAAGGGGAGTAGAGACCATCCTGGGAATTATATACCGGTGAGCCTTACTTCTGTTGTGGGCAAAGTTTTGGAAAGAATTATAAGGGATAGGATTTATAATCATCTAGAGAGAAATAAATTGATTAGGGATAGTCAACACAGTTTTGTGAAGGGTAGGTCATGCCTCACAAACCTTATCGAGTTTTTTGAAAAGGTGACCAAAGAGGTGGATAAGGGAAAGGCAGTTGACATGGTGTATATGGATTTTAGTAAAGTGTTTGAGAAGTTTCCCCATGGAAGGCTACTGCAGAAAATACAGATGCATGGGGTTGAGGGTGATTTAGCAGTTTGGATCAGGAATTGGCTAGCTGATAGAAGACAGAGGGTGGTGGTTGTTGGGAAATATTCAACCTGGAGTTCAATTACAAGTGGTGTACCTCAAGGATCTGTTTTGGGGTCACTGCTGTTTGCCATTTTCATAAATGACCTAGATGAGGGTGTAGAAGGATGGATTAGTAAATTTGCTGACGACACCAAAGTTGGAGGAGTTGTAGACAGTGAGGATGGATGTTACAGTTTGCAGAGGGACACAGATAAGCTGCAGAGCTGGGCCGAGCGGTGGCAGATGGAGTTTAATGCAGACAAGTGTGAGGTGATTCACTTTGGTAAGAGTAACAGGAGTACAGAATATAGGGCTAATGGAAGGACTCTTGGTAGTGTTGACGAGCAGAGAGATCTCGGGGGACATGTGCATAGATCCCTGAAAGTTGGCACCCAGGTTGATAAGGTTGTTAAGAAGGCGTACGGTGTGTTAGCTTTTATTGGTAGAGGGATTGAGTTTCGGAGCCGTGAGGTCATGTTACAACTGTACAAAACTCTGGTGCGGCCGCACTTGGAGTATTGTGTACAGTTCTAGTTGCCGCATTATAAGAAAGATGTGGAGGCATTGGAAAGGCTGCAGAGGAGGTTTACCAGGGTGTTGCCTGGTATGGTGGGAAGGTCTTATGAGGAAAAGCTGAGGAACTTGAGGTTATTTTCATTAGAGAGAAGAAGGTTACGAGGTGACCTAATTGAGGCACACAAGATGATCAGAGGATTGGATAGGGTGGACAGTGAGAGCCTTTTTCCTCGGATGGTGATGGCTAACACAAGGGGACATAGCTTTAAATTAAGGGGTGGTAATTATGGGGCGGATGTCAGAGGTAGGTTCTTTACTCAGAGGGTAGTGAGGGCGTGGAATGCCCTGCCTGCAGCAGTTGTGGACTCGCCAACTTTAAGGAGAAATGATCAGTGGATAGGCATATGGATAACATTGGAATAGTTTCAGTTAGAGGGTCATTAGATTGGTTCCACTGGTCGGCGCAACATCGAGGGCCGAATGGCCTGTACTGTGCTGTAATGTTCTATGTTCTATGTGTCAGAAACTCAGTGAACATGTTTCAAAACAAAAACAGTTCTGAATAGATTGAATCCAAATGCTTGACACACACACAAACGGGTTGACAAAGGGAAGTGCATAGAAATAGATAGAACATGTATACAGTTATGGATTAGTGGCTTCAGGGAGACCAAGGATGTCAACTGATTATACAAAAACGTTTGTTTATTTTAGAGATAGGCATATAGAAATCAAAGGCATGAAGAATTGTGAATGTGTGTTATGAGGACAACGTAAAAAGTTCATGCAGGAAAGTTTTGTCAAAGCAAGTCCAATCCAGATGATATCTCCGAAATATGTGAATTTGTTCACTTTTTTTGGAATAATAGAATGACAGTTATTAAACTGGGATGACATTGGGATATATTGATGTACATCGGAGCTGCCAACCCGTCTGCACTGGTCACGAGAAGTAATCACCTAGCTGCAAATAAAAAGGATGCAGTTTGTAATTTGTCCGAAATTGTGAGATGATTTGAGGAATTTGATGTCAGCCTACAAGCTTTATAGACCATTGGTGTAACCGCACCTGGAGAATTGTGTGCAGTTTTTGTCTCTTTACCGAATAAAGAACAAAACAAAGAACAAAGAGCAAAACAGCCCGGGAAACAGCCCCAACAGCCCAACGAGCCTGTGTCGCCAATTTAACATTATGAGTCCCTGTCCACCCATGACCCTTGTTAACGCTTATGGCATTCTACATTGAGGGAAAACTAATTTAGGGACAATTTGTTACACCAATCAGCCTAATAGCACTTCTTTGGGGTGTGGGAGGAAACCGGAGCACCCGGAGAAAACCCACGCAAGCACGGGGAGAATGCGCAAACTCCCACAGAGACACTGGCCCAAATCCATGTATCTGCACAGCAATCAGTGATAGTCACTGAGCTGCCGTGTTGCCCAGTATCTGGTCCAGTTTAGGCACACACTAACCACATGAAGCACTAGGCCAATCTCGAACAACCAAGAGCAGCCCCAGTACGACCCATCGCGTGTAATAATGGATTTACTGGTCATACAGGGAATGGGGCAAAGCTTCACCAGACTGATCCCTGGATTGGAAATATTGTCACACGAGGAATGATTGAATCGACTAGGACTGTACTCACTGGAATATAGAAGAATGTAATAGATGATAGAATAGTAACATTTAAACTCTAGAAGGGCTGGAATATGTTTTCTCTGGCTAGAGGGAGCTCGAAGTGGGGTCACAGTATATAGAATTTAACACTGAAATTAGGGGACAGGACGTTACCCCGAGGGTGGTGAGCCGATGGCATTGAAGTAGAGTTTTGACAGCAGTTGAGAGGGAGGAGATTACAGGATATAGGTAGAAGTCAGGTACAGTCTATTGAGTTGGATGTTCAGCTATGATCGTAGTGAATAGTGTATGGGACTCAAAGATCTGAGTGACCTCCTCCTTCCCTTATCTACTAAGTTTCTGTTTTTGTCCTTCGTCTCCCACCACCGGCAAGGCTTTGGCGATCGAATCGAACAAAATAGTATTACTGTATTGCTGAGGAACAGTGATTCTTCATCACTAATTTACAATATTTCCCTTCCTCTGCTCTTGCAGTTAATTTATTGGGAATTCTGATCATTTCCCGTGGAAAATGCGACCTCTCCACTTGTACCACTCGCTACCTGGTGGCCATGGCAACAGCGGATTTACTTTTCATTGTCTGTGAGGTTATTTTACAACAGGTAAAGTATTACTATTTCCCGGAGAGTTTTCTCGACATAACGCCAGTGTGCAGTCTTCGCGCTGTCCTGCGCTTTGCCACGATGGACTGTTCCGTCTGGTTCACCGTCACATTCTCCTTTGACCGTTTTGTGGCAATTTGTTGTCAGAAGCTGAAAACAAAGTATTGCACTGGCAAAACAGCGACTGTGGTTCTAACTGCAACCGGCACGCTGCTCTGTATCCAAAACATCCCGTTCTACTTTGTATTTGAACCTGTAGAAGTAATCGACAATGTACCATGGTGGTGTTACGATAAGCCAAGCTATTACACTGATCCCAGATGGGTGGGATTTGATTTGTCCGACAAGATTTTAACACCATTAGCCCCATTCTGTTTAATCCTGCTGCTCAACGCCCTGACAGTCAGACACATTTTAGTGGCCAGTCGAGCCCGGAAGCGACTGAGGGGTCAGAGTAAGGGAGAAAGTCAAAATGACCCAGAGATGGAGAGCAGAAGGAAGTCCATCATTTTGCTCTTCAGCATATCCGGCAGCTTCATATTTCTGTGGCTGACGTACGTTATCAATTTTATATATTATACTGTCACAAGAACAGATCCCCGGGAATACAACCTGTCTGAATATTCATTTCAGCAAATTGGAAACATGCTGCGGAACTTTAGCTGCTGCAGCAACACATTTATTTATGGTGTGACTCTGTCCAAGTTCAGAGCGAAGTTCAAGAACGCATTCAAAACGCTGGTTGCATAAATCATTGAATTGATGAATAATCAAACCATCAGACAAGAGCCAAGAGATGGTTCGCTGCGTTTCCAATCAATGAAGCTCACACAAACCCAATGGAGAAATGACAAAGTTCATTGAATCATCAGGCAAGAGTTTTCTGCTGCAAAATCTTGGACAGACGATCAGCCGAGTGTCATATCGCCTATTGGAGGATTAGAAGAGTAAGGAGATTTTCAGATTGTTGTGTTAGAACTTCATTTCCTTTCCAACGCCCCTGAGTCACCTAGAACATAGAACATAGAACATTACAGCACAGAACAGGCCCTTTGGCCCACGATGTTGCGCCGACCAGTTTTTTTTTAAAAACACTGACCCACTAATCTAAACCAATCCCTTTTCGTCCATAAACCTATCCACAGATCTCTTAAACGCCCCCAAACTAGGCGCATTTACAACCGCAGCAGGCAGGGCATTCCAATCCCTCACCACCCTCTGGGTAAAGAACCTACCCCTGACATCCATCCTATAACTACCACCCCTTAATTTAAAGCCATGCCCCCTCGTGCTAGCATTCTCCATCCGAGGAAAAAGGCTATCACTATCCACCCTATCTAAACCTCTAATCATCTTATATGTTTCAATAAGATCCCCTCTTAGCCTCCTTCTTTCCAGCGAAAACAACCCCAAATCCCTCAGTCTCTCCTCATATGACCTCCCCTCCATACCAGGCAACATCCTGGTAAACCTCCTCTGCACCCTCTCCAAAGCCTCCACGCCCTTCCTGTAATGTGGGGACCAGAACTGCACACAGTACTCCAAGTGCGGCCGCACCAGAGTTGTGTACAGTTGCAACATGACGCTGCAACTCCTAAATTCAATCCCCCTACCAATAAACGCCAAGAAACCGTATGCCTTCTTAACAACCTTATCTACTTGATTCCCAACTTTCAGGGATCTATGTACACATACACCTAGATCCCTCTGCTCCTCCACACTATTCAAAGTCCTCCTATTAGCCCTATACTGAACACATCTGTTACTCCTACCGAAATGAATTACCCCACACTTCTCCGCATTAAACTCCATCCGCCACCTCTCGGCCCAGCTCTGCAACCTGTCTAAGTCACCCTGCAAACTATGAGACCCTTCCTCACAATCTACCACACCTCCGACTTTGGTGTCATCAGCAATCCACCCAACTATACCCTCATCCAGATCATTAATAAAAATTACAAACAGCAGTGGCCCCAAAACAGATCCCTGAGGCACACCACTCGTAACCGAACTCCATGACGAATATTTACCATCAACCACCACCCTCTGTCTCCTATCCGCTAGCCAATTCCTAATCCAAGTACCTAGATTACCCCAATCCCATACATCTGCATTTTCTGCAGAAGCATACCATGGTGAACCTTATCAAACGCCTTACTAAAATCCATATATACCACGTCAACTGCCTTACCCCTATCCACCTCTTTGGTCACCTTCTCAAAGAACTCAATAAGGTTAGTAAGGCATGACCTACCTGCTACAAAACCATGCTGACTGTCTCTAATCAATTCATTACTCTCCAAGTATCTGGTACCAAGTCCTGCAGACTGACAGACGTATCAGCAACTGGCTGGGAGATGACTCGGACATTCAGTGCCGTCCGTGCAGATCTCGTCTGCCCATCAGGAACGTCCCAACACATCCCTGCCTCGCAGTATTCAGAGCAGCCGGACTGTGAGCACCTGCAGATCCAAACAAAGCGAATTTTCCATATGGTTACCGAGCAATGATGAATCCAGTTGTTGTTTTGGTGCTTCTCAGCGACCGTTGTTTTACCTGATCACAGATCTCTGACTCTCCTGTCACTTCCTTCAGTACAAGGAACAAAACCCCTGATTTCAAGCACTGCTCATGTTTTGCTCACAGCTTAACACATTCCATCACCGTTTAATTTTGGTGAATAGTCCATTCAAGAACAGCAGTGAAACAAATTCTGGGAAACATAATATTCTGATCAGAATTAGCATGGGATGCTGTTTTCTAACAGTTTCTCGAAGTGTAGGGTGGGGTTTCCAGATCCTCATTGTTTGGGTGCATTCTCATGTCCCACCATACACAACCTGGCTACAAAATTTTGATGGAGACCATTGCTGTCTGTAGAATCCAGGCATAATGTCCCGTCAGCCTACACTCTGATCGGAGGCTCCAAATGTACAAGCACAGGCAAAAAAATAACATACAGCCCCTCCGTCAGACTCCAGCCACCTCCCTCCCCCCACCCCCGGACTGGATAGTGCCTCCTCCTGGCCCCACTGACATTGCACACCCTCACCATTACTGACCCCCTTATACCCCAGTGGTCCTGCTGCTCAGACCGACCGTGACCCCGGCTCCCTCACCTGTCGATCGCAGATGCAGATTGGCATCGCCGCCCCCTCCCTCTCCCACCCCAGAAGAATTTTAACGTGGCCCCCATGTCCCCTGCCCCCCCAACAGACATCGGATTCCCCCAATGCCACTGAAACCATAATCTAGGCTGATACCGGAGTTGAGGGGGTTGAGCTATGAGGAGAGGCTGAATAAACTGGGCTTGTACTCGTTAGAGTTTAGAAGAATGAGGGGAGATCTCATTGAGACATATAAGATGATGAATGGGATGGATAGGATAGAGGTGGAGAGACTCTTCCCGCTCAGAAAGGACAGTAGGACTAGGGGGCAGAGCCTCAAGATAAAGGGGGGGGCGGTTTAGAACGGAGTTGAGGAGGAACTTCTTCACTCAAAGGGTGGTGAATCTCTGGAATTCTCTGCCCGTTGAAGTGGTGGAGGCTGCCTCGCTAAATATATTTAAGACGCGGGTTGATGGGTTTTTGATAAGAGAGGGGATTAAGGGTTATGGGGAGAGGGCGGGAATGTGGAACTGAGCCACGACAGATCAGCCATGATCTTATTGAATGGCGGGGCAGGCTCGAAGGGCTAGATGGCCGACTCCAGCTCCTATTTCTTATGTTCTTATTATGTTCTCCCCATCAACCCCCAACCCGGACTCACATGCAAATTCCCCCCATCTCCCCTTGCCCTGGCTGACGTGACTGTTTTCTCCCACTCTCCTCTGCCCCCAATTATAGAACATAGAACACTACAGCACAAACAGGCCCTTCGGCCCACAAGTTGCGCCAACTCACATCTATACCGACCAAGCTATAGAACTATCTGTAACTCCCAAAGCCAATATAGTGGCACAGATTCCCCATGGCCACTCCTTCAACGCACCTGCAAGCCCTCACTTGGCTCTCCCACAAAGGTAACAATCAAACTGCGTTTAACTTGCTGGGATACTGGCCCAAACTGCCTACAACTGCCCTAACAAGGGGCATCTCCAGAGAAACCACAAGGATGGACATACAGAGAGTGCAGTGCAGGGAGAGGAAGGCAGCTCCCAGATTTTTTGGGAAATTAACTGGTCAGATTGTGGGCACATTTGGAGCAAGACAGGGCACCCTTTTCCCCCCAGTAGGATGTCATCCTATTGGAAGCGAGGGAAAGGCAGTCTGAAAGGCAGGGATCACTTCTCTGACTGCCACGACACTGAGCAGGAGAAACAGCCAGCAGAGCTGCAAGAAAGTCAATGAGCTTCCTAATTGCTCGTGAAGGCAAGTGTCGAGGTGCTGGGCCACAGAGTGGCGAAGGTGTTGGCGGTTGCAAGTCACATTTGCGTAAGTGCAGTCACTGAGACCAGAAGGAGCTGCTGTGAAGGGACAGCAAAACCCCAAACATCTATTCAGTGTTTCCCTCCCTATCTCCTCCTCTAACCAAAAAAAAAGCCAGCAAGAGGACCACAAACAAGGGAGTGGGGTGTTGAGATTCATTTACCCTTTTCCCTGTATCAGGGCAACATAGCAGTTAGAGCATGCTCCTCCTGCCAGATGTGGGAAATTAGGGAACAATTTAGTCTCACTGAAAGCTTTGTCTACAGGTTAGAGCAGCAGGTGGGTGCACTGCAGACCATACAGGAGGCAGAAAGTGTGATAGATAATAGTTACAGGGAAATTGTCACACCACAGGTTCGGACAGGTTGATGGGTGGCTGCCAGGACAGGCAGGCAGGCAATGCAGGAGTCTCATGTGCCTATTCTCCTTTCAATCGTCTTGGAAGCTTTTTTTGGGGATGCCCTCGCAGGGTATGATACCACAGCAGCCAGGCCTGCGACATCAGAGTGGAACAGGGTTGAGGAAGGAGCTAGCAGGCAGTATTAAGAGGCGACTCGCTAGTTAGAGGCTCGGACAGGCATTTCTGTGGCCGCAATCGAGACTCCAGGATAGGGTGTTGCCTCCCTGTTGCCTGGGTCAAGGACATCCCTGAGCAGGACATTCTTAAGTGGAGGAGGGGGGTGCTTTGAGCAGCCAGAGGTCGTCGTACATATTGTTACCAAGGGTATAGGCAGGAAAAGGGATGAGGCCCTGAAATGTGAATATAGAGAGTTAGGCAGAAGGCTAAAGTGCGGGATGTCGAAGGTCATAATTTCAGGATTAGTGCTGCTGCCAAGTGATAGTGAGAATGTGAATAGGAAACGTAGGCAGGTGAATGCCTGGCTTGAGAGTTGGTGCAGGGGGCAGACATTTCGGTTTTTGGATCACTGGGGTCTTTTCTGGGGAAGGGTTGACTTATTTAAGAGGGATGGGTTACAGTTGAACTGGAGGGGGACTGACACCGTGGTGGAGAGCGTTGCCAGAGCCACTCGGGAGGGTTTGGGCTAGTTTGGCAGGGGGTGAAATCCAAAACAGAAGGGGGGACAAAATTAAAGTTTGAGAACAGCGCAGAAGTTACAGAGAGCACTTTAAGTACTAAAGGCAGTGTCAGTAACCCCAGTGCCAGACACATCAGGTAAAAGCAAGACAGAGAGCAAGGGAAGTCTAGATTAAACTGCATTTGTTTCAATGGAAGGGGCCTGACACTCAGGAACATGGATGGATACATGGGACTGGGATATTATAGCAATTACGGGCTAACATAGGGACAGGACTGGCAGTTCAATATTCCAAGGGACAGATGCTATAGGAAAGATAGAACAGGAGGTCAGAGAGGAGGAGGAGTTGCACTTTTGATGAGGGAAAGCATCACAGCCGTACTGAGATGGGAGATATCCGAGGGTTTGGCCATTCAGTCTATATGGGTAGAACTGAGAAATAAGAAGGGGGGAAATCACTTCTGTAGGGTTGTACTGTCGCCCCCCCAAATAGTCTGTGGTAAATTGGGGAGCAAATATATCAGATTACAGAGAGCTCCAAGAAAAATAAGGTGGCAATCGGCGGAGGTTTAATCTTTCCCAAAATTGACTGGGAAAGACATAGTATTAGAGGCCACGATGGAGAGAAATTTGTTGCGTGTATTCAGGAGGGATTTCTCATTCAGTATGTCGATGGCCCGACTCGAGAGGAAATATTGGGAAATATTCGGACATAAAGAAGGGCAGTTGAAGAAAGTGTTAGTGCGGTGTTGAAGTAAATTAAGGCAGTGGCTTTAGAAACCAATGTGTGCGTGACTACTGAGCTCTCTGGTCAGCAGAGAACATCCTGTCGCTGATGAAATAACAGACTAACCTTGAGCTCCATCCTGCATTGTATAAAAAATGCAGAGTAGACAAAATCAGACTGTGTAGCCCAGATGGCCAGAGATAAAGAGGAACTGAAGCAATGATTTATGGTTTTTTGTTACTGGTTGTGTTCGAAGAAATATGATTGGAAGCTAATTGCTCCTACGGGAGCCCAATTGGCTAATGTATGTAACCACCCAGCTGGTGATGAAATAACTGCTGTTGTTGACATGTTTGAAGTCTATAAATGAAGGCGAGCCATCACTCCAAATGGAGGTGACAGCGTGCACTGGGGCGGTGCCCAGGACTTCTCCCAAAGCTTTGTTCAATAAACTGCATGTTGAATTTTCAAGTCTGATTCTGAATGGTGATTTTCCCACATCACATTGGCGTAGTCGGCAGGATCTCACTACTGATAGTCGATTGATAGGCCTCAATCGGTGAACTGGAGTGGAGACCATTGAACTGTGGAGTCAGCAGTGCAGTTAAAAAGGGGCAAAATTAACTGGAATTTAGGGGATTGTCAGATAGCAATAGGAATTGACTACTTGTGTCCATCGACAAAGGACAAGGAAGTTCTTGCCTCAGATGCACAGCCTTAGACTGGTTATTAAGAGGGAAAATCCCCCCACGCAAAGGTCAGGACCCTGAAGTGGATGCAGAGGCACCAAGACACTTAAAATCGTGAACCACAAGCAGTGTAGGTTTTTTAGTATCAACATCTGTGTTGGCAAACAAACACAGAGTTTGCATTCTGCTTGCATAAGGTTGTGTCTTTGTGGTAGTTTGTAAATTTGTAAAGTGGTGCGATAAGGAGCTGATCACCCTGACCTAGAGACGGAGTCCGGTGGAGGAAAACCGTTGCAAAGAAGTTAATCATGGCCACGAGTATAAACAGAAAACCCAATGAAGGGGCATAGAAGCCTGCAAGATGGCAGGTAAAAACATTAAGTGGCAATCTGCAGGTTCCCTTATTGATAAATGTATGACAGGCAGACACTCGTTGATTCAGGACATGCAAAAGGATGGCTGGGATGTTAGAACAACAGAGAAAGTCGATAGATGGTGAAAAGAATGACAAAACAAAGAAAAACAAGGGTATTATTAGTACATCAATTAAGTGGACTCATTGGACAGGTCACAGTTTCCATGAAAAAGTGCAGCGAAGACAAGATCAAAACTAAGAAATTAGAATCTAGGGTAAGGGAATTAAGAAAGAATCAATTATTAGAAGAGAATCAATGTGGAGGGGTAATTATCCTTTTTGCCCCCTTATTAGGCAATAAAACCGGAGACAGTAAGCGCCTAAATTAGCGCCTAAAGTATTGAGGCCAACAAAAACTCTTTGCAAAAGAGTGCCGAGACCCACAGAAAGGAAATGAATCTGTAAACAGTAGGAGACATTGTAATTATTGTAATAAGAATGGGCAAACAGAAACAACGTGTGGGGCAAACAGGCTGCACCCCAACTCTGACCCGAGTCCACAGAAGAATCAGAGGGACGGGGAGTCCCTCATATCAGCAAGACTGACAGTCTGCAGCCTCCATTAATAAGATTAAGACAAAAGGAAGTGTGTATAAAATTTCACGTTCTCTCCACTTTCTAAGGGGAATATTTATCATAAGAACATAAGAAATAGGAGCAGGAGTAGGCCATCTAGCCCCTCGAGCCTGCCCCGCCATTCAATAAGATCATGGCTGATCTGTCGTGGCTCAGTTCCACATTCCTGCCCTCTCCCCATAACCCTTAATCCCCTCGCTTATCAAAAACCCATCAACCCGCTTCTTAAAAATATTTAGCGAGGCAGCCTCCACCACTTCAACGGGCAGAGAATTCCAGAGATTCACCACCCTTTGAGTGAAGAAGTTCCTCCTCAACTCCGTTCTAAACCGCACCCCCCTTTATCTTGAGGCTGTGCCCCCTAGTCCTACTGTCCTTTCTGAGCGGGAAGAGTCTCTCCACCTCTATCCTATCCATCCCATTCATCATCTTATACGTCTCAATGAGATCTCCCCTCATTCTTCTAAACTCTAACGAGTACAAGCCTAGTTTATTCAGCCTCTCCTCATAGCTCAACCCCCTCAACTCCGGCATCAATTAATTTGCAAGATGGAAAATTGATTGGAGAAAATCCAAGCTTGAGCTAATAATTTGAGTAGTTTTTGTATTTCAGCGTGTTTGTGTTCTTTAGTTTTTTGTCAAATGTAGGTGGCTGTTGAATCGGATTGAGAGCAGTTGTTAAAGCCTGTTCGTTCTTGTGAAATATTTATTACGTGCAATAAACGCTTTACACTTTGTTTAAACTTCAAAGGGGAAGTGTTAAAATATAAAATTTAAGTATAATATTTCTTGAATTTACTTCTGTTTTGAGTTAATTACAGTTTGGAAGAATGAAGAATGAAAGCGACTGCCTTCATCAATTTTCTGTATTTTCTTTAAATGTTTTATTTTCATCCCAGGTTAAAATGTTATGTTTGAATGAAAGTGGAAGTGCTGTGGAATGAACATAGAACATAGAACACTACAGCACAACAGGCCCTTCGGCCCACAAGTTGCGCTGATCACTTCTATACCTACCAAGCTACAGAACTATCTATAACTCCCAATCCCATTATAAATGAATGTTGGCAGCTTCCTAAAGTGGTTGCATGGATGTTTTTGTTGCTTTTGCTTTAATGTTTCAATGTTCTTCCCCTATTTTGGGTTTGATATAGAGTTTAGATAATAATTGGAAATTGGATTGGAAAGTAAATTGAAATTTCAAAACAAAGTACATAAATTCAAGTTTGTAATAACCAATAGATGTGTAGCGTATAGGGCTAACGGTAGGACTCTGAATAGTGTGGATGAAGCAAGGGATCTAGGTGTATATGTGCATAGATCCCTGAAAGTTGGGAATCAAGTAGATAAGGTTGTTAGGAAGGCATACGGTGTCTTGGCGTTTATTGGTAGGGGGATTGAATTTAGGAGCCGCAGCGTCATGTTGCAACTGTACAAAACTCTAGTGCGTCCGCACTTGGAGTACTGTGTGCAGTTCTGGTCCCCACATTATAGGAAGGATGTGGAGGCTTTGGACAGGGTGCAGAGGAGGTTTACCAGGATGTTGCCTGGTATGGAGGGGAGATCCTATGAGGAGAGACTGAGGGATTTGGGTTTGTTTTCGCTAGAAAGAAGGCGGCTATGAGGGGACCTTATTGAAACATATAAGATGATTAGAGGTTTAGATAGGGTGGACAGTGATAGCCTTTTTCCTCGGATGGAGAAAGATAGCACGAGGGGGCATAGCTTTAAATTAAGGGGGGGTAGTTATAGGACAGATGTCAGGGGTAGGTTCTTTACCCAGAGGGTGGTGAGGGATTGGAATGCCCTGCCTGCTGCAGTTGTAAATACGCCTAGTTTGGGGGCGTTTAAGAGATCCGTGGATAGGTTTATGGATGGAAAGGGATTGGTTTAGGTTAGAGGGTCATTTTTTTTTAATTGGTCGGCGCAACATCGTGGGCCGAAGGGCCTGTTCTGCGCTGTAATGTTCTATGTTCTATAATAGGAATTTTGAATAATCCTGGGTTCAAATTTTATTAAGAAAGGATTTAAATCTTTGAGGTTTAATTGTGTCACCCTATGTTGTCACGGTTATAAAGGTGACAGGATTAAAAGATAATCTATTTTATACGAATCATATACATTTATACGGCAATTGAATCGTGTGTTACCCTCTTGCCCAATCAATAGAGGCCCTGTTCATGGCTACTCCTGGGTGGAAGTCCCATGATTTGTATACAGCAGGTACCTTGGACGCACCCTCTGAAAACCAAACAGGCAAATATAGGAGGGGTATACAGGCAAGATGCGTGGAACTAATAAACTCAGATAGAACACAGTCCCCTAAATTTCACGAGGCTCTGGGGTTTGAACGGAACACAAAGCTCAGAGCCGTTAAACCACCCGCGTTGCTTCCTGGGCCAAGGGTGGGAATGTGTGTATGCTTTGATCGCCAAGAATGTTTCCTGTGTACAGACACAACACGCCTGCCAGCATTGTCAAGTGAGCGAAGGCCAGATTACCTGCACCTTTAATGAGCAAAGATGCCTGAACGTAAGTCACGTTCGCTCTGCTACATGGACATACCCACTTAATACTTACCAATTAGTGGGAGTGGGTGGAAAGTCCAGTGAACCGGAGAACTCGTGGTTGCATGACCCAATAGCCAGGATGTTAAGTGTTCCCGAGCCAAGAAGGGATATATGCTCCCCGTCAGCTGCACCTTCACAACGGCCACACCAACCCTCCTGGTCCTCTTTGCAGTCGGGCAATAGGACCACCCACTGTTCCAGGCCCTCAAAGAGGGTGGACCTGAAGAAAGATGGTGAGGCGAGCCATCAGCGAGGAATTCTCTGCTGATAAGAACATAAGAAATAGGAGCTGGAGTCGGCCATCCAGCCCTTCGAGCCTGCCCCGCCATTCAATAAGATCATGGCTGATCTGTCGTGTCTCAGTTCCACATTCCCGCCCTCTCCCCATAACCCCTAATCCCCTCGCTTATCAAAAACCCATCAACCCGCGTCTTAAAAATATTTAGCGAGGCAGCCTCCACCACTTCAACGGGCAGAGAATTCCAGAGATTCACCACCCTTTGAGTGAAGAAGTTCCTCCTCAACTCTGTTCTAAACCGCCCCCCCTTTATCTTGAGGCTGTGCCCCCTAGTCCTACTGTCCTTTCTGAGCGGGAAGAGTCTCTCCACCTCTATCCTATCCATCTCATTCATCATCTTATACGTCTCAATGAGATCTCCCCTCATTCTTCTAAACTCTAACTGAACTCTAACTGAACTGAATTCTTCTAAACTCTAAACTCTAACTAAACTCTAACTTCTAACTCTTCTGATGGCAAGGATCAAGTCACACTTGTATCACCACTCGTCTGTGGGTTCACCGGGGCCCTGTCTCGGGGGGGGGGGGGGAGCAGGAAGAGTAATTCATGCTAAAATTAGGAACAACCTTATCTGTGGATTAACCTTCCTGAGAAACAGCAAAGCAAAGCGACTGGGTGCCGTAACCCGAGAAATTGCTATTGAAAGGGTACAGAGGAGATTTACAAGGATGTTGCCTGGATTGGGAGGCATGCCTTATGAAGATAGGTTGAGGGAGCTGGGTCTCTTTTCCCTGGAGAGACGAAGGTTGAGAGGCGACCTGATAGAAGTTTATAAAATGTTGAGAGGAATAGATAGGGTGGATTCTCAGAGGCTATTTCCCCGGCTTGAAATGGTCGCTACGAGAGGACACAGATTTAAGGTGCGGGGGGGAAAGTACAGAGGAGATGTTAGGGGTAAGTTTTTCACTCAGAGGGTGGTGAGTGAATGGAATCGGCTGCCGTCAGTGGTGGTGGAGGCAAACTCGCTGGGATCTTTTAAAAGACTTCTGGATGAGTATATGGGGTTTAATGGGATTGGGGGTTATAGATAGGTCTATAGATTGGTAGGTGTTGATGTGATCGGCGCAACTCGTGGGCCGAAGGGCCTGTTTGTGCTGTAGTGTTCTATGTTCTAAATGGCTGAGTCAAGAATATACACGCAGCAGACCTGCTCTGCCGTGGACTATTCTTGTTGTAATAACGATCATTGTTTGCTGCGTGATTATCGGATGTTTTAAAACCAGTTCTAAACCCATGACGGCTCGAATCGTGCCAGGAGCCAGCGTGGTCGCTGAAGAAGAACTTCTGATGGGAACCCCCGAGGACCGGAACTATGGAGAGAAGGATGAGATGGAAAAGTACCTGTAGACATGTGACCTGCGAGCGAACACAACATCATGGAAGACAAGCACTTGAAAGACTGCGTTAATTTGCCAAATTTAAGGGTGTTCAAATGGTCAGTGGATGGGCATATAGAACATAGAACATAGAACATTACAGCGCAGAACAGGCCCTTCGGCCCACGATGTTGCGCCGACCAGTTAAAAAACAATGACCCTCTAACCTAAACCAATCCCTTTTCGTCCATAAACCTATCGCATTTACAACTGCAGCAGGCAGGGCATTCCAATCCCTCACCACCCTCTGGGTAAAGAACCTACCCCTGACATCCGTCCTATAACTACCCCCCCTTAATTTAAAGCCATGCCCCCTCGTGCTAGATTTCTCCATCCGAGGAAAAAGGCTATCACTATCCACCCTATCTAAACCTCTAATCATCTTATATGTTTCAATAAGGTCCCCTCTTAGCCGCCTTCTTTCTAGTGAAAACAACCCCAAATCCCTCAGTCTCTCCTCATAGGACCTCCCCTCCATACCAGGCAACATCCTGGTAAACCTCCTCTGCACCCTGTCCAAAGCCTCCACATCCTTCCTATAATGTGGGGACCAGAACTGCACACAGTACTCCAAGTGCGGCCGCACCAGAGTTTTGTACAGTTGCAACATGACGCTGCGACTCCTAAATTCAATCCCCCTACCAATAAACGCCAAGACACCGTATGCCTTCTTAACAAGTTTATCTACTTGATTCCCATATGGATAACATTGGAATAGTTTAGGTTAGAGGGTCATTAGATGGGTTCCACTGGTCGGCGCAACATCGAGGGCCGAAGGGCCTATACTGCGCTGGAATGTTCTATGTTCTAATTGCCGGACCGGCAATACAGGTACTCTGATGTTGTTTGTCGATCAGATTATTGATGCTTAATTCGTAACAATTATGCGGGCGGTGGAGGTGGGGGCGAGACTGTAGAAGTAAAATTAAGACTGTAACTTTGGAAACCAATGTGTGCGTGACTACTGGGTTCTCTTGACAACAGACATCATCCTGTTGCTGCCTAATTAACAAACTAACCTTGAGCTCCAACCTGCGTAGAAAAAGTGTAGAGTAGAGAAAATCAGACTGCAAAGTCCATTTGGCCAGAGATGAAGAGAAACCGAAGTAATAAGTTACGTTTTTTTTTGTTAACGGAATATAATTGGAAACTAATTGTTGCTGGGGGAACCCAACTGGCTAAGATAAGTAACCACACAGTTAATGATGAAATAACTGCTGTTGTTGGCATGTTTAAAGTGTATAAAAGAAGGCAAGCCGACACTCCAAATGGAGAAGATGTCTGCATGCACTGCGGGGTGCCTAGTGCTTCTCCCAAAGCTTTGTTCAATAAACTGCATGTTGAATTTTTAAGCATGACTCCAAGTGGTGATTTTTCCCACAAAATGAGGAATCACTTTGGGACCAGTGACCATACTTCTATTTGTGTTAAGATAGCTATGGAGAATGGAGCTATGGACCGGCGCAAAAAAATAAAGTTCTAAACTGGGACAAGGCCAATGTTGATGGTATCAGGCAGGAACTTTCTAAAATTAATTGGGAAGGCAAAGGCATGATTGGAAAGTGGCACGCTTTCAAAAATGTGTTCACCAGACTTCAAGATCAATGCCTTCCTCTTAGAGTGAGGGGCAAGGCTGCCTGAAGTAGGTAAGCTCAGATGCCTTGGGATATTGAGGCCCTGGTCAAGAAGAAGAAAGAGACACATGACATGCATAAGCAGTCGGGATTAAGTGAATCCCATGAAGAGTAATGGGGGTGTAGTTTTAGTATGAAGAGAGAAATCAGAAGGGCAAAAAGGGGACAAGAGATTATTTTGGCAGATATAGAACATAGAACATAGAACATAGAACACTACAGCACAAACAGGCCCTTCGGCCCACGAGTTGCGCCGTTCACATCAACACCTATCTATAACCCCCAATCCCATAAAACCCCATATACTCATCCAGAAGTCTTTTAAAAGACCCCAGCGAGTTCGCCTCCACCACCACTGACGGCAGCTGATTCCACTCACTCAACCACCCTCTGAGTGAAAAACTTACCCCTAACATCACTTCTGTACTTTCCTCCCCGCACCTTAAATCTGTGTCCTCTCGTAGCGACCATTTCAACCCGGGGAAATAGCCTCTGAGAATCCACCCTATCTATTCCTCTCAACATTTTATAAACCTCTATCAGGTCGCCTCTCAACCTTCGTCTCTCCAGGGAGAAGAGTCCCAGCTCCCTCAACCTATCCTCATAAGGCATGCCTCCCAGTCCAGGCAACATCCTTGTAAATCTCCTCTGTACCCTTTCAATAGCTTCTACATCTTTCCTGTAGAAGGCAAAGGATAATTCAAAGAGTTTCTACAAATACATAAAGGTAAAAGAGTAACAAGGGAGGCCTCTCAAGGATCAACAAGGTTACCTATGTGCGGATCCAGAAGAGTTGGGCGAGACCCTAAATGAATATTTCTTATCCATATTTGATTGGCACTGTAACACAGTGGGTTAGCACTACTGCTTCACAGCTCCAGGGTCCTGGGTTTGATTCCTGGCTCGGGCCACTGTCTGTGTGGAGTTTGCGCATTCTCCCCGTGTCTGCGTGGGTTTCCTCCGGGTGCTCCAGTTTCCTCCCACAGTCCAAAGATGTGCGGGTTAGGTTGATTGGTCCTTGCTAAGAAATTGCCCCTTGGTGCCCAGGGATGCGTAGGTTAGAGGGATTAGTGGGTATAATATGGAGGGATATGGGGGTAGGGCCTGGGTGGGATTGTGTTCGGTGCAGACTCGATGGGCCGAAGGGCCTCTTTCTCCACTGTAGGGTTCTATGAATCTATCATATTTACTGTTGAGGAAAGCATGGATGTTAGGGAACTTGGGGAAATAAATAGTGATGTCTTGTGGAGTGTGCACAAGAACATAAGAAATAGGAGCAGGAGTAGGCCATCTAGCCCCTCGAGCCCGCCCCGCCATTCAATAAGATCATGGCTGATCTGTTGTGGCTCAGTTCCACATTCCCGCCCTCTCCCCATAACCCTTAATCCCCTCGTTTATCAAAAACCCATCAACTCGCGTCTTAAAAATATTTAGCGAGGCAGCCTCCACCATTTCAACGGGCAGAGAATTCCAGAGATTCACCACCCTTTGAGTGAAGAAGTTCCTTCTCAACTCCGTTCTAAACCGCCCCCCCTTTATCTTGAGGCTGTGCCCCCTAGTCCTACTGTCCTTTCTGAGCGGGAAGAGTCTCTCCACCTCTATCCTATCCATCCCATTCATCATCTTATACGTCTCAATGAGATCTCCCCTCATTCTTCTAAACTCTAACGAGTACAAGCCTAGTTTATTCAGCATCTCCTCATAGCTCAACCCCCTCAACTCTGGCATCAGAGAAGGAGGTGCTGGAACTCTTAACGTGCATCGAGGTAGACAAACCCCCGGGGCCTGATGAGGGGTATCCCAGGGCATTGTGAGAGGCTAGGGATGAAATTGCGGGTCCCCTAGCCGAGATGAACTTCTTTACCATGCCTTGTACATTCTCATCCAAATCGTTGGTATAGACAACAAACAGCAATAAATCCAGCACCGACCCTGGGGCAGGCACAAGTGTCCTTCCACCATTGCCCTCTGCTTCCTACCGTCAAGCCAATTGTATATCCAATTTGCCAGCTCTCCCTGGATTCCATGTGATGTGAATCCCCAGAGCAGCCTACCAGGGGAACTTTCTCAAACATCTTACTGAAGTCCATATAATCTACATCTACCACCCTTTCCTCATCAAACTTCCTGGTCACTTCATTACAAACTCTGACACATTTATATGACATGATCTCCCAAATACATAGCCGTGCTGCCAACTCCTAATCAAACCCAGTCTTTCTAAATGCCTGCATATCTTATCCCTCCGAATCCCCTCTCGTAATTTACAAATGTTACACATCCAGTTCTACGAGTCCCAGATTTTTCATTGCATTCCCTCTTACATAAGGACACAACATTTAGTGACATCCTCTCTTCTGGTACCTCACCCATGGCGAACGATGGTGCATATTTCTCAGCCAAGACTCTTGCTATTTCTTCTCTGGCCTCACGCGGGATATACCTGGTCAGGGCCAGGAGGTTTATCCACCTCCATCCATTTTAAAACTTCCATCACCTCATCTGCTGTAATGGGAACAGCCCCCCAAATAGTTCACCACTAACTTCCCAGGTACCCACGTCTTCGTGTCTTCCGCCATGGTAAACACAGAGGGGGAATATTCATTGACAATCTTGCCTATCCACAGTGATTCTATACATATGAATGCACGTTGGTCCATGAGGAGATCTATTCTCTCTCTGGTCATTCTGTTTCCATCAATATATTTGAAGTATTAATTTGGATTCACCTTAAACATCTCCACTAAATCTACCTCATTCCCCCTTTATGGCCTCCTAATTTCCTCAAGGAGTATATTCCTGCATCCAATGTCCACATCCGGGGAATCCATTTATTCCAGCTCGTTACACCTGACCCAGGCCTCCTTCTTTCTCCTGGCCAAAATCTCAACATGTTTTGTCCTCTACTGTTGGCCTATTTCTACCAGCCTTTCCCTTCACCTGGACAGGAATACACCAACTCTGAACTCGAGGTATTTCACGTTTAAATGCCTCCAACGTATTGGATGTCTCCTTACCCTCCAAAAAGCTACTCCAATCAATTCTTGCACATCGTGTTTAATTCCATCAAAATGTGTCTTGACCCAGTTTAGAACATAAGAACATAAGAAATAGGAGCAGGAGTAGGCCATCTAGCCCTTCAAGCCTGCCCCGCCATTCAATAAGATCATGGCTGATCTGAAGTGGATCAGTTCCACTTTCCCGCCCTCTCCCCATAACCCTTAATTCCCTGTCTATCAAAAACCTATCTACCCATGACTTAAATATACTTAGCGAGGCAGCCTCCACCACTTCAATGGGCAGAGAATTCCAGAGATTCACCACCCTGTGAGTGAAGAAGCTCCTCCTCAACTCTGATCTAAGCTGTACCCCCCCCCCCCCCTTATCTTGAGGCTGTGCCCACTAGTCCTGCTGACCTTTCTGAGCAGGAAGAATCTCTCTACCTCTACCCTATCCATCCCCTTCATTATCTTATACATCTCTGTAAGATCCCCCCCCTCTCCCCCCCCACTCATCCTTCTAAACTCCAACAAGTACAGGCCTAGTCTATTTAGTCTCTCTTCATAGTCCAACCCCCTCATCTCCGGTATCAGCCGAGTGAACCTCCTCTGCACTCCCTCCAAGGCCAAAATATCCTTGCGTAAGTGCGGCGACCAAAATTGCACACAGTACTCCAGCTGCGGCCTCACCAGTGCCCTGTACAGTTGCAGCAAGACCTCCCTACTTTTATATTCAATCCCCCTCGCTATGAAGACCAGCATCCCATTCGCCTTCCTGACCACCTGCTGCACCTGCAGGCTGGGTTTTTGCGACTCATGCACAAGGACCCCGAGGTCCCTCTGCACCGTCTCCTGCTGCAACTTTTCGCCCTTTAAGTAGTAATCCCTTCGATTATTATTTCTGCCCAAGTGGATAACCTCACACTTGCCAACATTATGCTCCATCTGTCAGAATTTGCAACTGTAGACCAGTCTTGTCCCTTTCAAAAATATTTCAAAAGCAAGAGAATTGTGGTCATTTGCCCCAAAGTGTCCCCCACCGTCACGTCAGTCATTTGCTCTGTTGTGTTTTCCAACCAAAGGGCGTGGTTTGCCCTCCCCCAAGTCGGACTCCCCATATAATGCCTGAAGATACTTTCTTGAACACAGTTAATAAATTTCACCCCTTAAAACTATGGCATTCCGACTCTATGTTAGGACAATAAAATCCCCTTCAAAGGCAATCGTAGTACTCCTGCAAGTCTCTCCAGCCACTACCCCACCCCCCACCCGCATGATTGTTGTTCTAATTACTATTTACAATTTTGCTGCCTATAGTACAACCCCAATAACACCACCATCCCATTCTTATTCCATATTTGCACGCATAAAACTCCACTGGGAGAATCTCCAGTTATTTCACCTCTTATCATTGTTCTGATGCTTCCCTTCATCGGAAATGCAACTCCCCCTCCTCTCTTCCCTCCACCTCTGTCACTCTTACAGCTAACCGATTTATCTGATAGTAAACTCACAAGCTTTCCAGGTTCCCCTCTTCGTCAGAAGGATGGAGAGAACTCTCCTGCCACCTGGCGAAGAGGGAACCCTCGAAAGCTAGTGAGTTTACTATCAAATAAACCGGTTGGACTTTAACCTGGTGTTGCTGGACTTCATACTGTGTTTACCCCAGTCCAACGCCAGCATCTCCACATCATGACTCTTACCGCTACCAGTCCTTCCCCTCCCTTAGCCAAGTTTTGGTAATGGCTACAATACCCCAGCTCCATGAGTCTATTTATGCCATGAATACATCAGTAGCGGGTAGGTCGTGCCTTACTAACCTTATTGAGTTTTTTGAGAAGGTGACCAAAGAGGTGGATGGGGGCAAGGCAGTTGACGTGGTATATATGGATTTTAGTAAGGCGTTTGATAAGGGTCACCATGGTAGGCTTCTGCAGAAAATGCAGATGTATGGGATTGTGGGTAATCTAAGAAGTTGGATCAGGAATTGGCTATCAGATAGGAGACAGAGGGTGGTGGTTGATGGTAAATATTCATCACGGAGTTCGGTTACGAGTGGTGTGCCTCAGGGATCTGTTTTGGGGCCACTGTTGTTTGTAATCTTTATTAATGATCTGGATGAGGGTATATTTGGGCGGATTAGTAAATTTGCTGATGACACCAAAGTCGGAGGTGTGGTGGATTGTGAGGAAGGGTGTCATAGTCTGCAGGGAGACTTAGATAGGTTGCAGAGCTGGGCTGAGAGGTGGCGGATGGAGTTTAATGCGGAGAAGTGTGAGGTAATTCACTTTGGTAGGAGCAACAGATGTGTCGAGTATAGGGCTAACGGGAGGACTTTGAATAGTGTGGATGAACAGAGGGATCTAGGTGTATGTGTACATAGATCCCTGAAAGTTGGGAATCAAGTAGATAAGGTTGTTAAGAAGGCGTACGGTGTCTTGGCGTTTATTGGTAGGGGGATTGAATTTAGGAGTCGCAGCGTCATGTTGCAACTGTACACTACCCAGAGGGTGGTGAGGGATTGGAATGCCCTGCCTGCTGCAGTTGTAAATGCGCCTAGTTTGGGGGCGTTTAAGAGATCCGTGGATAGGTTTATGGACGAAAAGGGATTGATTTAGGGTAGTGGGTCATTGTTTTTGTAACTGGTCGGCGCAACATCGTGGGCCGAAGGGCCTGTTCTGCGCTGTAATGTTCTATGTTCTATGTTCTACGTTCTTGCTTTTAAATATACGTAATTCAATGGGGCAGGTTTCCTCCCTACCCTGCCATGTCCATCATGTGTATTCAGATTGACGTTCCTGAGTAACGCATTTCCTTTTAGTTCCCCATGTGCTTCCCTGTTGCTGAGTGTTCTAACACCTTGCCAAACTAGTTTAAACCCTCCCTCGTAACACTAGCAATTCTGACTGCCCCCCTCCCTTCCCCCTTCCAGGATCCTGGTCCACCTCCAGTTGGAACTTGGAGGTTCGAACTGGAGTTTGTTCAAACCTTGTTCTGATTCTGTGCAAAAAGCCTTCATTTATTTCTCACTGATATCCTCTGTAACCACCCAGTATCTGGCACAATGGTGGCCTTCATTTTTTAGGTTCCACTTGCACACAGAGGGATATCTTGTCCTTCAGCGTAACGTTCTATGTTCTCACAGAAATTTGGGGGTTGAATTCTACGGATGGCCCAAATATTAGAATGAACAATAATCAAGACATTGAGATGGAATATCCAGGGGGTGTCATTAATCAAACACAACCCGAAAGATGGAAAATAAGCGATGAAATGATTACTCACAGAAAATGTGAGGGGAGAAGATCAGACAAAAGTGCATGAGATGGTTGGAAAATGTCAGAGTCACAGCTGGTAATAAAGTGTATAAAAAGAGCAGAGAAAGTGTCAGTGACTGTCAGTCACCTCGCAAGTGCGAGGTGGTCCACTTTGGTAGGAATAATGGTGGGAAGGATTATTACTTACGTGGCGAAAAACTGCAGCAGGCGACGGTGCAGAGGGACCTGGGGGTCTTTGTACATGAGTCGCAAAAACCCAGCCTGCAGGTGCAGCAGGTGGTCAGGAAGGCGAATGGGATGCTGGCCTTCATAGCGAGGGGGATGGAATATAAAAATAGGGAGGTCTTGCTGCGGCTGTATAGGGCACTGGTGAGGCCGCAGCTGGAGTACTGTGTGCAGTTTTGGGCGCCGTACTTACGCAAGGATATTTTGGCCTTGGAGGGAGTGCAGAGGAGGTTTACTAGGCTGATGCCGGAGTTGAGGGGGTTGAGCTATGAGGAGAGGCTGAATAAACTAGGCTTGTACTCGTTAGAGTTTAGAAGAATGAGGGGAGATCTCATTGAGACATATAAGATGATGAATGGGATGGATAGGATAGAGGTGGAGAGACTCTTCCCGCTCAGAAAGGACAGTAGGACTAGGGGGCACAGCCTCAAGATAAAGGGGGGGCGGTTTAGAACGGAGTTGAGGAGGAACTTCTTCACTCAAAGGGTGGTGAATCTCTGGAATTCTCTGCCCGTTGAAGTGTTGGAGGCTGCCTCGCTAAATATATTTAAGACGCGGGTTGATGGGTTTTTGATAAGAGAGGGGATTAAGGGATATGGGGAGAGGGCGGGAATGTGGAACTGAGCCACGACAGATCAGCCATGATCTTATTGAATGGCGGGGCAGGCTCGAAGGGCTAGTTGGCCTACTCCTGCTCCTATTTCTTATGTTCTTATGATCTTATGTCAGAAAAATAAAGTCTGGAAAAAAGTCATAGGAAACGGCCAAATAGAAAAACTGCTCGGAGCAGAGCAGAAGACATATCGGTCAGGTTAACATAATAGAAAAGAATTATGGAAAAAACAGTGAACAAGCAGGAAGAATAATACCACAACAGTGTCAGGCAAACTGACACATTTGAAGTGTTTGTACCGTCTTCTTGCATTTTCATTAGATCGAGTGTCTAAATTATGTATAGATTGTGTTTTATTATTTGATTTGCTTTATTAGACTAAGATATTGAATTAATTTATGCTGTTGAATTCACTTTTGCTTTTTGAAATTTGTAATTAATATTTCAATAAACATACTTCATTGTCTTAATGTCCACAGTTAAATTGAGAAAAGATATCCCTTGGTGATGTCGGCCTCAGAATGACATTTTTTTTAACATTGTGAATTTAATTTCCAATTGACCAGAGCCATATGAAGGACTGCATTGAATTAGCACCTGATCCAGAGATGCAATTGGTGTGGTGTCTGTGATGATAGCACACGTTATACAAAGAACAAAGAACAAAATCAGCCCGGGAAACAGGCCCTTCGGCCCAAGGAGCCCGCGCCGCCATTTTAACATTACCAATCCCCCCCCTCCACCCATGACCCTTATCTATTGTTTTTATGGCCATCCACTTTGAGGGAAACTAATTTAAGGACAATTTATTACCTCTAATCAGCCTAACAGCACATCTTTGGGGTGTGGGAGGAAACCGGAGCACCCGGAGAAAACCCATGCAGGCACAGGGAGAATGCGCAAACTCCCACAGACACCGGCCCAAATCCATGTGTCTGCACAGCAATCAGTGATAGTCACTGAGCTGTCGTCTTGCCCAGTATCTGGTCCAGTTTAGGCACACACTAACGACATGAAGCACTAGGCCAATCTCGAACAACCAAGAGCAGCCCCAGTACGACCCATCGCGTGTATGCCCCTTATTGGACACGAGGTGGACCGACTTAAAACCTGTGAATGAAACGAGAAAAACATTAGTATCATTCCACATCCTTATACATTACCAGGGACACCCCAATGCTAATGAACCTTGTTTAAAACAATCTCCGATATCCACCCATCTCCAATCCACTCATGTGCCTGTCTAAGTTACTCTTAAACAACTCCAGTGTGTTTGCCTCCACCACCTTACTTGGCAGAGCATTCCATACCACCACTACCCTCTGTGTGAAAAACCTCCCTCTAATATCCGTGTTATATCTCTCCCCCTTCACCTTAAGCCCGTGGCCCCTCGTACTGTGTGTCTCTATCATAGGAAATAGCTTACCTCTGTTTACTCTATCTATACCCTTCATAATCTTACATACTTCTATTAGATCCCCCCTCAGTCACCGCCTTTCAAGGGAAAACAGCCCCAATTTCTTCAATCTTTCCTCATACCCCAGTCCTTCCATAGCAGGCAACATCCTGTTAAACCTCCTCTGCGCTCTCTGGGAGAACACTGCTACTGATTTTAATAGTTAACGCATCTTTCACCATCAGATCTCCTGAAGCACATGCATGGATAGGCAGTGAAAGCCAGACCATTCAGAAAAACCCATATTCCACGCATTAATAATAATGTTAAAATATAGTCTTTGAGCATGGCAGCTCAGTTTCTAGAATAAACATATTCCATTGCCGATCTCAGTGGTATCATTTATTTTCTTTTCCACTCTCTGAACGACTTTGCAATTGCAAATTCCCAGAGGCCACCCCACAGTATAATTTCAACAC
This sequence comes from Carcharhinus amblyrhynchos, assembly GCF_965287045.1. Classification (NCBI taxonomy): domain Eukaryota; kingdom Metazoa; phylum Chordata; class Chondrichthyes; order Carcharhiniformes; family Carcharhinidae; genus Carcharhinus; species Carcharhinus amblyrhynchos. The sequence goes on from NW_027649787.1 coordinate 1,055,674, forward strand.
TTCAGGAACATGGCAACTCAGAACTCTCCATTCACCTGACGAAGAGGGTGTCCCTCGAAAGCTTGTGAGTATATTATCAAATAAATAGGTTGGACTAAAACCTGGTGTTGTCAGACTTTTTACTGTGTTTACGCCAGTCCAACGCCGGCATACCCACATCATAACTCAGAAGGGGAACAGAGACTTCCCCGGGAATTATAGACCAGTGAGTCTTACTTCTGTTGTGGGTAAGGTTTTAGAAAAAATTATTAGGGATAGGATTTATAGTTATTTGGAGAAAAATGAAATGATTAGAGATAGTTAGCATGGTTTTGTAGTGGGTAGGTCGTGCCTTACTAACCTTATTGAGTTTTTTGAGAAAGTGACCAAAGAGGTGGATGGGGGTAAGGCAGTTGACATGGTGTATTTGGACTTTAGTAAGGCGTTTGATAAGGTTCACCATGGTAGGCTTCTGCAGAAAATGCAGATGTATGGGATTGAGGGTGATTTAGGAAATTGGATCAGGAATTGGCTGGCGGATAGGAGACAGAGGGTGGTGGTTGATGGTAAGTATTCGACATGGAGTTCAGCTACGAGTGGTGTGCCTCAGGGATCTGTTTTGGGGCCACTGCTGTTTGTAATTTTTATTAATGATCTGGGTGAAGGTATAGTTGGGTGGATCAGTAAATTTGCTGATGACACCAAAGTCGGAGGTGTGGTAGATAGTGAGGAAGAGTGTCTTAGTTTACAGGGAGACTTGGTCAAGTTGCAGAGCTGGGCTGAGAGGTGGAGGATGGAGTTTAATGCGGAAAAGTGTGAGGTAATTCACTTTGGCAGGAATAACCGATGTGTAGAGTATAGGGCTAATGGTAGGACTCTGAATAGTGTGGATGAACAGAGGGATCTAGGTGTATGTGTACGTAGATCCCTGAAAGTTGGGAATAAAGTAGATAGGGTTGTTAGGAAGGCATACGGTGTCTTGGCGTTTATTGGTAGGGGGATTGAATTTAGGAGTCGCAGCGTCATGTTGCAACTGTACAAAACTCTGGTGCGGCCGCACTTGGAGTACTGTGTGCAGTTCTGGTCCCCACATTATAGGAAGGATGTGGAGGCTTTGGAGAGGGTGCAGAGGAGGTTTACCAGGATGTTGCCTGATATGGAGGGAAGGTCCTATGAGGAGAGACTGAGGGATTTGAGGTTGTTTTCATTAGAAAGAAGGCGGCTAAGAGGGGATCTTATTGAAACATATAAGATGATTAGAGGTTTAGATAGGGTGGACAGTGATAGCCTTTTTCCTCGGATGGAGAAAGCTAGCACGAGGGGGCATGGCTTTAGATTAAGGGGGGTGAGTTGTAGGACGGATGTCAGGGGTAGGTTCTTTACCCAGAGGGTGGTGAGGGATTGGAATGCCCTGCCTGCTGCAGTTGTAAATGCGCCTAGTTTGGGGGCGTTTAAGAGATCCGTGGATAGGTTTATGGATGGAAAGGGTTTGGTTTAGGTTAGAGGGTCATTGCTTTTTTCTTTAACTGGTTGGCGCAACATCATTGGATTTTCGGATCATTGGGATGTTTTATAGGGAAGAGCTGAGCTGTTCAAGAGGGGTGGGTTACACCTGAAGTGGAGGGGGACGAACATCCTGGTGGGGAGATTTGCCAATGCCACACGGGAGGGTTTAAACTAGTTTGGCGAGGGGTGGAATCCAAAGCAGAAGAGAGACAAAGGAGAAGTTTGAGGACAGCACAGAATTTAAAGGGAGGACATTACGTAGTAGAGTAATCTTCGTAATCCTAGTACCAGACAGATCAGGTAAAAGCAGTAAAAGAGAGCAAGGGAAGTCTAGATTAAACTGCATTTATTTCAATGCAAGAGGCCTGACACTCAGGAACACGGATAGGTACATGGGACTGGGATATTATAGCAATTACTGAAACATGGCTCAGGGAGGCACAGAACTGGCAGTTCAATATTCCAAGGGACAGATGCTATAGGAAAGATAGAACAGGAGGTAAGAACATAGAACACTACAGCACAAACAGGCCCTTCAGCCCACTATTTGCACCAATCACTGCTATACCTACTAAGCCATAGACCTATCTATAACCCCCAATCCCATTCGATCCCATATACTCATCCAGAAGACTTTTAAAAGACCCCAGAGAGTTCACCTCTACCACCACCGACGGCAGCCGATTCCACTCACTCACCACCCTCTGAGTGAAAAACTTACCCGTGACATCTCCTCTGTACCTGCTCCCCAGCACCTTAAACCTGTGTCCTCTCGTAGTGACCATTTCAGCCCTGGGAAATAGCCTCCGAGAATCCACCCTATCTATTCCTCTCAACATTTTATAAACCTCTATCAGGTCGCCTCTCAACCTTCGTCTCTCCAGGGAGAAGAGTCCCAGCTCCCTCAACCTATCCTCATAAGGCATGCCTCCCAATCCAGGCAACATCCTTGTAAATCTCCTCTGCACCCTCTCAATAGCTTCCACATCCTTCCTGTAGTGAGGCGACCAGAACTGCGCACAGTACTCCAAATGGGGCCTGACATGGGTCTTATAAAGTTGCAGCATTACCTCCCGACTCCTAAACTCAACCCCTCGATTAATGAAGGCCAGTACACCATACGCCTTCTTGACCACATCCTCCACCTGCGAGGCCGATTTAAGAGTCCTATGGACCCGGACCCCAAAATCCCTCTGTTCCTCAACACTGCTAAGACTCCTACCCTTGATATTGCACTCCTTCATCCCATTGGTCCTGCCAAAATGGATCACTACACATTTACATAAGAACATAAGAAATAGGAGCAGGAGTCGGCCATCTAGCCCTTCGAGCCTGCCCCGCCATTCAATAAGATCATGGCTGATCTGTTGTGGCTCAGTTCCACTTTCCCGCCCTCTCCCCATAACCCTTAATCCCCTCGCTTATCAAGAACCCATCAACCCGCTTCTTAAAAATATTTAGCGAGGCAGCCTCCACCACTTCAATGGGCAGAGAATTCCAGAGATTCACCACCCTTTGAGTGAAGAAGTTCCTCCTCAACTCCGTTCTAAACCGCCTCCCCCTTTATCTTGAGGCTGTGCCCCCTAGTCCTACTGTCTTTTTTGAGCGGGAAGAGTCTCTCCACCTGTATCCTATCCATCCCATTCATCATCTTATACGTCTCAATGAGATCTCCCCTCATTCTTCTAAACTCTAACGAGTACAAGCCTAGTTTATTCAGCCTCTCCTCATAGATCAACCCCCTCAACTCCGGTATCAGCCTAGTAAACCTCCTCTGCACTCCCTCCAAGGCCAAAATATCCTTGCGTAAGTGTGGCGACCAAAACTGCACACCGTACTCCAGCTGCGGCCTCACCAATGCCCTATACAGCTGCAGCAAGACCTCCCTACTTTTATATTCAATCTGCCACTTCTCCGCCCAGTCTTGCATCCTATCTATGTCCGGCTGCAACTTCTGACATCCGTCCAGACCAGAGGAGGGGAAGTTGCACTTTTGATGAGGGAAAGCATCACGGCCGTACTGAGAGCGGTGATATCCGAGGGTTCGGCCATTCAGTCTATATGGGTAGAACTGAGAAATAAGAAGGGGAAAATCACTTTTTGGGGTTATGTTATAGACCCCCAAATAGTCAACGGGAAATGGAGCGGCAAGTACGTAAGGAGATTACAGAGAGTTCCAAGGAAAATACCGTGGTAATAGTTGGAGATTTTAACTTTTGACTGGGACAGGCATTGTACTAGAGGCGAGGACGGAGAGAAATTTGTTGAGTGGATTCAGGAGGAATTTGTCATTCAGTATGTGGATGGTCTGACTAAGGAGGGGGCAAAGCTTGAACTCCTGTTGGGAAATTATGGGAAATAAGGAAGGACAGATGAAAGACGTGTGAGCGAGGGAGCACTTTGGGGCCAGTGACTGTAATTCTATTGGTTTTGAGATAGCTTTAAGAACATATAGAACATAGAACATAGAACATTACAGCGCAGAACAGGCCCTTCGGCCCACGATGTTGCGCCGACCAGTTACAAAAACAATGACCCACTAGCCTATACCAATCCCTTTTCATCCATAAACCTATCCACGGATCTCTTAAACGCCCCCAAACTAGGCGCATTTACAACTGCAGCAGGCAGGGCATTCCAATCCCTCACCACCCGCTGGGTAAAGAACCTACCCCTGACATCCGTCCTATAACTAACCCCCCCTTAATTTAAAGCCATGCCCCCTCGTGCTAGCTTTCTCCATCCGAGGAAAAAGGCTATCACTATCCACCCTATCTAAACCTCTAATCATCTTATATGTTTCTATAAGATCCCCTCGCAGCCGCCTTCTTTCCAACGAAAACAACCCTAAATCCCTCAGTCTCTCCTCATAGGACCTCCCCACCATACCGGGCAACATCCTGGTAAACCTCCTCTGCACCCTCTCCAAAGCCTCCACATCCTTCTTGTAATGTGGGGACCAGAACTGCACACAATACTCCAAGTGCGGCCGCACTGGAGTAGTGTACAGTTGCAACATGACGCTGCGACTCCTAAATTCAATCCCCCTACCAATAAACACCAAGACACCGTACGCCTTCTTAACAACCTTATCTACTTGATTCCCAACTTTCAGGGATCTATGTACACATACACCTAGATCCCTCTGTTCCTCCACACTATTCAAAGTCCTCCTGTTAGCCCTATACTCGACACATCTGTTGCTCCTACCAAAGTGAATTACCTCACACTTCTCCGCATTAAATTCCATCCGCCACCTCTCGGCCCAGCTCTGCAACCTTTCTAAGTCTCCCTGCAGACTATGACACCCTTCCTCACAATCTACCACACCTCCGACTTTGGAGATTAATAGACCACAAGCTAAAATTCTAAACTGGAGTAAGGCCAAATTTGATGGTATCAGGCAGGAACTTTCAAAAGACAGTTGGCAGAGTCTTTGGGAGGGCAAAGGAGCGTCTGGTAAGAGGCACACCTTCAAAAGTGGGCTAACCTGTGTTCAGGAGAAACACATCCCTCTTAGAGTGAAGGGAAAGGCTGGCAGGAATAGGGATAGCGAGTCCCTGGTCAAGAAGCAGATAGAAGCACGTGATGTGCATAGGCAGCCGAAATCAAGTGAATCCCTTGAAGAATATAAGGGGGTGTAGGAGTAGATTTAAGGGAGAAATCAGGAGGACAAAAAGGGGGTATGAGATTCTTTTGGCAGATAAGGCAATCAAGAATCCAAAGAACTTCTGTAAATACATAAAGGGCAAAAGAGGAACGAGGGAGAGAGTAAGGCCTCTTCAGGATCACCAAGATTACCTATGTGTGGATCCAGAAGATTTGGGTGAGCTCCAAAATTAATATTTCCCATCTGTATTTACTGTTGAGAAAAAACACGGAAGTTAATGGTAGGGAGATGGGGAGAGTTACAGAACAAAGAGATCTAGGGGTACATGCTCAAAGTTCTTTGAAAGTTGAGTCACAGGTGGATAGGGTAGTGGAGAAGGCATTTGACATGTCCGTTTCATCGATTAGGACACTGAAGACAGGAGATGGAAAGTCTTGTTGAAGTTGTACATGACTTTGGTAAGGCTACACTTGGAATATTGTGGACAATTCTAGTCACACGATTTTTGAAACGGATATTATTAAACTAGCAACTAGCAGCAAAGATTTCCTGGATGCTACCAGGACTTGATAAGGAAAGGCTGGACAGACTGGGAACTTGGGGAAATAAATAGTGATGTCTTGAGGAGTGTAGATGTTACAGAGAAGGAGGTGTTGTAAGTCTTAAGGCGTATCAAGGTAGATAAAACCCCAGAACCTGGTGTAATGTATTCCAAGACATTGTGGGAAGCTTGGGAGAAAATATCTCCTAACCGAGATATTTGATTCACTGATAGTCACAGGTGAGGTGCCTGAGTATTGGAGAGTGGTAAATGTTGTGTCTTTGTTTAAAAAGGACTGCAGGGAAAAGCCTGGGAACTACAGGGCAGTGAGCCTCACGTCTCTGGTGGGTAAATTGTTGGAAGGTATTTGAGAGACAGGATCTACAGGCATTTAGAGACACACACACTGATTGGGGACAGTCAGCATGGCTTTGTGAGTAGAAAATCATGTCTGACAAACTTGTTGAGTTTTTTGAAGGGGTGACCCAGAAGGTAGTTGAGGGCAGTGCAGTTGATATTGTCTACATGGACTTTATAAGGCCTCTGACAAGGTACCACATGGCAGGTTGTTGCGTAAGATTAAATCTCACGGGATCCAATGTGACATACCTAAATAGATACAAAATTGGCTTCTTGACAGAAACCAGAGGGTGGTTGTAGGGAGTTTTTTTTTATCAAACTGGAGGCCTGTGACCAGCGGTGTGCCTCAGGGATCAGTGCTGGGTCCACTGTTATTTGTCATTTAATATTAATGATCTGGATGAGAATATAGGAGGCATGGATAGTAAGTGTGTAGATGAGACTAAGAATGGTGACATAGTTGTCAGTGAAGAAAGTTATCTCCAATTGCAATGGGATTTTGATCAATTGGGCCAGTGGGCTGACGAATGGCAGATGCAGTTTAATTTAGATAAATGCGAGGTGATGCATTTTGGTCGATTGAACCAGGGCAGGACTTACTCAGTTAATGGTAGGGAGAGTTACACAACAAAGAGATCTAGGGGTACATGTTCATAGTTCTTTGAAAGTGGTGGGCAGGGTGGTGAAGAAAGCATTCAACATGTTTGGTTTCATCGATTAGGACACTGAAGACAGGAGATGGAAAGTCTTGTTGAAGTTGTACATGACTTTGGTAAGGCTGCACTTGGAATATTGTGGACAATTCTAGTCACACAATTATAGAAAAGGATATTATTAAAATAGCAACTAACTGCAAAGATTTCCTGGATGCTACCAGGACTTGATAAGGAAAGGCTGGACAGACTGGGGATTTATTCCCTGGAGCATAGGAGGCTAAGGGGTGATCTTATACAGGTCTATAAATTAATGAGTGGCACAGATCAGCTAGATAGTCAATCTATTTTCCCAAAGGTCCAAAGGTAGGGGAGAATAAAACTAAAGGGTTTAAAGTGAGAGGGAAGAGATACAGAATTGTCCAGAGGGGTGATTTTTTTCACACAGAGAGTGGTGAGTGACTGGAACGAGGTGCCAGAGGTGGGAGTAGAGGCAGGTACAATTTTGTCTTAAAAAAAATTAGATAGTTACATGGATACCATGTGTATAGTGCAATATAAGAACATAGGAACATAAGAAATAGAAGCAGGAGTAGGCCATCCAGCCCTTCGAGCCTGCCCCGCCATTCAATAAGATCATGGCTGATCTGTCGTGTCTCAGTTCCACATTCCCGTCATCTCCCCATAACCCTTAATCCCCTCGCTTATCAAAAACCCATCAACCCGCGTCTTAAAAATATTTAGCGAGGCAGCCTCCACCACTTCAACGGGCAGAGAATTCCAGAGATTCACCACCCTTTGAGTGAAGAAGTTCCTCCTCAACTCCGTTCTAAACTGCCCCCCACGCTTTATCTTGAGGCTGTGCCCCCTAGTCCTACTGTCCTTTCTGAGCGGGAAGAGTCTCTCCACCTCTATCCTATCCATCCCATTCATCATCTTATATGTCTCAATGAGATCTCCCCTCATTCTTCTAAACTCTAACGAGTACAAGCCTAGTTTATTCAGCCTCTCCTCATAGCTCAACCCCCTCAACTCCGGTATCAGCCTAGTAAACCTCCTCTGCTCTCCCTCCAAGGCCAAAATATGCGTAAGTACGGCGACCAAAACTGCACACAGATATGGGTCAAATGCGGGCAACTGGGATTAGTTTAGTGGTTTAAAAAAGAAATGGCAGTATAGGCAAGTTGAGCTGAAGAGCCTGTTTCCATTTTCTAAACCTTTATGAATCGATGTCTCTATGACCTTATCCATGCAGCAAGAGTGAGTGTTTAACTGCCTCTATAATCGTCCTCTAAATCACCCCCAGATATCACCATCCCCAGCACCATGCATGCCTCTATCCCCTCACCGTGAAGCACCTTCTTCCTCCCAACCTAAGATTATCACAGTGTTTGCCATTGAGGGCAACCCCTCGATTGTCTACAGGAGTCACAACATCAGTTTCTCCTTCTGTCCCCACAGGAGACGAATGCTCACAACTGCCGGGAGAGGCGTATAGATGATCTGGAGGAGGGGGGCTGAGTGTAGGGTGACGAAATTTGCTGATGACACGAAGATGAGTGGAAAAGCAAATTGCGCGGAGGGTGTGGAAAGTCTGCAGAGGGATCTGGATAGGCTGAGCGAGTGGGCGAGGACCTGGCAGATGGAGTATAATGTTAGCAAGTGTGAGGTCATCCACTTTGGCAGGAATAATAGTAGGAGGGATTATTATTTAAAAGGTGAAAAGCTGCAGCATGTTACGGTGCAGAGGGACCTGGGGGTCCTTGTGCATGAGTCGCAAAAACCCAGCCTGCAGGTGCAGCAGGTGGTCAGGAAGGCGAATGGGATGCTGGCCTTCATAGCGAGGGGGATTGAATATAAAAGCAGGGAGGTCTTGCTGCAACTGTACAGGGCACTGGTGAGGCCGCAGCTGGAGTACTGTGTGCAGTTTTGGTCGCCGCACTTACGCAAGGATATTTTGGCCTTGGAGGGAGTGCAGAGGAGGTTTACTAGGCTGATACCGGAGATGAGGGGGTTGGACTATGAAGAGAGACTAAATAGACTGGGTCTGTACTCGTTGGAGTTTAGAAGGATGAGGGGGGATCTTATAGAGACGTCTAACATAATGAAGGGGATGGATAGGGTAGAGGTAGAGAGATTCTTCCCACTCAAAAAGGACAACAGGACCAGAGGGCACAGCCTCAAGATAAGTGGGGGGGGGGGGTAGTTTAGATCAGAGTTGAGGAGGAACTTCTTCACTCAAAGGGTGGTGAATCTCTGGAATTCTCTGCCCGTTGAAGTGGTGGAGGCTACCTTGTTGAATATACTTAAGTCACGGGTAGATAGGTTTCTGATTGACAGGGGAATTAAGGGGAGAAAGCGAGAAAGTGGAACTGATTCACTATCAGATCAGCCATGATCTTATTGAATGGCGGGGCAGGCTCGAGGGGCTAGATGGCCGACTCCTGCTCCTATTTCTTATGTTCTTATAGAGGGTGAAGACAGGGAACGGTCAACCTGATCTTTGAGTCCCCAACCCTCATGAGGAGTAGATGCTGGAGCTTTCGACAGGGGAGGACATCCAGACCATCAGCATCTGCATGGTTGGGCTGGATTCAGGAAATGAGAGCCTGTCAATCCTGCAATCAATTTGAGTCAATTACTAGGGGGGAATATGTTTAAGATACGAGGGACATTGTTTGAAGAGTATGTACGAGTCAAGGCTTTTTTACACAAAGGGTGGTGAGTGCCTAGAACTTGCCTGGAGGGTGTCCTGACTAATACATGAATGGGATGGGAATAGAAGGAAGAGTAGGGGGCTTTGGTTCCGGCAGGCAGCATGGTAGGTGCAGGCTTGGAGGGCAGAAGTGTCTATTCCTGTTCCGTACTTTCCTCTATTCATTGTCCCCTCTTCAATGGGGAAATGTCAATTAAGTTGCCTGCATCCCAATGTGACCACCATGCGTCTGGGCCTTGTGTCAACGCGACTCCCACCGCAGCACCCGGACATCCAGCTCCGGACACCTCTGCCAATCCCACAGACGGAGGGACATCCGAGCCCGGCACCTGTTTGGCGTCAGCTTCCATTTGGCAAATGACCATCAGGGAGACTTTCGCTCACGTCCGCGGGTCAGGTTGTTGGTGAGGCATCTGCGCCATTCATTGGTTGGCATTGACGCATCTGCTGACGGGCATCAGGTGGAGGAGGAGACGTCTGAGGCCTCAGGCACGCAGCCGTCTGCCGGATGGGAGCAGTCAAGCTGGACCCAGACGTCTGTCAGCACTTCAGCTGCTGGAGACGCAACAACAGAGCCGAGGAAAGGAAGGGGGCTTCCGACAACTTTGGACCAACTGCAAGGCTGCTGCAAGAACAGAGAACAAAAACAGCCCGGGATAATAATGTTTTTCTCTCTTTTAATTCACAGGTTTTAAGTCGGTCCACCTTGTTGTCCAACGAGGGGCATACACGCGATGGGTCGTACTGGGGCTGCTCTTGGTTGTTCGAGATTGGCCTAGTGCTTCATGTCGTTAGTGTGTGCCTAAACTGGACCAGATACTGGGCAAGACGACAGCTCAGTGACTATCACTGATTGCTGTGCAGACACATGGATTTGGGCCGGTGTCTGTGGGAGTTTGCGCATTCTCCCCGTGCTTGCGTGGGTTTTCTCCGGGTGCTCCGGTTTCCTCCCACACCCCAAAGATGCGCTGTTAGACTGATTGGCAGGAATAAATTGTCCCTAAATTAGTTTCCCTCAATGTGGATGGCCATAAAAGCAATGGTTAAAAGTCATGGGTGAAGGGGGGTGACTGGTAATGTTAAAATGGCTCGTTGGGCCGAATGGCCTGTTTCCTGGGCTGTTTTTGTTCTTTGTTCTTTATTAAGAAATAGCGTAACGCAGCTGAGGATGATCACAATCAGAAAATGAAACCTATCTTTAATTCTGGGATAAAAAATGTAACACAGTCTAGTCCTAAACTTATATTGAAACGTGGTAGACTGTGTTTGGAGAGTTATATTGTGTTCTGCTTACATATTACAATGTGGTAGATACTGTAGTTGGAGAACACAGTGTTAAACAGCCCGGGAAACAGGCCCTTGGCCCAACGAGCCCGCGCTGCCATTTTAACATTACCAGTCCCACCCTCCACCCATTACTCTTATCTATTGTATTAATGCACTTCAGTCTAGAATTCCTTGTTCTCTGACCTGCCTATCCTGACCTGCAGTTTAATCCGGGATAGTCAGCATGGTTTCGTGAGGGGTAAGTCCTGCCTCACAAATTTGACTGAATTCTTTGAGGAGATAACTAAGTGTGTAGATGAAGGTAGAGCAGTTGATGTCGTATACATGGATTTTAGGGAGCATTTGATAAGGTTCCCCATGGTACGTTCATGGAAAGGATAAGGGAGTGTAGGATAGAAGTAAATTTGGCCGAATGGATTAGTAACTGGCTGTCTCACAGAAGACAGAGGGTGATGGTGGAAGGGAAATTTTCAGACTGGAGGACAGTTACTAGCCGTGTACCACAGGGATCAGTGCTGACTCCTCTGCTGGTTCTGATTTTTATCAGTGACTTAGAAGAGGGGGCTGTAGGGTGTGTTAGCCAATTTACTGCTGACACCAAGATTGGTGGAGTAGTGGATGAGGTGGAGGGCTCTTGTAGGCAGCAAAGAGACAATGATAGAATGCAGAGCTGGGCAGAAAAGTGGGTTGCTTGGGGGTTACAAGGTAGCAAGGAATGAGCTAAAGAAATGGCTTAGGAGAGCTCGGAGAGTGTATGAGAAGTCCTTGGCAGGTTGGATCAAGGAAAACCCCAAGGCTTTTTACTCTCATGTGAGAAATAAAAGAAACGACCAGGGTGAAGTTCGGGCTGGTCAAGAATAGGAGTGGGAACTTATGCATGGAGTCAAGAGATAGGAGAGATGATGATTGAATACTCATCTTCAGTGTTCACCAAGGAGAAGGGCCATGTTTTTGAGGATGACTGCGTGATACAAACTGATAGGCTGGAGGAGGTAGATCTCCTAAGTGAAGATGTATTAGCAATTTTGAAAAACCTGAGAGTCAATAAGTCCCCTGGGCTAGATGGGATATATCCTAGGATTCTTTGGGAGGCCAGGGAGGAGATTGCAGAGCCTTTGGCTTTGATCTTTGGATCCTCACAGTCCACAGGATAGCGCCAGAGGACTGGAGAGTGGCGAATGTTGTTCCTCTGTTCAGGAAAGGAAATAGGAATGACCCTGGTAATGAGAGGCCAGTTAGCCTTACTTAGGTGGTCGGCGCAACATCGAGGGCCAAAGGGCCTGTACTGTGCTGTAATGCTCTATCTTCTATCTATCTATCTTATCCCTGAGCTGTCTGGTACAAGAAAAACTGACATTTCCTTTAATTTTTAACATATTCTCTTAAACTTCCGTTCTGCCCATGACCTTCTCTCTCCCGACTCTTTTGGGTCCCACGGTCCTGGTAAGCTAGTTTAAACCCTCCAGAGTGGCTCTAGGAAATGTCCCCGCCAGGATATACATATCCCCCTCCAGTCCAGGTTCAACCCATCCCTTCTGGACAAGTCTCCTCTATCAGAGAAAAACAAGGGAGAGAAAACAGCACAGCACAGGGATGGGCCGTTCCGACCTCCAAACTTACATGGTGCCTGCGTAAACTGAAACCATATGCACTGAAGGAGACTTTATCCATCAATTTTCATCTTATTCATGCATCTCTGTTATCTCTTAACTGCTGACTCGCTCCCACCACCTCCCCGAGCAGCGCGTCCCACACTTTCACCACCGTCTAATTAAAAGTTTTGCCTCGCATATCTCCTCTAAACATTCCCCCGCCCATCTTAAACCTATTTCCGCAAGGATTTGATTTTTCTTATCGAGAAAACAGCGTCTGACAATCCACTCTATGTCACTAATAATTATGTAAACATCTATTATGTTGCCCCTCATCTGCCGTCTTTCCAATGAGAACAAACAGAGTTTATCCAACCTCTGCTTAGAGGTAATACCCTCCATACCAGGCAAAAACGTGGTAAACTGCCTTCTGTACCTTCTCCAGTGCATCCACATCTGCTTGGCAGTGTGGCAATAAGAATTGTGCGCGATATTCCAAATGAAGTCAAACTAAATACCTGTACAGTTTCATCATGACATATGATGTTATACTCAATTACACAACTGCTTAAGGCAAACATGCCATATGCCTGCTTTACAAATATCAGTGGTCGCTGGACATGTATACACAGTCTGGAGGATGTGCTGGTTAGGTGCATTGGCCATGTTAAATTCTCCCTCAGTGTATCCAAACGGGGGGTGGGAGTATAACATCTAGTGGATTTTCGCAAGTAACATCATTGCAGTGTTAATGTAAGTCTACTAGCGGCAGTGAGAAACAAAGTGTAAAGGTGATTGCTGTACTCAGCTGAGTTATTTTAAGCAACTCTAATTTTCAGTAGTTTAATATATCATTTTATGGCCATATTTTCGATTTCTCCTTGTTGGGCAAAATTTTAGTGTCAATATCCCTCGACCTTCAGCAACACATGCTAGGAGTTATTATCTAACTCCAATTGAAGAGAGCAGTGACATACCTGACAGAATGATAGATAGATAGATAGATAGATGGATAGATAGATAGATAGATAGATAGATAGATAGATGATAGATAGACAGACAGATAGATAGATAGGTAGATAGACAGACGGTTAAAACATAGAACATAGAACATAGAACATTACAGCGCAGAACAGGCCCTTCGGCCCACGATGTTGCGCCGACCAGTTACAAAAACAATGACCCACTAGCCTATACCAATCCCTTTTCGTCCATAAACCTATCCAGAGATCTCTTAAACGCCCCCAAACTAGACGCATTTACAACTGCAGCAGGCAGGGCATTCCAATCCCTCACCACCCTCTGGGTAAAGAATCTACCCCTGACATCCGTCCTGTAGCTACCCCCCCTTAATTTAAAGCCATGCCCCCTCGTGCTAGCTTTCTCCATCCGAGGAAAAAGGCTATCACTATCCACCCTATCTAAACCTCTAATCATCTTATATGTTTCAATAAGATCCCCTCTTAGCCGCCTTCTTTCCAACGAAAACAACCCTAGATCCCTCAGTCTCTCCTCATAGGACCTCCCCACCATACCAGGCAACATCCTAGTAAACCTCCTCTGCACCCTCTCCAACGCCTCCACATCCTTCTTGTAATGCGGGGACCAGAACTGCACACAGTACTCCAAGTGCGGCCGCACTAGAGTAGTGTACAGTTGCAACATTACACTGCGACTCCTAAATTCAATCCCCCTACCAATAAACGCCAAGACACCGTACGCCTTCTTGACAACCTTATCTACTTGATTCCCAACTTTCAGGGATCTATGTACACACACACCTAGATCCCTCTGTTCATCCACACTATTCAAAGTCCTCCCGTTAGCCCTATACTCGACACATCTGTTGCTCCTACCAAAGTGAATTACCTCACACTTCTCTGCATTAAATTCCATCCGCCACCTCTCGGCCCAGCTCTGCAACCTATCTAAGTCTCCCTGCAGACTATGACACCCTTCCTCACAATCTACCACACCTCCAACTTTGGTGTCATCAGCAAATTTACTAATCCACCCAACTATACCCTCATCCAGATCATTAATAAAAATTACAAACAACAGTGGCCCCAAAACAGATCCCTGAGGCACACCACTCGTAACTGCACTCCATGATGAATATTTACCATCCACCACCACCCTCTGTCTCCTATCTGATAGCCAATTCCTGATCCAACTTCCTAGATTACCCACAATCCCATACATCTGCATTTTCTGCAGAAGCCTACCATGGTGAACCTTATCGAACGCCTTACTAAAATCCATGTATACCACGTCAACTGCCTTACCCCCATCCACCTCTTTGGTCACCTTCTCAAAAAACTCAATAAGGTTAGTAAGGCACGACCTACCCGCTACAAAACCATGCTGACTATTTCTAATCAATTCATTACACTCCAAATAACTATAAATCCTATCCCTAATAATTTTTTCTAAAACCTTGCCCACAACAGAAGTAAGACTCACCGGTCTATAATTCCCGGCAAAGTCTCTGTTCCCCTTCTTAAACAATGGGACAACATTCGCTATCCTCCAATCCTCCGGGACTACACCAGAGACCAATGACGACCTGAAGATCTGAGCCAGAGGCTCTGCAATCACCTCTCTAGCCTCCCAGAGAATCCTAGGGTAGATCCCATCCGGACCAGGGGACTTATCTATTTTCAGCCCCTCAAGAATTCCCAGCACATCCTCTTTATCAACCGTAATACTGTCTATTTTACACCCCTGCAACCCAATGTCCTCCTCAGCTATATTCATGTCCCCCTGCGTGAACACCGAAGAGAAATATTGGTTCAATACTTCTCCAATCTCCTCCGGTTCCACACACAACTTCCCCCTGCTGTCTGTAACTGGCCCTAATCTTGCCCTGACCAACCTTCTGTTCTTGACATACTTATAGAACGCCTTAGGATTCTCCTTAATCCTATCAGCCAAAGTCTTCTCATGTCCTCTTTTAGCCCTTCTCAACTCACTCTTCAACTCCCTCCTAGCCAATCTAAAGCTTTCTAGTGCACTATCTGAGCCCTCCAATCTCATCCGAACATAAGCCTCCTTTTTCTTTTTAACCATCGACTCAACTCTTTTAGTGCACCACGGTTCCCTAGATCTACCAAATCCACCATGCCTGACAGGGACATACCTATCAAGGACTCGCAGTAGCTGCTCCTTGAAAAAACTCCACATTTCAGAATGTCCCCAGTCCCTGTAATCCCCTAATCCAATCCATGCTTCCTAATTCACTCCTGATAGCCTCATAATCGCCCTTACCCCAGCTAAAATTGCTGACCCGAGGTTCATGCCTATCTCTTCCCATCACTAAGGTGAACGTAACCGAATTGTGGTCACTATCACCAAAATGCACACCAACTTCCAAGTCTAGCACCTGGTCTGGCT
The DNA here is from genome assembly GCF_965287045.1 of Carcharhinus amblyrhynchos. NCBI lineage: Eukaryota > Metazoa > Chordata > Chondrichthyes > Carcharhiniformes > Carcharhinidae > Carcharhinus > Carcharhinus amblyrhynchos. The sequence goes on from NW_027649787.1 coordinate 1,071,311, forward strand.
CATTTCCCAGCACCAAATCCAATATAGCCTCACCTCTAGTTGGCCTGTCTACATACTGAGACAAAAAACCTTCCTGCACGCTTTGTACAAACACTGACCCCTCTAGCGAGCTAGAACTATAGCAACTCCAATCAATATTCGTAAAGTTAAAGTCCCCCATAACAATTACCCTATTACTTTCACTCCTAACCAGGATTGTCTCCGCAATCCTTTCCTCAACCTCTCTAGAACTTTTAGGAGGTCTATAAAAGACTCCCAACAGGGTGACCTCTCCTCTCCTATTTCTAATCTCCGCCCATACTACCTCAACTGACAAGTCCTCATCAAACTTTCTCTCCGACACTGTGATACAGTCCTTGACTAGCAATGCTACCCCACCCCCCCTTCTACCTTCTTCTCTACTCCGACTAAAGCATTTGTACCCCGGAACCTGCAACATCCATTCCTGACCCTGCTCTATCCATGTCTCAGAAATGGCCACAACATCAAAGTCCCAGGTACTGATCCACGCTGCAAGTTCATCCACTTTATTGCGAATACTCCTCGCATTAAAGTACACGCATTTCAAACCCTGCTCCGCCCCACCCCCACTATGCCGTGCCTTGCATTCCCCAACTATGCCCCCCTCACTTTCACCCCCTTTCCTCACTATCCCTCCCCCCCTCCGAATCAGTTTAAACCTTCCTGCATCGCTTTTGCAAATTTACCCCCCAGGATATTGATTCCCCTCTGGTTCAGGTGTAGACCATCCCTCTTATAGAGGTCCCACCTTCCCCAGAATGAGCCCCAATTGCTCAAGTACCTGAACCCCTCCCTCCTGCACCATCCCCTCAGCCACGAGTTCAAACTTTCCCTCTCCCTATTCCTCTCTAAACTATCCCGTGGCACAGGCAAGAGTCCAGATATAACTACTCTTTCTGACTTCGCCTTTAGTTTCCACCCCAACTCCATAAATCTTTGCTTAATATCCCCTTCCCTTAATCTCCCTATGTCATGTGTCCCCACATGAACTATAACTTGGGGTTGATCTCCCTCTCCCCTAAGAGTCCTGAATACTCTGTCCGATACATCCTGGACCCCAGCCCCTGGTAGGCAACACACCAGCCCAGAGTCCCTACCCTTACCTCCAACTCTCCTATCCGTCCCCATAACTGTGGAGTCCCCAATCACGAGGCCCAATCTCTTACCCCTAACCACCTGAGGCTTGCCAATAGGCTCACCCCCAGAGACCTGCTCCCTTTGGCTATCCCCAGTTGATTTCTCCTCAACTGTAGCCTCCAGGACCGAGAACCTATTTTGGAGGGGAGCAGCCCCAGGGGATTGTCCCCCCAACTGCTTTTTGCCCCTCTTCCTGGCAGTGACCCAAGACTTATTCCTAGGAGTGACTATCTCCTTATAACTCCTTTCTATGTCCGCCTCCACTTCCCGAATTATACGGAGCTCCTCTAATTCCCCTTCCAGCTCCTTTACACGCTCCTCCAGAAACTGCAATCTAACACACTTCCCACAAGTAAAATCACCTGAAACACTGTGGGAGTCCCTCACTACATACATCCCACAGGAGATGCAGCTTACAGCCTGAACTGCCATCCCTGAATCAATTACCAGCAGAAAAGTAAAAATATAAAAAAAAACTTCCCTCACACTTATAATTAGGTTAGAGGAGGTGGAAGGGTGGGATTCTCTACCAGTGTAGAGAATCGGGAATCCTCTCTGCACTAATTTATAGTGTTAGGGGCACGAGAGAAAAAAAAAACTACAATTTTGGCTTGAATTAACTCTGACCTTTATTATCCCAATAACACATCTTGATATCTTATCTTGTTGCAGCACCTTCTTCCCTCATTAAAGCTTTCTCTAAATGGTGACCTACAGAAAGCTGATGACATATCTCTCATTTTCCAGAAATCACTGACCTCCAGCTTTGCTGTAACTAATCCACAGACTCTTATGGAGCGAATATCCAGCAGACTTCTCACACTCTGAAGCAGAGTCATACAAATTCGACACGTCACACACGCCCACACACTGCCTCTCTCTCTCTCTCTCACACACACACACACACACACACACACTCTCTCTCTCACGCACAGACTCACAGACACACACACACACTCTCTCTCTCTCACACACACACACACACACACACTCTCTCTCTCTCTCACGCACAGACTCACAGACACACACACACTCTCTCTCTCTCTCACACACAGACACACACACACACTCTCTCTCACACACACACACACACACTCTGTCTCACGCACAGACTCACAGACACACACACACTCTCTCACACACACACTCTCTCTCTCTCTCACACACACCCTCACACACTCTCTCTCTCACGCACAGACTCACACACACACACACACACTCTCTCTCTCTCACACACACACAGACACATACACACTCTCTCACAGACACACACCCAGACACACCCTCTCTGTCTCACACACATAAAGGCACAGACACAGACACACACACACACACACTCTCTCTCTCTCACACACACACACACACTCTCACTCACAGACTCACAGACACACACACACACACACACACAGCTGAAGAGAGTCAGAGTGAATTTAATCTCAATGAGCCACTGCTTTGGGGCCACTGCTGTTTGTAATTTTTATAAATGATCTGGATGAGGGTATAGCTAGGTGGATTAGTAAATTTGCTGATGACACCAAAGTCGGAGGTGTGGTAGATAGTGAGGAAGGGTGTCTTAGTCTACAGGGAGACTTGGTCAAGTTGCAGAGCTGGGCCGAGAGGTGGAGGATGGAGTTTAATGCGGAAAAGTGTGAGGTAATTCACTTTGGCAGGAATAATGGATGTGTAGAACATAGGGCTAACGGTAGGACTCTGAATAGTGTGGATGAACAGAGGGATCTAGGTGTATGTGTACATAGATCCCTGAAAGTTGGAAATCAAGTAGATAAGGTTGTTAGGAAGGCATACGGTGTCTTGGCGTTTATTGGTAGGGGGATTGAATTTAGGAGTCGCAGCGTCATGTTGCAACTGTACAAAACTCTGGTGCGTCCACACTTGGAGTATTGTGTGCAGTTCTGGTCCCCACATTATAGGAAGGATGTGGAGGCATTGGAGACGGTGCAGAGGAGGTTTACCAGGATGTTGCCTGGTATGGAGGGAAGGTCCTATGAGGAGAGACTGAGGGATTTGAGGTTGTTTTCATTAGAAAGAAGGCGGCTGCGAGGGGACCTTATTGAAACATATAAGATGATTAGAGGTTTAGATAGGGTGGACAGTGATAGCCTTTTTCCTCGGATGGAGAAAGCTAGCACGAGGGGGCATAGCTTTAAATTAAGGGGGGGGGGGTAGTTATAGGACGGATGTTAGGGGTGGGTTCTTTACCCAGAGGGTGGTGAGGGATTGGAATGCCCTGCCTGCTGCAGTTGTAAATGCGCCTAGTTTGGGGACGTTTAAGAGATCCGTGGATAGGTTGATGGATGGAAAGGGTTTGGTTTAGGTTAGAGGGTCATTGTTTTTTAACTGGTCGGCGCAACATCTGGGCCGAAGGGCCTGTTCTGCGCTGTAGTGTTCTATGATCTATGAGCCCCACACATTAGTTTACATTAACACCGCTATGAAGTTAGAGTGCAAAACCACGAGAGGGAATACTCCAGCGCCCGCCCGTGTGCACCGAGGCAGAAATTAGCAAGGAAAATCTTGCTAACCTATTGGAGGTTCTGGGTGTTTTGTCCCAAAAGGAGAAAATGCCTCTTATTTGTGGAAGAAAATAAGTAAATACATTATAATTTGGGGACATACAGGAGCAGATCTATAAGCGATGGGTGCCCAGGATATAATTTGTTTTCAAGGACGTTTTATGAAGGGAACGGTCGGAGTGTGAAGCATAACTGGAGGGGGTGGGGCTGTTTATTTGTGCAACGTTAATTTAAGAACTAATTTTGTAATTGAATTCGTACAGTGGGTATTGTTTCTAAACTGCCCAGTAAATGGATGTATTAAAAGGCAGGCATAGAATGATATGGACCAGCAAGAAAATATTCGAGAAGTGAGGTATCTGGGTCAGCACAAACTTGGTCTTTGTTCTTTGCTTAGGGGAACAAATTTCGCCCTCAGGGTCTGACTTGTGGAGACATCAGTTTCATGACAACAGGTCGTTGAACATTGTGGTCTGAGCAAACCTTTGGAAATTACTTTGGAGGAAAGAATGAATAGACATTTATTGCAGCGAACAAGCAATTGAAAGACATTCTGATCCACACAACAATCAACGTACACATACGAAAACCTTTTTTTTTGCAAATGATAAAATAAAACTGATCAGAACAATCAAGAATCAGTCAGGAAAAGTGAATTATTTGACTGAAGTCTTGCAAAAACAAATGTAGTAATGGCCATTCTTGAAAGTCTTGCGACTCCAAACATGAGAAGTATTTATGAAACATCGTGGAAAATTCCTTGAATGAGGAAAGGAGGTTCCGGTAAATCAGGATAATTGGTTGAATGCAGAATATATAAAAACAAAGATTGTTCTAAAAAAAAATGGCATTTATCGCCAGAGAAGAGGAAACATTTGCTCCACATCTGCTTTGTCATTCTGCCTTATATTTCACACCTCAATTAGATCTCCTCTCATTCTTCTAAACAGCAGGGTGGACAGGCTTAAACTATCCAAAAAAACCTCTTGGTAAGACAGTCCTCTCACATGTGGAATCAATCTAGTGAACTTCCTCTGAACTGTCTCCAATGCCTTGTTCCTCAAATATGGTGAACGAAACTGCACACAATATTCTAATATGTACATTAGCAGCAACACATCACTTCTTTTTATATTCCATGTTTTTACCAATAAGTGCCAAGATTTCACTTGCCTTTCTTGTCATCTGCCATACATGCATACTAGGTTTCTCCAATTCCTGCACAAGGACACCCAGATTCCCCTGCACTTAATCATTCCGAAGTTGAGACAATAATTAATTTATCTTTGCACTCCTGCTATCAAAATGGATATCCTTACAATTATCCAAGTACAACGTTGCGTGTCAGATTTTGTCCTAATTAGTTAACCTTTCGTGGTGGCACAGTGCGTGTTGGTTAGGACTGCGGCCAGGAACCTGTGTTTAATTCAGGCATCGGGCTGTGTGGGGTTTGCACAATCTCCCCGTTTCCGAATGGGTTTCTTCTAGGTTCTTCTGTCTCCTCCCACAATCCAAAGTTCTGCTTAAATACTTGGGTTAATACATGAGTAAATGCTTGGGGTTATGCGGATAGGGACTGGTTGGGATTGCTGCTTGCATGGGATGGATGGACTGAGTGGCCTCAATCTGCTCTGCACGTTTCTATTAGTGTACATTAGTGAATATCTTATTTCATCATCCCTCCTATATTAGTATAAGCGGAAAATTTGGCTATGGTACCTTGCATCGGAATGATCCACACAGTTTATAGTTCTCTCCACTTGTCTGAAATAATTCAGCTCACGCTATATTCAAGTTGTTCGAATTCATTCAGGACAATCCCCTTTTCTGACACCCTATCCATCACATCCGAAATTAATGGCCCCCCCACCACTGATGCAAAATGTCAGCAATGCAAAGATGAACTTCAGAAACTCAGCCAGCTTCTTTCCATCCCTGCTGTGTTCACCCTCTAATAGGACAATGCCGTGATTTTCTTAGGACAAGCAGCACCCGGGTCACACACTTACTTATTTGGGGATGTTTTGTCGTTCATTCGCCATCCTTGCGTCAAAATCATTGAAGTCCTTCCATCAAATAGAAATACATGGATACAATGGGAATAGAGGGATATGGTCCCAGGAAGGGTAGGGGGTTTTAGTTAAGGTGGGACGCATGGTCAGTGCAGGCTTGGAGGGCCTGCTACTGTGCTGTAATTTTCTTTATTCAGAGTGTTGACATGGTACTTGCATCTCCTTGGGCTGAAGCAGACCAAGACAGTGGCTGGTCACCACGCAGCTATTGAAATGATTATTTGGATGGGCCTGAATGCTGACCCGTCTAATCTAGCCTATATCGCATGGATGGATGGGAAAATTTGGTGGTTTAAATCCCTTTAAGACATTGCATTGGGATATTTGTATGACGTGAGCTTGATCTACAGTGGTGTATGAATGCTAGTGTTGAGTTGCTCTCCTCGTTGTGCGTGGAATCAGTTTTTAAAGTTGATATTTTCAGATATGTAACTGCATTTCATGGACACCAAAAACGCACTTGAATCACATGAGCTAAAATCCTAAGTTCAAGGCGAGAGCTGGACCACAGGGTGCAATCGAGATGTACTGTGAGAGAGATTCATTGCGACCTCAGTGACAGAATGCTCACAGCCCATTGGAAAACATCAGTGGAAAGTTATCCGAACTCGATTTTAAGTTTGCAAATGCGTTGTGTAATCAGAATTGTCCAACCTTTGCATTCAGCTTCAAGGCTAAATATAGTCATTACTTCAGGGACTTAGCTGCCTTTGTTCATTAAAAAAAGTGTCACAACGGGAACATCCCTGAGGTGATTCCACAGAGTACAAATTGATGGCGCTCGAAATACATCAGCTCAGTTTTCAAGACAGACAGAGTTCCTGAAGTACGATTGTGCAGATTATTTCACACAGAGCATGCTTCTCCCAATTCAAGTGGTTCAGAAAATTTATTACATGATCCTTGCTATTATTGGTGTTCCTGGTAAGTGACTACAATTTCTGGAGTTTTGTAACCATGAATGTGTGTACCCTCTGCTTTTATTCTCTGACTGCAAGTGTTAAATTCTAATGCGTTATAGAGGCACCCGGTCTGTGAATTTATTTTATGTAATTGAGAGGTTGAAAAACTCATGTTGCTGCAAATATATCTGTTTCAGCCACTTAGTCAATATAATTCCACATGCGTATTGCAAACACCACAGAATCTCACCAGTACAGTCAGGGACAGGATCTGTTATGAATATTAGAAAAGGATACTGCAGGAATGGAAGGAAACTTGCTGAATTTCTGAGGCTCATCATGCAATCTTTGCATTGCTGGCCCTTTGCATCAGTTGTGGGGTGTTTAATTTCGGATGTGATGGTTAGGGTGTGACAAAAAGGAGGTCGTTTTTATTACTGAATGACTTCGAACAGCTTGAATATAGTGTGAGCTGAAATGTTTCAGACAAGTGGAGAGAAATGTGTTGATCACTCCAATGCAAGGGTGATGGTACCACAGCCAAATTTTCCGCTTATACTAATATAGCTGGGATAATGAAATAAGACATTCACTATGTTATAATACTGTACATCTGTGGATCCCATCTAGACCGTTATACTCTATCCCAATGACCTTCAGATACTAGGAGCATATGCCAGTCTAGAATTTTGCTATGCGGGGGACATTAGTCAGTGTGGAAATCTGGACCTTAGTGGTGAGGAATTATTAAAAATTTCTGTCAGTGCAGCATCTTACCTCGCGTTGATCGCTACTTGAATACAAAACTCTTGACAGCTTTAAATGATATGATTTGATTTGTTATTGTCACATTCATTGGTATGGAGTGAAAGATATTTTCTTTGCGTGTTTTTTTCAGTCAATGCATTCCGTTTCTAGAAAAGGAAACGACAGAGAGCAAAATGTAGTGTTGCCATTATAGCTAGCGGGTAGCTGAAGTGTGCAGAATTGCAGTGTTACAGTCACAGTTAAGGCAGAGAGAGAGATGGACTGAATGTGAGGTAGGTCCATTCAAAATTCTGATGAGAGCATGGAAGTAACTATTCTTGAGTTGGCTGTTTTATGACCTCAGACTTTTTATATGTTTTTCCCACTGGAAGCAGGTGGAAAAGAATAATTCCTGCTGCGTGCCGCCCTTAATAGCTGCTTTTCTGAGGCTGTAGGAAGTTTAGACAGAGTAAATGGATGGGAGGCTGGTTTGCGTGATGGGTTGGGATACATTCACGACCATTTTTGTAGTTTTTTTGCGGTTTGATAAGAACAGGAGCCACATCAGGCTTTGATATTAGCAGAAATAATTCTTTCTATGGTGCATCCGTGAAAGTTGATGAGAGTTTTCGCTGACATGCCAAAATCTCTTTGTCTTCTTGTAAACATAGACAGATAGAAAAACTACAACACAGACAAACTGCGCCGAACATGTGCCTGACTAGTCGGCTTACCTATAACCCGTTATCTTACTAAGTTCCATCTACTTATCCAAAAGTCTCGTAAAACACCCAATCGAATCCGCCTCCACTGCTGGCAGCCAGTTCCACTCACTCACCGCCCTCTGAGTGAAAAAACTTACCCCCGACATGTCCTATGTACCTAATCCCCAGCCCTAGCTAAAGTGGAGCTATTGGTAGGTTTTCTGACCTATAGTGTCGGCACGAGGAAACCAGGAGAGGTTACTGGTGATCGGGACACCTATGTTTTGTTTTAAATGATTCATCTCCTGGTTCCTTTGAACTGCATCTTGTTTACAATCAGCAACAAACGCGAGACACATTGTTCATTTTCCTATTAAACTACACAGACAGACACTGATACTGACTTCTCACAAGCAGAACATCATTTTTACACTAATTCTTTGTGTAACGGGCGATTTTACTTCGAGTTTATTTACTCTGGAAACGGAGTTGAGGGGGTTGAACTATGAGGAGAGGCTGAATAAACTAGGCTTGTACTCGTTAGAGTTTAGAAGAATGAGGGGTGTTCTCATTGAGACGTATAAGATGATGAATGGGATGGACAGGATAGAGGTGGAGAGGCTCTTCCCGCTCAGAAAGGACAGTAGGACTGGAGGGCACAGCCTCAAGATAAAGGCGGGGGGGGGGGGGGCGGTTTAGAACGGAGTTGAGGAGGAACTTCTTCACTCAAAGGGTGGTGAATCTCTGGAATTCTCTGCCCGTTGAAGTGGTGGAGGCTGCCTCGCTCAATATATTTAAGACGCGGGTTGATGGGTTTTTGATAAGCGAGGGGATTAAGGGTTATGGGGAGAGGGCGGGAAAGTGAAACTGAGCCACGACAGATCAGCCATGATCTTATTGAATGGCGGGGCAGGCTCGAGGGGCTAGATGGCCTACTCCTGCTCCTATTTCTTATGTTCTTATTTGGTTTAATGTTAATTAATTGCCTTCCCCAACTCAGTTCTGAATGAGCCACGAGTGTTGAATTTAATTATGTCTTTTCTCCTCACGGATTATTGTTGGATTTACTTCAGTTAGCTAACTTCAGTTACTGATTTGTAATTTAACGGAATAGCTTTGATCTGTGATTCACAGTCTATTTAACATGCGAACAGGAGCTCTGTCCTTCGCTCATCAGAGTGTTCCACTTTGAGAAGAGTCACCAATAACTGAGGAACAGAAACACTGAGAGATCATAATATTGAGGTCAGGCTGATAGCACAAAATAAATCTATTAATGGTGAAATAATTGGAAACTCACTGTTATTATTTTAGTGACTATAATTCCAGCTTCTCCAGTAAAGTAATTAGTTTGCATGCAATGAGTAATTCCGGTCTGGATTGCACTCCGTGGAATTGAGGGAGAGGCAGATTCAGTTGACACATTGAAGAGGAGATCACATGATTACATAAATAGAAACAAACTGCAAGCGAATGGGACAAATGCCAGGGAATGAGATTAAAACATAATATGAGGTGGTACTGACACCATGGGGCAATTGGTTTACTTTATAGTCGTAAAAGACCTGTCTTTGGTGGCACGGTAGCACCGTGGGTTAGCAGTGCTGCTTCAGAGCTCCAGGGACCTGGGCTCGATTCCCGGCTCGGATCACTGTCTGTGCGGAGTTTGCACATTCTCCTCGTGTCTGCGTGGGTTTCCTCCGGGTGTTCCGGTTTCCTCCCACAGTCCAAAGATGTGCGGGTTCAGGTTGATTGGCCGTGCTAAGAAATTGCCCCTTAGTGTCCTGGGATGTGTAGGTTAGAGGGATTAGTGGGTAAAATGTGTAGGGATATTGGAGGAGGGGTGGGGCTGGGGGGGGGTGGGGGGAGGGGTGGGTAGGGCCTGGGTGGGATTGTGATCGGTGCAGACGCAATGGGCCAGAGGGCCTGGTTCTGCACTGTAGGGTTCGATGTTAAGCTCTTCCATATGTAAACTGTGTGAATTTGTAAATTTGGAGAGTAAAGCTGTGCACAGTACACTCAGCATTCTATAATGGTTAAATCCCGTCCTGTTACGTCTGCAATTATTTTGATGAAACACAAATGATTTGTTTGAATGGGTGTGCCCTTGGTCAGCTGATTTGCTGCCTCTGTTTACTTGTTCCCCTGAACTAATCATCTCACTGACCCGTTTCAATCACTGCCTTTCGGAGGAGTATCTCTCTCTCTCGCTCTTATTTCAGGCTCGCTTTGTTCCAACACAATGGTTCTCCACATTTAAACAAATTCCGTGCCAAGGCTTAGTTTTGTGAATGAAACAAAAGCAGAGCTGTTGTGCTACCTGGGGCGGCACGGTAGCACAATGGGTTAGCACTGCTATTTCACAGCTCCAGAGTCCTGGGTTCGATCCCCGTGCTCGGGTCACTGTCTGTGTGGAGCTTGCACATTCTCCTCGTGTCTGCGTGGATTTCCTCCCCCAGTCCAAAGATGTGTGGGTCAGGTTGATTGGTCATGTTAAAAATTGCCCCCTATTGTACTCGGATGTCTAGGTTAGAGGGATGAGTGGGTACAACATGTAGGGATTTGGGGGTAGGGCCTGGGTGGGATTGTGGTTGGTAAAGACTCGAGGGGCCTGTTTCTGCAATAAAGAACAACACAGAATGGGAAACAGGCCATTCGGCCCAACAAGCCCGCGCTGCCATCTTAACAATGTGTTTTTCCTCCTCCACCCTTGACCCATGTCTATCCTTATGGTACCCCCATTGTAGGGTTCTATCGTTCAGAGTGTTATTTGTTAGCGCACACTTTCTCTGGTAGTTTGAAAACGCGATGTCTCGTTCATTCGACTCACATAGAGAATGCACAAGTACCAAAGGTGAAAAGCAATGCGATTGGAATATCAATTTGTGATAATTTGTCTATTTCGTGGCATGCCTCATATTATTTAGATTAGTTGATGTTCTTTGCTTGATTGAAGGGTTCGACACACAAAACAGCCTTATTCCCCCTATCGCCAGATTGCTAAGAAGTTGCATCGAACATTAATGTGAGTTTGGGAATGTTTAGGAACATTCATTCTCTGCTTTAGACATATTGTTATGTCACAGAGTCAGAGAGGTTTCCAGGTCCTTCCACCCAACTTGTCCATCCTGTCCTTTATTAACCACTATGCTACTCCAAATTGCCACACTCAGTCCGTATGCCTCTTTACCATGTAACTTTCCAAATGCTGTTTCCAAGACAACCCACCTCTAATACTGACTCTGGCAGATATCTGCACACCCAGATCCCTCTGCATGTTAGAGTTCCTAATGGTTCTGCCATTGACAGCATATTTGACTTCTGTTTGATTCTCCAAAATGCATCACCTCACGTTTGACCGGTTCAATCTCCATCTGCCATTCTTGTGCCAAGTCCCAAATCAATCTATATCTTGTTCTATCCTCTAAGAATCCCCGAAACTATCAGCAACTCCACCAAACTTCATGTCATCGACAAACTCACCAATCAGATCACTCACATTTTCCTCCAGATCATTTATATATACTAAAAAACAACAGCGGTCTCAGCTTTGATCCTTTTGGAACATCACTCGCGACAAATTTGCATTCTGAAAAACGCCCTTGCATTGCTAATCTCTATTTTGTATGCGAATGCTGTCTTATTCAATGTTGGAAAAGCATTTCTGTCGAAAAGAATGAGATGGCTGAAACTAATATGTTCAGGAACGCCATTCACCAAGATTTAAAAAAAAATGCATTCTTTTTCCAAGTAATTTCTGTTACATTCTTAAATATTTAGTTGGAATAAAATTGATGCACATCACTTATTGAATCATTTGTTCGCCTTTTGTTGTTCAATTCATGCAATTCTTTGATCAATTATACCTGACGAATACAGATTGGCTTATCTGGGAGAGGAGGAGACATAGAACATAGAACACTACAGCACAAACAGGCCCTTCGGCCCACGAGTTGTGCCGATCACATGAACACCTACCAATCTATAGACCTATTTATAACCCCCAATCCCATAAAACCCCATATACTCATCCAGAAGTCTTTTAAAAGACCCCAGCGAGTTCGCCTCCACCACCACTGACGGCAGCCGATTCCATTCACTCACCACCCTCTGAGTGAAAAACTTACCCCGAACATCACTTCTGTACTTTCCTCCCCGCACCATAAACCTGTGTCCTCTCGTAGCGACCATTTCAACCCGGGGAAATAGCCTCTGAGAATCCACCCTATCAATTCCACTCAACATTTTATAAACCTCTATCAGGTCGCCTCTCAACCTTCGTCTCTCCAGGGAGAAGAGTCCCAGCTCCCTCAACCTAACTTCATAAGGCATGCCTCCCAGTCCAGGCAACATCCTTGTAAATCTCCTCTGTACCCTTTCAATAGCTTCTACGTCTTTCCTATGGTGAGGCGACCAGAACTGCGCACAGTACTCCAAATGAGGCCTGACAAGGGTCTTATAAACGTGGAATGGTTGCCTGAATCATTGAGCAAGGATGAGGGAGAGGGTATTTCACCCATTCCAGGCAGGAGAAATGAGGGGGAGGAATGTTGAGTTCAGTCACCGCGGTTCTGCTCTTCTATCCTGATGTGTGTCTCAGGGCAGCATGGCTGTGGCATGCCTGATCCTAGATACGATCGGGAAACTTACGATGTGTCCTGATCTAAGAGATGACAAGTTTTCTTCCAGTCAGGAATAAAGTTTCCCGTTCCTGCAGTCTTTATAACAGAAGTGGGGACCAACAGCAGTGGAATGCTCAGTGCAATGTATTTATGCGATTGTTAGGAGGGAAAGGTCAGGATATTGCGTGTTCGATGGTAGGACCTGAGATGTGAATAAGTTTGTTCTGTGTAGCCATTTAATTCAGTGGGGATCTGGTTTGGTGAGATCGCCTAATCTGAGGGTTACGGTGTTTATAACTAGACTTGGGTTTGATGCTAGGTGTTGTGAAATTCAGCATGTACAAAACAGGAAAGCGTCTGATTCTGGGTGCAATGGCCATGGGATACATCAGATCCTGAAAATTTCGGCCAGTGTTCCCAAGCAGCATTCTATTCTGGATGGGGGCCGGTCTGCTGGACTGTCCTTTTCTGTTGGGGCTGGCTCTGGGCATCACGACAATTCCCGTAGCTCATCCCAGGTGTTTTTTTTTAATGATGTGGAAACCCACTCTTCAAACTGAAATCTACATCACAGATTGAGTAGGAGAATCCTGGGGGGAACAGGGGAGTGAGCACCAACGTCCTGGAGGCAGGACATAAGAACATAAGAACATAAGAAATAGGAGCAGGAGTCGGCCATCTAGCCCTTCGAGCCTGCCCCGCCATTCAATAAGATCATGGCTGATCTGTCGTGTCTCAGTTCCACATTCCCGCCCTCTCCCCATAACCCTTAATCCCCTCGCTTATCAAAAACCTATTAACCCGCGTCTTACAAATACTTAGTGAGGCAGCCTCCACCACTTCAACGGGCAGAGAATTCCAGAGATTCACCACCCTTTGAGTGAAGAAGTTCCTCCTCAACTCCGTTCTAAACCCCCCCCCCCCCCCCCCCCAACGCGCCCTTTATCTTGAGGCTGTGCCCTCTAGTGCTACTGTCCTTTCTGAGCGGGAAGAGTCTCTCCACCTCTATCCTATCCATCCCATTCGTCATCTTATACGTCTCAGTGAGATCTCCCCTCATTGCCTGCCGTATCGTTGTTCTGTTAGTGATAAAAGCGGGATAGGTCAGCTAGGAGATTACATTGATGCCAGTTTGAAGATGAAAAACAAATAACACACGGTTGATCTTAAATTCCATCTTTACCTGTTGGAGGTCAGGACCAGGGTTTGTTTGCGTAGTAATTATCATTCTTTTCTCTTTTTCTCTGACAGTCAATTTACTGGGAATTGTGGTCTTGTCCCGAGGAAAATGTGGCCTCTCTAACTGCACCACTTGCTATCTGGTGGCCATGGCATTCGCGGATCTATTGGTCATTTTCACAGAGGTCATACTATTTCAGGTGAATTTCTATTATTTCCCACAGTGTTTCCTGGACATCACCCCTGTGTGCACCGTCACCTATGTCCTGCGGCGTGCAGCCGTAGACTGTTCTGTCTGGTGCACCATCACATTTTCTTTAGATCGATTTGTGGCCATTTGCTGTCTGCAAGCGAGAACAAAATACTGCACCTTGAAAACAGCAGCCCTGGTTGTTGCAGTGACCTGCACTCTGCTCTGTTTAAAAAACATCCCGTTCTACTTCACTTTTGAACCTGGTGCAATAATAGACAACGTACCGTGGTTCTGTTATGATAATCCAAGCTATTATACCGATTCTGGGTGGATTGCATTTGACTGGTTTGACACGATATTAACTCCATTGCTCCCATTCGCTTTAATTCTGCTGCTCAACACTCTGACCATCAGGCACGTTATAGTGGCCAGTAGAGTGCGTCAGGGACTGAAAAATCAGAACAAAGGAGAGAATCACAGTGACCGAGAGATGGAGAGCAGGAAGAAATCAATGATCTTACTCTTCAGCATATCCGGAAGTTTCATATTTCTGTGGTTGTTGTTTGTTTTAGATTTCATGTATTACACCATAACCGGGAAAGATATCAATTATTATTCTATATCTGAGTACACATTTCAACAATTTGGATATATGCTACGGAATTTGAATTGTTGCACAAACACATTTATTTATGCAGTGGTTCAGTCCAAATTCAGAGAGCAGGTCAAGAACATACTGAAATATCCGTTTGCATCAATTATTCAAAGAATTACGAAACAGAACATCTGACAGCGGGTCAAATGCCTGTTTGCAATTTTGGAGCGGTAAAATTGTACTGTTGTCCCCAGACCCCCAAGAGACTCACAAGTAGCATATGACTGCTGCAGAATGTAAATTGGACAAGAGATGATGTGAGATCTCTGCCTATTAGACAGGGGAGAAAAATACATTCTAATGGCCACGAAAGTCAAACAGGGTGCTGCAGAATTGAGTGTTGTCCAACCGTCATAATCGCCAGTACTCGATATGGGAACAAACAGCATCCTCAGACAATCATACTCATTTGTCCACTCATGTAAAGATTCTTCAGACAGTTAAGCAGTACGTCCCTCTGAATGACATCCAACAATCAGTGAGCTGCCTCGGGGTGATCAGTGAGCTGCCAGCAATTAAGAACATAAGAAATAGGAGCGGAAGTAGGCCATTTAGCCCTTCAAGCCTGCCCCGCCTTTCAATAAGATCATGGCTGATCTGAAGTGGATCTGTTCCACTTTCCCACTTTCTCCCCTTAATTCTCCTGTCTATCAGAAACCTATCTACCCGTGTCTTATCCTTCTAAACTCCGACGAGTACAGACCCGGTCTCTTTAGTCTCTCTTCATAGCTCAACCCCCTCATCTCCGGTATCAGCCTAGTAAACCTCCTCTGCACTCCCTCCAAGGCCAAAATATCCTTGCGCAAGTGCGGCGACCAAAACTGCACACAGTACTCCAGCTGCGGCCTCACCAGTGCCCTGTACAGTTGCAGCAAGACCTCCCTACTTTTATATTCAATCCCCCTCGCTATAAAGGCCAGCATCCCATTCGCTATTTAGCCCTGCCTCTTGGCGAATCACAGTGTATCAGAAAAGGAAAACTGTCTGAAGTCTGCCTGTCATCTTGTCTGTCCAATGTGAGTGTTTCTGTCCCTGGATGGTAAATGTGCTACCCAACTAGGAAGCTTTGATCTCTATGAGAAGTCCTGGCAAAATGAGAAGAGACTCCAAATTCCAATCGAAAGGCAAATCCTTGTGTCCTGGTGATCGACATCCGAACAGGAACAGATCAACGTTTTTACAACACATTCAATAATGTTAATGTGGCCTTTCTGTTTGACTGTGGCAGCTTTGATACTAATAACTTACTGATACTGAGACTGCACAGCAATCCTAGAACTAAATGGGAATACAGAGCCAAAATAAAAATTAATGCAGTGCAATGGTGACTTTCTGATATGAATTCAAGTGGCAGCAAGCAACAGAAATACAGAGCGCCAGAGAAGGATATCAAGTGAAAAATCTCTGACGCAGAGATTTGGAAGGGAGGAAAGGCCATTCGGCCCTTTCTTTCTGCAGCAGCTATTCCAAATGTTGTGTTTTCCCTGTCTCCATCCGGGAACAATGATTATTCCTCTCTTTGCAGGTGAAAGATGTAGATGCATAAATTGAATCTCCCTTTAGATCATTCTTCATCTCTGGCCCCAAACACGCGGTGAAATAAAAGGCTATCTGTTGCATCCAGTGTGTTTCTTTTGTGAATTGTCCGAAATCTGCGGCCTTTGACAAATGGGAAGTGAAACGCCCTGTTTACTCTGAGCAACAAGCCGTACTTTCATATTGGTGTACAGCCAAACAAAGAACAACACAGCCCGGAGAAACAGGCCATTTTAACATTATCAGTGACCCCTCCTCCACCCATGAACCTTATCTATTGTTTTTATGGCCATCCACATTGAGGGAAAACTAATTTAGGGACAATTTATTCCTGCCAATCAGCCTAAGAGTACATCTTTGGGGTGTGGGGGGAAACCCGGAGCACCCGGAGCAAACCCACGCAAGCACGGGGAGAATGTGCAAACTCCCACAGACACCGACCCAAATCCATGTAACTGCACAGCAATCAGTGATAGTCACTGAGCTGTCGCATTGCCCGTCAGTTGGTCCAGTTTAAGCACACACTAACGAGGGGAAGCACTAGGCAACTCTCGAAGCAACATCCCAAGAGCAGCCTTCGCATGACCCACCGCGTGTCTGCCCCCTGTTGGAGGTGGATTGATGTGTTACACAAAGAGTGATGGGTGCCTGGAAGCCACTGTCAGGGGAGGTGCTGGAAGCAGATACAATGGTGACTTTTACAAGTACATGAAGTAGGATGGGGAATCGAGGGACATGGTCCTGGGAAGAGTCGGGGGTTTTAGTTCAGTCGGGTGAATTGTTCAGTGCTTGTTTCTGTGCTGTAATTATTGTTGATGTTTGAGCAGACAGATCCTCCTCAAATCTTATCACTGTGTCGGCTTCAAACACGTCCTCTGGCAGCTCTCAAGGCATCCACCAATCTCTATGTGAAAAACCTCTCCCCTGTCGCTCCCTTAAACATATGAACATAAGAAATAGGAGCAGGAGTCGGCCATCCAGCCCTTCGAGCCTGCCCCGCCATTCAATAAGATCATGGCTGATCTGAAGTGGATCAGTTCCACTTTCCCGCTTTCTCCCCTTAATTCCCCTGTCTATCAGAAACCGATCTACCCGTGACTTAAATATATTTAGTGAGGCAGCATCCACCACTTCAACGGGCAGAGAATTCCAGAGATTCACCACCCTTTGAGTGAAGAAGTTCCTCCTCAACTCCGATCTAAACTGCACCCCCCCCCCGTTTATCTTGAGGCTGTGCCCCCTAGTCCTGCTGTCCTTTCTGAGCGGGAAGAATCTCTCTACCTCTACCCTATCCATCCCATTCATCATCTTATACGTTTCAATAAGTTCCCCCCTCATCCTCCTAAACTCCAATGAGTCCAGGCCCAGTCTATTCAGCCTCTCCTCATAGTCCAAACCCCTCATCTCCGGTATCAGCCTAGTGAACCTCCTCTGTTCTCCCTCCAAGGCCAAAATATCCTTGTGCAAGTGCAGCGACCAAACCCTCAAGTTTCCCCCTCTCACCGTGAACCTGTGCTCGTTTTAATTGACGGTTCTGCCCTTGGCAAAAAAAACCCTCTGGCAGCCCATCCTGCCCCGAGCTTTCATAATTCTACAGATCATTCTCAGTCCCCCCCTCAGCCTCCACCCTGGCAGTGAAAGATTTTTAAGTTATCCAACGTCTCGTCATAGCCAACACGATGGAGACCCAGGCAACTCCAGCCTAAGCAAGGTTGTGTATAGCTGCTGTAGAACATGGAACATAGAACACTACAGCACAAACAGGCCCTTCGGCCCACGGGTTGCGCCGATCACATCAACACCTACCAATCTATAGACCTATCTATAACCCCCAATCCCATTAAATCCCATATACTCATCCAAAAGTCTTTTAAAAGACCCCAGCGAGTTCGCCTCCACCACCACTGACGGCGGCCGATTCCATTCACTCACCACCCTCTGAGTGAAAAACTTACCCCTAACATAAGACTGGTCGGCGCAACATTGTGGGCCGAAGGGCCTGTTCTGCGCGGTAATGTTCTATGTTCTATCACCTCTGTACTTGCCTCCCCGCACCTTAAACCTGTGTCCTCTCGTAGCGACCATTTCAACCCGGGGAAAAAGCCTCTGAGAATCCACCCTATCTATTCCTCTCAACATTTTATAAACTTCTATCAGGTCGCCTCTCAACCTTCGTCTCTCCAGGGAAAAGAGTCCCAGCTCCCTCAGCCTATCTTCATAAGGCATGCCTCCCAGTCCAGGCAACATCCTTGTAAATCTCCTCTGTGCCCTTTCAATAGCTTCAACATCCTTCCTATAGTGAGGCGACCAGAACTGTGCACAGTACTCCAAATGAGGCCTGACAAGGGTCTTATAAATATGATTTTTTTTTTTTAGCTCTTGCCATCATTTCAGGCGACTGTGCTCAAGTCTCCAATCATCTCAACCAACGTTTCGAGTCTAGATGAGCCTTCCACAGGACTGGCACAGGACGAGCTAGATTCGAAACATTGACTCCATTCTCTCCCCACAGACGCTGCCAGACCTGCTGAGATTTTCCAGCATTCCTTCTTTTTCTTTTGGAGTCCAACTTCCACAATGTTTTTCTCCCCCCCGCCAAGCAAATCTGTTTCGTATTATATCCTCTGGCAATCTCCAGCACCATTAGCAATTCCACCAGTCTTCATGTCATCTGCAAAATTACTCATCAAACCCGCCACATTTTCCTCCAGATGATTTATATTTCAGACTAACAACAGAGGTCCCAGCACCGAATCCTGTCCAACGCCACTAGCTACAGATATTATTTGTGAAAAACACCGTTCCATCGCTTTTCTCCATTTCATAAGAACATAAGAACATAAGAACATAAGAAATAGGAGCAGGAGTAGGCCATCTAGCCCTTCGAGCCTGCCCCGCCATTCAATAAGATCATGGCTGATCTGTCGTGGCTCAGTTCCACTTTCCCGCCCTCTCCCCATAACCCTTAATCCCCTCTCTTATCAAAAACCCATCAACCCGCTTCTTAAAAATATTTAGCGAGGCAGCCTCCACCACTTCAACGGGCAGAGAATTCCAGAGATTCACCACCCTTTGAGTGAAGAAGTTCCTCCTCAACTCCGTTCTAAACCGCCTCCCCTTTATCTTGAGGCTGTGCCCCCTAGTCCTACTGTCTTTTTTGAGCGGGAAGAGTCTCTCCACCTCTATCCTATCCATCCCATTCATCATCTTATACGTCTCAATGAGATCTCCCCTCATTCTTCTAAACTCTAACGAGTACAAGCCTAGTTTATTCAGCCTCTCCTCATAGCTCAATCCCCTCAACTCCGGTATCAGCCTAGTAAACCTCCTCTGCACTCCCTCCAGGGCCAAAATATCCTTGCGCAGGTGCGGCCAGTTATATTTCCTATAACTAAGTGAGCTCTATCCGTTTCGCTAACCCACCGCATCTCATTTTAGCTGTTCTGCCAGTTTGCCATGGGGAACCCTGTGAAATGCTTTGCTAAAGTTCAGATAAACGGCATCCACATCCGTTCCCTCATCAATAATCTTTGTCACCTCTTCAGAAAGCACAATCAAGTTGGTGAGACGAGACCTATTCTGTTCAAAACAGCTCTTTCTTTCAGCGATTGTCCATTTCCTTCTAAAATGTGCCCATATCCTGCACCTCAGCTTCTTTATACAAAGCTTTCCCAGCACTGACTTCAGGCTCACCGGCCTACAACTTTCTGGATTATCCCCGCTTCAATTCTTGAACAAGGGAAGGACATTGGCTATTTTCCTGTCTTCTCCAGCCTCGTTTCTGTATCTAAGAAGATGTGAAGATATCTATTAAGACCCCAGCTCTTTCTTCCCTTGTGTTCTCCAAAACAACCTGGGATAGATCCAATATGTCCCCGGGGACTTGTCTACCTCAGTGCAAAGGAAGATACTTAGCACTTCCTCCTTCGATATATTGCCATTCTTAGAGGGTTAACACACCAATTCCTGGCCTCAAAATCCGTCATGTCCTTCCCTTTTTGTACACCAAGACAATGCATGGCGGGACAGTGGTTAGCACTGCTGCCTCACAGGAACAGGGACACTGTGTCAATTCCCACCTTGGATCACTGGCTGTTCTCCCCACATCTGACTGGGTTTCCTTCAGCTGTTCACTTTCCTACCAAAGTCCAAAAAAATTGCTGGGAATTTGCGTTGGCCATATTAAATCCACCCTCAATGTACCCCTACAGGTGCAGGAGTGTGACAACCAGGGATTTTCACAGTGACTTCCAACTTCAGTGTAGTGTAAATATAAATTTGCCCGTGTCTCTATAAATCAATTAAAAATCACTCATTAAAGATCTCAACCACTTCCTGTGGTTCCGTCCTTAACTTCCTCCATTGTCCTCGTGGTGTGCCTATTCTTTGTCTTGCCAGCCTCCTGCTTTTGATATGTGCATAAAAGTCTCGGGGTTCCCCTCAACCCTGTTTGTTAGAAGCATTTCATAACATATTTTAGTCTCCAAATTCCACTTTTAAGTTCCTTCCAACTTTGACCAAACCCCTCAAGGACTTCGCCAATTTTTAGATGCCAAGACGTATGATACACTTCATTTATCCTTGGGACAAAGCTTGCAATTTCCTTTGTCATCCATGGTTCTAAATCCTGCGATTTCAACCCTTCATTTTGGCAGTACCAGGCCTGACCTGTAATTTGGCGTTTATCATCTGGCATTTAAAAACCTTCCATTTGCCTCACTCGGGGGTCACTGTTATCCTTACCTATGACTTCCTGAACTCTTGTAGAATTCCGATGACTCAACAAAAAATCTCCCCCAGTGAATAATCTATCACCTGCCCGGCTCATTTCCCTACAACAAGTCTCGTATGGATCACTCCGTGCTTGGATTATCAACATAATGTACCGAAAAAACCATCCTGTGCACATCTAACAAATTCCTCCCCTTCTGAGCCCCTGGCTAAAAGGGAGTTCCATTCAATGCGGAGGACATTAGCGTCACCCACCACACAAAATAAAACAGCTTTTTCAACATGTTCAGTATCTAACTACACAACTGCTTCTCTGTCTGCTGCGGGCTGGTGAGAGGCCAAAGTACCCTCCAGCATTGCGATTTCACCTCCACACATAATCCATCCAATCTGTCCTCCATCAGCACTGCAGCAATGTGCTCCCTAACTCGCAACACAACTCCCCCAACCCTTTTCCTTCCCCTTCTGCCACGTCCAAATGCATGATATCCTGGAATATTAATTAAACAGCCTGTCCTGTCTCTCTTTTAACCATAATTCCGTCTCCTTCACGATAGCATTGGAACGAGATTGGATCAGACAGGCTAGGAAGGTGTTTGTCTGGAGTAAGGGGAAATACGAAGAAGTCAGGAAGTTACTTGGACAAATAAACTGGAAGGAGGCGTTCTTGGGGAAAAGTACAGAAGGAAGGTGGTGGATATTCAAGGAATGTTTGTCTGGAGCTCTACACGACAACGTTCCGATGGGACAACGAGGTTTTGGTATGTCGCGGGAACCGCGGTGCACGAAGGTTGTGGTGAACCTGGTCAGGAGGAAAAGGAAGGTGTACAAAAGGTTCAGGGAGGTAGGAGATGTTAAGGATCTAGAGGAGGCGAAGGATTGTAGAAAGGAGCTTAAAAGGGAAATTAGGAGAGCCAGAAGGGGTCATGAGAAGGCCTTGGCGGGTAAGATTAAGGAGAATCCCAAGGCCTTCTATAAATATGTGAAAAGTAAACGGATGAGAAGAGGAGGGATAGGACCTATAAAAGGTGAAGGGGGAAAGGCCTGTGTGGAACCAGAGGAAATGGCAGAGGTGCTTAATGAGTACTTTGCCTCAGTATTCACGGTGGATTCTGAGGGACAAGATTTCTGAGCATTTGGAGAGGTTTAGCATGATCAGAAACAGTCAGCATGGTTTTGTCAAGGGCAGGTCGTGCCTTACGAGCCTAGTTGAGTTCTTCGAAAATGTGACTGAACACATTGACGAAGGAAGTGCAGTGGACGTGGGTTACATGGACTTCAGCAAGGTGTTTGATAAGGTCCCCCATGCAAGACTTCTTGAGAAGGTGAGAGGGCATGGGATCCAAGGGGCTTTGGACTTGTGGATCCAGAACTGGCTTGCCTGCAGAAGGCAGAGAGTGGTTGTGGGTGGGTCTTTTTCTGCATGGAGGTGGGACACCAGTGGAGTGCCCCAGGGATCTGTTCTAGGACCCTTGCTGTTTGTCATTTTCATAAATGACCTGGATGAGGAAGTGGAGGGATGCGTTAGTGAGTTCACCGACCACACGAAGGTCGGTGGTGCTGTGGATGTTCTGGAGGGATGTCAGAAGTTGCAGCAGGACATAAATAGGATGCAAGACTGGTCGGAGAAGTGGCAGATGGACACCAACGCGGATAAATGTGTAGTGGTCCATTTTGGCAGGACCAATGGGATGAACGAGCACACTATCAAGGGCAGGAGTCTTAGCAGTGTTGAAGAGCAGAAGGATCTTGGGGTCCGGGTCCACAGGACTCTTAAATCGACCTCGCAGGTGGAGGATGCGGTCAAGAAGGCGTATGGTGTACTGGCCTGCATTAATCGAGGGATTGAGTTTAGGAGTCGGGAGGTAATGCTGCAACTTTATAGGACCCTTGTCAGGCCCCACTTGGAGTACTGCGCGCAGTTCTGGTTGCCTTACTATAGGAAGGACGTAGAAGCTATTGAAAGGGTACAGAGGAGATTTACAAGGATGTTGCCTGGACTGGGAGGCATGCCTTATGAAGTTAGATTGAGGGAGCTGGGACTCTTCTCCCTGGAGAGACAAAGGTTGAGAGGCGACCTGATAGAGGTTTATAAAAAGTTGGGAGGAATAGATAGGGTGGATTCTCAGAGGCTATTTCCCCGGGTTGAAATGGTCGCTCCGAGAGGACACAGATTTAAGGTGCGGGGAGGAAAGTACAGAAGTGATGTTAGGGGCAAGTTTTTCACTCAGAGGGTGGTGAGTGAATGGAATCGGCTGCCGTCAGTGGTGGTGGAGGCGAACTCGCTGGGGTCTTTCAAAAGACGTCTGGATGAGTACATGGGGTTTAATGGGGTTGGGGGTTATAGATAGGTCTATAGATTGGTAGGTGTTGATGTGATCGGCGCAACTCGTGGGCCGAAGGGCCTGTTTGTGCTGTAGTGTTCTATGCTCTATGTTCAGTGTTTATGTACCCCACATCCCCCACTTTCAGAATTCCTCTGAGTTTGCTCTAGCTGTGGCACCCTTGCTAACTCACCCAGCACCCCAATTCCCCCTACCACGGCACCATCACTTGCCATCGCAGAAGATACAGCAATCCAGAAGATTCTTCCTGTCTCCAATCCTCAAACACTATTTTCCATTGCCAGGGAAAAAAAATCATTTGTGTGAGCTTCAATTCATTCTATTGCATTCGACACCACCTTAGACTGATCTGCATCTCAGATTGGATGAATGTTTTGTGAGAAATCACTGCTCAGCAGGTACACATGAACCAAAACATTTTATCCCTTAATTTACAACACAACATCCGTCCTTCTTGACCTTAGATTCATCGTTTGCCTGCTGCAATGTTCTAGTCAAGCCCAACATACACTTCAGTAGCACCTTATCTTCCAGTTCGACACAATACAACACCGAAAATTAAACTCTGACTTCTACAGTGATGTTTTTGACTCTTTTACTCCGCAGGTGTTTCGGTCCACCTTGTTGTCTAATGAGGGGCATACACACGGTGGGTCGTGCGTGGGCTGCTCTTGGATGTTTCGAGAGTGGCCTAGTACTTCACGTCATTTGTGTACGCTTAAAACTGGACCAGCAGATGGGCACCACAACAGCTCAGTGACTATCACTGCTGGCTGTGCAGATACATGGATTTGGGCCGGTGTCTGTGGGAGTTTGCGCATTCTCCCCCTGCTTGCGTGGGTTTCCTCCGGGTGCTCCGGTTTCCTCCCACACCCCAAAGATATGCTCTTAGGCTGATTGGTGCAACAAATTATCCCGAAATTATTCACCCCTGAATCTGGTTTCCAATGGGGGAACCATAAGCATAGACATGGGTCAAGGGAGGTGTAGGAAAATGCTTTGTTAAGATGGCGGCGCGGGCTCGTTGGGCCGAAGGGCCTGTTTCCCGTGCTGGGTTGTTCTTTGTTCGACAGATTTCAACTGCCACCTTTCTCCACCATCTTACCTTTTGTATGATACAGGAGGCACGCTTTGTTCCAGTGACTCACCCCCAACCCAATCCGCCCACCACACCCCACGGATCACACATCTGTTTTTCTTAGGTTTTGTCTTGAATTAACTCTGACCTTTATTATCC
Organism: Carcharhinus amblyrhynchos; assembly: GCF_965287045.1. Taxonomy (NCBI): domain Eukaryota; kingdom Metazoa; phylum Chordata; class Chondrichthyes; order Carcharhiniformes; family Carcharhinidae; genus Carcharhinus; species Carcharhinus amblyrhynchos. The sequence goes on from NW_027649787.1 coordinate 1,095,926, forward strand.
CAATAACACATCTTGATATCTTATCTTGTAGCAGCTGTGAGCACCTCCTTCCCTCATTAAAGCTTTCTCTAAATGGTGACCTACAGAAAGCTGATGAAGTATCTCTCATTTTCCAGAAATCACTGACCTCCAGCTTTGCTGTAGCTAATCCAGAGACTCTTATGGAACAAATATCCAGCAGATTTCTCGCACTCTGAAGCAGAGTCATACAAATTCGACACGTCATGACTTTATCTGTCAACAGATGCTGGCAGACGTGTTGGGGTTTTCAGTACGGACTGTTTTTGACCTGGTGTGTTGTCTATTCCTTTCTGGGGGGGTTTGAGCAGGGTTTGGGTTAATTGTTGAGGTGTCGAAAAAGTCAACTTGTGCATTGTATTTTGGGGCCTGCGGAGGGTGGCTGGGGCGGGGAAGGGGGCGGTGCTGAGGGTGGCAGGGGCTATGGGATTGCAATTGTTTTGAACAGATATCCATGGTGTCCATAAATTGTACCGTTTGTATAACTGGATACCAGGTGTGCAAGAGTTATGCATTTGAAGCAGAAACTTGGTAACGTCATTCCTATTATAATATTTAGATTTCCGATATAACTCTTTAGAGTAATTATCTGCTAATCTTAAACAGGAAAACAGATCAGATAAGATGCGGATTATAGAACATAGAACACTACAGCACAAACAGGCCCACAAGTTGGGAATCAAGTAGATAGGGTTGTGCGGAAGGCATACGGTGTCTTGGCGTTTATTGGTAGGGGGATTGAATTTAGGAGCCGCAGTGTCATGTTGCAACTGTACAAAAGTCTGGTGCATCCGCACTTGCAGTATTGTGTGCAGTTCTGGTCCCCACATTATAGGAAGGATGTGGAGGCTTTGAAAAGGGTGCAGAGGAGGTTTACCAGGATGTTGCCTGGTATGGACGGAAGGTCCTATGAGGAGAGACTGAGGGGTTTGAGGTTGTTTTCGTTAGAAAGTAGGCGGCTACGAGGGGACCTTTTTGAAACATATAAGATGATTAGAGGTTTAGATAGGGTGGACAGTGATAGCCTTTTTCCTCGGATGGAAAAAGCTAGCACGAGGGGGCATGGCTTTAAATTAAGGGGTGGTAGTTATAGGACGGATGTCAGGGGTAGGTTCTTTACCCAGAGGGTGGTGAGGGATTGGAATGCCCTGCCTGCTGCAGTTGTAAACGCGCCTAGTTTGGGGGCGTTTAAGAGATCCGTGGACAGGTTTATGAATGGAAAGGGATTGGTTTAGGTTAGAGGGTCATTGTTTTTTTAACTGGTTGGCACAACATCGTGGGCCGAAGGGCCTGTTCTGCGCTGTAATGTTCTATGTTCTAAGTTCTAAGTTGCTCCGATAACATCCGTACCTACCAAGCCCGAGAACTATCTGTAACTCCCAATCCCATTAGATCCCATATACTCATCCAGAAGTCTTTTAACAGACCCCAGCGAGTTCGCCTCCACCACTGCCGACGGCAGCCGATTCCACTCACTCACCACCTTCTGAGTGAAAAACTTACCCCCAACATCTCCTCTGTACCTGCTCCCCAGCACCTTAAACCTGTGTCCTCTCGTAGCGACCATTTCAGCCCTGGGAAATAGCCTCCGAGAATCCACCCTATCTATACCTCTCAACATTTTATAAACCTCTATCAGGTCGCCTCTCATCCTTCATCTCTCCAGGGAGAAGAGTCCCAGCTCCCTCAACCTATCTTCATAAGGCATGCCTCCCAATCCAGGCAACATCCTTGTAAAAGTTTTTGAATACTAGTTTCACTATCTGACCCATACCAAGCGGTGTTTAGTTACTTACGTTTTACACATACTGTCTGGAGATACAACATGTCTGACCTCCCATTTCATCTGTCTCATGCAGTTAATTTGGTTGCAATTGTTATCCTGTCCACCACAAACATGTGGCCTTTTCACCTGCTCGCTACATTGTCACCATGGAAATAGCCAATCTACTGCTCATTGTAATGCAGATCATAATGCGACGGATCAACATATATTATTTCCCAAGTTTCTTCCTTCCTAGGTCTCACGGCTATGTGTGGAGTCTCAAATTTCATGATCCGTTCTAACAAAACACTCCTTTTCCATCCGGTTCAATTTCTCTTCTCATTGCTTTGTATCCATTGTTGCCAAAGTTTGTAAACGGCGTACTGCACTGAGACAACGGCAGCTGCTGTTCAAGTAACGACTTGTATTTTGTTCTTTTAAAATGTGCCATTGTATTTTCAATTTGAGCCCACAGAGATACTTGCCGGTGTACAATGGTACTGCAATATACACGCTGATATACTAGAGCATAGAATATTACAGCACAGTACAGGCCCTTCGGCCCTCGATGTTGCGCTGACCAGTTTACATACTTGCCCTTGATGGATAGCTTTAGACTGGCATGATGCGATTTTTATTGCATTGCTCCAATTTGGTTTAATTCTGTTGCACAACCCTTGAACTGGCAGGCACATTGTTGTCGCTAGTCATGTTCGCAATGGTCTGAAGTGTCAAAACAAAGGATGGAATAACAGTCACCCAGAGAGGGAGAGCAGAAGGAAATCAGTGATATTACTTTTCAGCTTATGTGCCACCTTCGTACCTCTGCAGCCGATGCACAATATAGAGCTCTTGTATTACATCATAACAGGAGTGGATCCACGGGAATGTCAGGGATTTTTGTTAACGTTTAGAAAAGACGGACATGTGCTGTGCAACTGAAGTTGTTGCACAAACACGTTATTTTATGGGGAAATGCGGTAAAAGTTCAGAGAGCCGGCCAAACATGCCTTGAAATCACCATTTGAATCAATGACACAATTAATCAATAAGACAAAGTACAACTGAGAATGTCTCAGAGACAAGTCTGAATATTTCCACTATAGAAATTCAATGTAAGTCACTACAGTTCCATGAATGGTATCACAGCGTTTGAAACTAACCCTAGCGGGGTGGGGGCGTGGGGGGGGGGAGAGAGAGAGAGGGAGAGAGGAAATGGAGAAGGGGAGTCTGGGAGTTGGGGTGGGGGCGGAGAGGAAATGGAGATGGGGGGGCTGGGAGTGGGGGGGTGGAGATGGGGAGGCTGGGAGTGGGGGGGTGGAATGGAGATGAGGAGGCTGGGAGTGGGGGGTGGAGATGGGGAGGCTGGGAGAGGGCATGGTGAGAAAGGGAGGATATGACTCTGTTCATGGTTCAACACTCTATCTAATCCACGGAATATTGTACAACACCCGTTCAGGAAACAAGGGGATTGCTGCACCACTGGTGGTAAAATGACAAAAGAAGTAAAGAAAAGGCCCCAAAAACTGTAGGTGGAACGGAGCTGGAGTTTGAAGGGCCGGATATCCAGATGTTAAGGTGAAATTCAGGGTCCCGAAGCAGAAGATTAGCAGGAACAACACGCATTATCTCACCTCCAGGATCCTGGCTATGATTCGCTCAGATATTTGTGTCATGAACGTGTTGTTACAACAATAAATGAAATAAATGTTGCCCCTCTTGTGTGAACGGTAGAATTGTTTCATTTTGTTAATATTGTGCAGAATACACTGCTTCCGTTTCCAGGTTGTGAAAATCCTCTCTCCCTGTCAACACAAACACAAACACACACACACGCACACAGTTACATACAGGGCCACACACAAATCCAGTTATACAAATAGGACAGAGACAAACACACACACACGGCCAGAGACTCCCAAACACACTTACACAAGTGCACACAAACACACTTCGACACAAAAAAAATACACGCAATCACACACAGACAGCAAACATGCAAACACAGAAATAACACAACCATTAACACACACACACACACACACACACACTCTCTCTCACACACACACACAGACACACACACACATAATCTCTCTCACACACACACTCTCTCACACACAGACACACACACACAGGCACACACATTCTCTCTCTCTCTCCCACACACACACAGACACACACACACACTCTCTCTCTCTCACACACACACACACACACACACAAATACACGCAATCACACACGGACAGCAAACATGCAAACACAGAAATAACACAACCATTAACACTCACACACACACACACACACACACACACACACACACACACTGTCTCTCACACACACACACTCTCTCTCACACACGCACACACACTCTCTCTCTCACACACACACACTCTCTCTCACACACACACTCTCTCTCACACACACACTCTCTCTCTCTCTCACGCACAGACTCACAGACACAGACACACACACACACACTCTCTCTCTCACACACACCCACACACACTCTCTCTCACGCACAGACTCACAGACACACACACACACTCTCTCTCTCTCACACACACAGACACATACACACTCTCTCTCACAGACACACACACAGACACACTCTCTCGCTCTCTCTCTCTCACACACACACAGGTGAAGACAGTCAGTGAGTTTAATCTCAACGAGCCCCACACGTTCGTTTGCATTAACACCGCTACGAAGTTAGAGTGCAAAACCACGAGAGGGAAAACTCCAGCGCCCGTCTGTGTGCACTGAGGGAGAAATTAGCAAGGCAAATCTCGCTAACCTATTGGAGGTTCCGGATCTTTTGTCCCAAAAGGAGAAAATGCCTCTTATTTGTGGAAGAAAATAAGTAAATACATTATAATTTGGAGAGATACAGGAGCAGATCAATAATTGGTGGGTGCCCAGGATATAATTTGTTTTCGAGGACGTTTTATGAAGGGAACGGTCGGAGTGTGAAGCATAACTGGAGGGGGTGGGGCTGTTTATTTGTGCAATGTTAATTTAAGAACTAACTTTGTAATTGAATTCGTACAGTGGGTATTGTTGCTAAACTGCCCAGTAAATGGATGTATTAAAAGGCAGGCATAGAATGATATGGACCAGCAAGAAAATATTCGAGAAGTGAGGTATCTGGGTCAGCACAAACTTGGTGTTTGTTCTTTGCTTAGGGGAACAAATTTCGCCCTCAGGGTCTGACTTGTGGAGGCATCAGTTTCATGACAACAGGTAGCTGAACATTGTGGTCTGATCAAACCTTTCGAAACTAGTTTGGAGGAAAGAATAAAAAGACATTTATTGCAGCGAACAAGCAATTGAAAGACATTCTGATCCACACAACAATCAACGTACACAGACGAAAACTGTTTTTGTTTTGCGAATGATAAAATAAAACTGATCAGAACAATCAAGAATCAGTCAGGAAAAGTGAAATATTTGACTGAAGACTTGCAAAAACAAATGTAGTAATGGCCATTCTTGAAAGTCTTGTGACTCCAAACACAAGAAGTATTTATAAAACGTCGTGGAAAATTCCTTGAAAGAGGAAAGGAGGTTCCTGTAAATCAGGATAATTGGTTGAATGCAGAATATATAAAAACAAAGAATGTTCTAAAAAAAATTGGCATTTATCGCCAGAGAAGAGGAAACATTTGCTCCACATCTGCTTTGTCATTCTGCCTTATATTTCACACCTCAGTTAGATCTCCTCTCATTCTTCTAAACAGCAGGGTGGACAGGCTTAAACTGTCCAAAAAAAAACTCTTGGTAAGACAGTCCTCTCATATGTAGAATCAATCTAGTGAACTTCCTCTGAACTGTCTCCAATGCCTTGTTCCTCAAATATGGTGAACGAAACTGCACACAACATTCTAATATGTACATTAGCAGCAACACATCACTTCTTTTTATATTCCGTGTTTTTACCAATAAATGCTAAGATTTCACTTGCCTTTCTTGTCATCTGCCATACATGCATACTAGGTTTCTCCAATTCCTGCACAAGGACACCCAGATTCCCCTGCACTTAATCATTCCGAAGTTGAGACAATAATTTATCTTTGCATTCCTCCTATCAAAATGGATGTCCTTACAATTGTCCAAGTACAACTTTGTGTGTCAGATTTTGTCCTAATTGGTTAACCTTTCGTGGTGGCACAGTGCGTGTTGGTTAGGACTGCGGCCTCACAGCGCCAGGAATCTGTGTTTAATTCCGGAATCGGGCTGTGTGGGGTTTGCACATTCTCCCCGTTTCTGAGTGGGTTTCTTCTAGGTTCTTCTGTCTCCTCCCACAATCCAAATTCTGCTTAAATACTTGGGTTGATACTTGAGTAAATACTTGGGGTTATGGGGATAGGGACTGGTTGGGATTGCTGTTTGTATGGGATGGATGGACTGAGTGGCCTCAAGTTGGAAATCAAGTCGATCAGGTTGTTAGGAAGGCATACGGTGTCTTGGCGTTTATTGGTAGGGGGATAGAATTTAGGAGCCGCAACGTCATGTTGCAACTGTACAAAATTCTGGTGCGGCCGCACTTGAGGTATTGTGTACAGTTCTGGTCCCCACATTATAGGAAGGATGTAGAGGCTTTGGAGAGGGTGCAGAGGAGGTTTACCAGGATGTTGCCTGGTATGGAGGGAAGGTCCTATGAGGAGAGACTGAGGGATTTGGGGTTGTTTTCGTTAGAAAGAAGGCGGCTAAGAGGAGACCTTATTGAAGCATATAAGATGATTAGAGGTTTAGATAGGGTGGACAGTGATAGCCTTTTTCCTCGGATGGAGAAAGCTAGCACGAGGGGGCATAGCTTTAAATTAAGGGGTGGTAGTTATAGGACGGATGTCAGAGGTAGCTTCTTTACCCAGAGGGTGGTGAGGGAATGGAATGCCCTGCCTGCTGCAGTTGTAGATGCGCCTAGCTTGAGGGCGTTTAAGAGATCCGTGGATAGGTTTATGGATGGAAAGGGATTGGTTTAGGTTAGAGGGTCATTGTTATTTTCTTAATTGGTCGGCGCAACATCGTGGGCCGAAGGGCCTGTTCTGCGCTGTAATGTTCGATGTCCTATGTAATCTGCTCTGCATGTTTCTATTAGTATATATAAGTGAATATCTTGTTTCTTTATCCCTCCTATATTAGTATAATCAGGAAATTTGGCTATGGTACCTTGCATCGGAATGATCCACACAGTTTATAGTTCTCTCCACTTGTCTGAAATATTTCAGCTCACGCTATATTCAAGTTGTTCGAATTCATTCAGGACAATCCCCTTTTCTGACACCCTATCCATCACATCCGAAATTAATGGCCCCCCCACCACTGATGCAAAATGTCAGCAATGCAAAGATGAACATCAGAAACTCAGCCAGTTTCTTTCCATCCCTGCTGTGTTCACCCTCTAATAGGACAATGCCGTGATTTTCTTAGGACAAGCAGCACCCGGGTCACACACTTACTTATTTGGGAATGTTTTGTCGTTCATTCGCCATCCTTGCGTCAAAATCATTGAAGTCCTTTCATCAAATAGAAATACATGGATACAATGGGTATTGAGGGATATGGCCCCCGGTCGGGTCGGGGGTTTTAGTTAAGGCGGGAGGCATGGTCAGTGCAGGCTTGGAGGGCCTGTTACTGTGCTGTAATTTTCTTTATTCAGAGTGTTGACATGGTACTTGCATCTCCTTGGGCTGAAGCAGACCAAGACAGTGGCTGGTCACCACGCAGCTATTGAAATGATTATTTGGATGGGCCTGAATGCTGAGCCGTCTAACCTAACATATCGCATGGATGGATGGGAAAATTTGGTGGTTTATATCCCTTTAAGACATTGCATTGGAATATTTGTATTACGTGAGCTTGATCTACAGTGGTGTATGAATGCTAGTGTTGAGTTGCTCTCCTCGTTGTGCGTGGAATCAGTTTTTAAAGTTGATATTTTCAGATATGTAACTGCATTTCATGGACACCAAAAACGCACTTGAATCACATGAGCTAAAATTCTAAGTTCAAGGCGAGAGCTGGACCACAGGGTGCAATCGAGATGTACTGTGAGAGAGATTCATTGCGACCTCAGTGACAGAATGCTCACAGCCCATTGGAAAACATCAGTGGAAAGTTATCCGAACTCGATTTTAAGTTTGCAAATGCATTGAGTAATCAGAATTGTCCAACCTTTGCATTCAGCTTCAAGGCTAAATATAGTCATTACTTCAGGGACTTAGCTGCCTTTGTTCATTAAAGAAAGTGTCACAACGGGAACATCCCTGAGGTGATTCCACAGAGTACAAATTGATGGCGCTCGAAATACATCAGCTCAGTTTTCAAGACAGACAGAGTTCCTGAAGTACAATCGTGCAGATTATTTCACACAGAGCATGCTTCTCCCAATTCAAGTGGTTCAGAAAATTTATTACATGATCCTTGCTATTATTGGTGTTCCTGGTAAGCGACTACAATTTCTGGAGTTTTGTAACCATGAATGTATGTCCTCTCTGCTTTTATTCTCTGACAGCTAGTGTTAAATTCTAATGCGTTATAGAGGCACCCGGTCTGTGAATTTATTTAGTGTAATTGAGAGGTTGAAAAATTCATGTTGCTGCAAATATATCTGTTTCAGCCACTTAGTCAGTATAATTCAACATATGTATTGCAACACCACAGAATCTCACCAGTACAGTCAGGGACAGGATCTGTTATGGATATTAGAAAGGGACACTGCAGGAATGGAAGGAAACTTGTTAAATTTCTGAGGTTCATCATGCAATCTTTGCATTGCTGGCCCTTTGCATCAGTGGTGGGGTATTTAATTTCGGATGTGATGGATAGGGTGTGACAAAAAGGAGGTCGTTTTTTATTACTGAATGACTTCGAACAGCTTGAATATAGCGTGAGCTGAAATGTTTCAGACAAGTGGAGAGAACTGTGTTGATCACTCCAATGCAAGGGTACCATAAGCCAAATTTTCCACTTAGACTAATATAGCTGCGATAATGAAATAAGACATTCACTATATTATAATACTGTACATCTGTGGATCCCATCTAGACCGTTATGCTCTATCCCAATGACCTTCAGATACTAGGAACATATGCCAGTCTAGAATTTTGTTATACGGGGGACATTAGTCAGTGTGGAAATTTGGACCTTAGTGGTGAGGAATTATTAAAAATTTCTGTCAGTGCAGCATTTTACCTCGCGTTGATCGCTACTTGAACAAAAAATTGTTGACAGCTTTAAATGATATGATTCGATGTATTATTGTCACATTCATTGGTATGCAGTGAAAGGTATTTTCTTTGCATGTTGTTCAGTCAATGCATTCCGCTTCTAGAAAAGGAACGACAGAGTGCAAAATGTAGTGTTGCCGTTATAGCTAGGGGGTAGCTGAAGTGTGCAGAATTGTAGTGTTACAGACACAGTTAAGGCAGAGAGAGAGATGGACTGAATGTGAGGTAGGTCCATTCAAAATTCTGATGAGAGCATGGAAGTAACTATTCTTGAGTTGGCTGTTGTATGACCTCAGACTTTTTATATGTTTTTCCCACTGGAAGCAGGTGGAAAAGAATAATTGCTGCTTCGTGCTGCCCTTAATAGCAGCTTTTCTGAGGCTGTAGGAAGTTTAGACAGAGTAAATGGATGGAAGGCTGGTTTGCGTGATGGGTTGGGATACATTCACGACCATTTTTGTAGTTTTTTTGCGGTTTGATAAGAACAGGAGCCATATGAGGCTTTGATATAAGCAGAAATAATCCTTTCTATGGCGCATCTGTGAAAGTTGGTGAGAGTTTTCGCTGACATGCCAAATTCTCTTTGTCTTCTAGTAAACATAGACACAGAGAAAAACTACAACACAAACAAATTGCACCGGACATGTCCCTAACTAGGCGGCTTACCAAGAACCCGCTGTCTTAATAAGTTCCATGTACTTATCCAAAAGTCTCTTAAAACACCCAATCGAATCCGCCTCCACTGCTGGCAGCCAGTTCCACTTACTCACCACCCTCTGAGTGAAAAAACTTACCCCGACATCTCCTCTGTATCTAATCCCCAGCCCTAGCTAAAGTGGAGCTATTGGTGGGTTTCCTGACCTATAGTGTCGGCACGAGGAAACCAGGACAGGTTACTGGTGATCTGGACACCTATGTTTTGTTTTAAATGATTGATCTCCTGGTTCCATTGAACTGCATCTTGTTTACAATCAGCAACAAACGCGAGACACATTGTTCATTTTCCTATTAAACTACACAGACAGACACTGATACTGACTTCTCACAAGCAGAACATCATTTTTATACTAATTCATTGTGTAACGGGCGGTTTTACTTCGAGTTTATTTACTCTGGAAACGGAGTTGAGGGGGTTGAACTATGAGGAGAGACTGAATAAACTAGGCTTGTACTCGTTAGAGTTTAGAAGAATGAGGGGAGATCTCATTGAGACGTATGAGATGATGAATGGGATGGATAGGATAGAGGTGGAGAGGCTCTTCCCGCTCAGAAAGGACAGTTGGACTAGAGGGCACAGCCTCAAGATAAAGGGGGGGCGGTTTAGAACGGAGTTGAGGAGGAACTTCTTCACTCAAAGTGTGGTGAATCTCTGGAATTCTCTGCCCGTTGAAGTGGTGGAGGCTGCCTCGCTAAATATATTTAAGACGCGGGTTGATGTGTTATTGATAAGCGAGGGGATTAAGGGTTATGGGGAGAGGGCGGGGATTCGGAACTGAGACACAACAGATCAGCCATGATCTTATTGAATGGCGGGGCAGGCTCGAGGGGCGAGATGGCCTACTCCTGCTCCTATTTCTTATGTTCTTATTTGGTTTAATGTTAATTAATTGCCTTCCCCAACTCAGTTCTGTGTGAGCCATGAGTGTTGAATTTAATTATGTCTTTTTTCCTTCCGGGTTATTGTTGGACTTACTTCAGTTAGCTAACTTCAGTTACTGATTTGTATTTTAACGGATTAGCTTTGATCTGTGATTCACAGTCTATTTAACATATGAACAGGAGCTCTGTCCTTCGCTCATCAGAGTGTTCCACTTTGTGAAGAGTCACCAATAACTGAGGAACAGAAACATTGAGAGTTCATAATATTTAGACCAGGCTGATAGCACAAAATAAATCTATTAATGGTGAAATAATTGTAAACTCACTGTTATTATTTTGGTGACTCTCGTTCCACCTTCTCCAGTGAAGGGATTAGTTTGCATGCAATGAGTTATTCCGGTCTGGATTGCATTCCCTGGAATTGAGGGAGAGGCAGATTCAGTTGACACATTCAAGAGGAGATTACATGATTACATAAATAGAAACAAACTGCAAGCGAATGGGACAAATGCCAGGGAATGAGATTGAAACATAATATGAGTTGGTACTGACACCATGGGGCAATTGGTTTACTTTACAGTCGTAAAAGACCTGTCTTTGGTGGCACGGTAGCACCGTGCGTTAGCACTGCTGCTTCAGAGCTCCAGGGACCTGGGCTCGATTCCCGGCTCGGATCACTGTCTGTGTGGAGTGTGCACATTCTCCTCGTGTCTGCGTGGGTTTCCTCCGGGTGGTCCGGTTTCCTCCCACAGTCCAAAGATGTGCAGGTTTAGGTTGATTGGCCGTGCTAAGAAATTGCCCCTTAGTGTCCAGGGATGTGTAGGTTAGAGGGATTAGTGGGTATAATGTGTAGGGATATTGGGGGAGGGGGCTGGGGGGGGGGGGGGTGGGGAGGGGGAGGGGCTGGGGGAAGGGGTGGGTAGGGCCTGGGTGGGATTGTGATCGGTGAAGACGCAATGGGCCAGAGGGCCTGGTTCTGCACTGTAGGGTTCTATGTTCTATGTTAAGCTCTTCCATGTGTCAATTTGTAAATTTGGAGAGTAAAGCTGCGCACAGTACACTCAGCATTCCATAATGGTCAAATCCCGTCCCGTTACTTCTGCAATTATTTTGATGAAACACAAATGATTTGTTTGAATGGGTGTGCCCTTGGTCAGCTGATTTGCTGCCTCTGTTTACTTGTTCCCCTGAACTAATCATCTCACGGACCCGTTTCAATCACTGCCTTTCGGAGGAGTATCTCTCCCTCTCGCTCTTATTTCAGGCTCGCTTTGTTCCAACACAATGGTTCTCTAAATTTAAACAAATTACGTGCCAAGGCTTAGTTTTGTGAATGAAACAAAAGCAGAGCTGTTGTGCTACCTGGGGCGGCACGGTAGCACAATGGGTTAGCACTGCTATTTCACAGCCCCAGGGTCCGGGGTTCGATCCCCGTGCTCGGGTCACTGTCTGTGGGGAGTTTGCACATTCTCCTCGTGTCTGCGTGGGTTTCCTCCCCCAGTCCAAAGATGTGTGGGTCAGGTTGATTGGTCATGTTAAAAATTGCCCCCTAGTGTACTCGGATGTCTAGGTTAGAGGGATGAGTGGGTACAACATGTAGGGATTTGGGGGTAGGGCCTGGGTGGGATTGGGGTTGGTGCAGACTCGAGGGGCCTGTTTCTGCACTAAAGAACAACACAGCACGGGAAACAGGCCATTCGGCCCAACGAGCCCGCGCTGCCATCTTAACAATGTGTTTTCCCTCCTCCACCCTTGACCCATGTCTACGCTTATGGTACCCCCATTGTAGGGTTCTATGGTTCAGAGTGCTATTTGTTCGCACACACTTTCTCTGGTAGTTTGAAAACGCGATGTCTCGTTCATTCGACTCACATAGAGAATGCACAAGTACCAAAGGTGAAAAGCATTGCCATTGGAATATCAATTTGTGATAATTTGTCCATTTCGTGGCATGCCACAAATTATTTAGATTAGTTGATGTTCTTTGCTTGATTGAAGGGTTCGACACACAAAACAGCCTTATTCCCCCTATCACCAGATTGCTAAGAAGTTGCATCGTACATTAATGTGAGTTTGGGAATGTTTAGGAACATTCATTCTCTGCTTTAGACATATTGTTATGTCACAGAGTTAGAGAGGCTTCCAGGTCCTTCCGCCCAACTTGTCCATCCTGTCCTTTATTAACCACTATGCTACTCCAACTTGCCGCATTCAGTCCGTATGCCTCTTTACCATGTAACTTTCCAAATGCTGTTTCCAAGACAACCCGCCTCTAATACTGACTCTGGCAGGTTTCTGCACACCCAGATCCCTCTGCATGTTAGAGTTCCTAATGGTTCTGCCATTGACAGCATATTTGACTTCTATTTGATTCTCCAAAATGCATCACCTCACGTTTGACCGGTTTAATCTCCATCTGCCATTCTGGTGCCAAGTCCCAAATCAATCCATATCTTGTTCTATCCTCTGAGAATCCCCGGAACTATCAGCAACTCCACCAAACTTCATGTCATCGGCAAACTTACCAATCAGATCACTCACATTTTCCTCCAGATCATTTATATATACTAAAAAACAACAGAGGTCTCAGCTTTGATCCTTTTAGAACATCACTCGCGACAAATTTGCATTCTGAAAAATGCCCTTGCATTGCTAATCTCTATTTTGTATAAGAATGCTGTCTTATTCAATGTTGGAAAAGCAGTTCTGTCAAAAAGAATGAGATGGCTGAATCGAATATGTTCAGGAACGCCATTCACCAAGATTAAAAAAAAATGCATTCTTTTTCCAAGTAATTTCTGTTACATTCTCAAATATTTAGTTGGAATAAAATTGATGCACATCACTTATTGAATCATTTGCTCACCATCAACACCTACCAATCTATAGACCTATCTATGACCCCCAATCCCATAAAACCCCATATACTCATCCAGAAGTCTTTTAAAAGACCCCAGCGAGTTTGCCTCCACCACCACTGACGGCAGCCGATTCCATTCACTCACCACCCTCTGAGTGAAAAACTTACCCCGAACATCACTTCTGCACTTTCCTCCCCGCACCTTAAATCTGTGTCCTCTCGTAGCGACCATTTCAACCCGGGGAAATAGCCTCTGAGAATCCACCCTATCTATTCCTCTCAACATTTTATAAACCTCTATCAGGTCGCCTCTCAACCTTCATCTCTCCAGGGAAAAGAGACCCAGCTCCCTCAACCTAACTTCATAAGGCATGCCTCCCAGTCCAGGCAACATCCTTGTAAATCTCCTCTGTACCCTTTCAATAGCTTCTACGTCCTTCCTATAGTGAGGCAACCAGAACTGCGCACAGTACTCCAAATGAGGCCTGACAAGGGTCTTATAAACGTGGAATGGTTGCCTGAATCATTGAGCAAGGATGAGGGAGAGGGTATTTCACCCTTTCCAGGCAGGAGAAATGAGGGGGAGGAATGTTTAGTTCAGTCACCGCGGTTCTGCTCTTCTCTCCTAATGTGTGTCTCAGGGCAGCATGGCTGTGGCATGCCTGATCTTAGATACGATCGGGAAACTTACGATGTGTCCTGATCTAAGAGATGACAAGTTTTCTTCCAGTCAGGGATAAAGTTTCCCGTTCCTGCAGTCTTTATAACAGAAGTGGGGATCAACAGCAGTGGAATGCTCAGTGAAATGTTCTTGCGATTCTTTGGAGGGAAAGGTCAGGATATTGCGTGTTCGATGGTAGAACCTGACATGTGAATAAGTTTGTTCTGTGTAGCCATTTAATTCAGTGGAGATCTGGTTTGGTGAGATCGCCTAATCTGAGGGTTACGGTGTTTATAACTAGACTTGGGTTTGATGTTAGGTGTTGTGAAATTCAGCATGTACAAAACAGGAAAGCATCTGATTCTGGGAGCAATGGCCATGGAATACATCAGATCCTGAAAATTTCAGCCAGTATTCCCAAGCAGCATTCTATTCTGGATGGGGGCCGGTCTGCTGGACTGTCCTTTTCTCTTGGGGCTGGCTCTGGGCATCACGGCAATTCCCATAGCTCATCCCAGGTGTTTTTTTTAATGATGGGGAAACCCACTCTTCAAACTGAAATCTACATCACAGATTGAGTAGGAGAATCCTGGGGGGGACAGGGGAGTGAGCACCAACGCCCTGGAGGCAGGACATAAGAACATAAGAACATAAGAAATAGGAGCAGGAGTAGGCCATCTAGCCCTTCGAGCCTGCCCCGCCATTCAATAAGATCATGGCTGATCTGTCGTGTCTCAGTTCCACATTCCCGCCCTCTCCCCATAACCCTTAATCCCCTCGCTTATCAAAAACCTATTAACCCGCGTCTTAAAAATACTTAGCGAGGCAGCCTCCACCACTTCAACGGGCAGAGAATTCCAGAGATTCACCACCCTTTGAGTGAAGAAGTTCCTCCTCAACTCCGTTCTAAACCCCCCCCCCCCCCCCTTTATCTTGAGGCTGTGCCCTCGAGTGCTACTGTCCTTTCTGAGCGGGAAGAGTCTCTCCACCTCTATCCTATCCATCCCATTCGTCATCTCATACGTCTCAGTGAGATCTCCCCTCATTGCCTGCCGTATCGTTGTTCTGATAGTGATAAAAGCGGGATAGGTCAGCTAGGAGATTACATTGATGCCAGTTTGAAGATGAAAAACAAATAACACACGGTTGATCTTAAATTCCATCTTTACCTGTTGGAGGTTAGGACCAGGGTTTGTTTGCGTAGTAATTATCATTCTTTTCTCTTTTTCTCTGACAGTCAATTTACTGGGAATTGTGGTCTTGTCCCGAGGAAAATGTGGCCTCTCTAACTGCACCACTTGCTATCTGGTGGCCATGGCATTCGCGGATCTATTGGTCATTTTCACAGAGGTCATACTATTTCAGGTGAATTTCTATTATTTCCCACAGTGTTTCCTGGACATCACCCCTGTGTGCACCGTCACCTATGTCCTGCGGCGTGCAGCCATAGACTGTTCTGTCTGGTGCACCATCACATTTTCTTTAGATCGATTTGTGGCCATTTGCTGTCAGCAAGTGAGAACAAAATACTGCACCTTGAAAACAGCAGCTCTGGTTGTTGCAGTGACCTGCACTTTGCTCTGTTTAAAAAACATCCCGTTCTACTTTACTTTTGAACCTGGTGCAATAATAGACAATGTACCGTGGTTCTGTTATGATAATCCAAGCTATTATACCGATTCTGGGTGGATTGCATTTGACTGGTTTGACACGATATTAACTCCATTGCTCCCATTCGCTTTAATTCTGCTGCTCAACACTCTGACCATCAGGCACGTTATAGTGGCCAGTAGAGTGCGTCAGGGACTGAAAAATCAGAACAAAGGAGAGAATCACAGTGACCGAGAGATGGAGAGCAGGAAGAAATCAATGATCTTACTCTTCAGCATATCCGGAAGCTTCATATTTCTGTGGTTGTTGTTTGTTTTAGATTTCATGTATTATACCATAACCGGGAAAGATATCAATTATTATTCTATATCTGAATACACATTTCAACAATTTGGATTTATGTTTCGGAATTTGAATTGTTGCACAAACACTTTTATTTATGCAGTGGTTCAGTCCAAATTCAGAGAGCAGGTCAAGAACATACTGAAATATCCGTTTGCATCAATTATTCAACGAATTACGAAACAGAACATCTGACAGCGGGCCAAATGCCTGTTTGCAATTTTGGAGCGGTAAAATTGTACTGTTGTCCCCAGACCCCCAAGAGACTCACAAGTAGCATATGACTGCTGCAGAATGTAAATTGGACAAGAGATGATGTGAGATCGCTGCCTATTAGACAGGGGAGAAAAATACATTCTAATGGCCACGAAAGTCAAACAGGGTGCTGCAGAATTGAGTGTTGTCCAACCGTCATAATCGCCAGCACTCGATATGGGAACAAACAGCATCCTCAGACAATCATACTCATTTGTCCGCTCATGTAAAGATTCTTCAGACAGTTAAGCAGTACGTCCCTCTGAATGACATCCAACAATCAGTGAGCTGCCTCGGGGTGATCGGTGAGCTGCCAGCAATTAAGAACATAAGAAATAGGAGCGGAAGTAGGCCATTTAGCCCTTCAAGCCTGCCCCGCCTTTCAATAAGATCATGGCTGATCTGAAGTGGATCTGTTCCACTTTCCCACTTTCTCCCCTTAATTCTCCTGTCTATCAGAAACCTATCTACCTGTGTCTTATCCTTCTAAACTCCGACGAGTACAGACCCGGTCTCTTTAGTCTCTCTTCATAGCTCAACCCCCTCATCTCCGGTATCAGCCTAGTAAACCTCCTCTGCACTCCCTCCAAGGCCAATATATCCTTGTGCAAGTGTGGCGAACAAAACTGCACACACTACTCCAGCTGCGGCCTCACCAGTGCCCTGTACAGTTGCAGCAAGACCTCCCTACTTTTATATTCAATCCCCCTCGCTATAAAGGCCAGCATCCCATTCGCTATTTAGCCCTGCCTCTTGGCGAATCACAGTGTATCAGAAAAGGAAAACTGTCTGAAGTCTGCCTGTCATCTTGTCTGTCCAATGTGAGTGTTTCTGTCCCTGGATGGTAAATGTGTTACCCAACTAGGAAGCTTTGATCTCTATGAGAAGTCCTGGCAAAATGAGAAGAGACTCCAAATTCCAATCGAAAGGCAAATCCTTGTGTCCTGGTGATCGACATCCGAACAGGAACAGATCAACGTTTTTACAACACATTCAATAATGTTAATGTGGCCTTTCTGTTTGACTGTGGCAGCTTTGATACTAATAACTTACTGATACTGAGACTGCACAGTAATGCTAGAACAAAATGGGAATACAGAGCCAAAATAAAAATCAATGCAGTGCAATGGTCACTTTCTGATATGAATTCAAGTGGCAGCAAGCAACAGAAATACAGAGCGCCAGAGAAGGAAATCAAGTGAAAAGTCTCTGACGCAGAGATTTGGAAGGGAGGAAAGGCCATTCGGCCCGTTCTTTCTGCAGCAGCTATTCCAAATGTTGTGTTTTCCCTGTCTCCATCCGGGAACAATGATCATTCCTCTCTTTGCAGGTGAAAGATGTAGATGCATAAATTGAATCTCCCTTTAGATCATTCTTCATCTCTGGTCCCAAACACGCGGTGAAATAAAAGGCCACCTGTTGCATCAAGTGTGATTCTTTTGTGAATTGTCCGAAATCTGCGGCCTTTGACAAATGGGAAGTGAAACGCCCTGTTTACTCTGAGCACCAAGCCGTACTTTCATATTGGTGTCCAGCCAAACAAAAAACAACACAGCCCGGAGAAACAGGCCATTTTAACATTATCAGTGACCCCCCCCCCCCCCCTCCACCCATGGCCCTTATCTATTGTTTTTATGGCCATCCACATTGAGGGAAAACTAATTTAGGGACAATTTATTCCTGCCAATCAGCCTAAGAGCACATCTTTGGGGTGTAGGAGGAAACCCGGAGCACCCGGAGAAAACCCACGCAAGCACGGGGAGAATGTGCAAACTCCCACAGACACCGACCCAAATCCATGTAACTGCACAGCAATCAGTGAGAGTCACTGAGCTGTCGTGTTGCCCGTCAGTTGGTCCAGTTTAAGCGCACACTAACGAGGTGAGGCACTAGGCAACTCTCGAAGCAACATCCCAAGAGCAGCCCTCGCACGACCAACCGCGTGTCTGCCCCCTGTTGGAGGTGAATTGATGTGTTACACAAAGAGTGATGGGTGCCTGGAAGCCACTGTCAGGGGAGGTGCTGGAAGCAGATACAATGGTGACTTTTACAAGTACATGAAGTAGGATGGGGAATCGAGGGACATGGTCCTGGGAAGAGTCGGGGGTTTTAGTTCAGTCGGGTGAATTGTTCAGTGCTTGTTTCTGAGCTGTAATTATTGTTGATCTTTGAGCAGACAGATCCTCCACAAATCTTATCACTGTGTCGGCTTCAAACACGTCCTCTGGCAGCGCTCAAGGCATCCACCAATCTCTATGTGAAAAACCTCTCCCCTGTCGCTCCCTTAAACATAAGAACATAAGAAATAGGAGCAGGAGTCGGCCATCTAGCCCTTCTAGCCTGCCTCGCCATTCAATAAGATCATGGCTGATCTGAAGTGGATCAGTTCCACATTCCGGCTTTCTCCCCATTACCATTAATTCCCTTGCCGACCAAAAATCTATCTACCCGTGACTTAAATATATTCAGCGAGGCAGCCTCAACCACTTCAACGGGCAGAGAATTCCAGAGATTCACCACCCTTTGAGTGAAGAAGTTCCTCCTCAACTCTGATCTAAACTGCACCCACCCACCCCCCCGCATTATCTTGAGGCTGTGCCCTCTAGTCCTTCTGTCCTTTCTGAGCGGGAGAACTTCTCCACCTCTACCCTATCCATCCCCTTCATTATCTTATACGTTTCAATAAGTTCCCCCCTCATCCTCCTCAACTCCAATGAGTACACACCCAGTCTATTCAGCCTCTCCTCATAGTCCAACCCCCTCATCTCCGGTATCAGCCTAGTGGACCTCCTCTGTACTCCCTCCAAGGCCAAAATATCCTTGTGCAAGTGCAGCGACCAAAACCTAAAGTTTCCCCCTCTCAGCGTGAACCTGTGCTCGTTTTAATTGACGGTTCTGCCCTTGGCAAAAAAAACCCTCTGACAGCCCACCCTGCCCCGAGCTTTCATAATTCTGCAGATCATCCTCAGTCCCCCCCTCAGCCTTCACCCTGGCAGTGAAAGATTATTAAGTTATCCAACGTCTCGTCATAGCCAACACAATGGAGACCCAGGCAACAATCAGGGTAACTTTCTTTTACACTATTCCCAATGATTCCATGTCCTTCTAGCAGTATGGTAACCAGGACTGAACACAATGCCCCAAATCCAGCCTAAGCAAGGTTGTGTATAGCTGCACTAGAACATAGAACATAGAACACAACAGCACAAACAGGCCCTTCGGCCCACGAGTTGCGCCGATCACATCAACACCTACCAATCTATAGACCTATCTATAACCCACAATCCCATTAAATCCCATATACTCATCCAGAAGTCTTTTAAAAGACCCCAGCGAGTTCGCCTCCACTACCACTGATGGCAGCCGATTCCATTCACTCACCACCCTCTGAGTGAAAAACTTACCCCTAACATCACTTCTGTACTTTCCTCCCCGCACCTTAAATCTGTGTCCTCTCGTAGCGACCATTTCAGCCCTGGGAAATAGCCTCTGAGAATCCACCCTATCCATTCCTCCCAACATTTTATAAACTTCTATCAGGTCGCCTCTCAACCTTCGTCTCTCCAGGGAAAAGAGTCCCAGCTCCCTCAGCCTATCTTCATAAGGCATGCCTCCCAATCCAGGCAACATCCTTGTAAAAGTTTTTGAATACTAGTTTATCTATCTGACCCATACCAAGCGGTGTTTAGGTACTTACTTTTTCACATACTGTCCAGAGACACTACATGTTTGACCTCCCATTTCATCTGTCTCATGCAGTTAATTTGGTTGCAATTGTTATCCTGTCCACTACAAATGTGTGGCCTTTTCACCTGCTCGCTACATTGTCACCATGGAAATAGCCAATCCACTGGTCATTGTAATGCAGGTCATAATGCGATGGATCAACATATATTATTTCCCAAGTTTCTTCCTTCTTAGGTCTCACGGCTATGTGTGGTGTCTCAAATTTCATGATCCGTTCTACCAAAACATTATTTTTCCATCCAGTTCAATTTCTCTTCTCATTGCTTTGTATCCATTGTTGCCAAAGTTTGGAAACGGTGTACTGCGCTGAGACAACGGCAGCTGCTGTTCGAGTAACGACTTGTATTTTGTTCTTTTAAAATGTGCCATGTATTTTCAATTTGAAGCTATAGAGATACTTGCCGGTGTACAATGGTACTGCAATATACACGCTGATATACTAGAACATAGAACATTACAGCACAGTACAGGCCCTTCGGCCCTCGATGTTGCGCCGACCAGATTACATACTGGCTCTAGATGGATAACTTTAGACTGGCATGATGCGATTTTTACTGCATTGCTCCAATTTGATTTAATTCTGTCGCGCGACCCTTGAACTGGCAGGCACATTGTTGTCGCTAGTCATGTTCGCAATGGTCTGAAGTGTCAAAACAAAGGATGGAATAACAGTGACCCAGAGAGGGAGAGCAGAAGGAAATCAGTGATATTACTTTTCAGCCTATGTGTCACCTTTGTACCTCTGCAGCTGATGCACAATATAGAACTCTTGTATTATATGACAACAGGAGTGGATCCACGGGAATGTCAGGGATTTTTGTTTGCGTTTAGAAAAGACGGACATGTGCTGTGCAACTGAAGTTGTTGCACAAACACGTTATTTTATGGGGAAATGCAGTAAAAGTTCAGAGAGCCGGCCAGACATGCCTTGAAAGCACCATTTGAATCAATGACACAATTAATCGATAAAGCACAGTACAACTGAGAATGTCTCAGAGACAAGTCTGAATATTTCCAGTACAGAAATTCAATGTAAGTCACTACAGTTCCATCAATGGTATCACAGCGTTTGAAACTAACCCTAGTGGTGTGGGGGCGGGGGTGAAGTGGGGGGAGGAGAGAGAGAGAGAGAGAGGGAGAGAGGAAATGGAGATGGGGAGGCTGGGAGTGGGGGGGAATGGAGATGGGGAGGCTGGGAGTTGGGGGCGAATGGAGATGGGGAGGCTGGGAGTGGGGGGGGGATGGAGATGGGGAGGCTGGGAGTGGGGGGGAATGGAGATGGGGAGGCTGGGAGTGGGAGTGGGGGGGAATGGAGATGGGGAGGCTGGGAGTGGGGGGGGAATGGAGACGAGGAGGCTGGGAGTTGGTGGGGGAATGGAGATGAGGAGGCTGGGAGTGGGGGGGGGGTGGAGATGGGGAGGCTGGGAGTCGGGGGGGGAATGGAGATGAGGAGGCTGGGAGTTGGGGGGAGGGATTGGAGATGGGGAGGGTGGGAGAGGGCATTGCGAGAAAGGGAGGAAATGACTCTGTTCATGGTTCAACACTCTATCTAATCCACGGAATATTGTACAACACCCGTTCAGGAAACAAGGAGATTGTGTCGTGGTTCCCCAAGACGACAACTTATTTAACCCGATTGAAACAGAGAGTCTGAGTTGTAATCCTCCAAGCAGTAGACTTTATTTTCCAGTACAAGAGAAATAAAGCCGGGATGTCCGGAACACTCCAACGAGCCATCGGCTTACAGTCTTTTTAAGCACATTTCAGCTCCATACCTCAAGATCCTTATCTCGCTTTTACGACCCACTGACCCTTTATCTGTCTTGCTTGAGATTGATCACCCCCTGTTTCCTCTCTTTTCTTCTTGAAACCATGGTGGTTATATCCCTTGCTTTTATCTTTACGACTCTGCTTGTACACTAATAGTGGTTTAGCTGACTTAGGCTGAATGTGAAGAAAACATGCTCACTTTATTACTTCCTTTTTATTACGGTCAATCTCAAGCTGGACAGCTGGGTTGTGTCCATTGTCCCCTAAGGGACTATTGGTTGCATTTGCTAGTAAGTAACTGCTATACTGCTTCTCTGGGCCTCCTGCTTTGATCACATTTGCTACACTTGATTATATTAGGTTACAAATCAGCTATACTTGATTACCCATCCTAATTCTACTTCAAGGAAGACACTCTAATACTATCCGTGCTTCCGTATTTCATACCCAGTTTAGGCACAATTATTCAGTACAAATTCTCTCAGTACTAACATGCTTACATATTGAGTACAAATTTCCTTACATATCCCCCCTTTGAGACTATCCCCTAGTCTCATTCCAATTACCAAGGCCAGCGCAGATAGTCCCCCTGTTTGACCCCGTTCACATGCACATATTTAATCACACTTGTAGGCAACGTGGGGGAGCCAAGTACTTTGGTCAGGGATCAATGTCCCCATTCTAGTCTTATCATGGCCTGTCTAGCAAAAGTCCTGATTTTTAGGTTGCTCCCCCAGATTGCCTGCCCCTACCAGTCATCAGCCAAAAACCTTCCCACCCTTGTCTAGGGAAGGGAAAAAGACTGATTCCTGTGTACAGACTAAGTCTCTCGGTCTCCGTAGGCATCGGTGAGGTTGTAGAACGATCCTCCACTAGTGCAGCTATTTCGCAAACTGACAGGTTTCAATTTCGACCAGGGTCATTGTGAATTCATCCAGCGGGGGCAGTTCAATGTTTCCCCATTCCTTAGTTGTCCCTCCCGAACGTGGGTTGCCTGTCACTTGTGTCACCATTTGTCGCACTGCCAATCTAGCAAGGAGGGATCTCAAGACAGGTAAAAAACAGCAAAATATTAATCCCAGGATGGTTATTGTCATGGCTGTCACAACTCCAGCTTTAGCAAACCAGGCCCCCCATCTTCCTAACATATTGTCCAGCCAATTCCATACCCCATGCCCGAACCCAGCATTCTCCTTCACCTCTCTCCTGAGATTTTTCAGCTTATTCATGGCCTGTGTGAATGACCCCTCTGGGTCAGTGTTATTAGGGATAAATGTGCAACACTGGTCCCCAAACATAACTCACACTCCTCCTTTTTCCGCCAGAAGCCAATCTAATGCCTGTCGATTCTGCCAGGCCATTTTGCTAGTCGCGTCCAGCTGCTCTCCCAATGCCTCCAGGGCATCATTTGTATGATTGATAAACCTCTGTTGATTATAGTAGATGTAATTAATCCATTCAGTATTCTTGCTGGGTGCGATCCACACAAAAATAGATTCAAATCCAGCAGCTATCTCATTTCTTGCCTTAAACTCATTAGGAATGCCTCGAGGCTGTCCAATCGCGTCCAGCTTTACCTCAGGGTCAGGGGTATATGCTCTCTTAACCTTTCGGGATTTGATTTCTTCTTCTACTGGCAATATTACAGTGCTCTGGGCTAACATAACTCGGGCACACAATCCCTTCCAGTTGGGTGGTAACCGCGCCAACAACCCTTTCTCTGGGCCACAGACCCACCAAAGGTCGGCCAATTGTTTTACCTGTACATCCAGCACCCTCGGGGGAGGTGGGGTTCCCCCTTTCTGTGGGACATACAAACTGCGAATATCAGTCACATCCCATATCCTCTCACATCTTCCAGTATATTCCCCTAAATCGGTTCCCTTACTATCCTCTCTCCAGTAACAATCTTGGACCTGTAAATCAGGGTCTATCCGCCACTGGTCAGGGGTCTCATCCATCGTTATTCGTGGCCACTGCGGGCACCTTGAAGCTACGTTATATGTGCCATTCCCTACTCCGGCATATAAAATGCAGTGGTACTGGCACACTGGCATTTTCCCCTTACAAAGATCATCGCATGAGGTTCCCGTGCAGTTTACCATTTGTACAGTAATTGTCTGGTTCCCTACAGTGTAAGTGTACGGATAGGTCGTATATGTTTTCCTGCAGTTTTCCTTTTTCCAATTCTGTTGCCAGGTTCTACATTCCCCTGATCCCCATGGTATATCGATTACTTGAATGCGGGGACTCTCTGATGCGCATACCACGCACTCTTTCCCATCAGTGTTCTTCCAGCCCGTATACTCAGCCCACTTCCACCATTTGTTTCTCTGCGCTTTCTCCCAAATAGTATTTGTGCTCACTGATCGCTTGTGTCTTACTTGATTTATTCCCCTACCTCCCCGATTCTGCATCTCTATGCTCTCTACACTCCATTTTCCTTTACTGTGGGTCAAGGAAGTCCCGGAGGGAAATAGTTTCCAAATCCCAGGTGGGGAAAGAGGCCCCTTCCCCTTCCCCACCTCCCTTGGTGCTTTGGCTAACAAGTCCAGGCTGGACACTTGCATCATCAGCCAGCTCATGCACAGAACCACTTTCACCATCCTCCGCTCCTTTTTCTCTGTTTTGGCTCTGTCTCTGTTCCCCAAGATCCCCCCCCCCCCCCCCGCCCGTGTAGTTCTACTTCTTCCTCACTGCTACTCAAATCCAGATGATTGATGTTTTCAACCTCCCTTCTCTCCACTGCCCCTGGTACCGTTCTGGTGCAATGGTTTAAGTGATACCACAGTGTACTGCCTTCTACTTGTATCGCCGTGGGAGAAACTTTGGTCACTTCAAACGGTCCCTCTCGCTTCGGTTCGTTCCAACGCCTTCGAAACTTCCTGATGTATACTCGATCTCCAGGTTTGATCTGGTGTTCTGCTGCAGGACTCTCCTCTTCCTTGGCTTTTTCCTGTTCAAATATAGTTCTATGTGTAATAGTTAATTGCTGTATATACTCTCTTGTGTCCTGATCTAAGCACTCCAATGAGGGGCCCCCTGCCCCCCTGATCTTTGGTACCGGCATTACTCTTCCTGTCATCATTTCGTGCGGACTCAAATGTGTGATTCTGTTTTCCTGACTTCTGTACTGCATTAAAGCCAATGGCAGAGCATCTATCCAGTTTTTCCCTGTCTCGCTGCAAATCTTACTTATTTTAGCCTTAAGAGTTCCGTTTGCCCTCTCCACCATTCCCTGGGACTGAGGATGATACACACATCCAAACTTCTGCTTTATCCGTAATGCTGAGAGAGTCTCTCTCAGCACCCTTCCGATAAAAGCAGACCCATTGTCGGAACTTAATTGCATGGGTATGCCAAACCTTGGGATAATTTCTTTTGACAGGAAGTTAATCACCGTTCCAGATCCTTGATCTTTGGATGGCGTTGCTTCTATCCATCTACTGAATCTGTCAATAATCACCAGCATATATCTTTTCCCTCTTACCACCTTTCCCATATCCACATAATCCATGCATAAGTGTTTGAAGGGTCCTTCGGGAATGGGTATGTGCCCTATTGGGGCAGTAATGCCCTTTCTGATATTATTCTGAGCACACACCTCACACTGACTTAGTATGTAATCAATTGAGTTCTGCAGATATGGGGACCAAAATCCTTCTTTTTTGATCTTTCTGGTCACTTCCCCCCTTGCGCAGTGATCAACCCCATGTGCTTCGCTGATTAGTACGGTTTGTAGCGGTGTGGGTGCTATGATCAACCCCTCCCCATTTCTCCATATTTTATCTTGCTGTCCCTGTAAGGCTCCCCTATCCTTCCACATTGTCTGTTCAGCCACAGAGGCTTCTTCCTGCGCTTGGGCTACATCTTCTAATGTAATTTGGGGTTCGATGTTTCCCTGACCTGGCCCTGGATGCGATCTTGCTATTTCTACCGGGGCTATCGTAGCTTCGGCACATCCTGATGCCTCTTTAGCTGCCTTGTCGGCTTTGGAGTTTCCCTGTGTAATGCTATCTGTTCCCTTTTTATGTGCCTGACACTTGATTATAGCTAGTTCTCTTGGATTCATCATGGCCCGTATTAATGTTCTGATTTGACCTTCGTGTAGTATTGGTCCTCCTCCGCTTTTCATAAATCCCCTTTGCCTCCATATTGCCCCAAATAGGTGACAGACCCCGTGGGCATAGGCCGAATCAGTATAAATCTCCACCGCTTCCCCGTTTGCTAACTCACATGCTCTGGTCAATGCCTTAAGCTCCACCAACTGAGCTCAGCATGGCTGCTCACATTCTTTCGCCTCTATCACCTCAAATGTTTCCCCCTTCTGTTCAACTATTGCATAACCAGCGTGATTTCCTACATGATCCCTATAGCACGAACCATCAACATACAGAGTTCGCTTTCCTTCTGTGTCTAATCTATCTGCCTTTAGGTCTTTCCTCAGTTTCATATACGCTCTTGTCTCTCTTATGCACTCATGCTCCTCTCCCTCATGTGGCAATGGCATATAATCAGCTGGGTTGACCCTATTACACTTCACTATCGTAATGTCAGGGAATGTGGTCAACATTTGAAAGTGATGAATTCTTGACGGCGTTAGGACAAATTTCCCTTTTTCAATCAATTCAGCTACCTTGTGGTATACATGTATGTTTATCGGATACCCCATTGTGACTGTGGCTGCCTTTTCGTATGCCCACCAAGCTGCTGCCAGACCTTGATAGCAAGGAGGATACCCCATTGCTACATCGTCTAGCTTGGTGCTGTAATATGCTACAGCCTGCCTTCGTTTGCCCTTGCAATTTTCCTGCATTAACACTGCTGTAGCAAACCCTGCTTCTCTGTTACTCACAAATAAGTCAAAAGGTTTGTCATAGGTTGGTAAAGCCAATGCTGGCGCCTGTGCCATTTCTTTCTTTATATTCTCAAATGCTTCTGAAGCATCTTTGTCCCATTTTAGTTTGGCTTTTAATTCTTCACACCCCGCCTCCTTCATTATCTTTCGTAGTGCCTGTGTTTTTTCTGCATAGCTTTCCACCCATTCGGAACTGAATCCTGTCATTCCCAAAAATGTCATCATTTGCCCCACCGTCTGTGGTTTCGGAACTTTTAGTACTGCTTCTATTTGCTGTGAAGCTATCCCCTTGTGCCCTGCTGATATCTCTCTCCCCAAGTATTCTACTTTTTCCTGGCACAACTGCAGCTTTTTCCTGGATACTTTGTGACCCCCTTCTGCTAATCTTTCCAATAGTTTTAAACTGTCCTTCCTGCATTGCTCTCTTGTCTCTGCGCATAATAATAAATCATCCACATACTGTATCAATGTTCCCTCCAACTGTATCCCCTCCTCTATTCTTTCTCTCTCTGGGTGCTTCCATGTCCACCCTTCTATTTTCTGAATTTTTTTTTTATCCCCACTCCACTTCTTAGTGGAAGTGACTACTTATTCAATTAGTCCAGCTAACTGATGTATTAACAATACTGCTATTTTCTTTGTTTGGTTTCTCTTTTCTAACTCTCTAATCTGTGATTCTGACGTTTCAATTCTCTCCTTATCGTCAGCCCAATTTTTTTTTTACCCAAGACTGAGATGTGTTCAATTAATCCAGTTTAAACCTGTTTAATTAATTCAAACTAAGAGAATTCCAATTTTCTTAGTTCCGTCCTTTTTTTTCCCAATCATTTCCATTGTTGATCTAGTGGGTGAAATGGATCCCACCCCTAGGTCGCTCTTATCACAGTCCGGTGATACCTATCAGGGGTGATCAGTCCCCTCCGTACCACCGCTTACACTCGTGGGCTTACACCCTTAAGCTCACACTATTAAGCCGGCTTTCCCTTCTACTCCGGCGATCTCTCAGACAGATTCTTTCTTACTCTCATCTAAACATCACATCCCAGGCATCCTTTTCTAGCCTTTACACTCACTTCAAACTTCTGAGCTCCGCATAGGGGGCTACCCCTCTTAACAACTGGTCTAAGGCTAGGTGTAAAGACAGACACCTCCTTATTTGCACGTGCTCAGCTCAGACCTCTCACACACTCTTACACTCTTTCATCACAGATGAGCACCTACTGTACTTTGATTCACTCCCTTAAATTCGATAATCTATTCCGGAGCTCCGGTTGTGGCCATTCAACCGGACCCGTAAACAGATCCCAGGTTTCAGCACCAATTCTTGTAGGTAAAGATACCTCTGAGACTAATTGTGAGTCAAAGTACAGCAGTTTAATTAACTAAAGCCTGATTCAGAAAATCCAAAATAAGATTTATTTTTATCACCTTTGAATATCCTCACTAAATCAAGACCCTTGCACCTTCTTACAATTCTGGTACAATAAAACAAAACATCACTTGGAGCACAGATGCACGAAGAAATACTGAAAGCATTCTAATGTGCAATCTACATGTTTAATTATTTCTACAGCTCTGCCTTTGTAACCAACACAGGCAAGTACAAAATCAAATCTACTGTGTGCCTAAATGGTTAACTCTCCTTATAACTTTAAGATGCAATGTAATGCCACCTTTCCCACTTGGCAGAATTCAAATCTCTGTCCGATCCCTACATAATTTAGTAAACTTAAAGCAATTCACTTTGATTGGCTATACCTATTACATCACCTGAGGGTCTCAATTACACAGTTACACCCTCTCTCTCTCTCTCTCTCTGTACCATACAGAGTCAGCCTGCTTGTCTCTTTTTTAACCCTTTACTGGTGGGAGCTCACTGGCCTCTAATAAATTTGATGGGTGTCTCATGTCGTGACAAATCCCCTTCTCTCTCAAACAGTCATATAGTCATGCACAATTCCAAATACATAACTGCTATTAGCGTTCACCCCGCACCTCAGTAAAAGCCTATGTCAGGGTTCCCAGTTCCACTGACATACTTCTCTCTACTCTTTCTGCTCCCTCATCACATAACCTCCCCTTAGTTTTAACTACCGTATTAGGTAAGAGAGCAATCTCTCACAGATCTCTCTCCCTCTCGGTTGACGTCTTTTCCCCGAGGTCCTGGGTAGGTTCGGACTGGCAGGCCTTCCTACACTTACTCTCCTTGGGCAAGTCGTAACCTGGAATCCCGCTCCAAACCGCTTGACTTAACCTAGTTGCATCGATTAGCGTTCGGTTCTTTTTGCGTCGCACTTTTTACCCATTCACAGACAACACAGTATTCGCAGCGCGCTTTGCATGCAAAACTCTACCCTTCAGATCAGACTCAGTCTCTCAAAGTATTTTCCCCAATTTAATTTTACCTTTGCAGGATATTCTTTGGGTTGGGGAGATCCAGGACCAGCAGAGAGCCGGGTGCGCTGGGCCTCGAGATCCCTTTTTCCGACAACAAGGATTTACATGCAATATAAGTCTGCTTACCTTGCTGTCAGAATGCCGGCTTTGGGATGTCCAGCCCCAGTCGGACCACTGCCTCCGCTACTCCTTCCAGATGCTAGTTTCCGGGCGGTCTCCCACAACACCCTGCTCGCAGCGCCAATTTTGTCGTGGTTCCCCAAGACGACAACTTATTTAACCCGATTGAAACAGAGAGTCTGAGTTGTAATCCTCCAAGCAGTAGACTTTATTTTCCAGTACAAGAGAAATAAAGCCGGGAGGTCCGGAACACTCCAACGAGCCATCGGCTTACAGTCTTTTTAAGCACATTTCAGCTCCATACCTCAAGATCCTTATCTCGCTTTTACGACCCACTGACCCTTTATCTGTCTTGCTTGAGATTGATCACCCCCTGTTTCCTCTCTTTTCTTCTTGAAACCATGGTGGTTACATCCCTTGCTTTTATCTTTACGACTCTGCTTGTACACTAATAGTGGTTTAGCTGACTTAGGCTGAATGTGAAGAAAACATGCTCACTTTATTACTTCCTTTTTATTACGGTCAATCTCAAGCTGGACAGCTGGGTTGTGTCCATTGTCCCCTAAGGGACTATTGGTTGCATTTGCTAGTAAGTAACTGCTATACTGCTTCTCTGGGCCTCCTGCTTTGATCACATTTGTTACACTTGATTATATTAGGTTACAAATCAGCTATACTTGATTACCCATCCTAATTCTACTTCAAGGAAGACACTCTAATACTATCCGTGCTTCCGTATTTCATACCCAGTTTAGGCACAATTATTCAGTACAAATTCTCTCAGTACTAACATGCTTACATATTGAGTACAAATTTCCTTACAATTGCTGCACCACTGGAAGTAAAATGACAAAAGAAGTAAAGAAAAGGCCCCAAAAACTGCAGGTGGAACGGAGTTGGAGTTTGAAGGGTCGGATATCCAGATGTTAAGGTGAAATTCAGGGTCCCGAAGCAGAAGATAAGCAGGAACAACATGCATTATCTCACCTCCAGGAACCTGGCTATGGTTCGCTCAGATATTTGTATCATGAACGTGTTGTTACAACAGTAAATGAAATAATTGTTGCCCCTCTTGCGTGAACGGTAGAATTGTTTCTTTTTTTTAATATTGTGCAGAATACACTGCTTCCGTTTCCAGGTTGTGAAAACCCTCTCTCCCTGTCAACACAAACACAAACACACACACACGCACACACTTACATACAGGGTCACACACAAATCCACTTATACAAATAGGACAGAGACAAACACACACACACGGCCAGAGACTCCCAAACACACTTACACAAGTGCACACAAACACACTTCGACATAAAAAGACACACAATCACAAACAGACCGCATACATGCAAACACAGAAATAGCACAACCATTAACACACACACACATACACTCTCTCTCTCTCTCACACACACAGACACACACACATAATCTCTCTCACACACTCACTCTCTCACACACAGACACACACACACAGGCACACACATTCTCTCTCTCTCCCACACACACACAGACACACACACACACTCACACACACACACACTCTCTCTCTCACACACACACACAATCTCTCTCTCTCTCACACACACACACACACTCTCTCTCTCACACACACACACACTCTCTCTCTCTCACACACACACACTCTCTCTCACACACACACACACTCTCTCTCTCTCACGCACAGACTCACAGACACAGACACACACACACTCTCTCTCTCACACACAGACCCACACACACTCTCTCTCACGCACAGACTCACAGACACATACACACACTCTCTCTCTCACACACACACCCAGACACATACACACTCTCTCTCACAGACACACACACAGACACACTCTCTCTGTCTCACACACATAAAGGCACAGACAAACACACACACACTCTCTCGCTCTCTCTCACTCTCACACACACACCCACACACACGCACACACAGGTGAAGAGAGTCAGAGTGAGTTTAATCTCAACGAGCCCCACACGTTGGTTTGCGTTAACACCACTACGAAGTTAGAGTGCAAAACCACGAGAGGGAAAACTCCAGCGCCCGTTCGTGTGCACTGAGGGAGAAATTAGCAAGGCAAATCTTACCAACCTATTGGAGGTTCAGTATGTTTTGTCCCAAAAGGAGAAAATGGCTCTTATTTGTGGAAGAAAATAAGTAAATATATTATAATTTGGAGAGATAATTACCCAGTAAATGGATGTATTAAAAGGCAGACATAGAATGATATGGACCAGCAAGAAAATATTCGAGAAGTGAGGTATCTGGGTCAGCACAAACTTGGTGTTTGTTCTTTGCTTAGGGGAACAAATTTCGCCCTCAGGGTCTGATTTGTGGAGACATCAATTTCATGACAACAGGTCGTTGAACATTGTGGTCTGAGCAAACCTTTGGAAATTACTTTGGAGGAAAGAATAAATAGACATTTATTGCAGCGAACAAGCAATTGAAAGGCATTCTGATCCACACAACAATCAACGTACACAGACGAAAACTGTTTTTTTGCAAATGATAAAATAAAACTGATCAGAACAATCAAGAATCAGTCAGGAAAAGTGAAATATTTGATTGAAGACTTGCAAAAACAAATGTAGTAATGGCCATTCTTGAAAGTCTTGCGATTCCAAACATGAGACGTATTTATGAAACATCGTGGAAAATTCCTTGAACGAGGAAAGGAGGTTCCGGTAAATCAGGATAATTGGTTGGATGCAGAATATATAAAAAACAAAGAATGTTCCAAAAAAAAAGGCATTTATCGCCAGAGAAGAGAAAACATTTGCTCCACATCTGCTTTGTCATTCTGCCTTATATTTCACACCTCAGTTAGATCTCCTCTCATTCTTCTAAACAGCAGGGTGGACAGGCTTAAACTGTCCAAAAAAACCTCTTGGTAAGACAGTCCTCTCACATGTGGAATCAATCTAGTGAACTTCCTCTGAACCGTCTCCAATGCCTTGTTCCTCAAATATGGTGACCAAAACTGCACACAATATTCTAGTTAACGTTTTGTACATTAGCAGCAACACATCACTTCTTTTTATGTTCCATGTTTTTACCAATAAATGCCAAGATTTCATTTGCCTTTTTTTCATCTGCCGGACATGCATACTAGATTTCTCCAATTCCTGCACAAGGACACCCAGATTCCCCTGCACTTAATCATTCCGAAGATGAGACAATAATTTATCTTTGCACTCCTCCTACCAAAATGGATGTCCTTACAATTGTCCAAGTACAACGTTGCATGTCAGATTTTGACCTAATTAGTTAACCTTTCGTGGTGGCACAGTGCGTGTTGGTTAGGACTGCGGCCAGGAACCTGTGTTTAATTCAGGCATCGGGCTGTGTGGGGTTTGCACAATCTCCCCGTTTCCGAATGGGTTTCTTCTAGGTTCTTCTGTCTCCTCCCACAATCCAAAGTTCTGCTTAAATACTTGGGTTAATACATGAGTAAATGCTTGGGGTTATGGGGATAGGGACTGGTTGGGATTGCTGCTTGCATGGGATGGATGGACGGAGTGGCCTCAATCTGCATTGCACGTTTCTATTAGTGTACATTAGTGAATATCTTATTTCATCATCCCTCCTATATTAGTATAAGCGGAAAATTTGGCTATGGTACCTTGCATCGGAATGATCCACACAGTTTATAGTTCTCTCCACTTGTCTGAAATAATTCAGCTCACGCTATATTCAAGTTGTTCGAATTCATTCAGGACAATCCCCTTTTCTGACACCCTATCCATCACATCCGAAATTAATGGTCCCCCACCACTGATGCAAAATGTCAGCAATGCAAAGATGAACTTCAGAAACTCAGCCAGCTTCTTTCCATCCCTGCTGTGTTCACCCTCTAATAGGACAATGCCGTGATTTTCTTAGGACAAGCAGCACCCGGGTCACACACTTACTTATTTGGGGATGTTTTGTCGTTCATTCGCCATCCTTGCGTCAAAATCATTGAAGTCCTTCCATCAAATAGAAATACATGGATACAATGGGAATAGAGGGATATGGTCCCAGGTAGGGTAGGGGGTTTTAGTTAAGGCGGGAGGCATGGTCAGTGCAGGCTTGGAGGGCCTGTTACTGTGCTGTAATTTTCTTTATTCAGTGTGTTGACATGGTACTTGCATCTCCTTGGGCTGAAGCAGACCAAGACAGTGGCTGGTCACCACGCAGCGATTGAAATGATTATTTGGATGGGCCTGAATGCTGACCCGTCTAATCTAGCCTATATCGCATGGATGGATGGGAAAATTTGGTGGTTTAAATCCCTTTAAGACATTGCATTGGAATATTTGTATTACGTGAGCTTGATCTACAGTGGTGTATGAATGCTAGTGTTGAGTTGCTCTCCTCGTTGTGCGTGGAATCAGTTTTTAAAGTTGATATTTTCAGATATGTAACTGCATTTCATGGACACCAAAAACGCACTTGAATCACATGAGCTAAAATCCTAAGTTCAAGGCGAGAGCTGGACCACAGGGTGCAATCGAGATGTCCTGTGAGAGAGATTCATTGCGACCTCAGTGACAGAATGCTCACAGCCCATTGGGAACATCAGTGGAAAGTTATCCGAACTCCATTTTAAGTTTCCAAATGCGTTGTGTAATCAGAATTGTCCAACCTTTGCATTCAGCTTCAAGGCTAAATATAATCATTACTTCAGGGACTTAGCTGCCTTTGTTCATTAAAAAAAGTGTCACAACGGGAACATCCCTGAGGTGATTCCAAAGAGTACAAATTGATGGCGCTCGAAATACATCAGCTCAGTTTTCAAGACGGACAGAGTTCCTGAAGTACAATCGTGCAGATTATTTCACACAGAGCATGCTTCTCCCAATTCAAGTGGTTCAGAAAATTTATTACATGATCCTCGCTATTATTGGTGTTCCTGGTAAGCGACTACAATTTCTGGAGTTTAGTAACCATAAATGTGTGTACTCTCTGCTTTTATTCTCTGACTGCTAGTGTTAAATTCTAATGCGTTATAGAGGCACCCGGTCTGTGAATTTATTTCGTGTAATTGAGAGGTTGAAAAATTCATGTTGCTGCAAATATACCTGTTTCAGCCACTTTGTCAGTATAATTCAACATATGTATTGCAAACACCACAGAATCTCACCAGTACAGTCAGGGACAGGATCTGTTATGAATATTAGAAAGTGATACTGCAGGAATGGAAGGAAACTTGCTGAATTTCTGAGGTTCATCATGCAATCTTTGCATTGCTGGCCCTTTGCATCAGTTGTGGGGTGTTTAATTTCGGATGTGATGGTTAGGGTGTGACAAAAAGGAGGTCGTTTTTATTACTGAATGACTTCGAACAGCTTGAATATAGCGTGAGCTGAAATGTTTCAGACAAGTGGAGAGAACTGTGTTGATCACTCCAATGCAAGGGTGATGGTACCATAGCCAAATTTTCCGCTTATACTAATACAGCTGGGATAATGAAATAAGACATTCATTATATTATAATACTGTACATCTGTGGATCCCATCTAGACCGTTATGCTCTATCCCAATGACCTTCAGATACTAGGAACATATGCCAGTCTAGAATTTTGCTATGCGGCGGACATTAGTCAGTGTGGAAATTTGGACCTTAGTGGTGAGGAATTATTAAAAATTTCTGTCAGTGCAGCATTTTACCTC
The DNA here is from genome assembly GCF_965287045.1 of Carcharhinus amblyrhynchos. NCBI lineage: Eukaryota > Metazoa > Chordata > Chondrichthyes > Carcharhiniformes > Carcharhinidae > Carcharhinus > Carcharhinus amblyrhynchos. The sequence goes on from NW_027649787.1 coordinate 1,130,827, forward strand.
GCGTTGATCGCTACTTGAATACAAAACTGTTGACAGCTTTAAATGATATGATTCGATGTATTATTGTCACATTCATTGGAATGCAATGAAAGATATTTTCTTTGCATTTTGTTCAGTCAATGCATTCCGTTTCTAGAAAAGGAACGACAGAGTGCAAAATGTAGTGTTGCCGTTATAGCTAGGGGGTAGCTGAAGTGTGCAGAATTGCAGTGTTGCAGTCACAGTTAAGGCAGAGAGAGAGATGGACTGAATGTGAGGTAGGTCCATTCAAAATTCTGATGAGAGCATGGAAGTAACTATTCTTGAGTTGGTTGTTGTATGACCTCAGACTTTTTATATGTTTTTCCCACTGGAAGCAGGTGGAAAAGAATAATTCCTGCTGCGTGCCGCCCTTAAATACCTGCTTTTCTGAGGCTGTAGGAAGTTTAGACAGAGTAAATGGATGGGAGGCTGGTTTGCGTGATGGGTTGGGATACATTCACGACCATTTTTGTAGTTTTTTTGCGGTTTGATAAGAACAGGAGCCACATCAGGCTTTGATATAAGCAGAAATAATTCTTTCTACGGTGCATCTGTGAAAGTTGGTGAGAGTTTTCGCTGACATGCCAAATTACCTTTGTCTTATAGTAAACATAGAAACGTAGAAAAACTACAACACAAACAAACTGCACCGAACATGTCCCGACCTAGCAGGCTTACCTATAACCCGCTGTCTTACTAAATTCCATCTACTTATCCAAAAGTCTCTTAAAAGACCCTATCGAATCCGCTTCCACCACCACTGCTGGCAGCCAGTTCCACTCACTCACCACCCTCTGAGTAAAAAACCTTACCCCCGACATCTCCTCTGCACCTAATCCCCAGCCCTAGCTAAAGTGGACTATTGGTGGGTTTTCTGACCTATAGTGTCAGCACGAGGAAACCAGGACAGGTTACTGGTGATCTGGACACCTATGTTTTGTTTTAAATGATTGATCTCCTGGTTCCTTTGAATTGCATCTTGTTTACAATCAGCTGGGAACGCGAGACACATTGTTCATTTTCCTATTAAACTACACAAACAGACACTGATACTGACTTCTCACTGGCAGAACATCATTTTTATACTAATTCATTGTGTAACGGGCGATTTTACTTCGAGTTTATTTACTCTGGAAACGGAGTTGAGGAGGTTGAACTATGAGGAGAGGCTGAATAAACTAGGCTTGTACTCGTTAGAGTTTAGAAGAATGAGGGGAGATCTCATTGAGAAGGACTGGAGGGCACAGCCTCAAGATAAAGGCGGGGGGGGGGGGGCGGTTTAGAACGGAGTTGAGGAGGAACTTCTTCACTCAAACGGTGGTGAATCTCTGGAATTCTCTGCCCGTTGAAGTGGTGGAGGCTGCCTCGCTCAATATATTTAAGACGCGGGTTGATGGGTTTTGATAAGCGAGGGGATTAAGGGTTATGGGGAGAGGGCGGGAAAGTGAAACTGAGCCACGACAGATCAGCCATGATCTTATTGAATGGCGGGGCAGGCTCGAGGGGCTAGATGGCCTACTCCTGCTCCTATTTCTTATGTTCTTATTTGGTTTAATGTTAATTAATTGCCTTCCCCAACTCAGTTCTGAATGAGCCACGAGTGTTGAATTTAATCATGTCTTTTCTCCTCCCGGATTATTGTTGGACTTACTTCAGTTAGCTAACTTCAGTTACTGATTTGTATTTTAACGGATTAGCTTTGATCTGTGATTCACAGTCTATTTAACACGTGAACAGGAGCTCTGTCCTTAGCTCATCAGAGTGTTCCACTTTGTGAAGGGTCACCAATAACTGAGGAACAGAAACATTGAGAGTTCATAATATTGAGACCAGGCTGATAGCACAAAATAAATCTATTAATGGTGAAATAATTGGAAACTCACTGTTATTATTTTGGTGGCTATAATTCCACCTTCTCCAGTAAAAGAATTAGTTTGCATGCAATGAGTTATTCGGGTCTGGATTGCACTCCCTGGAATTGAGGGAGAGGCAGATTCAGTTGACACATTGAAGAGGAGATCACATGATTACATAAATTTAAACAAACTGCAAGCGAATGGGACAAATGCCAGGGAATGAGATTAAAACATAATATGAGTTGGTACTGACACCATGGGGCAATTGGTTTACTTTATAGTCGTAAAAGACCTGTCTTTGGTGGCACGGTAGCACCGTGGGTTAGCACTGCTGCTTCAGAGCTCCAGGGACCTGGGCTCGATTCCCGGCTCGGGTCACTGTCTGTGCGGAGTTTGCACATTCTCCTCGTGTCTGCGTGGGTTTCCTCCGGGTGTTCCGGTTTCCTCCCACAGTCCAAAGATGTGCGGGTTAGGTTGATTGGCCATGCTAAGAAATTGCCCCTTAGTGTCCTGGGATGTGTAGGTTAGAGGGATTAGTGGGTAAAATGTGTAGGGATATTGGAGGACGGGTGGGGCTGGGGGGGGTGGGGGGAGGGGTGGGTAGGGCCTGGGTGGGATTGTGATCGGTGAAGACGCAATGGGCCAGAGGGCCTGGTTCTGCACTGTAGGGTTCGATGTTAAGCTCTTCCATATGTAAACTGTGTGAATTTGTAAATTTGGAGAGTAAAGCTGTGCACAGTACACTCAGCATTCTATAATGGTTAAATCCCGTCCTGTTACGTCTGCAATTATTTTGATGAAACACAAATGATTTGTTTGAATGGGTGTGCCCTTGGTCAGCTGATTTGCTGCCTCTGTTTACTTGTTCCCCTGAACTAATAATCTCACCGACCCGTTTCAATCACTGCCTTTCGGAGGAGCATCTCTCTCTCTCGCTCTTATTTCAAGCTCGCTTTGTTCCAACACAATGGTTCTCCACATTTAAACAAATTCCGTGCCAAGGCTTAGTTTTGTGAATGAAACAAAAGCAGAGCTGTTGTGCTACCTGGGGCGGCACGGTAGCACAATGGGTTAGCACTGCTATTTCACAGCTCCAGAGTCCTGGGTTCGATCCCCGTGCTCGGGTCACTGTCTGTGTGGAGTTTGCACATTCTCCTCGTGTTTGCGTGGATTTCCTCCCCCAGTCCAAAGATGTGTGGGTCAGGTTGATTGGTCATGTTAAAAAGTGCCCCCTATTGTACTCGGATGTCTAGGTTAGAGGGATGAGTGGGTAACACATGTAGGGATTTGGGGGTAGGGCCTGATTGGGGTTGGTGCAGACTCGAGGGGCCTGTTTCTGCACTAAAGAACAACACAGAATGGGAAACAGGCCATTCGGCCCAACAAGCCCGCGCTGCCATCTTAACAATGTGTTTTTCCTCCTCCACCCTTGACCCATGTCTATCCTTATCGTACCCCCATTGTAGGGTTCTATCGTTCAGAGTGTTATTTGTTAGCGCACACTTTCTCTGGTAGTTTGAAAACGCGATGTCTTGTTCATTCGACTCACATAGAGAATGCACAAGTACCAAAGGTGAAAAGCATTGCGATTGGAATATGAATTTGTGATAATTTGCCTATTTCGTGGCATGCCTCAAATTATTTTGATGAGTTGATGTTCTTTGCTTGATTGAAGGGTTCGACACACAAAACAGCCTTATTCTCCCTATCGCCAAATTGCTAAGAAGTTGCATCGAACATTAATGTGAGTTTGAGAATGTTTAGGAACATTCATTCTCTGCTTTAGACATATTGTTATGTCACAGAGTCAAAGAGGTTTCCAGGTCCTTCCACCCAACTTGTCCATCCTGTCCTGTATTAACCACTATGCTACTCCAAATTGCCGCATTCAGTCCGTATGCCTCTTTACCATGTAAGTTTCCAAATGCTGTTTCCAAGACAACCCGCCTCTAATACTGACTCTGGCAGGTTTCTGCACACCCAGATCCCTCTGCATGTTAGAGTTCCTAATGGTTCTGCCATTGACAGCATATTTGACTTCTATTTGATTCTCCAAAATGCATCACCTCACGTCTGACCGGTTTAATCTCCATCTGCCATTCTTGTGCCAAGTCCCCAATCTATCTATATCTTCTTCTATCCTCTGAGAATCCCCGGAACTATCAGCAACTCCACCAAACTTCATGTCATCGGCAAACTTACCAATCAGATCACTCACATTTTCCTCCAGATCATTTATATATACTAAAAAACAACAGAGGTCTCAGCTTTGATCCTTTTAGAACATCACTCGCGACAAATTTGCATTCTGAAAAATGCCCTTGCATTGCTAATCTCTATTTTGTATAAGAATGCTGTCTTATTCAATGTTGGAAAAGCAGTTCTGTCAAAAAGAATGAGATGGCTGAATCGAATATGTTCAGGAACGCCATTCACCAAGATTAAAAAAAAATGCATTCTTTTTCCTAGTAATTTCTGTTACATTCTCAAATATTTAGTTGGAATAAAATTGATGCACATCACTTATTGAATCATTTGCTCACCATCAACACCTACCAATCTATAGACCTATCTATGACCCCCAATCCCATAAAACCCCATATACTCATCCAGAAGTCTTTGAAAAGGCCCCAGCGAGTTTGCCTCCACCACCACTGACGGCAGCCGATTCCATTCACTCACCACCCTCTGAGTGAAAAACTTACCCCGAACATCACTTCTGCACTTTCCTCCCCGCACCTTAAATCTGTGTCCTCTCGTAGCGACCATTTCAACACGGGGAAATAGCCTCTGAGAGTCCACCCTATCTATTCCTCTCAACATTTTATAAACCTCTATCAGGTCGCCTCTCAACCTTCGTCTCTCCAGGGAAAAGAGACCCAGCTCCCTCAACCTAACTTCATAAGGCATGCCTCCCAGTCCAGGCAACATCCTTGTAAATCTCCTCTGTACCCTTTCAATAGCTTCTACGTCCTTCCTATAGTGGGGCAACCAGAACTGCGCACAGTACTCCAAATGAGGCCTGACAAGGGTCTTATAAACGTGGAATGGTTGCCTGAATCATTGAGCAAGGATGAGGGAGAGGGTATTTCACCCTTTCCAGGCAGGAGAAATGAGGGGGAGGAATGTTTAGTTCAGTCACCGCGGTTCTGCTCTTCTATCCTAATGTGTGTCTCAGGGCAGCATGGCTGTGGCATGCCTGATCTTAGATACGATCGGGAAACTTACGATGTGTCCTGATCTAAGGGGTGACAAGTTTTCTTCCAGTCAGGGATAAAGTTTCCCGTTCCTGCAGTCTTTATAACAGAAGTGGGGATCAACAGCAGTGGAATGCTCAGTGAAATGTTCTTGCGATTCTTTGGAGGGAAAGGTCAGGATATTGCGTGTTCGATGGTAGAACCTGACATGTGAATAAGTTTGTTCTGTGTAGCCATTTAATTCAGTGGAGATCTGGTTTGGTGAGATCGCCTAATCTGAGGGTTACGGTGTTTATAACTAGACTTGGGTTTTTTTGCTAGGTGTTGTGAAATTCAGCATGTACAAAACAGGAAAGCGTCTGATTCTGGGAGCAATGGCCATGGGATACATCAGATCCTGAAAATTTCAGCCAGTGTTCCCAAGCAGCATTCCATTCTGGATGGGGGCCGGTCTCCTGGACTGTCCTTTTCTGTTGGGGCTGGCTCTGGGCATCACGGCAATTCCCGTAGCTCATCCCAGGTGTTTTTTTTTAATGATGGGGAAATCCACTCTTCAAACTGAAATCTACATCACAGATTGAGTAGGAGAATCCTGGGGGGACAGGGGAGTGAGCACCAACGCCCTGGAGGCAGGACATAAGAACATAAGAACATAAGAAATAGGAGCAGGAGTAGGCCATCTAGCCCTTCGAGCCTGCCCCGCCATTCAATAAGATCATGGCTGATCTGTCGTGTCTCAGTTCCACATTCCCGCCCTCTCCCCATAACCCTTAATCCCCTCGCTTATCAAAAACCTATTAACCCGCGTCTTAAAAATACTTAGCGAGGCAGCCTCCACCACTTCAACGGGCAGAGAATTCCAGAGATTCACCACCCTTTGAGTGAAGAAGTTCCTCCTCAACTCCGTTCTAAACCCCCCCCCCCCCCCCGCTTTATCTTGAGGATGTGCCCTCTAGTGCTACTGTCCTTTCTGAGCGGGAAGAGTCTCTCCACCTCTATCCTATCCATCCCATTCGTCATCTTATACGTCTCAGTGAGATCTCCCCTCATTGCCTGCCGTATCGTTGTTCTGATAGTGATAAAAGCGGGATAGGTCAGCTAGGAGATTACATTGATGCCAGTTTGAAGATGAAAAACAAATAACACACGGTTGATCTTAAATTCCATCTTTACCTGTTGGAGGTCAGGACCAGGGTTTGTTTGCGTAGTAATTATCATTCTTTTCTCTTTTTCTCTGACAGTCAATTTACTGGGAATTGTGGTCTTGTCCCGAGGAAAATGTGGCCTCTCTAACTGCACCACTTGCTATCTGGTGGCCATGGCATTCGCGGATCTATTGGTCATTTTCACAGAGGTCATACTATTTCAGGTGAATTTCTATTATTTCCCACAGTGTTTCCTGGACATCACCCCTGTGTGCACCGTCACCTATGTCCTGCGGCGTGCAGCCGTAGACTGTTCTGTCTGGTGCACCATCACATTTTCTTTAGATCGATTTGTGGCCATTTGCTGTCTGCAAGCGAGAACAAAATACTGCACCTTGAAAACAGCAGCCCTGGTTGTTGCAGTGACCTGCACTCTGCTCTGTTTAAAAAACATCCCGTTCTACTTCACTTTTGAACCTGGTGCAATAATAGACAATGTACCGTGGTTCTGTTATGATAATCCAAGCTATTATACCGATTCTGGGTGGATTGCATTTGACTGGTTTGACACGATATTAACTCCATTGCTCCCATTCGCTTTAATTCTGCTGCTCAACACTCTGACCATCAGGCACGTTATAGTGGCCAGTAGAGTGCGTCAGGGACTGAAAAATCAGAACAAAGGAGAGAATCACAGTGACCGAGAGATGGAGAGCAGGAAGAAATCAATGATCTTACTCTTCAGCATATCCGGAAGCTTCATATTTCTGTGGTTGTTGTTTGTTTTAGATTTCATGTATTATACCATAACCGGGAAAGATATCAATTATTATTCTATATCTGAGTACACATTTCAACAATTTGGATATATGCTACGGAATTTGAATTGTTGCACAAACACATTTATTTATGCAGTGGTTCAGTCCAAATTCAGAGAGCAGGTCAAGAACATACTGAAATATCCGTTTGCATCAATTATTCAAAGAATTACGAAACAGAACATCTGACAGCGGGTCAAATGCCTGTTTGCAATTTTGGAGCGGTAAAATTGTACTGTTGTCCCCAGACCCCCAAGAGACTCACAAGTAGCATATGACTGCTGCAGAATGTAATTTGGACAAGAGATGATGTGAGATCGCTGCCTATTAGACAGGGGAGAAAAATACATTCTAATGGCCACGAAAGTCAAACAGGGTGCTGCAGAATTGAGTGTTGTCCAACCGTCATAATCGCCAGCACTCGATATGGGAACAAACAGCATCCTCAGACAATCATACTCATTTGTCCACTCATGTAAAGATTCTTCAGACAGTTAAGCAGTACGTCCCTCTGAATGACATCCAACAATCAGTGAGCTGCCTCGGGGTGATCAGTGAGCTGCCAGCAATTAAGAACATAAGAAATAGGAGCGGAAGTAGGCCATTTAGCCCTTCAAGCCTGCCCCGCCTTTCAATAAGATCATGGCTGATCTGAAGTGGATCTGTTCCACTTTCCCGCTTTCTCCCCTTAATTTTCCTGTCTATCAGAAACCTATCTACTCGTGTCTTATCCTTCTAAACTCCGACGAGTACAGACCCAGTCTCTTTAGTCTCTCTTCATAGCTCAACCCCCTCATCTCCGGTATCAGCCGAGTAAACCTCCTCTGCACTCCCTCCAAGGCCAATATATCCTTGTGCAAGTGTGGCGAACAAAACTGCACACAGTACTCCAGCTGCGGCCTCACCAGTGCCCTGTACAGTTGCAGCAAGACCTCCCTACTTTTATATTCTATCCCCCTCGCTATAAAAGCCAGCATCCCATTTGCAATTTAGCCCTGCCTCTTGGCGAATCACAGTGTATCAGGAAATGAATACTCTCTGAAGTCTGCCTGTCATCTTGTCTGTCCAATGTGAGTGTCTGTCCCTGGATGGTAAATGTGTTACCCAACTAGGAAGCTTTGATCTCTATGAGAAGTCCTGGCAAAATGAGAAGAGACTCCAAATTCCAATCGAAAGGCAAATCCTTGTGTCCTGGTGATCGACATCCGAACAGGAACAGATCAACGTTTTTACAACACATTCAATAATGTTAATGTGGCCTTTCTGTTTGACTGTGGCAGCTTTGATACTAATAACTTACTGATACTGAGACTGCACAGCAATCCTAGAACTAAATGGGAATACAGAGCCAAAATAAAAATCAATGCAGTGCAATGGTCACTTTCTGATATGAATTCAAGTGGCAGCAAGCAACAGAAATACAGAGCGCCAGAGAAGGAAATCAAGTGAAAAATATCTGACGCAGAGATTTGGAAGGGAGGAAAGGCCATTCGGCCCGTTCTATCTTCAGCAGCTGTTCCAAATGTTGTGTTTTCCCTGTCTCCATCCGGGAACAATGATTATCCCTCTCTTTGCAGGTGAAAGATGTAGATGCATAAATTGAATCTCCCTTTTGATCATTCTTCATCTCTGGCCCCAAACACGCGGTGAAATAAAAGGCCATCTGTTGCATCAAGTGTGTTTCTTTTGTGAATTGTCCGAAATCTGCAGCCTTTGACAAATGGGAAGTGAAAAGCCCTGTTTACTCTGAGCACCAAGCCGTACTTTCATATTGGTGTACAGCCAAACAAAGAACAACACAGCCCGGAGAAACAGGCCATTTTAACATTATCAGTGACCCCCCGCTCCACCCATGACCCTTATCTATTGTTTTTATGGCCATCCACATTGAGGGAAAACTAATTTAGGGACAATTTATTCCTGCCAATCAGCCTAAGAGCACATCTTTGGGGTGTGGGAGGAAACCTGGAGCACGCGGAGAAAACCCACGCAAGCACGGGGAGAATGTGCAAACTCCCACAGACACCGGCCCAAAATCTATGTAACTGCACAGCAAACAGTGATAGTCACTAAGCTGTCGTGTTGCCCGTCAGTTGGCCGAGTTTAAGCGCACACTAACGAGGGGAAGCACGAGGCAACTCTCGAAGCAACATCCCAAGAGCAGCCCTCGCACGACCCACCGCGTGTCTGCCCCCTGTTGGACAGCAAGGTGGATTGATGTGTTACACAAAGGGTGATGGGTGCCTGGAACCAACTGTCAGGGGAGGTGCTGGAAGCAGATACAATGGTGACTTTTACAAGTACATGAAGTAGGATGGGGAATCGAGGGATGTGGTCATGGGAAGAGTTGGAGGTTTTAGTTCAGTCGGGTGAATTGTTCAGTTCTTGTTTCTGTGCTGTAATTATTGTTGATCTTTGAGAAGACAGATCCTCCTCAAATCTTATCACTGTGTCGGCTTCAAACACGTCCTCTGGCAGCTCTCAAGGCATCCACCAATCTCTATGTGAAAAACCTCTCCCCTGTCGGTCCCTTAAACATATGAACATAAGAAATAGGAGCAGGAGTAGGCCATCTAGCCCTTCGAGCCTGCCCCGCCATTCAATAAGATCATGGCTGATCTGAAGTGGATCAGTTCCACTTTCACGCTTTCTCCCCTTAATTCCCCTGTCTATCAGGAACCGATCCACCCGTGACTTTAACATATTTAGTGAGGCAGCATCCACCACTTCAACGGGCAGAGAATTCCAGAGATTCACCACCCTTTGAGTGAAGAAGTTCCTCCTCAACTCCGATCTAAACTGCCCCCCCCCTTTATCTTGAGGCTGTGCCCTCTAGTCCTGCTGTCCTTTCTGAGCGGGAGAACCTCTCCACCTCTACCCTATCCATCCCCTTCATTATCTTATACGTTTCAAAAAGTTCCCCCCTCATCCTCCTAAACTCCAATGAGTCCTGACCCTGTCTATTCAGCCTCTCCTCATAGTCCAACCCCCTCATCTCCAGTATCAGCCTAGTGAACCTCCTCTGCACTCCCTCCAAGGCCAAAATATCCTTGCGCAGGTGCGGCGACCAAAACCTAAAGTTTCCCCCTCTCACCGTGAACCTGTGCTCGTTTTAATCGACGGTTCCGCCCTTGGCAAAAAAAACCCCTCTGAAAGTCCACCCTGCTCCGAGCTTTCATAATTCTACAGATCATTCTCAGTCCCCCCCTCAGCCTCCACCCTGGCACTGAAAGATTATTAAGTTATCCAACGTCTCGTCATAGCCAACACTATGGAGACCCAGACAACAATCAGGGTAACTTTCTTTTACACTATCCCCAAAGATTCCATGTCCTTCTAGCAGTATGATAACCAGAACTGAACACAATGCCCCAAATCCAGCCTACGCAAGGTTGTGTATAGCTGCAATAGAACATGGAACATAGAACACTACAGCACAAACAGGCCCTTCGGCCCACGAGTTGCGCCGATCACATCAACACCTACCAATCTATAGACCTATCTATAACACCCAATCCCATTAAATCCCATATACTCATCCAGAAGACTTTTAAAAGACCCCAGCGAGTTCGCCTCCACCACCACTGACGGCAGCCGATTCCATTCACTCACCACCCTCTGAGTGAAAAACTTACCCCTAACATCACCTCTGTACTTGCCTCCCTGCACCTTAAATCTGTGTCCTCTCGTAGCGACCATTTCAGCCCTGGGAGATAGCCTCCGAGAATCCACCCTATCTATTCCTCTCAACATTTTATAAACCTCTATCAGGTCACCTCTCAACCTTCGTCTCTCCAAGGAGAAGAGTCCTAGCTCCCTCAATCTATCCTCATAAGGCATCCCTCCCAATCCAGGCAACTTCCTTGTAAAAGTTTTTGAATACTAGTTTAACTATCTGACCCATACCAAACGGTGTTTAGTTACTTACGTTTTTCACATTCTGTCTAGAGACACAACAGGTTTGACCTCCCATTTCATCTGTCTCATGCAGTTAATTTGGTTGCAATTGTTATCCTGTCCACTACAAATGTGTGGCCTTTTCACCTGCACGTTACATTGTCACCATGGAAATAGCCAATCTACTGGTCATTGTAATGCAGGTCATAATGCGACGGGTCAACATATATTATTTCCCAAGTTTCTTCCTTCCTAGGTCTCACGGCTATGTGTGGTGTCTCAAATTTCATGACCTGTTCTACCAAAACATTCTTTTTCCATCCAATTCAATTTCTCTTCTAATTGGTTTGTATCCATTGTTGCCAAAGTTTGTAAACGGCGTACTGCACTGAGACAACGGCAGCTGCTTTTCGAGTAACGACTTGTATTTTGTTCTTTTAAAATGTGCCATTGTATTTTCAATTTGAACCCACAGAGATACTTGCCGGTGTACAATGCTAATGCAATATACACGCTGATATACTAGAACATAGAACATTACAGCACAGTACAGGCCCTTCGGCCCTCGATGTTGCGCCGACCAGTTTACATACTGGCTCTAGATGGATAGCTTTAGACTGGCATGATGCGATTTTTATTGCATTGCTCCAATTTGGTTTAATTCTGTTGCACAAACCTTGAACTGGTAGGCACATTGTTGTCACTAGTCATGTTCGCAATGGTCTGAAATGTCAAAACAAAGGATGGGATAACAGTCACCTAGAGAGGGAGGGCAGAAGGAAATCAGTGATATTACTTTTCAGCACATGTGCCACCTTCGTACCTCTGCAGCTGATGCACAATATAGAGCTCTTGTATTATATCATAACAGGAGTGGATCCATGGGAATGTCAGGGATTTTTGTTTACGTTTAGAAATGACGGACATGTGCTGTGAAACTTAAGTTGTTGCACAAACACGTTATTTTATGGGGAAATGCAGTAAAAGTTCAGAGAGCCGGCCAAACATGCCTTGAAATCACCATTTGCATCAATGACACAATTAATCAATAAAACAAGGTACAACTGAGAATGTCTCAGAGACAAGTCTGAATATTTCCAGTACAGAAATTCAATGTAAGTCACTACGGTTCCATGAATGGTATCACAGCGTTTGAAACTAACCTTAGCGGGGTGGCGGTGGGTGGGGGAAGTGGGGGGAGGAGAGAGAGAGAGAGGTAGAGAGGTAGAGAGGAAATGGAGATGGGGAGGCTGGGAGTTGCGCGGGGGAATGGAGATGGGGAGGCTGGGAGTTTGGGGGGGGGAATTGGAGATGAGGAGGCTGGGAGTGGGAGTGGGGTGGATGGAGATGGGGAGGCTGGGAGTGGGAGTGGGGGGGAATGGAGGTGGGGAGACTGGGAGGGGGGGAATGGAGATGGGGAGGCTTGGAGTGGGGTGGGCAGAATGGAGATGGGGATGGTGTGAGTTGGGTGGGGATTGGAGATGGGGAGGGTGGGAGTGGGGGGGTGAATGGAGATGGGGAGACAGGGAGGGGGGAATGGAGATGGGGAGGCTGGGAGTCGGGGGGGGAATGGAGATGGGGAGGCTAGAAGTGGCGGGGGGGAGATGGGGAGGTTTGGAGTCGTGGGGGGGATTGGAGATGGATTAGCTCGTTAGAGGGGTCAGTTTTTGTACAAAGCGTGCAGGAAGGTTTTTTGAGTCAGTATGTAGATAGGCCAACTAGAGGTGAGGCTATATTGGATTTGGTGCTGGGAAATGAGCCAGACCAGGTGTTAGACTTGGGAAGTTGGGGTGCATTTTGGTGATAGTGACCACAATTCGGTTACATTCACCTCAGTGATGGAAAGGGATAGGCATGAACCTCGGGCCAGTAGTTTTAGCTGGGGGAAGGGTAATTATGAGGCCATTAGGCGAGAATTAGGAATCATAGGTTGGAATATGAGACTACAGGGACTGGGAACGTCCGAAATGTGGAGTTTTTTCAAGGAGCAGCTACTACGAGTCCTTGATAGGTATGTCCCTGTCAGGCAAGGAGGAATTGGTAGAGCTAGGGAACCGTGGTGCACTAAAAAAGTTGATTCGTTGGTTAAAAAGAAAAAGGAGGCTTATGTTCGGATGAGACTTGAGGGCTCAGGTAGTGCACTAGAAAGCTTTAGATTGGCTAGGAGGGAGTTGAAGAGTGAGTTAAGAAGGGCTAAAAGAGGACATGAGAAGACTTTGGCTGATAGGATTAAGGAGAATCCTAAGGCGTTCTATAGGTATGTTAAGAACAGAAGGTTGGTTAGGGCAAGATTAGGGCCAGTTACAGACAGCAGTGGGAAGTTGTGTGTGGAACCGGAAGAGATTGGAGAGGCATTGAACCAATGTTTCTCTTCGGTGTTCACGCGGGGGGACATGAATGTAGCTGAGGAGAACACTGGGTTGCAGGGGTGTAGACTAGACAGTATTGCAGTTGATAAGGGGGAAGTGCTGGATGTTTTTGAGGTTTTGAAAATAGATAAGTCCCCTGGTCCGGATGGGATTTACCCTAGGATTCTCTGGGAGGCAAGAGAGGTGATTGCAGAGCCTCTAGCTCTGATCTTCAGGTCGTCGTTGGTCTCAGGTATAGTACCGGAAGTTTGGAGGATAGCAAAAGTTGTCCCATTGTTTAAAAAGGGGAACAGAGACTTCCCCAGGAATTATAGACCGGTGAGTCTTACTTCTGTTGTGAGCAAGGTTTTACAAAAAATTATTAGAACATAGAACATAGAACATTACAGCGCAGAACAGGCCCTTCGGCCCACGATGTTGCGCCGACCAGTTACAAAAACAATGACCCACTAGCCTATACCAATCCCTTTTCGTCCATAAACCTATCCAGAGATCTCTTAAACGCCCCCAAACTAGATGCATTTACAACTGCAGCAGGCAGGGCATTCCAATCCCTCACCACCCGCTGGGTAAAGAACCTACCCCTGACATCCGTCCTGTAGCTACCCCCCCTTAATTTAAAGCCATGCCCCCTCGTGCTAGCTTTCTCCATCCGAGGAAAAAGGCTATCACTATCCACCCTATCTAAACCTCTAATCATCTTATATGTTTCAATAAGATCCCCTCTTAGCCGCCTTCTTTCCAACGAAAACAACCCTAGATCCCTCAGTCTCTCCTCATAGGACCTCCCCACCATACCAGGCAACATCCTAGTAAACCTCCTCTGCACCCTCTCCAACGCCTCCACATCCTTCTTGTAATGCGGGGACCAGAACTGCACACAGTACTCCAAGTGCGGCCGCACCAGAGTAGTGTACAGTTGCAACATTACACTGCGACTCCTAAATTCAATCCCCCTACCAATAAACGCCAAGACACCGTACGCCTTCTTGACAACCTTATCTACTTGATTCCCAACTTTCAGGGATCTATGTACACACACACCTAGATCCCTCTGTTCATCCACACTATTCAAAGTCCTCCCGTTAGCCCTATACTCGACACATCTGTTGCTCCTACCAAAGTGAATTACCTCACACTTCTCCGCATTAAATTCCATCCGCCACCTCTCGGCCCAGCTCTGCAACCTATCTAAGTCTCCCTGCAGACTATGACACCCTTCCTCACAATCTACCACACCTCCAACTTTGGTGTCATCAGCAAATTTACTAATCCACCCAACTATACCCTCATCCAGATCATTAATAAAAATTACAAACAACAGTGGCCCCAAAACAGATCCCTGAGGCACACCACTCGTAACTGCACTCCATGATGAATATTTACCATCCACCACCACCCTCTGTCTCCTATCTGATAGCCAATTCCTGATCCAACTTCCTAGATTACCCACAATCCCATACATCTGCAATTTCTGCAGAAGCCTACCATGGTGAAACTTATCGAACGCCTTACTAAAATCCATGTATATTAGGGATAGGATTTATAGTTATTTGGAGAGTAATGAACTGATTGGAGATAGTCAGCATGGTTTTGTAGCGGGGAGGTCGTGCCTTACGAACCTTATTGAGTTTTCTGAGAAAGTGACCAAAGAGGTGGATGGGGGTAAGGCAGTTGACGTCGTATATATGGATTTTAGTAAGGCGTTTGATAAGGTTCACCATGGTAGGCTTCTGCAGAAAATGCAGATGTATGGGAATGAGGGTAATCTAGGAAATTGGATCAGGAATTGGCTAGCAGATAGGAGACAGAGGGTGGTGGTGGATGGTAAATATTCGTCATGGAGTTCGGTTACAAGTGGTGTGCCTCAGGGATCTGTTTTGGGGCCACTGCTGTTTGTAATTTTTATTAATGATCTGGATGAGGGTATAGTTGGGTGGATTAGTAAATTTGCTGATGACACCAAAGTCGGAGATGTGGTAGATTGTGAGGAGGGGTGTCAGAGTTTGCAGGGAGACTTAGGCAGGTTGCAGAGCTGGGCCGAGAGGTGGCGGATGGAGTTTAATGCGGAGAAGTGCGAGGTAATTCACTTTGGTAGGAATAACAGATGTGTCGAGTATAGGGCTAACGGGAGGACTCTGAATAGTGTGGATGAACAGAGGGATCTAGGTGTATGTGTACATAGATCCCTGAAAGCTGGGAATCAAGTAGATAAGGTTGTTAGGAAGGCATACGGTGTCCTGTCGTTTATTGGTAGGGGGATTGAATTTAGGAGTCGCAGCGTCATGTTGCAACTGTACAAAACTCTGGTGCGGCCGCACTTGGAGTACTGTGTGCAGTTCTGGTCCCCACATTGTAGGAAGGATGCGGAGGCTTTGGAGAGTGTGCAGAGGACGTTTACCAGGATGTTGCCTGGTATGGTGCGAAGGTCCTATAAGGAGAGGCTGAGGGATTTGGGGTTGTTTTCGTTAGAAAGAAGGCGGCTAAGAGGGGACCTTATTGAAACATATAAGATGATTAGAGGTTTAGATAGGGTGGATAGTGATAGCCTTTTTCCTCGGATGGAGAAAGCTAGCACGAGGGGGCATGGCTTTAAATTAAGTGGGGGTAGTTATCAGACGGATGTCAGGGGTAGGTTCTTTACCCAGAGGGTGGTGAGGGATTGGAATGCCCTCCCTGCTGCAGTTGTAAATGCGCCTAGTTTGGGGGCATTTAAGAGATCCGTGGATAGGTTTATGGACGAAAAGGGATTGGTTTAGGTTAGAGGGTCATTGTTTTTTTTTAACTGGTCGGCGCAACATCGTGGGCCGAAGGGCCTGTTCTGCGCTGTAATATTCTATGTTCTATATTTTCTATTGGGAGGCTGGGAGTGGGGGGTGGGGGGGGTAAAGGAGATGGGGAGGCTGGGAGTGGGGGGGGGGGGCGGAATGGAGATGGGGAGGCTGGGAGTTGGGGGGGGAAATGGAGATGGGGAGGCTGGGCGAGGGCATGGTGAGAAAGGGAGGAAATGACTCTGTTCATGGTTCAACACTCCATCTAATCCACGGAATATTGTACAACACCCGTTCAGGAAACAAGGAGATTGCTGCACCACTGGAAGTAAAATGACAAAAGAAGTAAAGAAAAGGCCCCAAAAACTGTAGGTGGAACGGAGTTGGAGTTTGAAGGGCCGGCTATCCAGATGTTAAGGTGAAATTCAGGGATCCGAAGCAGAAGATTAGCAGGAACAACATGCATTATCTCACCTCCAGGAACCTGGCTATGTTTCGCTCAGATATTTGTGTCATGAACGTGTTGTTACAACAATAAATGAAATAAATGTTGCCCCTCTTGTGTGAACGGTAGAATTGTTGCATTTTTTAAATATTCTGCAGAATACACTGCTTCCGTTTTCAGGTTGTGAAAACCCTCTCTCCCTGTCAACACAAACACACACACACGCACACACTTACATACAGGGTCACACACAAATCCACTTATACAAATAGGACAGAGACAAACACACACACACGGCCAGAGACTCCCAAACACACTTACACAAGTGCACACAAACATCCGGAGTTGAGGGGGTTGAGCTATGAGCAGAGGCTGAATAAACTAGGCTTGTACTCGTTAGAGTTTAGAAGAATGAGGGGAGATCTCATTGAGACATATAAGATGATGAATGGGATGGATAGGATAGAGGTGGAAAGGATCTTCCCGCTCAGAAAGGACAGTAGGACTAGAGGGCACAGCCTCAGGACAAAGGCGGGGGTGGGGGGGCGCGGTTTAGAATGGAGTTGAGGAGGAACTTCTTCACTCAAAGGGTGGTGAATCTCTGGAATTCTCTGCCCGTTGAGGTGGTGGAGGCTGCCTCGCTGAGTATATTTAAGACGCGGGTTGATGGGTTTTTGATAAGAGAGGGGATTAAGGGTTATGGGGAGAGGGCGGGAATGTGGAACTGAGCCACGACAGATCAGCCATGATCTTATTGAATGGCGGGGCAGGCTCGAAGGGCTAGATGGCCGACGCCTGCTCCTATTTCTTACGTTCTTATACTTCGACACAAAAAGATACACACAATCACACACAGACAGCAAACATGCAAACAAACACACAAATAGCACAACCATTGACACACATACACACACTCTCTCTCTCTCCCACACACACATACACACACACTCTCTCTCACACACACAGACACACACACACTCTCTCTCACACACACAGACACACACACTCTCTCTCTCTCACACACACACACACACTCTCTCACACACACAGACACACACACACACTCTCTCACACACACACAGACACACACACTCTCTCTCTCACACACACACACATACTCTCTCACGCACAGACTCACAGACACACTCTCTCTCACACACACAAAGACACACACTCTCTCTCTCTCACATACACAAAGACACACACACACACACTCTCTCTCTCTCTCTGTCACGCACAGACTCACATACACACACACACACACACACACACAGGCGAAGAGAGTCAGAGTGAGTTTAATCTCAACGAGCCCCACACGTTAGTTTCCATTAACACCGCTACGACGTTAGAGTGCAAAACCACGAGAGGGCAAACTCCAGCACCCGTCTGTGTGCACTGAGGGAGAAATTAGCAAGGCAAATCTTACTAACCTATTGGAGGTTCTGGATGTTTTGTCCCAAAAGGAGAAAATGCCCCTTATTTGTGGAAGAAAATAAGTAAATACATTATAATTTGGAGAGATACAGGAGCAGATCTATAAGCGATGGGTGCCCAGGATATAATTTGTTTTCGAGGACGTTTTTTGAAGGGAACGGTCGGAGTGTGAAGCATAACTGGAGGGGGTGGGGCTGTTTATTTGTGCAACGTTAGTTTAAGAACTAATTTTGTAATTGAATTGCTACAGTGGATATTGGTTTTAAATTACCCAGTGAATGGATGTATTAAAAGGCAGGCATACAATGATATGGACCAGCAAGAAAATATTCGAGAAGTGAGGTATCTGGGTCAGCACAAACTTGGTGTTTGTTCTTTGCTTAGGGGAACAAATTTCGCCCTCAGGGTCTGACTTGTGGAGACATCAATTTCATGACAACAGGTCGTTGAACATTGTGGTCTGAGCAAACCTTTGGAAATTACTTTGGAGGAAAGAATAAATAGACATTTATTGCAGCGAACAAACAATTGAAAGACATTCTGATCCACACAACAATCAACGTACACAGACGAAAACGGTTTTTGTTTTGCGAATGATAAAATAAAACTGATCAGGACAATCAAGTATCAGTCAAGAAAAGTGAAATATTTGACTGAAGACTTGCAAAAACAAATGTAGTAATGGCCATTCTTGAAAGTCTTGCGGCCCCAAACATGAGAAGTATTTATGAAACATCGTGGAAAATTCCTTGAATGAGGAAAGGAGGTTCCGGTAAATCAGGATAATTGGTTGAATGCAGAATATATAAAAAACAAAGAATGTTCTAAAAAAAAATTGGCATTTATCGCCAGAGAAGAGGAAACATTTGCTCCACATCTGCTTTGTCATTCTGCCTTATATTTCACACCTCAATTAGATCTCCTCTCATTCTTCTAAACAGCAGGGTGGACAGGCTTAAACTGTCCAAAAAAACCTCTTGGTAAGACAGTCCTCTCACATGTGGAATCAATCCAGTGAACTTCCTCTGAACTGTCTCCAATGCCTTGTTCCTCAAATATGGTGAACGAAACTGCACACAATATCCTAATATGTACATTAGCAGCAACACATCACTTCTTTTTATATTCCATGTTTTTACCAATAAGTGCCAAGATTTCACTTGCCTTTCTTGTCATCTGCCATACATGCATACTAGGTTTCTCCAATTCCTGCACAAGGACACCCAGATCCCCCTGCACTTAACCATTCCGAAGTTGAGACAATAATTTATCTTTGCACTCCTCCTATCAAAATGGATATCTTTACAGTTGTCCAAGTACAACTTTGTGTGTCAGATTTTGCCCTAATTAGTTAACCTTTCGTGGTGGCACAGTGCGTGTTGGTTAGGACTGCGGCCTCACAGCGCCAGGAACCTGTGTTTAATTCAGGCATCGGGCTGTGTGGGGTTTGCACAATCTCCCCGTTTCCGAATGGGTTTCATCTAGGTTCTTCTGTCTCCTCCCACAATCCAAAGTTCTGCTTAAATACTTGGGTTAATACATGAGTAAATGCTTGGGGTTATGCGGATAGGGACTGGTTGGGATTGCTGCTTGCATGGGATGGATGGACGGAGTCGCCTCAAT
The DNA here is from genome assembly GCF_965287045.1 of Carcharhinus amblyrhynchos. Lineage (NCBI taxonomy): Eukaryota > Metazoa > Chordata > Chondrichthyes > Carcharhiniformes > Carcharhinidae > Carcharhinus > Carcharhinus amblyrhynchos. The sequence goes on from NW_027649787.1 coordinate 1,150,403, forward strand.
CTGCTCTGCACGTTTCTATTAGTGTACATTAGTGAATATCTTATTTCATCATCCCTCCTATATTAGCATAAGCGGAAAATTTGGCTATGGTACCTTGCATCGGAGTGATCCACACAGTTTATAGTTCTCTCCACTTGTCTGAAATATTTCAGCTCACGCTATATTCAAGTTGTTCGAATTCATTCAGGACAATCCCCTTTTCTGACACCCTATCCATCACATCCGAAATTAATGGCCCCCCCACCACTGATGCAAAATGTCAGCAATGCAAAGATGAACTTCAGAAACTCAGCCAGTTTCTTTCCATCCCTGCAGTGTTCACCCTCTAATAGGACAATGCCGTTATTTTCTTCGGACAAGCAGCACCCGGGTCACACACTTACTTATTTGGGAATGTTTTGTCGTTCATTCGCCAACCTCGCGTCAAAATCATTGAAGTCCTTCCATCAAATAGAAATACACGGGTACAATGGGTATAGAGGGATATGGTCCCCGGTAGGGTAGGAGGTTTTAGTTAAGGTGGGACGCATGGTCAGTGCAGACTTGGAGGGCCTGTTACTGTGCTGTAATTTTCTTTATTCAGTGTGTTGACATGGGACTTGCATCACCTTGGGCTGAAGCAGACCAAGACAGTGGCTGGTCACCACGCAGCTATTGAAATGATTATTTGGATGGGCCTGAATGCTGAGCCGTCTAATCTAGCCTATATCGCATGGATGGATGGGAAAATTTGGTGGTTTGAATCCCTTTAAGACATTGCATTGGAATATTTGTATTACGTGAGCTTGATCTACAGTGGTGTATGAATGCTAGTGTTGAGTTGCTCTCCTCGTTGTGCGTGAAATCAGTTTTTAAAGTTGATATTTTCAGATATGTAACTGCATTTCATGGATACCAAAAACGCACTTGACTCACATGAGCTAAAATCCTAAGTTCAAGGCGAGAGCTGGACCACAGGGTGCAATCGAGATGTACTGGGAGAGAGATTCATTGCGACCTCAGTGACAGAATGCTCACAGCCCATTGGAAAACATCAGTGGAAAGTTATCCGAACTTGATTTTAGGTTTGCAAATGCGTTGTGTAATCAGAATTGTCCAACCTTTGCATTCAGCTTCAAGGCTAAATATAGTCATTACTTCAGGGACTTAGCTGCCTTTGTTCATTAAAAAAAGTGTCACAACGGGAACATCCCTGAGGTGATTCCACAGAGTACAAATTGATGGCGCTCGAAATACATCAGCTCAGTTTTCAAGACAGACAGAGTTCCTGAAGTACGATTGTGCAGGTTATTTCACACAGAGCATGCTTCTCCCAATTCAAGTGGTTCAGAAAATTTATTACATGATCCTTGCTATTATTGGTGTTCCTGGTAAGCGACTACAATTTCTGGAGTTTTGTAACCATGAATGCGCGTACCCTCTGCTTTTATTCTCTGACTGCTAGTGTTAAATTCTAATGCGTTATAGAGGCACCCGGTCTGTGAATTTATTTAGTGTAATTGAGAGGTTGAAAAATTCATGTTGCTGCAAATATATCTGTTTCAGCCACTTAGTCAATATAATTCAACATATGTATTGCAACACCACAGAATCTCACCAGTACAGTCAGGGACAGGATCTGTTTTGGATATGAGAAGGGGACACTGCAGGAATGGAACGACACTTGTGAAATTTCTGAGGTTCATCATGCAATCTTTGCATTGCTGGCCCTTTGCATCAGTTGTGGGGTGTTTAATTTCGGATGTGATGGTTAGGGTGTGACAAAAAGGAGGTCGTTTTTATTTCTGAATGACTTCGAACACCTTGAATATAGCGTGAGCTGAAATGTTTCAGACAAGTGGAGAGAACTGTGTTGATCACTCCAATGCAAGGGTGATGGTACCATTGCCAAATTTTCCGCTTTTACCAGTATAGCTGGGATAATGAAATAAGACATTCACTATATTATAATACTGTACATCTGTGGATCCCATCTAGACCGTTATGCTCTTTCCCAATGACCTTCGGATACTAGGAGCATATGCCAGTCTAGAATTTTGCTATGCGGGGGACATTAGTCAGTGTGGAAATTTGGACCTTAGTGGTGAGGAATTATTAAAAATTTCTGTCAGTGCAGCATTTTACCTCGCGTTAATCGCTACTTGAATAAAAAAACTGCTAACAGCTTTAAATGATATGATTCGATGTATTATTGTCACATTCATTGGTATGGAGTGAAAGGTATTTTCTTTGCATGTTGTTCAGTCAATGCATTCCGTTTCTAGAAAAGGAAACGACAGAGTGCAAAATGTAGTGTTGACGTTATAGCTAGGGGGTAGCTGAAGTGTGCAGAATTGTAGTGTTACAGTCACAGTTAAGGCAGAGAGAGAGATGGACTGAATGTGAGGTAGGTCCATTCAAAATTCTGATGAGAGCATGGAAGTAACTATTCTTGAGTTGGCTGTTGTATGACCTCAGACTTTTTATATGTTTTTCCCACTGGAAGCAGGTGGAAAAGAATAATTCCTGCTGCGTGCCACCCTTAATAGCTGCTTTTCTGAGGCTGTAGGAAGTTTAGACAGAGTAAATGGATGGGAGGCTGGTTTGCGTGATGGGTTGGGATACATTCACGACCATTTTTGTAGTTTTTTTGCGGTTTGATGAGAACAGGAGCCACATCAGGCTTTGATATAAGCAGAAATAATTCTTTCTACAGTGCATCTGTGAAAGTTGGTGAGAGTTTTCGCTGACATGCCAAATTACCTTTGTCTTTTAGTAAACATAGAAACGGAGAAAAACTACAACACAAACAAACTGCGCCGAACATGTCCCTACCTAGCAGGCTTACCTATAACCCGCTATCTTACTAAGTTCCATCTACTTATCCAAAAGTCTCTTAAAAGACCCTATCGAATCCGCTTCCACCACCACTGCTGGCAGCCAGTTCCACTCACTCAACGCCCTCTGAGTAAAAAACCTTACCCCCGACATCTCCTCTGCACCTAATCCCCAGCCCTAGCTAAAGTGGAGCTATTGGTGGGTTTTCTGACCTATAGTGTCAGCACGAGGAAACCAGGACAGGTTACTGGTGATCTGGACACCTATGTTTTGTGTTAAATGATTGATCTCCTGGTTCCTTTGAACTGCATCTTGTTTACAATCAGCAACAAACGTGAGACACATTGTTAATTTTCCTATTAAACTACACAGACAGACACTGATACTGACTTCTCACAAGCAGAACATCATTTTTACACTTATTCTTTGTGTAACGGGCGATTTTACTTCGAGTTTATTTACTCGGGGAACGGAGTTGAGGGGGTTGAACTATGAGGAGAGGCTGAATAAACTAGGCTTGTACTCGTTAGAGTTTAGAAGAATGAGGGGAGATCACACTGAGACGTATAAGATGATGAATGGGATGGACAGGATAGAGGTGGAGAGACTCTTCCCGCTCAGAAAGGACAGTAGGACTGGAGGGCACAGCCTCAAGATAAAGGGGGGGGGGGCGGTTTAGAACGGAGTTGAGGAGGAACTTCTTCACTCAAAGGGTGGCGAATCTCTGGAATTCTCTGCCCGTTGAAGTGGTGGAGGCTGTCTCGCTCAATATATTTAAGACGCGGCTTGATAGGTTTTTGATAGGCAAGGGGATTAAGGGTTATGGGGAGGGGGCGGGAATGTGGAACTGAGACACGACAGATCAGCCATGATCTTACTGAATGGCGGGGCAGGCTCGAGGGGCTAGATGGCCTACTCCTGCTCCTATTCCTTATGTTCTTATTTGGTTTAATGTTAATTAATTGCCTTCCCCAACTCAGTTCTGAATGAGCCATGAGTGTTGAATTTAATTATGTCTTTTCTCCTCCCGGGTTATTGTTGGACTTACTTCAGTTAGCTAACTTCAGTTACTGATTTGTATTTTAACGGATTAGCTTTGATCTGCGATTCACAGTCTATTTAACATGTGAACAGGAGCTCTGTCCTTCGCTCACCGGAGTGTTCCACTTTGTGAAGAGTCACCAATAACTGAGGAACAGAAACATTGAGAGTTCATAATATTGAGGTCAGGCTGATAGCACAAAATAAATCTATTAATGGTGAAATAATTGTACACTCACTGTTATTATTTTGGTGACTATAATTCCACCTTCTCCAGTAAAGGAATTAGTTTGCATGCAATGAGTTATTCCGGTCTGGATTGCACACCCTGGAATTGAGGGAGAGGCAGATTCAATCGACACATTCTAGAGGAGATCACATGATTACATAAATTTAAACAAACTGCAAGCGAATGGGACAAATTCCAGGGAACGAGATTAAAACATAATATGAGGTGGTACTGACACCATGGGGCAATTGGTTTACATTATAGTCGTAAAAGACCTGTCTTTGGTGGCACGGTAGCACCGTGGGTTAGCAGTGCTGCTTCAGAGCTCCAGGGACCTGGGCTCGATTCCCGGCTCGGATCACTGCCTGTGCGGAGTTTGCACATTCTCCTCGTGTCTGCGTGGGTTTCCTCCGGGTGCTCCGGTTTCCTCCCACAGTCCAAAGATGTGCAGGTTAGGTTGATTGGCCATGTTAAGAAATTGCCCCTTAGTGTCCAGGGATGTGTAGGTTAGAGGGATTAGCGGGTAAAATGTGTAGGGATATTGGGGGAGGGGGAGGGGGCTGGGTGGGTGGGGGGTGGGGGAAGGGGGCTGGGGGGAGGGGTGGGTAGGGCCTGGGTGGGATTGCGATCGGTGAAGACGCAATGGGCCAGAGGGCCTGTTTCTGCACTGTAGGGTTCTATTTTCTATGTTAAGTTCTTCCATATGTAAACTGTGTGAATTTGTAAATTTGGAGAGTAAAGCTGTGCACAGTACACTCAACATTCTATAATGGTTAAATCTCGTCCCGTTACTTCTGCAATTATTTTGATGAAACACAAATGATTTGTTTGAATGGGTGTGCCCTTGGTCAGCTGATTTGCTGCCTCTGTTTACTTGTTCCCCTGAACTAATAATCTCACTGACCCGTTTCAATCACTGCCTTTCGGAGGAGTATCTCTCTCTCTCGCTCTTATTTCAAGCTCGCTTTGTTCCAACACAATGGTTCTCCACATTTAAACAAATTCCGAGCCAAGGCTTAGTTTTGTGAATGAAACAAAAGCAGAGCTGCTGTGCTACCTGGGGCGGCACGGTAGCACATTGGGTTAGCACTGCTATTTCACAGCTCCAGGGTCCTGGATTCGATCCCCGTGCTCGGGTCACTGTCTGTGTGGAGTTTGCACATTCTCCTCGTGTCTGTGTGGGTTTCCTCCCCCAGTCCAAAGGTGTGTGGGTCAGGTTGATTGGTCATGTTAAAAATTGCCCCCTAGTGTACTCGGATGTCTAGGTTAGAGGGATGAGTGGGTACAACATGTAGGGATTTGGGGGTAGGGCCTGGGTGGGATTGGGGTTGGTGCAGACTCGAGGGGCCTGTTTCTGCACTAAAGAACAACACAGCACGGGAAACAGGCCATTCGGCCCAACGAGCCCGCGCTGCCATCTTAACAATGTGTTTTCCCTCCTCCACCCTTGACCCATGTCTACGCTTATGGTACCCCCATTGTAGGGTTCTATGGTTCAGAGTGCTATTTGTTCGCACACACTTTCTCTGGTAGTTTGAAAACGCGATGTCTCGTTCATTCGACTCACATAGAGAGTGCACAAGTACCAGAGGTGAAAAGCATTGCCATTGGAATATCAATTTGTGATAATTTGTCCATTTCGTGGCATGCCTCTAATTATTTAGATTAGTTGATGTTCTTTGCTTGATTGAAGGGTTCGACACACAAAACAGCCTTATTCCCCCTATCACCAGATTGCTAAGAAGTTGCATCGTACATTAATGTGAGTTTGGGAATGTTTAGGAACATTCATTCTCTGCTTTAGACATATTGTTATGTCACAGAGTTAGAGAGGCTTCCAGGTCCTTCCGCCCAACTTGTCCATCCTGTCCTTTATTAACCACTATGCTACTCCAACTTGCCGCATTCAGTCCGTATGCCTCTTTACCATGTAACTTTCCAAATGCTGTTTCCAAGACAACCCGCCTCTAATACTGACTCTGGCAGGTTTCTGCACACCCAGATCCCTCTGCATGTTAGAGTTCCTAATGGTTCTGCCATTGACAGCATATTTGACTTCTATTTGATTCTCCAAAATGCATCACCTCACCTTTGACCGGTTTAATCTCCATCTGCCATTCTGGTGCCAAGTCCCAAATCAATCCATATCTTGTTCTATCCTCTGAGAATCCCCGGAACTATCAGCAACTCCACCAAACTTCATGTCATCGGCAAACTTACCAATCAGATCACTCACACTTTCCTCCAGATCATTTATATATACTAAAAAACAACAGAGGTCTCAGCTTTGATCCTTTTAGAACATCACTCGCGACAAATTTGCATTCTGAAAAATGCCCTTGCATTGCTAATCTCTATTTTGTATGAGAATGCTGTCTTATTCAATGTTGGAAAAGCATTTCTGTCAAAAAGAATGAGATGGCTGAATCGAATATGTTCAGGAACGCCATTCACCAAGATTAAAAAAAAATGCATTCTTTTTCCAAGTAATTTCTGTTACATTTTCAAATATTTAGTTGGAATAAAATTGATGCACATCACTTATTGAATCATTTGCTCGCCTTTTGTTGTTCAATTCATGCAATTCTGTGATCAATTATACCTGACTAATACCGAATGGCTTATCTGGGAGAGGAGGAGACATAGAACATAGAACATCGAACACTACAGCACAAACAGGCCCTTCGGCCCACGAGTTGCGCCGATCACATCAACACCTACCAATCTATAGACCTATCTATGACCCCCAATCCCATAAAACCCCATATACTCATCCAGAAGTCTTTTAAAAGACCCCAGCGAGTTCGCCTCCACCACCACTGACGGCAGCCGATTCCATTCACTCACCACCCTCTGAGTGAAAAACTTACCCCTAACATCACTTCTGTACCTTCCTCCCCGCACCTTAAACCTGTGTCCTCTCGTAGCGACCATTTCAACCCGGGGAAATAGCCTCTGAGAATCCACCCTATCTATTCCTCTCAACATTTTATAAACCTCTATCAGGTCGCCTCTCAACCTTCGTCTCTCCAGGGAAAAGAGACCCAGCTCCCTCAACCTAACTTCATAAGGCATGCCTCCCAATCCAGGCAACATCCTTGTAAATCTCCTCTGTACCCTTTCAATAGCTTCTACGTCCTTCCTATAGTGGGGCAACCAGAACTGCGCACAGTACTCCAAATGAGGCCTGACAAGGGTCTTATAAACGTGGAATGGTTGCCTGAATCATTGAGCAAGGATGAGGGAGAGGGTATTTCACCCTTTCCAGGCAGGAGAAATGAGGGGGAGGAATGTTTAGTTCAGTCACCGCGGTTCTGCTCTTCTATCCTAATGTGTGTCTCAGGGCAGCATGGCTATGGCATGCCTGATCTTAGATACGATCGGGAAACTTACGATGTGTCCTGATCTAAGGGGTGACAAGTTTTCTTCCAGTCAGGGATAAAGTTTCCCGTTCCTGCAGTCTTTATAACAGAAGTGGGGATCAACAGCAGTGGAATGCTCAGTGAAATGTTCTTGCGATTCTTTGGAGGGAAAGGTCAGGATATTGCGTGTTCGATGGTAGAACCTGACATGTGAATAAGTTTGTTCTGTGTAGCCATTTAATTCAGTGGAGATCTGGTTTGGTGAGATCGCCTCATCTGAGGGCTACGGTGTTTATAACTAGACTTGGGTTTTTTTGCTAGGTGTTGTGAAATTCAGCATGTACAAAACAGGAAAGCGTCTGATTCTGGGAGCAATGGCCATGGGATACATCAGATCCTGAAAATTTCAGCCAGTGTTCCCAAGCAGCATTCCATTCTGGATGGGGGCCGGTCTCCTGGACTGTCCTTTTCTGTTGGGGCTGGCTCTGGGCATCACGGCAATTCCCGTAGCTCATCCCAGGTGTTTTTTTTTAATGATGGGGAAATCCACTCTTCAAACTGAAATCTACATCACAGATTGAGTAGGAGAATCCTGGGGGGAACAGGGGAGTGAGCACCAACGCCCTGGAGGCAGGACATAAGAACATAAGAACATAAGAAATAGGAGCAGGAGTAGGCCATCTAGCCCTTCGAGCCTGCCCCGCCATTCAATAAGATCATGGCTGATCTGTCGTGTCTCAGTTCCACATTCCCGCCCTCTCCCCATGACCCTTAATCCCCTCGCTTATCAAAAACCTATTAACCCGCGTCTTAAAAATACTTAGCGAGGCAGCCTCCACCACTTCAACGGGCAGAGAATTCCAGAGATTCACCACCCTTTGAGTGAAGAAGTTCCTCCTCAACTCCGTTCTAAACCACATCCCCCCCCCTTTATCTTGAGGCTGTGCCCTCTAGTGCTACTGTCCTTTCTGAGCGGGAAGAGTCTCTCCACCTCTATCCTATCCATCCCATTCGTCATCTTATATGTCTCAGTGAGATCTCCCCTCATTGCCTGCCGTATCGTTGTTCTGATAGTGATAAAAGCGGGATAGGTCAGCTAGGAGATTACATTGATGCCAGTTTGAAGATGAAAAACAAATAACACACGGTTGATCTTAAATTCCATCTTGACCTGTTGGAGGTCAGGACCAGGGTTTGTTTGCGTAGTAATTATCATTCTTTTCTCTTTTTCTCTGACAGTCAATTTACTGGGAATTGTGGTCTTGTCCCGAGGAAAATGTGGCCTCTCTAACTGCACCACTTGCTATCTGGTGGCCATGGCATTCGCGGATCTATTGGTCATTTTCACAGAGGTCATACTATTTCAGGTGAATTTCTATTATTTCCCACAGTGTTTCCTGGACATCACCCCTGTGTGCACCGTCACCTATGTCCTGCGGCGTGCAGCCGTAGACTGTTCTGTCTGGTGCACCATCACATTTTCTTTCGATCGATTTGTGGCCATTTGCTGTCAGCAAGTGAGAACGAAATACTGCACCTTGAAAACTGCAGCTCTGGTTGTTGCAGTGACCTGCACTCTGCTGTGTTTAAAAAACATCCCGTTCTACTTTACTTTTGAACCTGGTGCAATAATAGACAATGTACCGTGGTTCTGTTATGATAATCCAAGCTATTATACCGATTCTGGGTGGATTGCATTTGACTGGTTTGACACGATATTAACTCCATTGCTCCCATTCGCTTTAATTCTGCTGCTCAACACTCTGACCATCAGGCACGTTATAGTGGCCAGTAGAGTGCGTCAGGGACTGAAAAATCAGAACAAAGGAGAGAATCACAGTGACCGAGAGATGGAGAGCAGGAAGAAATCAATGATCTTACTCTTCAGCATATCCGGAAGCTTCATATTTCTGTGGTTGTTGTTTGTTTTAGATTTCATGTATTATACCATAACCGGGAAAGATATCAATTATTATTCTATATCTGAGTACACATTTCAACAATTTGGATATATGCTTCGGAATTTGAATTGTTGCACAAACACATTTATTTATGCAGTGGTTCAGTCCAAATTCAGAGAGCAGGTCAAGAACATACTGAAATATCCGTTTGCATCAATTATTCAACGAATTACGAAACAGAACATCTGACAGCGGGCCAAATGCCTGTTTGCAATTTTGGAGCGGTAAAATAGTACTGTTGTCCCCAGACCCCCAAGAGACTCACAAGTAGCATATGACTGCTGCAGAATGTAAATTGGACAAGAGATGATGTGAGATCGCTGCTTATTAGACAGGGGAGAAAAATACATTCTAATGGCCACGAAAGTCAAACAGGGTGCTGCAGAATTGAGTGTTGTCCACCCGTCATAATCGCCAGGACTCGATATGGGAACAAACAGAATCCTCAGACAATCATACTCATTTGTCCACTCATGTAAAGATTCTTCAGACAGTTAAGCAGTACGTCCCTCTGAATGACATCCAACAATCAGTGAGCTGCCTCGGGGTGATCGGTGAGCTGCCAGCAATTAAGAACATAAGAAATAGGAGCGGAAGTAGGCCATTTAGCCCTTCATGCCTGCCCCGCCTTTCAATAAGATCATGGCTGATCTGAAGTGGATCTGTTCCACTTTCCCACTTTCTCCCCTTAATTCTCCTGTCTATCAGAAACCTATCTACCTGTGTCTTATCCTTCTAAACTCCGACGAGTACAGACCCGGTCTCTTTAGTCTCTCTTCATAGCTCAACCCCCTCATCTCCGGTATCAGCCTAGTAAACCTCCTCTGCACTCCCTCCAAGGCCAATATATCCTTGTGCAAGTGTGGCGAACAAAACTGCACACACTACTCCAGCTGCGGCCTCACCAGTGCCCTGTACAGTTGCAGCAAGACCTCCCTACTTTTATATTCAATCCCCATCGCTATAAAGGCCAGCATCCCATTCGCTATTTAGCCCTGCCTCTTGGCGAATCACAATGTATCAGAAAAGGAAAACTGTCTGAAGTCTGCCTGTCATCTTGTCTGTCCAATGTGAGTGTTTCTGTACCTGGATGGTAAATGTGTTACCCAACTAGGAAGCTTTGATCTCTATGAGAAGTCCTGGCAAAATGAGAAGAGACTCCAAATTCCAATCGAAAGGCAAATCCTTGTGTCCTGGTGATGGACATCCGAACAGGAACAGATCAACGTTTTTACAACACATTCAATAATGTTAATGTGGCCTTTCTGTTTGACTGTGGCAGCTTTGATACTAATAACTTACTGATACTGAGACTGCACAGTAATGCTAGAACTAAATGGGAATACAGAGGCAAAATAAAAATCAATGCAGTGCAATGGTCACTTTCTGATATGAATTCAAGTGGCAGCAAGCAACAGAAATACAGAGCGCCAGAGAAGGAAATCAAGTGAAAAGTCTCTGACGCAGAGATTTGGAAGGGAGGAAAGGCCATTCGGCCCGTTCTTTCTGCAGCAGCTATTCCAAATGTTGTGTTTTCCCTGTCTCCATCCGGGAACAATGATCATTCCTCTCTTTGCAGGTGAAAGATGTAGATGCATAAATTGAATCTCCCTTTAGATCATTCTTCATCTCTGGTCCCAAACACGCGGTGAAATAAAAGGCCACCTGTTGCATCAAGTGTGATTCTTTTGTGAATTGTCCGAAATCTGCGGCCTTTGACAAATGGGAAGTGAAATGCCCTGTTTCCTCTGAGCACCAAGCCGTACTTTCATATTGGTGTACAGCCAAACAAAGAACAACACAGCCCGGAGAAACAGGCCATTTTAACATTATCAGTGACCCCCCTCCACCCATGTCCCTTATCTATTGTTTTTATGGCCATCCACATTGAGGGAAAACTAATTTAGGGACAATTTATTCCTGCCAATCAGCCTAAGAGCACATCTTTGGGGTGTGGGAGGAAACCTGGAGCATGCGGAGAAAACCCACGCAAGCACGGGGAGAATGTGCAAACTCCCACAGACACCGACCCAAATCCATGTAACTGCACAGCAATCAGTGATAGTCACTGAGCTGTCGCATTGCCCGTCAGTTGGTCCAGTTTAAGCGCACACTAACGAGGGGAAGCACTAGGCAACTCTCGAAGCAACATCCCAAGAGCAGCCCTCGCACGACCCACCGCGTGTCTGCCCCCTGTTGGAGGTGGATTGATGTGTTACATAAAGAGTGATGGGTGCCTGGAAGCCACTGTCATGGGAGGTGCTGGAAGCAGATACAATGGTGACTTTTACAAGTACATGAAGTAGGATGGGGAATCGAGGGACATGGTCCTGGGAAGAGTCGGGGGTTTTAGTTCAGTCGGGTGAATTGTTCAGTGCTTGTTTCTGTGCTGTAATTATTGTTGATCTTTGAGCAGACAGATCCTCCTCAAATCTTATCACTGTGTCCGCTTCAAACACGTCCTCTGACAGCGCTCAAGGCATCCACCAATCTCTATGTGAAAAACCTTTCCCCTGTTGCTCCCTTAAAGATATGAACATAAGAAATAGGAGCACGAGTAGGCCATCTAGCCCTTCGAGCCTGCCCCACCATTCAATAAGATCATGGCTGATCTGAAGTGGATCAGTTCCACTTTCCCGCTTTCTCCCCATTACCATTAATTCCCTTGCCGACCAAAAATCTATCTACCCGTGACTTAAATATATTTAGCCAGGCAGCCTCCACCACTTCAACGGGCAGGGAATTCCAAAGATTCACCACCCTTTGAGTGAAGAAGTTCCTCCTGAACTCTGATCTAAACTGCAGCCCCCCCCCCCCTCTTATCTTGAGGCTGTGCCCTCTAGTCCTGCTGTCCTTTCTGAGCGGGAGAACCTCTCCACCTCTACCCTATCCATCCCCTTCATTATCTTATACATTTCAATAAGTTCCCCCCTCATCCTCCTAAACTCCAATGAGTCCAGCCCCAGTCTATTCAGCCTCTCCTCATAGTCCAACCCCCTCATCTCCGGTATCAGCCGAGTGAACCTCCTCTGCACTCCCTCCAAGGCCAAAATATCCTTGCGCAGGTGCGGCGACCAAAACCTAAAGTTTTCCCCCTCTCACCGTGAACCTGTGCTCGTTTTAATTGACGGTTCCGCCCTTGGCAAAAAAAAACCCTCTGAAAGTCCACCCTGCCCCGAGCTTTCATAATTCTACAGATCATTCTCAGTCCCCCCCTCAGCCTCCACCCTGGCAGTGAAAGATTATTAAGTTATCCAACGTCTCGTCATAGCCAACACAATGGAGACCCAGACAACAATCAGGGTAACTTTCTTTTACACTATCCCCAAAGATTCCATGTCCTTCTAGCAGTATGGTAACCAGAACTGAACACAATGCCCCAAATCCAGCCTAAGCAAGGTTGTGTATAGCTGCAATAGAACATGGAACATAGAACACTACAGCACAAACAGGCCCTTCGGCCCACGAGTTGCGCCGATCACATCAATACCTACCAATCTATAGACCTATCTATAACCCGCAATCCCATTAAATCCCATATACTCATCCTGAAATCTTTTAAAAGACCCCAGCGAGTTCGCCTCCACCACCACTGACGGCAGCCGATTCCATTCACTCACCACCTTCTGAGTGAAAAACTTACCCCTAACATCACTTCCGTACTTTCCTCCCCGCACCTTAAATCTGTGTCCTCTCATAGCCAACATTTCAACCCGGGGAAATAGCCTCTGAGAATCCACCCTATCTATTCCTCTCAACATTTTATAAACTTCTATCAGGTCGCCTCTCAACCTTCGTCTCTCCAGGGAAAAGAGTCCTAGCTCCCTCAACCTATCCTCATAAGGCATGCCTCCCAATCCAGGCAACATCCTTGTAAAAGTTTTTGAATACTAGTTTAAGTATCTGACCCATACCAAGCAGTGTTTAGGTACTTACTTTTTCACATACTGTCTCGAGACACTACATGTTTGATCTCCCATTTCATCTGTCTCATGCAGTTAATTTGGTTGCAATTGCTACCCTGTCCACTACAAATGTGTGGCCTTTTCACCTGCTCGCTACATTGTCACCATGGAAATAGCCAATCCACTGGTCATTGTAATGCAGGTCTTAATGCGATGGATCAACATATATTATTTCCCAAGTTTCTTCCTTCCTAGGTCTCACGGCTATGTGTGGTGTCTCAATTTTCATGATCCGTTCTGCCAAAACATTCTTTTTCCATCCAGTTCAATTTCTCTTCTCATTGCTTTGTATCCATTGTTGCCAAAGTTTGGAAACGGTGTACTGCGCTGAGACAACGGCAGCTGCTGTTCGAGTAACGACTTGTATTTTGTTCTTTTAAAATGTGCCATGTATTTTCAATTTGAAGCTACAGAAATATTTGACAGCGTACAATGGTAATGCAATATACACGTTGATATACTAGAACATAGAACATTACAACACAGTACAGGCCCTTCGGCCCTCGATGTTGCGCCGACCAGATTACATACTGGCCCTAGATGGATAACTTTAGACTGGCATGATGCGATTTTTACTGCATTGCTCCAATTTGATTTAATTCTGTCGCGCGACCCTTGAACTGGCAGGCACATTGTTGTCGCTAGTCATGTTCGCAATGGTCTGAAGTGTCAAAACAAAGGATGGAATAACAGTGACCTAAAGAGGGAGAGCAGAAGGAAATCAGTGATATCACTTTTCAGCCTATGTGTCAGCTTTGTACCTCTGCAGCTGATGCACAATATAGAGCTCTTGTATTATATCATAACAGGAGTGGATCCACGGGAATGTCAGGGATTTTTGTTTGCGTTTAGAAAAGACGGACATGTGCTGTGCAAGTTAAGTTGTTGCATAAACACGTTATTTTATGGGGAAATGCAGTAAAAGTTCAGAGAGCCGGCCAAACATGCCTTGAAATCACCATTTGAATCAATGACACAATTAATCGATAAAGCAAAGTACAACTGAGAATGTCTCAGAGACAAGTCTGAATATTTCCAGTACAGAAATTCAATGTAAGTCACTACAGTTCCATCAATGGTATCACAGCGTTTGAAACTAACCCTAGCGGGGTGGGGGTGGGGGGAGGAGAGAGAGAAAGAGAGAGAGAGGAAATGGAGATGGGGAGTCTGGGACTGTGGGGGGGGGAAATGGAAATGGGGAGGCTGGAAGTGGGGGGAGAGGAAATGGAGATGGGGAGGTTGGAGTTGGCGGGGGGAGGTGAAATGGAGATGGGGAGGCTGGGAGTCGGGGGGATGGAGATGGGGAGGCTGGGAGTGGGGGGGTGGAATGGAGATGGGTAGGCTGGGAGTGGCGGGGGGAATGGAGATGGGGAGGCTGGGAGTGGGGGGGGAATGGAGATGGGGAGGCTGGGAGTGGGAGTGGGGGAATGGAGATGGGGAGGCTGGGAGTGGGTGCGGGAATGGAGATGGGGAGGCTGGGAGTGGGGGGGGAATGGAGATGGGGAGGCTGGGAGTTGGGGGGAATGGAGATGGGGAGGCTGGGAGTTGAGGGGTGGATGGAGATGGGGAGGCTGGGAGAGGGCATGGTGAGAAAGGGAGGAAATGACTCTGTTCATGGTTCAACACTCTATCTAATCCACGGAATATTGTACAACACACGCTCAGGAAACAAGGGGATTGCTGCACCACTGGTGGTAAAATGACAAAAGAAGTAAAGAAAAGTCCCCAAAAACTGCAGGTGGAACGGAGTTGAAGTTTGAAGGGTCGGATATCCAGATGTTAAGGTGAAATTCAGGGTCCCGAAGCAGAAGATTAGCAGGAACAACATGCACTATCTCACCTCCAGGAACCTGGCTATGAGTCGCTCAGATATTTGTGTCATGAACGTGTTGTTACAACAATAAATGAAATAAATGTTGCCCCTCTTGTGTGAACGGTTGAATTGTTTCACTTTTTTAATATTGTGCAGAATACACTGCTTCCGTTTCCAGGTTGTGAAAACCCTCTCTCCCTGTCAACACAAACACAAACACACACACACGCACACACTTACATACAGGGCCACACGCAAATCCACTTATACAAATAGGACAGAGACAAACACACACACACAACCAGAGACTCCCAAACACACTTACACAAGTGCACACAAACATACTTCGACACTAAAAGACACATAATCACACACAGACCGCAAACATGCAAACAAACACAGAAATAGCACAACCATTAACACACACACACATACACTCTCTCTCTCTCACACACACACAGACACACACACATAATCTCTCTCACACACACACTCTCTCACACACAGACACACACACACAGGCACACACATTCTCTCTCTCTCCCACACACACACAGACACACACACACACTCTCACACACACTCTCTCTCTCTCTCACACACACACACAATCTCTCTCTCACACAGACACACACACTCTCTCTCACACGCACACACACTCTCTCTCTCTCTCACACACACACACTCTCTCTCTCTCACACGCACACACACACTCTCTCTCACGCACAGACTCACAGACACACACACACTCTCTCTCTCTCACACATACTCTCTCTCTCTCACACACACACTCTCTCTCTCACACACACACACTCTCTCTCTCTCACGCACAGACTCACAGACACACACACACTGTATCTCTCTCTCACACACGCACCTAGACACATACACACTCTCTCTCACAGACACACACCCAGACACACTCTCTCTGTCTCACACACATAACGGCAGAGACAAACACACACACACTCTCTCGCTCTCTCTCTCTCTCACACACACACACCCACACACACAGGTGAAGAGAGTCAGAGTGAGGTTAATCTCAACGAGCCCCACACGTTAGTTGACATTAACACCGCTACGAAGTTAGAGTGCAAAACCACGAGAGGGAAGACTCCAGCGCCCGTCCGTGTGCACTGAGGGAGAAATTAGCAAGGCAAATCTTACTAACCTATTGGAGGTTTTGGATCTTTTGTCCCAGAGGGAGAAAATGCTTCTTATTTGTCGAAGAAAATAAGTAAATACATTATAATTTGGAGAGATAGAGGAGCAGATCTATCAGCGATGGGTGCCCAGGATATAATTTGTTTTCGAGGACGTTTTATGAAGGGAACGGTCGGAGTGTGAAGCATAACTGGAGGGGGTGGGGCTGTTTATTTGTGCAACGTTAATTTAAGAACTAATTTTGTAATTGAATTCGTACAGTGGGTATTGTTTCTAAACTGCCCAGTAAATGGATGTATTAAAAGGCAGGCATAGAATGATATGGACCAGCAAGAAAATATTCGAGAAGTGAGGTATCTGGGTCAGCACAAACTTGGTGTTTGTTCTTTGCTTAGGGGAACAAATTTCGCCCTCAGGGTCTGACTTGTGGAGACATCAATTTCATGACAACAGGTCGTTGAACATTGTGGTCTGAGCAAACCTTTGGAAATTACTTTGGGGGAAAGAATAAATAGACATTTATTGCAGCGAACAAGCAATTGAAAGACATTCTGATCCACACAACAATCAACGTACACAGACGAAAACTGTTTTTGTTTTGCGAATGATAAAATAAAACTGATCAGAACAATCAGGAATCAGTCAGGAAAAGTGAATTATTTGACTGAAGACTTGCAAAAACAAATGTAGTAATGGCCATTCTTGAAAGTCTTGCGGCTCCAAACATGAGAAGTATTTATGAAAAATCGTGGAAAATTCCTTGAATGAGGAAAGGAGGTTCCGGTAAATCAGGATAATTGGTTGAATGCAGAATATATAAAAACAAAGAATGTTCTAAAAAAAATTGGCATTTATCGCCAGAGAAGGGGAAACATTTGCTCCACATTTGCTTTGTCATTCTGTCTTATATTTCACACCTCAATGAGATCTCCTCTCATTCTTCTAAACAGCAGGGTTTACAGGCTTAAACTGTCCAAAAAAACCTCTTGGTAAGACAATCCTCTCATATGTGGAATCAATCTAGTGAACTTCCTCTGAACTGTCTCCAATGCCTTGTTCCTCAAATATGGTGAACGAAACTGCACACAATATTCTAATATGTACATTAGCAACAACACATCACTTCTTTTAATATTCCATGTTTTTACGAGTAAATGCTAAGATTTCACTTGCCTTTCTTGTCATCTGCCGGACATGCATACGAGGTTTCTCCAATTCCTGCACAAGGACACCCAGATTCCCCTGCACTTAATCATTCTGAAGTTGAGACAATAATTTATCTTCGCACTCCTCCTATCAAAATGGATATCCTTACAATTGTCCAAGTACAACTTTGTGTGTCAGATTTTGCCCTAATTAGTTAACCTTTCGTGGTGGCACAGTGCGTGTTGGTTAGGACTGCGGCCTCACAGCGCCAGGAACCTATGTTTAATTCAGGCATCGGGCTGTGTGGGGTTTGCACAATCTCCCCGTTTCCGAATGGGTTTCTTCTAGGTTCTTCTGTCTCCTCCCACAATCCAAAGTTCTGCTTAAATACTTGGGTTAATACATGAGTAAATGCTTGGGGTTATGCGGATAGGGACTGGTTGGGATTGCTGCTTGCATGGGATGGATGGACGGAGTGGCCTCAATCTGCTCTGCACGTGTCTATTAGTGTACATTAGTGAATATGTTATTTCATCATCCCTCCTATATTAGTATAAGCGGAAAATTTGGCTATGGTACCTTGCATCGGAATGATCCACACAGTTTATAGTTCTCTCCACTTGTCTGAAATATTTCAGCTCACGCTATATTCAAGTTGTTCGAATTCATTCAGGACAACCCCCTTTTCTGACACCCTATCCATCACATCCGAAATTAATGGCCCCCCCACCACTGATGCAAAATGTCAGCAATGCAAAGATGAACTTCAGAAACTCAGCCAGCTTCTTTCCATCCCTGCTGTGTTCACCCTCAAATAGGACAATGCCGTGATTTTCTTAGGACAAGCAGCACCCGGGTCACACACTTACTTATTTGGGAATGTTTTGTCGTTCATTCGCCATCCTTGCGTCAAAATCATTGAAGTCCTTCCATCAAATAGAAATACATGGATACAATGGGAATAGAGGGATATGGTCCCCGGTAGGGTAGGGGGTTTTAGTTAAGGTGGGACGCATGGTCAGTGCAGGCTTGGAGGGCCTGTTACTGTGCTGTAATTTTCTTTATTCAGAGCGTTGACATGGAACTTGCATCTCCTTGGGCTGAAGCAGACCAAGACAGTGGCTGGTCACCACGCAGCTATTGAAATGAATATTTGGATGGGCCTGAATGCTGACCCGTCTAATCTAGCCTATATCGCATGGATGGATGGGAAAATTTGGTGGTTTAAATCCCTTTAAGACATTGCATTGGAATATTTGTATTACGTGAGCTTGATCTACAGTGGTGTATGAATGCTAGTGTTGAGTTGCTCTCCTCGTTGTGCGTGGAATCAGTGTTTAAAGTTGATATTTTCAGATATGTAACTGCATTTCATGGACACCAAAAACGCACTTGACTCACATGAGCTAAAATCCTAAGTTCAAGGCGAGAGCTGGACCACAGGGTGCAATCGAGATGTACTGTGAGAGAGATTCATTACGACCTCAGTGACAGAATGCTCACAGCCCATTGGAAAACATCAGTGGAAAGTTATCCGAACTCGATTTTAAGTTTGCAAATGCGTTGTGTAATCAGAATTGTCCAACCTTTGCATTCAGCTTCAAGGCTAAATATACTCATTACTTCAGGGACTTAGCTGCCTTTGTTCATTAAAAAAAGTGTCACAACGGGAACATCCCTGAGGTGATTCCACAGAGTACAAATTGATGGCGCTCGAAATACATCAGCTCAGTTTTCAAGACAGACAGAGTTCCTGAAGTACGATTGTGCAGATTATTTCACACAGAGCATGCTTCTCCCAATTCAAGTGGTTCAGAAAATTTATTACATGATCCTTGCTATTGTTGGTGTTCCTGGTAAGCGACTCCAATTTCTGGAGTTTTGTAACCATGAATGTGTGTACTCTCTGCTTTTATTCTCTGACTGCTAGTGTTAAATTCTAGTGCGTTATAGAGGCACCCGGTCTGTGAATTTATTTAGTGTAATTGAGAGGTTGAAAAATTCATGTTGCTGCAAATATATCTGTTTCAGCCACTTAGTCAATATAATTCAACATATGTATTGCAACACCACAGAATCTCACCAGTACAGTCAGGGACAGGATCTGTTATGGATATTAGAAAGGGACACTGCAGGAATGGAAGGAAACTTGCTGAATTTCTGAGGTTCATCATGAAATCTTTGCATTGCTGGCCCTTTGCATCAGTTGTGGGGTGTTTAATTTCGGATGTGATGGATAGGGTGTGACAAAAAGGAGGTCGTTTTTTATTACTGAATGACTTCGAACAGCTTGAATATAGCGTGAGCTGAAATGTTTCAGACAAGTGGAGAGAACTGTTTTGATCACTCCAATGCAAGGGTGATGGTACCATGGCCAAATTTTCCGCTTATACTAATATAGCTGGGATAATGAAATAAGACATTCACTATATTGTAATACTGTACATCTGTGGATCCCATCTAGACCGTTATACACTATCCCAATGACCTTCAGATACTAGGAACATATGCCAGTCTGGAATTTTGTTATGCGGGGGACATTAGTCAGTGTGGAAATTTGGACCTTAGCGGTGAGGAATTATTAAAAATTTCTGTCAGTACTGTATTTTACTTCGCGTTGATCGCTAATTGAAACAAAAACTGTTGACAGCTTTAAATGATATGATTCGATGTATTATTGTCACATTCATTGGTATGCAGAGAAAGGTATTTTCTTTGCGTGTTGTTCAGTCAATGTATTCCGTTTCCAGAAAAGGAAACGACGGAGTGCAAAATGTAGTATTGCCGTTATAGCTAGTGGGTAGCTGAAGTGTGCAGAATTGTAGTGTTACAGACACAGTTAAGGCAGAGAGAGAGATGGACTGAATGTGAGGTAGGTCCATTCAAAATTCTGATGAGAGCATGGAAGTAACTATTCTTGAGTTGGTTGTTGTATGACCTCAGACTTTTTACATGTTTTTCCCACTGGAAGCAGGTGGAAAAGAATAATTCCTGCTGCGTGCCGCCCTTAATAGCTGCTTTTCTGAGGCTATAGGAAGTTTAGACAGAGTAAATGGATGGGAGGCTGGTTTGCGTGATGGGTTGGGATACATTCACGACCATTTTTGTAGTTTCTTTTGCGATTGATAAGAACAGGAGCCACATCAGGCTTTGGTATAATCAGAAATAATTCTTTCTATAGTGCCACTGTGAAAGTTGGTGAGAGTTTTCGCTGACATGCCAAATTGCCTTTGTCTTTTAGTAAACGTAGAAACATAGAAAAACTACAACACAGACAATCTGCGGCGAACATGTCCCTACCTAGCAGGCTTACCTATAACCCGCTATCTTACTAAGTTCCATCTACTTATCCAAAAGTCTCTTAAAAGACCCTATCGAATCCGCTTCCACCACCACTGCTGGCAGCCAGTTCCACTCACTCACCACCCTCTGATTGAAAAACCTTACCCCCGACATCTCCTCTGCACCTAATCCCCAGCCCTGGCTAAAGTGGAGCTATTGGTAGGTTTTCTGACCTATACTGTCAGCACGAGGAAACCAGGACAGGTTACTGGTGATCTGGACACCTATGTTTTGTGTTAAATGATTGATTTCCTGGTTCCTTTGAACTGCATCTTGTTTACAATGAGCAACAAACGTGAGACACATTGTTAATTTTCCTATTAAACTACACAGACAGACACTGATACTGACTTCTCACAAGCAGAACATCATTTTTACACTTATTCTTTGTGTAACGGGCGATTTTACTTCGAGTTTATTTACTCGGGAAACGGAGTTGAGGGGGTTGAACTATGAGGAGAGGCTGAATAAACTAGGCTAGTACTCGTTAGAGTTTAGAAGAATGAGGGGAGATCTCACTGAGACGTATAAGATGATGAATGGGATGGACAGGATAGAGGTGGAGAGACTCTTCCCGCTCAGAAAGGACAGTAGGACTGGAGGGCACAGCCTCAAGATAAAGTGGGGGGGGCGGTTTAGAACGGAGTTGAGGAGGAACTTCTTCACTCAAAGGGTGGCGAATCTCTGGAATTCTCTGCCCGTTGAAGTGGTGGAGGCTGCCTCGCTCAATATATTTAAGACGCGGGTTGATAGGTTTTTGATAGGCAAGGGGATTAAGGGTTATGGGGAGGGGGCGGGAATGTGGATCTGAGCCACGACAGATCAGCCATGATCTTATTGAATGGCGGGGCAGGCTCGAGGGGCTAGATGGCCTACTCCTGCTCCTATTCCTTATGTTCTTATTTGGTTTAATGTTAATTAATTGCCTTCCCCAACTCAGTTCTGAATGAGCCATGAGTGTTGAATTTAATTATGTCTTTTCTCCTCCCGGATTATTGTTGGACTTACTTCAGTTAGCTAACTTCAGTTACTGATTTGTATTTTAACGGATTAGCTTTGATCTGCGATTCACAGTCTATTTAACATGTGAACAGGAGCTCTGTCCTTCGCTCATCGGAGTGTTCCACTTTGTGAAGGGTCACCAATAACTGAGGAACAGAAACATTGAGAGTTCATAATGTTGAGACCAGGCTGATAGCACAAAATAAATCTATTAATGGTGAAATAATTGGAAACTCACTGTTATTATTTTGGTGACTATAATTCCACCTTCTCCAGTAAAGGAATTAGGTTGCATGCAATGAGTTATTCCGGTCTGGATTGCACACCCTGGAATTGAGGGAGAGGCAGATTCAATCGACACATTCTAGAGGAGATCACATGATTACATAAATAGAAACAAACTGCAAGCGAATGGGACAAATTCCAGGGAACGAGATTAAAACATAATATGAGGTGGTACTGACACCATGGGGCAATTGGTTTACATTATAGTCGTAAAACACCTGTCTTTGGTGGCACGGTGGCACCGTGGGTTAGCAGTGCTGCTTCAGAGCTCCAGGGACCTGGGCTCGATTCCCGGCTCGGATCACTGCCTGTGCGGAGTTTGCACATTCTCCTCGTGTCTGCGTGGGTTTCCTCCGGGTGCTCCGGTTTCCTCCCACAGTCCAAAGATGTGCAGGTTAGGTTGATTGGCCATGTTAAGAAATTGCCCCTTAGTGTCCAGGGATGTGTAGGTTAGAGGGATTAGCGGGTAAAATGTGTAGGGATATTGGGGGAGGGGGAGGGGGAGGGGGCTGGGTGGGTGGGGGGTGGGGGAAGGGGGCTGGGGGGAGGGGTGGGTAGGGCCTGGGTGGGATTGCGATCGGTGAAGACGCAATGGGCCAGAGGGCCTGTTTCTGCACTGTAGGGTTCTATTTTCTATGTTAAGTTCTTCCATATGTAAACTGTGTCAATTTGTAAATTTGGAGAGTAAAGCTGTGCACAGTACACTCAACATTCTATAATGGTTAAATCTCGTCCCGTTACTTCTGCAATTATTTTGATGAAACACAAATGATTTGTTTGAATGGGTGTGCCCTTGGTCAGCTGATTTGCTGCCTCTGTTTACTTGTTCCCCTGAACTAATAATCTCACTGACCCGTTTCAGTCACTGCCTTTCGGAGGAGTATCTCTCTCTCTCGATCTTATTTCAAGCTCGCTTTGTTCCAACACAATGGTTCTCTAAATTTAAACAAATTCCGTGCCAAGGCTTAGTTTTGTGAATGAAACAAAAGCAGAGCTGCTGTGCTACCTGGGGCGGCACGGTAGCACAATGGGTTAGCACTGCTATTTCACAGCTCCAGGGTCCTGGATTCGATCCCCGTGCTCGGGTCACTGTCTGTGTGGAGTTTGCACATTCTCCTCGTGTCTGTGTGGGTTTCCTCCCCCAGTCCAAAGGTGTGTGGGTCAGGTTGATTGGTCATGTTAAAAATTGCCCCCTAGTGTACTCGGATGTCTAGGTTAGAGGGATGAGTGGGTACAACATGTAGGGATTTGGGGGTAGGGCCTGGGTGGGATTGGGGTTGGTGCAGACTCGAGGGGCCTGTTTCTGCACTAAAGAACAACACAGCACGGGAAACAGGCCATTCGGCCCAACGAGCCCGCGCTGCCATCTTAACAATGTGTTTTCCCTCCTCCACCCTTGACCCATGTCTACGCTTATGGTACCCCCATTGTAGGGTTCTATGGTTCAGAGTGCTATTTGTTCGCACACACTTTCTCTGGTAGTTTGAAAACGCGATGTCTCGTTCATTCGACTCACATAGAGAGTGCACAAGTACCAGAGGTGAAAAGCATTGCCATTGGAATATCAATTTGTGATAATTTGTCCATTTCGTGGCATGCCACAAATTATTTAGATTAGTTGATGTTCTTTGCTTGATTGAAGGGTTCGACACACAAAACAGCCTTATTCCCCCTATCACCAGATTGCTAAGAAGTTGCATCGTACATTAATGTGAGTTTGGGAATGTTTAGGAACATTCATTCTCTGCTTTAGACATATTGTTATGTCACAGAGTTAGAGAGGCTTCCAGGTCCTTCCGCCCAACTTGTCCATCCTGTCCTTTATTAACCACTATGCTACTCCAACTTGCCGCATTCAGTCCGTATGCCTCTTTACCATGTAACTTTCCAAATGCTGTTTCCAAGACAACCCGCCTCTAATACTGACTCTGGCAGGTTTCTGCACACCCACATCCCTCTGCATGTTAGAGTTCCTAATGGTTCTGCCATTGACAGCATTTGACTTCTATTTGATTCTCCAAAATGCACCACCTCACGTTTGACCGGTTTAATCTCCATCTGCCATTCTTGTGCCAAGTCCCCAATCTATCTATACCTTGTTCTATCCTCTGAGAATCCCCGGAACTATCAGCAACTCCACCAAACTTCATGTCATCGGCAAACTTACCAATCAGATCACTCACATTTTCCTCCAGATCATTTATATATACTAAAAAACAACAGAGGTCTCAGCTTTGATCCTTTTAGAACATCACTCGCGACAAATTTGCATTCTGAAAAATGCCCTTGCATTGCTAATCTCTATTTTGTATAAGAATGCTGTCTTATTCAATGTTGGAAAAGCAGTTCTGTCAAAAAGAATGAGATGGCTGAATCGAATATGTTCAGGAACGCCATTCACCAAGATTAAAAAAAAAGGCATTCTTTTTCCAAGTAATTTCTGTTACATTCTCAAATATTTAGTTGGAATAAAATTGATGCACATCACTTATTGAATCATTTGCTCACCATCAACACCTACCAATCTATAGACCTATCTATGACCCCCAATCCCATAAAACCCCATATACTCATCCAGAAGTCTTTTAAAAGACCCCAGCGAGTTTGCCTCCACCACCACTGACGGCAGCCGATTCCATTCACTCACCACCCTCTGAGTGAAAAACTTACCCCGAACATCACTTCTGCACTTTCCTCCCCGCACCTTAAATCTGTGTCCTCTCGTAGCGACCATTTCAACCCGGGGAAATAGCCTCTGAGAATCCACCCTATCTATTCCTCTCAACATTTTATAAACCTCTATCAGGTCGCCTCTCAACCTTCATCTCTCCAGGGAAAAGAGACCCAGCTCCCTCAACCTAACTTCATAAGGCATGCCTCCCAGTCCAGGCAACATCCTTGTAAATCTCCTCTGTACCCTTTCAATAGCTTCTACGTCCTTCCTATAGTGAGGCAACCAGAACTGCGCACAGTACTCCAAATGAGGCCTGACAAGGGTCTTATAAACGTGGAATGGTTGCCTGAATCATTGAGCAAGGATGAGGGAGAGGGTATTTCACCCTTTCCAGGCAGGAGAAATGAGGGGGAGGAATGTTTAGTTCAGTCACCGCGGTTCTGCTCTTCTCTCCTAATGTGTGTCTCAGGGCAGCATGGCTGTGGCATGCCTGATCTTAGATACGATCGGGAAACTTACGATGTGTCCTGATCTAAGGGGTGACAAGTTTTCTTCCAGTCAGGGATAAAGTTTCCCGTTCCTGCAGTCTTTATAACAGAAGTGGGGATCAACAGCAGTGGAATGCTCAGTGAAATGTTCTTGCGATTCTTTGGAGGGAAAGGTCAGGATATTGCGTGTTCGATGGTAGAACCTGACATGTGAATAAGTTTGTTCTGTGTAGCCATTTAATTCAGTGGAGATCTGGTTTGGTGAGATCGCCTAATCTGAGGGTTACGGTGTTTATAACTAGACTTGGGTTTGATGTTAGGTGTTGTGAAATTCAGCATGTACAAAACAGGAAAGCATCTGATTCTGGGAGCAATGGCCATGGAATACATCAGATCCTGAAAATTTCAGCCAGTATTCCCAAGCAGCATTCTATTCTGGATGGGGGCCGGTCTGCTGGACTGTCCTTTTCTCTTGGGGCTGGCTCTGGGCATCACGGCAATTCCCATAGCTCATCCCAGGTGTTTTTTTTAATGATGGGGAAACCCACTCTTCAAACTGAAATCTACATCACAGATTGAGTAGGAGAATCCTGGGGGGGACAGGGGAGTGAGCACCAACGCCCTGGAAGCAGGACATAAGAACATAAGAACATAAGAAATAGGAGCAGGAGTAGGCCATCTAGCCCTTCGAGCCTGCCCCGCCATTCAATAAGATCATGGCTGATCTGTCGTGTCTCAGTTCCACATTCCCGCCCTCTCCCCATAACCCTTAATCCCCTCGCTTATCAAAAACCTATTAACCCGCGTCTTAAAAATACTTAGCGAGGCAGCCTCCACCACTTCAACGGGCAGAGAATTCCAGAGATTCACCACCCTTTGAGTGAAGAAGTTCCTCCTCAACTCCGTTCTAAACCCCCCCCACCCCCCTTTATCTTGAGGCTGTGCCCTCTAGTGCTACTGTCCTTTCTGAGCGGGAAGAGTCTCTCCACCTCTATCCTATCCATCCCATTCGTCATCTCATACGTCTCAGTGAGATCTCCCCTCATTGCCTGCCGTATCGTTGTTCTGATAGTGATAAAAGCGGGATAGGTCAGCTAGGAGATTACATTGATGCCAGTTTGAAGATGAAAAACAAATAACACACGGTTGATCTTAAATTCCATCTTTACCTGTTGGAGGTCAGGACCAGGGTTTGTTTGCGTAGTAATTATCATTCTTTTCTCTTTTTCTCTGACAGTCAATTTACTGGGAATTGTGGTCTTGTCCCGAGGAAAATGTGGCCTCTCTAACTGCACCACTTGCTATCTGGTGGCCATGGCATTCGCGGATCTATTGGTCATTTTCACAGAGGTCATACTATTTCAGGTGAATTTCTATTATTTCCCACAGTGTTTCCTGGACATCACCCCTGTGTGCACCGTCACCTATGTCCTGCGGCGTGCAGCCATAGACTGTTCTGTCTGGTGCACCATCACATTTTCTTTAGATCGATTTGTGGCCATTTGCTGTCAGCAAGTGAGAACAAAATACTGCACCTTGAAAACAGCAGCTCTGGTTGTTGCAGTGACCTGCACTTTGCTCTGTTTAAAAAACATCCCGTTCTACTTTACTTTTGAACCTGGTGCAATAATAGACAATGTACCGTGGTTCTGTTATGATAATCCAAGCTATTATACCGATTCTGGGTGGATTGCATTTGACTGGTTTGACACGATATTAACTCCATTGCTCCCATTCGCTTTAATTCTGCTGTTCAACACTCTGACCATCAGGCACGTTATAGTGGCCAGTAGAGTGCGTCAGGGACTGAAAAATCAGAACAAAGGAGAGAATCACAGTGACCGAGAGATGGAGAGCAGGAAGAAATCAATGATCTTACTCTTCAGCATATCCGGAAGCTTCATATTTCTGTGGTTGTTGTTTGTTTTAGATTTCATGTATTATACCATAACCGGGAAAGATATCAATTATTATTCTATATCTGAGTACACATTTCAACAATTTGGATATATGCTACGGAATTTGAATTGTTGCACAAACACATTTATTTATGCAGTGGTTCAGTCCAAATTCAGAGAGCAGGTCAAGAACATACTGAAATATCCGTTTGCATCAATTATTCAACGAATTACGAAACAGAACATCTGACAGCGGGCCAAATGCCTGTTTGCAATTTTGGAGCGGTAAAATTGTACTGTTGTCCCCAGACCCCCAAGAGACTCACAAGTAGCATATGACTGCTGCAGAATGTAAATTGGACAAGAGATGATGTGAGATCGCTGCCTATTAGACAGGGGAGAAAAATACATTCTAATGGCCACGAAAGTCAAACAGGGTGCTGCAGAATTGAGTGTTGTCCACCCGTCATAATCGCCAGCACTCGATATGGGAACAAACATCATCCTCAGACAATCATACTCATTTGTCCGCTCATGTAAAGATTCTTCAGACAGTTAAGCAGTACGTCCCTCTGAATGACATCCAACAATCAGTGAGCTGCCTCGGGGTGATCGGTGAGCTGCCAGCAATTAAGAACATAAGAAATAGGAGCGGAAGTAGGCCATTTAGCCCTTCAAGCCTGCCCCGCCTTTCAATAAGATCATGGCTGATCTGAAGTGGATCTGTTCCACTTTCCCACTTTCTCCCCTTAATTCTCCTGTCTATCAGAAACCTATCTACCTGTGTCTTATCCTTCTAAACTCCGACGAGTACAGACCCGGTCTCTTTAGTCTCTCTTCATAGCTCAACCCCCTCATCTCCGGTATCAGCCTAGTAAACCTCCTCTGCACTCCCTCCAAGGCCAATATACCCTTGTGCAAGTGTGGCGAACAAAACTGCACACACTACTCCAGCTGCGGCCTCACCAGTGCCCTGTACAGTTGCAGCAAGACCTCCCTACTTTTATATTCAATCCCCCTCGCTATAAAGGCCAGCATCCCATTCGCTATTTAGCCCTGCCTCTTGGCGAATCACAGTGTATCAGAAAAGGAAAACTGTCTGAAGTCTGCCTGTCATCTTGTCTGTCCAATGTGAGTGTTTCTGTCCCTGGATGGTAAATGTGCTACCCAACTAGGAAGCTTTGATCTCTATGAGAAGTCCTGGCAAAATGAGAAGAGACTCCAAATTCCAATCGAAAGGCAAATCCTTGTGTCCTGGTGATCGACATCCGAACAGGAACAGATCAACGTTTTTACAACACATTCAATAATGTTAATGTGGCCTTTCTGTTTGACTGTGGCAGCTTTGATACTAATAACTTACTGATACTGAGACTGCACAGTAATGCTAGAACAAAATGGGAATACAGAGCCAAAATAAAAATCAATGCAGTGCAATGGTCACTTTCTGATATGAATTCAAGTGGCAGCAAGCAACAGAAATACAGAGCCCCAGAGAAGGAAATCAAGTGAAAAGTCTCTGACGCAGAGATTTGGAAGGGAGGAAAGGCCATTCGGCCCGTTCTTTCTGCAGCAGCTATTCCAAATGTTGTGTTTTCCCTGTCTCCATCCGGGAACAATGATCATTCCTCTCTTTGCAGGTGAAAGATGTAGATGCATAAATGGAATCTCCCTTTAGATCATTCTTCATCTCTGGTCCCAAACACGCGGTGAAATAAAAGGCCACCTGTTGCATCAAGTGTGATTCTTTTGTGAATTGTCCGAAATCTGCGGCCTTTGACAAATGGGAAGTGAAACGCCCTGTTTACTCTGAGCACCAAGCCGTACTTTCATATTGGTGTACAGCCAAACAAAGAACAACACAGCCCGGAGAAACAGGCCATTTTAACATTATCAGTGACCCCCCCCCCCTCCACCCATGGCCCTTATCTATTGTTTTTATGGCCATCCACATTGAGGGAAAACTAATTTAGGGACAATTTATTCCTGCCAATCAGCCTAAGAGCACATCTTTGGGGTGTAGGAGGAAACCCGGAGCACCCGGAGAAAACCCACGCAAGCACGGGGAGAATGTGCAAACTCCCTCAGACACCGACCCAAATCCATGTAACTGCACAGCAATCAGTGAGAGTCACTGAGCTGTCGTGTTGCCCGTCAGTTGGTCCAGTTTAAGCGCACACTAACGAGGTGAGGCACTAGGCAACTCTCGAAGCAACATCCCAAGAGCAGCCCTCGCACGACCCACCGCGTGTCTGCCCCCTGTTGGAGGTGAATTGATGTGTTACACAAAGAGTGATGGGTGCCTGGAAGCCACT
Source organism: Carcharhinus amblyrhynchos (assembly GCF_965287045.1). Taxonomy (NCBI): domain Eukaryota; kingdom Metazoa; phylum Chordata; class Chondrichthyes; order Carcharhiniformes; family Carcharhinidae; genus Carcharhinus; species Carcharhinus amblyrhynchos. The sequence continues at coordinate 1,179,905 of NW_027649787.1, forward strand.
GTCAGGGGAGGTGCTGGAAGCAGATACAATGGTGACTTTTACAAGTACATGAAGTAGGATGGGGAATCGAGGGACATGGTCCTGGGAAGAGTCGGGGGTTTTAGTTCAGTCGGGTGAATTGTTCAGTGCTTGTTTCTGAGCTGTAATTATTGTTGATCTTTGAGCAGACAGATCCTCCACAAATCTTATCACTGTGTCGGCTTCAAACACGTCCTCTGGCAGCGCTCAAGGCATCCACCAATCTCTATGTGAAAAACCTCTCCCCTGTCGCTCCCTTAAACATAAGAACATAAGAAATAGGAGCAGGAGTCGGCCATCTAGCCCTTCTAGCCTGCCTCGCCATTCAATAAGATCATGGCTGATCTGAAGTGGATCAGTTCCACATTCCGGCTTTCTCCCCATTACCATTAATTCCCTTGCCGACCAAAAATCTATCTACCCGTGACTTAAATATATTCAGCGAGGCAGCCTCAACCACTTCAACGGGCAGAGAATTCCAGAGATTCACCACCCTTTGAGTGAAGAAGTTCCTCCTCAACTCTGATCTAAACTGCACCCACCCACCCCCCCGCATTATCTTGAGGCTGTGCCCTCTAGTCCTTCTGTCCTTTCTGAGCGGGAGAACTTCTCCACCTCTACCCTATCCATCCCCTTCATTATCTTATACGTTTCAATAAGTTCCCCCCTCATCCTCCTCAACTCCAATGAGTACACACCCAGTCTATTCAGCCTCTCCTCATAGTCCAACCCCCTCATCTCCGGTATCAGCCTAGTGGACCTCCTCTGTACTCCCTCCAAGGCCAAAATATCCTTGTGCAAGTGCAGCGACCAAAACCTCAAGTTTCCCCCTCTCAGCGTGAACCTGTGCTCGTTTTAATTGACGGTTCTGCCCTTGGCAAAAAAAACCCTCTGACAGCCCACCCTGCCCCGAGCTTTCATAATTCTGCAGATCATCCTCAGTCCCCCCCTCAGCCTTCACCCTGGCAGTGAAAGATTATTAAGTTATCCAACGTCTCGTCATAGCCAACACAATGGAGACCCAGGCAACAATCAGGGTAACTTTCTTTTACACTATTCCCAATGATTCCATGTCCTTCTAGCAGTATGGTAACCAGGACTGAACACAATGCCCCAAATCCAGCCTAAGCAAGGTTGTGTATAGCTGCACTAGAACATAGAACATAGAACACAACAGCACAAACAGGCCCTTCGGCCCACGAGTTGCGCCGATCACATCAACACCTACCAATCTATAGACCTATCTATAACCCACAATCCCATTAAATCCCATATACTCATCCAGAAGTCTTTTAAAAGACCCCAGCGAGTTCGCCTCCACTACCACTGATGGCAGCCGATTCCATTCACTCACCACCCTCTGAGTGAAAAACTTACCTCTAACATCACTTCTGTACTTTCCTCCCCGCACCTTAAATCTGTGTCCTCTCGTAGCGACCATTTCAGCCCTGGGAAATAGCCTCTGAGAATCCACCCTATCCATTCCTCCCAACATTTTATAAACTTCTATCAGGTCGCCTCTCAACCTTCGTCTCTCCAGGGAAAAGAGTCCCAGCTCCCTCAGCCTATCTTCATAAGGCATGCCTCCCAATCCAGGCAACATCCTTGTAAAAGTTTTTGAATATAGTTTAACTATCTGACCCATACCAAGCGGTGTTTAGGTACTTACTTTTTCACATACTGTCCAGAGACACTACATGTTTGACCTCCCATTTCATCTGTCTCATGCAGTTAATTTGGTTGCAATTGTTATCCTGTCCACTACAAATGTGTGGCCTTTTCACCTGCTCGCTACATTGTCACCATGGAAATAGCCAATCCACTGGTCAGTGTAATGCAGGTCATAATGCGATGGATCAACATATATTATTTCCCAAGTTTCTTCCTTCTTAGGTCTCACGGCTATGTGTGGTGTCTCAAATTTCATGATCCGTTCTACCAAAACATTATTTTTCCATCCAGTTCAATTTCTCTTCTCATTGCTTTGTATCCATTGTTGCCAAAGTTTGGAAACGGTGTACTGCGCTGAGACAACGGCAGCTGCTGTTCGAGTAACGACTTGTATTTTGTTCTTTTAAAATGTGCCATGTATTTTCAATTTGAAGCTATAGAGATACTTGCCGGTGTACAATGGTACTGCAATATACACGCTGATATACTAGAACATAGAACATTACAGCACAGTACAGGCCCTTCGGCCCTCGATGTTGCGCCGACCAGATTACATACTGGCTCTAGATGGATAACTTTAGACTGGCATGATGCGATTTTTACTGCATTGCTCCAATTTGATTTAATTCTGTCGCGCGACCCTTGAACTGGCAGGCACATTGTTGTCGCTAGTCATGTTCGCAATGGTCTGAAGTGTCAAAACAAAGGATGGAATAACAGTGACCCAGAGAGGGAGAGCAGAAGGAAATCAGTGATATTACTTTTCAGCCTATGTGTCACCTTTGTACCTCTGCAGCTGATGCACAATATAGAACTCTTGTATTATATGACAACAGGAGTGGATCCACGGGAATGTCAGGGATTTTTGTTTCCGTTTAGAAAAGACGGACATGTGCTGTGCAACTGAAGTTGTTGCACAAACACGTTATTTTATGGGGAAATGCAGTAAAAGTTCACAGAGCCGGCCAGACATGCCTTGAAAGCACCATTTGAATCAATGACACAATTAATCGATAAAGCAAAGTACAACTGAGAATGTCTCAGAGACAAGTCTGAATATTTCCAGTACAGAAATTCAATGTAAGTCACTACAGTTCCATCAATGGTATCACAGCGTTTGAAACTAACCCTAGTGGTGTGGGGGCGGGGGTGAAGTGGGGGGAGGAGAGAGAGAGAGAGAGAGGGAGAGAGGAAATGGAGATGGGGAGGCTGGGAGTGGGGGGGAATGGAGATGGGGAGGCTGGGAGTTGGGGGCGAATGGAGATGGGGAGGCTGGGAGTTGGGGGGGGATGGAGATGGGGAGGCTGGGAGTGGGGGGGAATGGAGATGGGGAGGCTGGGAGTGGGAGTGGGGGGGGGAATGGAGATGGGGAGGCTGGGAGTGGGGGGGGAATGGAGACGAGGAGGCTGGGAGTTGGTGGGGGAATGGAGATGAGGAGGCTGGGAGTGGGGGGGGGTGGAGATGGGGAGGCTGGGAGTCGGGGGGGGAATGGAGATGAGGAGGCTGGGAGTTGGGGGGAGGGATTGGAGATGGGGAGGGTGGGAGAGGGCATTGCGAGAAAGGGAGGAAATGACTCTGTTCATGGTTCAACACTCTATCTAATCCACGGAATATTGTACAACACCCGTTCAGGAAACAAGGAGATTGTGTCGTGGTTCCCCAAGACGACAACTTATTTAACCCGATTGAAACAGAGAGTCTGAGTTGTAATCCTCCAAGCAGTAGACTTTATTTTCCAGTACAAGAGAAATAAAGCCGGGATGTCCGGAACACTCCAACGAGCCATCGGCTTACAGTCTTTTTAAGCACATGTCAGCTCCATACCTCAAGATCCTTATCTCGCTTTTACGACCCACTGACCCTTTATCTGTCTTGCTTGAGATTGATCACCCCCTGTTTCCTCTCTTTTCTTCTTGAAACCATGGTGGTTATATCCCTTGCTTTTATCTTTACGACTCTGCTTGTACACTAATAGTGGTTTAGCTGACTTAGGCTGAATGTGAAGAAAACATGCTCACTTTATTACTTCCTTTTTATTACGGTCAATCTCAAGCTGGACAGCTGGGTTGTGTCCATTGTCCCCTAAGGGACTATTGGTTGCATTTGCTAGTAAGTAACTGCTATACTGCTTCTCTGGGCCTCCTGCTTTGATCACATTTGCTACACTTGATTATATTAGGTTACAAATCAGCTATACTTGATTACCCATCCTAATTCTACTTCAAGGAAGACACTCTAATACTATCCGTGCTTCCGTATTTCATACCCAGTTTAGGCACAATTATTCAGTACAAATTCTCTCAGTACTAACATGCTTACATATTGAGTACAAATTTCCTTACATATCCCCCCTTTGAGACTATCCCCTAGTCTCATTCCAATTACCAAGGCCAGCGCAGATAGTCCCCCTGTTTGACCCCGTTCACATGCACATATTTAATCACACTTGTAGGCAACGTGGGGGAGCCCAGTACTTTGGTCAGGGATTAATGTCCCCATTCTAGTCTTATCATGGCCTGTCTAGCAAAAGTCCTGATTTTTAGGTTGCTCCCCCAGATTGCCTGCCCCTACCAGTCATCAGCCAAAAACCTTCCCACCCTTGTCTAGGGAAGGGAAAAAGACTGATTCCTGTGTACAGACTAAGTCTCTCGGTCTCCGTAGGCATCGGTGAGGTTGTAGAACGATCCTCCACTAGTGCAGCTATTTCGCAAACTGACAGGTTTCAATTTCGACCAGGGTCATTGTGAATTCATCCAGCGGGGGCAGTTCAATGTTTCCCCATTCCTTAGTTGTCCCTCCCGAACGTGGGTTGCCTGTCACTTGTGTCACCATTTGTCGCACTGCCAATCTAGCAAGGAGGGATCTCAAGACAGGTAAAAAACAGCAAAATATTAATCCCAGGATGGTTATTGTCATGGCTGTCACAACTCCAGCTTTAGCAAACCAGGCCCCCCATCTTCCTAACATATTGTCCAGCCAATTCCATACCCCATGCCCGAACCCAGCATTCTCCTTCACCTCTCTCCTGAGATTTTTCAGCTTATTCATGGCCTGTGTGAATGACCCCTCTGGGTCAGTGTTATTAGGGATAAATGTGCAACACTGGTCCCCAAACATAACTCACACTCCTCCTTTTTCCGCCAGAAGCCAATCTAATGCCTGTCGATTCTGCCAGGCCATTTTGCTAGTCGCGTCCAGCTGCTCTCCCAATGCCTCCAGGGCATCATTTGTATGATTGATAAACCTCTGTTGATTATAGTAGATGTAATTAATCCATTCAGTATTCTTGCTGGGTGTGATCCACACAAAAATAGATTCAAATCCAGCAGCTATCTCATTTCTTGCCTTAAACTCATTAGGAATGCCTCGAGGCTGTCCAATCGCGTCCAGCTTTACCTCAGGGTCAGGGGTATATGCTCTCTTAACCTTTCGGGATTTGATTTCTTCTTCTACTGGCAATATTACAGTGCTCTGGGCTAACATAACTCGGGCACACAATCCCTTCCAGTTGGGTGGTAACCGCGCCAACAACCCTTTCTCTGGGCCACAGACCCACCAAAGGTCGGCCAATTGTTTTACCTGTACATCCAGCACCCTCGGGGGAGGTGGGGTTCCCCCTTTCTGTGGGACATACAAACTGCGAATATCAGTCACATCCCATATCCTCTCACATCTTCCAGTATATTCCCCTAAATCGGTTCCCTTACTATCCTCTCTCCAGTAACAATCTTGGACCTGTAAATCAGGGTCTATCCGCCACTGGTCAGGGGTCTCATCCATCGTTATTCGTGGCCACTGCGGGCACCTTGAAGCTACGTTATATGTGCCATTCCCTACTCCGGCATATAAAATGCAGTGGTACTGGCACACTGGCATTTTCCCCTTACAAAGATCATCGCATGAGGTTCCCGTGCAGTTTACCATTTGTACAGTAATTGTCTGGTTCCCTACAGTGTAAGTGTACGGATAGGTCGTATATGTTTTCCTGCAGTTTTCCTTTTTCCAATTCTGTTGCCAGGTTCTACATTCCCCTGATCCCCATGGTATATCGATTACTTGAATGCGGGAACTCTCTGATGCGCATACCACGCACTCTTTCCCATCAGTGTTCTTCCAGCCCGTATACTCAGCCCACTTCCACCATTTGTTTCTCTGCGCTTTCTCCCAAATAGTATTTGTGCTCACTGATCGCTTGTGTCTTACTTGATTTATTCCCCTACCTCCCCGATTCTGCATCTCTATGCTCTCTACACTCCATTTTCCTTTACTGTGGGTCAAGGAAGTCCCGGAGGGAAATAGTTTCCAAATCCCAGGTGGGGAAAGAGGCCCCTTCCCCTTCCCCCCCTCCCTTGGTGCTTTGGCTAACAAGTCCAGGCTGGACACTTGCATCATCAGCCAGCTCATGCACAGAACCACTTTCACCATCCTCCGCTCCTTTTTCTCTGTTTTGGCTCTGTCTCTGTTCCCCAAGATCCCCCCCCGTGTAGTTCTACTTCTTCCTCACTGCTACTCAAATCCAGATGATTGATGTTTTCAACCTCCCTTCTCTCCACTGCCCCTGGTACCGTTCTGGTGCAATGGTTTAAGTGATACCACAGTGTACTGCCTTCTACTTGTATCGCCGTGGGAGAAACTTTGGTCACTTCAAACGGTCCCTCTCGCTTCGGTTCGTTCCAACGCCTTCGAAACTTCCTGATGTATACTCGATCTCCAGGTTTGATCTGGTGTTCTGCTGCAGGACTCTCCTCTTCCTTGGCTTTTTCCTGTTCAAATATAGTTCTATGTGTAATAGTTAATTGCTGTATATACTCTCTTGTGTCCTGATCTAAGCACTCCAATGAGGGGCCCCCTGCCCCCCTGATCTTTGGTACCGGCATTACTCTTCCTGTCATCATTTCGTGCGGACTCAAATGTGTGATTCTGTTTTCCTGACTTCTGTACTGCATTAAAGCCAATGGCAGAGCATCTATCCAGTTTTTCCCTGTCTCGCTGCAAATCTTACTTATTTTAGCCTTAAGAGTTCCGTTTGCCCTCTCCACCATTCCCTGGGACTGAGGATGATACACACATCCAAACTTCTGCTTTATCCGTAATGCTGAGAGAGTCTCTCTCAGCACCCTTCCGATAAAAGCAGACCCATTGTCGGAACTTAATTGCATGGGTATGCCAAACCTTGGGATAATTTCTTTTGACAGGAAGTTAATCACCGTTCCAGATCCTTGATCTTTGGATGGCGTTGCTTCTATCCATCTACTGAATCTGTCAATAATCACCAGCATATATCTTTTCCCTCTTACCACCTTTCCCATATCCACATAATCCATGCATAAGTGTTTGAAGGGTCCTTCGGGAATGGGTATGTGCCCTATTGGGGCAGTAATGCCCTTTCTGATATTATTCTGAGCACACACCTCACACTGACTTAGTATGTAATCAATTGAGTTCTGCAGATATGGGGACCAAAATCCTTCTTTTTTGATCTTTCTGGTCACTTCCCCCCTTGCGCAGTGATCAACCCCATGTGCTTCGCTGATTAGTACGGTTTGTAGCGGTGTGGGTGCTATGATCAACCCCTCCCCATTTCTCCATATTTTATCTTGCTGTCCCTGTAAGGCTCCCCTATCCTTCCACATTGTCTGTTCAGCCACAGAGGCTTCTTCCTGCGCTTGGGCTACATCTTCTAATGTAATTTGGGGTTCGATGTTTCCCTGACCTGGCCCTGGATGCGATCTTGCTATTTCTACCGGGGCTATCGTAGCTTCGGCACATCCTGATGCCTCTTTAGCTGCCTTATCGGCTTTGGAGTTTCCCTGTGTAATGCTATCTGTTCCCTTTTTATGTGCCTGACACTTGATTATAGCTAGTTCTCTTGGATTCATCATGGCCCGTATTAATGTTCTGATTTGACCTTCGTGTAGTATTGGTCCTCCTCCGCTTTTCATAAATCCCCTTTGCCTCCATATTGCCCCAAATAGGTGACAGACCCCGTGGGCATAGGCCGAATCAGTATAAATCTCCACCGCTTCCCCGTTTGCTAACTCACATGCTCTGGTCAATGCCTTAAGCTCCACCAACTGAGCTCAGCATGGCTGCTCACATTCTTTCGCCTCTATCACCTCAAATGTTTCCCCCTTCTGTTCAACTATTGCATAACCAGCGTGATTTCCTACATGATCCCTATAGCACGAACCATCAACATACAGAGTTCGCTTTCCTTCTGTGTCTAATCTATCTGCCTTTAGGTCTTTCCTCAGTTTCATATACGCTCTTGTCTCTCTTATGCACTCATGCTCCTCTCCCTCATGTGGCAATGGCATATAATCAGCTGGGTTGACCCTATTACACTTCACTATCGTAATGTCAGGGAATGTGGTCAACATTTGAAAGTGATGAATTCTTGACGGCGTTAGGACAAATTTCCCTTTTTCAATCAATTCAGCTACCTTGTGGTATACATGTATGTTTATCGGATACCCCATTGTGACTGTGGCTGCCTTTTCGTATGCCCACCAAGCTGCTGCCAGACCTTGATAGCAAGGAGGATACCCCATTGCTACATCGTCTAGCTTGGTGCTGTAATATGCTACAGCCTGCCTTCGTTTGCCCTTGCAATTTTCCTGCATTAACACTGCTGTAGCAAACCCTGCTTCTCTGTTACTCACAAATAAGTCAAAGGGTTTGTCATAGGTTGGTAAAGCCAATGCTGGCGCCTGTGCCATTTCTTTCTTTATATTCTCAAATGCTTCTGAAGCATCTTTGTCCCATTTTAGTTTGGCTTTTAATTCTTCACACCCCGCCTCCTTCATTATCTTTCGTAGTGCCTGTGTTTTTTCTGCATAGCTTTCCACCCATTCGGAACTGAATCCTGTCATTCCCAAAAATGTCATCATTTGCCCCACCGTCTGTGGTTTCGGAACTTTTAGTACTGCTTCTATTTGCTGTGAAGCTATCCCCTTGTGCCCTGCTGATATCTCTCTCCCCAAGTATTCTACTTTTTCCTGGCACAACTGCAGCTTTTTCCTGGATACTTTGTGACCCCCTTCTGCTAATCTTTCCAATAGTTTTAAACTGTCCTTCCTGCATTGCTCTCTTGTCTCTGCGCATAATAATAAATCATCCACATACTGTATCAATGTTCCCTCCAACTGTATCCCCTCCTCTATTCTTTCTCTCTCTGGGTGCTTCCATGTCCACCCTTCTATTTTCTGAATTTTTTTTTTATCCCCACTCCACTTCTTAGTGGAAGTGACTACTTGTTCAATTAGTCCAGCTAACTGATGTATTAACAATACTGCTATTTTCTTTGTTTGGTTTCTCTTTTCTAACTCTCTAATCTGTGATTCTGACGTTTCAATTCTCTCCTTATCGTCAGCCCAATTTTTTTTTTACCCAAGACTGAGATGTGTTCAATTAATCCAGTTTAAACCTGTTTAATTAATTCAAACTAAGAGAATTCCAATTTTCTTAGTTCCGTCCTTTTTTTTCCCAATCATTTCCATTGTTGATCTAGTGGGTGAAATGGATCCCACCCCTAGGTCGCTCTTATCACAGTCCGGTGATACCTATCAGGGGTGATCAGTCCCCTCCGTACCACCGCTTACACTCGTGGGCTTACACCCTTAAGCTCACACTATTAAGCCGGCTTTCCCTTCTACTCCGGCGATCTCTCAGACAGATTCTTTCTTACTCTCATCTAAACATCACATCCCAGGCATCCTTTTCTAGCCTTTACACTCACTTCAAACTTCTGAGCTCCGCATAGGGGGCTACCCGTCAACAACTGGTCTAAGGCTAGGTGTAAAGACAGACACCTCCTTATTTGCACGTGCTCAGCTCAGACCTCTCACACACTCTTACACTCTTTCATCACAGATGAGCACCTACTGTACTTTGATTCACTCCCTTAAATTCGGTAATCTATTCCGGAGCTCCGGTTGTGGCCATTCAACCGGACCCGTAAACAGATCCCAGGTTTCAGCACCAATTCTTGTAGGTAAAGATACCTCTGAGACTAATTGTGAGTCAAAGTACAGCAGTTTAATTAACTAAAGCCTGATTCAGAAAATCCAAAATAAGATTTATTTTTATCACCTTTGAATATCCTCACTAAATCAAGACCCTTGCACCTTCTTACAATTCTGGTACAATAAAACAAAACATCACTTGGAACACAGATGCACGAAGAAATACTGAAAGCATTCTAATGTGCAATCTACATGTTTAATTATTTCTACAGCTCTGCCTTTGTAACCAACACAGGCAAGTACAAAATCAAATCTACTGTGTGCCTAAATGGTTAACTCTCCTTATAACTTTAAGATGCAATGTAATGCCACCTTTCCCACTTGGCAGAATTCAAATCTCTGTCCGATCCCTACATAATTTAGTAAACTTAAAGCAATTCACTTTGATTGGCTATACCTATTACATCACCTGAGGGTCTCAATTACACAGTTACACCCTCTCTCTCTCTCTCTCTCTCTGTACCATACAGAGTCAGCCTGCTTGTCTCTTTTTTAACCCTTTACTGGTGGGAGCTCACTGGCCTCTAATAAATTTGATGGGTGTCTCATGTCGTGACAAATCCCCTTCTCTCTCAAACAGTCATATAGTCATGCACAATTCCAAATACATAACTGCTATTAGCGTTCACCCCGCACCTCAGTAAAAGCCTATGTCAGGGTTCCCAGTTCCACTGACATACTTCTCTCTACTCTTTCTGCTCCCTCATCACATAACCTCCCCTTAGTTTTAACTACCGTATTAGGTAAGAGAGCAATCTCTCACAGATCTCTCTCCCTCTCGGTTGACGTCTTTTCCCCGAGGTCCTGGGTAGGTTCGGACTGGCAGGCCTTCCTACACTTACTCTCCTTGGGCAAGTCGTAACCCGGAATCCCGCTCCAAACCGCTTGACTTAACCTAGTTGCATCGATTAGCGTTCGGTTCTTTTTGCGTCGCACTTTTTACCCATTCACAGACAACACAGTATTCGCAGCGCGCTTTGCATGCAAAACTCTACCCTTCAGATCAGACTCAGTCTCTCAAAGTATTTTCCCCAATTTAATTTTACCTTTGCAGGATATTCTTTGGGTTGGGGAGATCCAGGACCAGCAGAGAGCCGGGTGCGCTGGGCCTCGAGATCCCTTTTTCCGACAACAAGGATTTACATGCAATATAAGTCTGCTTACCTTGCTGTCAGAATGCCGGCTTTGGGATGTCCAGCCCCAGTCGGACCACTGCCTCCGCTACTCCTTCCAGATGCTATTTTCCGGGCGGTCTCCCGCAACACCCTGCTCGCAGCGCCAATTTTGTCGTGGTTCCCCAAGACGACAACTTATTTAACCCGATTGAAACAGAGAGTCTGAGTTGTAATCCTCCAAGCAGTAGACTTTATTTTCCAGTACAAGAGAAATAAAGCCGGGAGGTCCGGAACACTCCAACGAGCCATCGGCTTACAGTCTTTTTAAGCACATGTCAGCTCCATACCTCAAGATCCTTATCTCGCTTTTACGACCCACTGACCCTTTATCTGTCTTGCTTGAGATTGATCACCCCCTGTTTCCTCTCTTTTCTTCTTGAAACCATGGTGGTTACATCCCTTGCTTTTATCTTTACGACTCTGCTTGTACACTAATAGTGGTTTAGCTGACTTAGGCTGAATGTGAAGAAAACATGCTCACTTTATTACTTCCTTTTTATTACGGTCAATCTCAAGCTGGACAGCTGGGTTGTGTCCATTGTCCCCTAAGGGACTATTGGTTGCATTTGCTAGTAAGTAACTGCTATACTGCTTCTCTGGGCCTCCTGCTTTGATCACATTTGCTACACTTGATTATATTTGGTTACAAATCAGCTATACTTGATTACCCATCCTAATTCTACTTCAAGGAAGACACTCTAATACTATCCGTGCTTCCGTATTTCATACCCAGTATAGGTACAATTATTCAGTCCAAATTCTCTAAGTACTAACATGCTTACATATTGAGTACAAATTTCCTTACAATTGCTGCACCACTGGAAGTAAAATGACAAAAGAAGTAAAGAAAAGGCCCCAAAAACTGCAGGTGGAACGGAGTTGGAGTTTGAAGGGTCGGATATCCAGATGTTAAGGTGAAATTCAGGGTCCCGAAGCAGAAGATAAGCAGGAACAACATGCATTATCTCACCTCCAGGAACCTGGCTATGGTTCGCTCAGATATTTGTGTCATGAACGTGTTGTTACAACAGTAAATGAAATAATTGTTGCCCCTCTTGCGTGAACGGTAGAATTGTTTCTTTTTTTTAATATTGTGCAGAATACACTGCTTCCGTTTCCAGGTTGTGAAAACCCTCTCTCCCTGTCAACACAAACACAAACACACACACACGCACACACTTACATACAGGGTCACACACAAATCCACTTATACAAATAGGACAGAGACAAACACACACACACGGCCAGAGACTCCCAAACACACTTACACAAGTGCACACAAACACACTTCGACATAAAAAGACACACAATCACAAACAGACCGCATACATGCAAACACAGAAATAGCACAACCATTAACACACACACACATACACTCTCTCTCTCTCTCACACACACAGACACACACACATAATCTCTCTCACACACTCACTCTCTCACACACAGACACACACACACAGGCACACACATTCTCTCTCTCTCCCACACACACACAGACACACACACACACTCACACACACACTCTCTCTCTCTCTCACACACACACACAATCTCTCTCTCTCTCACACACACACACACACTCTCTCACACACACACACTCACTCTCTCTCTCTCTCACACACACACACTCTCTCTCAAACACACACACACTCTCTCTCTCTCACGCACAGACTCACAGACACAGACACACACACACTCTCTCTCTCACACACAGACCCACACACACTCTCTCTCACGCACAGATTCACAGACACACACACACACTCTCTCTCTCACACACACACCCAGACACATACACACTCTCTCTCACAGACACACACACAGACACACTCTCTCTGTCTCACACACATAAAGGCACAGACAAACACACACACACTCTCTCGCTCTCTCTCACTCTCACACACACACCCACACACACACACACAGGTGAAGAGAGTCAGAGTGAGTTTAATCTCAACGAGCCCCACACGTTGGTTTGCGTTAACACCACTACGAAGTTTGAGTGCAAAACCACGAGAGGGAAAACTCCAGCGCCCGTTCGTGTGCACTGAGGGAGAAATTAGCAAGGCAAATCTTACCAACCTATTGGAGGTTCAGTATGTTTTGTCCCAAAAGGAGAAAATGGCTCTTATTTGTGGAAGAAAATAAGTAAATACATTATAATTTGGAGAGATAATTACCCAGTAAATGGATGTATTAAAAGGCAGGCATAGAATGATATGGACCAGCAAGAAAATATTCGAGAAGTGAGGTATCTGGGTCAGCACAAACTTGGTGTTTGTTCTTTGCTTAGGGGAACAAATTTCGCCCTCAGGGTCTGACTTGTGGAGGCATCAATTTCATGACAACAGGTCGTTGAACATTGTGGTCTGAGCAAACCTTTGGAAATTACTTTGGAGGAAAGAATAAATAGACATTTATTGCAGCGAACAAGCAATTGAAAGGCATTCTGATCCACACAACAATCAACGTACACAGACGAAAACTGTTTTTTTGCAAATGATAAAATAAAACTGATCAGGACAATCAAGAATCAGTCAGGAAAAGTGAAATATTTGACTGAAGACTTGCAAAAACAAATGTAGTAATGGCCATTCTTGAAAGTCTTGCAACTCCAAACATGAGAAGTATTTATGAAACATCGTGGAAAATTCCTTGAACGAGGAAAGGAGGTTCCGGTAAATCAGGATAATTGGTTGGATGCAGAATATATAAAAAACAAAGAATGTTCCAAAAAAAAAGGCATTTATCACCAGAGAAGAGAAAACATTTGCTCCACATCTGCTTTGTCATTCTGCCTTATATTTCACACCTCAATTAGATCTCCTCTCATTCTTCTAAACAGCAGGGTGGACAGGCTTAAACTGTCCAAAAAAACCTCTTGGTAAGACAGTCCTCTCACATGTGGAATCAATCTAGTGAACTTCCTCTGAACCGTCTCCAATGCCTTGTTCCTCAAATATGGGGACCAAAACTGCGCACAATATTCTACTTAACGTTTTGTACATTAGCAGCAACACATCACTTCTTTTTATATTCCATGTTTTTACCAATAAATACCAAGATTTCATTTGCCTTTTTTTCATCTGCCATACATGCATACTAGGTTTCTCCAATTCCTGCACAAGGACACCAGATTCCCCTGCACTTAATCATTCCGAAGTTGAGACAATAATTTATCTTTGCACTCCTCCTACCAAAATGGATGTCCTTACAATTGTCCAAGTACAACGTTGCATGTCAGATTTTGTCCTAATTAGTTAACCTTTCGTGGTGGCACAGTGCGTGTTGGTTAGGACTGCGGCCTCACAGCGCCAGGAACCTGTGTTTAATTCAGGCATCGGGCTGTGTGGGGTTTGCACAATCTCCCCGTTTCTGAGTGGGTTTCTTCTAGGTTCTTCTGTCTCCTCCCACAATCCAAAGTTCTGCTTAAATACTTGGGTTAATACATGAGTAAATGCTTGGGGTTATGGGGATAGGGACTGGTTGGGATTGCTGCTTGCATGGGATGGTTGGACTGATTGGCCTCAATCTGCTCTGCACGTTTCTATTAGTGTACATTAGTGGATATCTTATTTCATCATCCCTCCTATATTAGTGTAAGCGGAAAATTTGGCGATGGTACCTTGCGTCGGAATGATCCACAACAGTTTATAGTTCTCTCCACTTGTCTGAAATATTTCAGCTCACGCTGTATTCAAGTTGTTCGAATTCATTCAGGACAATCCCCTTTTCTGACACCCTATCCATCACATCCGAAATTAATGGCCCCCCCACCACTGAAGCAAAATGTCAGCAATGCAAAGATGAACTTCAGAAACTCAGCCAGCTTCTTTCCATCCCTGCAGTGTTCACCCTCTAATAGGACAATGCTATGATTTTCATAGGACAAGCAGCACCCGGGTCACACACTTACTTATTTGGGAATGTTTTGTTGTTCATTAGCTATCCTTGCGTCAAAATCATTGAAGTCCTTCCATCAAATAGAAATACATGGATAGAATGGGAATAGAGGGATATGGTCCCCGGTAGGGTAGGGGGTTTTAGTTAAGGCGGGAGGCATGGTCAGTGCAGAGTTGGAGAGCCTGTTGCTGTGGTGTAATTTTCTTTATTCAGAGTGTTGACATGGTACTTGCATCTCCTTGGGCTGAAGCAGACCAAGACAGTGGCTGGTCACCACGCAGCTATTGAAATGATTATTTGGATGGGCCTGAATGCTGACCCGTCTAATCTTGCCTATATCGCATGGATGGATGGGAAAATTTGGTCGTTTAAATCCCTTTAAGACATTGCATTGGAATATTTGTATTACGTGAGCTTGATCTACAATGGAGTATGAATGCTAGTGTTGAGTTGCTCTCCTCGTTGTGCGTGGAATCAGTTTTTAAAGTTGATATTTTCAGATATGTAACTGCATTTCATGGACACCAAAAACGCACTTGAATCACATGAGCTAAAATCCTAAGTTCAAGGCGAGAGCTGGACCACAGGGTGCAATCGAGATGTACTGTGAGAGAGATTCATTGCGATCTCAGTGACAGAATGCTCACAGCCCATTGGGAAACATCAGTGAAAAGTTATCCGAACTCGATTTTAAGTTTGCAAATGCATTGTGTAATCAGAATTGTCCAACTTTTGCATTCAGCTTCAAGGCTAAATATAGTCATTACTTGAGGGACTTAGTTGCCTTTGTTCATTCAAAAAAGTGTCACAACGGGAACATCCCTGAGGTGATTCCACAGAGTACAAATTGATGGCGCTCGAAATACATCAGCTCAGTTTTCAAGACAGACAGAGTTCCTGAAGTACGATTGTGCAGATTATTTCACACAGAGCATGCTTCTCCCAATTCAAGTGGTTCAGAAAATTTATTACATGATCCTTGCTATTATTGGTTTTCCTGGTAAGCGACTCCAATTTCTGCAGTTTTGTAACCATGAATGCGTGTACCCTCTGCTTTTATTCTCTGACTACTAGTGTTAAATTCTAATGCGTTATAGAGGCACCCGGTCTGTGAATTTATTTAGTGTAATTGAGAGGTTCAAAAATTCATGTTGCTGCAAATATATCTGTTTCAGCCACTTAGTCAATATAATTCAACATATGTATTGCAACACCACTGGATCTCACCAGTACAGTCAGGGACAGGATCTGTTATGAATATTAGAAAGGGATACTGCAGAAATGGAAGGAAACTTGCTGAATTTCTGAGGTTCATCATGCAATCTTTGCATTGCTGGCCCTTTGCATCAGTTGTGGGGTGTTTAATTTCGGATGTGATGGATAGGGTGTGACAAAAAGGAGGTCGTTTTTATTACTGAATGACTTCGAACAACTTGAATATAGCGTGAGCTGAAATGTTTCAGACAAGTGGAGAGAACTGTGTTGATCACTCCAATGCAAGGGTACCATAAGCCAAATTTTCCACTTAGACTAATATAGCTGCGATAATGAAATAAGACATTCACTATATTATAATACTGTACATCTGTGGATCCCATCTAGACCGTTATACTCTATCCCAATGACCTTTAGATACTAGGAACATATGCCAGTCTGGAATTTTGTTATGCGGGGGACATTAGTCAGTGTGGAAATTTGGACCTTAGTGGTGAGGAATTATTAAAAATTTCTGTCACTGCAGCATTTTACCTCGCGTTGATCGCGAATTGAAACAAAAACTGTTGACAGCTTTAAATGATATGATTCGATGTATTATTGTCACATTCATTGGTATGCAGTGAAAGGTATTTCCTTTGCGTGTTGTTCAGTCAATGCATTCCGTTTCCAGAAAAGGAAACGACGGAGTGCAAAATGTAGTGTTGACGTTATAGCTAGTGGGTAGCTGAAGTGTGCAGAATTGTAGTGTTACAGACACAGTTAAGGCAGAGAGAGAGATGGACTGAATGTGAGGTAGGTCCATTCAAAATTCTGATGAGAGCATGGAAGTAACTATTCTTGAGTTGGCTGTTGTATGACCTCAGACTTTTTATATGTTTTTCCCACTGGAAGCAGGTGGGAAAGAATAATTCCTGCTGCGTGCCGCCCTTAATAGCTGCTTTTCTGAGGCTGTAGGAAGTTTAGACAGAGTAAATGGATGGGAGGCTGGTTTGCGTGATGGGTTGGGATACATTCACGACCATTTTTGTAGTTTTTTTGCGGTTTGATAAGAACAGGAGCCACATCAGGCTTTGATATAAGCAGAAATAATTCTTTCTATGGCGCATCTGTGAAAGTTAATGAGAGTTTTCGCTGACATGCCAAATTCTCTTTGTCTTCTAGTAAACATAGACACATAGAAAAACTACAACACAAACAAATTGCGCCGAACATGTCCCTAACTGGTCGGCTTACCAAGAACCCGTTGTCTTACTAAGTTCCATGTACTTATCCAAAAGTCTCTTAAAACACCCAATCGAATCCGCCTGCACTGCTGGCAGCCAGTTCCACTCACTCAACGCCCTCTGAGTGAAAAAACTTACCCCCGACATCTCCTCTGTACCTAATCCCCAGCCCTAGCTAAAGTGGACTATTGGTAGGTTTTCTGACCTATAGTGTCAGCACGAGGAAACCAGGACAGGTTACTGGTGATCTGGACACCTATGTTTTGTTTTAAATGATTGATCTCCTGGTTCCTTTGAACTGCATCTTGTTTACAATCAGCAACAAGCGCGAGACACATTGTTCATTTTCCTATTAAACTACACAGAAAGACACTGATACTGACTACTCACAAGCAGAACATCATTTTTACACTAATTCTTTGTGTAACGGGCGATTTTACTTCGAGTTTATTTACTCTGGAAACGGAGTTCAGGGGGTTGAACTCTGAGGAGAGCCTGAATAAACGAGGCTTGTACTCGTTAGAGTTTAGAAGAATGAGGGGAGATCTCATTGAGACGTATAAGATGATGAATGGGATGGACAGGATAGAGGTGGAGAGACTCTTCTCGCTCAGGAAGGACAGTAGGACTGGAGGGCACAACCTCAAGATAAAGGGGCGGGGGGGCGCGGTTTAGAACGGAGTTGAGGAGGAACTTCTTTACTCAAAGGGTGGTGAATCTCTGGAATTCTCTGCCAGTTGAAGTGGTGGAGGCTGCCTCGCTCAATTTATTTAAGACGCGGGTTGATAGGTTTTTGATAGGCAAGGGGATTAAGGTTATGGGGAGAGGGCGGGAATGTGGAACTGAGCCACGACAGATCAGCCATGATCTTATTGAATGGCGGGGCAGGCTCGAGGGGCTAGATGGCCTACTCCTGCTCCTATTTCTTATGTTCTTATTTGGTTTAATGTTAATTAATTGCCTTCCCCAACTCAGTTCTGAATGAGCCACGAGTGTTGAATTTAATTATGTCTTTTCTCCTCCCGGATTATTGTTGGACTTACTTTAGTTAGCTAACTTCAGTTACTGATTTGCATTTTAACGGATTAGCTTTGATCTGTGATTCACAGTCTATTTAACACGTGAACAGGAGCTCTGTCCTTAGCTCATCAGAGTGTTCCACTTTGTGAAGGGTCACCAATAACTGAGGAACAGAAACATTGAGAGTTCATAATGTTGAGACCAGGCTGATAGCACAAAATAAATCTATTAATGGTGAAATTATTGGAAACTCACTGTTATTATTTTGGCGACTGTAATTCCACCTTCTCCAGTAAAGGAATTAGTTTGCATGCAATGAGTTATTCGGGTCTGGATTGCACTCCCTGGAATTGAGGGAGAGGCAGATTCAATCGACCCATTCAAGAGGAGATCACATGATTACATAAATAGAAACAAACTGCAAGCGAATGGGACAAATGCCAGGGAATGAGATTAAAACATAATATGAGGTGGTACTGACACCATGGGGTAATTGGTTTACTGTATAATCGGAAAAGACCTGTCTTTGATGGCACGGTAGCACCGTGGGTTAGCAGTGCTGCTTGAGAGCTCCAGGGACCTCTGAGAATCCCCAGAACTATCAGCAACTCCACCAAACTTCATGTCATCGGCAAACTTACCAATCAGATCACTCACATTTTCCTCCAGATCATTTATATATACTAAAAAAACAACAGCGGTCTCAGCTTTGATCCCTTGAGAACATCACTCGCGACAAATTTGCATTCTGGAAAACGCCCTTGCATTGCTAATCTCTATTTTGTATGAGAATGCTGTCTTATTCAATGTTGGAAAAGCATTTATGTCGAACAGAATGCGATGGCTGAATCGCATATGGTCAGGAACGCAATTCACCAAGATTTAAAAATAAATGCATTCTTTTTCCAAGTAATTTCTGTTACATTCTCAAATATTTAGTTGGAATAAAATTGATGCACATCACTTATTGAATCATTTGCTCACCTTTTATTATTCATGCAATTCTTTGATCAATTATACCTGACTAATGCAGAATGATTATCAGGGAGAGGAGGAGAAGTGGAATGGTTGCCTGAATCATTGAGCAAGGAGGAGGGAGAGGGTATTTTACCCATTCCAGGCAGGAGAAATGAGAGGGAGGAATGTTTAGTTCAATCACCGAGGTTCTGCTCTTCTATCCTGATGTGTGTCTCAGGGCAGCATGGCTGTGGCATGCCTGATCCTAGATACGATCGGGAAACTTATGATGTGTCCTGATCTCAGAGGTGACAAGTTTTCTTCCAGTCAGGAATAAAGTTTCCCGTTCCAGCAGTCTTTATAACAGAAGTGGGAACGAACAGCAGTGGAATGCTCAGTTCAATGTACATGCGATTCTTAGGAGGGAAAGGTCAGGATATTGCGTTTTCGATGGTAGGACCTGACTCGTGAATAAGTTTGTTCTGTGTAGCCATTTAATTCAGTGGGGATCTGGTTTGGTGAGATCGCCTAATCTGAGGGTGACGGTGTTTATAACTAGACTTGGGTTTGATGCTAGGTGTTGTGAAATTCAGCATGTACAAAACAGGAAAGCATCTGATTCTGGGAGCAATGGCCATGGGATACATCAGATCCTGAAAATTTCAGCCAGTATTCCCAAGCAGCATTCCATTCTGGATGGGGGCCGGTCTGCTGGGCTGTCCTTTTCTGTTGGGGCTGGCTCTGGGCATCACGGCAATTCCCGTAGCTCATCCTCGGTGTATTTTTTAATAGAACATAGAACATAGAACACTACAGCACAAACAGGCCCTTCGGCCCACGAGTTGCGCTGATCACATCAACACCTACCAATCTATAGACCTATCTATAACCCCCAATCCCATTAAACCCCATATACTCATCCAGAAGTCTTTTAAAAGACCCCAGCGAGTTCGCCTCCACCACCACTGACGGCAGCCGATTCCATCCACTCACCACCCTCTGAGTGAAAAACTTACCCCTAACATCACTTCTGTACTTTCCTCCCCGCACCTTAAATCTGTGTCCTCTCGTAGCGACCATTTCAACCCGGGGAAATAGCCTCTGAGAATCCACCCTATCTATTCCTCTCAACATTTTATAAACTTCTATCAGGTCGCCTCTCAACCTTCGTCTCTCCAGGGAGAAGAGTCCCAGCTCCCTCAACCTAACTTCATAAGGCATGCCTCCCAATCCAGGCAACAGCCTTGTAAATCTCCTCTGTACCCTTTCAATAGCTTCTACGTCTTTCCTATAGTGAGGCGACCAGTACTGCGCACAGTACTCCAAATGAGGCCTGACAAGGGTCTTAATGATGGGGAAAACCACTCTTCAAACTGAAATCGACATCACAGGTTGAGTAGGAGAATCCTGGGGGAAACAGGAGAGTGAGCACCAACGCCCTGGAGGCAGTAGCCTGCCATATCGTTGTTCTCATAGCGATAAAATCGGGATTGGTCAGCTTGGAGATTACATTGATGCCAGTTTGAAGGTGAAAAACAAATAACACACGGTTGATCTTAAATTCCATCTTTACCTGTTGGAGGTCAGGAACAGGGTTCGTTTGAGTTGTAATTATCATTCTTTTCTTTTTCTCTGACAGTCAATTTACTGGGAATTGTGGTCTTGTCCCGAGGAAAATGTGGCCTCTCTAACTGCACCACTTGCTATCTGGTGGCCATGGCATTCGCGGATCTACTGGTCATGTTCACAGAGGTCATACTATTTCAGTTGAATTTCTATTATTTCCCACGGTGTTTCCTGGACATCACCCCTGTGTGCACCGTCACCTATGTCCTGCGGCGTGCAGCCATAGACTGTTCTGTCTGGTGCACCATCGCATTTTCTTTAGATCGATTTGTGGCCATTTGCTGTCAGCAAGTGAGAACGAAATACTGCACCTTGAAAACAGCAGCTCTGGTTGTTGCAGTGACCTGCACTCTGCTCTGTTTAAAAAACATCCCGTTCTACTTTACTTTTGAACCTGCTGCAATAATAGACAATGTACCGTGGTTCTGTTATGATAATCCAAGCTATTATACCGATTCTGGGTGGATTGCATTCGACTGGTTTGACACAATATTAACTCCATTGCTCCCATTCGCTTTAATTCTGCTGCTCAACACTCTGACCATCAGGCAGGTTATAGTGGCCAGTAGAGTGCGTCAGGCACTGAAAAAACAGAACAAAGGAGAGAATCACAGTGACCGAGAGATGGAGAGCAGGAAGAAATCAATGATCTTACTCTTCAGCATATCCGGAAGCTTCATATTTCTGTGGTTGTTGTTTGTTATAGATTTCATGTATTATACCATAACCAGGAAAGATATCAATTATTATTCTATATCTGAATACACATTTCAACAATTTGGATTTATGTTTCGGAATTTGAATTGTTGCACAAACACATTTATTTATGCAGTGGTTCAGTCCAAATTCAGAGAGCAGGTCAAGAACATACTGAAATATCCGTTTGCATCAATTATTCAACGAATTACGAAACAGAACATCTGACAGCGGGCCAAATGCCTGTTTGCAATTTTGGAGTGGCAAAATTGTACTGTTGTCCCCAGACCCCCAAGAGACTCAGAAGTAGCATATAACTGCTGCAGAATATAAAGTGGACAAGAGGTGATGTGAGATCGCTGCCTATCAGACAGTGGGGAAAAATACATTCTAATGGCCACGAAAGTCAAACAGGGTGCTGCAGAATTGAGTGTTGTCCACCCCTCATAATCACCAGCACTCGATATGGGAACAAACAGCATCCTCAGACAATCATACTCATTTGTCCACTCATGTAAAGATTCTTCAGACAATTAAGCAGTTCGTCCCTCTGACTGACATCCAACAATCAGTGGGCTGCCTCGGGGTGATCGGTGAGCTGCCAGCAATTAAGAACATAAGAACATAAGAAATAGGAGCGGGAGTAGGCCATCTAGCCCTTCGAGCCTGCCCCACCGTTCAATAAGATCATGGCTGATCTGAAGTGGATCTGTTCCTCTTTCCCGCTGTCTCCCCTTAATTCTCCTGTCTATCAGAAACCTATCTACCCGTGTCTTATCCTTCTAAACTCCGACGAGTACAGACCCAGTCTCTTTAGTCTCTCTTCATAGCTCAACCCCCTCATCTCCGGTATCAGCCTGGTAAACCTCCTCTGCACTCCCTCCAAGGCCAATATATCCTTGTGCAAGTGCGGCGAACAAAACTGCACACACTACTCCAGCTGCGGCCTCACCAGTGCCCTGTACAGTTGCAGCAAGACCTCCCTACTTTTATATTCTACCCCCCTCGCTATAAAGGCCAGCATCCCATTCGCTATTTAGCCCTGCCTTTTGGCGAATCACAGTGTATCAGAAAATGAATACTGTCTGAAGTCTGCCTGTCATCTTGTCTGTCCAATGTGAGTGTTTCTGTACCTGGATGGTAAATGTGTTACCCAACTAGGAAGCTTTGATCTCTGTGAGAAGTCCTGGCAAAATGAGAAGAGACTCCAAATTCCAATCGAAAGGCAAATCCTTGTGTCCTGGTGATGGACATCCGAACAGGAACAGATCAACGTTTTTACAACACATTCAATAATGTTAATGTGGCCTTTCTGTTTGACTGTGGCAGCTTTGATACTAATAACTTACTGATACTGAGACTGCACAGCAATCCTAGAACTAAATGGGAATACAGAGCCAAAATAAAAATCAATGCAGTGCAATGGTGACTTTCTGATATGAATTCAAGTGGCAGCAAGCAACAGAAATACAGAGCGCCAGAGAAGGAAATCAAGTGAAAAATCTCTGACGCAGAGATTTGGAAGGGAGGAAAGGCCATTCGGCCCGTTCTATCTGCAGCAGCTATTCCAAATGTTGTGTTTTCCCTGTCTCCATCCGGGAACAATGATTCTTCCTCTCTTTGCAGGTGAAAGATGTAGATGCATAAATTGAATCTCCCTTTAGATCATTCTTCATCTCTGGCCCCAAACACGCGGTGAAATAAAAGGCTATCTGTTGCATCCAGTGTGTTTCTTTTGTGAATTGTCCGAAATCTGCGGCCTTTGACAAATGGGAAGTGAAACGCCCTGTTTACTCTGAGCACCAAGCCGTACTTTCATATTGGTGTACAGCCAAACAAAGATCAACACAGCCCGGAGAAACAGGCCATTTTAACATTATCAGTGACCCCTCCTCCACCCATGAACCTTATCTATTGTTTTTATGGCCATCCACATTGAGGGAAAACTAATTTAGGGACAATTTATTCCTGCCAATCAGCCTAAGAGTACATCTTTGGGGTGTGGGAGGAAACCCGGAGCACGCGGAGAAAACCCACGCAAGCACGGGGAGAATGTGCAAACTCCCACAGACACCGACCCAAATCCATGTAACTGCACAGCAATCAGTGATAGTCACTGAGCTGTCGCATTGCCCGTCAGTTGGTCCAGTTTAAGCACACACTAACGAGGGGAAGCACTAGGCAACTCTCGAAGCAACATCCCAAGAGCAGCCTTCGCATGACCCACCGCGTGTCTGCCCCCTGTTGGAGGTGGATTGATGTGTTACACAAAGAGTGATGGGTGCCTGGAAGCCACTGTCAGGGGAGGTGCTGGAAGCAGATACAATGGTGACTTTTACAAGTACATGAAGTAGGATGGGGAATCGAGGGACATGGTCCTGGGAAGAGTCGGGGGTTTTAGTTCAGTCGGGTGAATTGTTCAGTGCTTGTTTCTGTGCTGTAATTATTGTTGATGTTTGAGCAGACAGATCCTCCTCAAATCTTATCACTGTGTCGGCTTCAAACACGTCCTCTGGCAGCTCTCAAGGCATCCACCAATCTCTATGTGAAAAACCTCTCCCCTGTCGCTCCCTTAAACATATGAACATAAGAAATAGGAGCAGGAGTCGGCCATCCAGCCCTTCGAGCCTGCCCCGCCATTCAATAAGATCATGGCTGATCTGAAGTGGATCAGTTCCACTTTCCCGCTTTCTCCCCTTAATTCCCCTGTCTATCCGAAACCGATCTACCCGTGACTTAAATATATTTAGTGAGGCAGCATCCACCACTTCAACGGGCAGAGAATTCCAGAGATTCACCACCCTTTGAGTGAAGAAGTTCCTCCTCAACTCCGATCTAAACTGCACCCCCCCCCCCCCCGTTTATCTTGAGGCTGTGCCCCCTAGTCCTGCTGTCCTTTCTGAGCGGGAAGAATCTCTCTACCTCTACCCTATCCATCCCATTCATCATCTTATACGTTTCAATAAGTTCCCCCCTCATCCTCCTAAACTCCAATGAGTCCAGGCCCAGTCTATTCAGCCTCTCCTCATAGTCCAAACCCCTCATCTCCGGTATCAGCCTAGTGAACCTCCTCTGTTCTCCCTCCAAGGCCAAAATATCCTTGTGCAAGTGCAGCGACCAAACCCTCAAGTTTCCCCCTCTCACCGTGAACCTGTGCTCGTTTTAATTGACGGTTCTGCCCTTGGCAAAAAAAACCCTCTGGCAGCCCATCCTGCCCCGAGCTTTCATAATTCTACAGATCATTCTCAGTCCCCCCCTCAGCCTCCACCCTGGCAGTGAAAGATTTTTAAGTTATCCAACGTCTCGTCATAGCCAACACGATGGAGACCCAGGCAACTCCAGCCTAAGCAAGGTTGTGTATAGCTGCTGTAGAACATGGAACATAGAACACTACAGCACAAACAGGCCCTTCGGCCCACGGGTTGCGCCGATCACATCAACACCTACCAATCTATAGACCTATCTATAACCCCCAATCCCATTAAATCCCATATACTCATCCAAAAGTCTTTTAAAAGACCCCAGCGAGTTCGCCTCCACCACCACTGACGGCGGCCGATTCCATTCACTCACCACCCTCTGAGTGAAAAACTTACCCCTAACATAAGACTGGTCGGCGCAACATTGTGGGCCGAAGGGCCTGTTCTGCGCGGTAATGTTCTATGTTCTATCACCTCTGTACTTGCCTCCCCGCACCTTAAACCTGTGTCCTCTCGTAGCGACCATTTCAACCCGGGGAAAAAGCCTCTGAGAATCCACCCTATCTATTCCTCTCAACATTTTATAAACTTCTATCAGGTCGCCTCTCAACCTTCGTCTCTCCAGGGAAAAGAGTCCCAGCTCCCTCAGCCTATCTTCATAAGGCATGCCTCCCAGTCCAGGCAACATCCTTGTAAATCTCCTCTGTGCCCTTTCAATAGCTTCAACATCCTTCCTATAGTGAGGCGACCAGAACTGTGCACAGTACTCCAAATGAGGCCTGACAAGGGTCTTATAAATATGATTTTTTTTTTTAGCTCTTGCCATCATTTCAGGCGACTGTGCTCAAGTCTCCAATCATCTCAACCAACGTTTCGAGTCTAGATGAGCCTTCCACAGGACTGGCACAGGACGAGCTAGATTCGAAACATTGACTCCATTCTCTCCCCACAGACGCTGCCAGACCTGCTGAGATTTTCCAGCATTCCTTCTTTTTCTTTTGGAGTCCAACTTCCACAATGTTTTTCTCCCCCCCGCCAAGCAAATCTGTTTCGTATTATATCCTCTGGCAATCTCCAGCACCATTAGCAATTCCACCAGTCTTCATGTCATCTGCAAAATTACTCATCAAACCCGCCACATTTTCCTCCAGATGATTTATATTTCAGACTAACAACAGAGGTCCCAGCACCGAATCCTGTCCAACGCCACTAGCTACAGATATTATTTGTGAAAAACACCGTTCCATCGCTTTTCTCCATTTCATAAGAACATAAGAACATAAGAACATAAGAAATAGGAGCAGGAGTAGGCCATCTAGCCCTTCGAGCCTGCCCCGCCATTCAATAAGATCATGGCTGATCTGTCGTGGCTCAGTTCCACTTTCCCGCCCTCTCCCCATAACCCTTAATCCCCTCTCTTATCAAGAACCCATCAACCCGCTTCTTAAAAATATTTAGCGAGGCAGCCTCCACCACTTCAACGGGCAGAGAATTCCAGAGATTCACCACCCTTTGAGTGAAGAAGTTCCTCCTCAACTCCGTTCTAAACCGCCTCCCCTTTATCTTGAGGCTGTGCCCCCTAGTCCTACTGTCTTTTTTGAGCGGGAAGAGTCTCTCCACCTCTATCCTATCCATCCCATTCATCATCTTATACGTCTCAATGAGATCTCCCCTCATTCTTCTAAACTCTAACGAGTACAAGCCTAGTTTATTCAGCCTCTCCTCATAGCTCAATCCCCTCAACTCCGGTATCAGCCTAGTAAACCTCCTCTGCACTCCCTCCAGGGCCAAAATATCCTTGCGCAGGTGCGGCCAGTTATATTTCCTATAACTAAGTGAGCTCTATCCGTTTCGCTAACCCACCGCATCTCATTTTAGCTGTTCTGCCAGTTTGCCATGGGGAACCCTGTGAAATGCTTTGCTAAAGTTCAGATAAACGGCATCCACATCCGTTCCCTCATCAATAATCTTTGTCACCTCTTCAGAAAGCACAATCAAGTTGGTGAGACGAGACCTATTCTGTTCAAAACAGCTCTTTCTTTCAGCGATTGTCCATTTCCTTCTAAAATGTGCCCATATCCTGCACCTCAGCTTCTTTATACAAAGCTTTCCCAGCACTGACTTCAGGCTCACCGGCCTACAACTTTCTGGATTATCCCCGCTTCAATTCTTGAACAAGGGAAGGACATTGGCTATTTTCCTGTCTTCTCCAGCCTCGTTTCTGTATCTAAGAAGATGTGAAGATATCTATTAAGACCCCAGCTCTTTCTTCCCTTGTGTTCTCCAAAACAACCTGGGATAGATCCAATATGTCCCCGGGGACTTGTCTACCTCAGTGCAAAGGAAGATACTTAGCACTTCCTCCTTCGATATATTGCCATTCTTAGAGGGTTAACACACCAATTCCTGGCCTCAAAATCCGTCATGTCCTTCCCTTTTTGTATACCAAGACAATGCATGGCGGGACAGTGGTTAGCACTGCTGCCTCACAGGAACAGGGACACTGTGTCAATTCCCACCTTGGATCACTGGCTGTTCTCCCCACATCTGACTGGGTTTCCTTCAGCTGTTCACTTTCCTACCAAAGTCCAAAAAAAATGCTGGGAATTTGCGTTGGCCATATTAAATCCACCCTCAATGTACCCCTACAGGTGCAGGAGTGTGACAACCAGGGATTTTCACAGTGACTTCCAACTTCAGTGTAGTGTAAATATAAATTTGCCCGTGTCTCTATAAATCAATTAAAAATCACTCATTAAAGATCTCAACCACTTCCTGTGGTTCCGTCCTTAACTTCCTCCATTGTCCTCGTGGTGTGCCTATTCTTTGTCTTGCCAGCCTCCTGCTTTTGATATGTGCATAAAAGTCTCGGGGTTCCCCTCAACCCTGTTTGTTAGAAGCATTTCATAACATATTTTAGTCTCCAAATTCCACTTTTAAGTTCCTTCCAACTTTGACCAAACCCCTCAAGGACTTCGCCAATTTTTAGATGCCAAGACGTATGATACACTTCATTTATCCTTGGGACAAAGCTTGCAATTTCCTTTGTCATCCATGGTTCTAAATCCTGCGATTTCAACCCTTCATTTTGGCAGTACCAGGCCTGACCTGTAATTTGGCGTTTATCATCTGGCATTTAAAAACCTTCCATTTGCCTCACTCGGGGGTCACTGTTATCCTTACCTATGACTTCCTGAACTCTTGTAGAATTCCGATGACTCAACAAAAAATCTCCCCCAGTAAATAATCTATCACCTGCCCGGCTCATTTCCCTACAGCAAGTCTCGTATGGATCACTCCGTGCTTGGATTATCAACATAATGTACCGAAAAAACCATCCTGTGCACATCTAACAAATTCCTCCCCTTCTGAGCCCCTGGCTAAAAGGGAGTTCCATTCAATGCGGAGGACATTAGCGTCACCCACCACACAAAATAAAACAGCTTTTTCAACATGTTCAGTATCTAACTACACAACTGCTTCTCTGTCTGCTGCGGGCTGGTGAGAGGCCAAAGTACCCTCCAGCATTGCGATTTCACCTCCACACATAATCCATCCAATCTGTCCTCCATCAGCACTGCAGCAATGTGCTCCCTAACTCGCAACACAACTCCCCCAACCCTTTTCCTTCCCCTTCTGCCACGTCCAAATGCATGATATCCTGGAATATTAATTAAACAGCCTGTCCTGTCTCTCTTTTAACCATAATTCCGTCTCCTTCACGATAGCATTGGAACGAGATTGGATCAGACAGGCTAGGAAGGTGTTTGTCTGGAGTAAGGGGAAATACGAAGAAGTCAGGAAGTTACTTGGACAAATAAACTGGAAGGAGGCGTTCTTGGGGAAAAGTACAGAAGGAAGGTGGTGGATATTCAAGGAATGTTTGTCTGGAGCTCTACACGACAACGTTCCGATGGGACAACGAGGTTTTGGTATGTCGCGGGAACCGCGGTGCACGAAGGTTGTGGTGAACCTGGTCAGGAGGAAAAGGAAGGTGTACAAAAGGTTCAGGGAGGTAGGAGATGTTAAGGATCTAGAGGAGGAGAAGGATTGTAGAAAGGAGCTTAAAAGGGAAATTAGGAGAGCCAGAAGGGGTCATGAGAAGGCCTTGGCGGGTAAGATTAAGGAGAATCCCAAGGCCTTCTATAAATATGTGAAAAGTAAACGGATGAGAAGAGGAGGGATAGGACCTATAAAAGGTGAAGGGGGAAAGGCCTGTGTGGAACCAGAGGAAATGGCAGAGGTGCTTAATGAGTACTTTGCCTCAGTATTCACGGTGGATTCTGAGGGACAAGATTTCTGAGCATTTGGAGAGGTTTAGCATGATCAGAAACAGTCAGCATGGTTTTGTCAAGGGCAGGTCGTGCCTTACGAGCCTAGTTGAGTTCTTCGAAAATGTGACTGAACACATTGACGAAGGAAGTGCAGTGGACGTGGGTTACATGGACTTCAGCAAGGTGTTTGATAAGGTCCCCCATGCAAGACTTCTTGAGAAGGTGAGAGGGCATGGGATCCAAGGGGCTTTGGACTTGTGGATCCAGAACTGGCTTGCCTGCAGAAGGCAGAGAGTGGTTGTGGGTGAGTCTTTTTCTGCATGGAGGTGGGACACCAGTGGAGTGCCCCAGGGATTTGTTCTAGGACCCTTGCTGTTTGTCATTTTCATAAATGACCTGGATGAGGAAGTGGAGGGATGCGTTAGTGAGTTCACCGACCACACGAAGGTCGGTGGTGCTGTGGATGTTCTGGAGGGATGTCAGAAGTTGCAGCAGGTCATAAATAGGATGCAAGACTGGTCGGAGAAGTGGCAGATGGACACCAACGCGGATAAATGTGTAGTGGTCCATTTTGGCAGGACCAATGGGATGAACGAGCACACTATCAAGGGCAGGAGTCTTAGCAGTGTTGAAGAGCAGAAGGATCTTGGGGTCCGGGTCCACAGGACTCTTAAATCGGCCTCGCAGGTGGAGGATGCGGTCAAGAAGGCGTATGGTGTACTGGCCTGCATTAATCGAGGGATTGAGTTTAGGAGTCGGGAGGTAATGCTGCAACTTTATAGGACCCTTGTCAGGCCCCACTTGGAGTACTGCGCGCAGTTCTGGTTGCCTTACTATAGGAAGGACGTAGAAGCTATTGAAAGGGTACAGAGGAGATTTACAAGGATGTTGCCTGGACTGGGAGGCATGCCTTATGAAGTTAGATTGAGGGAGCTGGGACTCTTCTCCCTGGAGAGACAAAGGTTGAGAGGCGACCTGATAGAGGTTTATAAAAAGTTGGGAGGAATAGATAGGGTGGATTCTCAGAGGCTATTTCCCCGGGTTGAAATGGTCGCTCCGAGAGGACACAGATTTAAGGTGCGGGGAGGAAAGTACAGAAGTGATGTTAGGGGCAAGTTTTTCACTCAGAGGGTGGTGAGTGAATGGAATCGGCTGCCGTCAGTGGTGGTGGAGGCGAACTCGCTGGGGTCTTTCAAAAGACGTCTGGATGAGTACATGGGGTTTAATGGGGTTGGGAGTTATAGATAGGTCTATAGATTGGTAGGTGTTGATGTGATCGGCGCAACTCGTGGGCCGAAGGGCCTGTTTGTGCTGTAGTGTTCTATGCTCTATGTTCAGTGTTTATGTACCCCACATCCCCCACTTTCAGAATTCCTCTGAGTTTGCTCTAGCTGTGGCACCCTTGCTAACTCACCCATCACCCCAATTCCCCCTACCACGGCACCATCACTTGCCATCGCAGAAGATACAGCAATCCAGAAGATTCTTCCTGTCTCCAATCCTCAAACACTATTTTCCATTGCCAGGGAAAAAAAATCATTTGTGTGAGCTTCAATTCATTCTATTGCATTCGACACCACCTTAGACTGATCTGCATCTCAGATTGGATGAATGTTTTGTGATATATCACTGCTCAGCAGGTACACATGAACCAAAACATTTTATCCCTTAATTTACAACACAACATCCGTCCTTCTTGACCTTAGATTCATCGTTTGCCTGCTGCAACGTTCTAGTGAAGCCCAACACACACTTGAGTAGCACCTTATCTTCCAGTTCGACACAATACAACACCGAAAATTAAACACTGACTTCTACAGTGATGTTTTTGACTCTTTTACTCCGCAGGTGTGTCGGTCCAACTTGTTGTCTAATGAGGGGCATGCACGCGATGGGTCGTGCGGGGGCTGCTCTTGGATGTTTCGAGCGTGGCCTAGTACTTCACGTCATTTGTGTACGCTTAAAACTGGACCAGCAGATGGGCACCACAACAGCTCAGTGACTATCACTGCTGGCTGTGCAGATACATGGATTTGGGCCGGTGTCTGTGGGAGTTTGCGCATTCTCCCCCTGCTTGCGTGGGTTTCCTCCGGGTGCTCCGGTTTCCTCCCACACCCCAAAGATATGCTCTTAGGCTGATTGGTGCAACAAATTATCCCGAAATTATTCACCCCTGAATCTGGTTTCCAATGGGGGAACCATAAGCATAGACATGGGTCAAGGGAGGTGTAGGAAAATGCTTTGTTAAGATGGCGGCGCGGGCTCGTTGGGCCGAAGGGCCTGTTTCCCGTGCTGGGTTGTTCTTTGTTCGACAGATTTCAACTGCCACCTTTCTCCACCATCTTACCTTTTGTATGATACAGGAGGCACGCTTTGTTCCAGTGACTCACCCCCAACCCAATCCGCCCACCACACCCCACGGATCACACATCTGTTTTTCTTAGGTTTTGTCCTGAATTAACTGTGACCTTTATTATCCCAATAACACATCTTGATATCTTATCTTGTAGCAGCTGTGAGCACCTCCTTCCCTCATTAAAGCTTTCTCTAAATGGTGACCTACAGAAAGCTGATGAAGTATCTCTCATTTTCCAGAAATCACTGACCTCCAGCTTTGCTGTAGCTAATCCAGAGACTCTTATGGAACAAATATCCAGCAGATTTCTCGCACTCTGAAGCAGAGTCATACAAATTCGACACGTCATGACTTTATCTGTCAACAGATGCTGGCAGACGTGTTGGGGTTTTCAGTACGGACTGTTTTTGACCTGGTGTGTTGTCTATTCCTTTCTGGGGGGGTTTGAGCAGGGTTTGGGTTAATTGTTAAGGTGTCGAAAAAGTCAACTTGTGCATTGTATTTTGGGGCCTGCGGAGGGTGGCTGGGGCGGGGAAGGGGGTGGTGCTGAGGGTGGCAGGGGCTATGGGATTGCAATTGTTTTGAACAGATATCCACGGTGTCCATAAATTGTACCGTTTGTATAACTGGATACCAGGTGTGCAAGAGTTATGCATTTGAAGCAGAAACTTGGTAACGTCATTCCTATTATAATGTTTAGATTTCCGATATAACTCTTTAGAGTAATTATCTGCTAATCTTAAACAGGAAAACAGATCAGATAAGATGCGGATTATAGAACATAGAACACTACAGCACAAACAGGCCCACAAGTTCGGAATCAAGTAGATAGGGTTGTGCGGAAGGCATACGGTGTCTTGGCGTTTATTGGTAGGGGGATTGAATTTAGGAGCCGCAGTGTGATGTTGCAACTGTACAAAAGTCTGGTGCATCCGCACTTGGAGTATTGTGTGCAGTTCTGGTCCCCACATTATAGGAAGGATGTGGAGGCTTTGAAAAGGGTGCAGAGGAGGTTTACCAGGATGTTGCCTGGTATGGAGGGAAGGTCCTATGAGGAGAGACTGAGGGGTTTGAGGTTGTTTTCGTTAGAAAGAAGGCGGCTACGAGGGGACCTTTTTGAAACATATAAGATGATTAGAGGTTTAGATAGCGTGGACAGTGATAGCCTTTTTCCTCGGATGGAAAAAGCTAGCACGAGGGGGCATGGCTTTAAATTAAGGGGTGGTAGTTATAGGACGGATGTCAGGGGTAGGTTCTTTACCCAGAGGGTGGTGAGGGATTGGAATGCCCTGCCTGCTGCAGTTGTAAACGCGCCTAGTTTGGGGGCGTTTAAGAGATCCGTGGACAGGTTTATGAATGGAAAGGGATTGGTTTAGGTTAGAGGGTCATTGTTTTTTTAACTGGTTGGCGCAACATCGTGGGCCGAAGGGCCTGTTCTGCGCTGTAATGTTCTATGTTCTAAGTTCTAAGTTGCTCCGATAACATCCGTACCTACCAAGCCCGAGAACTATCTGTAACTCCCAATCCCATTAGATCCCATATACTCATCCAGAAGTCTTTTAACAGACCCCAGCGAGTTCGCCTCCACCACTGCCGACGGCAGCCGATTCCACTCACTCACCACCCTCTGAGTGAAAAACTTACCCCCAACATCTCCTCTGTACCTGCTCCCCAGCACCTTAAACCGGTGTCCTCTCGTAGCGACCATTTCAGCCCTGGGAAATAGCCTCCGAGAATCCACCCTATCTATACCTCTCAACATTTTATAAACCTCTATCAGGTCGCCTCTCATCCTTCATCTCTCCAGGGAGAAGAGTCCCAGCTCCCTCAACCTATCTTCATAAGGCATGCCTCCCAATCCAGGCAACATCCTTGTAAAAGTTTTTGAATACTAGTTTCACTATCTGACCCATACCAAGCGGTGTTTAGTTACTTACGTTTTTCACATACTGTCTGGAGATACAACATGTCTGACCTCCCATTTCATCTGTCTCATGCAGTTAATTTGGTTGCAATTGTTATCCTGTCCACCACAAACATGTGGCCTTTTCACCTGCTCGCTACATTGTCACCATGGAAATAGCCAATTTACTGCTCATTGTAATGCAGATCATAATGCGACGGATCAACATATATTATTTCCCAAGTTTCTTCCTTCCTAGGTCTCACGGCTATGTGTGGAGTGTGAGAAGTAATGTAATTTTTAAGGCTGCAAGAGCTAACAGTAACGAGTTCAGCAACATACAGAAAGGGGGAGGCACATGACAGACAGTTGACTGAGTTCGGGACAGTGATGAGATTAAGCGCAGAATGGGAGATTGAGAGAGTGTTAATTGAAGGAATGACACAGTACAAGCCATTTACAGTGTTTAAAGCCAGATAAGGGGGAATAACACAATACAAGCCATTACAGTGTTTAAAGTTAACAAGGTTAACAGCCAAATAAGGGGGAATAACACAATGCAAGCCATTACAGTGATTAAAGTTAACAAGGTTAACTGCCAAATAAGGGGGAATAACACAATACGAGCCATCACAATGTGTAAAAAAAAACAGTATAAAATGTGCTGTAAATCTATGTAAGGTGTGCGCACCAGCCCACCCGATCTTGCAAGATTGTATTGTATAATAAACTGTGATCGAACGAGACAGCCCGTGGTCGTCTAAGTCTACAATCGGGATCGGGAGAAAAGGGGAATATATCGGGAGGGCTACCGGCTGGGGAATTTGCCCCTGGCGCTCCGAACTCGACTGGTGGAAACCTAACGGTGTCAACGAAACCAAGAGTTGTCTGGTGGCTGCCACGCTAGCGGGTATCTGGCGGAAACGGCCGGTAACGAAACTAACAATTTGGGGGCTCGTCCGGGATAGCTTATATACCCGGCCCTCTCGCTTGGACTAGGGAATTGATCTCAGTAATAACCAGACGCGTCACCGTGTATATTTACACAGAATTACTGAGTTCAGAACCCGACCACGAGCGAGACAAAAAAAAACTTCTAATTGGGCTTAAACTAAAGATAAAGTAAGAACCACTGGCTGCTCTCGGGGTCTGATTCAGTGCCCCGGGTTTTTCAGCTCAAATTGTGTTTAGGTTTAACGGACGAAGGGACGTACAGGAATAAAGGTCAGACAACTCCGTGCACGGGGCAAGGTAAGAGAATTACACTCCAAGGACAAAATTACGGTTAGAAGTTGAGAGTGGTTTCTTCCTTGTTTGACCACATAATAGGACAGTTCTGTTTGAGGGTTTGGAAGCAACCCAAGAGGACGAGGTGACCTATTATGGGAGGAAAACCGTCTAAGACGAGAGACGGAAGGAGAAGTAAGGCAAAGGGGTCAAACGGCATACCGCCGGATAGTCCGTTGGGAATAAAATTAAGTAATTGGGAAGATTCTGAGAAAACCCGGGGCCTCAATCGGAAAGTAATGATTAAGTATTGTTGTTTTATTTGGACTAAGGAACCAATCCGACCACCGACCGTCTTCTGGCCAAAATACGGTTCGGACGAAGATTGGGTATGTCAACTGTTAAACTTGTGTGTAAATGGAAGGTCAAAGCCAAACCCTGAAGAGATAAAATATGCAGCTTGTTGGGAGGGATCCGGTCCCCTGAATACCTCTCCGCCGTTAAACGTGTTTGCCATGTCCCCCCATCAGGGTAGTCAGTCCCGTCGTAGTCAGTCCCGTCCGTGGGAAGTATTGGACGTTTTGCCACCCCCGCCGGCCCCTAGACCCCACTCGCCCCCACCCTACGACGGGTCCCGCGACAAACCCAAGGGAGACACCACAGATGGACAAAGAGACACCCCCGGCCCTTCCAGGGAAGACCCCGGGCCATCAGCATCTAAGACTTCCTCACTGTCGGAGTCAGAGTCCTCGGGACCGAGTACTAGAAGTAAAACTAGGGAACAAAAAGAGGCCAGGCAGCAGGTTGAGAACAAAAAACCCCAAGAAGTGGTTAAAATGAAACCCCTTCGAGAGGTCCCCTTTGGGGGGGGAGATACGGGATATGTGATAGTCCCTTTAAATACCGGGGATATCAGGCAATTCAAGAAAGAGCTGCCACCTTTATTAGAGGACCCCGAGGCGGTGGCAGCTCAACTTGACCAATTCCTGGGTCCTAACTTGTATTCATGGCAGGAGTTGGAGGCCATGATGAGAGTATTATTTAATTATGATGAGAGGAGTATGATCAGGAAGAAGGCTATGGAAATTTGGGACCGCGAACACCAACAGGGGGTCCAGGGCGAGGAGAAATATCCCCTCCAAGACCCAGATTGGGACCATAATACCCAGATTGGGAGAACTCATATGTCCGATCTCCGGAATTTGATAATTAGGGGAATACAGACCTGTGTCCCCAAACAACAGAATCTAAGTAAAGCTTTCGAGGTTTCCCAAGGTAAAGATGAGTCACCCAGTGCGTTCCTGGATAGACTTAGGGAATCGGTCCGGAAATACTCCAGCCTCGATCCAGATGGGGAAATAGGACGAGGAATGTTGAAAGTCCACTTTGTCACCAAATCCTGGCCAGACATACAAAAGGAACTGCAGAAAATTGAGGACTGGAGTGGGAAAGATATTGGGGATCTGTTGCATGAAGCGCAGAGAGTGTTTGTTCAGAGGGACGTGGTAAGGGAGAAACAAAAAGCCAAGATGATGGTAGCCGCTGTAAGGGAAGTTTGCAAATCCACAGGGATGGTAGAAGAAGGACGAACGGAAGGTAGAGGACGGTCTAGAGGAGGTTGGCATAACGGAGGGAGGGAAAACCGCGGCCGGGGCCGTGGACGACCCTATGGAAACGGACGACTGCGACCGGCCGGGTGTTACCATTGCGGCCGATTGGGACATTTTAAAAGGGAATGCCCAGACTTAAGGGAGGAGCGAGAGGGGATCTATGAGATGGAGTACTCGGTAGACTAGGGAGACCGGGGGGCACTCGAAATAAGGGCCTACCAAGAACCCCTGGTAAACTTGAGGGTGGGCCAGAAAAGGGAGGAGGTAACGTTTTTAGTAGATACAGGCGCCGGGAGGTCTGCAATCCCCATTCATCCCGAAGGGAGTAATTACCAAACTCGTTCGCTTAACATTTCAGGGGTAAAAGGGGGGGTTTTCCGGGCCCGGCTTTTCACTCCTTTAGAAATTGAATGGGAGGGCGAGAGGGTCACGGCAGAACTCCTTCACCTGCCCCATCTATCTTACGGACTGATGGGCCCAGACTTAATAGTAAAATTTGGGATTCAAATTAGTGTGGGAGAAAATGAAGAATTGCTGATCTCTATGGCTTACCT
Source organism: Carcharhinus amblyrhynchos (assembly GCF_965287045.1). NCBI lineage: Eukaryota > Metazoa > Chordata > Chondrichthyes > Carcharhiniformes > Carcharhinidae > Carcharhinus > Carcharhinus amblyrhynchos. The sequence goes on from NW_027649787.1 coordinate 1,216,560, forward strand.
AGATGAACAGCAAATGGAACAAATAAACCCCAAAGTGTGGACGGCCAAGGGTAATCGTGGAAGACTATCGGTGACCCCCATAAAAGTTACCCTAAAGGCAGGAAGCCCGGAGGTACAAGTCCGACAGTACCCGATCTCCTGGGAGGGGCGCCGGGGACTCAGCGGGGTGGTACGGGAGTTAATTTCAGATGGGTTGATAGAGCCCTGTATGTCCCAGTATAATTCCCCCATTCTGCCTGTCCGGAAACCTGATGGTAACTACAGGATGGTCCAGGACTTAAGAGAAATAAATAAAATTGTACAAATCCGTCACCCGGTAGTCCCTAACCCCTACACCATCCTAGGGCGGATTCCGCCAGACCACAGCTGGTTCAGTGTGGTGGACTTAAAGGACGCCTTCTGGGCATGTCCCCTTGACCCAGATAGCCGAGACCTGTTCGCCTTTGAATGGGAAGACCCGGACACGGGAAGAAAACAACAATACCGGTGGACGGTTCTTCCACAAGGCTTTACGGAATCTCCGAACCTATTCGGGCAGATTTTGGAACAGGTCTTAGAGAGCCTAGTTTTACCCCCAGACTTAAAATTGATACAGTATGTAGATGATCTTTTACTTTCGGGGCCCTCCGACCGACAAGTTCAAACTGGGACCAATGCCCTGCTTAACTTTCTCGCGGAACAGGGGCTAAGAGTGAGTCAGAAAAAGTTACAGTATGCAGAACGGGAAGTTCGATATCTGGGGCATCTAATTAGCTGTGGCCAGCGTAAAATAAGCCCTGAAAGAATCAGGGGAATTGTAGGATTAGGACTCCCTAGAACGAAACGAGAACTCAGGAAATTTCTGGGTTTACTCGGATATTGCAGACTCTGGATAGATAATTATGCCCCCCTGACGAAGGAACTGTATTTACGCCTGGTTGAAGGGGCCCCGGATAAAATCTGGTGGGATAGGGAAGGGGAAGATTTGATTACCAGCCTGAAACAAAAACTAGTGACTGCCCCAGTCCTGAGTTTACCGGATTATGATAAGACCTTTTTATTGTTCACCAATGCAAAACAGGGCACAGCCTTCGGGGTACTGACCCAGGAATGGGGAGGACACAGGAAACCGGTGGCCTTCCTGTCAAAGATTCTGGATCCCGTATCCCGAGGGTGGCCCGAATGTGTCCAGGCGGTAGCAGCCACGGCAAAATTGGTAGAGGAGAGCAGAAAGCTGACCTTTGGGGCGCCACTCACGGTAGTTACCCCACACCAGGTGAGGACAATTTTAAACCAAAAAGCGGGCCGCTGGTTAACAGACTCGAGGATCTTGAAATATGAAGCGATATTACTAGATCGAGATGACCTGAAACTAGAACTTAGCACGTGTCAGAATCCAGCGGAATTCCTGGGAGGGGAGGCGGAGGGGACCCTTGAACATCTGTGTGTGGACATAGTAGAATTACAAAGTAAGGTGCGGGAGGATCTACGAGATCAACCCTTGCACACGGGACAGAGGTGGTACATTGATGGGTCCTCTAGGATGGTGGAGGGCAAGAGGCATAACAGGTATGCCATAGTTAACGAAGAGGGATGGAAGGTAGAGGAACGGGGGCGGTTGCCCCCTTCGTGGTCGGCACAGACTTGCGAGTTGTATGCCCTCCACCGCGCCCTGACCAGCCTGGAAGGATCAGTAGGGACTATATACACAGATTCAAAATACGCTTATGGGGTGGTACATACCTTTGGAAAGATCTGGAAAGAGCGAGGCATGATTAACAGCCGCGGCAAGGAGTTGGTACATGAGGAACTAGTTGTTAAGATTTTGGAAGATCTGTTAAAACCACGGGAGATAGCAGTAGTCCACATTAGAGGGCATCAAAAAGGGGTTGGCCCAGAAGCCACGGGGAATCGCTTAGCAGATGAACAGGCTAGAATAGCAGGGATGGAGGGGGACCTGGTCGACTGTTTGGCGTGGATACCACAGGTATCGGAGATACAAGAAGTGCCAGTGTTCACAGAAAAAGAGGAGGAAGAGCTCAGGATGATCGGAGGGGAAAAGGGAGAGGAAGGGAGGTGGCTGCTACCAGATGGACGTCAGTTATTGAACCGATCCCTAACCAGGGAAGTTCTGACCCAGCTACACCAGGGGAGTCATTGGGGAACCCAGGCGTTGTGCGATGCCTTCCTGCGGCAATATGCCCACCCAGGGGTCCATACGGTGGCCCAACAGGTCACGCAGGACTGCCTGATATGCCGGAAGGTGAACAAAAGGGGGTTACGACAGACTAGGGGAGGGGGCCGGGCCCCTGCATACCGGCCCTTCGAGTATATCCAGATTGACTATACTGAACTTCCCCCGATCGGACGACTGAAATATCTCCTGGTAATGGTGGATCACTTAACGGGATGGGTAGAAGCCTTCCCCACCGCCACTGCGGTCGCGAGTCAGGTATCCAAGATCCTACTAGAACAGATTGTTCCGAGGTTTGGGGTCCCCCGAGCGGTAGATTCCGACCAGGGAAGCCACTTTACTTCGACAGTGCTGCAGGGTGTAATGCGTGCGGTGGGGATAGACTGGGACTTCCACACTCCTTGGCATCCCCCTTCCTCAGGGAGAGTAGAGAGAATGAACCAGACCCTCAAAACACAACTCACAAAATTGACAGTGGAAACCGGCTTACCCTGGACAAAATGCTTGCCCCTCGCCCTACTCCGAATACGAACGCAACCACGTAGAGATTTAGGGATTTCCCCATATGAGATGATGTTCGGTCTTCCCTTTGTGGGACCCCGAGGTGAGCTGCCTATTTTTGAAACCAGGGATGTCTTTGTAAAAAAATATGTTGAAGCATTGGTATCTGCTCTTTCTCATTTGCGCCAACAGGGACTCAGCCCAGACACCGCCCTTGGCTTTCGCGGTTCACTCGATCAAGCCCGGACACTGGGTTCTCATCAAGACCTGGAAACCGAAGACCCTAGACCCGGTCTGGATCTCTGGATAGGTTTATGGACGAAAAGGGATTGGTATAGGCTAGTGGGTCATTGTTTTTGTAACTGGTCGGCGCAACATCGTGGGCCGAAGGGCCTGTTCTGCGCTGTAATGTTCTATGTTCTATATGTTCTATGGTGTTTCTAACAACTGAAACAGCTGTCCGAACAGCAGAACGAGGCTGGACTCACTACACCCGAGCAAAGGGGCCCGTACCGGCACCGGACGAGAACATCCTCTCAACCCCGGACAGGTAGAGAATCCCACCCTTCCACCTCCTCTAACCTAATTATAAGTGTGAGGGAAGTTTTTTTTTTATATTTTTACTTTTCTGCTGGTAATTGATTCAGGGATGGCAGTTCAGGCTGTAAGCTGCATCTCCTGTGGGATGTATGTAGTGAGGGACTCCCACAGTGTTTCAGGTGATTTTAATTGTGGGAAGTGTGTTAGATTGCAGTTTCTGGAGGAGCGTGTAAAGGAGCTGGAAGGGGAATTAGAGGAGCTCCGTATAATTCGGGAAGTGGAGCAGGACATAGAAAGGAGTTATAAGGAGATAGTCACTCCTAGGAATAAGTCTTGGGTCACTGCCAGGAAGAGGGGCAAAAAGCAGTTGGGGGGACAATCCCCTGGGGCTGTTCCCCTCCAAAATAGGTTCTCGGTCCTGGAGGCTACAGTTGAGGAGAAATCAACTGGGGATAGCCAAAGGGAGCAGGTCTCTGGGGGTGAGCCTATTGGCAAGCCTCAGGTGGTTAGGGGTAAGAGATTGGGCCTTGTGATTGGGGACTCCACGGTTATGGGGACGGATAGGAGAGTTGGAGGTAAGGGTAGGGACTCTGGGCTGGTGTGTTGCCTACCAGGGGCTGGGGTCCAGGATGTTTCGGACAGAGTATTCAGGACTCTTAGGGGAGAGGGAGATCAACCCCAAGTTATAGTTCATGTGGGGACACATGACATAGGGAGATTAAGGGAAGGGGATATTAAGCAAAGATTTATGGAGTTGGGGTGGAAACTCAAGGCGAAGTCAGAAAGAGTAGTTATATCTGGACTCTTGCCTGTACCACGGGATAGATTAGAGAGGAATAGGGAGAGGGAAAGTTTGAACTCGTGGCTGAGGGGATGGTGCAGGAGGGAGGGGTTCAGGTACTTGAGCAATTGGGGCTCATTCTGGGGAAGGTGGGACCTCTATAAGAGGGATGGTCTACACCTGAACCAGAGGGGAATCAATATCCTGGGGGGTAAATTTGCAAAAGCGATGCAGGAAGGTTTAAACTGATTCGGAGGGGGGGAGGGATAGTGAGGATAGGGGGTGAAAGTGAGGGGGGCATAGTTGGGGAATGCAAGGCACGGCATAGTGGGGGTGGGGCGGAGCAGGGTTTGAAATGCGTGTACTTTAATGCGAGGAGTATTCGCAATAAAGTGGATGAACTTGCAGCGTGGATCAGTACCTGGGACTTTGATGTTGTGGCCATTTCTGAGACTTGGATAGAGCAGGGTCAGGAATGGATGTTGCAGGTTCCGGGGTACAAATGCTTTAGTCGGAGTAGAGAAGAAGGTAGAAGGGGGGGTGGGGTAGCATTGCTAGTCAAGGACTGTATCACAGTGTCGGAGAGAAAGTTTGATGAGGACTTGTCAGTTGAGGTAGTATGGGCGGAGATTAGAAATAGGAGAGGAGAGGTCACCCTGTTGGGAGTCTTTTATAGACCTCCTAAAAGTTCTAGAGAGGTTGAGGAAAGGATTGCGGAGACAATCCTGGTTAGGAGTGAAAGTAATAGGGTAATTGTTATGGGGGACTTTAACTTTACGAATATTGATTGGAGTTGCTATAGTTCTAGCTCGCTTGAGGGGTCAGTGTTTGTACAAAGCGTGCAGGAAGGTTTTTTGTCTCAGTATGTAGACAGGCCAACTAGAGGTGAGGCTATATTGGATTTGGTGCTGGGAAATGAGCCAGACCAGGTGCTAGACTTGGAAGTTGGTGTGCATTTTGGTGATAGTGACCACAATTCGGTTACGTTCACCTTAGTGATGGGAAGAGATAGGCGTGAACCTCGGGTCAGCAATTTTAGCTGGGGTAAGGGCGATTATGAGGCTATCAGGAGTGAATTAGGAAGCATGGATTGGATTAGGGGATTGCAGGGACTGGGAACATCTGAAATGTGGAATTTTTTCAAGGAGCAGCTACTGCGAGTCCTTGATAGGTATGTCCCTGTCAGGCATGGTGGATTTGGTAGGGCTAGGGAACCGTGGTGCACTAAAAGAGTTGAGTCGATGGTTAAAAAGAAAAAGGAGGCTTATGTTCGGATGAGATTGGAGGGCTCAGATAGTGCACTAGAAAGCTTTAGATTGGCTAGGAGGGAGTTGAAGAGTGAGTTGAGAAGGGCTAAAAGAGGACATGAGAAGACTTTGGCTGATAGGATTAAGGAGAATCCTAAGGCGTTCTATAAGTATGTCAAGAACAGAAGGTTGGTCAGGGCAAGATTAGGGCCAGTTACAGACAGCAGGGGGAAGTTGTGTGTGGAACCGGAGGAGATTGGAGAAGTATTGAACCAATATTTCTCTTCGGTGTTCACGCAGGGGGACATGAATATAGCTGAGGAGGACATTGGGTCGCAGGGGTGTAAAATAGAAAGTATTACGGTTGATAAAGAGGATGTGCTGGAAATTCTTGAGGGGCTGAAAATAGATAAGTCCCCTGGTCCGGATGGGATCTACCCTAGGATTCTCTGGGAGGCTAGAGAGGTGATTGCAGAGCCTCTGGCTCAGATCTTCAGGTCGTCATTGGTCTCTGGTGTAGTCCCGGAGGATTGGAGGATAGCGAATGTTGTCCCATTGTTTAAGAAGGGGAACAGAGACTTTGCCGGGAATTATAGACCGGTGAGTCTTACTTCTGTTGTGGGCAAGGTTTTAGAAAAAATTATTAGGGATAGGATTTATAGTTATTTGGAGTGTAATGAATTGATTAGAAATAGTCAGCATGGTTTTGTAGCAGGTAGGTCGTGCCTTACTAACCTTATTGAGTTTTTTGAGAAGGTGACCAAAGAGGTGGATGGGGGTAAGGCAGTTGACGTGGTATACATGGATTTTAGTAAGGCGTTCGATAAGGTTCACCATGGTAGGCTTCTGCAGAAAATGCAGATGTATGGGATTGTGGGTAATCTAGGAAGTTGGATCAGGAATTGGCTATCAGATAGGAGACAGAGGGTGGTGGTGGATGGTAAATATTCATCATGGAGTGCAGTTACGAGTGGTGTGCCTCAGGGATCTGTTTTGGGGCCACTGTTGTTTGTAATTTTTATTAATGATCTGGATGAGGGTATAGTTGGGTGGATTAGTAAATTTGCTGATGACACCAAAGTTGGAGGTGTGGTAGATTGTGAGGAAGGGTGTCATAGTCTGCAGGGAGACTTAGATAGGTTGCAGAGCTGGGCCGAGAGGTGGCGGATGGAATTTAATGCGGAGAAGTGTGAGGTAATTCACTTTGGTAGGAGCAACAGATGTGTCGAGTATAGGGCTAACGGGAGGACTTTGAATAGTGTGGATGAACAGAGGGATCTAGGTGTGTGTGTACATAGATCCCTGAAAGTTGGGAATCAAGTAGATAAGGTTGTCAAGAAGGCGTACGGTGTCTTGGCGTTTATTGGTAGGGGGATTGAATTTAGGAGTCGCAGTGTAATGTTGCAACTGTACACTACTCTAGTGCGGCCGCACTTGGAGTACTGTGTGCAGTTCTGGTCCCCGCATTACAAGAAGGATGTGGAGGCGTTGGAGAGGGTGCAGAGGAGGTTTACTAGGATGTTGCCTGGTATGGTGGGGAGGTCCTATGAGGAGAGACTGAGGGATCTAGGGTTGTTTTCGTTGGGAAGAAGGCGGCTAAGAGGGGATCTTATTGAAACATATAAGATGATTAGGGGTTTAGATAGGGTGGATAGTGATAGCCTTTTTCCTCGGATGGAGAAAGCTAGCACGAGGGGGCATGACTTTAAATTAAGGGGGGGTAGCTACAGGACGGATGTCAGGGGTAGGTTCTTTACCCAGCGGGTGGTGAGGGATTGGAATGCCCTGCCTGCTGCAGTTGTAGATGCGTCTAGTTTGGGGGCGTTTAAGAGATCTCTGGATAGGTTTATGGACGAAAAGGGATTGGTATAGGCTAGTGGGTCATTGTTTTTGTAACTGGTCGGCGCAACATCGTGGGCCGAAGGGCCTGTTCTGCGCTGTAATGTTCTATGTTCTATGTAGAAGCAATCCAGCAGAAGACAACTGAACGGACACTTTGGTCAGGGCACGAGAACTCAAAAATGTGTCTTGTACTCTTGCTGGTGTACACTGTAACTTTGGTGGGAGGGGGATGGAAAGGGGACGCGGTAGATAGGTGGTACGCTGAGGAAGGGAAAAATACTGGTCAGCAATACAGTCTTACTGTACAAAAAGCAACCCAGACACAGGTATTAGAGATAGATTTATGCCAGATGGTACCATGTGGGACAGCGGGGGAACTAAATGACCCTAAAAACAGCCTGGCGAGACAAAAGAAATATCAGGGAAAATCGATGGAGCTACTATTTCTGGGGACGGGATTGGGAGAGGATCAAGCTCTTGGGGTACGGGAAAGAATAACATTGGTGCCGAAAGCGATCTACCCGAGAGACTGTGGAATAGATCAGTGCAACCCCCTTTATCTGACCATAAAACAAACCAACTGGGTGGTCAAGAAAAATCTGCACACTGGGCTAGAGGGTCAGGTACTTGGAGTACGGGTTCAGGAGGAGCGGCTGTGCTGTGTAAGAATTACCCTCCAGGAGGCAACAGCCACAAACTCGTCCATACTCCGTGTAACTGCCCTGACTCCTGGAAACTCCGAAAAGGTTAAAGTGATACAGATAAAAGATTTAAGGGAGACCGTAGAGATAGAGACAGGGTTCAGGGAAATTAACGCATGGTTGGAGTGGGTTCGGTATACTGTCCAGAGTCTTGGAAAAGACAACTGTTATGCGTGTGCGGGTAGTAGACCGAGTCCGCAGGTGGTTCCACTCCCTAAACTAAAAGAAGGTGGAATTGAGTGTTTGGTGAAACTGTACCAACACCGAACCGCCTGGGAAGATCCCACATGTCAGTCTCTGGGCTTAACGTTCCCACCGGTCCAGCACAACCGATATTCCCAGGCGCCCTCCTTTTCCGGGGCATCGGGTGTCCATCAAACCTGCATACAGAGGACGGGGAAAGAGTGGGATCAGAACGTTGGGAGCCTGACTCTGTGTCAGCAGGTCATCCAAGTAGACACTACTAAGGATGGTGGGAATTATTCCCAGATACAGGTCCCCCGGGCCGACCTTTGGTGGTACTGCGGGGGTGCAGAACTACGAGCCACCTTACCCCGGAAATGGACTGGGACGTGTGCCATAGTACAACTAGCCATACCATTCACCCTAGCCTTTGAACGAAAGGGAACAAAGGTTACTCCCCGGACAACCCGGAAGCGCCGCAATATCCCCACTTCGTTTGATGACAGGATTTACCTGGATTCCATCGGGGTACCCAGAGGGGTCCCGGACGAATATAAAGCCAGGAATCAAATAGCGGCAGGGTTCGAATCTCTGTTCTGGTGGGTCACTATCAACAAAAATGTAGATTGGATAAACTACATATATTATAACCAACAGAGGTTCATAAACTATACCCGGGATGCTATAAAAGGGATAACGGAACAGTTAGATGCTACGTCCCGAATGGCTTGGGAGAACCGACTAGCTCTGGATATGATTCTGGCCGAGAAAGGGGGAGTCTGTGTTATGATCGGGACTCAATGCTGTACTTTCATCCCCAACAATACCGCTCCCGACGGATCAATCACCCGGGCTCTGAGGGGCTTGACAACTCTAGCCGACGAGTTGGCAGAGCATTCAGGGGCAAACACCGACTGGACCGGGTGGCTGGACGAATGGTTCGGGAGATGGAAAGGGGTGGTAGTATCAATGTTAGTATCCTTCGTGGTGGTATCAGGGATCCTGGCGGCCTTAGGATGCTGCGTTATTCCCTGCATTCGGGGATTAACGCAGAGACTGATAGAAACGGCTCTTATGAAACGGGATGTCACTGATGGAAGGGTGGTGGGAATCCACTTGGAAAGGGAGGAAAGAGAGACCCTCCTAGATAGGTCTCCCGATGATGAAGATTGGGACGAGCAAGTGGATAGTATGTTAGCCAAACTGGAACAACCTACTCGTGCATATCTGAACTAGATCTGGAAAAAGGGATGCTAGTTAAAAAAAAATATATAAATAAAAAATTACAGACAGTAAAAAGAAAAGGGGGGATTGTGAGAAGTAATGTAATTTTTAAGGCTGCAAGAGCTAACAGTAACGAGTTCAGCAACATACAGAAAGGGGGAGGCACATGACAGACAGTTGACTGAGTTCGGGACAGTGATGAGATTAAGCGCAGAATGGGAGATTGAGAGAGTGTTAATTGAAGGAATGACACAGTACAAGCCATTTACAGTGTTTAAAGCCAGATAAGGGGGAATAACACAATACAAGCCATTACAGTGTTTAAAGTTAACAAGGTTAACAGCCAAATAAGGGGGAATAACACAATGCAAGCCATTACAGTGATTAAAGTTAACAAGGTTAACTGCCAAATAAGGGGGAATAACACAATACGAGCCATCACAATGTGTAAAAAAAAACAGTATAAAATGTGCTGTAAATCTATGTAAGGTGTGCGCACCAGCCCACCCGATCTTGCAAGATTGTATTGTATAATAAACTGTGATCGAACGAGACAGCCCGTGGTCGTCTAAGTCTACAATCGGGATCGGGAGAAAAGGGGAATATATCGGGAGGGCTACCGGCTGGGGAATTTGCCCCTGGCGCTCCGAACTCGACTGGTGGAAACCTAACGGTGTCAACGAAACCAAGAGTTGTCTGGTGGCTGCCACGCTAGCGGGTATCTGGCGGAAACGGCCGGTAACGAAACTAACAGGAGTCTCAAATTTCATGATCCGTTCTAACAAAACATTCCTTTTCCATCCGGTTCAATTTCTCTTCTCATTGCTTTGTATCCATTGTTGCCAATGTTTGTAAACGGCGTACTGCACTGAGACAACGGCAGCTGCTGTTCAAGTAACGACTTGTATTTTGTTCTTTTAAAATGTGCCATTGTATTTTCAATTTGAGCCCACAGAGATACTTGCCGGTGTACAATGGTACTGCAATATACACGCTGATATACTAGAGCATAGAATATTACAGCACAGTACAGGCCCTTCGGCCCTCGATGTTGCGCTGACCAGTTTACATACTTGCCCTAGATGGATAGCTTTAGACTGGCATGATGCGATTTTTATTGCATTGCTCCAATTTGGTTTAATTCTGTTGCACAACCCTTGAACTGGCAGGCACATTGTTGTCGCTAGTCATGTTCGCAATGGTCTGAAGTGTCAAAACAAAGGATGGAATAACAGTCACCCAGAGAGGGAGAGCAGAAGGAAATCAGTGATATTACTTTTCAGCTTATGTGCCACCTTCGTACCTCTGCAGCCGATGCACAATATAGAGCTCTTGTATTACATCATAACAGGAGTGGATCCACGGGAATGTCAGGGATTTTTGTTAACGTTTAGAAAAGACGGACATGTGCTGTGCAACTTAAGTTGTTGCACAAACACGTTATTTTATGGGGAAATGCGGTAAAAGTTCAGAGAGCCGGCCAAACATGCCTTGAAATCACCATTTGAATCAATGACACAATTAATCAATAAAACAAAGTACAACTGAGAATGTCTCAGAGACAAGTCTGAATATTTCCACTATAGAAATTCAATGTAAGTCACTACAGTTCCATGAATGGTATCACAGCGTTTGAAACTAACCCTAGCGGGTGGGGGCGGGGGGGGGGGGGGAGAGAGAGAGGGAGAGAGGAAATGGAGATGGGGAGTCTGGGAGTTGGGGTGGGGGCGGAGAGGAAATGGAGATGGGGGGGCTGGGAGTGGGGGGGTGGAGATGGGGAGGCTGGGAGTGGGGGGGTGGAATGGAGATGGGGAGGCTGGGAGTGGGGGGTGGAGATGGGGAGGCTGGGAGAGGGCATGGTGAGAACGGGAGGATATGACTCTGTTCATGGTTCAACACTCTATCTAATCCACGGAATATTGTACAACACCCATTCAGGAAACAAGGGGATTGCTGCACCACTGGTGGTAAAATGACAAAAGAAGTAAAGAAAAGGCCCCAAAAACTGTAGGTGGAACGGAGTTGGAGTTTGAAGGGCCGGATATCCAGATGTTAAGGTGAAATTCAGGGTCCCGAAGCAGAAGATTAGCAGGAACAACATGCATTATCTCACCTCCAGGATCCTGGCTATGATTCGCTCAGATATTTGTGTCATGAACGTGTTGTTACAACAATAAATGAAATAAATGTTGCCCCTCTTGTGTGAACGGTAGAATTGTTTCATTTTGTTAATATTGTGCAGAATACACTGCTTCCGTTTCCAGGTTGTGAAAATCCTCTCTCCCTGTCAACACAAACACAAACACACACACACGCACACAGTTACATACAGGGCCACACACAAATCCAGTTATACAAATAGGACAGAGACAAACACACACACACGGCCAGAGACTCCCAAACACACTTACACAAGTGCACACAAACACACTTCGACACAAAAAAATACACGCAATCACACACAGACAGCAAACATGCAAACACAGAAATAACACAACCATTAACACACACACACACACACTCTCTCTCTCTCTCTCACACACACACACAGACACACACACACATAATCTCTCTCACACACACACTCTCTCACACACAGACACACACACACAGGCACACACATTCTCTCTCTCTCTCCCACACACACACAGACACACACACACACTCTCTCTCTCACACACACACACTCTCTCTCACACACACACACACACACACAAAAATACACGCAATCACACACGGACAGCAAACATGCAAACACAGAAATAACACAACCATTAACACTCACACACACACACACACACACACACACACACACTGTCTCTCACACACACACACTCTCTCACACACGCACACACACTCTCTCTCTCACACACACACACTCTCTCTCACACACACACTCTCTCTCTCTCTCACGCACAGACTCACAGACACAGACACACACACACACTCTCTCTCTCACACACACCCACACACACTCTCTCTCACGCACAGACTCACAGACACACACACACACACTCTCTCTCTCTCACACACACAGACACATACACACTCTCTCTCACAGACAGACACACAGACACACTCTCTCGCTCTCTCTCTCTCTCACACACACACACAGGTGAAGACAGTCAGTGAGTTTAATCTCAACGAGCCCCACACGTTCGTTTGTATTAACACCGCTACGAAGTTAGAGTGCAAAACCACGAGAGGGAAAACTCCAGCGCCCGTCTGTGTGCACTGAGGGAGAAATTAGCAAGGCAAATCTTACCAACCTATTGGAGGTTCTGGATCTTTTGTCCCAAAAGGAGAAAATGCCTCTTATTTGTGGAAAAAATAAGTAAATACATTATAATTTGGAGAGATACAGGAGCAGATCAATAATTGGTGGGTGCCCAGGATATAATTTGTTTTCGAGGACGTTTTATGAAGGGAACGGTCGGAGTGTGAAGCATAACTGGAGGGGGTGGGGCTGTTTATTTGTGCAATGTTAATTTAAGAACTAACTTTGTAATTGAATTCGTACAGTGGGTATTGTTGCTAAACTGCCCCGTAAATGGATGTATTAAAAGGCAGGCATAGAATGATATGGACCAGCAAGAAAATATTCGAGAAATGAGGTATCTGGGTCAGCACAAACTTGGTGTTTGTTCTTTGCTTAGGGGAACAAATTTCGCCCTCAGGGTCTGACTTGTGGAGACATCAGTTTCATGACAACAGGTAGCTGAACATTGTGGTCTGATCAAACCTTTCGAAACTAGTTTGGAGGAAAGAATACAAAGACATTTATTGCAGCGAACAAGCAATTGAAAGACATTCTGATCCACACAACAATCAACGTACACAGACGAAAACTGTTTTTGTTTTGCGAATGATAAAATAAAACTGATCAGAACAATCAAGAATCAGTCAGGAAAAGTGAAATATTTGACTGAAGACTTGCAAAAACAAATGTAGTAATGGCCATTCTTGAAAGTCTTGTGACTCCAAACACAAGAAGTATTTATAAAACGTCGTGGAAAATTCCTTGAAAGAGAAAAGGAGGTCCCGGTAAATCAGGATAATTGGTTGAATGCAGAATATATAAAAACAAAGAATGTTCTAAAAAAAATTGGCATTTATCGCCATAGAAGAGGAAACATTTGCTCCACATCTGCTTTGCCATTCTGCCTTATATTTCACACCTCAGTTAGATCTCATCTCATTCTTCTAAACAGCAGGGTGGACAGGCTTAAACTGTCCAAAAAAAAACTCTTGGTAAGACAGTCCTCTCATATGTAGAATCAATCTAGTGAACTTCCTCTGAACTGTCTCCAATGCCTTGTTCCTCAAATATGGTGAACGAAACTGCACACAACATTCTAATATGTACATTAGCAGCAACACATCACTTCTTTTTATATTCCGTGTTTTTACCAATAAATGCTAAGATTTCACTTGCCTTTCTTGTCATCTGCCATACATGCATACTAGGTTTCTCCAATTCCTGCACAAGGACACCCAGATTCCCCTGCACTTAATCATTCCGAAGTTGAGACAATAATTTATCTTTGCATTCCTCCTATCAAAATGGATGTCCTTACAATTGTCCAAGTACAACTTTGTGTGTCAGATTTTGTCCTAATTGGTTAACCTTTCGTGGTGGCACAGTGCGTGTTGGTTAGGACTGCGGCCTCACAGCGCCAGGAATCTGTGTTTAATTCCGGAATCGGGCTGTGTGGGGTTTGCACATTCTCCCCGTTTCTGAGTGGGTTTCTTCTAGGTTCTTCTGTCTCCTCCCACAATCCAAATTCTGCTTAAATACTTGGGTTGATACTTGAGTAAATACTTGGGGTTATGGGGATAGGGACTGGTTGGGATTGCTGTTTGTATGGGATGGATGGACTGAGTGGCCTCAAGTTGGAAATCAAGTCGATCAGGTTGTTAGGAAGGCATACGGTGTCTTGGCGTTTATTGGTAGGGGGATAGAATTTAGGAGCCGCAACGTCATGTTGCAACTGTACAAAATTCTGGTGCGGCCGCACTTGAAGTATTGTGTACAGTTCTGGTCCCCACATTATAGGAAGGATGTAGAGGCTTTGGAGAGGGTGCAGAGGAGGTTTACCAGGATGTTGCCTGGTATGGAGGGAAGGTCCTATGAGGAGAGACTGAGGGATTTGGGGTTGTTTTCGTTAGAAAGAAGGCGGCTAAGAGGAGACCTTATTGAAGCATATAAGATGATTAGAGGTTTAGATAGGGTGGACAGTGATAGCCTTTTTCCTCGGATGGAGAAAGCTAGCACGAGGGGGCATAGCTTTAAATTAAGGGGTGGTAGTTATAGGACGGATGTCAGAGGTAGGTTCTTTACCCAGAGGGTGGTGAGGGAATGGAATGCCCTGCCTGCTGCAGTTGTAGATGCGCCTAGCTTGAGGGCGTTTAAGAGATCCGTGGATAGGTTTATGAATGGAAGGGGATTGGTTTAGGTTAGAGGGTCAGTGTTTTTTTCTTAATTGGTCGGCGCAACATCGTGGGCCGAAGGGCCTGTTCTGCGCTGTAATGTTCTATGTTCTATGTATTCTGCTCTGCATGTTTCTATTAGTGTACATTATAGAACATAGAACATAGATTGTTATATATTGTTATATATTGTGAATATATTAGTGAATATATTGTTTCTTTATCCCTCCTATATTAGTATAAGCGGAAAATTTGGCTATGGTACCTTGCATCGGAGTGATCCATAACAGTTTATAGTTCTCTCCACTTGTCTGAAATATTTCAGCTCACGCTATATTCAAGTTGTTCGAATTCATTCAGGACAACCCCCTTCTCTGACACCCTATCCATCACATCCGAAATTAATGGCCCCCCTCCACTGAAGCAAAATGTCAGCAATGCAAAGATGAACTTCAGAAACTCAGCCAGTTTCTTTCCATCCCTGCTGTGTTCACCCTCTAATAGGACAATGCCGTGATTTTCTTCGGACAAGCAGCACCCGGGTCACACACTTACTTATTTGGGAATTTTTTGTCGTTCATTCGCCATCCTTGCCACAAAATCATTGAAGTCCTTCCATCGAATACAAATACATGGATAGAATGGGAATAGAGGGATATGGTCCCCGGTAGCGTTGGGGGTTTTAGTTAAGGTGGGACGCATGGTCAGTGCAGACTTGGAGGGCATGTTACTGTGCTGTAATTTTCTTTATTCAGAGTGTTGACATGGTACTTGCACCTCCTTGGGCTGAAGCAGACCAAGACAGTGGCTGGTCACCACGCAGCTATTGAAATGACTATTTGGATGGGCCTGAATGCTGACCCGTCTAATCTAGCCTATATCGCACGGAATGATGGGAAAATTTGGTGGTTTAAATCCCTTTAAGACATTGCATTGGAATATTTGTATTACGTGAGCTTGATCTACAGTGGAGTATGAATGCTAGTGTTGAGTTGCTCTCCTCGTTGTGCGTGGAATCAGTTTTTAAAGTTGATATTTTCAGATATGTAACTGCATTTCATGGACACCAAAAACGCACTTGAATCACACGAGCTAAAATTCTAAGTTCAAGGCGAGAGCTGGACCACAGGGTGCAATCGAGATGTACTGTGAGAGAGATTCATTGTGACCTCAGTGACAGAATGCTCACAGCCCATTGGAAAACATCAGTGGAAAGTTATCCGAACTTGATTTTAAGTTTGAAAATGCATTTTGCAATCAGAATTGTCCAACCTTTGCGTTCAGCTTCAACACTAAATATAGCCATTACTTCAGGGATTTAGCTGTCAGAATATCTTTGTTCATTAGAAAAAAGTGTCACAACGGGAACATCCCCGAGGTGATTCCACAGAGTACAAATTGATGGCGCTCGAAATACATCAGCTCAGTTTTCAAGACAGACAGAGTTCCTGAAGTACGATTGTGCAGATTATTTCACACAGAGCATGCTTCTCCCAATTCAAGTGGTTCAGAAAATTTATTACATGATCCTTGCTATTATTGGTGTTCCTGGTAAGCGACTACAATTTCTGGAGTTTTGTAACCATGAATGCGTGTACTCTCTGCTTTTATTCTCTGACTGCTAGTGTTGAATTCTAATGCGTTATAGAGGCACCCGGTCTGTGAATTTATTTAGTGGATTTGAGAGGTTGAAAAATTCATGTTGCTGCAAATATACCTGTTTCAGCCACTTAGTCAATATAATTCAACATATGTATTGCAACACCACAGAATCTCACCAGTACAGTCAGGGACAGGATCTGTTATGGATATTAGAAAGGGACACTGCAGGAATGGAAGGAAACTTGCTGAATTTCTGAGGTTCATCATGCAATCTTTGCATTGCTGGCCCTTTGCATCAGTTGTGGGGTGTTTAATTTCGGATGTGATGGATAGGGTGTGACAAAAAGGAGGTCGTTTTTTATTACTGAATGACTTCGAACAGCTTGAATATAGCGTGAGCTGAAATGTTTCAGACAAGAGGAGAGAAATGCGTTGATCACTCCAATGCAAGGGTGATGGTACCATAGCCAAATTTTCCGCTTAGACTAATATAGGTGGGATAATGAAATAAGACATTCACTGTATTATAATACTGTACATCTGCGGATCCAATCTAGACCGTTATACACTATCCCAATGACCTTCAGATACTAGGAACATATGCCAGTCTGGACTTTTGTTATGCGGGGGACATTAGTCAGTGTGGAAATTTGGACCTTAGTGGTGAGGAATTATTAAAAATTTCTGTCAGTGCAGCATTTTACCTCGCGTTGATCGCTACTTGAATAAAAAAACTGTTGACAGCTTTAAATGATATGATTCGATGTATTATTGTCACATTCATTGGTATGCAGTGAAAGGTATTTTCTTTGCGTGTTGTTCAGTCAATGCATTCCGTTTCTAGAAAGGGAAACGACAGAGTGCAAAATGTAGTATTGCCGTTATAGCTAGTGGGTAGCTGAAGTGTGCAGAATTGTAGTGTTACAGTCACAGTTAAGGCAGAGAGAGAGATGGACTGAATGTGAGGTAGGTCCATTCAAAATTCTGATGAGAGCATGGAAGTAACTATTCTTGAGTTGGCTGTTGTATGACCTCAGACTTTTTATATGTTTTTCCCACTGGAAGCAGGTGGAAAAGAATAATTCCTGCTGCGTGCCGCCCTTAATAGCAGCTTTTCTGAGGCTGTAGGAAGTTTAGACAGAGTAAATGGATGGGAGGTTGGTTTGCGTGATGGGTTGGGATACATTCACGACCATTTTTGTAGTTTTTTTGCGGTTTGATAAGAACAGGAGCCACATCAGGCTTTGATATAAGCAGAAATAATTCTTTCTATGGCGCATCTGTGAAAGTTGGTGAGAGTTTTCGCTGACATGCCAAATTCTCTTTGTCTTCTAGTAAACATAGAAACGTAGAAAAACTACAACACAAACAAATTGCGCCGAACATTTCGCTAACTAGTCGGCTTACCAAGAACCCGCTGTCTTACTAAGTTCCATGTACTTATCCAAAAGTATCTTAAAACACCCAATCGAATCCGCCTCCACTGCTGGCAGCTAGTTCCACTCACTCACCACCCTCTGAGTGAAAAAACTTACCCCCGACATCTCCTCTGCACCTAATCCCCAGCCCTAGCTAAAGTGGAGCTATTGGTAGGTTTTCTGACCTATAGTGTCAGCACGAGGAAACCAGGACAGGTTACTGGTGATCTGGACACCTATGTTTTGTTTTAAATGATTGATCTCCTGGTTCCTTTGAACTGCATCTTGT
Source organism: Carcharhinus amblyrhynchos (assembly GCF_965287045.1). Lineage (NCBI taxonomy): Eukaryota > Metazoa > Chordata > Chondrichthyes > Carcharhiniformes > Carcharhinidae > Carcharhinus > Carcharhinus amblyrhynchos. Next base: position 1,234,491 of record NW_027649787.1, read on the forward strand.
TTACAATCAGCAACAAACGCGAGACACATTGTTCATTTTCCTATTAAACTACACAGACAGACACTGATACTGACTACTCACAAGCAGAACATCATTTTTGCATTAATTCTTTGCGTAACGGGCGATTTTACTTCGAGTTTATTTACTCTGGAAACGGAGTTGAGGGGGTTGAACTATGAGGAGAGGCTGAATAAACTAGGCTTGTACTCGTTAGAGTTTAGAAGAATGAGGGGAGATCTCATTGAGACGTATAAGATGATGAATGGGATGGACAGGATAGAGGTGGAGAGACTCTTCCCGCTCAGAAAGGACTGTAGGACTGGAGGGCACAGCCTCAAGACAAAGGGGGGGGGGGGGGGGGGGCGGGGGCGCGGTTTAGAACGGAGTTGAGGAGGAACTTCTTCACTCAAAGGGTGGTGAATCTCTGGAATTCTCTGCCCGTTGAAGTGGTGGAGGCTGCCTCGCTAAATATATTTAAGATGCGGGTTGATGTGTTATTGATAAGCGAGGAGATTAAGGGTTATGGGGAGAGGGCGGGAATGTGGAACTGAGCCACGACAGATCAGCCATGATCTTATTGAATGGCGGGGCAGGCTCGAGGGGCGAGATGGCCTACTCCTGCTCCTATTTCTTATGTTCTTATTTGGTTTAATGTTAATTAATTGCCTTCCCCAACTCAGTTCTGTGTGAGCCATGAGTGTTGAATTTAATTATGTCTTTTTTTCCTTCCGGATTATTGTTGGACTTACTTCAGTTAGCTAACTTCAGTTACTGATTTGTATTTTAACGGATTAGCTTTGATCTGTGATTCACAGTCTATTTAACACGTGAACAGGAGCTCTGTCCTTAGCTCATCAGAGTGTTCCACTTTGTGAAGAGTCACCAATAACTGAGGAACAGAAACATTGAGAGTTCATAATATTGAGGTCAGGCTGATAGCACAAAATAAATCTATTAATGGTGAAATAATTGGAAACTCACTGTTATTATTTTGGCGACTATAATTCCACCTTCTCCAGTAAAGGAATTAGTTTGCATGCAGTGAGTTATTCCGGTCTGGATTGTTCTCCCTGGAATTGAGGGAGAGGCAGATTCAGTTGACACATTCAAGAGGAGATTACATGATTACATAAATAGAAACAAACTGCAAGCGAATGGGACAAATGCCAGGGAATGGGATTAAAACATAATATGAGGTGGTACTGACACCATGGGGCAATTGGTTTACTTTATAATCGGAAAAGACCTGTCTTTGATGGCACGGTAGCACCGTGGGTTAGCAGTGCTGGTTGAGACCTCCAGGGACCTGGGCTCGATTCCCAGCGTGGATCACTGTCTGTGCGGAGTTTGCACATTCTCCTCGTGTCTGCGTGGGTTTCCTCCGGGTGTTCCGGTTTCCTCCCACAGTCCAAAGATGTGCGGGTTTAGGTTGATTGGCCATGCTAAGAAATTGCCCCTTAGAGTCCTGGGATGTGTAGGTTAGAGGGATTAGCAGGTAAAATGTGTAGGGATATGAGGGGAGGGGGAGGTGGGGGGGCAGGGCCTGGGTGGGATTGTGATCGGTGCAGACGCAATGGGCTGAAGGGCCTGGTTCTGCACTGTAGGGTTCTATGTTCTATGTTAAGCTCTTCCATATGTAAACTGTGTGAATTTGTAAATTTGGAGAGTAAAGCTGTGCACAGTACACTCAGCATTCTATAATGGTTAAATCCCGTCCCGTTACTTCTGCAATTATTTTGATGAAACACAAATGATTTGTTTGAATGGGTGTGCCCTTGGTCAGCTGATTTGCTGCCTCTGTTTACTTGTTCCCCTGAACTAATCATCTCACCGACCCGTTTCAATCACTGCCTTTCGGAGGAGTATCTCTCTCTCTCGCTCTTATTTCAAGCTCGCTTTGTTCCAACACAATGGTTCTCCACATTTAAACAAATTCCGTGCCAAGGCTTAGTTTTGTGAATGAAACAAAAGCAGAGCTGTTGTGCTACCTGGGGCGGCACGGTAGCACAATGGGTTAGCACTGCTATTTCACAGCTCCAGAGTCCTGGGTTCGATCCCCGTGCTCGGGTCACTGTCTGAGTGGAGCTTGCACATTCTCCTCGTGTCTGCATGGGTTTCCTCCCCCAGTCCAAAGATGTGTGGGTCAGGTTGATTGGTCATGTTAAAAATTGCCCCCTATTGTACTCGGATGTCTAGGTTAGAGGGATGAGTGGGTAAAACATGTAGGGATTTGGGAGTAGGGCGTGGGAAGGATTGGGGTTGGTGCAGACTCGAGGGGCCTGTTTCTGCACTAAAGAACAACACAGAATGGGAAACAGGCCATTCGGCCCAACAAGCCCGCGCTGCCATCTTAACAATGTGTTTCCTCCTCCACCCTTGACCCATGTCTATCCTTATGGTACCCCCATTGTAGGGTTCTATCGTTCAGAGTGCTATTTGTTAGCGCACACTTTCTCTGGCAGTTTGAAAACGCGATGTCTTGTTCATTCGACTCACATAGAGAATGCACAAGTACCAAAGGTGAAAAGCATTGCGATTGGAATATGAATTTGTGATAATTTGCCTATTTCGTGGCATGCCTCAAATTATTTTGATGAGTTGATGTTCTTTGCTTGATTGAAGGGTTCGACACACAAAACAGCCTTATTCTCCCTATCGCCAAATTGCTAAGAAGTTGCATCGAACATTAATGTGAGTTTGAGAATGTTTAGGAACATTCATTCTCTGCTTTAGACATATTGTTATGTCACAGAGTCAAAGAGGTTTCCAGGTCCTTCCGCCCAACTTGTCCATCCTGTCCTTTATTAACCACTATGCTACTCCAAATTGCCGCATTCAGTCTGTATGCCTCTTTACCATGTAAGTTTCCAAATGCTGTTTCCAAGGCAACCCGCCTCTAATACTGACTCTGGCAGGTTTCTGCACACCCAGATCCCTCTGCATGTTCGAGTTCCTAATGGTTCTGCCATTGACAGCATATTTGACTTCTGTTTGATTCTCCAAAATGCATCACCTCACGTTTGACCGGTTGAATCTCCATCTGCCATTCTTGTGCCAAGTCCCCAATCTATCTATATCTTCTTCTATCCTCTGAGAATCCCCGGAACTATCAGCAACTCCACCAAACTTCATGTCATCGACAAACTCACCAATCAGATCACTCACATTTTCCTCCAGATCATTTATATATACTAAAAAACAACAGAGGTCTCAGCTTTGATCCCTTTAGAACATCACTCGCGACAAATTTGCATTCTGAAAAATGCCCTCGCATTGCTAATCTCTATTTTGTATGAGAATGCTGTCTTATTCAATGTTGGAAAAGCATTTCTGTCGAAAATAATGCGATGGCTGAACCTAATATGTTCAGGAACGCCATTCACCAAGATTAAAAAAAAACATTATTTTTCCAAGTAATTTCTGTTACATTCTCAAATATTTAGTTGGAATAAAATTGTTACACATCACTTATTGAATCATTTGCTCACCTTTTATTGTTCAATTAATGCAATTCTTTGATCAATTATACCTGACTAATACAAAATGGCTTATCTGGGAGAGGAGGAGACGTGGAATGGTTGCCTGAATCATTGAGCAAGGATGAGGGAGAGGGTATTTCACCCATTCCAGGCAGGAGAAATGAGGGGGAGGAATGTTTAGTTCAGTCACCGAGGTTCTGCTCTTCTATCCTGATGTCTGTCTCAGGGCAGCATGGCTGTGGCATGCCTGATCCTCGATACGATCGGGAAACTTATGATGTGTCCTGATCTCAGAGGTGACAAGTTTTCTTCCAGTCAGGAATGAAGTTTCCCGTTCCTGCAGTCTTCATAACAGAAGTGGGGAACAACAGCAGTGGAATGCTCAGTGCAATGTACTTGCGATTCTTAGGAGGGAAAGGTCAGGATATTGCGTGTTCGATGGTAGAACCTGACATGTGAATAAGTTTGTCCTGTGTAGCCATTTAATTCAGTGGGGATCTGGTTTGGTGAGATCGCCTAATCTGAGGGTTACGGTGTTTATAACTAGACTTGGGTTTGATGTTAGGTGTTGTGAAATTCAGCATGTACAAAACAGGAAAGCGTCTGATTCTGGGAGCAATGGCCATGGGATACATCAGATCCTGAAAATTTCAGCCAGTATTCCCAAGCAGCATTCTATTCTGGATGGGGGCCGGTCTGCTGGGCTGTCCTTTTCTGTGGGGGCTGGCTCTGGACATCATGACAATTCCCGTAGCTCATCCTCGGTGTATTTTTTAATAGAACATAGAACATAGAACACTACAGCACAAACAGGCCCTTCGGCCCACGAGTTGCGCCGATCACATCAACACCTACCAATCTATAGGCCTATCTATAACCCCCAATCCCATTAAACGCCATATACTCATCCAGAAGTCTTTTAAAAGACCCCAGCGAGTTCGCCTCCACCACCACTGACGGCAGCCGATTCCATCCACTCACCACCCTCTGAGTGAAAAACTTACCCCTAACATCACTTCTGTACTTTCCTCCCTGCACCTTAAATCTGCGTCCTCTCGTAGCGACCATTTCAACCCGGGGAAATACCCTCTGAGAATCCACCCTATCTATTCCTCTCAACATTTTATAAACTTCTATCAGGTCGCCTCTCAACCTTCGTCTCTCCAGGGAAAAGAGTCCCAGCTCCCTCAACCTAACTTCATAAGGCATGCCTCCCAGTCCAGGCAACATCCTTGTAAATCTCCTCTGTACCCTTTCAATAGCTTCTACGTCTTTCCTATAGTGAGGCGACCAGAACTGCGCACAGTACTCCAAATGAGGCCTGACAAGGGTCTTAATGTTGGGGAAACCCACTCTTCAAACTGAAATCGACATCACAGGTTGAGTTGGAGAATCCTGGGGGAAACAGGAGAGTGAGCACCAACGTCCTGGAGGCAGTAGCCTGCCATATCGTTGTTCTGATAGCGATAAAATCGGGAGAGGTCAGCTTGGAGATTACATAGATGCCAGTTTGAAGGTGAAAAACAAATAACACACGGTTGATCTTAAAATTCCATCTTTACCTGTTGGAGGTCAGGACCAGGGTTCGTTTGAGTTGTAATTATCATTCTTTTCTCTTTTTCTCTGACAGTCAATTTACTGGGAATTGTGGTTTTGTCCCGAGGAAAATGTGGCCTCTCTAACTGCACCACTTGCTATCTGGTGGCCATGGCATTCGCGGATCTATTGGTCATGTTCACAGAGGTCATACTATTTCAGTTGAATTTCTATTATTTCCCACGGTGTTTCCTGGACATCACCCCTGTGTGCACCGTCACCTATGTCCTGCGGCGTGCAGCCATAGACTGTTCTGTCTGGTGCACCATCGCATTTTCTTTAGATCGATTTGTGGCCATTTGCTGTCAGCAAGTGAGAACGAAATACTGCACCTTGAAAACAGCAGCTCTGGTTGTTGCAGTGACCTGCACTCTGCTCTGTTTAAAAAACATCCCGTTCTACTTTACTTTTGAACCTGCTGCAATAATAGACAATGTACCGTGGTTCTGTTATGATAATCCAAGCTATTATACCGATTCTGGGTGGATTGCATTTGACTGGCTTGACACAATATTAACTCCATTGATCCCATTCGCTTTAATTCTGCTGCTCAACACTCTGACCATCAGGCAGGTTATAGTGGCCAGTAGAGTGCGTCAGGGACTGAAAAAACAGAACAAAGGAGAGAATCACAGTGACCGAGAGATGGAGAGCAGGAAGAAATCAATGATCTTACTCTTCAGCATATCCGGAAGCTTCATATTTCTGTGGTTGTTGTTAGTTATAGATTTCATGTACTATACCATAACCAGGAAAGATATCAATTATTATTCTATATCTGAATACACATTTCAACAATTTGGATTTATGTTTCAGAATTTGAATTGTTGCACAAACACATTTATTTATGCAGTGGTTCAGTCCAAATTCAGAGAGCAGGTCAAGAACATACTGAAATATCCGTTTGCATCAATTATTCAACGAATTAAGAAACAGAACATCTGACAGCGGGCCAAATGCCTGTTTGCAATTTTGGAGTGGCAAAATTGTACTGTTGTCCCCAGACCCCCAAGAGACTCATAAGTGGCATATGACTGCTGCAGAATATAAAGTGGACAAGAGGTGATGTGAGATCGCTGCCTATCAGACCGGGGGGAAAAATACATTCTAATGGCCACGAAAGTCAAACAGAGTGCTGCAGGATTGAGTCTTGTCCACCCCTCATAATCACCAGCACTCGATATGGGAACAAACAGCATCCTCAGACAATCATACTCATTTGTCCACTCATGTAAAGATTCTTCAGACAATTAAGCAGTTCGTCCCTCTGACTGACATCCAACAATCAGTGGGCTGCCTGGGGGTGATCGGTGAGCTGCCAGCAATTAAGAACATAAGAAATAGGAGCGGGAGTAGGCCATCAAGCCCTTCGAGCCTGCCCCGCCGTTCAATAAGATCATGGCTGATCTGCAGTGGATCTGTTCCACTTTCCCGCTTTCTCCCCTTAATTCTCCTGTCTATCAGAAACCTATCTACTCGTGTCTTATCCTTCTAAACTCCGACGAGTACAGACCCAGTCTCTTTAGTCTCTCTTCATAGCTCAACCCCCTCATCTCTGGAATCAGCCTAGTAAACCTCCTCTGCACTCGCTCCAAGGCCAATATATCCTTGTGCAAGTGTGGCGAACAAAACGGCACACAGTACTCCAGCTGCGGCCTCACCAGTGCCCTGTACAGTTGCAGCAAGACCTCCCTAATTTTATATTCTATCCCCCTCGCTATAAAGGCCAGCATCCCATTCGCTATTTACCCCTGCCTCTTGGCGAATCACAGTGCATCAGAAAATGAATACTGTCTGAAGTCTGCCTGTCATCTTGTCTGTCCAATGTGAGTGTTTCTGTCCCTGGATGGTAAATGTGTTACCCAACTAGGAAGCTTTGATCTCGATAAGAAGTCCTGGCAAAATGAGAAGAGACTCCAAATTCCAATCGACAGGCAAATCCTTGAGTCGTGGTGATCGACATCCGAACAGGAACAGATCAACGTTTTTACAACACATTCAATAATGTTAATGTGGCCTTTCTGTTTGACTGTGGCAGCTTTGATACTAATAACTTACTGATACTGAGACTGCACAGCAATCCTAGAACTAAATGGGAATACAGAGCCAAAATAAAAATCAATGCAGTGCAATGGTGACTTTCTGATATGAATTCAAGTGGCAGCAAGCAACAGAAATACAGAGCGCCAGAGAAGGATATCAAGTGAAAAATCTCTGACGCAGAGATTTGGAAGGGAGGAAAGGCCATTCGGCCCGTTCTTTCTGCAGCAGCTATTCCAAATGTTGTGTTTTCCCTGTCTCCATCCGGGAACAATGATTATTCCTCTCTTTGCAGGTGAAAGATGTAGATGCATAAATTGAATCTCCCTTTAGATCATTCTTCATCTCTGGCCCCAAACACGCAGTGAAATAAAAGGCCATCTGTTGCATCAAGTGTGTTTCTTTTGTGAATTGTCTGAAGTCTGCAGCCTTTGACAAATGGGAAGTGAAACGCCCTGTTTACTCTGAGCACCAAGCCGTACTTTCATATTGGTGTACAGCCAAACAAAGAACAACACAGCCCGGAGAAACAGGCCATTTTAACATTATCAGTGACCCCCCTCCACCCATGACCCTTATCTATTGTTTTTATGGCCATCCACATTGAGGGAAAACTAATTTAGGGACAATTTATTCCTGCCAATCAGCCTAAGAGCACATCTTTGGGGTGTGGGAGGAAACCCGGAGCACGCGGAGAAAACCCACGCAAGCACGGGGAGAATGTGCAAACTCCCACAGACACCGACCCAAATCCATGTAACTGCACAGCAAACAGTGATAGTCACTGAGCTGTCGTGTTGCCCGTCAGTTGGTCCAGTTTAAGCGCACACTAACGAGGGGAAGCACTCGGCAACTCTCGAAGCAACATCCCAAGAGCAGCCCTCGCACGACCCGCCGCGTGTCTGCCCCCTGTTGGACAGCAAGGCGGACTGATGTGTTACACAAAGAGTGATGGGTGCCTGGAAGCCACTGTCAGGGGAGGTGCTGGAAGCAGATACAATGGTGACTTTTACAAGTACATGAAGTAGGATGGGGAATCGAGGGACATGGTCCTGGGAAGAGTCGGGGGTTTTAGTTCAGTCGGGTGAATTGTTCAGTGCTTGTTTCTGTGCTGTAATTATTGTTGATCTTTGAGCAGACAGATCCTCCTCAAATCTTATCACTGTGTCCGCTTCAAACACGTCCTCTGGCAGCGCTCAAGGCATCCACCAATCTCTATGTGAATAACCTCTCCCCTGTCGCTCCCTTAAACATAAGAACATAAGAACATAAGAAATAGGAGCAGGAGTCGGCCATCAAGCACTTCGAGCCTGCCCCGCCATTCAATAAGATCATGGCTTACCTGAAGTGGATCAGTTCCACTTTCCCGCTTTCTCCCCTTAATTCCCCTGTCTATCAGAAACCGATCTACCCGTGACTTAAATATATTTATCGAGGCAGCCTCCACCACTTCAACGGGCGGAGAATTCCAAAGATTCATCACCCTTTGAGTGAGGAAGTTCCTCCTCAACTCTGATCTGAACTGCACCGCCCCCCCCCCCCCCACTTATCTTGAGGCTGTGCCCTCTAGTCCTGCTGTCCTTTCTGAGCGGGAGAACCTCTCCACCTCTACCCTATCCATCCCCTTCATTATCTTATACGTTTCAATAAGTTCCCCCCTCATCCTCCTAAACTCCAATGAGTCCAGACCCAGTCTATTCAGCCTCTCCTCATAGTCCAACCCCCTCATCTCCAGTATCAGCCGAGTGAACCTCCTCTGCACTCCCTCCAAGGCCAAAACATCCTTGCGCAGGTGCGGCGACCAAAACCTAAAGTTTTCCACTCTCTCCGTGAACCTGTGCTCGTTTTAATCGACTGTTCCGCCCTTGGCAAAAAAAAACCCTCTGAAAGTCCACCCTGCCCCGAGCTTTCATAATTCTACAGATCATTCTCAGTCCCCGCCTCAGCCTTCACCCTGGCAGTGAAAGGTTATTAAGTTATCCAACGTCTCGTCATAGCCAACACAATGGAGACCCAGGCAACAATCAGGGTAACTTTCTTTTACACTATCCCCAAAGATTCCATGTCCTTCTAGCAGTATGGTAACCACGACTGAACACAATGCCCCAAATCCAGCCTAAGCAAGGTTGTGTGTAGCTGCAATAGAACATGGAACATAGAACACTACAGCACAAACAGGCCCTTCGGCCCACGAGTTGCGCCGATCACATCAACACCTACCAATCTATAGACCTATCTGCAACCCCCAGTCCCATTAAATCCCATATACTCATCCAGAAGTCTTTTAAAAGACCCCAGCGAGTTCGCCTCCACCACCACTGACGGCAGCCGATTCCATTCACTCAACACCCTCTGAGTGAAAAACTTACCCCTAACATCACCTCTGTACTTGCTTCCCCGCACCTTAAATCTGTGTCGTCTCGTAGCGACCATTTCAACCCGGGGAAATAGCCTCTGAGATTCCACCCTATCTATTCCTCCCAACATTTTATAAACTTCTATCAGGTCGCCTCTGAACTTTCGTCTCTCCAGGGAAAAGAGTCCCAGCTCCCTCAGCCTGTCTTCATAAGGCATGCCTCCCAATCCAGGCAACATCCTTGTAAAAGTTTTTGAATACTAGTTTAACTATCTGACCCATACCAAGCGGTGTTTAAGTACTTACTTTTTCACATACTGTCCAGAGACACAACATGTTTGACCTCCCATTTCATCTGTCTCATGCAGTTAATTTGTTTGCAATTGTTATCCTGTCCACTACAAATGTGTGGCCTTTTCACCTGCTCGCTACATTGTCACCATGGAAATAGCCAATCCACTGGTCATTGTCATGCAGGTCATAATGCGACGGATCAACATATATTATTTCCAAAGTTTCTTCCATCCTAGGTCTCACGGCTATGTGTGGTGTCTCAATTTTCATGATCCGTTCTACCAAAACATTCTTTTTCCATCCAGTTCAATTTCTCTTCTCATTGCTTTGTATCCATTGTTGCCAAAGTTTGGAAACGGTGTACTGCGCTGAGACAACGGCAGCTGCTGTTCGAGTAACGACTTGTATTTTGTTCTTTTAAAATGTGCCATGTATTTTCAATTTGAAGCTACAGAAATAATTGACAGCGTACAATGGTAATGCAATATACACGCTGATATACTAGAACATAGAACATTACAGCACAGTACAGGCCCTTCGGACCTCGATGTTGCGCCGACCAGATTACATACTGGCCCTAGTTGGATAACTTTAGACTGGCATGATGCGATTTTTACTGCATTGCTCCAATTTGATTTAATTCTGTCGCGCGACCCTTGAACTGGCAGGCACATTGTTGTCGCTAGTCATGTTCGCAATGGTCTGAAGTGTCAAAACAAAGGATGGAATAACAGTGACCCAGAGAGGGAGAGCAGAAGGAAATCAGTGATATTACTTTTCAGCCTCTGTGTCACCTTTGTACCTCTGCAGCTGATGCACAATATAGAACTCTTGTATTATATGACAACAGGAGTGGATCCACGGGAATGTCAGGGATTTTTGTTTGCGTTAAGAAAAGACGGACATGTGCTGTGCAACTTAAGTTGTTGCACAAACACGTTATTTTATGGGGAAATGCAGTAAAAGTTCAGAGAGCCGGCCAGACATGCCTTGAAAGCACCATTTGAATCAATGACACAATTAGTCGATAAAGCAAAGTACAACTGAGAATGTCTCAGAGACAAGTCTGAATATTTCCAGTACAGAAATTCAATGTAAGTCACTACAGTTCCATCAATGGTATCACAGCGTTTGAAACTAACCTTAGTGGTGTGGGGGCGGGGGTGAAGTGGGGGGAGGAGAGAGAGAGAGAGAGAGGGAGAGAGGAAATGGAGATGGGGAGGCTGGGAGTGGGGGGGAATGGAGATGGGGAGGCTGGGAGTGGGGGGGGGATGGAGATGGGGAGGCTGGGAGTGGGGGGGAATGGAGATGGGGAGGCTGGGAGTGGGAGTGGGGGGGAATGGAGATGGGGAGGCTGGGAGTGGGGGGGTGGAATGGAGACGAGGAGGCTGGGAGTTGGTGGGGGAATGGAGATGAGGAGGCTGGGAGTGGGGGGGGGGGTGGAGATGGGGAGGCTGGGAGTCGGGGGGGGAATGGAGATGAGGAGGCTGGGAGTTGGGGGGAGGGATTGGAGATGGAGAGGGTGGGAGAGGGCATTGCGAGAAAGGGAGGAAATGACTCTGTTCATTGTTCAACACTCTATCTAATCCACGGAATATTGTACAACACCCGTTCAGGAAACAAGGAGATTGTTGCACCACTGGAAGTAAAATGACAAAAGAAGTAAAGAAAAGGCCCCAAAAACTGCAGGTGGAACGGAGTTGGAGTTTGAAGGGCCGGATATCCAGATGTTAAGGTGAAATTCAGGGTCCCGAAGCAGAAGATAAGCAGGAACAACATGCATTATCTCACCTCCAGGAACCTGGCTATGGTTCGCTCAGATATTTGTGTCATGAACGTGTTGTTACAACAGTAAATGAAATAATTGTTGCCCCTCTTGTGTGAACGGTAGAATTGTTTCTTTTTTTAATATTGTGCAGAATACACTGCTTCCGTTTCCAGGTTGTGAAAACCCTCTCTCCCTGTCAACACAAACACAAACACACACACACGCACACACTTACATACAGGGTCACACACAAATCCACTTATACAAATAGGACAGAGGCAAACACACACACACAACCAGAGACTCCCAAACACACTTACACAAGTGCACACAAACACACTTCGACATAAAAAGACACACAATCACAAACAGACCGCATACATGTAAACACAGAAATAGCACAACCATTAACACACACACACATACACTCTCTCTCTCTCTCACACACACAGACACACACACATAATCTCTCTCACACACTCACTCTCTCACACACAGACACACACACACAGGAACACACATTCTCTCTCTCTCCCACACACACACACAGACACACACACACACTCACACACACACTCTCTCTCTCTCACACACACACACAATCTCTCTCTCTCTCACACACACGCACACACTCTCTCTCTCTCACACACACACTCTCTCTCTCTCTCTCACACACAGACACTCTCTCTCACACACACACACTCTCTCTCTCACGCACAGACTCACAGACACAGACACACACACACTCTCTCTCTCACACACAGACCCACACACACTCTCTCTCACGCACAGACTCACAGACACACACACACACTCTCTCTCTCACACACACACCCAGACACATACACACTCTCTCTCACAGGCACACACACAGACACACTCTCTCTGTCTCACACACATAAAGGCACAGACAAACACACACACACTCTCTCGCTCTCTCTCACTCTCACACACACACCCACACACACACACACACACACAGGTGAAGAGAGTCAGAGTGAGTTTAATCTCAACGAGCCCCACACGTTGGTTTGCGTTAACACCACTACGAAGTTAGAGTGCAAAACCACGAGAGGGAAAACTCCAGCGCCCGTTCGTGTGCACTGAGGGAGAAATTAGCAAGGCAAATCTTACCAACCTATTGGAGGTTCAGTATGTTTTGTCCCAAAAGGAGAAAATGGCTCTTATTTGTGGAAGAAAATAAGTAAATACATTATAATTTGGAGAGATAATTACCCAGTAAATGGATGTATTAAAAGGCAGGCATAGAATGATATGGACCAGCAAGAAAATATTCGAGAAGTGAGGTATCTGGGACAGCACAAACTTGGTGTTTGTTCTTTGCTTAGGGGAACAAATTTCGCCCTCAGGGTCTGACTTGTGGAGGCATCAATTTCATGACAACAGGTCGTTGAACATTGTGGTCTGAGCAAACCTTTGGAAAGAATAAATAGACATTTATTGCAGCGAACAAGCAATTGAAAGGCATTCTGATCCACACAACAATCAACGTACACAGACGAAAACTGTTTTTTTGCAAATGATAAAATAAAACTGATCAGAACAATCAAGAATCAGTCAGGAAAAGTGAATTATTTGACTGAAGACTTGCAAAAACAAATGTAGTAATGGCCATTCTTGAAAGTCTTGCGACTCCAAACATGAGAAGTATTTATGAAACATCGTGGAAAATTCCTTGAACGAGGAAAGGAGGTTCCGGTAAATCAGGATAATTGGATGGATGCAGAATATATAAAAAACAAAGAATGTTCCAAAAAAAAAGGCATTTATCGCCAGAGAAGAGGAAACATTTGCTCCACATGTGCTTTGTCATTCTGCCTTATATTTCACACCTCAATTAGATCTCCTCTCATTCTTCTAAACAGCAGGGTGGACAGGCTTAAACTGTCCAAAAAAACCTCTTGGTAAGACAGTCCTCTCACATGTGGAATCAATCTAGTGAACTTCCTCTGAACCGTCTCCAATGCCTTGTTCCTCAAATATGGGGACCAAAACTGCACACAATATTCTAGATAACGTTTTGTACATTAGCAGCAACACATCACTTCTTTTTACATTCCATGTTTTTACCAATAAGTGCCAAGATTTCATTTGCCTTTTTTTCATCTGCCATACATGCATACTAGATTTCTCCAATTCCTGCACAAGGACACCCAAATTCCCCTGCACTTAATCATTCCGAAGTTGAGACAATAATTTATCTTTGCACTCCTCCTACCAAAATGGATGTCCTTACAATTGTCCAAGTACAACGTTGCATGTCAGATTTTGGCCTAATTAGTTAACCTTTCGTGGTGGCACAGTGCGTGTTGGTTAGGACTGCGGCCAGGAACCTGTGTTTAATTCAGGCATCGGGCTGGGTGGGGTTTGCACAATCTCCCCGTTTCCGAATGGGTTTCTTCTAGGTTCTTCTGTCTCCTCCCACAATCCAAAGTTCTGCTTAAATACTTGGGTTAATACATGAGTAAATGCTTGGGGTTATGGGGATAGGGACTGGTTGGGATTGCTGCTTGCATGGGATGGATGGACGGAGTGGCCTCAATCTGCTCTGCACGTTTCTATTAGTGTACATTAGTGAATATCTTATTTCATCTTCCCTCCTATATTAGTATAAGCGGAAAAGTTGGCTATGGTACCTTGCATCGGAATGATCCACACAGTTTATAGTTCTCTCCACTTGTCTGAAATATTTCAGCTCACGCTGTATCCAAGTTGTTCGAATTCATTCAGGACAATCCCCTTTCCTGACACCCTATCCATCACATCCGAAATTAATGGCCCCCCCTCCACTGATGCAAAATGTCAGCAATGCAAAGATGAACTTCAGAAACTCAGCCAGCTTCTTTCCATCCCTGCTGTGTTCACCCTCTAATAGGACAATGCCGTGATTTTCTTCGGACGAGCAGCACCCGGGTCACACACTTACTTATTTGGGAATGTTTTGTCGTTCATTCGCCATCCTTGCGTCAAAATCATTGAAGTCCTTCCATCAAATAGAAATACATGGATACAATGGGTATAGAGGGATATGGTCCCCGGTAGGGTAGGGGGTTTTAGTTAAGGCGGGAGGCATGGTCAGCGCAGACTTGGAGGGCCTGTTACTGTGCTGTAATTTTCTTTATTCAGAGCGTTGACATGGTACTTGCATCTCCTTGGGCTGAAGCAGACCAAGACAGTGGCTGGTCACCACGCAACTATTGAAATGATTATTTGGATGGGCCTGAATGCTGACCCGTCTAATCTAGCCTATATCGCATGGATGGATGGGAAAATTTGGTGGTTTAAATCCCTTTAAGACATTGCATTGGAATGTTTGTATGACGTGAGCTTGATCTACAGTGGTGTATGAATGCTAGTGTTGAGTTGCTCTCCTCGTTGTGCGTGGAATCAGTTTTTAAAGTTGATATTATCAGATATGTGACTGCATTTCATGGACACCAAAAACGCACTTGAATCACATGAGCTAAAATCCTAAGTTCAAGGCGAGAGCTGGACCACAGGGTGCAATCGAGATGTACTGGGAGAGAGATTCATTGCGACCTCAGTGACAGAATGCTCACAGCCCATTGGAAAACATCAGTGGAAAGTTATCCGAACTCGATTTTAAGTTTGCAAATGCGTTGTGTAATCAGAATTGTCCAACCTTTGCATTCAGCTTCAAGGCTAAATATAGTCATTACTTCAGGGACTTAGCTGCCTTTGTTCATTAAAAAAATTGTCACAACGGGAACATCCCTGAGGTGATTCCACAGAGTACAAATTGATGGCGCTCGAAATACATCAGCTCAGTTTTCAAGACAGACAGAGTTCCTGAAGTACGATTGTGCAGATTATTTCACACAGAGCATGCTTCTCCCAATTCAAGTGGTTCAGAAAATTTATTACATGATCCTCGCTATTATTGGTGCTCCTGGTAAGCGACTACAATTTCTGGAGTTTTGTAACCATGAATGCGTGTACCCTCTGCTTTTATTCTCTGACTGCTAGTGTTAAATTCTAATGCATTATAGAGGCACCCGGTCTGTGAATTTATTTAGTGTACAAAGAACAAAGAACAAAGAACAAAGAACAACACAGCACGGGAAACAGGCCCTTCGGCCCAACGAGCCCGCGCCGCCGTCCTACTATCTCAGTGACCTATTCATGATTTTAGTCTACGCCTAACGTGCGAGGATCAGGGAGGTCCAATTTAGGGACAATTTTAGTACCCAATCAATCAGCCTAAAAGCACATCTTTGGGGGATGTGGGAGGAAACCGGAGCACCCGGAGGAAACCCACGCAACCACGGGGAGAACGTGCAAACTCCCACAGACACAGGCCCAAATCCATGTGTCCGCACAGCAACAGAGATAGTCTCTGAGCTGTCATGTTGCCCTCGAGATGGTCCAGTTTAAGCACACTAACGACATGAAGCAATAGGCAACTCCCGAAGCAACATCCAAGAGCAGCCCACTACAACCTGCCGCCTGCATGCCCCTTGCTGGACTTAAATGCCTGTGGAGACAAAAAAATTCATTATTAAACAGGCAAAGACTAACATTCCTGAGGCAAAACGTATTCCCAAGCCTACAATGTTCAGTAAGGCCTACTATATCCCCCTATATGTAGCCCGCTCATATGGCTGTCTAAGTGACTCTTAAACAACCCTAGCGTGCCTGCTTCCACCACCTTACTCGGCAGTGCATTCCACACCCCCACTACCCTTTGCGTGAAAAACTGCCCTCTAATATTTGTCTTATACCTAGCCCCCCTCACCCTAAGCCCGTGACCCCTCGTTCTATCCATTTCTTGTAGCGGAAAAAGCTTACCACCATTTACTCTATCTATCCCCTTCATAATCTTATAAACCTCTATTAGATCCCCCCTCAGCCGACGTCTCTCAAGGGAAAACAGCCCAAGTTCATCCAATCTTTCCTCGTAAGACAGCCCTTCCATACCAGGCAACATCCTGGTAAATCTCCTCTGCACTCTCTCCAGGATCTCTACATCCTTCCGGTAGTACGGCGACCAGAACTGGACACAGTACTCCAAGTGAGGCCTAACCAACGTTCTATACAACTGCAACATCAAACTCCTACTCTTATATTCTATACCTCTTCCTATGAAGGCTAACATACCATACGCTTTCCTCATCACATTCTGCACCTGTACCGACACCCTCAGGGACTTATGCACTTGCACCCCCAGGTCTCTCTGCGTATCTATACTCCGGATAGTTCTACCTTTTATCGTATAACTCCCCTCCACATTATTCCGGCCAAAGTGCATCACCTCGCATTTCTCCGGATTAAATTCCATTTGCCATCTATCTGCCCAATCTACCAGCCTGTCTATGTCCTGTTGCATTGCCAGGCCCTGCTCCTCAGTACCCACCAATCTAATCATCTTGGTGTCATCAGCAAATTTGCTGATCACACCACCTACCCCCTCTTCCAAGTCATTAATATATACCACAAATAGAAGAGGTCCAAGTACCGAGCCCTGCGGCACACCACTGGTGACAGGCCTCCAATTGGAAAAGGAGCCTTCCACTACTACTCGCTGTCTCCTCCTCCCAAGCCAGTTCTCCACCCATCTACATACCTGGCCTTGTATCCCATGAGCCTTCACCTTTTCTATCAGCCTACCATGAGGGACCTTGTCAAACGCCTTACTGAAATAGTGTAATTGAGAGGTTGAAAAATTCATGTTGCTGCAAATATATCTGTTTCAGCCACTTAGTCAATATAATTCCACATGCGTATTGCAAACACCACAGAATCTCACCAGTACAGTCAGGGACAGGATCTGTTATGAATATTAGAAAAGGATACTGCAGGAATGGAAGGAAACTTGCTGAATTTCTGAGGCTCATCATGCAATCTTTGCATTGCTGGCCCTTTGCATCAGTGGTGGGGTGTTTAATTTCGGATGTGATGGTTAGGGTGTGACAGAAAGGAGGTCGTTTTTATTACTGAATGACTTCGAACAGCTTGAATATAGCGTGAGCTGAAATGTTTCAGACAAGTGGAGAGAAATGCGTTGATGACTCCAATGCAAGGGTGATGGTACCATAGCCAAATTTTCCGCTTATACCAATATAGCTGGGATAATGAAATAAGACATTCACTATATTATAATACTGTACATCTGTGGATCCCATCTAGACCGTTATGCTCTATCCCAATGACCTTCAGATACTAGGAACATATGCCAGTCTGGAATTTTGCTATGCGGGGGACATTAGTCAGTGTCGAAATTTGGACCTTAGTGGTGAGGAATTATTAAAAATTTCTGTCAGTGCAGCATTTTACCTCGCGTTAATCGCTACTTGAATAAAAAAACTGCTAACAGCTTTAAATGATATGATTCGATGTATTATTGTCACATTCATTGGTATGCAGTGAAAGGTATTTTCTTTGCATGTTGTTCAGTCAATGCATTCCGTTTCTAGAAAAGGAACGACAGAGTGCAAAATGTAGTGTTGACGTTCTAGCTAGGGGGTAGCTGAAGTGTGCAGAATTGTAGTGTTACAGTCACAGTTAAGGCAGAGAGAGAGATGGACTGAATGTGAGGTAGGTCCATTCAAAATTCTGATGAGAGCATGGAAGTAACTATTCTTGAGTTGGCTGTTGTATGACCTCAGACTTTTTATATGTTTTTCCCACTGGAAGCAGGTGGAAAAGAATAATTGCTGCTGCGTGCCGCCCTTAATAGCTGCTTTTCTGAGGCTGTAGGAAGTTTAGACAGAGTAAATGGATGGGAGGCTGGTTTGCGTGATGGGTTGGGATACATTCACGACCATTTTTGTAGTTTTTTTGCGGTTTGATAAGAACAGGAGCCACATCAGGCTTTGATATAAGCAGAAATAATTCTTTCTATGGTGCACCTGTGAAAGTTGGTGAGAGTTTTCGCTGACATGCCAAATTACCTTTGTCTTTTAGTAAACATAGAAACGGAGAAAAACTACAACACAAACAAACTGCACCGAACATGTCCCGACCTAGCAGGCTTACCTATAACCCGCTGTCTTACTAAATTCCATCTACTTATCCAAAAGTCTCTTAAAACACCCTATCGAATCCGCTTCCACCACCACTGCTGGCAGCCAGTTCCACTCACTCACCACCCTCTGAGTAAAAAACCTTACCCCCGACATCTCCTCTGCACCTAATCCCCAGCCCTAGCTAAAGTGGACTATTGGTGGGTTTTCTGACCTATAGTGTCAGCACGAGGAAACCAGGACAGGTTACTGGTGATCTGGACACCTATGTTTTGTTTTAAATGATTGATCTCCTGGTTCCTTTGAATTGCATCTTGTTTACAATCAGCTGGGAACGCGAGACACATTGTTCATTTTCCTATTAAACTACACAAACAGACACTGATACTGACTTCTCACTGGCAGAACATCATTTTTATACTAATTCATTGTGTAACGGGCGATTTTACTTCGAGTTTATTTACTCTGGAAACGGAGTTGAGGGGGTTGAACTATGAGGAGAGGCTGAATAAACTAGGCTTGTACTCGTTAGAGTTTAGAAGAATGAGGGGAGATCTCATTGAGACATATAAGATGATGAATGGGATGGACAGGATAGAGGTGGAGAGGCTCTTCCCGCTCAGAAAGGACAGTAGGACTGGAGGGCACAGCCTCAAGATAAAGGCGGGGGGGGGGGGGGCGGTTTAGAACGGAGTTGAGGAGGAACTTCTTCACTCAAAGGGTGGTGAATCTCTGGAATTCTCTGCCCGTTGAAGTGGTGGAGGCTGCCTCGCTCAATATATTTAAGACGCGGGTTGATGGGTTTTTGATAAGCGAGGGGATTAAGGGTTATGGGGAGAGGGCGGGAAAGTGAAACTGAGCCACGACAGATCAGCCATGATCTTATTGAATGGCGGGGCAGGCTCGAGGGGCTAGATGGCCTACTCCTGCTCCTATTTCTTATGTTCTTATTTGGTTTAATGTTAATTAATTGCCTTCCCCAACTCAGTTCTGAATGAGCCACGAGTGTTGAATTTAATCATGTCTTTTCTCCTCCCGGATTATTGTTGGACTTACTTCAGTTCGCTAACTTCAGTCACTGATCTGTATTTTAACGGATTAGTTTTGATCTGTGATTCACAGTCTATTTAACATGTGAACAGGAGCTCTGTCCTTAGCTCATCAGAGTGTTCCACTTTGTGAAGGGTCACCAATAACTGAGGAACAGAAACATTGAGAGTTCATAATGTTGAGACCAGGCTGATAGCACAAAATAAATCTATTAATGGTGAAATAATTGGAAACTCACTGTTATTATTTTGGTGACTATAATTCCACCTTCTCCAGTAAAGGAATTAGTTTGCATGCAATGAGTTATTCGGGTCTGGATTGCACTCCCTGGAATTGAGGGAGAGGCAGATTCAATCGACACATTCAAGAGGAGATCACATGATTACATAAATTTAAACAAACTGCAAGCGAATGGGACAAATGCCAGGGAATGGGATTAAAACATAATATGAGTTGGTACTGACACCATGGGGCAATTGGTTTACTTTATAGTCGTAAAAGACCTGTCTTTGGTGGCACGGTAGCACCGTGGGTTAGCACTGCTGCTTCAGAGCTCCAGGGACCTGGGCTCGATTCCCGGCTCGGATCACTGCCTGTGCGGAGTTTGCACATTCTCCTCGTGTCTGCGTGGGTTTCCTCCGGGTGCTCCGGTTTCCTCCCACAGTCCAAAGATGTGCAGGTTAGGTTGATTGGCCGTGTTAAGAAATTGCCCCTTAGTGTCCAGGGATGTGTAGGTTAGAGGGATTAGCGGGTAAAATGTGTAGGGATATTGGGGGAGGGGGAGGGGGAGGGGGCTGGGTGGGTGGGGGGAGGGGGCTGGGGGGGTGGGGGGGGGGGTGGGTAGGGCCTGGGTGGGATTGTGATCGGTGAAGACGCAATGGGCCAGAGGGCCTGGTTCTGCACTGTAGGGTTCGATGTTAAGCTCTTCCATATGTAAACTGTGTGAATTTGTAAATTTGGAGAGTAAAGCTGCGCACAGTACACTCAGCATTCTATAATGGTTAAATCCCGTCCCGTTACGTCTGCAATTATTTTGATGAAACACAAATGATTTGTTTGAATGGGTGTGCCCTTGGTCAGCTGATTTGCTGCCTCTGTTTACTTGTTCCCCTGAACTAATCATCTCACTGACCCGTTTCAATCACTGCCTTTCGGAGGAGTATCTCTCTCTCTCGCTCTTATTTCAAGCTCGCTTTGTTCCAACACAATGGTTCTCTAAATTTAAACAAATTCCGTGCCAAGGCTTAGTTTTGTGAATGAAACAAAAGCAGAGCTGCTGTGCTACCTGGGGCGGCACGGTAGCACAATGGGTTAGCACTGCTATTTCACAGCTCCAGGGTCCTGGATTCGATCCCCGTGCTCGGGTCACTGTCTGTGTGGAGTTTGCACATTCTCCTCGTGTCTGTGTGGGTTTCCTCCCCCAGTCCAAAGGTGTGTGGGTCAGGTTGATTGGTCATGTTAAAAATTGCCCCCTAGTGTACTCGGATGTCTAGGTTAGAGGGATGAGTGGGTACAACATGTAGGGATTTGGGGGTAGGGCCTGGGTGGGATTGGGGTTGGTGCAGACTCGAGGGGCCTGTTTCTGCACTAAAGAACAACACAGCACGGGAAACAGGCCATTCGGCCCAACGAGCCCGCGCTGCCATCTTAACAATGTGTTTTCCCTCCTCCACCCTTGACCCATGTCTACGCTTATGGTACCCCCATTGTAGGGTTCTATGGTTCAGAGTGCTATTTGTTCGCACACACTTTCTCTGGTAGTTTGAAAACGCGATGTCTCGTTCATTCGACTCACATAGAGAGTGCACAAGTACCAGAGGTGAAAAGCATTGCCATTGGAATATCAATTTGTGATAATTTGTCCATTTCGTGGCATGCCACAAATTATTTAGATTAGTTGATGTTCTTTGCTTGATTGAAGGGTTCGACACACAAAACAGCCTTATTCCCCCTATCACCAGATTGCTAAGAAGTTGCATCGTACATTAATGTGAGTTTGGGAATGTTTAGGAACATTCATTCTCTGCTTTAGACATATTGTTATGTCACAGAGTTAGAGAGGCTTCCAGGTCCTTCCGCCCAACTTGTCCATCCTGTCCTTTATTAACCACTATGCTACTCCAACTTGCCGCATTCAGTCCGTATGCCTCTTTACCATGTAACTTTCCAAATGCTGTTTCCAAGACAACCCGCCTCTAATACTGACTCTGGCAGGTTTCTGCACACCCAGATCCCTCTGCATGTTAGAGTTCCTAATGGTTCTGCCATTGACAGCATATTTGACTTCTATTTGATTCTCCAAAATGCATCACCTCACCTTTGACCGGTTTAATCTCCATCTGCCATTCTGGTGCCAAGTCCCAAATCAATCCATATCTTGTTCTATCCTCTGAGAATCCCCGGAACTATCAGCAACTCCACCAAACTTCATGTCATCGGCAAACTTACCAATCAGATCACTCACACTTTCCTCCAGATCATTTATATATACTAAAAAACAACAGAGGTCTCAGCTTTGATCCTTTTAGAACATCACTCGCGACAAATTTGCATTCTGAAAAATGCCCTTGCATTGCTAATCTCTATTTTGTATGAGAATGCTGTCTTATTCAATGTTGGAAAAGCATTTCTGTCAAAAAGAATGAGATGGCTGAATCGAATATGTTCAGGAACGCCATTCACCAAGATTAAAAAAAAATGCATTCTTTTTCCAAGTAATTTCTGTTACATTTTCAAATATTTAGTTGGAATAAAATTGATGCACATCACTTATTGAATCATTTGCTCGCCTTTTGTTGTTCAATTCATGCAATTCTGTGATGAATTATACCTGACTAATACAGAATGGCTTATCTGGGAGAGGAGGAGACATAGAACATAGAACATAGAACACTACAGCACAAACAGGCCCTTCGGCCCACGAGTTACGCCGATCACATCAACACCTACCAATCTATAGACCTATCTATAACCCCCAATCCCATTAAACCCCATATACTCATCCAGAAGTCTTTTAAAAGACCCCTGCGAGTTCGCCTCCACCACTACTGACGGCAGCCGATTCCATTCACTCACCACCCTCTGAGTGAAAAACTTACCCCTAACATCACTTCTGTACTTTCCTCCCCGCACCTTAAATCTGTGTCCTCTCGTAGCGACCATTTCAACACGGGGAAATAGCCTCTGAGAATCCACCCTAACTATTCCTCTCAACATTTTATAAACCTCTATCAGGTCGCCTCTCAACCTTCGTCTCTCCAGGGAAAAGAGACCCAGCTCCCTCAACCTAACTTCATAAGGCATGCCTCCCAGTCCAGGCAACATCCTTGTAAATCTCCTCTGTACCCTTTCAATAGCTTCTACGTCTTTCCTATAGTGAGGCGACCAGAACTGCGCACAGTACTCCAAATGAGGCCTGACAAGGGTCTTATAAACGTGGAATGGTTGCCTGAATCATTGAGCAAGGAGGAGGGAGAGGGTATTTCACCCATTCCAGGCAGGAGAAATGAGGGGGAGGAATGTTTAGTTCAGTCACCGCGGTTCTGCTCTTCTATCCTGATGTGTGTCTCAGGGCAGCATGGCTGTGGCATGCCTGATCCTAGATACGATCGGGAAACTTATGATGCGTCCTGATCTCAGAGGTGACAAGTTTTCTTCTCGTCAGGAATAAAGATTCGCGTTCCTGCAGTCTTTATAACAGAAGTGGGGACCAACAGCAGTGGAATGCTCAGTGCAATGTACTTGCGATTCTTAGGAGGGAAAGGTCAGGATATTGCGTGTTCGATGGTAGGACCTGACTCGTGAATAAGTTTGTTCTGTGTAGCCGTTTAATTCAGTGGGGATCTGGTTTGGTGAGATCGCCGAATCTGAGGGTTACGGTGTTTATAACTAGACTTGGGTTTGATGTTAGGTGTTGTGAAATTCAACATGTACAAAACAGGAAAGCATCTGATTCTGGGAGCAATGGCCATGGGATACATCAGATCCTGAAAATTTCAGCCAGTGTTCCCAAGCAGCATTCCATTCTGGATGGGGGCCAGTCTGCTGGGCTGTCCTTTTCTGTTGGGGCTGGCTCTGGGCATCACGACAATTCCCGTAGCTCATCCCAGGTGTTTTTTTTATTGATGGGGAAACCCATTCCTCAAACTGAAATCTGCATCACAGATTGAGTAGGAGAATCCTGGGGGGAACAGGGGAGTGAGCACCAACGTCCTGGAGGCAGGACATAAGAACATAAGAAATAGGAGCAGGAGTAGGCCATCTAGCCCTTCGAGCCTGCCGCGCCATTCAATAAGATCATGGCTGACCTGTCGTGTCTCAGTTCCACATTCCCGCCCTCTCCCCATAACACTTAATCCCCTCGCTTATCAAAAACCTATTAACCCGCGTCTTAAAAATACTTAGCGAGGTAGCCTCCACCACTTCAACGGGCAGAGAATTCCAGAGATTCACCACCCTTTGAGTGAAGAAGTTCCTCCTCAACTCCGGTCCAAACGGCCCCCCTTTATCTTGAGGCTGTGCCCTCTAGTGCTACTGTCGTTTCTGAGCGGGTAGAGTCTCTCCACCTGTATCCTATCCATCCCATTCATTATCTTATATGCCTCAATGAGATCTCCCCTCATTGCCTGCCGTATCGTTGTTCTGATAGTGATAAAAGTGGGAGAGGTCAGCTAGGAGATTACATTGATGCCAGTTTGAAGATGAAAAACAAATAACACACGGTTGATCTTAAATTCCATCTTTACCTGTTGGATGTCAGGACCAGGGTTTGTTTGAGTAGTAATTATCATTCTTTTCTCTTTTTCTCTGACAGTCAATTTACTGGGAATTGTGGTCTTGTCCCGAGGAAAATGTGGCCTCTCTACCTGCACCACTTGCTATCTGGTGGCCATGGCATTCGCGGATCTACTGGTCATTTTCACTGAGGTCATACTATTTCAGGTGCATTTCTATTATTTCCCACTGTGTTTCCTGGACATCACCCCTGTGTGCACCGTCACCTATGTCCTGCAGCGTGCAGCCATAGACTGTTCTGTCTGGTGCACCATCACATTTTCTTTCGATCGATTTGTGGCCATTTGCTGTCAGCAAGTGAGAACGAAATACTGCGCCTTGAAAACAGCAGCTCTGGTTGTTGCAGTGACTTGCACTCTGCTCTGTTTAAAAAACATCCCGTTCTACTTTACTTTTGAACCTGGTGCAATAATAGACAATGTACCATGGTTCTGTTATGATAATCCAAGCTATTATACTGACTCTGGGTGGATTGCATTTGACTGGTTTGACACAATATTAACCCCATTGCTCCCATTCGCTTTAATTCTGCTGCTCAACACTCTGACCGTCAGGCACATTTTTGTGGCCAGTAGAGTGCGTCTGGGTCTGAAAAATCAGAACAAAGGAGAGAATCACAGTGACAGAGAGATGGAGAGCAGGAAGAAATCAATGATCTTACTCTTCAGCATATCCGGAAGCTTCATATTTCTGTGGTTGTTGTTTGTTTTAGATTTCATGTATTATGCCATAACTGGGAAAGATATCAATGATTATTCTATATCTGAATTCACATTTCAACAATTTGGATTTATGCTTCGGAATTTGAATTGTTGCACAAACACATTTATTTATGCAGTGGTTCAGTCCAAATTCAGAGAGCAGGTCAAGAACACACTGAAATATCCGTTTGCATCAATTATCCAACGAATTACTAAACAGAACATCTGACAGCGAGCCAAATGCCGGTTTACAATTTTGGAGACGCAAAATTGTACTGTTGTCTCCAGACCCCCAAGAGACTCATAAGTAGCATATGATTGCTGCCGAATATAAAGTGGACAAGAGGTGATGTGAGATCCCTGCCTATCAGACAGGGGAGAAAAATACATTCTAATGGCCACGAAAGTCAAACAGGGTGCTGCAGAATTGAGTGTTGTCCACCCCTCATAATCACCAGCACTCGATATGGGAACAAACAGCATCCTCAGACAACCATACTCATTTGTCCACTCATGTAAAGATTCTTCAGACAGTTAAGCAGTTCGTCCCTCTGACTGACATCCAACGATCAGTGAGCTGCCTCGGGGTGATTGGTGAGCTGCCAGCAATTAAGAACATAAGAACATAAGAAATAGGAGCGGGAGTAGGCCATCTAGCCCTTCGAGCCTGCCCCGCCGTTCAATAAGATCATGGCTGATCTGAAGTGGATCTGTTCCACTTTCCTGCTTTCTCCCCTTAATTCTCCTGTCTATCAGAAACCTATCTACCCGTGTCTTATCCTTCTAAACTCCGACGAGTACAGACCCAGTCTCTTTAGTCTCTCTTCATAGCTCAACCCCCTCATCTCCGGTATCAGCCTAGTAAACTTCCTCTGCACTCCCTCCAAGGCCAATATATCTTGTGCAAGTGCAGCGAACAAAACCGCACACAGTACTCCAGCTGCGGCCTCACCAGTGCCCTGTACAGTTGCAGCAAGACCTCCCTGCTTTAATATTGAATCTCCCTCGCTATGAAGGCCAGCATCCCATTCGCTATTTAGCCCTGCCTCTTGGTGAATCACAGTGTATCAGAAAATGAAAACTGTCTGAAGTCTGCCTGTCATCTTGTCTGTCCAATGTGAGTGTTTCTGTACCTGGATGGTAAATGTGTTACCCAACTAGGAAGCTTTGATCTCTATGAGAAGTCCTGGCGAAATCAGGAGAGACTCCAAATTCCAATCGAAAGGCAAATCCTTGTGTCCTGGTGATCGACATCCGAACAGGAACAGATCAACGTTTTTACAACACATTCAATAATGTTAATGTGGCCTTTCTGTTTGACTGTGGCAGCTTTGATACTAATAACTTACTGATACTGAGACTGCACAGCAATCCTAGAACTAAATGGGAATACAGAGCCAAAATAAAAATCAATGCAGTGCAATGGTCACTTTCTGATATGAATTCAAGTGGCAGCAAGCAACAGAAATACAGAGCACCAGAGAAGGATATCAAGTGAAAAATCTCTGACGCAGAGATTTGGAAGGGAGGAAAGGCCATTGGGCCCGTACTTTCTGCAGCAGCTATTCCAAATGTTGTGTTTTCCCTGTCTCCATCCGGGAACAATGATTATTCCTCTCTTTGCAGGTGAAAGATGTAGATGCATAAATTGAATCTCCCTTTAGATCATTCTTCATCTCTGGCCCCAAACACGCGGTGAAATAAAAGACCATCTGTTGCATCAAGTGTGTTTCTTTTGTGAATTGTCCGAAATCTGCAGCCTTTGGCAAATGGGAAGTGAAACGCCCTGTTTACTCTGAGCAACAAGCCGTACTTTCATATTGGTGTACAGCCAAACAAAGAACAACACAGCCCGGAGAAACAGGCCATTTTAACATTATCAGTGACCCCCCCTCCACCCATGACCCTTATCTATTGTTTTTATGGCCATCCACATTGAGGGAAAACTAATTTAGGGACAATTTATTCCTGCCAATCAGCCTAAGAGCACATCTTTGGGGTGTGGGAGGAAACCTGGAGCATGCGGAGAAAACCCACGCAAGCACGGGGAGAATGTGCAAACTCCCACAGACACCGACCCAAATCCATGTAACTGCACAGCAATCAGTGATAGTCACTGAGCTGTCGTGTTGCCCGTCAGTTGTTCCAGTTTAAGCGCACACTAACGAGGGGAAGCACTAGGCAACTCTCAAAGCAACATCCCAAGAGCAGCCCTCGCACGACACACCGCGTGTCTGCCCCCTGTTGGAGCTGGATTGATGTGTTACATAAGGACTGATGGGTGCCTGGAAGCCACTGTCAGGGGAGGTGCTGGAAGCAGATACAATGGTGACTTTTACAAGTACATGAAGTAGGATGGGGAATCAAGGGACATGGTCCTGGGAAGAGTCGGGGGTTTTAGTTCCGTTGGGTGAATTGTTCAGTTCTTGTTTCTGTGCTGTAATTACTGTTGATCTTTGAGCAGACAGATCCTCCTCAAATCTTATCACTTTGTCCGCTTCAAACACGTCCTCTGGCAGCGCTCAAGGCATCCACCAATCTCTATGTGAAAAAACTCTCCCCTGTTGCTCCCTTAAACATAAGAACATAAGAAATAGGAGCAGGAGTAGGCCATCTAGCCCCTCGAGCCTGCCCCGCCATTCAATAAGATCATGGCTGATTTGAAGTGGATCAGTTCCACTTTCCCACTTTCTCCCCAAAACCCTTAATTCCCCTGTCTATCAGAAACCGATCTACCCGTGACTTAAATATATTTAGCGAGGCAGCATCCACCACTTCAACGGGCAGAGAATTCCAAAGATTCACCACCCTTTGAAGTTCCTCCTCAACTCTGATCTAAACTGCACCACCCCCCCCCCCCCCCCCGCCTTATCTTGAGGCTGTGCCCTCTAGTCCTGCTGTCCTTTCTGAGCGGGAGAACCTCTCCACCTCTACCCTATCCATCCCCTTCATTATCTTATACGTTTCAATAAGTTCCCCCCTCATCCTCCTAAACTCCAATGAGTCCAGACCCAGTCTATTCAGCCTCTCCTCATAGTCCAACCCCCTCATCTCCGGTATCAGCCGAGTGGACCTCCTCTGCACTCCCTCCAAGGCCAAAATATCCTTGCGCAAGTGCAGCGACCAAAACCTAAAGTTTTCCCCTCTCACCGTGAACCTGTGCTCGTTTTAATTGACGGTTCCGCCCTAGGAAAAAAATACCATCTGAAAGTCCACCGTGCCCCGAGCTTTCATAATTCTGCAGATCATCCTCAGTCCCCGCCTCAGCCTCCACCCTGGCAGTGAAAGATTATTAAGTTATCCAACGTCTCGTCATAGCCAACACAATGCAGACCCAGGCAACAATCAGAGTAACTTTCTTTTACACTATCCCCAAAGATTCCATGTCCTTCTAGCAGTATGGTAACCAGGACTGAACACAATGCCCCAAATCCAGCCTAAGCAAGGTTGTGTATAGCTGCAATAGAACATGGAACATAGAACACTACAGCACAAACAGGCCCTTCGGCCCACGAGTTGCGCCGATCACATCAACACCTACCAATCTATAGACCTATCGATAACCCCCAATCCCATTAAATCCCATATACTCATCCAGAAGTCTTTTAAAAGACCCCAGCGAGTTCGCCTCCACCACCACTGACGGCAGCCGATTCCATTCTCTCACCACCCTCTGAGTGAAAAACTTACCCCTAACATCACCTCTGTACTTGCCTCCCTGCACCTTAAATCTGTGTCCTCTCGTAGCGACCATTTCAGCCCTGGGAAATAGCCTCCGAGAATCCACCCTATCTATTCCTCTCAACATTTTATAAACCTCTATCAGCTCACCTCTCAACCTTCGTCACTCCCGGGAGAAGAGTCCTAGCTCCCTCAACCTATCCTCATAAGGCATGCCTCCCAATCCAGGCAACATCCTTGTAAAAGTTTTTGAATACTAGTTTAACTATCTGACCCATACCAAACGGTGTTTAGTTACTTACGTTTTTCACATACTGTCTAGAGACACAACATGTTTGACCTCCCATTTCATCCATCTCATGCAGTTAATTTGGTTGCAATTGTTATCCTGTCCACCACAAACATGTGGCCTTTTCACCTGCTCGCTACATTGTCACCATGGAAATAGCCAATCTACTGCTCATTGTAATGCAGATCATAATGCGACGGATCAACATTTATTATTTCCCAATTTCGTTCCTTCCTGGGTCTCACGGCTATGTGTGGTGTCTCAAATTTCATGATCCGTTCTACCAAAACATTCTTTTTCCATCCAGTTCAATTTCTCTTCTCATTGCTTTGTATCCATTATTGCCAAAGTTTGTAAACGGCGTACTGCACTGAGACAACGGCAGCTGCTGTTCTAGTAACGACTTGTATTTTGTTCTTTTAAAATGTGCCATTGTATTTTCAATTTGAACCCACAGAGATACTTGCCGGTGTACAATGGTACTGCAATATACACGCTGATATACTAGAACATAGAACATTACAGCACAGTACAGGCCCTTCGGCCCTCGATGTTGCGCCGACCAGTTTACATACTGGCCCTAGATGGATAGCTTTCGACTGGCATGATGCGATTTTTATTGCATTGCTCCAATTTGGTTTAATTCTGTTGCACAAACCTTGAACTGGCAGGCACATTGTTGTCACTAGTCATGTTCGCAATGGTCTGAAGTGTCAGAACAAAGGATGGAAAACAGTCACCCAGAGAGGGAGGGCAGAAGGAAATCAGTGATATTACTTTTCAGCACATGTGCCACCTTCGTACCTCTGCAGCTGATGCACAATATAGAGCTCTTGTATTATATCATAACAAGAGTGGATCCACGGGAATGTCAGGGATTTTTGTTTACGTTTAGAAATGACGGACATGTGCTGTGAAACTTAAGTTGTTGCACAAACACGTTATTTTATGGGGAAATGCAGTAAAAGTTCAGAGAGCCGGCCAAACATGCCTTGAAATCACCATTTGCATCAATGACACAATTAATCGATAAAGCAAAGTACAACTGAGAATGTCTCAGAGACATGTCTGAATATTTCCAGTACAGAAATTCAATGTAAGTCACTACAGTTCCATGAATGGTATCACAGCGTTTGAAACTAACCTTAGCGGGGTGGCGGTGCGGGGGGGAAGTGGGGGGAGGAGAGAAAGAGAGAGGGAGAGAGATCGAGAGGGAATGGAGATGGGGAGGCTGGAAGTGGGGGGGGAATGAAGATGGGGAGGCTGGGAGTGGGAGTGGGGTGGATGGAGATGGGGAGGCTGGGAGTGGGGGGGAATGGAGGTGGGGAGACTGGGAGGGGGGTAATGGAGATGGGGAGGCTGGGAATGGGGGTGGGAATGGAGATGGGGAGGCTGGGAGTGGGGGGGGGATGGAGATGGGGAGGCTGGGAGTGGAGGGGGAATGGAGATGGGGAGGCTGGGAATTGGGGTGGATGGAGGTGGGGAGGCTGGGAGTGGGGGGGGGAATGGAAATGGGGAGGCTGGGAGTTGGGGTGGATGGAGATGGGGAGGCTGGGAGTGGGGGGGGAAATGGAGATGGGGAGGCTGGGAGTGGGAGGGGTGGATGGAGATGGGGAGGCTGGGAGTCGGGGGGGGGAATGGAGATGGGGAGGCTGGGAGTTTGGGGGGGAATGGAGATGGGGAGGCTGGGAGAGGGCATGGGGAGAAAGGGAGGAAATGACTCTGTTCATGGTTCAACACTCTATCTAATCCACGGAATATTGTACAACACCCGTTCAGGAAACAAGGGGATTGCTGCACCACTGGTGGTAAAATGACAAAAGAAGTAAAGAAAAGGCCCCAAAAACTGCAGGTGGAACGGAGTTGGAGTTTGAAGGGCCGGATATCCAGATGTTAAGGTGAAATTCAGGGTCGCGCAGCAGAAGATCAGCAGGAACAGCATGCATTATCTCACCTCCAGGAACCTGGCTCTGATTCGCTCAGATATTTGTGTCATGAACGTGTTGTTACAACAATAAATGAAATAAATGTTGCCCCTCTTGTGTGAACGGTAGAATTGTTTCATTTTTTTAATGTTGTGCAGAATACACTGCTTCCGTTTCCAGGTTGTGAAAATCCTCTCTCCCTGTCAACACAAACACAAACACACACACACGCACACACTTACATACAGGGCCACACACAAATCCACTTATACAAATAGGACAGAAACAAACACACACACACATAGAACATAGAACATAGACCATAGAACATTACAGCGCGGAACAGGCCCTTCGGCCCACAATGTTGCGCCGACCAGTCTTATTTTTTTTAAAAAAACATTGACCCACTAATCTAAACCAATCCCTTTTCGTCCATAAACCTATCCACCAATCTCTTAAACGCCCCCAAACTAGGCGCATTTACAACTGCAGCAGGCAGGGCATTCCAGTCCCTCACCACCCTCTGGGTAAAGAACCTGCCCCTGACATCCGTCCTATAACTACCCCCCTTTAGTTTAAAGCCATGCCCCCTCGTGCTAGATTTCTCCATCCGAGGAAACAGGCTATCACCATCCACCCTATCTAAACCCCTAATCATCTTATATGTTTCTATAAGATCCCCTCTTAGCCGCCTTCTTTCCAGTGAAAACAACCCCAAATCCCTCAGTCTCTCCTCATAGGACCTCCCCTGCATACCAGGCAACATCCTGGTAAACCTCCTCTGCACCCTCTCCAAAGCCTCCACATCCTTCCTGTAATGTGGGGGCCAGAACTGCACACAGTACTCCAAATGCGGCCGCACCAGAGTTGTGTACAGTTGCAACATGACGCTGCGACTCCTAAATTCAATCCCCCTACCAATAAACGCCAAGACACCGTACGCCTTCTTAACAACCTTATCTACTTGATTCCCAACTTTCAGGGATCTATGTACACATACACCTGCTCCTCCACTCTATTCAAAGTCCTCCCGTTAGCCCTATACTCAACACATCTGTTATTCCTACCGAAATGGATTACCTCACACTTCTCCGCATTAAACTCCATCCGCCACCTCGCGGCCCAGCTCTGCAACCTGTCCAAGTCACCCTGCAAACTTCGACACCCTTCCTCACAATCTACCACACCTCCGACTTTGGTGTCATCAGCAAACTTACTAATCCACCCAACAATACCCTCATCCAGATCATTAATAAAGATTACAAACAGCAGTGGCCCCAAAACAGATCCCTGAGGCACACCACTCGTAACCGAACTCCATGATGAATAATTACCATCAACCACCACCCTCTGTCTCCTATCTGCTAACCAATTCCTGATCCAAGTACCTAAATTACCACCAATCCCACACGGCCACAGAGTCCCAAACACACTGACACAAGTGCACACAAACATCCGGAGTTGAGCGGGTTGAGCTATGAGCAGAGGCTGAATAAACTAGGCTTGTACTCGTTAGAGTTTAGAAGAATGAGGGGAGATCTCATTGAGACGTATAAGATGATGAATGGGATGGATAGGATAGAGGTGGAAAGGCTCTTCCCGCTCAGAAAGGACATTAGGACTAGAGGGCACAGCCTCAGGACAAAGGTGGGGGGGGGCGGTTTAGAACGGAGTTGAGGAGGAACTTCTTCACTCAAAGGGTGGTGAATCTGTGGAATTCTCTGCCCGTTGAAGTGGTGGAGGCTGCCTCGCTGAGTATATTTAAGACGAGGGTTGATGGGTTTTTGATAAGCGAGGGGATTAAGGGTTATGGGGAGAGGGCGGGAATGTGGAACTGAGCCACGACAGATCAGCCATGATCTTATTGAATGGCGGGGCAGGCTCGAAGGGCTAGATGGCCTACGCCTGCTCCTATTTCTTACGTTCTTATACTTCGACACAAAAAGATACACACAATCACACACAGACAGCAAACATGCAAACAAACACACAAATAGCACAACCATTGACACACATACACACACTCTCTCTCTCTCTCACACACACACACACACTCTCTCTCTCACACACACACACACACTCTCTCTCTCTCACACACACACACACACACACACGCTCTCTCTCTCACACACAGACACACACATACTCTCTCTCACACACACAGACACACATACTCTCTCTCTCTCACACACACACATACTCTCTCACGCACAGACTCACAGACACACACACAGACACACTCTCTCTCACACACACAAAGACACACACTCTCTCTCTCTCACATACACAAAGACACACACACACACACTCTCTCTCTCTCTCTCACGCACAGACTCACATACACACACACACAGACACACACAGGTGAAGAGAGTCAGAGTGAGTTTATTCTCAACGAGCCCCACACGTTAGTTTCCATTAACACCGCTACGAAGTTAGAGTGCAAAACCACGAGAGGGCAAACTCCAGCACCCGTCTGTGTGCACTGAGGGAGAAATTAGCAAGGCAAATCTTACTAACCTATTGGAGGTTCTGGATGTTTTGTCCCAAAAGGAGAAAATGCCCCTTATTTGTGGAAGAAAATAAGTAAATACATTATAATTTGGAGAGATACAGGAGCAGATCTATAAGCGATGGGTGCCCAGGATATAATTTGTTTTCGAGGACGTTTTATGAAGGGAACGGTCGGAGTGCGAAGCATAACTGGAGGTGGTGGGGCTGTTTATTTGTGCAACGTTAGTTTAAGAACTAATTTTGTAATTGAATTCGTACAGTGGATATTGGTTTTAAATTACCCAGTAAATGGATGTATTAAAAGGCAGGCATAGAATGATATGGACCAGCAAGAAAATATTCGAGAAGTGAGGTATCTGGGTCAGCACAAACTTGGTGTTTGTTCTTTGCTTAGGGGAACAAATTTCGCCCTCAGGGTCTGACTTGTGGAGACATCAATTTCATGACAACAGGTCGTTGAACATTGTGGTCTGAGCAAACCTTTGGAAATTACTTTGGAGGAAAGAATAAATAGACATTTATTGCAGCGAACAAGCAATTGAAAGACATTCTGATCCACACAACAATCAAAGTACACATACGAAAACGGTTTTTGTTTTGCAAATGATAAAATAAAACTGATCAGGACAATCAAGAATCAGTCAGGAAAAGTGAATTATTTGACTGAAGACTTGCAAAAACAAATGTAGTAATGGCCATTCTTGAAAGTCTTGTGAATCCAAACATCAGAAGTATTTATGAAACATCGTGGAAAATTCCTGGAACGAGGAAAGGAGGTTCCGGTAAATCAGGATAATTGGTTGAATGCAGAATATATAAAAAACAAAGAATGTTCTAAAAAAAAATTGGCATTTATCGCCAGAGAAGAGGAAACATTTGCTCCACATCTGCTTTGTCATTCTGCCTTATATTTCACACGCCTCAAATAGATCTCCTCTCATTCTTCTAAACAGCAGGGTGGACAGGCTTAAACTGTCCAAAAAAACCTCTTGGTAAGACAGTCCTCTCACATGTGGAATCAATCTAGTGAACGTCCTCTGAACTGTCTCCAATGCCTTGTTCCTCAAATATGGTGAACGAAACTGCACACAGTATTCTAATATGTACATTAGCAGCAACACATCACTTCATTTTATATTCCATGTTTTTACCAGTAAATGCTAAGATTTCACTTGCCTTTCTTGTCATCTGCCATACATGCATACTAGGTTTCTCCAATTCCTGCACAAGGACACCCAGATTCCCCTGCACTTAATCATTCCGAAGTTGAGACAATAATTTATCTTCGCACTCCTCCTATCAAAATGGATGTCCTTACAATTGTCCAAGTACAACTTTGTGTGTCAGATTTTGCCCTAATTAGTTAACCTTTCGTGGTGGCGCAGTGGATATTGGTTAGGACTGCGGCCTCACAGCGCCAGGAACCTGTGTTTAATTCAGGCATCGGGCTGTGTGGGGTTTGCACAATCTCCCCGTATCCGAATGGGTTTCTTCTAGGTTCTTCTGTCTCCTCCCACAATCCAAAGTTC
Source organism: Carcharhinus amblyrhynchos (assembly GCF_965287045.1). Classification (NCBI taxonomy): domain Eukaryota; kingdom Metazoa; phylum Chordata; class Chondrichthyes; order Carcharhiniformes; family Carcharhinidae; genus Carcharhinus; species Carcharhinus amblyrhynchos. The sequence goes on from NW_027649787.1 coordinate 1,269,511, forward strand.
TGCTTAAATACTTGGGTTAATACATGAGTAAATGCTTGGGGTTATGGGGATAGGGACTGGTTGGGATTGCTGCTTGCATGGGGTGGATGGACTGAGTGGCCTCAATCTGTTCTGCACGTTTCTATTCGTGTACATTAGTGGATATCTTATTTCATCATCCCTCCTATATTAGTATAAGCGGAAAATTTGGCGATGGTACCTTGCATCAGAGTGATCCATAACAGTTTATAGTTCTCTCCACTTGTCTGAAATATTTCAGCTCACGCTATATTCAAGTTGTTCGAATTCATTCAGGACAATCCCCTTTTCTGACACCCTATCCATCACATCCGAAATTAATGGCCCCCCCACCACTGATGCAAAATGTCAGCAATGCAAAGATGAACTGCAGAAACTCAGCCAGTTTCTTTCCATCCCTGCAGTGTTCACCCTCTAATAGGACAATGCCGTTATTTTCTTCGGACAAGCAGCACCCGGGTCACATACTTACTTATTTGGGAATGTTTTGTCGTTCATTCGCCAACCTCGCGTCAAAATCATTGAAGTCCTTCCATCAAATAGAAATACATGGGTACAATGGGTATAGAGGGAGATGGTCCCCGGTAGGGTAGGAGGTTTTAGTTAAGGTGGGACGCATGGTCAGTGCAGACTTGGAGGGCCTGTTACTGTGCTGTAATTTTCTTTATTCAGAGCGTTGACATGGTACTTGCACCTCCTTGGGCTGAAGCAGACCAAGACAGTGGCTGGTCACCACGCAGCTATTGAAATGATTATTTGGATGGGCCTGAATGCTGACCCGTCTAATCTAGCCTATATCGCATGGATGGATGGGAAAATTTGGTGGTTTAAATCCCTTTAAGACATTGCATTGGAATATTTGTATGACGTGAGCTTGATCTACAGTGGTGTATGAATGCTAGTGTTGAGTTGCTCTCCTCGTTGTGCGTGGAATCAGTTTTTAAAGTTGATATTTTCAGATATGTAACTGCATTTCATGGACACCGAAAACGCACTTGAATCACATGAGCTAAAATTCTAAGTTCAAGGCGAGAGCTGGACCACAGGGTGCAATCGAGATGTACTGGGAGAGAGATTCATTGTGACCTCAGTGACAGAATGCTCACAGCCCATTGGAAAACATCAGTGGAAAGTTATCCGAACTTGATTTTAAGTTTGAAAATGCATTTTGCAATCAGAATTGTCCAACCTTTGCGTTCAGCTTCAACACTAAATATAGCCATTACTTCAGGGATTTAGCTGCCAGAATATCTTTGTTCATTAGAAAAAAGTGTCACAACGGGAACATCCCTGAGGTGATTCCACAGAGTACAAATTGATGGCGCTCGAAATACATCAGCTCAGTTTTCAAGACAGACAGAGTTCCTGAAGTACGATTGTGCTGATTATTTCACACAGAGCATGCTTCTCCCAATTCAAGTGGTTCAGAAAATTTATTACATGATCCTTGCTATTATTGGTGTTCCTGGTAAGCGACTACAATTTCTGGAGTTTTGTAACCATGAATGTGTGTACTCTCTGCTTTTATTCTCTGACTGCTAGTGTTAAATTCTAATGCGTTATAGAGGCACCCGGTCTGTGAATTTATTTAGTGTAATTGAGAGGTTGAAAAATTCATGTTGCTGCAAATATATCTGTTTCAGCCACTTAGTCAATATAATTCAACATATGTATTGCAACACCACAGAATCTCACCAGTACAGTCAGGGACAGGATCTGTTATGGATATTAGAAAGGGACACTGCAGGAATGGAAGGAAACTTGCTGAATTTCTGAGGTTCATTATGCAATCTTTGCATTGCTGGCCCTTTGCATCAGTTGTGGGGTGTTTAATTTCGGATGTGATGGACAGGGTGTGACAAAAAGGAGGTCGTTTTTTATTACTGAATGACTTCGAACAGCTTGAATATAGCGTGAGCTGAAATGTTTCAGACAAGTGGAGAGAACTGTGTTGATCACTCCAATGCAAGGGTGATGGTACCATGGCCAAATTTTCCGCTTATACTAATATAGCTGGGATAATGAAATAAGACATTCACTATATTATAATACTGTACATCTGTGGATCCCATCTAGACCGTTATACTCTATCCCAATGACCTTCGGATACTAGGGGCATATGCCAGTCTGGAATTTTGTTATGCGGGGGACATTAGTCAGTGTGGAAATTTGGACCTTAGCGGTGAGGAATTATTAAAAATTTCTGTCAGTGCAGCATTTTACCTCGCGTTGATCGCTACTTGAATAAAAAACTGTTGACAGCTTTAAATGATATGATTCGATGTATTATTGTCATATTCATTGGTGTGCAGTGAAAGGTATTTTCTTTGCATGTTGTTCAGTCAATGCATTCCGTTTCTAGAAAAGGAACGACAGAGTGCAAAATGTAGTGTTGCCGTTATAGCTAGGGGGTAGCTGAAGTGTGCAGAATTGTAGTGTTACAGTCACAGTTAAGGCAGAGAGAGAGATGAACTGAATGTGAGGTAGGTCCATTCAAAATTCTGATGAGAGCATGGAAGTAACTATTCTTGAGTTGGCTGTTGTATGACCTCTGACTTTATATACTTTTCCCCGTTGGAAGCAGGTGGAAAAGAATAATTCCTGCTGCGTGCCGCCCTTAATAGCTGCTTTTCTGAGGCTGTAGGAAGTTTAGACAGAGTAATTGGATGGGAGGCTGGTTTGCGTGATGGGTTGGGATACATTCACGACCATTTTTGTAGTTTTTTTGCGGTTTGATAAGAACAGGAGCCATATCAGGCTTTGATATAAGCAGAAATAATTCTTTCTATGGTGCATCTGTGAAAGTTGGTGAGAGTTTTCGCTGACATGCCAAATTCTCTTTGTCTTCTAGTAAACATAGACAGATAGAAAAACTACAACACAAACAAATTGCGCCGAACATTTCGCTAACTAGTCGTCTTACCAAGAACCCGCTGTCTTACTAAGTTCCATGTACTTATCCAAAAGTATCTTAAAACACCCAATCGAATCCACCTCCACTGCTGGCAGCCAGTTCCACTCACTCAACGCCCTCTGAGTGAAAAAACTTACCCCCGACATCTCCTCTGTACCTATTCCCCAGCCCAAGCTAAAGTGGAGCTATTGGTAGGTTTTCTGACCTATAGTGTCAGCACGAGGAAACCAGGACAGGTTACTGGTGATCTGGACACCTATGTTTTGTTTTAAATGATTGATCTCCTGGTTCCTTTGAACTGCATCTTGTTTACAATCAGCAACAAACGCGAGACACATTGTTCATTTTCCTATTAAACTACACAGACAGACACTGATACTGACTACTCACAAGCAGAACATCATTTTTACACTAATTCTTCGTGTAACGGGCGATTTTACTTCGAGTTTATTTACTCTGGAAACGGAGTTCAGGGGGTTGAACTATGAGGAGAGGCTGAATAAACTAGGCTTGTACTCGTTAGAGTTTAGAAGAATGAGGGGAGATCTCATTGAGAAGTATAAGATGATGAATGGGATGGACAGGATAGAGGTGGAGAGACTCTTCTCGCTCAGAAAGGACAGTAGGACTGGAGGGCACAGCCTCAAGATAAAGTGGCGGGGGGGGGGGGTTGCGGGGGCGCGGTTTAGAACGGAGTTGAGGAGGAACTTCTTCACTCAAAGGGTGGTGAATCTCTGGAATTCTCTGCCCGTTGAAGTGGTGGAGGCTGCCTCGCTCAATATATTTAAGACGCGGGTTGATAGGTTTTTGATAGGCAAGGGGCTTAAGGGTTATGGGGAGAGGGCGGGAAGGTGGAACTGAGCCACGACAGATCAGCCATGATCTTATTGAATGGCGGGGCAGGCTCGAGGGGCTAGATGGCCTACTCCTGCTCCTATTTCTTATGTTCTTATTTGGTTTAATGTTAATTAATTGCCTTCCCAAACTCAGTTCTGAATGAGGCACGAGTGTTGAATTTAATTATGTCTTTTCTCCTCCCGGATTATTGTTGGACTTACTTTAGTTAGCTAACTTCAGTTACTGATTTGCATTTTAACGGATTAGCTTTGATCTGTGATTCACAGTCTATTTAACACGTGAACAGGAGCTCTGTCCTTAGCTCATCAGAGCGTTCCACTTTCTGAAGGGTCACCAATAACTGAGGAACAGAAACATTGAGAGTTCGTAATGTTGAGACCAGGCTGATAGCACAAAATAAATCTATTAATGGTGAAATAATTGGAAACTCACTGTTATTATTTTGGCGACTGTAATTCCACCTTCTCCAGTAAAGGAATTAGTTTGCATGCAATGAGTTATTCCGGTCTGGATTGCACTCCCTGGAATTGAGGGAGAGGCAGATTCAATCGACCCATTCAAGAGGAGATCACATGATTACATAAATAGAAACAAACTGCAAGCGAATGGGGCAAATGCCAGGGAATGAGATTAAAACATAATATGAGTTGGTACTGACACCATGGGGCAATTGGTTTACTTTATAGCCGTAAAAGACCTGTCTTTGGCGGTAACGTAGCACCGTGGGTTAGCAGTGCTGCTTCAGAGCTCCAGGGACCTCTGAGAATCCCCAGAACTATCAGCAACTCCACCAAACTTCATGTCATCGGCAAACTTACCAATCAGATCACTCACATTTTCCTCCAGATCATTTTTATATACTAAAAAAACAACAGAGGTCTCAGCTTTGATCCCTTGAGAACATCACTCGCGACAAATTTGCATTCTGGAAAACGCCCTTGCATTGCTAATCTCTATTTTGTATGAGAATGCTGTCTGATTCAATGTTGGAAAAGCATTTATGTCGAACAGAATGACATGGCTGAATCGCATATGGTCAGGAACGCAATTCACCAAGATTTAAAAATAAATGCATTCTTTTTCCAAGTAATTTCTGTTACATTCTCAAATATTTAGTTGGAATAAAATTGATGCACATCACTTATTGAATCATTTGCTCACCTTTTATTATTCAATTCATGCAATTCTTTGATCAATTATACCTGACTAATGCAGAATGACTTATCAGGGTGAGGAGGAGAAGTGGAATGGTTGCCTGAATCATTGAGCAAGGAGGAGGGAGAGGGTATTTCACCCATTCCAGGCAGGAGAAATGAGAGGGAGGAATGTTTAGTTCAATCACCGAGGTTCTGCTCTTCTATCCTGATGTGTGTCTCAGGGCAGCATGGCTGTGGCATGCCTGATCCTAGATACAATCGGGTAACTTACGATGTGTCCTGATCTCAGAGGTGACAAGTTTTCTACTGGTCAGGAATAAAGATTCGCGTTCCTGCAGTCTTCATAACAGAAGTGAGGACCAACAGCAGTGGAATGCTCAGTGCAATGTACTTGCGATTCTTAGGAGGGAAAGTTCAGGATATTGCGTGTTCGATGGTAGAACCTGACATGTGAATAAGTTTGTTCTGTGTAGCCATTTAATTCAGTGGGGATCTGGTTTGGTGAGATCGCCTAATCTGAGGGTTACGGTGTTTATAACTAGACTTGGGTTTGATGCTAGGTGTTGTGAAATTCAGCATGTACAAAACAGGAAAGCATCTGATTCTGGGTGCAATGGCCATGGGATACATCAGATCCTGAAAATTTCAGCCAGTGTTCCCAAGCAGCATTCTATTCTGGATGGGGGCCAGTCTGCTGGGCTGTCCTTTTGTGTTGGGGCTGGCTCTGGGCATCTTGACAATTCCCGGAGCTCATCCTAGGTGTATTTTTTAATAGAACATAAAACATAGAACACTACAGCACAAACAGGCCCTTCGGCCCACGAGTTGCGCCGATCACATCAACACCTACCAATCTATAGACCTATCTATAACCCCCAATCCCATTAAACCCCATATACTCATCCAGAAGTCTTTTAAAAGACCCCAGCGAGTTCGCCTCCACCACCACTGACGGCAGCCGATTCCATCCACTCACCACCCTCTGAGTGAAAAACTTACCCCTAACATCACTTCTGTACTTTCCTCCCCGCACCTTAAATCTGTGTCCTCTCGTAGCGACCATTTCAACCCGGGGAAATAGCCTCTGAATCCACCCTATCTATTCCTCTCAACATTTTATAAACTTCTATCAGGTCGCCTCTCAACCTTCATCTCTCCAGGAAGAAGAGTCCCAGCTCCCTCAACCTAACTTCATAAGGCATGCCTCCCAATCCAGGCAACATCCTTGTAAATCTCCTCTGTACCCTTTCAATAGCTTCTACGTCTTTCCTATAGTGAGGCGACCAGTACTGCGCACAGTACTCCAAATGAGGCCTGACAAGGGTCGTAATGATGGGGAAACCCACTCTTCAAACTGAAATCGACATCACAGGTTGAGTAGGAGAATCCTGGGGGATACAGGAGAGTGAGCACCGACGTCCTGGAGGCAGTAGCCTGCCATATCGTTGTTCTGATAGCGATAAAATCGGGATAGGTCAGCTTGGAGATCATATTGACGGCAGTTTGAAGATGAAAAACAAATAACACACTTTTGATCTTAAATTCCATCTTTACCTGTTGGAGGTCAGGACCAGGGTATGTTTGAGTCATAATTATCATTCTTTTCTCTTTTTCTCTGACAGTCAATTTACTGGGAATTGTGGTCTTGTCCCGAGGAAAATGTGGCCTCTCTACCTGCACCACTTGCTATCTGGTGGCCATGGCATTCGCGGATCTACTGGTCATTTTCACTGAGGTGATACTCTTTCAGGTGAATTTCTATTATTTCCCACGGTGTTTCCTGGACATCACCCCTGTGTGCACCGTCACCTATGTCCTGCGGCGTGCAGCCATAGACTGTTCTGTCTGGTGCACCATCACATTTTCTTTAGATCGATTTGTGGCCATTTGCTGTCAGCAAGTGAGAACGAAATACTGCACCTTGAAAACAGCAGCTCTGGTTGTTGCAGTGACCTGCACTCTGCTCTGTTTAAAAAACATCCCGTTCTACTTCACTTTTGAACCTGGTGCAATAATAGACAATGTACCGTGGTTCTGTTACGATAATCCAAGCTATTATACCGATTCTGGGTGGATTGCATTTGACTGGTTTGACACGATATTAACTCCATTGCTCCCATTCGCTTTAATTCTGCTGCTCAACACTCTGACCATCAGGCACGTTATAGTGGCCAGTAGAGTGCGTCAGGGACTGAAAAATCAGATCAAAGGAGAGAATCACAGTGACCGAGAGATGGAGAGCAGGAAGAAATCAATGATCTTACTCTTCAGCATATCCGGAAGCTTCATATTTCTGTGGTTGTTGTTAGTTATAGATTTCATGTACTATACCATAACCAGGAAAGATATCAATTATTATTCTATATCTGAATACACATTTCAACAATTTGGATTTATGTTTCGGAATTTGAATTGTTGCACAAACACATTTATTTATGCAGTGGTTCAGTCCAAATTCAGAGAGCAGGTCAAGAACATACTGAAATATCCGTTTGCATCAATTATTCAACGAATTACGAAACAGAAGATCTGACAGCGGGTCAAATGCCTGTTCACAATTTTGGAGTGGCAAAATTGTACTGTTGTTCCCAGACCCCCAAGAGACTCATAAGTAGCATATGACTGCTGCAGAATATAAAGTGGACAAGAGGTGATGTGAGATCCCTGCCTATCAGACAGGAGAGAAAAATACATTCTAATGGCCACGAAAGTCAAACAGGGTGCTGCAGAATTGAGTGTTGTCCACCCCTCATAATCACCAGCACTCGATATGGGAACAAACAGCATCCTCAGACAATCATACTCATTTGTCCACTCACGTAAAGATTCTTCAGACAATTAAGCAGTTCGTCCCTCTGACTGACATCCAACGATCAGTGATCAGTGATCCAAATTCCAATCGAAAGGCAAATCCTTGTGTCCTGGTGATCGACATCCGGACAGGAACAGATCAACGTTTTCACAACACATTCAATAATGTTAATGTGGCCTTTCTGTTTGACTGTGGCAGTTTTGATACTAATAACTTACTGATACTGAGACTGCACAGCAATCCTAGAACTAAATGGGAATACAGAGCCAAAATAAAAATTAATGCAGTGCAGTGGTCACTTTCTGACATGAATTCAACTGGCAGCAAGCAACAGAAATACAGAGCGCCAGAGAAGAGATCATGGGGAAATCAAGTGAAAAATCTCTGACGCAGAGATTTGGAAGGGAGGAAAGGCCATTCGGCCCGTTCTATCTGCAGCAGCTATCCCAAATGTTGTGTTTCCCCTGTCTCCATCCGGGAACAATGATTATTCCTCTCTTTGCAGGTGAAAGATGTAGATGCATAAATTGAATCTCCCTTTAGATCATTCTTCATTTCTTGCCCCAAACACGCCGTGAAATAAAAGGCCATCTGTCGCATCAAGTGTGTTGTGAATTGTTCGAAATCTGCACCCTTTGACGAATAGAACATAGAACATAGAACATTACAGCGCAGAACAGGCCCTTCGGCCCACGATGTTGCGCCGACCAGTTACAAAAACAATGACCCACTAGCCTATACCAATCCCTTTTCGTCCATAAACCTATCCAGAGATCTCTTAAACGCCCCCAAACTAGACGCATTTACAACTGCAGCAGGCAGGGAAGAGAAACGCTCTATTTACTCTGAGCACCAAGCCGTACTTTCACATTGGTGTGCAGCAGAACAAAGAACAACACAGCCCGGGAAACCAGGGCCTTTGGCCCAACGAGCCCGCACCGCCAATTTAACATTGTGAGTCCCCTCTTCCACCCATGACCCTTCTCTACGCCGATGGCGCTCCACATTGGGAACCGGATTGAGGGGAGACTAATTTAGGGACAATTTGATTCCACCAATCAGCCTAAGAGTGCATCAAAGATCTCTTTTGGTCCAACGTGCCTCTTGGTGGCCACCAATCACGAATCTATTCTAATCCCACCTTCCCGCGTTAATCCGTAGTTTTGTATGATTTGGCGTTTACAAAGAACAAAGAACAAAAACAGCTCGGGAAACAGGCCCTTCGGTCCAACGAGCCCGCGCCGCCATTTTGACATTACCAGTCCCCCACCCCACCTCCCCACTCCACCCATGACCCCTATCTATTGTTTTATGGCCATCCACATTGAGGGAAACTATTTTAGGGACAATTTGTTACTTACAATCAGCCTAAGAGCACATCTTTGGGGTGTGGGAGGAAACCGGAGCACCCGGAGAAAACCCACGCAAGCACGGGGAGAATGCGCAAACTCCCAGAGACACCGGCCCAAATCCATGTATCTGCACAGCAAACAGTGATAGTCACTGAGCTGTCATCTTGCCCAGCATCTGCTCCAGTTTCACCTGATCAGCTAAATGCTTCTGAAGTTTTATGAGGGATCCCATCTCCGCGAACCAGTGAATTCCAGATTGTCTTTATGTTCTGGGTGAAAACTTTGTCAAGACATTTCTGAATCTGCAGCCATCTGGTTATTGAACACTCTTCTAAGAGCAAACGTTTCTTCCTATCTAGCCTATTTGTGATCTTCGCTCAAATCCTCCCTCGTTCATTCCTCTCCACAAACCGACCCCAGCCTCTCTTCCTATCGGGAACACTGCAGCCCAGCTAACATCCTTGTCAACTTCCAAGAACGAACAAAGTTAAAAAATACAAAGAAAAGTGCAGCATAGGTACCCGACTTTGTCCCTCCAAGCCTGTGCGAATCACATTTCCTTAAATAAACTAATGAATAAACTATTTGCTCTAAATTGACCCGTATTGCTTTATTGTCCCCTTATTAATATACACAGAAGTCAGAGTGGTCAGAATGGATAGTCAGAATCTCTTTTGATAGTCAATCACGTTTGGATAGTCAGAAGATTTTTTTATCCCAAAGGTGAAGACAATTCCTCGGGGGCATAGGTTTAAAGGTGTGAGGGGCAAGGTTTAAAGGAGGCAGATGTACAAAGAACAAAGAACAACACAGCACGGGAAACAGGCCCTTCGGCCCAACGAGCCCACACCTCCATTTTAACATTATGAGTCTCCTCTTCTGCCTATGACCTTTGTTTATGTCTATTGGGCTCCACAATAAAGGAATTATAACCAGATTGAGGGACGCCTAATTTAGGGACAATTTGTTAACACCAATCAGCCTAAGAGCACATCTTTGGGGTGTGGGAGGAAACCCGGAGCACCCGGAGAAAACCCACGCAGGCACGGGGAGAATGTGCAAACTCCCACAGACACCGACCCAAATCCATGTGTCTGCGCAGCAAACAGTGATAGTCACTGAGCTGTCGTCTTGCCCAGTATCTGGTCCAGTTTAAGCGCACACTAACGACGTGAAGCACTAGGCAACTCTCAAAGCAACATCCCAAGAGCAGCCCTCGCATGACCCACCGCGTGTCTGCCCCCTGTTGGAGGTGGATTGATGTGTTACACAAAGAGTGATGGGTGCCTGGAAGCCACTGTCAGGGGAGGTGCTGGAAGCAGATACAATGGTGACTTTTACAAGTACATGAAGTAGGATGGGGGATCGAGGGACATGGTCCTGGGAAGAGTTGGGGGTTTTAGTTCAGTCGGGTGAATTGTTCAGTTCTTGTTTCTGTGCTGTAATTATTGTTGATCTTTGAGCAGACAGATCCTCCTCAAATCTTATCACTGTGTCTGCTTCAAACACATCCTCTGGCAGCGCTCAAGGCATCCACCAATCTCTATGTGAAAAACCTCTCCCCTGTCGCTCCCTTAAACATAAGAACATAAGAAATAGGAGCAGGAGTAGGCCATCTAGCCGTTCGAGCCTGCCCCGCCATTCAATAAGATCATGGCTGATCTGTCGTGGCTCAGTTCCACATTCCCGCCCTCTCCCCATAACCCTTAATTCCCCTTGTCTATCAGAAACCTATCAACCCATGTCTTAAATATATTTAGCGAGGTAGCCTCCACCACTTCAACGGGCAGAAAATTCCAGAGATTCACCACCCTTTGAGTGAAGAATTTCGTCCTCAACTCTGATCTAAACTGCCCCCCGCCTTATCTTGAGGCTGTGCCCTCTAGCCCTGCTGTCCTTTCTGAGCTGGAAGAACCTCTCCACCTCTCCCCTATCCATCCCCTTCATCATCTTATACGTCTCAATAAGATCCCCCCTCATCCTTCTAAGCTCCAATGAGTACAAGCCCAGTCTATTTAGCCTCTCTTCATATTTCAACCCCCTCAACTCCGGTATCAGCCTAGTGAACCTCCTCTGTACTCCCTCCAAGGCCAAAATATCCTTCTGTAAGTGCGGCGACCAAAACTGCACACAGTACTCCAGCTGCGGCCTCACCAATGCCCTATACAGCTGCAGCAAGACCTCCCCACTTTCATATTCAATCCCCCTCGCTATGAAGGCCAGCATCCCATTCGCCTTCCTGACCACCTGCTGCACCTGCAGGCTGGGTTTTTGCGACTCATGCACAAGGACCCCCAGGTCCCTTTGCACCGTAGCATGCTGCAGCTTTTCGCCCTTTAAATAGTAATCCCTCCTACTATTATTCCTGCCAAAGTGGATTACCTCACACTTGCCAACATTGTATTCCATCTACAGGTGGAACTACTGGAAAGGCATAAGGTACACTGATGAGATTTGATTTGATTTGATTCATTCTTGTCACATGGACAGTGAGAATTGCTGTTTCTTCAGCGCTATGCAGACAAAACATCAGAAGAAAACACGAGAGTGCAGAATGCAATGTTACAGTTATAGGTAGTGTGTAGATAAAGATCAACTTCAAGCATGGTAGGTCCATTCAAAAGTCTGATGGCAGCAGGAAAGGACTAATTTAGGTTGTGAATTTGTTGGTATGTGACCCAGGCTTTTGTATCTTTTCCCGGTGGAATATCCGGGAAAAGTGTATGTCCGGGGCCGTCAGTTCCTTAATTATTCAACCTGCTTTGCCGAGGCCGCAGGAAGTGTAGAGAGAATCAATGGATTCAAAGTTGGTTTGCGTGATGGATTGGAATACACTCAGGAAATTTTGCAGCTTTTTTGTAGCCTAGGGCAGAGCAGAAGCCATACCAAACTGTGGTACAAAGAACAAAAACAGCGCGGGAAACAGGCCCTTCGGCCCAACGAGCCCACGCCACCATTTTAACATTACCGGTCCCCCCCTCCACCCATGACCCTTATCTATTGTTTTTATGGCCATCCACATTGAGGGAAACTAATTTAGGGACAATTTATTACTTCCAATCAGCCTAATAGCACATCTTTGGGGTGTGAGAGGAAACCAAAGCATCCGGAGAAAACCCACGCAAACACGGGGAGAATGCACAAACTCCCACAGACACCGGCCCAAATCCATGTGTCTGCACAGCAATCAGTGATAGTCACTGAGCTGTCGTCTTGCCCAGTATCTGGTCCAGTTTAGGCGCACACTAACGACATGAAGCACTAGGCCAATCTCGAACATTCAAGAGCAGCCCCAGTACGACCCATGGCGTGTATGCCCCTCGTTGGACAACAAGGCGGACCGACTTAAAACCTGTGAATTAAAAGAGAAAAACATTATTATCATACCATATCCATTTACCCTACCAGGGACGTCCCAATGCTAATGAAACTTATTAAAAACAATCTCCTAAATCCTCCCAACCAGAAAGAAAGTTTCCTATGGTGCATCTTTAGAAATTGGTGAAAGTCGTATCTGACATGCCAAGTTTCCTTCGTCTTCTGAGAAGGTAAAAGTGTCGGTGGGCTTTCCGACCTTCGTGTTGGCATGTGCGGGACCAGGACAGGTTGCTGGTGAACTGGACACGTGAAAACACGTCCAGGCCCTCGACTATTTCTCCTTTCTCCACGTTCATGAAGACCGAGGCATGTTCTCCACTCCGTCTCTTTAAGTCGATTAGAATCTCTTCCCTTTTGTTGGCACTGAGGGAGAAATTATTGCCATCGCACCAGTTCACCAGATCTCTATCTCAACGTTGAATGTTGTCTCGTCATTGTTGATATATTGGTGCTGTCACTGGACTTTGGAAACAAATTCCGAGGAGCTGAAATGTCGAACGATCTTCATGATTTTACATGACTTTGGTAACAGCCCACCAAGTTCATAGTGTCCGACACAGAAGGATAGCTGTCATTATTGCCTTACTTGACACTTGATTCTGGATCAAACTTAAGAAAAAAATATTTGGATGAGCACTTGGAACGTCATCACCGTCACGTATATGGGACGCTGGATTAGCGTGAATGTAATTCACTTTGGCAGGAATAATGGATGTGTAGAGTATAGGGCTAACGGTAGGACTCTGAATAGTGTGGGTGAACAGAGGGATCTAGGTGTATGTGTACATAGATCCCTGAAAGTTGGGAATCAAGTAGATAGGGTTGTTAAGAAGGCATACGGTGTCTTGGCGTTTATTGGTAGGGGGATTGAATTTAAGAGCCGCAGCGTCATGTTGCAACTGTACAAAACTCTGGTGCGTCCGCACTTGGAGTATTGTGTGCAGTTCTGGTCCCCACGTTATAGGAAGGATGTGGAGGCTTTGGAGAGGGTGCAGAGGAGGTTTACCAGGATGTTGCCTGGTATGGAGGAGAGGTCCTATGAGGAGAGACTGAGAGATTTGAGGTTGTTTTCATTAGAAAGAAGGCGGCTGCGAGGGGACCTTATTGAAACATATAAGATGATCAGAGGTTTGGATAGGATGGACAGTGATAGCTTTAAGGGCCTGTTCTGCGCTGTAATGTTCTATGTTCTATATGTAATGGTAGTGATTGTTACTGCAGAAGAGCTGAATGCATTGTACATTTCTGCATTGTACGGTTCTATCAATCTGTGGCAAAATAAAACTTTTTCAAGTGTCATAATAAAAACACATTTGGCTCATGAATGCCCATGTCAATCTGATGTGAATGACTTTTTAATGGCGTCAAAGATGGACAATAAATGCGGACATGGTAAGGGAAGTAAAATATAAACATGCAGAAAAAGAAAAAGTTCAAAAAATAGAATAGTCCAAAGTCAATGGAAACAACATAGGGTCAATGAGGGTTTAAAATGGTTCCCTCATTATTGTGGATGTATTTTTTATCCTGAGTTAGCAATATTACAGCACAAACATAACGTCCTACTCTTGAAATTGTTTTGGAGGCCACATTATTTCCTTTGGTGTCAAGGCTGCAGTTGAAATGTGTTCGCTCAGATGACTGCATCTAAAAACAGTATCTGTTGCATGACTTTCCCAACAGAGATGAACATCTGAAAATCGGCGTCATTTTAAGGAGAATATCTAGGGCCTACTGGAGCTGCGGATTCAGGACATCAAACTTCATGGTTTCTCAGTCATGCCATATCCATTCAATCTGACAAGACAGCCCATTTACCCTTCTACACTCGCAGTAGTTGAGTTCCCAGTGAGTTATTAATCATCTGGCAATGGCATATCAGAGTGTTAGTTCATTTGGTCACACTCTAGCACTTTTCTTCCCTAAAATTTCTGGTCTGATCTATCAGCTGAAATATGATTTGTGTAAGACACTGATGAGGCCAAATTTAGACTTTTGTCTGCAGTTTTGGTCATCTAATTACAGGAACGATGTCAATAAGGTTGAAAGAGTGCAGAGAAGGTTTACAAGGATGTTGAGGGGACTTGAGAAACTAAGTTCAGAGAAAGGTTGGACAGGTTAGAACGTTTTTCCCTGGAGCGTAGAAGAATGAGGGAAGATTTGATAGAGGTGCATAAAATTAGGATGGGTATAGATAGAGTGAATGCAAGCAGGTTTTTTCCACTGAGGCTAGGGGAGAAAAAAATACTAGAGGGTGTGGGTTAAGGGTGAAGGGGGAAAAGTTTGAAGGAAATGTTGAGGGGGGGGGGTCACCTTCACACAGAGAGTGGTGGGAGTGTGGAATGAGCTGCCAGATGAAGTGGTAAACGCTTTTAACATTTAAGAAAAACTTGGACAGTTACATGGATGAAAGAGGTGTGGAGAGATATGGTCTAGGTGCAGGTCACTAGGCAGGGAAATGGTTCGGCACAGACAAGGAGGGCCAACTGGCCTGTGTCTGTGCTGTAGTGTTTTATGGTTCTTTGGTTCTTTCTTAAACCGAGTGTTTCCTTCACTGTTTTTATGTTTTTGTTTAAGATGAAATATTGATTAGTAAAATACTGTTGATCATCTAATATTAGACTCTGTTATAAATTGGGGAGAAACGGTTTCTGGCTTATGAAATATTATTGACAACAAAGACATATAACCATCCCTGATGACTGAAATATCTCGGCATCTCACCAAAAATATCCCAGCATGTAATGCCAAACAATAACAAACAGTTCTGGGGTCTCTGACAAACTCAACCATCATGGACATGGTTAAGACACATCAGGACATTTTCATTTTTGATTTGGTTCATATTGTATTGGTATAGGGGAAAAATGCTGTTTATTGCATGATACAGACAAAGCATACTGTTCATAGAGAAGGAAAGGAGGGAGTGCAGAATGTAGTGTTGCCCTCATGCTCAAGTGGAGGGAAAAGAAAAATCAACTTAGCACGAGGTAGGTCCATTCAAAAGTCTGATGGCAGCAGGGAAGTATCTGTTCCTGAGTCGGTTGGGACGTGACGTCGGACTTTTGTATCTTTCTTCCCGATGGAAGCACGTGGAGTGTGGGGTCGTTAACTATGATGATTGCTTTTCCAGGTCGTGGGAACTGCAGGAAAAATCAATAGATGGAAGGCTGATTAGCGTGATGGATTGGGCTACGTTCACGACCAGATGTGTTTTCTTGTGGCCTTCGACATAGCCAGAACCATACCAAGCTGTACAGCAACCGGATGATTTCTATATTGCATCTGTAAGAGTTGGTGGATTTTATGTGTGGAGCCAGAGGAAATGGCCGAGCGAGTAAATGAGTCCTTTGCGTCAGTATTCACCATTGAGAAGGACTTGGTGGATGGTGATTCTGGGGAAGTGTGTAGGCAGTCTGGGTCATCCCGACCCTCTCCTCGCGTCACGCCCTTTCACATAGATTTCTATGGCTCTTCACTCCGCCTCAGGATGCTGACGACACCACCATAATAGAACATAGAACACTACAGCACAAACAGGCGCTTCGGCCCACAAGTTGCGCCGATCACTTCTATACCTACTAAGCCATAGACCTATCTATAACCCCCAATCCCATTCGATCCCATATACTCATCCAGAAGTCTTTTAAAAGACCCCAGAGAGTTTGCCTCCGCCACCACCGATGGCAGCCGATTCCATTCACTCACCACCCTCTGAGTGAAAAACTTACTCCTAACATTTCCTCTGCACCTTAAATCTGTGTCCCTCACAGCGACCATTTCAGCCCTGGGAAATAGCCTCCGAGAATCCACCCTATCTATTCCTCTCAACACCTTATAAACCTCTATCAGGTCGCCTCTCAACCTTCGTCTCTCCAGGGAGAAGAGTCCCAGCTCCCTCAACCTATCTTCATAAGGCATGCCTCCCAATCCAGGCAACATCCTTGTAAATCTCCTCTGCACCCTCTCAATAGCTTCCACGTCCTTCCTGTAGTGAGCGGACCAGAACTGCGCACAGTACTCCGAGTGGGGTCTGACAAGGGTCTTATAAAGTTGCAATGGGACAAATCTCAAACGAAGACAAGATAGAGTTCAGGAATGAGGTAGAAAATCTGGTGAACTGACATGGCAACAAGAATCTCTCCCTCAATGTCAACAAATTAAGCAGATTGTTACCAGCCCAGAATTAACGAGAAACTGCACTGCAAATCATTTGGGAATTGATCTGAAAGAAAGTTTTAAATAGAAAAGGTGAGGGTGCTGGTGGGGTAAAACATTTTCCTCACTGGTAACATAAATAAATTAATAACTGTTTATTTAGAAATGGGTGTTTGGAGGGTGCAGATCATGTTAAAAAGTTAAGCCGGATCTCAGCGAGTAACAGCGAGTCATTGTAATGATTCCAAGCTGGGTTTATCAGGGTCTCCGTGCCTCTGAAATCCACACCTTGTATTTCTAGGGTGGAAAAGATTTCGAATCGATGCTGCCAATGCTGAAACTGCTTCGTTTTAACTGGAAACCCAGTGCGTGTAGTAGTTTGATTAAAATGTTCACTGCGCCTCAGGGTCAACAGGAAGATATTGTGAATGCAGAAGTCAAGTTGACTTTTCACACAGATTGTTGTTGTCTTCACTTTAGTCCCGGCAGAAAAGAGACAGCAGCAACGTTGATGTGGAATTGGCTCATGTAAAAACAGGGAATACCGGGAAAAGGTGGATTTATGTTTTAAATCATTTCCTCAGGGAAGTGGATTTTTAGAAATATTAAACACACAGTCCTGGTTAATCGATTCGCCTTTGGTTAATTTGTCTGCAGGAAGGATCTTATGTGTTTTTGTATTTTGAATAGAAATAATACAGCAGCTAAGAACATAAGAAATAGGAGCAGGAGTCGGCCATCTAGCCCCTCGAGCCTGCCCCGCCATTCAATGAGATCATGGATGATCTGAAGTGGATCAGTTCCACTTTCCCGCTTTCTCCCCATAACCCTTAATTCCCCTCACTATGAAAAACCTATCTACCCGTGACTTAGATATGTTCAGCGAGGTAGCCTCCACCATTTCAACGGGCAGAGAATTCCAGAGATTCACCACCCTTTGAGTGAAGAAGTTCTTCCTCAACTCTGATCTGAACTGCACCCCCGTCCCTTATCTTGAGGCTGTGTCCTCTAGTCCTGCTATCCTTTCTAAGCGGGAATAATTTCTCTACCTCTACCCTATCCATCCCCTTCATTATCTTATACGTCTCTATAAGATCTCCCCCTCAGCCTTCTAAACTCAAACGAGTACAGACCCAGTCTATTCAATCTCTGCTCAGAGGCCAACCCCCTCATCTCCGGTATCAGCCGAGTGAACCTCCTCTGCACTCCCTCCCAGGCCAATATATCCTTTCGCAACTGCGGCGACCAAAACTGCACACAGCATTCCAGCTGCGGCCTCACCAGTGCCCTGTACAGTTGCAGCAAGACCTCCCTACTTTTGTATTCTATCCCCCTCTCTGTAAAGGCCAGCATCCCATTCGCCCGCTTGATCACGTGCTGCACCTGCAGACTGGGTTTTTGCGACTCATGCACAAGGGCCCCCAGGTCCCTCTGCACCGTAGCATGCTGCAGCTTTTCGCCTTTTCAATAATATTCCATCCTACTATTATTTCTACCAAAGTGGATGACCTCACACTTGCTAACATTATACTCCATCTGCTAGGTCCTCGCCCACTCGCTCAACCTCTCCAGATCCCTCTGCAGACTTTCCACACCCTCCGCGCAATTTGCATTTCCACTCATCTTCGTGTCATCAGCAAATTTCGTCACCCGACACTCAGCCCCCTCCTCCAGATCTCTATGAAAATCTTGAAAGATTTTCAAAAATTGCATCCACTCTCCATCGTTCTTTCTTTCAGCATCCCAGTTACATCTGACCAGTATCAATTAAAGTTCTACATCATTGAGGTAGGAAGGATTTGGCTTTAGAAAGGGTTAAATGAACCTGTTTGTTCAGAGACGGGTAATTAATGAGAGCCTCCATGGATTCCAACTGTGCCACTCGAGAGTTTCATCCTACGATTAATAAGGGTCTCAGCTCAATGTATTATCCACCAGTGCAGTTGAGAGCGGCACCTCACCGATAAACGACAACAGCAGCTCCAGAGAGAGAGGGGGAGGAGAGATCTGTACAGTAGAGTAGATAAGAATGTTCCAATTATCGGTCACAGTTCGACAACAGTATATAGGAATATTCCAGCAATGTATCAGAATCTGAGAACAATGGACTGTAATGTTCCCGCAATGGAACTGAACCTGAGAATCATGGACTGGAACGTTACAGCAATGGACAGGGATTTATCAGAGGACATTTACAATCTTAATTGGTATCGTTACTGGGGTTTCTCATTAAAATTCTTGGTCTTCCTTGGATTTCAGATAATGGGATACTTTTACTATCCGATCTTAGCTATCATTGGTCTCCCGGGTAAGCCTCCTTTGTTCTGTAAATCGGACTATCCTTGTGCCGCGCACCGTAACACCGAGAATGCCTCCCATCTGATGACAGATTCCTGGTTGCAAAGGAAAGGTCTTGCCCCCATGCCGAGACTTTAATTCATTATACCTACTCGTGCCTTCTAGTTGTTAACACATGCTCTGATCCTTCTGAAACATATCCCCAGCACCTTCAGTCTGTCTGACCTGCAGGTGAAGGGGACACAGAACTGGTTAGTCCAATTACCAAAGAACATGACCTTGTTCTCACCTAGATTTACCTTGGTATATGTTGTTTTTATTATTATGTTGGGTTTTTCCTATCAGTAATGTGAGAATCAGTCTTGTGGTGTTACAAGAGGTGTTTCTGTCCTTGTTGTCAGGACTAACACAGATGGAGTGCATCTTCTGTCCTGTAACAAGGTCCAGCAAATTTTTAAATGTGTAAAAAATAATTGCACCCACTGTCCATCGTTTCCTCCTTCAGCACCCCTGTTACATCTGACCAGGAATAATTACGTTTCTACTTCACCACAGTAGGTGTGGACTGGGTTTAAACGGGTTTAACTCTAACTGTTTGTCCAGTGACAGATACCTAGTGAGAGACTCCACGGATCCCAACTGGAAGGTTTCAGTGACCGTCTTATAAGGTCCCCCTCTTATATTAATAAGAGACTGGATTTGATGTGGCATCCCATAGTGTGTGTAGCAGCAGTGTCTCCAGAGAGAGTGAGATGGGAGATCAGAACCAGAGAACAGATAACAATGTTCCAATGATTCATCAAAATCTGAGAACAATGGACAGGAAAATTGCATCAATGGATGAGGAATTTATGACTGATAATAACCATTTTTGATGTATGATTGAGTTGTATCATTAGAATTCTGGGTCTGTCCCGGACTTGGATATTTTTCCATCCCACCTTTGCTATCACTGGTGTCCGGGTTAAGTATCTCTTTCAACGTAGTCATGATGTAATCAGCGTTTAACTCAATTATCGTTCTTCTAATTTAATTCCTTCTCTGTGCTGCTGTCATTGTCCAAGTTATTTCTGCAAATATTAACCAAAAATTGCAACTGAATTCCTGATCTTGTAATGTGTAAAATCCTCTGATGGGCAGTTGGTGCATTGCTGATGGGCCGACGGCCTCTACACTGCTGGAGTTCTAATGGCTCTTAGACTAAACGCTTTGAGAAAGATATCAAAGAAATTTCACAATTAGGATTGACTGTGAAATCTTTGCTGTTCATGTCCCGATGCAATTTTCACTGGAATGGGAGGATCATTCCGCTCGCCCTCGCTTCCATTCAGATGAATTTAGCTGCATTAGTAAATAGAATCAATAACAGAACATAATCAATATACGTGGACAGCACATTTGACATGAAGTGAAATTCGATCGAGTGATAATTCCTGGCTGTACTGTATAAATGTGTTTCCTGGTTCCATTTACAATGAAAATCTCCATAGATCATAGCTTGATGAATTTAAGGGTATTAATGATTTCCAACATAAGAACATAACATAAGAACATAAGAAATAGGAGCAGGAGTAGGCCATTTAGCCCTTTGAGCCTGCCCCGCCATTCAATGAGATCATGGCTGATCTGAAGTGGCTCAGTTCCACTTTCCCGCTTACTCCCCATAACCCTTAATCCCCTTGCCTACCAAAAAACAATCTACCTGTGTCTTAAATATGTTCAGTGAGGCAGCCTCCACCACTTCAACGGGCAGAGAATTCCAGAGATTCACCACCCTTTGAATGAAGAAGTTCCTCCTCAACTCCGTTCTAAAATGCTCCCCCCCCCCCCCGCTTATCTTGAGGCTGTGCCCTCTAGTCCTGCTGTCCTTTCTGAGCGGGAAGAATCTCTCCAACTCTACCCTAACCATCCCTTTCATCGTCTTGTACATCTCAATGAGATCTCCCCTCATCCTTCTAAACTCTAACGAGTACAAGCCCAGTCTATTCAGCCTCTCCTCATAGCTCAACCCCCTCAACTCCGGTATCAGCCTACTGAACCTCCTCTGCACTCCCTCCAAGGCCAAAATATCCTTGCGCAGGTGCGGCGACCAAAACTGCACACAGTACTCCAGCTGCGGCCTCACCAATGCCCTATACAGCCGCAGCAAGCCCTCCCTACTTTTATATTCAATCCCCCTCGCTATGAAGACCAGCATCCCATTTGCCTTCCTGACCACCTGCTGCACCTGCAGACTGGGTTTTTGCGACTCATGCACAAGGACCCCGAAGTCCCTCTGCACCGTAGCATGCTGCAGCTTTTCGCCCTGTAAATAGTAGTCCTTCCTATCATTATTCCGACCAAATTGGATAACCTCACACTTGCCAACATTGTATTCCATCTGCCAGGTCCTCGCCCACTCGCTCAGCCTATCTAGATCCCTCTATATCAATAGCAGAACATAATCAATATATGTGGACAGCACATTTGACATGAACTGTTATTTTATTGAGTAATAATTCCTGGCTGTACTGTATAAATGTGTTTCCTGGTTCCATTTACAATGACATGGATCATAGATTGGTGAGTTAAAGGGTATTAATGATTTCCAACCCCAGCATATCATCAGTTCCCGTTCATATACTCTGGCCTTGCCTCTTCCTGCCAGTACTGGAAGTCCTCTGGTGTTCTCGAAACGTTTCCTGCACCATCTGGTCATCCCCACAATCCCTGCTGCCTGCTCCAAATATCGACTAACAGCTGAACCCTGACACCGAAATCGAGTCCACAGAAACAGCAAGACCAATCAGGAGGAGGGAATAGTCTAATTCTCTTGCAAAGTTATTCAGGATTAAGCAGGATATAGAACCTGGGCTGATCCATCCCCTCGAACCAGCCGAGATTCGGTAAAGATCAAAAAGGAGGGACTATTTACTGATTCTAATCAAGAGATATTGATGTCAGAGTTAATGTCAATAACATAACGTGTGCCCATGTGGTCATTATTATTTTGCTCAACTTGAATCATTATCTGAGCACACGGGCTGCTATTGCGCGTGTGTTGTTTACTCCAGTGCATTCCACTCCTTTTAAAGATTGATTTTATTGAATTGAAATGACCACCAGCTGCAGATTACCCTGTCACTGTTACAATAGTCGGCATGGAGTACAAGATATAGCAGCACCTCCTCAAATCGCAAAATATTGTAGATCAACGTGTTAACTTTTCTTCCTGTCTGATCAATATTTTTCCTTTACATATTTTTATTTCCCTCACAGTTAACGTGCTGATCATTGTTGTACTCTCGCTGAAAAATTGTGGTCTCTCCAGATGTGTCACATTGTACCTGCTGGCCATGGGATCGACGGATTTGCTGCTTGTTGTTGTTGACCTGATACTGAGGCAAATTGTGTTTGTGTTCAAGGATAATTTTTCATTCCTGTATTTCAGCCCTCTCTGCAAGTACCACGCTGTCCTGATTTATGCTGTCAGAGACTGTTCTATTTGGTACACTGTCGCTTTTACATTTGACAGGTTTGTGGCAATTTGTTGCCAAAAACTGAAAATTAAATATTGCATCGAGAAAACTGCAGGTGCTGTTCTGGGAACAGTGACAGTGCTGAGCATTGCAAAGAACATCTTCTGGTATTTCATGTTCATAGATGGCTATGTGATGAGCAATTCATCTCGATTATGTCGAACAAGTTATGAAGTACTGAAATCTCCAATCTGGGCCATGATAGAATTCATTCACTACTTCATAACGCCGTTTATCCCATTTATTCTGATTCTGTTGCTCAACGTTTTAACCATTAGACACATTCTAGTGAGCAGTCGAGCCCGCAGGAGGCTCCGAGCTCACAGGGATGGGGAGAGTCCCAGTGATCCAGAAATGGAGAGTCGAAGAAAGTCCATGATATTACTTTTTGTCATCTCTGGGAATTTCATTGTATTGTGGGCCCTCTACCTGGCTGAAGTTATATGGACTCAATTGTGGTGGGTGAACATGAAATTTGAAGATCCAAATGCAGTCTTAGGAGAAATAGGATACATGCTGCAGATGCTTAGTTACTGCACAAACACCTGCATTTATGCTGTGACACAGACTAAGTTCAGAGAACAATTGACGATCGTGATAAAATATCCCTTTACACAGATTGTAAAATCAATTGTCTGACATGTACTGAACAGGTTCCTGGTTCAATCGGTAAGATATCCGGCTGCTTCATCAATGGATATCCCATCATTGTCAGATCAAAAGTTCGTTGATAATTTCACCAAGTTCAATCATTCATGACTCCTCGGAGACTGAAGGAGTTTGTTTCCATTTTCACCGAGTCCTGGACAGGATTTAAGGGTCATGGTTGGAGGGGTGGGCTGTTGGTGTTAAGATGGCAGTGCGGGCTCGTTGGGCCGAAGGGCCTGTTTCCCGGGCTGTTTTGTTCTTTGTTCTTTGTTGGACAGCAGATAATTGGACCTGGTAAGCATTAACATTGAGTCATCAAGTCCTTGGCCAGGAATGTCCCAGCAAGAGCGAGTCTAAATACTGCCCAGAGATATCCAAAGGCAAAATCATGCAGAATGCCCTACAACTACATCCTGGTACAGACCAGAAATTGAACTGGGCTTTCTTGTAAAATTGTCAGCTACGAATTCAGATCCAACAATCCTGGGAAATGCAACCTACCTCCTGACTTCCCTAGTTCCGTCCACCATCGACAATGCTCAATTCAGGATCGTGAAGGTGTCATCTCCAATTGGTGGTGTGTGAGTTTAGCTCCAAGAACACTCAAGAACATTGACACCACACAAGACAAAGCAGTCCCATTGGGTCAACGCACTAACCACAGGCACCCACTCCCCCAACGCGCAGTGGCAGTCTTGCACAGCATCTACACGATGCACTGCAGTGGTTAATCAAGCCTCCTTCATAACATCTTCGAATCCTGCACCTGTACCACCTGGCATTTATATAGATGATCTGGAGGAGGGAACCGAGTGTAGGGTGTCGAAATTTGCTGATGACACCAAGATTGGGGGAAAGGCAAATTGTGCGGAGGGTGTGGAGAGTCTGCAGAAGGATCTAGATAGGCTGGGCGAATGGGCCAGGAAATGGCAAATGGAATTTAATGTTGGCAAGTGTGAGGTGGTCCACTTTGGTAGGAAGAATGGTAGGAAGGACTATTACTTACGTGGCGAAAAACTGCAGCAGGCGACGGTGCAGAGGGACCTCGGGGTCCTTGTGCATGAGTCGCAAAAACCCAGCCTGCAGGTGCAGCAGGTGGTCAGGAAGGCGAATGGGATGCTGGCCTTCATAGCGAGGGGGATTGAATATAAAAGTAGGGAGGTCTTGCTGCAGCTGTATAGGGCATTGGTGAGGCCGCAGCTGGAGTACTGTGTGCAGTTTTGGGCGCCGCACCTGCGCAAGGATATTTTGGCCTTGGAGGGAGTGCAGAGGAGGTTTGCTAGGCTGATACCGGAGTTGAGGGGGTTGAGCTATGAGGAGAGGCTGAATAAACTAGGCTTGTACTCGTTAGAGTTTAGAAGAATGAGGGGAGATCTCATTGAGACGTATAAGATGATGAATGGGATGGATAGGATAGAGGTGGAAAGACTCTTCCCGCTCAAAAAAGACAGTAGGACTAGGGGGCACAGCCTCAAGATAAAGGGGGGGCGGTTCAGAACGGAGTTGAGGAGGAACTTCTTCACTCAAAGGGTGGTGAATCTCTGGAATTCTCTGCCCGTTGAAGTGGTGGAGGCTGCCTCGCTAAATATTTTTAAGAAGCGGGTTGATGGGTTTTTGATAAGAGAAGTGATTAAGGGTTATGGGGAGAGGGCGGGAAAGTGGAACTGAGCCACGACAGATCAGCCATGATCTTATTGAATGGCGGGGCAGGCTCGAAGGGCCAGATGGCCTACTTCTGCTCCTATTTCTTATGTTCTTATGTTCTTATGACTAAGGACAGCAGGTTAATGTGGCAAATGTGGCAAATGGATTACCACCTCTGGAAGATCTCCTTCGAGCCACTCAGCATCCTGATTTGCAGATATGTTCCCGTTTCCTGATGGTCACAGAGACAAAATGCTGCAACTCCTGTTTTAAGTTCAATGCGGGTGTTCCCACAGCACACGGACTGAATTAGATCAAGAAGGATGATCACCACCACATTTTCAATCACAGTTTGGCATTTTGAGCGGTTACTGATCTCTCCATCAAATCCCGCATCCAGTGTAAAATGAAATTGTTTAAACGCCTCAATGATTCAATGTCCCACTGGTGCCAAATGAGGAAAGGAAATAACATTTAAATAAAACATCACAGCATTATAGTTTAAAATTCTGGCAGCAAACATCACTTAATTTGTTAACAGGAGCAATAAAACAAATAGTCAACTGTAATATATGTCAAATTGAGGGCAGTTAATATTCCTTAAAATGTGAGAGCAAGCTCGATGGATTGTGTGTGTGTGTGTGTGTGTGTGTGTGTGTGTGCGTCTGTGTGTTTGTGTGTGTGTGTGTCTATGCGTCTATGTATGTGTGTGTGTATATGGGTGCTTGCATTTCAGTGGCTGTGCATTTTCGGTGGTAGTATAGTTGCTGGACTCTTTGTGGTGTGTGTGGTTTCGTGTGTGTGTGTGTGTGTGTGTATGGGTGTGGATGTGGGTGTGTGTGATGGCATGTGTAAGCGGGAGTGTGTTTGTGGCTAGGCATGTGTGGGTCAATGGTTCTGTGTGTTAGTGCGTACAGGTTTGTGTGTGTGTATGTGAGGGTAGTCACCTGCGGGTGGGTATGTGTGTGTGGTTATGTGTATGTGTTTGCCTGTGAGCATGTGTGCTTTGCTGTATGCTTTTCATCGTGTGTGGCTGGGTGTGTGGGATCTGTGAGTGCAGGCATGTTTGGGGAGTGTGTGGGAGTAGTATTTATGCGTAAGTGTGTGTGGGTGTTTGCTTGTGACAATTGTATGTGGCTGTGTGTGTTTGTCTGGTGGGTGTGTATAGGTATGAGGTGTGCATTTTGAATGTGAAATTATGGTTGTGTGTGTGTGTGTGAGCCTGTGTAGTGGTGTGGGTTTTTTTGATTGTGTGGCTGTGCTGAGAGTGTTTCTGACTTTTCATTTTGATTTGTGAACTTGTGTGCGCTTTGTGAGTATGGAGGCTGTTTCCATTGTCACCGTGTTTTCGTGTGTTTAAATGTGTGTGTGTGTGTGTGTGTGTGTGTGTGAGATTAACTTTGTTGATGCGTGTGTAGGCTGTGCATTGCTGGGGGTGGAGTGGGGGAGTTGAGTGAGCGTCTTCATAAGTGTGTGTGTGCGTATTAGGTGGTAGGACATTGTGAGAGTGGAAGTGTATGTGGGTGGTGCGTTTTTGGAGGCGCTTGTTCCTGCGAGTGTGTGTGTGGGCTGTGTGTGGCTGGGGTATTTCGAGTATGATTGAATGTGCAATTATCTGTGCAAATCTGTGCGTTTGCGTTTGTATATACGTGTGTGTTGCAGGTATCCAATGTGTGTGTGTGTGTGATTAAATTTGTTCATGCGTTGTAGGCTGTGTATCGCGGTGGGGGAGTTGAGAGTGAGCGTCTTGATAAGTGTGTGTGTGCGTGTTTGTGTGGTTGGACATTGCGAGAGTGGAAGTGTATGTGGGTGGTGCGTTTGTGGAAGCACTTGTGCGCGTGTGTGTGTGTGTGTGTGTGTATGTGTGTGTGTGTGTGTGTGTGGCTGGGGTATTTCGAGTATGATTGAATGTGCAATTATCTGTGTAAATCTGTGTGTTTGCGTTTGTAGAAACATGTGTGTTGCAGGTATCCAATGTATGCATCTGTGTGTGTGTGTGTGTGTGTGTGTGTGTGTGTGTGTCTGTGTGTGATTAACTTTGTTGATGCGTGTGTAGGCTGTGCATTGCTGGGGGTGGGGTGGGTGGAGGCAGAAGTAAGACCTTTATGCAGGTTGGTCGTCTTACTCCAGGAAGGATATAATTGCACAGGGCAGGGTACGGAGAACATTCACCAGGAATGTACCTGGGATGGAGCATATTTTTTTCCTGTGAGGAGCACTTGAATAGCCTGGGGGTTGAGAGCAGAGTAGGCTGAGACAGGAATTGATTCCGATGAATATAATTATGATATATCACCTCAGGGCGCAGAGCATACAGCTAATCTCCACAGTTGAAGGGTAATTAATGAGAGGGCGTGAAGTACAGTGAGGGGCAGGACCTTGTGAGGTGAATTGATGATTGTTATATTCTCTCAGAGTGTAGTCAGAGTCTAACGCACAGCATGTAGGGCGACTAGGGAGGGGAAACTCACAGCATTTAATACATACGTTACTGAGCATCCGAACTATTATACAATTCAAAACAATGTGTCAATCGCAGACACATTGGGATGAGAGTAGATTTAGTGTAGATTTGTCAGTGCAGGCTCAATGGAACGAAAGGCCACTTCCATACTGCATGAGTTTGCTCCTCTAGGGCTGTATGGACATGTTTCTTCCATAGCGAACAACAACCTTCGAGATTACCAACATAATAAGAACATAAGAAATAGGAGCAGGAGTAGGCCATCCAGCCCTTCGAGCCTGCCCCGCCATTCAATAAGATCATGGCAGATCTGATAGTGGATCAGTTCCACTTTCCCGCTTTCTCCCCTTAACCCCCCTGTCTATCAGAAACCTATCTACCCGTGACTTAAATATATTTAGCGAGGCAGCATCCACCACTTCAACGGGCAGAGAATTCCAGAGATTCACCACCCTTTGAGTGAAGAAGTTCCTCCTCAACTCTGTTCTGAACCACCCCCCCCCCCCCCGCTTTATCTTGAGGCTGTGCCCTCTAGTCCTACTGTCCTTTCTGAGCTGGAAGAGCCTCTCCACCTCTATCCTATCCATCCCATTCAACATCTTATATGTCTCAATGAGATCTCCCCTCATTCTTCTAAACTCTAACGAGTACAACCCTAGTTTATTCAGCCTTTCCTCATAGCTCAACCCCCTCAACTCCGGTATCAGCCCAGTAAACCTCCTCTGCACTCCCTCCAAGGCCGAAATATCCTTGCGTAAGTGCGGCGACCAAAACTGCACACAGTACTCCAGCTGCGGCCTCACCAGTGCCCTGTACAGCTGCAGCAAGACCTCCCTACTTTTATATTCAAACCCCCTCGCTATGAAGGCCAGCATCCCATTCGCCTTCCTGACCAACTGCTGCACCTGCAGGCTGGGGTTTTGCGACTCATGCACAAGGACCCCCAGGTCCCTCTGCACCGTCGCCTGCTGCAGTTTTTCGCCATGTAAGTAATAATCCTTCCTATCATTATTCCTACCAAAGTGGACCACCTCGCACTTGCCAACATTAAATTCCATTTGCCAGTTCCTGGCCCATTCGCCCAGCCTATCTAGATCCCTCTGCAATGTATGCCAGAATACACACAATGTCAAATGAGGAAGGGTCATTTTTATCCAGAAAATGGTGACAATGTAGAACTCACTACCAGAAGTGGCTGGGATACATTGCGCATTTTCGGAAATCAGACAAATAGGTGCGGCAAAAGGGGAAAACATTTACTACTGTTTCCTTAAATAGACAACGATGGAGAAGGCTCGACTGGATGTAGTGTGCTCCAAGTGTGAACTAATCAAGGGTCATGAAGACGAGAACTATGCACGGTGCTGCCAATCTTTTCCAAAGATAGAACATTGAGACAGGACTGTGTACAGCGAAAATGACACGACACGTAATCTTGCCTTGAATGTAACAAAATCACGCATTTAGACGCTACGGGGAAATGTTAAATAAAATTCAATCTGAGACACTTTCAAAGTCATTAGAATCATACAACCTACATTCACTTAAACGTGTTTTATTTTTTGAGGAATGTTCTAAGTGAGTAGATTATGGACGAGTGAAGAGGAAAGCAAGCTCAGAGCTCAGTCTGTTGAATGTACACACGGCAATAGAACATAGAACATAGAACATTACAGCGCAGAACAGGCCCTTCGGCCCACGATGTTGCGCCGACCAGTTAAAAAACAATGACCCTCTAACCTAAACCAATCCCTTTCCATCCATAAACCTATCCACGGATCTCTTAAACGCCCCCAAACTAGGCGCATTTACAACTGCAGCAGGCAGGGCATTCCAATCCCTCACCACCCTCTGGGTAAAGAACCTACCCCTGACATCCGTCCTATAACTACCACCCCTTAATTTAAAGCTATGCCCCCTCGTGCTAGCTTTCTCCATCCGAGGAAAAAGGCTATCACTGTCCACCGTATCTAAACCTCTAATCATCTTATATGTTTCAATAAGGTCCCCTCGCAGCCGCCTTCTTTCTAACGAAAACAACCTCAAATCCCTCAGTCTCTCCTCATAGGACCTCCCCTCCATACCAGGCAACATCCTGGTAAACCTCCTCTGCACCCTCTCCAAAGCCTCCACATCCTTCCTGTAATGTGGGGACCAGAACTGCACACAGTACTCCAAGTGCGGCCGCACTAGAGTTGTGTACAGTTGCAACATGAGTCTGCGACTCCTAAATTCAATCCCCCTACCAATAAACGCCAAGACACCGTATGCCTTCCTAACAACCTTATCTACTTGATACTTGATACAAAGAACAAAGACAGTGATTCCACAATTTGTCATTGATCCCCTCCCAATGACCGTTAACGCCCAGAAACAAACTAAATGACAGAGTGAGTGGAGCACAGAAACAGCGCCGGTTTTCCGGATGATCGAAATTCCAAAGACGGGGAGGGTGAGGTTCATCGAGGGAGTTGAAAATTGTTCAAATTTAACAGCACAACCTGTAGGTCAAGTAGATGAGATGGCCAAGTTGAGCTGCATGGTGCTTGACATTAGATGATTGTCAATTCAAAAAGATGTAATTACATTTTGTTTATGGAAAGTTGGGTAGATTTCTCTTTCAATGGGTTTGCATTTTGATGAGAAAATAATGCGCTGATGGATTGAGTCACAGATACGGTCTGACCCACCTGAATGAGTGGATAGCCTTGTGGGCTGATCTATCCCTACGGATAGTTCAGATGGTGCAATTTAGAAGGGTGCTAACCTGAGGGTATTTCACTCTCTTCCAGCAGCAGTGAGGGTCTGTGTCAACAGAAGCAACACAAAGAACAAAGACAGTGATTCCACAATTTGCCATTGATCCCCTCCCAGTCACAGTCAGATCACTCAAGCACAGGGCCGTTTATATGAACAGACAAAATCTTTTGTAGTTAATAATCATACAAACACTGCATGTCTGATCTCCACCTTGGAGATGTTGAAAGGTTAGTTCTCTAATTCATTCCGATATAAACTGGAGGTGAGAGTTTTTTTTCTAATTAGTAAGAGGAACGACAAACCCAAATAATGACTGATCTGACCCAGGGCTATTAAAAAATGTTTCCTACATTTCATGTGGGAATCAAACAACAGGAACAGAGGCTGTTTGAGGTGTTGTGTGTCTGTTTACATTTCAATCACTCCAGCTCATGATTTTCTGTAAGTTCTACATTTTGTCCCTCACCATGCCATATTTCCCTGCCAAATATTCATGCAATTCATGTAAAGATTAAATAAAACAGGTGCATTCCTCTGAGGTCCCGGTTCGAACTCTGCAATGACAGATCGTGTTGTTTGAATTACATAAAAATCTGGAATTACAAGTCTAACTTTAACCTTGAAACCATTGTCTATTTTCGTAAAAACACATTTGGTTCACTAATTTTTTGGGGGGAAGTAAATCTGCCATCCTTTCCTATTCTGCCTTATATGTGACTCCCAAACAAGAGCGATGTGATTCACTCATACATACCATCAGTAATGGGCTAACTTTTCCCCTCCAGACCCACAGCAACCACACCCCTGCCACCAACCCCGCATTGCCTGGCCCCCCCCCATCTCGTTCTTTGCCTCTCCATGTCTGTCCCTCTGCCTCAGGCGCTGAGTTTCAGACAAGTTTGTGAGGCTTTCTCCAGTGTGATTCTCCCCGCTGTATGAGGAGCCTAGAACACCGTGAGATGGGAACATTGGGATTTGAGAACGAACCTGCCATTTGCACCTCTTGCGTCTCCTGGCGCATATGGAGCCTGGAACTGGGCACAGTTCCGGCATGGTTGTCCAAGCTATTGAATAAGAAATGTTGAACTCTTCGTTGTTCTCATAGATATTTCCAATCCAGTGCATAATGTGCCGATGTCGGCATTGGACTGAGGTGGCACAGTAAGAGGTCTCTCAATACCAGGTTAAAAGTCCAACGGGTTTATTTGGTATCAAGAGTTTATTTGTTGAGTCACCTGATGAATTTTATTGGTAGGGGGATTGAATTTAGGAGTCGCAGCGTCATGTTGCAACTGTACACAACTCTGGTGCGGCCGCACTTGGAGTATTGTGTGCAGTTCTGGTCACCACATTATAGGAAGGATGTGGAGGCTTTGGAGAGGGTGCAGAGGAGGTTTACTAGGATGTTGCCTGGTATGGAGGGGAGGTCCTATGAGGAGAGACTGAGGGATTTGGGGTTGTTTTCGCTAGAAAGAAGGCGGCTAAGACGGGATCTTATAGAAACATATAAGATGATTAGAGGTTTAGATAGGGTGGACAGTGATAGCCTTTTTCCTCGGATGGAGAAAGCTAGCACGAGGGGGCATGGCTTTAAATTAAAGGGGGGGGTAGTTATAGGACGGATGTCAGGGGTAGGTTCTTTACCCAGAGGGTGGTGAGGGATTGGAATGCCCTGCCTGCTGCAGTTGTAAATGCGCCTAGTTTGGGGGTGTTTAAGAGGTCCGTGGATAGGTTTATGGATGAAAAGGGATTGGTTTAGGTTAGAGGGTCATTGTTTTTTAACTGGTCGGCGCAACATCGTGGGCCGAAGGGCCTGTTCTGCGCTGTAATGTTCTATGTTCTATGTTCTATGAAGGAGCAGCGCTCCAAAAGCTCGTGATAACAAATAGACTTGTTGGACTTAAACCTACTGCAGTGAGAATTCCGAATGTGCCTATATTACGCATGGAGATAGAAATATGTACACTGCATCCAGTGCTGTCTATCACAATGGATAAGGAGACTGCACTGTCTTCAGTGCTCCCACTCTGGTGCATCCCAATGAACAACAAGATCTGAACTGTGCCCAGAATTCCCCCTGTGGTCCAACACAATGAATAATATCTGCACTGTGCTCAGTGCTCCCACTATGGCGCGCCCCAGTGACCAATAGGTTACGAACTGCACGCAGTACGCCCACTCCAAAGATGAATCAGATCTGCACTATGTACTGTATTCACAACGTGGCCCATCCGAATGCATGAGTTCTGACAGTGCACATTTCTCCCACTATTGTCCAGCCCAATGCATATTGAGATTTGCATCATATTCCCACTGTGGGTCCCCACAATGCATTATGAGATCAGAACAATGCACAATGTTCCAATATTATCTACAGGGTAGATAGTGATAGCCGTTTTCCTAGGATGGAGAAAGCTAGCACGAGGGGGCACGACTTTAAATTAAGGGGGGGTAGTTATAGGACTGATGTCAGGGGTAGGTTCTTTATCAAGAGAGTGGTGAGGGACTGGAATGCCCTGCCAGCTGCAGTTGTAAATGCGCCTAGTTTGGGGGCGTTTAAGAGATCTGTGGATAGGTTTATGGACGAAATGGGATTGGTGTAGATTAGTGGGTTAGTGTTTTTTTTTAAAAGCTGGTCGGCGCAACATCGTGGGCCGAAGGGCCTGTTCTGCGCTGTAATGTTCTATGTTCTATGTTCTATGAGAATTCAAGGCCGAGGGCACTACCCTCAGGAAGTCCTGCAGTGATGTCTTGCAGCTCAGGTGATTGACATCTCACCACCGCAGCCATCTCTGTTCGTGCCAAGTACGACTCCAACCACTCCAGAGTTTTTCCAATGACTCCATATTTGCCAGAGCTTAGTAACCATGAAGCCCACGGTTGAATCTGTGGACAACTCAGAACATTGGCAAGTCTACAATGAGGAAAATGGCTGTGGTTGTGGTTACAGTTGTAAATAGCCAACAAGTTCTCAAATCACGATGGGGAAATGAGCCAACGATGCGGATTCCATGAGTCCATGAGAGTTGGAAAGCCAATTCTAATAAATTATTTAAATCAAATTACTACGGACAGTGGAATCTGAAACAAAAACAGAAACTGTTGAAAAATCTCTCGGTCTGACAGCATCAGTGGGGAGAGAATGGAGTTAATGTTTCCAGTCTGGATGACCCATCCTTACCGCTGAGTTTGATGGTCGCATTTGGTGTGAAGGAGCTCCATCAGTAGGGCCAGGATGGATTTTTTATAAAATTTGCTACCAAACATAGAGAATTATTAGGACTCCTCGAGTGGTTAAGGCAATCACACTCTCCAACGCATCCACCTCCAGCTCCATCTTCCCCTCCGCCCAAAGTCTCTGTCCGGATGTAGCGCTGTGCATTGTTATTGGTAGCCTATGAATATCTCCAGCTCAGTGACATGGAGCCTGGATCGCTAATGCTGATGCACGCAGTCACCTCTCATTCCCACAAGCCTTGCTCCATTCCCAGCATTGGAAGACGATTAAAGGCGAGACACAAATGACCCTATCTGATCTAAAATAAGTCACATCAGCTGGTGGATTCCAAAGAATGAAACAGTACTTAATTCAGAAAGCTCCCTTAATATTGAGGTTGGAGTCATTTTTGGGGGTTCTGAGTAATTGTTCTGTTCCTCGGACGGCCGACAAGTTAACACAACTAAGTGAAGAGCAACACCGCGCCCGCCCCCCCCCCCCCCCCCCCCCGCAACCCCCACCACCACACAAAGACACACACACACACACGCACACACACACACATACATACATACATGCACACACACACATACACGCACGCACATACATACATACATACACACACACACATGCACGCACACACACATCAATACACACATACACACACACACATACATACACACACATGCACGCACACACACACATACACACACACGCACGCACACACAGACGCACGCACACACACACACGCACGCACACACACACATGCATACACGCACATACACACACATACATACACACACACACATGCACACACATACACACACACACACACACACACACACACACCAAGAATATTAGAAATAACATACTGGCCAGTAGTCACATCTGGTTCCTTTCTGATTTTGTTAACCCAGATGCTGAACCAATGTGAGTAATGCCTGGAAAATCAAAAGCTCCATCCCCCGGCCTTCCTACACACATGGGAGCGACGTGGCAGGCCATGGGTGCATGTGGACATTTACATTTTCCATGTTTTTAATCATGGTACTCTCCGAAGGAAAGGCTTTTGTTGTTGCATCAAATGGGTCACACCTCTTCTCGGGCCATGGTCTATAAATTATGTCAAAGTGTCAGTCTATATGGAAAATCAAGGTTCATGGATTTCCGTTATGGCCAAGGCCTCACTAACGCTGATTTCTTGAAACACGTGGTCTTTGAAAGTTACCAAAACGTCTCAACGCCTCACTTTTCGCCCAATGAGTCATACAATCATCACAGAATCTTTCCAGTGCAGAATGAGGCCATTCGGCCCGTTGAGTATATACTGACAAGGACCCCACCCCAGGTTCTATCCCAACAATCCAGCATATTTTCCCCATTCATCTCTCTAACTTACACATCCCAGGAAAAAAAGGAAATTTAGCATGGCCAATCAACCTATTTCCCTTTGAACGTGGGAGGAAAGGGCAGCACCCAGAGGAAACCCACGCAGGCACGGAGAGAATGTACAAACTCCACACAGACAGCAAACCAAGCCGGGAATTGAATCCGAGTCTCTGGAACTGTGAGGCAAAGTGCCAACCACCGTGACAACGCGCCGCCCAAATGGACTGGCAGAACGTGCATTCAGTTGTTCAGCGATGGCATTACAAAACAACTAGCGGCGTCCTTGGAGGCTGAACTAGCATGTTTTTCGCTCGATTACAGGAGAACAGTGGACACAACAACAAGTGTTGCTCCAGCAGATCTCTTATTGGGAAGTGGGCTTCATCGAAGATTGAGCCTGCAATTCCCAAATGTAGCGAGAGAGAGAGCACGTCCCAGGTGGATCCTGTGAATGACTTTTAAATGACATCAAAGATGGACAATAAATGCGGACAAAGTAAGGGAAGAAATAAAACATGCAGAAAAAGAAAGAAAAAAAATCAATGAATAGAACAATAGTTCAAAGTAAATGGAAATAACGCATCGTCAATGAGGGCTTAAACTGGTTCCCTTATGATTGTTGGATGAATTCTTTATCCTGAGTTAGCAATATTGCAGCAAAAACATAGCGTCCTGCCCTTGAAATTGTTTTGGAGGCCATATTATTTCCTTTGGTGTCAAAAGCGCAGGTAAAACGTCTTTGCTCAGATGACACTATCTAAAAATAATATCCGTTGTATTACCTTCCCAGTAGAGATAACCATCTATTGAAGTCCTTTTAAGGAAAGCATCGAGGGCCCACTGGAGCTACGGATTCAGGACATCAAATTTCATTGTTTCTCAGTCATGGCGCATTCATTCAATCTGACAAGACAGCCCATTTACTCTTCTACACTCGCAGGAGCTTGAGTTCCTGGTGAGTGATTAATCATCTGACATTAGTATATAATAGTGGTAGTAGATTGCGTCATACATCTGTCACTTGTACTTCCCTAGTGTTTCTGCTTTGATCGATCAGTTGAAATATGATTTGTATAAAGAACAAAGAACAACAGAGCACGGGAAACAGGCCCTTCGGCCCAACGAGCCCGCGCCACCATTTTAACAATATGTTTTTCCTCCTCCACCCTTGACCCATGTCTATGCTTATGGTTCCCCCACTGGAAACCAGAATAAGGGGAGAATAATTTAAGGACAATGTGTTACACCAATCAGCCTAAGAGCGCATCTTTGGGGTGTGGAGGAAACCGGAGCACCCGGAGGAAACCCACGCAAGCACGGGGAAAATGCGCAAACTCCCACATGCACTGGCCCAAATCCATGTATCTGCACAGCAAACAGTGATAGTCACTGAGCTGTCGTGGTGCCTATCTGCTGGTCCAGTTTTAAGCGTACACAAACGACGCGCAGTACGAATCTACTCTCGAAACATCCAAGAGCAGCCCACGCACGACCCACCGTGTGTTTGCCCCTCGTTAGACAACAAGGTGGACCGACACACCTGCGGAGTAAAAGAGACAAGACATCAACACATGTAACAGTTGATTTCCAGGAACGTCCCGAGGCTCTGATCCTTATTTAAAACCGTCTCCTCTAACCCTCCATCCCTATTTCGCTCATGTGCCTATCTAAGTAAACCTTAAACAAGTCCAGCGTGCCTGCCTCCACAACCTTACTTGGTAGCGCGTTCCATACCCCCACAACCCTCTGTGTGAAAAACCTCCCTCCAGCATCCAAATTATACCTCTCCCCCCTCACCTTAAGCCCATGGCCCCTCGTGATATTTGTCTCCAATCTAGGGAAAAGCCTGCCACTGTTTACTCTATCTACACCCTTCGTTATCTTTCATAGGCCGAATTTAGAGTATTATCCTCACTAACCAGCGGGTGATGTGTTTTCTCTGTTCAGGAATGGAAGAGCGATAAACTGGGAAATTATAGATCAATGAGTCTTTCTCACATCGGTTGTTGCGAAACTATTTGAAAGTATTCACAGCAACGGTGCACATTTGGAAAAGTATATCCGAATTGGGGAAAGACCGCATGGCTTTCTGTGTTGAATATCATGTCTTAGTGACTTGTTGGATTTTTGTTTCTTTAATCGAAGAGGGAATGAATATGATCAATGAGAGCAGAGCAATGGATGTTTGCTGCATGTCTTTCATTTAGGTTCATTCAGAAGATTAAGATGCATGGGATTTAGGGTGACTTGTCCACTTAAATTCAGGATTAGCTTGCCCGAAGACATCAGAGTGAAGTGGTGGAAGGGTTTTTTTCCAGCTGCAGGTGTGGAATTTAGATCAGTTCCAGATATGCATGGAGAAATGGCACATGGAGTTTAATCCGGGCACCCATGAGATCCTGCCATTTCGGAGATCAAATGTGAGCGTATATTTACTGTTAATGGTGGGACCTTGAACAACATGAATCCTGGGATTCAGAAAGTTCCAGATGGTTAAGGGGCCACCTTTGGATTATGGTGGTTACCCTGGAAGGGGAGAAAGGGTGGGAAGGGAGCTTGAGGAGAAGTAGAGCTGGAATGTAGAAGTGGGAAAATGGAAGTGAGAAAGAAGGCGAATGAGATGGAGGAATCTTTTAAAACAAAATGAAACATAATGGAAATTGGGATGATTAGGAGGAGAGGATTCATGCTTGAAAGTTGTTATATACAATGGGGCGGCACGCTGGCATACTGGTTAGCACTGTTGCTTCACAGCTCCAGGAACCTGGGTTCAATTCCCTGCAGGGGTCACTGTCTGTGCTGTGTTTGCACATTCTCCCCGTGTCTGCATGGGTTTCCTCCGGGTGTTCCAGTTTCCTCCCACGTTCCAAAGACGTGTGGGTTAGGTGGATTGGCCAAGATAAATTGCTGCTTCGTGTTCTGGGGAGCGTAGGTTAGAGGGATTATCGAGTAAATATGTAGGGATACTGGGACAGGGCCTGTGTGAGATTGTTGTCGGTACAGAGTTGGTGGTTTGGATTGTCCCTTTCTGCACTGTAGAGTGTCTATGGTTCATTTCTATGGTTTCTACAATGTTTATTCCAGACTGATGTAAAGTGCCAAATCGGAAGATTAGGTTTGTTCCTCGACTTTGCGTTAAGATTTTCTACAATGTTGGAAATGCCAAAGCCGGGCATGGGGGGAGTTGAGTAATGTGTTGAAGTGGCAGTAGACAGGAAGTCCTGTGCACTATTTGCAATGGATGGAAGGTGTTCAGGAAAGTGGCCACCCGGCTTGTGTTTGGTCTCTCACATGCAGAGTAGACTGCATTGGGAGCAGTGACTGCAGTAGAACAGTCTGAAGGAGGTGTATGTTAAGCGCTGTTTCATCTGAAGGGGGAGCTTAGAACCTGGGATGGTAAACAGAGACGAGGTAACGGAGTGGTGCACATTCTATGATTGCAAGTGAAATTGCCGTAGGCAGAGGGTGAGTTGTTAGGCATGATGGAGCAGTCCAGTAGTCCTGGTGAGAACTGTGCCTACTGAATGGATGACGGGAAGATGTGTTGAGCAGTGGCATTATGTTGGAGTTTGTGAACGATGATCCTTTGAATGTGGAGGCCGGGGAGGTGAACAATGGGGAGGGGGTGGCCCTATCCTGTTTCTGAGAGGGTGGGGGAGAGTTACAGCAGTGTCGCAGGGAATGGGTTGTACATACTCGAGAGCCTGTCCATCACCTTGGGTGGAAAACCACGATCGAGGAAGAAGGAAGACATATTGGCAGCGCTATTTTGGATAAGGGCAAAATTAGGACAAATGCGAGGGACTGAGAAAGTGTATTGGAGCCCTCAAAGGACCTGGGTTGCAAAGAGCTATAGTCACTTTTCTACAGCTCTCTGAGTGAAACAAAACTTACCCAAAGATCTCTCTCAAACATTCCCTCTCTCACGTTGAACCCGTGCCCCCTTGTAATTGACACTTGTACCCTTAAAAGAAACTTCCTTCTCTGCCTTTGCCCCTCATTTTATTTCAGAACTTTATCTGGTCTTCACAACCTCTCCGTTATTCTAGTGAAAACTATCTTAGTTTATTTAAAGTCTCCTCATATCAAACACTCTCGGGAGCAGGCAATAACCTGGCGAACTTTATTTGCCCTCTGTCTAAATCTTCCACATCCTTCTGATAATGTGATGACCAGACCTGCAGGCGACACTCCATAATGTGGCCAAATCAAATTTATATACCTGCAAAATTATTTTCCACTTCATATATTCAATGACTCGCCCGATGAAAGCAAGCATGCCAGATGTCTTCATTAACACCTTGGTCACGTGTATTGCTATTTTTAGGGAACTGAGGACATACACTCCCAGATTCGTTTGAATCTTAATGTTACTTTGGATTCTGCCATTTATAGTATAATTAATACCGAAATTCGATATTCCAAAATGCATCATCTCTCATTTGTCCGGATTAAACTCCATCTGCCATTTGTAGGCACAAAGCACCATCTATCTATGTCCTGTTCTTCCCTCTGACAATCTTCGGCGCTACCAGCAACTCCAATCAGATTTTCCATCATCCGCATTTTTTAAAATTAGACCACCAACATGTTCCTCCAGCAGAGGTCCCAGCATCGATCACTGTGGAACGCCACTAGCTACAGATCCCCATTCCGATAAACATCCTTCCGCCTCTTGTCTCTGCCTTCTACAATCAAACCAGTTCTGTTTCCATCTAGCCAGACCACCCCAAATCCCATGCAATGTAATTTCTTGTACCAGTCTGGTATGTGGGCCCTTGTCAAAAGGCTTACTAAAGTCCATATGAGCTACACCTACATCTCTTCCCTCATCAATTTTCATTGCCACTTATTCAAATAACTCAATCAAGTTGGTGAGATATGACCTCCCCTTACAAAGCAATGTTGCACTTGTACGTTTTCCTCATGGGTTTCCTTCGCCCGCTCCTGTATCTTCCCACAATTCGAAACACACAGTGGTTAAATGCATTTCTCATGCAAAATACTCCCTCAGTATACCCGAACAACGTGTGGCATTGGGGTAACTTTCACACTAACTTCATTTCAGTCTTCATTCAAGCCTGCTTGATTCACCTATGAATAAATATGAAGCGTTAGCCATGACCACAGTATAACAATACTCCTGACCCCTTTTTCTCAGTAAAAACCTGACAGCACCAGATTTCAGTCCAACTGATTTATTTGATCGTAAATTCACTAGCTTTCGGGGTTTCCCTCTTCGTCAGGTGAATGGAGAGTTCTGGCCTCAGACAGAGCATATAACAGCACAGACTGTTTACAGATTACTGATTAGAATGCGAATCTTTACACCTAACCTACTGTTCAAGTCTTAAAGTGGCCGACAATGTGTGTGGAAGGGGCACTGATCGCAGGCTAAAGAGATGTGTATTGTCTCCAGACAGTACAGTAAGTGAGGTTTTGCAAACCCAGGCAAGTCACGGGGGTTACAGATAGCGCGACGTGAATCCAAGATCACGGTTGAGACCGTCCTCATGTGTGCGGAACTTGGCTATCAGTCTCTGCTCAGCGACAATACACCTCTCTTTAACCTGTGATCAGGGCCCCTTCCACTCACATTGCCGGCCACTTAAAGACTTGAACAGCAGGTTAGGTGTAAAGACTCACATTCTAATCAGTAATCTGTAAACTGTCTGTGCTGTTATACACTCTGTCTGAGGCCAGAACTCTCCATTCACCTGATGAAGGGGCAAACCCCGAAAGCTCGTGAATTTACTATCAAATAAATCATTTAGACCGAAACCTGGTGTTGTCAGACTTTTTACTGTGTTTACCCCAGTCCAATGCCGGCATATCCACATCATAACCCTTTTTCTCAACCACAGTTTTCCTGCTGCTTCTGCATTAGCGAAAGTTTGC
Organism: Carcharhinus amblyrhynchos; assembly: GCF_965287045.1. Taxonomy (NCBI): domain Eukaryota; kingdom Metazoa; phylum Chordata; class Chondrichthyes; order Carcharhiniformes; family Carcharhinidae; genus Carcharhinus; species Carcharhinus amblyrhynchos. The sequence goes on from NW_027649787.1 coordinate 1,309,994, forward strand.
AGTAGGAGGTCCTATAAGGAGAGACTGAGGGATTTGGGATTTGGGGTTGTTTTCGTTAGAAAGAAGGCGGCTAAGAGGGGATCTTATTGAAGCATATAAGATGATTAGAGGTTTAGATAGGGTGGACAGTGATAGCCTTTTTCCTCGGATGGAGAAAGCTAGCACGAGGGGGCATAGCTTTAAATTAAGGGGGGGGGGGGGTAGTTATAGGACGGATGTCAGGGGTAGGTTCTTTACCCAGAGGGTGGTGAGGGATTGGAATGCCCTGCCTGCTGCAGTTGTAAATGCGCCGAGTTTGGGGGCGTTTAAGAGATCCGTGGATAGGTTTATGGATGGAAAGGGATTGGTTTAGGTTAGAGGGTCATTGTTTTTTAACTGGTCGGCTCAACATCGTGGGCCAAAGGGCCTGTTCTGCGCTGTAATGTTCTATGTTCTATGTAACATTTGAGCTGCCATTCCTGTGGAGAACGTGCCAAGTCCAGAGAGAGAATGATCCACACATGGTTCCTGACGCTGGGAGGCAGCAGTGCTAACGCCTTCACCACTGTTCCAGCCATCAACTTTTTAAAAAGACCACACCAGAATCATTCCTCTTATGAGGAAAGGCTGAGAGACTTGAAGTTATTTTCATTGGAGAGAAGGTTACGAGGTGTCCTAATTGAGTCAGGCAAGATGATCAGAGGATTGGATAGGGTGGGCAGTGAGAGCCTTTTTCCTCGGATGGTGATGGCTAACACAAGGGGACGTAGCTTTAAATTAAGGGGTGGTAATTATAGGACGGAAGTAGGTTCTTTACTCAGAGGGTAGTAAGGGTGTGGAATGCCCTGCCTGCAGCAGTTGTGGACTCGCCAACTTAAAGGGCGTTCAAATAGTCAGTGTATGAGCATATGGATAACATTGGAATAGTTCAGGTTAGATTGGCTCCACTGGTCGGCGCAACATCGAGGACCGGATGGCCTGTACTGCGCTGGAATGTTCTATGAATGTGACCCTTAGTTGTCCTCAAATAAGCGACTGAAAACAATAGCTTACAAACAATTAAATGCACCTCTCTGTACCTCTGCCACTGTGTGACACAAATAACAGTATACAGTAATGATAATACAGTGTGCCTCAGGGATCTGTTTTGGGGCCACTGTTGTTTGTAATTTTTATTAATGATCTGGATGAGGGTATAGTTGGGTGGATTAGTAAATTTGCTGATGACACCAAAGTTGGAGGTGTGGTAGATTGTGAGGAAGGGTGTCATAGTCTGCAGGGAGACTTAGATAGGTTGCAGAGCTGGGCCGAGAGGTGGCGGATGGAATTTAATGCGGAGAAGTGTGAGGTAATTCACTTTGGTAGGAACAACAGATGTGTCGAGTATAGGGCTAACGGGAGGACTTTGAATAGTGTGGATGAACAGAGGGATCTAGGTGTGTGTGTACATAGATCCCTGAAAGTTGGGAATCAAGTAGATAAGGTTGTCAAGAAGGCGTACGGTGTCTTGGCGTTTATTGGTAGGGGATTGAATTTAGGAGTCGCAGTGTAATGTTGCAACTGTACACTACTCTAGTGAGGCCGCACTTGGAGTACTGTGTGCAGTTCTGGTCCCCGCATTACAAGAAGGATGTGGAGGCGTTGGAGAGGGTGCAGAGGAGGTTTACTAGGATGTTGCCTGGTATGGTGGGGAGGTCCTATGAGGAGAGACTGAGGGATCTAGGGTTGTTTTCGTTGGGAAGAAGGCGGCTAAGAGGGGATCTTATTGAAACATATAAGATGATTAGAGGTTTAGATAGGGTGGATAGTGATAGCCTTTTTCCTCGGATGGAGAAAGCTAGCACGAGGGGGCATGACTTTAAATTAAGGGGGGTAGCTACAGGACGGATGTCAGGGGTAGGTTCTTTACCCAGCGGGTGGTGAGGGATTGGAATGCCCTGCCTGCTGCAGTTGTAGATGCGTCTAGTTTGGGGGCGTTTAAGAGATCTCTGGATAGGTTTATGGACGAAAAGGGATTGGTATAGGCTAGTGGGTCATTGTTTTTGTAACTGGTCGGCGCAACATCGTGGGCCGAAGGGCCTGTTCTGCGCTGTAATGTTCTATGTTCTATGTTCTATGTTCTAAAGGGTAGGTTTTAAGAGTCTTCATGAAAGACAACTGAAAAGTAATTTGTTTATTATTGTTGAATGTTTTGTTATCATAGAACCCTACATTGCAGAATGAGGGCCTTCGAGTCTGCGCCGAACACAATCCCACCCAGGCCCTACCACCATACATTATACCCACTAATCCATCTAACCCTGGATGCTAAGGGGCAATTTTTTAGCATGGCCAATCAACCTAACCCTCACATCTTTGGACTGTGGGAGGAAACCAGAGCACCCGGAGGAAACCCACGCAGACACGTGGAGAATGTGCAAACTCCACACAGACAGTGACCCCTGCCGGGAATCGAACCCAGGTTCCTGGAGCTGTGAGGCAGCAGTGCTAATCCACTGTGCTACCGTTCCGTCACTTCTATTAACACTTCCAGCAAAATGTTAGAATGGTATAACATCTTGTACTTGAATATTACTGTATATACCACATTATTTCATTTGCAGTCAAAGCCGCAGGTGCACTGTGTTTGTTCAGATAACCGTAACTAATAACAAGCATCTGGGGTTATAAATTTCCCCATAGAGAAGTGGATCTCATAAATGCAGTGTTCCTTCAAAGGAAAACACCGAGTAAAGACAGGAACTGCGGCTTCAGGACAGCAACTGCTTCTCAGTCATGGGATATTCATTCATTCTTCCGATAGAGTACATTTACTATCCTGCACTGGCAGCAGTTGGAGTTCCTGGTGAGTTCTTAATAATCTGTTAGTGATGCATAACTGTGCTGGGTCATTTGTTGATAAATGTGTCGCCTGTTTTCCCAAAATTCCTGTTTTAATTTAATCAGTTGAAATATGAACTTTCTTAAATCATGTTTTCCTTTGCTCTTTTCAGCTTTCCATTTCTGGAGAAATTATAATAACAAAATTCCATTGTTTGCCGTAAATTAGGCTCTTTTATAGATGCTTTGGGAAAGGTGGTTTCTTGTCAATTAAATATGATAAACACCCCACCATCTATGATGAATGAAGGGTCTCCTCATCTATGTCATACATGTTCCACCATTTAATATTAAACAATGGCCAACAGCACAGATTTTCCCACAGGAGAAACCATCTTTTCCAAATGAACACTGCTTAGACTTCTCAAGATCATACATAATTTATTTAAGTCGCCTCTTATTCTCCCTAAACTAAAGCAACATTCGTATTCCAGGACGTAGTTGATAAAACTTTATCTAAATTTCTTTCAGCACATTCATAGTCACCGTTCAATAAGTAGACCAATTTTGTCTTCAGTGCTCCACACGTTGCCTCACCAATGCCCTGTCCCACTGGAACATACATTCTCTGTGATAATGTCAGTTCCTCTCGCACTGAACTTTAACATCCCACTCTATTAATTAATTGCTGTATTTGCAAACTAAATAATTTTGTTAACGCACTGGAACATCATTCTGCACCTCAGTGCTCTGATATTGCTTATTTGTGGATAAAATAAACATTTTTCTCTTCCCACCGAAATGGGCAATTTTCCACGTTAGAGTAAACTTGCCAAATGTTTTCGCACCAACTTCATCTATCTTTCTGACCCCGCAGCCACATGTAATAGTAACCTACATTGCGCATGCAACATTTTTTTTCTTTTTTCGAAGCAGTGTAAATGTGGCCAGCACAATGAGCGACACCGTGTGGAGAGAAAGAAAAATGGAACCGATTGGCAAAATGATACGAGATCACTCACGAATTTACTGAGATTGTGCGAAAAAAGAAATGAATTGAAATGAACGAGTAAAATTCGTAAAGTTATTGGAACACTATTCTGCACACTGACTGTAATGAAAGCAAGAGAACTGGAAAAATACCATGCATTTGGAGAAGCAGATAACAGATGAGATTAAAGATTATTGACGAATAACAAGAAGGGGTAGGGAATTATAATAGAAATAATGGAAAAGAAACAGGGGCAGTGACTTCACTGACCAGCGACATTAAATGAGTTGGAGGAAAACACAAGTTAAATTTAGAACAAAAGTAAACAACGATCAATGTCTTTAATAATTGTAACAAACATACACATATACACCAGCCCGCTGAGAAAGGTAACATTGCATGCAGATTAATTAGAAAACTAATTGATTGGGATTCGTATCTATTTTGTGTTAAATGTAATGATGACACAGGGAAAAAATAAGCAGGTCATTCTTCCAGCAGAGACGACTTATTTCTACAGTTATCAGTATAAAATCCAAATAAAGGAAAATCAGCCAGTCTCAGTTTTTGGATTTAATGACGCAAAACATGGGAGACCACATAGGAAAGGGGAAAGTAGGCAACAAATGACAACAACAGTTGCCATAGCATTAACATAATTAATATGATGAAACAAGAGGAATAATTATTACAGAGAGATATGAATGGGACAAAGATTAATGTTTGAAATAGAACGTTGGTAAATAAACTGAACATCAATATTGGTGAACAATGAAGTATATCAACGATGTGAAAACGCAGATGTTACTATTTTAGCTCTGAGGTAAGATAAACAAAATAGTTATGGAATACCGTAATTTAAAAGACGATACAGATTGTAAAACGTTTTCAATTCTGTTTTAGATCGTACAGCACAACAATTTCATTACTCTATGTACAACAATCCTCATGTCTGCGTCAATGCCAAATCTCTTCTAAGTCACTGCAAACCCTTCCCAAACAAATTCCTGAGTGTCGTTTCAAACACATTGTTTCCACACCTGCATTCCCAAAAGATAGATAATAAAAATCCTGTACCAGATATCCCTGCAATTTTGCAAGAAAAATAAATCAATTTCTCGTGCACCATGTTGCTAACGAATCTACAAATGTCTAGGTCATTGTGCTTGTCTTGCCTCCTTTGCCATTTAACAAACAGTACCCTCAGTAGTCTAAGTAGTTCACGTGGATTTCATCAAAGCCTGTGACAAGATTCCACCTGGGAGATTTGTCGAGAAGGTAAATTCACATTGGATTCAGAACAATTTGATGAATTGGATTCAAACTTGACTGAGTTGTAGGAGGCAGTGTGATAACAGCCGGCTGTTAGAGTGACTGGAAGCCACTGTCCAGTGGCTTAGGACAGAACTCTGTGTTGCCTCACCCCACAGTAAATGTCATGTATGTAAATGACAGAGATGACAACGTGAGGGATCGGATGAGTAACTTTACACATGCCACAACCGTTGGCCAGGTGACACAAGTGTTGGTGCAGGATTATAGATTCCTGGTTCACTTGGATAGTTTCTGGGAGTAAACCAAAAGAGAAAATGCTGGAAAATCTCAGCAGGTCTGGCAGCATCTGTGAAGAGAGAAAAGAGCTGACGTTTTTGAACCCAGGCGACCCTTTGTCAATGCTCAGTGTCGAGTGTTTTCAAGTGGCGGAGCACGGAACTGAGTGTGGCTTTCAGAATGCTGATAGAGCAGCACTTTGGAGAATGTTGTTTTGCCTGGAGGCACCTATAATACTGGAGGTTACACGCGGGATGGAATTTGATTTGAAATCCGCTTTAGTAAACAAAACAAGTCAGAGTGAATTCAGCTACATTGAGTGCCAAGAGACTAACGCAAGGTTGTGTGATCATTACCTTAATGCTCGGAGTGTAATGGGTAAAACTGATGAATTAAGGACGTGTGTTTACACTTGGATGTTGATAACGTTGCAATCACAGAATCATAGTTGGCGGAGAGGCAAGACAGGAAACTCAATATTCCGTTGTATAGGATATTTAGGCCAGGCAGAGGAGTATGTAAAGAGAAAGGTGGTGTAGCACTATTAATTAAGAAGTCTACCGCTCCGAAATCGGGATGATATCTTGAAAAGGTCTACAAATGAGGCTTTGTGGTTCGACTCTCAGAATATTACCGGGCTAGCTAAATGACAAAAAAATTAATATAGGTCCTGAAAATGTCAATGTGAAACAAAGAGGCAGATATCATAGAACCCTACAGTGCAGAAAGAGGCCCTTCAGCCCATCGAGTCTGCACCCACCACAATCCCACCCAGGCCCTACCCCCATATCCCTACACAGCTACCCGCTAATCCCTCTAACCTACGTATCTCAGAACACGAAGGGGCAATTTCTTATCGTGGCCAATCAACCTAACCCGCACATCTTTGGACTGTGGGAGGAAACCGGAGCACCCGGAGGAAACCCACGCAGACACCAGGAGAATGTGCAAACTGCACACAGACAGTGACCCCGAGCCGGGCAATCGAACCCAGATTCCTGGAGCTGTGAAGCAGCAGTGCTAACCACTGTGCTACCGTGCTGCCCCCACCGTGCTACCGTGCCACCCATATATAGACAAATAACTGAGCTGTGTAATTTTAATAATGACAACTAGTTAGTTGTAGCAAGGGATTTGAGCTCAGCCAAAGTAAATTCGAATTGGCATTCTGCAAACTGTTGAGTGGAGACAAGTTTCCTAAAATATATTCAGAGCAGTTTTATTGTATCAATATGTAAATGGCGAACAAGTGATGGAATGGCGGTGGGTCTGATTCTGGGGAAGAAAGCCGAACAAACTCTCAGTGTGGCTGTGCATGTACATATTTACTACAGTCACATGTAAGCCTACATTAACACTGCAATTAAGTTACTGTGAAAATCCCCGAGCCGCCACACTCCGGCGTCTGTTCGGGGACACTATGGTCGATGCACCTCTCCAGCATGTCTTTCGGGCTGTCGTAGGAAATCGGACCTCCCAGCCGAACACACGCAGTCAGGGGGAGAATGTGCATACTCTACACAAGCTGGAAACCGTGAATCGAACATGGGCCCCGCTGCGCTATGGGGCAGCAGTGCGAACTACTGCTTTGCTTTGCCAAGGAGGAGCATTCTCGGAATAGTGAACACGACATTTTATGGTTCAAGAATGTGAAGGACAAGCATTAAGATGGCCAGAAAAATATGGCTTTGGATTCTAGCAAGGCAGAATTTATGCAAATAAATCAGAATCTGGACCATGTTGACTGGGAAGAGGTTTTATGGGTAGAACAACAGCGGACAACTGTGTGTCAACGCGGGTTACGGGCATAGGTTGTCATTCAAAAAGTTACTCTGGAGAGTTCAGGTAAAATATTTTCCCTGCAGGAGGAAATGGAGAATCATGGACTTGTCCTGGACATTTCAGGGGCTGGATAGGGATGCAGAGACAGTCTTTCACTTATTCCAAGGGAGCAATTCAGCAAGGGGAATAAAGCAAGCGTAAGAAACAAATTTGGAAATCAATTAGAATTTCAGAAAGTAGACATGCAAAATGATTCGTGAAGAAAATTCGGGAAAAACATGAGATTTTCTACAAACGGATCAGAAAATAAAGATTAACTAAGGAAAGAAAAGGTGTCATTGAGAAACCGAGAGGGTTGTCTATGTGTGAAGCCTCGGGAATAGTGTTAAATGAATACTTCTAGTCTGTTTTCAATCAAACAAAACAAACATTAGGTTCATAATTCATGAGAACTGTGAGGTATTTGCACAATTTGACATCGGAACTTAAGAGGTATTGGCCGTTCTGAAGGGCATGAACATGGACATGTCTCCAGGTCATGAAGATTTGGATCTACAGCTCATGTGGGAGGTGAGACGGGAAATTGCCGGGACTCTGACACATTCTGTGATTCCCTCTTTGGTGAGTGGAAATGCCAGGAGACTGAAGGAAAGGGAACATGATCCAACTGTACGAGCAACTTGGTGGAAATGTAAGAATACATTTTAGACCAGCAAGCCTTAGGTAGGTGATAGGGAAACAACTGGAGAAAGTTGTGAAGGAGAAAAGTAATCCCCAATTGGAAAACTGTGGGTTAATTACGGATAACTATTAATGGATTGTCAGGGGGCGGTCAGACTTAATAAATTTGATACCGTTTTTGGAAAATTTCATCGGATGTGCGGATGAGGGAGATGCAGTTGTGTAACATATATATGGATTTTCCCAAAACATTGGAGAATGTTCCACATGGGAGACTGGTGGAGAAGATGGATGTACATGGATCTCAGAGGAACTTGGCAAGGTGGATCCTACACTGCTTTCTTGATATGACACAAAGGATAGCGGGAGATGGGCATTTGAATTGTTCAGGTCAGAGACAGTTACTGCTTATTATATACATAATTGGTATTGGTGATAATGTTGGGGGCTGGGAGGATTTGGGGGGAAGCCTTATAACCAAGTTTCCAGCTGACACCAAGATTGGTAGACTACTTCATGGTAAAGAAGAATGCCTTATGTTGCAGAAGGATATGGATGGGTTGGTCGGAAAGTTGGAACATTCTCAAATGTTTTGGGAAAATCCATATATATATATACATATATTACACAACTGCACAAGCAGTTCAATCCTAGAAGAAAATGAGGAAGGTCGGAGAATGGATGGAACTTGGGGTATTTATTCACATGTTCATGAAGGCAGCAGAGCAGGTGACTGCGACAGTTAAGAAGACCTGTGAGATGCTTGCTATTATCAACCATATCATTGTGTAGACGAGAAATGGTGTAATGTTGGAGTTGTACATAACGTTGGTTCGGCCACAGCTGGGCTACTGTGTGAGGCACTGGTCACTTGGCGATCAGAAGAAAGGAATTGCAGGAGAGAGGGTACAGATGAGACTCACTCGGACATTCCCTGGGATGGAGAATTTGACATATTGGGATAATCTGTATAGAATTGGATTGATTTCACTAAAACAGAGAATAGTAACGGGGAATGGAGTGACGGGGGGGTGGGGGGGGGTGGGGGGAGGTGGTGGGGGGCATGGCTGAGGACAATACGACTATGCGTGGCATGAATAGAGTGAATTGGACCCCTTACTTGAGATTATATCACGACATAGTTTTAGATTAAGAGAAAGAAGATTCAGAGGAGATTTAAGGAAAAGGAAAGTGTTCAGATGGTGGTAGGAATTGCAGAATACTACATGGGAAGATAATGGGGGCAGGTAACCTTAACAACTTTAACGCGTATTTGGATGTGCACTTGAAACAGCGTGGCATTCAAGAATATTGGAGCAATGTGGAAAATGGAATTAGCGTGTGTTATTGCCGTGTCAACCCAATGAGTCAAAGGGCCTTTCCTGTGTTGTCTGACTCTATAAGATTACAGCTGAATGATTCGATTGGTTTGAGTGTGCACACATGTTGGCACAGAGGAGACATAGCGGGGACATGACTGAGATGTATAAAATTAGGACGGAAAATAATGCAGGTGACAGGGAGAACCAGTTCTTATTGTTGGAGGGACCAATGCCTAGTGTTCGTAGATTTATGGTAGTTGGCAGGAAGTTCAGTGGAAATATGAAGGAAATGTTTTTCCGTTGAAACTTTGGTCGGATTATTGGAATTGACTGTGTGAGAGGGTGGTGAATGCAAAAACCGTTATAAAATTTAAGAACTAATTAAATCTCCACTTGTCAAAACATAAAAGGCCAAGTGTTGGAAAATGGGTTGGAATATTTAGATAGATTGTCTTTGGCAGAGATGAGATGGGCTGATGGGTTATTTCCTGTGCTGAAGATTTCTATGACCCTATGACTTCCATTTGAAGGAAATACACAGTTGTCATTAAACCATGTCCTTATTACCAGCCTCTCTCTGAGGGGTAATGTTGAGTTGGCACCCACTCTTCGATGAACCATTATCAAGTAATACTGTCTTCTTTGTAGATATCCTGGAAATGACCCCAGTGTGTCCAGTAAGTGCTCATAAGGTATCCATGGGCTGCCGCTTCATGCACACCCAATCTTCACTATCCAACACTCACCACAAAATAGTGAACATTATGTGAACTTCTTTCCAAGTACTTGCTATCTTTTGAGATGAGGAGAACAAAAATGTGCACCAAACAATTAATGTTGTCTTTGTCAGCAATTATCCAATTGTGATTTGAACTCGCTAAAGTTGATAATATTCTTTCCTATGTGGCCAACTGCGTTTATTTGTAAGTATTAACTTGGTTGCATTCTTTGCAGACAGGACAAATGGATAAGGATGAATGAGGAGACAGTTGGCAGAACAAGATCAACGCGGAGAAATGTTAGGTCATTTGTTCAGAAGAATAACTAATAAATAGGGATCTAATTCTTTAGGCGACTCCACAGCTGACTGACCGGGTGCATCCACGCATAACTTGAAAGTGGTTGCAATGGAGAGAAGCAGAGTAAAGAAAAAAACAATACTGTTTTTCTTTAAGAGGAAGATGGCGTTCCAGAGCATGGAGATTATGTCCCATTTAAGCATGCTGTTTAGACTTCAGTGGGAATATTGCTTCCAGTCCTGAATGCCATATTATCTGAATGCATTGGCGAGATTACAGAGAATCATTACAAGAAAGATCCCAGGGATGAGAAATTTTGTGATGGGAATCGATTGGAGAAATTTGGAATCTTCTTCATGGGGAGCAGAAGGCTAAGAGTAGATTTGACAGGTGTTCGGAATCTTGAGGAGATGTGCGCCTGTGGTGCACAGAGTAAATTGGACACAGTCACAAATGTAACCTTTAACATTGAACTATGGACAGTCCCTGAGGGAAAATATCCTGTTGGCATCCATTCTTCGAAGTACCATGATGGCAGCTGAGGGCAACAACTGGATTGATTTCGAAAATAGAACAGAGAACATTCCAGCGCAGTACAGGCCCTTCAGCCCTCGATGTTGCGCCGACCAGTGGAACCAACCTAATGACCCTCTAACCTAAACTATTCCAATGTTACCCATATGCCTATCCACTGACCATTTGAACACCCTTAAAGTTGGCGAGTCCACAACTGCTGCAGGCAGGGCATTCCACGCCCTCTGAGTAAAGAAACTACCTCTGACATCCGTCCTATAACTACCACCCCTCAATTTAAAGCTACGTCCTCTCGTGTTAGCCGTCACCATCCGAGGAAAAAGGCTTTCACTCTCTACCCTATCTAACCCTCGGGTCATCTTTTCTGTCTCAATTAAAATAAGCAAACGCATTGAGCGGAAGAAAATACCAGGCAAATGCATTGGAAGAGACAATAAGTTACAGTGTGCAGTTACAATGCCAGGTAGAGTGAGTTAAATTCCCTGCTCCCAACACGCTAAAAAAAAATCGATGATTCCGTAAATTCTGACGTAGATGATCTTTGATTTGAAGCATTTTCTAGCCCATGCCGTCCTCCTCCATAGTATATTTCCATTTCCAGCAGCACCCTATTGCCCCAACTGTTGTTCCATGCGTAGGACCGACGCCAATCAGGTATTAGCCACCATATTTCCTGAATGATCACCTTCTGATAGTCCTGTGACACACACTTTCAAAGCATTCCTCGGCTTTGTTCCACGTGCATTTTACATTGTAAGGAATGACTCTCCTTTTCGTCGAATCATAGAAACCTTATGTTGCAGAAAGAGATCATGCGTAACCCTCCGAGCTTACACCATCAACAATCCCACCCAAGACTATCACGTTAACCCCACATATTTATCATGTTAATCCTCCTGACGTTTGAGTCAATTTAGTAAGGGCCAATCAAACCAACACACACATCTTTGCTCTTCAAAAATTGATGGTATTTTGAACATTAAATGGTCATGCATATATAGATGCTGGAATCAGTGCTGTGGAAAATCATTGAATTTCATAATATGTCATCTCACTGTCCTCACTCGTGATCTGAGAGTTTTCTGAGTTGATGACATGTGATCACCTTGCTATTTACATTAGTTCCAATCTAATGTTTATACATATATGTAGAAAGAAAGAAGGCGGCTACGAGGGGACCTTATTGAAACATATAAGATGATTAGAGGTTTAGATAGGGTGGATAGTGATAGCCTTTTTCCTCGGATGGAGAAAGCTCGCACGAGGGGGCATGGCTTTAAATTAAGGGGGGGGTAGTTATAGGATGGATGTCAGGGGTAGGTTCTTTACCCAGAGGGTGGTGAAGGATTGGAATGCGCTGCCTGCTGCAGTTGTAAATGCGCCTAGTTTGGGGGCGGTTAAGAGATCCGTGGATAGGTTTATGGATGAAAGGGGATTGGTTTAGGTTAGAGGCTCATAATTTTTTAACTGGTCGGCGCAACATCGTGGGCCGAAGGGCCTGTTCTTCGCTGTAATGCTCCATGTTCTATGTTCTATGTTCTATGTGTTTATAATGCTGTGTTGAGGCTGGCCAATAACTCTCTATTTCATTCCACTCACTCCCTCCCCTTTCTCTCGTTTTTATTTCCAGTTAACTTCATTGCGATTGTGACACTGACTCGGGAAAAGTGTGGCCTTTCCAAATGTATCACGAGCTACATGCTGGCAATGGTAGTGACGGATTTGCTGGTTATTCTCACAGAGGTCATATTATTTCGGATAGGTTATGAATTTTATCCCGGATCTTTACTTTCCCTTACCCCTGCGTGCAGCGTTATAGCTGTTCTGACTCGTGCCTCCAGAGACAGCTCCGTTTGGTTAACTGTCAATTTCTCGTTTGATCGCTTCATCGCTATTTGCTGCCTAAAGCAGAGAGAAAAATATTGCACAAAGAGAACTGCGTGTCTTGTAATAGCAACAACATGCATCTTGCTGAGTTTGAAAAGCACTGTTTGGTATTTTATATATGAACCTCATGAGATAATCGAAAACAAGCCCTGGTTTTGTGTTGTTACACCTAATTATTTTGTTGAACCAGGATGGGTGGCCTTTGATTGGTTTGATACAATTCTAACGCCAATGCTCCCATTCGTTTTAATATTACTGTTCAATGCTTTGACAGTCAGACACATACTAGTGGCCAGTAGGGTCCGCAAGGGACTGAAAGGTCGAAATATAGGAAAGAATCACAGTGATCCTGAGATGGAGAGTAGAAAAAAGTCTGTGGTTTTACTCTTCACAATTTCAGGGATTTTTATCCTTTTGTGGTTGACATATGTTGTGGAATTCCTATATTATAACTTTGCAGAAACAACACTTCTAGATTATACGGACTCATTAAACACATTTGCCCGTATCGGATTTATGCTGCAGAATTTGAATTCCTGCACAAACACTTTTATTTATGGGGTGACTCAGAGCAGATTCAGAGAGCAGTTCAAAAGTGTGTTGAAATGTCCAGTTAATGCATTTATCAAATTAGTTAACAATAAAAGCAACTGAAGTCTGTACAGAATAAAATCGACCATTCCCAGATTGTTTTGTTAAGGCCACAGAACTACAATAAAATGCAATGCCTACAAAGCTTGCCAGTCTTTTGCTTTGATATTTTTGATTCAGGTGTGGTAAAGCATTTCTACACAAAGCAGTGCTGACTGTCCCTAATCAAATTATTCCTTTCTAGATTATTATAAATCTGATCTCTTTCCAAAACTTTGCCTACAACAGAAGTAAGGCTCACTGGTCTATAAATACTGGGGTTGTCTCTACTCCCCTTCTTGAAAAAGGGGACAACATTTGCTATCCCTCAGTTTTCTGATACTATTCCTGTAAACAATGACGACCTAAAGATCAAAGTTAAAGGTTCAGCAATCGCCTCCCTAGCCTCCAAGAGAATCCTAGGACAAATCCTATCTGGCCCAGGGAACTTATCTATTTTCATACTTTCCAGAATTGCTAACACCTCCTCCTCATGGATCTCAGTCCTGTCTAGTCTAATAGCCTGTATCCCAGTATTCTTCTTGACAACATTTTCCTTTTCCTGTGTGAATACTGATGAAAAATATTCATTTACTGCCTCTCCAATCTTTTCAGACTCCACGCACAACTTCCCACTATTTTCATTAACTGACCCTAATCTTCCCCTAGTCATTCGTTTATTGACTGACATTCCAATAGAAAGCTTTAAGATTTTCCTTTACCCTACCTGCCACAGGCTTCTCATGTCCCCTCCTGGTTCTTGTTAACTCTCTCGTTAGATCCTTCCTGACAAACTTGTAACTCTCAAATGCCCTAACTGAGCCTTGACGTCACATCTTAACATTAGTCTTCTTCGTAATGTCTGTGAGTAGCCCAGTGCTTCATGTCGTTAGTGTACGCTTAAACTGGACCAGATGCTGGGCAAGACAACAGCTCAGTGACTATCACTGTTTGCTGTTCAGACACATGGATTTGGGCCAGTGTCTGTGGGAGTTTGCGCATTCTCCCCGTGATTGCGTGGGTTTTCTCCGGGTGCTCCAGTTTCCTTCCACACCCCAAAGATGTGCTGTTAGGCTGATTGGCAGGAATAAATTGTCCCTAAATTAGTTTTCCCTCAATGTGGATGGCCATAAAACAATAGATAAGGGTCATGGGTGGAGGGTGGACTGGTAATGTTAAAATGGCGGCGTGGGCTCGTTGGGCCGAAGGGCCTGTTTCCCAGGCAGTTTTTGTTCTTTGTTCCTTTGTTCTTTGTAAAATTCACAAATTGATTCAACTTTTTTTTAGTAAACCATGGTTCCATCACTCCACCACTTCCTCCATGCCTGATAGGTAAATATTTATCAAGGATACACAGTAGTTGTTCCTTGAAGAAGCTCCACATTTCAATTGTGCCCATCCCCTGCAGTTTCCTTTCACATCATGTGCGTCCTAAATCTCGCCTAATCACATCATAACTTCCTTTCCCCCAGCTATAACTCTTGCCCTGCTGTGTGTACCTATCACTTGCCATCACTAATGTAAACGTAACTGAATTGTGGTTGCTATCACCAAAGTGTTCACCTACCTCCAAATCTAACACTTGGCCTGGATCATTGCTCAGTACCAATATTTCAGGCAAGTCCCGTTGGCGTGAGCGTGCGGTTGGTCGGCGTAGATTGCACACAATTATATTAATATAGGAGTTTCGAAGAAATTTTGTTGTGGAAATTGTGGTGCTTAAATCCGGACATTGTAAAGAAGGGAAGGCAAAACAACAACCTCCCTGATAAGTCCCCTTGTAAACAATGTGTTTAAATGTGTGAACTGTATTCAAGGAAATCAGAGTGTGGAGATTTCAGACAGCTCTCACCTTCTAGTGAGAATGTGATACATTGCATTCATGAAAATTGCATTCATGAAATACTAATGCACGGATGTCTCGAGTAGGTCCCAGTGTGGAAACTATTCTCTCAAGTCCGTGTGTCCGTAGAGTGCGTGTGTGTTTGCAGAGCGTACACAGGAAAGCAGATAACTCTCTGACATATCCCCTTGTGAAGATTATGCTGTTTATATCTCTTGCTTATATACAGCGAAATCAGTTTTGGAAACTCCCTGACACTCTCCATATTAGACTGTAAATGTTTTTTATCTAGACGTTCTGCAGAGACCAATTAGTGCAAAAATATCCCGGGGTAATCCCCTTTGGAGAGTGTATGGTGTATCAGTGCAGAGTACACGCAGTGAAGTCAGTGCAGAAAAATCTCTGACAAACCCTCTTACACAGAATGTGTGATTTACATGTGTATTATATTCAAAGGGAAATCAGAGCAGGAAGCCCCTGAACTTGTTGCTGTATATATATATATATATATACACATGCGCTGTATATATATATCTATATATAGATATATATATATAATATTTATATATGTATAGATATATATATTATATATACATATATATGTATATATATATATGTGTGTGTGTGTGTTCTAGCACTGCCTCATCCACAAAGGCTGTCAAGCTCACAAAACAAGGTGTATTGCTGAAGCACAACTTAAGCGCGAGCTGCGCAAGTCCAGAGCCACCAGTGCAACAACTACAGGGTCTACGCAAGGCTGTCCAATATGTGCCAGGACATTCCGTGCCCAAATTGGCCCTGATCTTTGGACACACTGCAACCAGCACCAAAATGACTAATGGTGTCGAGGTCTTGACGATGGAAGAACAACCAACTGCATAGAGGCAAACAAACGCAGAAAGATCTTTAACATACCCCTTTTTATCGAGTGTGTCATCATTTATTTAATGCCAAAGACTCAGCCATTGTGGAGTTGATTATCATACAAGTATTGATTGATTGTTAGCAGACCGTTCAATTTACATAATTTAGAAAAAATAGTTAATGGCAAATAAATTATACATCCAAATTCCAGAATGGACCAATGCACCGCTGCAAAAGAGAGCAGGAGTGAGTCATTGTTCGTGACTTCAGAGCAATGCTGTGGACAAGTATCGGTGTGCAGACAGAAAATCCTGATTGTAGTAGCGTAGACTCATAGAGGGCAAAAGTCGCCCTTAGATCCACAGAGTCAGAATAGAATCATAGAACCCTATAGTGTAGAAAGAGGTCCTTTGAGTCTGCACTGAATACAATCCCACCCGGTCTCTACATATTATACCCACTAATCCCTCTAACCTACACAACCCTGGACTCTAAGGGGCAATTTCTTAGCACGGCCAATCAACCTAACCCACACATCTTTGGACTGTGGAAGGAAACCGGAGTATTCAGATCGTTGGGCCGAAGGGCCTGTTTCCCGTGCTGTGTTGTTCTTTGAAACCCACGCAGAGACGAGGAGAAGGTGTAAACTCCACACAGACAATGACCTGAGCATCGAACCCAGAACCCTGGAGCTGTGAAGCCGCAGTGCTAACCACTGTGTTACCGTCCCGCCCTGAACTAACGTGCAAGAAACACTTAACCTCCCACCAAATCCGATTTGCCCACACTTGGCTCACAGCATCTGATCTGTGGATCAGAGATGGTATTATGGCTGAGACACAGTGTTTGCCCGAACGTGGTTTGATACTTAGAGCAGCAGTGGTACATCGTCACATTAAGTTGATGGATGAATGGACTTGAATGTCATGATCACATAATAAAAGCACTGGGAAGAGACTCTACCCCGTTTGCACTTGTTTTATCGCTAAATTAATTGAATTATTGCGATTACCAGAATTAAGTAATTGAATTATTGTGATAACCGGATATTTGACTGCATTTTTGAATTTCTCTCTGAATTTGGACTGAGTTACCCCATAAATAAATGTGTTTGTGCAACAATTTAAATTCAGTAGTGTATATCCTACATGTCGAAAGATATAGTGAATCATTATAATCTGTAGGATTTGTGCCTGAAAAGTTATAATATAACAAATGTACAACAAAATAACAACCAAAGAGAAATGGAGCTTCCAGATATGGTGAAGAGTAAAATCACAGAGATTCTCCTGCTCTCAATGTCTGGGTCTATGCAAATCTCTCCATTTCTCTGACCTTTTAGTTCCTTCCGTGTTCGACTGATCACTAAAATGTGCCTGACTGTCATTGAAGAGGATAATTAAAATGCATGGGAGGAATGGGGTGAAAACCATATCAAACCAATCAAATCTCACCCACCCAGGCTCAGTATAATAACTTGGTTTTCTGTAACAGAACCAGGTCACACTTTTAATTATAGCTCCTGGTGAATATGTAAAGTAGTAGGGAACGTTATCTTTTAGAAACAGGAGTATGGAGGCTGTTGTGAGAACGAAGAGTGCATTTTTTTTTTGCCGTGCAGTAGGTACTTTTCAGTCTCTGACAGCATATGACCACAAATGTGAGATGAACAGTGAACCAGACGGAGCAATGTGTGGCTGAAAATCTCACAACAGTCAAAATGCTACACACAGGTGTGGTTCTCAAGAAACATAATGGAAAGTAGTAGTGAGTGATTGGTACAGTATGATCTCAGGGATAATGGCCAATAGATCCGCCATTGCCATAGCTATCAGGTAATGATTTGCGCAAATGGATAGGTTGCAGTTGCCCTTGGAAAGAATCACGGTGGCCACCAAATTAACTGCAAGAAAAAAAAAATTACATTAATGAAGGATTGTTTGGTTTGAATGGAGCTCAACTCCATTCCAAAGGACGGTGGGACGGGAAATGGCCAAATAGGCTCTTCTGTCTGGTAAAGGTCTAAGGCAGTTTCAATCGAATGATCAGGTTAATCCATGTATGTTCTGCAATTGCCCAGTGGTAATAATAGGATTACATAGCTAGTTTACCTGGTTTACAGATATAATGTTATTCAGTTGTTATTGGCATCCGCTGGAATGCATTGCTGAATGGATGTTGTGACGTAGTGAAAACAGAGCCACGCACCCTTAAAGGGCAAAGCTCAAAGTGCAAAGAGTAAATGTAGTGCAAGGTGTAAAACATTAAGTATTAATTTTAAAGATGAGTGTTTAAACATTTTTTTAAAATATCAAGTTTAAGTTTTTAATTTTGATTCTTAAAGTTTAAAATTTAAAGTGTAACTTTTAAGTTTTGAAGTTTAGATTAGTACCACAACGACGCTTTGCAGCCGACAAGAGCCCTCCACCTCATCCACTACTCCACCAATCTTGGTGTCATCAGCAAATTTACTAACCCACCCTTCAATTCCCTCTTCCAAGTCATTGATAAAAATCACAAATAGCAGAGGACCCAGCACTGATCCCTGTGGTACACCGCTGGTAACTGGCCTCCAGTCTGAAAATTTTCCTTCCACCACCACCCTCTGTCTTCTATGACACAGACAGTTACTTATCGAATATAGATGCGTCTAGTTTGGGAGCGTTTAAGAGATCTCTGGATAGGTTTATGGACGAAAAGGGATTGGTATAGGCTAGTGGGTCATTGTTTTTGTAACTGGTCGGCGCAACATCGTGGGCCGAAGGGCCTGTTCTGCGCTGTAATGTTCTATGTTCTATGTTCTATGAATTGGCCAAATTTCCTTCTATCCCACACCTCCTTACCTCCTTCATGAGCCGATCATGGGGAACCTTATCAAACGCCTTACCAAAATCCATGTATACAACATCAACTGCTCTACCTTCGTCTACACATTTTGTTCCCTCCTCAAAGAATTCAATCAAATTTGTGAAGCAGGACTTACCCCTCACGAATCTGTGCTGACTAACGCGGATTAAACTGCATCTTTCCAAATGGTCGTAAATCCTATCTCTCAGCATCCTTTCCATCAACTTAGTGACCACTGAAGTAAGACTAACTGGCCTATAATTACTAGGGTCATTCCTGTTTACTTTCTTGAAGAGAGGAGCAACATTCGCCAATCTCCAGTCCTCTGGCACAATCTCCGTGGACAGTGAGGACCCAAAGATCAAAGATACAGACTCCACAATCTCATCCCTTGCCTCCCAAATTATCCTAGGATGTATCCCATCTGGCACAAGGGACTTATCGACTCTCAGTTTTTTTTTTCCAAATTGCTAATACATCTTCCCTCATACCCTCCTCCATCCTATGAGCCTGTATCACGCACACATCCTCAAAAACATGGCCCCTCTCTTTAGTGAATACTGAAGAAAAATATTAATTTAATGCCTCACCTATCTCTCCTGACTCCATACACAAATCCCCACTATTATCCTTAACTGGCCCTAATCTCACCGTGGTAACGCTTTTATTTCTCACGTAAGAGTAAAAAGCCTTGGGGTTTTCTTTTACCTGACCCACCAAGGACTTCTCATGCCCCCTCCTAGCTCTCCTAAGCCCTTTCTTTAACACATTCCTAACTATCTTGTAGCCGTCAAGCGACCCAACCGAACCTTGTATTTTTTTTCATCTTTACATACGCTTCCTTTTTCGTCTTAACAAGACATTCAACCTCCTTTGTGAACCATGGTTCCCTCATGCGGCCATTTCACTCCTTGCCTGTCAAGGACATACCTATCAAGGACACGCAGTATTTGTTCCTTGAAAAAGCTCCACTTTTCGTTTGTGCCCATACCTGGCAGTTTTTGTCCCCATCTTATGCTCCCTAATTCTTGCCTAATCGCATCATAATTACCCCTGCCCCAATTATAAACCTTGCCCTGTCATGTGACCTTATCCCTCTCCATTGCAATAATGAAGGACACCGAATTGTGGTCACTATCTCCAAAGTGTTCTCCCACATACAAATCTAACACTTCACCCGGTTCATTACCCAGAACAAAGTTCAATGTGGCCCCACCTCTTGTCGGCTTATCCACATATTGTGTCAGGAAACCCTCCTGCACACATTGTATCAACAATTCGACCTATAAAGGTTCCAATCAATATTTGGAAAGTTAAAGTCACCCGTGATAACTGCCCTGTGACCTCCACATCTATCCATAATCTGTTTTGCCATTTCCTCCTCCACATCTCTATTACTATTTGGCGGCCTGTAGAAAACTCCTAACAACGTGACCGATCCTTTCCTATTTCTAACTTCAGCCCATATGACCTCAGTAGGCAGATCACCCTCGAAATGCCTTTCAGCAGTCGTTAAACTATCCTAATTAACAATGCTACTCCTCCACCTCTTTTACCGCCTTCCCTACTCTTACTGAAACATCTATACCCCGGAACTGCCAACAACCATTCCTGTTGCTGTTCTAACCTCAGTACCTCGCGACCCTCATCACTGGCTTTTGGACTACATCTCATTTTCCCATCCCCCTGACAAATCATTTGAATCCCACCGCCCCCCCTCCCCAGCTGAAGATCCGACGCAAATTTCCCTCCCACGATATTGGTGCCCCCCTGGTTCAGGTGTAAACCGTCCTGTTTGTACAGGTCCCACCTTCCCCAGAATGTGTTCCAATTATCCAAGTAAATCAAACCCTCCCTCCTACACCATCCCTGCAGCCACTTGTTAAACTGCACTCTCTCCCTGTTCCTCAACTCACTAGCACGTGGCACCGGCAACAAACCAGAGATGACAACATGCTTTGTCCTGGCTCTCAGCTTCCAACCTAGCTCCCTAAATTCCTATGTTAAACCCCCATTCCTTCATCTACCTATGTCATTTGTACTGATGGGCACCACGACCAGTGACTGAACCCCTCCCCCTTAAGGATCTTGAAAACACAGTCCGAGACATCACAGTCTCTTGCACCTGGGGGATATCATACCATCTGTGAGTCTCTTTTGCTGCTGTAGAACCTCCTACCTGTCCCTCTAACCATCGCGTCTCCAATAACAATTGCCCTCCTGCTCTCCTCCCTTCCCTTCTGAGGCACAGGGACGGACTCACTGTTGGAGGTCCGGTCACTCTGTCTTACCAACGATAAGTCACCAGTATCCAACGTGGTATACTTGTTGCTGAGGGGAACAACCACAGGGGATCCTCACACTGGCTGCTTCCTCCTAGCTCCTCTCACTGTCACCCATCTATTTTCATTTATTTTTGGAGTCTCCAAATCCCTGAAGCTTTTATCTATGATCTGATTCCTCTCCCATCTTGGGGAGTTCAGAGATGTATAAGGCCTCACTTGGAATACTGTGTGCATTCCTGGTCATCCTATTACAGAAAGGATATTGTTAAACTGGAACGAGTGCAGAAAAGATTCACTGGAATGCTACAGGGACTTGATGGATTCAGTTATAAGGAGAGGCTGAATAGACTGGGACTTTTTTTTCACTCTGGAGCATAGGAGGCTCAGGGGTGACCTTATAGAGGTCTATAAAATATTGAGGGGCGTAGACAAGATAGATAGTCAATGTATTTTCCCAAAGGTAGGGGAGTCTAAAACAACAAGGCATAACAGTGTTCAGAGAGGGATTTTTTTTTTCAAACAGAGGGTGATGAGTGTCTGGAAGAAGCTGCCAGAGGTCGTGGTAGAGGCAGTTCCAATTTTATCTTTGAAAAAGCATTTAGATAGTTACATGATATAATGGGTATAGAAGGATATGGGCCAAATGTGGGCAATTGGGATTAGCTTAGAAGTTTAAAAAATAAACGGTGGTGTGGAAAAGTTGGGCCAAAAGGCCTGTTTCCATGATATAAACCTCTATGACTCTCCATTGCAATAGACCTCTTACAGTTAAACAGTGGCAGAATTACCACTCAATAGTTCCTGCACATTTCTCTTAAGTTACGGTTCATTTCCTCCTCTCTCTAATCACTATTTGACAACATGCCACGTTAAAACTGTGTTGTGCGCATACACAGATTAATTTTCAATTGTAACTAAATGGGTTGCACACATGACCCACAGGAATGGCAACAGCTTTCAGCAACAGAATGACATAATATATATATAGTTTTATATATATATAGGGGTCCTCACCATATATATAGAGGACATACATTGTGATGCTAATCAGTACCTTCTCAAACATTTTTTTTCTCTCACTGCAAAACTTTTACCAATAAAACTCATGATATTTCAAGTTTTTGCCTTCACCACCTATAAATTTACGATGGTTGGGTGGGGATAAACGGAGTGGTGGTGAGTCCATGTCACTTGATATTATAAACTGACATCCGCTAAGACCAGAAAAATAGAGTAATTTCACGTTCGTCCTTTACTTCTGCTGCCACACTGCCCATGAAAATATTCCTTCATTTTGATGTTGAAATTCAACATTCAGTTTTCTCACATAAAGAGTTGTTGCAAATGTTTTGCAGAGGAGCAATAATGTAGCATAAGATCATTGGAAGAAATAGGTTCAAAATTAACATATATTTTTCCAGGTACTCTTGTTTTTAGATCAGTAGGGGATCAATTTCCCATTTAGTGTAAAGAGAAAGCGTATGATGTGTTTTATCTCTGCCCGGAATTTTCTTTGAGTTAGCACATAGATGCATGTGTTTGTAGATGAACTCAGAAGCTGCAGCATAAACCCGCACTGTTGGACAATGTAAACGGGAAAGTTCAAGTACTTGTTTTGATAGTTAAAATTGACCCATTGCCAACTTAAGGAATGAACAAGATGCGTCATCCATAACACCACAAAATTTGCAGAAATGGCAAACAACAAAATCATAGACTTTCGGCGGTTCTCCAGCTCTGGATCGTTGTGATTCTCATGATTGCTTCGGAGGCTTCTGCGCACTCTATTTGATGCCAGAATGTGTCTGAGGGTGAGCATATTGAAGACTAAAATCAATATTATCGGTAATAAAGGCGTTAAAATGTTGTCCATGCACTGGTATGCCTTCCAGAAAGGCGAAGTCCAATAGTTTGATTTTCCAATGCAGTACCACGGAACATTATCTATTACAACAATTGGTTTGTACACAAAGAAAACCGGAATGCTTCTTAAAAAACTCCCCAGACAAATGACTGATATAATCACAGTCACAGTTTTCACTGTACAATATTTCCGTTTGAAATTTTGGTAACAAATTGCCGTTAAGCGATCAAATGTAAAAGATACAGTAAACCAAACCGAACCATCAATAGAGACAATATACAGAACATGTCTGAGAGTACAGACAGGGGTAAGGAACAAAAAACTATCAGGGAAATACATGTTGTTTATTCTATGCATTATCACGTCAGTAATAATCACCATCAGATCGGCCACTCCCATGGCCAGGAGATAGCGAACGACACAATTGGAGAGGCCACATTTTCCACGAGAAAGAATCACGATTGCTAACAAGTTAACTGTTAAATGAGAGGGAAAAAAATACGCAAATATAATATGTTCCCATAAATAAACCTACCATGGAACAATCTGCACAAGTTACTGATTTACCCTTCCTGAACAATGTCTACCTAGTTAGTTAACATGTTTTCTGGATAATGTGTGCATGGTGCAGGGCATCAACAAAACGGTAGATTATGTAGAACGTCTTCAAAGATTAATGCACGAGTGATTAATGTAAATAGATCAGAGATATATGAACACATTACACTGTGAATTAAATAATAGGTTCAGTGTGTCACAAAAATGAAATGTAACATTAAAAACCTATCGAATTGAATGAAAAAGAAAACAAAGAACCAAGTATGGCACAAGAACAAGCTGTTCTACTCTCCAAGGCTGTGCCGAAAATGTTGCCCTAACTGAACAGATACTTAACAAAGAACGAAGAACAAATCATCCCGGGAAACAGGCCCTTCGGCCCAACGAGCCCGCGCCGCCATCTCAACACCACCAGTCCACCTCTCTACCCACGACCCCTGTCTAAAAAAAAAGTTCTGCCCCTACTCGTACACTAACCCTCTTTTCCTTCCTTATTCATACATCCATCCAAATGCCACTTAAATTTTCATAATTTGCCTAGTTCCACCAACTGCTCAGGCAGTTGAAAACCATCACCCTCATACAAGAACATAAGAACATAAGAAAGAGGAGCAGGAGTAGGCCATCTAGCCCTTCGAGCCTGCCCCGCCATTCAATAAGATCATGGCTGATCTGAAGTGGCTCAGTTCCACTCTCCTGGTTTGTCCCCATAACCCTTAATTCCCTTGCCTACCAAAAACCTATCTACCCGTGACTTAAATATATTTAGCAAGGTAGCCTCCACCACTTCAACGGGCAGAGAATTCCAGAGATTCACCACCCTTTGAGTGAAGAAGTTCCTCCTCAACTCCGTTCTAAACTGCTCCCCCCCACCTTATCTGGAGGCTGTGCCTCTAGTCCTGCTATCCTTTCTAAGCGGGAAGAATCCCTCTACCTCAACCCCCCACCCCCTCACACACTATGAACTGGTGCCCTCTTGTCATTGAAACTTACACCCATCCTGTCTATGCCTCTCATAGTTTTGTAGACCTCTATCAGGTTTCCCTCTCAGCCTCCATCTTTCCAGTGAAATCAATCCTAGTTTATTCAATCCCTTCTCACATTCAACACTCTCGAGATGAGGCTACATCCTATTGAAACGCCTTTGGAATCCCTCCATGCTCCCACGTCCTTCTCGAGGTGTGGCAACCTGAACTGCACACAATAATCCAATCACAGCCTAAACAAGATGCTATATATCTGCAATAGGATTTACCAACTCTTGCACTCAATGAAGGCAAGCGTCATATGCCTTCTAAATCAAATTGGACACTTGTGTTGCCACTTTTAGAAATCTGTGAACTTGCACGCCCAGATCCCTCTGTATAATAATGTCACTTAGAGTTCTGCCATTTACAGTATAATTCACACCAAGTTTGATCCTTGTAAATTCAGCACCTCACACTTGTCAGAATTAAACTCCAGTTGCCATTACTGTGTCCAAATATCACACAGTAATATTTGTGATATCACACAGTAATATCACACAGTAATAATAATATTCTAGCCATGCATGTTGTACCCTCTGACCCACCCCTGCCAATATCAGCAACTCTACCAGTCTCCAGGTCATGCACAAGCTTACTAATCACACCACCAACATTTTCCTCGCCATCATTTATATGTGCTGCAAACAACAGATATCCCAACACTGAAACCTGATATGTTCCTCACGATTCTCACCAACTTTTAAAAATACACCAGAGAAAAGATTTGCTCAGGTTGTTTCAAAGCTCCTGCCCTGTTCAAGACCACAATAAATTCCAAAGGAATGTGAGTGAAGCCCAGTCCACCACTCAAACCCGCGTCCTATCCATTGAAACTGTCTAGTCTTCCCGTTGCCTCGGAAAAGCAGCCAACATAAGCACCCAAACCCAGGACACCTTCTTCTTGCCACCTCCTTCTATGACGAAAAAGATAGAAAATTATGAGCATAAGTACCAATCTACTCAAGAACAGCTTCTTTCCTGCTTTCATCAGCATATTGAATGGACCTAACTCGCATTAATTTGATCTATCTCTACACCCTAGCTTTGACTATAACACGACGTTCTGCGCTCTTTCCTTTCGATCTGAATTTACGGTACATTTTGTCTCTCTACCATGCCAGAAACAATACTTCTCACCATACAATAATACATGTGACAAAAAATAAGCAAACCAAATCTAAGTGTGGCACGGTAGCACAGTGGGTTAGCACTGTTGCTTCGCAGCTCCAGGGACCTGGGTGGGAATCCCGGCTTGGGTCAGTGTCTGTGTGGAGTTTGCACATTCTCCTCGTGCCTGCGTGGGTTTCCTCCGGGTGCTCCGGTTTCCTCCCATAGTCCAAAGATGTGCGGGTTAGGTTGATTGGCTGTGCTAAAGGTGCCCCTGGGTGCTTAGGTTAGAGGGATTAGCGGGTAAAATATGGGGGAGGGGGGGGGGCGGAGGGTAGGGCCTGGGTGGGATTGTGGTCGGTGCAGACTCGATGGGCCGAAGGGCCTCTTTCTGCCCTGTAGGGACCTATGGTGGGTCCCCTTAATTAGTTGAAGTCTGACTTAGTGATAGGTTGTGCACAGAAAAAATACGACTCCAATGGCAATATCGGAAATGGAAAAAAAACACTCAACAGGAAGCAGATCGCCTTAGGAAAATAGAAATTTTGATTGAAAAACTGTTATTTCTGATCAAACAACTGTAAATTGCGAGAAAAGGATAGGGAAAAAAAGGTTTCAGTTGCCACGGTATGAAAAATGAAACGGGCTAACGTGTCTAACAATGATTTTCAGAGTTAAGAGGATGAAAGTGTGCAATACCTGGAATTCCAACTACCGCAAGTACAGGATAGTAAATCACTTCTATCCGATAAATGGCTGGGAGACCCATTTCCTGAGTGAAGAGCAGATATCTATTGCATTCTAAGCAATGTAATTACTGAGCGAATAGGTTTTCTTTCCGATGTGCACCATAATTATAGCAAAGACAAAGGTCACGGGAATCAATTAGGAATTATCAGTTACATTAGTTACAGTCAAGTGAACACAAAGCCTTAATTAACCATTTGCACTCAAAATGGGAGTTACACGATTCAATGTATAACACCAAATGATTAACTTGACATAATGATGCTGACATTGAGCTGGAAATTCAATGCAAAACATTAACGATCTTGCCTAACGCGTGTTGACGGCTAAATCTATGTGCTCCTTTTTTTTACAAAGAGATAAAACATATTTGCAATGAAACCCCAGGGCAATCGAAGTTTACAATAGCTTCCAAATTGTCGTCAGAGCTGGAATGTTAAATGAAAAGTATTGATGAAAGTGAAGTTGGCTGTAACTGAATGTAAGTGACACTTGGAATCTAATAAAGGAATCGCATAAAGTATTACCATAAGAACATAAGAAATAGGAGCAGGAGTAGGCCATCTAGCCCCTCGAGCCTGCCCCGCCATTCAATAAGATCATGGCTGATCTGTCGTGGCTCAGTTCCACATTCCCGCCCTCTCCCCATAACCCTTAATCCCCTCGCTTATCAAAAACCCATCAACCCGCGTCTTAAAAATATTTAGCGAGGTAGCCTCCACCACTTCAAGAGGCAGAGAATTCCAGAGATTCACCACCCTTTGAGAGAAGAAGTTCCTCCGCAACTCCGTTCTAAACCGCCCCCCCCCCCCCCCCCCGCTTTATCTTGAGGCTTTGCTCTCTCGTCCACTGTCCTTTCTGAGCGGGAAGAGTCTCTCCACCTCTATCCTATCCATCCCATTCAGCATCTTCTATGTCTCAATGAGATCTCCCCTCATTCTTCTAAACTCTAACGAGTACAAGCCTAGTTTATTCAGCCTCTCCTCGTAGCTCAACCCCCTCAACTCCGGGATCAGCCGAGTAAACCTCCTCTGCACTCCCTCCAAGGCCAAAATATCCTTGCGTAAGTACGGCGACCAAAACTGCACACAGTACTCCAGCTGCGGCCTCACCAATGTCCTATACAGCCGCAGCAAGACCTCCCTACTTTCATATTCAATCCCCCTCGCTATGAAGGCCTGCATCCCATTCGCCTTCCTGACCACCTGCTGCACCTGCAGACTGGGTTTTTGCGACTCACGCACAAGGACCCCGAGGTCCCTCTGCACCGTCGCCTGCTGCGGTTTTTCGCCACGTAAGTAATAGTCCTTCCTACCTTTATTCCTACCAAAGTGGACCACCTCACACTTGCCAACATTAAATTCCATTTGCCAGTTCCTGGCCCATTCGCCCAGCCTATCTAGATCCTTCTGCAGACTCTCCACACCCTCCGCGCAATTTGCCATTCCACCAATCTTGGTGTCATCAGCAAATTTCGACACCATACACTCGGTTCCCTCCTCCAGATCATCTATATAAATGGTAAATAAGGCCTAAGCTGATTAAAAAGGGACAAAAAAACTAGGAATCAAATTGGGAAGCAATGGTTTTGATAAACCAGGAAAGACTTTAAGATAACTCCATCCATCACAGCAAAAATACTAATTCTGATCTCTCAGGCAATTTCACCATTCCTTGTCTAGCTTCTGCAGTTGGTCGAGTAAAAACTGTATGTTGTGTCTGTGCCAACTTGAATTCAATAATGAAATCGCCGGATAGAAGTTTGAGACGTGGTCTGATCAATGTCTATCACTTAGAATGCAGAAGGAAAGAAACACATACTCGTCAATTGTAAACACATGTTAAGGATTAGATGCTGCAATGGGTTTGCTTAGTGTTGGAGGCTGCAATGTCCATCAGCAAAAGTGTTCTCCGACTGCAGCACATAGATTTGTTCGAAACATTATTCCAGCAGCTGCCAGACACCATCTTTGAAAAACAGGCTTTCAGTGAACCCACCTGGCAAAGTGCTTATCGTCCTATTGGTCACTCCGTGTCTGTCTGTGTCTGTGTCGGACTGATTCTCACACATTCATTGTCATGTCGCCTGTAAGGGGAAACCCGAACGGGCTGGTAAGTTTTTTAAACTAGTAGGCATTAAGGCAATGACAGAACGAGCAGTAATCAGTCAAACCATTTTCAAAATACGTTTGTGAGCTAACAAGAAGCAATTTACAAATATGAGATGCAGTAATTGATTCAAAAGAGTGATTATATTTGTAAAACTCAAATTCCGCTTTCTTCAACACTTTTTTTTTAAGGAGTATTGTTCACTTTAGTCAAAAAAAGCGTTTTATTGCATGGCGTCATGGTAAAAGTCATTAGGATCAAGCCATATATCGGTATAATATGTTAGCCTTGGAAACATTAAAGTCTCGGATGGGAGATCGTGTGGAACATTTAGTAAAATTTCATAAGTATGTGATCTATTCACAGACGAGATGGGCGGGTATCAGGGCGTGGGGCCACGAGTGAGTCTCGTTAGACAATGACCCACTGTTGTCCCATGAGGCAACCCGTGAGACCCATAGTCCCATACGGGAGCCCATGCGAATGTTCCTGTGAACTGTGGGATGAGCGTCTTAGGCCACAAGGCAACCTGGGTGTGGGGTCAACCCAGAGGGGAGTCTGCCTCCGGACTTCACAGAGTAATAAAATCCCATTGAGCTTGGCGGTAGAATTTGACGGGGTGTGTATTTGATATGCATTATAATACAATATGAACAATAATACAATTGTCTATTGTATTAGACAACACAGGATCCTGCATTGTCTAAATTTTTGGCAGTACCAGTCACCTCTGGGAGCCCACAACAGTGTATTTTGATTCTATTTCTATGCAACGTAACAGTTATTTTTAAAAGAATCCTTTTATTCCGCAGGTGGAGGTCCACCTTGTTGTCAAACGAGGGGCATGCACACGGTGGGTCGTGCGTGGGCTGCTCTTGGAGGTTCCGGGAGTGGCCTCGTACTTCGTGTGGGTGTGTGTGCTTGATCCTGGACCGGTAGACGGGCGCCGCAACAGCTCAGTGACCAGCACTGCTAGCTGTGCAGATACATGGATTTGGGCCGGTGTCTGTGGGAGTTTGCGCACTCTCCCTGTGGTTGCGTGGGTTTCCTCCGGGCGCTCCGGTTTCCTCCCACACCCCAAAGATGTGCTCTTAGGCTGATTGGTTTACCAAATTGACACTATTCTCCCCTGAATCTGGCTAAGTTCGGGGTTCCACTCGTAGACACGCAGGGTAGAATAGGTGTAGGGTGATGCGGCGGCGCGGGCTCGTTGGGCCGAAGGGCCTGTTTCCCGTGCTGGGTTGTTCTTTGTTCTTTTAATCCTTGTTCATGGTATGAAAGGACCATCAACAGCAGCATTACCACAATCGGGAAGGATCGGCAGCTCCTCCACGATCACCCTCACAAGACTATGTTCTCAGTTCCCGAATACACTCCTTATATGCCTGTGACTATGTGGCCAAATTGCCCTCCAACTCCAATTTCCAGTTTTCTGATGACACCACAGTAGCAGATCGGATCTCAGGCAATGACGAGGCAGAATCCCGGTTTGAGATGGAAAATCTGGTAAACTTCTGCAGCGACAATAACCTCTCCATCAATATCAACAAAACGAAGGAGTTTGTTATCAACTTCAGGAAGTGCAGAGGAGAATGTGCCCCAGTGTACATCAACGGGGATGAATTGGCAAAGTTAAGAGCTTCAGGCTTTTAACCAACAATCTCTCTTCCCTGCCCATGCCGACACTGTAGTCAAGAAAGCCCAACAAAGCTCCACTTTCCCAGAAGGCTAAGAAAATTTCTCATGTAAACTACGACTCATAGAACATAGAACATAGAACATTACAGCGCAGAACACGATGTTGCGCCGACCAGTTAAAAAACAATGACCCACTAACCTAAACCAATCCCTTTTCGTCCATAAACCTATCCACAGATCTCTTAAACGCCCCCAAACTAGGCGCATTTACAACCTCAGCAGGCAGGGCATTCCAATCCCTCACCACCCTCTGTGTAAAGAACCTACCCCTGACATCCGCCCTGTAACTAACCCCCCTTAATTTAAAGCCATGCCCGAGGAAAAAGGCTCTGACCAACCTTTGTAGACACACCATAGAAAGCATTCTTGTTGGCTGCATCACAGCTTGGTACACATCCTACTCTGCCCAAGGTTGCAAGGAACTACACAAGGTCATGATGATACCCAATCCATTAAGCAAACCAGCCTCCCATCCCTTGACTCTGTCTACACTTTCCACTGCTTCAGCAAAGCAGCCAGCATAACTAAGGACCCCGCGCACCCCGGACATTCTCTCTTCCACCTTCTTCCATCGGGAAAAAGATACGAAAGTCTGAGGTCACGTACCGACCAACTCAAAAACTGCCAAAAGTTTTGAGTGCATGTACTTTGATCTTTCTCTACCCCCCAACTATGATTGTTACACTATATCCTGCACTCTCTCGTTTCCTACTCTATGAACGGTATGCTCTATCTGTACAGCGCGTAAGAAAGAATAGTTCTCATTGCCGGATAATACAGGTGACAATAAACAATCAAATCAAATCAAAAATTAAATTCCACTTCGGTGTTGCTGATCACTGGTCACTCACTGCATCATAGCAATAATATTTACGAATATCACTATTTCAATCAGGGGTATGGGATGGGGAATCTTGCAGCTTACCTGAGATTGAAAGTCCAAATTATTGAACCATCAATAAACCACTCATTAAAAAGTGCTGGTGTGTCCAATAAGATTTTAGCGTTGATGCCATTGGATGTTCCAAGTTGCCAGGAATCACTATTTGACTATTCCAGAGAGGGTTGATTTCTCAGTATTGATCTGATCATTTACACAAATCCTCTGTGTACACATTGTTGTGTGCAGTTTGGTCTCTTGTTTCCTGTGTTAAAGCAAATGAGCAAACGAACATGCAAAATAAATGCAGGACTGGACCAGTCAGCCATTGAGCTGCGCCATATTATCATGGCTCACCTCCTTGTGCTTTGCGTTCCACACTTTATATCCACGGATTTTTTTTTCCTCTCCCTAGCAAGAAGGTTACTAGCTCCACCCTAAAAATGTTCCACTCTCCAGCTCCTCCACTTCCTGCAGCACTGTTGTTGAAAGGCGGTTGTGGAGAAAAAAACACACACTAACCTGCCCTGCGTAAAGGGCCGACTCCTCATTAGAAAACCGTGCCACAGTCTTCCTGGGCTCATCCAGAACAGCAACATAAATTGCTATGTACCCATTCAATCTTGCCACATGTGCTCAAGAAATGAGCAATATTTATCCAAGGTCTCAAGTGTTACTTTTCTTGCAGGCATGAAAGGGATGTCACAGTGAAAAAACAATATGTGATCACTGCAGACTTTGCCTCCTTGGGCCATCCAGTCATATGGCGTTCTGGCGAATTAACTAACAAATGTTACACTAGGCTCCATAAAATTAATTACATCCAACATTGTGAGAAATAAAAGTGTCTGACTTCAATAGCGAAGGAAGACATTTACTCGTCAATCTTTGGGCATAACTGAGTTCTACGTATTTGGTTATCCACACACTCTTCTTTCTCACATCGTTGCGATTTCAAAAACATTAAAGCATGGAAATATAGAAACAAAACTATCAACATGTTCCAACATGTTGCGCCATTCATTGCGATCTTGGCTGATTGTTCAACTAAAAAAGCCTCACTCGGCATTGCGCCCATTTCAGTTGATCCCACTTGCCCTGAGAGTTATATTGAACTCTTTTGTTATTTGACAAAAAATGTTTTTGATCCAGGGTGTGTCAAAGATATGGAACTCATTGCTTGAAAGGTCACGGAGGTGGGAAATCTCACAAAATTAAGGAAGTACTCCAATGCACACTTGGAACAGCATAATCTACAGCACTAGAGGCCAACTGGGGAGAAATGGTGGAAAGAAAAGTTACTTGTTTGATGGCCAGTGCAGACAATATGTTTCTCTCTCTGATGCAAATCTCTATGAACTCTATGTAACTTTCACTGTCTAGGATCAGTCGCTCCGAACGCTGAATCACTGTTAGCCGAATAGCTGCAAACACCCTATCCTCGAAATTTACACCAATCCCTTTCCCGTTGTGGTTTGTCTCCCGGAACAAAGGCAATTGGGCAGAGATTCCATAGTGGCTTACGTCCCCACACACCAATAAACAATTGCTCCCATTATTGGATGAAATAAATACTAGGAGATAAACCTTTGAATTTTCTGACAAGATATACATGCGTGAGGGGAAAGGTGGGGGCGTTTCACGAACAACTTCTATTAAAAATAGTGAACCAGAAGTGCGAGAGGAGAAAATCTTTATCTTTAAATGCGAAATGATGCAGATGAAAAATAATGGCTGCATGAATACAGCATGAGGATTAGAATAATTGAGTTTACTCATCGTCTTCTGACTGGGAGTAATGGACCAACGGTGCTCTTGTTCCATTATAACTACATTTATCTATGAAACTTAATGCCTACAGCAAGCTGAGGCTAGGTTTCATTCGCTGGCCTCACGGATCTATTTTCTTGGAAGGAGCAATTATTTCAGTTCCCGGTTAAGGATGACCTTTGACCAAAACAAAATTAGCCAGAGCAGCTGCATCGTATCCCTCAAGAGACGTCTGAACAACGAGCACCTTCCGTAACAATAAGTAATTTGGTTCCACGCCCATGTGCACCAGAGAATTTGGCAATAATTGAGGTCCTTGCACCATTCTGCAACATTGTGAGTCTTTCAGCTTCCATTAGCATCTTGCAAATATTTCTTTATTATTTATTTTGCTGTCTGAAATGGTGGAAGGTGTTAACTGAATCAGGCAATAACTGAAAATAATGTGAGTCTCCGGGGATTTGAACTGTGTTGTATTATTACTCCAATATAAAACTCCTCACTCATTTAGGATAATGCTTTGTCATCCAGGGAATTATGATGAAATGCGTGTTCAGGGTTTCATAAATAAACAAAATATAGATCTGAATATAAGTGCAACAGGGCGGCACGTTAGCACATTGGGCAAGGGTATTTGTTTAGGTGTCATTATTGGGTTTTTCCTGCAAACATGACTGGAAAATGTTAGGCGATTGGATTTATTATCTACTGCTTATTACTGAACAATTCTATAAAACAATCGGAGCTCCATATTGTGTTCCTGGTAATTCTAGTTCTTATGCTCTCATGTTCTAAGTTATGGACAAATTGAATCTCCAAACTCTGATTGTTGCATGTTTCCAGGCCAATAATTCTGTCATCTATCACTGTTACACTGAGAACCTCATGTCCTTCATTCCTCACCGGGAAAAATGGTGATTACTTGGCCTATTGCTTCCAAATCAAATTCGGCACAAAAGTGATCAGAAAAAAAGAAAACTGCACACTCCGCCAAAAACCTTTTAACTCTGCCACCCGTTATAATTGCTTGGATTGTTACAATGCTTGATGTTAGCAACAATTCATTTCCTGTCCTCTGGAACTTTACTCCAGCTCGATACCGAGGAACAACCCATTCATTTATTCAGTTCCCTTATTATTATCTCTCTGTGCATTGTGACCCCCCCCCCCTCCATTGTGCTAAGATTCGCATACTCTTCCCAATGATGTGCACTCTCTCCTGTCTCTGGAACTTATGCTGAAAACTAATTACAATTCGTGAAATTAACATTGTATCACCAGAAATTTCCTGAATCACAACCAGGGGGCAGTATCCTGCCGTGTTCTAATTATATAAACAATTAAACAATTCGTATCATGGACAGTGAAACACAGAACTAGCAACATCTCAATCCAGGACTAATACAGTGATCTCAACACCAGTCTCAACACCACAAAGATGAAATTAAATTATTTATTTATATGTCACTTATATATCAATCTGGACCATCATTTAACGGTTTTGCAGCAAATCTATATTTACATAATGATTGTAAGAATATAAAGAAGGCAGGAAATATTTTAAGCAAGGAGTTAGATTGGCTAAAATGAGCCACAAAACATCCTGGGTAAGGAGGTTGACGGAAAGTCCCATGGCATTTTATGCCTACATAAGGAACGAAAGGATAGCTTGGGAACGCATAGATCCACTCAAGGACAAGGAAGGGAACTGATGTGTGGAGCGGGAGAAAGTGCCTGAGTTCCTTAATTCATATTTTGCAGCAGTATTAACAGAGGATGACATGTTGAATGATAAGTCCGGAGAGGGGAATGTTGATATTCTAGGACATGTCGCTAACAAATGACGGAGAAGTTGGGCGTTTTGAAAAACATATGAGATAGACAAGTCTCCAATTCTTCATGGGCTCTATCCCAGAATACTAAGAGAGTCGAGGAAGGAAATTGCTGGAACCTTGTACAAAATCTGCGGATCATCTTTAGGCACAGGAGAGTTCCCAGAGGACTGGCGAACAGCCAATGTTCCTTTCGTTTCAGGTGGAGGACATAGAACATTACAGCGCAGAACAGGCCCTTCGGCCCACGATGTTGCGCCGACCAGTTAAAAAACAATGACCCTCTAACCTAAACCAAACCCTTTCCATCCATAAACCTATCCACGGATCTCTTAAACGCCCCCAAACTAGGCGCATTTACAACTGCAGCAGGCAGGGCATTCCAATCCCTCACCACCCTCTGGGTAAAGAACCTACCCCTGACATCCGTCCTATAACTACCCCCCCCCCCTTATTTTAAAGCTATGCCCCCTCGTGCTAGCTTTCTCCATCCGAGGAAAAAGGCTATTACTATCCACCCTATCTAAACCTCTAATCATCTTATATGTTTCAATAAGGTCCCCTCGTAGCCGCCTTCTTTCTAACGAAAACAACCTCAAATCCCTCAGTGTCTCCTCATAGGACCTCCCCTCCATACCAGGCAACATCCTGGTAAACCTCCTCTGCACCATCTCCAAAGCCTCCACATCCTTCCTATAATGTGGGGACCAGAACTGCACACAATACTCCAAGTGCAGCCGCAGCAGAGTTTTGTACAGTTGCAACATGACGCTGCGGCTCCTAAATTCAATCCCCCTACCAATAAACGCCAAGACTCCGTATGCCTTCCTAACAAGCCTATCTACTTGATTTCCAACTTTAAGGATCTATGTACACATACAGGATTTATCCAGGAAATTGTAGGCCAGTGAGCCTTACGTCAACGGTCAAGAAATGATTGGCGGAGGTTCTCTGGGGCAAAATTTACTTACAATTGGAAAAAGTATAGTTTGATTTATGAGTGGCAGCGTGGCTTTGTGTAGGGGATGTTGTATCTTTCAAACTTGATTGTGTTTTGTGAGGAAGCGATGACAATGACTGAGAAGCACATGACTGTAAATGTTGTAGACAAAGACTTTAGGAAGGCATTTGACAAGTTCCCTCACGAAAGGCTGATACTGAAGATCAAGTCACAAGGGATCCGCAGTGAACTGCTCAGAGGGATACAGAACTTGCTTGGCTATAGTAGTCAGAGAGTAGCGGTGGAAGTGTGTTTTCCTGACTGGAGATTTGTAAGAAGGGGTTTTCTGTAGGGGTGAGCGCCGGGACCCTGGTTGTTTGTACTATATATAAATAATGTGGCTGAGCATGTAGGTGGTCTTATTAGTAAGTTTGCACAAAGCACAAACGTTGCAAGTGCTGAAGATATTGTGGAGGCGTATTGAGATGTATAAGATGTTGAATGGGATGGATAGGATAGAGGTGGAGAGGCTCTTCCCGCTCGGAAAGGACAGTAGGACCAGAGGGCACAGCCTCAGGATAAAGGGGGTCGGTTTAGAACGGAGTTGAGGAGGAACTTCTTCACTCAAAGGGTGGTGAATCTCTGGAATTCTCTGCCCGGTGAAGTGGTGGAGGCTGCCTCGCTCAATTTTTTTAAGACACGGGTTGATAGGTTTTTGATAGGCAAGGGGATTAAGGGTCATGGGGAGAGGGCGGGAAAATGGAACTGAGCCACGACAGATCAGCCATGATCTTATTGAATGGCGGGGCATGCTCGAGGGGCTAGATAGAACATAGAACATAGAACATTAGATGGCCTACTCCTGCTCCTATTTCTTATGTTCTTATGTTCTAGGAGGGTTGTCATAGGATACAGGTAGGCTGCAGACTTGGGCTGACAAAAGGCAGGTAGAAGTTAATCCGGACAAATGCAAATGGATGCAATTTAGAGGCCCAAAGCAGGAGACAACAATGCAATAAATGGAGGAACACTTGGAAGCATTAACATGCAGAGTGACTCAGGCAGAGAGTCCACAGTCCCCTGCAAAGGGCAAAACAAGTGGATAATGTGGTCAAAAGGCCAATGGCATAATACCTTTACTGGTCAGTGCATAGAGTATAAAAATGCTAATTCATTTTGCAGCTGGATAAAAATTTAGTTAGGCCACATTTGAAAAATTCTGTACAGTTCTGGTCACCCCACTAACAGAAGGATAGGGATAATTTGGGGAGGGGATCGAAAAGGTTCACCAGGATGTTGCCTGGTTTGGAGGGCATTAAATATGATGAAAGCGGAGACAAACCTGGTTCCTTTCACTTGAACCTTGGAGGCTGAGGGGCCAGCCTTATAGATGATTACAACATTCGGACACTGCTTTTGTTGATGAGCTTTGAGAAAAGTGAATCACGGAGCAGACTCAAAGAGCCAAATGATTGATTTCTATTTCATATGTTAGATTTTTTTGTGACTCTACAGAATTATGAGAGGCATGGATAGAATGGAAAATTGGAGTTTCTTTTCACTAGAGTAAAAATGCGAATTACCAGGGAATATGGATTTATGGTAAACAGGCGAAAGTTTGAAAGTAAAGTGAACATTGTCTTTTATTACAACGAGGGTGGTAAGAGTCTGGAATGTGCTGCCAGAGGAGATGCAACATCAGACACAACAGCAACGTATATCTTTACAATCACATGGGTATGCAAGAAATGGGGGAATAAGACCTCACAGAGGCAACAGGTCTGCAATCTGGAAATGCATTACATATCCATGCAGGCTTGGCCCGCCGAAAGGCCTGTTCCTGTCCTAGATTCTTTGACATGTGCAATTAAATAATAAAATATCAGTAACTGGAGCTATACAATCAGCAGAATATTTTCAGGGAAACTCAGGGAACTCTTTTAACATTGTTCAAGGATTGTGAATATAACAAAAGAATATCCCAAACGATACTGCAATATATGAAACTGAATCATTGACGATGAATGACACGAGCCAGTCTTTGGTGAATGCATGGGGATATTCCGGCTGTTTTATGGGAGACTCTTCTGCTCCATTTTAATTTCCACAAAACAAACTATTGTTTTACACATCCTGTCTCCTCGACAATTCTCCCTGGAGAAGCCATTTGATTCTCATTTTCGACTTGTCTTCTTTGATCTCTTTTCCAAAGCAGCCAAATCCAGAGAGGCATAGAGAGGTCCACCCTGTGCCTGGGAAACATATTAAACATTACCGTTGACAATAAATAGAAGAGAGGTGACATTATCCTGAACTGCAATCCACATTAAGAAAACGATTTAACAATGCAGCTTTATCATTCCCCAAATCAATCAACAATTTATCCCCCTCTATTAATTAACCAGCTGTGATTTGAAAGCTACCTTTCAATCTACATCAATGCCCTATATGTAAGCATAAGCTGATAAAACCAAAAAATTTCAGCAGAAGTAAGCCATTTTGCTCTTTGAGTTTGCTCACCATTCCATAAGATCATGACCTTTTTTTTTGAATTGTTGATGATATGCGAGCTTCTCATGCTCGGCCACCATTTATCACTCTTACTTGAGCAGGGTGGTGGGAAATTGATTTCTTCAAACGTTACACATCCCTGGAATGTCAATACTGCAGCAGTGCTTTGGAGGGGTGGGATTCCAAGGTTTTCATACAGCATCAGGAAAGGAATATATTACCAAGGTGGTATATTACCAAGTCCATCTAGCAAATGACTTGGAGGGCAAAATCAATGTGGGCCAGTTCTCAGAAATCTGCTGTCCTTGTCCTTTTCAATTTGAAAGGTTCTGCTGAAAGATACTTGATGCTTTCGTGCTGTGAATCGAGTAAATGCTGCCACTGTTAGAGTGGACTGGGTGATGTGGAATATTTTTTTTTGAGTGTTATTGGATCGGCACTCAACCAGGCAAGTGGAGGGTATCCCATCAGACTTCCGAGTTTTGCCTTTTCGATGGTGGACGGGCTTTGGGGAGTGAAGAGGTGAGTTACTCGCCGCAAGTCCCCTGGCTTTGAGTGGCTGTTGTAGCCAAAGTATGCATCTGATCAGCCAGTTCATTTGTTAGTCAATGTTACCCCCCAGAATGTTGATTGTGGGAGGTCTTTGTCTCCACCCATGTTCATGACCATCGCTGCCTGGCACTTCTCTGGTGCAAATTCTATTTGATACTTGTCAGCTCAAGGTGGATATTGTCCGAGTCTTACTGCATATGAACATTGAATTCTTATGCAGTTAAGGGGCTCTGATCGGTGCTGAATATTGTGAAGTTATCACTGAACATCACCACTTATCCCGTCATGATAGAAGGAAGGTCATCAATGAAATAGCTGCGGATGGTTGGGCCGAGGATACTAATCCATTGGAACTTCTGCAGATAAGATTCCAGAACTTAGACCTCCACATCCATCATTCTTTGTGCCAGATCTGACTCCAACCAGCAGAGGGTTCAATCAAGATTCCCATTGAATCCAGTTTGAATTTTAGAATCCCGGCAAATCAGAAAAAGTCTATTCAGCCCATCAAGT
Source organism: Carcharhinus amblyrhynchos (assembly GCF_965287045.1). Taxonomy (NCBI): domain Eukaryota; kingdom Metazoa; phylum Chordata; class Chondrichthyes; order Carcharhiniformes; family Carcharhinidae; genus Carcharhinus; species Carcharhinus amblyrhynchos. The sequence continues at coordinate 1,349,138 of NW_027649787.1, forward strand.
CTGCACCAAACACAATGCCAGCAACCCGACACATTTGCCCTTCTAGTCCCCTATCAGTAAGCAGCAATTTAACATTGCCAATCAACCGAAACTGCACATCTTTACAGTGTGGAAGGAAACAGGATCATCCTGAGGATAAAACGCAGAAACTATGAGAACTTGGAAACTCAACACAGACTGTCTCCCTAAGCCGGAATTAGACCCAGGTCCCTAGCGATGTGAGGCAACACTGCTAACCACTGTGCCAACATGCGACATCGAGTTTTGCTCAGGTTCCTTGGTGCTATATTCGGACACATGATTCTTTATGTCAAGACAAGTCATTCTCATGTCACCGAGGCCCTGTCGCTGAGCTCCTTTGCCCATGTTTGAAGCAAGCCTCTCATGAGGTGGAGGGTTGAGGGAAGTTGCAGTAACACAAACTGAGTACCCATGAGTAGATTATTGTTGAATAAGTGCATTCAATAACTCTTCAATCACTTTTCTTTTGATCGAGTGTAAACTGATGCTGCAGTAATCGGCTGGGTTGTATTTGTCCTGTTTCATATACACAGGGCACACCTGGACAAGTATCACCCTTGTGGGTAAATGCCAGTGTTGCAGCTTTTATAGAATAGCTTGGGCAGTGTTGCAACAACCTCTAGGCAAGTTGAGTGTAGTATCCGCATCATCATCATGGCCTGTGGCCTTTGCATTATCCAGTTCTGTTCACTGTTATCAAGTAGAGTGAATGGAATTGGCTGAAGACTGACATCTGCAATGAAGGGGGACACGTGAGGAGGCCAAAATTCTCACCCAATCGACAATTGTGGATGAGGATTGTTAAGAACATAAGAACATAAGAAATAGGAGCAGGAGTAGGCCATCTAGCCCCTCGAGCCTGCCCCGCAATTCAATAAGATCATGGCTGATCTGTCGCTGCTCAGTTCCACCTTCCCGCCCTCTCCTCATAACCCTTAATCCCCTCTCTTATCAAAAACCCATCAACCCGCGTCTTAAAAATATTTAGCGAGGCAGCCTCCACCACTTCAACGGGCAGAGAATTCCAGAGATTCACCACTCTTTGAGTGAAGAAGTTCCTCCTCAACTCCGTTCCAAACCGCCCCCCCCACTTTATCTTGAGGCTGTGCCCCCTAGCCCAACTGTCTTTTTTGAGCGGGAAGAGTCTCTCCACCTCTATCCTATCCATCCCATTCATCATCTTATACGTCTCAATGAGATCTCCCCTCATTCTTCTAAACTCTAACGAGTACAAGCCCAGTTTATTCAGCCTCTCCTCATAGCTCAACCCCCTCAACTCCGGTATCAGCCTAGTAAACCTCCTCTGCACTCCCTCCAAGGCCAATCTTTGCGCAGGTGCGGCGCCCAAAACTGCACACAGTACTCCAGCTGCGGCCTCACCAATGCCCTATACAGCCTTACCTTTTCTAGGGATGTGATCCCCCCCCCCACACACACACACACTTCATTGAACTATTCAATATTTGTGGAGCCTCCTCCTGCAGTGAGTTGTTTCATTATCCATCACAATTTGCGACTGGATGAAGGAGGGTTGCAGAGTTCCCATCTGATCCATTGGTTGGAATCTGATAAGATAATCCTCAAGTATGTTTTCCAACCTTATCCCATTCCCATGATGCTCTTATTGACTAACAATCTCTCTGCCTCTCTATCAGCATAGGTTTCCATCCAAATGTTACTGCTTTGTGTGCGCTAAAGAAGTGCACAGATGTGCAAACGCCTGAGAGAAGATATCTCCTTCAACCCTGCCTTAAATGGGCTACTTCTTCTGCTGATATTATGTCCTAGCCTTCCAGGTGGAGACAACATGTCAGCATCTGCACTGTTACACCCACTGAGTATCCTGGACGTTGCAATAAATCATCTTCTCACTCTCCTAAATTCCATTGAGTACAGACCAAACTAATCAAATTCTCCTCATACAGAAATACCGCCATACCTATAAGCAACCAAGTGAACATTCTCTGCACTGCATCCAGTGTCAACGTATTTGCTTTTTTTGAGATGGGAATCAGAAGTGTTAAATACTCCAGCTATGGTCCAACTAGAGTCTTGCACATTTTAAGCAATTTTCCACATCTTTATACTCTATTTCCTTTGAAACAGAGGCCAACATTTTATTTGAGATTACCTGATGAATGTGCATGCTACTTTTGTGATCTGTGCATGAGGTCTGAAGCCTCTCAGTGCTGCAGGTTTCTGTTGTTTTTATTCGCTAAAATAACACTCAGCTCTTATATTCTTCCCATCACAGTTTACAAGTTGGTATTGTCCTACGCTGAATATCGTTCCTGCTTTTCTGCTAGGCACTTAACCTCTGTCTCTCCCTCTGTACACTATTTTTGTCATCATTACGCTTTGCATTCCCGTTCATTTTGGAGTCCACAAGCTTGACAATAATGTATTCACTTATTTCGTCTAACTCATGAATGTATCTTGTAAATGGATGTAGGCGAGCAGTGATCCTTGTGACATTCCACTAGTTACAAATTGCGATCCTGAAAATCCATCTTGTCTCTACTCACTTCCATTTATCCCCACTCTCAGCCCTCACCTCACAGTCTATGGTAACACTAATACTGGTCGTGGCATTCAGGCCAGACATCCTGGCCTCGCATGTGACTTACACACTTGATCTTGCAGAGCTGATGTATGTGAGGGTTGGCAGTAGGGAGGGAGTCAGGAGCTGCCCAGTAATGAAGACTGAATATCACACACACACACACACACACACACACACACACACACACACACACACACACACACAAACACACACAAACACACACACACAATCACACATACGCACACAAACACACACACACAATCACACATACGCACACAAACACACACAAACACACACACACACAATCACACATACACACACACACAATCACACATACACACTCACACACACACATACATACACACACACACACACACACACCCCTCCAATACGCATAGGGTGGCACGGTAGTACAGTGGTTAGTACTGCTGCTTCATAGCTCCAGGGACCCAGTTCGATTTCCGGCTTAGGTCACTGCCTGTGTGGAGTTTGCACATTCTCCTCGTGCCTGAGTGGGTTTCCTCCGGGTGCTTCCCGTTTTCTCCCACAGCCCTAAGCTTTGCGGGACAGGTTGATTGGCCGTGTTAAAATTGTCCATTAGTGTCCTGATATGTGTAGGTTAGGGGGATTAGTGGGTAAAACATGTTGGGATATGGGGATAGGGCTTGGGTGAGATTGTGGTTCGATAGGCCAAATGGCCTCTTTTCTGCACTGTAGAGATTCTTCTATAATTCTACAAACACACACACAAATACACGGGCACACACACGAATCTACTCGCGTACACAAATAGACTCTGACATGCACTTAAATGCATTCACACACACAAAAGCATACACACATTCTCACACGCCCACATAGTCAAACACAGATTTCTCCTCACACACAATCTCAATCATACATACAGATGCATGCACACCACATTGATTCACGCCTCCACAAACAAACAGATAGCATTTAACTTAGGGCAATGTAAATTTGTGCACTGTGATATGAAGAATACAGCAGCTGAGTATTATTTAAACAGATACAGGCGACAGAAACCTGCAGCACTGTGAGTCTTCGGGCTTCATGCATAAATCACAAATTTAGCATGAAATTTCACCAGGTAATGGCAAGTAAAATGTTGGCCTCTGTTTAAAGGGGAATGGAGTATAAAAATGTCTCACGCACACACAGCATGTTCTCTCTCCTTCCGTCTTTCTTTCTCTGTCTCACACACCTACACACGCCCACACAAACACACACACACAAACACTCACACACACACACACACGCACGCACAAACATACACACACTCTCACATACAAACACACATACGCACACAAACACACACTCACACACACACATACACACACACACACATACACACACACGCACATAAACACATAGAGTCTCAAACGCTCACTTTCGTCTGAATCAAGAACAGCGTCTTCTCTGCTGCCATCAGACTTTGAATGGTCTTTCTCGCATTAAGTTGATATTTATCCACACCCCAGCTATGACTATTACAATACCTTCTGCAATCTCCTTTCCTTATCTGTGAATGACATGTTTTTTGCATAACGTGTATAATTAAACATACTTTTGTTTTCTGTGTGCTAATACATTTGGCAATAATACATCAATCAAAAAATCATAGATACAAATTATGTTTACCTACAGCCGCACACATGCAAGCATTATCCATCTTCTCTCCCTCTCTCTGTCTCTCTCTCTATTTCTCTCTCACTCTCTCTATCTATCTCTATCTATCTCTCTCTCTCTCTCTGTCTTTGTCGCCCGCTTTCTCTGTCTCTGTCTCTCTCTGTCTGTCTCTATCCCTCTCTCTGTCTCTCTCTGCCTCCCTCTCTCTGCCTCCCTCTCTCTCTCTGTCTCTGTCTGTCTCTCTGTCTCTCTCTCTCTATCTATCTATCTATCTCTCTCTGCCTCTCTCTCTTTCTCTCAGTCACTCGCTCTGTTTCTCTAGCTTGAACTCTCCCTCTCTCTCTAACCATCTCTCTTTTATCGAATTAAACAAAACATGTTTCAATTGTTGATAAAACTACCATAAGTTTGGTCTTATCTTCATTCCAATGCAAGTGGTTATGGATCTAAAGTGAAGCGGATGTGTGTGGAGGAGTCGAATCTGGGAGTGTGGGAGTGGAGACTAGACACACCCTATAGAGAAGTAAAATCAAAAATAGCTAAAGGTAGGCCATGTGTTTTTTTTTGGAATTGCTGGAAATCCTCTATACAATCTGAAGGAGAGAGTCTAAGCAGAACATTAATCTGTACCGCGCATGATCAGATGAAATAGAGGCAAAGGGAGATATACTGATTCTCAGTTTATGAGGATGATTTTGATTTGAAACAAATTTAGATGTTTTGGACTGTGACCTGCTCTCTGTTAACCACATGGAATATACAGCATGGATATCCTTCACTTTATTCGAATAAAATCACCAATATTCTGTTCAATATTACAACAATCACTTACCCGTGATGTATCGTTTTGTCTTCCCAGTGTCTGTGTTTGACCACGATCACCTGTGGATTGAAGTTTGAGATTTCACCTTGAATACTTTCCTAATTTGGGCACTTAATCATTAATTAGGGTGGCACAGTGGTTAGCACTGCTGCCTCACAGCTCCGGGAACCTGGTTCGATTCCTGGCGTGGCTCACTGTCTGAGTTTGTACATTCTCCCCGTGCCTGAGTGGGTTTGGCCCAGATGCTCCAGTTTCCTCCCACACTCCAAGGATGTGCAGGACAGGTTGATTGACCATGCTAAGTTGCCCTTTAGTGTCCGGGGAAGCATAGGTCAATGGGATTAACGGGGCAAATGTGCGGTGTGACGGGGATAGGGTCTAGGTGGGACTGCTGTTGGTTCAGATTTGATGAGCAGAATGGCTTCCTCTGTACTATTGGGATTATATGATTCCAGAAATATAGGAAACCAACTATCATTCAATGCACCAATAGCACAGGACACCAATTGTCCCGACCTTTCACAGGATCACAGAATCCCTACAGTGCAGAAGGGCGCCATTCGGTCCATCGAGTCTGCACCGACCATACTCCGATCCAGCCCAATTCCCATGATTCCACACATTTACCCTGCCAATCCCCCTGACACTAGGATCAATTTAACATGACCAATCTACCTAAATTGCATATCCCTAGGCTGTGGGAGGAAACTGGAGCACCCGGAGGAAACCCACGCAGACACGGTGGGAATGTGCAGGCGCCACGCAGACAGTGACCCGAGACTGGAATTAAACCCAGGTCCCTGGCGTTGTGAGGCAGCAGTGTTAACCCACTGTGCCATCATGCCGCAATGGGAAAAACAAATCCAAAAAAGGCTCCAAAATTCATCAGTGTTACCCAAACATCCAAATTGGAACTCAATACACCACTTGCCAAGAAATAATTTATGGAGAGCAATTTGCCACTGGATGAGCCTTCCCAACATGTATGTCTTCTACTGACCCTCCAGTATATTGTTGGCAACATGGGTCCAGCAGAGAAGAGATTTAATGATTAATCTATTTTATGGCAGGAAATGCCTTTATCAGCCTGTGAATTCAACGCATTTGATACTTAATCTGTGACAACATTTCAAAGCAACTTACCTGTTTTCCATTTTTTCTGTCGTGATGTTCCCTCTGTCAACCTAAAACTGAATAAGGACAAAATGTATTAAGATGTTGTGCTAAGCTTAACCCAGATGTCAGAATTGGTTTAGAAAAGTATTTTCGAACAGTTTTAGACTCAGTCCATAAATATCATGGATAATGCCAACGCATTCCGTTAGAAATCATGTTGAAGTTGAACGGGATTTCTCACAGTGTTAAATACCGAGAGGCTGACCTTTGCAAATGGTTATGTTACTCACTTTTCATTATGGATTTCCTTGCCATGTTTTCCTGAAAGAAGGAACTGTGGTTAGTAATATTAAGCAACATGATGGGAATCACTTTGAACAAACAGTAACGCCAATGTCAGTTCTAAACATTAACTCTCACCTGATTTGTCTGTTTTGCAAACCCAAATGAACAAAGGGATAAAAAGGAGAACCAGAATCACCAGGACAATTATGACAATGTGTTCTTTCACACTGCACCATCCTGAAGAAAGAAAACATTGAGAAACAGCTGGTCTGTCAATGTCATTAAACAGAGGTGGATCCCACCGCACCCCACCGCCCCCCCCCAGCCCCGCCGAGAACTAACACCAAACCACTCAAAGAGAAATACCTCACTTCATTATCTGTAAAAGTGAGGTGAAGTTTTGTGAAGTTTGATTTAATTTTCAGCAGCATTTCGTGGTTAAATCAAAATACCTAACACTCTTGAAAGTCATAAGAACATAAGAACATAAGAAATAGGAGCAGGAGTAGGCCATCTAGCCCTTCGAGCCTGCCCCGCCATTCAATAAGATCATGGCTGATCTGTTGTGGCTCAGTTCCACTTTCCCGCCCTCTCCCCATAACCCGTAATCCCCTCTCTTATCAAGAACCCATCAACCCGCTTCTTAAAAATATTTAGCGAGGCAGCCTCCACCACTTCAACGGGCAGAGAATTCCAGAGATTCACCACCCTTTGAGTGAAGAAGTTCCTCCTCAACTCCGTTCTAAACCGCCTCCCCTTTATCTTGAGGCTGTGCCCCCTAGTCCTACTGTCTTTTTTGAGCGGGAAGAGTCTCTCCACCTCTATCCTATCCATCCCATTCATCATCTTATACGTCTCAATGAGATCTCCCCTCATTCTTCTAAACTCTAACGAGTACAAGCCTAGTTTATTCAGCCTCTCCTCATAGCTCAATCCCCTCAACTCCGGTATCAGCCTAGTAAACCTCCTCTGCACTCCCTCCAGGGCCAAAATATCCTTGCGCAGGTGCGGCGCCCAAAACTGCACACAGTACTCCAGCTGCGGCCTCACCAATGCCCTATACAGCTGCAGCAAGACCTCTCTACTTTTATATTCAATCCCCCTCGCTATGAAGGCCAGCATCCCATTCGCCTTCCTGACCACCTGCTGCACCTGCAAGCTGGGTTTTTGCGACTCATGCACAAGGACCCCGAGGTCCCTCTGCACCGTCGCCTGCTGCAGTTTTTCGCCACGTAAGTAATAGTCCTTCCTACCATTCTTCCTACCAGCAAGTCAGCAAGTAACGATTTATTTAACTAACAAAGAGTGAACAATTTAACAAAACTATTAGCAAGCAGAATTATACCCGATTGTAATGGAAAGCTGTCAAGATGAATAGAATTCCAGCTTATTAACAAAAAAACTAGAATTTCATCACTATCTAAATTACAACCAGGTTTGGTGTCTTCTGGAATATGCTCTGTTTTGTCTATTCATTCTTCTCTCTGAAACTTCTGTCGTCTTGTTTACTTTAAGGGCGTTCAAATGGTTTGTGGATAGGCATATGGATAACATTGGAATAGTTTAGGTTAGAGAGTCATTGGATTGGTTCCACTGGTCAGCGCAACATCGAGGGCCGAAGGGCATGTACTGCACTGTAATGTTCTATGTTCTATGTTTGGCACCCTTTCTATTGAGATGAGGATTTCCCTTAAGGCATGGATGAGGCAAATGTGAGTTGCTTTCTCCACTTATTGTCCCCCTGCCATTTATTTTTATAGCTGCGATGACACTCCCTACAAGAGGAATGGAACCAAAGCCATCAAATTTAAATTTAATAAGTTGCTGGTATTCAAATGCCTGATTTAGAGTGTTTGGTAGAATGTAAAATAAATCAAAAGCCTCTTTGTTGTCTTGGAAACATTGCTGCCTGGCACTTCGATGAAAAAAGGAAGTTTCATTCAGGGACCCTATATAGTCCCACGTGTTTTTTTTTAACTTTCTAAGCATAGACAAGATCACCAACTTTTTAACAGAATAACGCAATGCTTAGCATTTTACATTTTTTAAAATAATTTTACACGCACCAAATTCTAACATTCGAATCCTCAATCTGAAATTAATCTATTGAAACTCACAACAATCAGGTAACTATTGGAATCACACACTTGGTAAGCATTTCCAATTTAAATGATGTTGTCTGAAACTCGAGTGTGAACGCGGGAATAAATTTCAAATGATAATGAAATTAGACAGCAAGGATTGGAATAAATAGCAGAACGTTTGCTAGCTCCAATCAGTTATCAGACAGTTCTGTCAGGATAGTTTCTTGTTCAGAGTGAACCAGTTTGAATGTTGAAAGCATTGCGTGAATGTTTATTTGGAAAGACATTCGTGGAGTGGAACAGACTGAATGTTTTGGCCTTGGCTTTTTGATAGATCCATTTGGGCGGCATGGTAGTGCAGTGGTTAGCACTGCTGCTTCACAGCTCCAGGGGCCTGGGTTCGAATCCCTGCTCGGGTCACTGTCTGTGTGGAGTTTGCACATTCTTCCCCTGTCTGGGTGGGTTTTCTCCGGGTGCTCCGGTTTCCCCCCCACAGTCCAAAGATGTGTGGTTTCGGTTGATTGGCCATGCTAAGAAATTGCCCCATAATGTCTCAGGGACGTGCAGATTAGAGGGATTAGTGGGTATAGTATGTAGGGATATGGGAGTAGGGCCTGTGTGGGATTGTATTCGGTGCAGACTCGAAGGGCCTCTTTCTGCACTGTAGAGTTCTATGAATTTATAATCCGGTGAGTGTCCATCATTTTGTAATATCTCCCAGATGGCCTTGCACACATTTCCTCTTTGAGGGTTTATGCAATACCCGTTGTGAAAATTACGATCAAAAATGCTCCCATCGCCCTTTCAGACTTTTCCCAGATCGCAAATCTCACAGCGTAACAAACAATCTCCTAATGTTACCACTTTTTTTTTGTCAATTCCCTTCAATCTGTGTTTGTTTCCTTACTGATCTCCTGCCTCTGGACTTTTTTTTTAAATTTTGCTTAATCAATCTCGCGAAGATCTTGAGCACATTTTTTTCTCTCTGTTGGAAGGAGAACAATCTCATTTCCTACAGTATTCCCACATTGACCGAAGTTGTCCAATACCATTCATTCCACTCTGCACCCTTTCTCAATCCTTCTCATTCCTCCCCAGAAAAGCAGTGCATGGAACTATCGACCAACCTGCAAACTTCACCGTGGCCTTTTAACATAAAATAACTCCCCTTGCTTGTGGACTCGATTGCTCAGTTGTATACACCCAGGATCTATATATCTTTCAGCAACACTTTCAGTTTACCTTTCCATCTCCAACAATAAATGAAACTTAGAATGATTACAGCGCCAAAAGAGGCCATTCAGCCCATTGTCTTGTTGTTCTACCTTTTCTCTTCAACTAGCAATTGCTTTCTTTTCAGATCACTCCCCAATTCCCTTTGAAATCTGCCATTGTACTGCCTCAGCCTCAGGCAGTACATTGCAAATGATGAACATTATCTCAACAGACGTTTCCTTCATAATGTTGTTGTTTATTTCTGTGCTAATTCCAAACGAATTCTACCCTCTGGTTCCATACATTTTGATTGCAATATTCCAGATGAGGCCTAACTATGTTTCTGTGTAGCTGCCGCTTGACCTGCCCATTTTTAGACTCAATGCACCAAGCGATGAAGGCAAACATGACGTATGCCTTCTTGACCACCTTATCCACCTGCTTTGCCACTTTCAGTGATCGCTGGGCTTGTGCGCCCAAATATATCTTCCTGCCAATAATCCTAAGGTTACTACCATATACTGTATAATACCTACATGCATCGGGCCTTCCAAAATGCATAACCTCACATTTATCCAGATTAAAATCCATCTGCCATTTCTCCACCCAAATCTTCAACTATTCTATATTTTCCTCTATCCTCGGATAATCCTGTTCACTCTCTGCAACTCCATCACTTTTGTGAAATCTACAAACTTATTATTCAGATCATTTTTCTCCAAGTTCCTTCAAATTTTCCCCCAAATACTTTATGTCAACTACAAACAGCAAAACTCCAGAACTGATCCCTGGAAGTCACCAACTCACCTGTGCCAGTCGCTGCTGCTTTGGGGGATGACACACTTTTTGCCCGATATTTCCCTGGAGTGCCCAGTTGAACAATACAAGTACAGACACCACCACTTCTCCAGGTTTCGCTCGACACCATGATGTGACTTCTGATGCTGTACGTCCCATCATCACCCTCTTTTGTCCCGGGATCAGTCCATCCCTGAGTGACATTACCGGAAATATTCCAGAAAATAGCAATGTGATTGGAAGAGACTTCACTGACCAAACACACTAAGGGAACGGTGTCATTCAAATCCAGCTCACCCGGCGGGGCAAATACCAGCACAGCCGTCTTGCTGGTGGAACTATCTGGACACAGATTTGGACACAGTTAGTGATACAATTTACATACAATATTAATGCTGTGCACAATCCGAATTCATTTTTCTTGCTCTCTTACCTCCAACCAGCAGCGTCGCCGCTTTCTGGAGCGGTGCATAGCTAGCTATATGCGCACAGTAGTAGGTGCCTGAATCACTCACTTGGACATTCCGTATTTCCAGAATCAATATATTTTCCTGATTCCCTTTTTTAGAAATAAACTTACAATGATTCCCAGGGCAGGATGTAGTATCGATTGGTGTTGGCGCCTCACCCACATGCTGTTTGAACCAAGCATAGCTAGACACTAACTCCACGTCGTAACTGAAGTGACAGAATAATTCCACATTCTTGCCGACTTCAGCGGTGATTGCGAGGGGATTCTCAGACAGAGAGGAACAGAATTCTGCAAATAGAGAAATTATTGTTAACTAAACACCGATTACCGGGGATGATCACCTAGCTGTTTTAATTTAGAAGAAAAACATATTCGTCTGGAAAATAATTACAATCTCCTTATTGTCCATGAGCATTGTTGGCCAGATTTATTCTTCAATTTTACTTTTCAGGCGCTAAAGAAATTAAATTCAGTTGATCAGGTCAAAATGACCTCACGTGATGACAAGGTCATATTTTCACCTCGGTAAAATCTCACACTGGCTGATTACCATTTACAATGATTCCAATGAAAATTGTTGCCGTGTCTTACCATAAACCCAAAACACTTGGAAAATCATTATCAGCGATAATAATGGTTTGGCCATAGTCACACGGGCAAGGGTCCCCAGTTGCTGCTGTCACTCTGTTGTTACCGTAGGTGGAGTGGCCGCAGACTGACCTGAGCTCAGTCCCAGCGACTTGTTACCCTTTCAGTTGCCGTGGAATCGATGATGAGCTGTGTTGTGGAAAGTATGACACCATTCTGCGTGCGTGCCCTGCTGAATGCAACATTAATTTTGCACAATGTGGTCAACCTCCGTGTGTGAGAGTGTCACACAGAGCAGAATGTCTATAAATAAACTTGAATAGGTGCAGTTCAGAGGACGCGGCAGAATAAAAAGTGGATGGGTGCATGCTGAATACTGTGGATGCAGCTTAATTCAAGAGTCGCCATCGACAATAGTCACTGTGAATCCATTTTAAAAAGACTCCCCCTCAGCCTTCACTTATTTAGTTAACAGAGACCAATCTGTTCGCCCGTTTTTTTGTTATTTTTATTCTGTCTCAGTCCTGTTGTAGGCCGTGAATTATTGTGTATGCACTTTGTCTGTGCTGCAATGCCCTCTTTGTACAACAAGGACCGGACGTGTGCACATTTCCTCCAAGTATTCAAAGCTGGGTCCAAGATGCAACAAAAAAAAGAACGACTGATGAATGTTAGAATACCATTCCTTTACAGGTTATTTTTTGTGTTTCTGGTGAATATCTCCAACACGTTCAACAAATGTGATCTCACTTTTGAAATTATTGACACTGCGTATAAACACAGTGTACGAATGCAACCCCTGATAAAGTTAAAATGTTTATTAATCACCAGTAGGCTTACATTCATAGGGCAATGAAGTAACTGTGAAAGCTCCCTTGTCACCCCCTTAACATGAAATTAGGGATGGACGGGAGATAATCATATCCGATGAAGGACTCGACATAAATTAGCTATGCTTTGCTTCCATAAACGATAGAACAGGGAACTGGCACATTTTTTTTCTATCCTCTACTGCCCAGTTTATTTCCTGTGATGTGTTTATATCTTTATAGTCAGTCCAAAGCCCACGTCCTCTCTTTACCCTGTTTCTACTTAGATTCAAAATGGTGATCAGACTCCAAGAGACTGCAGTAGAGTGAGCTTCTGCATTATCAATAACACAAAGCGGAACCGCCTTGTATTCCCCGTCACTAACCGACTAAAAATGTTTTCCCATTGAGGAATAACAGTGGACATGATTTAAAAAAATACTAAAGCCTCGATTGCAAACACAGAATACATGAGGGGGATATTAAACGGTAATTGGTATTTTGGTAGGACGAATTTCCCAGCGAAATGGATGTTTGCCCTAACGAGCAGGTCAGGACTCAATTGAACTATTCCTCACAGGAGATTAAACAGTTTTTGGGAACAGAAAGTCTTCTTGATTGATAATGGCAAACCCACATCACAGGAAATAAAGCGGAGGGTAGAAAAAAAAATAAACCAGGTGCCTTTGTATCGCTTTATAAATCAAAGGATAACTAATATACATCGATTCATTTAGTGGGGATAACTATCGTTCGTCCATCTCTAATTTCACCTCAAGGAGGTAACTTCACAGTAACTTCGTTGTGGTGTGAATGTAAGCCCACTTGTGACTAATAAATTCACTTTAACTTGATCAGGAGCTGCATTCTTGACCACAATCATCCACAACGTATCGATAATACAACAATGCATTTGGGGTGGCAGTTCCAGGATTTTGAACTACTGACAACAAAAAGGTAGAAAGATTCTTCCCGCTCAGAAAGGACAGCAGGACTAGGGGGCACAGCCTCAAGATAAGGAGGGGGGGGGAGCAGTTCAGAACGGAGTTGAGGAGGAACTTCTTCACTCAAAGGGTGGTGAATCTCTGGAATTCTCTGCCCGTTGAAGTGGTGGAGGCTACCTCCCTAAATATATTTAAGACATGGGTAGATGGGTTTTTGGTAGGCAAGGGGATTAAGGGTTATGGGGAGAAAGCAGGAAAGTGGAACTGAGTCACTTCAGATCAGCCATGATCTTACTGAATGGCGGGGCAGGCTCGAAGGGCTAGATGGCCTACTCCTGCTCCTATTTCTTATGTTCTTAACAAGGAAACATTGGTGAAGTGCCAAATGAAGTGACTGCGCGGTGAGGAGTGCAGTTGCAGGATCTGGTGTACCGTTATGCCTTATGCTATTGCCACCTTCTTCCAGAAGGTGGCCGACTTTCTATGGTATTGTGGTGTCTTGCACATATGGATATTACACTGTGCCATTCCAGTGAGCCAGCAATGAAAGGATTGTGCTATTACGAATAATGTGGCGTTCACTTTTATTCAAGTTCCGGGCATGGCAGCCATATTGTTACCCAGTATTATATCGGTTAATCGACTGGCAACCAGTTTAGTTATACACCAGTCTATTCTCTGCTTAGTTCAATGCATCTGAGGCTGTAAACCCCCTCATTGTTTTACCGATGAGGAAGGTTGTCTACATGGAGCGCCTTAACTGCAAAAAACAAGAATGAAAACTTCAAACACTATTTTCCATCTGAAGCAGAAAGTTGTGAAGTGGTCACAACCTTGCTCAACAATTTCCACTCGTCAGCGCATTTCGCATAGCCCCAAATGGGCTGTGGTTGAAATATGTTGACAGTTACAGCAAACAACCTCGGTCGCAGACAAAGCTGCCGAACCCCGCTCTCTGCTGCAAGCTTTAGTGAATCATGTATTCGTTTGATCAATTACCTCTGCAACATAGTTGATGCACTCAATAAGTTGCAATATTATCTGCTTATCTAAGACCCCATCCAGTCAGTCATTCATTCTCCCAGGCTGTAGACTTTCAGGTTACTGTAACTCGCTGTTATCTCCAGGCTTCCATTCCTCAGCACTCTCTTGAAAATTCACTGATATGGATTCCTGCGACTATTTTAGCGGCTGCACAGCACGGATTCTTATTGCATTGAGTTGATGATTGGCCCATGTTCTCTTTAAATAAATTTTGCAAAGAATCCTTTTACCCAGTGGCACTGTCTAATTGTCAGTGTCGTTTATTTTAACCATTTGCGCGAACTGTCGTGATGATCCCGGACCTGTTCTTGACCCTGTTTGGGATTTGATTCCGTGCAGTACCTGATTGGCTGAGCAGTGATGTTAAGCTGTGGTATTTTATGGACTGGTTTTGTTTCCTGGCATCGCTTTGAAACACGAATTTTAGAACATAGAACATTAATGAACTTAACAGACGAAGGAAAACTAGTGAGTAAACCATCCTGTAAAGTTGGTTATTTATTGACAATCTCACTGCATGTAAAACTCTTTCAAAACTCTACCACGCCCCCGCTCTCCCCTGCCCACCCAAAGCCATCCCCATGGTATGGCCGTTTTAACATTTCAAAAATTATTTCCTGATTTATTTTGGGATAAGTTAATATTTCAAAACGTTATTCTTTCCAATGTGAAATGTGATGTGTCATCCAATGTGAATGTCCCATGAAATAGAACAGCAACAGGCCACTCGGCCCATCGATCATGTCCTGCCATTCGATATGATTATGGCAAATCTTATTGTGAAGTTATCCCCACTTAATTCCACTGTGAATCAAAAAATCTCCCTAAATCTGTCATAAATAAATCTGTCATTGACTCATCCCACATTGATCGATATGAATGATAATTTTGAACACCAGTGACCCTCAGAGAGATTGAATTCATCACTCTCTAATTAAGCTCTGAAATTTCCATCCCTTCTTCCAGATATGTCAGGAGGAATCCTGTGTTAGTGCCGTCCAAATTGATTGAATATCAATATACCAATAACAAGCAGGATCGAACTGTCCAGCCACTCGACTCAGCTCCATAGGATCATGACTGAACTGATAATAACCCAAATTCTGCATCCCATTTAACAACGGTAACACATCAACTTCCCTAAACTAACATCTCTATCTTTTAACAGTTTCAAAGATTCCACTTTCACACCATTTTCAGGAAGCGAGTTCCAAAGACTCACAACGACCTGAGATACTAAAAATCCTCATTTCCATTGTAATCGGCGTCACATTAATATTAAATGGTGATCCTTACTTCTAGGTTGCTCCAAGCGAATAAAACCCAGCTTGCAGGTGCAGCAGGTGGTCAGGAAGGCGAATGGGATGCTGGCCTTCATAGCGAGGGGGATTGAATATAAAAGTAGGGAGGTCTTGCTGCGGCTGTATAGGGCATTGGTGAGGCCGCAGCTAGAGTACATAGAACATAGAACACTACAGCACAAACAGGCCCTTCGGCCCACGAGTTGTGCCGATCACATCAACACCTACCAACCTACAGACCTATCTATAACCCTCAATCTCATTAAACCCCATATACTCATCCAGAAGTCTTTTAAAAGACCCCAGCGAGTTCGCCTCCACCACCACTGACGGCAGCCGATTCCATTCACTCACCACCCTCTGAGTGAAAAACTTACCCCTAACATCACTTCTGAACCTCCCTCCCCGCACCTTAAATCTGTGTCCTCTCGTAGCAACCATTTCAACCTGGGAAATAGCCTCTGAGAGTCCACCCTATCTATTCCTCTCAACATTTTGTAAACTTCTATCAGGTCGCCTCTCAACCTTCGTCTCTCCAGGGAAAAGAGTCCCAGCTCCCTCAACCTAACTTCATAAGGCATGCCTCCCAGTCCAGGCAACATCCTTGTAAATCTCCTCTGTACCCTCTCAATAGCTTCTACATCCTTCCTATAGTGAGGCGACCAGAACTGCGCACAATACTCTAAATGAGGCCTGACAAGGGTCTTATAAAGTTGCAGCATTACCTCCCGACTCCTAAACTCAATCCCTACTGTGTGCAGTTTTGGGCGCTGTACTTACGCAAGGATATTTTGGCCTTGGAGGGAGTGCAGAGGAGGTTTACTAGGTTGATGCCGGAGTTGAGGGGGTTGAGCTATGAGGAGAGGCTGAATAAACTAGGCTTGTACTCGTTAGAGTTTAGAAGAATGAGGGGAGATTTCATTGAGACGTATAAGATGATGAATGGGATGGATAGGATAGAGGTGGAGAGACTCTTCCTGCTCATAAAGGACAGTAGGAGTAGGGGGCACAGCTTCAAGATAAAGGGGCGGGGGGGGGGGTTGCTGTTTAGAACGGAGTTGAGGAAGAACTTCTTCACTCAAAGGGTGGTGAATCTCTGGAATTCTCTGCCCGTTGAAGTGGTGGAGGCTGCCTCGCTAAATATTTTTAAGGCGCGGGTTGATGGGTTTTTGATAAGCGAGGGGATTAAGGGTTATGGGGAGAGGGCGGGAATGTGGAACTGAGCCACGACAGATCAGCCATGACCTTATTGAATGGCGGGTCAGGCTCGAAGGGCTAGATGACGTATTCCTGCTCCTATTTCTTATGTTCTTATAATTATCCTTTCAACACACATTCACAGAAGATTCTTGACGATATTATTTGCTTCATTGCAGTAGCCTATTATCCTTCTGAACTGCAGTGGATTCGAACCCAACCAGTCGAATATTTACCCATAAGATAAAGTGGGCATTAGACTAAACGTCAGTATTGGTCTGTTTGGAACCTATCAAGCTGAAGCATAACATGCCTGGTTATGTAAACGATCCCGCTCATGATATTTGATTCCCCATTTAATTGCTGCAAAATCATATAGCATTTCTTTGAATCATGCATCGTGGCAATCAGTTACTCTCAGTTCCTCGGTGGTCTGAAATCGCTCACCGTTTGGTAAAGTGCTTCTTTCTAACACTTCCTGCCACAGTTAACAATTTCAGATTTTACATTTCCACCACATTGTGCTCCAGCTGGCAGATCCATGATTTGCCTGCCTATGTTTTTGGCTTCCATAAGTTTTGTTTCGAACATAATTCCCTACACATCAATTCATCGCCATAAAATCTGACAAATATCCCTATCATTAGAAAGAGTGCAGAAAAGATTTTACCCCAACGCCACCGGGACTTGATGGTTTAAGGAGAGGCTGGATAGACTGGGACTTTTTTTTTGCCGTGTGGCATAGAAGACCGAGGGGTGATCTTATAGACGTCTATAAAATAATAAGGGTCCCAAATCAGCTAGATCGTCAATATATATTCCCAAAGGTAAGGGAATCGAAATCTAAAACTACAGCCCATAAGTTTAAGGTGAGAGAGATACAAAAGTGTCCAGAGGGGCATTTTTTCACATAGACGGTGACGAATGTCTGGAACAAGCTGCCAGAGATAATAGCAGAGGTGGGAACAATTTTGTCTTTTAAAAAGCATTTTGACAGTTAGATGAGTAAAGTTAGTATTAAGGGATATGGGCTAAATGCAAGCAATTGGGATTAGCTTAGGGTTTAAAAAAAGGCAGCATGGACAAATTGGGCCGAGGGGCCAGGTTCCATGCTGTAAACCTATATTACTCTATGACCCTCCGAACACCTTCATCCAAATCATTTACATATATAATAAATAGCTGAATTCCCAGTACTGATCTTTGTGACACACCAAAACTTCTATACTTCCAATCTTAAAAAGAATTAGTCATCCCGAGTCTCCGCTTTCTGTTAGTCAGTCAAAATGCTATCCATGCCAATATCTTCCTGTTAGAACATTAGCTTTCAATTTCACCAATAAATGGTACCATATCACTTTAGCAAATCACTTCTGGAAAGGGAAGTACAGTACATCAATTGGTCCGCCTTTATCCACAGCACATGTTATTTCCTCAATTAATTGGGTGAATATGATTTCCCCTGCAATAAACCATGTTGCTCCTGTCTGATTTCATTGAATTTATCCAAGTGACATGAGGTAACTTATTTACAAATATCTTCTACCATGTTCCATATCAGAGATGATAAGCTAACCAGCGGTTGACTGCTTTGTTCTCCTCCCACGTTTTAGTAAAAGAATGCAGATTCTATCGTCCATATAATAGGGCCTTTCCAGAATCTGGAGGTGGGGGGAAATTAAAACCAATGCATCACTTGCAACGTATTTTAAGACCCGAGAGCAAAATCCATCAGGTTACAAACACTTGTCAACCTGAACTCCAACACTTTAGCCAGGAACAATATTCTGCAAGAGTTGAATTTTTATTAGCTCATTCCTCGCATTTTATGTTTCTGGTTTTTCTATGATCTAACCCACACCCGAATCTTCGATAATAAAGGGTGATGAAAAATCAAATCAATTGGGGTCAATTCATCTGCTTTTCCCTTGATTGCTGTTACCAATTCACAAGTTTCACTTTCTGTAAGACGAACACACAAAGTGTTAACTATTTTATCACTTGTTTTTAAAACTCTAACCCCTTTTTGAATTTTGTATACTAATTTGCCTCTCATTTTGATATTTTACTCATCCTATAATGTCCCTCAGATTCTTTCCAATATTCTAACCATCACCTGTATCCAATCTCCACCACCACAAACCCCCCCCACCCCCCACCCCCACCCCACCACCATCCCCGCCCCAACCAACGCCGGCATCTACTTTTGCACAATTATATGCTGTTTTGTTTAAGTTTGCTACTATCCTTAACCTTTCCAGTTGACAAATAATTATTGTTCGGTTCCTTGGATGCCTTCTTAGTCAGCTGTGTGTAAATATTCAATGTATTTTTAAATTATCACTTAAATATTTAATGCCCATCCATCTCACTGTTATACTTTAGGGAAGGAAATCTACTTGGTCCAGTTTTCCTGAGACACCAGAGCCATGGATTTGTTTGACTTCTAAATGCCTTTCGATAGTTGTTTTTTATTAAACTGGAGGCCTGTGACCAGCGGTGTGCCTCAGGGATCAGTGCTGGGCCCACTGTTATTTATCATTTATATTAATGTTTTGGAGGAGAATATAGGGGGCATGGTTAGTAAGTTTGCAGATGACACCAAGATTGGTGCCATGGGGGACAGTGAGAAAGGTTATCTTCAATTGCAACAGGATCTTGATCAATTGGGCCAGTGGGCTGACGAATGGCAGATGGAGTTTAATTTAGATAAATGCATTTTGGTAGACTGAACCAGGGCAGGACTTACTCAGTTAATGGTAGGGCGTTGGGGAGAGTCACAGAACAAAGAGATCCAGGGGTACATGTTCATGAAAGTGGAGTCACAGGTGGACAGAGCGGTGAAGAAGGCATTCGGCATGCTTGGTTTCATCTGTCAGAAGATTGAATACAGGAGTTGGAAAGTCTTGTTTGAAGTTGTACAAGACATTGGCAAGGCCACACTTGGAAAATTGTGAGCAATTCTGGACATCCTATTATAGAAAGAATATTATTAAACTAGAAAGAGTGCAGACGCTACTGGGACAGATTTACTAGCATGCTACCGGGACTTGATGGATTGAGTTATAGGGAGAGGCTGAATGGACTGGGACTGGTGGAGGCAAACACACTAGAGTCCTTTAAGAGTAACTTAGACAGGCACATGACTGAGTTGGAGATGGGTGGATATAGGAGAACCTTTAAATAAGGGTCATTAGCATTGGGGTGTCCCTAGAAATGTAAATGGGTATAGTATGATAATAATGTTTTTCTCTTTTAATTCACAGGTTTTAAGTTGGTCCACCTCGTGTCCAACGAGGGGCATACACGCGATGGGTCGTACTGGGGCTGTTCTTTGTTGTTCGAGATTGGCCTAGTGCTCCATGTCGTTAGTGTGTGCCTAAACTGGACCAGATACTGGGCAAGATGACAGCTCAGTGAGTATCGCTGATTGCTGTGCGGACACATGGATTTGGGCCGGTGTCTGTGGGAGTTTGCGCATTCTCCCCGTGCTTGCGTGGGTTTTCTCCGGGTGCTCCGGTTTTCTCCCACACCCCAAAGATGTGCTGTTAGGCTGATTGGCAGGAATAAATTGTCCCTAAATCAGTTTCCCCTCAATCTGGATAGCCATAAAACATTCGATACGGGTCATGGGTAGAGAGGTGGTGTTGAGATGGCAGCGTGGGCTCGTTGGGCCGAAGGGCCTGTTTCCTGGGCTGATTTTGTTCTTTGACTTTTTTCTCTGGAGTGTGCGAGGCTGAGGGGTGTCCTTATAGAGGTCTATAAAATAATGAGGGACATAGACAATATCGATAGTCAATATTGTTTCCCAAAGGTAGGCGAGTCTAAAACTTGAGGGCATATGCTTAAGGTGAGAGGGGAGAGATACAAAAATGTCAAGAGTGTTATTTTTTTCACACAGAGGATGGTGAGTGGTTGGAACAAGCTGCCAGAGGTAGGAGTAGCGGTGGGTACAATTTCATCTTTTAAAACACATTTAGACAGTTACATAGGTGCGATGGGTATAGAGGGATATGGGCCAAATGTGGGCGATTAGGATTAGTTTAGGGGTTTAAAAAATAAGGACGCCATGGACAAGTTGGGCTGAAGGGCCTGTTTCCATGCTGTAAACCTCTATAAGTCTATGACTCTATGACAACTCGGGCAACATGTGCTCATCAACGAGAGACGCCCATGTTCTACAGAAAAAAAAAAGTTTGCCATTACACCATTGTTGAGCTTTTCCTTGGCCACACACTATAGCCAGCTCAGCCTTCATGTTCTCACCACTGTTCTTATCATCGAATCTCTACAGTACATACGAAAATTACGAGGGGCTACGGGCTTAGGGTGAGAGGGGCGAGGTATAATTCGGATGCTAGAGGGAGGTTTTTCACACAGAGGGTTGTGAGAGCCTGGAATGCACTGCCAAGTAGGATGGTGGAGGCAGGCACGCTAGAGTTGTTTCAGGCGTACTTAGATAGGCACATGAGCGGACTAGAGATGGAGGGATACAGGAGAATGTTCTAAATAAGGGTCAAGAACCATAGGACGTTCCTGCGAATCAATTGATTCCTGTGGACAGTCCAACATTTTTTATGGCTCACTTGTCTTACGTTTGAGCTTCTGGAGATTCCGTGATTGTCTGTTTAAGTTGTACATGTTTATTGATGTATTTTGTTTAATCCACAGGTGATTCCGTCTGCCTTGTTGGCCAACAAGGGGCATACAGGCGTTGGGTCGTGCAAGGACTGCTCTTGGATGCTGCTTCGAGAGTTGCCGAGTCTTTCACGTCGTTAGTGTGTGCTTAAACTGGACCAGCTGACGGGCAACACAACAGCTCGGTGACTATCACTGTTTGCTGTGCAGACACATGGATTTGGGTCGGTGTCTGTGGGAGTTTGCACATTCTCCCCGTGCTTGCGCGGGTTTTCTCCGGGTGCTCCGGTTTTCTCCCACACCCCAAAAACGTGCTCTTAGGCTGATTGGTGTCAACAAATTGTCCCTAAATTAGACATCCCTCAATCTGGTTATAATTCCTTTATTGTGGAGTCCAATAGATGTAGGCAAAGGTCATAGGCAGAAGAGGTCACTCACAATGTTAGAATGGCGGCGCGGGCTTGTTGGGCCGAAGGGCCTGTTTCCTGTGCCGTGTTGTTCTTTATTCTTTCTTTGCAGAATGAGGCCATTTGGCCGGACCATAATCCGTCCCAGCCCCTACCGCCACACGTTTTATTTGTACTGTTAGCCCCTTCCTTATGCTGAAAAACCAGAACCACTCCTCGCAAATAACTAAATGTAATTTTCTCCCATATTAAGGGGATTGCAAAAAACAATTGCCTTTTTTAAAACATTTAGACAGTTACACGTGTTGGATTGTTATCGAGGGATATTGACCAAACCTGGGCATATGGGATTGGTTCCGTCTTTAAAAAGGGCGGCATGGACAAGTGGGCCGAAGAGCCTGCTTCCATTCTGTAAACCTCTTTGATTCTGCGACTCTAAAGGTCTGTGTCGAAAACTCCACTGCTAATGAAATAACACACCACCTGAGTCTGAAATCCCCTCTGATGCTAAACCACCCCCAACACAATGCTCATACTTTAGCTTTAAATTCTTCCCAAACATTAGCATGGATAGGGGATTGGCTGTCAAAAAGGAGGCAGAGAGTTGGGGTCAATGGGTGCTATTCAGACTGGCGGTTGGTGACTAGTGGAGTGCCCCAGGGGTCGGTGCTGGGGCCTCAGCTATTTACCATTTATATAGATGATCTGGAGGAGGGAACCGAGTGTAGGGTGTCGAAATTTGCTGATGACACCAAGATTAGTGGAACGGCAAATTGTGCGGAGGGTGTGGAGAGTCTGCAGAAGGATCTAGATAAGCTGGGCGAATGGGCCAGGAACTGGCAAATGGAATTTAATGTTGGCAAGTGCGAGGTGGTCCACTTTGGTAGGAATAATGGTAGGAAGGATTATTACTTTCATGACGAAAAACTGCAGCAGGCGACGGTGCAGACGGACCTCGGGGTCCTTGTGCATGAGTCGCAAAAACCCAGCCTGCAGGTGCAGCAGGTGGTCAGGAAGGCGAATGGGATGCTGGCCTTCATAGCGATGGGGATTGAATATAAAAGTAGGGAGGTCTTGCTGCGGCTGTATAGGGCATTGGTGAGGCCGCAGCTGGGGTACTGTGAGCAGTTTTGGTCGCCGCACTTACGCAAGGATATTTTGGCCTTGGAGGGAATGCAGAGGAGGTTTACTAGGCTGATACAGGAGTTGAGGGGGTTGAACTATGAGGAGAGGCTGAATAAACTAGGCTTGTACTCGTTACAGTTTAGAAGAATAAGGGGAGATCTCATTGAGACATATAAGATGATGAGTGGGATGGATAGGATAGAGGTGGAGAGGCTCTTCCCGCTCAGAAAGGACAGTAGGACTAGAGGGCACAGTCTCAAGATAAAGGGGGGGGGGGCGCGGTTTAGAACAGAGTTGAAGAGGAACTTCTTCACTCAAAGGGTGGTGACTCTCTGGAATTCTCTGCCCATTGAAGTGGTGGAGGCTTCCTCGCTAAATATATTTAAGATGCGGGTTGATGGGTTTTTGATGGGCAAGGGGATTAAGCGTTATGGGGAGAGGGCGGGAATGTGGAACTGAGCCACGACAGATCAGCCAAGATCTTATTGAATGGCGGGGCAGCTCGAAGGGCTAGATGGCCTACTCCTGCTCCTATTTCTTATGTTCTTATGTTCTTATAAACTTCCCTCAGTTTCTGAACACACTCTCTGGTTCTAAATTAGCCCACATCTAAACTCCGCCACTAAATGGAAATGTTCTTTCACACTGTAAACTCACCGTCTCACTTCAAACTGGTCACTCAAACTCTGAAGGCTGCCCAACTATGAACGTCCCCTTCTTACTGTGAGTCTTTCCAAATAAAGTTGCCCTGTAACTCTAAACTTCTCCTCGAAGAATATATTCAAAGTCCTTAACCCTAAGCTCGCACCTCTAACTCTATACTCCCTCTTCACAGAATCCAGGGATGGCGGGACTGAGCTGTGAGGAGAGAAAGGCTGAGTTAGGATTGTTTTCGCTGGAGTTCCGACGAATGAGGAGGAATCTCATAGAACAAAGAACAAGGAAGTAAAATTACAGCACAGGAACAGGCCCTTGGGCCATGATCTGCACAGGCCATTCTGCCCACCTGAAGTAAAACCCGCTACTCTTCTGGGGGCTGGAACCCTCGATTCCAATCCTATTCATGTATTGTCAAGACGGCCCTGAAAAGTTACTATTCTCTCTGCTTCCACTACCTCATTCGGCAGAATGATCAAAGCATCCACCACCCTCTGTGTAAAAACTTGCCTCCTACATCTCATTTAATGTTGCCCCTCGCAGCTGAAACATATGCCCCCCCCCCACCCCCCTCCCCAGTAATTGAGTTTCCTACCTCGGGAAAAAGCTTCTGACTATCCACTCTGTCCATGCCCTGCAATATCTTGTAGACTTCTATCAGGTCGCCCGTCAACTTCTGTCGTTCTAGTGAGAACAAACCAAGTTTCTCCAAACTCTCCCCATAGCTTACGCTGTCCATTCCAGGCAACATCCTGGTAAACCTTTTCTGTATCCTCTCCAAAGCCTCCACATCCTCCTGTTGTGTGGCCTACACATGTTTCTATAAAGCTGCAACATGACTTGCCAATTTTCAAACTCAATGCCCTGGCCGATGAAGGCAAGCAAGCCTGATGCCTTCTTAACTACCTTCTCCACTTGCTTGGCCACTTCCAGTGACCTGTGTACCTCGACACCCAGATCCCTCTGCCTATCAATACTCCTAAGTCTTCTGCCATTTACTGTACATTTCCTATCTGTATTAGATCTTCCAAAATGCATTACCTCATATTTGTACGGATTAAACTCCATCTACCATCTCTCCGCCCAAGTCGCCAACAAATCGATATCCTGCTATATTCTCAGATGGCCCTCATCGCTATCCACAAATCCACCAACCTTTGTGTCATCCGCAAACATTCTAATCAAACCAATTACATTTTCCTCCAAATCATTTAGGTCCCTAAATCCCCGAGGAACCCCACAACCCTCTATTCAGAAATTCACCCTTATACTGCTACCATCTGCCTTCTATGGCGGAGCCAGTTTTGTATCCACCTTGCCAACTCACACCTGATTCCATGTGGCTTCACCTTTTGCACCAGTCTGCCATGACAGACCTTGTCAAAGGCCTTACTGAAGTCCACGTACACAACATCCACTGTCCTACCCTCATCTTTGGCACTTCCTAGAAAAACTCGATCATGATAGTGAGGCGCGACCTCCCTTTCATAAAACCATCTTGCCTCTCGCTATTCCGTCCAGTTATTTCAAATAGAGAATTATAAAATTCTAACAGGACTAGACAGGGTAGATGCAGCAACGTTATTCCTGGATAATTCCAGTGGTATCATATTATTTCCTATTAATACAGAAACTCAGGTCATATTCTGGGGATCCATTTCTAAATGCCACCACAGCAGATGACGGAATTTGAATGCAAACAGCAAAATCTGGAAACAAGAATTGATTGATGATCATGAAATCATTGTCTATTGTCGAGGAAAACTCATTTGGTTCACTAATGTCCCTTTGGGAAGAAAAACTGCCGTCCTTACCTTATCTGGCCTACCCGTGACTTCAGATACACAACAATATGTCTAATTCTCAGTGACCCTCTGGATTAGCGCAGCAAGATGTTCAACAGTCACAATGACCTTCTCCAGGGCAATTATCGATGGAAAATTAATTCTGGCCAGTCAGAGACTCCTATGCCCCAAGGATAAATAATAAACAAAAATAGGAAAAGCCATTTCCAATGCAGTGAATAAGCAAAGCACTCAGAATTATCAGAATTACTCCAACCATGGCGTGTTAGGGAAAGATTGTATTGAGATTTTTCGGGAGAACTAGAGGGTTTTTAGGGCTAGAGGGCACAGCCTCAGGATAAAGTGGGGGGGGGGGGGGGCGGTTGCGGTTTAGAACGGAGTTGAGGAGGAACTTCTTCATTCAAAGAGTGGTGAATCTCTGGAATTTTCTGCCCATTGAAGTGGTGGAGGCTGCCTCGCTAAATATTTTTAAGACGCGGGTTGATGGGTTTTTGATAAGAGAGGGGATTAAGGGTTATGGGGAGAGGGCGGGAATGTGGAACTGAGCCACGACAGATCAGCCATGATCTTATTGAGTGGCGGGGCAGGCTCGAGGGGCTAGATGGCCGACTCCTGCTCCTATTTCTTATGTTCTTAACTCAGCTGCATGGTGTGCTCATGTGACTGTGGAAAGCAGAAAGACTGTCTCTCCCAAAACAGACTATCTCAAAACAGATCCACTTGGAAGATGTACAGCCTTTCCACACAACAGAATCCAAGCGATGTGTTGGGGCTTTGCACTCAAATCTCCAGAGAAACACATGATCCAATCATCTTCGAGGAAATAGGACTGCCGATCTAGCGAGGACAGAATGTGGAGCAGGAGCAAATCCAAAAAGCGGGAGGAGAATGATGGGGAACACAAGTTGGATGGAAAATAATTATTGAATGAAGAAGTACTGATTGTGCTGTCTGGCAGATTGTTGTTGGCATCAATAAGTGTGTATACATGGTTGCCTTTTGGACTTTGAATGATCTGCCTACACTGAGAACACAAGTGATAAAGGTTGTTAAACTGAGTGTTATGCAACTTATTTTTCAGATGAGGTAGCAGCAAACATTTCAGGCATGCAGAGAATCAGTTGCGACCCTGTTACTGTTTGCAGACGGATATGTGCGTGGGCGGTCCACATGGAAACAGGAAGCTCACCGAGGCTCTTTGTATTGTGCTGAAGTTTCCACTCAGCTACGTTCTTCTCAGTGCAGTATCGAGTTTCTGCATTTGGGTATTTCAAAACTTCACATCATTCCGTCTCTGGATTTAGATCCATAAAGACAAGAGTCAGGTTTGAAGCTCACGCTAAGGGCCCGATTATGGGCTTCCTGACTCTGGGTGCCCTCTTCCATCTCCTTCCAGGTGAGATTAGGTTTTTCTTTCAAATGCATTTGAATCATCGATAGTCACGGGTGAAGTTCCTGAAGATTGGAGAGTGGCAAATGCTGTGCCTTTGATTAAAAAGGGTTGCAGGGAAAAGTTTGGGGACTACAGGCCAGTGAGCCTCACATCTGTGGTGCGTAAGTTGATGGAAGGTATTTTGACAGACGGGGTCCACAAGCATTTAAAGAGGCAAGGTCTAATTAGACACAGACAGCATGGCTTTGTGAGTGGAAAATAAAGTCTCACAAATTTGGATGAGCTTGTTGAAGGGACAATGAAAAGGTCGATGAGGGCAGTGCAGTTGATATTGTCTACATGGTCTTTAGAAAGGCTTTTGACAAGGTACCGCACGGTAGGTTATTGTATAAAGTTAAATTTCACAAATTTCCAGGGTAAACTAACAAATGGATGTTAAATAGTTTTCTTGCCAGAAGCCAAAGGCTGGTTGTAGAAGGTTATTTTTCAAACTGAAGGCCTGTGACCAGCAGTGTGCCCCAGGGATCAGTGCTGTTTTCATGTTGTTTGTCTATTATATTAATGATTGGGATAGAATATAGGAGGCATGGTTAGTAAGTTTGCAGATGACACAATGATTGCTGGCATAGTGGAGAGTGAAGAAAGCTAGCTCCGATTGCAACAGGATCTCGATCAATTGGGCCAGTGGGCTGATGAATGGCAGATGGAGTTTAATTTAGATAAATGCGAGGTGTCGCATTTTAGTAGATTGAACCAGGGCAGGATTTACTCAGTTAATGGTATGGCATTGGGGAGGGTTACAGATCAAGGAAATCTAGGGGTACATGTTCATAGCTCCTTGAAAGTGGAGTCACAGATGGACAGAGTGGTGAAGAAGGCATTCGGCATGCTTGGTTTCATCGGTCAGAATACAGGAGTTGGCACGTCTTGTTGAAGTTGGACAAGACATTGGTAAGGCCACACTTGGAATACTGTGTGCAGTTCTAGTCACCCTATTATAGAAAGGATGCTATTAAACCAGAAGGAGTGCAGAAAAAGATTTCTAGGATGTTACCAGGACTTGATGGTTTGAGTTTCTTAGGAGAGGGTGGATAGGGTGGGACTTTGTTTTCTCTGGAGCGTAGAAGGCTGAGGTGTGATCTTACAGAGGTCTATAAAATAATGAGGGGCACAGATCAAATTGGCAGTCAACATATCTTCCCAAAGGAAAGGGAGTCTAAGACGAGAGGGTTTTCTTTTAGGCTGAGAGGGGAGAGATACAAACGTGTCCAGAGGGGTCATCTATTCACAAAGAGGTTGGTGAGTGTCTGCAACAAGCTGCCAGAGGCAGTAGTAAGAGGTGGGTACAATTTTGTCTTTTAAAAAACAATTGGACAGTTACATGGGTGAGATGGGTATGGAGGAATATTGGCCAAATTAGGGCAACTGGGATTAGTTCAGGTGCCTGAAAGAAAGGGTGGCATGGACAATTTGGGCCGAAGTGCCAGTTTTCATGCTGTAAACCTCTATGACTCTACAACTTAGAGCATGGGAGACAAACCGGCTCAGATCACCGGGAAAGTTAGGCATGTGGCAGATCACATTGCTATAATCTGTCGCAATAGTGTTATGTTTAAGAAATGAATAATGAAAACGTCAAATACAATAAACAAACGTTCATATCTCCTCACCACGATTATACACAGGTCATGCAGTTGTTTTCTTATCCTGAGTTCAATCCTCCCATCAAAAAGAACTTCAGTTTCTGATGTTCTCACATTACTTTTGTGGGATTTTGCTGGTGAAAAATTCTTCGCTGCATTTTTTTGGAATACAGGAGGGACTGCACTTGCAGAAGTATTTCGCTGTGAAGGTAACTTTCCTTCCACCTCTCTCCTTTCCTTATATTTTCATTCTCTCTTTTCTTTTAAGTCTCTTGGGTCCTCCTCTCTGTTGCTCTCTCTCTCTCTCTGCTCTGCTCTTTTATCTCTCTTTTGATTTATTTCACTTTTTTTTCTTTTTTTGTGTGTGGTCTCTTTTCTCCAAGATTCTTACTCTCTTTATATATAAAGAACAAAGAACAACACAGCACGAGAAACAGGCCCTTCGGCCCAACGAGCCCGCGCCGCCATCTTAACAATATGTTTTTCCTCCCCCACCCTTGACTCATGTCTATGCTTATGGTGCCCCCATATATCTCTCCTCTTCTGCCTCTCCAGCTCCCTTGTCACATATTAACCGAAATATTAACTCAATCCTGTATCCAATAGGAAGTTAGAATCAATTTTTGGATTGACGATCATGAACCTCCAGGCGATAGGCGGAATTCTCCATTTGTATTATTGTGGGAAATTTATCACTGGAGTCAGACTGGAGGTGTCCAGAATACGGATTTCTTGGGGGGACGAAGCTTCGGGAGAAAGCACTAGTACTCCACTCGGCAACTACCTTCTCAAATGTACAATAGCAGTTGATCATTTTTATACTGTTCAGATAGTCCGGGCATTAGTCATTTAACACATCATGGCCTTCATAGCGAAGACTATTGTATATAAAAGTAGGGAGGTCTTGCTGCAGCTGTTTAGGGCATTAGTGAGGCCGCAGCTGGAGTACTGTGTGCAGTTTTGGGCGCCGTACTTACGCAAGGATATTTTGGCCTTGGGGGGAGTGCAGAGGAGGTTTACTAGGCTGATACCGGAGTTGAGGGGGTTGAGCTATGAGGAGAGGCTGAATAAACTAGGCTTGTACTCGTTAGAGTTTAGAAGAATGAGGGGAGATCTCTTTGAGAAATATAAGATGATGAATGGGATGGATAGGATAGAGGTGGAGAGACTCTTCCCGCTCAGAAAGGATAGTAGGACTAGGGGGCACAGCCTCAAGATAAAGTGGGGGCGGTTTAGAACGGAGTTGAGGAGGAACTTCTTCACTCAAAGGGTGGTGTATCTCTGGAATTCTCTGCCCGTTGAAGTGGTGGAGGCTGCCTCGCTAAATATTTTTAAGACGCGGGTTGATGGGTTTTTGATAAGAGAGGGGATTAAGGGTTATGGGGAGAAAGCGGGAATGTGGAACTGAGCCACGACAGATCAGCCATGATCTTATCGAATGGCGGGGCAGGCTCGAAGGGCTAGATGGCCTACTCCTGCTCCTATTTCTAATGTTCTTATGTTCTTATATTTGAGCAGACTGATCATGGAGATCGGAAGTTAACACGTCGTTACAATCAGACATGTACAGACATGAGCAGTTAATATAGTATTGTTCATGGAATGGATACATTTCCTCTATCAATGACTGCTTTCGATCCATACATTCAGTGATTGATTTTTAACATAGAACATAGAACACTACGGCACAAATAGGCCCTTCGGCCCACAAGTTGCACCGATCACATCAACACCTACCACTCCATAGACCTATCTATGACCCCCAATCCCACTAAATCCCATATACTCATCCAGAAGTCTTTTAAAAGACCCCAGCGAGTTCGCCTCCACCACCACTGACGGCAGGCGATTCCATTCACTCACCACCCTCTGAGTGAAAAACCTACCCCTAACATCACTTCTGTACTTTCCTCCCCGCACCTTAAATCTGTGTCCTCTCGTAGCGACCATTTCAGCCCGGGGAAATAGCCTCTGAGAATCCACCCTATCTATTCCTCTCAACATTTTATAAGCCTCTATCAGGTCGCCTCTCAACCTTCGTCTCTCCAGGGAGAAGAGTCCCAGCTCCCTCAACCTATCTTCATAAGGCATGCCTCCCAGTCCAGGCAACATCCTTGTAAATCCCCTCTGCACCCTTTCAATAGCTTCTACGTCCTTCCTATAGTGAGGCGACCAGAACTGCGCACAGTACTCCAAGTGGGGTCTGACAAGGGTCTGATAAAGTTGCAGCATTACCTCCCGACTCCTAAACTCAATCCCTCGATTAATGAAGGCCAGTACACCATACGCCTTCTTGACCACATCCTCCACCTGCGAGGCCGAGTTAAGAGTCCTGTTAAATTTTTGCTTCATTTTTTGTATTTATTTTCCCACCTAGGGCTGATCCTATTATCAGTGTCTTTATCCTGGGTCTGCCCTTATCTTTGAAATGCCTCAAGTTCTGACGAGCTTACTGCAGCTTTTCTGTTACTGCATATTTTAACTTTAAGTGACTGTGCTAAAACACAGTGCCTGATTGATCTCCCCTCCCAGGTAACTAGTATGTGTGCCAGGTAACCATTCCTTTATTTTCTCCACTTCAGTTTAAATCAGATTTGGGTTTTGCTCACAAAAAAAGGGGAATGTCTGCTGATGTGCCCTGTTCTCTCTCAGTTATTTTCTCCCAGGCGGTGTTCACGCAAACTCCAGCGATCCAAGCCGTCTCGGTGGGAAGTCGCTTTGAGCTGCATTGCCACACAGGCTGGTTGGCAAGTGCAGCGGTTTACTGGTATAAACAGCGGCACCATCGACATGTGCAGTTGGTCCATGTGGTCAAAAAACACTTCCCTAGAGACGGGCGGTTTTCAGGAGCTGTTAACAACGAGTCGACCGTTCATACACTGATGATTCAGGGTGCTCAGATGGAGGATTCGGGGGTTTATTACTGTGCAGCAAGGAAGTCTAACGGGGTGCCCTTTATATTTGGAAACGGATCAACGTTACTCATCACTGGTAAAAAAAATTAAAAAAAAGTGAATTAAATAATTTAAAAAGTAGGAATTGAGGCTGAGAAGTAATTTGATCTTCCCTAACCAGGTCCCCCGACAATATTCCTCTTGGCTCCACCGCCGGCTGAGATTCTGTCCATAGAAACTATCCCATTGATGTGTTTGGTGAGCGGCGTAACCTCGGTTACTCTCCCTGTCCACTGGAATGTTTCCACAGGGGAGACGGAGGGATGGACGGATTCTGGAGCAATAGGCTCCACCGGGATGTACAGTGTTAGAAGTCAGCTCATTGTCCCCCGAGGAAGCTGCAGCCAGGGGGCTATTTGGACTTGTTCCGTTCACACGACCTCAGTTGAAAACCTCATCAGCGAAGTCTTCCCATGTCAGAGAGGTAAGTTTTTGCATATTCACTTTATGTATTGCTGTTGTGAGGTCCGTTGTGAGCAATAGTGTATTTAATGCTAAAGGTTGCTCACTTTTCTGCGTGTGGACGCAGGCATCATGCGATCAATTATTCATTTAGAGAGGGAACTAAATTTAATATTTCTAACTTTAATCATGATTCAAAGCTTAGTGGGAGGGTGAGTTTTAAGGACGGTGTAGAGATGCATCTGTGTGATTTAGACAAGTTCAGTGACTGGGCAACTGCATGGCAAATACAATATAAGGCGGATAAATGAGAGAGTATTCACATTTTTTTTAGCGAAAGCGAAAAGTAGATTATTCAGACATACAAGTTTACACAGAGACATCCAAGCAATGGGGTAAAGCTAGGATCTAGCAAAGAATCGACCAGCAATTTATTGCCTCCTTCTATGCAATTGGATACTTGGCCAATAATATTGTTCTCTGATTACATTGATGCTTTTTAAGTACCGCTCGTAAGCCTCCCCGTCACCCTAACTGTTACAGTGGTGAATTTGGAAAAAGTGGCTTTGAGACATTCAATTCTGAGTTGACTGGTCGTGGGTGTCTTTGAAATTTGGGCATGTGCGCGGTGGCCTGAGTAAAATCATTCTTCAAAGTTATTTTTCCCGCTCCTCATCAGATCCGCTAGAACCATCCTGCAATTCGCTGCTTTATTACGGTTCCTTGGTAATAATTGTCCTTCTCGTGATATTTGCTGTCCTGGCGGGTTGGAACTGCAAGAATCGGCTCTCAGGTAGGAAGTGTCTGTCTACTCTGTCATTCTGTGCGGCGCAGCATCCCTATATATTTGTTGATCTGTCTTGTTCCTCTACAAAATAATTAACTTGCTCCCTGCACAAGTTGTAATGTTTTAGTCTTTTTTATATGCTTTAGGCATCAAGACATCACGCGGCGTATTCACAGATTCGAGGTATTGTGAACAAAATGAACAGGTAAATAGTCTTTCGATTTTACGTTGTTTAATTGCTCTAACATTTGGGAACAACGCTTAAGAAAATAAGAACATAAGAAATAGGAGCAGGAGTCGGCCATCTAGCCCTTCGAGCCTGCCCCGCCATTCAATAAGATCATGGCTGATCTGAAGTGGATCAGTTCCACTTTCCCGCTTTCTCCCCTTAATTCCCTTGTCTATCAGAAATCTATCTACCCGTGACTTAAATGTTTGGCGAGGTAGAGCAGAGAATTCCAGAGTTTCACCACCCTTGAAGTGAAGAAGTTCCTCCTCAACTCCGTTCTAAACTGCACCCCCCCCCCCCTTATCTTGAGGCTGTGCCCTCTAGTCCTGCTGTCCTTTCTAAGCGGGAAGAATCTCTACCTCTACCCTATCCTTCCCCTTCATTATCTTCTACGTCTCTATAAGATCCCCTCTCATCCTTCTAAACTCCAATGAGTACAGACCCAGTCTACTTAGTCTCTCTTCATGGTCCAACTCCCTCATCTCCGGTATCAGCCTAGTGAACCTCCTCTACACTCCCTCCAAGGCAAAAATATCCTTGCACAAGTGCGGCGATCAAAACTGCACAGAGTACTCCAGCTGCGGCCTCACCAGTGCCCTGTACAGTTGCAGCAAGACCTCCCTACTTTTATATTCTATCCCCCTCGCTATAAAAGCCAGGGTTAATATTCATCGTGCTGGTTACAAAATCTATTAAACGTTTCAATGTGTTATTTAGCATGTTGCTGCAGATGAAAGTAGCTGTACAATATAGATATGGACAATTAATCTCAGAAAATAGAGATAATGCCAGAATGTCGTTCAAATTAAACAGTATGGGGTTCAAATGGAATTGGATTGTGAGAAAAGGTAGCAAAGATTTCACCCATATCCCCGCGCCTACTGAAGACAAACACATAAGATACAGGAAGGAGTATGCTGTTGATGAAAAGGGATTGGCAAACAAGATTAAGGAAATTCCTAAGGCCTTTTATACATAAGTAACGAGGAAGAGGTTAGCCAAGGAAATAATTTATCCGGTGAAGGATAGTGCAGGGAATGTTTGCATGGAGGCCGAGAAAAATGTGTGAGATGCAAAATGAATATTTTCCCTCAGGATTCACCAAATAGAAGGAATTGGTGGCTGATGATCCTAGCACAGCTTGTGTAGATATTCCGGTTCATTTTGACATAAAACGGATGACGTATTGCGCGTCTTCAAATGCACTAAAATAGATAAGCCCCTAGGGCCTGATTGGATATACGGCATAATGCTGAGGGGGGAAAGGGAGCAAACTGCTCGGCCTTGACAGAAATCCTTGTATCTTCATTGCCTCCAGGTGAAGTTCCAGAGGAATGCGGAATAGCCAATGTTGTTCTACTGTTTCAATAGGGGAGTAGGGAAAATGCAGGAACTTACAGGCCGGTGAGCCTTAGGTCAGCAGTGGGGAAAGTATTGGAAATGATTCTTAGGGACAAGATTTGTTCACATTTGGAAACAAATGGACTCATTAGTGATAAACAGCATGCTTTTATGTAGGGGACGTGGGGCGATTAACTTGATCCAGTTTTTCAAGGAAGTGCGAAAGATGACAGATGAGGCATAATCTTTGGATGCTTTATACATGGACTTCAGTGAAGGCTTTGACAAGGTTTAGCATGTTAGACTGGGGCGAAATGTGAAGTCACCCGGGGCAAAATGGATCCAGAACTGCCTTGGACATAGAAGATAGCAGTAAAGGGGTGAATTTCTGAATGGAGGGCTGTGGCTAACTGTGTTCCATAGGAATCCTTTCTTGGACTTTTGTTGCTCATAGAATAAATGATAGGGAGATAGATGCAGCTGGTGTGATTAGTAGCTTCACAAATGACACAAATATTGATGGTGTTGTGGATACTGAAGAGGATTGTCGGATGACACAACAATATATTGACAGGTTTGAGACTTGAGCAGAGAAATGGCAGATAAAATTTGTGAGGTAATACATTTTGGAACGTCCAATGCAAGTGGAAATAACGCAGTAAATGTTAGCACCCTTAGGTGGATTGAGATGCAGAGAACTTTGGCTGTACTTGTCCACGGACGACTCAAAGTGGCATCGCAGTTGCATAATGTAGTCAAGAAGGAAAACAACATTCTTGCATTCATTGGTCGGGGCATTGAGTGTAAAAAAAAATGGCCGATCATGCTGCAGTTGTACAAAATATTAGTTCGACTTCATTTGAAATGTTGTGCACAATTCTCGTCACCACTCTACGAAAATGATGTGGATGCGTTGGAGTCAGTGGAGAAGGGGTGAACCTGGCCGTTACTTGGTCTAGAAAGTATTAGCTAGGAAGAAAGTTGGATAAATTTGGCTTGTTCTCACTGGAACGACGGAGGGTCGACCTGAGGCCATATACCAAACGACTCAAGGAAAGCTTCTTCCCTGCTACCATCACACTTTTGAATTGACGTATCTTACATTAAGTTGATCTTTCGCTACACCCTAGGTATGAGTGCAAACACTATATTCTACACTCACTGGTTCCCTTCTCTATGAATGGTATGCTTTGTCTGTATAGAGTGCAAGGAATAACACTTTTCACGGTGTATTTATTCTTGCGACAGTAATAAATTAAATGAAATCAAATCAAAATGTTTTGTTTTTTTTTCTCGATCCTTTAGCCATCATTTGCTGAAGTCTAAACTATTTCAAATTCTCAGGGCTTTTTTTGGTCTGGCCAATATCTATGCTCAATTAGTGTATCTAATATTATCGCTAATTTCACTTGTAAGGTGTGGCTTGGCCACTTTTCCCGTTTTACTTTTGCTTCAGACAGGAACAAACCACCATTGCAATTTATCTCTTCCACCCTTCGAATACTTATCATTGTTTTTCCACCTTAAGGGAACGTTTCCCAATCCAACGTATCCAGCCCAAGCCTCATCCCACCACAGTTTATTTCATGAAGATTGTGGACCCTGGCCCCACAAACATCTTGATGGATACTTCTAGCATATTACACTCGTTCATGTCCTGCTGGTCTCAAACAAGGAGATTTCCAATTATTTGTTTCTTATTACATAATACCGAGTTTACAGTGTTCTGTTCTCTAGTTAATTGCTCAGTGTATTGGCCGACAAAAAACAAATCTCCATGCACTCCAGGAAGTCCTCCTCCTCGAGGGTATTATGACTAATTCCCGACGGATATTACGTTGGCAAAGCCGTTAGCAACGTTGCCTGCCAGATCCAGGCACCTGCGTACAATTTGGGTGACTGTTGGAAATTTGCACATTCGCCTCGTGTCTGTGTGCGTTTCCTTCAGGTGCTCCGGTTTACTCTCATAGTCCAATCATGTGCAGGTTAATGAGATTCAGATTGCCAATGCGAAATTGCTCCTTAGTATCTAAATATGTATTGGTTTGGGAGATTGGCATGATGAATATGTGGGGTTAGATGGGTAGCGTAGGGAGAGGGCCCAGGAACGATACCTATCACAGAGTCGGGCAGACCCAATCAACAGAAATGGCAGCTTTCTGCACTGCAGTGAAACTGTGATACCAAGAATTTGTTTCGTTCAATATATATGGAGGGTAACGTTGCCCCTAATTACACATGTTCCTTTATCTTGTGCATCTCTAATTTCCTGTTTTCAGCCATGGGAAAAGTCATCGCTACATGTGGGGAGTCAATATGCTACCGACGGTAGTACCATAATCTTTGTCATTTCAAATCTGTTTCGGTGAAAGGGGGGAAAATAATGTTGTTTGCACTGATGCAGTTGTCCATTCCAAGGGATAAAACATTACAATTGGACGCAGCATTGCAGAAACAATATAAACTGTTCAAATAGGAGTAGAAGTCCCAGCAGAGATTTGAACGTTTAATTTCAATTGGGTAACGAAAGAAAGAACAAAAGAACAGCGCAGCACAGGAAACAGGCCCTTCGGCCCAACAAGCCCACGCCGCCATTTTAACATTGTGAGTGCCCTCTTCTACCCGTGACCTTTGTCTACACCTACTGGACTCCACAATAAAGGAATTATAACCAGATTGAGGGACGACTAATTTAGGGACAATTTGTTAACACCAAACCATAGTAGTATATGGGCCAGCTCTGATCCTATTAATTGGGTATTTAGGGCCAAGGGC
Source organism: Carcharhinus amblyrhynchos (assembly GCF_965287045.1). Lineage (NCBI taxonomy): Eukaryota > Metazoa > Chordata > Chondrichthyes > Carcharhiniformes > Carcharhinidae > Carcharhinus > Carcharhinus amblyrhynchos. The sequence continues at coordinate 1,386,201 of NW_027649787.1, forward strand.
CCAATGGCCAATTATCCCTTTGAGCGTTGCATTGTTGGTAACTGGTTTCTCTTTCTTTCACAGACTCTTTACGCTCACTTGTCCTTCACTGAAGATTCAGCACGATGATGCGAAGAACAAGCTCCGGGTGGATTACGATATGTCAGATTGAAGTATATTACCATTTTCATATCTAAATTATCTTTCGTTAGTCAGTAGTAAACATTGTTCAGTCATATTTCCTTTAATATTTCCTCGATTCTAGACTCATTGAAATCGACATGGAAGATTAGTTTGGAAGGCAAAGACGCGCTTGAAGACCTGGAGGTGCAAGTTTTCCACTAGATAGTCCATGTTTTCTATTTCGAAAGGTGAAATTGTCATTAACGAATGACTGTTAAAGTGGATTTTACGATATAATAGCTATTGAGCACCTGCTGTGGATTCGACATTCTTGTTGCAATTAACATTCTCGTTTGCACTACTTTCTGTCAAAGTATGTTAGTATTGCTGAGATGTCAGCAATGCAAATTTTCAATTGATAATTGCTCGAAAGAAAGTGATGGCAGTTACCCCATCGAAACTTTTGCGATGTAGGTACAGCTAAACCATCAGCAAGGGGGAGTTCCAGATCACTGAATCAGCGTAATTAATCGGACGTCAGTGCACTTCACAGATATGATAGGTTGAAATGAAGTGATGCAAGACCTGCTGGCTATGGCCTTATAACTGGTAATGTTGTGGCTCTGGCATTATTCCATCAGCTGACAATTTGCAGGGCATCATATAACTGGCAAACATCCCAGCCGCTGTGCCTACCACTGAGGTGGGGATTGGGCAGATAATTGGGTTAAGGTTCAAAACCAGAGAGAGACCGAGCTAAACTGAGCGGCTTAGTTTGTCTTTGGAAGTGTAGTTTTTGATTTGTTGTTGGAGCAGTGCTCATCCAGTTAAATGGTGATTCTTCCAACACACTCCTGCTTTGGAAACTTGCAAATTGTATGCAGATTGTCTTTAAGGATTCAGGAGTTGATTTACTGGACATAATATTTCCAGCCTTTGTTCCCTTTTACTGTATCTTTTTTGGCCAGTGCGTTTATGCCACATATATGTTGCTGTCAGTGGAAGCCCCCAGGGACTGAGTAACTAGGCATTCAAGGATGGAAAACTACGTGAATGTCAAACAGTGATAGGTAGCAGTGTTATATTTGAGGTGGTCATTACGTTTCTGCGATGAAAATGTTTCCAGCCGTGATCAGAATGTTGTCCACGTGAATAGGAATGTGTATTTTATCCAGATATGAAGGACATTGACCTCCTCCATCTCTGACACTATAATGAAGGGAAGGTTATTATCCAGCACCTTAATATGATTAGACAGAGGTAAAGGTCCCAGTTGAGCTCGGTGGCCGCGTTGGGAAGTAATGTTCTCGTGGAATTGTCACTGGACTTTCAATATTAACAATTCAGCAAAGGTTCTTCGACAGCTCCTTCCAAACCCACGATCAGTTCCATCTAGAAGGACAAGGATAGCTGATAAATGGGAACATCGCCACCTGCAAGTTCATCTCCTTGCCACTCGTTATCCTTGGAAAAAACATCACTGTTCTTTTGCAGTCGCTGCATCAAAGCCCTGGAATTTCCTCCCTAAAGGTCAACCTACAGATCATGGACTGCAGCGATTCAAGAAGGCAGCTCACCAGCGCCTTCTCATGGACAATTGGTGATGCGCAATAAATGCTGGCCAGACAGCGACGCCCATGTCCCACGAATAAGTCTAAGTAAACCCAGGGTAATGCTCTGGGAAAATGCACCTTATTCATGAACTGTGTGTGGTTTATTTAAATAGATAACATCGAATAATAGCAATTTTAACTGACAGAACAAAGACATTTGATTCAAAGTTACTTATGTGCTTATTGACAAAGCGTTACTCGGATTCAAAAAAACATAGGAGCAGAAGGAGGCCATTTGGCCCTTCGTTAGGATCGCCATTCATAACGATCATGACTGATTTTCAACTCAATAGCCTAATCCTGCTTTTTCCCCATATTATTTGATCGCATTCGCCCCAAGTGCGACATCTAGCGGTCTCTTGAATGCGTTGAACCTTTTTGGCATCGGCTACTTCCTGTGGTACTGAGTTCAGCAGGCCTATCGCACTTTGGGTGAAGAAATGTGTCCTCATCACTATCCTAAATGGCCTACCCCGAGTCCTCAGTCTGTGACCACTGGTTCTGGACACCCTCCCTGTATTAACCCTCTCTTGTCCTGTTAGAATGTTATAAGTCTCTATGCGACCGCCACCCCCCGCCACCGCCCCCCCCCCCCACCCCGACCCCCCTCAGTCGTTTGAACTCCAGCGAAAACAACCCTAACCCAGTCAATCTCTCATCAAACATTAGTCCCGCCATCGCCGGAGTCAGCCTGGTAAATTCTGATAGCACTCCCTCGAGGGCAAGACCTCCTTTCTCAGAAAAGGAGACCAAAGCTGCATACTTTATTCTCGGTATGGTCTTACCAAGGCCATAATCATTGCAGATTCGTCGGTCAGGAGTCCCGACTCCATTTTTTTTTGAGAAAACATCCAAGTATGTTTTAAATGTCGTGAAATTTCCTGCCTCAGCTATATATTCGGGCAATAGAGTCCTGAGTCCCTATCTCTCTCTAAATGTATGTCTTCCGGCCACTTTGCTCATCTGTCTAGCAATTAATTGAAGTTTGCGCTCACTGTATTTGATACCACTGGCAAAATAAACATGATGTCCATACTTATTTCATTTTGGCGTCGTAACTGTGTACATGTCAATTCAATAAGCCGTCCGTCTCTTCATTTCCGATTTTCCTCATTGCCATTTCCCTCTGTCCTGGCAGCAACCAAACTATGACTCTTTATGATATATGACTTCATAACCTTGAGAATTTCTTCTGCGCCCGGGGCAATTTTAACATAATAGCATATAAAACAATGCCAGGAGACAAATCGAACGCCTGGAGCCTCTGTGATAGTCAGTAACGTCATGATTTACCTCATGTAAATTCATTTTTCTGCCTGGTGTCCATAAGCCATTACTCCACAGTCAATCAAAAGCCTCTCTAACCCTGTGTTCCATCTAATCCATAGTCTAACCTCCGCGCTCCAATGGCGTGGTGAGAACTAAAAGCAGCAAGACATTTTGTTTACGCACTTCTCGCATGACCTCTTTAAATTTTGTTCTACAACTCGCCTCAAAAGTAAAACAAACCATCTGTTTTTTACTTCTTCAATTGACTTAACTGTCCTACGAACACCCAGAACTAACGGTCACACATATCGATGATCCTCTGCTCTTCTAGAAGGCGCAGTTTCATCCTTCTTGTTGCGCATCTTCCCCCGTTCTTTCATTTCCAAAATACATCACAAACCGGTTTCTGGATCAAGTTCCATCCGATGCTTTCATTCCCAATCAAACAGACAATGCTTTTTGCCCAGAGCTAATACTTGTTGAGACGAATTGATAGATGAGTAGATCTATAGATAGATAGGCAGGCAGACGGACAGACAGGCAGACAGATAAGCTTGGACACTCAATGAAGTTGTTTGACATATAGGCGCCAGGTGCCATGTGCTTATTTGAGCTGGAGCTCAAGCTGAATACAAAACTCCATTGTACATATCACCAGCTCTGAAGTGTAGCAAATTCTTAATTGAGCGAAACTGTACAACTAATTACCTTATTCTGCAGATCATTGTTGGTTTTAAAAAAGGAAGAAAATCAGATACAATGTGGTTCTGCTGTGCTCAGATTACTCACCGGCATGTTTAGAAATGCATTGGAATCACATTGAGATAACAAACGAAGCATACAATATTCTTTCTGTGTGTTATTTTAGACTCACATCATTCCAGCTTAACTGTTCGGACTCAGACGCATTCTTATTGTTATGACATAATGAATCATAGTTGTTTAACGAATTTCCAATGTCAATATGAAGTTTCTGTAACATCTGTTTGAAAAACAATACTAAATTCACTCAGCTCACAGGATCAATCCTACTTAAGAGTAGACCGTCACCTGATTTTCAAAAAATACATATTTTATTATTTCCACCTCCTAATTATAGCAACGTTGCAGTTCTGCCATTTGCTTCATTCCAGATGTTCAGGGACATTTCGTCACGTAAGAACACAACATAAGAAATAGGAGCAGGAGTAGGCCATCTTGCCCTTCGAGTCTGCCCCGCCATTCAATAAGATAATGGCTGATCTGAAGTGGCTCAGTTCCACTTTCCCGCTTTCTCCCCATAACCCTTAATTCCCTTGCCTACTAAAAACCTATTTACCCGCGTCTTAAATATATTTGGCGAGGTAGCCTCGACCACTTCAACAGACAGAGAATTCCAGAGATTCACCACCCTTTGAGTGAAGAAGGTCCTCCTCAACTCCGTTCTAAACTGCGCCCCCGCCTTATTTTGAGGCTGTGCCCTCTAGTCCTGCTGTCCTTTCTAAGCGGGAAGACTCTCTCTACCTCTACCCTATCCATCCCCTTCATTATCTTATACGCCTCTGTACGTCACAATTCGCCCTCCACACATATTACTGAAAACAAATGGCACAAAAGGTTTTATTTGAGGATGCATAGACAGCTGTCCGTGACAGTAATTTGTGAATTGGAAGATATCTTAGAGATGTAACTATTTCCATGTCACCCTGATTGACATGGGATCCTTACCGCCGTTGTATTGCATTGTATCTACTTACTGTGAAGACTGTAGCCCAGCCCACTCGTGACGAAATGATTCTTCAGTAAATTATATTGAGCATCCGAACAGGATAATGACGTCCAGGAAATGATTAGGGAATGTAGATAAACACCGCTGGGCAAAAAAATGGTTAATGCAAACCATAGCACACTCTGTTGACTTCAGTCTAATCTGGGTTGCCATTTGTTTTCTCTGTGTTTCTAACATGAAATTGGCCTACATGTCTTTTTGCAGAAAGTTATGCAAGCACCTTCCCTCCAATAAACAGGAAACCACAAGAGAGCAATTATCAAGAGAAACATCATTCGCTTTAAGAGCATGTTCAAAACAATCACGGCCACAATATCCACCGGTCGCTGCATTTTTTTCAAACCTCTTCGAAAATTAAATCAACAGAATGTTTTCTTGCTGGCTGTGTGGGTTTAATTACGTTAATCACATGCCGAGGTCAGTGTATTTCTTTGCTACAACACTCTGTCCCTTGTACAGGCAAACCTTCAAGATTTGACGCACTTCATGTCAACCAACGTCAAATATTTACAATCATTCATAACGTCAACGACATACATAATTGGGCATTCAGTTCCGGCAGTAAATAATTATAGAAGGCACTTACATTTTCAATTACCGTAACTCGATTCCTTTTCGATGCCTTGTTCGCTTTTGTTTTGTCTGAAAGTCACAATAATTTTCCTGGAAACCTCCGATGGACGCTTTCTACCGCTAAACAGCTGAGAAAAATGGCATTAACGCCGCCAGGTGAAATCCACGATGAGAACTCCACTCCCGATTTGCACCATTTATTCCATCTAGCAAAGGCAACATCAGCTTTGATGATTCCGATATCCAACCCTCCTAAACAGCAGCTGAGTTTTTGGCTTCAAGTATTCCACGTACAGATTAAGTTCCATCTTCTACAACTGCCCTAAATATGCCTCTTGTTTTTATTGCAGTAGAATTGCGAATGGCCATGTTCCACAAAGCTTGGTCTGCGAACAAGTAGAAATTGCTTCTCGATAATTTTATAAATAATGTGGAATTCTTCCAACAGCTCACCTCCCACCCTTCTCTCTTTTTCCACCCAAGCCTTTCTGATCGGTGAATCAGTAACCTCCATTATCAGAACATGTACCGGTTACAACATGAGGGATCTGGGTGCAATAATTGTCTGTGTGAAGTTTTCACATTCCCCGTGTCTGCGTGGGTTACCTCCGGATTATGTGGTTTTCTCACACCGTTCCAAATTGTGGAGGGTAGATGGATCGACCTTGCTAAATTGCCCCTTAGTGTCTAAAGCTGTGGGTAATGTGGATTGGTCATACTAAATGACCCCTTAACCTCCGAGGGTGGACAGGTTAGCTGAATTGGTCGTAATACTTTTCCCCTCCCTGTCTGGAAATGTGTTCAATCGGTGGATTGGCTACAGTAAATTGTCTATTACAGCCCAAAGATGTGCAGGTGAGGCTATTTCGCCATGCTAAATTGCTCTTTAGCGTCCCAAGATGTGTAGGCTAGGTAAATTACCCAGGGTTCAAGAGCTGAGTTCCGGTGGTGGGGCAGCAGGACAGCCTGGGCGCAGTGTCCTTTCCAACAGTCGGTGTTGACAAACGGAGTGACCTCCATGTGCACTATAGATATTGTACGGTTCTCCAGAGCTGAACACAGTTGGAAATGAGTTGGGTCTGGGATTGCTGGAAGAAGAAGGGTGTAGCAGAAGGAAGATGAAGGATAATTTTGAAATTGGGACCAATTTTTGAACAGCAAAGAAAAAGTTTGTATTGGTAAATACACAGAAACAGCAACAGAAAGAAGGTTCTGGCAAGTCAATGACGCTTTAAATGCAGTATTGGAGGTACTGTGCGTGCAGTTCCATGGACACATATCTAAATGGATAAATCTGAATTGCACACATCATATACCCAAATATAGAACTTGTCCTCAAGGAATCACTTATAATTGACAATTTTAGGAATATATGAATACAAGTGGTACACACATTGATAATGCGCCGTGTGCAAAGACAATGGGTATTTATTGTGTTAACAGTGAGATTGGGAAGTAAACAAGTTTTGTTCTTTTAAACTTACAATTTTGCTGCTGTAATGTAGTTGCTCGAAGCTTCCCATTTCAAGGATGAGTCTTCTTTAAGCACCCTTCCCCTCACCCCCACCCACCCACCCCCCCGACACCACCGCCCCCCACACCTCATAACCTCCCTGTCATTCAATGCACTGAAATGTAATTTCACGGAGAATCTAAGGAGTGAGGTTTCAGTCTTTCTTTCCACCCCTTTGAATCTTGTGAACATTCAGGCGTATGTTGTTTGTCATTCAGCGTTAAAGATGACACATAACATTGTAGGGACAGGAAGCATATGGGGTGGTAACCATTTCAAATGAGAACTGGAACAACACATAAGGGTAGGAAACGAAAAGGTTTACTAGGATACCATGGGGACTTGATGTATTGAGTTATAAGGAGAGGCTGGATAGACTGGGACTTTTTCTCTAGAGCGTTAGAAGGTTGGGGGGTGATTTTATAGAGATCTACAAAATAATGAGGGGCACAGATCAGCTAGATAGTGAACATATTTTCCCAAAGGCCTAAAACTAGAGGGCATAAGTTTATGCTGAGAGGGGAGAGATTCAGAAGTGTCCAGAGGGGCATTTTTCTTCACATAGAGGGGGGTGAGTATCTGGACGAAGCTGACAGAGGTAGTAGTTGAGGCGGGTACAATCTTATCATTTAAACAGTTACATGGGTACGATGGGTAGAGAGGGATATGAGACAAATGCGGCAATTTGGATTAGCTTATGGGTTTTTAGAAATAAAGGGTGGTATGGACAAATTGGGCCGAAGGGCCTGTTTCCATGCTGTAAACCTCTATGACTTTATTACAGTTGCTGAACACAATGTTGAATCTCAAGATATGCTATTGTTTTCATCATTGCGCCGGCCTCCTCTGCAACATTCGTACAGAAATGTGAGAACTGAAAACATATTGCTGAATTAAAATGGCAAAATCCAATTTCACTTCATGAACTGAGTGGATGCTGTTCCATCGTGAACAGTCACACAGTCTTTGCCTGGTCACCGTGTTGTCGAGAAGGCCAAATTGAGATGCATTAAGTTTAAAACAAAAATACAAATTCATTGATGCTTCACATTGAGGCGAGAAGACATCAAGGAGATCAACATTTCATGCAATTCCATGGCAACGTTTTGTGGGAACGTGAGCAGGAGGGTGGGGATGGTAGAGAAAGCCACTTGGATACTTTCCTGTGAATGCACATTGAGTGAGAGGAATTCAGTGGCGCACCGTAATAGAGTTGGAGGGGAGAGGCAGAGGATGACCCTTTGAAAGCGAAAGTTGTTAAGGTGCAAGTTGAGACAAGGGAGACGCCACCTTAAATCTGGGAGAAAGGAAAAGATGTGAGGGGCAATGGCCAGGCACTGTTAATGCACTTCTCAATAACAGTGGGAGTGGGTGAGGAGGGGGATGGAACATGATTTAGTATTTGAGGAAAGGGAAGACTTCAACAGAATGGATTATTCGAAATATGGAGAAACTGAGGGAATCGAATAGAATCCTATGAGGAAGATGGATGTAAGGAGCACCTGCTGGCTCAGCTGGGGGACTTAATTGGATTATATTATAGTTTAGCTGCCAGCCTAATTGCAAAACTGGAGCCAGGGGAATCAAGACATTAAATTGCCAGCTGACATATAATGACTATGTTTCAGATGACTGGCATCACACTGGCAGTGAAAGGCAGTTACGCAGCATTCATTTAAGGAGCAGGCAAAATGTCTCCTAACATCACATAAACATTCCACATTTTGGAAAACATCACTCAGGTGTCAACATTAGTGAAACGCTATTTCTGTCCCAAGCTTACACAGTGAATGAATGGGCCGGGTCCGTTTTAAGGGCGCTGTCGGTGAGGGTAATCTTACCACAGATGGAGTTATAGAAATCGCAAAAAATTTGACATGTGTTGCCCATCGAAGGTAGACTTGACATAGGTGACAGTAGAGAACCCATTGGCGGATTTCTCAGATAGATCATCAAGGACAGGGAGCTCGTTAGGTTGCTAGGTTTCAAAAATAAATTTGAGCAGGAGGTGAGATGCAACACGTTGTGGACGTGAATTCTTCCAAGATGACTGCACTTGCTTGCACTAACTGCATTTCAGAGTGAACTCTGTAATATCTATGACTGATGAGGAAATGTTGAGGATGGTACGCCTGTTGATGATTAAAGGACTACAATCCATTCTGAGCGTGATATTTGAATAGAATTGTCCAGCACTCACATCGTCAATGTTTCACCGAGATTGGGTGTAGCTTTGTTGTCTATCTAATCCATGTTGCACTTTATACTTTGCCGCACAAGCTCACCAAACACACAGGCAGGGTTGGTCACCCCTCTAAGAAGGGTGTATTTAATTGAACAATGTAACTGTTTTATAAATATACTCGAGGAGAGCGCAGGAGATTCCGCACCTTACAGCAACCAGCATGAAAACTACCAGAATGCACCCTGCTGGTCAAATGTAATTTTATGTTCTCGGAAACATAAAAAAAAAGACGATAAGAGTAGAAGGCAGCCATTTGGCCCTTTGAGCCTGCTCCACCATTCATTACGATCATGACTTATCATCCAACTCAATAGCCTAATCCTGTTTTCTTTCCCCCCATAACCTTTGATCCCATTCGACACAAGTCCTTTATCCAGCCGCTTCTTGAATGCATTCAATCTTTTGGCATCAACTGCTTCCTCTGATAATGAATTCCACTGCCTTACCACTCTTTGGTGAAGAAATGTCTCATCACCTACTTTCTAATTCGTCTACCTGGCATCCTCAACCTGTGACCCCTAGTTCCTCAAACTTTGGGAATACCCTCCCTTTCTAGTTGTGTTAGAATTTTGTAAGTCTCTGTAAGATCCCTCTCATTCGCCTGAACTCCAGCGAAGACAACCGTAACCCAGTCAATCATTCATAAGAACATAAGAACATAATCATTCCTCACACATCAGCCCCGCCATCCCTGGAATCAGCCTGGTAAACCTTCGCTGCACACCCGAGAGAGCAAGAGCATCCCTCCTCAGGAAAGGAGACCTCAACTGCATACAGTAATCTCGGGTATGGCCTCACACATGACAAATTAACAGAATTCTCATGTATCTTAAAGTATGACAGCATCCTTCTTTTAGCAGGAGGTAACATCACACACGCACTAAGAGGAACACACTCACTAAGCTGTTTTTGAAGCCTAGTTACAGGGAAAAGAGATCACGCTCCGTCATTTATGATTTTGAACATCTATATGAAGTGTAGATGCATTTTCCCTGTTCTCATTCCTGAGATCGGCACTCCTTCATTCGAACTTCATGACTTGTAGGTCGATTAAGAGCGTATTATCAGAATGTTAAATTTATTCATGGCCATCATTCATAATTTCACCCTGTGAACTTCAATGCACCCCAGATGCAGTTTGATTTCTGGATGCAATAGCAATTCCTCATGAATTCTGCTTCCCATTATTTTTTCTCAAATCCATGTCACAATTCATAGGATTGAAACTTCCTACACGTTTTAATTGTTGCATGAAGAAGCGCGCTGAATTATAACTCGCAACTTAAGCCCCACGTATGGTCTAGACAGCAAGAAATCCATATCCATATGCACCATCCAAATTCTCTTTTTTTTTAAGAGAAGGTGTGTGACATGCTGGTCTTCATTTGTCGAGCTGTTCAGTGTAGAAATTGGAAAATCATGTTGCAGCTGTACAAGACTTTGGTTCGGCCGCATTAGGAGTATTGTGCGCAATTCTGGTCGCCACAGGACCGGAAGAATGCTGATGCATTTGATAGAGTGCACAAGAAATTTGCCAGAATGTTGCGTGGTTTCCAGGATGTATTAAGAAAGGTTGAACAAACTTGAATTATTTTCAATGGAGCATCGGAGGATGGGTGGGAGAACATAATAAATATTCACAAACCATGACACGTTGGATCGAGTTTCTTTTATGAGTCACTGTCTTTTTATTCCCAAGCTCGAAGGTTCAACTACTCGGAGGAGTAGGTTTAAAATGAAAGGGGGGAACGTTTAAAAGAGATGTTGTGGCAAGTTTATTTTCCTACACGGAGGACGGTGAAGGTCTCGAACGCGCTATAGGAGGATGTGGCGGAAGTAGACGCTCAAGCAACGTTCAAGATGTATCTGGATAGATCCATGGACTGGCAGGGAATAGAGGGATATGGTCGATGTAAGAAAAGACGATATAAGTTAGATATCTGTGTCAGCACAGACTTGGTGGGCTGAAGGGCCTGTTCTATGTTGTATTATTCTTTATTTATTGTTCTTGTCCATCCTGGGACGAGAAGCCTTGACCACCAAATTGGAAAGTCTGGGAGCTTTCTTCTAGTCTGCAGATGAGCAATGAGGGTTTTCCCACAGACCTTGAGGGAGGCGAGTAGTGAACTTGCAGAGGGCCTGGCAGACCTACTTAAAATTTCAGTATGCACGGGGGAGATGCCGGATGATTGGAGCGTGGCTCATGTTGTTCCAAAGAAACAAAGAACAAAGAAGAACCCGGCACGGGAAACAGGCCCTTCGGCCCAACGAGCCCGCGCCGCCATTTTAAAGCATTTTCCTACACCTACCTTGCCCCGTGTGTATGCGAATGGTACCCCTACTGTAGCCAGATTCAGGGGAGAATAGTATAGGGTCAATTTGGTACACCAATCAGCCTAAGAGCACATCTTTGGGGTGTGGGAGGAAACCGGAGCACCCAGAGGAAACCCACGCAACCACAGGGAGAAAGCACAAACTCCCACAGACACTGGCCCAAATCCATGTATCTGCACAGCTAAAAAAGGTTCCAAAAGAAATCCGGGACATTATAGGCGGGTAAGTTTGACGTCGGTGGTGGGCAAGTTATTGGAAGCTGAGACAAGGGATAGGATCTACAAATATTTGGATAGACAGGGACTTATTAGGGAGAGTCAAAATGGCTCTGTGCGTGGTAGGTTATGTTTAACCAATCTATTAGAGTTGTTCAAGGAGGTCACCAGGAAAGTGGATGAAGGGAAGGCAATGGAAGTTGTCTACCTGGATTTCAGCAAGGCCTTTGACAAGATCCCTCATGGGAGGTTAGTTAGGAAGGTTCAGTCGCTAGGTATACATGGGGAGGTTGTAAATTGGATTAGACACTGGCTCAATGGAAGAAGCCAGAGAGTGGTTGTGCAGGATTACTTCTCTGAGTGGAGGCCTGTGACTAGTGGAGTGCCCTTGGGATTGGTATTGGGTCCATTGTTGTTTGTCATCTATATCAATGATCTGGATGATAATGTGGTAAATTGGATCAGCAAATTTGCTGAAGATACCAAGATTGGAGGTGTAGTGGACAGTGAGGAAGGTTTTCAAAGTTGCAGAAGGATTTGGACCAACTACAAAAATGGGCTGAAAAATGACAAATGGAATTTAACGCAGACAAGTGTGAGGCATTGCACTTTGGAAGGACAAACCAAAGTAGAATGCACAGGGTAAATGGTGGGACTCTGAAGAGTGCAGTTGAACAGAGGGATCTGGGAATACAGGTACAGAATTCCCTATAAGTGACGTCATAGGTGGATAGGGACGTAAAGAGTGCTTTTGGTACATTGGCCTTTATAAATCGGGTTTTCGAATATAAAAGTTGGAGTGTTATGGTAAGGTTATATAAGGCACTGGTGGGGCCAAATTTAGAGTATTGTGTACAGTTTTGGTCACCTAATTACAGGAAAGATGTAAATAAGGTTGAAAGAGTGCAGAGAAGGTTCACAATGATGTTGCCGGGACTTGACAAGCTGAGTTACAGAGAGAGATTGAATAGGTTAGGACTTAATTCTCTGAAGCGTAGAAGAATGAGGGGAGATTTGATAGAGGTGTATAAGATTTTGATGGGTATAGATAGAGTGAATGCAAGCAGGCTTTTTCCACCGAGGCTAGGGGAGATAAAAAATCAGAGGACATGGGTTAAGGGTGAAAGGAGAAATGTTTAAAGGGAATATTGGTGGGGGGGGGGGTCTTCACGCAGAGAGTGGTGGGAATGTGGAATGAGCTGTCGGATAAAGTGGTAAATGCGGGGTCACTTTTAACATTAAAGAAAAACTTGGACGGGTTCATGGATGAGAGGGGTGTGGAGGGATATGGTCCAAGTGCAGGTCAGTGGGACTAGGCAAAAAATAATTCGGCACAGACAAGAAGGGCCAAAAGGCCAGTTTCTGAGCTGTAATTTCTATGGTTCTATAAATGATCTCGTCTCAAATGCACCTCCCCATCTTTCCACAAGATCTATAGAACCCGTTTTTATCAAAAAAAGGTATCCCGTTTATCACATTATTCACCGATGCAGACACCATTGCTCATTCACAAATTCCCCAACTTCTGCAAAAAGTTGCTGCAACTCATCTCAAAAATAAATCGACCGCCTCTCAAGCTCTACTTGTGACCTCTAGATTGCCCCATGACAGGAAATATTTGATATACGTTTACTTTATCAATCCCTTTTAGTATTTTATATACCTCTACCCCTCTCATCCTTCTAAACTCTAATGAGTAATAGGTCAAACTCTGTATGATTTTACTCTGACTCTGGCTGATAACTTCATTCAGAGAAGACCAATATTACACCAAAATCCACATGTTAACCAACTCGACAATTCAGAGCGACTGTTTACTAAATGTTATGGCAACTCAGGTTAAAAAAAGACCTGTAGAGAAAATTCAAACATTCCATTTGTAAATGTTATCTCTGCTCAGGTATCTGAAACGATGAGAATTGAATCAGTCACAGAGTTAAATCAGACAGCAAATCACACACGATTTTGACAACTTCAATGGATACAGTGACTTACCAGGAACGCCAATAATACTAAGAATAAGGCAGAATACTTTCTTAGCAATTCGGTATTGTAAAAACATTTTCAGCCTGAGTGATATATTCCTTCACTCCCCAGGTAATCTCTGTATTAACTCTGAGGCAATACATCCAGAAACACTTTACCTTATACACTGTCGATTCACCCCTGGGAAATCGGATTTGCAACATGGAATTTCATCAAATGAACAAAATCATGACGACATCGGTTCAGGATGTGGAGTAAGTTTATTTCTGAGAATGAGTCGGTGTGTTTCAAAGACTGGGCAGTGCTCATCACATCAATTAATCATACAATTAGGGGCTGTATTCTCCCTCAAAAAAAGTGCTGTCATCGCCAGCACTGCAGTCGGAATTCTCTTATCCTGCCCACCATTGGAATTTGAGCAGGAAGGCTGCAGAGAATCTCAAAATGCATTGGTGGTCAGATGCTAATTTCTGGCTTTTAGATGAGCGTGTCTGGAGTATTCCACCCGGCATCTATAGATCTGATGTTAGTTTAGTACCATCCTTCACCTGCTGTGAACTTTCAATTCCAAATGTATTCTGGGAAATAATTATCATATTTAACTGTGGACACCCAATGTAAACAGTGGTTAACACTCCTGCCTCACAAATGCGAGGGACCCGGGTTCAATTCCTGGTTTGGGCTACTGTTTGCGTGGAGTTTTCACATTCTCCCTACGTCTGTCCGGCTGCTCTGGTTTCTTCCCACAGTCCAAGGATATGCAGAACAGGTCGATTGGCCATGCTAAATTATCCCTAGTGTCGGGGGAATAACTAGGTTAAATGCATGGGGTTATGGAGCTAGGGCCTGGGTGGGATTGTTGTCGAATCAGACTCAAGGAGCTGAATGGCCTCCCTTCACACTGTAGGATTCTATTATTCTTTGATTTGTCCATTCGGGATCGAAATTTGCAAATCCTCATTGCATAATTCAAATAATAAATGATCTAAACTAAAACAACAGCACAAGATGATTCAACAACTGAATATAATCCAACACAATACAACCCTATATCTCAATCTAAGACAATACGATTCCACATGACAATCCAATACAACTACACAGAATGACCCCACATCTCAATCTAATATAACACAATATGATTCCACATCTCAGAATAAAAGAAAACTCAACATGGTTCCACATCTCAATCTAACACAACACAATATGAATCCCCATCTCATTCTAATACGATGCAATACGATTCCAAATCTCAATCTAATACAACACAATCTGATTCCACATCTCAATCTAATATAACTCAGCGTGATTCCGCATCTGAATCTAATACAACATAACATGTTTCCACATCTCAATTTAATACAGCAACATGATCTGTTTAAACAATTCTAACCACAAAAACGACTCAGACAGTTCAACCTCTCTGAATGATTACAGAGTAAGAGGCGTGCAGATTTTGAAGGAGACTTCAGTCTGAGACAGACGGAGGCCGAGAAGTGGTCTAACTCTTTTAGTTACTTAGTAAATATCTGATAAGCAACTCTGATTTACTCCAATCGTAAGGGCAAAACTAGTATAGCGGATTCGGTTCAGAGTCGATGAGGTGGAGGCTGAGCTGCAGACACTGTGAGCCGTCAGACAGGCGTGCAAAGTATCTGGATTCTTCACACCAAAAAACAGTCAGCCATCTTAGGCGGGGTCTACTGGTTTGGTCAGTTGTCCCAGACAGGAGTGCATGACTGTAATTGAGCCAGACAAGGAGACTCGGGTGGCTGGAGAGGGGGAAGTTCTGTCTGTGCAGGACCTCAACA
The DNA here is from genome assembly GCF_965287045.1 of Carcharhinus amblyrhynchos. Lineage (NCBI taxonomy): Eukaryota > Metazoa > Chordata > Chondrichthyes > Carcharhiniformes > Carcharhinidae > Carcharhinus > Carcharhinus amblyrhynchos. The sequence goes on from NW_027649787.1 coordinate 1,401,630, forward strand.
TTAATAATTTCTGGATTATTGACTGGTCCCCTGTAAAGTCACACAGGACCAATTAGATCAGAGATGAGTGCTTGCCTCAAAGACTGTTGTGGGAGTAGCGTCTGTACTATTGGGACAGTCTATACCCAAACAGTGCTCAGGTTAGTGATCTTGCAAGCAGCATAATTTGGGGGTAAGAACAGGTTTCCAACTAAATGTGACGGCTCACATTTGGGGAGATGTGGGGGATCAAAGAGCAAAGACAAGTCAAAATGGAAAGGTGTTATTACAAGGAATGATGTACTCAATGTTCACAATGGGATAGAGAAAGCAAATCTAACAGGACATCAACAGATCGGAATACACATCATAATCAACTGTGTTAAAGATCAGTAAATGAATAAAACGTTTTAAATGTTTAATTATTTGTCACAAGTAGGCTTACAGTAACGCCGCAAGGGAGTTACTGTGAAATTCCCCTCGTCGCCACACTCTGACGCCTGTTCAGGTAAAATGAGGGAGAATTCAACATGGCCACGCCTTTTGGATTATGGGATGAAACAGGAGAACCCGGAGGAAACCCACGCAGACACGGGGACAGCATGCAGACTCTGTGCAGACAATGACCCAAGCTGGGAATTGAACCCGGGTCCCTGGTGCTGTGAGGCAGCACAGAGCCCCCGAAACAAAACAGAAGGACTGAAAGCGCAGATTAAAATCAATAAGCACGATTTGATACACCAGACAGAGACATGGTTAGAGGAAAACATCGATTAGCAGCGGGATAAAGAAGGTTGCAGTCCATTCCGGAAAGATAAGAAGCAAGGAATAGATGCAGTCGTGGCTGTGTTGGCTGATGATGGATTCGAACAATACTGAGGGAGCTCTGAGCGGCATGTTCTTCACATGGACGGTGGTGAATGGATGGAATGAGCTGACAGAGGAAGTTGTTGAGTCAGGTACAAATCTACATTCATAAAAAAACATTTGGCTATGTACCTCGGTGGCCAAGAGTTGGAGAACTCGATGGCTTTATGACTGGTTGAGTCTAAGTTCAGGAAATCAAGATGTGAGGACGGTATTGGGTAGAGATAAGAAAAGGGAAAAATAAGAAATCATCTGTGGGATTGGTATACAGGACCCTAAACATGAACCACATGGCAAGGTGGAGCATAAGGCAGAAAATACATAGTTGGAGCTTGTCAGAAAGGTTCAGCGATAAGCATGGGAGAGTCCAGTGTATATTTTGATTGGAACATTCAGATGGGCAAAGATAACATTAACCAAGAGTTCATAGAATATTCTCCGGATAATATCTGGTGAACAGAATTTTTGGTTAACCAACAAAAAGGGGGTCATATTTGGCCCGATGTTGGGCAACAAAATTTCAATAATTATTGATCTCGTAGTGAAGCCCTTCCATCTGTGGTTAACTAGAAAGTTTAGAGGCTCTACTAGAGTTAAGGAAACAGTATATAACAGCGCAAAGACAGAGGGCAGCTCAGGAGAGTGTACAAAATGTAAGGAACAGGAAAAGATGTCTGACAGTTATGTAAGGGGGTATCTTAGAATGCAAAAGAAAAATTACCAGAAATGTTAAAGATAAGTGTTTTTTAAAATACTTGAAAAAAAAGTTAACAATTTGAGCGTTTCTGGTATATAAAGTGAATCAGGAGAATTAAAAATGGAATGCTAGGAAATGGTCAATGCAATACACATTCCACTAGAGGAATATCAGGAGGATAACTTTCACGTCAGTTTTCACTGTGGAAGATTCAAGACACATCCCAGGATCAGCTTCAGTTCTGAATGGAAGAGAGAGAAGAATATCCCATGCTACAATACAGAGACATGCCTCTATATTGTTGGAGCTGTTGGCTAATAAGACTGGGACTTTTGATAGACTTCCTGCTGGACTTTCCAAATAAATATCCAGTGAGATTGTTGATGCATTGGTTTTGCTTGTCCAGAAACCTCTTAGATACAGCAAGGGTGGCATCACATTGGACGATAGAAGGTCTAACTCCATGATCCAAACGCGTTAGAGAGATTCGAAGTCGGCGGGGTGGGGGGGGGGGGGGTGCGGGGGGCAGTGGGTAGGGGAAACGAGCCAGTTCGTCTCACAGATGTTGAATGGAAAATGTTAGAATCCATGATTAAAGAAGTTACAACAGGACACTTGGATAAACTCCAGGTAATTGGACAGCGTCTGTATGTTCCTGTGAAATGGAAATTCTGTTTCAGCAACTGAAGGCCGCCATTTAACCAAGTCATCTACGCTGGGTATAGAGGGGGCCCTGTGGATGCACGGTTGGTAGATTTCCACAAGGCTTTGACAAAGTGTAACATCATAGATTTACCGTGTCAGTACATCGAATGGATGAGTTGCTTTACTGGTTTTCCCAGTTGAGTTTAAGTCCAAGAGTGTTCCAATTCCAAATGCTGGTTTCGTGTGGTGCGCAGTTCTTTCAAGATTATTAATGAGAAATGTTTCCATAAACAACGAGAACTCAAACCCTGCTTAAAATGGGCCAGCTGATGGGCACCACGACAGCTCAGTGACTATCACTGATTGCTGTGCAGACACATGGATTTGGGCCAGTGTCTGTGGGAGTTTGCGCATTCTCCCCGTGCTTGCGCGGGTTTTCTCCGGGTGCTCCGGTTTCCTCCCACACCCCAAAGATGTGCTCTAAGGCTGATTGGTGTCATAAATTGCCCCTAAATTATTCTCCCCTCCATCTGGTTTCCAATGTGGAGTGCCATAAGCGTAGACAAGGGTCATGGTGGAAGAGGGGAATCACAATGTTGAAATGGCGGCGCGGGCTCGTTGGGCCGAAGGGCCTGTTTCCCGGGCTGTGTTGTTTTTTTGTTCTTTGTTTGTTGTTTGTTCATCATAGAATCACAGGATCTACGGTATTGAGACAGGCTCTTCAGCCCAAACTGGTCCATGTCGACCAAAATGCCCGTCTAAACTAGCCCCATTTGCCTGTGTTTGGTCTATATTCATTTAACTTTTTCTATCCATGTATAAGTCAAAATACCTTCCTGATTTAACTTTCCCTGGCATTGTTGTACAGTTTGACGTTATTGCTGAAGGAGATACTTATCACCCTGTAAAATTGTAAATTCCCATTCTTGTTTCCATCCTCTTGCTGCTACACTTTCATTTCATGTTGAAGTGTTCTCTGATCATTTCCAAGGCTCTCCATCTCATAATAAAACTTGAAATGTGGAATCCCCTCGCACAGCAATCATCTGCCTTGTTCCACAATCAGAATCTCCCTAACCCAAATTTCACAACATTGTATGTCTCACGGCAATGACCCACTTCCTTGCAATTTATTAACTTCAGACTGAGGAAATATTTCTTTGGTTTGAAGCTCTTCTTGGATAGATAGAAATATGTTAGATTATTGGAACACATCTCTGTCACCCTGAGCTTCATCAACCTCGGACTTCTCATAGGTTTTATGATTATAGGAGGTTATATAGCTTTTTCATGCTTCAGGTGAATGTTTCAAAATCAGACGTGTTCTTCAGGCAGTCGGTTTATCAAGAATGGATTCAGCCAATGGTTTGTAAAAACAAGTTAAGCATTCATTTCAGCCATACAATTATTCTTGTTGGACTTTTATTTATGCAGGAATGGGATATTGATTAAGAGGATATTTCGATGATGCGGTTGATGTGAGCAGCTAGCTCTGGAGCAGACAGGGAAACTCAGTTCGAGTTGGATTTCGGATGTTTTGAGTTCATGTAGGAGAATGTTGATGGCTTCTGTAAGCTCCATACTTCTATCCAAAAGCTCCAGACCTCATTGCAGCCTTGGTTCAAAGAAAGGCAAAATAGCTGAACTCCAGAGGTGAGGTGAGAGTGACAACCCATGACAGCAAGGCCGCATTCGGCCGAATGTGTCATTAAGGAACTCCAGCAAAAATGGAAGAAATCGATATCACGGGCAAGCTCTCCGGTGGATGGAGTCATACCTGCTACATAGGAAAGTGGTTGTGGTTGTGTTATAGTCATTCATCTGAGCTCCAAGACATTTATGCGGGAGTCTCTGTGAGGAATGTCCGAGGTACAATAACATTCAGCTACTTCATCAATGATCTTCCTTCCATCATGAGGTTATGAGTGAAGGTGTTATAGGATGTTATAGTTATAGGACGGATGTCAGGGGCAGGTTCTTTACCCAGAGGGTGGTGAGGGACTGGAATGCCCTGCCTGCTGCAGTTGTAAATGCGCCTAGTTTGGGGGCGTTTAAGAGATTGGTGGATAGGTTTATGGACGTAAAGGGATTGGTTTAGATTAGAGGGTCAATGTTTTTTTTTAAAAATAAGACTGGTCGGCGCAACATTGTGGGCCGAAGGGCCTGTTCCGCGCTGTAATGTTCTATGTTCTATGTTCTATGATGTTCGCCGATGATTGGACAAAGTTCAGCACCATGTAGGAATTCTCAAATACTGAAACATTCCGTGTTCAAATGCGACATGATATGGACAATATCCAGACTTGGGCTGACAAATGGCAACTAATATTCGCGCCACACAATTACCATTGTCAATAAGAGGCAATCCAACAACCGCCCCTCTTGCCATTCAATAGTGTTGCATTCACTGAATACGCCACTGTTAACATCCTTGTTGTTACCCTTTTCCACAAACTCAACTAGAATCTCCACATCAGCGCAATAGAACATAGAACATTCCAGTGCAGTACAGGCCCTCCGGCCCTCGATGTTGCGCCGACCAGTGGAACCAATCTAATGACCCTCTAACCTAAACTATTCCAATGTTATCCATATGCCTATCCACTGACCATTCGAACGCCCTTAATGTTGGCGACTCCACAACTGCTGCAGGCAGGGCATTCCACGCCCTTACTACCCTCTGAGGAAAGAATGACTACAATGACTACAAGAGCAGGTCAGAGGCTCGGAACACTGCGGGGAGTAATTAACCCCCTTACTCCCGAAACCTGTCCACCATCTGCAATGCACATGTCAGGAGTGTGATGGAATACACTTACCTGGATGGCTACAGCTCCAAAAACTCGCAAGAAGCGTGACATCACCCAGCACAAAACAGCTCACTTGATTGGTACCACATTCACAATCATCCCTGCAGCCCCGACGCTCATGAGCAACAGTGGGCATTCTGTACAAGATACACTGCAACACACCACCAAGACTCATGAGACGTTGCCTTCCAAATCTACGACTCTCCTATCGAGAAGGAGAAGGGCAGTAAGTAGGTGGGATTAGCACCATCTACAAGTTTTCCCCCAATGCTCTCAACTTCTTGACTTGGAAACATACTGCCATTCCTTCGCAGTCATTAGGTGAAGGTCCTGGGCCAATCCCCCCCCCCCACCCCCCACGCCTTACAGCATTGTGGGTCAACTCAGTGAACGGGGACTGCAGCGTTTTAAGAAAAGTTCACCGTCATCTTCTCAAGGGCAACTAGGGATGGCCAATAAATGATGGCCAGTCAGGGATGTGCACACCCCTTGATAAAATAGAAAATATCACCCCCTCTAGAGGGTCTCCCCACCGCTGCACCAGGTTGTGCAGCAGACTGTCAAGCACAATACTGCGCTTGGTAATGTGAGGGGGCTAACCCCCTCACTGGAGACCAGGGGGTTAACCTATGAAGAGAGATTGAATAGACTGGGTCTGTACTCGTTGGAGTTTAGAAGGATGAGGGGGGATCGTATAGAGACGTATAAGGTAACGAAGGGGATGGATAGGGGAGAGTTGGAAAGATTCTTCCCGCTTAGAAAGGACAGCAGGACTAAAGGGCACAGCCTCAAAATAAGCGGGGGGGGGGGGCAGCAGTTTAGATCAGAGTTGAGGAGGAACTTCTTCACTCAAAGGGCGGTGAATCTCTGGAATTCTCTGCCCGTTGGAGTGGTGGAGGCTGCCTCGCTAAATATATTTAAGTCACGGGTAGATAGGTTTCTGATAGACAGGGGAATTAAGGGTTATGGAGAGAAAGCGGGAAAGTGGAACTGATCCACTTCAGATCACCCATGATCTTACTGAATGACGGGGCAGGCTCGAAGGGCTAGATAGCCTACTCCTGCTCCTATTTCTTATGTTCTTGTGTGGGAGGCTGTTTTTCAGGGCACAACTACAGCAATCCATTCATCACATTTTTAGGAGCCTGATGCCCCGCTCCAGGATTCCCGGGATGAGGTTGTGGGCACCATTCCAGCTGAGCACCGCCTTGGTCACTGGCTTCCGCACTGGCGTCATCAACCAAACCCTTAGCCGGTATCCCATGTCCCTGACGAGGCATCACAACAGGACTGGTCCTCGAATAACCCGGGGATGTCTATCTATTCCTCACTCCCTCCATTTCCCTCCCTCTCCCTCCATCCACTTCCCTTCATCCACCCCCTCCCTCCAACGATCTCTCTGCCTCTGTAACTATGAGATATCTCCATCCTGTCTGTGACACCATCAGATTTGACTTTCATTGCGTATCTTTAACGGCACCAAGTTGTCTGGGTCTCCTTGGCTTCTCTAAGCGCCAGAATGTTTCACTTTACTGGTTCATTCACTAATAAACTGATGTGATATCAGTTCTTTGAGTTCGAATGAACCATGCTTTTGGGTAACTCCTGTTTCTAGTCGCAATGACAATGTCACATTGAACGGGCAAACAAATCTTTATACTTCTCGATATTTATTGTGCATCATCTATTAAGATGGGTCTCTCGAATGACATTCGTACTAAACAAGTTAAAGGAGAGGCCGGGATAGTTCATCTGAAATTTATTTTAATAAAATGGAGACGATTTGGAGGAGCCGGGAGGTGAGTTTTCTCACTGTTGCAAGGATATCAGTGCATCAGAAGTGTTTTTATAACACACACCGTTGTCTCGGTGGCCATTCTCAGTCCCAAATTCTTTTTTATTAGTATTGAACCTAAGACTTCATCATCTGTCAAGATGGGGATTCGAACGCTGGTCCCCATCAGCTTTGTAGATGCCTAGTCCAGTAGCAACACCTTCACCCACCATCTCCTCAAGACAACCGAAATTCTGTGAAGGTTATTGAGGTGGATGGATGGAGAGGTTCATAGCTAACTGGACACAGACATGGTAAGGGAAAATGGACAGACTGGGAATGTAAATGCACTCGATCACTTTAATCCTGGAAATGCAGGGCAAATGTTACCCACTGCAGTGAATCTGATCAGTCACTTCCAGAGTTTAGTGAGTCAACACTGAGATCGACACACTCGGATTGTATTGTATTTCTGAATGAGGTCAGTTAAACCACATGGGATCATTCGGTTATTGAGGATCTTGGCAGGAGCCCACAGCTCTCTGTATGAATCACGGCTCAACATTTCCATTCCGGATGTGGAATGACCCAACCTGGAGGTTTTTGCCATTCAAGCACAGTGTGGATTTATTCCATAACAGCAACGAATTCAGACGCCTGTTCAATCGTCTTCTTTTTGTTTTAAATGGGCTATTTTGCTTTCGAATGTTTCTGGGTGCGGTCTATCCCCGCTGGGTTTAGCTGATAAAAAGAAAAGTCTCCAGAGATCAATCCCATCAAAGCTGCATTCAGGGAGGTTACCTGCTCCGCAAGGAATAAAGAACATCATGCGGTGGTGTGTGTGTGTATGTGTGTGTGTGTGTATGTGTGTTTGTGTATGTGTGTGCGTCTGTGTGTGTATGTTTGTGTGTGTGTGTCTATCTGTGTGTCTGTGTGTGGGTATGTTTGTGTGTGTGTGCGTCTGTGTGTGTGTGAGTTTGTGTGTATGTTTCTGTGTGTGTGTGTCTGTCTGCCTGTGTGTGTATGTGTGTGTCTGTCTGTGTGTGCATGTTTCTGTGTGTGTATGTGTGCGTGTGTTTGTGTGTGCATGTTTCTGTGCGTGTGTACTTGTATGTTTGTGTGTGTCTATCTATCTGTGTGTCTATGCGTGTTTATGTTTGTGCGCGTGTGTACGTCTGTGTGTGTGTATGTTTCTGTGCGTGTGTGTGTGTTTGTGTTTGTATGTTTGTGTGTGTGTGTCTATCTATCTATGTGTGTGTGTGTGTGTGTGTGTGTGTGTCGGGGGCGAACAATGGCCTGCGGGGGTAGACCGCGTTGATTTTTCCATTTGAAGATATTTTCTCTTTATTTCAAACGTCTTTTTATTCAGAAAAAAAATCTGAAAGAACAATACAAACATTGCAAAATGGCAATCACAAACGTGGAATGGGAAACATTTTTGACAAAGGTCATGACAAACTCTGAGCTGCTTCAATACGATCAAAGAAACATGGCAGACATTTCCAAATTGTCATTACTACTGGTGAAAATGGTCATTACTAATGATCACATTTGTCTGTGAGGCGATTGTGATACATCTGGCCTCAGAACTCTCCATTCACCTGACGAAGAGGGGAACCTCGAAAGCTTGTGAGTTTACTATCAAATTAATGGGTTGGACTTAAACCTGGTGTTGTCAGACTTCTTATTGTGTTTACCCCAGGCCAACGCCGGCATCTCCACATCACGTATACACTGTGTACATGGAATGTGAGTTTTACGGTTCCGGTGTGCCCTCTGTTCATTGTGACTGAACGGTCTTGGACAGTCATTTCCCACATTGCGCCTCTGCGGAGTTTGGCTCAATCTTTAGTGTGTTCCTGAGCCAGAATTGCGCATGTGTAATTGATTGCTATTCTTGGTAACTGGTGTTATTGCGAAGTAACCATCAAAACTCTTAGGATGTGTCTTTGAGGCTGGTCTGCGGCTTGTATACAGTATGGATAATTTCAATCATTGATCTCACGGTGACAATTACTCGGTATCCGATCTGCAACGGGGTTTGCATGAGCTAAATATCGCGAATTATCCCTGCATTTTTCCTCAACGCAACTGAAATGAATGCAGGTTTCTTTCTGCAACTCACAATTGTTTTACTAAACCATTGTGTTTGCGACAACACTGACCAATGGGATATAATTCTCCCGAGGGTGAACTTCTTAGACGATGGGTGGCCAAGTGAAATTACATTTCAAAAACCCCCATCGTACAAGTAAACCATCGGACTCTCTTCACCAAAATGAAATGTGGCCACAGCCCAGTCTTCTCTCACTAGGAGACCGGTTACCAGCGGTGTACCACAGGGATCAGTGCTGGGTCCTCTGCTATTTGTGATTTTTTATCAATGACTTGGAGGAGCGGGCTGAGGGGTGGGTCAGTATGTTTGCTGATGACACCAAAATTGGTGGAGTAGTGGTGTCGTGGAGGGCTTTTGTAGTCTGCAAAGAGACATTGATAGGATACAGACCTGGGCCAAAAATGGCAGATGGAGTTTAACCCTGACAAGTGCGAGGTGATTCATTCATTTGAATGCGGATTACAGGGTCAACGGCAGGGTTCTGAGCAATGTGGAGGAACAGAGAGATCTTGGCGCCCATATCCACAGATCTCTGTATGTTACCACTCAAGTGGATAGAGCCACGAAGAAAGCCTATAGTGTGTTAGTGTTCATTAACAGATGGTTTGAGCTTAAGAGCCGTGGGGTTATGCTGCAACTGGACAGGACCTTGGTGAGGCTGCATTTGGAATATTGTGTTCAGGTCTGGTGACCTCACTGTAAGAAGGATATGAAAGCATTGGACAGAGTGCAGAGGAGATTTACCAGGATGCTGCCTGGTTTGGAGGGTAGGTCTTATGAGGAAAGGTTAAGGGAGCTGGGGCTTTTCTCTTCAGAGTGGAGGAGGATGAGAGGTGACTTAATAGAGGTTTATAAGATGATGAGAGGGATTGATAGAGTGGACGTGCAGAGACTATTTCCTTGGGTGGATGTAGCTGTTACTAGGGGGCATAACGATAAGGTTGATGGTGGGAGATATAGGAGGGATGTCCAAGGTAGGTTCTTCACTCAGAGAGTTGTTGGGGTGTGGAATGAACTCCCTGCTGTGATAGTGGAGTTGGATACTTTAGGAATTTTCAAGCAGTTATTGGATAGGCACATGGAGCATTCCAGAATAATAAGGAGTGGGATAGACTGATCTTGGTTTTGAACAAAGATCAGCATAACATCGTGGACCAAAGATCCTATACTGTGCTGTACTCTTCGATGTTCTATGTTTTAAGAGAGAAGTTGTTTGATACATAGAGAGAGATGGAGTGACCGATAGATAGAGATGGATAGGTTGAAAGACAAATTGCAATATCAAGACGGACAATGAAGTATTGCGTACAGTTCTGGTCGCCGCATTATAAATTATTGGAAAGGGTGCAGAGGAAGTTCACCAGGATATTGCCTGATATGGTGGGAAGGTCTTATGAGGAAAGGTTGAGGGACTTGAGGTTATTTTCGTTCGAAAGACGAAGGTTAAGAGGTCACCTAATTGAGGCATACAAGATGATCAGAGGATTAGAACAGGTGGACAGTGAGAGCCTTTATCCTGGGATGGTGATGGCTAACACGAGGGGACATAGCTTTAAATTGAGCGGTGGTAATTACAGGACGGATGTCAGAGGTAGGTTCTTTACTCAGAGGGTAGTAAGGGCGTGGAATGCCCTGCCTGCAGCAGTTGTGGACTCGCCAACTTTAAGGGCGTTCAAATAGTCAGTGGATAGCCATATGGATAACATTGGAATAGTTTAGTTAGAGGGTCATTAGATTGGTTCCACTGGTCGGCGCAACATCGAGGGCCGAAGGGCCTGTACTGCACTGGAATGTTCTATGCTTTATGATCGAGAGAGATATGGATAGATCGAGAGAGCTTGATAGAGAGATCTTGAATGAGGTGATAGAGAGACAGAGGTGGATAGAAGGAGCAAGTGATGCATAGATCGATTGAGAGATATCGATTGATAGATTGAGAGATAGATGAACAGAGATTGAGAGAAGGATGGAAAGTTGAATGTACCCCGAAAGATGGATGGAGCAGGACACAGATGGGCACGCATGACAGGTGAGCAATGGATAGATAGATGAAGTGTGATATCTTTGTCGGCGGAGAGATGTGGCTAGATCGAGGGAAAAGAAGAAATCGAGAGAGGAATTGATAGATTGAGAGAAAGATGGACAGACCGATAGAGATGCACAGATAGCCAGTGATTGAGAGGGAGGGATTGAAAGAGAGAGAGATGAGCATGTATAGATAGATGGATGACGAGATAAGGACAGACAGATAAATTGAAGAGAAATCAACCGATTGATGGTGAGAGACGGATAGGTCAAGATCGACAGGGTCGACGGCATTTCAAAGGAAACAAGGCCGGAAACAGTGGAATAGACGATGCTGCCGATCGCATTGGCTCACCGGGGTCTCACTAAATTGGGGGCTTTCCTTGTACTTACCTTTCTTGCAAAAATATACATTATTGTTAAGGCGTTTGACAAGGTACCTCACAAGAGATTATTGCAGAAGGTCAGGGGACATGGAGTTGGGGGTAGGGTGTTAGCGTGGATAGAGGACTGGTTGTCAAATAGGAGGCAGAGAGTGGGGGTCAATGGGTGCTATTCGGATTGGCGGTTGGTGACTAGTGGAGTCCCCAGGGGTCGGTGCTGGGGCCTCAGCTATTTACCATTTATATAGATGATCTGGAGGAGGGAACCGAGTGTATGGTGTCGAAATTTGCTGATGGCACCAACATTGGAGAAACGGCATATTGCGCGGAGGGTGTGGAGAGTCTGCAGAAGGACCTAGATAGGCTGGGCGAATGGGCCAGGAACTGGCAAATGGAATTTAATGTTGGCAAGTGCGAGGTGGTCCACTTTGGTAGGAATAATGGTAGGAAGGATTATCACTTACATGGAGAAAAACTGCAGCAGGCGACGGTGCAGAGGGACCTCTGGGTCCTTGTGCATGAGTCGCAAAAACCCAGCTTGCAGGTACAGCAGGTGGTCAGGAAAGCAAATGGGATGCTGGCCTTCATAGTGAGGGGGATTGAATATAAAAGTAGGGAGGTCTTTCTGCGTCTGTATAGGGCATTGGTGAGACCGCAGCTGGAGTACTGTGTGCAGTTTTGGGCACCGTACATGCGCAAGGATATTTTGGCCTTAGAGGGAGTGCAGAGGAAGTTTACTAGGCTGATGCCGGAGTTGAGGGGGTTGAGCTATGAGGAGGGGCTGAATAAATTAGGCTTGTACTCATTAGAGTTTAGAAGAATGAGGGGAGATCTCATTGAGACGTATAAGATGATGAATGGGTTGGATAGGATAGAGGTGGAGAGACTCTTCCCGCTGAGAAAGGATAGTAGGACTAGGGGGCACAGCCTCAAGATAAAGGGGGGGGGGGATTTAGAACGGAGTTGAGGAGGAACTTCTTCACTCAAAGGGTGGTGAATCTCTGGAATTCTCTGTCCGTTGAAGTGGTGGAGGCTACCTCGCTAAATATTTTTAAGACGAGAGTTGATGGGTTTCTGATAAGAGAGGGGATTAAGGGTTATGGGGAGAGGGCGGGATTGTGGAACTGAGCCACGACAGATCAACCATGATCTTATTGAATGGCGGGGCAGGCTCGAAGGGCTAGATGGCCTACTTCTCCAATTTCTTGTGTTCTTATGTTCTTATATAGAACGATATTTAAGAATTGCACCAATGGCCACCATGTTCCCTTCAGCAGCCTTGTTACAACTAAACAGGAACAATTAAAGTCCGCTTTATTTGGACTGGCTTGAGTTGGGTTTAAATGGGGTCAACTGAACGTGTTTGTTCAGTGATGGGTAATTAATGAGAACCTCCACGGGCCCCAACAGTGTCACAGGAGGGTTTCCGCCTCCCACTAATAAGGATCTCGTTTCAATCTATTCTCCAATAGTGCAGTTGGGAGCATCACCTCGCAGACAAACGCTAACAGCTGCTCCAGAGATAGAAGGATAGGGGAGATCAGAATTGAAGAATGGATGACAATGTTCCAATGATCGGGCAAAAGACGACAACAATAGACTGGAATGTTAGATCAATGGGTCACAACCTGAGAACAAGAGACTGGAATGTTCCAGCAATGGATCAGAATCTGAGAGCATTAGACTGGAATGTTACAGCAATGGACAGGGATTTAATATTGGACATTAACAAAGTTAATTGGTATCGTAATTCGGGGTTTTCACTGCAAACCTTGGTCTTCCTTGGAATTGAAATCATGGGATATTTCTACTACCCGATCTTAGCTATCATTGGCGTCCCAGGTAAGCATCTTTCATTCTGTTAACCAGGCACATACTGTTCCATATACAGCATTGCCACAACCGCCTCACATCCGATGACCAGTACTTCTTTTTCCCGTGTGATTGGGGGGTGGGGGGTGGGGCGTCTCTGCCACATGCCAAGTTTTTAGTTCATTGTGAGTATTCGCTTCATCTACTCTCTGACCCATGCTGTGGTCCCTCCAACCCATATCGTCAGTGCATTCAGACTGTCTGACCTGATGGTGAAGGGAACAGTCAGTCTCGTTCTCAACAACATTGCCAAGATTTCCCTTGGTGCGTAAGTTGTGTATTATTGTGCGAATTGTTCCTATCCTTGATATGAGACTGAATGCTCCACGATTACTTTTTATTGTGATGAACACTGGAAGAGAGTTCCAGACACCCACCACCCTTTCTCTCCCGCTGGCTGTTGCGAGGCCGATAGTTTACCCTCAAATTTGTGACTGCACACTTTCAATTCCTGAGTACTACCCTCATTCCCTCACTATATGATCCCTCTGATGGGTCCTCCTCCAATATCTGTGATATTCACCTTAATCAGTAGTGCAAATTCCCCACCTCATTTACACCCTCTCAATGAGGCTGAAACATCTGCACCCTGGAACATAAAGCTTCCAATAGTGCCCTTCCTACATCCAATCTCTGTAATTGCAACAAAATCATAGTTCCAAGTATTAATCCTAGCTCTATGTTCATCTATCTTAACTATTATAACTCTCGCATTGGAACAGATAGAGGTCAGTGCACCAGATCGTCTGTTATGAGGAACCACGCGTTGCCTGTTCTTCCTCTGAGTCTCACTGGCGAGTCTCCCTTCAGTTAATTCACCTTTGTTTTTGTTCCCAACCCCGGCCAAACTAGTTTAAATCCCCCCGTGTGACACTAGCAAACTTCCGGCCAGCATATCTGTGCCCCTCCAATTTGGATACAACCTGTCCTTATTGTACAGGTCCTCACTGCCCCTATAGAGATTCCAATGGTCTAGATATCAGCTGAGCTGTACTATCTTCCTACTACTCGCCTCACTGGCACGTGGCACAGGGAATAGTCCTCAGATTACAAACCCCTGTTTTTTTTTTACCTTTCCACTAATTTCCTAAACTGCTGCTGATGGTAGGCATGGATTGGCTCTTGACGGGTTTAACTGAACCTGTTTGATCGCAGACGGCGAATTAATGAGAATCTCCATGAATCTCAGTTCTGTCGCAGCAAAGATTGTTCTTCCACTAATAAGGGATTCGTTTCAATGTGTTATCCTGTAGTGTTTGGAGAAGTGCCAATTCCAAGACGAGAAGCAAAAGTGGCTCCAGAAAAAGGGAGCGAGAAGATGTATCAGAACTGGAGAACAAATAAGAATTTTACAATGATTGATCAGAATCAGGGAACAATATAGTGGAATGTTACACCAATGTAAGGCGTTTCATGGAACTATTAACCGTATTGATAGATATGGGATTAGGATGCTTGTTGTGCCTTGGACTTCAGTTGTCCTTCCCATTTTAGTTATCATTGCTGTCCTGGCTAAGCACCTCTTTCAACGTAGTCACTGTGCAAACAGGACTTAATCAAGTTATCGTTCTTCTAGCTCACTTTATTCTCTTTGCTTTCTTTGTCCCAGTTCTGTGTCCAAATATTCCCCCATCAGTATCGGTGAATTCCTGATCTTGAAATGTGCATAATGCTCGGTCGGATAGTCGGTGTATAGAACGTGTATAACGTTTGAAATGATACTTGAAACTTGTGTATCTGATGTGCCAGGAGTAATGTTACAAGATGCAAAATTTAAGTTCCTGAATGACGCATTCAGGATTGTGCTGACGGCACTTAAACATCAAAACATAAAAGAAATATAGCAACTAGGATTGATTGTGAACTATTTACTGACCATACCCCTTTCCAATTGTCACTGGAGTGGGAGGATTATCCTGTCATCCGTCGCTGTCAGTCAGATGAAGTTAGTTGCATGAGCAGGCGCACTAAATAACAGAATACAATCAATGTATATTTGGCAAACTCATTTTACATGAGTTAGAATTCTATCGAGTGACAATTGCTGCCTAAATCACCCAATGAGTTTCATGGTTCCATTTTCAATGACAACCTTCAGAAATAATATATTGGTGATGTCTGATCCATTTCCATTATCATCAGTTTCCCTTCATATTACCGGGTGTTGCCGCTACTGGTCAATTCCGGACGCCCGCTGGTGTTCACAGGAAGAATTGCAGTTTCATTTGATCCCTCTCTATTTTTCATGCCTTCCTTTACCACATCGTGAGAGAGAGCTGAACCCTGCTCCGATATCCAGTCAACACAGCCAACAAGAACGAGCTGTATAATGGAATAGACTGAATTGTTTGAATATTATTTGAATATTGAACACTTGAATAGCCTGAATTATTTAAATCTTGTTTGAGGTTGAGCAGAATGTGGAACCTGGTTTATCCATCCCCTCCAACAATAAGCTTCGAGATTGGTTAATAAGAACATAAGAAATAGGAGCAGGAGTAGGCCATCTAGCCCTTCGTGCCTGCCGCGCCATTCAATGAGGTCATTGCTTGTCTGAAGTCGATCAATTCCACTTTCTGGCTTTCCCCCCATAACCCTTAATTCCCTTGTCTATCAGAAACCTATCTACCCGTGACGTAAATATATTTAGCGAGGTAGCCTCCACCCCTTCAACGGGCAGAGAATTCCAGAGATTCACCACCCTTTGAGTGAAGAATTGCCTCCTCAACTCCGATCTAAACTGCCCCCCCCCCTTTATTTTCAGGCTGTGCCCTCGAGCCCTGCTATCCTTTCTAAATGGGAAGAATCTCTCTACCTCTACCCCATCTATCCCCTTCATTATCTTATATGTCTCTATAAGACCCCCCCTCAGCCTTCTAAACTCAAACGAATACAGACCCAATGTATTCAATCTGTCCTCAAAGTCCAACCCCCTAATCTCGGGTATCAGCCTAGTGAACCTTCTCTGCACTCCCTCCAAGGCCAATATATCCTTCCACAAGTGTAGCGACCAAAACTGCACACAGTACTCCAGTTGCGGCCTCACCAGTACCCTGTACAGTTGCAGCAAGGCCTCCCTGCTTTTATGTTCTATCCCCCTCGCTATAAAGGCTAGCATCCCATTCGCCTTCTTGATCACCTGCTGCACCTGCAGGCTGGGTTTTTGCGGCTCGTGCACAAGGACGCCCAGGTCCCTCTGCACCGTAGCATGCTGCAGCTTTTCGCCTTTTAAATAATAATCCCTCCTACTATTATTTCTACCAAAGTGGATAACCTCACACTTGCTAACATTGTACTCCATCTGCCAAGTCCTCGCCCACTCACTCAGCCTATCCAGATCTCTCTGTAGACTTTCCACACCCTGTACGCAATTTGCTTTTCCACTCATCTTCGTGTTATCAGCAAATTTCGTCACCCTACACTCAGCCCTCTCCTCTGGATCATCTATGTAAATGGTAAACAGTTGAGGCCCCCGCACAGATCCCTGCGGCACTCCACTAGTCACCAACCTCCAATCAGAATAGCACACATTGATTCCAACCCTCTGCTCCTTATTAGACAACCAATCCTCTATCCACGCTAACACCTTACCCCCAACTCCGTGTGCCTGAACCTATTTAATGACGAGTATAATAATGTTGGATCATGTTTGCTCTCTAATCCACAATAATTGATCTCAGAGTTATTGCCAACACCATAAAATGAACTCACGTGGTTTTTCTTATTCCGACCACGGATCTTTTTATTTGAACACAGGAAATGATAGTCCTGGTGTGTTATTCAATCTAGAGACTTATGCTTCTTTAAAAGGTCAATTTTATTGAATTGAAATGATTGCCAGTTGCAAATTATCCTGCCGCTATTGCAATCTTTTGAACACAGCACAAGATATTGTAGTGCATAATTACATCGCAAAACATATTGCATCAATCCATTAACTTTTCTTCCTGTCTGAGCATTATTTTCCCTTACTATTATTTCTGTTTCCCTCATAGTTAACGTGCTGATGATTGCTGTACTCTCCAAGAGAAAGTGTGGTCTGTCCGAATGTGTCACATTCTACCTGCTGGCCATGGGATCAACGGATTTACTGCTCGTTATTATCGACCTGACACTGAGGCAAATTCCGATTGTATTTAGGGAACATTTTTTATTTCTGTTAAACAGCCCTGTCTGTAAATTCCACGCTGTCCTGATTTACGCACTCAGGGACTGTTCTGTCTGGTTCACTGTCGCGTTTACATTTGATAGATTTGTGGCAATCTGTTGCCAAAAGCTGAAAAGTAAACATTGCACAGAAAAAACTGCAGGTTTGATTCTGGGAACAGTGACAGTGCTGAGCTTTGTCAAGAATATTTTCTGGTATTTCATGTTCATAGACGGGTATATGCTAAGTAATTCACCTCGGTTTTGTCAAACTAGTTACGACGTGAGAAGATCCATCACCTGGGGCATAATCGAGTTCACTCACTATTTTGTAACGCCTTTTGTCCCATTTGTACTGATTCTGCTGCTCAATGCTTTAACCATCAGGCATATTCTAGTGAGCAGCCAAGCCCGCAGGAGGCTCCGAACTCAGAGAAATGGAGAGAGTCCCGCAGATCCAGAAATGGAGAGTCGGAGGAAGTCCATGATATTACTTTTCCTTATCTCCGGGAATTTCATTCTCTTGTGGGCATTCTTCCTGGTATATGTTATATGGAATCAATTGGCATGGGTGAACCTGAACTTTAGAACTCCAATTCCAGCTTTGGGAGAAATAGGATACATGCTGCAGATGCTGAGTTGCTGCACAAACACCTGCATTTATGCTGTGACGCAGAGTAAATTCAGAGAACAGCTGAAGATAGTAGCAAAATATCCCTTTACACGGTTTGTTAAATTGATTGTATGACAAGAACTGAACTGGTCCCAGTTTCAACACCTGAGATGTCCACGTGCTTTTTTAATGACATTCCTGTCATCACTGGGTCAGAAATGGGGAAGTTAGTTGATGATTTCACAACATTTGGAGTCATTCCTGACACCTCAGACTTTGAAACAGTTTGCATCTATTTGCAGTGAGACCTGGGCAGCAGACAATTGGACCTGGTAAGCATTAACATTGGGTCCTGAAGAACCTGGTGAAGACCGTAGGTAGGGATATGATCGGCACAACTTGTGGGCCGAAGGGCCTGTTTGTGCTGTAGATGTTCTACGTTCTAACGCCTCAACAAAAGATAATCTAAACATTTCGCTTTGACATCCAAAGGCAATATTATTATGGAATCCCCCAGTGCCAAAGCACTGACCCTCTTACTTATGGACAGAAGCTGAACAGGGACTAGCAAATAAAAAATAAATGCTTAGAAGTTCAGATCCGGCGATCCTGAGACAAACCATCCACTCTCTAAATTATTCTCCCCTCAATCTGGTTTCCATTGTGGGTGCCATCAGCAAAGACATGTGTCAAGTGTGGAAGAGGAAAAGCACAATGTTAAAATGACAGCACGGGCTTATTGGGCCGAAGGACCTGTTTCCCATGCTGTGTTGTTCTTTGTTGTCACTATGCAAACCCTGCCCATCAACAAAATAAAGATCAGACCTATGCTTGGATACTCTGCACTTGTCTGGATGAATGACACTCATAGAACACCCACGTACGTTGACATCTTCCAGGAGAAGCATGTTCTATTACCACACTAAGCATTAATATCTATTTCACTCATCACTTGATGCTCAGTGGCAGCCATGTGTAGCATCTCCAAGTTGCTCTGCCGCGACTAACCAAGGCTCCTTCGACAGCACGTTGCAAACCTGCTAACTTTAGCAAGTGGAAGGACAGGAGTCTGCAGAGACAGGATAATGTGTACAAATGTGGGATCAGACATATGGGAAAGGTACCTCTTGGAACTTCTGCTCTGAACCAATCAGCGTCCTGATTTGGAAATACATCACTGTTTCCTGACGCTCACAGGGTCAAAATGCTTGAACCTCATTTCTAAGAAAAGTGGACGATTCTCACATCACTTTGAGGTTGATTGGCCATGCTAAAATTGTCCCCCGGTGTCCTGAGATGCTTTAGGTTAGAGGGATTAGCGGGCAAAATATGTAGGGATATGGGGGTAGGGCTTGGGTGGAATTGTGTTCGGTGCAGACACGATGGGCTGAATGGCCTCTTTCTGCACTGTAGGGTTCTATGATTCAGATCGACTGCACTGGTTCAAGAAGGATTGTCAGCACAACCTTTTCAATTACAGAAAGGAATGATCAGTGATCCTGAACTCACCACAAAGTCTCACATTCTGTGCAAGAATATTTCTTTTTTTCAAAAGCCTCACTGATTCAGTTTGTCACGAGTGTGTAACTGAACATGGCAATAAGAGCTTTCCTATCAAATGAGAGAAAGGAAATATCATTTGTATGAATTTTTAGAGAATTATAATATGAAATTCTCGCTTCAAACGTCACTTAAACTGACCTCTCAAATCACTAAAAATGTTCACAATAAAAAACAACTCAAATCATTCCCCAATGATATGTAAGATTGACAGAAGCGAATATCCCTGCGACTAGCCAAAGCAATTATCACTTAAACTGACAAATTTCACCAAGATGATGCAAATAGACATTGGCAAAATTGTGTGCAGATACTGCTCTGTGCGTGTGTGTGTGTGTGTGTGTGTGTGTACGTACATGTGTAGATGAGTGTGTGCGTGTCTGTCTGTGTCTGTATCTGTGTGTGTGTCTGTGTGTGATTATGTGTGTGTGTCTGTCTGTCTGTCTATCTGTCTGTGTGTGTGTGCACGTGTCTGTGCGTGTGTGTATGTTTATGTGCATGTGTGTGCCTGTGTGTTTGTGTGTGTGTGTGTCTGTCTCTCTATCTGTGTGTGTGTGTGTGTGTGTGTGTGTGTGTGTTTGTGTGTGTGTATCTGTCTCTCTATCTGTGTGTTTGTGTGTGTGTGCGTGTGTGTGTGTGTCTATCTATCTATCGGTGTGTGTGTGTGTGTGTGTGTGTGTGTGTGTGTGTGTGTGTGCGTGTGTCGGGGGCGGAGCTGGAGGGGTGGGGGTGGGGGCTTTTTCTATTTGGAGATATTTTCTGTTCATTCCAAACATCTTTTTATTCAGAAAAAACATCTGAAAGAACATTACAAATACTGAAAAATGACGCTCACAAACGTTCTTAGACGATGGATGGTCAAGCGGAATTACATTTCAAAACACCCATCATGCAAGGAAACCATCGGACTCTCTTCACCAAAATGAAAAATGGCCACAGCCCAGTCTTCTCTCACTAGGAGACCAGTTACCAGCGGTGTACCACAGGGGTCAGTGCTGGGTCCTCTGCTGTTTGTGATTTTGTATCAATGAATCGGAGGAGGGGACTGAGGGGCGGGTCAGTATGTTTGCTGATGACACCAAGATTGGTGAAGTAGTGGTGACGTGGAGGGCTGTTGTCGGCTGCAAAGAGTCATTGATAGGATACAGATCTGGGCCAAAAATGTCAGATGGAGTTTAACCCTGATTAGTGTGAGGTGATTCATCTTGGTAGGGCAAATTTAAATGCGGATTACAGGGTGAAAGGCAGGGTTCTGAGGAATCAGGAGGAACAGAGAGATCTTGGAGTCCATATCCACAGATCTCTGAATGTTGCCACTCAAGTGGGTAGAGCTGTGAAGAAGGCTTATCGTGTATAAGTGTTCATTAACAGGCGGTTTGAGTTTAGGAGCCATAGGGTTATGCTGGACCATTAGAGGACCTTGGTGAGACCACATTTGGGATATTGTGTGCAGTTCTGGTCACCTCACTATAAGGAGGATGTGGAAGCATTGGAGAGAGGAGATTTACCAGGATGCTGCCTGGTTTGGAGGGTAGGTCTTATGAGGAAAGGTTGAGGGAGCTGGTTTTTTTCTCTTTCGAGTGAAGGATGAGGAGAGGAGACTTAATAGAGGTTTATAAGATGATGAGAGGGATTGATAGAGTGGACGTTCAGAGACTATTTCCTCAGGTGGATGTAGCTGGTACTAGGGGGCATAGCTATAAGGGTCATGGTGAGAGATATAGGAGGGATGTCCGAGATAGGTTCTTTACTCTGAGAGTGGTTGGGGTATGGAATGCACTGCCTGCTGTGATAGTGGAGTCGGACACTAGGAATTTTCTTTCGGTTATTGGATAGGCACATGGAGCACACCAGAATGATAGGGAGTGGGATCTATTGATCTTGGTATTGGACAAAGTTCAGCGTAACATCGTAGACTGAAGGTCCTATACTGTACTGTACTGTTCGGTGTTCTATGTTTTTAGAGAGAGATTGATTCAACGAGAGAGTTGGAGTGATTGATAGATAGAGATGGATAGATTGAAACACAAATGGCAACATCAAGACGGACATGGGTAGACCGAGAGAAATGTGGATAGATCGAGAGAGCGAGACAGAGAGAACTTGAGCGAAACGATAGAGAGACAGATGTGGATAGAAGGAGCAAGTGATGCATGGATCGATTGAGAGATATCGATTGATAGATTGAGAGATAGATGAACAGAGATTGCGAGAAGGATGGATAATTGAACGTACCTACTGCGCAGTAGGTAGTTCCATGTGCTGCCTGCGCACTGTGGATGTAAACAGAGCTTGGTGTAGACACGCACTAAGATGGCATTCGGATTAAAGTGATACTGCACACGTTTCTCCATTAATCTGGGGGTTGGTACATTGCGTCACTACAAATAATGTCCATTTTGACCCCAGGAAGAAGCAGAAAACAGCTCGGATGATTGTCTCACTTCAGAGTGAGGAATGGGTCTGACCCAGAGCACGTAAACCAACACCAAGAGTGCCTCACAGCTGATGAACAAATTCATTCCTGCAATGTAGACGGAGCGTCTCTCCCACATGCCCAGTTTTTGATGCACGGATACGACTTATCTCCCTGTAGTTTCTAACAATTACCCTGGTCCCTTGGAATTTACCGATCACATCTTCAGATTCTCCAAACCGACGGTGACCGGGACATGGGTCAATCTGTCCAGCTCCCAGAAAACATGGCCTCGACTTTGCCACGTTTTATCATGGCAGCTGAATTCACTATTGTGGTGGAGATTTTCCATTCAGTGATGTGAGACTGAATGCTTCATGGTTACACGTGTTTATTCCGGTCATTCCATTTTATCGCGATTAACACTGAGATACTAAATCACCAGTTTTGTAAATCAACACCCGTGTCTCAGAAATATAGAATGATATTTAAGAATTGCACCAATGGCCACCATGTTCCCTTCGGCGCCCTTGTTACAACTAAACAGGAACAATTAAAGTCCACTTTATTTTGATAGGCTTGAGTTGGGTTTAAATGGGGTCAACTGAACCCGTTTGTTCAGTGATGGGTAATTAATGAGAACCTCCACGGGCGCCAACAGTGCCACAGGATGGTTTCCGCCTTCCACTAATAAGGATCTCGTTACAATCTGTTCTCCAATAGTGCAGTTGGTAGCGCCACCTCGCAGGCAAATGTTAACAGCTGCTCCAGAGAGAAGGATAGAGGAGATCAGAATTGAAGAATAGATGACAATCTTCCAATGATCGGCGGCCAAAGCCATCCAAGACCTTAGGACGGTCGTGCTCGCCCCCGAAAGCACACGCGAGCTCGAGGCGGCTCGGGCGTGCGGTGGGATCCCGTCCGAGCGTTCCCCTGTTCAGACAGAATTTCACATTGGCCTGAAGCCGAGACCCCCCTCCCCGGGTCAGGTGCCCCACAGCGCGAGCCGCCTCGCGGAAATGACCTCCGTGCCTTTTTCCAGCGCGCGGAGGCGTTTCCTGTGCGGGCTGCTGCTGCACACCTTTCACTACCGCGTCCTCGCCCGTCGCCCGGACACACCTTGGCGGGCCTTGTTGCCGCCGGGTGGCGGAGATCCCCGATGGAGGTCCCTCTACGGAGGGATCTCCCCCAATTACCTCGGGGACCTGGGGTGGTTGGTGCTGCACGCAGCAGTGCCACACAACAGGAGGACTCACTGATTCGCGGACTCCCGAGACTCTTCTTTCTGTGGCCTCGAGGAGTCCGTGGACCACGTCTACGTTTTGTGTTATAGATTGCACTCCCTTTTTGATTTTCTGAAGAACCTTTTATCGATGTTCTGTTTGCATTTCAGTTCCACTCTCCTAATCTACGGACATCCGGTGCGGAGAGGGGAGGGTCGGGATGCCGACCTCCTCGTGAACCTGCTCCTGGGCCTGGCGAGACGCGCCATCAACAGGTCCAGGCAGCGGGCGATCGACGGGACCGTCCGTCCCTACTGCCTGCCCCTCTACCGCGGCTACGTTCGCGGCCGGGTGTCCCTGGAGAGGGAACACGCGGTGTCCGCGGGCACAGTCGAGGCGTTCCGTGCCCGTTGGTCACCGTAGGGGCTGAGGTGCCTTATAGACCCCGACAATCACATTTTCATTTGGCTTGTCTTAAGTTTCCTTTGTATGTTTTGTTTCCGTTCGGGCTGTTCCCCCTCCTTTTGGGGAGCCACCCCCCTTTTTCTTTGTCTGAATACCTGTTCTAATTCTCGCATTGAAACAGATGGATATCAGTCCACGAGATCCTCTGTTATCACGAACCATGCGTTGTCTGTTCTTCCTCTGAGTCTCACTAGCGAGTCTCTGTTCAGTTAATTCAACTTTGGTTTTCGTTCCCAACCAATTACAATCCTGTCTGGAGACAATACACATCTCTTTAACCTGTGTTCAGTGCTCCTTCCATTCACATTGTCGGCCACTTTAAGGGTTGAACAGCAGGTTAGGTGTAAAGGTTCGCATTCTAATCATTAATCTTGAAACTATCTGTCCTTTAGATGCTCTGTCTGAGGCCAGAACTTTCCACTCACCTGACGAAGGGACAAACCCAAAAAGCTTGTGAGTTTACCATCAAATAAATCGGTTGGACTTAAACCTGGTGTTGTCAGGCTTTCTACAATACATTGTTGGCAAGTGTCCGATACAGTTGGTAATGCAATCACTGAAATAAATTATTCAAATTAAGACAAATAAAATTTATTCTTATATGTATTCTTAATTTTAACCTGTCACAATTACACAGAAAGTAATGCAGCACATATTTTGTATCTGTCTTTATGACTGAATGAATGTTATGAGTTGCATGCAATTGTCAAATTAGTTTCCGAAGAACTGTGGACAAAGTAATAGACATATGAATGGAGTCAATGATTTTATTTCACAAAATCAAACATCCCCTCCAGTACTTAGAAAAATGTGGACGAAGGCAAAGATCAAAGCCGTCACAATTAATGATGAAGTTGGAATTGATTTCAAATGCTGAGTTAAATAACTGTGCATATCATGAGTAAATTTGGCAGGCAAAGTAAAGCAGCTGAGGTATGCTTAGGCATACAAGATGATCAGAGGATTAGGTAGGGTGGATAGTGAGAGCCTTTTTCCTCGGATGGTGGTGGCTAACATGAGGGGATATAGCTTTAAATTAAGGGGTGGTAATTATAGGACAGAGGTAGGTTCTTTACTCAGAGGGTAGTAAGGGCGTGGAATGCCCTGCCTGCAGCAGTTGTGGACTCGCCAACTTTAAGGGCGTTCAAATGGTCAGTGGATAGGCATATGCATAACATTGGAATAGTTTAGGTTAGAGGGTCATTAGATTGGTTCCACTGGTCGACGCAACATGGACTGTTACATGTGTTGATGTTTTGTCTCTCTTACTCCACAGGTGTGTCGGTCCACCTTGTTGTCTAATGAGGGGCATGCACACGGTGGGTCGTGCGTGGGCTGCTCTTGGATGTTTCGGGAGTGGCCTAGTACCTCGAGTCGTGTTGTGTGCTTAAAAATGGACTAGCAGATGGGCACCACAACAGCTCAGTGACTATCACTGCTAGCTGTGCAAATACATGGATTTGGGCCGGTGTCTGTGGGAGTTAGCGCATTCTCCCTGTGGTTGCGTGGGTTTCCTCCGGGTGCTCCGGTTTCCCCCCAAACCCCAAAGGTGTGCTCTTAGGTGTAACAAATTGTCACTAAATTTTTCTCCCCTAAATCTGGTTTCCAATGGGGGTACCATAAGCATAGGCACGGGTCAAGGGAGGTGTAGGAAAAATGTATTGTTAAGATGGCGGCCCCGGCTCGTTGGGCCGAAGGGCCTGTTTCCCGTGCTGTGTTGTTCTTTGTTCTTTTTTCTTCTAAAACTTTCCAACCTATGTACCCTTAAAAATACATTATTGACTTAATTTTCTCTGACATTTGTTGTGCAACGTCAAGTTGTTCCTGAAGGAAGTATTTGTAATTCTGTAAAATTGTAAATATTCCCATTTGTGTTTCCGCTCTCTCGCTGCTACACTTTTATTTGGTGTTGAAACTCTGACTCTAATTTCAGATTGGTGAAATGTTTACTTACTGTGCAGCTCTTCGAAGACAGATATAAATGTGCGTAATTAATGGAGTGAATCTTCTCTCCCATCCTGAGTTCCACCAGCCTCTGACTTTTCATGGGTTTTGTGATGCTAGGAGAACAAAACAAAAAGTAACACAAAGCACTGCACAGGAACAGGCCTTTCGGCCTGTGCCGATCATGAGAACCTTTTTTCCTTGGGTGGAAATGGCTAACACGAGGGGACATAGCTTTAAATTAAGGGGTCGTAATTGTAGGATGGATGTCAGAGGTAGGTTATTTACTCAGAAGGTAGTAAGGGTGTGGAATGCCCTGCCTGCAGCAGTTGTGGACTCGCCAACTTTAAGGGCGTTCAAATGGTCAGTGGATAGGCATATGGATAACATTGGAATAGTTTAGGTTAGAGGGTCATTAGATTGGTTCCACTGGTCGGCGCAACATCGAGGGCCGAAGGGCCTGTACTGCGCTGTAATGTTCTAAGTTCTATGATGTCTGCCTAAACTAAAACCGATAACACTTACGGAGCCTCTACCCTTCCATTCCCACCCTATTCATGTATTTGTCTAGTTTCCCCTTAAATGCTGCTATTGTACCTGGTCCCACCGCCTCCCCAATGTGTTCCAGGTATTCATCACCCTCTCTGTGTAAAACAAAACTTGACTCACACTCCTCCTCTACACTTTCCCCTCACGGACTTTAAACCCAAGCCCCTCACACTTGAATTTTCTACTATAGGAAAGAATATCTGACTATCCACTCTGCCACTCATAATCTTGTGGACCTCTATCAGCTCACCCCTCGTGCCAGTGAGAACAACCCGAGCTGATCCAACCTCTCAAAGAACAAAGAACAACACAGAACATAAGAACATAAGAACATGAGTAGGCGATCTAGCCCTTCGAGCCTGCCCCGCCATTCTATAAGATCATGGCTGATCTGACATCAAACAACCCCTTCGGCACAACGAGCCCACGCCGCCATTTTAACATTGTGAGTGCCCTCTTCTACCCATGACAGGAAGGAAGGACGTGGAGGCTTTGAAGAGGGTGCAGAGGAGGTTTACCAGGATGTTGCCTGGTATGGAGGGGAGGTCCTATGAGGAGAGACTGAGGGATTTGGGGTTGTTTTCGCTGGAAAGAAGGAGGCTAAGAGGGGATCCTATTGAAACGTATAAGATGATTAGAGGTTTAGATAGGGTGGATAGTGATAGCCTTTTTCCTCGGATGGAGAAAGCTAGCACGAGGGGGCATGGCATTAAATTAAGGGGGGGGTAGTTATAGGACGGATGTCAGGGGTTGGTTCTTTACCCAGAGGGTGGTGAGGGACTGGAATGCCCTGCCTGCTGCAGTTGTAAATGCGCCTAGTTTGGGGGCGTTTAAGAGATCTGTGGATAGGTTTATGGACAAAAAGGGATTGATTTAGATTAGTGGGTCAGTGTTTTTTTAAAAAAAACTGGTCGGCGCAACATCGTGGGCCGAAGGGCCTGTTCTGCGCTGTAATGTTCTATGTTCTATGTTCTATGACCTTTGTCTACGCCTATTGGACTCCACAATAAAGGAACCATAACCAGGTTGAGGGACTCCTAATTTAGGAACAATTTGTTAACACCAATGGCTCTCTTCATAGCTAATCCACTCCAGACTAGGAAACGCCCTAGTAAGCCTTTTGTGGTACCCTCTCCAAAACATTCACACCCCTGTGGTTATGTGCTGACCAGAATTGCACAAAATATTCAAAATCAGGCAGAACTGAGTTGGCAGAATAGGCCAATTTTTATACCCAACGCTGAAAGCAAGCATGCCATATTCTTTCTTGATTATCTTATCCACCTGCTTTGTCACTTTCTGTGAACATGTGCACCCAGATCTCTTTCACTGTCAATACTCCTGAAGGTTCTATCCTAAATTCTATCTTACGTGCATTGGATCTTCCAAAATGCATTATCTGTTTTTTGTGTGTGTGCGTGTGTTCCTGGAGACTGTTTAAAATTCAGGTCTATTCTGCAGACAGTCATTGTGTCACATGTTATTCAGCTAAAGGTTTGTAAAGGAAAGTTAAATATCGATTGCAGTTATCGAGTTATTCCTGTGATGGCGGTATTGGGGTTTGTTTACACAAGAATGTTCTGAGGGATGTTGATTAATCGGGTGTTTTGATGATTTAGTCAACATTTCGGACTGGTTCTGCAGCAGACTAAAAAAAACGAGTTGGAGCTTGGATTTATTGGTTTAATTTAGGAAATTTAGAAGGTTTCTGAAAGCGCTACACTTCTATTTGACAGCTCCAAGCCTAAATACAGACATGGTTCAAATATAGACAAAAAAGGTGGAGTCCAGAGGTGGGGTGAGAGTGACAACCCTTGACATCAAGGCCGCATTCGATCGAGTGCGGCGATCAGCAGTCTTAACAAAACTGGAAGAAGTGATTTTCAGGGACAAACTCTCCGTTGGTTTGAAGTCATAACTGCCACATGGGAAGGTGGTTGTGGTTGTAGAGGAGACTGGGTCTGTACTCGTTGGAGTTTAGAAGGATGAGGGGGGATCTTATAGAGACGTATAAGATAATGAAGGGGGTGGAGGGGGTAGAGGTAGAGAGATTCTTCCCACTTAGAAAGGACAGCAGGACTAGAGGGCACAGCCTCAAGGTTAGGGGAGGGCAGTTCAGATCAGAGTTGAGGAGGAACTTCTTCACACAAAGGGTCATAGAACGCTACAGAGCAGAAAGAGGACCTTTGACCCATCAAGTCTGCGCCAAACACAATCCAACCCAGGCCCTACCCTGATATCCCTACGTATTATGCCCACTAATCCCTCCAGCCTACGCATCCCTAGACACTAAGGGGCAATTTCTTAGCATGGCCAATCAACCTAACCTGCACATCTTTGGACTGTGGGAGGAAACCGGAGCACGCGGAGGAAACCCACGCAGACATGAGGAGAATGTGCAAACTCCACACAGACAGTGACCCGGGAATCGAACCCAGGTGGTGAATCTTTGGAATTCGCTGCCCGTTGAAGTAGTGGAGGCTACCTCGCTTAATATATTTAAGTCACGGGTAGATAGGCTTCTGATAGACAAGGGAATTAAGGGTTATGGAGAGAAAGCGGGAAAGTGGAACTGAGCCACTTCAGATCAGCCATGATCTTATTGAATGGCAGGGCAGGCTCGAAGGGTTGGATGGCCTACTCCTGCTCCTATTTCTTATGTTCTTATGTAGGAGACATTAATCTCAGCTCCAGGATATATATGCAGGCATCTCTCAGGGGGGTGTGTCCCAGGTATAAGTATCTACAACCACACCAGTTGCTTCATCAATGACTTTCTTTCTGTCATGAGGTCAGAAGCGAGGATGTTCGAAGATGACAGCCCCATTCAGGAATCCTCACATACTGGAGCAGTCCAAATTCAAATGCAACAAGATTTGGGGGACTTGGTCTGACACGTTGCAAGTGACATTCACGACACAAATGCCACAAAATTGTCTTTAACAATAAGAGGCAATCTCACCTCTTGACATTCAAAAGTCTTGCATTCACTGAATACCCCACTGTTAACATCCTTGGTGTTCCTCCTGAGAACAAATTCAACTGGAATCGCCAAATCAACACAATGTCGAAAATAATAGATCAAAGGCTAGGAATGTTGTAGTGAGTAACTCAGCTCCAGATCTCACCCCCCCCACCCCACTCTAAAGCCTGCTCTCCATGTACAGTGCATAAGTCAGGAGTATGACAGAATACTCCCCACTTATCTGGATGACTGCAGCTCCAACCACACACAAGAAGCTTGACGCCACTCTGGACAAAGAAGATCATTTGATTGGCATCCTATTTACAATCTTCCACTCCCTCCACACTGGACACTCAGTAGCAACAGTGTGTACTACCTACAAGATATTCTGCAAAAAAAATCACAAAGATTCCTAACACATTATCTTCCGCCTGTTTATTGTACACTGAGGGAAAATTTAGTATTACATCAAATAGAGTTTCAAGGAGCACAAAATACATACACATGTCATTCGGCCCAAAGCACATCCCACTGTTCACGTTCTATCCCAATCTGGTCCACTCCATTTGATCTCCTCCCAAATCTGTCCTTGTTTCCTTTTCCATAATTGGTAATTGGATCAGGAATTGGCTAGCAGATAGGAGACAGAGGGTGGTGGTTGATGGTAAATATTCGTCATGGAGTTCGGTTACGAGTGGTGTGCCTCAGGGATCTGTTTTGGGGCCACTGCTGTTTGTAATTTTTATTAATGATCTGGATGAGGGTATAGTTGGGTGGATTAGTAAGTTTGCTGATGACACCAAAGTCGGAGGTGTGGTAGATTGTGAGGAAGGGTGTCAGAGTTTGCAGGGTGACTTAGAAAGGTTGCAGAGCTGGGCCGCGAGGTGGCGGATGGAGTTTAATGTGGAGAAGTGTGAGGTAATTCATTTCGGTAGGAATAACAGATGTGTTGAGTATAGGGCTAACGGGAGGACTTTGAATAGTGTGGAGGAGCAGAGGGATCTAGGTGTATGTGTACATAAATCCCTGAAAGTTGGGAATCAAGTATATAAGGTTGTTAAGAAGGCATACGGTGTCTTGGCGTTTATTGGTAGGGGGATTGAATTTAGGAGTCGCAGCGTCATGTTGCAACTGTACACAACTCTGATGCGGCCGCACTTGGAGTATTGTGTGCAGTTCTGGTCCCCACATTACAGGAAGAATGTAGAGGCTTTGGAGAGGGTGCAGAGGAGGTTTACCAGGATGTTGCCTGGTATGGAGGGGAGATCCTACGAGGAGAGACTGAGAGATTTGGGGTTGTTTTCGCTGGAAAGAAGGCGGCTAAGAGGGGACCTTATTGAAACATATAAGATGATTAGAGGTTTAGACAGGGTGGATAGTGATAGCCTTTTTCCTAGGATGGAGAAAGCTAGCACGAGGGGGCACGGCTTTAAATTAAGGGGGGGTAGTTATAGGACTGATGTCAGGGATAGGTTCTTTACCCAGAGGGTGGTGAGGGACTGGACTGCCCTGCCAGCTGCAGTTGTAAATGCGCCTAGTTTGGGGGCGTTTAAGAGATCTGTGGATAGGTTTATGGACGTAATGGGATTGGTTTAGATTAGTGGGTTAGTGTTGTTTTTTTTAAAAAGCTGGTCGGCGCAACATCGTGGGCCGAAGGGCCTGTTCTGCGCTGTAATGTTCTATGTTCTATGTTCATATATGATGTAACTCAGAATGTGGACGTTCTATGATAACAATGCGGAAAGAGGAAATATCTGGGTGTTGATTCTTGTCAGAATTGAACAACTAGAACAATAATATGGAGAGAAGAGAGAAATGGAAGTGTGTTTCACTTCTGGCGGCATCAGATTCCAGTGCAAAATCTGAAACTTTACTCTTCAGTTATGTAAGACCTTGGTTAGGCAGGCACAGTTGGTAATACGATCATTGAACTAATTAATTCGTATTAGTAAGAGACCTAAAGGCAAACAAAGTTTGGGAAAACTCTTAATTTGGAACTATAAGTATACACGATGAAATTCAGTTATACATTTTAGCTGCCTCATTGAATTGATGTTCTCAGCTGCATGTAATTGTTAATATAGATTTCGAAGAACAGTGGACAAAATTGCAGACATAGGAGGAGAGTTTTTTTTTTCAGGAAATGAAAGGTTCTCTGCAGTACTTAGAAATATGGCTACTTGGGCGTGTGGACAAAAATAAAGATAAAAACCTTTATAATTAATTGAGAATTTGGGATTGCTCTCAAATGCTCGGTGAAATAACGATGTGTATCATGAGCAAATTCAGCAGAAGAAATAAAATAGCAAAATAAATTTTCTCATTGCTGAATATTCACAAATATTACGCCTGAGAGACAACAGATGTGCTGGTTTAATGTGAAATATTGCTTCTAGCCTTGGAAAGAACGGTTAAACTAGCCAGAATATTTTGTGCAGAGTAATCATAAAATGTAATTGATTAACGAAACCGAAAATTGTCAATTTGATGATGGCCAATAAAAACATGTTCAATTGAGTTACAGTTACATGGGACACTTAACAGGGCAAATAGTTACAAGCAATTGTCCCAAAGCACCTTCATGAAACCAGAAGGGAATGGGATAGCTTGATCTTGGGATTGGACATCGTTCGGCACAACATTGAGGGCCGAAGGGTCTGTACTGTGCTGTAATTTTCTATGTTCTAGACACAATAATTACTTTTTTAACATTATCCATAATTTCATTGACGGAGCACAGTGATTTAGGTGTTGACAATGAATTTCAAAGTGAATAAGTCTACGATTGAACTGTCAAATGTGCTGCTATCTGACAAGTTTTAATGTCCAGTGGGAGTGTTAGTGAGTGAGTGAATGTTAGTGAAGAAGTGACAGGGCAGAATGAGTACTATCCGGAATTTGAATGTGTCGGATATGAAGGATGGCTGATGGTGAGATTGTAGCTGGACAGGGTGTCGAGGTGCCTGTTGGTGAGCATGTAGATGGGTAGAGTTCTCTCTCCGTGAAGTGTAATTTGATCCTGGCGCAGTCAGAGCGGTGTGTGTGTGTGTGTGTGTGTGTGTGTGTGTGTGTGTGTGTGTGTGTGTGTGTGTGTGTGTGTGTGTGTGTGTGTGTGTGTGTGTGTGTGGTGGGATGGGTGTTGCCTCAGTGTATAAGGAGGTAACTGCATCAGATCGGATTGGTGAGTAACTGGGTGAGTCAGAGATTTGCGTCCAAGAGAATATGATATGGGCAGATTTTTGGGGAGTAGGTAGTTTCTCGTGAGGGGTATTTTGGGCAGATTCAGTGATCAGGAGGAAGTCACTGACAAGTGGGGGAGTCGGGTTGCCCATATAGAACCATAGAAAATTACAGCTCAGAAACAGGTCGTTTGACCCTTCTTCTCTGTGCCAAACAATTTTTTGCCTAGTCCCACTGACCTGCACTTGAACCATCTTCCTCCACATCCATGAACCCGTCCAAGTTTTTCTTAATTGTTAAAAGTGACCCCACATTTACCACTTTATCTGGCAGCACATTCCACACTCCCACCACTCTCTGCGTGAAGAAGCCCCCCCCCCACCCCAACACCCAATATTCCCTTTAAACTTTTGCCCTTTCATCCTTAACCCATGCCCCCTGTTTTTTTTTCTCTCCCCAAGCTTCAGTGGAAAAAGCCTGCTTGCATTCACTCTATCTATACCCATCAAAATCTTACACACTGCTATCAAATCTCCCCTCATCTTCTGTGCTCCAGGGAATAAAGTCCTAACCTATTCAATCTCTCTCTGTAACTCAGCTTCTCAAGTCCCGGCAACATCCTTGTGAACCTTCTCTGCACTCTTTCAACCTTATTTACATCCTTCCTGTAATTAGGTGACCAAAACTGCGCACAATGCTCTAAATTCAGCCTCACTAATGCCTTATATAACCTTACCACAACATTACAACTTTTATACTCGATACTCCGATTTATAAAGGCCAATGTACCAAAAGCACTCTTTAGGACCCTATCCACCTGTGATGTCACTTTTAGGGAATTCTGCACCTGTATTCCCAGATCCCTCTGTTCAACTGCACTCTTCAGAGTCCTAACTTTTACCCTGTGCATTCTACTTTGGTTTGTCCTTCCAAAGTGCAATACCTCACAATTACCTGCGTTAAATTCCATTTGCCATTTTTCAGCCCATTTTTCTCGTTGGTCCAAATCCCTCTGCAAGCTTTGAAAACCTTCCTCACTGTCCACTACACCTCCAATCTTTGTATCAGCAAATTTGCTGATCCAATTGACCACATTATCATCCAGATCATTGATATAGATGACAAACAACAATGGACCCAGCACTGATCCCTGCGGCACACCACTCGACAAAGCCTCCACTCAGAGAAGCAATCCTCCACTACCACTCGCTGGCTTCTTCCATTGAGCCAGTGTCTAATCCAATGTACAACCTCCCCATGTCTACCTAGCGACTGAACCTTCCTAACTAACCTCCCATGGGAAGAGGAAGAGGGGAAAGAAGCAGTTGGGGGGACAATCCCCTGGGGCTGTTCCCCTCCAAAATAGGTTTTCGGTCCTGGAGGCTACAGTTGAGGAGAAATCAACTGGGGATAGCCAAAGGGAGCAGGTCTCTGGGGGTGAGCCTATTGGCAAGCCTCAGGTGGTTAGGGGTAAGAGATTGGGCCTCGTGATTGGGGACTCCACAGTTATGGGGACGGATAGGAGAGTTGGAGGTAAGGGTAGGGACTCAGGGCTGGTGTGTTGCCTACCAGGGGCTGGGGTCCGGGATGTATCGGACAGAGTATTCAGGACTCTTAGGGGAGAGGGAGATCAACCCCAAGTTATAGTTCATGTGGGGACACATGACATAGGGAGATTAAGGGAAGGGGATATTAAGCAAAGATTTATGGAGTTGGGGTGGAAACTAAAGGCAAAGTCTGAAAGAGTAGTTATATCTGGACTCTTGCCTGCGCCACGGGATAGTTTAGAGAGGAATAGAGAGAGGGAAAGTTTGAACTCGTGGCTGAGGGGATGGTGCAGGAGGGAGGGGTTCAGGTACTTGAGCAATTGGGGCTCATTCTGGGGAAGGTGGGACCTCTATAAGAGGGATGGTCTACACCTGAACCAGAGGGGAATCAATATCCTGGGGGGTAAATTTGCAAAGGCGATGCAGGAAGGTTTAAACTGATTCGGAGGGGGGGAGGGATAGTGAGGAAAGGGGGTGAAAGTGAGGGGGGCACAGTTGGGGAATGCAAGGCACGGCATAGTGGAGGTGGGGCGGAGCAGGGTTTGAAATGTGTGTACTTTAATGCGAGGAGTATTCGCAATAAAGTGGATGAACTTGCAGCGTGGATCAGTACCTGGGACTTTGATGTTGTGGCCATTTCAGAGACATGGATAGAGCAGGGTCAGGAATGGTTGTTGCAGGTTCCGGGGTACAAATGCTTTAGTCGGAGTAGAGATGAAGGTAGAAGGGGGGGTGGGGTAGCATTGCTAGTCAAGGACTGTATCACAGTGTCGGAGAGGAAGTTTGATGAGGACTTGTCAGTTGAGGTAGTATGGGCGGAGATTAGAAATAGGAGAGGAGAGGTCACCCTGTTGGGAGTCTTTTATAGACCTCCTAAAAGTTCTAGAGAGGTTGAGGAAAGGATTGCGGAGACAATCCTGGTTAGGAGTGAAAGTAATAGGGTAATTGTTATGGGGGACTTTAACTTTACGAATATTGATTGGAATTGCTATAGTTCTAGCTCGCTAGAGGGGTCAGTGTTTGTACAAAGCGTGCAGGAAGGTTTTTTGACTCAGTATGTAGATAGGCCAACTAGAGGTGAGGCGATATTGGATTTGGTGCTGGGAAATGAGCCAGACCAGGTGCTAGACTTGGAAGTTGGTGTGCATTTTGGTGATAGTGACCACAATTCGGTTACGTTCACCTTAGTGATGGGAAGGGATAGGCATGAACCTCGGGTCAGTAGTTTTAGCAGGGGTAAGGGCAATTATGAGGCTATTAGGAGTGAATTAGGAAGCATAGATTGGACTAGGAGATTACAGGGACTGGGAACGTCCGAAATGTGGAGTTTTTTCAAGGAGCAGCTACTGCGAGTCCTTGATAGGTATGTCCCTGTCAGGCATGGAGGATTTGGTAGATCTAGGGAACCGTGGTGCACTAAAAGAGTTGAGTCGATGCTTAAAAAGAAAAAGGAGGCTTATGTTCGGATGAGATTGCAGGGCTCAGATAGTGCACTAGAAAGCTTTAGATTGGCGAGGAGGGAGTTGAAGAGTGAGTTGAGAAGGGCTAAAAGAGGACATGAGAAGACTTTGGCTGATAGGATTAAGGAGAATCCTAAGGCGTTCTATAGGTATGTCAAGAACAGAAGGTTGGTCAGGGCAAGATTAGGGCCAGTTACAGACAGCAGGGGGAAGTTGTGTGTGGAACCGGAGGAGATTGGAGAAGTATTGAACCAATATTTCTCTTCGGTGTTCACGCAGGGGGACATGAATATAGCTGAGGAGGACATTGGGTTGCAGGAGTGTAAAATAGACAGTATTACGGTTGATAAGGGGGATGTGCTGGAAATTCTTGAGGGGCTGAAAATAGAGAAGTCCCCTGGTCCGGATGGGATCTACCCTAGGATTCTCTGGGATGCTAGAGAGATGATTGCAGAGCCTCTGGCTCTGATCTTCCGGTCGTCATTGGTCTCTGGTGTAGTCCCGGAGGATTGGAGGATAGCGAATGTTGTCCCATTGTTTAAGAAGGGGAACAGAGACTTTGCCGGGAATTATAGACCCGTGAGTCTTACTTCTGTTGTGGGCAAGGTTTTAGAAAAAATTATTAGGGATAGGATTTATAGTTATTTGGAGTGTAATGAATTGATTAGAAATAGTCAGCATGGTTTTGTAGCGGGTAGGTCGTGCCTTAATAACCTTATTGAGCTTTTTGAGAAGGTGACCAAAGAGGTGGATGGGGGCAAGGCAGTTGACGTGGTATATATGGATTTTAGTAAGGCGTTCGATAAGGTTCACCATGGTAGGCTTCTGCAGAAAATGCAGATGTATGGGATTGTGGGTAATCTAGGAAGTTGGATCAGGAATTGGCTATCAGATAGGAGACAGAGGGTGGTGGTTGATGGTAAATATTCATCATGGAGTTCAGTTACAAGTGGTGTGCCTCAGGGATCTGTTTTGGGGCCACTGTTTTAGGCGGCTAAGAGGGGATCTTATAGAAACATATAAGATGATTAGAGGTTTAGATAGGGTGGATGGTGATAGCCTGTTTCCTCGGATGGAGAAAGCTAGCACGAGGGGGCATGGCTTTAAATTAAGGGGGGGTAGTTATAGGACGGATGTCAGGGGCAGGTTCTTTACCCAGAGGGTGGTGAGGGACTGGAATGCCCTGCCTGCTGCAGTTGTAAATGCGCCTAGTTTGGGGGCGTTTAAGAGATTGGTGGATAGGTTTATGGACGAAAAGGGATTGGTTTGGATTAGTGGGTCAATGTTTTTTTTAAAAATAAGACTGGTCGGCGCAACATTGTGGGCCGAAGGGCCTGTTCCGCGCTGTAATGTTCTATGTTCTATGTTCTATGTTCTATGTTGTTTGTAATTTTTATTAATGATCTGGATGAGGGTATAGTTGGGTGGATTAGTAAATTTGCTGATGACACCAAAGTTGGAGGTGTGGTAGATTGTGAGGAAGGGTGTCATAGTCTGCAGGGAGACTTAGATAGGTTGCAGAGCTGGGCCGAGAGGTGGCGGATGGAATTTAATGCGGAGAAGTGTGAGGTAATTCACTTTGGTAGGAGCAACAGATGTGTCGAGTATAGGGCTAACGGGAGGACTTTGAATAGTGTGGATGAACAGAGGGATCTAGGTGTATGTGTACATAGATCCCTGAAAGTTGGGAATCAAGTAGATAAGGTTGTTAAGAAGGCGTACGGTGTCTTGGCGTTTATTGGTAGGGGGATTGAATTTAGGAGTCGCAGCGTCATGTTGCAACTGTACACTACTCTAGTGCGGCCGCACTTGGAGTACTGTGTGCAGTTCTGGTCCCCGCATTACAAGAAGGATGTGGAGGCGTTGGAGAGGGTGCAGAGGAGGTTTACTAGGATGTTGCCTGGTATGGTGGGGAGGTCCTCTGAGGAGAGACTGAGGGATTTAGGGTTGTTTTCGTTGGAAAGAAGGCGGCTAAGAGGGGATCTTATTGAAACATATAAGATGATTAGAGGTTTAGATAGGGTGGATAGTAATAGCCTTTTTCCTCGGATGGAGAAAGCTAGCACGAGGGGGCATGGCTTTAAATTAAGGGGGGGTAGCTACAGGACGGATGTCAGGGGTAGGTTCTTTACCCAGCGGTTGGTGAGGGATTGGAATGCCCTGCCTGCTGCAGTTGTAAATGCGCCTAGTTTGGGGGCGTTTAAGAGATCTCTGGATAGGTTTATGGACGAAAAGGGATTGGTATAGGCTAGTGGGTCATTGTTTTTGTAACTGGTCGGCGCAACATCGTGGGCCGAAGGGCCTGTTCTGCGCTGTAATGTTCTATGTTCTATGTTCTATGGGGGATCTTGTCAAAGGCCTTTCTGAAATCCAGGTACATAAGAACATAAGAAATAGGAGCTGGAGTAGGCCATCTAGCCGTTCGAGCCTGCCCCACCATTCAATAAGATCATGGCTGATCTGAAGTGGATCAGTTCCACTTTCCCACTCTCTCCCCTTAATTCCCCTGTCAATCAGAAACCTATCTACCCGTGACTTAAATATATTCAGCGAGGCAGCCTCCACCACTTCAATGGGCAGAGATTTCCAGAGACTCACCACCCTTTGAGTGAAGTTCCTCCTCAACTTTGATCTAAACTGCACCCCCCCCCCTTATTTTGAGGTTGTGCCCTCTAGTTCTGATTGTGAAGAAGGGACAGAGCAGAATGAGTACTGTCATGAGTTTGAATGGGTAGGATACAACATATGTAGGATAGGTAGACAGCATCCACCGCCTTCTCTTCATCCACTTTCCTGGTGACCTCCTCGATAAACTCTAATAGATTGGTCAAACATGACTTACCACGCACAGAGCCATGTTGACTCTCCCTAATAAGTCCCTGTCTATCCAAAAGTGTTCATTGTGTTTGTACAGGAGGCTGACCACATATCTCATCGCAGCTGTTTCAAACATGGACAAAATAACTGAAATCCATCTGTAATTAGGGAGTGAGTAACTTTGATATCTGTTCAGCATTTTACAAAATGTAGCCCTTGCAAAACAGGAGAGAATGGGATTCAGCAATGGGAGACCTCCGGTAATTGGAATAATATTTGGGATATCGGATCATGGCTGTAGTGGTTGGAGGTAAATCATCTCAGTTTCAGGATATGACGACACGTGTTCCCCAGGATGATGGCCTTGGTCTAATCATCTTCAGCTGCTTCATCGATGACGGGCCTTCCATGTAAAGGTCACATTTTCGCTGACGATTGGAACATTATTCGGCATTCCACTGACATAGAAACAGTTCACGTCCAGTTGCAACAAAATCTGTGATAGAGAAGGCATCGTACTTTTTTCAGGCTGAAGGTATTAACTCACCAAATTAATTGAGTTTTTTGAAGACAATTGATGAGTGAAGGGCTTCGGATAGAATTTGTATGGACTTTGTCAAGTTCCTTCACAAGGTTCTACACGGTAGACTGATCCAGAAAGTAAATTTTTTTTGGATTCCGGGTGGGCTAACTAGGTGAATAAGAATGGAAAGCTGTAGCGAACGGAGATCCGCAGAGAGCCACACTAAAATCTCTGTTGTTTGTAGTGTATATAAATGATCTGGAGGAAAAAGGGGTTCTGATTAATAAGTTTGCAGATGACACAAAGTTTGGTGGAGTTGTTGATAGTACAGAGGATTGCCAGGGGATACAACAAGATAAATAAATGGAGATTTGGGCACGGAAATGGCAGATGAAGATTATTCTGGAAAAAATGTGACGTGATGTACTATGGAGGATCAAATGTAAATATGAATTCTACTGTAAATGACAAAAGCCTTAGGAATCTTAACATGCAGAGGGATCTGGGCGTGCAGGTCCACCGTTCTCTAAACACAGATGACCAAGGCGGTAAAGAAGGCATATGGCATGCAGGCGTTCATCAGTTAGGGCACTGAACACAAGATTTGGGAAATCATGTTGTAGCTACATAAATCTTGTTGAGGTTACATTTGGAGTAATGTGTGCAGTTCTGGTAACTCCAATACCAAAACAACGTTGAGGCCTTTGAGAGAGTGCAACGAAGGCTCACAAGGATGTTGTCTCGTGGTGAGGGTGTTGGCTTTGAAGTGGGGTTGAATAAACACGGGATGGTTTCATTGGAAAGTTGGGGGCTGATGGCAGACTGGATAGATTTCTACAAAATTATGATGTTCATATACATGATGGATCGTCATAGGATTATTCCTAGGGTGG
This sequence comes from Carcharhinus amblyrhynchos, assembly GCF_965287045.1. Classification (NCBI taxonomy): domain Eukaryota; kingdom Metazoa; phylum Chordata; class Chondrichthyes; order Carcharhiniformes; family Carcharhinidae; genus Carcharhinus; species Carcharhinus amblyrhynchos. Next base: position 1,441,099 of record NW_027649787.1, read on the forward strand.
AAGTGTAACTTACTGGGGGCACTAGTTCAATGTGAGAGGGGACAACTTTAAGGAGATGCTTTATATAGGGTGTGTGAGGGCTTGCGATGCACTTTCGGAGGAGGTGCAGGTAGCAGGCAGAATAGCAACACTTGGAAGGCGCCTGGATGGGATGGATCGGGAGAGAATAGAAGGATGTAGACTGAATAAGGGCAGTCATTTTTTAATCAGGTAATTCGAGCAGCATCATTCACATAGGTTTTGATAACAAAAGTAAAATTAAATAAATAAGCAAATCAACCTTCAATTATAAGAAATAATCTTTGAAAAAAAGTCACCCTATTTTGGAGATCAATAATGCAGTTGAATAAAGACAAAGAACCACATTTGTTTTAAAATAAATCATGATTTTGAAAGATTATCCCAGAAGATTTGCATGGAACTGAAACTGTAACACCAGGCTAGCGAAATAAGAAATACACAATGACAAGCAGGCTGAATACAATAAAAGGGGGTTACCCCTTCAAAAGACAGTGGACCACTGTTACAACAATAGGCATAGTGGGTACAACAATTTTAACCTGGGCTGATTAAATTAACATCTGTTTGATTCATTCCTGAACATGGCTGTTGCTGCCTGGCGAGCATTTATTGCCCATCTCAAGTTGCCCTTGAGAAGGTGAGGTGAGCCGTCTTTTTGAACTGCTGCTGTCCCCACGCTGTGAGTTGACACCCAATGCTATTACGGAAGGAATTCCAGGAGTTTGACCCAGCAAGTGTGAAGTAACAGTGATACATTTCCAAATCAGAATAGTGAGTGGCTTGGAGGGAAACTTATAGTTGGTGGTGTTCTTCTGTATCTGCTGTCCTTATCCTTCTAGATGGAAGTTGTTGTGGGTTTGTAAGTTGACGTCCAAGGGCACATTGCTGTGACAGAGCTTTTGGAAGTTTCTGGATCTGCTGCCAATGTGTTAATGTGGACAGTCCAGTTGAAAGTGTGGTCAATCTTCCCCTCAAGAATGTTGACAGTTGGCGATTCAGTGGTGGTCACATCATACATTATCAAGTTGCGGCGGTTAATTTGCCTGTTCTTGACACTGACCATTGCCTATTACTGGGCAGATAAAATTGACATCTGTCTGATTCATTCATAGTACGGCACATATGTTACTTATCAGGTCAAACCTGAACATTTTACAGTGAAACAAAGTTTGCTTCAGTATCTGAGGGGTCGCGAATTGTGCTGCAAATTGGGCATTCTTTTTATTGGTAATGAAATACACTGTCGGTTGTGTGAGGTTTGATTGTGCATTGGCCTTGTGAATTTTGAAAATTTGAATTCGAACCTACCATTATACAGGCCTGTAAAGAGTAGCAAAGTATTTTTTTTCTTCTTGTGTGCTCAGAAGACATTCACAGTGCTCATAAAGGACACACTGGATAAAGCCTCGATATCCACAGATTCTATTTCAGAATTTACTGAAGAGAACAGCTGAAGGTAATATTTACAAATGGCATTTTTATTTCTGTCTCACTTTCTGTGTATTACTCTCTCTCCCGATCCATCGCCCCTCTCTTTGTCTCTGTCTGTCCCTCCGTCTATATCTGTCTCTATTCCAGGGGCAGCACCGTAGAACAGTGTATGGCACTGCTGCCTCAGAGAACCAGAGATCCATTTTCGATTCGCAGCTTGGATGACTGTCTGTGTGGAACTTGCATGTCCTCCCCGTGTCTGTATGAGTTTCCTCCCGGTACACTGGTTGCCTCCCACAGTCTGAAAGGTGAGCTGGTTAGGTGCATTACCCTGAACAGCTGCCGTTGTGCGGTAACTAAGTGAATTCCATAGTAAATTCATTGCAGTATTAATGTAAGCCCCACTTGTACGAATAAATAGATGTTACATTAATTTTACTTCTCTCTGCCTCTCTCTCTGTCAATGCGCATTTCTCTCTCCCTGCCCTGGTCTTTCTGTTCCTCACAGTCTTCCTCTGTCTCTCTCTGTGTCTTTCTCTCTCTCTCTGTCTCTTTTTCTCTCTCCTTCTGTCTGTCTCTCTCACTCTTTATTCCTCTCATTTTCTCTCACTCATAGTTTCTCTCTCTGTATCTCTCTCTCTGTACCTTTCTCTGTCTCTCTCTCTGTCTCTCAAAGGCTGGTGAATCTCTGGAATTCTCTGCCCGTTGAAGTGGTGGAGGCTGCCTCACTAAGTATATTTAAGACGCGGGTTGATAGGTTTTTGATAGGCAAGGGGATTAAGGGTTATGGGGAGAGGGCGGGAAAGTGGAACTGAGCCACGCCAGATCAGCCATGATCTTATTGAATGGTGGGGCAGGCTCGAGGGGCTAGATGGCCTACTCCTGCTCCTATTTCTTATGTTCTTATGTTCTCTCCGTCTCTCTCTGCCTGTCTTCCCTTGTCTCTTTCTCTCCCTGCATCTATCTCTCCCTGTCTGTATGTCTTTGGTCCTCTATGTCTCTTTCTCTCTCTGTTTCCCTCTCTGCCTGACTCTCTGGCTGTCTCTCCATTAGTGAGTCTCCTTGTTTTCCCCTCTCTCTCTCTGCCTGCTTCGCTTTTTTGTCTTGCAATGTGTCCCTCTGTCTCTGCCTCTCTGCACCTCTCTGCTTCTCTTTGTCTCTGTTTCCATCACTCCCCTCCCTCTTTCAGGTTCTCTGATTGGTGGTTTACTTCTCTCGAAGGTGGAATTACATTTGGATACTTAATTGGCCATGGCCTTTGAGCACAACTGGACAGTGACTGTTTATTGGCTGAAGTGGCTGGCTGCATTCATTCTCAGTGCACTCAATTTTTACAGCTTAGTCAAGTAGAGAGATAGAACTTCCAGGTGGCTGATTTGTTTTCCTCTCTCTCTCATTGGATTTCGCTGCCATTCATCTGAGAATGGAATGATCTGATTGTTTGGGAAAATGTTAACAACACCTGACTTCTTCCGGATTGGCCTGTGTTCTGTTTCTGTCATTGCATCGTGTTTCCTGAGTTGTTGATGTGGCTGTCAGTCAATTACAATTGCAAAGATTGGCTGAAGAGTCATTTGGTCATCCGGATGAATACATAATGAGTTATATTCGCTCTGAGACAAAGATTGCATTCACCTGATTGGCAGAAGCTACTTTTTGTCAGTCAGCCTCCTGATCCATAGAGAACGAATGGCTGTGAATGGATATTTCACCGTGATCTTCATCTTCTCCCTGAACTTAGACTGAATCACTGTGTAAATCACTGTGTTTGTGCAGCAGCTAAAATTCTGCAGCATATATCCAATTTGTCGAAATATATAATAACTCTCAGTTAAATTTTTTGGATCTATGCCTTTAATTACGTAATATAAGAATTCTGCAACATGCAATGACCACAAGAGAATGAAGGTGCCAGATATGCTGAGCAGCAAAATTATAGACTTTCTTCGGCTTTCCATCTCTGGATCAATGTGATTGTCCTCCTTTCTTTGAGTCTTCAGTCCCCTCCGGACTCGATTGGCAACTAAAATATGTCTGACTGTTAGAGAGTTGATCAACATAACTAAACAGAAAGGGAGCAAAGGTGTTAAAACCGTATCAAACCAGTCAAATGCGACCCATCCGGGGTCACTGAAATAACTCTGTTTATCATTACAGCCCCAAGGTATACTGTCGACTATCTTTCCAGGTTCCTTTATAAAGTAGAAGGGAACATTCTTTAAACAAAGCAGGGTGCCAGTTGCTACCAAAACGACAGCCGCATTTTTTCCAGTACAATATTTAGTTTTCAGCTTCTGGCTACAGATGGCCACAAATCGGTCAAAGGAGAAAGTGACGGTGAACCAGACTGACCAGTCTCTGGCTACAGAACGCAGGACAAAGAGTACAGTACACACAGGGGTGATATCCAGGAAAGTGTATCCAAAATAATAATAAATGGCTCTATACAGTAGAACCTCAGTGATAATGACCATCAGATCCGACACTGCCATGGCCACTAGGTAGCGAGTGGTGCAGGTGGAGAGGCCACATTTTCCCCGCATTAAGATCACAATCACCAGTAAATTAACTGTAAAAAAGTAAAGAAAAAATCACAAGACATTGGCGGAACAATCATAACTATTGTCTGGGATGTTGCTGGTGGGTTGAGGGTCAGATCAATTGGGCATTGAGGTGCCAGGGTGGGGTTGGGGGGTCATCTATGGGAGTTAGGTAGTTGCATCTGAGGTTGGGGGGTCAATGAGCATGTCTGTTTTCAAACCCTCCCAGCATTGTACCACACTGGCATTGCAAATTTGGTCAGAGTTGGTTCCTCACCAGGTTCTGAATAATTGCAGCCTCAGGCTCATAGTTTGGGAGTCGTAGCAGGTTCGTACACTCTCATAATGCAGACTCACTCCACATTTGTCACTGATCAGAATGAGATTCTTTCCAGGATCCTGCCCACCTACGTCACTAGAATATCACCCTGTCCTCCAGGGGATGAAGCCTGCCCTGTCTGAGTACCTGAATGGGTTTAACTCCAAACATAAGATGCAAGCACTTCCCGTGTGTATCACCTCCATGTGTGAATCACTTCTGGGTGCAAATGGGCGGTATGGTAGCACAGTGGGTTAGCACTGCTGCTTCACAGCTCCAGGGTCCTAGGTTCGATTCCCAGCTCGGGTCACTGTCTGTGTGGAGTTTGCACATGCTCCTGGTGTGTGCGTGGGTTTCCCCCAGGGGCTCCGGTTTCCTCCCACAGTGCAAAGATGTGCGGGTTAGGTTGATTGGCCATGCTAAGAAATTGCCCCGTAGTGTCTAGGGATGCATAGGTTAGAGGGATTAGAACATAGAACACTACAGCACAAACTGGCCCCTCGGCCCACAAGTTGCGTCGATCGCATCCATACCTACAAAGCGATAGAACTATTTGTAACTCCCAATCCCATATACTCATCCAGAAGTCTTTTAAAAGGCTTAGTGGGTATAATATGTAGGGAAATGGGAGTAGGGCCTGGGTGGGATTGTATTCAGTGCAGACTTAATGGGCCGAAGGGCCTCTTTCTGCACTGTAGGGTTCTATGATTCTTTGATTCAAATCTTTTCCATATGTACAAAGTCTCCACATGTAAACCCTCTACGTCTGTGAATCCTCACATCACTTGCAGGGAAACAATTGGAGAAAATGCTGAAGGAGAGCACCTACCTCTGCTTTGAGAGGTAACACTTGATCAGGGATAGTCAGCTTGGCTTTTGCAGAGGGAGGACATGCCTGAAAAATTTAACTGAATTATGTGTGGAGTTGACCAAGTGTGTTGACGAGGGTAGTCCAGCTGTTATGGTTTATATGGGTTTCAGCAAAACCTTTGGCAAGTTTTCACTGATAAAGCAAACAAATTTGTGTGGGATACAGAGTAATTTGAGAGGTGGATTCAAAATTGGTTCAGTTGTTGGAGACAGAGAGAGAACAGAAGGCTGCTACAGTGAATGGACTACAGTGTCCAGTGACGTACCACAGTAATATTTGCTGATTCCCCTATGGCTCATCATTGATAGAAACGTCACAAATGGTGAGGTGTCGTTAGGATTGGTAAATATGCAGATGACACATAGATTGGTAAACAGTGAGACAGAGCACTACAGTGAAGGTAGATATAATCGGAATGGTCAAATAGACATAAAAGTAGCAGGCGAAATTTAACCCTAAAAGTATGAGATGGTACGCTTTCGACAGAGTAATTCGGAAAGGTAGTGTTCAATGAATGTCATGACACTAGGAAGTTCTTTGGAATGATGTGGTCTTGGCATGTTTGTCCTTAGATCTCTGAAGATTGGAGAGCCTGTTCGTAGAATGATGAAACATGGGCAGGGGACACCTGCTTTCATCAATCGAGGCATACATTGCAAAAACAGGGGAGTTGTGTTGGAGTTGTATAGACATTTATTGAGACAACAGCTGGAGTACTATGTGCAGGTCTGCTCGCCACCATATAGGAAGGATGCAGTTGCAGTGGACGGGTGAAGGGAGATTCTCTGGGACCAATATATAGAGGAATAACATGGAGGACAGACTATCCAGGCTAAGTAATGTGTAATGCGAAAGAAACGATTTGTAACATGTGATGGAGATGTGCGACTGTAATATGATAGAATATTTACCAAGATGGAGACTGACGTTGTTCATTCTGATATTGGGATACTGAATCTACCTAAATGAAGCGCAAAGGATATGAGGTGTGAGATGGAAGTAACAGATTTGGAAACGGCAACTGAAGTGTTGCCAGTGGATAGGTAATATCATTGACATTGAAAAAACACATTGCTGAACTGCAACAATCCTTCATTCCCCCTTGGAACAGAAAAAGCGCATTTGTGATCACACCATTCCTTGCAAGGGAAATTAGAGACATTAAAAAATCTCAGGGGGAAGTATACAGATTCTGCAAAAAGAAACAAAAGACCTGAGGACTGAGAATAGCTTAGAATGTTACAAAGAAGGTCGTATTATTGATTAAAGAACAAAGCACAAAGAACAAAATCAGCCCAGGAAACAGGCCCTTCGGCCCAATGAGCCTGCGCCGCCCTCTCAACACCACCAGTCCCCCTCTCTGCCCACGACCCCTGTTAAGAAGAGGAAATTAGAGTATGGAAGCAAGATTTTGGGGAACATTAAAACGTGACTGACTGAAAGTGTTTTGATAGGTATGTGAGGTGATAAAAAAGCCCGCAAAGACAAACATACACCCGTCACAGTCAGAACCGGGGGGGTGGGGGACATATAATAGGAGCAAATAAGTAGGTGACCAATTGAATATGCACTTTCCTCCTGTCTTCACAAGTTGGATAGAAAGAAAATACAAGAAGTTTTGGCGACACAGAGCTAAGCGAGAGAGAGGAAGTGAAGGTAAACCGTAGGAAAATGGTTTTGATGAAACTAATGGGATTGAGGTCCAATAAATCTTCGAGGGCTGACTATCTACATCACAGAGATTTTAAAGAAATGGCCATAGAAATAATTGTTCATTTTCCAAGATTTTTAAAAGACCGAAGCAGTCCCTACAGATTGGAGCTTTGCGAATGTAACCCCACTGTTTGAAAAGGGAGGTAGGGAGAAAACAGTGAGTTACAGAGTAAACTGGATGTCTGCAATGGGGTAAATTCCACAATCTATCATCAAAGGCTTCATAGCAAAACGCTCGGTGAATCTTGGCAGGATTTGGCAGTGAAATGTCTCACAACACCAGGTTAAAGTCCAACCATTTATTTGATAGTTATCATATCAATAAACTGGTTGGACTTTAACCTGATGTTGTGAGGCTTCCTAATGTGTTTACCCCGGTCCAACACCGGCATCTCCACATCATGACTGCCATCGGCACCGCAAACTGCGGGTTTTGGCAGGGTCAGCATGGATTTACAGAAAGGGAATCACTCCTGACAAATCTACAGGGATTCACCTGAGATGTAACTGGTAGAGTGGATAAGGGGGGGCCAGTGTATGTGGTTTAATTGGACTTTCAGAAGATTTTCGACAATGCCCCGCTTAAGAGATTGACTTGTAAAATTAGAGAATGTGGAGGAATTTTGGGGGTTGGGCGGTGGAGTGAGATGGATCGAAAACTGGATGTCAAATGGGAGAAGAAAATAAGAATAAATGGGCATTTGTACAAGTGACAGGCATTGAATAACTGGAGGGATCACTTGTACAACCCTCAGTTTTTCCACAATGTCGATAATAATGATTTAGATGTTGAAACCAAATGCAATATCAGCGAATTTGCAATGACATAAATCTGTGTGGGAGGATGAACTGTGAGGAGGATTTGGACACGTTGAGCGAGTGGGAAAATGCATTAAAATTTGAATAATTGTTAGAGAAAGCCACACAGCAGGTTCAGACCCACACCAGTTTCAGACCCAGGCCTGCTGCTGGCTCACACCAGGTTCAGATCCAAACCGTGTTCAGTAAATCCCCAGATACTCAAGATAGACATGTCCACTGGAGACAATTTTTCCACTCAGGTTAGTGAATCAGACTCAGTAAATTTGTACACTGATGGATATATAATTGACTTACACTCTGTACAATTCTATCATGACACAATCCCAAGTTACATCTTCCCTCGACTCAGTTCTTGCACACTGGTTAGTAATCGACACTCAGTACAATTCTATATGGACAAACATTCCTGTTACACATGTTCACTCAAGTCTCCCAATCTGGTTCATGTCACTCATGCAGTTCAATTCTACACAGGCTGATACTCCCGCTCACATGGTCACTGGAGTCAGTCACCTTTTCCAAGTCGGTGAGTGACTCTCACTCTTCGGAAATTCGGAGCAGAAATATGCAAGTTGACCACTTTGAGCCTACTCTACCATTCAATGCAATCACGGATGATCTCTCCCTCGCATATATTCCACCTCCCCATCTTTCCCCAATATCTGTTCTACCCGTTTTTTTTTTATCAGAAACATGTTTACCCCCTTCCTGACACTTTTCAACAATTCAGGCGCTACCGCGTAGGAAGCAGTCAGTCTCACAAATTCACTAACTTTGGGAGATTTTTTTCCACCTCATCTTAATTCCAAATCGACCGCATCTCAACCTATACTTGCGACCTCCTGATCGAGATTGCCGCATAAGAGGAGACATTCGGAACACGCTTACTTTCTCAATTCCTTTTAGAAGCCTATATACCTCTACCGGGTTCCCACTCATCCTTCTAAACTCCAGTGAGAAAAATCCCAAACACAATTTGATCTTACTCTGACTCAGTCTGATAGCTTCATTCAGAGGCGACCAATGTTACACCAGATTCATTCGTAATCAACTCCACAATTCACAGAGGCTGCAAGTTACATAGAGACGTTTACACTGACGTGGCAATTCAGAAAAAAAAGTACAGAGAAATTCAAGCATTCTGAGTGTGTAAATGTTGTCACTTATCAGGGTTCTATAAAACGATGACAATATGTTAGTCACAGAGTAACTATCGTAGGACACCTCACACACCGATTTAGATAACTTCAATCCATCTCGTCACTTACCAGGCACACCAATAACGCTGAGGATCAGGTAGAATATTTCCTTCGCAATTTGGAATTGGCGAAGCATTTTCCGGTGAATGAAATACCCTTTGGCTCTGCAGATGATCTCTATTAACTCTGAGGTAGTAGATTCACAAACACTACTTTATGTTCTGTAGATTCACCTCTGGGGAGTTGTCATTGCAACATCACCCGACGTAGATTTTCGTCAAATGAGCAAACACATGACGACATTGATTCAGGAGGTGGAATATGCCTATTTCTGGGAATGAATTGGTGTGTTTTAAAGATTGAAAAAAAATGTTCATCACATCAATAAGCTCATGATGTTTGGGGCTGTATTCTCCCACCAAAGGTGCTGTCATCCTACACATTGGGGCCGGAATTCTCCCATCCCGCCCGCCACCGGATTATGAGCGGGTGGGTTGTGAAGAATCTGAAACTCCATTGACGTTCGGGCGGGAATTTCTGGCTTTTAGACCAGCGTGGCCGGAGAATTCCGTCTTGCATCTCTGGGTCGGATGCCGCTTTAATATTGTCCTTCGGCTGGATGTGATGTTTCAGTAATTCAATTCCAAGTTTATCCTGAGATATATTTGTCATCTTTAACTGTAGACACCCAGTGACACAGCAGGGTTGCACAGTGGTTAGCGCTGCTGCATCACAGCCCCAGGGACTCATATTCAATTCCTGGCTTTGTTCACTGCGCAGAGTTTGCACATTCTCCCCAGGTCTGTGCTGGTTTCCTCCAGCGGCTCCACTTTCCTCTCACAGTCCAACAATGTGCAGGAGAGGTTGATTGGCCATGCGAAATCACCCCCAGCTTCACAGGGGTAAATGCATGCGGTGATTGGGTTTGGGCCTGGATGCGACTGTTGATGCAGAATCGATGAGCCTTTGCACTGTAGGACACTATGATTATTTGATTAATCCATTCTGGATCGGAATGTGTGAATCCACATTCCATGACTCAAAGAATAAATTATCTGAAACTGATAAAACAGCACCATATGATTCCACATCTCAATCTAATACAACACAATATAATTCCACATCTCAATCTAATACAACAAATATGATTCTATATATCAATCTAATACAGAACAATACGATTCCACATCCCAATCTAGTACAACACAACATAATTCCGCATCTCAATCTAATACATCTACACAAGATGATTCCACATCTCAATCCAATACAACACAATATGATTCCATGTCTCAATTTGAATGAACACAACGTGATTCCTCATTTTCATCTATTACTACACAGTATGATTCCACACCTCACTCTAATAAAACTCAGCATGATTCCACATCACAACCTCATGCAACACAATGTGATTCCAAATCTTTATAGTACACTTGTCAGAGCTCACTTGGAGTACTGTGCGCAGTTCTGGTCGCCTCACTACAGGAAGGATGTGGAAGTTATTGAAAGAGTACAGAGGAGATCTACAAGGATGTTGCCTGGATTGGGAGGCATGCCTTCTGAAGTTAGGTTGAGGGAGCTGGGTCTCTTCCCCCTGGAGAGACGAAGGTTGAGAGGTGACCTGATAGAGGTTTATAAAATGTTGAGAGGAATAGATAGGGTGGATTCTCGGAGGCTATTTCCCAGTCTGAAATGGTCGCTACGAGAGGCCACAGGTTTAAGGTGCTGGGAAGCAAGTACAGAGGGGATGTTCAGGGAAAGTTTTTCCCTCAGAGTGTGGTCAGTGAATGGAATCGGCTGCCGTCGGTGGTGGTAGAGGCAAACTCGCTGGGGTCTTTAAAAATACTTCTGGATGAGTATATGGGATCGAATGGCATTGGAAGTTATAGATAGTTCTATGGCTTGTTTGGTATCGATGTGATCGGCACAACTTGTGGGCCGCAGGGCCTGTTTGCGCTGTAGTGTTCTATGTTCGATGTTCTATCTCTGTCTAATAAAAATTAACATAAATCCACTTCTCAATTTAATACAACACAATATGATTCCACATCTCAATCTAATACAACACAATATAATTTCACGTCTCAGGCTAATGCAACTCAATATGATTCCACATCTTAAGCAAATATAACACATTATGATTCCACATGACAAAGTAATGCAACACAATTTGCGTCCACATCTCAATGTAATACAACAATATATGATTCCACGTCTCAATATATTATAAAACAATACAATTCCACATCACAATCTCATACATCTTACAATATGACTGCACATTTCAATTTAATTGAGCGCGAAATGATTCCACATGCCAACTTAATATAACACAATACGATTCCACATCTCAATCTAACACAAAACGATACGATTCCACATCTCATACAATGCAATATGATTCCACATATCAGTCTAAGTCAATACAGTGCAATTCCATATCTTAATATAATGCAACATAGTACAATTCCTCACCTCAATGTAATAAAACTCAGCATGAATCCACATTTCAATTTAATACAACACAATATGATTCCACATCTCAATCTAATACAGCATAGAACGATCCAACATCTCACTCTTAAACGACACAATATGATTCCACATTTCAATCTAATATAACTCAGCATGATTCCACGTCTCAGTCTAATATAACATAATATTTAATGTGTTGTACAATAACACACAATTGCAAATCTCAGTCTAATGCAGCACAATATGATTCGTCATCTCAGCCTAACAAAACACAATCTGATTTCACATCACAATCTAATATAACACAAAACAATTCCACATCTCACTCCAATATGACACAAAATGATTACATATCTCAATCTAACACGACACAATATAATTCCACATCTCAATCTAATGCAACTCAATATTATTCCACGTCTCATTCTCATGCAACACAATATGATTCCATATCTCAATCGCAAACAGCACAATATGATTCCATGTCTCATTCTAATACAAGTCAATATGATTATACATCTCAATCTAACACAATACGATTCTACAGCTCAATCTAATGCAACTCATTGTGATTCTGCATCTCAATCTAACATAACATGATTCCACAACTCAATCTAATACAACATTAAATGATTCTACATCTCACTCCAACACAACACAATGCAATTCCATATCTGAATCTAATGCAACTCAATATGTTTCCACATCTCAATCTACTATAACACATTATGATTCCACATCTCAATGTACAACAACACAATCTAATTCCACATCTCAATCTAACGCACCACAAGAGGATCCCAAGTCTCAATCTAATGCATCTCAATATGATTCCACATTTCAATTAATACAACACATGACGATTCTTCATCTCAATCTAATGCAACTGAACATGATTCCTCATCTCAATCGAAATAGCAAAATATGATTCAACATCTCAATCTAATACAACACAATATGATTCCACATCTCAACTTAATACAACGCAAGGCGATTCAATATCTCACTCTAATACAACACGACATGATTCCACATCTCAGTCTCATACAACTACACAATATGATTAAAAATTCGAACATAACAGAACAAAATATAACGCCAAATCTCAATATAATAAAACTCAGCATGATTTCACATCACAACCTCATGCAACAGAATATGATTCTACATCTCAGTCTAATGAAACTCAATATGATTCCACACCTTAATCAAATATAACTTAACATGATTCCACATTTCAATCAAATAAAACACAGCATGATTCCACACCTCAATATAATTCAACACAAAACGATTCAAAACCTCACTCTTATTAGATTGAGATATGCAAGCATATGGTGTCATATAAGAGGGTTTTAGAATGAAACGGGTATTTAAATAAAGTAGTAATGACATTTTCAAAATGAATGGCTGATAAGAATGCTGGTATTACATTTCATAACTCAAGGACTGATTGTGTCAGTAAGTTAGGTAAAACATAAAACTCTGCTACGAATATAAACAGTGGGATAGCTTGATCTTGGGTTTAGACATAGCTTGGCACAACACTGAGGGGCCGAAGGGCCTGTCCTGTGCCATACTGTTCTATGTTCTATGTTCTACGTAAGTTACACTTTGGGATGATTGTGAAATCGTACATTGATTAAAGAGACAGATAATGTAATTGTGTGTTGGATACAGGGAGTCCAACCTGGGAATTCTGCCAGATGGTCAAGCTCTCCTCCAGCGGATTAACTCGTTTTGACTTCCTCACAAAAGCTCTGAGCCAATTGAAATTGTTGTTATGGATTGCTTAGCAACGAGGAAGCCATTTTGTTTAAGGGGTGGACTTCCTTTAGTTTAAAGAACAAGTGACAGATCAACATTTTAAGTGTCAAGTTACAATTCGAATTATGGATTTGTCATGGATAGATGGCGTAATAAACATTAGATGAGGTCATGTTAAGTTAATTGCTGGATAGTATCTTAGGTAGCTACATTCTATAATTGCTCAAATTTCTGGCACTCAAGTGGACATCAGCGGAGGCAACTCAAGGTGTTGTCGCATCATCGGATTCCCCTTCAGCCGAAGTACCATAGTAGTCTATTTTATGTTTTCAGTTCTTTGAACTTTTTGTATATCTATAACAAGACTAGTTTTGAAAATAAATATATCACGCTTTTAATGCTGAATTTCAGTTACCTTTGAGAGATTTATAGAATTGTACAGTGCAGAGAGAGGTCCTTCGGCCCATCGAGTCTGCACCGAACACAACCCCACCCCCATATATTATATACACTAATCCTCTAACCTACACATCCCTGGATGCTAAGGTACAATTTCTTAGCATGGCCAATCAATCTAACCCACACATCTTTGGGCAGTGGGAGGAAACCGGGCTACCCAGGGGAAACTCACACAGGCGCGAGGAGAATGTGAAAACTCCACACAGACAGTGACCCGAGCCGGGAATCGAACACAGGACCTGGAGCTATGAAACAGCAGTGCTAACCAGTGTGCTACCGTGCCACCCAGTAACTCTGATTTACTAATCAGAGTTACAAAGAACAAAGAAAGGTAGAGCATAGGAACAAGCCCTTCGGCTCTCCAGGCTTCCCCCGATTATAGTGCCTGGCTGCTCAAAAACTGTGCGCACTTTCGGATGCTGGCCTTCATCGCGAGGGGGATTGAATATAAAAGTAGGGAGGTCTTGCTGCAGCTGTATAGGGCATTGGTGAGGCCGCAGCTGGAGTACTGTGTGCAGTTTTGGGCGCCGCACCTGCGCAAGGATATTTTGGCCTTGGAGGGAGTGCAGAGGAGGTTTACTAGGCTGATACCGGAGTTGAGGGGGTTGAGCTATGAGGAGAGGCTGAATAAACTAGGCTTGTACTCGTTAGAGTTTAGAAGAATGAGGGGAGATCTCATTGAGACGTATAAGATGATGAATGGGATGGATAGGATAGAGGTGGAAAGACTCTTCCCGCTCAAAAAAGACAGTAGGACTAGGGGGCACAGCCTCAAGATAAAGGGGGGGCAGTTCAGAACGGAGTTGAGGAGGAACTTCTTCACTCAAAGGGTGGTGAATCTCTGGAATTCTCTGCCCGTTGAAGTGGTGGAGGCTGCCTCGCTAAATATTTTTAAGAAGCGGGTTGATGGGTTTTTGATAAGAGAGGGGATTAAGGGTTATGGGGAGAGGGCGGGAAAGTGGAACTGAGCCACGACAGATCAGCCATGATCTTATTGAATGGCGGGGCAGGCTCGAAGGGCCAGATGGCCTACTCCTGCTCCTATTTCTTATGTTCTTATGTTCTTATAACCTTCCAAATCGAACCCATTCATGCGTTCTTCTAGTTGTCCCTTAGATGTCGCTATGGTATCTGCTCCCACCACCTCTCCAGACAACATGTTACAGATTCATCACCTCTGTGTAAAAAACTTGCACTGCATATCTCCTCTCATCTTTTCCCCACACAGCTTAAAAGTGAAGCCCACAGTTGTGACTTTTCTACCCGAGGAAATGACATCTGACTATCCACTCTATCCATGCCACTAATAATCTTGTAAACCTCTATCAGGTCACCCTCAACCTCCGTCATTCCAGTGAGAACAAACCGAGTTTATCCAACTTCTCTTTGTTTATATAACCTTTAATATAATTTGGCCACCAAAATAGAATTCCCCACTATAGCGTCCATGCAGAAAGTGAGGAGAAAACCTTTACAATGACAGTAGGTTTGGAGACCTTGTGAGGGAAGAGGGAAACGGATTCAAGATAATTAGTAAGAAAGGGACTGAACCGTAGAGGTGAAGGCTTTTTTTTTAACGACACGATGAATTGTGATTGGGGATGCAGATTAATTTGATAGTTTCACGGGGGAATTAAATAAATACTTGATGGGGAGTTATTGTTGGGATATTGGAAAAAAAAAGGAGAGGGACAAATGCTATATCACTTTGAAAGAGATAAGATTACCAGGAAGGCCGGAATAGACTCCGTTTGGTCTGTGTCATTCTGTGTTTCAGTTCTGTCATTAACACTTTGCCTTTATCTCACATTAATATGATTTCCTTTATTGGTAATTTTACGAATACGGAACAATCGGGTGATATTGGTGCCATTCAGTTAATCTCAAACAGCCAGCATTCAATTGATTTGATTTATTATTGTCACATGTATAGGGACAGAATTAAAAGCATTGTGCCTTGTACACTATAAAGACAAAACATTCCGTTTATCGAATGTCTAGATCTGACTTGATTTAATACTGTCACAGGTATTGGCATAGAATGAAAAGTATTCTTCCTTGCACAGTATACAGACAAAACATACCGTTCATAGAGTACATAGGGGAGAAGGAAAGGAGAAGGTGCAGGGTATAGTGTTGAGGTCATAGCTGGGGTGCAGAGAAAAATCAACTCATTATAAGGTAGGTCCATTCAAAAGTCCGATGGCAGAAGGGAAGAAACTCTTCTTAAGTCAGTTGGTACGTGACCTCAGAATTTTATGTATGTTTTTCCGATGGAAGAAGCTAGAATAACGTATATCTGGAGCGCGCAGGTCTTTGCTTATGCCGGCTGCTTTTCCCGAGGCAGCGGGAATTGTAGAAGAAGTCAATGGATGGGAGGGTGGTTTGTGTGATGGACTGGACCACGTTCACAACTCTTTGTGGTTTCTTATGGTCTTGGTCAGAGCAGGAGCCATACCAAGCTATAACATATCTGGACGTATGCAATGATTGTTGAATATATGCAATGAATTTTCCACGTACAGCAATTATATTGAAGCAACTCAGGGTGCACCTATTCTCTGTGGCCGACTTAGATAGCACTATGTGATGACTATTTTGAAAAGCCTTTGTTATTTCTCTTATTGCATCATTACCTAAGTAGAAAACTTGAATATCATTACAGTTTCTGCAATAACTAATTTGAGTTTCCTCAAGTTTCCTTATCATTGCTTTGTTTAGTTTCCCTTAATGTCGATTTCCATAAAAAAAGACAAGGGTCATGGGTGGAGGGGGGGACTGGTAATGTTAAAATGGCGGCGTGGACTCGTTGGGCCAAAGGGCCTGTTTCCCAGGCTGTTTTTGTTCTTTGAAGCAACTCAGAATACTGCATGATCGACATAGAACAGACTGAATGTTTTGTCACTTCCTATGGTGGCCATGTTGCCATTTTTTTTCATGACCTTTGAGATATTTTATCAATAAAAAAAAGGAAAGAAATGCTTTTTGCACAGTAAGTTTTGATGTTTAACTTGAAGCCTTGGTTTGATCCACAATGTGAGAATTGTGTGTTTTGGAAGGAGGAGTGACCTCAGAGCTATTGTTGCAACCTTGATCCTGATTGAGGGATTCCTTGTCCACACTTGTGTCCTTCGTTGATATACTGCTAACATGTGTCGCAACGCCAACTACATCATGACTGTATCATTTGTTATGGTTCCAGTTAGAAATGCCAAAGTGTTTTATGAATCATACATTTTTCAGTTTGAATTTGACTAGGATATGCATGTACTATTTCCCTTCAGGAGTGATTCAAAAGACCAATAGGGAGCTTCTTTCAAAACAAAAGTTAAGAATATAGTTAACATGTATAATAAGAAAAGTAGCAAGATCTTTATCAACTACAAAAAAAGTAAAACATCTACTGTAATGTATAATTCTTAATGAATAGAGATAAGTTTTTCCACTCAAAACCAAAACATCCCTGAAAAAAAAACAACCTTTTTCACAGGTTTAACACAGCACAACCTAATGTTCACGTGACTACTGGTAATTTGAGTTCCTTGGTTGAAGTCTACAGTTCTCTGGATTCACGCCAAACAGTTTGAAGTCAAGACAGCTTCCCAAAACCCCAGAGAGACTCTGTTCCAGCTTCCAAGAACAAGAGATTTTCACCTTTCAGTGAAAAAACACTTCTTTTTAGCTTGTTCTCCCTTTTAAAACTCACTCCAACCTGCAGCTCCTAACTGAAAACGGAAACCAAACCCTTGTCACCGAAGCTACACATAGTGTTTTTCTCTCCTCTGCACAATGACATCACCTCGGGTCCTGAGCATCAATTAAAAACAACTCTTAAAGCTGCACTGACAACAAGCATGCAACTTCCAGGGTGGTAGGATGTGATCTATACGGCAGTTGTTTGAAGGACACTGCGTCTGTACTCAATGGAGTTTAGAAGGATAAGGGGGATCATATTGAAACTTACCGAATTCTGAAAGGCCTGGATAGAGTGGACATGGGGAAGATGGTGCCATTAATAGGAGGGACTATGATCCGAGGCACAGCCTCAGAACGAAGGGACAACCCTTTAGGACAGAGATCAGTAGAATTCTAGAGAATGGTGAATCTGTGGAATTAATTGCCACAGAAGGCTTTGGGTGCCAGATCATTTGAGACAAGGGTAGACAAGTTCCTGATTGTTGAGGGGATCAAAGTTAAGATGAAAAGGCGGGAGAATAAGGTTGAGAAACCTATCAGCCATGATTGAGTAGTGGAAAAAGCCCAACGGGCTGAATGCCCTAATTCTGCTTGTACATCTTGTAGTCTTATGGTCTTTTTCCCAGTAGATATTTCTATTTCTCTAAATCTGTTGCTGTCTCAGCAAAACAAATTAATGTTTAGTTAAAGAAAGACAGTGAGACAGAAATGGTAAGGGGGGACAGAGAGCGAGCGAGAGAGAAAGGGACAGAGAGACAGAGAGATAGAGAGATAGAGACTGAGAGAGAGAGGGAGAGTGAGAGAGAGAGAGAGAGAGAAGAGGCAGAGAGAGACAGAGTTGAGAGAGACAGACACAGAGAGCGGGAGCAAGAGAGAGAGGAAGAGATAGAGTGAGAGAAGCAGAAAGAAAGATAATGAGAGAGAGAGACAACGACAGAACGAGAGACAGTGAGATAGAGAAAGAAATAGGGAAGTAGAGAGAGAGATAAAGTGGGGAACAGAAGGAACGCGAGAGAGTGAAACAGCGAGATAAACAGAGAAAGACAGTGAAAGGGCCAGAGAGAGACAGAAAGAGAGACAGCAGGAGGGTGGAAAAGCGATAGATAGAGAGACCGAGAGAAAGACAGAAAGACAGAGAATAAAACAGACAGATGGATAGACACAGGGAGTGAGGAAACCGGCAGAAACTAGATTTTGCATGCTTTGAAAAAAAAATCAAGGTAGGATGGATGGATTTTTGATAATTGGCGGGAATCTAGGTTGAATTTACAATTCGATCAGCCAAATATGATTGCCTGGGTGAGCAGGCCCGAAGGGGTGATGGCCTACTCATTTTCTGACTTTGTACCTTCCTATCCAGACATTGATTTTAGTGATGTTGCTTGAGGGAGAAATATGGCCCAAATGCACCCTGTCCCTGGCTGCCCTGCTCACAGCGAGCATGGCATACTTTAAATCCAGGTGAGTTGACACGGAGCTTTTGTTTCAATATTTTGAAGAATATTGACATGTGATTCATTATGTAAATAATTCACTCCTTCGGCATGAGGTTAAAAGTAGGAGAAAGACATAAAGAGTCTGGTGAACAGGTGCAGCAATGATAATATCTCCCTCAGTGTCAACAGAACGAAAAAGTTAGTCATCGACTTCAGGAACCATCATGGAGGACAAAACCCTTGTCTATACAAATGGGGGTGAAGCGGAAATGGTCGAAAGCTTCACATTTCTTGGTGTTCAGATCACAAAGACCTGTCCTGGTTCCCCTATGCCGAAGCAATTGTTAACAAAACACACCAACCCTTCTACTTCCCCAGGAGACGAAGGAAATTTGGCATTTCAGCGACAACTCTCACCAAGTTCACAGATGCACCACAGAAAGCATCCTTTCCGGATGTATCACAGGTTGGTATGGGCTCCTATTCTGCCCAAACCACAATAAACTGCAAAGTGTTGTGAAGGAAGCCTGGCCCCATTTCGACAGGCGGACTCCCATCCTTGGACTCTGTCTGCACTTCCGTCTGGGACAAGCAGCAAACATAATTAAGGACCCACGCACCCCTTCCACTTCCTCTGCCAGGTGAAAGATGCCTGATGTTATGTATCAAACGAGTGAAACACAGTTTGTTCCCTGCTGCCGTCAGACTTTTGAATGGATCCACCTCGCATTAAGTTGATCTATCTGTACACCCGAGCTCTGGCTGTGACGCCACATTCTGCACTGTCTCCATTCCGTCTCCCCTGTGTACTCTATGAACAGTGTGCTTCTCTGTATCGCGCGCAAGAAGCAATACTTTTCTCTGCATCCAATACGTGTTACAATAATAACTGCAATCAAATCAAAAAGTTCAGTTATACAAAATATAAACTTGAAACTGTCTGCTTTCTCAATGGTGCTCACCATGCAAAGACACCATAGAACATAGAACATTACAGCGCAGTACAGGCCCTTCGGCCCTCAATGTTGCGCCGACCAGTGGAACCAATCTAATGACCCTCTAACCTAAGCTAGTCCATATGCCTACCCACTGACTATTTGAACGCCCTTAAAGTTGGCGAGTGCACAACTGCTGCAGGCAGGGCATTCCACACCCTTACTATCCTCTGAGTAAAGAACCTACCTCTGACATCTTACCATTCTAAGTGAGGATGACCTGAATATTAAAGGAGGTGCCTCGGGCACCTGGGATCGCGCGTCTTTTTGCTGTTCTACATATCCCAGCTTCTCTCTCGGGTAACTCTGTACTAGGCACCTGAGGGCCAGAAAACTTCGTGGGAAATGCACGTTTTGCAGAGGTTACCTGCAGTGGTTAAGAACTGGAAAATTCAGCTATTTTGTCTCAGCGTTTCCTGTTTACAATTCAGGAGCTCACCCACATCTCACCCACAAAAACAACACCTCACAGCTTCAGACTGATTCAAACTGTGGAGGTAAGGTAAAGTTCACTTCTTTCTGTATTAGTCACAAGTAGGCTGCATTCACACTGCAATGGAGTTACTCCGAGAATCCCTATGTTGCCACATTCTGGCGCCTGTTCGACTACACTTCGGGAGAATTTTGCATGGCCAATTCGCCTAAACTGCACATCTTTTGGATTGTGGGAGGAAACCGGAGCACCCTGAGGACACTGATGCAGACACGGGGAGAACGTGCAGACTCTACGCAGATAGTGACACAAGTCAAGAACTAGTTCTCTGGCTCTGTGAGGCAGCAGTGCTAACCACTGTGACACGCTACCACCCTTTGTTAGGCAGCATGGATTGGCTGCTGAAATCAACAGCATTAACAAAGAACAAAACAGCCCGGGAAACAGGCCCTTCGGCCCAACGAGCCCGCGCCGCCATTTTAAAATTATGAGTCCCCCCTCCACCCATGACCCTTGTCTCTGCTTATGGCATTCCACATTCTAGTTTTAGAGTCTCCTACCTTTGGGGAAAAGATATTGACTATCCAGCTGATCTGTACCCCCCATTATTTTATAGACCTCTATAAGATCACCCCTGAACCTCCTACGCTCCAGAGAAAAAAGTCCCAGTCTATCCAGCCCCTCCTTGTAACTCAATCCATCAAGTCCTGGTAGCATTCTAGTAAATCTTAGTTTCTTAAGTGTTTTCAGTGTTTTGAATCTATTACACTATCTTCAAGCTTATTTTACTTGTTGATCACTCTTTGTATGGAGAAAATTTCTGGCCGTGTACCCATATCTCGACATACAAAGAACAAAGAACACTATTGGTTGTGTTATTCACCTGAGCACAAGGGGATAACACGCCAATGTCGAGTGTTGCGTTGGATTCGTTTTTTTTCTTTCTGTTTCCAACCAGAAGTTGTCAGAAATAGGATAACTAGAATGAGGAGTGACTTTTCAGTTATTCTTTCACCCAGTGTCTGTTTCAATCTCTATATGACTCTGGTATAATTATCCTCTTAATCACTGGAGCATGAACAATTTTCTCCAGGCTGGTATTTATCCTTCACACTAAACGCCTACTATATGGGGAGTTGATGGCTGAATGGTATTTTCAGCTAATTTTCAAAAAAATACAGCTAATGTTCTGGGGACCCAAGTGCAAATCCCGCCATGGCAGATGGTGAAATTTGAATTGAATAATAAAACAAAACTTGGAATGAAGAATCTGCTGATTACTGTAGCTGTAACATATTCCAAGGCACATTTAGGGCTGATGCCAGGAGCCGATCACCGAGGAAGTGAACGGCTTTGAAATTGTTTCTATGGATTTAGTGAATTGGGGGAATAATTGAATGGAACCATTGCATTCCTCCAGAAACAGTTGCCCTGGAGGATGAGGAGCTCAAATCCTCATGGGATGGATGAACTGTCTGGAACACATACTTCTTTCCCATTTCTTACCTTCTCTACAAATGTAGGGAAGTTATGTTGGTGTCACATAGAAATTTGGTGAGGCCACAGCTCGAGAACTGTGTGCAGCTTTGCTCTCCACATTATAGGAAGGATGTGATTGCACAGGAGGGAGTGCAGAGGAAATTCACCAGTATGCTGCCTGGGATGGAACATGTAAGTTACAGAGGCTTAGGTCGTTTTCGTTGGAGCAGAGAAGTCTGAGGGTGGACCTGATTGAAGTGTACAAGATGATGTAGGACAGGGACAGAGGGGATAAGGAAAGGTCATTCTCCCTAGGTGAGTCACGAGGGGACATAGGTTCAAGGTGAGGGGCAGAAAGTTTAGGGGGGATGTGAGGAAAAATATTTTGCTCGGAGGGTGGTGACGGTCTGGAATGCGTTGTCTAGGGGTGTGGGGGGGGTAGATGTGTGTTGCCTCACATCCTTTGAGAAGTATCTGCATAAGCCCCTTGGCACGTCATTTCATTCAAGGCTATGAGCCAATTGCTGGTAGATGGGATTATGAGGCTTTCAGGACATGGTGCAGAGTCGATGGACCGAAGGGCCTCTTCTGTATTTTATAATTCTGTGATTATGAGCAATGTCGCAAATGGCTCCAAAAACAATTTACAATCTCTGTGCAAAATGATTTGTTTGGACCAATGTAAAGCAATGTTAATTTGACAGTGTGTCGACACATTGGTATCAGAAATTGTCCAAAATTCTACTTTATTTCAGAAACTAAGGCGTGCCTTATGTAGATAGGTTGAGGGAGCTGGGACTCTTCTCCCTGGAGAGACGAAGGTTGAGAGGCGACCTGATAGAGGATTATAAAATGTTGAGAGGAATAGATAGAGTGGATTCTCAGAGTCTATTTCCCAGGGCTGAAATGGTCGCTACGAGAGGACACAGGTTTAAGGTGCTGGGAAGCAAGTACAGAGGAGATGTTAGGGAAAAGTTTTTCACTCAGAGGGTGGTGAGTGAATGGAATCGGCTCCCGTCAGTGGTGTTGGAGGCGAACTCGCTGGGGTCTTTTAAAAGACTTCTGGGTGAGTATATGGGATTTAATGGGATTGGGGGTTATAGATAGGTCTATGGATTGGTAAGTGTTGATGTGATCGGCGCAACTCGTGGGCCGAAGGGCCTGTTTGTGCTGTAGTGTTCTATGTTCTATGTTCTAAACTAGCAATTACTAATATGTCCAAAAATCACCATGCAACATTCCAGATTCTCAACAGTTATAATATTAGAAATATCATGGGGATAATTCGTATCACCTCAGTGAAAAATGATCCGAAATTTACTCATTCCTTTGCCTAATCTTCTAACGTGACTGAAGAATTGATGTTTGCAAAGTTCGCCAGCAAACTTCTTGCAGTTAAAACCAATGGGTTACATTTCAAGATATATGGATATTATTTATTCATTCCTGAGGCATGGCCATCGTTGGTTGGCCAGTATTTATTGCCCATTCCGAGTTGCCATTGGAAGGCAGTTGATAATTACTCACATTGCAGTGGCTCTGAAGTCACATGTTGGCCAGACCAGTTAAGGAGGCATTTTTCATTCTCTGATGAATATGAGTGAACCAGGTATTATTTTTCGACAATCGCCAATGGTCAACAGTAGATTCTTAATGGCAGGGATAAAAAAAAATACAAATTTAACAATCTGCCGCGGTGGGATACAAACCCTACTCCACATTAGCTAACTTGCTGAATTATGAGTCCAGCGATAATGCCACTAGGCTCGGCATCAAGGTGCGAACATTTATTGAGAATTAAGGAAAAATAAAAAACACCTTTAAAAGGGTGGTTTGGTGAAAGAGGAATAATTCTCAACGCATTTGGGAAAAAGCTGAGACTTCAGACTAAAATGTCAGTTAGACAAATGACATTGGCTTGACGGGCAGAATGGCCTCTTACTGGACTGGAAATGACGACGGTTCTAAGCATCGAGTCTATAAAATCCACTCCCCCGTGTTATTAAACGGGAATATGGATTGCAGATAATGTCCCTTCAGGGTTAAGTAACAATGTTCAATTAAATGTCCAACACTGGGGTGCATCCAATTAAGGCTCGGGACATATTTAATCCTGCAGATTTCAGATTCATGCAGCCGAAACCCCAAACCAGTTGCTAACATGCCTGTTCAGCCCTTAATCCCACGTCCAACACACACACACAGTCACCCTAAAAATGTCTCTGTAAATTCGTTGAATATCCACCGGAAACATGTTTGTTCTAAACCCTTATAGAAACCGGAATCACACGGCTTACATTTGGTATTCAAAACCTCTTTCAGTGTTTAGGTAACTAGGGCAAAGATACATTTTGAATTGTCTCTTGCACAATAACGGTAGGAAATGCAGAATGGAATCGTAAAATCTATATGAGGAATTAGAAGCATGGAGAGGTGAAATTGCCATATTCCGTCTTAAAATGGCGGACATTAAGACAAAGTTCATCTCCCGCTTTGGGGCCAACATAATATTGAGCCGCCAATCCGCCACTGGCTGCACATTCGGAGTTTCCCGTGCAACAAGAGGAATGTTTCCACAATAGTCGACATCCAGAAAACACAGGGTGAGTTCTCTCTCTTTCTTCTGGAGTTAAAGTTGTGGATCCTCGTTAAAGGCCAGGCGAGCGTAAAGCGTCTGTGGATGAAAGGAGATCTGTTAGTGCAATCCACACCATTGAGTCCCCCTTTTCCCTGGCACCATTCTGTTCAGTAAGAACATAGAACATAGAAGATAGCAGGAGGGGGATGTCATTTGCCCTTTCAAGTCTGCTCCGACATTCATTACGATCACAGTTGATCGCCCAGCCCTATAGCCTAATCCTGCTTTCTCCTCATATAAAAGCAGGGAGGTCTTGCTGCAACTGTACAGGGCACAGGTGAGGCCGCAGCTGGAGTACTGTGTGCTGTTTTGGTCGCCGCACTTGTGCAAAGACATTTTGGCCTTGGAGGGAGTACAGAGGAGGTTCACTCGGCTGATGCCGGAGATGACGGGGTTAGACTATGAAGAGAGACTAAATACACTGGGTCTGTACTCGTTGGAGTTTAGAAGGATGAGGGGGGATCTTATAGAGACGTATAAGAGAATGAAGGGGATGGATAGGGTAGAGGTAGAGAGATTCTTCCCGCTCAGAAAGGACAGCAGGACGAGAGGGCACAGCCTCACGATAAGGGGCGGGGGTACAGATTCGAACGGAGTTGAGGAGGAACTTTTACACTCAAAGGGTGGTGAATCTCTGGAATTCTCTGCCTGTTGAAGCGGCGGAGGCTACCTCGCTAAATATATTTAAGTCACGGGTAGATAGGTTTTTGGTAGGCAAGGGAATTAAGGGTTATGGGGAGAAAGCGGGAAAGTGGAACTGATCCATTTCAGATCAACCATGATCTTATTGAATGGCTGGGCAGGCTCGGAGGGCTCGATGGCCTACTCCTGACCCTATTTCTTATGTTCTTATGTTCTTAACCTTCGCCCCCAAGTGCTATATCCAACTGCCTCTTGGATACATTCAATGTTTTGGCATCAACAACTTCCTGTGGTAATGAATTCCACAGGCTCACCACTCTTTGGGTGATGAAATATCTATTCACCTCCGTTCTGGATGGTCTACCTAAAATCTCAGACTGTGACCCCTGGTTCTGGACTCTCCCCACCATCGGGAACCTCCTCCTTGCATATAACAAGTCTAGTCCTGTTAGAACTTTATAAGTCGTTGAAATCCACCACCTCCCCCCCCCCCCCCCACCCCCATCATTTGTCTGAACTCAAGAGAAAACAATCATAACCTCGTCAATCTCCCCTCAAACATCAGTCCTTCCATTCCGGAATCAGCCTGTTAAACCATGACTGCACTCCCTCGAGAGCAAGAACATCTTCCAAAGTGAGTAAGCTTGGTATGGCTCCCGCTCTGACCAAAACCGCAAGAACTACAAAGGGTCATGAATGAGGCCCAGTCCCATCATTCAAACCAGCCTCCCATCTACTGAATCTGTCGACACTTCCTGCTGCCACGGCAAAGCAGCCAGCCTAATTAAGGACCCCACACATCCTGGACTTACTCTCTTCCACCTACTTCCATCGGGAAAAAAGAAACTGAATCCTGGGGTCACGTGCCAATCAAAGGGAGAACAGTTTCTTTCTTGCAGCCATCAGAATTTTGAATGGGCCTACCTCACACTAAATTGGTCTTTCTCTACACCCTAGCCATGATGGTAACACTGCATTCTCCACTCGCTCCTTTCCTTCCCTATGAACGGTATGCCTTCTCTGTATACAGCGCAAGACACAACACTTTTCACTGTATCCCAATACACATGGCAATAATAAATCAAATCTATGTACTCTATGAACTGTATGCTGTGCCTGTATAGGGCGCAAGGAACAATACTTTTCACTGTATCCCAGTACACGTGAGAATGATAAATCAAATCTGTGTACTCTATGAACGGTATGCTTTGTCTATACAGGGCGCAAGGAACAATACTTTTCACTGTATCCCAATACATGTGACAATAATAAATCAAATCTATGTACTCTATGAATGGTATGCTTTGCCCGTATCATACGCAAAAAAACAATACTTTGCACTGTATCCCAATACATGTGACAATAGTAAATCAACTCAAATCAAATGTACCACGAATAAGTTGAACAAAAAATCTAACTTTGAAGAAATGTCATTCGGCCTCGAAACTTTCTCTGTCCGTGATGCCGCCAGGCTTGTTGAGAATTTCCAGAATTTTCTGTGTTGGTTGTGAATTCTAAACCGTGGATTAATAATTAATAAAAAATAATCTGTGTGGTACAACAACAATAATTCCATCCATTCACCTCTTTATTCTGTTTCTGTTCTCTGGATTCTCTCAGTTCCTCATCACTGTTCCCGGTTCCTGTTAGAAAGAGGGATTTAAACTGAATTTAAAATGGATTCATCTCACACCGAACCCGCTCAGAATTATCAATAACTCAGTGATAAATGGGTGGATTGAGAGAGCCGCGGAGTAACAGCGCCCCCACCCCAACAATCGCTACCTCTCTGCCGGTTCCTGCAGATCATTCTTCCGACCACAAGGACCAATCCCAGAAGGAGAAGCGCCGCAACCGACAAACCCCCGAAAAACAGTAAATTACAGATGGATGGGGACGGATGATCTGCAAAAAAAAATTAAATTTTCACTCCACGAAAGTGAGGAAATAATTAAACAAACTAAGGATACTGTCAAATCTACTTTGACCGGAACATGGCAAAAAGGTTTTTTGCACACGTTCCCATCATGCAATAGAGTAGCACTTACTGAACAGAACGCAAGGCGAGGTAGAGAGAGATATTAACAGAGAGACTGAGAATTTTTATTGAACAGGGCACACAGAGAGATCAAGGGAGGGAGTGACAGATTCAGTTAGAGAATAACTATAGAATTCCATAGTGCAGAAGAAGGTCATTCGGGCCATCGAGTCGACACTGACAACAATCCCACTCCATCCCTGTCACCTCATGTATTTACCCGGCTAATTCCCCTGACACTTGGTTCAACTTAACAGGGCAAATCAAGCTAACCTGCGCATCTTTGGACTGTGGGAGAAAACCGGTGCGCCGGGAGGAAACTCACGCAAACACGGGGAGAATGAGCAGACTCCACACAGACATCCTCTCCCCCTCCCCACCCCCCGAGTCCGGAATTGAACCCGGGCCTCTTGGCGCTATGAGACATCAGGGCGAACAATTGTGCCACCGTGTTGCCCAATCGAGAGATTTGAAAAAAAAAGAATGTTTCCAACAGCACACAGGGAGAGACAGAGATAATGACAAGGGGAATGAGCACTTTTTGAACAGTGCATACAGAGGGAAAGGGGGAGAGTGTAAAGAATTCAGGGAAGAGAAAGAACCAAAATGTTACAGAGCCCAGTTTAAACAACAAACAAATAAAGCACGAAGTAGATTCATAGAGTCACCAAGTCTGACAGGATGGAAACAGACACTTCGCACCAACTTGTCTATCCCACCCCCTTTATTAACCACTAAGCTAGTCTCACTTGCCTGTGTTTGGCCCATATCCCCCCATACCGATCTTACCAAAGAACGGCCCGGGAACCCCAACGAGCCCACACCGCCATTTTAACATTACGAGTCACCCCTCCACCCATGAGCCTCATCTATGCTTAAAATTGTACCCAGCTCTACTACTACCTCTGGCAGCTTGTTCCAGACACTAAACACGCTGTGTGTGAAAAAAAGTGCCCCAGATATATGGACAGAAATAATGATTCAAAATTACTCAGAGGTGATTACCAACTGACTCAAACACTGTTTCTTCACTGCTACCGTCAGACTTTTGAATGGACCCCCCTACCCCCGTATTATTTTGATCTTTCTCTATACCCTAGCAATGGCTGTGACACTACATTCTGCACTCTTCCCTTTCCTTCCATTCGTACGCTATGTTTTCCCTGCATAACACACAAGAAAATATTCTTTCCAATGTGTACTGATGCATTTGACAGTAGTCAGTGAAATCAGATGAAATCCAATCCAATCGATGCATGTCCAGCAATAACCTGCCCACTGGCTTTCAGTTTAAGTTCTCCCAAACTTAGATGGAGAGACAGAGAGAATTGATAGAACAGTTAACTTGTCCGAAGTACTTTGCTCGATTTCCATTGAGGAAACATACAGATTTTGAGGAAGAACAAAAAGGAGAGAACAAAATAAATACCCCTGGAGAGCGATAGGTAGACACTTAGATGGAGCACCATGTGACTAGCGCAAAAATTGTACATATAGAACACAGGGGAATACTAGATAAGCGAATAAATAAAGGGAGAGAAGAGGGAGAGACATAGAGAGAGAGAGAGAGACAGAGAGAGAGAGATCAATCACTGAAGGTAGAGCGAGAGTGAAACAGATGCTAATAATGTGCTCGGACAGACTGACCGAGAACGTTACGATGTGGAGATGCCGGCGTTGGACTGGGGTAAACACCGTTAGAAGTCTCACAACACCACGTTAAAGTCCAACCAATTTACTTGATAGTCAACTCACAAGATTTCGGGGTTTGCCCCTTTGTCAGGTGAATGGAGAGTTCTGGCCTCAGACAGAGCATATGACCGAATATTTACTGTGACACTAAGGGACCATCTGCTATGGCCAAAGCAACTAACCTACACAATTTAGGGACAATTTAGCGTGGCCAATCCACCTGATTTACAAATCTTTGAACACTAACGGGCATGTTAGCATGGCCAATCCACCTAACCTGCACATCTTTGGACACTAAGGGACAATTTAGCACGGCCAATCCACCTAACCTGCACATCTTTGGACACTAAGGGACAATTTAGCACGGCCAATCCACCCTAACCTACACATCTTTGGGCACTAAGGGACAATTTAGCATGGCCAATCCACCCTAACCTACACATCTTTGGACTCAAACTCACAATTTGTCAAAGTTAATCCAACTATCCCGCGCAGCTTGGACACTAAAGGCAACTTAGCATGGTTGATCCACCTAACCTGGACATCTTCTAACACTAAGAGACAATTTAGCATGGCCAATCCAACGAACCTGTGGATTCATGACACTTGGATTCAATTAACCATGGCCGATCCACATGACCTACATATCCTTTGACACTAAGGGGCAATTTAAAACGGCCAATCAACCTAATCTGCACACCTTTGGGCATTGAGGAACAATTTAGCCCGGCCAATTCACCTAACGCATACATCATTGGAGTGTGGGAGGAACCAGAAGCATCTGCAGGACATCCGGTGTAACTGAATGGGATTGAAGTAGAGAGAGAGAAGGAGGATTTAATAAATGGTTCAACGCCGTGCTGTGATAGAGTGCGACACTGGGGATCTAATCACATATTTCAATTTTACACACTGACATATTGGCCCCTGGCCTTCAGACGGTGTCTTAGCCAGAGATAAGAAGTAGGAGAGAGGAAGAGCTCATTCATTCGGCTTAACTCGTCTCCTCTGCCATCCAATAACACCATGGCTAAGCGTGTCCATAAACCTCACTTTCCCGCTCTTTCCCTTACCGTTTAATCTATCCGTCTCAAAAAAAAAAGTATTTCATTGCTTGAACATTCACAGTTTTCGACAGAAGATGTAAAATATCAGAAAATATCAGATTTAAGACGCGGGTAGATAGGTTTTTGGTAGGCAAGGGGATTAAGGGTTATGGGGAGAAAGAGGGAAAGTGGAACTGAGCCACTTCAGATCAGCCATGATCTTATTGAATGGCGGGGCAGGCTCGAGGGGCTAGATGGCCTACTCCTGCTCCTATTTCTTATGTTCTTATGTAGAAAACGAAACTGGGAGGACTATGATAGGACAGTGGTGATTTAGACCTCCATGGAGATGCCCGCAGAGACATTTGTAATTTATAGACTTGGACTGCTCTTGGTAAATTGTCCCGTTAATATTAAATGAATTGAAAAAAGTGGTCATTGTGAATAGCTACCTCTCTGAGATGAGACACTTTCACTGAGAATGAGTTCACTGGAGTTGACCTGAACGGCGCAAGTACAGCGAGCGCCGCTTCTCCAAGTTTCCGCCGAAAGGCTGATGTAACTCCTGACCGTGTAGGTCCCGTCCGGCTCCAGTGTCTCCGAATCGGCCTGCCCCTCGTTATCCCGCCCCGAAACATTCCAGCGGACGGGAAAGGAATCGGGAGACACGCCTCTGGCCAAACACAACAACGGGACCCTTTCCATGGCGGGAATCTCATCCAGCGGTGGAGTGAGGAGAAATATGGAGGGGGAACCCGCTAAAATGAAACAGAACATTCATTCATTGGTGGAAGAGGGCACTTTAATTGCTTTGAGACACCCACTGCAATAGAATAATAATGGGATTTACCTGTAATCACTAATTTGGAGCCATTGCCGAATATTTGGGCCATTTTCGGGAAATAGGAGATTGCACAGTAATACGTCCCAGAATCATTTATCCGGGAATCCGCAATGATTAGTGAAAAAGTACGCCCATCTGCAGAAATCTCACTGGAAAATTTCGCCTTAGGAGGGCTGTTCTGGGACGCTGTGTCAATGGCATCCAGGTCATTTCTCCCCCTCTTTCTGTACCAGAAGGCAGAGCCAGCAGCTTCCTCCTGGTTGCGGCAGCTGAGCTTAGCAGGACTCCCCTCAGGGAGCGTCTGAACCGGCGGAGACTGGGACACGGTTAGCTGAGACACTATAACTGGGAAAGAGAGAGAACAACAGTCACCTCAGTTTATGGACCATCCCATGAAGACAGCCGACCGAAAGCCAGTTGGAAGCAATTCTCAAACCAATCTTCCATCCAGTGACACTTCCCGCTGCCTCCGGGAAAAGCAGCCAGCATAATCAAGGACCCCACGCACTTCGGGCATTCCCTCTTCCGTCTCCTTCCATCGGGGAAAAAAATACCAAAGCCTGAGGTCACGTACCGACCGACTCAAGAACAGCTTCTTCCCTGCTACTATCAGACTTCTGAATGGACCTACCTCACACAAAGTTGATATTTCTCGACATTCTAATTATGATGGTAATGGAACATTCTGTACTCTCTCCTTTCCTTCTCTATGTACGGTATGCTTTCTCTGTGTAGACCGCGACAAACTACACATTTCACTCTATAGTAATACAGGTGACAATAATAAACCAAGTCAAATCAAATCACAAAAATGCCCGATTCAGGAAAAAAAGGCTCCGTTAAAATCGCTCTGATTGTGGTGTTAGTTTTCCCATTTTCCTCCTCCCTTTCGAAAGATATAATACATAGAACATAGAACATTACAGCGCAGAACAGGCCCTTCGGCCCACGATGTTTCGCCTACCAGTTACAAAACAATGACCCACCAACCTAAACCAATCCCTTTTCGTCCATAAACCTATCCACGGATCTCTTAAACGCCCCCAAACTAGGCTCATTTACAACTGCAGCAGGCAGGGCATTCCAATCCCTCACCACCCTCTGGGTAAAGAACCTACCCCTGACATCCGTCCTATAACTACCTATAACTATAACTATAATACCAGTCCACTCACCAGTCAATCTGGTTTAAACACTGGGGAGGGGGTACATGGGAACTGGGTGATGTTAATCACAGAGAGAGCTTCAATAAAATTACATTTCTCAACTATTCCTCCCATCCCGTGTCTCTCCTCATAGAAAAGCGAATGATTGCGCATGCCTGAAACTGAACAAAAAAAAACAGAAAATGCTGGAAGATCTCAGTGGGGTTGTGGGAATTGTGATCAGTGCCGACTCGATGGGCCAAGTGGCCTCCTTGAGTACTGAACAAACTGACTCGACGATTCTCGTTCTGAGAGCGTCAGTGGAGAGAGAATAGAACCATGTTTCGAGTCTGGGTGACTCTCGGTCAGAGCTCTATTGCCTCTCCGCCGATGCTCTCAGAATCCCAGAATCATTGAATGCCTCCAGTGCAGAAGGAGGCCGTTCAGTCCATGGAGTTCTGCGCCGATCACAGTCCCTCATATCCCTATTCCCGCAAACCCACGTAGTTGCACTGCTAATCCCCTGTTACACAGGGGCAATTTAGCGTGACCATTCAAGCTAACCTGCG
The DNA here is from genome assembly GCF_965287045.1 of Carcharhinus amblyrhynchos. Taxonomy (NCBI): domain Eukaryota; kingdom Metazoa; phylum Chordata; class Chondrichthyes; order Carcharhiniformes; family Carcharhinidae; genus Carcharhinus; species Carcharhinus amblyrhynchos. The sequence goes on from NW_027649787.1 coordinate 1,473,372, forward strand.
CATCTTTAAACTTTGGGAAGAAACAGGAGCACCACGAGGAAACCCAAGCAGACACGGGGAGAACGTGCAAACTCTGCAGAGAGTGACCCAAGCCGGGAATCCAAGGCGAATTCCTGGCGCTGTGATGCGGCTGTGCTAACCTTCCAGAAAGTTCCAGCACTTTCTATTTTTGTTTCGTTTCTTCTTCTCCTCCGTTGACTTCTGGCGCTATAGTTAGTTCAAAAATGTATAACTGACTCTGAAGTTCTACTTGAAAAACTTTCTGTCCAAAATGGACAATATTGTTAAGGTAGCCCATTCACACAACATATGTCAGAAAAAATGGGGAATCAGATGAATTCCATTCTAATCATTGTTAATAATCGAGGTTGCATTTTCTCAGCAACATTTGAGTCATTGTTAAGTTAAACTTGCACGCTAAGCATACATTATAGCACAGCTGGAGCAAGGGGGTGTGGGGGGTGGGGGGGCGAGATTCCGTTCGGCCCTTCGAGTTTATTTGAATCCTTGAAAGATTTCGCTAATATTACTGAATTTCCCCCCTTTAAATATGTATCCAATTCCGCCATTTTGAAAGTTCCTGTTGGATCTGCTCCCTCCGCCCTTTCAGGCAGAGCCTTCCAGCTCACAGCAACTCAGGTGGGTTCAAAAAAAAAGTCCCCTAATTTCCCTCTCTGTTACTATTACCGGATTCTTCAATCCGTTTTCCATTGGCTCCAGAAACTCCTGCCATTGGAAACAATTTCTGCCTCTTCACTCTATCCAAATCCTTCTCCAGTCTATCTGAATATAACGAAGATATCTCACCCTGGAAGACATGGACCAATGCACAGATACCCAGGAAACTCATTGTCCTTGAGCAAAACCGTGAACTCTGAGCCAAAGATCCAAATTTCGCTGAGAAATCGGCCTTGTTCTCTCTGTGTGGGGAAGGTGTGAAATATGTACTCTGTGTACATGAATAAAAACACGTCAGGGGTTTGAAAATAGAACCGAGGTAGAGAGCTCTCTGCGGTTTTCCTGTTTGCTACATGTCCAGGTACTGGCGAGCAATCGGCACGTTCTCCAAAATGCCTCAAATGTCTTAGTCACGTCAGCTACACCAGATATGGAGTGCAGAGCACGGTTCTTTCCAATCTGGTAAGGATTCCTAGGTAGTGGACAAGGTGCAGTTAACATTTCACAATGAATGATACCAGGAATGAGAGCGAGCAACTGTCAGTGAGTCTTGAAGAGGTTGGAGCTCTTTTTCTCTGAAAAAAAAATTGAGGGCTAATCCACCGAAACATTTGCAATTATGAAACGGTTCAATAAGGCAGAAGGAGGATTCCAAAATATTGCAAGATGAGTTTGTCGCCAAGCAGGAATTCAGGACAAAAATGTATCTTGGAAGAATGGGGAGAATATGGAACTCGGGTGCATAGGGAGTGTTGTTGATTTGATGTAATTTGATTTATTTTTGTCACTTGTATTGGGATACAGTGAAAAAAATATCGTTTCTTGCGCGCTATGCAGGCAAAGCATACCGTTCATAGAGTACATAGATTTAATTTATTATTGTCACATGTATTGTGATACAGTTACTGTTATTTCTTGCGCGCTATGCAGACAACGCATACCGTGCATAGAGTACATAGGTTTAATTTATTATTGTCGCATGTACAGTGAAAATTATTTCTTGCGCGCTACACAGACAAGCATATCGTTCATCGAGAAGGAAAGGAGGGAGTGCATAATGTAGTGTCACAATCATAGCCAGGGTGTAGAGAAAGTCCAATTTAATGCCAGGTGGGCCCATTTTTTGCTGTATATTAGTACATGTGACAATAATATATCAAATCAAATCAATTTAAAATGTGCCGATTGAAAAAAAAATCACACAATTAAAATCATTCTGATTATGGCGTTAGTTGCTCCATTTTCCTCCTCGCGTTGAGATGAATGGCGAAGATATATTTTAACTGGGCAGCTGGATAGACACAAAGGGGAGAAAGGAGTAGAAGGATATGTTGATGGGGTGATACAAAGAAGGAATGGGGGTACCTCTGGAACATTAGCAACAGCTGATGGGCCGAATGGTACCACACTGTTCTGTGTTTTTTATGTAATTGTGTTGGAAAAAAAAACAAAGCCATCCTTTGATACACTGACATGTGAGCAGTTGGTACTGCCTCCATGCTTTGCATGGATTGCAACAGGGCATGGCCCACATTGTTTTAGAGAGATTACAGTCGCCTAACTTAATGTCGAGCCTGGCCCGAACATAGGATGTCCCCAGGTTCATCGTGGCCGGTGATATGTCTTTGCAAGTGCACTTACTTTTGAAATGTAGGAGATTCAGTCAGGTTCACACAAAACAGGAGGCTGAAAACTGACCATTGATAAAGCCCTGATAAGAACATATGGAACTATAGAATTCCTATAATGCAGAAGGAAGGCTATTCATCCCATTGAGCCTTCACCGCCAGCAAACACACCCAGACGCTATCGCCGTGACACCACATATTTAGCCTGCTAATTCCCCTGACACTAACAGACAATCAACATGGCCAGTCGAATTAACCTGCACATGTTTATCCACTAAGGTGCAATTTACCATGGACCATCCAGCATCCTGCACATATTTGGGTAGTTGGGGACAATTAAGCGTGGCCAATCCATGTAACCTGCGCACCATTGGACACTAAGGGACAACTTAGCATGGCCAATCAGACAATCGACACATATTAACATAGAACATAGAACACTGAACACTGCAGCACAAACAGGGCCTTTGGCCGACAAGTTGCGCCAACCACATCTATACCTTCCAAGCCATAGAACTATCTGGAACTTCCTACGCCATTAGATCCCATATACTCATCCAGAAGTCTTTCAAAAGACCCCAGTGAGTTCGCCTCTACCACCACCGACGGCAGCCTATTCCACTCACTCGCCACCCTCTGAGTGAAAAACTTACCCCTAACATCTCCTCTGTGCCTACTCCCCAGCAGCTGAGACCTGTGTCCTCTCGTAGCGACCATTTCAGCCCTGGGAAATAGCCTCCGAGAATCCATCGAAACCTCAGTGAATATTTGGCCACCACGGGGCAATTTTGCATGACCAATCCGGCATACCTGCACATCTTTAGACAACAAGGGACAATTTAGCATAGTCAAACCATCTAACATGGTTGGACATTGGCATTTAAGCTTACAGCTTTCTAATTTACAGATCCTGTCCTAGACACCTCGATCGCCATTTTTATTAATTCCTGTTGCTTCTTTTGCCAAATCCTCTTAAATCAATGCAATGTAACTCTCGATATTTTGCCCTTTTCTACGAATATGCATTGGCCTTTTCTTTACAGAAATGCCAAATGGTGACAGAACACAGAAGCAGACAAGGCTCTAAACTCAAAACAAAAAAAAAACGTGATTTGCTGTATTTAAGTTAATCTATGTCTTTTACCTTAATATTGGCAATGTTCATATAGGGAGAGTTATAATGTTTATTTATCATTGCCCTTCTAGAAAGCCAGCACACCCTTAACTGTGTGAAAAACTTCCTTTATACTGACAAACAAACCTATTTTAAATAGAAGTTGCCTGGTTACTTGTTCTCTACTATCTAAGACCACCTGTACACATGCTCAGTGGTGGCACTTGCTGTCGACTGTATGATGGTCAGTTGACATTCCTGATTCACCAGGATCAGAATCTCGTCTTCCTTCTCCAGGGAGAAGAACAGGTGCAAAGAGGATTGACTCTATTCTGTTCCCCATATCAGCTCATTCACAACCTGTGAGCATCGGTTTGGAACTGATTGCTCTGGCTGTCCCCAAATTCCTGTTCCTTACTAATACCGTGTATAAAGTCAGATATATGCAAATTTAGAACCTTGGGTCGGAATAGATCGGAATAGGGAGGCGATGGAGACTGAAGGGATGGGGAGGGGTGGCTTGATTGAGCTGTATAAAATTACGTGGGACACAGAAAGAGGAGATGGAAAGAATCTTTTTAACTGGATTTACTCGTGCTACAAGTGGGTCACATTGCACTGTAATAGAGTAACTGTGAAAATCCTCTCATTGCCACACTCTGGCGACTGTTCGGATACACTGCGGGAAACTTTAGCCTGGCCAATGCACCTAACCAGCATGCCATTCAGAGTTTGGGAGAAAGCCGGACGGAACCCACGCAGACACGGAGAGAATGTGCAGACTTCAAACAGACCCGAGCTGGGAATTGTTGTCGAACGAGGGGCATACACGCAGTGGGTCGTGCGTGGGCTGCCCTTGGATGTTTCGAGAGTCATAAGAACATAAGAACATAAGAAATAGGAGCAGGAGTAGGCCATCCAGCCCTTCAAGCCTGCCCCGCCATTCAATAAGATCATGGCTGATCTGTCGTGGCTCAGTTCCACTTTCCCGCCCTCTCCCCATAACCCTTAATCCCCTCTCCTATCAAAAACCCATCAACCCGCGTCTTAAAAATATTTAGCGAGGCCGCCTCCACCACTTCAACGGGCAGAGAATTCCAGAGATTCACCACCCTTTGAGTGAAGAAGTTCCTCCTCAACTCCGTTCTAAACCGCCCCCCTTTTATCTTGAGGCTGTGCCCCCTAGTCCTACTGTCTTTTTTGAGCGGGAAGAGTCTTTCCACCTCTATCCTATCCATCCCATTCATCATCTTATACGTCTCAATGAGATCTCCTCTCATTCTTCTAAACTCTAACGAGTACAAGCCTAGTTTATTCAGCCTCTCCTCATAGCTCAACCCCCTTAACTCCGGTATCAGCCTAGTAAACCTCCTCTGCACTCCCTCCAAGGCCAAAATATCTTTGCGCAGGTGCGGCGCCCAAAAATGCACACAGTACTCCAGTTGCGGCCTCACCAATGCCCTATACAGCTGCAGCAAGACCTCCCTACTTTTATATTCAATCCCCTTCGCGATGAAGGCCAGCATCCCATTCGCCTTCCTGACCACCTGCTGCACCTGCAAGCTGGGTTTTTGCGACTCATGCACAAGGACCCCGAGGTCCCTCTGCACCGTCGCCTGCTGAAGTCGCCTAGTACTTCGTGTTGTTTGTGTATGCTTACAACTGGACCAGCAGATGGGCACCACAACAGCTCAGTGACTATTGCTGTTGGCTGTGCAGATACATGGATTTGGGCCAGTATCTGTGGGAGTTTGCACATTCTCCCAGTGGTTGCGCGGGTTTCCTCCGGGTGCTCCGGTTTCCTCCCACACCCCAAAGATGTGCTGGTTGGTGTAACAAATTGTCCCTAAATTATTCTCCCCTTAATTTGGTTTTCAATGGGGTTACCATAAGCGTAGACATGGGTGAAGGGTGGAGGAGGAAAAGCACATTGTTAAGGTGGCGGCGCGGGCTCGTTGGGCTGAAAGGCCCTGTTTCCCGTGCTGCATTGTTCTTTGTTCTTTGCACCCAGGTTCCTGCGCTGTGAGGTAGCAATGCTAACCGTTATGCCAGCTGATTTTCCTTGTTGGCAGGATGAATGAACAGGAGGGCATAGATTTAAGGTGAGGGGCAGTTTGTTTAGAACCACAAAATCCCTGCGACCAAGAGGAGGCCATTCAGACCATAGAACCTGTCCCAGCTCTCTGAAAGAGCATCTGCACCAAAATCTATTTTCAGATCTTTTGTTCATGTTTTCCATCAAGGCTAAAATGAAGTAATCTTTGAGTAAGACTGGGCGAACCCAAACTGAGTGCCAGTGGCCAGGTTATTGCTGGACATGCATCGATTCCGACGGATTTCTTTTGATTTCATTTCATATTCTCACATGTATTAGTAGACATTGAAAAACATACTTTCTTGCGCGCTCTACACGGAAAACATACCGTACAAATGGAAGGAAAGGAGACAGTGTAGAATGTCGTGTCACAGTCATAGCTAGTGTATAGAGAGTGATCTACTTAATATCAGGGAAGTCCATTCAAAAGCCTGAAGCTAGCAGCAAAGAAGTAGTGCTTGAGTCAGTTGGTACGTGACCTCTGATTTTGTAGCGTTTTCCATACATAGAATAGAGTATGACCACGGTGTGGGGGGGTCCCTGAATTATGCTGGCTGTTTTGCTGAGGCAGCGGGAATTGTAAAACGTGTCAACGGATGCAAGGCTGGTTTGAATGATGGTCTGGAATTCATTCATACTTTGTAGTTACTTGGGCAGAGCAGGAGCCATACCAAACTGTGATCCAACCAGAAAGAATGATTTAGAACATAGAACATGTAACACTACAGCACAAGCAGACCATTCGGCCCACAAGTTGCGCCGATCGCATCTACACCTACCAAGGCATAGAACTATATGGTGCATAACCAGATGGACCACTATTTCGGTAGAAGTTTTCGCTGACATACCAAATTTCCTAGCAATGTCAATTTCTTATTCTTAGTAATGCCAATAATTACTGATGATGGAGCGTAAATTCATGGGGTGATAATGAACTCAGTTGGATTTGTCCTGTGAATAATGTAAAGGACATAACTGAGAAATTTTCTACATTACCAAATAGTTGCCTGTGTTATCGCTGTACCTAAGCATGAGAACTGCTCAATTATCAGCAGAATATGGTTGGGGAAACACGGCAAAAGCTCGTGCTTTCCTTTTATTATGTTTGATCAAATGTGAACTGATGGGATTAGCAGTCAACAGAGAGTATTCCCAGGGCTACTCTTTCCCGGCTGGCTACGCCATCACCGCCATCTTAGGATATGTCCTGCTGGAGCAGAACGTACGCTGGAATGGCGATGGTGGAGATTACTGACATTGGGAGATGTGAATGCTTTGTGTGGAAAGGAGATGATTTGCTGCCACGCGGCAGGTTACATGAGTAATCGCCAATTTACGAGATGGTGTATAGTGTGGGGAAATATTCATATACCTTTGAAGAATAGACAGTGTGAATATGTTTGCGTGAACTTGTAGAAGGAACTCTGCAAATTCGCATCTGGGTACAGGAAGCAATTGGAAATTCAAGAATAACATTCAATATGTGTTAGAAATCTACAGGATGGTATGTGATCACTTGTGAAATGGTGTACCCAATTATGAACTCCAAATTTAAGGAAGGAACACTTGCTGTCGAGGCGGTATAGTTAAAAGTCCTTCTGAAATTTAGAACATAAGAACTAGGAGCAGGATTAGACCACCTGGCCCCTCAGGCCTGTTCCATTATTCAATAAGATCATGGCTGATCTTTTCATGGACTCAGCTCCACTTACCCGCCCACTCACCATAACCCTTAATTCCTTTACTGCATCTATTTTTGCCTTAAAAAGAAACATTCAATGAGGTAGACACAACTGCATCACTAGGGAGTTCCATGGATTCATGACCCTTTGGATAAAGAAATTCTTCCTCAACTCAGTTCTAAATCTGCACCCCCTCCCCCTTATGTTGAGGCTATCCCTCCTAGTTTTAGTTTCACCTGCCAGTGGAAACAACCTCCCTGTTTCTATCATATCTACTCCCTTCATAATCGTATGCGTTTCTGTAAGATCCCCCTCATCCTTCTGAATTCCAATGAGTATAGGCACAGTCTATACAGCCTCTCCCCATAAGCCAGGCCTCTGAACTCCGCAATCAACCTAGAGAATCTCCTCTGCTCTTCCCCAGTGCCGGTATATCCTTTCTGAATAATATTTATAAATGACCTGGATAAGGAAGTGGAGGGATGGGTTGGTATGTTTGCCGATGACACGAAGGTCGGAGATGTTGTGGACAGTGTGGAGTGATGTCAGAAATTACACCGTGACATAGATAGGATGCAAAACTGGGCGGAGAAGTGGCAGATGGACGTCAACCCGGATAAATGTGTGGTGGCACATTTTGGCAGATGTAATGGGATGAATGAATATAATATTAAGGGTAAGACTCTTGGCAGTGTGGAAGATCAGAAGGATCTTGGGGTCCGGGTCCATAGGACTCTCAAATTGGCTTCTCAGATAGAGGATGTGGTTAAGAAGGTGTATGGTGTACTGGCCTTCATCAATCGAGGAATTGATTTTATGAATCGGGAGATAATGCTGCAGCTGGAGAAGATCCTGGTCAAACCCCACTTGGAGTATTGTGCTCAGTTCTGCTCGCCTCATTACAGAAAGGATGTGAAAGCCAATGAAAGGGTGCAGAGGATATTTACAAGGATGTTGCCTGGATTGGGTGGCATGACTTATGAGGATAGGTTGAGAGAGCTCGATCTTTTCTCCTTGGAGAGTCGAAGGATAAGAGGGGACCTGATAGAGGTGTATAAGATGATAAGAGATATTGATCAGATGTACTCTCAGAGGCTTTTCCACAGGGCTGAAATGGCTGCCACAAGAAGACCCAGGTTTATGGTGATGGGGAGTACATACAAAGAAGATGTCAGGGGTAAGTTCTTCACTCAGAGGGTGGTGGTTGAGTGGAATCAGCTGCCATTGGTGGTGGTGGAGACAGATTTGTTAGGGTCTTTTAAGAGACTTCTGGATGAGTACATGGGACATCATAGGATTGAGGGTTATCGGTAAGCCTAGTAGGTAGAGAAATGATTGGTGCACCTTGTGGGCCAAAGGGCCTGTTTGTGCTGTAGTTTTTTTTTAATGATGCTATGATTCTAATATGTATCATATATTATATAATATGTATCATAATATGCCTGCTGCAGTTGTAAATGCGCCTAGTTTGGGGGCGTTTAAGAGATCCGTGGATAGGTTTATGGATGGAAGGGGATTGGTTTAGGTTAGAGGGTCATTGTTTTTTAACTGGTCGGCGCAACATCGTGGGCCGAAGGGCCTGTTCTGCGCTGTAATGTTCTATGTTCTATGTTCTAATTGTACAGGATGTTAGGCGATCATTCCTGAAATGTGTCCATTTTTGAACTCCAAATTTAGGGGTGGAATACTTTCTCAAAAAGCGGTAGAGTTAATGTCCTTTAGAAATTGAGAACACAAGAACTAGGAGCAGGAGTAGACCAACTGGCCCCCTCAAGCCTGCTCCATCATTCAATAAGATCGTGGCTGATCTTTTCATGGACTGAACTCCACTTACCCATCCGCTCATTATCACCCTTAATTCCTTTACTGCATCTATTTTTGCCTTAAAGAGAAACATTCAATGAGGTAGACTCAACTGTGTCACTGGGCAGGGAATTCCATGGATCCATAACCCTTTGGGGAAGTTCTTCGTCACCTCAGTTCTAAATCTGCTCCCCCTTATTTTGTAGCCATGCCTCCCAGTTCTAGTTTCCCCCTCCCTGCTTCAATCGTGTCTATTCCCATCATGACCTTATATGTTTCTCTAAGATCTCCTTCATCCTTCCGAATTCCAAGAGGATAGTCACGGTCTACACAGCCTTTCCCTAGAAGCCAAGCTGCTGAACTCTACTATCAACCTAGTGAGTCTCCTCTGTTCTTCCTCCAGTGCCAGTATGTCCTTTCTCAATTAAGGAAGCCAAAACTGTACACAATACTCCAACTGGGGCCTCATCACCATCTTAAACAGCTGCAACATAACCTCTCTATTTTTAAACTCCATCCATCTCGCAATAAAACTCAAAATTCCATTTGCCTTCTTAGTTATCAGCTGCACCTGCGACCCAACTTTGTGCGATTGATGCCTAAGGACACCCAGGTCCCTCTGCACAGCTGCATGTTACATTTTTTTACCATTTAAAATATTCGGTTTTGCTTGCATTCCTTCCAGAATGGATAATCTCACAATTACCAACATAGTACGCCATCTGTCACGCCCTTGCCCACTCAAATTACCTATGATCCTTTGCATGTATTCATTGTCCTCTGCACAATTTGCACTCAACTCATCTTCCTGCCATCTGTGTACTTGGGCACACTGCATTTGGTCCCAACTCCTAATAATGTGTGATGACCCCTTGAACAATAGGGTTGTCCTGTGATGAGAGTCTGGGAAAAAATATGTTTATATTATCTGTAGAACAGAAAAGTGAGACTTCAACTCGTTGAAAAACAATATTTTGAAGAATGGTGACATGCCAGATCCGAAAGAGTTAAAGAGCAAAACAGCCCGGGAAACAGGCCCTTCGGCCCAACGAGCCCGCGCCGCCATCCCAACACCACCAGTTCCCCCCCCCCCCCCCCCCCGCCCCCACCCCACCCATGACCCTTATCTATTGTTTTATGGCCATCCACATTGAGGGAAACTAATTTAGGGGCAATTTATTACTGCCAATCAGCCTAACAGCACATCTTTGGGGTGTGGGAGGAAACCAGAGCACCCGGAGAACACCCACGCAAGCACGGGAGAATGTGCATACTCCCACAGACACCGGCCCAAATCCATGTGTCTGCACAACAGTGATAGTCACTGAGCTGTCGTCTTGCCCAGCATCTGGTCCAGTTTAAGCACACACTAACGACATGAAGCACTAGGCCAATCTCGAACAATCAAGAGCAGCCCAAGTATGACCCATCGCGTGTATGCCCCTCGTTGGTCAACAAGGCGGACCGACTTAAAACCTGTGAATGAAAAGAGAAAAAACAATATTATCATACTATATCCATTTACCTTACCAGGGACGCCCCAATGCTAACGAACCTTATTTAAAACAATCTCCTATATCCACCCATCTCCAAACCACTCATGTGCCTGTCTAAGTTACTCTTAAACAACTCTAGCATGCTTGCCTCCACCACCTTACTTGGCAGTGCATTCCATACCCCACTACCCTCTGTGTGAAAAACCTCCCTCTAATATTTGTGTTATACCTCTCTCTCCTCATCTTAAGCCCATGGCCCCTCGTACTATGTGTCTCTATCATAGGAAATAGCTTACCTCTGTTTACTCTATCTATACCCTTCATAATCTTATATACCTCTCCTAGATCCCCGCTCAGTCGCCGTCTTTCAAGGGAAAAGAGCCCCAATTTACTCAATCTTTCCTCATAACCCAAGTTTGATTCCATTGGCTGGAAAATATGTCACACAGCGACATAACCTCAGGGTTTGGGCCTGTGTCTGTGGGAGTTTGCGCATTCTCCCCGTGCTTGCGTGGGTTATCTCCGGGTGCTCCGGTTTCCTCCCACACGCCAAAGATGTGCTCTTAGGCTGATTGATGTAACAAATTGTCCCTAAATTAGTCTTCCCTCAATGTGGAATGTCATAAGCATAGATAAAGGTCATGGGTGGAGGGGGGACTCGTAATGTTAAAATGGTGACGTGGGCTCGTTGGGCCGAAGGGCCTGTTTCCTGGGCTGTTCTGTTCTTTGTTCTTTGAGAAAAAGTTACCATTTCAGAAAGAGAGGAGAAGAATTTTCTGCTCCTAGAAGATAATGAATATTTGGTCTCTTCTCAAGTGACCTATCGATGTTCAGTCACACATAACCCAGTCCCTGGTGCTGTGAGGCAGCGGTGCTATACACTGTGTCACCGTGCCGCCCAGGAACTTGTCATTGAACTAAAAGTCAACGGTGATTGGCAGAAGCAGGGCCAATGGATTTAATGTTGTTCCTGGAAAATAGGGAGTCAAACTATGGATGGAACACTTAGGCTCAAAATTCAAATGTTAAAGATCAAAATATATTGTGTAAAACGTATTTTGAGTAGAAGCTATTCACTCTGTTATGAAACAAGAAACTAGTTAGTATTTTAAAGTCATGAATATTAGAGGAACAATTATTCAAATGTTCCGGTTATACATCCCGTTAGGATCAGCCACTTTAGTGAAACAAAGTCCTAATTAGGATATAGTTTAGACCACGGTTTTCCGTGATACTGACTGAAAAACGTCAACATGCACCACCCTAACAGAACGAAAATACTTAGAAACTGCCGGTGGATCAAATCTTTCATTTTTGGGAGACTCATTAGACAGTTGATCCAATGAGAGTATTAAAAAAAATAGTGTTTTAGTTTCTCTACAAGACTCTGTAGCAATTATTCCGGCAGGGAACGTTCAAAAGAATGAGGAGAAGCAGAGCTGGGGGATCAGGGCTGGATCCATTCAGCTTAAGGTGAAGACCCTGGTAAAACGAATTAGTGCCACAACAGGTTCGGAGGTGGACAGAGAGGGTGTTCCTTCCAGAATGATTGAAATGCTCTTCAAAAAAGTCAAGGAAACGAGTCATAAGATTTTGCAGCAGAGAGCGGGGTTTGGCAGCAGATAGAGAAAGGCAGAGAGGCGTTGGCTGTGGCCACACTTGCGTGGTATGACCTTAAGAAAGACGCCTCGCTCACGGCCCTTTCAGGCGGTGTGCAAAGCAGATCAAAGCAGACATCACTTGAGACAGAAAGGTTTCCGAGACTACTGCTCACCGTGTCTTTTTTTTAACAGTTGAGGTGTTACACCTACACAACTGCCTCCAGAGGTCAAAAGCTGAGACACAATGTTAAACCGCAGAGAGAAGACGGTTGGGCATCCAAGATAGATTTAGCTGAACAAAGAACCTATGAGTTTTCAATTAAGCCATACTACAGGAACCTATTCAAAAGAGAGTTAGTCACCATTTGGAAGCATTACTCGGGTTGAGTACAATTAGCAGGACGCCCCCTCCATCAACCGCACCCCCCGCCCCGATTCACAACAGACACCTCACTTCATCTGAAACTCAAAGGAACTGCAGTCTGTACATTCTAAACTCAAGCAGCAAATCAATGAGATTTCCAAAATAATTTCAATCGAGTCACATATTATTCATAGAATGTTTTCACTTCTCTTTATGAGGCAGCTTGCATCAGGAATCATGCGCAACCTTTTTACGGAATGAATTAGATTGAACACAATTACATTACGGCAAGATGGCACAACTGTTAGCAATGCTGCCTCACAGCGCCTGGGGCCTGGCTTCGATTCCTGCCTTGGGTGGCTGTCTGTGCGGAGTTTACATGTTCTCCTCATGTCTGCGCAGGTTTCTCTGGGCGCTCCGTTTTCCTCCCAGATATCTGAAAATGTGCAGTTTGGGTGGATTGGCCCTGCTAAATTGCCTCTCCGTGACCAAAGATGCGTAGCTTAGCCTGATTTACCATGCTAAATTGACTCTTTGCGTCCAAACATGCGCAGGTTAAGTGGATTGACCGTGCTAAAGTGCTCTTTAATGTTCAACGATGTGCCAGAATGATGGATTGGTAATGCTAAATTCATAGGATAGGATCATAGGAACCCCTGCAATGTAGATTTGACCCTTAGCGTCCCTAGGTGCGAAGGTTAGGTGGATTGTCCATGCTAAATTGCCCATTAGTGTCCAAAGATGTGCAGGTTAGGTTGATTGGTCATGCTAAAGTTGCCCGTTAGTGTCCTGGGATGCGTAGGTTAGAGGGATTAGTGGGTAAATGTGTAGGAGTATGGGGGTAGGGCCTGGGTGGGATTGTGGTTGGTGCAGATTGGAAGGGCCTGCACCTGCACTGTAGGATTCTATGTTCAAAGTCCAACAATTTAGCACGGCCAATCCACCTAACCCGCACAGCTTTGGTCATCATCATTTTTGAAAGAACAATGCACTCTGTCCTTGCCAAGGAAGTTCACATCCCGCGAATGAATTGAAATTTAGCTGAAATAGAAAACATTTCACCACACAATTACTGTACTGTAACACTCCCTGAAGACATGCTGCCTGTTCATCGCTGTGACGCACAGTGATGAACGCACTGTGTCAGGTCAATGTGGAATTCACCAGCACACCACAACAAACTTGTGTCATACTTTCCATTGCACAACCCGTCATAGTTTCCACTGTATCTGAAAGGGACAAAACTCCCCTGAGCTCAGGTCAACCTGCAGCCATTAACCCTACAGAAACAAACTGGTTAAGTAACATGTGGAAAAGAAACACATAAAGTTGTCCAAAGAATGATTATCGTAGAACCATAGAACCCTACAGTGCCGAAAGAGGCCCTTCGGCCCATCGAGCCTGCACCAAACACAATCCCACCTAGGCCCTACCCCCATATCCCTACATATGATACCCACTAATCTCTCTAACCTACACATCCCTGGACACGACGGGGCAATGTCTTAGCATGGCCAATCAACCTAACCCGCACATCTTTGGAATGTGGGAGGAAACCGGAGCACCCGGAGGACACCCACGCAGACACGAGGAGAATGTGCAAACTCATTATATACAAGATTCATTCTGTTGCTGTTGCAGGTTCATGGTGAGTAAAAGAGGGTAAGAATTATTCATTGCAATGAGGGAGAATAAGTGATCACACAGCAAAATCTGTGACTCCATGTTCAGATGAAGGGAATTACCCTGTTCATGCGCGTTTGTTTTGTTTTTCTCACATAAATGTTCAGTAAAGTTCACTCATGCCCTTGAGGGAAGGATATTTGCCCTCCTTATCTGGTTTGCCTGACATGTGACTCCAGAGACGCAGCAATATTGTTGACTCTCAACTGCCCTCGGGCAATTAGAGATGGGCAATAACATTTTTAAAGTCAAAGTTTTATTTACTAGTGTCACAAGTAGGCTTACAATAATACTGGGACGATGTTACTGTGAAAATCACCTAATCACCACACTCTGGTAGATAGATAGATAGATAGATAGATAGATAGATAGATAGATAGATAGATAGATAGATAGATAGATAGATAGATAGATAGATAGATAGATACCTCTGGACTTCTGTCAAAGAGCTAACACAATGGACCAGATGGCTTCATGATTGGATGATACTCAGATACGGGATGGGCTAATTTGAGATCTTATTTATGTATTTTTGAATGTTTTGGCCACACCTGGAGTACTGTGTACAGTTTTGGTCACTTTACGTGAGAAAGAGTATACTGGCATTGGAGGGGGTGCAGAGGAGATTCACTGAGTTTATTCTGGAGTTGAGAGGGTTGGCTTAGGAGAAATGATTGAGTAGGCAGGGGCTATACTCATTGGAATTCAGAAGAATGAGGGGAGATCTTAAGAAAATAAGAAATAGGAGCAGGAGTAGGCCATCTAGCCCTTTGAGCCTGCCCCGCCATTCAATAAGATCATGGCTGATCTGAAGTGGCTCAGTTCCACCTTCCCGCTTTCTCCCCATAACCCTTAATTCCCTTGCCTACCAAAAGCCTATCTACCCGTGTCTTAAATATATTTAGCGAGGTAGCCTCCACTACTTCAACGGGCAGAGAATTCCAGAGATTCACCACCCTTTGAGTGAAGAAGTTCCTCCTCAACTCCGTTCTAAACTGCACACCCCCGCCACCCCGCGCCTTATCTTGAGGCTGTGTCCTCTAGTCCTATTGTCCTTTCTGAGCGGGAAGAATCTCTCTACCTCTACCCTACCCATCCCCTTCATTACCTTATACGTCTCTAAAAGATCCCCCCTCATCCTTCTAAAGTCCAACGAGTACAGACCCAGTCTATTTCGTCTCTCTTCATTGTCCAACCCCCTCATCTCCGGTATCAGCCTAGTGAACCTCCTCTGCACTCCCTCCAAGGCCAAACTATCCTTGCGCAAGTGCGGTGACCAAAACTGCGCACAGTACTCCAGCTGCGGCCTCATCAGTACCCTGCACAGTTGCAGCAAGACCTCCCTGTTTTTATATTCTATCCCCCTCGCTATGAAGGCCAACATTCCATTCACCTTCTTGATCACAATCTGACAGAAACATAGAAAATTATGAATGGAATAGATAAGATAGAGGCAGGGAAGTTGCTCTCACTGGCGGGCCAAATTAGAACTATGGAGAATTACCTCAAAATAAGGGGAAGCAGATTTAAGACGGAGTTGAGGAGGAACTTCTTCACGCAAAGGGTGGTGAATCTGTGGAATTACTTGCCCAGAGAAGCAGTGGAGGCTACTTCATTAAATGTTTTAAGGCAAGGATAGATAACATCTTGAACAGTAAAGTAATTTACTGTTATGGGTTATGGTGAGCAGGCGGGTAAATGGAGCTGAGTCCACAAAAAGATCAGCCACGACCTTGTGAAATGGCGGAGCAGGCTCGAGAGGCCAGATGGCCTACTCCTGCTCAGAGTTTTTATGCTCTTTATGTTTATGCTAACACTTTTGGCATGCCGCAAATTATACGGCACGGTAGCACAGTGGTTAGCACTGCTGCTTCACAGCTCCAGGGCCTGAGTTCGACTCCTGGCTCGGGTCACTGTCTGTGCGGAGTTTGCACATTCTCCTCGAGTCTGCGTGGGTTCCCTCCGGGTACTCCGGTTTCCTCACACAGTCCGAAGATGTGCCGGTTAGGTTGATTGGCCATGCTAAGAAATTGCCCCTTAGTGTCCAGAGTAGCAGAGGTTAGAGGGATTAGTGGGTATAATATGTAGGGATATGGGGATAGGCCTGGGTGGGATTGTGTTCGGTGCGGACTCGATGGGCCGAAGGGCCTCTTTCTGCACTGTAGGTTTCTATGTTCTATGTTCTATATGGATCGGATTCGCTGCAAAGGACGGCTTCTGAAACATGGGGACCCTCCCCAAAGTCACTCCCATCCCCCCAATTCCAGGCACAGTTGGCTTCGTTGAGTCAGACACGTCTACCAGGCAAGCCAAAGGCACTTGCAATTTAATACCTATCTCCAATGCCTCACTTCCAGTTCATCGCTTGTGAAGAGTTACACCAAATCTCGGTGATATCTGGCAGCGATGTGAACGTTGGCCTCTGGATCCGGGGTCGGGTTTGATTCCCGGTTTGCTTCACTGCCTGTGCAGAGTTTGCACGTTCTAACCCTGTCCGTATGGGTTTCCTCCCATCGTCCAAAGTTTAGGTGCATTGGCAATGCCGAATTCTCCCTGAGTGTACCCGAACAGGCATTGGATTGCGGCAACTAGTGGATTTTCACTGTAACTACACTGCATTGTTAATGGAAGTCTACGTGTGACTATTAAACAAACTGAAACCAATCAACTAATAACATTCGAGTTAACGTATTTGCATCATTATTGTGTTGTCGCCTGCTTTGGTTCAAATCCCGATAGGGGTGGGAAAGGCAGTTCTGGTGAATTCCGAGAACTCTCACACCCATCTAAAATACTGACGTTGCACCAATGCCCCTTTCAGTCGGGCAGCGGGATTCCCAGCTTCCGTCTGAAGATGGCTGAGAATCGCCCCCTACTGCTCAGGCAGCGAAACGCACCAGACACAAAATCTCAAAGGATTCTTTTTTTTATTGAAGAATGGATTCCAGTTTCTCTCAGATTATGTTTAATTATAACGTAATCCTTGGTCAATAGAAACATTTGATGCAGCGTTATAATCGAAGAAAAATTGATTTTATTTGCACAAAGGAACTTTCAAATAATTAGCAATCGCATCAGTAACTGGAGTTACAGAATATGCCATTGAATGTTTGTAAAAATAACCAGGGAATTCCCTAGTGTGTAATTTCACACTTGCATGAACTTATTATATTAGAAAAACGTTCAAAGTGCTGAATAAAACCCGTTACACATTTGAGGAAATGTCCCAGTCTTTCTAATCTGCGGCCAGTATGTGAGGAATATTCAGCAGTTTGACGGGAATATTGATTTCCACAGGGCAGAACATACATTGGTAATTCCAGTCTCCTGCGTCATATACATCACAGACAAAACGTCCCGATTCTCATTTCCGGACCTTCTTTCTTGACCTTTTTTCCAATGCAGCCAAATCCAGGGAGGCGTAGAGAGGTCCATCCTGAGACTGGGAAATATATTCAACAGGAATGATCGAAGCGGTTAAAATAAAGCACTGTTTCCCAAAACTCATTTCCATGTATTTATTACAAGGTGTTCAATGCACTCACCTGTATTCTACGCTGCGTTTTCAAGGTTGTCTCTGTTTGACCATGATCCCCTGTGTGTTAAGGGTTAAACTATGAATTGAAATGTCACCCAAGCTATAGAATTTGTAAGCACATCGAAAGATCGGGCACCAATGACCACCTGGATGTCAACAGTTTAATATCTATTCAATAGAGTCACAAGTGGATGTTACTCTGCAACGATGTTACTGTAAAAATTTCCTCCTCGCCACATCCCCGTGCTTATTTTCCTGCACTGAGGGAGAATTTAGCATCGCTAAAGTACCTAATTAGCATATTTTTCGGACTGTGGGCGGAAACGTAGGCTGATTGGTGTAACAAATTGTCCCTAAATTACTCTCCTCTCAATCTGGTTTCCAATGTGGAGTGCCGTACGCCTAGACAAAGGTCAGGTGTGAAGAGGGGACTCACAATGTTGAAATGGCGGAGTGGGCTCGTTGGGCCTGTTTCCTGTGCTGTGTTGTTCTTTGAAACCAGAGCATCGGCAAGAAACACATACACACACACACACACACACACACACGGGGACAACATGCAGGCTCCGCACATACAGATACCCAAGCCAGGAATCGAACGGAGGTCCCTGATGTTGCGGGAGAGCAGTGCTAAGCCACCGTCCCGCCGGAATATGTTGTCAGGCTACAATCATTAACACACAGCCCACTTAAATTGCGCCAACATAACACATATTCCACAATTCTTCAGAGGCAGTTAGATATGACACTGCAGCCGAAGGGGAACAAAGGATCCTGGGAGAAGGCGAAATCAGGTTACTGAATTTGGTGATCAACCATGGTCATGGTGAACGGCGAAGCAGGTGCAAAGGACAGGCTGGTCTCTTCCTGTTCCTGTTTTAGATGGTTCTATGTTATATGGTCATTGGATGAACGAGGAAAATTACCGATTTGTTTGTTGCCCAGCGGGTAAATCATTAACATCAACATTTTTTATGTTTATGAAACCAACCGCTAGAGGAGTGATTGTTGCACTTGTTGAAGATGAACAACACACCCTGTGGATAGAAATAGTAATTGTACACATTGTGGCCAATCCAACTAAACAAAGGAGGGGACAGCCATTGCTTGGTTCATTCCTCGGGCCGATGAACAAAGAGCAAAGAACAACACAGCACGGGAAACAGGCCTTTCGGCCCAACGAGCCCGCGCCGCCATTTTAACAATGTGCTTTTCCTCCTCCACCCTTGACCTATGTCTACGTTTATGGTACCCCCATTGGAAACCAATCAGTCAAACGACATTTTTTTTAACATTTCAGCAGGAAGTTAATAAGGCAAATGGCATGTTGTTGTTGATAGCCAGAGGATTTGAGTAGACAAATGGGGTATTTTACTATACTTGTACAGGACGTTGGTGAGAAGCGATTTGTGCACTTTTGGAATCCTTATCTGAGGACCGATATCCTTGCTATAGAGGGAGAACAATGAAGGTTTACCAACTGATTCCTGGATGGCCGGTCTGTTACATGCAGAGAGACTACGTCGGTTAGGATTGTTTTCACTGGATTTTAGAAGAGTTTGAAGTGACCTCAACGAAACTTACAAAATACTGGCAGGATTCGATAGGGTAGATTGAGAAGCAATGTTCCCGATGGCGAAGGAATCCAAAACAAGAGCTGATAGTTTGAGATTACAGGTGAAACCTTTTAGAACGGAGGTGAGGAGAAATGTCCTCACCCAGAAGGTGGTGAATGTGTGGAACTCACTACCACAGAATGTAGTTGAGGCCAAAAATGTATGTGATCTCAGGAAGAAATTAGATATAGGTCTTGAGACTAAAGGGATCAAAGGGTATTGGGGGGGAAGGGAGGGTGGAGCGGAAAGGAGGATCAGGATGTTGAATGTGATTATCAGCCATGGTCATAATGAATAGCAGAGCAGGTTGGAAGGGCCGAATGGCATACTCCTCCTTCTAGTTTCTATGTTAACAAATGTAGGCAGAGAACTGGCAATTGTCATTTAACTGTGACATTCTCCGTAAACAAAATCTGCAACCAGAGACCTTTTGCCAATCAGGGAAACAGTCCTTTGAGGGGGAAAAAATGCATATTTTTTCCCATTACATATATTAGTCTTGTGGGGTTTTTTTGTGTGCCGATGAATACAAGGCCAAAAGCCTCGATGATTTTTTTTTGGCAAAGCTCAAGTACTGCATTTCTTCAAATTTTCTTTCAAACACGTCTCAGCAGTTAACTGTCAGTACCAATCAACTGGTGCATTCACCATAGAAACACCTCTATCAATCAATTTCCACTTCGATCTTGTTTTAATTCTGCCATTTACTCGCTACCAACATTTCAAAAAAAAACGTACCCATTTGTCGCTCCTTATGTCCCTCTCGTTGCCTTCTCTCGCTCAAGCTAAAATTCAATGCGGGAAAAGAACATCAAACAAATGTTATATCTTGTCTATCCTATCTGAGATGTTGCACATTGTTGGAAGTAGGATTGTCCAGTGATCTTATATAAATCATAGAAAATGGAGGCACGCATTTTGGAATCAGTTTTCGGATTGAAATAAGTCTGACAAAATATAAGATAGATAATGAGGGGACAATGAAAAACGTTGAACTTTGCACATTGTTCTATTACTCACGTGTCATTTTGGGATCCTATATCACTGTCTTCTAAAATAGAAGAACATATAGTTAGTGAATTAAATAACTGCAAAGAGGAAATCATATTGAGAAAAGGTGTTAAAGTGACTCAGATAATCATGAATCCTCACCTGATCTGCCGTTTCTACAAATCCAAATGGAAATAAGGACCGACAGTAGAATCAATATGACCAGGATAGTGATTCCAACAGGAACCAACTGTCTGCACCATTCTATAGAGAGAAAAAAAAACTTAGAAACTGCCATCAGTCAAATCATTCTTTTCCTGGGTTCTCCGACCAAGGTAAAAATGCAGAGTCACCAAAACAGGGAGTGAATGTGGGAAATGAAACATAGCTGGTGGGATGGATAGTGGAGAATGAACACAGAGAATGGAATTGATGATACAATATTTGCTGGTGGAGATCAACAAATTGGCAGCACTGTCAGTGTTGTCCCAAATTCACAATGTATCAGATTGTATTAGACTGTAAGACCGTAAGACAGAGGAGCAGAATTCGGTCACTCAACCCTTGATCCTGCACCGCCGTTCAATTACGGCTGATATGTTTCTCACCCCCATTCTCCTGCCTTTTCCCCATAAACCTGATCCCCTTATTAAACAGGAAACTATCTATCTTTGTCGTAATCAATGACCTGGTTTCTGCAGCGTTCTGCGGCAAAGAGCTCCACAGATGCACCACTCTCTGGCTGATTCCTCCTCATCTTTGTTTTAGAGGATCGATTTTTATCCTGAGTTCGTGCTTTCTGCTCCTATTTTTTTTTCTGTGAGTGGAAACATCCTCTCCACATCCACTCTATCCAGGCCTCGCAGTATCCCGTAAGTTTCAATAAGATCCACCCCCCCCACCCTCATCCGAGATAGATGAGACGGGCAGAAGGGCCTGTTTCGTGCTGTATACCTCTCTGACTCGATCTCTCCCTTTCTCTGTTTGTAGCAATCGTCTTCAGTCTCTGTACCCCTGGTTACTGACCCTACTGTCAGTGGAAAAGTTTGTGATTTTTTTAAACTAATCAAATGCTAAATAAATTCCTTAACCTTGACTGCGTTGAGGAGAACAAGCCCTTCTGGCCACTTTATCTGAATTCGCGTATTCCCGGTACCATCCTGGTAATTCTGCTTTGTGTCTCTCCAATCCTTTGATATTCTTCGCAATATTGCATGTTCTGCGCTGTAATGTTCTATGTTCTATTTCTATTAAGTATAGTCCTCATCATTGAAGACAATGCTATAAACGTAATAATGCTATAAATGGCTCTCTCCACTTAGATTGTCTGTACCTTTAAGACTTGATTAACTGTAAAGACTCGCATTTTAGTCACTGTGTAAATTGACTTTGTGCCTTTATATAACCTGTTTGTGAAAACATCTCCCACTCACCTGCCGAAGGAGCAGCAAGCGCTCCAAAAGCTAGTGGTGTTTGCGACCAAATCAAACTGTTGGACTTTAACCTGGTGTCCATAGATCATAGAACCCTACAGTGCAGAAAGAGGCCCTTTGGCCCATTGAGCCACACCGACCACAACCCCACCCAGGCCCTACACTTATATCCCTACATAATATACCCACTAATCCCTCTACCTTCGCTGGCCTGGACACTAAGGGACAATTACTTAGCGTGGCCAATCAACCTAACCCGCACATCTTTGGACTGTGGGAGGAAACTGGAGCGCACGGAGGAAACCCACGCAGACACGAGGAGAATGTGCAAACTGCGCACAGGTGTTGTAAGACTTCTTAAACGTGGCTAGCCGGTGATTCGAACACATTTAAAATAACTTCCTGACTTGATTTCTCAATTTTAAAATTTCAGGACGCCTGTTTATGCCGTCAGCAGCCATTTGAGTTTCTCCTTCCGCCTCCCAAGATTTAGGGAATCTCAGGATGATTGTAGCGCCCATAGGAAGCAACTAGATGATGTTGTAAAGATGGAGGCTGAGGGGAGACCGGATGAAAGTTTATAAAATTATGAGGGCCATTGATAAGGTGAAGCGTTTTAGCCAAAGACAGAGATGACATTTACAAGGGGACACAAGTTCAAAGTAAGGGTCAGTGGAGATGTGCAGCGGAAGTGTTTTTTTTACACAGGGGATGATGATTGGGGGTTTGGAATGCACTGCCAAATGTTAGCGACAATTATGACTTATTCACATAGACACATTAACGGGGGGTGGCGGGGAGGAGGGGGGTGGTTGTGGGGAATGCAGATGGTTAGTCGAGATGGACCAATATGTTCAGTGCATGTTTGATGGGTCGAGCGGCCTGTTCCTGAGCTGGACTCTTTGTTATTTGATATCTGCACGACAGTTCTGCAAGAACAACTCAGTCACATTTCTTTAACATTCCCCTCGACCTTGCTTTATTTTACCTAATTAGTTTAATTCTCCCATTTGCTTTGGGCGGCCTGGTGTAATTGGGCGTACAGTAATGTTCCAGATATTACATTTCACATCCTCACCGTTCGCTGAAAAAAAAAGGTGAAGTGGAAGTTGACTGATGGAGGGGTTGCCATGGGCAGCAATGAAAATGGTCGAGAGTTAAGTTTCTGGGTGCTCATATTATCAAGAACGTGTCCTGGTCCCCCCACGCCGCCACCATAGTAAAGAAAGCCCACCAATGTCTTTACATTCTCAGCGGGTTAAGGAAATTTGGAATATCTGCTCTGAATCTCACCAAATTTCATAGATGTAGCATCGAAAGTATCGTTTAGGGATATATCACAGTATGGAATTGCTCCTGCTCTGTCCAAGGCCACAAAAATCTACAATGGGTTGTGAACGAAACCGAATCCCATCATGCAAAGCAGCCTCCCATCCATTGACACTGTCTGCACTTGCTGCTGCCTTGAAAAAGAAGCCAGCATAATCAAACACTCCGCACGTCCCAGATATTTTATCTTCTGCATTCTTCCATCGGGAAAAAGTACATAAAAATCTGAGGTCATGTATCAACCGACTCAAGAGCAGCTTCTTCCCTGCTGCCATTAGACTTTTGAATGGAATTAGCACATATTAAATTGTTCTTTCTCGACAGGCTAGCTATGACCGTAGCAGGAGATTCTACACACTCTCCTTTCCCTTTCCCCATGTAGTCTGTAAATTGTGTCTGTTCTTTCGATAGCGCACAAGATATAATACTTTTCAATGTATCCCAATACATGTGACAATAATAAATCAGATCTATGTAGTCTATGGACGGTATGTTTTGTCTGTATAGTGTGCAAGGAACTATAATTTTCACTGTATCCCAATACATGTGACAATAATAAATCAAATCTATATACTCTACGAACGGTATGCTTTCTCTGTATAGCGCGCAAGAAACAAAAATTTTCACTGTATCCCAATAATGTGACATCAATAAATCAAATAGAATCTATTTACTCTATAAACGGTATGCTTTGTCTGTATAGAACACGGAAAAAAACAATATTTTCACTGTTTTCGAATACATAGAACATAGGACAGTACAGCACAGTACTGGCCCTTCGGCCCTCGGTGTTGTGCCAAGCTATGTCCGAACCCAAGATCAAGCTACCCCACTCCCTATCATTCTGGTGTGCTCCATGCGTCTATCCAATAACCGCTTGAAAGTTCCTAAAGTGTCCGACTATCACAGCAGGCAGTGTATTCCACACCCCAACCACTCGCTGAGTGAAGAATCTACTTTGGACATCCCTCCTATATCTCCCACCATGAACCTTATAGTTATGCCCCCTAATAACAGCTACATCCACCCGAGGAAATAATCTCTGCACGTCCACTCTATCTACCCCCCTCATAATCTCATAAACTTCTCTTACGTCGCCTCTCATCCTCCTCCGCTCGAAACAGATGAACCCTAGTTGCCTTAACATTTCCTCATAAGACCTACCCTCCAAAGCAGGCAGCATCCTGGTAAATCTCCTCTCGCCAATGCTTCCACATTATTCTTATAGTGAGGTGACCAGAGCTGAACACAATATTCCAAATGTGGTTTCACAAATGTCCGGTATAGTTGCAGCATAACCCCACGGCTCTTAAACTCAAACCCCCTGTTAGTAAACGCTAACACACAATCAGTCTTCTTCACGGCTCTATCCACTTGAGTGGCAACCTTCAGAGATCTATGGGTCTGAACCCCAAGATCTTTCTGTTCCCCACATTCCTCAGAACCCTGCCGTTGACCTTGTAATCCGCATTCAAGTTTGTCCTATCAAAATGAATCACCTCGCAGTAATCAGGGTTAAATTCTGTGTGCCACGTTCTAGCCCAGCTTTGCATCCTATCAATGTATCTTTGCAACCTACAAGATTCCTCCACCTCATCCACTATTGCATCAATTATAGGTGTCACCAGCAAATTTACTAACCTACCCTTCAGTTCCCTCTTCCAAGTCGTTGATAAAAATTACAAAGAAATCAGCCCTGATTCCTGTTTTACACCACTGGTAACTGGTCTCCAGCCTCAATGTTTTCCCTCTACCACCACCTTCTGTCTTCCATGAGACAGCCAATTATTTATCCAATCGGCCAAGTCTCCTTCCATCCCACACCTCCTTATTTTCTTCATGAGCCTACCATGGGGAACCTTATTAAACACCTTACAAAAATCCATGTATACGACATCAACTGCTCTACCTTCATCTACACACTTATTTACCTCCTCAAATAATTCAACCAAGTTTAGGAGGCAGGGTTTACCCTTCATGAAACTGTGTTGACTATCCCGAATTAAGTTCCATCTTTCCAAATAAATTTTATCAGTCAGGACCCTTTCTATTAACGTATCGACCACTGAAGTATGATTAACTGGCCTATAATTACCAGGCTCATTCTTATTTCCTTTCTTCAATAGAGGAATAACATTTGCCACTCACCAGTCCTCTGGCCCAATCCCTGTGGACAGTGATGACCAAAAAATCAAAGTTAAAGCCTCCACAATCCCATCCATTGCCTCCCCAAGTGTCTTGGGATGTATCCCATCTGGCCCAGGGGACTTTTCAAAACTCTTTTTTTTCTTCCGAATTGCTAATAAATCTTCCCTCAGAACATCTACCTCCTCCAAAATGCATGTGACAATAAACAATCAAATCAAGCCTCTGTACTCTATGAACGATATTTTTCACCTTTATTGCGTGCAAGGAAAAAATAATACCTTTCACAGTATCCCAGTGCATGTGACAATCGCAAATCAAATCAAATCAGATCTATACTCTAAGGATGATATTCTTTGTATGTCAAG
Source organism: Carcharhinus amblyrhynchos (assembly GCF_965287045.1). NCBI lineage: Eukaryota > Metazoa > Chordata > Chondrichthyes > Carcharhiniformes > Carcharhinidae > Carcharhinus > Carcharhinus amblyrhynchos. Next base: position 1,498,935 of record NW_027649787.1, read on the forward strand.
CGCGCAGGAGCAATTCTTTCAACAGTATCCCAATACATGTGACAATAATAAATCAAATCAAGTCAAATCAAGTAGATGGGGACTGAACATAAGAACATAAGAAATAGGACCAGGAGTGGGCCATCTAGCCCTTCGAGCCTGCCCCGCCATTCAATAAGATCATGACTGATCTGAAGTCGATCAGTTCCACTTTCCCGCTTTCTCCCCATAACCCTTAATTCCCTTGACTATCAGGAATCTATCTACCCGTGACTTAAATATATTCAATGAGGTAGCCTCCACCACTTCAACGGGCAGAGAATTCCAGAGATTCACCACCTTTTGAGTGAAGAAGTTCCTCCTCAACTCCGTACTGATATGTAACTGTCATTCATGCCACCATTGTTGCTTTATCCAATCTATTTAAATTGATGCCCCCTGGTTGCCGGCCCTCTCCGCCTTTGTGAATTGTTCCATCATCGCTGCTCTGTCCAGATAATTCAGGATTTTCACCACATTTCTCACATCTCCTCTTAACCTTCAGCTATTTCAGGAAACCAGCCCTCGCTTGTCAACGCAATCCAGTTGACTGATGTCGCTCATCTTTATTTGTAGTGAATATATTTTTCTGCCCTCTCCATATTTCTCATACGTTGCGTTGCCAGAACTGAACACAGTCAAGACCGAATTAGAATTCTGTAAAATGTTGCTGTTGATTTGATGTGTTATTATTGTCATATCTATTGGTTTTTCGTTAAACGTATTGTTTATGCACACGAGCAATATAACATATACATTTCACAAAGTACATAGATTTGGTTCAATTTATTCTTGCCGCACCTATTGGGATACAGTGAAAAACATTCCCTCTTGCGCTCTACACAGATAAAACATATCGTTCATAGAGTACCTCGGGAGAAATAAATTCGAGGATGCAGAATATATTATCCCCTTCACAGCTCGGGTGTAGAGAAAAATCAGTTTGATATACGGTAAAAGCAAAATACTGCGGATGCTGGAATCTGAAAGAAAAACAGAAAATACTGGAAAATCTCAGCAGGTCTGACAGCACCTGAGGGGAAAGAATAGAGCCAACGTTTCGAGTCTAGATAACTTTTCGTCGGAGCTTTGAAGAACGGTCATCTAGACTCGAAATGTCAATTCTCTACACACAGATGTTGTCAGAACTTCTGAGATTCTCCAGCATTTTCCGGTTTGGTACAAGGTATATCCATTCAAAGCCTGACGGCAGCAAGGGAGAAGCTGTCCTTGAGTCTGTTGGCATCTGATCTCAAACTTTTGTATCTTTTTCCTGACGAAAGAAGGTGGAAGAGACAATGTTTGGGCTGAGTGGTGTCCTCGATTCTGCTGACAGTTTTTCTAAGGCAGCGAGAAGTGTAAACTTGCTTCAAACTTTTTCGATTCTGTGGTTCCATTTCGAGATCTCTGGATCTTAAGAACATAAGAAATAGGAGCAGGAGTTGGCCATCTAGCCCTTCGAGCCTGCCGCGCCATTCAATAAGATCATGGCTGATCTGAAGTGGATCAGTTCCACTTTCCCGCTTTCTCCCCATAACCCTTCGTTCCCTTGTCTATCAGAAACCTATCTACCCAAATATATTTAGCGAGGTAGCCTCCACCACTTCAACGGGCAGAGAGTTCCAGAGATTCATCACCCTTTGAGTGAAGAAGTTCCTCCTCAACTCTGATCTAAACTGCATGCCCCCCCCCCACCTTATCTTGAGTCTGTGCCCTCTAGTCCTGCTGTCCTTTCTAATCGGGAAAAAATCTCTACCTCTAACCTATCCATCCCTTTCATTATCTTATACGTCTCTATAAGATCCCCCCTCATCCTTCTAAACTCCAAGGAGTACAGACCCAGTCTATTTAGTGTCTCTTCATAGTCCATCTCCCTCATTTCCGGCATCAGCCTAGTGAACCTCCCCTGCACTCCTTCCAAGGCCAAAATATCCTTGCGCAAGGGGGGCGACCAAAACTGCACACAGTACTCCAGCTGCGGCCTCACCAGTGCCCTGTACAGTTGCAGCAAGACCTCCCTGCTTTTATATTCAATCCCCCTCGCTATAAATGCCAGCATTCCATTCGCCTTCTTGATCACCTTTTTCACCTGCAGACTGGGTTTTTGCGACTCATGCACAAGGACCCCCAATCTTCTATGTTTTTCCAACCGCCTGTCATCTCCAGTAATTATCAGGTGGCAGCATGGTGGTACAATGTTTAGTAGTGCTGCCTCACAGCATCAGGGAGACACAATCGATTCCAGCCTTGGGTGCCTGTCTGTGCGGAGTTAGTACATTTTCCCTCTCTCTATATTTCTTTTCTTCACGTGCTCTGCTTTCCTCCCACAGACCAAATTTAGTATGGATTAAACAATTGTCTATATGCACACATTTGCACACACATGCTCAGATATTTATCCATGCATGCTCATAGACATACAACATACTCAGATATATATATATATCGATGCACACAAATAGACACACGTACGCTCAGGTATGTGTTTAAGCTCACACATGGACACGCATTCGCATCAGAAACTTATCTATACACAGACATAAACACACACACATCAGATATTTATCTGTGAGCACACGCAAGCTCAGATATATATCTATATATACGCGCTCAGGCTATTTATAAATTATAAATTCATGTTCAGTTATTTATCTACAGACACATATTCAGATATATAATTATACGCACAGACGTTCAGATATATGTGTATATGCAAACACGTGTAAGTCTGAGATCACCTACCAAAAGATTCAAGAACAGCTTCTTCCCTGCTTCCATCACGCTATTGAATAGACCTACCTTATAATAAGCTATTTTTTTCTCCAAACGCTAGCTATGACTGTAACACTGCATACTGCACCCTCTCCTTTCATTCTCCCCTACAGAATCGATAAACGTCATATCTGTAAAGTACTCAAGAAATTATATTTTTTACTGCATGTTAATGCATGTACAATAATAAATCAAATGAAATCAAACACACATACGCTCAGAGATATATCTGCACACACACACATACACACACACACACAAACACACATACACACACTCACAGACACACAGACACACACTCACACGCGTAAATACACACACACATACACACACACCCACGCACACACACAATCACACACATAAACTCACACACGCACATTCACACACACATACACACACATTCAAACACACACACACACGTTCACACACACACACTCACACGCACACTCACACACGCACATTCACACATACACACACTCACACTCACACACACACACTCACATGCACAAACACGCACAGACACAATCGCACACACAAACACGCATACACACAATCACAAACACATACACACACATATATTTACACACACAAACATATCTATCTCCAGATGGCTGGGATCTACTGAATTAATCCAATTGTCTCTAAAGTTGAATAGAACCCTTCACTGTACAGAGTAAAATCTCACCTTTCCTTTCTTCAGTTGCTTTGGGCTTCGACACACTCTTCGTCCAGTATTCCCCTGGAGTGCCGCGTTGAACAATACAAGTGCAGACAGCGCCACTTTCCCAAGTTACCCCCGACACCATGACATGACTTCTGATCCTGTAGGTCCCGTCCTTCTCCATTGTCCCGGGATCACTCGATCCTTCAGTGACGTAACCGGAAATATTCCAGAAAACAGCAATCTGATTAGAAGAAACTCCACTGACCAAACACACTAAGGGCACGGTATCATTCACATCCGGTTCACCCGGCGGGACAAATACCAGCAGGGCCGTCTGGTTGGTAGAACTGTCTGGACAGAGATTGAAACATAGTTCTCGATTAATTTACACCGAATGGTACTGCTGTGCACAATCTGAATTAACTTCACTTGCTCTCTTACCCCCAACCAGTAGTGTGGGTCCATTCTTGAGTGCTGTAAAGCCATACGTGTCAGCACAGTAGTAGGAACCTGAGTCATTCGCCTGGACATTGCGAATTTCCAGTGTCAATTCAGATTTGCCGTTGTCTTTTTTAGGAATAAACTTACAACCGTCCCACTGACAGGTTGTATTGATTGGTTTTGGGATTTCACCAACACGTTGTTTGTACCACACATAGCTGGTCACCAATTCCAAAAACGTGCCGCCACACGTGAAATTCACCGTCTGGCCGACTTCAGCGACCACTGCGAAGGGCCTTTGAGTTAGTGAGGGTTCGGGATCTGTAACTAGAGAAATTATTGATACATTACCACAAATTATTTCGACATAGAAAGCTGCCGTTTGAAAAAAAAATCTCCTGTCAATTAAGAACAATCTCATTAATCTTCAATGATACGTCCTTAGATTTATTTGCCAAAATGTGTTGTCTTCGCTTGAAAGGAAGAAGCAGAAAATCCCTTGTATCGAACACTAAGTCGCATTTGTAGTTATGTAGTACGGCGGCATGGCTGTTGGCACCATTGCCTCACAACGCTAGGGACCCGGGTTCAATTCTTAGCTTGGGTCACTGCCTGTGCACGTTCCCCCCGTGCCTGCATGGGAGTTTCCTCCCACTGTTCGAACGCGGTGCTGGTTAGGTGCATTGGCCGTGCTAAATTCTGTCTCTGTGTACCCGCACTGGCGCGGGAGTGTGGCGACTCGGGGCTTTTCACTGTAACTTCATTGCAGTGTCGATGTAAAAGTAAAGATTACTTATTAGTCACAAGTGAAGCTTACATTAACACTTCAATGAAGTTACCGTGAAATTCCCCTGTAAGCCGACTCACATAAGAACATAAGAAGTAGGAGCAGGAGTAGGCCATCTAGCCCTTCGAGCCTGCCCCACCATTCAATAAGATCATGGCTGATCTGAAGTTCCTCCTCAAATCCGATCTAAACTGCGCCCCCCCCGCCTTATTTTGAGGCTGTGCCCTCTAGTCCTGCTATCCTTTGTAAGTGGGAAGAATCTCTCTACTTCTACCCTATCCATCCCCTTCATTATCTTATATGACTTCTGACGTGAATGTTTGAAAACTAACTTGGCTGCTGCCATTGTCAATGTCTCACCTGGCAAATACTCACCATGAGCCCACGACACATGGAGAAGGAGTATCAGGGACAAAGATTGCTGGGGCATTTTGCAGAGGTGAGTAATATCTCCCTGTTTCCACTCACACCAGTCTGATTTTGCTGGGCGGTCAAGGATTGACCTGGCCTCAGTCCCAGTTAATTGTTGCACTTTATGATTGGGTGGAAACGATGACAAGACACAATGGAAAGTATGACGTAGTGCTGGTGACGTTGCGCTGCTGAGCACCACGTGCATTTGACGCACTGTGGTCGCCGCCTACGTGTCAGAGTGGCCAAGTGATAGAAGATCTACAAAGAGCTTGACTGTTTTGTCGTTCCGAGGGGACCACAAGCTAATTATTGTGCGGATATGTGCTGAATATGTGAGTTACAGTTTAATTTATTCTTGATACAGCGGCTTAGTTGAGAAGGATGTGGGCGGTGATCTCACTGAAACTTTCAGAACACTGAAAAGCTTGGGTAGAAACGACACGGAGAAGATGTTCAGAATAGAATGGAGTAGAATCAATATAGTGCGAAAGGAGGTCATTTAGTCCATCGAGGCTGCACTGAGAATGACCCCATAAGAACATAAGAAATACGAGCAGGAGTAGGCCATCTAGCCTTTCGAGCCTGCCCCGCCGTTCAGTAAGATCATGGCTGATCTGTCATGTCTCAGTTCCACATTCCCGCCCTCTCCACATAACCCTTAATCCCCTTGCTTATCAAAAACCTATCAACCCTCGTCTTAAATATATTTCGCGAGGCAGCCTCCACCACTTCAACGGGCAGAGAATTCCAGAGATTCACCACCCTTTGAGTGAAGAAGTTCCTCCTCAACTCTGTTCTAACCGCCCTCACCCCCTTTATCTTAAGGCTGTGCCCTCTAGTCCTACTGTCCTTTCTGAGCGGGAAGAGCCTCTCCACTACTATCCTATCCATCCCATTCATCATCTTTTATGTCTCAATGAGATCTCCCCTCATTCTTCTAAACTCTAACGAGTACAAGCCGAGTTTAGTCAGCCTCTCTTCATATTTCAACCCCCTCAACTCCGGTATCAGCCTAGTAAATCTCCTCTGCACTCCCTCCAAGGCCAAAATATCCTTGCATAAGTGTGGCGACCAAAACTGCACACAGTACTCCAGCTACGGCCTCACCAACGCCCTATACAGCCGCAGCAAGACCTCCCTACTTTTATATTCAATCCCCCTCGCTATGAAGGCCAGCATCCCATTCGCCTTCCTGACCAACTGCTGCATCTGCAGGCTGGGTTTTTGTGACTCATGCACAAGGACCCCGAGGTCCCTCTACACCGCCACATGCTGCAGTTTTTCGCCATGTAAGTGATAGTCCTGACAACTTCACACTTGCCAGCATTAAATTCCATTTGCCAGTTCCTGGCCCATTCGCCCAGCCTATCTAGATCCTTCTGCAGGCTTTCCACACCCTCCGCACAATTTGCCGTTCCACCAATCTTGGTGTCATCAGCAAATTTCGACACCATACACTCAGTTCCCTCCTCCAGATCATCTATATAAATGGTAAATAGCTGAGGCCCCACCACCAACCCCTGGGGCACTCCACTAGTCACCAACCGCCAATCCGAATAGCACCCATTGACCCCCACTGTCTGCCTCCTATTTGACAGCCAATCCTCTATCCACGCTAACACCCTACCCCCAACTCCATGCCCCCGGACCTTCTGTAATAACCTCCTGTGAGGCATCTTATCAAACGCCTTCTGAAAATAAAGAAACACCACATCCACCGGCTCTCCTTTGTAGCGGGTAGGTCGTGCCTTACTAACCGTATTGAGTTTTTTGAGAAAGTGACCAAAGAGGTGGATGGGGGAAAGGCAGTTGACGTGGTATATATGGATTTTAGTAAGGCGTTTGATAAGGTTCACCATTGTAGGCTTCTGCAGAAAATGCAGATGTATGGGATTGACGGTAATCTAGGAAATTGGATCAGGAATTGGCTAGAAGATAGAAGACAGAGGGTGGTGGTTGTTGGTAAATATTTGTGATGGAGTTCAGTTATGAGTGGTGTGCCTCAGGGATCTGTTTTGGGGCCACTGCTGTTTGTAGTTCTTATTAATGATCTGGATGAGGGTATAGTTGGGTGGATTAGTAAATTTGCTGATGACACCAAAGTCGGAGGTGTGGTAGATTGAGGATGGGTGTCATAGTTTGTAGGGTGACTTAGACAGGTTGCAGAGCTGGGCCGAGAGGTGGCGGATGGAGTTTAATGCGGAGAAGTGTGAGGTAATTCACTTTGGTAGGAATAACAGATGTGTCGAGTATAGGGCTAACGGGAGGACTCTGAATAGTGTGGATGAACAGAGGGATCTAGGTGTATGTGTGCATAGGTCCCTGAAAGTTGGGAATCAAGTAGATAAGGTTGTTCAGAAGGCATACGGTGTCGTGGCGTTTATTGGTAGGGGGATTGAATTTAGGAGTCGCAGCGTCATGTTGCAACTGTACACAACTCTTGTGCGGCCGCACTTGGAGTATTGTGTGCAGTTCTGGTCCCCACATTATAGGAAGGATGTGGAGGCTTTGGAGAGGGTGCAGGGGAGGTTTACCAGGATGTTGCCTGGTATGGAGGGGAGGTCCTATTAGGAGAGACTGAGGGATTTGGGGCTGTTTTCGTTAGAAAGAAGGCGGCTAAGAGGGGATCTTATTGAAACATACAAGATGATTAGAGGTTTAGATAGGGTGGATAGTGATAGCCTTTTTCCTCGGATGGAGAAAGCTGGCACGAGGGGGCATGGCTTTAAATTAAGGGGGGGGGGGGTCGTTATAGGACGGATGTCAGGGGTAGGTTCTTTACCCAGAGGGTGGTGAGGGATTGGAATGCCCTGCCTGCTGCAGTTGTAAATGCGCCTAGTTTGGGGGCGTTTAAGAGATCCGTGGATAGGTTTATGGATGGAAAGGGATTGGTTTTGGTTAGAGGGTCATTGTTTTTTAACTGGTCGGCGCAATATCGTGGGCCGAAGCGCCTGTTCTGCGCTGTAATGTTCTGTGTTCTATGTTCTTAGGATATACAACGTATCTTATGAAAGTTTACAGGACTGTGACAGGCTCTTGTCCCTCGATGTTATGTTGAACATGACGCCAAATTAAACCAATCACTTCTCCCTGCCCCTGGTTCATATTACTCTCTGCCTTGCAGACTCATGCCCTTATCTAAAATCTCCCTAAACGCCCTATCGCGTCCGCCTCTAACATCATGTCAGAAAGCGCCTTCCAGACACCCACAATTCTCTGTCTAAACAATTTGCTCCTCGGATTTCCTTTGAACATTCCCCCTCTCACCTTAAGTGCAAGCCCTTTAGTATTAGACATTTCAAATCTGCGGGAAAAAAATGACTGCCAACGCTATCTATGATTATGATAATTTTATAGACTTCTATCAGGTCTCCCCTCAGCGTTCACCGCTCCAGAGCAAATGAAATCTGCACCTTTTCTCTGGCAGTCAATGTGCTACACCAAGAGCACTAAATAACGAGCAAGGTCCACTATTTTGACCCCGCTGTAGCAAAGGAACAACAATACATTTTCAACATATTGTCTCCGATTGGGAGCTTGATGGCAATGATTTCCCCATCCTGCTCCTGACACTTCTCCTGAAGTTGGCGCGCAGAAAAAATCATATCAATAGTCTTGCGACCTTTGTGGAAGCCACACTGTGACTCTGGAAGCAGGCCCAGCTCCAGATGAGTGACCAGGCGATTTAGGACGACTCTTTCGAGAGCTTTTCCTGTGATGGAGAGCAGCGAGATTCCTTCGTGGTTGTTGACTACTTGCCAATTGCCCTTCCTCTTGTAGAGGTGTACGATGGAAGCATCTTTAAGTTCCTGAGGAATGGATCCTTGCTTCCAAAAGGAATGGAACAACTCGCTGAGCTTCTCAATAAGTGCAGGACCGGCAGCTTTGTAGATGTCTGCAGGCATGGCATCTGCCCCTGCGGCTTTGCCACTGGATAGCTGGCTAACAGCTTTCGTGACTTCGGCTACTACCGGTGGGCCATCCATGTCGCCATTGATAGGAACCTGTGGAATCCTATCTATTGCCTGATTGTTAATAGATGATGGTCTGTTGAGGATGCTTTCAAATCTGAGCTCTCTCTGCAATGAGAGTTCTACCATCTGTACTCAGGAGGGGGGAACTCGTGAGAGACTGAGGTCAGTAGAGAATGTTGAGGGCTTCATAGAACCGTTTCATGTCGCTTCTGACAGCGTATCCCTGTATTTCATCTGCCTTGGCGCTCAGCCAAGCATTCCACATTTGACAGTTTATTCTGGACTGCCCTGCGAGCACAGCTAAAAGCATTTTCCTTGGCAGTTGATAATGGGCCGTTCTGACAGGCCCAATGAAGAGGGTACTTTTCATTGGAGCCTGTATCTCCTCATCATTCTCATCGAACCAATCATGCTGCTTGTGGGTAGAGGGCCCCAATATCATCAGTGCAGATGAATGGGCAACATCCCTGAAGTGTTCCCAGTCGTCCTCAGCGCTGCCTGCGAGGTGTAGGTCAGCAAGTTTGATTTCTAAGTCTTCAGCCAGTGCTGAAACTATCCTGGGGCCCTTTAGCTTGGCAGCATTGATTTTTGTCATAACGTTTGTTTAAGTTTGGAAACATGAAGATTTGCAGTAGCTGAAGTGAGTGTAGAACTCCAAATGTATTTGATTAGTTGTCAAGATGTCCACATGAAAACAATACGACGTTTGGTCCCAAGGAAAGTTAGGTACACGGTGTAAAAATAGGTATCAGATAACTGTGAAGGAGAAAGAACGGCTACAGAAATGATTTAACAGCAATAAATGCGAATAGTGGCTTTAAAATGGCTTTTCTCCCTCAGAACTCAGCATGCTGGGATTTTTGGTCAATTTATAATTAAAACCTGATGCAGATTGTAATGTTACTCTGGGCTGGAAGCTTTGATCTGAAACTTCCTGTGTCGGTCGGATAATGGGAGTTGTTTACATGTAGCTCAGAAATTGTGGTTTTTATCTAATTCTGTTATGTGTAGAGCACGTCATGTGAACAAAGCGCAATAGCGTTGTTTGCAAGCAATTTCATTGGATGCTCGAGGCATGTGATCGGTTTCTGATTACACACTCGGCTGGGTGACTGAGTATCCCCCGGAAGTGCGTGGAGGATGTGTAGACAAGGAGCCCTGCAACCTTTTGTTTTGCCAGTGATAACTCGAAAGAGACTAACCATCGCAAGACATGTACCCTAAAAAATACCTCGAAGCAGAAGAAGACAGATTTTTCATTGAGGGTCTTTCTTGCCAATATATTTTCTAAACTCAGCAGTATCCATTCTGAATTAAGTAATTAATGTTCAGTTGAAGTTGATGTGCCGTTAAGAATTAAAGTTTAGTTCAGATGATGTTCAGTTAGAATTAAAGATCAGCAAATAATTAATGAGTTGCAACTGTTTTTGCTTGGCATGGTACCAGAAGTATTAAATAAAGAAATAATTGAATAACTGTCCTTGTTTATTTCATTAACCTAGAATGCTTAACAAGTATGGAGCTTTTTTTTGCAGTATTACTCCCACTAGGTTCTGTGTTACTCCATGACTGCCAGAGGGAATGGTCGGCAGTAAATTGGTTGAAATACAACAGACAAGAATCAACATTAAATTTATCACATGCACTACAAGATACTTCAGGTGAAGATTTTTTTAAAAATGTACAACTACTATCAACCTACTACCTGAAAAATTGGAGTGCATTCGAAAACATTTAGTTGCTGACTGTCAAGTGGTTGTATTCAAGTGAGTCAAACTGACAGAACTATTGATCAGGATTATAAGAATATGAAGTAATATGAAGGAAACAAGTTTGTGGGATAATTTCTGGAAGTGGGGGTCCAACAACAACAACAATCTTTGGGTCCGATTAATATCTCATGCAGCAACATTCTGAATTATATTTGTTGTATTTAAGTGAAAACAAAATGACTAAACAATTGAATGAGGAAAGGTGGTGGTGTAAGAATGTCATTTGCAATTCATTAAGCTGCGCATGTTTTATAACATTGATAATATGCAACTTGAATTAAATTATTTTATTGGTTTGAGTTCCACTTGCATATGGATTTGGTCACGGGTAATTTACCCATTTAGCTTATGGATTCAAGGATCAAGAGGAGGGAATGTGGCTGATTGTACTGCAGAGATATAACTTTAATATGTTGAAAAATCCTCAATCAAGCAAACCTGATGTTTGGCTAAAGGAAACGAGTTAGAGGGACAATTTCAGGAACTACGGTTCGAACATACAAAGTCATCCCTGGGTCTCATTAATATCTCATGCTGCAGTTTGATTAAGTTTGTTTGCCTCGCTGTATTTAATTGTGTTACAATACGGTTTAGCAAGTGGAAGAAAAAAGATGACGAAATGTTTGAATGAGGAAACATGGCGGCGAACGAAAGAAAGTGCAACCTTTTAAATGATGTATTGATGCATTGCAAATATTTACTGTTGTTTAGGTAGCTTCAGAATAAAGGAAATGGCATTTAAAGTCGACACCGTGTCTTTTTTTTGCTACAGAGTTCAAAACATAATGGTTTGCACAACACAACGAATATGCAGCTAGGTTCAAGCTGCTCTACCATTCTATCAGCACACACATCACTCATCCAAATCATTGATAGAAAAAACAAATATTAGAACATAGAACATAGAACACTACAGCACAAACAGGCCCTTCGGCCCACGAGTTGCGCCGATCACATCAACACCTATCTATAACCCCCAATCCCATAAAACCCCATATACTCATCCAGAAGTCTTTTAAAAGACCCCAGCGAGTTCGCCTCCACCACCACTGACGGCAGCTGATTCCATTCACTCACCACCCCCTGAGTGAAAAACTTACCCCTAACATCACTTCTGTACTTTCCTCCCCGCACCTTAAACCTGTGTCCTCTCGTAGCAACCATTTCAACCCGGGGAAATAGCCTCTGAGAATCCACCCTATCTATTCCTCTCAACATTTTATAAACCTCTATCAGGTCGTCTCTCCAGGGAAAAGAGACCCAGTTCCCTCAACCTAACTTCATAAGGCATGCCTCCCAGTCCAGGCAACAACCTTGTAAATCGCCTCTGTACCCTTTCAATAGCTTCTACATCTTTCCTATAGTGAGGCGACCAGAACTGCGCACAGTACTCCAAATGAGTACTCCAAATATTGTGTCACTCGAATTAAGTTCGTTGATTGGCTTGAGGTTTGTTTTCAACTTGTATATGCATTTGGTCAGGGATAAGTGGTCCATTTTGACTGTTGCTTCGAGGTTCAAAAGAACAGACTGTGGCTAAATGCACTGCCGAGATAAAACTTCTAAAATGCTAAACGACCTTCCATTGAGCAAACCTGATATTTGGTTCGTTGTATTTTTTTCAGTATGTTGGGATTTCTTGCGGCTGAGTGGTCTGGATCTCATTAAATGACACAAATAGTTAGATATATCAGCTTCTCCTTAGCAGTGACGTGGAGTTGCCGCCGTCGGACTGGGGTAGCCACAGTAAGTAGTCCCACAGCACCAGATTGAGGTTCAACAGGTTAATTTGGTAGCACTAGCTTTTGGAGCATTGCCGCTTCATTACGTAACTCACTTGATGAAGGGGCAACGTTCCAAAAGCTCGTGCTAACAAATAAACCAGTTGGACTTTACATAGAACATAGAACATTGCAGCACAGTACAGGCCCTTCGGCCCTCAATGTTGTGCCGAGCTATGTCCAAACCAAGATCAAGTTATCACTTTAAGTTGGTGTTGTGAGCCTACTTGCTCTCCTTAGCAGGGAGGAGTACTTTACATAGTTTTGGAGCCTGTGTTCCTTACCTGGGCATTGGAATGTTACCAGTATGCACTTAAGGGGCTGACATAATAGGGTCTGGAGTGACCAATACCACCACTCTGGCACTATTTGATTGGTCTAATTGAAGGACGCATTTGGAATTTTTGGTCAATTCAATTGCTGGTTACAAGGAAATTTTAGACTTTTAACTATACTAACACTGGCAGCTCGTACAGAGGGTAACGTGAGGATCCTGGGCACCACGCACACAAAGAGAGACAATATCTGGAAGAAGAGGAGACCAAATGGCTCATTGAATGAGACTACAAACCGCGGGTCATATTTTAATTGCAAGCAGGAATCTCACCTTCAGTGAAATAACAGGTAGTGAGTATTGTATTGATGCATTGCAAGTATTTACTGTTGTTTAGGTAGCTACAGAATAAAGGAAATTGCATTTAAAGTCGACACTGTGTCTTTTTTTTTGCTACAGAGTTCAAAACATAATGGTTTGCACAACACAACGAATATGCAGTTAGGTTCAAGCTGTTCTATCGTTCTATCAGCACACACATTTCTCATCCAAATCATTGATAGAAAAAAAACAAATAAAAGCAGGCCCAACTCTTGTCCCGGAGGCTCATCGCTCGTCACAGGCCCCCAATTTGAGGAATAAAAACTCCACAAACACCAATTGTCTTCTGTCCTGAAGCCAATTTTGTACCCGATTGGCTACCTCATCCTGGTATTTAACCTTATGCAAGAACCTACCATGTGGTACCTTGTCAAAGTTGTGCTCACGTAGACATCCGTCGACTGCGCTACCCTCATTTACCTTCCCGGTAACATCTTTATAAACCTCAATCAAATTCATGAGGAATTCCACTCAGAAACCCATGCTGACTGTTTCTAATCAGTTCTGGCGCCTCCAAATGCCAGTAGATCCTGTTTCTCAAAATATGTTCTAACTACTCATCCATCACATACGTTTGATTTACCAGGCTGAAGTGCCCAGGCTTTTCCCTGCAGCCTTTTTTAAGCAAAGGCAAAACACCGATGTTAGAGGGAGGTTTTTCACACAGAGGGTAGTGGGAGTATGGAATGCTCTGCCAAGTAAGGTGGTGGAGGCAGGCACGTTGGATTTGTTTAAGAGTTACTTAGGCACACGAGTGGATAGAGGATAGAGGAGACTGTTTTAAATAAGGTTCATTAGCATTGGGACGTCCCTGATAATGTAAAAGTGTGTGATATGATAATAATGTTTTTCTCTTTTCATTCACAGGTTTTAAGTTGGTCTGCCTTGTTCTCCAACGAGGGGCATACACGCGATGGGTCATACAAGGGCTGCTCTTGAATGTTCGAGAGTAGCCTAGTGCTTCATGTCGTTAGTGTGTGCTTAAACTGGACCAGGTACTGGACAAGACGACAGCTCAGTGACTATCACTGTTTGTTGTGCAGACGCATGGATTTGGGCCAGTGTCTGTGGGAGTTTGCGCATTCTCCCCATGTTTGCGTGGGCTTTCTCCGGGTGCTCCGGTTTCCTCCCACACCCCAAAGATGTGCCATTAGGCTGATTGGCAGTAATAAATTGTCCCTAAATTACTTTCCCTCAATGTGGATTGCCATAAAAACAGTTGATAAGGGTCATGGGTGGGGGGCGGGTGGGGAGGGGGGGAACTGGTAATGTTAAAATGGCGGCGCGGGCTCGTTGGGCCCAAGGACCTGTTTCCCCGGCTGTTTTTGTTCTTTGTTCTTTATTTGCTAAATGTCGGTCTTCAGTTTGGAAGACACAATCGTTATCATGGAAGAGACAGTGTTGTACAAATTAATGGGGTTAAAGGCAGGCCAGTCCCCTGGTCCTGATGGATTGCATCCCAGGGTATGAAAGGACACGGTGGGAGAAATAGCAAATGCAAAAGTGGACTCTGGGGTAGTTCGGGCAGATTGGAAAACAGCAAATGTGACGCCACTGGTTAAAAAAAGGAGGTAGACAACAGTCTGGAACTATTGGCTGGTTAGCTTGAATTCTGTAGTAAAGAAAACGCTTGAATCTATCATCAAGGAAGAAATAGTGAGACATCTGGATATACATTGTTCCATTGGAAAGTGCAACATTGGTTCATGAAGGGAAGGTCATGTTTGGCTAATTTGGTGGAGTTTTTGAGAACATTACATGTGCAGTGGACAATGAGGAACCAGTGGATGTGGTGCATCTGCATATTTGGAAGGCACATAATACGGTGCCACACCAAAAACTGACCCATATGATAACGGTGCACAGTGCTACGGGCAATGAATTAGCATGGAGAGAGGAGTGGTTAACTAACAGAAAGCAAAGAGTGGGGGTAAATGGGTGTTTTTCTGGTAAGCGATCAATGACTAGTGGTGTGCCTCAGGGATCAGTGTTGGGGCCGCAATTGTTTATAACTTGCCTAGAAGATTTGGAGTTGGGGACCAAGTGCAGTGTGTCAAAATTTGCAGATGATACCAAGATGAGTGGCAGAGCAAAGTGTGCAGGGGCCGCTGGAAGTCTGTAAAGGCTATAAATTGTCTAAGTGAGTGGGCGAGGACCTGGCAGATGGAATACAATGTCGGCAAATGTGAGGTCATCCATTTTGTTAGGAGTAACAGGAAAATGGACTATTATTTAAATGATAATAAAAATGCAGCGTGCTGTTGTGCAGAGGGCCTGGGTGTCCTTGTGCAGGAATCTCAAGGAGTTGGTTTTCAAGGGCAGTAGATTAAGAAGGCAAATACAATTTTGTCCTTCATTGCTAGCGGGGTGGAGTTTAAATACAGCGAGGCTATGTTGCAGCTGTATAAGGTGCTGGTGCGTCCACACCTGGAGTACTGTGTACAGTTTTGGTCTCCTTACATAAGAAAGGACATACAGGCCCTGGAAGGGGTGCACAGGAGATTCACCAGGTTGATTCCGGATTTGAGAGGGTTAGCTTAGGAGGACAAACTGAGTCGACTGGGGTATGTTCATTGGAATTCAGAAGAATGAGGGGAGATCTTATAGAAACTTATAAGATTATGAAAAGAATAAATAGGAAAGAAGCAGGGAAGTTGTTTTCACTGATGGGTGAGCTAGAACTAGGGGGCAGAGCTTCAAAGTAAGGGGAAGCAGATTTAGGACTGAGTTCAGGAGGAAATTCTTCACACAAAGGGTTGTGGATCTGCGGAATTCCCTGTCCAGTGAAGCATTGAGGCTACCACATTGAATGTTTTTAAGACAAGAGTAGATACATTTTTGAACAGTACGGGAATTAACCATTATGGTGACCAGACGGGTAGGTGGAGCTGAGTCTGCACAACATCAGTCATGAGCTTACTGAATGGCGGAGCAGGCTCGAGGGACTAGATGGCCTACTCCTGCTCCTAGTTCTCACGATCTTATAACCTCCAGTCTTCAGTCACCCCATCTGTGGCTGTCCCTGTGTCGAGGAAACTTCTAGCTCAGAATAATTCAGGCAGAGACGTTCAGAGCCAGGCGTCAGGAGAGTTTATTGTCGTGATACCAAGGAGAGTCCACCTCAGTCCACACCGAGAGAACTCTGATTTTTTTGAACAAACCCGCGCTATTTTTATACAGTGAAACAAACAACTCTGCAAGCAGGTTACAATACTCCCTATTATCCTCACTATCTCTACTACCCCTTTAATCATTGTCCCATTAATTAAATCTATGGTCCTAGGACTTATCTATAGTGTCCTTGGTCTAAATCATCCTACAGTCCCTGTCCCTTGTGATTTACCGTGACTAGATAGGGAAGAAGAATGGTGGTTTATTTCTCTATCCTCCTTAGAGTCAGATGGCCCGTTATCTGGCCTTTAGACCTTGAGTGTCTGCTAGGCCCGTGTTTTTCTAACCCTGCCTGCTTCAGCTAGTTTCTTGATTTTCGGTATAATAGTGAGTATATAGTGAATCATTAACCCTTTAGCTACTGCTACAGTTTTAGCCCCGACTATAGTAGGTCCGTTTCAAACAGACTTACTTTTCTATGCAACCTAATTGCATATATGAATCTAATTTCTTCTACACCCTGAGTCAAACATATCTGCTGTGGATTCGGCAATTTCCTCCACAGCCCTCCCACAACACCTTGCGAACATTTCACTAGGTCACAGAGATTTATCTACCTTACCTGCTTTATGACTTGCAGTACCTCCTTCTCTGTTACATAAACGCTCCTCAAATCATCGCTATTTATTCCTCCACGTCTCTAACCTCCATGCCTTTCTCAAAAGTAAAAAAAGATGAGAAATATTCATTCTGGATCACACCCATCTCTTGTGGATCCGCACATAGATGACCTTCTTGATTCTTAAGAGCCCCTACTCTCTCCCTGGTTAGTGTTTTGCTGTTTCTCTATTTGAAGTAGAACTTTTTTTTTAATTTTCCTTTGCCTTGTCTGTCAATGCAATCTCATGTTCCCTATTTGCCCTCCTGGTTTCTCTCTTAACTTTACTCTGACGTGATATATACTTTTTTTCAGAAAGGCATTGATCCCAGCTGCCTATGCACACCAAATGTATTCAAGAAACAGCTAATATATTCAAGAGGAGACAAGATATAATACTTGAAGCATGTCATGGAGTCAGAATAACGCCAGATCTACAAAGGCAATTTCAGACCTGTGGCACTCACCGTGAGAAAGAACATTGTTCTCTCTGTTGGGAGGCCTGTAGTTAACCCCCATCATTGTGAATGTACCCTCCCTATTCCTGAACACTACCCAGATTGCTTCGCAGTATGAGCACTCCGAGGTGTCCTCCCGAAATATAGCTGCGATGTTCTGGTTATGATGTGGAGATGCCGGCGTTGGACTGGAGTAAACATAGTACAAAGCCTGACAACACCAGGTTGAAATCCAACAGGTTTATTTGTTGGACTTAAACCTGTTGTTGGCAGACTTCGTACTATATTCTGGTTAACCAGTAGTGGAAAACCCTCACTCCTTTTTTTTTTAATCCCTCTCTACCCTGCCTGAAGCATCTGTATCCTGGAACAGTAAGCTGCCAATCATCTCCTTTGCTTAACCAAGTCTCCGTAGTGGCATCAAGATCATAATTCCAAGTGCTAATCCAAGTGCGAAGATGATCTGCCTTACCTGTTACAGTTACATAGAACATTACAACACAGTACGGGCCCTTCGGCCCTCAATGTTGTGCTGAGCTATGTCCAATCCCAAGATTAAGCTATCCCGTCCCTATAATTTTGGAATGCTCCATGTGCCTATCCAATAACCGCTTGAAAGTTCCTAAAGTGTCCAACTATCACAGCAGGCAGTGCATTCCACACACCAACCACTCTCTGAGTAAAGACTCTACTTCTGGCATCCCTCTCATAACTCCCACCATGAACCTTATGGTTATGCCCCCTAGTAACAGCTACATCTATCCGAGGAAATAGTCTCTGCATGCCCACCCTATCAATCCCTCCGATCATCTTATAAACATCTATTAAGTCGCCTCTCATCCTCCTCCGCTCCAAACAGAAAAGCCCCAGCTCCCTCAAACTTTGGGCAGCACGGTAGCACAGTGGTTAGCATTGCTGCTTCATAGCTCCAGGGTCCTGGGTTCGATTCCTGGCTCGGGTCACTGTCTGTGTGGAGTTTGCACATTCTTCTCATGTCTGTGTGGGTTTCCTCCCACAGTCTAAAGATGTGCGGGTTAGTTTGATTGGCCAAGTTAAAATGGTCCCTTAGTCTCCTGGGGTGTGTCGGTGAGAGGGATTAGTGGATAAACATATGGGGATAGGGCCTGGGTAGGATTGCGGTCGGTGCAGACTCGATGGGCTGAAGGGTCTGTTTGTGCACTGTAGGGTTCTATGTCCTTTCCTCATATGACCTACCCTCGAAACCAGGCAGCATCCTGGAAAATCTCCTCTGCACTCTGCCAGTGCTTCCATATCCTTCTTATAGTGAGGTGACCAGAACTGAACACAATATTTCAAATGTCGTCTCACTAACGTCCGGTATAGTTACAGCATAACCCCACAACTCAACCCCCAGTTAATAAACGCTAACACACTATAAACCTTCTTCACGCATCTATTCACTTGAGTGGCAACCTTCAGAGATCTGTGGACATGAACCCCAAAACCTCTCTGTTCCTCCACATTCCTTAGAACCCTGCCAGTGACCCTGAAATCCGCATTCAATTTGTCCTACCCAAATGAGGAAGCCTACACGTAGCAAGGTTAAACTCCATCTGCCACTTTTCGGCCCAGCTCTGCATCCTATCAATGTCGCTTTGCAGCCTGCAAAAGCCCTCCACCTCATCCACTACTCCACCAATCTTGGTGTCATCAGCAAATTTACTAACCTAACCTTCATCCCCTTCTTCCAAGTCATTGCTAAAAATCACAAAAAAAAGAGGACCCACTACTGACCCCTGTGGTAACCCGTTGGTAACTGCTTTGAAAAAACAAAATGCACTTCAGCCCACTCGACCCTCTTTGATCAGCAACCGCATCCTGGTTGTTCTTCCCTTGAGTGTTACTGGACCTAATATCTCGTTCCCCTTTAGTTACCCATTGCATTGTTTCCCACCTCAATACCAAACTAGTTTAAATCCTCCCTTGTGGTACTAGCAAGCCACCCAGCCAGAATATTTATGCCCCTCCATTTTAGACGCAACTCATATTTCTTGTACAGGTCCCAACTGTCCCGGAAGAGTTCCCAATGGTTCAGATATCGGAATCCCTCCTTCCTATACCCAACTGTTTTGCAATGCGTTGAGCTGTGCGATCTTCCTATCTCTAACCTCACTGGCACGTGGCAGAGGGAGTAATCCTGATAAGACAACACTAGAGGTCATGCTTTTTCAATTTCCACCTAACTCTCTAAATTGCTGCAGCAAGACCTCATCAGTCTTCTACCTATGCCCTTAGTACCAACATGTACCATAACAACTGCTTGTTCATCTTCCGCCTTCAGAATGTTTTCTGTACTGTCAGAGGCATCCTGGAACCAATCATCAGCGAGACAACATACTATCCTGGAGTCACTTGCATGTCTTATACGTCTCTTATAGAGACGTATAAGATAATGAAGGGGATGGATAGGGTAGAGGTAGAGAGAGTCTTCCTGCTTAGAAAGGACAGCAGACACTAGAGGGCACAGTCTCAAGATATGGGGAGGGGGGGCGGTGGCAGTTTAGATCGGAGTTGAGGAGGAACTTCTTCACTCAAAGGGTGGTGAATCTCTGGAATTCTCTGCCCGTTGAAGTGGTGGAGGCTACCTCGCTAAATATATTTAAGCGATGGGTAGATAGGTTTCTGATAGACAAGGGAATTAAGTGTTATGGGGAGAAAGTGGGAAAGTGGAACTGAGCTACTTCAGATCAGCCATCATCTTATTGAATGACGGGGCAGGCTCGAAGGGCTAGATGGCCGACTCCTGCTCATGTTTCTTATGTTCTTATGCTCTTAAATCCAAAACCAAGATGAAAGCAGTGTGCATTTGGGAAGAGATTGGTCTGTTCAGGAGAAGTAGCACCTTTTTCCTGAAGTTGGAATCGTTTGAAAACATCTAATAGTTTTATTAATGCCCAATCCACTCTTTGGCTTCTTCAGGTTTCATAGTCGGTGCAATGAGTGCAGAATTCCGAAAGGACTTTGACAAGTTGTGAAGGGATACACACGAATACAATAAAGAAAACAGCAAAGAACATTACATATACAGTTTAAAAGTTAGACAATTGTGGAAGGAGAAAGAACGGTTGCAGAAATTATTTAACAACAATAATGCCAAAAATGTTTTAACATGGATATTTCTGGCTGAGAGTTATGTATGCTGAGATTTTTGGTCAACTTACAATTAAAACCAGATGCACTTCATGAAGTTGCTGTGGTCTGGGAGCTGTGATCTAAAACTTGAGTATCTGCAAAAGCAAATGGCACGTCATCACATTCAAGGCTCTGGGCCACGTGCTGGCAGATAGGGTTATGGGGGCTCAGGTCACCATGCGGACTCGATGAGCCGAAGAGCCTCTTCTTCCTTGTCAGATTCCATGATTCTATGCCATGCAGCAAATGGCTCCAAAAACTCTCTGCAATTTATGTACAGAATGATTTTTTTTGGACCAGTGTGAAGTGTTGTTAATTTGAACATGTGTTGAGGCATTTGTATCAGGAATGGTCCAAGTTCTGGATTATTTTGGAAACTGGCAAGTGCCCATGTATCGAAAAATCATCTTTATCATGGCCTTTATCGCCAGGGGGATAGAATATAAAAGCAGGGAGGCCTTGCTGTAACTGTACAGGGCACTGGTGAGGCCGCAACTGGAGTACTGTGTGCAGTTTTGGTCCCCTTATTTGCGAAAGGATATATTGGCCTTGGAGGGAGTACAGAGAAGGTTCACCAGGCTGATACCGGAGATGATGGGGTCAGCTTATGAGGAGTGACTGAGTAGATTGGGCCTGTACTCGTTGGTGTTTAGAAGGCTGGCTGGGGATCTTATAGATACTTACAAGATAATGAAGGGGCTAGATAGGGTAGAGGTAGGGAGATGTTTTCCACGTAGAAAGGAAACCAGAACTAGAGGGCACAGCCTCAAAATAAGGGGGGAGGGAAGTTTAGAACAGAGTTGAGGAGGAACATCTTCTGTCAGAGGATGGTGAATCTCTGGAATTCTCTGTCCGTTGAAGTGGTGGAGGCTACCTCGCTGAATATATTTAAGTCACGGGTAGATGGGTTTCTGATAGACAGGGGAATTAAAGGTTATAGGGAGAAAGTGGGAAAGTGGAACTGATCCACTTCAGATCAGCCATGATCTTATTGAATGGCGGGGCAGGCTCGAAGGGCTAGATGGCCAACTCCTGCTCCTATTTCTTGTGTTCTTATCATGCAAAGTTCCAGATTCTTAATAGTTATGATGTTATAAATATCATGGGGATAAGTCACACCATCTCAGTGAAAAAAAATCTGAAATTTACTCACTCAGTTGCCTAATTTTCTAACGTGAATGAAAAGTTGACGTTTGCAAAGTTCGCCAGCAAACCTCTTGCAGTTAAAGCCAACGGGTTATGGTTCAAGTTGTATGGATTTTATTTATTCATTCGTGGAACAATGGACATGGGCATTGTTGGCTGGCCAACATTTATTGCCCATCGCTAGTTGCCATTGGAGGTTAGTTGATAATCAACAGCGTTGTTGTGTCTCTGGAATCAAATGTCGGCCAAAGCGGGGTAAGGAGACAGACTTCCTTCCCTATTGGATATCAGTGAATCAGGTGTTAATTTTCGAAAGTCGCTAATGGTCATCCGTAGATTCTTAATTCGGGAGTTTAATTTTTTAAAATAAACTTAATCCAAAGTTAACCATCTGCCGTGGTGGGATACATACCTTGCTACCCGTTAGCTAAATTGCTGACTTACGAGTCTAGCCATAATACCACTAAGCCTCGGCGTAAACGTGCGAATATTTACTGAGAATTAAGGGGGGGGGGGGGAATCAACATTGAACAGGTGCTGAGGTGAAAGATGAATAATTTTCATGGGCATTGAGAGAAAGCCAATAGTTTTGACTAAATTGCAGTTTCAAACAAATGTCACTGGCTTGACGGGCCGAATGGCCTCTTTCCGTGCTGGAAATTGCCACAGGTCTGAGCTTCCAGTCTGTAAAATCCATTTACCCGCGTTATCAGACGGGAATATGGACTGCAGATAATGTTTTATTTTCAGCATTATATATGCCCGTGTCCAATACCAGGGTACATCCAGTTAAGGCTCCGGAAATATTTATTCGTATTGGTGTCACATTCATGGAGCCAAAATCCCCAACCAGTTGCTAACATGCCTTGTCAGTCCTTAATCCCACCTCCAATGCGCGCGCACACACACACAAACACACACACACACACACACAGTCTAAAAATGTCTCTGCAAATTAGCTGAAGGGCCACCGGAAACATATTTGTTCTAAACCTTTATAGAAACCGGAACCACACAGCTTAACGTTTGGTATTCAAAACCTTTTTCAATATTTAGATAAATCACGCTCAGGTACATTTTGATGCACAATTACAGTACAAAATGCAGAATAGGATTTTAAAAACCGCTGTGAGAAATTAGAAGCATTGAGAGGCGAAACTGCCCTGCAAGCGATATTCCGTCTGAAAATGGCGGGTATTGAGAGAAAGCTCATTTTCCACTTTGGTCGCCATCATAATATTGAGCCGCCAATCCGCCTGAGTTTGCAAAAAGTAGGAAGTTTCCACAACACTGGAAATCCAGGAAACACACGGTGAGCTCTCTCTCTTCTCTCGAGTTAGTGTTTTGGATCCTCCTTAAAGGCCAGGCGAGCGTAAAGCGTCTATGGATGAAAAATGACCTGTTAGTGCAATCCATCCCACTGTTATAGGGATAGTTGAGACCATTCAGACCTTTCCCTTCTCCCTCTGCCTCGACTCTATTCAATCGATTCACTGCTTAAAGGTAGCTCAACTCACAGTCACCCATCTAATTAAGGATTATTGTATTAGGATTATTCCCTAATATGAATCTGACTGCCGCAGTTTTGCGAGTTCCAGTTACCCAATGCTCTATATAGCTTTATAGCGACCAGAATCCCGCCCAGCGCTCTGTGAAGTGTTTTGATTTGATTTGATTTATTATTGTCACATGTATTACTATGCACTAAAAAAGTATTATTTCCTGCCCAGCATGCAGACAAAGCGTGCCCGTGCAGGGAGAATGAAAGGCGAGGGTGCAGATTATTGTGTTACAGTGACAGCTAGGGGGCAGGGAAAGATCAACTTAGTATGGGACAGGTCAATTCTGATATCTGATGGTAGCAGGAAGAAGCTGCCCTTACGTGGATTGGTGCGTGACCTCAGACTTATGTGTCTGTTTCCCGAAGGAAGAAGGTGGAAAATAACTTACCTGGGGTGCGTGGGGTCCTTGATTATCCTAGCTCTTTTTACATCGAAGCATAGCAGAAGGGGGCGTCCACTTTGCCCTTCGAGTCTGCTGCACCATTCATTACAATCATGGCCGATCGTCCAGCCCAATGGCCTAATCCTGCTTTCTCCCCATAACCTTCACCGCCAAGTGCTATATCCAACCGCCTGTTGAATACATTCAATGTTTTGACATCGACTACTTCCTGTGGTAACGAATTCCACAGGCTCACCGAGTGAAGACATATCTACTCACCTCCGTCCTAAATGGTCCACCCCGAATCCTCAAACTGTGACCCTTCGTTCCGGACTCCCCCGCCATCGGGAACGTCCTCCCTGTATCTACCCTGTCCAGTCCTGTTAGAATTCTATGCACCTCTGTGAAATCCCCGTCATTCGTCTGAACTGCACAGAAAACAATCCGAAACTATTCAATCGCTCCTCATGCATCAATCCCGCATTTCCGGAATGAGCCTGATGAACCTTCGCTGCGCTCCCTCGAGAACAAGTACATTCTCCCAAAGTGAATGCGCTTGGGATGTCTCCTGCTCTGTCCAAGACCAAAAGAACAGATTGAGTCCCATCCCTCAAACCAGCCTTCCATCCATTGACTCTGTCTGCATTTCCCACTGCCTCGGAAAAGCAGCCAGCATAATTAAGGACCCCACACGCCCTGGCCATTTCCCGTTCGAACTTCTTCCGTCGGGAAAAAGAAACAAAAGCCTGAGGTCACCTATCAACCGACTCCAGAACAGCTTCTTCACTGCTGCTGTCAGATTATTGAATGGACCTACCTTGCACTAAGCTGATCTTTCTCTACGCCCCAGCTATGACTGAAACACTACATTTTCCACTCGCTCCTTCCCTTCTCTATGAACAGTATGCATTTTCTGTAGCTAGCCGAAGAAACAATAGTTTTCACTGAATACTGACACATGTGGCAATAAAAAATCAAACATATGTACTCTATGATTGGTATGCTGAGTCTGTACAGCGCAATAAAGAATACTTTTCACTGTATCACAATACATGTGACAGTAATAGATCAAACCTATGTACTCTATGACTGGTATGCTGTGTCTGTACAGCGCGTAATAAACAATACTTTTCACTGTATCCCAATACAGTGACAATAATAAATCAAACCTCTGTACCCTATGATTGGTGTGCTGTGTCTGCATAGCGCGCAATAAACAATACTTTTCACTGTATCCCAATACATGTGACAATAATAAATCAAATCAAACCAAATGTCCCACCAATGAATTAAACAGAAAAGCTAACTTGGAAGAAGTTTGGTAATTTCTGGAAGCTTGTTGACGTTTTCCAGAATTTTCTGTGTCGGTTATAAATTCTAAACCGTGGATTATTAATTAATGAAAAGCATCCGTGCGGGAAATCAACAACAATTCCAATCATTCACCTCTTTATTCTGTTTGTGTTCTCTGGATTCTGTCAGTTCCTCATCACTGTTCCCGGCTCCTGTTAGAAAGAGGGATTTAAACTGAAATTTAAAATGGATTCATTTCACACCGAACCCGCTCAGAAGTGTCAATAACTCAGTGATAAGTGAGTGGATTAAGAGAGCCGCGGAGCAACAGTGCCCCACCATCCCACAACAATCGCTACCTTTCCGCCGGTTCCTGCAGATCCTTCTTCCGGCCGCAAGGATCAATCCCAGAAGGAGAAGCGCCGCGGCCGACAAACCCCCGTAAAACAAAACATGACAGGTGGTCGAGAAGTCAGAGTCTGCAAAAAGAGATTTAAATGTTCATTCAACGAAAATCAAATGTGGAAATAATTAAACAAGCGAAGGATTTTGTCCAATCTCACTGTGCAATTTGACCGGAAAATGGACGTCTCCAACTGATCTACATCCTGCTCTATCCTCTGATGATCCTCATCGCTATCCGCACACCCACCAATCTTTGTGCCGTCAGCAAACTTATTAACCAAATCAGTTACATTTTCCTTCAAATCATTTAGAACATAGAACATAGAACATAGAACACTACAGCACAAACAGGCCCTTCGGCCCACAAGTTGCGCCGACCACATCACCTACCAACCTACAGACCTATCTATAACCCTCAATCTCATTAAACCCCATATACTCATCCAGAAGTCTTTTAAAAGACCCCAGCGAGTTCGCCTCCACCACCACTGACGGCAGCCGATTCCATTCACTCACCACCCTCTGAGTGAAAAACTTACCCCTAACATCACTTCTGAACCTCCCTCCCCGCACCTTAAATCTGTGTCCTCTCGTAGCGACCATTTCAAACCGGGGAAATAGCCTCTGAGAGTCCACCCTATCTATTCCTCTCAACATTTTGTAAACTTCTATCAGGTCGCCTCTCAACCTTCGTCTCTCCAGGGAAAAGAGTCCCAGCTCCCTCAACCTAACTTCATAAGGCATGCCTCCCAGTCCAGGCAACATCCTTGTAAATCTCCTCTGCACCCTTTCAATAGCTTCTACATCTTTCCTATAGTGAGGCGACCAGAACTGCGCACAACACTCCAAATGAGGCCTGACAAGGGTCTTATAAAGTTCCAGCATTACCTCCCGACTCCTAAACTCAATCCCTCGATTAATGAACATAGAACATAGAACATAGAACATTACAGCGCAGAACAGGCCCTTCGGCCCACGATGTTGCGCCGACCAGTTACAAAAACAATGACCCACTAGCCTATACCAATCCCTTTTCGTCCATAAACCTATCCAGAGATCTCTTAAACGCCCCCAAACTAGACGCATCTACAACTGCAGCAGGCAGGGCATTCCAATCCCTCACCACCCGCTGGGTAAAGAACCTACCCCTGACATCCGTCCTGTAGCTACCCCCCCTTAATTTAAAGTCATGCCCCCTCGTGCTAGCTTTCTCCATCCGAGGAAAAAGGCTATCACTATCCACCCTATCTAAACCCCTAATCATCTTATATGTTTCAATAAGATCCCCTCTTAGCCGCCTTCTTCCCAACGAAAACAACCCTAGATCCCTCAGTCTCTCCTCATAGGACCTCCCCACCATACCAGGCAACATCCTAGTAAACCTCCTCTGCACCCTCTCCAACGCCTCCACATCCTTCTTGTAATGCGGGGACCAGAACTGCACACAGTACTCCAAGTGCGGCCGCACTAGAGTAGTGTACAGTTGCAACATTACACCCTTATGACACCCTTCCTCACAATCTACCACACCTCCAACTTTGGTGTCATCAGCAAATTTACTAATCCACCCAACTATACCCTCATCCAGATCATTAATAAAAATTACAAACAACAGTGGCCCCAAAACAGATCCCTGAGGCACACCACTCGTAACTGCACTCCATGATGAATATTTACCATCCACCACCACCCTCTGTCTCCTATCTGATAGCCAATTCCTGATCCAACTTCCTAGATTACCCACAATCCCATACATCTGCATTTTCTGCAGAAGCCTACCATGGTGAACCTTATCGAACGCCTTACTAAAATCCATGTATACCACGTCAACTGCCTTACCCCCATCCACCTCTTTGGTCACCTTCTCAAAAAACTCAATAAGGTTAGTAAGGCACGACCTACCTGCTACAAAACCATGCTGACTATTTCTAATCAATTCATTACACTCTAAATAACTATAAATCCTATCCCTAATAATTTTTTCTAAAACCTTGCCCACAACAGAAGTAAGACTCACCGGTCTATAATTCCCGGCAAAGTCTCTGTTCCCCTTCTTAAACAATGGGACTTTCTATTTTACACCCCTGCGACCCAATGTCCTCCTCAGCTATATTCATGTCCCCCTGCGTGAACACCGAAGAGAAATATTGGTTCAATACTTCTCCAATCTCCTCCGGTTCCACACACAACTTCCCCTTGCTGTCTGTAACTGGCCCTAATCTTGCCCTGACCAACCTTCTGTTCTTGACATACTTATAGAACGCCTTAGGATTCTCCTTAATCCTATCAGCCAAAGTCTTCTCATGTCCTCTTTTAGCCCTTCTCAATGAAGGCCATATATTCTATATATTACAAACAGCAAAGTTCCCAGCACTGATCCCCAAGGAACACCACCTGTCACAGCCCTCCATTCAGAAATGCACACTTCCACTGCTACCCTGTGTCTTCTTTGACCGAGCCAGTTTTGTATCCACATTGCCAGCTCACCTCTGATCCCGTTCGACTTCGCCTTCTGCACCAGTCTGCCATGAGACTCCTTGTCAAAGGCCTTACTGAAGCTCATGTAGACAACATCCACTGCCCTACCCTCATCAATCATCTTTGTGACTTCCTCGAAAAACTCGATAAAATTCGTGTGAGACACGAACTCCCCTTCACAATACAAAAAAAAACACAGTACGGGAAACAGACCCTTCGGCCCAACGAGCCCTCGCCGCCATTTTAACATTACCAGTCCCCCCTCCACCCATGACCCTTATCTATGCTCATGGCATTCCATAATGGTCTGCTCTTAATAACGTGTCCCGTTAAAATTAAATTGATAGAAAAATGACCATTGTGAATAGTTACCTCTCTGATATGAGACACTGTCACTGAGAATGAGGTCACTGGAGTTGACTTGAACGGTGCAAGTACAGCGAGCGCCGCTTCTCCAAGTTTCTGACGAGACGCTGATGTAACTCCTGATGGTGTAGGCCCCATCAGGCTCTAGTATCCCCGAATCGGTCTGTCCCTCGGTAACCCGCTCTGAAACATTCCAGCGGACGGGAAAGGAACCGGGAGACACGCCTCTGACCAAACACAACAACGGAATCCTTTCCAAGGCGGAAGTCTCATTCAGCGGCGGAGTGAGGAGTAATATGGAGGGAGAACCGGCTAAACCCAATAAATGAAGCAGATCACTCATTATCTGGTGGAACTGGACACTGTAATTGCTTTGAGATACCCACTGAAATAGAACATTAATGGAATTTACCTGTAATCACTAACTTGGAGCCATTTCCGAATGTTTGGACCATGTTCTGGTAGTTCCGGGTTGCACAGTAATACACCCCAGAATCATTTATCTGGGAATCCGCAATGATAAGTCTATAAATACGCCCGTTTTCAGAAATCTGTCTGGAAAATCTCCCCTCAACTGGGTTGTCCCGGAGCGCTCTGTAAATGAAATCCATGTTGTTTCCCGCCCCCTGTTTGTACCAGAAGACAGAGCGAGTATCTTGACCCTGGATGTGGCAGCGGAGATTAGCAGGACTCCCCGCAGGGAGCGTCTGAACCGGCGGAGACTGGGACAAGGTGACCTGAGACACTGTAACTGGGAAAGGGAGACAGAGAACAACAGTCACCTCAGGTTATGGAGCATTCCCTGAACACAGCGGACTGAAAATCAAATTGGGTGTTAATCTCAAACCAGCCTTCCATCCAATGACATTTCCCGCTGCCTCAGAAAAAAACTGCCAGCATAATCAAGGACCACATGCACGCCGGACAATCTCCCAACCATCTTCTTCCATCGGGAAAATATGCGAAAGTCTGGGGTCCCGTACCAACCGACACAAAACAACTTCTTCCCTGCTGCTGTCAGACTTCTGATTGGACCCACCTCACACCAAGTTGATATTTCTCTACACCCTAATTATGACGGTAACAAGACATTCTTCACCCTCTCCTTTCCTTCTCTATGTACGATATGTTTGTCTGTGTAGTGCGCAAGAAGCAATACATTTCACTCTATAGTAATACACGTGACAATAATAAATCAAATCAAATTAAATTACAAAAATTTCCAATCCAGAAAAAAAAACTCTCCGTTAAAATCGCTCTGATATTGGTGTTACTTTTCCCATTTTCTTCCGCCCTTTCGAATGCTATAATACCAGTCCATTCACCAGTAAATCTGGTTTAAACACTGAAGAGGGGGCACATGGGAACTGGGTGATGTTAATCACAGAGAGAGCTTCAATAAAATTATGTTTCTCAATTATTGCTTCCATCCCGTGTCTCTCCTTGTAGAAAAGAGAATGGCTGCACATGCCTGAAACTGAACAACAAACAGAAAATGCTGGAAAACCTCAGCGGGGTTACAGGAATTGTGATCAGTGCCGACTCGATGGGCCAAGTGGCCTCCTTGAGTACTGAACAAACTGTCTCTATGATTCTTGTTCTGAGAGCATCAGTAGAGAGAGAATAGAACCGATGTTTCGAGTCTGGGTGACTCTGGGTCAGAGCTCCATTGCCTCTCCGCCGATGATCTCAGAATTCTAGAATCATCGAATACTTACAGTGCAGAAAAAGGCCATTTAGTCCATCGCGTCTGCACGCATCACAATCCCCCCCAGGCCCTATTCCCGCAAACTCACTTTACTTATTTACACTGCTAATCCCCTGATACCAAGAGACAACTTAGCGTGGTCAGTCAAACTAACCCGCACATCTTTGGACTTTAGGAGGAAAGATGAGCGCCCGGAGGAAACCCATGCAAACACGGGGAGAATGTCTATACTCTGCAGAGAGTGACCCAAGCCCGGAATGCAAGGCGGGTTCCTGGAGATGTTGTGCAGCAGGGAGCGTCTGAACCGGCGGAAACTGGGGCAAGGTGACCCGAGACACTGTAACTGGGAAAGGGGGAGAGAGATAGAGAGGACAACAGTCACCTCAGGTTCCTCACTGTGCCGCTGCGATGTTCCAGCACGTTCTATTTGTGCTTCGTTTCTTCTCCTCCGTTGACTTTGGGCGCTAAAGTTAGTTCAAAAGTTTATAACTGACTCTGAAGTTCTACTTGAAAAGCTTTCTCTCCCAGGTCGCCAATGCTGTTAACGGAGTCCATTCGCACAACATATCTCAGGAGAAATGGCCAATCAGATTAATTATTTTCTAATCATTGTTATTAATGGACGATGCATTTTGTTCGCAAAATTTGTTTCATTGATAAGTTAAAATTGCACGCTAAATACACCTCATAGCACCGCTGAAGTCGGGCGGCGGTGGGGTGGGGGGGGGGGGGGGGGTGGAGTGGTGGGGGGAGGTGGGCTGGGATGGGAGACCATTCGGCCCTTCGAGTATGAGTTGAGTCTTTGAAAGATTTCGCCAATATTAATGAATTTTCTCCCGTTAATTTTGTATTCAATTCCCTATTTTGAAAGTTCCATTACCCCCTTTTGAAAGTTCCTGTTGAACCTGTTTCACCTTCCCTTTAAAGCAGAACCTTCCAGCTCACAGCAACTCAGATGGGTTAAAAAACATACCCTCACGTCCCTCTCTTTTACTTTTACCAAATTTATCTTCCCTTGGTTACTCCTTCCAATGTAATCAGTTTCTGCCTCTTCGCTCTATCCAAATCCTTCTCCACTCCACCTGAGTATAATGAGGATATCTCACCCTGGAAGAGATGGAACAATGCACAGATACCCAGGAAACTCATTGTCCTTGAGTGAGACCGTGAGACTCTGAGCCCCCAGTCCAAATTTCGCTGAGAACTCGCTCCTGTTCTCTCTATGTGGGGGAGGTGTGGAATATACGCATTGTGTACATGAATGAAAACACGACAAGGGGTTTGAAAATAGAACCGAGGCAGAGAGCTCTCTGCGGTTTTCCTGTTTACTGCAGGTCCAGGTACTAGCGAGCATTCGGCATGTTCTACAAAATGCCTCAAATATCTTAATCACGTCAGCTACAACAGACATGGAGTGCAGAGCACGGTTCATCCCAATCTGGTAAGGAATCCCAGGTAGTGGAAAGGTACAGCTAACATTTCACAATGAATGACACCAGGAATGAGAGCGAGCATCTGTCAGTGAGTCTTGAAGAGATTGGAGCTCTTTGTGTCTGAAAAAAAATTGAAAATTGAGGGCTGATCCACCGAAACATTTGCAATTATGAAATGGTTCAACAAGGCAGAAATAGGATTTCAAAATCTTGCAGGATGAGTTTGTCGCCAAGCAGGAATTCAGGACAATTCTTGGAAGAATGGGGAGAATATGGAACTAGGTGCATAGGGAATGCTTTTGATTTGATTTGGTTTGATTTATTATTGCCACTTAAGAACAGAAGAACATAAGAAATCAGAGTAGGAGTAGGCCATCTACCCCTTCCAGCCTGCCCCACCATTCAACAAGATCATCGCTGCTCTGAAGTGGATCAGTTCCACTTTCCCGCTTTCTCCCCATAACCCTCAATTTCCTTGTCTATCAGAAACCTATCTACCCGTGGCTTAAATATATTTAGCGAGGTAGCCTCCACCACTTCAATGAGCTGCGAATTCCAGGGATTCACCACCCTTTTTAATTGAAGAAGTTCATCCTCAACTCCCTTCTAAACTGCACCCCCCCCCGCCTCCTTATTTTGAGGCTGTGCCCTCTATGTCCTGCTATCCTGTCTAAGCGGGAAGAATCTCTCTACCTCTACCCTATCTATCCCCTTCATTATCTTATATGTCTTACATGTATTAGGATACAGGGAAAAGTTATGTTTCTTGCGCGCTATACAGGCAAAGTATATTGTCCATAGAGTACATAGATTTAATTTATTATTGTCACATGTATTGGGATACAGCGAAGAGTATTGTTTTTTTTGTGCGCTATACAGACAAAGCATACCGTTCATCTAGAAGGAGAGAGTGCAGACTGTAGTTTCACAATCATAGCTAGACTGAAGAGAGAGTTCAACTTAATGCAAGGTGTCCCCATTTCTCGTTGTATATTAATACATTGGACAATAATAAATCAAACCAAATCAAATTAAAACTTGCCAATTACAAAAAAAAACATACTATTAAAATCCTTTTGACTATGGCGTTAGTTGCCCCATTTTCCTCCCCACGACAGCGAGAGACGAATGACAAAGACGTATTTTAACTCGGCAGCTGGATAGACACGAAGGGGAGAAAGGAGAAGAAGGATATGTTGATGGGATGATAGAAAGAAGGAATGGGGTACCTCTGGAATATTAACAACAGCTAATAGGCCAAATGGTACCAGCCTGTTCTTTTTTTATATATATAATCGTGTTAGAAAAACATGACATCAAAACCATCCTTTGATACCCTGATATGTGAGCGGTTAGTGCTGCCTCCATGCTTTGCATGGATTGCAACAGGGCATGGCCCACATTATTTTAGAGAGATTACAGTCGCCTAGCTTAATGACGAGCCTGGCCCGAACATAGGATGTCCCCAGGTTCTTGGTAGCCGGTGATATGTCTTTGCAAGTGCACTTACTTTTGAAATGTAGGAGATTCAGTCAGGTTCACACAAAAGTGGAGGCTGAAAACTGACAATTGATTAAGCCTTGATGTAACTTACAGAACCATAAAACTCCTATTGGGCAGGATGAGGGCCATTCAGCCCATTGAGCCTTCACCATCAGCAAACACACCCAGGCGTTATCACCATGACCCCACATATTTAGCCTGCTAATTCCCCTGACACTAAGTGGCAATTTAGCATGGCCAATCCACCCAACCTGCACATCTTTATCCACTAAGGAGCAATTTAGCTTGGCCAATCCGGCATCCTGCACATCTTTAGATAATTAGGGACAATTTAACATGGCCAATCCATGCAAGCTGCATACCTTTGGATACTGAGGGACAACTTAGCATAGCCAATCAAAAAACTGACACATATTTGGCCACTAAGGGGCAATTCTGCATGACCAATCTAGAATAGGGTGGACAGTGAGAGCCTTTTTCCCTCGGATGGTGATGGCTAACACAAGGGGACATAGCTTTAAATTAAGGGGTGGTAATTATCGGACGGATGTCAGAGGTAGGTTCTTTACTCAGAGGGTAGTAAGGTCGTAGAATGCCCTGCCTGCAGCAGTTGCGGACTGGCCAACTTTAAGGGCGTTCAAATGGTCAGTGGATAGGCATATGGATAACATTGCAATAGCTTAGGTTGGACGGTCATTAGATTGGTTCCACTGGTCGGCGCAACATTGAGGGCCGAAGGGCCTATACTGCGCTGTAATGTTCTATGTTCTATGTTCTAACACCTGCACGTCTTTAGAGACTAAGGAGCAATTAAGCAACGTCAATCCACACAACCAGCACACCGTTGGGCTTTGGCATTTAAACTTACAGCGTTCTAATTTACAGATGCTGTCCACGACACCTGGATCGCCATTTTTATTAATTCCTCTTGCTTCTTTTGACAGATCCCCTTAAATCAATTCAACGTATCTCTCGATATTTTGCCCTTTTCTACGTATATGTATTTGTCTTCTTTTTTACAGAAAAGACAAATGGTGACAGAACAAAGAAACAGGCAAGACTGTAAACTCAAAACTAAGAAAAAAGATTTGTCGTATTTAAGCTAATGTATGTCCTTTACCTTAATATTGGCTATCTTAATGTAGGGAGAGTAATAATATTTATTTATCATTGTGCTTCTAGAAAGCCAACACAGCCTTTACTGGGTGAAAAAATTCCTTTATACTGACAAACAATCCTATTTAAATAGCAGTTGCCTGGTTACTTGTTCACTAACATCCGAGACCAGTTCGACGCATGCGCAGTGGTGGCACTTGCTGTCGACTGTATAACGATCAGTTTTGCGCATTCTTCCCGTGTTTGCGTGGGTTTTCTCCGGGTGCTCCGGTTTCCTCCCACACCCCAAAGATGTGCTGTTAGGCTGATTGGTGTAACAAATTATCTCTAAATTAGTCTCCCCTTAATCCGGTTTCCAATGTGGAGTGCCATAAGCGGAGACAATAGTCATGGGTGGGAGAGTGAACTCAGAATAGTACAATGGCGGCGCGGGCTCGTTGGGCCGAAGGGCCTGTTTCCCGTGCTGTGTTGTTCTTTGTTCTTTGTCCTTTTCTTTGTTAACCAGGGTCAGAATCCGACCTTCCTTCTCCAGGAGAAGAACAGGTGCAAAGAGGATTATTCCATTCTGTTCCTCATATCAGCTCGTTCACAACCTGTGAGGATCGGTTTGGAACTAATTGCTCTGGCTCTCCCTCAATTCATGTTCCTCACTCATACGGTGTATAAAGTTAGATACAGGCAAATCTAGAATCTTGGGTCGGAATAGATCGGAATGGGGAGGCGATGGAGACTGGGGGAGGGGGCGGCTTAATTAAGATATATACAATTATGTGGGGCACAGATAGGGGAGTGGGGAAGAGGTGTTTTAAGTGTATTTATTCGTGCCTCAAGTAGGCTCACATTGCACTGTAATAAAGTCTCATTGACACACTCTGTCGCCTGCTGTGGCCACGCTTGCATGCTGTGGCCTTAAGAAAGACGCCTCACTCACAGTCCTTTCAGGGAGTGTGGAAAACACATCAAAGCAGAAATGGCTTGAGACAGAAAGTTGTCTGAGACTACAGCTCATCGAGGTGTTTCGTTTATTTTTATAGTTGAGGTGCTACACCTACCCAACTGCCTCCAGAGATCAGAATGTTAAACCGCAGAGAGAAGACAGTTGGGCGTCCAGGATAGATATAGCTGAACAGACAACCTACTAGTTTACAATTAAGCCGTATTACAGGAATCTATTCAAAAGACAATTAGTCACCATTTGGAAGTTTTCCAATGGTTGAGTACAATTAGCAGAAACCCCTCCGAGTCACTATAGACGCACACATTTCATCTGCAGATCAGAGGAACTGCAGCCTGTACATTCTAAACTCAAGCAGCAAATCAATGAGATTTCCAACATAATATCAAACAAGTCTCATATAATTCATACAATATTTTCGCTTCTCTTTATGAGGCAGCTTACATCAGGAATCATGTGCAATCTCTTTACAGAATGAATTAGATTGAACACAATTACATTCCTGCATGCTGGCACAGCTGTTAGCAATGCTGCCTCACAGCGCCTGGGACCTGGCTTCGATTCCTGCCTTGGATGACTGTCTGCGTGGAGTTTACGTGTTCTCCTCATGTTTGCGCAGGTTTCCTCTGGGTGCTCCGTTTTCCTCCCACGGTCTGAAAATGTGCAGTTTGGGTTCATTGGCCCTGCTAATTTGTCTCATTGTGCCCAAAGATGCGTAGGTTAACCTGATTAGCCAAGCTAAAGTGTCTCTTAGTATAAAAAAAAGTAAAAAGTCTGACAACACCAGGTTTTAGTCCAACGGATTTATTTGATAATAGACTCACAAGCTTTCGGAGTTAGTCCCTTCGTCAGGTGAATGGGGAGTTCTGGCCTCAGACAGAGCATATAAAGCACAGGCAGTTTAGAGATTACTGATTAGAATGCGAATCCTTACACCTAACCTGCTGTTCAAGACCTGAAGTGGCTGACAATGTGAGTGGAAGGAGCACTGATCACAGGTTAAAGAGATGTGTACTGTCTCCAGACAGTACAGTAAGTGAGGTTTTGCAAACCCAGGCAAGTCACGGGGGTTACAGATAGTGCGACAAGAACCCAAGATCCCTGTTGAGACCGTCCTCATGTGTGCGGAACTTGGCTATCAGTCTCTGTTCAGCGACTTTGCGCTGTCGTGTGTCGTGAAGGCCGCCTTGGAGAATGCTTACCCGAAGGTCAGAGGCTGAATGCCCGTGACCACTGAAGTGTTCGCCAACAGGAAGGGAACAGTGTCCAAACATGTGTAGTCTTGGTGGATTGACCATGCTAAATTGTCCCTTAGAGTCCAATGATGTGCCGGAATGATAGGTTGGTAATGCTAAATTTATAGGATAGGATCATAGAACCCCTGCAATGTAGATTTCCCCATAGTGTCCCCGGGTGTGTAGGCTAGGTGGTTTGGCCAGGCTAAAATGCCTATTAGTGTGCAACGGTATGCCGGATAGATAGATTGGTCATGCTAAATTCATAGGATCGAATTATAGAACCGCTGCAATGTAGAATTTGTCCCTTAGTGAACAAAGGTCCGTAGGTGAGATGGTTTGACCATTCCAAGTTGCCCCTTAGTGTCCAAAGACAAACAAAGAACAAAAAAGAATAACATCAGCCCGGGAAACAGGCCCTTCGGCCCAACGAGCCCATGCCGCCATCTCAACACCTCCAGTCCCCCTACTCCACCCACGACCCCTGTCAATGTGTTATGGCCATTCAGATTGAGGGAATCTGATTTAGGGACACTTTATTCCTGCCAATCAGCCTAACAGCACATCTTTGGGGTGTGGGAGGAAACCGGAGCACCCGGAGAAAACCCACGCAAGCGCGGGGAGGATGCGCAAACTCCCACAGACACCGACCCAAATCCATGTGTCTGCACAGCAATCAGCGATAGTCACTGAGCTGTCGGCTTGCCCAGTTTCTGGTCCAGTTTAGGCACACTAACGACATGAAGCACTAGGCCAATCTCGAACAACCAAGAACAGCCCCAGTACGACCCATCGCGTGTATGCCCCTCGTTGGACACGAGGTGGACCGACTTAAAACTTGTGAACGAAAAGAGAATAAACATTATTATAATATCATATCCATTTACATTACCAGGGACACCCCAATGCTAATGACCCTTATTTAAAACAATCTCCTATATCCACCCATCTCCAACCCAGTCGTGTGCCTGTCTAAGTTACTCTTAAATGACTCTAGCGTGTTTGCCTCCACCACCTTACTTGACAGAGCATTCCATACCCCCACTACCCTCTGTGTGAAAAACCTCCCTCTAATATCTGTGTTGTACCTCTCCCCCCCTCGCCTTAAGTCCATGGCCCCTTGTCCTACGTGTCTCAGGGTGAGATGTGCGGGTTAGGTGGATTGGCCATGCTAAATTGCCCTTTAGTGTCTAACTATGTGCCAGATAGATAGGTAGATTCCATAATCAGATGTTGTTGCTAATGCCCCACGTGTGCCTCATCTTATTGCCCCTTCATATCACAACATCAGCGTATCCTTCTATTCATTTCTCTCTGCTGCCTCTCTCCAACTTTACCATTACATTCATTTCTGCCATTCATCTCAATCATTCCCTGTGATAGTCTGTTCCACATTCTTCCACTTCCTGTTCACTTTGTTGCATCGGAAAAAAATAGATAAGTCTGAGACCAGGTACTAAGAGACTCAAGAGCAGCTTCTTCCCTGCTGCCATCAGACTTTTGAATGGACCGATCTTATGCTAAGCTGATCTTTCTTGACAACCTAGTTATGACTGTAATATTATATTCTGCACCCTCTCTTTTACTACTCATGGACTCTATGTACAGTATGCTTTGTCGTTATAGCGTGCAAGTAACAATACTATTAACTGTATGTCATTGTATGTGACAATATTAAAGCAAATCTTTGTACACTATGAACGGTACGGTTTGTCTGCATAGAGCAAGAAACAATAATTTTCACTGTATACATGTAATAAATACTCGCTGTGACAACAAGCAATCAAATCAATTCGAATCAAATCAAATCACATTCCCCCAGTTTCAGTTGTTTAACAGTTACTTAGACAGGCACATGAGTGGGTTGGAGATGGGAGGATATAGGAGATTGTTTTAAGTAAGGTTCAGCAGCCTTGGGACGTCCCTGGTAAATATAAGGATGAGGATGATACTAATGTTTTTCTCTTTTAATTCACAGGTGCTTCGATCCGCCTTGTAGTCCAACGAGGGGCATACACGCGATGGGTTGTACGAGGGCTGCTCTTGGCTGTTTCGAGAGTGGCCTAGTGCTTCATGTCGTTACTGTACCCTTAAACTGGACCAGGTGCTGGGCAACACGACAGCTCAGTGACTATCACTGTTTGCTGTGCAGACACATGGATTTGGGCCGGTGTCTGTGGGAGTTTGCGCATTCTCCCCGTGCTTGCGTGCGTTTTCTCCGGGTGCTCCGGTTTCCTCCCACACCCCAAAGATGTGCTGTTAGGCTGATTGGTGTAACAAATTGTCCCTAAATTAGTTTTCCCTCAATGTGGAATGCCATAAGCATAGATAAGGGTCATGGGTGGAGGGGGGACTGGTAATGTTAAAATGGCGGCGCGGGCTCGTTGGGCCGAGGGGCCTGTTTCCCGGGCTGTTTTTGTTCTTCGTTCTTTGTCACTGGTTTTAGAGAGAAGAGCACCAGAGTATTCAGTGTTCAATGATAGTTAAAAGCTATCAGTTCTGCTCTCAATCTTGTGAGTGTTTAGAACAACTGTTCCTTTAGCTCTGTATGCTTGGCATATGAGGAACAGCCGTGCTCTGTTCTCCAAGTCTGGTCCCCCTGATATGAGTAGATATGTGTGGTCTTTTGCCACATGTGATTAGTGTGCTGCTACACTGGGACCTGTAGTAAACAGGAAAACCACAGAGATCTTTGTGCCTCAAATCTATTTTCTAACATCCATCATGTATGTATTAATAAACACAGCATTCACTCTGCATATTTTACGCCTCCTACACAGAGATTCCGCAGTGAGATTCGGACTGGCATTCAGAATCCCGCCAACTGCTGTTTGTAATCTTTATTAATGATCTGGATGAGGGTATAGTTGGGTGGATTAGTAAGTTTGCTGATGACACCAAAGTCGGAGGTGTGGTAGATTGTGAGGAAGGGTGTCGAAGTTTGCAGGGTGACTTGGACAGGTTGCAGAGCTGGGCCGCGAGGTGGCGGATGGAGTTTAATGCGGAGAAGTGTGAGGTAATCCATTTCGGTAGGAATAACAGATGTGTTGAGTATAGGGCTAACGGGAGGACTTTGAATAGAGTGGAGGAGCAGAGGGAT
Source organism: Carcharhinus amblyrhynchos (assembly GCF_965287045.1). Classification (NCBI taxonomy): domain Eukaryota; kingdom Metazoa; phylum Chordata; class Chondrichthyes; order Carcharhiniformes; family Carcharhinidae; genus Carcharhinus; species Carcharhinus amblyrhynchos. The sequence continues at coordinate 1,538,275 of NW_027649787.1, forward strand.
CTAGGTGTATGTGTACATAGATCCCTGAAAGTTGGGAATCAAGTAGATAAGGTAGTTAAGAAGGCGTACGGTGTCTTGGCGTTTATTGGTAGGGGGATTGAATTTAGGAGTCGCAGCGTCATGTTGCAACTGTACACAACTCTGGTGCGGCCGCACTTGGAGTACTGTGTGCAGTTCTGGTCCCCACATTACAGGAAGGATGTGGAGGCTTTGGAGAGGGTGCAGAGGAGGTTTACCAGGATGTTGCCTGGTATGCAGGGGAGGTCCTATGAGGAGAGACTGAGGGATTTGGGGTTGTTTTCACTGGAAAGAAGGCGGCGAAGAGGGGATCTTATAGAAACATATAAGATGATTAGAGGTTTAGATGGGGTGGATGGTGATAGCCTATTTCCTCGGATGGAGAAATCTAGCACGAGGGGGCATGGCTTTAAATTAAGGGGGGGGTAGTTATAGGACGGATGTCAGGGGCAGGTTCTTTACCCAGAGGGTGGTGAGGGACTGGAATGCCCTGCCTGCTGCAGTTGTAAATGCGCCTAGTTTGGGGGCGTTTAAGAGATTGGTGGATAGGTTTATGGACGAAAAGGGATTGGTTTAGATTAGTGGGTCAATGTTTTTTTTAAAAAATAAGACTGGTCGGCGCAACGTTGTGGGCCGAGGGGCCTGTTCCGCGCTGTAATGTTCTATGTTCTATGTTCTATGTTCTAACTGGATCAAGGACAATGCGTTTACTCGGCGTCTGTGCATTGCTCAATCTCTTCGAGGGTGAGATATCCTTGACAAACTCAAATGGAGTGCACAAGGATTTCTATACAGTAAATAAAGAACAAAGAACAAAAACAGCCCGGGAAACAGGTCCTTCGGCCCATCGAGACAGCGCCGCCATTTTAACATTACCAGTCGCCCCCACCCCCCTCCACCCATGACCCTTATCTATTGTTTTATGGCAATCCACATTGAGGAAATCTAATTTAGGGGCAGTTTATTACTTCCAATCAGCCTAAGAGCACATCTTTGGGGTGTTGGAGGAAACCGGAGCACCCGGAGAAAACCCACGCAAGCACGGGGAGAATGCACAAACTCCCACAGACACTGGCCCAAATCCATGTCTCTGCACAGCAAGCCATGATAGTCGCTGAGCTGTCGTCTTGCCCAGTATCTGGTCCAGTTTAAGCACACACTAACGACATGAAGCCCTAGGCCAATCTCGAACATTCAAGGGCAGCCCAAGTACGACCCATCGCGTGTATGTCCCTCGTCGGACAACAAGGCGGACCGACTTAAAATCTGTGATGGCCAGTGACCAGAGAGATTGAAGACAATCGGTACATATCTGGAAATGGCAAGAATTATTTTGAACATATTTTTTTGAAACGGAAGCCAGTGCCCAAAGGGTGTGTAAGTAAATTCAATCGGAAATTTCAAAAGGGGGATTTGTTTAAAAACGTGATGGGGACAAAAGTGGCAGAGATATGGGGGAAACAAGAAAAGAGGGGGCGGGAACTAATAATATAAATCTGCAAAGCACTAGCAGAGGCACGAATGGTGGAATGGTCTCCAACTGTGCTGTGTGCCGATATGATTATGTAGTTTGGCATGCACGGTTAATTCAAAACAAAACAAATATTAACGAAGGAGAAAATGTCAATCAATAACAATTAAGGAAAAGGATATAAGATGAATTAGAATCATTGTATGACTCCAGCATAGAAATAATATATTTAGCCAATCAAAAAATCTCCGTCAATAATCCCAAAGAGGCCATACACACGTAACCTTTTGTATTTACCCCACTAATCTCCATGGCACTGAGGGCAATTGAACACGTGCAAGGCACATAACCTGCATATCTTTGGACACTAAGGTGCAATGTAACATGGCCAATCCCCCTAACCTGCACACCTTTGGACTCTAAGGGGAAAATTGCTTGGCCAATCCATCGAAATTGCACATCTTCAGACACTGAAGGCCAATTTAGCATCACCATTCCACCTAACCTACTCATCTTTGGATACTAAGGGGCAATGAATAATGGCCAATTCACCTAACCCACGCATCTTTCGATGGTAAGCGACAATTTAGCCCGGCCAATAACTAACCTACGCGTCTTTGGCCTTTAATGGGCAATTTAGCACGGCCCTTTCACATAGCCTACACATTCTGGAACATTAGGGGGCAATTTGGCATGACTATTTCACCTCACCTGCATATCTTTGGAGTGTGGAAGTGAGCGGGTGCGCCCGGAGGAAACCAATGCAAATACGGGGAGAGCGTTCAAACTCCACACAGGCACTCGCTCAAAGGACAGAATTGAACCCAAGTCTCGGGTTCAATGTTCTTTGTCCCGGCTTAAAAAATGTGAGTTTACAAGATTGACAATATGGGCACTTTTGAAGAAGACGGCTTTTTAATCAGAACTTTAGACCAAAACACCAATTCTGGATAAAAGCTAGGTGACCAAAGATAGCGGAAAGGAAGAGACAAGTATAGTTGGCAGAATATATTCTCTGACAAAATGTTGCGCTGTCGAAATTCTTTAATTTATTAAATGCACAAATACCTGCAATTAAGGATAAATTCATGACCCGGAAATCATTCTCAATTGCTGAAAAAAAAATGTGGTTCACAGAAGCCCTCGAGCAAAATATCTGCCGTTCCTTATCTGGTCTGGCCTAAATGTGACTCCAGAATCACTCCATTGTGGTTGACTCTCAATTGTTTTCCAAGGACAAATATGGATGTGTAATAAAAGCTAACCAGCCTGCAACTCCCATGTCCCATGAATGAATAATAATACAACAAGTTCCCATGTGTCCACACTGGCGTTTATAGAAGATTTATTGGAGAATTTAGTTGGATTCTGCCATTAGAATGTAAGCATGAAAACCGTGCAATCATAAGACCATAAAACCATTAGACGCAAGAGCAGAATTAGGCCACTCGGCCCAAGGAATCTGATCCGCCATTCAATATTTTTCTCATCCCCATTCTCCTTCCTTTCCCCATAACACCTAATCCTCATATTAATCAATAACCTATCTACCTCTGTCTTAAAGGCAGTCAATGGCGTGGCCTCCACAGCCTTCTGCGGCAAAGAGCTCCACAGATTCACAACTCTCTGGCTGAAGAAATCCCTCCTCATCTCTGTTTTAAACGATCACCACTTTACCCTGTGATTATGCACACTGATTCAAGTTTTTCCAACTAGTGGAAACATCCTCTCTACATCCACTCTATCCCGGCCTCGCAGTATCCTGTAAGTTTCAATGACCACCCCCCACCCCGCCGCACACACCCCACCACCACACAGCAATGTGGTTGACTCTCAACTACCCTCCAAGGGCAACTAGGAATGGGCAATAACTGCTGGCAGCCAGTGACGCCCGTGTCTCACGGGCGAATAAATGAAATCCATACAGCTTGAAGCATAACGCACTGTCGTTAACTGCAAGAGGTTTGCTGGTGAACGTCACTTCTTCAGTGACGTCAGAAGATTAGACAAATGAGTGAGTAAAATTCTATCATAGAATCGTCATAGAACCTTACGGTGCAGAATGAGGCCCTTCGGCCCATCGAGTCTGCACCAAACATAATCCCACCCAGGCCCTACTCCTATATCCCTACATAGTATACCCACTAATCCTTCTAACCGACGCATCCGTGGACACTAAGGGCCAATTTATTAACATGGCTAATCAAACTAACCCGCACATCTTTGGACTGTGGGAGGAAACCGGAGCGCCCAGCGGAAACCCACGCAGACACGAGGAGAATGTGCAAACTGTGGCCCAAGCCGGTCTCGTTACTTTTTGAGGTCCGATCCATTACGGGAGTGTCGTCAGCAAACATAAAAATCGAATTGGAGGGGAATTTGGCCACACAGTTTTAAGTATATAAGGAGAATCGGAGGGGGCTGAGCGCGCAGCCTTGTGGAACACCATGGAGGAGGTGTAGTTGCCTATCCTCACTGATTGTGGTGTGTGAGACAGGATGTTCAGGATCCAGTCAGAGAGGGAGGAGCTGAGGCCCAGGCCACGGAATTTGGAGATGAGTTATGTGGGAATAATGTTGTTGAAGCTTGAACTTTAGTCAATAAATAAGAGTCAGTCATGGGTGTCCTTGCCATTTATATGTTCCAGTGTTGAGTGCAGAGCCTGGGAGATGATGTCTGTTGTGGACCAGTTGTGTGATAGGCAAACTGTAGTGAATCCAGGTAGTTAAAGAACAAAGAACAACACAGCACGGGAAACAGGCCCTTCGGCCCAACGAACCCACGGCGCCATTTTAACATTGTGAGTTCATTCTTCCACCCACGACCCTTGTCTACGCTTATGGCACTCCACATTGGAAACCAGATTGAGGGGAAACTAATTTAGGGACAATTTGTTCCACCAATCAGCCTAAGGCTGAGTGACGTTCACCAGCAAACCTCTTGCAGTTAAAGACATTGCGTTATGTTTCAAGCTGTATGGATTTCATTTGTTCATCCGTGAGACACGGATGTCACTGGCTGGCCAGCAGTTATTGCCCATTCCTAGTTGTCCTTGGAGGGCAATTGAGAATCAACCACATCTCCAGGAGTCTGATATTGCTTCGTGCCATCACTCAGTCTCAGAAGCACTTTATAATGATGGATGTCAGAGCCATTGGCCGATAGCCATTATGGCACGCTGCTTGGTTTTTCTTAGGTGCCTGGTTAAATCTTCCTTTTTTGCTCCTATTTACATACAGCCATTATCAAATTTGGAAATGATAGCCACATGCAGGGCGGCAAGATGGAATGTCATAAATGTCATAAATGAAGGCATAAATAAATGATGTTATAAATCATAAATAAAGGCATAAACAAATAAATAAATGTCATGTCATAAATGAAGGCCACTAGGGGGAGTTGCGGAGCCTAACCTATCCACAGAGACGTGCCAATGTCCACTCTATGAAAGGAACTATGGAGTGGTCCCACATCAGAGGAACATGGCCAATCAGAGACATTTGCTTGAGTGACAAGTGCTAATGATCATTTGAGGGTGGACACTTGTAAATAGCAGCATAGAAGGTGCACAAATTTGTATGAACGCGATTCGATTAGGATCTAATCTAATCCACGGTGACTATGACGTGTGATCGATCCTTTTCTGGCAGGTGATCTACCGTCTATATCTCGTCTGGCCTTTATGTGACGCCTGAGCTGTACCAGTAAATCATTCATTTCCAGGGTGGCAAACGGAATCCGAATAGGCATTCAATGTAATATGTAAATTTAGCGTTGCGAATTCTTGCCAGAATACCCGAGTCAGCAAAATCGTTCTGTATTTCAGTCTGTACCCATGGGGCAATTTCAGAATGGCAGGGTATGGTCAAGAATATTGGAGAGGAGGGGTATATTGCACCTCGAGCCTGTTTCCTCAGTCACATAGTGGGTGATCTGTGTTTACACTTCAGTTACCTCGTTTACTTTAGTAACTTGTACTCACCTCCCCAACACAAATCTGTTTCCAATCTTTCAATTTCCATCATCAATAGGATTCAACAGGAGTTCCAGCTGTCTGAGACAACAGTATGTTATCTTGTTTTTACTCTTTTCTCACTAGCTAGGCAAAGCGAACTAATCATAAGAACGTAAGAAATAGGAGCAGGAGTAGGCCATCGAGCCCCTCGAGCCTGCCCCGCCATTCAATAATATCATGGCTGATCTGAAAGTGGATCAGTTCCAATTACCCGCCTGCTCCCCATAACCCGTAATTCCCTAATTGATTAGAAATCTATCTACCCGTGACTTAAACACATTTAATGAGGTAGCCTCCACTGCTTCAACGGGCAGAGAATTCCAAAGATTCACTACCCTCTGAGAGAAGAAGTTCCTCCTCAACTGTGTTCTAAATTCACTCCCCCTTATTTTGAGGCTGTGCCCTCTAGTTTTCGAAGTGGAAATTATCTCTCTGCCTCTACCCTATCTAGCCCCTTCATTATCTTATATGTCTCGATAAGATCTCCCCTCAGCCTTCTAAGCTCCAGCGAGTCCAGGTCAAATCTACTCAATCTCCCCTCATAAGCTAACCCCCTCATCTCAAATATCAAACTAATCGCCTCGAAGCCTGTAAAATTGAGATGTCAGATCTGGCTACGGATTGAGTAATTTTTCAGACAATAATTTTAAACGTTCCTTTTCTCTCTTTTTTTCAAGGCGCTGGTGCCAAGCTTGCAATATGCTTTGCCCACAAGGTGGCGCTGTTTTCCTTCAGCGCGAATGTCTCCAGCCAACGCATGTCTGAACATTGTAATGTCCTTTTCATTCACAAATGGTCAACAGGGATATTTTTTGATCGGATATTAGAAACATTGAGCGATACTAAACGGGGGATTAAGAAATCTGCGTCAACATAAATTAATACTCTTAATAACATTAATAACCTTTTTGGGTTCCCCAAAATAAATCATCTCAATATGGTGTTATCAGTGTCATCGAGTCCGAGAAATGACTGAACGTGTTGTAGAGTACTAATTGTGCGTGAGACGGAAACTGCTTAAGATAATCGGACCCAATATTTGGAAGTGAAAATGCAATTTGTTGGTACATTATGAAGATTTATTGGGTCTGACGTGGTTTACAGTCACTCAGCAAGACTTCAATACACCACGTTCTCTGAACTTGAGCAGGAATATTGAAAAGAGGATTTTAGAACAAAAGCTTAAATCCCCATTTTACTCAGTGCAGAACAGATGTCCTTGTGGGAGAAAAACAGAAAATTACAGGCAGTGTTTTTTCCTTACTCCTACGGCAGGAAAACTATAGGAAAAAAAACACGCTGGGGGACAGAATTAAGCTCCGCGTGGAGAGGCAAGCGTTAATCAAGGAAAGTCAGCATGGTTTTGTCAAAGGAGAAGCCATACAATTTCGACAGAAATTTTCTAGGAGGTGACTATTTGTGTGGATACGGGCAATGCAGTCGATGCCGCCTGCGTGAACTTCAGAAAGGATTTTGAGTAGGTCCCGCATGGGAGGCTGATGAGGAAGTTCAGAGCCGATGGGATCTAGGGAAATTTGGCAAATGGCGTCCAAAATTGGTTGAGTGGCAAGGACAGAGGGCAATGGTCGAAAGTTGTTTTTGTGACTGGAATCCAGTCCAAGTTCTACAGAGATCGGTCCTTGGTCCCTTTTTTTTGTTTGTACTGTTTGCTCTCGATTTCGATGTTAATATAGGTGGTATGATCAATGCCACAACAATTGGTGTTGTGTCAATAATAAGGAGCAAAGTGTTGGATTGCAGCATGAGGTAGACGGGCTCATCAGATGTTCAGAACTGTGACAAATAGAATTTAAGTCTAATAAAGTGTGAGATGATGCATTTTGGGGACAACCAATAAGGCAGGAGATTACAAAATGAAAACTTGGAATGGAGAAAGTAACAAGGTTCAAAGAGAGTATAATGTGCATGTGCATTGATATGAGAAGATAGTAAGGCAGCTGGATAAGTTCGTTCAGAAGGCATATCGGGATATGTGTCTTTATTAATCGAGACACTGAATATAATGGCAAGGAGGTTACGATGGAGGTGTGTATAACACTGCTTCAGTTCACAGCTGGAGTAATGTGTACAGTTCTGGTCACCATACAATAGGAAGGATTTGATTGCACTGGGGAGGCTGCAAAGAAGATCCACCAGGATGCTGCCTGGATTAGAATGTTCCAGCATTGAAGAGGAACTGGATTGGCTAGAGTTGTTTTCCTTGGAGCAGACAAGGCTGGGGTGGGGGCGGCGGAGGAAACCCACGCAGACAGGGAGAGGACATTCAGACTCCACACAGACAGTGACCCAAACCAGGTATCGAACCCGGTTCTCTGTTGCTGTGAGGCAGCAGTGCTATCCAGTGCACAAATTGGTAGAGTGCAATGATTAACTTTTCGCGATTGTAGTTCAGAGTATGCTATTGGATAGATACAGGCTGAAGGTTCGGGTTAACATTTTTTTTAAGTTTAAATGTCTGCATTTTTAATTATTTGTGGGACGTGGGCCTGCTGGCTGGCCAACATTTACTGCCCATGACTGATGGAGGGCATTTCAGATCCATTGAGACTTTAGAACTAAATTTCTGTTGCCATAAATTCTCATGTTGGCCAGACCGGGCAAAGATGGCAGATTTCCATCCCAGAAGGACTTGAGTGAACCAGATCGGTTCATTCCCGACAGTGAACAATGGTTTCATGTTCATCAGTAGATACTGAATTCCAGAGTTTTGTGTTGAACTCAAATTTAAATCGACACCCGTGTCAGGATTCCAACTGTGTCCCCAGAGCATTAACTGTGTTTCTGGATTAATAGTCCAGCGATAATTTTCAGGAGGCCATCGCCTCCCCAAAACAGAAAACTTTTACTGAGTAGTTGCTACTGGTCCAATTTTCAGGACATCTATTCTGTTACCCGTTAGCCTTGTGTTCTTGAACAAAAAGAGACCCAATCTATTTTTCCTTTCCTGTTACTAATGATAGTTCCGTCCAGCTATCCTTCGAAGAAACTGCGCTAATTCCAGCCTCCGAATTTTCTCTTTGTACGATGGAGAGGCGCAAATGAAGACAGTTAGTCGAAATTTGAAATAAAGTCTTCTGTACAAAAGACAACTTTTGAGTGTTACAGATTTATGCCCCTGCAGTTGGGTTTTGAATTTTCCCAGTGGATTGCACAAGTAACTTCATCAAAATGGCGGCGCGGGGTCTATGGGCCGAAGGGAATGTTTCCCGTTCTCTGTCGTTATTTCTTTGTTAAAAGGAGTCGGGAAACAAAACTAAGGAGCATAGCTCGAAGTTGAGAGGGGAACTTATGAAGGGGTGTTTGGGGGTAAACTTCTTCATACGGAGCGTGGTACCCATATGGAATGAGCTTTCAGAGGGGGTGTCAGTGACAGATGCAATTACAACGTTAAGAAAAAACATTTGTCCAGGTACATGGACGGATAAGATGGAGAGGGATATGGCCAAGCACAGGAAAATGGGATTAGTTCAGTTTAGGAAACCTGGTCAACAAAAACGAGTTAGGACGAAGGATCTGTTCCCATGCTGAACCACTCTCTCTAATTCTACACAAGCCTGTCCTCTGTTTACTCCAATCCACCCCCGGCAGGTAACACTCCTCAACCTGCAGTGTAACACTTCGTCCAGTGTTTGACCACCTTATGCAGTTCTGTACGTGAAGCGCCTCAGCTGTAGAAACAGGAAAGGCACTGACAACTTGAGGCAAGAACATCATTTTTCCATCACAAGCATCAGGTGATGAAGTGACCAGAACCTTGGCCAACCATCTCCGCACCTCAGTTCATGTTGCAGAGCCCCAGTTGGGCTGTGGGTTAGAGTATTTTGAGACTCACGCGAAAAGCCGCGGTCACAGGAAATGCACCTCTTTGCTGCCGGAGCTGGTTCTCAGCTGCTGCCTCTACTGACTCCCTTCTTCATCCTTCAAGATCAAGCAATTCTGCAAAATAGTTCAGGCCCTCAGTGAGGCTCCACACTCTCTACACATTTCAGAACCCATTTTTATCAGGAATCCTTTCCACCAGGCTCTTCACATTCACATTAATGTAACTCAGTAATGTAGCTGACCAATCCCTTCACCAGCAGCTCATTGGGATCGCACTGTGTAATATCTACACAAACGCACTGTAACCATTCAGGAAAATTGCTGGAAATTGGTGGGAGGAGCAGAGGGGTACATGGGAATTCGATTGCCCTCCCAACTATTAAAACAGGAAATACACTGACTGCTTCTGCTCGAACGTCATTTTCCATCGTGAGCATCAGGTGGTGAAATGGTCGGAATCTTGGTCAGCGATCTCCTCCCTTCGGGGCGTTTTGCACAGCACCGAATGGGCTGTGAGTAAGGGTGTTCTGACCCTCACAGCAAACAGCTGCGGTCACAGGCAATGAGCCTCTTTGCTGCCGAGCCCCGCTCTCTGCGGCTGCCTCTCCCGACTCAAGCATTTGTGCAAAATAGTTCAGGCCCTCAGTGAGGCTCAGCACTCAGTGGGAAACTGCTCAAGGTAATCGAACTCAAATATTTGAAAGTGAAAGTGCAATTTATCAGGGCATTGCGAAGCTTTATTGCTCCTGAAGTGGTTTAAAGTCACTCAATAACACTTCAATACACCAAGCTCTCTGCTCTGGAACTGGCAAATTGAAAAGGGAATTAAAACAAAAACATGTTCGGTGCTGGCCGACAGAACAGTTGTTATTGTCAGGAGAAGAATCAAAGAATTACAGGAAATTGAGCCTAACTCTTTGGGTAAGGAAACTGGAGGGGGGAAAACATGAGGAACGGAACTAATTTCCATTTGGGGAGGCAAGGATTAATACAGGATTCTCAGCATGTTTTTTTTTCTCAAAGGGAAATCATGCCGCACAATTTCTCCTGTTTTAATTCGAGGAGGTCACCAGGGAAGTAATTGCGGGCAGTTAGCTTGATGTACGCTACATGGACTTCCACAAGGATTTTGAGCAGGCCCACATGGGAGGCTGATGAAGAAGATAGGAGCTCATGGGACCCAGTCAATTTTTCAATTGGCTTCGTCATAGGGTAAGATCTCTGCCTGGATAGAAGACTGACTGACTGGCAGAAGGCAGAGAGTGAGGAGGAAGGTGGCTGTTTCGGGGTGGCAGCCGGTGACTAATGGTGTGCCTGAGGGATCGGTGCGAGCACCACAAATTTTCACAATATACATTAACGATTTAGAAGAAGGAACTGAAGGCGCTGTTGCTACGTTTGCAGAGGATACAAAGATATATAGAGGGCCAGGTAGTATTGAGGAAGCGGGGGGGCGGGGGGAGCTGCAGAATGACGTGGATGGGGTAGGAGAGTGGCCAAAGAAGCGGTGATTGGAATACAATGTGGCAAAATGTGCCGGTTTACACTTTGGAAGGAGGAATGGAGGCATCGACTATTTTCTAAATGAGGAAATGCTTCAGAAATCAGAAAAAAAAAGGGCCTTGAGATTCCTTGTTCAAGATTTTCTTCGGGTTAACGTGCAGGTTCAGTTAGTAGTCGGGACGGCAAATGAATTGTTAGTATTGATGTCGAATGGGATAGAATACAAGGTCAGGGATGCACTTCTGAGGCTGTATATGGCTCTGGTCAGACCACATTTGGAGTATTGTGAGCAGTGTTGCCCCCATATTTAAGGGAGGATGTGCTGGTCTTGTAAAGGCTCCAGAGGAGATTCACACGAATTATCCCTGGAATAAAGAGCTTGTCGGATGAGGAAATGTTGAGAACTTTCGGTGTGAACTCGTTGGAGTTCAGAAGGATGGGGGGAGATCTTTTTGAAGCTTAGAGGATATTGGGAGGCCGGGGTAGAGTTGATGTGGAGAGGATGTTTCCACTAGTATGAAAGCTAGAACCAGAGGGCTAAAGGGACCTCAGGCTAAAGGCCCAATACTTTAGATCAGAGATGATGAGTAATTTCTTCAGCCGGAGAGTCGTGAAACTGCGGAACTATTTGCCGCCGAAGGATGTGGAGATCAGGTCGTTGAGTTCCTTCAAGACAGAAATAGATAGGTTCTTGATTAATAAGGGGATCAGGAGTTCTAGGGGAAAAGCTGGAGAATGGGGATGAAACAAGATTGAATGGCGGAGCAGCCTCGATGGGCCGAGTGGCCTAACTCTGCTCCCATGCCGTATGGACTTACAGCTTTCCCCCCTTCGCAATGGGCTCAATAACCAAGGGCCTTGGATCTATCTGGACTCCAGACACCAACGCAAATTATTGACTCTCCAGAGGTTTCCAAAGCTTTACTGCCAAAAACCAATCTACCGAAATCTCACCTTGGTAGGCAAACCCAGCTTCCCTCGCGAAAACAGCGCGGAACAATACTCCGTATTGTAGGCAAAATCTCAGTGTGTTGTGTTTTTGCAGTACGCATTTGTTACACCAACCACCGTAATAAAACCCCCAAAAATGAAATTGCTTCCCAAATTGTTTGGGATACCTCCTGGTGAATGCTCAAAGTGCCTTGCACATATTCATATATCACAGTTGCGTGAATGCAAATCACAGAAGGGGATCATTCGGCCCATCAGCTCGGTGCTGTAGTTAATATTCCATACATGCCTCATCATAATGCCTCTTCCTTTCACCCCATCAACAGAACCTTCTTTTTTTCTTCCTGGTGCCTCCTCCATTCTTATCAATTCTCTTTGTTTGTGACATTCATCTCAGCCATTCCCTCTTCTCGCGAGTTCCACGTTCTTCCACCTTTTTCCCTCGGATAAGATAATGGAACATTCTCAAATCACGTACCGACAGTCTCTAAAACGGCATCTCCCCTGCTTGCCTGCCAACTGTGTTTTGGATGGACCTGCCATATGTTAACCTGATCTTTCTCTGCACCCGAGCCATAACTGGAGATTTATATTCTGCACCTTTTTCATTTCCTTCTCCTCTATGTACTCTATGAACGGCAAGTTTTGACCATATAACGCACGAGAAAAGCATGTTTCATTGCATACCAATACACGTGACAATATGAATGAACTCAAGTCATAGATCACAGAACATAGATGATAGCATCCCTACAGCGCAAAAGGAGGCCATTCGGCACATCGAGTTCGCAACGAAAACAATCCCACCCAGGCCCTATCCCTGTAACCCCATGTGTTTACTCTGTCAAGTCTGCCTGTCACCAGGGAGAATTTAACATGGCCAATCCGTCCAACCCGCACATCCTTGGACTGTGGCAGGAAAGTAGTGCACGTGGACAAAACCCACGCAGGTACAGGGAGAATGTGCAAACTCCACACAGATAGTGACACCTGCTGGGAATCGAACCAGGTCACTGCAGCTGCGAGGCGACAGTGCTAACCTCACTGGCACCGTGCCACCCCCACCGTGCCACCGCCAATAACTATGACAAAATTAAATCAAGTCATAAAAACTCGAACAGTGCAGGAAGAGGCCATTCGGCCCATCGAGTCTGCACCGGCCACAATCCCACCTATGTATTATCAACTAATCCCTCTAAGCTGCACAACCCAGGACACTAAGGGGTAATTTAGCATGGCCAATTAACCTAACCCTCACATCTTTGGACTGTGGGAGGAAACCAGAGTACCTGGAGGAAACCCATGGAGAACATGCACACAGACAGTGATCCGAGCCTAGAATCGAACCCAGGTCCCTGGAGCGGAGAAGCAGCAGTGTTAACCCACTGTGCTACCATGCCGCCCTCGGCGTCTCGATGAATGTTTTATTTTACTTTTCCTGGAGAGCTTGCAAGAAACAATATTATTCATTGTTTCCTGATACATGTGACCATAATAAATCAAATACATTCAAATTAAATCAGACCATATGTCCCCCAATCTCTGAATTCGCCATTGCATTTATTGGCCGCTATCTGAAACAGGTGACCAATTCATTTGAAACAGTACATGTGTCCTATCAACAATTTCATACTTGGAACGTCTATTTCCTGTCAAGCCTCAATTTTCACTCGTTTTACAGAAAAGAGCTTCAGCCTATTCAATATTCCCTGATAGTTCGGAGCTATCAGTTCTGCTGCAACACTTGTGAAGTATTTAGAGTAACGTTCCTACTGTTTCTTTAACGTCGCTAGATTTTGAAGAACCGTGCTTTGCTCTCCAAGTCTGGCCTAACTGCTCTGAGTAGATACCTGTGATATTTTGCAAAACATGCTGAGTGTGTACCAACACTTTGACAATTAGTAAACAGGAAAACAACAGAGAGCTGTCTGCCTCTGTGCATTTTTTCAACCACAACCGTGTATTTATTAATATACACAGAGCGGAAACTTCACACCTCCCTCACGCAGAGAGAACAAGAGCGAGTTTTCAGTGAGATTCAGATCGGGGGCTCAAAGTCTCGCCGTCTGGATCAAGGACAATGAGTTTCTTCGGTATCTGTGCATTGTTCCATCTCTTCCAGGGTGAGATATCCTCATTATATTCAGATAGAGTGGAGAAGAATTTACACTGGCTAATTAACAATGAGCAGTTTCCAATGTCAGTTTGGTCAGTAGCCACAGAAAAAAAAACAGGTGGGAGATGATCGGTAATTGTAAGGAGGGGGGACCGAACGTGTTTTTTTTAATGCAGCGAGTTGTTATGATCTGGACGGTGCTACCTGAAACGGCGGCGGAAGCTGATTCAATAGAAAGTTTCAAAACGGGGGAATTGGAGAAATAAGGGGCCAGGATTAGCTGTGATATTCGTGGGAAAGAGGAGGGCGAGTGACCAACTGGAAAAGTCTTTCAAAGCTCCAACACTGACACGAAGGGTCGAATGGTCTCCCTCCCAGATATACAGAACTGTGAGATGAAACTCAGCATGCAAGATTTAGTTAACAACAAATGTATTAAAGTTTTAAGTTTATCTATTAGTGTCGCAAGTAAGCTGACATTAACTCTGCAACACAGTGAGAAATGTAATGTATCTATCAATGAATTGAATGGAAATCAAGACGAATTGTCATCAAATAAGTGAGTTGGTATCATTTACACCATTGGGGAGCGGGGTGGGTGTTGTAGTCAGTTAACTGACTTTATAAACACTTGAAGAAAAGTCAAGCGCCCAACGTTAGCAGAGAGAAAAAAAAACAAGTGTTGGGTGAGAGAAAGTATCAGTGAATTCTGAAGTATTTTAATTCATTTCATCCTCACTGGTCCCATGTATCCATTCCGATGTTTACATTAGATTTTCTGGTGAATAGACTCGGATTACGCTCTGGAGAAAACAGCGCAACCGACACAATAATCAGCGCGATTTTAAGTGTTCCTGAGCTGGGCACCTCGTATTTTTGCCCTTGTTTCTCGATTTGCCCCTTTATTGGCATTTGTTTGACCAGGGCTGATTTCAGGCAGGACAACTTGGAATGACTCTTGCTCTTTCTCTCTCTCCTTCTCAGTCACAGTGTCTCATTCTATCTTGTCCCAGTTTCCACCGGTTCAGACACTTCCAGAGGGAAGCCGTGCTAAGCTGAGCTGCCGCATCCTGACTTCAGGAGATCCTGCAGTCTATTGGTACATGCAATCGGAGCGAAACCAAATAAAATTGGTGCCCAGAAAGGACAAGTACCTCGAGGATTCCAGGATCGTGGCAAATATGAATTCTGTAATCGTGGCTGGTAATTCACTGCTGATTACGGATACCCGGAGAAATGATTCTGGGATCTATTACTGTGCAACCCGCGATCTCAAAAATAGATTACTGGTATTCGGAAAAGGATCCAAGTTAGTAATTACAGGTAAATTTTATCATTCTTCCATTGAAGTGGACATTTCAACAACAATTAAAACGCGTCCTGTTCTATCTGTTAATGGGCTCTCTCTGTTTTGCCGGATTTAGCGGACTCCCCCACCATATTCCTCCTCACCCCGCCGCGGCATCAGATTCCCGCCATGGAAAGGGTCCCCTTGTTGTGTTTGGTCAGAGGAGTGTCCCCCGATTCCATTTCCGTCCGCTGGAAGGTTTCCGGGCGGGATATCGCGGGACTGACCGATTCGGGGGCAAGAGAACCGGACGGCACCTACACCATCAGCAGTTCCATCAGTCTCCCGGCGGAAACTTGGAGAAGCGGCGCTCGCTGCACTTGCGCCGTTCAGGTCAACTCAGGAGGAAGTGTTTTCAGTGTAGGTGTCTCATCTCAGAGACCTATCTATTCACAATGACCTCTTAAAACCCATCCGTTTAACGCGAATGTCAGACTTTACGCAGAGCTGTCTAATTTTATAAGAAGTCTCTTCTCCCATGTGTTTCCACGTAAATCCGAAACAACTTTGACTGTCTCAGATCTCTCATTCGGTTAGAGTTCAGCCTGCTGAAAATTTAATCTGCCCTCCACGAGAGAGCTGTTCATGTTCAGGACTGAGATGGTTGTTTCTGGTACAGATGGATGGAGAGATATAGGGAAATCACCGGAAGGTAACGTTAAATTAGCCATTTTGTTATAAAATGCCGGAGAAGCATCGAAAAATGGACTGGCTTCTCCGGGCTCCAACTCCCTATTTCCATATGTGTGGCTCCACCGTGTTGATATGGTTTGATTTATTATTATCACATCTAGTGGGACACAGTGAAAAGTTTTGATCCATGCACACTGCAAAGACAAAGACAAAACATACTATTGATAGAGTACATGGATTTGATTTAGTTTGATTATTGTCATATGTCTTTCGGATACAGCGAATAACACAATTTCTTGCGCTGTACGGACAAAACATAAAGCTCTTAGATTTGATCTGTTATTGTCTTAAGTTTTCAGATAAAAAGCCTGACAACACCAGGTTTAAGTCCAACCGATTTATTTGATAATAAACTCACAAGCTTTCGGGGTTTGTCACTTCGTCAAGTGAATGGAGAGTTCTGACCTCAGGCAGAGAATATAAAGCACAGACAGTTTACAGATTACAATGCGAATCTTTACACCTAACCTGCTGTTCAAGTCCATTGTCGGCCACTTTAGGACTTGAACCGCGGGTTAGGTGGAAAGATTCGCGTTCTAATCAGTAATCTGTAAACTGTCTGTGCTGTTATGTGCTCTGTCTGAGGCCAGAACTCACCATTCACCTGACGACGAGACAAACCCCGAAAGCTTGTGAGTTTACTATTAAATAAAACGGTTGGACTTAAACCTGGTGTTGTCGGGCTTTTTACCGTGTTTACCCCAGTCCAACGCCGGCATATCCAGATCATAAGTTTTCAGATACAGTTGAAAACATTGCCTTATGCACGCGATAACAAAAAAAAACTCAGCATCGTAGGGTACATAGATTTGATTTAATTTGATTTTGTTATTGTCATATTTATTGGGATACATTGAAAAGGATATTTTCCTATACAGACAAAAAAACCGTTCATAGAGTTCTGAGATTTGATTTTTTACACTCACATATGGTGGAATAGAGTGAAAGGTATTGCTCCTTGCGCGGGACACAGGCCGAAAATACCATTTACATAGAACATGTGGGAGAAAGAAAGGGACGGGTTAGCATATAATACTACAGATTACTAGAAAGTATAAGAGAGTTAGAGTTAAGTTTTAAAAGAATAGAACGAAAGCCAGTGACAGAATTAATGGGTATACTGGGGGCAGCTCGCAAGAAACAGCCATGCCTTGGCGCCATCTTGAATAGAGTTGGGAGTCAGTGGCCCGTGTCCCCGTGGGTTGAAATGAAATGTGTGATTACATTTCCATCGTATAACTTTATCACATCATGCCTACATGTAATGATTGACTCGACCTTTCGCCTCTACTTCGAACTATCACAGTTAAACAAAGCGGCACATGCTATCTGATGGATCTGCCCAATTGTTTAACTTAGCGTCATTCATCCTCTCTCTCCCTCTGTTATTCGGTTCATTTTGTTTCTGTATAATAATCTGTTATTCGCAGTGAGCTAGCCAACTCCCTACATATCACTCCCTCTCTTTTACTCTTTTCCCTCCATTTCCCTATTCTGCCCGCGTCGCCCAGTATTTAACTCTCTGTCTCTCCCCGATCCACCCGCCTTCTCCTCTCCCTCCTTTCAATCCCCTTTTCCTCTTCCTTCCTGGGACATCGGCGTCGATGGCTGGCCAGCATTCATTGCCGATCCCTACTCGACACAGGGCAGTTATGTGTCAACCACATTCTCTCTTATCTCTCTATCTATAAGCGTAGAGAAGGGTCATGGGTGGAGAGGACACTCACAATGTTGAAATGGCGGTGCGGGCTCGTTCGGCCGAAGGGCCTGTTTCCCGCGCTGTGTTGTTCATTGTTCTTTGTTCTATCACCAGCTATTATTTTTTCTCTCGGTCTCTGTCTATTGAGATCTGTAATAGTCTCACTCTTGCTTGATTTCGTCCAGTTAAACGATGCTCCATTTAAATCGCCAGCTCTCTGTCTCAATGGATTCTTACTTCGGGTACTCTCTTTTTACATACGTGCCCTCTCCCTGTTACTTCTATCTGTCCCCTTATTCATATCCAAGTGAAACAATTCTGTATAATGTATCTGTTCTATCGCTCCCTTTTATCTTGGAATTACTCCTTTCAAATGTATCAATCTCTCTCTCTCTTTCACTTAACGATGATCTTTCGATTTTCGCTCTCTTTCCGTCACATTCAGTGTCTCTCTCCCCTGTGACCTGTAGAAAAAAATGTTCAGCGACTTCTCTGCTCCATCACGTGACGGCAGATCCAATGATCATTTTCGGGGAAATAGACAGGCAACTTTGATCAAATTGTTCACTTATCTAGGTTCCCCAAAAATTCTAATTAGAGGTGGAATATATTTTTCTTTTTCAGATAATCTCGGAAAACACGCCGTGCATTGTTCCATTTTCAGTTGGGTTGTTGGCCATGACGCTGCTCCTTCAGGTCTGTGTGGCTGGGAGATGGAGCTGCAGGAATCGGCAGAGAGGTAGCGATTGTTTGGAGATTCTCCAACCCCGCGGCATCCTCAATCCACCCATTTATCACTGAATTATTGACACTGTGGACGAAATGTGTGAAGTGTGGCCATTTAGCCCGAGATTTTTTTTCTTCGAAACAGGCAATGCCAGGAGTGATGAGGCCTTGACAGCGTCCAACTCACACATACAGAATGAAGAGGTACGTTTTATTTTCCGTAATGCGTGGTTATTTTTCCCTACCTTTTCACCCAAGTTTAAAGTTCCTAATGAGCGCATGGCTCCAGAAAAAAAAAATCTCCAACTCTGGCGGCATCTGTG
The DNA here is from genome assembly GCF_965287045.1 of Carcharhinus amblyrhynchos. Taxonomy (NCBI): domain Eukaryota; kingdom Metazoa; phylum Chordata; class Chondrichthyes; order Carcharhiniformes; family Carcharhinidae; genus Carcharhinus; species Carcharhinus amblyrhynchos. The sequence goes on from NW_027649787.1 coordinate 1,556,981, forward strand.
GAAACGGAAATATTTCGAGCCCTGGGGATACTTCTTAAACCATTGGCCGAATTCTCCAGCCCATCCCGCTGGCGCAGTTTTCCGGTCCGGCCATAAGCAACGCACCCCTGTCCATCCCCCCTTCCTCCACAGCAATGGAATGCGGGCCCGTTGTTGATCTTTGTGTGAACCTGGTTTCCCCCCATTTGCACCACTCTGCCGCCGGGGAACTCGCGGAGTTTCTTTTCTTTTGAAGTCGGTGGCACTGGAGGATGCAGCCGTGGATGGGGGGAGGGTTGGGGCCCGGGTTCAGCTGGGGATGTCCCGCCAAGGAAGCGGAATAGTAACTTGGGAGCCACTGCGTCCATTTATGAAGTTGATTTTTCACACAATTGGGGTCAAATTTTGGAACAATCTCCCCGGGTAAAACAAAAGCTGATCAGGCCAGTTAACAGTTAGAATTTGCAAAACTCAGCTGGATAGATTTATATTCGGGAGACTATTAAAGAATATTTAAACAACGGTGGGAGCATGTGAGTTAAAATAATGTCAGTCTTGAAGGGCTGAATGGCCTCACCTATCCCTATAATGATGGCGTGGAGGACATTGACAAATCATTTTTCATCCACAGTCTGTTTCTCATCATCTGCTCTCCAATGATGATCCCACACGCTAACTCGAGAAGAAAGTGAGAGAAAGAGAAAGAGAGAACCGTTTGTTTCCTCGACATCTATTGTAGAAACATTCCTCTTGGTGCACGGTAAATTTTGAAGCTCCAACTGGAGCCCATTCGGGCGGATTGGCGGCTCAGCGCTGTGATGGCGCCCAAAGCGGATCGCACTATCCCATCATGTCCGCCATTCTACAATGGAATATCGCCTGCAGCGCAATTTCACTGCTTCATGCTTCTAATTCTTCATGTCGTTTTTTTTTACAGTTCTGTTCCGCATTATCTACTTTAAATGAGCAATAAACAATTCAAAATATATCTGTATCCGAGTTACAAATTTGTTGAAACAGGTTTGGAATGTAAGCTGCATGATTCCAGATTCTATTTGGGTTCAGCACAAACGCGTTTCCGGTGGCTCTTCAGCGAATTAACAAAGGCAGTTTTGCAGTGAATGTGTGTGCGTTTGGAAATGGGTAAAGAACTGGCGAGGCAGTTGAGTCATTCGTTGGGGACTCTCGCTGGATTAATTAAAAATGCAGAGTGAGAGCATTCCTGAACTTGTTGTGCAGGGGTAATGAACACGTTTATTGCTGAGACAAAATTATTTCCAATCCATGTTCGCTTTGGATATCGTCGCTCAGTCGATTTTACAGGATCGGATCAGAGAACCTTACCGAAGTACAGCACAGAAAGAGCTTGTGTCGTATCTGTCGACTGTTTGAATCTGTGCCTTTGTTCCACATCCACAGCATGAACATTACGCTTATTTTTATCAGCGATTACAATTACTTTCCTTCCCCCCTCTGCATGCTAACAATAGGAGACCATTCCGCAATTACAGTGAGTTAATTTCCACCAACCTGGAACAATATCTTAACTCCACCGACGCAGCTCGCATCCATAAATCTATCCAGTTACCAAAAGGCAACCGATCAATTTCTGTTTTGACAGTTTCATTTTAGCCCTGGTCTCAGCAGTTATTTGAAGTTAAGAATTATAAATCCCCCTTTTCCTTTATTTGAAGTATTGTGAACACGTCACATCCAAAGGCACAGACTCCATTTTCTAGCAACACCTTATCCAAACCACCGGCCGCCACGCCCCACCACACCCATCCCACTGTGACCATACCGTGCCTTAAACAAATGCATTTTAATCATGTTGTTCTGAAGGATATCTGCAGCAGTCCCTGGAATCTAATGCAAACTTTTTCTTTCTACAAACGGCATCCTCCATTGCTATTGAGACATCAAAATTGTTTCTATGTCTGCTTCAATCTGAACTCATGTAGTGATCTTTTATTGTGTTCCCTTGGGACTGCAGAGCAGATTTTGATCGGTATGAGTGACAGACCATGCCATATGAGCGTGGACAACGAATCTTTCACAATAAATTCCAACTTAGTTGTTGTTTCCAGGTGTTCATTGATCTTGTCCGCCTTGTCAAGCCGGTCCGCCTTGTTGTCCAACGAGGGGCAGACACGCGATGGGTCGAACTTGGGCTGCTCTTGGTTGCTCGAGATTGGCCTAGTGCTTCATGTCGTTAGTGTGTGCCTAAACTGGACCAGATGCTGCGCAAGACGACAGCTCAGTGACTATCACTGATTGCTGTGCAGACACATGGATTTGGGCCGGTGTCTGTGGGAGTTTGCGCATTCTCCCCGTGCTTGCGTGGGTTTTCTCCGGGTGCTCCGGTTTCCTCCCACACCCCAAAGATGTGCTCTTAGGCTGATTGGCACTAATAAATTGTCCCTAAATTAGTTTCCCTCAATGTGGATGGCCATAAAACAATAGATAAGGGTCATGGGTGGAGGGGGAGTACTGGTAGTGTTAAAATGGCGGCCCGGGCTCGTTGGGCCGAACGGCCTGTTTCCCGGGCTTTTTTGTTGTTCTTTGTTCTTTGAGATAGAACGATGCCAATGAGATGGAGAGGTTCTTCCCGCTCAGAAAGGACAGCAGGGCTAGAGGGCACAGCCTCAAGATAGTTTGGGGATACAGTTTAGAACGGAGTTGAGGAGGAACTTTTTAACTCAAAGGGTACTGAATCTTTGGAATTCTCTGCCCGTTGAAGTGGTGGAGGTTACCTGGCTGAATATATTTAAGTCACGGTTAGATCGGTTTTTGGTCGGCAAGGGGATTAAGGGTTATGGGGAGAAAGAGGGAAAGTGGAACTGGTCCACTTCAGATCAGCCACGATCTTATTGAATGGCTGGGCAGCCTCGAGGGGCTAGATGGCCTACTCCTGCTCCTATTTCTTATGCTCTTATGTAATGCCAGTTTTCACCTTTCCCTGGAGATTTTGCTTTCTGAGTGTTGTTTTTTTGGAAGCTTCAGAGAGGGAGTAAAAGAAAGAGGTATTATGCTCTGTCCCTCAGACCTGAAACCTCGAAGCTGCCAGAGACTAGATTTATTTCACTGTTTTGCTGTCTTGGGCATATATACTTCTCTGAAAACCGGCTGTTCAGATTTCTGCCCATTGGTCTTAAGGACTGGAAATCTAGTATCGCGTGAGGAAATGTCTTTTTTGTGTTAAATAATTCTAAGGAAATTTGCATGCTAATGGGAGATATATTTAAATTAGAACAACAGAGATAGATAGCTCGTATTATACGGTGTGATGTTTAAGTCTTGCAATTGGTAAACATTAAGCTACTTCTTTTTGTTATATTTTAACTTTCTTCTTATATAAACTTTGTTTGATAAAAGTGTTCAAGTGGATCACTCGAATGATACTCGGAGTGAAACATCTTATGGTCACGATAATGTCACAATCAAATTTAATTTTCAGGGTGTAGGTTAACTACACAATCCTTTGAAGATTCTGGCCTTGGCCTTCACACCACTCCCAGAGAAATTAGTTACTCTCGGTCGATCCCAATATACATTCCGTTATTTTAGGAAAATCAGAACGCCCCTTAATCTTCGAAACTCATGGGGATACAAACATATTCTCTGCACCAGAAACACAGTTTCCCATTCTCTATGGTATTTTTTGCTTATTTCACTCTGCACTGTTTGAAATATAGAAATCTACATGATCAACAGTCAGTGATTTGCTCCCATTTGACCAACTTTCTCGTTTCATCAGTTGCATTTTACCACTTAATCCACTGTTCCTATCCCCTGAACCATTCGCTGTGGTGGAAAGCCTCCAACGCCTCTTGCAGTGCAATAGAATCATCAGTCCTAACAGAGACTAGTTAACAAGAAACACTTAATGTCCGCTGAAGTGATACACTTAATCTTGTGCCTCATTGATAATGAGAGATTCTCCGCGTTTTGTGTCTGTTCATCGGGTTATGCAGACATTAAAAACACCCTTCCGTGATTCCCTGGTACATCTTACTCCTCAGAAGAAAATAATGTGTTGATAGTGTGTAGACAGTTTGTGAACAATATTGCCTCAATGTTCATTCCTGGATTATTCAGGCAATGGACCTGATTGAAAGATATCCGACGCCTGTATAGGTACCCGGATGGTAACCAATGTCTGAAAACGCGGTTTAATGGACACCACGCAACAAATGTTTGCTTGGGTCAGAACCTGGACGGGCCTAGTCACTAGTGGTGTGCAGCAGGGCTCAGTACTGGGACCTCTTCTATTTGTAATATAAATAAATGACTTGGAAGAGGGAGTACGTGGTGTGATCAGCAAGATTGCAGATGACAAAGATGTGCTCTTAGGCTGATTGGTTTTACCAAATTGACACTATTCTCCCCTGAATCTGGCTAAGTTAGGGGTTCCATTCGTAGACACGCAGGGTAGAATAGGTGTAGGAGGATGCAGCGGCGCGGGCTCCTTGGGCCGAAGGGCCTGTTTCCCGTGCTGGGTTGTTCTTTGTTCTTTGTTCTTTGTATGACACTAAGATGGCTGGACTGGCCGACAGTGAGGAGCAGTGTCAGGCAATACAACAGGATATAGATAGGCTGGCATATTGGGCAGATAAATGGCAGATGGAATTTAATCCTGATAAATGTGAGGTGATGCATTTTGGGAGAAATAATGTTGGGCGGAGTTACATGATAAAGGGTAGACCTATAAAGAGTATAGAAACACAGACGGACCTGGGGATGCAAGTGCACAAGTCTTTGAAGGTGGCAGGACAGGTGGAGAAGGTTGTGAAGAAAGCTTATGGTGTTTTGGCCATGATTGGAAGGGGTATAGAGTAAAAGAGCTGGAGTCCAATGTTGCAGTTGTATAGAACTTTGGTTAGGCCGCATTTGGAGTACTGCGTCCAGTTCTGGTCGCCTTACTACCGGAAAGACGTGGAGACCCTGGAGAAAGTGCGGAGGAGGTTTACCAGGATGCTGCCTGGTATGGAAGGACCGGGTTATGCGGAAAGATTAGGCAAATTGGGGCTGTTTTCCCGAGAAAGACAGAGACTGAGAGGAGATCTAATAGAGGTATATAAGATTTTGAAAGGTATACATAGAGCAAACAGTGGTAAGCTTTTTCCTGGATTCGAAACACACATTCCGAGGGGCCACGGGCTGAGGGTGAGGGGGGCGACGTATAATTCGGATGTTAGAGGGAGGTCTTTCACACAGAGGGTAGTGAGGGTATGGAATGCATTGCCAAGTAAGGTGGTGGAGGCAGGCACGCTGGAGTTGTTTAAGAGATACTTAAGTAGGCACATGAGCGGGATGGAGATGGAGGGATATAGGAGATTGTTTTAAATAAGGTTCAGGAGCCTTGGGACATCCCTGGGAATCAACTGATTCCTATCGACCTTGCAACATATTTTCTGGCTCACTTGTTTTACTTTTGAGCTTCTGTGGATTCCCTTGAATGTTTGTATAAGGATGTGCACGTTATTGATGTTTTTCTCTTTTAATCCACAGGTGCTTCTGTCCGCCTTGTTGTCCAACAAAGGGCAGACACGCGATGGGTCGTACGAGGGCTGCTCTTGGATGTTTCGAGAGTAGCCTAGTACTTCATGTCGTTAGTGTACGCTTAAACTGGACCAGATGCTGGGCAACACGACAGCTCAGTGACTATCACTGTTTGCTCCGCAGATACATGGATTTGGGCCAGTGTCTGTGGGAGTTTGTGCATTCTCCCCGTGCTTGCGTGGGTTTTCTCCGGGTGTTCCGGTTTGCTCCCAGACCCCAAAGATGTGCTGTTAGGCAGATTGATGTAGTAAATTGTACCTAAATTAATCTCCCCTCAATGTGGAATGCCGGAAGCATAGACAAGGATCATGGGTGGAGAGGGGACTCCTAATGCTAAAATGGCGGTGCGGGGTCGTTGGGCCGAAGGGCCTGTTTCCCAGGCTGTGATGTTCTTTGTTCTTGGTTGGATAGTTATGTCCATCAGAACAAGCATTGAGTAACCAGCCTTCTGTCCTCCGGGAAAGACAAGGCTAAAAGTAGCAGATGGGTATGCAAGCTTTTGGAATCAATCATTAGGGTAGATGGAGGCAGTTTAGGCCCATCTGTGGGGATTGAACAGGATGAACTACTCGGAGTATAAATAATACCGTCTCTAACAAAGATGACAGTGAAATCGCGAGGAAAGTGTTTACTCGTGGGATAGAGGTGGTGCAGAAGTGATCCCCACGGTCATCCGATTTATAGATATGCATTTGATTGTGAAACTGAATAAACATAGAACATAGAACACTACAGCACAAACAGGCCCTTCGGCCCACAAGTTGTGCCGATCACATCTGTACCTACCAAGGCATAAAACTATCTGTAACTCCCAATCCCATTAAATCCCATGTACTCATCCAGAAGTCTTTTAAAAGACCCCAGCGAGTTCGCCTCCACCACCGCCGACGGCAGCCGATTCCACTCACTCACGGCCCTCTGAGTGAAAAACTTATCCCTGACATCCCCTGTAGTCGCCGGGACCGGGTGGGATGTACGCCAGGTTATTGTGGGAGGTGAGGGAAGTGATTGCAGAGCCCCTGGCGATGATCTTTGCATCGTCGATGGAGACGGGAGAGGTTCAGTAGGATTGAAAAAGAAAGAAAAAGAAAAAAAATGGCGGCACGGTAGCACAGTGGTTAGCACTGCTGCTTCACAGCTCCAGGATCCTGGGTTTGATTCCCGGCTCGGGTCACTGTCTATGTGGAGGTTGCATATTCTCCTCGTGTCTGCGTGGGTTTCCACCAGTTTCTCCGGTTTCCTCCCACTGCCCAAAGAGGTTGATTGGCCATGCTAAGCAATTGCCCCTTAGTGTCCAGGGATGCATGGGTTAGAGGAATTAGTGGGTATAATATGTAGGGATATGGGGGTAGGGCCTGGGTGGGATTGTGGTCGGTGCAGACTCGATGGGCCGAAGGGCCTGTTTCTGCACTGTAGGGTTCCATGATCTCCTCTGTAATAATAAACTGAGAAAAGAGAACAGAATTAAATAGTGGGTTAATGGTGGGGGTGGGATATGGGATGTGGGGTTGCGGATGGTGGCGATTATATAGATGTTGGGGGAATTTCCTGTGAAATATATCGACTAGCCGGGAATGGATGGCCCACAGCCCGGTCATCAAAAGGTGCAATTATAATACAAATAAAAATAGGGAGACTTGTACTGGGTGAAACGGCATTAATGCAGTTGCATCTTTTTGAATGTTTCTTCATTGGGTTCTTGTTTGCAGAAAACAGAATATGTGTTTGGGATGAATTCAACGCAACATTCTGCTATCCCCTGTGTCCACTCGAATTTCACAAACTGTCATGTTTCTGAATTCAGCCACATTTTCTGTTTAACACAGTTTAGATCAGTCTTAACATGTGTTTAGCTAGAAGATGTTTCTCGTCACAGACTGAACTGTGCGCGGCCTCTTAGTCCATAAACAGGAAACTCTCAACCACACTTCACACTGCTCTGATATTTTCAGCGCGCCATTTTCACCGCCGCTCGTTGCGTCTGCAAAATGTGCATGTTCACCTTGTCTTCCGGTCCCCTGGGTTACCGCAGTCCAGCAACTTTGTAACACCCTGAACGTTGTAGCAACTCTTTGCAGGTTTGTGTTTTCGTCACTCCTCCTTCAGAGTAACACATTTGCAGGCTCAGAACTACTGAGGTAGTCAGTCAAATAGAAAATTAGGCCAATGTTTACTTTCCACAAAACGAATTTCATGGTGAAAGAATGAATCATTTGCAGCTGATCAGACACGCTCATAGGAAAAAATCACCAATACATCCACTTGGACATTTTGCTCCTCTGGGCTGAGAATGATTCCATGGTCATTACTAAAAATAATGTCAGTCTTTCTTTATTTTCTTGTTTCTATTTACTTGCAGCCATAATCAATTGTGGAAAGGTCAGCCACATTCAGGGCGACAAAATGGAAGGACTTAATGTCTTTAATGGAGGCCACGATGAGAGAGGACAGGTGCCCAACCTCTGTACAGAGGCTTACCGTGTAAACCCTGTGCAAGGAACTGAAGAGGAGGCACACATCAAAGGAATATGGTCACTTGTTGAATGAAAAGTGTTAATGACTGTTTGCTGATGGACACTTGTAAATAGCACCAGGGCGGATGGAAAAATTTAAATTAAATGAATTAACACAAGTAAATTAAAATCTAGTGTCATCCGTGGCAAACATCATCAACTTAATAGATCACTAATGTCTTTCCTGGGAGATAATCGACCGACCACATCTGGTCTGGACGAAATGGGGCGCCAGAACAGTCCCAGCTAATCACTCATTTCCAGGGAGGGCAGAAAAACCTGGAATTGTAATCTGTGTCAGGTCATACGGAAATTAATGAATTAAACATTACGATTAAGCATTATAAGATGGATGTGGAGGCATTGGAAAGGGCGCAGAGGAGGTTTACCAGAATGTTGCCTGGTATGGTGGGAAGGTCTTATGAGAAAAGGCTGAGGGACTTGAGGTTATTTACGTTGGAAAGAAGAGAGGTGACCTAATTGAGGCATAGAAGATGATCAGAGGGTTACATAGGTTGGATAGTGGGAGCCTTTTTCCTCGGATGGTGATGGCTAACACGAGGGGACATAGCTTTAAATTAAGGGGTGGGAATTATAGGGCGCATGTCAGAGGTAGGTTCTTTACTCAGAGGGTAGTAAGGGCGTGGAATGCCCTGCCTGCAGCAGTTGTGGACTCGCCAACTTTATGGGCGTTCAAATGGTCAGCGGATAGGCATATGGATAACATTGGAATAGTTTAGGTTAGAGGGTCATTAGATTGGTTCCACTGGTCGGCGCAGCATCGAGGGCCGAAGGGCCTGTACCGCAGTGTTCTATGTTCTATGTTTTATTTCTAACCAGCATAGCTGAATCTGAAAGATAGTTCTGCTTGTCAGTGCGTTCAGAAGAGGCATTTTCGGAACGGTACAGCATGGTCACAAACATTGGAGAGGAAGGGGCATATTTAGCAGCTCCAGCCTGTTCTTTCTTACACTCACACCGAGGCTGATCTGTATATTCAATTCAATAGTTTGTATTCACCTCCCCCCACCAAAAAAAGTTCCAAATTTTCAATTTCCATCACCAATAGGCTTCAGCAGAAAGAGTTCCTGCTTTGTGGGAAAAAAAGGTGTGCCTTTACTGCATTTCTAAGTAATTTATCCAAGCAAAAACACATCACGAGTCCGATAATATTGAGATTTCACATCCGGCTGGGGATTGAGTCGGTCTCGAGTCAATAGTTTAGAAAGTTTCCTTCCCTGTTTTTTTCTCAGGGCACGGGAGCCAATCTTGCATCGCTTTGCTCAGTGCTGGCACTGTTTTCCCGGAGCACGATTGTCTTCTGCAAACCCATGTCAGCATGTTGTAATGCCGTTTTCATTCACACATGGTTAACATAAATAATTTCAAAGTCGTATTAGGCGCACTGAGCTATACTAAACGGGGGATTGAGTGATTTGAACCAAACTGATTACCGGTTTCATCAACATCACAGAAATGGCTGAACCGGCTGTAGAACAACAACTGTGCTTGAAATGGAAATGTCTCAGGACTCAAACATCTTAAAGTCACAGTGTAATTTAATTCAACAGTATAGAATAAAGATGCATTGGTCCTGACTTGGTTTAAAGTCACTCAGTAAGACTTTAAGTCCAATAAACTCTCTGATTTGTAAATTGAAAAGGGGATTTTAAATGTATCAGCATAAATCCCGACTGTCCTCTGTGTGGACGGATAGAACAGGAGCCAATGATGGGAGGGATCAGAAAATTAGAGGCGATTGAGTTTAACTCCAGTGGTCGGAAAACTGGAGGAAAATAAAACATTGAGGCATAAAATTAATCTCCACTTGGGGAGAGAAGCATTAATGAAGGACAGTCAGCTTGGTTTTGCCAAAAGGATATCATGCCACATAAATTTAACTGCATTTTCGAGGGGTTACTATTTGTGTGGATGCGGGCTGTGCACTTGATGTGTCAACACAGATTTCAGAAAGGATTTAGAGCATGCCCCACATGGGAGTTTGATGGAGATGTTGGGACCCATCGGATCCAGTCCGTTTTGCAAGCTGGATCCAAAATTATTTTAGTGGCAGGAGGCGGGGCTTAATGTTGGAAAGTTGTTTCTGTGATTGGAAGTCTGTGTCCAGTGGTGTTCCACAGGGATAGGTGCTGGGTCCCTTCTTTTGTTTGTAGTGTACACAACATGATCTCGACGTGAATACAGGAGGTATGTACAGTCCGTTCGCTAATGGCACAGCCATTGGTGGTATGTAAATGGTAAGGAGCAAAACCGCAGATTACAGGATGATGTAGAAGGGCAGGGCAGGTCATCAGAACAGTGACAAATGGAATTTAATGTAATAAGTGGGAGATGACGCATTTTGGAAGGCCCAACAAGGCAAGGGAATACACAATGAAGGCTCGGCAACGGAAGAGGAAAAAATGATCAAGGAGACATTGATGCGCATGTCCAAAGGTCTGTGAAGACAACAGGACAGTTAGATATGGCCGTTCAGAAGGGCTTTGTGGAATACCTGCCTTTATTAACCCAGGCTTTGAGTATAATAGCAGGGAGGTTATGGTGGGGCTGTATAAAACTCTGCTTACTGCATCACTGCAGTTCTGGCCACCACAGTGTAGGAAGGAAGTGATTGCATTAGGAATGGTGCAGAGGGCATTCACCAGGATGTTGCCTGTCTCGGGCTGTTTCAGCTATGAAGAGGGCTGAATTAGCTCGGGATGTTTACCTTAGAGCAGAGAAGGCTGAGAGAGGGCCTGATTGAGGTGTGGAAAATTATGAGTGGCAGAGATAGGATGGATAGGAAGGAACATGTTTTCCCTGAGCAAAGGGGTCCATACAAAGCCTGGGGCATTGATTTAAGATAAGGAACAGGAGGTTTACAGGAGATGTGATGAAAAACGTTTTCACTCAGAGGGTGGTGGGAATGTGGAACTCATTGCCTGAAAGGGTGGTAATTGTGGGAACCCTCACGACATTTAAGACACATTCAAATGAACACTTTAAGCGCCTAAGCATACAAGGCTACAGAATTTGTGCCATGTGGGTTTCTGGATTAATAATCTCACGATAATACCACTTGGATATTCGCTTCTTTAATAATTAAATCCCTATCAATCAGAGCAGAGCTGGTAAAGAAATGGCAAGGATTGGCAAGGAAATCCAAATGCCAGAGAGCACAAATCGAAATTCATTCCTTCTTCCGTAACACTGCCCTCATCCTATTGCTCTGATATGTACGGTTTATGTTAAACACAAACACAAACTCACTGTGTAAAATTATGATGAAAACATTGGAAATTCCACGCATTGCAATCTGGGCCCATCTCTCCTTGAATTTCAATTCGGTAAATCATCACAACTCTCACACATGAAGCATTGATAAACATCTGAATTCTGGACTGATAGTGTCAGTTCAACACAAACCGCAGCATCATAAAGATTACATTTAATTGTAAGTTTATTGTTGATCAAGATCAAGACAAATCATGGTTATAGAGACAAAATAATTGATTGGTATTCGCGTGTTGACATTTGCAAAGAAAATTTGTACATTTTCTGAGACTAATTTGACTAATACAATCAGCAGAAGATTTGAACAGAAACTCAGGAAAATTTCTGTACTTTGCTCAAATTTTCTTCTCCAGCTGAAGAAGACCTTTCCAGTAAAATATCCTAAACTCAATGTCCAATCATTTACAGTGAACGCTGGAGCCAATGATTGGTGGATGCGTGGGGAAGTGTAGCTGTTTGAAGTGAGTTTCATTGGCTCCATGGTTACTTCAACAAGGCTGTGGAATTTTCAAGAAATTCTGCCTCCTCCATAACTCATCACTTGGATTCCTGTTTTCAACCCTCCTTCTTTTTCAACCTCTTTTCTCAGGCGGCAGAATCCAGGGAGACGTAGATGGGTCCACTCTGAAACATTCACAAATCACAGAATGATCATAGAGAGCAATAGATTCCCTGCAGTGCAGAAGGAGTCCTTCGGCCCATAAATTTTAAGATTACACCAAACCTCAAATCATAGAATGAAAAGCTTAGGAGACTATTCGGCTTAATGAATCTGTGTTGCATCTTTGAAAAACAATCTTTTTTTATTCATCCGTGGGACGTGGGCCTCGCTGGCTTTGAACTCTCTTAGTTGTCCTTATTCAGAGGACAGTTGAGAGTCAAACATAATATTGTGACTCTGAAGTGGCATGTAGGCTAGACCAGATAAGAATGACAGATTCAGTTCCTGAAAGGATAGGAGTGAACCTGACTGTTTTTTTTTTACTCTCTGACAATAGTTTAATGGTCATCAGTGGATCCCTAATTCCAGCTGTTTTTACTTTGAATCCAAATTCCGTCATTTGGCGTTGCTGGATTCGAACAAAATCCCCAGAATATTGGTTGAATTTATGGATTAATTGTCTAGCGATAAGACCGCAAGGCCATCACACCCCATTTCGTCCAAACTTTATTCATAATGTTCAGCATTTTTCCCCCAACAAGTAGTTACAGAATTCCCTTTTACAGTGTTTGTTGAACCCGCTTCCGTTGTCCTTCCGCTCAATTGCAAAATTAGTGGCTTATGAATTGGAGCGGAAAAATTAGACCGTAATGTCCCCAGATCATAACACACAGAAGCACAAGTTGGCCATTCTGCCATCAAGTCTTTTCCATCGTTCAATGAGCTCATGATTGTTCTGATCTGACAGTTGTCAAATCCACTTTCCGAACTTATTCCCATAAACCTAGATTTTCTTACTGATAAAGAATCTGTCTATCTCGGCCTTGAACATTCATAAAGTCCCAGCTCCTTTAGGTTGCAATTGACTGAAATAACGTAGTCACAAAGATGCAGAATTTGGAATGCGGCTTACGCATAAAAGGTGAACACTTTTGCCTATCAATTTGATTACTGTTCAACAGCCAACCCGCTTACTATGTTTTACAAGCGTTTTGTTCTATATTCCCTGACCGATGTCTCAGCATCTAAAATGGCGGCGCGGGCTAGTGGGGCCGAAGGGCCTGTTTCCTGTGCTGTCTTGTTCTTTTGTGTCAAGCTCCTTCAGAATCATAGATCTTTTGGCCCATCAAGCCTGCACAGAACTTTGGACAGTGCATCTGAACCTGTTTCTCACCCCACTGTATGTCTCTATCCCCATACATTTATCATGGCTAATCTATCTGAGCTGCACATCTTTGGACTCTGGGAGGAAACAGGAGCACCCAGAGGAGTCCCACGCAGACCCGGTGAAAACGTGCAAACTCCACACAGACAGCCACCCAAGGAATCGAGCTTTGGCCCCTGGTGCTGTGAGGCAGCAACCCCAACCCCTGCGCTGCCGTCAAACTTTGAGTTTCAGTAAATCCCTCATAATTACTCACAACCAGCCGCACACAATCAAGTGTATTGGCATCACTAAACAACGGGATAGATACCGCACGGAAAGACGCCATTACCCCATCATGTCTATGCTGGCCAGAAAACTCACAATCTATTCTAACCCCACTGCCCAGCAACCTTTTTTTTTAGGTTACAACAGTTTACAGATATTCGGGTCCCTTTTTAAAGAACTAAAGCTTCCATCATCAAACCAGATAGGGAATTCCAAACACCAGCCACTGTGCAAATATTTTGTGTCCATCCTGAGCTGCTTCAACCTCTCTCGGGCGGGACGGTAGCAGAGTGGTTAGCACTGCTACTTCACTGCTCCAGGGGCCTGGGTTCGATCCCCAGCTTGGGTCACTGTCTGTGTGGAGTTTGCACGTTCTGCTCGTGTCTGAGTGGGTTTGCTCCTGTTTCCTCTCACTCTCCAAAGATGTGCGGGTTCGGCTGATTGGTCATGCTAAAAATTGCCCCTTTGTCTCCAGGGATGTGTAGGTTAGAGGGGTTAGCGGGTATAATATCTAGGGATATGGGGGTAGGGCCTCTGTGCGATTGTGGTCGGTGCAGACACGATGGGCCGAAGGCCCGCTTTCTGTATTGTAGGGTTCTATGAATAATCCTTTACCGCCATTTATTGGAATTATATTCACCGATCGAATACGATCCAATAAGAAACAATTCAATACTGAGCCAGATAAATTGTTATATTTTTAGATGTTTGTTGAGAGATTAAATACCGACGAAAATACGAGAGCGAACACTGAACTACATGCACAGAAATACTCTCGCTCCCTTCGTCTCTGGCACGCGAACAAGTACATGCGCCAGGACTTAACTGATGAAGGAGCACCGCTCCAAAAGCTCATGATTCCAAATAAGCCTGTAGGACATTAATCTGGTGCCCACCCCAGTCCAAAGCCCATAATTCCAGCGTATGATATACAAACACATACACAAAACACACACACAAGAAACGTTCCCGTTGACAAACAGACTCAGACACAGTTACACATAGAAACACAGATGCACGCACAAACACACTCAGTCACGCAAATGTTCACTCATATGCCATCTCCCTCAAACACCCTATCTTTATTCTTTACTCAGAGGGTGGTAAGGACGTGGAATGCCCTACCTGCAGCAGTTGTGGACTCGCCAACTTTAAGGGCGTTCAATTCGGCAGTGGATGGGCATATAGATACCACCGGATTAGTTTAGGTTAGAGGGTCATTAGATTGGTTCCACTGGTCGGCGCAACATCGAGGGCCGAAGGGTCTGTACTGCGTTGTGATGTTCTATGTTCTATGTTCTATCTCCCTCTGAGTCTCCCCTTCAGGCATACACGCATTCATCTGTCCCGCTCAATGCACACAAAATCTCTCACCGAAACTTCGAGAAAGATATAGAAAGAAAGGCTCATAATCTCACAAACATAATCTCTCAACAACACAAACAGAGAAATGCACATAGAACCGCTTTCACAAACACAGGCTCAAACCGACACATCTATAAAGAATCCCACGGTGCAACAGGAGATCCTTAGGTCCATCGAGTCTGCGTGGACCACAATCCCACCCAGGCCCTATTCCCATAACCCCATGCATTTACTCTAGATGGTCCGCCTAATATTAAGGGGAAATTCAGCAAAGCCATCCCACCTAATCCGCACATCCTTGGACGGTGGAAGGAGGCTGGAGGAAACCCATGCAGACACGGGGAGAATATGCAAACTGTACGCAGACAGTAACCCAAGCTGGGGATCGAGTCCCTGGCGCTATTAGGCAGCAGTGCCAACCACTGTGCCACCGCGCCACCCCAAGTTACAAAGAGAATCTCTCACTCACAAAAACTCACACAGACGCATACAGAGAGATACACAGACAGATAGTTTCTCTCTCACACACGAACACACATACACAATCTCACACCAATGCACAGCAAGAGATAGGCAGAGACTCTCAGACAGAGCCGCTGTGTAATTAAAACACAAACTATCTTTTGAATTGTCGATTGTTCACCTTAGGTTGGACATCCTAAATGTTCAAAGACTATTTATTAGTCACAATTAAGACTTAAATTTACAATGCAATTGTGTAACTGTGAAATTCCCCTGTCGCCACAGTCTGGCGCCAAGGCACATAGTCAGAATGACTTTTAAACTGTGGGGGGAAATCGAGAAGGAAACTCACGCAGACACGGCGAAACACGGGCAAACTCAACATTGCCAGTGACCCAAGCCGAGGATTGAACCCTTGTCCCTGGCACTGTGAAGCAGCATTGCCAACCACTGTCCCATTTGACGACAATCCCAGAAATTAATTAATTGCCAATCGTTGGCGGGTGGGAGGAAACTGGGAGCTGACTGGGGGAGAACCAGGCCCACCGGGAAAAGAAAGAAAGTGAAAAGAAGCAGAAACCTGACAATAAGCAATGAACACTGCTGGAAATCCGCAGAAAGGCCTCATTGAGGCATTCTAACCGGAGCATTAACTCAATCATTGTATCATCATTTGGAAGAGCCGCAGAGATTCTGATTCCAAAGTGTGGATGAATGTGATCTGATTCGCAATTAGATGCTGCAGACAGTGAGCTCCTCGCTCATAGCCGCATGGACGATCCCGGATGGGACATCTTGCTACTTATTCCAAAATCCAGCAATTTCCTGCATGCTATTAAAATATTTGCAAAACACTTACCTGAACTAGACAGTCTTGGGTTCTCTTTCCATACGATTGGCGATAACCGTCTGTGTAACAAAGTGGAAGATATCAATTTAGGAAAGCAGTGAGGAATAGTGTACGCTTAAACTAGACCAGCTGATGGGAAGCACCACAGCTCAATGACTATCACTGATTGCTGTGCAGAGACATGGATTTGGGCCAGTGACTTTGGGAGTTTGCGCATTCTCCCCGTGCTTGCACGGGTTTCCTCCGGGTGCTCCGGTTTCCTCCCACACCCCAAAGATGTGCTTCTAGGCTAATTGGTGTAACAAATTGTCCCTAAATTAGTCTCCCCTCAATCTGGTTTCCAATGTGGAATGCCATTAGCGTAGGCAAGGGTCATGGGTGGAAGAGGGATTCACAATGTTGAAATGGCGGCGCGGGCTCGTTGGGCCGAAGGGCCTGTTTCCCGGGCTGTGTTGTTTTTTGTTCTCTGAATACAAAGAACGGATATGAGAAAGTTCTGGATGGTAAAAGTTGGGAAAATCCCAGAATAATCGACATGTATATTAACAGGAAGAGGATAACCAGGAATAGAGTAGGGCCCATGAGACATGGAGGGGGCAAACTATGGGTGGAGCCAGAGGACATTGGTCGGGTGCTAAATGAATACTTCACATCATTCTTCACCCAAGAAAATGAAGACAATGGTGCAGAATTCAGGGAGGGGGACTGTGTGTTTTTTGAGCAAGTTGGCTTCTTAGGGGAGGGCAAGCTATTGGAGGTATTGGGAGCCTTAAAATTGGATCAATCTCCAAGTCCAGCGGAATTGCACCCTCAGCTGTGGTGGGAGGCAAGAGAAGAGATTGCAGGGGCCTTGGCTGGTATTTTTCAATTCTTCACTTGCCATGGGAGACCCCAGAAGTCTGGGGAACGGCAAGTGCGGTTCGATTATTTAGGAAGAGTTGCAGAGATGAGCCAGGGAACGACAGACAAATGAGTCTCACATCAGTGGTAGGGAAACAATGAAAAAAAAACAACTTCTGAAGGAGAAAATCTATCGACACTTGGAGAGACAAAGCCTGTGCATAGATAACTTCGTCAGAAGGAGGTCATGCCTAACAAACCAGATTGAATTTTGTGAGGCTGACCAGGTGTGCAGCTGATGTAGTTTATATGGATTTCAGCAAAGCCTTTGACATGGTTCCAAATGGGAAGTTTGAAAAGTTTCAGGCTAATTTGATTAATTGCATTCAGAATTGGATCAATTGTAGGAGACAGCGTGTGATGACAGAAGGATGTTTTAGTGACTGGAAGCCAGTGTCCATTGGCGTACCACAGGGCTCAGTGCTGCCCCACTATTTTTCATCATTTATATAAATTTCACTGATATCTATGTGTTGGATGGGATTAGTTAGTTTGCAGAAGACACAAAGATTGGACGTATGGCGAACAGTGACGTGGAGTGTCTTGGGCTACAAGAACATCTAGACGGAATGGTCAAGGGGGCAAAAAAATGACAGGTGGAATTTAACACTGAAAAGCGTGAAATGACTGGAACGAGTAATTTGACAATATTGTATTCACTGAATGGTAGGACACTAGGAATTTCTGTGGCAAAAAAAAGGACCTTGGTGTCTTTACACACAGATCTCTGAAAGTGGAAGGACATGTTAGTAGGGAGGTGAAAAGGGCGTATGGCCCACTTTCATTTATCAATCGAGACATTGTTTGCATAAACAGGGAAGCCATGCTGGAGTTGTATAGAACTTTAGTGAGGCCACAGCTACAGAACTGTGTGAAGTTATGGTAGCCACATTATCGGAAGTATGAGATTGCACTGGAGGGAGCGCCGAGGAGATTCACCAGTATGCTGCCTGGGATGGAACATACACGTTATGAAGTGAGGTTGGATAAGCTAGTGCTTTCGTTGGAACATAGAAGACACGGTGCTGACCTGATCGAGGTGTACAAGATGATGAAGGACATGGACAAAGTGCATAAGAAGCAGCTATTCCCCTAAGTTGAAGGGTCAGTCATGAGGTGGCATAGTTTTAAGGAGAGGGGCAGGAAATTTAGAGGGTGCTGTCAGTCAGGAATGCGCTGTCTGGGAGGGTGGTGGAAGTGGTTCGCCTCACATCACTTAAAAAGTATCTGATGAGCAGTTGGCGCATTATGATATTCAGGGCTTTGGGACAAGTGCTGGCAGATGGGATTAGGTGTGAGTTTGCGTGTTTGGAATATGGCAGTGTGGACTCGAAGAGCCGAAAGGCCTCGTCTGCGCTGTATGAATCGAAGATTCCAGAAATTGAATTCAATCCTGTTCCGTCAAAGCTACAAACAATTGCACCAATGATGTCCTGTTGCACAAATGAGAACAATATCTCAATGGCCCCACTGGGTGACAATCCAAAGAATGCTCCCGCATACACCAGCATTTTACTGATCCATAAACCGTCCTTCAATACATCAACAATATTTCACTCGATCCCAATTCACCAATGGAGGAATAAGGAATATCTACCACACCTGGCATCGATTGTCCATCTCATATTTCCCTCCCGGAATTGGCAAGCAACAGTTATGCCTTTTCAGATGGCCAATTAATTGCACAACAATTTGATTGCGTGAGGTACACGGATCAACCTTACAATTTCCTCCATTTTGCCATTGCTTAGCACTGCTTCCACCAAGAGCCAGAGACCTGGGTTCAATTATAGGCTTGGGTGACTCTCCGTGTGTAGCTTGCCCGCCCTCCCCATATCTGCATGGATTTCTTCCGGCTGCTCCAGCTTCCTCCCATGGTCCAAGGATGTGTAGGTTAGGTGGATTGGCCAGGCTAAATTGCCACTTGGTGCCCAAAAATATACAGCATCTCTGGATTGGCCGTTGTGAATTATCCCTTAGTGTCCAACGATGTGTAGGTTGGGTGGATGGGCTATGCTAAATTGTACTGCCCGTCAGCAGCATTAGCTCTGTAAATGTGTGGGGCTACAGGGATAGAACCTGGGTGCGATTGGTCTCAATGCAGGTTCGATGGGCCGACTGGCCTCCTGCATTGCAAAGTCTCTATGATTTTTCTGTTCAGAGGCACTGAATCTTTGCCCACTTTTGAATGCAACTTGCCCGTTTGACGCTCTTTCCACTGCCCTGGACGGGGTCTCTTTCTATCAAACTGGATAAGAAAACAAACACAACCAAACACCTGCAAATCCAGGCTCAGAAATAATTGAGATAAAGAACAAAGAACAAAGAACAGAAACAGCCCCGGGAAACAGGCCCTTCGGCCCAACGAGCCCGGGCCGCCATTTTAACATTACCAATCCCCCCTCCACCCATGACCCTTATCTATGCTTCTGGCATTCCACATTGAGGGAAACTAATTTAGGGGCAATTTATTACCACCAATCAACCTAATAGCACATCTTTGCAGAGTGGGAGGAAACCGGAGCATCCCGAGAAAACACACGCAAGCATAGGGAGAATGCACAAACTCCCACAGGCAATGGTCCAAATCCATGCGTCTGCAGAGCAAACAGTGATAGTCACTGAGCTGTCGTGTTGCCCAGCATCTGGTCCAGTTTAAGCACACACTAACGACATGAAGTACTAGGCTATTCTCGAACATCCAAGAGCGGCCCCAGTACGACCCATCGCGTGTTTTCCCCTCATTGAACAACAAGGTGGCCCGACTTAAAAGGTGTGAATACTCAATTTTAAAATATGGAAAATTTCATCTTGTGCCATTGGAATAAGTAATGGTTTTGAACTGTGTTTAACAGGATATTATATACAGAGAGATGAACTTTGAAAATGGCCCAGCTACTCACCTTTCATTCCCGGCTCCCTCCGCTCGCTCTCCTGAAACAAGACACTGTGATCAGTAATTTAAACCTTCGAGGGGAGTCACATTGGATGAACAGTAATGATATTCCTACTGAACATTATTCCTCACCTGATCTCCCTCTCTTCCAAATACAAATGGAAAGAACGCCAAAGACGAGGATCAAGAACACCAGGATCATTCTGAGAATGACAAGTTCCGGATGGCACAATACTATAGAGAGAAAACTATTAGAAATTGCTGCTGGGTCAAATAAATCTTACCGCGTTGCTGGGACGGGAAGCTGAACGCAGACACTCTAACCATTGCCTCTCGACATTGTGTTATATCCATAACTGAATCACCATTGGCATTTTTTTTTTCAGATTATCATTGATCAAAACTCGACTAGAATCCCCACTTAAACAGAATGGCTCCAAAAGCAGGTCAGAGCCTGGGAATCCTGTGGAGAATAACTCACCTCCTGACTCCCCAAAGCCTGTTTACCATCTATAAAGCACAAGTCAGAACTGTGATGGATTACACCCCCCACAATTTGCCTGGTTGGGTGCAACTCCAACAACGCTAAAGAAGCTTGACATCATCAAGGGCCAGGCAGCCCGCTCGATTGGCAACACATTCATTCCCTCCACCAGCCCGCGCTCAGAATCAGCAGTGTGTGTGCACTCACTGTAGCAACTCATCAAAGATCCTTAGACAGCATCTTTTAAACCTTTTCCATCCAGAAGGACAAGGGCAACGGATACATAGAAACACCACCAGCTGCATTTTCTTCTCCAAGTCATTCAACATCCCGAATTGGAAACATATCTGATTCTGTCGCAGTTGCTGGGTCAAAATCCTAGAATTCCATCCCTAAATAATCGAAAATGCAATTTGTTTGCTGTTTTTGATCTTGATCCTCATGCGATTGGGTTTCAGGAATTACGAATTTAAAATAAAACAGATCCCAAACGGAAACTACCGATTCTGTAGTGCGATTGTGGAAAATTGAACGAATGCCTCAGGGGAAAAAAAAACAGATTTAGAAAACAGGGTTAATGCTTGTTCGTTTGTTGATTGCAAAGTTGGTTTGAATCAATAGCTAATTGTTGGTAGGCAAGTTGATGGAGAGGATTCTTCGGGAAAGGATGTGTGAGCATTTAGAGCGTTGCGATCTGATTAGGGATCCGCAGCCTGGCTTTGATAAGGGGAAGTCTTGCCGTACGAATCTGGTAGAATTTTTTGAGGACGTGACAAAAACGGTCGACGAAGGACGAGCCGTTGATGTCGTCTATATGGATTTCTGTAAGGTGTTTGACAAATTCCCTCAGAGTAGGTTGGTTGAAAAAGTCCGCCTTGTTGTCCAACAAGGGGAATATGCGCGATGGGTCGTACGAGGGCTGCTCTTGGTTGTTTCGAGAATAGCCAAGTACTTCATGTCGTTAGTGTACGCTTAAACTGGACCAGATGCTGGGCAACACGACAGCTCAGTGACTATCACTGTTTACTGTGCAGATACATGGATTTGGGCCGGTGTCTGTGGGAGTTTGCGCATTCTCCCCGTGCTTGCGTGGGTTTTCTCCGGGTGCTCCGGTTTCCTCCCACGCTGCAAACATGTGCTGTTAGGCTGATTGGTGGAACAAATTGTCCCTAAATTAGTTTTCCCTCAATGTGGAATGCAATAAGCACAGATAAGGACCATGGGTGGATCGGGGAATCATAATGTTAAGATGGCGGCGCGGGCTCGTTGGGCCGAAGGACTGTTTCCGGCGCTGTGTTGTTCTTTGTACTTTGTTCAAAGCGCATCCACTGTCTCAAAAAGGCAGAAATTCAATAAAAGAAAATCTTTCATCCGGGAAAACAGACTCTGCCTTGAAGGGGAGAAGTGACAGGATTCCGGGCGGTACAGTGCTTACCCCTGCTGCCTCACATTGCCAGAGAACATGGTTTGATTCCCGGCTTGGATCACTGTCTGTGCAGAGTCGGCGCGTTCTCCCAGATCGGTGGTCGCCTCCTCCAGGCGTCCCAGTTTCCTCCAATTCTCAGAAGCCGAGCTGGTTGGCGGAATTGGACATGCTGAGTTCTTCTTCAGTGCGCTCCAAGAGGCGTAGGAGTGTGGCGAATAGGAGATTTTCACAGCAATTTCATTGCAGCGTTAATGTAAGTATATTTGTGACACTAATAAGTAATGCAGGTAAAATTGGAGATCTCTCCTGTGTACCTAACAGACGTCAGTTTCTGAATAGTTGGAACATTAACGCAACTGATTACAAGTTGATTTCAAACCATCAGTGCGGAGATTAACAACTCACCTGTCCCAGTTTCTGCTGCATTGGGGAAGGACACACTTTCTGTCCAATATTTGCCTCGAATCCCCATTTGTACAATGCAAGTACCGACACCGCCACTTGTCCAGACTTGCCCCGACACCATGACACGACTTCTGATGCTGTAGGTCCCGTCCTCCTCCATTATCCCGGGATCACTCGATCCCTCAGTGAGCAGGCCAGAAATATTCCAGAAAATAGCAATCTGGTTGGAAGAAACTCCACTGACCAAACACACTAAGGGCACATGATCATTCACATCCGGCTTACCCAGCGGGACTAATACCTGCACAGCCGTCTTGTTGGTGGAAGTGTCTGGACAGATATTGGGACACAATTAACAATTAATTTACACAAAAAAAAATAAAGCTGTGCCATACTCAGAATGAATTTCACTTGCTCTCTTACCGCCAACCAAGAGTGTGGTTCCTTTCTGGAACAGTGCAGTCCGAGGATATACACAGTAGTAGGAACCAGAGTCACGCGTCTGGACATTGCGAATTTTCAGAATCAACACATTCCCTGTATTAGCTTTTTCACAACTAAGAGTACAGTTCGTCCCAGTACAGGATGTCGTGTCTAATAGTATGGGGGCTTCACCCAGCCGCTGTTTGTACCAAGCATAGTTGGACACCAAATCCACTTCTTGAGTGTCATGACAGGGTAATCCCACCGTTTGGTCCACTTCAGCTGTCATTGTGAAGGGGATCTGAGACAGAGAGGACTCGGATTCTGTAACTAGAGAGATTATTGTGACATAAACACTGACTATTGAAATATCTGAAGTCGACTCTCAACATCAAATCGCCTCGAATTGTGATTTATTTTATTAATGCCAGAAGTGCATTAACACTGGAATGAAGTTACGGCGAAACTCCCCTCTTCTCCACACTGAGACATCTGTTCGGATACACTGAGGGAGAATTTTTAGCACCTCCAATGCACCAATTGGCGCCACTTTTGGATTGTGGGAGCAAACTGGAGCGATGGGAGGAAACCCACGCAAACGGGGAGAGGACATGGAGACTCCACACAGACAGTGACCCGAACCACGTATCGAACCCGGTTCTCTGGCGCCGTGAGGCAGCAGTGCTATCCACTGCACAATCTCATTATTCTCTGTAATCATTGTTTGTTATACTTATCTTCTTCGCCTCATGCTTGCAACCAATAAATGAACTTATATGATCAGTTGAAATGCCTTCACCTGAACACTGGCTGACACTTCCGGCTGAGAAGAAACTCATTCTGGTTTATAAAATTGATTCTGATTAAAATTCCCACCCGCCTCTTACTCACAGTGAAACCTCAGGATTTGGAAAATGAGTATCAGAGATAGAGATTCTTCGGCCATCTTGATAGAAATTTCCTTGTGTTGTGTCTCACGGGCTCGCTTCTATCGACACTGTGGACACAATGACGTGGTCTGCCTCCCATTCAGTTGGGCCTTTACAGATTCAACGGAAACAATGACGACCTCTGCCGGGGAGATGATGTCACCATTGTAGGGCAGTCTCGGGGCGAACACAATATTCGTTTGACCATCGTTTGTGAGCCACAGCAGAGCAGCCGACTCTAAAATTCAAATCCACTCGAATTAAAGTGTATTTTATTAATGACAGAAGTAGGCTTACATTAACACTGCAATGAAGTTACGGCGAAAATCCCCAACTCTCCACACCGCGATGCCTGATTGGATACACTGAGGGAGAATTGTTAGCACCTCCAATACACCAACGAACACCTTTTTTGGACTGTGGGAGCAAACTGGAGTGATGGGAGGAAACCCACGCAGACAGGGAGAGGACATTCAGACTCCACACAGACAGTGACCCAAACCAGGTATCGAACCCGGTTCTCTGGTGCTGTGAGGCAGCAGTGCTATCCATTGCACAAATTGGTAGAGACAATAATTAACTTTTCTCCATTGTAGTTCAGAGTCTGCTCTTGGATAGATGCAGGCTGAAGGATGGGTTAGAACATAGAACATAGAACATTACAGCGCAGAACAGGCCCTTCGGCCCACGATGTTGCGCCGACCAGTTACAAAAACAATGACCCACTAGCCTATACCAATCCCTTTTCGTCCATAAACCTATCCAGAGATCTCTTAAACGCCCCCAAACTAGACGCATCTACAACTGCAGCAGGCAGGGCATTCCAATCCCTCACCACCCGCTGGGTAAAGAACCTACCCCTGACATCCGTCCTGTAGCTACCCCCCCTTAATTTAAAGTCATGCCCCCTCGTGCTAGCTTTCTCCATCCGAGGAAAAAGGCTATCACTATCCACCCTATCTAAACCTCTAATCATCTTATATGTTTCAATAAGATCCCCTCTTAGCCGCCTTCTTCCCAACGAAAACAACCCTAGATCCCTCAGTCTCTCCTCATAGGACCTCCCCACCATACCAGGCAACATCCTAGTAAACCTCCTCTGCACCCTCTCCAACGCCTCCACATCCTTCTTGTAATGCGGGGACCAGAACTGCACACAGTACTCCAAGTGCGGCCGCACTAGAGTAGTGTACATAACTTTTTTAAGTTTAAATATCTACATTTTTAATCATTTGTGGGACATGCGCGTGCTGGCTGGCCGACATTAACTGCCCATGACTTATGGAGGGCATTTCAGATTCATTGAGACTTTAGAACCAAGTTACTGTGGCTCTAAAGTCGCATGTTGGCCACACCGGGTAAAGATGGCAGATTTCCATCCCGAAAGGACTTGAGTGAACCAGATCGGTTCATTCCCGACAGAGAACAATGGTTTCATGTTCGTCAGTAGATGCTTAATTATAGGTTTTTGTGTTGAAGTCAAATTTAAATCAACACCCGTGTCAGGATTCTAACCGTGCCCCCAGAGCATTAACTGTGCTTCTAGATTAATAGTCTAGCGAAAATATCAGGAGGCCATCGCCTCCCCATAACAGAAAACTGTTACTGAGTAGTTGCTACTGGTCCAATTTTCAGGACATCTATTCTGTTACCCCTCAGCCTTGTGTTCTTGAATAAAAAGAGACCCAGCCTGTTATTCCTTTCCTGTTACTGATGATAGTCCCGTCCTGCTATCCTTCTAAGAAACTGCGCTAATTCCAGCGTCTGAATTTCCTCTTTGTACGATGGAGGGGCGCAAATGAAGACAGTTAGTCCAAATTTGAAATAAAGTCTTCTGTACAAAAGAGAACTTATGGGTGTTACAGATTTATGCCCCCTGCAGTTGGGTTTTGTTTTTTTCCCAGTGAATTGCTCAAGCAACTTCATCAAAATGGTGGCGCGAGTCGTTGGGCCAAAGGACCTGTTTCCCGTGCTGTGTTGTTCTTGTTTCTTAAAAGGAGTCGGGAAACAAAACTAAGGAGCATAGCTCGAAGCTGAGAGGGGAACTTATAAAAGGGTGTATAGGGGTTAACTGCCTCATACAGAGCGCGGTGCCCATCTGGAATGAGCTGCCAGAGGAGGTGGCAGAGGTGAGTACAATTACATCATTTGAAAGAAATTTGAACAGGCGCATGGATGGAAAAGGTTTATAGGAATATGGGCCAAACGCAGGAAAATGGGATCATTTCCGTTTTGGAAACTTAGTCGGCATGGACGAATTGGTTCTGTTTCCGTGCGGTTTCTCTCTCTCAAATTATACACTAGCCTGTTCTCTGTTTGATCTAATACACCCCAGACTGGACACACTCATCAATCTGCATTCTAACACTGAGTCCAAGCGTTTGGCCACTGCAGGCAGTTCTGTGCCTAAAGCCCTACAACTATTAAAGCAGGAAATGCACGGACAGCTTCTGCTCGAACGTCAGGCGGTGAAATGGTCGGAATCTTGGTCAGCGATCTCCTCCCCTCAGGGCGTTTTGCACAGCACCGAATGGGCTGTGAGTAAGGGTGTTCTGACCCTCACAGCAAACAGCTGCGGTCTCAGGCAATGAGCCTCTTTGCTGCCGAGCCCCGGCTCTCTGCGGCTGCCTCCACCAACTCAAGCATTTCCGCAAAATAGTTCAGGCCCTCAGTGAGGCTCAGCACTCACTGCTCATTTCAGAACCCATTTTGTCAGGAATCCTTTCTACCAGGCTCTTCACATTCAGACGAATGTAGCTCATTAATGTTGGGAATAATCCCTTCACCAGGGCCTCTCTGGGATCGCACTGTGTAATGTCTACACAAACGCACGGTAACAAATCAGGAATATTGTTATCTGTTTGAAATATATGGAAGTAGTTGAGGGGATTTGAAAGCTGGACAACCTGTGTTTGCCCTCCCGGCCACGGCCCCAGGCTGACTGTCTTACTGCATTTTCCATTTCTGCCTCACAGTTTCAGGGACCTGGGGTTGTTTCCGGGCTCAGGTCACTGTCTGGGTGGAGTTTGCACTGTCTACCCGTGCCTGTGTGGGTTTCCTCCGGGTGCTCCAGTTTCCTCCCACAGTCCGATAGACATGCTGGATAGGTGGACTGGCCTATTGTTCCAGTAAGACATCTCACAACACCAGGTTAGAGTCCAACCAGTTTATTTGATAGTAATAACACAAGCTTTCGGAAACGGTGTTCCTTCGTCAGGTGTGTGGAAGGTTCTGATCAGAAAAGGGCATATAAAGACACAGGCAGTTTACAGAATACTGATTAGAATGCAAGTCTTCACAGCTAACCTGCTGTTCAAGTCTTAAAGATGCAGACAATGTGAGTGGGGATAGCATTAGCACAGGTTAAAGAGATGTGTATTGTCTCCAGACGGGACAGTAAGTGAGATTTTACAAGCCCAGGCAAGTCAGGGGGTTACAGATCTCCATCTATCAAATAAACTGGTTGGACTTTAACCTGGTGGTGTGAGACTTCTTACTGTGTTTACCCCAGTCCAGTGCCGGCATCTCTACATCTTGATTATTGTCCCAGAACAGGCACCAGAGTGTGCAGACGAAGGTTTTTTTTTCACACAAATGTCATTATTCAATAATGCATAAATAACTCGCTCTTGTCACGCAGCTTTTGTCCCGAACCATCCTCCACACACTGGCGCCTGTTTCGGTACACGGAAGGAAACTTTAGCATGGTCAATGCCCCGAACCAGCATGCTTTTCATACTGTGGGAGGAAAGCGAAACACCCAGAGGAAATCCAGGTGGAGAAACGGCGAGCATGAGACTCCACATAGACAGTCACCTAAGGCTGGAATTGAACTTCAGGCCCTGGCTCTGTGAGACAGCAGTGCTAACCCACTATGAACGGCATGTTTTGCCTGGATGGTACGTGGGGAGCAATACTTTATGATCGGTATGTTGTGCCTGTGTAGCGCACAAGAAGCAATACTTTTCAATGTATCCCGATACATATGCCAATAATAAATCGGATCATGTCAAATGATGCACATCCCCGTAAGTTTCTGAATGAATGAATTTGTTTCTGACAGACAGGGGAATTAAGGGTTATGGGGAGAAAGCGGGAAAGTGGAACTGATCCACTTCAGATCAGCCATGATCCTATTGAATAGCGGGGCAGGTTCGAAGGGCCAGATGGCCTAATCCTGCTCCTATTTCTTTTGTTCTTATGATTAGGAGAGTTAAGTTAACTCGTCCTACACCCTCCAGGAAGACGAATATCACTCTTAACAGATTTCTGTAGAAGTAGTTTGCAATATCCGTTAGGTATGATTTTACGGCCAAATCAGCTATTTTTAATTGTGAATTATTGTATGGGTTCGGGAGATAGAGGTTATAGATTATATTGGAATTTATTTATCCAGTAGTGATCAGGCCAACGATTTCCAGTTCAGAGTTTTATTGTTGCTGAAATTAAAGGTGGTTTGGAAATATATTCCATTATGTCAGTAAACAGAAAACATTTCACATGTGACTGACATGCTCATCTGAGGAGCCGATTGTGTTTCCAAACGATTACATTCAAGAGTAAAATGTTTCCACGCACAGCCAATGTAACCTGTCAGTAGTTTTGACAACACTGTGCCTTTAAAATTGTGTTTTTGGTCATGTTATTTAGTCGGGTTTTCAAGCAGCTCCTAACATTGTGTTGGCCCTGCTTTTCTCACAGAGACTGGCGTCCTCTAGTTGTGACTGAAGCAATATCATCGCCATGTGGTCCATTTTTAATCTGGAATAATGCAGAATCTTCAAGTGATATGATCCTTTTGGAACTACCGGGTGGAGCATGATCGACAAGTCAGCTGATGCCTGGGGACTTTTCCTTCTTTCACAGAAAAGAACAAAGGATGAAGAACATAGAACAACACAGCACAGGAAACAGGCCCTTCGGCCCAACAAGCAGACACCACGATTTTAACACTATGAGTGTCCTCTTCTACGTACGACTTTGTCTCCACTTATTGGACTCCACAATAAAGGAATTATAACCAGATTGGGGGGTGCCTAATTTAGGGACAATTTAGGGACAATTTGTCCAAGTTTTGAGTTTTGTTGTTTAGCAGTCGTCTGACGTGGGGAGCATCTGCAGCGCATTTGCCCTTGCTCTGGAGTAGGAAACAATGCTGTGTGTGAGTTACTGTCAGAAGCTGATGGCGGCTGGCATGTCCCAGTCCATTTCTCTCTCCAGAGGCTTTTTGGAAATTTCCGGGACTCGGAAGCCTCAGCGATTTAATCCAAAAGTATCAATTCACGACAGGTGTTAATAAGCTGAAAACTCAGCACTATTTGAATATGATAACCTTTTGTGCTAAGCTTAGGAAGCTGCGCATGTTTGGGGTATGTTGTTTGGATTGGAACTTCATAGAGAGCTGGCTGGTAAAGTCTATTCTACGTCGTGTTCGAACCATGTCATTGGGAAATGTTATGCTAATTCTTTTGATTTAAACTGAACTGTATTCTTAAATAAACCTGGTTTGATAAAACCTTCCATGTTGGTTATTTGAATCATACCCAGTATGAACCACCTTCTGCTCAACTGTGCCAAATTCAAATGTAAGAACATAGGATTTAGTTTCCAGAATTGTCATCACTATTCGCCACATGTTCTCCCACCGAAATTTTGATGACCTGACGGGGCTCATTCCCCATTTCTCGGTCCAGTGTACCCCCTCTCTCGTCGGGCTATCAACATATTGATCCAAAGAACCTTCCTGGGCACATTTTACAAATTCCTCCCCGTCCGGATCCCCAGCCCTCAGGGATTTCCAGTCTGTATGAGGGAAATTAATCTACCACGACAACCGCCCTATTTTTTCTACACCTATGCAGAATCCTCTTAAA
Organism: Carcharhinus amblyrhynchos; assembly: GCF_965287045.1. Taxonomy (NCBI): domain Eukaryota; kingdom Metazoa; phylum Chordata; class Chondrichthyes; order Carcharhiniformes; family Carcharhinidae; genus Carcharhinus; species Carcharhinus amblyrhynchos. Next base: position 1,586,435 of record NW_027649787.1, read on the forward strand.
TCTCCGTTCCACAACTTTCTGTGGGCTGTTGGGAGGTCTGTAGTATAACCCCAGCAAAGTGACTGCACCCTTCCTGTTTCTGAGCTCTACCCAAAATGTTTTGCTACATTATCTTACCAAATTGTCCACCCTCTGTCCCGCTGCAATATACTCTCTGACCAGTATTGTTATTCCCCCACCTCTTCCAGCCCCTCCTCTATCTCGCCTAAAACACTTATACCCCGGAATATTCAGCTGCCAGTCCTGTCCTTCTTTTAACCAAGTCTCTGTCACTGCAACCACATCCAGGTTCCGCTCCTGTATTAAAGCTTTAAGTTCATCTGCCTTGCCTATTCGCTCCTTGCATTTAAGCAGATGTACTCCAGACCTCCAGGCCCACTCAGTTCATCCTCCCCGAGACTGCTTTTCCTCTTAGGTAGACTTGTCTTGGCCTTATTCCCACCCCCCGGTCTCTGCACTTGCTGACATGTTCTGATTCCCACCCCTGGAGAATTCTTTACAGTTCTGGTGTCCTTATCTGAGGAACGGTGTCCTTCCTACAGAGGGAGCAAAACGAAGGTTAACCAGGCTGATTCCTGGGATGTCAGATCTGTCGTACGAGGAGAGATTAAGTCAGATAGGATTATGTTCAATGGAAATGAGAAGAGTGAGAGGGAACGTCGTAGAAACGTACAAAATTCTAACAGTATTAGACGGTGCAGATTCGTAAACAATGTTCCCGATGGCGGGGGAATACAGAGCAGGAGTCAACGTTTGAGGAAAGGGAGTAAATGTTATTGGACTGAGGTGGGGAGAAATACATTGGTAAATTTCATTTAGTGTGTTGATATGTGTAGGGGAGTTAGTGGGTAAGTACAATCAGTTACAGACTAAGCCCTGGATAAGATGCTTTGCCGGAGAATCAGCTCTGACTCGATGGGACTAATTGGCCTCTTCATCCTCTGCAGGATTGTATGAATGCATGTAGCAGCTTGGCACATCCCCAACAGTGTTAATATTCTGGGGAAATCACACAGATGAGGACCGATAAAGTTCAGAATAATTCCAAACAGCGCCCCTGACGGATATTTGGAAGAGTTCCCCTGAAGAATAGTTGTTCTGGAGAGAGAACAACTTCAGAAAGAAGATAAAGGTCATGAATTATTCGACCAAAAAATCTGTGTGCTGTCCTGTGCAAAATTCATGACTGATCTCAACTCTATTTTGGAAATCAGCCAGACATTTTCACAGTTGGATAGTCAGTGACGTCATATGTTTCCACAAAATGTTCAGCGTCTGACAAAGGCCTGTATCAGGGATAGAGACGTGAAGAATCCTCGCTCATGAGAATTTCCCTTCTCTTTCCATTCTGAAGATGACTACCTTTGATTTAAATAAATGATTTGTCGTCATGAATCAATGACCAACACCCCTTCCAGCATGAAGAGCTGGCCAGTGTTTGACAAGGAAAGGGAAAAGAGGAAAAGGAAAGGTGGCAGGCAATATTTCACTTCGGGATGACTGCAGAAGAGGGAAAAGCATGGGTAGAGTTCGAGCGGCACCCTGTGGTCAGGGCGAGAAATTACATCAACCACAGCGACTTTTACGTACTAAACCATGTTAAATAAAGATTTCGCCACTCAACATTCTTGGCATAATCTTAGTGACTTTGGTGTATTTGCAATATGGATTCCTTGCTCCGCGATCTCAAGAAATACTCCAAACATGGCAATAAATCCCAACAATGTAATGACTTTCCAAACTGCTTGGGTACCTTCTGGTAAACGTATGTCCTGCACAAGAACATCCAAGCTATCTGAATCATAAAATCATAGAATCCCGACAATGCATTTGGCTCACTGAGCCTGCACCAGCAACGATCTCCGCCAGACCCATTTCCCGCAATCCGAGGTATTTACCCTTCTAATCTTCCTGACTCTAAGGGGCAATTCAGCAGGGCAAATCAATCTTACCTGTCCATCTTTGGACACTAAGGGGCAAATAAGAATGGCCAATCCACATTACCAGCACATTTTTGGGGTGTAGGAGGAAACAGAAGCTCTGCTGAAAACCCACGCAGACATGGGGAGAAGGTGCAAACTCCACACAGATGGTCACCCAAAGATGTATTTAAACCACTGTCCCTGGGGCGGTGAGGCAGCAGTGCTGACCACTGTGTCACCGTGCCGCTCATACTGGAATATCAGAATGTCCCAATCCTTCAAGCTTTAAAAATACCCTGATTCTCGGACCTTTCCACTTGAGTGGTCGGTTTTGCATTTTTCAATATTATATACCACCTGCCATTTAATTAATCTATTAATTGGGGTTAGAGTTTGAACGAAAAGTGAAAGCAGATGTCCTCAACCCTGTAACAACAGATGTGGGGAGTATATTAGGATCTGCTGTCATACCTAATATGAGCAAATAACTCACCAAAATGAACTGAGTAGAGAGTGCAACGATAGTTTCATTAAAGTGGAATCTTGCCTGATGAATATAATTGAAAATTCCTAGGAGTTTACTAACCAGTGAGAGAATAAATTATCTCTGAATGCTAAGTACATGACTCTTCCACAAGATGGTCTCTAGCCGATTATTGTCAAACTCCACACTGCATGGAATTAGAACTATAATATTGTGGTTGCCATTTGATTGAGAGGTTGAAAACAAAGAGTGAAGGCAAAAAGATTGCCAATTTGTGGGGAGTGCCCTTCACCAGAGATGATTTGAGGCATGGTTGTTCTTTGACTATATTTAATAATGGTTCCGTTGAAAGATTTGGGAGTTGTGTATTTCTGATTTTGTGTAATCAGTTCAGAGGTGACGTGAACACGTGGAGGGGGGTAAGTTCCAAACGGACTCACCATACTCTAGCGCATATTCGGGTACACTGAGGGAGAATTTTACACGGCCAATTCACCGAATCTGCACATCTTTCGATTGTTGGAGGGAACCGGAGAACCCGGAGGAAACACACACAGACACAAAGAGAACGTGCAAACTCCACAGAGGCAGTGACCCAAGTGGGGAATCACGCCTGGATTCTTGACACTGTGAGGCAGCAGTGCTAAATCTTGGCCCAGAATTCAAGCGAACTAAAATCATCGGGAATATTTTATTGAGATTGCTGAATGACTAACGCTTCAGTCAATCGCATCAAAAGTTTCCTTTCCTCGTTTCTGATGGCGCTCGTGCCAAGCTTGCAATATGAATTTGCCCAAAGGTGGCGCTCTATCTCTTCAGCGCAAATGTCTCTGCTTTGTGATCCAACGAGGGGCATACACTCGTTGTACACTCGTACAAGGGCTGCTCTTGGATGTTCGAGAATAGCCTAGTATTTCATGTCGTTAGTGTACGCTTAAACTGGATCAGGTGCTGGGCAACACGACAGCTCAGTGATTATCACTGTTTCCTGTGCAGACACATGGATTTGGGCCGGTGTCTGGGAGTTTGCGCATTCTCCCCGTGCTTGCGTGGGTTTTCTCCGGGTGCTCCGGTTTCCTCCCACACCCCAAAGATGTGCTATTAGGCTGATTGGAGGTAATAAATTGTCCCTAAATTAGTTTACCCTCAATGTGGAATGCCATAATCAGAGATAAGGGTCATGGGTGGAGGGGGGACTGGTAATGTGAAAATGGCGGCACGGGCTCGTTGGGCCGAAGGGCCTGTGTCCCGGGCTATTTTTGTTCCCTTTTCTTTGTTCAATCCCTGTGGGAATATTGTCATGTATTTTTCGTTCAGAGGTGGTCAACAGAAATAATTTCAAACTGATATTCGAAGCACAGAGTGATATTTAACGGGGGAGTGAGGGATTCACATCAAACTGATTTTGTGTTTTCAACATCACAGTTCCCTGGAAATCGCTGAACCTTCTGTCGTTCTTGCGTGGGAAACTGCTTAAGATCATCGAACCCAAATATTTGAAAGTGAAAATGCAATTTATCAGGGCGTTGCGAAGCTTCATTGCTCCTGAAGTGATTTAAAGTCACTCAGTAACACCTCAATCCACCAAGCTCTCTGATCTGGAACTGGTGAATTGAAAAGGGAATTTAAAAAAAACATGTTCGGTGCTGGCCGACAGAACAGATGTTATTGTCGGGAGAAGAACCAAAGAATTACAGGCAATAGACCCTAACACTTTTGGTAAGGAAACTGGAGGGAAAAATATGAGAGGGACGGAACTAATTTCCATTTGAGGAGGCAAGGATTAATATAGGATTCTCAGCATGTTTTTTTTCTCAAAGGGAAATCATGCCACACGATTTCTACTGTTCAAGGAGGTGACCAGGGAAGTAGTTGCGGGCAGTAAACTTGATCTACTCTACATGGACTTCCTTAAGGATTTTGAGCAGGCCCACATGGGAGGCTGACGAAGAAGATAGGAGCTCATGGAACACTGTCAATTTTTCAATTGGCTTCGTCATAGGGTAAGTTCTTCGCCTGGATAGAAGACTGACTGACTGGCAGAAGGCAGAGAGTGAGGAGGAAGGGGGCTTTTTCGGAGTGGCAGCCGGTGACTAATGGTGTGCCTCAGAGCACCACAAATTTTCACAATTTCCATTAACGATTTAGAAGAAGGAACTGAAGGCACTGTTGCTAAGTTTGCAGAGGATACAAAGATATATAGAGGGGCAGGTAGTATTGAGGGAGCGGGGGGAGCGGGGAGCTGCTGAGTGACGTGGATGGGTTAGGAGAGTGGCCAAAGAAGCGGTGATTGGAATACAATGTGGCAAAATTTTCCGGTTTACTCTTTGGAAGGAGGAATGGAGGCATAGACTATTTTCTAAATGTGGAAATGCTTCAGAAATCAGAAAAAAAACAAAGGGCCTTCAGAGTCCTTGTTCAAGATTTTCTTCGGGTTAACGTGCAGGTTCAGTTAGTAGTCAGGAAGGCAAATAAATTGTTAGTATTGATGTCGAATGGGATAGAATACAAGATCAGAGATGCACTTCTGAGGCTGTATATGGCTCTGGTCAGACCACATTTGGAGTATTGTGAGCAGTGTTGGCCCCATATTTAAGGGAGGATGTGCTGGTCTTGGAAAGGCTCCAGAGGAGATTCACACGAATTACCCCTTGGAATAAAGAGCTTGTCAGTTGAAGGAATGTTGGGAACTCTCGGCGTGAGCTCAATGGAGTTCAGAAGGATGAGGGAAGATCTTTTTGAAACTTAGAGGATATTGGGAGGCCGGGGTAGAGTTGATGTGGAGAGGATGTTTCCACTCGGAGGAAAGCTAGAACCAGAGGACTGAAGGGACCTCAGGCTAAAGGCCCAATACTTTAGATCAGAGATGATGGGTAATTTCTTCAGCCGGAGACTGGAGAATCTGCGGAACTATTTGCCGCAGAAGGATGTGGAGATCAGGTCGTTGAGTTCCTTTAAGACAGAAATAGATTGGTTCTTGGTGAATAAGGGGATCAGGAGTTATGGGGAAAAGGCAGGAGAATGGGGATGAAACAAGGTTGAATGGCGGAGCAGCCTCGATGGGCCGAGTGGCCTAATTCTGCTCCCATGCCGTATGGACTTATAGCTTTCCCCCCTTCGCAATGGGCTCAATAACCAAGGGGCTTGAATCTATTTGAACTCCAGACATCAACACAAACTACTGACTCTCCAGAGGGAGCATAAAGCTTCACTGCCAAAAACCAATCTATCGAAATCTCACCTGGAAGGCAAACACAGCTTCCCTCGTAAAAACAACACGAAACGATACTCAGTATTGCAGGCAAAATCTCAGTGTGTTGTGTTTTTGCAGTACGCATTTGTTCCATCAACCACAGTAATAAATCCCAAAAAATAAATGAAATTGCTTCCCAAATTGTTTGGGATACCACCTGGTAAATGGTCAAATTTCCTTGCACATATTCATATATCAAAGTTGCATAAGACGCAAATCACAGAAGGGGGTCGTTCGGCCCATCAGCTCGGTACTGTAGTGAGTAGTCCATACATGTCTCATCATAATGCCACTTCCTATCACCCCATTAACGCATCCTTTTTTTCTCCCTGGTGCCTCCCCTCTGTTTTTACATTAAATTCATTTGTGACCTGCGCAAAGATATTTTGGCCTTGGAGGGAGTGCAGAGAAGGTTTACTAGGCTGATACCGGAGTTGAGGGGGTTGAGCTATGAGGAGAGGCTGAATAAACTAGGCTTGTACTCGTTAGAGTTTAGAAGAATGAGGGGAGATCTCATTGAGACGTATAAGGTGATGAATGGGATGGATAGGATAGAGGTGGAGAGACTCTTCCCGCTCAAAAAAGACAGTAGGACTAGGGGACACAGCCTCAAGATAAAGGGGGGGGGCGCGGTTTAGAACGGAGTTGAGGAGGAACTTCTTCACTCAAAGGGTGGTGAATCTCTGGAATTCTCTGCACGTTGAAGTGGTGGAGGCTGCCTCGCTAAATATTTTTAAGACGCGGGTTGATGGGTTTTTGATAAGAGAGGGGATTAAGGGTTATGGGGAGAGGGCGGGAAAGTGGAACTGACCCACGACAGATCAGCCATGATCTTATTGAATGGCGGGGCAGGCTCGAAGGGCTGGATGGCCTACTCCTGCTCCTATTTCTTATGTTCTTATGTTTATCTCAGCCATTCCCTATTCTAGTGTGTTCCAAATTCTTCCACTTCTTCCGTCGGTAAAATGATAGAAAATTCTGAAACCACCTACCGGCAGTCTCTAAAACAGCATCTCCCCTGCTTGCCTGCCAACTGTGTTTTGGATGGACCTGCCATATATTAAGCTGATCTCTCTGTGCACCCGAGCCATAACTGGAGATCTATATTCTGCACCCTTTCATTTCCTTCTCCTCTATGTACTCTATGAACGGCTAATTTTGTCCATATAACACATAAGAAAAGCACGTTACAATGCATACCAATACACGTGACAATAATGAATGAACTGAAATCATTGATCACAGAACATAGATGATAGAATCCCGACAGCGCAAAAGGAGGCCATTTGGCACATCGAGTCCGCACCGAACACAATCCCATCCAGGCCCGATCCCCATGTATTTACTGTGGCAAGTCTGCCTGTCAACAGGGACAATTTAACATGGTCAATCCGTCTAACCCTCACATCCTTGGACTGTGGCAAGAAAGCGGTGCAGGTGGAGGAAACCCACACAGACACAGGGAGAATGTAGAAACTCCACACAGACAGTGACACCTGCTGGGAATCGAACCCAGGTCACTGCAGCTGCGAGACAACAGTCATAACCACCCTGACACCGCGCCACCCCCACCGTGCCACCGCCAATAACTGTGACAAAATCAAACCAAATCATAAAAACTCGAACAGCGTAGAACAAAGCATTGGGCTCATCGAGTCTGCACCGACCAGAGTCCCACCCATATATTACAAACTAATCCCTCTAAGCTGCACAACCCAGGATACTAAGGGGTAATTTACCATGGCCAATTAACATAACCCGAACATCTTTGGACTGTGGGAGGAAACCAGAGCACCAGGAGGAAACCCATGGAGACACAGGGAGAACGTGCACACAGACTGTGACCCGAGCCGGGAATCGAACCCAAGTCGCTAGAGCTGTGAAGTCGCAGTGCAAACCACTGTGCTACCGTGCCACCCTCGGCGTCTCGATGAATGTTTGATTTTGCTTTTCCTGTATAGCGTGCAAGAAACAATATTATTCACCGTTTCCGAATACATGTGACCATAATAAATCAAATACATTCAAATTAAATCAGACCATATGTCCCCCAATCTCTGAATTCGCCACTGCATTTATTGGCCGCTATCTTAAACAGGTGACCAATTCATTTGAAATAGTACATGTGTCCTATCAACAATTTCATACTTGGAACGTCTATTTCCTGTCAAGCCTCAATCTTCACTCGTTTTACAGAAAAGAGCTTCAGCCTATTCAATATTCCCTGATAGTTAGGAGCTATCAGTTCTGCTATAACACTTGTGAAGTATTTAGAGTAACGTTCCTGTTGTTTCTTTCACCTCAGCAGATTTTGAAGAACCGTGCTTTGCTCTCCAAGTCTGGCCTAACTGCTCTGAGTAGATGCCTGTGATATTTTGCAAAACATGCTGAGTGTGTGCCAACACTTTGACAGTTAGTAAACAGGAAAACGACAGAGAGCTGTCTGTCTCTGTGCATTTTTTCAACCACAACCGTGTATTTATTAATATACACAGAGCGGAAATTTCACACCTCCCTCACGCAGAGAGAACAAGAGCGAGTTTTCAGTGAGATTCGGATCGGGGGCTCAGAGTCTCGCCGTCTGGATCAAGGACAATGAGTTTCCTCGGTATCTGTGCATTGTTCCATCTCTTCCAGGGTGAGATATCCTCATTATATTCAGATAGAGTGGAGAAGAATTTACATTGGCTAATTAACAACGAGCAGTTCCCAATGCCAGTTTGGTCAGTAACCACAAAAAACAGGTGGGAGATGATCCGTAATTGTAAGGAGGGGGGACCGAACGTGTTTTTTTTAATGCAGCGAGTTGTTATGATCTGGACGGTGCTGCCTGAAAGGGCGGCGGAAGCAGATTCAATAGAAACTTTCAAAAGGGGGGAATTGGAGAAATGAGGGGCCAGGATTAGCTGTGATATTCGTGGGAAAGAAGAGGGCGAGTGACCAACTGGAAAAGTCTTTCAAAGCTCCAACACTGACACGAAGGCCCGAATGGTCTCCCTCCCAGATATACAGAACTGTGAGATGAAACTCAGCATGCAAGATTTACATAACAACAAATGTATTAAAGTTTTATGTTTATCTATTAGTGTCGCAAGTAGGTTGACATTAACTCTGCAACACAGTGGAAAATGTAATGTATCTATCAATGAATTGAATGGAAATGAAAACGAATTGTCATCAAGTAAGTGAGTTGGTTTCATTTACACCATTGGGGAGCGGTTTGGGTGTTGTTGTCAGTTAACTGACATTATAAACACTTGAAGAAAAGTCAAGCGCCAAAAGTTAGCAGAGAGAAAAAAAAAGCAACAAGTGTTGGGTGAGAGAAAATATCAGTGAATTCTGAAGTACTTCAATTTATTTCATCCTCACTGGTCCCATGTGTCCATTCCGATGATTACATTGGATTTTCTGGTGAATAGACTCGGATTGCGCACTGGAGAAAACAGCGCAACCAACACAATAATCAGCGCGATTTTAAGTGTTCCTGAGCTGCGCACCTCGTATTTTTTGTCGTTGTTTCTCGATTTGCCCCTTTATTGGCATTTGTTTGAACAGGGCTGTTTTCAGGCAGGACAACTTATGATGACTCTTGTTCTTTCTCTCTCTCCTTCCCAGTCACAGTGTCTCATTCTATCTTGTCCCAGTCTCCACCGGTTGAGACACTTCCAGAGGGGAGCCGTGTTAAGCTGAGCTGCCACATCCAGGGTTCAGGAGGTCCTGCAGCCTATTGGTACAGGCAATCGAAGCGAAACCAAATAAAATTAGTTCCCAGAAATGACAAGTACATCGATGATTACAAGACCTTGGCAAGTACGATAATGGTGATTATTTATTCACTGTTGATTACGGATACCCGGAGAAATGATTCTGGGATCTATTACTGTGCAATCCGCGATCAAGAAAAGAGATCACTGGTATTCGGAAAAGGATCCAATTTAGTAATTACAGGTAAATTTTATCATTCTTCCATTTCAAGAACAATTAAAACGCGTCCTGTTCTATCTGTTAATGGGCTCTCTCTGTTTTGCCGGATTTAGCAGATTCCCCCACCATATTCCTCCTCACCCCGCCGCGGCATCAGATTCCCGCCATGGAGAGGGTCCCCTTGTTGTGTTTGGTCAGAGGATTGTCTCCCGATTCCATTTCCGTCCGCTGGAAGGTTTCCGGACGGGATACCGCGGGACTGACAGATTCGGGGGCAATAGAACCGGACGGCACCTACACCATCAGCAGTTCCATCAGTCTCCCGGCGGAAGCTTGGAGAAGCGGCGCTCGCTGTACTTGCGCCGTTGAGGTCAACTCCAGTGAAAGTATTCTCAGTGACAGTGTCTCATCTCAGAGAGGTAGCTCTTCACAATGACCTCTTAAAATACATATATGTAATGCTAATTTCAGACTTTACGCAGAGCTGTCTAATTTTATAACATGTCTCTTCTCCCATGTGTGTCCACGTAAATCCAAAACAGCTTTGACTATCACAGATCTCTCATTCGGTTAGAGTTCAGTCTGCTGAAAATTTAATCTGCCCTCTACCAGAGAGCTGTCCATGTTCAGGACTGAGAGAGTTACTTCTGGCACAGATGGATGTAGAGATATAGGGAAATCACCGGAAGGTAACGTTAAATTAGCCATTTTGTTATAAAATGCCGGAGAAGCATCGAAAAGTGCACTGGCTTCTCCCGGCTCCCATTTCCTCTTTCCATGGGGCGGCATGATAGCACAGTGGGTTAGCACTGCTGCTTTATAGCTCCAGGGACCTGGGTTCGATCCCCTGCTCGGGTCACTGTCTGTTTGGAGTTCCCACACTCTCCTCGCGTCTGTGCAGGTTTACTCCGGGTGCTCCGATTTCCTCCCGCCGTCCAAAGATGTGCGGGTTAGAACATAGAACATTACAGCGCAGTACAGGCCCTTCGGCCCTCGATGTTGCACCGAACAGTGGAGGCAGTCTAAGGACCCTCTAACCTAAAATATTATGTTATCCATATGCCTCTCCACTGCCCATTTGAACGCCCTTAAAGTTGGCTAGTCCACAACTGCTGCAGGCAGGGCATTCCACGCCCTTACTACCCTCTGAGTAAAGAACCTACCTCTGACATCCGTCCTATAATTACCACCACTCAATTTAAATCTATGTTCCCTCGTGTTAGCTATCACCATCCGAGGGAAAAGGCTCCCACTATCCACCCTATCTAACCCTCTGATCATTTTGTATGGTTTGGTTGATTGGCCGTGCTAAAATTGCCACTTCGTGTCCTGGGATGTGTAGGTTAGAGGGATTAGCGGGTTAATGTGTCGGGACATGGGGGTAGGGCCTGGGTGGGATTATGGTCGGCACAGACTTGATGGGTCGAAGGGCCTCTTTCCTCACTGGAGGGTTCTAGATTCTATGTGTTTGGGCTCCACCGTTCTGATATGGTTTGATTTATTATTTTCACACCTAATGGGACACAGTGAAAAGTTTTGATCCCTGCATATTACAAAGACAGAGCATACCATTGATAGAGTACATGGATTTGATTTACTTTGATTATTGTCATATGTATTTGGGATGCAGCGAAAAACACATTTTCTTGCGCTGTCCAGACCAAACATAACGCTCTTAGAGTAAACAGATTTGATCTATTATTGTCATGTCTTCAGATACAGTGAAAAGCATTATTTCATCTCGAAAAAGAACACGTCATCATGGGGTACACAGACTTGATTTAATTTGATTTTGTTATTGTCACATTTATTGGGATACATTGAAAAGTACATTTCCCCGTAACACACAAAACAGCATACCGTTCATAGAGTTCTTCGATTTGATTTATTGCACTCACATATACTGGGCGAGAGTGAAAGGTATTGCTTCTTGCGCGGTACACAGGCAGAACATACCATTTACATAGTACATGTGGGAGAAAGAAAGGGACAGCTGCATTTTGTAATACTACTGCAGCGTAGAATACTACAGTGGGAAATGAAGATTACTCGGAAGTATAAGAGAATTAGAATTAAGTTTTATAAGAATAGCACAAAAGTCATTGACTTAATGGGTATACTGGGGATAGCTGGCAAGAAACAGCCATGCCCCGGCGCCATCTTGAATAGGGTTGGGAGTCAGTGGCCCGTGTCGCCGTGGGTTGAAATGAAATGTGTGATTACATTTCCATCGTATAACGTTATCACATCATTCCTACATGCAATGATATCTATGTAACAAAGTGAAAGATATCAATTCAGGAAAGCAGTTAGGAATACAAAGAACAAAAAACAACACAGCACAAGAAACAGGCCCTTCGGCCCAACAAGCCCGCGCCACCATTTTAACTCTGAGTGATTGCCTCATTCCAATCCTTCTTCGACCTATGACTTTTGCCTACGCCTCTTGGACTCCACAATAAAGGTGTGCAAATTTAGAGAATTATATGTACGACAGATTAAGGGAGGTCTAATTTAGGGATAATTTCTTAACATCAATCAGCCTAAAAGCACGTTTTGGGGGTGTGGGAGCACCCGGAGAAAACCGATGCCAACACGAGGAGAATGCGCAAACTCCACATTGACAGTGACCCGAGCCAGGGCCAGATCCCTGGCGCTGTGAAGCAGCAGTGCTAACCATTGTGCCACCATGCCGCCCACTGCAAAGGCTCTATATTTAGTGATACTGAATCTTTGCCAACATTTGGATATAACTTGCCCGTTTGTCTCTCTTTCCGTTGCCCTTTGCGTTGTCTTTCTCTCAAGCTAAAACTGCATAAGAAAATAAATAAACTTAAACAGGTGTTATATCCTGCAAATCCTGGCCAAGAAATATTTGAGAGAAAGGATACTCATTGTTAAAGTGTGGAAAATGTCAAAATGTACCATTGGAATAAGTCGTGGTTTTGAACTGTGTTTAACAGGATATTACATACAGAGAGATGAACTTTGAAAATGGCTCAGTTACTCACCTTTCATTCCCGGCTCCCTCCGCTCGCTCTCCTGAAACAAGGCACTGTGATCAGTAATTTAAACCTTCGAGGGGAGTCACATTGGATGAACAGTAATGATATTCCTACTGAACATTATTCCTCACCTGATCTCCCTCTCTTCCAAATACAAATGGAGAGAAGGACAAAAAGGATAATCGGGATCACCAGGATAATTACGGCAATGGAAAGTTCCAGATTGCACCATCCTATAGAGAGAAAACTATTAGAAATTGCTGCTGGGTCAAATAAATCTTTCCGCGTTGCTGGGACGGGAAGCTGAACGCAGACACTCTAACCATTGCCTCTCGACATTGTGTTATATCCATAACTGAATCACCATTGGCATTTTTTTCAGATTATCATTGATCAAAACTCAACTGGAATCCCCACTTAAACAGAATGTCTAACAAAGCAGGTCAGAGCCTGGGAATCCTGTGGAGAATAACTCACCTCCTGACTCCCCGAAGCCTGTTCATCATCTATAAAGCACAAGTCAGAAGTGTGATGGATTACCCCCCGCTTGCCTGTTTGGTTGCAACTCCAACAACTCGTAAGAAGCTTCACATTATCAAGGGCAAAACAACCCGCTCGATTGGCAACACATTCACTCCTTCCACCAGCCCTACGCTCAGAATCAGCAGTGTGTTTGCACTCACTGTAGCAACTCATCAAAAATCCTTAGACAGCACCTTCCAAACCCACGAACACTTGCATCTTGAAGGACATGGGCAGCAGATACATGGAAACACCACCACCTGCATTTTCTTCTCCAAACCACTCAATATCCTGACTTGGAAAAATATTGTCATTCTGTCGCAGTTCTTGGGTCAAAATCCTAGAATTCCATGCCTAATGTCATTGTGGGTCTACCTACAGCTCGTAGACTGCCCCACATTTTTGAAATAGCTATTGAAATCCTGCCAGTCTATCTATCTTTCCTTCACAGTTTTGTGCATTTCTCACTCCCGAGTCCAAATCCAATTCCAGTTGTGAGATCTATTGTTATAGATGTTTCCGTTGGCCATTCAGATGCGCTCTTAATCACAAGATCAAACAGTAATCATAATCGAAAAATGCAATTTATGCGTTGCTTTTGATCTTGATTTTAATGCGATTGGATTCCAGGTATTAGGAATTTATGATAAAACAGTTGCCAAACGGAAACTAGAGATTCTGGAGTGAGATTATGGAAAATTCAACTAATGCCTCAGGGAAAAAACAATCGAAAATTCTTTCAATTCTTCTGTTTCTTGATTGCAAAGCTCATCCAGCGTCGGACTGACCTCAACTGAGTTTGAAAATCCAATGTCTGAAATGGGCGGTGGACGCACATTCAATAAAAGAACTTTCATCCGGGAAAACAGACTCTGCCTTGAAGGGGAGAAGTGACCGGATTCCGGGCGGCACAGTGCTTACCCCTGCTGCCTCACATTGCCAGAGAACCTGGTTTGATTCCCGGCTTGGATCACTGTCTGTGCAGAGTCGGCGCGTTCTCCCAGATCGGTGCTCGCCTCCTCCAGGCGTTCCAGTTTCCTCCAATTCTCGGAAGCCGAGCTGGTTGGCGGAATTGGACATGCTGAATTCTTCTTCAGTGCACTCCAAGAGGCGCAGGAGTGTGGCGAATAGGGGATTTCCACAGCAATTTCATTGCAGTGTTAATGTAAGCATATCTGTGACACTAATAAATAATGCAGGTAACATTGGAGCTCTCTCCTGTGTACCTAACAGACGTCAGTTTCTGAATAGTTGGAACATTGACGCAACTGATTACAAGTTGAATTCAAACCATCATTGTGGAGATTAAAAACTCACCTGTCCCAGTTTCTGCTGCGTTGGGGAAGGACACACTTTGCGTCCAATATTTGCCTGGAATCCCCAGTTGAACAATGCAAGTACCGACACCGACACTTCTCCAGACTTGCCCCGACACCATGACACGACTTCTGATGCTGTAGGTCCCGTCCTCCTTCATTATCCCGGGATCACTCGATCCCTCAGTGACCAGGCCAGAAATATTCCAGAAAATAGCAATCTGGTTTGAAGAAACTCCACTGACCAAACACATTAAGGGCACATGATCATTCACATCCGGCTTACCCGGCGGGACAAATACCTGCACAGCCGTCTTGTTGGTGGAACTGTCTCGACAGAAATTAGGAAACAGTTAACGATTATTTTACACACAAAAAAGGATCATGCCTATATTGATTGGCTGGTATATTGGGCAGATATGTGGCAAATGGAGTTTAATCCTGATAAATGTGAGGTGATGCACTTTAGCAGAAATAATGTAGGGGGGAGTTATATGATAAAGGGTACGCCTATAAAGAGTATAGAAACCCAGCGGGACCTGCGGGTGCAAGTGCACAAGTCTTTGAAGGTGGCAGTACAAGTGGAGAAGGCTGTGTAGAACGTTAATGGTGTGTTAGCCTTTATTGGAAGGAGTATAGCATATAAGAGCTGGAGTCTAATGTTGCAGTTGTATAGAACGTTGGTTAGTCCGCATTTGGAGTGCTGCGTCCAGTTCTGGTCGCCTTACTACCGGAGGGACGTGGAGGCTCTGGAGAGAGTGCAGAGGAGGTTTACCAGGATGTTGCCAGCTATGGAAGGACTGGGTTATGAGGAACGATTGAGCAAATTGTGGCTGTTTTCCCTTGAAAGAAGGCGACTGAGGGGGGGATCGAATAGAGGTATATAAGATTATGAAGGGTACAGATAGAGTAAACAGAGGGAAGCTATTTCCCATGTTAGAGACACACAGTACGAGGGGCCAGGGTTTAGGGTGAGGGGGGAGGGGTTTAACACGGATATTGGAGGGAGGTTTTTCACACAGAGGGTAGTGGGGGTATGGAATGCTCTGCCAAGTAAGGTGGTGGAGGCAGGGACGCTGGAGTTGTTTAAGAGTCACTTAGACAGGCACATGAGTGGGCTGGAGACGGGAGGATATAGGAGATTGTTTTAAATAAGGTTCATTAGCATTGGGACGTCCCTGGTCATGTAAAAGGATTTTGAATGATACGAATGTTTTTCTCTTTTAGTTCACAGGTTTTACGTCGGTCCGCCTTGTTGTCCAACGAGGGGCATACACGCGATGGGTCGTACTTGGGCTGCTCTTGGTTCTTCGACATTGGCCTTGTGCTTCATGTCGTTAGTGTGCGCTTAAACTGGACCAGATGCTGGGCAAGACGACAGCTCAGTGACTATCACTGATTGCTGTGCAGACACATGGATTTGGGCCGGTGTCTGTGGGAGTTTGTACATTCTGCCCCTGCTTGCGTGGGCTTTCTCCGGGTAGTCCGGTTTCCTCCCACACACCAAAGATGTGCTATTAGGCTGATTGGCAGTAATAAATTGTCCCTAAATTAGTTTCCCCCAGTGTGGATGGCCATAAAACAATAGATAAGTGTCAGGGGTGGGGGGTGGGGGGGGGCGGCGGTGACTGGTAGTGTTAAAATAGCGGCGCGGGCTCGTTGGGCCGAAGTGCCTGTTTCCCCGGCTCTTTTGTTCTTTGTTCTTTGTTTACATGTTTTGCTTAGTTTCATCTGCGCTGTTTAAAATATAGATACCTACATGCGTGATTTGCTCCCATTGGAAAAACTTTCTCGAATCATTAGTTGCATCTTTTCTGTTAACCCACTGTTCCCATCGCCTGCAGCATTCCCTGGGCTTGGAAAACCTCCAACGCGTCCTGCAGTGCAACTGAATGATCGATCCAAACTGAGACGAGTGAACAAGAAACACTTAATGTCCGCTGGAGTCATACACTTAATCTTGTTCCTATTTGATAATGAGAGAATCTCCGTGTTCTGTATCTGGACATCGTGTTTGCAAACATTGAAAACACCCTTACGCGATTCCCTAGTACACCTTACTCCTCAGGGGAAAAAATGCAGTCATGCTGTATAAATATTCTGTCGACAACATTGCCTCAATATTTATTCCTGGAGTATCGAGCAATGAACACGATTTAAAGAGATTCGACGCCTGTTTAGATGTCTGTAAGGTTCCGAATGTCTGAAAACGCGATTTAGAACAAAGAACAACACAGCACAGGAAACAGGCCCTTCGGCCCTACAAGCCGGCGCCGCACATTTTAACACTCAGTGAGTGCCTCATTCCAATCTTTCTTCTACCTACGACTTTTGCCTACATCTCTTGGATTCCACAATAAAGGGGTGCAAATTTAATGAACAACAAGGCTGCAAATGTTTGCTTGGGTCAGAACATGAACGGGTCCAGTTCGATAGTTATATGCATCCAGCATGAAAACATTTGCATCCTTTTGAATATATCTTCATTCATTACTTTTTTTTTGCAGGAAACAGAATGTAATAATGTGTTTGGGGTGAATTCAACGCAATTTTCTGCTATCCGCTGACGGGGGCGAGGTATAATTCGGATGTTAGAGGGAGGTTTTTCACACAGAGGGTAGTGGGGGTGTGGAATGCTCTGCCAAGCAAGGTGGTGGAGGCAAACACGTTGGAGTTGTTTAAGAGTCACTTAGACAGGCACATGAGCGGGATGGAGATAGAGGGATGTAGAAGACTATTTTAAATCAGGTTCATGGGCCTTGGGACGTCCCTGGGAATGTATAAGGACGTGGATGATACTGATGTTTTTGGAGCAGAACGTCCAGGTGGATATATTGGTGAATGTTTCCCGTGAACGATTCTGATCAGCTGCAAATTATTCATTTTTTCACCATGAAATTCTATTTTTAACGGAAGTAAGCATTGGCTGAACTTTCTACCTGACTCACTACCTCAGTGGTTCCACCCCTGCAAATGAGCGACACTAATAGAGGACTGGTGAAGACACAGACCTGCAACGAGATGCTGCAACATTCAGGGTGATAGAAAGTTGCCGGGCTGCGGTCACACAGGGAACCGGAAGACCTGGTGAACATGTACATTTTGCAGACACAGCGTGCTGCGGTGAGAATTGCGCAGTAAAAATATCAGAGCAGGGTGACTTGTTGTTGAGCATTTCCTGTTTATCGATGTAGAGGCCGCGCAGAGCTCAGTCTATAACGAGAAACACCTACGAGCTTGTGCTAAACACGTGATCAGACTGATCTAAACTGTGTTGAACAGAAAATGTGGCTGAATTCAGCAACATGACAGTTTGTCAAATTCAAAGAACAAAGAACAACTAAACGGGGGACTGAGCAAATTGCACACTCTTGGACTGTGTCAGCTGAGGGCTGGATGGGCTAGGGTCGTTTACCTTCGAGCAGAGAAGGTTGAGGGAGGAACTGATGGATGGTTAAAAAAAATATGAGCGGCATAGATAGGATGGATAGGAAGGAACTTTTCACCAGAGCAGAGGGCTCAATACCCAGCCTGGGACATTGATTTAAACTAAAGAACATGTGGTTTACAGCAGATGCGATTAAAAAAAGGTTTCCACAAAGAACATAGAACATTACAGCGCAGTACAGGCCCTTCGGCCCTCGATGTTGCGCCGACCAGTGGAACCAATCTAATGACCCTCTAACCCAGACTATTCCAATGTTATCTATACGCCTATCCATTGACCATTTTCCGCATTAAACTCTATCTGCCACCTCTCGGCCCAGGTCTGCAGCTTATCTTTGTCCCGCTGCAAACTGTAACATCCATCCTCACTGCCTGCAACTCCTCTGACCTTGGTGTCGTCAGCAAATTTACTAATCCATCCTTCTACACCCTCATCTAGATCATTTATAAAAATGACAAGCAACAGTGGCCCCGAAACAGATCCCTGAGGTATACCACTTGTAACTGATCTCCAGGTTAAATATTTCCCGTCAACCACCACCCTCTGTCTTCTATCAGCTAGCCAATGCCTGATCCAAACTGCTAAATCAGAGGGTAATAGGAATGTGGAAGTCATTGCCTGAGAGGATGGTAAAGGTGGGAACGGTCACAATATTTAAGAAGTATTGAGATGAACACTTTATACGTCTGAGTATGGAAGAGTAGGGAGTTTGTGGCATTTGAGTTTTTTAGGTTAATAGTCTCACGAAAATACCACTTTCGATAAATCAGGTCAGAGCTGGCGAGGAAATGACAAGGATTGAGAAGATGATCCAGATGCTGCAGATCACAAATCGAAATTCGTTATTTCTTCCGTAACATTGCACTCATCCTATTGTTTTGAAATGTATGGTTTATGTTAAATACAAACACAAACTCATTGTGTAAAATTATGATGAAAACATTGGAAATTCAATGCATTGCAATCTGGGCCCATCTGTCATTGAATTCCAAATCGATAAATCATCAAACCTCTCACACCTGAAGCATTGACAAACATCTGAATTCTGGACGGATTGTGTCAGTTCAACAGAAATCGCAGCATCACAAAGATTACATTTCGTTTTAAGTTTATTGTTGATCAAGATCAAGACAAAGCATCGTTGTAAAAATAGAATCATTAATTGGTAGTCACGCATTGACATTTACAAAGAGAATTTGTACATTTCCTGTGAGTAACCTGAACGATACGATCAGCAGAAACTTTCCAGAGAAACTCAGGAAATTTTCTGAGCATTGTTGGAAGTTTTGCCTACAGCTGAAGGACACTATTCCTGTGAAAAACCCTAAACTCAATTTCCAATCATTTACAATGAACGCTGGAGGCAAAAATTGATGGATGCGCGAGGATAGGATAACTGTTTGAAGGGGGTCTCATTGGCTCCATGGTTACGTCCATGAGGCTGTGGAATTTTCGGGAAATTCTGCCCCCTCCAGAACTCATGGTTTGGATCCTTATTTTCGATCCGCCTTCTTTTTTGATCTCTTTTCCAAGGCGGCCAAATCCAGGGAGGCTTATGTCAGTCTACTCTGAAACATTAACAAATTATAGAATGACCAAAGGAAGCAATAGATTCCCTGCAGTGCAGAACATAGAACATAGAACATAGTCGGCGCAGTTCAGGCCCTTCGGCCCTCGATGTTGCGCCGACCAGTGGAACCAATCGAATGACCCTCGAACCTAAACTATTCCAATGTTATCGATATGCCTATCCACTGACCGTCTGAATGCCCTTAAAGTTGGCGAGTCCACAACTGCTGCAGACAGGGCATTCCACACCCTTACTACCCTCTGAGTAAAGATTCTACCTCTAACATCCGTCCTATAACTACCACCCCTTAATTTAAAGCTATGTCCCCTCCTGTTAGCCATCACCATCCGAGAAAAAAGACTCGCACTGTCCACCCTATCTAACCGTCTGAACATCTTGTATACCTCAATTAGGTCATCTCTGAACCTTCTTCTCTCTAATGAAAATAACCTCAAGCCCCTCAGCCTTTCCTCATAAGACCTTCTCACCATACCAGGCAACATCCTGGTAAACCTCCTCTGCACCCTTTCTCTGGAAGGAAGCATTCGGCCCATAAATATTTGAGATGACACCGAACCTCAAAACAACATAAAATCATAGAATCCTCCTGCTTAGATAGAAACTATTCGGCCCAATGAATCCACGTTGGATGTTTGGAAGGGCAATCTACCTTTTATTCACCCGTGGAACGTGGGTATCGCTGGCTTTGCGCATTCTTCGTTGTGTTTATTTAGAGAGCATTGAGAGTCAACCATCAGACTGAGGCCCTGAAGTTTCACGTAGGCCAGGCTAGATAAGAATGGCATATTGACTTTACAATAGTGTACCTCACGTGTTTTTCCAAGAATGGTTTCTTCTTCATCTGTGGATTCTTAATTCCAGATTTTTATTTTTCGCTGAATATAAAATCCGCCCTCTGGCATTGCTGGGTTAGAGCACGATCCTCAGAACATGAGCTAAATTTATGGATTAATCTTCTCGCGATAAGGCCGCAAGGTCATAATATCCCATTTAGTCCAAACTTCACCTCAACTTTCTTCATAATGCTTATCAATGTTCTTTCCAACAAGCAGTTATCCAATTTCCTTTCAAAGTGTTTGTTGATGCCGCTTCCAGTGGCCTCTATCTCAATTGCAAAATAAATGTCTTAATGCGTCCGTGGAAGAATTAGTCAGTAATTCCTCCATCGTGGGCGGCACGGTAGCATCGTGGTTAGCATTGCTGCTTCACAGCTCCAGGACACACAGACTCAGACACACTTACACATAGAAACAAAGAGGCGCACAGAAACACACACACACACACACAAAGTACAGGAAGTGTTCACTCATCCGCTGGCTCCCTCAAACACATAGCCTCTCTTTCTCTCCCTGAGTCTCCCCCTCACGCACACAAACATCTACCCGTCCCGCTCAACATAGACATAATCTCTCACCGAGAAAGATGCACAGAAAGAGTATCTCACAATCTCTCACACACACAAACTCTCAACAACACAGAAACAGAGAGATATACATAGAATCTCTCAAGCACACAGGCTCAAGCCAGCACATATATAGAATCCTACGGTACAGCATGAGGTCATTCGGTCCATCCAGTCTGCACCACAATCACACTCAGGCCCTATCCCCATGCATTTACTCCAGCTAGTCCGCCTGACACTAAGGGCAATTCAGCATAGCCAACCCACCTAACCCGCACAACTTTGGACGCTGAGAGGAAACTGGAGCACCCGGAGGAAACCCATGCAGGCCCGGGGAGAACGTGCAACCTCCACAGAGACAGTGACCCAAGCCGAGGATTGAACCTGTGTCCCTGACACTTAGAAGGAGCATTGTTAACCACGATCTCACTGTAAACATAACCCCAGCAATTAAAACATTTCCAACTGTGCGCGGATGGGAAAAAACCTGGAACTGAGTGAGGGAGAATTAGACCCACCGCAAAAAAAATAAAGTGAAAGAAAAGACGCAGAAATCTGGCAATCAGCAATGAAAACTGCTGGAAATCCGCAGCAACGTCTGTCCGAGGTATTGTAACCGGAACATTAACTCAATCGCTGTATGATCATTTGGAAGAGCCGCAAAGATACATGTTCTGGTTCCAAAGTGTGGACGGGTGTGATTTGGTTACAATTAGATGTTTCAGACAGTGAGCTCCTCGCTGACAGCCGCATGAACTATCCCAGATGGGACATCCTGCAACTTATTCCAAAATCCAATTTCCTCAATGATATTAAAATATTTGCAAAGCGCTTACCTGATCTGCACAGTCTTGTGTTCCCTTTCCATATGTTTGGCGATAGTTATCTGTGTAACAAAGTGAAAGGTATCAATTTAGGAAAGCAGTTAGGAAGTCAAAGAACAAAAAACAACACAGCACAGGAAACAGGCCCTTCGGCCCAACAAGCCCGCGTCGCCATTTTAACACTCAGTGAGTGCCGCATTCCAATCCTTCTTCGACCTATGTCTTTTACCTACGCCTCTTGGACTCCACAATCGAGGGGTGCAAAATTAGAGAATATGAAGGGAGATCCAATTTAGGGACAATTTGTTAACACCAATCAGCATAAAAGCTCCTTTTTGGGTTGTGGGAGGAAATCGGAGACCCGGAGAAAACCCTCGCAAACGCGGGGAGAATGTGTAAACTCCACACAGGCAGTGACCCGAGCCGGGAAATCGAACCCAGGTCCATGGAGCTTTGAAGCAGCAGTGCTAACCACTGTGCTACCGTGCCGCCCACGGCAAAGTCTCTATGATTTATCTGTTCACTGATATTGAATCTTTGCAAACATTTGGATGTAACTTACCCGTTTGTCTCTCTTTCCGCTGCCCTTTGCGTTGCCTTTCTCTCAAGGTAAAACTGCATCAGAAAATTAATAAAGTTAAACAGGTGTTATATCCTGCAAATCCTGGCCCACAAATATTTGAGAGAATGGATACTCTTTGCTAAAATATGGAAAACGTCATCACGTACCATTGGAATAAGTAGAGGTTTTGAACTGTGTTTAACAGGATATTATATACAGAGAGATGAACTTTGAAAATGGCCCAGTTACTCACCTTTCATTCCCGGCTCCCTCCGCTCGCTCTCCTGAAACAAGACACTGTGATCAGTAATTTAAACCTTCGAGGGGAGTCACATTGGATGAACAGTAATGATATTCCTACTGAACATTATTCCTCACCTGATCTCCCTCTCCTCCAAATGGAAATGGAGAGGAGGACAAAAACGATAATCGGGATCACCAGGATTCTTACCGCAATGGAAAGTTCCAGATTGCACCATCCTGTGGAGAGAAAACTATTAGAAATTGCTGCTGGGTCAAATAAATCTTTCCGCGTTGCTGGGACGGGAAGCTGAACGCAGACACTCTAACCATTGCCTCTCGACATTGTGTTATATCCATAACTGAATCACCATTGACATTTGTTTCGATTATCATTGATCAAAACTCAACTGGAATCCCCACTTAAACAGAATGGCTCCAAAAGCAGCTCAGAGGCTGGGAATCCTGTGGTGAATAACTCACCTCCTGACTCCCCAAAGCCTGTTCACCATCTATAAAGCACAAGTCAAAAGTGTGATGGATTACCCCCCACTTGCCTGGTTGGGTGCAAGTCCAACAACGCGAAAGAAGCTTGAATCCATCAAGGGCCAGGCAGCCCGCTCGATTGGCGGCACATTCAGTCCCTCCACCAGCCGACGCTCCGAAGCAGCAGTGTGAACAAGGAACAATACAGCACGGGAAACAGGCCCCTGGGCCCAGTGAGCCCGAGCCGCCATTTTAACACTGTGCTTTTCCTCCTCCACCCTTGACCCATGTCTATGCTTATGGTACCCCCATTGGAAACCAGATTAAGGGGAGAATAATTTAGGGACAATTTGTTAACCAATCAGCCTCAGAGCACATCTTTCGGGGGTGGGAGGAAACCGGAGCACCGGGAGGAAACCCACGCAACCAGAGGGAGAATGCGCATACTACCACAGACATTGGCCCAAATCCATGTATCTCCACAGCAAACAGTGATAGCCACTGAGCTGTCGTGGTGCCCATCTGCTGATCCAGTTTTAAGCGTACACTCACTGCAGCAACTCATCCTTAGGCCGCACCTTCCAAACCTACGAACACTTCCGCCGAAAAGGACATGGGCAGCGGTTACATGGAAACACCACCACCTGCATTTTCCTCTCCAAACCACTCAATATTCCGACTTGGAAACATATCGGCATTCTGACGCAGTTTTTGGGTCAAAATCCCAGAATTCCATCCCTAATGTCATTGTGGGCCAACCCACAGCACGTAGACTGCACCACATCTTTGAAATAACGATTGAAATACTGCCACACTATCTAACTTTCTTCACAGTTTTCCGCATTTCTCACGACCGAGTCCAAGTACAATTCCAGTTGTGAGATCTATTGTTATAGATGTTTCCGTTGGCCATTCAGATGCGCTCTTAATCACAAGATCAAACAGTAATCATAATCGAAAAATGCAATTTATGCGTTGCTTTTGATCTTGATTTTAATGCGATTGGATTCCAGGTATTAGGAATTTATGATAAAACAGGTGCCAAACGGAAACTAGAGATTCTGGAGTGAGATGATGCATAATTGAATTAATGCCTCAAAAGGGGGGAAAAAATCGAAAATACTTTCAATGCTTTCGTTTCTTGATTGCAAAGCTCATCCAGCGTCGCATTGACCTCAGCTGCGTTTGAAAATCCAATGTCTGAAAAGGGCGGTGGACGGAGATTCAATAAAAAAACTTTCATCCGGGAAAACAGACTCTGCCTTGGAGGGGAAAATTGACCGGATTCCGGGCGGCACAGTGCTTACCCCTGCTGCCTCACATTGCCAGAGAACATGGTTTGATTCCCGGCTTGGATCACTGTCTGTGCAGAGTCGGCGCGTTCTCCCACATCGGTGCTCGCCTCCTCCGGGCGTTCCAGTTTCCTCCAATTCTCCGAAGCCGAGCTGGTTGGCGGAATTGGACATGCTGAATTCTTCTTCAGTGCACTCCAAGAGGCGCAGGAGTGTGGCGAATAGGGGATTTTCACAGCAATTTCATTGCAGCGTTAATGTAAGTATATTTGTGACATTAATAAATAATGCAGGTAAAATTGGAGCTCTCTCCTGTGTACCTAACAGACGTCAATTTCTGAATAGTTAGAACATTAACGCAACTGATTACAAGTTGAATTCAAACCATCATTGTGGAGATTAACAACTCACCTGTCTCAGTTTCTGCTGCATTGGGGAACGACACACTCTCCGTCCAATATTTGGCTCGAATCCCCATTTGTACAATACAAGTACCGACACCGCCACTTGTCCAGACTTGCCCCGACACCATGACACGACTTCTGATGCTGTAGGTCCCGTCCTCCTCCATTATCCCGGGATCACTCGATCCCTCAGTGACCAGGCCAGAAATATTCCAGAAAATAGCAATCTGGTTGGAAGAAACTCCACTTACCAAACACACTAAGGACACATGATCATTCACATCCGGCTCACCCGGCGGGACTAATACCTGCACAGCCGTCTTGTTGGTGGAACTGTCTGGACAGATATTGGGACACAATTAACAATTAATTTACACAAAAAAGATAATGTTGTGCCGTACTCTGAGTGAATTTCACTTGCTCTCTTACCTCCAACCAGGAGTGTGGTTCCTTTCCGGATCAGTGCAGACCGAGTATATACACAGTAGTAGGAACCAGAGTCACGCGTCTGGACATTGCGAATTTTCAGAATCAACACATTCCCTGGATTGGCTTTTTCAAAACTAAACCTACAGTTTGTCCAAGTACAGGGCGTAGTGTCTATTAGTGTCGGGGCTTCACCCAGCCGCTGTTGGTACCACGCATAATTGGACACCAAATCCACTTCTTGAGTGTCATGACAGGGTAATCCCACCGTTTGGCCCACTTCAGCTGTCATTGTGAAGGGGATCTGAGACAGAGAGGACTCGGATTCTGTAACTAGAGAGATTATTGTGACATAAAAACTGACTATTGAAATATCTGAAGTCTCTAAACATCAAATCGCCTCGAATTGTAATTTATTTTATTAATGCCAGAAGTGCATTAACACTGTAATGATGTTACGGCGAAAATCCTCCATTCTCCACACTGCGGCACCTGTTCGGATACACTGAGGGAGAATTGTTAGCACCTCCAATGCACCAATTGGCACCACTTTTGGATTGTGGGAGCAAACTGGAGCGATGGGAGGAAACCCACGCAGACGGGGAGAGGACATGGACATTCCACACAGACAGTGACCCGAACCAGGTATCGAACCCGGTTCTCTGGCGCTGTGAGGCAGCAGTGTTATCCACTGCACAATCTCATTATTCTTTGTAATACTTACTTTCGTTATACTTATACTTCGGTCGTTATACTTATTTTCTTCGCTTCATGGGTGGAACTGACAAATGAACTTTATGACCAGTTCAAATGCCTTCACCTGAACACTGGCTCACGCTTTCGGCTTAGAAAAAGCTCATTCTGGTTTATAAAATTGATTCCGATTAAAGTTCCCACCCGCCTCTTACTCACAGTGAAACCTCAGGATTTGGAAAATGATTATCAGAGATAGAGATTCTTCGGCCATCCTGATAGAAATGTCCTTGTGTTGTGTCTCACGGGCTTGCTTCTCTTGACAGTGTAGAGACAATGACGTGGTCTGCATCCCATTCATAGAACATAGAACATAGAACATTACAGCGCAGAACAGGCCCTTCGGCCCACGATGTTGCGCCGACCAGTTAAACAAAAAACAACAACAATGACCCACTAACCTAAACCAATCCCTTTTCGTCCATAAACCTGTCCACAGACCTCTTAAACGCCCCCAAACTAGGCGCATTTACAACTGCAGCAGGCAGGGCATTCCAATCCCTCACCACCCTCTGGGTAAAGAACCTACCCCTGACATCTGTCCTATAACTACCCCCCCTTACTTTAAAGCCATGCCCCCTCGTGCTAGATTTTTCCATCAGAGGAAAAAGGATATCACTATCCACACTATCTAAACCTCTAATCATCTTATATGTTTCAATAAGATCCCCTCTTAGCCGCCTTCTTTCCAGCGAAAACAACCCCAAATCCCTCAGCCTCTCCTCATAGGATCTCCCCTCCATACCAGGCAACATCCTGGTAAACCTCCTCTGCACCCTCTCCAAAGCCTCCACATCCTTCCTGTAATGTGGGGACCAGAACTGCACACAATACTCCAAGTGCGGCCGCACCAGAGTTGTGTACAGTTGCAACATAACGCTGCGGCTCCTAAATTCAATCCCCCTACCAATAAACGCCAAGACACTGTATGCCTTCTTAACAACCTTATCTACTTGATTCCCAACTTTCAGGGATCGATGTACACATACACCTAGATCCCTCTGCTCCTCCACTCTATTCAAAGTCTTCCCGTTAGCCCTATACTCAACACACCTGTTATTCCTACCAAAGTGAATTACCTCACATTTCTCTGCATTAAACTCCAATGTTGGGCCTTTACAGATTCAACGGAAACAATGACGACCTCTGCCGGGGAGATGATGTCACCACTGTGGGGCAGTCTCGGGGTGAACACAATATTCGTTTGGCAATCGTTTGTGAGCCACAGCAGAGCAGCCGACTCTAAAATTCAAATCCACTCGAATTAAAGTGTATTTTATTAATGACAGAAGTGGGCTTACATTAACACTGCAATGAAGTTACGGCGAAAATCCCCAACTCTCCACACCGCGATGCCTGATTGGATACACTGAGGGAGAATTGTTAGCACCTCCAATACACCAACGAATACCTTTTTTGGACTGTGGGAACAAACTGGAGTGATGGGAGGAAACCCACGCAGACAGGGAGAGGACATTCAGACTCCACACAGACAGTGACCCAAACCAGGTATCGAACCCGGTTCTCTGGTGCTATAAGGCAGCGGTGTTATCCATTGCACAAATTGGTAGAGACAATAATTAACTTTTCTCCACTTTAGTTCAGAGTGTGCGATTGGATAGATGCAGGCTGAAGGATGGGTTAACTTTTTTAAGTTTAAATATCTACATTTTTAATCATTTGTGGGACGTGCGCGTGCTGGCTGGCCGACATTAACTGCCCATGACTTATGGAGGGCATTTCAGATTCATTGAGACTTTAGAACCAAGTTACTGTGGCTCTAAAGCCGCATGTTGGCCAGACCGGGTAAAGATGGCAGATTTCCATCCCGAAAGGACTTGAGTGAACCAGATCGGTTCATTCCCGACAGAGAACAATGGTTTCATGTTCATCAGTAGCTGCTTAATTATAAGTTTTTGTGTTGAAGTCAAATTTAAATCAACACCCGTGTCAGGATTCTAACCGTGTCCCCAGAGCTTTAACTGTGCTTCTAGATTAATAGTCTAGCGATAATATCAGGAGGCCATCGCCTCCCCATAACAGAAAACTGTTACTGAGTAGTTGCTACTGGTACAATTTTCAGGACATCTATTCTGTTACCCCTCAGCATTGCGGTCTTGAACAAAAAGAGACCCAGTCTGTTTTCCCTTTCCTGTTACTAATGATAGTTCCGTCCTGCTATCCTTCTCAGAAACTACGCGAATTCTAGCGTCTGAATTTCCTCTTTGTACGATGGAGGGCCGCAAATGAAGACAGTTAGTCCAAATTTGAAATAAAGTCTTCTGTACAAAAGAGAACTTATGGGTGTTACAGATTTATGCCCCCTGCAGTTGGGTTTTGTTTTTTTCCCAGTGAATTGCTCAAGCAACTTCATCAAAATGGTGGCGCGAGTCGTTGGGCCAAAGGACCTGTTTCCCGTGCTGTGTTGTTCTTGTTTCTTAAAAGGAGTCGGGAAACAAAACTAAGGAGCATAGCTCGAAGCTGAGAGAGGAACTTATAAAAGGGTGTGTAGGGGTTAACTGCCTCATACAGAGCGTGGTGCCCATCTGGAATGAGCTGCCAGAGGAGGTGGCAGAGGTGAGTACAATTACATCATTTGAAAGAAATTTGAACAGGCGCATGGATGGAAAGCAGGAAAATGGGATCATTTCCGTTTTGGAAACTTAGTCGGCATGGACGAATTGGTTCTGTTTCCGTGCGGTTTCTCTCTCTCAAATTATACACTAGCCTGTTCTCTGTTTGATCTAATACACCCCAGACTGGACACACTCATCAATCTGCATTCTAACACTGAGTCCAAGCGTTTGGCCACTGCAGGCAGTTCTGTGCCTAAAGCACTACAACTATTAAAGCAGGAAATGCACGGACAGCTTCTGCTCGAACGTCAGGCGGTGAAGTGGTCGGAATCTTCGTCAGCGATCTCCTCCCCTCAGGGCGTTTTGCACAGCACCGAATGGGCTGTGAGTAAGGGTGTTCTGACCCTCACAGCAAACAGCTGCGGTCTCAGGCAATGAGCCTCTTTGCTGCCGAGCCCCGGCTCTCTGCGGCTGCCTCCACCAACTCAAGCATTTCCGCAAAATAGTTCAGGCCCTCAGTGAGGCTCAGCACTCACTGCTCATTTCAGAACCCATTTTGTCAGGAATCCTTTCTACCAGGCTCTTCACATTCAGACGAATGTAGCTCATTAATGTTGGGAATAATCCCTTCACCAGGGCCTCTCTGGGATCGCACTGTGTAATGTCTACACAAACGCACGGTAACAAATCAGGAATATTGTTATCTGTTTGAAATATATGGAAGTAGCTGAGGGGATTTGAAAGCTGGACAACCTGTGTTTGCCCTCCCGGCCACGGCCCCAGGCTGACTGTCTTGCTGCATTTTCCATTTCTGCCTCACAGTTTCAGGGACCTGGGGTTGTTTCCGGGCTCAGGTCACTGTCTGGGCGGAGCTTGCACTGTCTCCGAGTGTCTGTGTGGGTTTCCTCCGGGTGCTCCAGTTTCCTCCCACAGCCCGATAGACGTGCTGGATAGCTGCACTGGCCTATTGTTCCAGTAAGACATCTCACAACACCAGGTTAGAGTCCAACCAGTTTATTTGATAGTAATAACACAAGCTTTCGGAAACGGTGTTCCTTCGTCAGGTGTGTGGAATGTTCTGATCAGAGAAGGGCATATAAAGACACAGACAGTTTACAGAATACTGATTAGAATGCAAGTCTTCACAGCTAACCTGCTGTTCAAGTCTTAAAGATGCAGACAATGTGAGTGGAGATAGAATTAGCACAGGTTAAAGAGATGTGTATTGTCTCCAGACGGGACAGTAAGTGAGATTTTACAAGCCCAGGCAAGTCAGGGGGTTACAGATCTCCATCTATCAAATAAACTGGTTGGACTTTAACCTGGTGTTGTGAGACTTCTTACTGTGTTTACCCCAGTCCAGTGCCGGCATCTCTACATCTTGATTATTGTCCCAGAACAGGCACCAGAGTGTGCAGACGAAGGTTTTTTTTTCACACAAATGTCATTGCATTGTTAATGTCAGCCTACTTGTGTCATTATTCAATAATGCATAAATAACTCGCTCTTGTCTCGCAGCTTTCGTCCCGAACCATCCTCCACACACTGGCGCCTGTTTCGGTACACGGAAGGAAACTTTAGCATGGTCAATGCCCCGAACCAGCATGCTTTTCATACTGTGGGAGGAAAGCGAAACACCCAGAGGAAATCCAGGTGGAGAAACGGCGAGCATGAGACTCCACATAGACATTCACCTAAGGCTGGAATTGAACTTCAGGCCCTGGCTCTGTGAGACAGCAGTGCTAACCCACTATGAACGGCATGTTTTGCCTGGATGGTACGTGGGGAGCAATACTTTATGATCGGTATGTTGTGCCTGTGTAGCGCACAAGAAACAATACTTTTCAATGTATCCCGATACATATGCCAATAATAAATCGGATCGTGTCAAATGATGCACATCCCCGTAAGTTTCTGAATGAATGAATTTGTTTCTGACAGACAGGGGAATTAAGGGTTATGGGGAGAAAGCGGGAAAGTGGAACTGATCCACTTCAGATCAGCCATGATCCTATTGAATAGCGGGGCAGGTTCGAAGGGCCAGATGGCCTAATCCTGCTCCTATTTCTTTTGTTCTTATGTTTAGGAGAGTTAAGTTAACCCGTCCTACACCCTCCAGGAAGACGAATATCACTCTTAACAGATTTCTGTAGAAGTAGTTTGCAATATCCGTTAGGTATGATTTTACGGCCAAATCAGCTATTTTTAATTGTGAATTATTGTATGGGTTCGGAAGATAGAGGTTATAGATTATATTGGAATTTATTTATCCAGTAGTGATCAGGCCAACGATTTCCAGTTCAGAGTTTTATTATTTATGAAATTAAAGGTGGTTTGGAAATATATTCCGTTATGTCAGTAAACAGAAAACATTTCACATGTGACTGACATGCTCATCTGAGGAGCCGATTGTGTTTCCAAACGATTACATTCAAGAGTAAAATGTTTCCACGCACAGCCAATGTAACCTGTCAGTAGTTTTGACAACACTGTGCCTTTAAAATTGTGTTTTTGGTCATGTTATTTAGTCGGGTTTTCAAGCAGCTCCTAACATTGTGTTGGCCCTGCTTTTCTCACAGAGACTGGCGTCCTCTAGTTCTGACTGAAGCAATATAATCGCCATCTGGTTCATTTTTAATCTGAACTAATGCAGAATCTTCAAGTGATATGATCCTCTTGGAACTACCGGGTGGAGCATGATCGACAAGTCAGCTGATGCCTGGGGACTTTTCCTTCCTTCACAGAAAAGAACAAAGAACAAAGGATGAAGAACATAGAACAACACAGCACAGGAAACAGGCCCTTCGGCCCGACAAGCAGACACCACGATTTTCACACTATGAGTGTCCTCTTCTACCTATGATTTTGTCTCCACTTATTGGACTGCACAATAAAGGAATTATAACCAGATTGAGGGGTGTCTAATTTAGGGACAATTTGTCCAAGTTTTGAGTTTTGTTGTTTAGCAGTAGTCTGACGTGGGGAGCATCTGCAGTGCATTTGCCCTTGCCCTGGAGTAGGAAACAATGCTGTGTGTGAGTTACTGTTAGAAGCTGATGGCGGCTGGCATGTCCCAGTCCATTTCTCTCTCCAGAGGCTTTTTGGAAATTTCCGGGACTCGGAAGCCTCAGCGATTTAATCCAAAAGTACCAATTCACGGCAGGTGTTAAAAAGCTGAAAACTCAGCACTATTTGAATATGATAACCTTTTGTGCTAAGCTTAGGAAGCTGCGCATGTTTGGGGTATGTTGTTTGGATTGGAACTTCATAGACAGCTGGCTGGTAAAGTCTATTCTACGTCATGTTCGAATCGTGTGATTGGGAAATGTTATGCTAATTCTTTTGATTTAAACTGAACTGTATTCTTAAATAAACCTTGTTTGATGAAACCTTCCATGTTGGTTATTTGAATCATACCCAGAATGAACCACCTTCTGCTCAACTGTGCCAAATTCAAATCTAAGAACATAGGATTTAGTTTCCAGAATTGTCATCACTATTCGCCACATGTTCTCCCACTGAAATTTTGATGACCTGACGGGGCTCATTCCCCATTTCTCGGTCCAGTGTAGCCCCCTCTCTCGTCGGGCTATCAACATATTGTTCCAGAGAACCTTCCTGGGCACATTTTACAAATTCCTCCCCGTCCTGACCCCCAGCCCTCAGGGATTTCCAGTCTGTATGAGGGAAATTAATCTCCCACTACAACCGCCCTATTTTTTCTACACCTATGCAGAATCCTCTTACATCTCCGTTCCACAACTTTCTGTGGGCTGTTGGGAGGCCTGTAGTATAAGCCCAGCAAACTGAATGCGCCCTTCCTGTTTCTGAGGTCGACCCAAAGTGTTTTGCTACATTATCTTTCCAAATTGTCCACCCTCTGTCCCGCTGCAATATACTCTCTAACCAGTATTGTTATTCCCCCACCTCTTCCAGCCCCTCCTCTATCTCGCCTAAAACACTTATACCCCGGAATATTCAGCTGCCAGTCCTGTCCTTCTTTTAACCGAGTCTCTGTCACTGCAACCACATCCAGGTTCCTCTCCTGAATTAAAGCTTTAAGTTCATCTGCCTTGCCTATTCGCTCCTTGCATTTAAGCGCATGCAGTCCAGACCTCCAGGTCCACTGAGTTCATCCTCCCTGAGATTGCTTTTCCTCTTAGGTAGACTTGTCTTGGCCTTATTCCCGTCCCCCGGTCTCTGCCCTTGCTGACATGTTCTGATTCCCACCCCTGGAGAATTCTTTACAGTTTTGGTGTCCTTATCTGAGGAACGATGTCCTTCCTACAGAGGGAGTAAAACGAAGGTTAACCAGGCTGATTCCTGGAATGTCAGATCTGTCGTACGAGGAGAGATTAAGTCAGATAGGATTATATTCAATGGAAATGAGAAGAGGGCGAGGGAACGTCGCAGAAACGTACAAAATTCTAACAGTGTTAGACGGTGCAGATTCGTAAACAATGTTCCCAATGGCGGGGGAATACAGAGCAGGAGTCAACGTTTGAGGAAAGTGAGTAAATGTTATTGGACTGAGGTGGGGAGAAATTCATTGGTAAATTTCATTTAGTGTGTTGATATGTGTAGGGGAGTTAGTGGGGTAAGTACAAGCAGTTACAGACTAAGCCCTGGATAAGATGCTTTGCCGGAGAATCAGCTCTGACTCGATAGGACTAATTGGCCTCTTCATCCTCTGCAGGATTGTATGTCTGCATGTAGCAGCTTGGCACATCCTCAACAGTGTTAATATTCTGGGGAAATCACACAGATGAGGACCAATAAAGTTCAGAATAATTCCAAACCGCGCCCGTGACGGATATTTAGAAGAGTTCCCCTTAAGTATAGTTGTTCTGGAGAGAGAACAACTTCAAAAAGAAGATAAAGGTCATGAATTATTCAACCAAAAAATCTGTGTGCTGTCCTGTGCAAAATTCATGACTGATCTCAACTCTATTTTGGAAATCAGCCAGGCATTTTCACAGTTGGATAGTCAGTGACGTCATATGTTTCCACAAAATGTTCAGCGTCTGACAAAGGCCAGTATCAGGGATAGAGAGGTGAAGAATCCTCGCTCATGAGAATTTCCCTTCTCTTTCCATTCTGAAGATGACTACCTTTGATTTAAATAAATGATTTGTCGTCATGAATCAATGACCAACACCCCTCCCAGCATGAAGAGCTGGCCAGTGTTTGACAAGGAAAGGGAAAAGAGGAAAAGGAAAGGTGGCAGGCAATATTTCACTTCGGGATGACTGCAGAAGAGGGAAAAGCATGGGTAGAGTTCGAGCGGCCCCCTGTGGTCAGGACGAGAAATTACATCAACCACAGCGACTTTTACATACTAAACCATGTTAAATAAAGATTTCGCCACTCAACATTCTTGGCATAATCTTAGTGACTTTGGTGTATTTGCAATATGGATTCCTTGCTCCGCGATCTCAAGAAATACTCCAAACATGGCAGTAAATCCCAACAACGTAATGACTTTCCAAACTGCGTGGGTACCTTCTGGTAAACGTATGTACTGCATAAGAACATCCAAGCTATCGGAATCATAAAATCATAGAATCCCGACTATGCATTTGGCTCACTGAGCCTGCACCAGCAACGATCTCCTCCAGACCCATTTCCCGCAATCCGAGGTATTTACCCTTCTAATCTTCCTGACTCTAAGGGGCAATTCAGCAGGGCAAATCAATCTTACCTGTCCATCTTTGAACACTAAGGGGCAAATAAGAATGGCCAATCCACCTCACCAGCACATTTTTGGGGTGTAGGAGGAAACAGAAGCACTGCTGAAAACCCACGCAGACATGGGGAGAAGGTGCAAACTCCACACAGATGGTCATCCAAAGATGTATTTAAACCAGTGTCCCTGGGGCGGTGAGGCAGCAGTGCTGACCACTGTGTCACCGTGCCGCTCATACTGGAATATCAGAATGCCCCAACCCTTCAAGCTTTAAAAATACCCTGATTCTCGGACCTTTCCACTTGAGTGGTAAGTTTTGCATTTTTCAATACTATACAATACTCCTCATTGTTCCTGAGGAGCAGTATCCAGAGGCAGCGATTTTTGGGCGTGTGAAAAGACAGCATATAAGGTACATTTTTCTGTTTATTTTGTTTAACTGTTTATTTCTAATTTAAGTCGCGAGTTTTTCGGCGGTTTTTTTAAATTAGTTAGAAACCGGAAGTTGTCACTAGGACGCTTACCGGTAGTTATAGTTTTTTTTTGAGCCCCTAATCCTATAAATTAGCGCAGAGAGGATACCCGATCCTCTACACTGATAGAGAATCCCACCCTCCCACCTCCTCTAACCTAAATTATAAGTGTGGGAAAGTTTTATTTTGTTTTTTTGTTTTTTTTTCTGCTGGTAATTGTTTCAGGGATGGCAGTTCAGGCAGTGTGCTGCATCTCCTGTGGGATGCATGTGGTGAGGGACTCCAGTAGTGTTTCAGGGGATTTTACTTGAAGAAAAGTGAAGCGCCCAAAGTTAGCAGAGAGAAAAAAAATCAACAAGTGTTGGGTGAGAGAAAATATCAGTGAATTCTGAAGTACTTCAATTTATTGAATCCTCACTGGTCCCATGTGTCCATTCCGATGTTTACATTAGATTTTCTGGTGAATAGACTCGGATTGTGCACTGGAGAAAACAGCGCAACCAACACAATAATCAGCGCGATTTTAAGTGTTCCTGAGCTGGGCACCTCGTATTTTTTGTCGTTGTTTCTCGATTTGCCCCTTTATTGGCATTTGTTTGACCCGGGCTGATTTCAGGCAGGACAACTTGTGATGACTCTTGTTCTTTCTCTCTCTCCTTCTCAGTCACAGAGTCATTTTCTATCTTGTCCCAGTCTCCACCGGTTCAGACACTTCCAGAGGGGAGCCGTGCTAAGCTGAACTGCCACATCGATGTTTCAGGAGATCCTGCAGTCTATTGGTACATGCAATCGGAGCGAAACCAAATAAAATTGGTTCCCATTCATGGCAAGTACCTCGAGGAATACAAGATCTTGGCAAATATGAATTCTGTAATAGTGGCTATCTATTCACTGCTGATTACGGATACCCGGAAAAATGATTCTGGGATTTATTACTGCGCAATCCGCGATCTCAAAAATAGATTACTGGTGTTCGGAAAAGGATCCAAGTTAGTAATTACAGGTAAATTTTATCATTCTTCCATTGAAGTGGACATTTCAAGAACAATTAAAACGCGTCCTGTTCTATCTGTTGATGGGCTCTCTCTGTTTTGCCGGATTTAGCGGATTCCCCCACCATATTCCTCCTCACCCCGCCGCGGCATTAGATTCCCGCCATGGAAAGGGTCCCCTTGTTGTGTTTGGTCAGAGGAGTGTCCCCCGATTCCATTTCCGTCCGCTGGAAGGTTTCCGGACGGAATATCGCGGGACTGACCGATTCGGGGGCAGTAGAACCGGACAGCATCTACACCATCAGCAGTTCCATCAGTCTCCCGGCGGAAACTTGGAGAAGCGGCGCTCGCTGTACTTGTGCCGTTCAGGTCAACTCCAGTGAAAGTATTCTCAGTGACAGTGTCTCATCTCAGAGAGGTAACTATTCACAATGACCTCTTAAAATACATATATGTAATGCTAATGTCAGACTTTACGCAGAGCTGTCTAATTTTATAACATGCCTCTTCTCCCATGTGTGTCCACGTAAATCCAAAACAACTTTGACTATCACAGATCTCTCATTCGGTTAGAGTTCAGTCTGCTGAAAATTTAATCTGCCCTCTACCAGAGAGCTATTCATGTTCAGGGCTGAGAGAGTTATTTCTGGCACAGATGGATGTAGAGATGTAGGGAAATCACTGGAAGGTAGCATTAAATTAGCCATTTTGTTATAAAATGCCGGAGAAGCATCGAAAAGTGCACTGGTTTCTCCCGGCTCCCATTTCCTCTTTCCATGGGGCAGCATGATAGCACAGTGAGTTAGCACTGCTGCTTAAAAGCTCCAGGGACCTGGGTTCGATCCCCGGCTCGGGCCACTGTCTGTGTGGAGTTCGCACACTCTCCTCGTGTCTGTGCAGGTTTCCTCCGGCTGCTCCGGCTTCCTCCCACCGTCCAAAGATGTGCGGGTTAGAACATAGAACATTACAGCGCAGTACAGGCCCTTCGGCCCTCGATGTTGCGCCGACCAGTGGAACCAATCTAATGACTCTCGAACCTAAACTATTCCAATGTTATCCATATGCCTATCCAGTGACCATTTGAACGCCCTGAAATTTGGCGAGTCCACAACTGCTGCAGGCAGGGCATTCCACGCCCGTACTACCCTCTGAGTAAAGAACCTACCTCTGACATCCGTCCGATAATTACCACCCCTTAATTGAAAACGATGTCCCCTCGTGTTAGACGTCCCCATCCGAGGAAAAAGGCTCCCACTGTCCACCCTATCTAACCCTCTGATCATCTTGTTAGTTTGGTTGGCCGTGCTAAAAATGCCACTTCATGTCCTGGGATGTGTGGGTTAGAGGGATTAGCGGGTAAATGTGTAGGGATATGGGGGGTAGGGCCTGGGTGGGATTATTTTTGGTGCAGACTTGATGGGTCAAAGGGCGTCTTTCCTCATTGTAGGGTTCTAGATTCTATGTGTTTGGGCTCCACCGTTTTGATATGGTTTGATTTATTACTGTCACATCTGTTGGAACACAGTGAAAAGTTTTGATCTATGCACATTACAAAGACAAAGCATACCATTGATAGAGTACATGGAGTTGATTTACTTTGATTATTGTCATAAGTATTTGGGATGCAGCGAAAAACACACTTTCTTGCACTGAATAGACAAAACTTAACGCTGTCAGAGTACATAGATTTGATCTATTATTGTCGTGTTTTCAGATACAGTGAAAAGCATTCTTTCATACAGAAAAAACACACCATCATAGGGTACATAGATTTGATTTAATTTGATTTTGTTATTGTCACATTTATTGGGATACATTGAAAGTATATTTTCTTATACAGACAAAAAAGCAAACCGTTCATAGATTTCATGATTTGCTTTATTACAGTCACATATATTGGGATAGAGTGAAAGGTATTGCTTCTTGCGCGGTACACAGGCAGAACATCCCGTTTACATAGTACATGTGGGAGAAAGAAAGGGACAGCTGCAATATGTAATAATACTGCAGCGCAGAATAGCACAGCCGTAACTGAAGATTAATAGGAAGTAGAAAAGAGTTAGAGTTTAGTTTTAAAAGAATATCACGAAAATCAATTTTAGAATTAATGGGTATACTCGGGACAGCCATGTTCCGGCGCCATCTTGCATAGGGTTGGGAGTCAGTGGCCCGTGTCGCCGTGGGTTGAAATGAAATGCGTGATTACATTTCCATCACATAACGTTATCACATCATTCCTACATGTAATGATTGACTCGGCCTTTCGTCTCTACTTCGAACTATCACAGTTAAACAAAGCGGCACATGCTATCTGATGGATCTGCCCACTTGTCAAACTGAGCGTCATTCATCCTCTCTCTCCCTCTGTTAATCGGTTCGTTTTGTTTCTGTATAATAATCTGTTATTCGCAGTCAGCTAGCCAACTCCCTGCATATCACTCCCTCTCTTTTACTCTTTTCTCGCCATTTCCCTATTCTCTCCGTGTCGCCCAGTATTAAATTCTCTGCCTCTCCCCGATCCACCCGCTTTCTCTTCTCCCTCCTTTCAATCCCCTTTTCCTCTTTATTCATTCCTGGGACATGGGCTTCGATGGTCGACCAGCATTCATGCCTATCCCTACTTGACACAGGGCAGGTATGTGTCAACCACGTTCTCCGTTATCTCTCTATCTATCAGCGTAGACAAGGGTCATGGGTGGACAGGAGACTCACAATGTAGAAATGGCGGCGCGGGCTCGTTGGTCCGAAGGGCCTGTTTCCCGTGCTGTGTTGTTCTTTGTTCTTTATTCCATCAGCAGCTATTATTTTTTTCTCTCGGTCTCTGTCTATTGATATCTGTAATATTCTCACCCTTGCCCGATTTCGTCCAGTTAAACGGTGCTCCATTTAAATAATCTGTCTCAATGGATTCTTCGTCGGGTACTCACTTTTTATATATGTGCCCTCACCTTGTTGCTCTGGGCTGCAGAGGAGCCTGGAATGGGAGGGTGAGAATCCGGTCGTTGTGGTACATGTGGGTGCCAACGACGTAGGCAAAATGCAAACTGAGGATCTGGGGAGAGAGTATGAAAAGCTGGGAATGGAATTAAAAAGTAGAACCGGCAAGGTGATTATCTCTGGGCTACTGCCTGAACCGAGTGCAGACGGGCGTAAGGTTGATAAGATTAGGGAAGTGAATGGGTGGCTCAGGGATTGGTGTGAGAGGAATGGGTTTGAATTTATGGGGCATTGGCATCAGTATTGGGGTAGGTGGGACCTGTTCGGGCGGGATGGGGTTGGTCTAAACTGTGCTGGAACCAGAGTCCTGGCGAATCGTGTAAATAGGACTGTAGACAGGGCTTTAAACTAATTAGGGTGGGGGGGTGGGGGTGGTAGGGTGCGAGGGTAGGTGACGTTACGGGGTCTAAAGTTAAGGAGACGGTACAGGTAAGGGAAGAGGCCGAGGATGTCCCAACAATAAAGGGAGTAGGGGGCGTGAGTATGGTTGGTAGTGTTCTGGCAAATAGGGTCCAGGTGAAGGCTGGGATGAAGGCACTTTATCTGAATGTACGAAGCATTCGGAATAAAGTGGATGAGCTGGTGGCGCAGATCAGCACAAATGGGAATGATCTGGTGGCCATTACAGAGACGTGGCTGCAAGGTGACAGGGACTGGGAGCTGAATGTCCAGGGGTATGAAGTGTTTAGGAAGGATAGGCGGGAGGAAAAAGGGGGGAGCGTAGCTCTGCTGATTAAGGATAGCATCAGGGTGGTAGCAAGGGATGATATAGGAACCAAAGAGCAGGAAGTGGAATCGTTGTGGATGGAGATTAGGAACAGCAAAGGGAGGAAGACGCTGGTGGGTGTCGTCTATAGGCCCCCGAATAATGATCTGGAGGTGGGGCGGGCTGTTAACGCGCAAATAAGTGCGGCGTGCAGGAATGGGACGGCCGTAATTATGGGGGATTTCAATCTGCATATTGATTGGTCGACCCATGTTGGACGCGGTGGGCTCGAGGAGGGGCTCTTGGAATGCTGCCGGGATAATTTCCTTGAACAGTGTGTGTTGGAGCCGACGAGGGAGCGAGCTATCTTGGATCTGGTGTTATGTAATGAGGCGGGTAAAATTAGGGACCTTGCAGCGAAGGATCCTCTTGGGGAGAGTGATCATTGTATGGTGGAGTTTCTGGTGCAGATGGAGGAGGAGAAAGTGGGTTCCCGGACACGCGTCCTTT
This sequence comes from Carcharhinus amblyrhynchos, assembly GCF_965287045.1. Taxonomy (NCBI): domain Eukaryota; kingdom Metazoa; phylum Chordata; class Chondrichthyes; order Carcharhiniformes; family Carcharhinidae; genus Carcharhinus; species Carcharhinus amblyrhynchos. The sequence continues at coordinate 1,626,229 of NW_027649787.1, forward strand.
GTTTGAACAGAGGGGAGTACGGTAGGATGAGAGAAGAATTGGCGAATGTGGACTGGGGGAGTGCGTTGGAAGGTAGGTCTGCTGAGGAGCAGTGGAGGATCTTTAAGGAGATCTTTCTTGGTGCTCAGCAGAAATTTATTCCGATGGTCAAAAAGGACCGCAGGAGGAGAGGTAATAAGCCGTGGATAACGAAGGAGGTGAAGGAAAGTGTTAAATTAAAAGCGGAGGCGTTTAGAGTAGCTAAGAGTAGTGGGCGAGAAGAGGATTGGGAGAGGTTTAAATGTCAACAAAGATTGACAAAGGAGTTGATAAAGAAGGGTAGGAGAAACTATGAAGCTGGGCTAGCGCTTAATATAAAAAAGGATAGCAAGAGTTTTTATAAATATATAAAATGGAAGAGGCTGGCTAGGGTGAACGTTGGACCCTTAGAGGATGAGAGGGGGGACTTAGTGGGAGAGGATGTGGAAATGGCGGAGGCCTTGAATAACTTTTTTGTTTCGGTCTTCACGGAGGAGGACGTGAATAATTTTCCGGGTGGTAGCGATGGAAAGGTGGTAGGACTGGAGGGTCTCAATGACATGATTGTTACTAGAGAGGTGGTGCTCGACAGACTGGAGGGGCTGATTGTGGACAAGTCACCAGGACCGGATGGAATACATCCGAGGGTTCTGAAAGAAATGGCGGAGGTGATAGTGGATGCCTTGGTGGTTATTTTCCAAACGTCGCTGGATTCCGGGGATGTGCCGGAAGATTGGAAAGCGGCTAATGTTACGCCGTTGTTTAAGAAGGGTGCCAGGCAAAAGGCAGGGAATTATAGGCCGGTTAGTTTAACGTCTGTTGTAGGTAAAATGTTAGAATCCGTCATCAAGGAGGAAATAGCGAGGCATCTTGAGGGGAATTGTTTGATAGAGCAGACGCAGCATGGTTTCGTTAAGGGGAAGTCGTGTCTCACAAATTTATTGGAGTTCTATGAGGATGTGTCTAGGGCGGTGGATAGAGGAGAGCCGGTGGATGTGGTCTTTCTTGATTTTCAGAAGGCGTTTAACAAGGTACCTCACAAGAGGTTATTGCAGAAGGTAAGGAGGCATGGAGTTGGGGGTAGGGTGTTAGCGTGGATAGAGGATTGGTTGTCAAATAGGAGGCAGAGAGTGGGGGTTAATGAGTGCTATTCGGATTGGCGGTTGGTGACTAGTGGAGTGCCCCAGGGGTCGGTGCTGGGGCCTCAGCTATTTATCATTTATATCGATGATCTGGAGGAGGGAACCGAGTGTATGGCGTCGAAATTTGCTGATGACACCAAGATTGGTGGAACGGCAAATTGGGCGGAGGGTGTGGAGAGTCTGCAGAATGATTTAGATAGGCTGGGCGAATGGGCCAGGAAATGGCAAATGGAATTTAATGTTGGCAAGTGCGAGGTGGTCCACTTTGGTCGGAAGAATGGTAGGAACGACTATTACTTACGGGGCGAAGAACTGCAGCAGGCGACGGTGCAGAGGGACCTCGGGGTCCTTGTGCATGAGTCGCAAAATCCCAGCCTGCAGGTGCAGCAGGTGGTCAGGAAGGCGAATGGGATGCTCGCCTTCATAGCGAGGAGGATTGAATATAAAAGTAGGGAGGTTTTGCTGCGGCTGCATAGGGCATTGTTGAGGCCGCAGCTGGAGTACTGTGTGCAGTCTTGGTCGCCGTACTTACGCAAGGATATTTTGGCCTTGGAGGGAGTACAGAGGAGGTTTACTCGGCTGATACCGGTGTTGAGGGGGTTGAGCTATGAGGAGAGGCTGAATAAACTAGGCTTGTACTCGTTAGAGTTTAGAAGAATGAGCGGCGATCTCGTTGAGACGTATAAGATGATGAATGGGATGGATGGGATAGAGGTGGAGAGGCTCTTCCCGCTCAGAAAGGACAGTAGGACTAGGGGGCACAGCTTCAAGATAAAGGGGGGCGCGGTTTAGAACGGAGTTGAGTAGGAACTTCTTTACTCAAAGGGTGGTGAATCTCTGGAATTCTCTGCCCGTTGAGGTGGTGGAGGCTGCCTCGCTAAATATTTTTAAGACGCGGGTTGATGGGTTTTTGATAAGCGAAGGGATTAAGGGTTATGGGGAGAGGGCGGGAATGTAGAACTGAGACACGACAGATCAGCCATGATCTTATTGAATGGCGGGGCAGGCTCGAAGGGCTGGATGGCCTACTCCTGCTCCTATTTCTTATGTTCTTATGTTCTTCTATAAGCCCCCTTATGGAAAACAAAGTGAAACAATTCTGTCGAATGTATCTGCTCTATCGTTCTCTTTTATCTCGGAATTACTCCTTTCAAATATAACAATCTCTCTCTCTTTCGATTTTTGCTCTCTCTCAATGGCATTCGGTCTCTCTCTTTCTCTCTCCTCTGTGTCCTGTAGAAAAAATGTTCCCTAAATTAGTTTCCCTCAGGAGACAATCCTGGTTAGGAGTGAAAGTAATAGGGTAATTGTTATGGGGGACTTTAACTTTACGAATATTGATTGGAGTTGCTATAGTTCTAGCTCGCTAGAGGGGTCAGTGTTTGTACAAAGCGTGCAGGAAGGTTTTTTGTCTCAGTATGTAGACAGGCCAACTAGAGGTGAGGCTATATTGGATTTGGTGCTGGGAAATGAGCCAGACCAGGTGCTAGACTTGGAAGTTGGTGTGCATTTTGGTGATAGTGACCACAATTCGGTTACGTTCACCTTAGTGATGGGAAGAGATAGGCGTGAACCTCGGGTCAGCAATTTTAGCTGGGGTAAGGGCGATTATGAGGCTATCAGGAGTGAATTAGGAAGCATGGATTGGATTAGGGGATTACAGGGACTGGGAACATCTGAAATGTGGAATTTTTTCAAGGAGCAGCTACTGCGAGTCCTTGATAGGTATGTCCCTGTCAGGCATGGTGGATTTGGTAGATCTAGGGAACCGTGGTGCACTAAAAGAGTTGAGTCGATGGTTAAAAAGAAAAAGGAGGCTTATGTTCGGATGAGATTGGAGGGCTCAGATAGTGCACTAGAAAGCTTTAGATTGGCTAGGAGGGAGTTGAAGAGTGAGTTGAGAAGGGCTAAAAGAGGACATGAGAAGACTTTGGCTGATAGGATTAAGGAGAATCCTAAGGCGTTCTATAAGTATGTCAAGAACAGAAGGTTGGTCAGGGCAAGATTAGGGCCAGTTACAGACAGCAGGGGGAAGTTGTGTGTGGAACCGGAGGAGATTGGAGAAGTATTGAACCAATATTTCTCTTCGGTGTTCACGCAGGGGGACATGAATATAGCTGAGGAGGACATTGGGTTGCAGGGGTGTAAAATAGACAGTATTACGGTTGATAAAGAGGATGTGCTGGAAATTCTTGAGGGGCTGAAAATAGATAAGTCCCCTGGTCCGGATGGGATCTACCCTAGGATTCTCTGGGAGGCTAGAGAGGTGATTGCAGAGCCTCTGGCTCAGATCTTCAGGTCGTCATTGGTCTCTGGTGTAGTCCCGGAGGATTGGAGGATAGCGAATGTTGTCCCATTGTTTAAGAAGGGGAACAGAGACTTTGCCGGGAATTATAGACCGGTGAGTCTTACTTCTGTTGTGGGCAAGGTTTTAGAAAAACTTATTAGGGATAGGATTTATAGTTATTTGGAGTGTAATGAATTGATTAGAAATAGTCAGCACGGTTTTGTAGCAGGTAGGTCGTGCCTTACTAACCTTATTGAGTTTTTTGAGAAGGTGACCAAAGAGGTGGATGGGGGTAAGGCAGTTGACGTGGTATACATGGATTTTAGTAAGGCGTTCGATAAGGTTCACCATGGTAGGCTTCTGCAGAAAATGCAGATGTATGGGATTGTGGGTAATCTAGGAAGTTGGATCAGGAATTGGCTATCAGATAGGAGACAGAGGGTGGTGGTGGATGGTAAATATTCATCATGGAGTGCAGTTACGAGTGGTGTGCCTCAGGGATCTGTTTTGGGGCCACTGTTGTTTGTAATTTTTATTAATGATCTGGATGAGGGTATAGTTGGGTGGATTAGTAAATTTGCTGATGACACCAAAGTTGGAGGTGTGGTAGATTGTGAGGAAGGGTGTCATAGTCTGCAGGGAGACTTAGATAGGTTGCAGAGCTGGGCCGAGAGGTGGCGGATGGAATTTAATGCGGAGAAGTGTGAGGTAATTCACTTTGGTAGGAGCAACAGATGTGTCGAGTATAGGGCTAACGGGAGGACTTTGAATAGTGTGGATGAACAGAGGGATCTAGGTGTGTGTGTACATAGATCCCTGAAAGTTGGGAATCAAGTAGATAAGGTTGTCAAGAAGGCGTACGGTGTCTTGGCGTTTATTGGTAGGGGGATTGAATTTAGGAGTCGCAGTGTAATGTTGCAACTGTACACTACTCTAGTGCGGCCGCACTTGGAGTACTGTGTGCAGTTCTGGTCCCCGCATTACAAGAAGGATGTGGAGGCGTTGGAGAGGGTGCAGAGGAGGTTTACTAGGATGTTGCCTGGTATGGTGGGGAGGTCCTATGAGGAGAGACTGAGGGATCTAGGGTTGTTTTCGTTGGGAAGAAGGCGGCTAAGAGGGGATCTTATTGAAACATATAAGATGATTAGAGGTTTAGATAGGGTGGATAGTGATAGCCTTTTTCCTCGGATGGAGAAAGCTAGCACGAGGGGGCATGACTTTAAATTAAGGGGGGGTAGCTACAGGACGGATGTCAGGGGTAGGTTCTTTACCCAGCGGGTGGTGAGGGATTGGAATGCCCTGCCTGCTGCAGTTGTAGATGCGTCTAGTTTGGGGGCGTTTAAGAGATCTCTGGATAGGTTTATGGACGAAAAGGGATTGGTATAGGCTAGTGGGTCATTGTTTTTGTAACTGGTCGGCGCAACATCGTGGGCCGAAGGGCCTGTTCTGCGCTGTAATGTTCTATGTTCTATGTTCTATGTTCAACGTGGAATGCCAAAGCAGAGATAAGGGTCATGGTGGAGGGGGTACTGGTAATGTCAAAATGGCGACGCGGGATCGTTGGGCCGAAGGGCCTGTTTCCCGGGCTGGTATTGTTTTTTGTTCTTCGTTCTCCACTCCATCACATGACGGCAAAACCAATGATCATTTTCAGGGAAATAGACAGGCAACTTTGAACAAATTGTTCACTTGTCTATGTTTTCCATAATTCTAATTGGAGGTGAAAGTTATTGTTTTCTTTTTCAGATTTTCCGCTGACTACATTGTGCATTGTCTCACTTTCAGGAGGGGTGTTGGCCGTGGCGCTGCTCCTTCTGGGGTTGGTCTGTGTGGCTGGGAGATGAAGCTGCAGGAATCGGCAGAGAGGTAGCGATTGTTCGGGGACTCGCCAGCCCTGCGGCATCCTCAATCCACCCATTTATCACTGAATTTTTGACACTGTGGACGAAATGTGTGAAGTGTGGCCATTTAGCCCGATTTTCTTTCTTCTGAACAGGCAATGCAAGGAGTGATGAGGCCTTGGCAGCGTCCAACTCACACGGACGGAATGAAGAGGTACGTTTTATTTTCCGTAATGGGTGGTTATTTTTCCCTACTTTTTCACCCAAGGTTCAACATAATAACATAAGAACATAAGAAATAGGAGCAGGAGTAGGCCATCTAGCCCTTCGAGCCTGCCCCGCCATTCAGTAAGATCATTGCTGACCTGAAGTGGCTCAGTTCCACTTTCCCGCTTTCTCCCCATAGCCCTTAATTCCCTTGTCTGTCAGAAACCTATCTACCCGTGTATTAAATATATTTAGCGAGGTAGTCTCCACCACTTCAACGGGCAGAGAATTCCAGAGATTCACCACCCTTTGAATGGAGAAGTTCAAAGTTCGTAATGAGTGCACGGCTCCAGAGAAAACAAAAATCTGCAACTCTGGCAGCATCTGTGGAGACGGGAATAGAACATAGAACAGTACAGCACAGTACAGGTGCCTCGACCCTCAATGTCGTGCCTAGCCCTTGGGATACCTCTTCAGACCTAATTTAAACCATTGGCCAAATTCTCCAGCCCATCCCACTGGCGCGGTTTTCCTGTCCAGTCATAAGCAACGCACCCCTGTCCTCCTCCCGACCGCCCCCCTCCCCCCACCTCCACAACAATGGGATGCGGTCCATTGTTGAACTTTGTGTCAACTGGTTTCCGGTCAGTTGCACCACTCCGCCGCTGGGGAACTTGTGAAGGGTTTTTTTTTGGCGTCGGTGGCACTGGAGGATGCAGCCGTGGCTTTGGGCTGGGGGGAGGGGTGGTGCGCAGGGGACCACCTTGGATGTCCCGCCAAGGAAGCAGAACATTAACTTGGGAGCCACCGCGTCCATTTAGGAAGTTGACTTTTCACACAAATTTTGCAACACTCTCCCCGGGTAGAACAAAAGCTGATCAGGCCAGATAACAGTTGGAAGTTGCAAAACTGAGATGGATAGATTTACATTCGGGGCAACATTGAAGAAGATTCAAAAATGGTGGGAGGATATGAGCTAAAATACATGTCAGCCTTAATCTAGTTGAATAGAGTGAGGGGCTCAATGGCCTCACCTATCCCTATCATCATGGTGTGGAGTACATTGACAGATCACTTCTCATCCACAGACTGCTTATGCATGTCTGGCCTTCGGTGACGATCGAACACGATAACTGGAGAGGAAAGAGAGAGAAAGAGACAGAGAGAAGAGTGTGTTTCCTCTATATCTAGTATAGAAACATTCTTTTTGTTCCACGGTAAATTTTAAAGGTCCAACTAGATGGGCGGCTCAAAGCTGTGATGGCGCCCAAACGGAAAACCTGCTCTCCCGTAATGTCCACCATTCTACAATGGAATATCCCTGCAACGCAATTTTACCCCTTCATGCTCCCTGCATTGTCTACGGTAAATATGCAATAAACAATTCAAGATGTATGTGTATCCGAGTTACCAATTTATTGAAACAGGTTTGGAATGTAAGCTGCATGATTCCAGATTCTATTTGGGTTCAACCCAAACGCGTTGCCGGTGGGTCTTCAGCTAATTAACAAAAGCATTTCTGCAGTGAATGTGTGTGCGTTTGGAAATGGGTAAAGAACTGGCGAGGCAGTTGAGTAATTCGTTGGGGATTCACGCTAGATTACTTAAAAATGCAGAGTGAGAGCATTCCTGGACTTGTTGTGCAGGGGTAATGAACACAACTACATTTATTGCTGAGACAAAATTATTTCCAATCCACGTTTGCTTTGGATAACATCACTCAGTGGGTTTTATGGAATGGAATCAGAGAACCTTACGCATGTGCAACAGAGGAAGAACCTGTCTCATATCAGTTGGCTGTTTGAATCTGTACTTTTGTTCCACATCCTATCTATCACAGTATGAACACTAGACTTATTTCTCTCTCAACAGCGATTAAAATTACTTTCCTTCCCCCCTCTGTATGCAAACAGTAGGAGACCATTCAGTGAGTTAATTTCCGCCAAGCTGGAACAATATCTTAAGTCCATCCGCTCCACTCGCATCCATAAATCTATCCAGCTCCCAAAAGACAATATATCAATTTCTATTTTGACAGTTTCATTTTAGCCCTGGTCTCAGCAGTTACTTGAAGTAAAGAGTTGCAGATCTCCCTTTTGCTTTGTTTGAAGAATTGTGAACGCGTCAAATCTGAATGCTCAGACTCCATTATCTAGCAACACCGTATCCAAACCGCCGGGTGCCACTCCCCACCACATCCATCCGAATATTCTTGCCATAACCCACTGTGTCGATACCGTGCCTTAAACAGATGTATTTTTATCATGTTGATCCGCAGGATGTCTCTAGCAGTCCCTGGTATCTCATGGGAACCTTTGTCTGCAACGGCATCCTCCATTGTTATGGAGACATCAAAATTGGTACTATGTCTTTTTCAATCTGAACTAATGCAGCAATCTGTTTTTTTGAGTGCTCCCTTGGGCTTGCAGAGCAGACATTGGTCAGTATGATTGACGGGTCAGGTCACACGACCGTGAACAACGAACCTTTCACAGAAAATTCCAATTTAGTTGCTATTTCCAGATATTGTTTGAACTTGAGATAGAACAGTGCCAGTTTTCACCCCTCCCTGGTGTTGTAGATTCTGCTTTCTGAGTGTTACTGCTCTGGAAGCTGCAGAGCGACAGAAAGAGAGAGAGTTATCCTCTTCTGTCCCTCAGATCTGAAATCTCAAAGCTGATGAGACTAGATTTATTTCATTGTTTTGCTATCTTGGGCATATACACTTATCTGAAATCTGCTGTTTGGATTTCTGTCTATTGGTATTAATGGCTGGAAATCCAGTATCGCGAGAGGAAACCTGTTTTTGTGTTAAACAATTCCGAGGAATGTTACATGGGAGATATCTTTAAATTGGAGCAACAGAGATCGACAGCTGTTAATATTATATGGTCTGATGTTTAAGTCTTATAATTGGTCAAAGTTAAGCTCCTTCTGTTTGTTATATTTTAATCTTTTTTCCTTCAATAAAATTTCTTTGATAAAAGCGTCCGAGTGGGTCACTGGACTCATACTGGGAATGAAGCATTTTATGATCAGGATAAGAACATAAGAACATAAGAAATAGGAGCAGGAGTAGGCCATCTAGCCCTTCGAGCTTGCCCCGCCATTCAATAAGATTATGGCTGATCTGTCGTGGCTCAGTTCCACATTCCCGCCCTCTCCCCATAACCCTTAATCCCCTCTCTTATCAAAAACCCATCAACGCGCGTTTTAAAAATATTTAGCGAGGCAGCCTCCACCACTTCAACGGGCAGAGAATTCCAGAGATTCACCACCCTTTGAGTGAAGAAGTTCCTCCTCAACTCCGTTCTAAACCGCCCCCCCCCCTTTATCTTGCGGCTGTGCCCCCTAGTCCTACTGTCCTTTCTGAGCGGGAAGAGTCTCTCCACCTCTATCCTATCCATCCCATTCATCATCTTATACGTCTGAATGAGATCTCCCCTCATTCTTCTAAACTCTAACCAGTACAAACCTAATTTATTCAGCCTCACCTCATAGCTCAACCCCCTCAACTCCAAATCAAATACGCCCAAATCAAATATAATACCTGGGTGTGGGTCAACTACACTATATTTTGAAGTTTCTGGCCTAGGTATTCACACCACTCCCAGAGGAAATAGTTACTCTCTGCCGATCCTAATATATATTATTCCGCTATTTTCGGAAAATCAGATTGTCTCTTAATCTTCTAAACTCACGGGAATACAATCATATTCTTTGCACCTGAAACACACTTCCCCATTCTCTATGATATGTTCTGCACTGTTTAAAATATAGATATCTACATGAGTGATTTGCTCCCATTGGAACAACTCACTCGATTCATCATTTGCATCTTTTCAATTAACCCACTGTTCCTATCCCCTGCAGCATTCCCGAGGCTTGGAAAACCTCCAACACGTTCGACATGGCAACTGAATGATCGATCCAAACTGAGACTAGTTAACAAGAAACACTTAATGTCCGCTGGAGTGATACACTTAATCTTGTTCCCATTTGTTAATGAGAGATTCTCCGTGTTCTGTATCTGGACATCGTGTTTGCAAACATTGAAAACACCCTTACGCGATTCCCCAATATATCTTACACCTCAGAAAAAAAAAATGTATTAATAATGTATAAATATTTTGTCGACAATATTGCCTCAATATTTATTCCTGGATTACTCAAGCAATGAACATGATTTAAAGACATTCTACGCCTGTTTAGATATCTGTAAGATTCCGGATGTCTGAACACGTGGTTTAGAACAAAGAACAACAGCACAAGAAACAGGCCCTTCGGCCCTACAAGCCCGCGCCGTCCATTTTGACACTCAGTGAGTGCCTCATTCCAACATTCTTCTACCTACGACTTTTGTCTACATCTCTTGGACACCACAATAAAGGAGCGCAAACTTAATGAACAACAAGGCTGCAAATGTTTGCTTGGGTCAGAACATGGACGGGTCCAGTTCGGTAGTAATATGCATCCGAACAAGTATTGGATAGCCATCCTTTCGTCTTCCGGGGAAAAGAAGGCTAAAAGTGGCGGAAGGGTAGGCAAGACAAACGTTAAAGTTCTGAAATAAATCGTCAGGGTCGACGGAGGCAGTTCGCCAGGAAAGTCTTGACTCATTGGATAGGGATAATGTGGACGTAGTCCCACAGTCATCCGATTTACGGAGATAGAACATAGAACATAGAACATAGAACATTACAGCGCAGACCAGGCCCTTCGGCCCACGATGTTGCGCCGACCAGTTACAAAAACAATGACCCACTAGCCTATACCAATCCCTTTTCGTCCATAAACCTATCCAGAGATCTCTTAAACGCCCCCAAACTAGACGCATTTACAACTGCAGCAGGCAGGGCATTCCAATCCCTCACCACCCGCTGGGTAAAGAACCTACCCCTGACATCCGTCCTGTAGCTACCCCCCCCTTAATTTAAAGCCATGCCCCCTCGTGCTAGCTTTCTCCATCCGAGGAAAAAGGCTATCACTATCCACCCTATCTAAACCTCTAATCATCTTATATGTTTCAATAAGATCCCCTCTTAGCCGCCTTCTTTCCAACGAAAACAACCCTAAATCCCTCAGTCTCTCCTCATAGGACCTCCCCACCATACCAGGCAACATCCTAGTAAACCTCCTCTGCACCCTCTCCAACGCCTCCACATCCTTCTTGTAATGCGGGGACCAGAACTGCACACAGTACTCCAAGTGCGGCCGCACTAGAGTAGTGTACAGTTGCAACATTACACTGCGACTCCTAAATTCAATCCCCCTACCAATAAACGCCAAGACACCGTACGCCTTCTTAACAACCTTATCTACTTGATTCCCAACTTTCAGGGATCTATGTACACACACACCTAGATCCCTCTGTTCATCCACACTATTCAAAGTCCTCCCGTTAGCCCTATACTCGACACATCTGTTGCTCCTACCAAAGTGAATTACCTCACACTTCTCCGCATTAAATTCCATCCGCCACCTCTCGGCCCAGCTCTGCAACCTATCTAAGTCTCCCTGCAGACTATGACACCCTTCCTCACAATCTACCACACCTCCAACTTTGGTGTCATCAGCAAATTTACTAATCCACCCAACTATACCCTCATCCAGATCATTAATAAAAATTACAAACAACAGTGGCCCCAAAACAGATCCCTGAGGCACACCACTCGTAACTGTACTCCATGATGAATATTTACCATCCACCACCACCCTCTGTCTCCTATCTGATAGCCAATTCCTGATCCAACTTCCTAGATTACCCACAATCCCATACATCTGCATTTTCTGCAGAAGCCTACCATGGTGAACCTTATCGAACGCCTTACTAAAATCCATGTATACCACGTCAACTGCCTTGCCCCCATCCACCTCTTTGGTCACCTTCTCAAAAAACTCAATAAGGTTAGTAAGGCACGACCTACCCGCTACAAAACCATGCTGACTATTTCTAATCAATTCATTACACTCCAAATAACTATAAATCCTATCCCTAATAATTTTTTCTAAAACCTTGCCCACAACAGAAGTAAGACTCACCGGTCTATAATTCCCGGCAAAGTCTCTGTTCCCCTTCTTAAACAATGGGACAACATTCGCTATCCTCCAATCCTCCGGGACTACACCAGAGACCAATGACGACCTGAAGATCTGAGCCAGAGGCTCTGCAATCACCTCTCTAGCCTCCCAGAGAATCCTAGGGTAGATCCCATCCGGACCAGGGGACTTATCAATTTTCAACCCCTCAAGAATTTCCAGCACATGCATTTCATTGGGAAACTGAATAAGCTGAGGAAAGAGGAAGGAATTAAATAGTGTGTTAATGGTGGGGGTGGGATGTGGGTTTAGGGATGGCGGCGGTTGTCTTGATGTGGGAGAAAGTTCGTGTGAAATACAACCACCAGCCCGGAGTGGGTGGCCCATAGCCCGCGAATCAAACGATGCAAATATGATACAAAGAGATAGGGAGAATTGTAGTGGGTGAAACCAGCATTAAAACATTTGCATCCTTTTGAATATATCTTCATTCATTACATTTTTTTGCAGAAAACAGAATGTAATAATGTGTTTGGGGTGAATTCAACGCAATTTTCTGCTATCTGCTGAGGGGGGCGAGGTATAATTCGGATGTTAGAGGGAGGTTTTTCACACAGAGGGTAGTGGGGGTATGGAATGCTCTGCCAAGCAAGGTGGCGGAGGCAGGAGTTGTTTAAGAGTTACTTAGACAGGCACATGAGCGGGATGGAGATGGAGGGATATAGGAGACTATTTTAAATAAGGTTCAGGGGCCTTGGGACGTCCCTGGGAATATATAGGGATGAGGATGATACTGATGTTTTTGGAGCAGAACGTCCAGGTGGATATATTGGTGAATGTTTCCCGTGGACGATTATGATCAGCTGCAAATGATTCATTCTTTCACCATGAAATTCTATTTTTATCGGAAGTAGGGACTGGCTAAACTTTCTACCTGACTTACTACCTCAGTGGTTCCACCCCTGCAAGTGAGCTACACTAATGGAGGACTGATGAAGACACAGACCTGCAAAGAGACGTTGCAACGTTCAGGGTGATAGAAAGTTGCTGGGCTGCGGTCACACAGGGAACCGGAAGACGTGGTGAACGTGCACATTTTGCAGACACAGCGTGCTGCGGTGAGAATTGCGCACTAAAAATAGCAGAGCAGGGTGACTTGTTGTTCAGAGTTTCCTGTTTATAGATGAAGAGGCCGCGCAGAGTTCAGTCTATAACGAGAAACACCTGCTAGCTATTGCTAAACACGTGATCAGGCTGATCTAAACTGTGTTGAAGAGAAAATGTGGCTGAATTCAGCAACATGACAGTTTGTCAAATTCAAAGAACAAAAATAACTAAACGGGGGACTGAGCAAATTGTACACTCTTGGACTGTGTCAGCTGAGGGCTGGATGGGTTAGGGTCGTTTACCTTCGAGCAGAGAAGGTTGAGCGAGGAATTGATTGATGGTTAAAAAAAGTTATGAGCGGCACAGATGGGATGGATAGGAAGGAACTTTTTACCAGAACAGAGGGCTCAATACCCAGCCTGGGACAATCACTTAAACTGAAGAACATGAGGTTTACAGCAGATGCAATGAAAAAAAGGTTTCCACTCATAACATAGGACATAGAACATAGAACATTACAGCGCAGTACAGGCCCTTCGGCCCTCGATGTTGCGCCGACCAGTGGAACCAATCTAATGACCCTCGAACCGAAACTATTCCAATGTTATCCGTTTGCCTCTCCACTGACCATTTTCCGCACGAAACTCCATCTGCCACCTCTCGGCCAGCTCTGCAGCTTATCTATGTCCCCCTGCAAACTGTAACATCCATCCTCACTGTCTACAACTCCTCCGACTTTGGTGTCGTCAGCAAATTGACTAATCCATCCTTCTACACCCTCATCTCGGTCATTTATAAAAAAATGACAAACAGCAGTGACCCCAAAACAGATCCCTGTGGTACACCACTTGTAACTGAACTCCATGTTGAATATTTCCCATCAACCACCACCCTCTGTCTTCTATCAGCTAGCCAATGCCTGATCCAACCTGCTAAATCAGAGGGTAATAGGAATGTGGAAGTCATTGCCTGAGAGGATGGTAAAGGTGGGAACGGTCACAATATTTAAGAAGCATTGAGATGAACACTTTATACGCCTGAGCATGCAAGAGTAGGGAGTTTGTGGCATGTGAGTTTCTGGATTAATAGTGTCACGAAAATACCACTTCCTATAAATCAGGGCAGAGCTGGCGAGGAAATGACAAGGATTGAGAAGAAGATCCAGATGCTGCAGAGCACACATCGAAATTCGTTACTTCTTCCGTAACGTTGCACTCATCGTATTGCTTTGAAAAGTACGGTTTATGTTAAACACAAACGCAAACTCACTGTGTAAAATTATGATGAAAATATTGGAAATTTCATGCATCGCAATCTGGGCCCATCTCTCACTGAATTCCAACTCGACAAATTATCAAATTTCTCACACCTGCATTGACAAACATCTGAATTCTGGACTGATAGTGTCAGTTCAACAGAAATTGCAGCATCATAAAGATTACTTTTATTTGTGAGTTTATTGTTGGTCAAGATCGAGACAAACTATCGGTGTAAAGATAGAATCATTAATTGGTATTGACGCGTTGACATTTACAAAGAGAATGGGTACATTTCCTGTGAGTAATTTGAACTTTCCGATCAGCAGAACCTTTCCAGAGAAACTCAGGAAAGTCTGTGAGCATTGTTCGAAGTTTCGTCTACAGTTGAAGAAGATCATTCTAGCGAAATACCCGAAATTCAATTTCCAATCATTTATAATGAACGGTGGAGCCAATGATTTCTGGATGCTTGGGGAAAGCAAAGCTGTTTGAAGGGAGTCTTATTGGTTCCATTGTTACTTCCATGAGGCTGTGGAATTTTCAGGAAATTCTGCCCCCTCCAGAACTCATGGCTTGAATCCTTATTTTCGACCCGCCTTCTTTTTTGACATCTTTTCCAAGGCGGCCAAATCCAGGGAGGCGTAGGTCGGTCCACTCTGAAACATTCACCAATTATAGAATTATCAAAGAGAGCAATTGATCCCCTACGTTGCAGAACAGAGAACATTACAGCGCAGGACAGGCCCTTCGGCCCTCGATGTTGCGCCAACCAGTGGAACCAATCTAATGACCCTCTAACCTAAACGATTCCAATGTTATCCCAGTGCCTATCCACTGACCATTTGAACGCCCGTAAACTTGGCTAGTCCACAACTGCTGCAGGCAGGACACTCCACGCCCTTACTACCCTCTGAGTAAAGATCCAACCCCTGACATCCGTCCTATAACTACGAACCCTTAATTTAAAGCTATATTTGAGCAATTGGGGCTCATTCTGGGGAAGGTGGGACCTCTATAAGAGGGATGGTCTACACCTGAACCAGAGGGGAATCAATATCCTGGGGGGTAAATTTGCAAAAGCGATGCAGGAAGGTTTAAACTGATTCGGAGGGGGGGAGGGATAGTGAGGAAAGGGGGTGAAAGTGAGGGGGGCATAGTTGGGGAATGCAAGGCACGGCATAGTGGGGGTGGGGCGCAGCAGGGTTTGAAATGCGTGTACTTTAATGCGAGGAGTATTCGCAATAAAGTGGATGAACTTGCAGCGTGGATCAGTACCTGGGACTTTGATGTTGTGGCCATTTCTGAGACATGGATAGAGCAGGGTCAGGAATGGATGTTGCAGGTTCCGGGGTACAAATGCTTTAGTCGGAGTAGAGAAGAAGGTAGAAGGGGGGGTGGGGTAGCATTGCTAGTCAAGGACTGTATCACAGTGTCGGAGAGAAAGTTTGATGAGGACTTGTCAGTTGAGGTAGTATGGGCAGAGATTAGAAATAGGAGAGGAGAGGTCACCCTGTTGGGAGTCTTTTATAGACCTCCTAAAAGTTCTAGAGAGGTTGAGGAAAGGATTGCGGAGACAATCCTGGTTAGGAGTGAAAGTAATAGGGTAATTGTTATGGGGGACTTTAACTTTACGAATATTGATTGGAGTTGCTATAGTTCTAGCTCGCTAGAGGGGTCAGTGTTTGTACAAAGCGTGCAGGAAGGTTTTTTGTCTCAGTATGTAGACAGGCCAACTAGAGGTGAGGCTATATTGGATTTGGTGCTGGGAAATGAGCCAGACCAGGTGCTAGACTTGGAAGTTGGTGTGCATTTTGGTGATAGTGACCACAATTCGGTTACGTTCACCTTAGTGATGGGAAGAGATAGGCATGAACCTCGGGTCAGCAATTTTAGCTGGGGTAAGGGCGATTATGAGGCTATCAGGAGTGAATTAGGAAGCATGGATTGGATTAGGGGATTACAGGGACTGGGAACGTCTGAAATGTGGAGTTTTTTCAAGGAGCAGCTACTGCGAGTCCTTGATAGGTATGTCCCTGTCAGGCATGGTGGATTTGGTAGATCTAGGGAACCGTGGTGCACTAAAAGAGTTGAGTCGATGGTTAAAAAGAAAAAGGAGGCTTATGTTCGGATGAGATTGGAGGGCTCAGATAGTGCACTAGAAAGCTTTAGATTGGCTAGGAGGGAGTTGAAGAGTGAGTTGAGAAGGGCTAAAAGAGGACATGAGAAGACTTTGGCTGATAGGATTAAGGAGAATCCTAAGGCGTTCTATAGGTATGTCAAGAACAGAAGGTTGGTCAGGGCAAGATTAGGGCCAGTTACAGACAGCAGGGGGAAGTTGTGTGTGGAACCGGAGGAGATTGGAGAAGTATTGAACCAATATTTCTCTTCGGTGTTCACGCAGGGGGACATGAATATAGCTGAGGAGGACATTGGGTTGCAGGGGTGTAAAATAGACAGTATTACGGTTGATAAAGGGGATGTGCTGGAAATTCTTGAGGGGCTGAAAATAGATAAGTCCCCTGGTCCGGATGGGATCTACCCTAGGATTCTCTGGGAGGCTAGAGAGGTGATTGCAGAGCCTCTGGCTCAGATCTTCAGGTCGTCATTGGTCTCTGGTGTAGTCCCGGAGGATTGGAGGATAGCGAATGTTGTCCCATTGTTTAAGAAGGGGAACAGAGACTTTGCCGGGAATTATAGACCGGTGAGTCTTACTTCTGTTGTGGGCAAGGTTTTAGAAAAAATTATTAGGGATAGGATTTATAGTTATTTGGAGTGTAATGAATTGATTAGAAATAGTCAGCATGGTTTTGTAGCGGGTAGGTCGTGCCTTACTAACCTTATTGAGTTTTTTGAGAAGGTGACCAAAGAGGTGGATGGGGGCAAGGCAGTTGACGTGGTATACATGGATTTTAGTAAGGCGTTCGATAAGGTTCACCATGGTAGGCTTCTGCAGAAAATGCAGATGTATGGGATTGTGGGTAATCTAGGAAGTTGGATCAGGAATTGGCTATCAGATAGGAGACAGAGGGTGGTGGTGGATGGTAAATATTCATCATGGAGTACAGTTACGAGTGGTGTGCCTCAGGGATCTGTTTTGGGGCCACTGTTGTTTGTAATTTTTATTAATGATCTGGATGAGGGTATAGTTGGGTGGATTAGTAAATTTGCTGATGACACCAAAGTTGGAGGTGTGGTAGATTGTGAGGAAGGGTGTCATAGTCTGCAGGGAGACTTAGATAGGTTGCAGAGCTGGGCCGTGAGGTGGCGGATGGAATTTAATGCGGAGAAGTGTGAGGTAATTCACTTTGGTAGGAGCAACAGATGTGTCGAGTATAGGGCTAACGGGAGGACTTTGAATAGTGTGGATGAACAGAGGGATCTAGGTGTGTGTGTACATAGATCCCTGAAAGTTGGGAATCAAGTAGATAAGGTTGTTAAGAAGGCGTACGGTGTCTTGGCGTTTATTGGTAGGGGGATTGAATTTAGGAGTCGCAGTGTAATGTTGCAACTGTACACTACTCTAGTGCGGCCGCACTTGGAGTACTGTGTGCAGTTCTGGTCCCCGCATTACAAGAAGGATGTGGAGGCGTTGGAGAGGGTGCAGAGGAGGTTTACTAGGATGTTGCCTGGTATGGTGGGGAGGTCCTACGAGGAGAGACTGAGGGATTTAGGGTTGTTTTCGTTGGAAAGAAGGCGGCTAAGAGGGGATCTTATTGAAACATATAAGATGATTAGAGGTTTAGATAGGGTGGATAGTGATAGCCTTTTTCCTCGGATGGAGAAAGCTAGCACGAGGGGGCATGGCTTTAAATTAAGGGGGGGTAGCTACAGGACGGATGTCAGGGGTAGGTTCTTTACCCAGCGGGTGGTGAGGGATTGGAATGCCCTGCCTGCTGCGGTTGTAAATGCGTCTAGTTTGGGGGCGTTTAAGAGATCTCTGGATAGGTTTATGGACGAAAAGGGATTGGTATAGGCTAGTGGGTCATTGTTTTTGTAGCTGGTCGGCGCAACATCGTGGGCCGAAGGGCCTGTTCTGCGCTGTAATGTTCTATGTTCTATGTTCTATATTTAGCTATGTTTAAACCTTGTGTTAGCCATCACCATCCGAGGAAAACGGCTCTCACTGTCCACCCTACCTAACCCTCTGATCATCTTGTATGACTCAATTAGGTCACCTCTTAACCTTCTTCTCTCGAATGAAAATAACCTCAATCCCTCAGCCTTTCCAGCAAACCAGGCAACATCCTGGTAAACCTCCTCTGCACCCTTTCTCTGGAAGGAGGCCTTCGGCCCATAAATATTTGAGATGACACCGAACCTCAAAACCACACAAAATCAGAGAATGGTACTGCTTAGATAGAAACTGTTCGGCCCAATGAATCCATGTTGGATCTTTGAAAAAGCAACAAAGTTTTTATTCACCCGTGGGACGTGGGCATCGCTGGCTTTGTGCATTCTTATTCGTCTTTATTTAGAGAGCATTGAGAATCAACCATCATACTGTGGCTCTGAAGTTGCATGTAGGCCACAGTAGATAAGAATGAGATATTTACTTTCCAATAGTGTACCTCACTTGTTTTTCTAATAATGGTTTCTTGTTCACCTGTGGATTCCTAATTCCAGATTTTTATTTTTTACTGAATAGAAATTCCTCCCTCTGGCATTGCTGGATTAGAGCACAATCCTCAGAACATGAGCTAAATTTATGGATTAATCTTCTAGCGATAAGGCCGCAAGGTCATAACATCCCATTTAATCCAAACTTCACCTCAACTTTCTTCATAATGCTCATCAATGTTCTTTCCAACAAGCAGTTATCCAATTTCCTTTCAAAGTGTTTGTTGATCCCGCTTCCAGTGGCCTCTATCTCAATTGCAAAATAAATGGCTTAATGCATCCGTGGAAGAATTAGTCAGTAATTCCCCCCATCGTCGGTGGCACGGTAGCATAGTGGTTAGCACTGCTGCTTCACAGCTCCAGGACACACAGACTCAGACAGGCTTGCACATCGAAACACAGAGGCGCACAGAAACACACACACACACACACACACACACACATACACAGTACCGAAGTGTTCACTCATTTACCGACTCCCTCAAACACAGTCTCTCTTTCTCTCTCTCCGAGTCTCCCCCTCACGCACACACACATTCACCCGTCCCGCTCAACACAGAAACAATCTCTCACCAAGAAAGATACACAGAAAGAGAATCTCACAATCTCACACACACACAAACTCACAACAACACAGACACAGAGATATACATAGAATCTCTCAAACACACAAGCTCAAAGCAGCACATATATAGAATCCTACGGTACAGCATGAGGTCATTCGGTCCATCCAGTCTGCACCACAATCACACTCAGGCCCTAACCCCATGCATTTACTCCAGCTAGTCCGCCTGACACTAAGGGCAATTCAGCATCCCACCTAACTCGCACATCTTTGGACGGTGAGAGGAAACTGGAACACCAGAAGGAAACCCATGCAGGCCCGGGGAGAACGTGCAAACTCCACAGAGACAGTGACCCAAGCCGAGGATTGAACCTGTGTCCCTGACACTTAGAAGGAGCATTGCTAACCACTATCTCACTGTGAACATAACCCCAGCAATTAATACATTTCCAAATGTGCGCAGATGGGAGGAAACCTGGAACTGAGTGAGGGAGAATTAGACCCACCGCAAAAAAACAAAAAGTGAAAGAAGAGACGCAGAAATCTGATAATCAGCAATGAAAACTGCTGGAAATCCGAAGGAACGTCTGTCTGAGGTATTGTAACCGGAACATTAACTCAATCGCTGGATGATCATTTGGAAGAGCCACAGAGATGTCTGTTCTGATTCCAAAGTGTGGGCGAATGTGATTTGGTTACAATTAGATGTTTCAGACAGTGAGCTGCTCGCTGACAGCCGCATGAACTATCCCAGATGGGACATCCTTCAACTTATTCCAAAATCCAATTTCCGCAATGATATTAAACGTGCTTACCTGAGCTGCACAGTCTTGTGTTCTCTTTCCATATGTTTGGCGACAGTCGTCTGTGTAACAAAGTGGAAGATGTCAGTTTAGGAAACCAGTTAGGAATACAAAGAACAAAGAACAACACAGCACAGGAAACAGGCCCTTCGGCCCTACAAGCCCGCGCCGCCATTTTAACACTCAGTGAGTGCCTCATTCCAATCCTTCTTCTCCCTATGACTTTTGTCTACGCCTCTTGGACTCCGCAATAAAAGGGTGCAAATTTCGAAAATACGTGCGTCAGATTAAGGGAGATCTAACTTAGGGACAATTTGTTAACATCAATCAGCCTAAAAGCACCTTTTTGGGGTGTGGGAGTAAACCAGAGCACCCGGAGAAAACCCACGCAGACACGGGGAGAATGTGCAAACTCCCACAGACACCGACCCAAGGCGGAGATCCGACCCGGGTCCATGTGTCTGCACAGCAAACAGTGATAGTCACTGAGCTACCGTGTTGCCCGTCAGTTGGTCCAGTTTAAGCGTACACTAACGACGTGAAGCACTCGGCAACTCTCGATACGGATATGAGAATGTCCTGTCTGGAAAATGTAGGGAAAATCCCAGCATGATCACATGTATATCAAACAGGAAAAGAATACGGTCCATTTGGCGCTAAGGCGACAAACTGTGGGTGGAGCCAGAGGACATGGGCCAGGTGCTAAATGAATACATCACATCCTTCTTCACCCAAGGTAATGAGGACTATGATCCAGAATTCAGGGAGAGGGACTGTGCGGTTCTTGACCAAATTGGTATAGGATAAGATAAGCTACTGGGGGTGTTGGCAGCCTGAAAAGTGGATAAAACTCCAAGTCCAGCTGAATTGCGCCCTCACCAGCATTGGGAGGCAGGAGGGGAGATTGCAGGGGCACTGACTCATATTTTTCAATTCCTCTCTGGCCACGGGAGATCCCAGAAGAACGACAAATGTTGTTCGGTTATTTAGGAAGAGCTGTAGAGATGAACCAGGGAACTACAGACAAGTGAGTTTCACATCAGTGGGAGGGAAACAATGAAAGAAACATCTGAAGGAGAAAAATCTATCGACACTTGGAGAGACAAAGCTTGTGCGGAGATAGTGAGCATGGCTTCGTCAGAGCCTAACAAACCTGATTGAATTTTGTGAGGCTGACCAGGTGTGCAGCCGAAGGTAGTGCGGCCGATGTAGTTGACATGCATTTCAGCAAAGCCTTTGTCATGGTTCCAAATGGGAGACATGCAAATATTCAGGGTAATTTGATAAAGTGCATTCAGAATTGGATCAGTTGCTGGAGACAGCGTGTGACGACAGGTGGATGCTGAGTATCTGGAAGCCAGTGTCCCTTGGTGTACCACGGTTCTGTCCCCCCGCACCTCCCCACCCCACCCCACCCCACAACCACCACCACCATTTTTCATCTTTTATCTACATGTCAATGGTGTCTATGTGGCGGGTCGGGTTAGTTTGCAGAAGCCCAAAGATGTGTAGGTTAGGTGGCTGGGCCATGCTCATGTGCGCTTACCGCCAGGGGCATTCGATATGTAAATCTGTGGCGCTACAGGGGTAGAGCCTGGATGGCATTGGTCTCAATGCAGGTTCGATGCGCCCATTGGCCTTCTGCACTGATCATAGATCATAGAACCCTACAGCGCAGAAAGAGGCCCTTCAGCCCATCGAGTCTGCACCGACCACAAACCCACCCAGGCCCTACCCCTATGTCCCTACATATTTTACCTACTAATCCCTCTCACCAAAGCATCTTAAGACACTAAGGGGCAATTTTAGCATGGCCAATCAACCTGACCCACACATCTTTGGACTGTGGAAGGAAACCGGAGCACCCGGAGGAAACCCACGCAGACACGAGGAGAATGTGCAAACTCCACACAGACAGTGGCCCGAGACGGGCAATCGAACCCAGGTCCCTGGAGCGGTGAAGCAGCAGTGCTAACCATTGTGCCACCGTGTCGTCCATGGCAAAGTCTCTATGATTTATCTCTTCAGTGATATTTAAACTTTGCCAACATTTGCATACAACTCACCCGATTGTCTCTCTTTCCGCTGCCCTCCACGCAGTCTTTCTCTCAAGCTAAAACTGGATAAGATAATAAACAGAATTAAACAAGTGTTATATCCTGCAAATCCTGGCCCAGAAATATTTGAGAGAAAGGATACTCATTGTTAAAATATGAAAAATATCAACATATACCTTTGGAATAAGTAATGGTTTTGAACTGTGTTTAACAGGATATTATATACAGAGAGATGAACTTTGAAAATGGCTCAGTTACTCACCTTTCATTCCCGGCTCCCTCCGCTCGCTCTCCTGAAACAAGACACTGTGATCAGTAATTGAAACCTTCGAGGGGAGTCACATTGGATGAAAAGTAATGATATTCCTACTGAACATTATCCCTCACCTGATCTCCCTCTCTTCCAAATACAAATGGAGAGAAGGACTAAAAGGATAATCGGGATCACCAGGATAATTATGGCAATGGAAAGTTTCAGATTGCACCATCCTATAGAGAGAAAACTGTTAGAAATTGCAGCTGGGACAAATAAATCTTTCCGCGTTGCTGGGACGGGAAGCTGAACGCAGACACTCTAACCATTGCCTCTCGACATTGTGTTATATCCATAACTGATTCACCATTGACATTTTTTTCGATTATCATTGATCAAAACTCAACTGGAATCCCCACTTCAACAGAGTGGCTACAAAAGCAGGTCAGAGGCTGCGAATCCACTGGAGAATAACTCAGCTCCTGACTCCCCGAACCCTGTTCATCATCTATAAAGCACAAGTCAGAAGTGTGATGGATTACCCCTCCTCTTGCCTGGTTGGGTGCAACTCCAACAACGCGTAAGAAGCTTGACATCATCAAGGGCAAAACCACCCGCTGGATTGGCAACACATTCACTCCCTCCACCAGCCGATGCTCAGAATCAGCAGTGTGTGTGCACTCACTGCAGCAACTCATCAAAGATCCTTAGACAGCACCTTCTAAACCTACGACCTCTTCCGTCTAGAAGGACATGGGCAGCGGATACATGGAAACACCACCACCTGCATTTTCTTCTCCAAACCACGCAATATCCTGACTTGGGAATATATTGGCATTCCGTCGCAGTTGTTGGGTCAAAATCCTAGAATTCCATCCCTAATGTCATTGCGGGTCACCCCACAGCACGTAGACTGCACCGCATCTTTGAAATAGCTATTGAAATCCTGCCACTCTATCTAACTTTCCCTCAGAGTTTTGTACATTTCTCACTACCGGCTCCACGTGCAATTCCAGTTGTGCGATCTGTTCTCACAGATGTTTCCGTTGGCCATTCAGATGTGCTCTTAATCACAAGACCAAAGAGTATTCATAATCGAAAAATGCAATTTGCGCATTGCTTTTGATCTTGATTTTAATGCGATTGGATCCCAGGTATTAGGAATTTATTATGAAACAGTTGCCAAACGGAAACTAGAGATTCTGCAGTGAGATTATGGAAAATTCAACTAATGCCTCAGGGGGACAAAAAAACACAGATTCAGAAAATACTTTCAGTGCTTTTGCTTCTTGATTGCAAAGCACATCCAACGTCGGACTGACCTCAACTGAGTTTGAAAATCCAATGTCTAAAAAGGACGGTGGACGGAGATTCAATAAAAAAAACTTTCATCCGGGAAATTAGACTCTGCCTTGAAGGGGAGAAGTGACCGGATTCCGGGCGACACAGTGCTTACCCCTGCTGCCTCACATTGCCAGAGAACATGGTTTGATTCCCGGCTTGGATCACTGTGTGTGCAGAGTCGGCGCGTTCTCGCAGATCGGTGCTCGCCTCCTCCAGGCGTTCCAGTTTCCTCCAGTTCTCGGAAGCCGAGCTGGTTGGCGGAATTGGACATGCTGAATTCTTCTTCAGTGCACTCCAAGAGGCGCAGGAGTGTGGCGAATAGGGGATTTTCACAGCAATTTCATTGCAGTGTTAATGTCAGCATATTTGTGACACTAATAAATAATGCAGGTAAAATTGGAGATCTCTCCTGTGTACCTAACAGACGGCAGTTTCTGAAGAGTTGGAACATTAACGCAAGTGATTACAAGTTGAATTCAAACCATCATTGTGGAGATTAAAAACTCACCTGCCCCAGTTTCTGCTGCATTGGGGAAGGACACACTTCCCGTCCAATATTTGCCTCGAATCCCCAGTTGAACAACGCAAGTACCGACACCGCCACTTCTCCAGACTTGCCCCGACACCATGACAAGACTTCTGATGTTGTAGGTCCCGTCCGTCTGCATTATCCCGGGATCACTCGATCCCTCAGTGACCAGGCCAGAAATATTCCAGAAAATAGCAATCTGGTTTGAAGAAACTCCACTGACCAAACACATTAAAGGCACATGATCATTCACATCCGGCTCACCCTGCGGGACTAACACCTGCACAGCCGTCTTGTTGGTGGAACTGTCTGGACAGAAATTGGGACAAAGTTAACAATTAATTTACACAAAAAAAGATAATGCTGCGCATACTCAGAGTGAATTTCACTTGCTCTCTTACCTCCAACCAGGAGTGTGGTTCGATTCCGGATCAGTGCAGACCGAGTATATACACAGTAGTAGGAACCAGAGTCATGCGTCTGGACATTGCGAATTTTCAGAATCAACACATTCCCTGGATAAGCTTTTTCTGACATAAACTTACAGTCGGCCCTGGTACAGGATGTAGTGTCTATTTTTATCGGGGCTTCACCCAGCCGCTGTTTGTACCAAGCATAGTTGGACACCAAATCCAATTCTTGAGTGTCATGATAGAATAATTCCACCGTTTGGCCAACTGCAGCTGTCATTGTGAAGGGGATCTGAGACACAGAGGACTCGGATTCTGTAACTAGACAGATTATTGTGCGAAACATTGACTATTGAAATACCTGAAGTGACTGTAAACATCAAAATCGCCTCGAATTGTAATTTATTTTATTAATGCCAGAGGTGCATTAGCACTGGAATGAAGTTACGGCGAAAATCCCCTATTCTCCACACTGAGAACCTGTTCGGATACACTGAGGGAGTATTTTTAGCACCTCCAATGCAACAATTAGCACCACTTTGGGATTGTGGGAGCAAACTGGAGCGATGGGAGGAAACCCACGCAGACGGGGAGAGGACATGGAGACTCCACACAGACAGTGACCCGAACCAGGTATCGAACCCGGTTCCCAGGCGCTGTGAGGCAGCAGTGCTATCCACTGCACAATCTTTGTAATCATTGTTCGTTATACTTACTTTCTTCGCTTTACGGGTGGAAACAATAAATGAACTTTATGACCAGTTCAAATGCCTTCACCTGAACACTGGCTCACGCTTTCAGCTTCGAAAAAGCTCATTCTGGTTTATAAAATTGATTCCGATTAAAATTCCCCCCCCGCCTCTTACTCACAGTGAAACCTCAGGATTTGGAAAATGAGTATCAGAGATAGAGATTCTTCGGCCATCTTGATCGAAATGTCCTTGTGTTGTGTCTCACGGGCTCGCTTCTATAGACACTGTGGACACAATGACGTGGTCTGCGTCCCATTCAGTTGGGCCTTTACAGATTCAATGGAAACTATGACGACCTCTGCTGTGGAGATGATGATGTCACCATTGTAGGGCAGTCTTGGGATGAACATTATATTCGTTTGACAATCCTCACAGTTTGTGCGTCACAGCAGAGCAGCCGACTCTAAAAATCAAATCTCCTCGAATTAAAGTGTATTTTATTAATGACAGACGTAGGCTTACATTAACACTGCAATGAAGTTATGGCGAAAATCCCCTAGACTGCACACTGCGACACCTGATTGGAAACACTGAGGGAGAATTGTTAGCGTCTCCAAGACACCAACGAACACCTATTTTGGGCTGTGGGAGCAAACTGGAGCGATGGGAGGAAACCCACGCAGACAGGGAGAGGACTTTCAGACTCCACTCAGACAGTGACCCAAACCAGGTATCGAACCCGGTTCTCTGGTGCTATGGCGCAGCAGTGCTATCCAGTGCACAAATTGGTAGGGTGCAATAATTAACTTTTCTCCATTGCAGTTCAGAGTGTGCTATTGGATAGATGCAGTCTGAAGGATAGGTTAACGTTTTTTTTGTTTAAATGTCTACATTTTTAATCATTTGTGGGACATGCGCGTGCTGGTTGGCCAACATTTACTGCCAATGACTTATGGAGGGCATTTTGGATTCATTGAGACTTTGGAACCCAATTACTGTGGCTGTAAAGTCGCATGTAGGCCAGACCGGGCAACGATGGCAGATTTCCATCCCAAAAGGACTTGAGTGAACCAGATCGGATCATTGACAGTGAACAATGGTTTCATGTGCATCAGTAGATCCTTAATTCAAGATTTTTGTGTTCAACTCAAATTTAAACCAACACCCGTGTCAGGATTCTAACTGTGTCCCCAGAGCATTAACTGTGTTTCTGGATTAATAGTCTAGCGATAATATCAGGAGGCCATCGCTTCCCCATAACCGAAAACTGTTACTGAGTAGTTGCTACTGGTCCAATTTTCAGAACATCTATTCTGTTACCCCTCAGCCTTGAAGACCCAATCTGTTTTTCCTTTCCTGTTACTAATGATAATGTGCCGTCCTGCTATCCTTCTGAGACAGTGCGCCAGTTCCAGTGTCTGAATTCCCTCTTTGTACGATGGAGGGGCGCAAATGAAGACAGTTAGTTCAAATTTGAAATAAAGTCTTGTGCACAAAAGCCAACTTATGGGTTTTACAGATTTATGCCCCTGCAGTTGGGTTTTGTATTTTCCCAGTGAATTGCACAAGCAACTTCATCAAAATGGCGGCGCGGGGTCGTTGGGGAGAAGGGCCTGTTTCCCGTGCTGTGTTGTTCTTTGTTCTTTGTTCGTTAAATGGAGTCGGGAAACAAAACGAAGGACCATAGCAGAAAGTTGAGAGGGGAACGTATTAAGGTGTGTGTGGGGGTAATCTGCTTCAGACAGAGCCTGGTACCCATATGGAATGAGCTTTCTGAGGGGGTGTTAGAGACAGGTGTAATTACAACATTAAAGAAAACATTTGTCCAGGTACTTGGACGGAGAAGATGGAGCGGGATATGGTCAATCACAGGAAAATGAGATTAGTTCTGTTTAGGAAACTTGGTCAACAAGGACGAGTTAGGCCGAAGGATCTGTTCCCATGCTGCACCTCTCTCCCTAATTCTACACAAGCCTGTTCTGTGTTTACTCCAATCCACCCCCGGCAGGTAACACTACTCAACATGCAGCTTAACGCTGAGTTCCAGTGTTTGACCACTTATGCAGTTCTGCACATGAAGCCCCTCAACTGTAGAAACAGGAAAGGCCCTGACAAATTCTGGCAAGAACATCATTTTTCCATCTCAAGCATCAGGTGATGAGGTGATCAGAATCTTGGCCAATCACCTCCGCACCTCAGTTCATGTTGCAGATCCCCATTTGGGCTGTGGGTTAGAGTATTTTGAGACTCACAGCGAACAGCCGCGGTCACAGGAAATGCGCCTCTTTGCTGCCGGAGCTGCTTCTCAGCTGCTGCCTCTACTGACTCCCTTCTTCATCCTTCAAGATCAAGCAATTCTGCAAAATAGTTCAGGCCCTCAGTGAGGCTCCACACTCTCTACTCATTTCAGAACCCATTTTTATCAGTAATCCTTTCCACCAGGCTCTTCACATTCATATTAATGTAACTCATTAATGTAGGGGACCAGTCCATTCACCAGCAGCTCACTGGGATCGCACTGTGTAATATCTACACAAACGCACTGTAACAATTCAGGAAAGTTGCTATGTGCTGGAAATTGGTGGGAGGAGCAGAGAGGGGACATGGGAGTTCGACAATCTCCAATTGCCCTCCCGGCTGAACCCCACATTTACTGTATTACTGTGGTTAGCATTGCTGTCTCACAGTTCCAAGGACCCGGGTTCGACTCCCAGCTTAGGTCACTGTCTGTACGGAGTCTCCCTGTGTCTGCGCCGCTTTCTTCCGGGTGTCGATTATCCAGGATAGGAGAGTCTAAATCTTAATACCACAGCTTGAATTTGAGAGGGGAGCGATGAAAAGGGTTTTCAGGAGAAACCTTTTCACACGCAGTGTGGTGTGTTTATGGAATGAGCGGCCAGAGGAGGTGGTAGAGGTGGGCACAATTACATTTGAAAGAAATTTGAACAGGTAGATGGATGGAAAAGGTTCATTGGAATGTGGGCCAAACGCAGGCATATGGAATCACTTCCAGTTTGGAAACTTCGCCGGCATGGACGAATTGGTGCTGTTTCCGTGAGGTTTCTCTCTCAAATTGTATACTCGCCTGTTCTCTGTTTGATCTAATACACCCCAGACTGGACACACGCATCAATCTGTATTCTAACACTTAGTCCCAGCGTTTGGCCACTGCAGGCAGTTCTGTGTCTAAAGCACTACAACTATTAAAACAGGAAATGCACTGACAGCTTCTGCTCGAACGTCATTTTCCATCGCGAGCATCAGGTGGTGAAATGGTCGGAATCTTGGTCAGCGATCTCCTCCCCTCAGGGCGTTTTGCACAGCACCGAATGGGCTGTGAGTAAGGGTGTTCTGACCCTCACAGCAAACAGCTGCGGTCACAGGCAATGAGCCTCTTTGCTGCCGAGCCCCGCTCTCTGCGGCTGCCTCTACCAACTCAAGCATTTGTCTACACAAACGCACGGTAACGAATCAGGAAGATTGTTCTCTGTTTGAAATAAGTGGAAGTAGCTGACGGGATTTGAAAGCACGACAATCTGTATTTGCCCTCCCGGCCACGGCCCCAGCCTGACTGTTGTGCTGCGTTTACCACTTTTGCCTCACAGTTTCAGGGACCTGCTGTTGTTTCCGGGCTCAGGTGACTGTATGGGTGGAGTTTCCACTGTCTCCCTGTGTCTGTGTGGGTTTCCTCCGGGTGCTCCAGTTTCCTCCCACAGTCCGATAGACATGCTGGATAGGTGCACTGGCCTATTGTTCCAGTGAGACATCTCACAACACCAGGTTAGAGTCCAACCAGTTTATTTGATAGTAATAACACAAGCTTTCGGAAACGGTGTTCCTTCGTCAGGTGTGTGGAAGGTTCTGATCAGAGAGGGGGATATAAAGACACAGACAGTTTACAGAATACTGATTAGAATGCAAATCTTCACAGCTAACCTGCTCTTCAAGTCTTAAAGATGCAGACAATGTGAGTGGAGATAGAATTAGCATTGGTTAAAGAGATATGTATTATCTCCAGACGGGACAGTAAGTGAGATTTTACAAGCCCAGGCAAGTCAGGGGGTTACAGATCTCCATCTATGAAGTAAACTGGTTAGACTCTAACCTGGTGTTGTGAGACTTCTTCCTGTGTTTACCCCAGTCCAACGCCGGCATCTCTACTTCTTGACTATTGTCCCAGAACAGGCACCGGAGTGTGCAGACGAGGGTTTTTTTTTCATACAAATGTCATTGCGCTGTTAATGTAAGCCTACTTGTGTCATTATTCAATAATGCATAAATAACTCACTCTTGTCTTGAAGCTTTTGTTCCTCGCCATCCTTCGCGCACTGGCGCCTGTTTAGGTGCACAGAAGGAAACTTTAGCATGGGCATTGTCCCTAACCAGCATGCTTTTCATACTGGGGGAGGAAAGCGAAGCACCCAAAGGAAATCCAGGTTGAGAAAAGGAGAGCATGAGACTCCACATAGACAGTCACCCAAGGCTGGAATTGAACTTCAGGCTCTGGCTCTGTGAGACAGCATTGCGAACCCACTATGAACGGCATGTTTTGTCTGGAAGGTACGTACATAAGGACATAAGAACATAAGAAATAGGAGCAGGAGTAGGCCAACTAGCCCTTCGAACCTGCCCCGACATTCAATAAGATCATGGCTGATCTGTCGTGGCTCAGTTCCACATTCCCGCCCTCTCCCCATTTTCACTGTGCCCCAACACACGTGACAATGATAAATCAAGTCTGTGTACTTTATGATCGGTATGTTGTGTCTGTGTCGCGCCCAAGAAACAATACTTTTCAATGTATCCCGATACATTTGCCAATAATAAATCGGATCGTGTCAAATCATACACAGCCCAGTAAATTTGTGAATGAATGAATTTTGTTTCTGATAGACAGGGGAATTAAGGGTTATGGGGAGAAAGCGGGAAAGTGGAACTGATCCACTTCAGATCAGCCACGATCCTACTGAATGGCGGGGCAGGATCGAAGGGCTATATGGCCTCATTCTGCTCCTATTTCTTATGTTCTTATGTTTAGGAGAGTTAAGGTAACCCGTCCTACACCCTCCAGGAAGACTAATTATCAGTCTTAACAGATTTCTGTAGAACCAGTTTGCAATATCTGTTCGGTATGATTTTACGGCCAAATAAGCTATTTTTAATTTGAGAATGATTGTATGGGTTAGGAAGATAGAGGTTATAGATTATATTGGAATTTATTTAGCCATTAATGATCAGGCCAAGGATTTCCAGTTCAGAGTTTTATTGTTTATGAAATTAAAGGTGGTTTGGAAATATATCCCATTATGTCAGTGAACAGAAAACATTTCACATGTGACTGACATGCTCATTTGAGGAGCCGATTGTGTTTCCAAACGATAATATTCAAGAGTAAAATGTTTCCACACACAGCCAATGTAACTTGTAAGTAGTTGTGACAATGTGGTTTCAATCATGTTATTTAGTAGGGTTTTCAAGCAGCTCCGAGCATTGTGTTGGCCCTGCTTTTCTCACAGAGACCGGCATCCTCTAATTGTGACTGAAGCAATATAATTGCCATCTGGTTCATTTTTAATCTGAACTAATGCAGAATCTTCAAGTGATATGTTCCTTTTGGAACGACCGGGTGGAACATTATCAACAAGTCAGCTGATGCCTGGGGACTTGTTTTCTTTCACAGAAAAATCCAAGGGTTTACATAGAATATAGAACATAGAACACGACAGTATAAACAGGTGCTTCAGCCCACAAGTTGCGCTGATCACATCTATACCTACCAAGCCGTAGAACTATCTGTAACTCCCAATGCCACTGGATCCCACATACTCACCTGGAAGTCTTTTAAAAGATCCCAGCGAGTTCGCCTCTTCCACCACCGATCACAGCCGATCCCATTCACTCACCACCCTCTGAGTGAAAAACTTACCCTGAACATCTCCTCTGTACTTGCTTCCCAGCACTTTAAACCTGTTTACTTTGTTGTTCAGCCGGAGCCTGAGGTGGGGAACAGCTACAGTGCATTGGCCCTTGCTCTGGAGTTGGAAACAATGCTGTGTGTGAGTTACTGTTAGAAGCTGATGGAGGCTGCCATGTCCCAGTCCATTTCTCTCTCCAGAGGCTTTTTGGAAATTTCCGGGACTCGGAAGCCTGAGCGATTTAATCCAAAAGGATCAATTCACGACAGGTGTTAAAAAGCTGAAAATTCAGCATCATTTGAATGTGCTTATCCTGTGTGCTAAGCTTAGGTAAGCTCGCATGTTTGGGGTATGTTGTTTGGATTGGAACTTCAGAGACAGCTGGCTGGTAAAGTTTATTCTACGTCATGTTCGAATCATGTAATTGGGAAATGTTATGCTCATTCTTTTGATTTAAACTGAACTGTATTCTTAAATAAACTTTGTTTGATAAAAACCTCCATGTTGGTTATTTGAATCATACCCAGAATGAAGCCCCTTCTGCTCAACTGTGCCAAATTCAAATGTAAGAACATAGGATTTAGTTTACAGAATTGTCATCACTGTTCGCCACATGTTCCCCCACTGAAATTTTGATGACCTGACCGGGCTCATTCCCCATTTCTCGGTCCAGTAGAGCTCCCTCTCTAGTAGGACTATCAACATCTTGTTCCAATGAACCTCCTTCGGCACATTCTACAAATTCCTCCCCGTCCAGACCCCCAGCCCTAAGGGATATCCAGTCTATATGAGGGAAATTAAAGTCCCCCACTACAACCACCCTTTTTTTTTTCGGCACCTATCCAGAATCTTCTTACAAATCCGCTCCACAAGTTTCCATTGGCTGTTGGGAGGCCTGTGGTATAACACCAACAAAGTGACTGCGCCCTTCCTGATTCTGAGCTCTACCCAAAGCGTTTTGTTACATTATCCTTCCAAATTGTCCACCCTCTGTACCGCTGCAATTTGCTCCTTAACCAGTATTACTATTCCACCACCTCTCTATCTCCTCCTCTATCTCGCTTAAAACGCTTATACCCCGGAATATTCAGCTACCAGTCCTGTCCTTCTTTTAACCAAGTCCCTGTCACTGCAACCACATCCAGGTTCCGCTCCTGTATTAAAGCTTTAAGTTCATCTGCCTTGCCTATTCGCTCCTTGCATTTAAGCAGATGCACTCCAGACCTCCAGGGTCACTGAGTTCATCCTCCCCGAGATTGCTCTTCCTGTAAGGTAGACTTGTCTTGGCCTTATGCCCACCCCCCGGTCACTGCACTTGCTGACATGTTCTGATTCCCACCCCTGGAGAATTCTTTACAGTTTTGTTGGACTTATCTGAGGAACGGTGTCCTTCCTACAGAGGGAGTAAAACGAAGGTTAACCAGGCTGATCCCTGGAATGTCAGGTCTGTCGTACGAGGAGAGATTAAGTCAGACAGGGTTATATTCAATGGAGATTAGAACAGAGAGAGGGGACGTCGTCGAAACGTACAAAATTCTAACAGGGTTAGAGGGGGCAGATTCATAAAGAATTTTCCCAACGGCGGGGGAATACAGAGCAAGAGTCAACGTTTGAGGATAGGGAGTAAATGTTATTGGACTGAGGTGGGGAGAAATTTCTTCACCCAAAGAGTGGTGAATGCGTGGAATTCACTAGCACTGAATACAATTGATGTCAATATGTTATGTGACTTCACCAAGAAACTACAAATAGCTTTTCGGGCTAAAGGGATCAAGAAATATAGTGGAAAGGAAGATCTGAATATTTCATTTGGCGATAAGCTGACATCATGATGAATGGCAGAGCAGGTTTGATGGGCCGAATGGCCCACGCCTGCTTCTACTTTCGATGTCTCTATGTTCCTTTGTTTCGAGATAGTTACAATGAGCGGGAAATTATTACTTCCTGGTTGGACATGCGCTCGAAAGCCTTCCCTCTTCTGGGAGAAAATAATCTCCACTGTCAAAGCAGCTCCATGTGGTTTCAGTTCTGTGGTCCATAACAGAAGATGATGCGAGTTGCTGAGGACTCCATGTGGAAACTCATACACAGGATCACCTGCGTGCAGAAAAACGCCAACGCAGCAAGTAATAGGCCTGGCAAAGCCTTTCCACAACCATCGGTTCAGCCCAGAAACTCTGCAGTCCCGCCGCATCCAGCTCTGAATGGTGGCGGCCAATTAAACAACTCGGTGCAAGAGGAGGCCCCCAAAACATCCCAATTCTCAATGGTGTAGTTCACGGCAAACGTTAAGGCTAAGACATTCGCAGCAACGTGCAGACAAAACACAGACAGTCACCCAGACAGGGAATTCAATATGCGCCCCTTTGGATGGGCGGGGAGAGCGGTGCTAACCACTGTGCCACCGTGCATGAGAGCCCGTGAATGAGATAGACAAATGAAAAAAAAGTAATTTCACAAGTGTGTCTGTATTTATGAGAGAGACAATTCCTTGATGTATAGAAGACTGACTGTGTGTGAGTGAAAATGAATTATGTACCGTTGTCTCCGCTCAGGTGGGAATGTTTATTCTCTGCTTCTGTGCCTCAAAGAGGGAAAGGAAAAAAGTGATTGATAGAGTTCGAATAAACTAGAATGAACTGATTGGTAGAACAGAGACTTTTGTGATGTGCTGTCTCGGAAAATTATAGACATTTCGTAAAATGTGTTCTGATTTCTGATTTGACGTCATTAATAACCTGGCGTTTCACATCCACTTCAAATGAAAAGAAAAACGGAGTGAGTCAACAATTTCAGTTCATTCACAATTTTATAATTTCCCATGTTTTGAAAATTTATTTTGTACACTCTAAGCAATGAGTCATGTAGTAGAACGGCAGGGTGGCACAGTGGTTAGCCTTGCTGCCTCACAGATCCAAGGACCTGGGTTTGGAACCTGGCTTGGAACACTGACTGAGTGCAGGTTGCACAATCTCTCCGTGTCTGCGCATGTGTCCTCTCGGTGCTCCAATTTCCTCCCATAGTCTAAAGATAAGCAGGTTCAGTCGATTGGCCTTGGTAAAATTCATTTAGTGTGTTGATATGTGGAGGGGAGTTAGTGGGGTAAGTACAAGCAGTTACAGACTAAGCCCTGGATAAGATGCTTTGTCGGAGAATCTGTGCCCACTCGATGGGACCAATTGGCCTCTTCATCCTCTGCAGGATTGTATGTCCGCATGTAGCAGCTTGGCACATCCTCAACATTCTGAGGAAATCACATAGATGAGGACCAATAAAGTTCAGAATAACTCCAAACTGCACCCCTGACGGATGTTTGGAAGCATTTCCCTAAAGTTTATTTGTTCAGGAAGACAGAACAACTTCAGAAAGAAGATGAAGGTCATAAAGGACTTGGCAAAAAAAAAATGTATGCAATCCTGTGCAAAATTCATTCCTGGTCCCAACCCTATTTTGGAAATCAGCCAGACATTTTCACAGTTCGATAGTCAGTAACGGCATGTGTTTCCACAATGTTCAGCATCTGGCAAAGGGCTGTATCAGGGGAAGAATCAGGGGAAGAATCCTCGCTCAGAAGAATTTCCCTTCCCTTTCCATTCTGAGGATGCCGACTTTTCAATTAAATAAATGATTTGTCGGCATGAATCAAGAACTGACACCCTTCCCAGCATGAAGACGTGGCCAGAGTTTGACAAAGAAAGCGAAGAGGGGAAAAGAAAAGGGAGCAGGCAATATTTCACTTTGAGAGAACTGGATAATAGGGAAATGCATGGGTAGAGTTCGAGCGGCACCCTGTGGTCAGGACGAGAAACTGCATCAACCACAGCGGCTTTAACACACTAAACCACGTTAAATAAATATTTCGCCACTCAACATTCTTGGCATAATCTTAGTGACTTGTGGTGTGTTTTCAATATGGATTCCTTGCTCCGCGATGTCAAGAAATACTCCAAACCTCGCAATAAATCCCAACAATGTAATGGCTTTCCAAACTGCTTGGGTGCCTTCTGGTAAACGTATGTACTGCACAAGAACATCCAAGCTATCTGATTCATAAAATCATAGAATCCCAACTATACATTTGGCTCACTGAGCCTGCACCAGCAACAATCCCCTCCAGACCCATTTCCCGTAATCCTAGGTATTTACCCTTCTAATCTCCCTGACTCCAAGGGGCAATTCAGCAGGGCAAATCAATCTTACCTGTCCATCTTTGGCCACTAAGGGACAAATAAGAATGGCCAATCCACCTCACCAGCACATTTTTGGTGTGTAAGAGGAAAGAGAAGAACTGGTGAAAACCCACACAGACATGGGGAGAAGGTGCAAACTCCACACAGATGGTCACCCAAAGATGTATTTAAACCAGAGTCCCTGGGGCGGTGAGGCAGCAGTGCTGACCATTGTGCCACCGTGCCGCTCATACTGGAATGTCAGAATGCCCCAATCCTTCAAGCTTTAAAAATTCCCTGATTCTCGGACCTTTCTACATGAGTGGTAAGTTTTGCAACTTTTCAATATTATACACCACCTGCCACTTAATTAGTCTATTAATTAGGGTTAGAGTTAGAACGGAAAGTGAAAGCAGATTTCCTCAAGCCTGCAACAACAGATGTGGGGAGTTCATTAGGATCATTCCTAATATGAGCAAATATTTCACCAAAATGAACTGAGTAGAGAGTGCAACGATAGTTTCATTAAAGTAGAGTCTTGCCTGACGAATATAATTGAAAATTCTTCGGAGTTTACTAACAGTGAGTTAGTAATTTATCTGTGAATGCAAAGTACATGACTTCCACAAGATGGTCACCAGCCGATTATTGTCAAACTCCACACTGCAGGGAATTAGAACTATAATATTGTGGTTGTCATTTGATTGAGAGGTTGGGAACAAAGAGTGAAGGCAAAATGATTGCCAGTTTGTGGGGAGTGCCCTTCACCAGTGAAGATTTGAGACATGGTTGCTCTTTCACCATATTTAATAATGGTTCAGTTGAAAGATTTGAGAGTTGGATATTTGTGTAATCAGTTCAGAGGTGACGTGAACACATGGAGGGCGGTAAGGTCCAAACGGACTCGAAGAAGTGGTGAGCAAGGTGGAGTGTGGGTGCGCTTGGCAGACGGACTTTGCAAACCCTCCTGTTCCCATGATTGTGGAGTAGTTTGTGAAAGTTCCAGTATGGAATTATCATCTGTCAACTGGTCATAGAAACACATCCAACAAAAACCCAACATGGATTCAATGGGCGAATAGCCTCTTTCTAAGCCGAATCATTCTATGATGTTATGCAACGCGTTGAAGGTTTGGGGTAATCTAAAATATTCATGGGCCGAAGGCCCCCTTCCTTAGGGAATCTAGAATTCTCTATGATTTGTGATTCTTTCAGTGTGACCTGCCAGTAGCAGGATTTCCCAAAAATCCCACAGCCCCTTGGAAACAATATGAAGCCAAAGGGATTCCCTTCAAATAACTGAAATTTCCCCATGCATTCGCCCGAGGGAGGCTCCAGTTTTCACTGCAAATGATTGGACATTGTGTTTGGGATATTCCACTGGAACCGTGTTCATGAAATTTTGAGTGATGCCAGAGAATTTCCTGAGTTGCATTGAAAATATTCTGATGGTTGTATCGCTCAAATTGTTCGCAGGAACTATATTTCTTTGGAAATGTTGATGCGTGAATATGAACTGATTATTCTATTTGTACAAAGCTCATCTGCCTTGAACTTGATCAACAATAAACTGATAATGAAATGTCCTCTTTGTGATACTGCGATTTCTGTTGAGCTGGCAATATCAGATATTTACATATCTGTGATCCCGGATGTCTGAAAACACGGGTGAAAGAAAACACCACGCAGAAATGTTTATTTGTGTCAGAACATGGACGGACTCAATTTGACAGTTAGAACAATCAGAACAAGCATTGAATTGACAACCTTTTGTCCTCCAGGAGAGACAAGGCTAAAAGTGGGAGGGGAGAGAGAATGTAAACGTTAAAGATACGAAAAATAAGTCAGCGCCGACGCAGACAGTTTATTTCTATTCGTGCGGAGTCAACAGAAGGAACTACCAGGGGTATAATACAGTCACTAATCAAGATGACAAATGCATTCACAGGTTTTAAATCGGTCCAACGAGGGGCATACACCCGATGGGTCGTACGAGGGCTGCTCTTGGATGTCCGAGAAGAGCCGAGTGCTTCATGTCGTTAGTGTGTGCTTATACTGGACCAGATACTGGGCAAGACGACAGCTCAGTGACTATCGCTGATTGCTGTGCAGACACATGGATTTGGGCCGGTGTCTGTGGGAGTTTGCGCATTCTCCCCTTGTTTGCGTGGGCTTTCTCCGGGTACTCCGGTTTCCTCCCACACCCCAATGATGTGCTGTTAGGCTGGTTGGAGGTAATAAATTGTCCCTAAATTCGTTTCCCTCAATGTGGAATGCCAAAGCATAGATAAGGGTCATGGGTGGAGGGGGAACTGGTAATGTCAAAATGGCGGCCCGGGCTCGTTGGGCCGAAGGGCCTGTTTCCCGGGCTGTTTTTGTTCTTTTGCTTTGTTCTACTAAAAGTCTTTCATAGGAGGGTAGGGATTGTATGGAAGTCGTTCCCACACTGAGACGACCAGCAGAGATACACTTGTTTGGAAAACTGGATGGGCTCAGGAAGGAGAAAGGAAAAAAAAATTGCGAGGTTGATAACGTGTGTGTGTGTGTCGGGGGGGCGGGGGGGGGGGGGGGGCGGTGTGGGGGCAGTTATGCAGATGTGGGAGGAAGTTCCTGTGAAACATAGCTATCAGCCCGGAGTAAATGGCCCACAGCCCGCTCATCACGAACTGAATTATGGCGCAAAACTGGGACAAAGACACAATGAGAAATATATTGGGTGAAACTGTCACAAAGTTATTTGCAACATTTCGAATCTTTCTTCATTGGCTACGTGTTTTCTTCACTCAAAATATAGTCGGGTGTTTGGAATTCATTCAATGCAACATTCTGCTTCCTCCTGTGCCCATTCGAATTCCAGAAACAGCAAGTTGCTGTTCCTGTTGAATACTTCTTCCTGTTCAATTCAGCAAGTTTGCCTTTTCAACACAGTTTGGATGAGTCTTAATGCGTATTTGGCACGCGCTAGTAAATGTTTACTGTTGCAGACTGAGGCTCTTATGAAGAGGAAACGTTGAGCCACAATTCGCATCGCTCTGAAGTTTATAGTCCGCCATTTTTACCAGCAGCACGTTGTCTCCGCATTTTCACCACGCCTTCCAGTCCTCTGAGTTACCGCAGCCCACGAATATTGTATCATCCTCAGTGTTGTTGTATCTCGTTGCATCAGTCCTCCTTTGGAAGAGCGGATTTGCAGGGTTAGAACCACTGACAGAGTAAGCCGCGGAGAAAATTAAGCCAATACCTACTTTCTTTAATCGGAATTTCGCGGTGAAAGAATGAATGATTTGCAGCTGAACAGAAGCGATCATGGGAAACAATCATCAATATATCCGGTGGGAAGATCTGCTCCTCTGGGCTGTGGATGAGTCCATGGCCACTGTTCAAATTTGCAGAAGGTTAAAATCTCAGATTGTTTTGTTTCTGTTCACATGCAACCATCATCCATCCTGGAAAGGTCAGCCACATGCAGGGCTGCAAGACGGAAGCACTTCATGTCTTAAATGGAGGCCATGAGGAGAGAGTCGAGGTGTCCAACCTATGTACAGGGAATCACCAATGTCCACTGTGTGTAAGGAACTATAGAGTTGCCCCACACCAGACGAACATGGTCACGAAGAGGCATTCACTTGGGTGATAAGTGTTAGTCATTATTTGAAGACGGACAATTGCAAATAGGAGCACGACAGGTGGATACATTTGAATTAAATTATTAACGAATTCGATTAAAATCTAATTGAATCTATGGTGGGCATGATGTTATCGGACAACACATTTTATGAAATTGGGTACACAATATGGAAGCAGACTAACGTTGCGCTCAGAGCCCCCCACTTAAGATCACGTGGGAACTGACACAGACTCGCAGGCAAGGACATGCTTTTAGAATGCAAATGAGGCCTAGCACACAAAGGGAACCGGACAGGATGGCACCTACAGGAATTAAATTAAAAATTACACCACATCAGCACCTCTGATCTTATCAAGCAACCCTCTATGGAGACACCTGAGGATTAGCATCACTAAGGGAGCATCCCTGGCCCCACAAACTTCCTGATAATAGTCAAACACCCATTGTTCAAACCCCGGAGATTCTAAACCATTAATAAACCCATCAGACAGAAACGATTAACACACACTTAAAACCATCGTTACAATACTTGAAGACATCGAAACAGGATGGTCAGAGTCGAATACTGTAAACAAAACATTAGCATTTGAATTGTACAATGTATCAAGTTCAGGTATAACTGTAACCCATTGCGTCGGGTCTTTAGAGTGCTTTCGGGACAGTTCTGTTTGAATGTCCTGACCGCACCTCCGTCGGCGTTAAAATAAAGCTGCACCACTATTGAACCTGACTCTGAGTCTGTTGTGGTCGTGTTCGCCCACACGCGTTAACAATGAGAATGCGATCGATCACGGTTTTATTTCCGGCAGATAATCGCCCGTCTATATCTGGTATTGCCGATCTCAGACACCAGAACAATGCCAGCAAATCGCTCGTTTCAAGTGTGGCAAACAAAATCCGGAATTGCATTCAGTGCAAGGGCGGAGAGAATGGAAGGTTGTTATATCTGACCTGCAAACCCGGGTCAGGGAAACACTTCCGCATTTCAGTGCCAGCCGAAGAGACAATGT
Source organism: Carcharhinus amblyrhynchos (assembly GCF_965287045.1). NCBI lineage: Eukaryota > Metazoa > Chordata > Chondrichthyes > Carcharhiniformes > Carcharhinidae > Carcharhinus > Carcharhinus amblyrhynchos. The sequence goes on from NW_027649787.1 coordinate 1,666,121, forward strand.
CAGAATGGTAGAGTGTGGTCACAAACATTGGAGAGGAGAGGCATATTCAGTACCTCGAGAATATTCTATCTTACAGTCACATTGTGGCTGATCTCTATTTTCACTGCAGCTCCCTGTTCAGGAACTTGTACTCACCGCCACCTCCCCCCCACCCCCCCCCCCCCCCGCCCAAAACTAAACAGCTTGCAAATTGTCAAATTCCATCCACAAAAGGCTTCAACAAACGGAGTTCCAGTTTTGTGAGAGACAACAAAGCGTGTTCCCTTTCCTTTACTATCTTGATAAGTACCTAAAACATATTTATCAGTCCCAAGTAGGCTTGCATTCACGCTGCATTGCAATTGCTGCGAAAATCTCCGAGTCACCATACTCTAGCGCATATTCGGGAAGACTGAGGGAGAATTTTACACGGCCAATTCACCTAATCTGCACATCTTTCGGCTGTTGGCGGGAACCGGAGAACCCGGAGGAAACACACACAGACACAAAGAGAACGTGCAGACTCCACAGAGGCAGTGACCCAAGTGGGGAATCACACCTGCATTCTTGAAGCTGTGAGGCAGCAGTTCTAAATCTTGGTCCAGAATTCAAGCGAACTAAAATCACCAGGAATACATAATTAAGATATACAATTTCGCTGCTGAATGACTAACGTTTCAGTCAATCGGACCAAATGTTTCCTTTCCTCGTTTCTCATGGCGCTCGGGTCAAGCTTGCAATATGAAATTGCCCACAGGTGGCGCTGAATCTGTTCAGCGCAAATGTCTGCGCCTTGTTGTCCAACGAGGGGCAGACACGCGATGGGTCGTATAAGGGCGGCTCTTGGATTTCGAGAATAGCTTACTACTTCATGTCGTTAGTGTACGCTTAAAATGGACTCGAAGCTGAGCAACACGACAGCTCAGTGACTATCACTGTTTGCTGTGCAGGCACATGGAATTGGGCCAGTGTCTGTGGGAGTTTGCGCATTCTCCCCGTGCTTGCGTGGGTTTTCTCCGGGTGCTCCTGTTTCCTCCCACACCCCAAAGATGTGCTATTAGGCTGATTGGAGGTAATAAATTGTCCCTAAATTAGTTTTCCCTCAATGTGGAATGCCATAAGTACAGATAAGGGTCATGGGTGGAGGGGGGAACTGGTAAGTTAAAATGGCGGCGCGGGCTCGTTGGGCCGAAGGGCCTGTTTCCCGGGCTGTTTTTGTTCTTTGTTCAATCCCTGTTTGAATATTGTCATGTATTTTTCGTTCATAGGTGATCAACATAAATAATTTCAAAATGATATTCGAAGCAGAGTGATATTTAACGGGGGAGTGAGGGATTGACATCAATCTGATTTTGTGTTTTCAACATCACAGTTCCCTAGAAATAGCTGAACCTTCTGTCGTTCTTGTGTGGGAAACCGCTTAAGATCATCGAACCCAAACATTTGAAAGTGAAAATGCAATTTATCAGGGCATTGAGAAGCTTTATTGCTCATGAAGTTAATAGAACATAGAGCATAGAACATTACAGCGCGGAACAGGCCCTTCGGCCCACAATGTTGCGCCGACCAGTCTTATTTTTAAAAAAAAACATTGACCCACTAATCTAAACCAATCACTTTTCGTCCATAAACCTATGCGGCCGCACCAGAGTTGTGTACAGTTGCAACATGACGCTGCGACTCCTAAATTCAATCCCCCTACCAATAAACGCCAAGACACCGTACGCCTTCTTAACAACCTTATCTACTTGATTCCCAACTTTCAGGGATCTATGTACACATACACCTAGATCCCTCTGCTCCTCCACTCTATTGAAAGTCCTCCCATTAGCCCTATACTCAACACATCTGTTATTCCTACCGAAATGGATTACCTCACACTTCTCCGCATTAAACTCCATCCGCCACCTCGCGGACCAGCTCTGCAACCTATCCAAGTCACCCTGCAAACTTCGACACCCTTCCTCACAATCTACCACACCTCCGACTTTGGTGTCATCAGCAAACTTACTAATCCACCCAACTATATATATATATATATATATATATATAACAATATATATATTGTTTAAAGTCACTCAATAACACCTCAATACACCAAGCTCTCTGATATGGAACCGGTGAATTGAAAAGGGAATTAAAAAAAATGTTCGGTGCTGGCCGACAGAACACATATTATTGTCGGGACAAGAATCAAAAAATTACAGGCAATTGGGCCTAACTCTTTTGGTAAGGAAACTGGAGGGAAAAATATATGAGGGACGGAACTAATTCTCATTTGGGGAGGCAAGGGAGAATATAGGATTCTCAGCATGTGTTTTTTCTCAAAGGGAAATCATGCCACACGATTTCTACTGTTTTAATTCGAGGAGGTGACCAGGGAAGTAGTTGCGGGCAGTTAACTTGATCTACTCCACATGGACTTCAATAAGGATTTTGAGCAGGCCACATGGGAGGCTGATGAAGAAGATAGGAGCTCATGGGACCCAGTCAATTTTTCAATTGGCTTAGTCATGGGGTAAGATCTTTGCCTGGATAGAAGACAGACTGACTGGCAGAAGGCAGAGAGTGAGGAGGAAGGGGGCTTTTTCGGGGTGGCAACGGGTGACCAATGGTGTGCCTCAGGGATCGGTGCGAGCACCACAAATTTTCGCAATATACATTAACGATTTAGAAGAAGGAACTGATGACACTGTTGCTAAGTTTACAGAGGATACAAAGATATATGGAGGGGCAGGTAGTCTTGAGGAAGCGGGGGGAGGGGGAGTTGCAGAATGACGTGGATGGGTTAGGAGAGTGGCCAAAGAAGCGGTGATTGGAACACAATGTGGCAAAATGTTCCGGTTTACACTTTGGAAGAAGGAATGGAGGCATCGACTATTTTCCAAATGAGGAAATGCTTCAGGAATCAGAAAAAAAACAAAGGGCCTTGAGATTCCTTGTTCAAGATTTTCTTCGGGTTAACGTGCAGGTTCAGTTAGTAGTCAGGAAGGCAAATAAATTGTTAATATTGATGTCGATTGGGATAGAATACAAGATCAGGGATGCACTTCTGAGGCTGTATATGGCTCTGGTTAGACCACATTTGGAGTATTGTGAGCAGTGTTGGCCCCATATTTAAGGGAGGATGTGCAGGTCTTGCAAAGGCTCCAGAGGAAATTCACACGAATTATCTCTGGAATAAAGAGCTTGTCGGATGAGGGAATGTTGGGAACTCTCGGTGTGAACCCATTGAAGTTCAGAAGGATGAGGGTAGATCTTTTTGAAACTTAGAGGATATTGGGAGGCCGGGGTAGAGTTGATGTGGAGAGGATGTTTCCACTAGTAGGAAAGCTAGAACCAGAGAGCTAAAGGGATCTCAGGCTAAAGGCCCAATACTTTAGATCAGAGTTGATGAGTAATTTCTCCAGCCGCAGAGTCGTGAATCTCAGGAACTATTTGCCGCAGAAGGATGTGGAGATCAGGTTGTTGAGTCCGTTTAAGACAGAAATAGATTGGTTCTTGATTAATAAGGGGATAGGGAGTTATGGGGAAAAGGCAGGAGAATGGGGATGAAACAAGACTGAATGGCGGAGCAGCCTCGATGGGCCGAGTGGCCTAATTCTGCTCCCATGCCGTATGGACTTACAGCTTTCCCCCCTTCGCAATGGGCGCAATGCCCAAGGGGCTTCGATATATTTGAACTCCAGACATCAACACAAACTACTGACTCTCCAGAGGGAGCACAAATCTTTACTGCCAAAAACTAATCTATCGAAATCTCACCTTGGAAGGCAAACCCAGCTTCCCTCGCGGAAACAGCACGAAACAACACTCAGTATTGTAGACAGAATCTCTGTGTTGTGTTTTTGCAGTACGCATTTGTTACATCAACCACCGGAATATATCACAAAAAATAAATGAAATTGCTTCCCAAATTGTTTGGGATACCTCCTGGTAAATGCTCAGATTGCCTTGCACATATTCATATATCACAGCTGCGTAAATGCAAATAACAGAAGGCCCATCAGCTCGGTGCTGTAGTTAGTATTCCATACAAGCCTCATCATAACGCCTCTTCCTATCACCCCATCAAAACAACCTTCTTTTCTCTTCCTGGTGCCTCCCCCCGTTTTCAATTCATCTCGTTTGCGACATTCATCTCAGCCTCTTCTAGCCAGTTACACATTCTTCCACCTTTTTCCCTCGGATCAGATAATAGAAAATTCTGAAACCATGTACCAATAGTCTCTAAAACAGCATCTCCCCTGCTTGCCTGCCAACTGTGTTTTGGATGGACCAGCCATACATTAAGCTGATCTTTCTCTGCAGCTGAGCCATAATTGGAGATCTATATTCGGCACCCTTTCATTTCCTTCTCCTCTGTGTACCCTATGAACGGCTAATTTTGTCCATATGACGCACGAGAAAAACACGTTTCACTGCATACCAATACAAGTGACAATAATGAATGAACTCAAATCATAGATCATAGAACATAGATGATAGAATCCCAAAAGCGCGAAAGGAGGCCGTTCAGCACATCGAGTCCGCACCGAACGCAATCCCACCCAGGCCCTATCCCCGTAACCCCATGTATTTACTCTGGCAAGTCTGCCTGCCACCAGGGAGAATTTAACATCGCCAATCCGTCTAACCCTCATATCCTTGGACTGTGGCAGGAAAGCGGTGCAGGTGGGGGAAACCCACGCAGATACAGGGAGAATGTGCAAACTCCACACAGATAGTGCGAGAATGCTGGGAATCGAACACAGGTCACTGCAGCTGCGAGGCAAGAGTCATAACCACCCTGACACCGTGCCACCCCCACCGTGCCATCGCCCAGAACTGTGACAAAATTAAATCAAGTCACAGAAATCATAAAAACTCGAACAGTGCAGAAAGAGGCCATTCGTCCCATCGAGTCTGCACCCACCAAAGTCCCACCCATATATTACCAACTAATCCCTCTAAGCTAAACAACCGAGGACACTAAGAGGTAATTTAGCATGACCAATTAACCTAACCCGCACATCTTTGGACTGTGGGATGGAACCAGAGCACCAGGAGGAAACCCACGGAGACACAAGGAGAACGTACAAACTCCACACAGACAGTGACCCGAGCCGGGTATCGAACCCAGGTCCCTGGAGCGGTGAAGAAGCAGTGCTAACCACTGTGCTACCGTGCCGCCCTCGACGTCTCGCTGAACGTTTTATTTTGCTTTTCCTGTATAGCGTGCCAGAAATTACATTATTCACTGTTTCCTCATACAAGTGACCATAATAAATTAAATACATTCAAATTAAATCAGACCATATATCCCCCAATCTCTGAATTCGCCATTGCATTTATTGGCCGCTATCTTAAACAGGTGACCAATTCATTTGAAATAGTACATGTGTCCTGTCAACAATTTCATCCTTGGAACGTCTATTTCCTGTCAAGCCTCAATCTTCACTCGTTTTACAGAAAAGAGCTTCAGCCTGTTCAATATTCCCTGATAGTTAGGAGCTATCAGTTCTGCAATAACACTTGTGAAGTATTTAGAGTAACGTTCCTGTTGTTTCTTTAACCTCACCAGATTTTGAGGAACCGTGCTTTGCTCTCCAATTCTGGCCTAACTGTTCTGAGTAGATGCCTGTGATATTTTGCAAAACATGCTGAGTGTGCACGAGCACTTTGACAGTTCGTAAACAGGAAAACGACAGAGACCTGTCTGCCTCTGTGCATTTTTTCAACCACAACCGCGTATTTATTAATATACACAGAGCGGAAATTTCACACCTCCCTCACGCAGAGAGAACACGAGCGAGTTTTCAGTGAGAATCGGATCGGGGGCTCAGAGTCTCGCCGTCTGGATCAAGCACAATGAGTTTCCTCGGTATCTGTGCATTGTTCCATCTCTTCCAGGGTGAGATATCCTCATTATATTCAGATAGAGTGGAGAAGAATTTACATTGGCTAATTAACAATGAGCAGTTTCCAATGTCAGTTTGTCAGTAACCACAGAAAAAAAAAACAGGTGGGAGATGGTCGGTAGTTGTAAGGAGGGGGGACCGAACGTGTTTTTTTGTTAATGCAGCGAGTTGTTATGATCTGGACTGTGCTGCCTGAAAGGGCGGCGGAAGTTGATTCAATAGAAACTTTCAAAAGGGGAGAATTGGAGAAATGAGGGGCCAGGATTAGCTGTGATATTAGTGGGAAAGAGGAGGTGAGTGACCTACTGGAAAACTCTTTCAAAGCTCCAACACTGACACGAAGGCCCGAATGGTCTCCCTCCCAGATATGCAGAACTGTGACATGAAACTCAGCATGCAAGATTTACTTAACAACAAATCTATTAAAGTTTTAAGTTTATCTATTAGTGTCGAAAGTAGGTTGACATTAACTCTGCAACACAGTGGAAAATGTAATGTATCTATCAATGAATTGAATGGAAATTAAAACGAATTGTCATCAAATAAGTGAGTTGGTTTCATTTATACCACTGTGGAGCGGGGTGGGTGTTGTTGTCAGTTAACTGACATTATAAACACTTGAAGAAAAGTCAAGCGCCCAAAGTTAGCAGAGAGAAAAAAAAATCAGCAAGTGTTGGGTGAGAGAAAATATCAGTGAATTCTGAAATACTTCAATTTATTTAATCCTCACTGGTCCCATGAGTCCATTCCGATGATTACATTAGATTTTCTGGTGAATACACTCGGATTGCGCACTGGAGAAAACAGCGCAACCAACACAATAATCAGCGCGATTTTAAGTGTTCCTGAGCTGGGCACCTCGTATTTTTTGTCGTTGTTTCTCGATTTGCCCCATTATTGGCATTTGTTTGACCGGGGCTGTTTTCAGGCAGGACAACTTGTGATGACTCTTGTTCTTTCTCTCTCTCCTTCCCAGTCACAGTGTCTCATTCTATCTTGTCCCAGTCTCCACCGGTTCAGACACTTCCAGAGGGAAGCCGTGTTAAGCTGAGCTGCCACATCCTGGCTTCAGGAGCTCCGGCAGCCTATTGGTACATGCAATCGGAGCGAAACCAAATAAAATTGGTTCCCAAAAATGACAAGTACATCGAGGAATACAAGATCTTGGCAAGTAAGGAAAAAATGACTACTTATTCACTGATGATTATGGATACCCGGAGAAATGATTCTGGGATATATTACTGTGCAATCCGCGAACTCAAAAATAGATTACTGGTGTTCGGAAATGGATTCAAGTTAGTAATTACAGGTAAATTTTATCATTCTTCCATTGAAGTGGACATTTCAAGAACAATTAAAACGCGTCCTGTTCTATCTGTTAATGGGCTCTCTCTGTTTTGCCGAATTTAGCGGATTCCCCCACCGTATTCCTCCTCACCCCGCCGCTGCATCAGATTCCCGCCATGGAAAGGGTCCCCTTGTTGTGTTTGGTCAGAGGAGTGTCCCCCGATTCCATTTCCGTCCGCTGGAATGTTTCCGGACGGGATATCGCGGGACTGACCGATTCGGGGGCAATAGAACCGGACGGCACCTACACCATCAGCAGTTCCATCAGTCTACCGGCGGAAACTTGGAGAAGCGGCGCTCGCTGTACTTGCGCCGTTCAGGTCAACTCCAGTGAAAGTATTCTCAATGACTCTGTCTCATCTCAGATAGGTAGCTATTCACAATGACCTCTAAAAACCCATCCGTTTAACGCTAATGTCAGACTTTACGCAGAGCTGTCTAATTTTCTAACATGTCTCTTCTCCCATGTGTTTCCACGTAAATCCAAAACAACTTTGACTATCACAATACTCTCATTCGGTTAGAGTTCAATCTGCTGAAAATTTAATCTGCCCTCTACCAGAGAGATGTTCATGTTCAGGACTGAGAGAGTTATTTCTGGCACAGATGGATGTAGAGATATAGGGAAATCACCGGAAGGTAACGTTAAATTAGACATTTTGTTATAAAATGCCGGAGAAGCATCGAAAAGTGCACTGGCTTCTCCCGGCTCCTATTTCCTTTTTCCACGGGGCGGCATGATAGCACAGTGGGTTAGCACTGCTGCTTAACAGTTCCAGGGACCTGCGTTAGATCCCCGGCTCGGGTCACTGTCTGCGTGGAGTTCGCACAGTGTCGTCGTGTCTGTGCAGGTTTCCTCCGGGAGCTCCGGTTTCCTCCCACCGTCCAAAGATGTGCGGGTTAGAACATAGAACATTACAGCGCAGTACAGGCCCTTCGGCCCTCGATGTTGCGCCGACCAGTGGAACCAATCTACTAACCCTCTAACCTAAACTATTCCAATGTTATCCATTTGCCTATCCACTGTCCATTTGAACGCCATTAAAGTTGGCGAGTCCACGACTGCTGCAGGCAGGGCATTCAACGCCCTTTCTATCCTCCACGTCACGAACCTATCTCTGACAGCCGTCCAATAACTACCACCCTCAATTGAAAGCTATGTCCCATCGTGTTAACCGTCGCCATCCGAGGAAAAAGGCTCTCACTGTCCACCCAATCTAACCCTCTGATCATCTTGTCTGGTTAGGTTGATTGGCCATGCTAAAATTGCCACTTAGTGTCCTGGGATGTGTAGGTTAGAGGGATTAGCGGATAAATGTGTCGGGATATGGGGGTAGGGCCTGGGAGGGATTATGGTCGGTACAGACTTGATGGGTCGAAGGGCCTCTTTCTTCACTGTAGGGTTCTAGACTCCATGTGTTTGGGCTCCACCGTTTTGATATGGTTTGATTTATTATTATCACATCTTTTACCTCGGATGGTGACGGCTAACACAAGGGGACATAGCTTTAAATTAAGGGGTGGTAATTATAGGAGGGATGTCAGAGGTAGGTTCTTCACTCAGAGGGTAGTAAGGGCGTGGAATGCCCTGCCTGCAGCAGTTGTGGACTCGCCAACTTTAAGCGCGTTCAAATGGTCAGAGGATAGGCATATGGACAACATTGCAATAGTTTAGGTTAGAGGATCATTACATTGGTTCCACTGGTCGGCGCAACATCGAGGGCCAAAGGGCCTGTACTGCGCTGGAATGTTCTATGTTCTAATGGGATACAGTGAAAAGTTTTGATCCATGCATATTACAAAGACAAAGCATACCATTGATAGAGTACATGGATTTGATTTACTTTGATGATTATCGTATGTATTTGGGATGCAGCGAAAAGCACATTTTCTTGCGCTGTAAAGACAAAACTTAACGCTCTCAGAGTACATAGATTTGATCTATTATTGTCATGTTTTCAGATACAGCGAAAAGCATTGTTTCATACAAAAAGAACACATCATCATAGGGCACATAGATTTGATTTAATTTGATTTTGTTATTGTCACATTTATTAGGATACATTGAAAAGTATATTTCCCCATACAGGCAAAAAAGCATACCGTTCATCGAGTTCTTAGATTTGATTTATTACACTCACATATATTGGGATAGAGTGAAAGGTATTGCTTCTTGCGCGGTACACAGGCAAAACATACCATTTACACAGTACATGTGGGAGAAAGAAATGGACAGCTGCATTATATAATACTACTGCAGCGTAGAATACTACAGTGGCAAATGAAGATTACTGGGAAGTATAAGAGAGATAGAATTAAGTTTTTAAAGAAAAGCACAAAAGTCAATGACAGAATTAATGGGTATACTGGGGACAGCTGGCAAGAAACAGCCATGTTCCAGCGCCATCTTGAATAGAGTTGGGAGTCAGTGGCCCGTGTCGCCATGGGTTGAAATGAAATGTGTGATTGCATTTCCATCGTATAACGTTATCACATCATTCCTACATGTAATGATTGATTCGACCTTTCGTCTCTACTTCGAACTATCGCAGTTAAACAAAGCGGCACATGCTATCTGATGGATGTGCCCACTTGTTTAACTTAGCGTCATTCATCCTCTCTCTCCCTCTGTTTTTCGGTTCATTTTGTTTCTGCATCATAATCTGTTATTCGCAGTCAGCTAGCCAACTCCCTGCATATCACCCCCTCTCTTACTCTTTTCTCGCCATTTCCCTGTTCTCTCCTTGTCGCCCAGTATTAAACTCTCTGTCTCACCCCGATCCACCCGCCTTCTCCTCTCCCTCCTTTCAATCCCCTTTTCCTCTTTATTCATTCCTGGGACATGGGCTTCGATGGCTCTCCAGCATTCATTGCCTATCCCTACTTGACATCGGGCAGTTATGTGTCAACCACGTTTTCTCTTATCTCTCTATCTATCAGCGTAGACAAGGGTCATGGGTGGAGAGGAGACTCACAATGTAGAAATGGCGGCGCGGGCTCGTTGGGCCGAAGGGCCTGTTTCCCGCGCTGTGTTGTTCTTTGTTCTTTGTTCTATCACCAGTTATTATTTTTTTTCTCGGTCTCTGTCTATTGATATCTGTAATATTCTCACTCTTGCCTGATTTCGTCCAGTTAAACGGTGCTCCATTTAAATAGCCAGCTATCTGTCTCAATGGATTCTTACGTCGGGTATTCACTTTTTATACATGTGCCCTCACCTTGTTCCTTCTAACTGTCCCCAAGTGAAACAATTCTGTATAATGTATCTGTTCTATCGTTCTCTTTTATCTCGGAATTACTCCTTTCAAATGGATCAATCTCTCACTCTCTCTTTCGATTTTTGCTCTCTCTCTCAATGGCGTTGAATCTCTCTCTCTTTCCCTCTCCCCTGTGTCCTGTAAAAAAAAATTCAGCAACTTATCTACTCCATCACATGACGGCAAAACCAATGATCATTTTCAGGGGAATAGACAGGCAACTTTGATCAAATTGTTCACTTGTCTATGTTTTCCATAATTCTAATGGGGGGTGAAAGTTATTCTTTTCTCTTTTTTCAGATTTTCCGCAAACTACCTCGTGCATTGTCTCACTTTCAGGAGGGGTGGTGGCCGTGACGCTGCTCCTTCTGGGATTGGTCTGTGTGGCTGTGAGATGGAGCTGCAGGAATCGTCAGAGAGGTAGCGATTGTTCGGAGACTCTCCAACCCCGCGGCATCCTCAATCCACCCATTTATCACTGAAATATTGACACTGTGGACGAAATGTGTGAAGTGTGGCCATTTAGCCCGTTTTTTTTTTCGTTCTAAACAGGCAATGCAAGGAGTGATGAGGCCTTGGCAGCGTCGCACTCACACGTACAGAATGAAGAGGTACGTTTTATTTTCCGTAATGCGTGGATATTTTTCCCGACTATATCACCCAAGGTTCAACATAAGAACATAAGAACATAAGAAATAGCAGCAGGATTAGGCCATCCAGCCCTTCGAGCCTGCCCCGCCATTCAGTAAGATCATGGCTGATCTGAAGTGGCTCAGTTCCACTTTCCCGCTTTCTCCCCATAACCCTTAATTCCCCTGACTTTCAGAAACCTATCTACCCGTGTCTTAAATATACTTAGTGAGGTACCCTCCACCACTTCAACGGGCAGAGTATTCGAGAGATTCACAACCCTTTGAGTGGAAAAGTTCAAAGTTCGTAATGAGTGCACGGCTCCAGAGGAAACAAAAATCTGCAACTCTGGCAGCATCTGTGGAGACGGGAATAGAACATAGAACAGTACAACACAGTATAGGTGCTTCGACCCTCAATGTTGTGCCTAGCCCTTGGGATATCCCTTCAGACCTAATTTAAACCTTCGACCGAATTCTCCAGCCCATCCCACTGGCGCGGTTTTCCTGTCCCGTCGTAAGCAACGTCCTGTTCGTCCTCCCGACCGCCCCCCACCCCCCCACCTCCACAGCAATGGGATGCCGCCCATTGTTGAACTTTGTGTCAACTGGTTTCAGGTCAGTTGCACCACTCCGCCAGTGGGGAACTCGGGAAGGTTTTTTTGACGTCGGTGGCACTGAAGAATGCAGCCGTGGATGGGGGCCAGGGGGAGAGGTGGGGAGCAGGGGACCACCGGGGATGTCCCGCCAAGGAGGCAGAACATTAACGTGGGAGTCACCGCGCCCATTACGGAAGTTGATTTTTCACACAATGGGAGTCAAATTTTGGAACACTCTCCCCGGGTAGAACAAAAGCTGATCAGGCCAGTTAACAGTTGGAAATTGCAAAACTGAGATGGATAGATTAATATTCGGGAGAATATTTTAAAAAATTCAGAAATGGTGGGAGGGTATGAGCTAAAATAAATGTCAGCCTTAATCTAGTTGAATAGAGTGAAGGGCTCAATGGCCTCACCTATCCCTATAATAATGGTGTGGAGTACATTGACAGATCACTTTTCATCCACAGACTTTTTATGCTCGTCTGGCCTTCAGTGAGAATCCAACACGATAACACGAGGGGAAAAAGAGAGAAAGAGACAGAGAGAAGATTGTGTTTCCTCTACATCTAGAATAGAAACATTCCTTTTGTTCCACGGTAAATTTTAAAGGTCCAACTAGATTGGTAGAAGAATGCTGTGATGGCGCCCAAACGGAAAACGTACTCTCCCGGAATGTCCACCATTGCACAATGGAATATCGCCTGCAGCACAATTTCACCCCTTCATTCTTCTAAATCCTTATATTGTTCTTTTTAAATTCCATTTCGTATTGTCTACAGTAAATATGCAATAAACAAGTCAAAATGTATTTGTATCCGAGTTACCAATTTCTCGAAACAGGTTTGGAATGTAAGCTGAATGATTCCAGATTCCATTTGGGTTCAGCCCAAACGCGTTTCCGGTGGCTCTAATGAACAAAAACATTTTTGCAGTGAATGTGTGTGCGTTTGGAAATGGGTAAAGAACTGGCGAGGCAGTTGAGTAATTCGTTGGGGATTCACGCTGGATTAATTAAAAATGCAGAGTGAGAGCATTCTTGAACATGTTGTGCAGGGGTAATGAACACATTTATTGCTGAGGCAAAATTATTTCCAATCCGTGATCGCTTTGAATAACATCAGACAGTGGATTTTATAGAATGGAATCTGAGAACCTTTCCCATGTGCAACAGAGGAAGAAACTGTCTCACATCTGTTGGCTGTTTGAATCTGCACTTGTGTTCCACATCCTATCTATCACAGCATGGACACTAGACTTATTTCTCTCTTATCAGCGATTAAAATTACTTTTTCCCCCCTATGCATGCAAACAGTAGGAGACCATTCAGCACTTCAGTGAGTTAATTTCCGCCAAGCTGGGACAATATCTTAAATCCATCCGCTCCACTCGCATCCAGAAAGCTATCCAGTTCCCAAAAGACAATATATCAATTTCTATTTTGACACTTTCATTCTAGCCCTGGTGTCAGCAGTTATTTGAAGTTAAGAGTTACAGATCTCCCTTTTGCATCGTGTGAATAATTGTGAACACGTCACATCCAAATGAACAGACTCCATTATCGACCAACACCGTATCCAAACCGCGGGCTGCCACTCCCCACCTCACCCATCCGAATTTTCTTGACAGAGCCCACTGTGACAATACCGTGCCTTAAACAAATGTATTTTAATTATGTTGATCTGCAGGATGTCTCTAGCGGTCCCCTGGCATCTTATGGAAGGTTTTGTCTACAACGGCATCCTCCATTGTTATGAAGACATTAAAATTGGTACTATGTCTTTTTCAAACTGAACTAATGCAACAATCTGTTTTTTTTTTGAGTGCTCCCTGGGGATTGCAGAGCAGACATTGGTCGGTATGATTGACATATCAGGTCATATGACCGTGAGCAACGAACCTTTCACAGAAAATTCCAATTTAGTTGGTATTTCCAGGTGTTGTTTGAACTTGAGATAGAACAGTGTCAGTTAGCACCCCTCTCTGTTGTTGTAGATTCTCTGTCTGAGTGTTGCTGCTCTGGAAGCTGCAGAGAGACAGAAAGAGAGAGAGTTATCCTCTTCTGTCCCTCAGATCTGAAATCTCAAAGCTGATGAGACTAGATTTATTTCATTATTTTGCTACCTTGGGCATATATACTTCTCTGAAAACTATTGTTTGGATTTCTATCGATTCGGATTAATGGCTGGAAATCCAGTACCGCGTGAGGAAACGTGTTTTTGTTTTAAACAATTCCGAGCAATGTTACATAAGAACATAAGAAATAGGAGCAGGAGTAGGCCATCCAGCCCTTCGAGCCTGCCCCGCCATTCAATAAGATCATGGCTGATCTGTCGCTGCTCAGTTCCACTTTCCCGCCCTCTCCCCATAACCCTTAATCCCCTCTCCTATCAAAAACCCATCAAACCGCGTCTTAAAAATATTTCGCGAGGCAGCCTCCACCACTTCAACGGGCAGAGAATTCCAGAGATTCACCACCCTTTGAGTGAAGAAGTTCCCCCTCAACTCCGTTCTAAACCGCCCCCTTTTATCTTGAAGCTGTGCCCCCAAGTCCTACTGTCTTTTCTGAGCGGGAAGAGTCTCTCCACTTCTATCCTATCCATCCCATTCATCATCTTATAAGTCTCAATGAGATCTCCCATCATTCTTCTAAACTCTAACGAGTACAAGCCTAGTTTATTCAGCCTCTCCTCATAGCTCAACCCCCTCAACTCCGGTATCAGCCTAGTAAACCTCCTCTGCACCCCCTCCAAGGCCAAAATATCTTTGCGCAGGTGCGGCGCCCAAAACTGCACACAGTACTCCAGCTGCGGCCTCACCAATGCCCTATACAGCTGCAGCAAGACCTCCCTACTTTTATATTCAATCCCCCTCGCTATGAAGGCCAGCATCCCATTCGCCTTCCTGACCACCTGCTGCACCTGCAAGCTGGGTTTTTGCGACTCATGCACAAGGACCCCGAGGTCCCTCTGCACCGTCGCCTGCTGCAGTTTTTCGCCACGTAAGTAATAGTCCTTCCTACCATTCTTCCTACCAAAGTGGACCACCTCACACTTGCCAACATTAAATTCCATTTGCCATTTCCTGGCCCATTCGCCCAGCCTATCTAGATCCTTCTGTAGACTCTCCACACCCTCCGCACAATTTGCCGTTCCCCCAATCTTGGTGTCATCAGCAAATTCCGACACCCTACACTCGGTTCCCTCCTCCAGATCATCTATATAAATGGTAAAACGCTGAGGCCCCAGCAACCGAGATCGACAGCTGTTAATATTAGACGGTGTGATGTTTAAGTCTTATAATTGGTGAAAGTTAAGCTCCTTCTGTTTGTTATATTTTAATATTTTTTCTTAAATAAACTTTGTTTGATAAAAGCGTCCGAGCGGATCACTTGAATCATACTGGGAATGAAATATCTTATGATCAGGATAAGCCCAAATCAAATATAATCCCCAGGTGGTGGGCTGACTGCACTAAATTTTGAAGTTTCTGGCCTAGGTACTCACACCACTCCCAGAGGAAACAGTTACTCTCCGTCGATCCTAATATATCATTCCGCAATTTTAGGAAAAGCGATTCCTAAATCTTCGAATTCCTCAATCTTCGAAACTCACGGGAATACAAACATCTTCTCTGCACCTGAAACACACTTCCCCATTCTCTATATGTTTTGCACATTTTCGTCTGCGCTGTTTAAAATATAGATATCCACATGAGTGATTAGCTCCCATTGGAACAACTTTCTCGATTCATCAGTTACACCTTTTCAATTAACCCACTGTTCCTATCACCTGCAGTATTCCTTAGGCTTGGAAAACCTCTAACGCGTTCTGCAGTGCAACTGAATGATCGATCCAAACTGAGACTAGTTAACAAAAAACACTTGATGTCCGCTGGAGTGATACACTAAGTCTTGTTCCTATTTGTTAATGAGAGATTCTCCGTGTTTCGTATCTGGACATCGTGTTTTGCAAACATTGAAAACACCCTTATGCGATTCCCTCGTATATCTTACTCCTCAGGGGAAAAAAATGCAGTCATACTGTGTAAATATTTTGTGGACCATATTGCCTCAATATTTATTCCTGGATTATTCGGGTAATGCACATGATTTAAAGACATTCTACGCCTGTTTAGATATCTGTAAGGTTCCGGATGTCTGAAAACGCGATTTAGAACAAAGAACAACACAGCACAGGAAACAGGCCCTTCGGCCCTGCAAGCCCGCGCCGCCCATTTTAACACTCAGTGAGTGCCTCATTCCAATCCTTCTTCTACCTATGAATTTTGCCTACATCTGTTGGACTCCACAATAAAGGCGTGCAAATTTAATGTACAACAAGGCTGCAAATGTTTGCTTGGGTCAGAACATGGACGGGTCCAGTTCAATAGTTATATGCATCAGAACAAGCATTGGTTAGCCCGCCTTCTGTCCTCCGGGGAAGGCAAGGCTAAACGTGGCGGAGGGGTAGGCAAGATAAACGTTAAAGTTATGAAATAAATCGTCAGGGTAGATGGAGACAGTTCGCGAGGAAAGTCTTTCCCCATTGGATAGGGATAATGTGGAAGTAGTCCCACAGTCACCCGATCTACGGAGATAATTTCATTGGGAAACCGAATAAGCTGAGGAAATAGAAAGGAATTAAATAGTGTGTTAATGGTGGGGGTGGGATGTGGGTTTGAGGATGGCGGCGGTTGTCTTGGTCGGGAAGGAAGTTCGTGTGAAATATAACCACCAGCCCGGAGTAGAAGGCCCATGTCCCGCGAATCAAAAAATGCAATTATGATACAAAGAGATAGGGAGAATTGTACTGGGTGAAACCAGCATTAAAACATTTGCATCCTTTTGAATATATCTTCATTCATTACTTTTATTTTGCAGAAAACAGAACGTAATAATGTGTTTGGGGTGAATTCAACGCAATTTTCTGCTATCTCTGAGGGGGGCGAGGTATAATTCGGATGTTAGAGGGAGGTTTTTCACACAGAGGGTCGTGGGGGTATGGAATGCTCTGCCTAGCAAGGTGGTGGAGGCAGGCGCGCTGGAGTTGTTTAACAGTTACTTAGATCGGCACATGAGCGGGATGGAGATGGAGGGACGTAGGAGACTGTTTTAAATAAGGATCAGGAGTCTTGGGACGTCCCTGAGAATGTATAAGGATGTGGATGATACTGATGTTTTTGGAGCAGAATGTCCAGGTGGATATATTGGTGAATGTTGCCGGTGAACGATTCTGATCAGCTGCAAATGATTCATTCTTTCACCATGAAATTCTATTTTTATCGGAAGTAAGGACTGGCTAAACTTTCTACCTGACTTACGACCACAGTGGTTCCACCCCTGCAAATGAGCTCCACTAATGGAGGACTGATGAAGACACAGACCTGTAAAGAGACGCTGCAACATTCAGGGTGATAGAAAGTTGCTGGGCTGCGGTCACACAGGGAACCGGAAGACGTGGTGAACGTGCACATTTTGCAGACACAGCGCACTAAAAATATCAGAGCAGGGTGACTTGTTGTTCAGAGTTTCCTGTTTATAGATGAAGAGGCCGCGCAGAGCTCAGTCTATGACGAGAAACATCTTCTAGCTGGTGCTAAACACGTGATCAGACTGATCTAAACTGTATTGTACAGAAAATGTGGCTGAATTCAGCAACATGATGGTTTGTCAAATTCAAAGAACAAAAAAAAAACTAGACGGGGACTGAGCAAATTGCACACTCTTGGACTGTGTCAGCTGAGGGCTGGATGGGTTAGGGACGTTTACCTTCGAGCAGAGAAGGTTGAGCGAGGAACTGATTGATGGTTAAAAAAAGTTATGAGCGGCACGGATGGGATGGATAGGAAGGGACTTTTTACAAGAACAGGGGGCTCAATACCCAGCCTGGGACATTGACTTAAACTAAAGAACATGAGGTTTACAGCAGATGCAATGAAAAAAGGTTTCCACTCAGAACATAGAACATTACAGCGCAGTACAGGCCCTTCGGCCCTCGATGTTGCGCCGACGATTGGAACCAATCTAATGACCCTCGAACCTAAACTATTCCAATGTTATCCATATGCCGATCCACTGACCATTTTCCGCATTAAACGCCATTTGCCACCTCTCGGCCCAGCTCTGCAACTTATCTTTGTCCCTCTGCAAACTGTATCATCCATCCTCACTGTCTACAATTCCTCCGACTTTGGTGTCGTCAGTAAATTTACTAACCCTTCCTTCTACACCCTCATCTAAGTCATTTATAAAAATGACAAACAGCAGTGGCCCCAAAACAGATCCCTGAGGTACACCACTTGTAACTGATCTCCAGGTTGAATATTTCCCATCAACCACCACCCTCTGTCTTCTATCATCTCGCCAGTGCCTGATCCAAACTGCTAAGTCAGAGGATAATAGGAATGTGGAAGTCATTCCCTGAGAGGATGGTAAAGTTGGGAACGGTCACAATATTTAAGAAGCATTGAGATGAACACTTCCTACGCCTGAGCATGCAAGAGTAGGGAGTTTGTGGCATGTGAGTTTTTTGGATTAATAGTCACATGAAAATACCACTTTTTATAAATCAGGACAGAGCTGGTGAGGAAATGACAAGGATTGACAAGAAGATCCAGATGCTGCAGAGCACAAATCAAAATTCGTTACTTCTTCCGTAACATTGCACACATCCTATTGTTTTGAAATGTACGGTTTCAGTTAAATGCAAACACAAACTCACTGTGTAAAATTATGATGGAAATATTGGAAATTCCATGCATTGCAATCTGGGCCCATCTCTCATTGAATTCCAACTCAACAAATCATCAAACCTCTCACACCTGAAGCATTGACAAACATCTGAATTCTGGACTGATTGTGTCAGTTCAACAGAAATCGCAGCATCATAAAGATTACATTTAGTTATAAGTTTATTGTTGATCAAGATCAAGACAAACCATCGTTGCAAAGATAGAATCATTAATTGGTATTGACGCGTTGACATTTACAAAGAGAATTGGTACATTTCCTGTGAGTAACTTTAGCGATACGATCAGGAGAACCTTTCCAGTGAAACTCAGGAAATTCTCTGAGCATTGTTCGGCGTTTCATCTACAGCTGAAGAAGACCATTCCTGTGAAATACCCTAAACTCAATTTCCAATCATTTACAATGAACGCTGGAGCCAATGATTGGTGGATGCGCAGGGAAAGTATGGCTGTTTGAAGGGAGTCTCATTGGCTCCATGGTTATTTCCACGAGCCTGTGGAATTTTCGGGAAATTCTGCCCCCTCCAGAACTCAGGGTTTTGATCCTTATTTTCGACCCGCCTTCTTTTTTGATCTCTTTTCCAAGGCGGCCAAATCCAGGGAGGCGTAGGTAGGTCCACTCTGAAACATTCACAAATGATAGAATGATCAATGAGTGCAATAGATTCCCGACAGTGCAGAACATAGAACATTACAGCGCAGTACAGGCCCTTCGGCCCTCGATGTTGAGCCAACCAGTGGAACCAATCTAATGACCCTCTAACCTAAACTATTCCAATGTTATCCAAATGCCTATCCACTGACCATTTGAACGCTCGTAAAGTTGGCTAGTCCACAACTGCTGCAGGCAGGACATTCAATGCCCTTACTACCCTCTGAGTAAAGTTCCAACCTCTGACATCCGTCCTAAAACTACGACCCCTTAATTTAAAGCTATGTTAAGCTATGTTTAAACCTCGTGTTAGCCATCACCATCCGAGGAAAACGGCTCTCACTGTCCACCCTATCTAACCCTCTGATCATCTTGTATGCCTCAATTAGGTCACCTCTTAGCCTTCTTCTCTCTAATGAAAATAACCTCAATCCCTCAGACTTTCCACCATACCAGGCAACATCCTGGTAAACCTCCTCTGCACCCTTTCTCTGGAAGGAAGCATTCGGCCCATAAATATCTGAGATGACACCGAACCTCAAAACCACATAAAATCAGAGAATGCTACTGCTTAGATAGAAACTATTCGGCCCAATGAGTCCATGTTGGATCTTTGAAAGGGCGATCCACCTTTTATTCACCCGTGGGACGTGGGCATCGCTGGCTTTGCACATTCTCAGTTGTCTTTATTTAGAGAGCATTGAGAGTCAACCATCATACTGAGGCTCTGAAGTTGCGTGTAGGCCAGAGTAGATAAGAATGAGATATTTACTTTACAATAGTGTACCTCACGTGTTTATCCAATAATGGTTTCTTCTTCACCTGTGGATTCTGAACTCCAGATTTTTATTTTTCACTGAATATAAATTCCGCCCTCTGGCATTTCTGGATTAGAGCACAATCCTCAGAACATGAGCTAAATTTATGGATTAATCTTCTAGCGATCAGGCCGCAAGGTCATAACATCCCATTTAGTCCAAACTTCACCTCAACTTTCTTCATAATGCTCATCAATGTTCTTTCCAACAAGCAGTTATCCAAATTCCTTTCAAAGTGTTTGTTGATCCCGCTTCCAGTGGTCTCTATCTCAATTGCAAAATAAATGTCTTAATGCATCCGTGGAAGAATTAGTCAGTAATTCCTCTATCGGGGGCGGCACGGTAGCATGGTGGTTCGCACTGCTGCTTCACAGCTCCAGGACACACATACTCAGACAGACTTGCACATAGAAACACAGAGGCGTACAGAAACACACACACACACACACACAAACACACACACACACACACACACACACACACACAGTACTAGAACATAGAACATAGAACATTACAGCGCCGAATAGGCCCTTCGGCCCACGATGTTGCGCCGACCAGTTTAAAAAAAAACAACAACAATGACCCACTAACCTAAACCAATCCCTTTTCGTCCATAAACCTGTCCACAGACCTCTTAAATGCCCCCAAACTAGGCGCATTTACAACTGCAGCAGGCAGGGCATTCCAATCCCTCACCACCCTGGAAGTGTTCACTCATTTACCGACTCCCTCATACACAGTCTCTCTTTCTCTCTCTCCGAGTCTCCCCCTCACGCACACACACATTCACCCGTCCTGCTCAACGCAGACACAATCTCTCACCGAGAAAGATACACAGAAAGAGAATCTCACAATCTCACACACACACAAACTCTCAACAACACAGACACAGAGATATACATAGAATCTCTCAAACACACAAGCTCAAACCAGCACATATATAGAATCCTACGGTACAGCATGAGGTCATTCGGTCCATCCAGTCTGCACCACAATCACACTCAGGCCCTATCCCCATGTATTTACTCCAGCTAGTCCGCCTGACACTAAGGGCAAATCAGCATCCCACCTAACCCGCACATCTTTGGACGGTGAGAGGAAACTGGAACACCAGAAGGAAACCCATGCAGGCCCGGGGAGAACGTGCAAACTCCACAGAGACAGTGACCCAAACCGAGGATTGAACCCGTGTCCCTGTCATTCAGAAGGAGCATTGCTCACCAGTATCTCACTGTGAACATAACCCCAGCAATTAATACATTTCCAACTTTGCGCAGATGGGAGGAAACCTGGAACTGAGTGAGGGACAATTAGACACACAGCAAAAAAAAAGAAATTGAAAGGAAAGAAGCAGAAATCTGGCAATCAGCAATGAAAACTGCTGGAAATCCGCAGAAACGTCTGTCAGAGTTATTGTAACCGGAACATTAACTCAATGGCTGTGTGATCATTTGGAAGAGCCGCAGAGATGTCTGCTCTGATTCCAAAGTGTGGACGAATGTGATTTGGTTACAATTAGATGTTTCAGACAGTGAGCTGCTCGCTGACAGCCGCATGAACTATCCCAGATGGGACATCCTGCAACTTATTCCAAAATCCAATTTCCGCAATGATATTACAATATTTGCAAAGCGCTTACCTGAGCTGCACAGTCTTGTGTTCTCTTTCCATATGTTTGGCGATAGTTTTCTGTGTAACAAAGTGGAAGGTATCAATTTAGGAAAGCAGTTAGGAATACAAAGAACAAAGAACAACACAGCACAGGAAACAGGCTCTTCGGCCCTACAAGCCCGCGCCGCCATTTTAACATTCAGTGGGTGCCTCATTCCAATCCTTCTTCTCCCTAAGACTTTTGCCTCCGCCTCTTGGACTCCACAATAAAGGGGTGCAAATTTAGAGAACATGTGCGCCAGATTAAGGGAGGTCTAATTGAGGGACAATTTGTTAACACCAATCAGCCTAAACGCACGTTTTTGGGGTGTGGGAGGAAACCGGCAGAAAACCCACGCAAACACGCGGAGAATGTACAAACTCCCACAGACACCGACCCAAGCCGGAGATCCGACCCGGGTCCATGTGTCTGCACAGCAAACAGTGATAGTCACTGAGCTACCGTGTTGCCCGTCAGTTGGTCCAGTTTAAGCGTACACTAACGACGTGAAGCACTAGGCAAATCTCGATGCGGATATGAGAAAGTCCTGTCTGGAAAAAGTTGGGAAAATCCCAGCATAATCACAAGGATATCAAACAGGAAAAGAATAGGGTCCATTTGGCGCGAAGGCGACAAACTGTGGGTGGGCCACGTGCTAAATGAATACATCACATCCTTATTCACCCAAGGGAATGAGGACTATGATCCAGAATTCAGGGAGAGGGACTGTGTGGTTCTTCAGCAAATTGACATAGGGTAAGATGAGCTACTGGGGGTGTTGGCCGCCTGAAAAATGAATAATACTCCAAGTCCAACTGAATTGCGCCCTCACCAGCATTGGGAGGCAAGAGGGGAGATTGCAGGGGCACTGGCTCGTATTTTTCAATTCCTTTCTGGCCACGGGATGTCCCAGAAGAACAACAAATGTTGTTCGGTTATTTAGGAAGAGTTGTAGAGATGAACCAGGGAACTACAGACAAGTGAGTCTCACATCAGTGGTAGGGAAACAATGAAAGAAACATCTGAAGGAGAAAAATCTATCGACACTTGGAGAGACAAAGCCTGTGCAGTGATAGTGAGCATGGCTTCGTCAGAGGGAGGTCAGGCCTAACAAATCTGACTGAATTTTGTGAGGCTGACCAGGTGTGCAGACGAAGGTAGTGCAGCCCATGTAGTTCATATGCATTTCAGCAAAGCCTTTGACATGGTTCCAAATGGAAAAGATGCAAATATTCAGGGTAATTTGATAAAGTGCATTGAGAATTGGATCAGTTGCGGGAGACAGCGTGTGACGACAGGAGGATGCTTTAGTCACTGGAAGCCAGTGTCTCTTGGTGTACCACAGGGTTCTATCTACCCACCCCCCAAAACCACCCCTACCATATTTCGTCATTGATCTCAATGTCACTGGTGTCTATGTGGCGGGTCGGGTTAGTTTGCAGAAGTCCAAAGATGTGTAGGTTAGGTGGATGGGCCATGCTCATTTGCGGTTACCGCCAGGGGCATTAGCTCTGTAAATGTGTGGCGCTACAGGGATAGAGCCTGGATGGCATTGGTCTCAATGCAGGTTCGATGCGCCGACTGGCCTTCTGCACTGATCACAGATCATAGAACCCTACAGCGCAGAAAGAGGCCCTTCAGCCCATCGAGTCTGCACCGACCACAAACCCACCCAGGCCCTTCCCCCATATCTTTACATATTTTACCCACTAATGCCTCTCACTTTAGCATCTTAAGGCATTAAGGGGCAATTTTAGCATGGCCAATCAACCTAACCCGCATACCTTTGGACTGTGGGCGGAAACCGGAGCACCCGGAGGAAACCCGCGCAGACACGAGGAGAATGCGCAAACTCCACACAGACAGTGACCCGAGCCGGGGAATCGAACCCAGGTCCCTGGAGCGGTGAAGCAGCAGTGCTAACCACTGTGCCACCGTGCAGCCCACGGCAAAGTCTCCATGATTTATCTCTTCAGTGATATTGAATCTTTGCCAACATTATGGACGAAAAGGGATTGGTTTAGGTTAGTGGGTCATTGTTGTTGTTTTTTTTAAAACTGGTCGGCGCAACATCGTGGGCCGAAGGGCCTGTTCTGCGCTGTAATGTTCTATGTTCTATGTTCTATTTGGATATAACTTACCAGTTTGTCTCTCTTTCCGCTGCCCTTTGCGTTGTCTTTCTCTCAGGCTAAAACTGGATAAGAAAATAAACACAATTAAACTGGTGTTATATCCTGCAAATCCTGGCCCAGAAATATTTGAGAGAAAGGACACTCATTGTTAAAATATGGAGAATTTCAAAATGTACCATTGGAATAAGTAATGGTTTTGAACTGTGTTTAACAGGATATTATATACAGAGAGATGAACTTTGAAAATGGCTCAGTTACTCACCTTTCATTACCGGCTCCCTCCGCTCGCTCTCCTGAAACAAGACACTGTGATCAGTAATTTAAACCTTCGAGGGGAGTCACATTGGATGAACAGTAATGATATTCCTACTGAACATTATCCCTCACCTGATCTCCCTCTCTTCCAAATACAAATGGAGAGAAGGACAAAAAGGATAATCGGGATCACCAGGATAATTACGGCAATGGAAAGTTTCAGATTGCACCATCCTATAGAGAGAAAACTATTAGAAATTGCTGCTGGGACAAATAAATCTTTCCGCGTTGCTGGGACGGGAAGCTGAACGCAGACACTCTAAACATTGCCTGTCGACATTGTGTTATATCTATAACTGATTGACCATTGACATTTTTTTCAGATTGTCATTGATCAAAACTCAAGTGGAATCCCCACTTAAATAGAATGGCTGCAAAAGCAGGCCAGAGGCTGGGAATCCTGTGGAGAATAACTCACCTCCTGACTCCCCAAAGCCTGTTCACCATCTATAAAGCACAAGTCAGACGTGTGATGGATTACTCACCCCCCGCCGCCCCCCCGCCCCCCCCACCAATTTGCCAGGTTGGGTGTAACTTCAACAACGCGTAAGAAGCTTGACATCATCAAGGACCAGGCAGCCCGCTCGATTGGCAACACATACACTCCTTCCACCAGCCCTACGCTCAGAATCAGCAGTGTGTGTGCACTCACTGTAGCAACTCATCAAAGATCCTTAGACAGCACCTTCCAAACCTACGAACACTTCCGTCTAGAAGGACATGGGCAGCAGATACATGGAAACACCACCACCTGCATTTTCTTCTCCAAACCACTCAATATCCTGACTTGGAAACATATTGGCATTCTGTCGCAGTTGTTGGGTCAAAATCCAAGAATTCCATCCCTAATGTCATTGTGGGTCACCCCACAGCACGTAGGCTGCACCGCATCTTTGAAATAGCTATTGAAACCCTGCCACTCTATCTAACTTTCCCTCACATTTTTGTGCATTTCTCACTACCGGCTCCACGTGCAATTCCAGTTGTGAGATCTATTGTTATAGATGTTTCCGTTGGCCATTCAAATGCTCTCTTAATCACAAGATCAAACAGTAATCATAATCGAAAAATGCAATTTACGCATTGCTTTTGATCTTGATTTTAATGCGATTGGATTCCAGGTATTAGGAATTTATTATGAAACAGTAGCCAAACGGAAACTAGAGATTCTGGAGTTAGATTATGGAAAATTGAACGAATGCCTCAGGCGGAAAAGAAAACACAGGTTCAGAAAATACTTTCAGTGCTTTTGTTTCTTGATTGCAAAGCACATCCAGCGTCGGACTGACCTCAACTGACTTTGAAAATCCAATGTCTAAAAAGGGCGGTGGACGGAGATTCAATAAAAAAAAACAATTTCTTCCGGGAAAACAGACTCTGCCTTGAAGGGGGAAGTGACCGGATTCTGGGCGGCACAGTGCTTACACCTGCTGCCTCACATTGCCAGAGAACCTGGTTTGATTCCCGGCTTGGATCACTGTCTGTGCAGAGCCGGCGCGTTCCCGCAGATCGGTGCTCGCCTCCTCCAGGCGTTCCAGTTTCCTCCAATACTCGGAATCTGTAATTGGACATGCTGAATTCTTCTTCAGTGCACTCCAAGAGGCGCAGGAGTGTGGCGAATAGGGGATTTTCACAGCAATTTCATTGCAATGTTAATGAAAGTATATTTGTGACACTAGTCAACAATGCAGGTAAAATTGGAGATCTCTCCTGTGTACCTAACAGACGGCAGTTTCTGAATAGTTAGAACATTAACGCAACTGATTACAAGTTGAATTCAAACCACCATTGCGGAGGTTAACAACTCACCTGTCCCAGTTTCTGCTGCATTGGGGAAAGACAAACCCTCCGTCCAATATTTGTGTGGAAACCCCATTTGTACAATACAAGTACCGACACCGCCACTTCTCCAGACTTGCCCCGACACCAGGGCAAGACTTCTGATGCTGTAGGTCCCGTCCTCCTCCATTATCCCGGGATCACTCGATCCCTCAGTGACCAGGCCAGAAATATTCCAGAAAATAGCAATCTGGTTGGAAGAAACTCCACTGACCAAACACATTAAGGGCACATGATCATTCAGATCCGGCTCACCCGGCGGGACTAATACCTGCACAGCCGTCTTGTAGGTGGAACTGTCTGGACAGAAATTGGGACACAATTAACAATTAATTTACACAAAAGAGGTAATGCTGTGCCATACTCAGGGTGAATTTCACTTGCTCTCTTACCTCCAACCAGGAGTGTGGTTCCTTTCCGGATCAGTGCAGATCGAGTATATACACAGTAGTAGGAACCAGAGTCACGCATCTGGACATTGCGAATTTTCAGAATCAACACATTCCCTGGATTGGCTTTTTCAAAACTAAACTTACAGTTGGTCGCATTACAGGATGTAGTGTTTATTAGTATCGGGGCTTCACCCAGCCGCTGTTTGTACCAAACATAGTTGGACTCCAAATCCACTTCTTGAGTGTCATGACAGGATAATTCCACCATTTGGCCCACTTCAGCTGTCTTTGTGAAGGGGACCTGAGGCAGAGAGGACTCGGATTCTGTAACTAGAGAGAATATTGTGACATACACACTGAGTATTGAAATATCTGAAGTCGACTCTAAACATCAAAATCGCCTCCAATTGTAACGTATTTTATTAATGCCAGAAGTGCATTAACACGGCAATGAAGTTACGGCGAATATCCTCTATTCTCCACACTGCGGCACCTGCTCGGATACACTGAGGGAGAATTTTTAGCACCTCCAATGCACCAATTAGCGCCACTTTTGGATTGTGGGAGCAAACTGGAGCGATGGGAGGAAAACCACGCTGACGGGGAGAGGACACGCAGAGGTCACACCGACAGTGACCCGAACCAGGGTATCGAACTCGGTTCTCTGGCGCAGTGAGGCAGCAGTGCTGCACAATCTCATTATTCTTTGTAATCATTGTTTGTTATACTTATTTTCTTCGCTTCATGGGTGGAACTGATAAATGAACTTATATGACCAGTTCAAATGTCTTCACCTGAACACTGGCTCACGCTTTTGGCTTCGAAAAAGCTCATTCTGGTTTATAAAACTGATTCCGATTAAAATTCCCACCCGCCTCTTACTCACAGTGAAACCTCAGGATTTGGAAAATGAGTATCAGGGATAGAGATTCTTCGGCCATCTTGATAGAAATTTCCTTGTGTTGTGTCTCACAGGCTCGATTCTATAGACACTGTGGACACAATGACGTGGTCTGCCTCCCATTCAGTTGGGTCTTTACAGATTCAATGGAAACTGTGACGACCTCTGCTGTGGAGATGATGTCACCATTGGAGGGCAGTCTTGGGGTGAACACAATATTCGTTTGACAATCCTCACAGTTTGTGCGTCACAGCAGAGCAGCCGACTCTCAAAATCAAACCTCCTCGAATTAAAGTGTATTTTATTAATGACAGAAGTGGGCTTACATTAACACTGCAATGAAGTTTAGGCGAAAATCCACTAGTCTCCACACTGCGACGCCTGATTGGATACACTGAGGGAGAATTGTTAGCGCCTCCAATACACCAACCAACACATTTTTGGACTGTGGGAGCAAACTGGAGCGACGGGAGGACACCGACGCAGACAGGGAGAGGATATTCCGACTCCACTCAGACAGTGACCCAAACCAGGCATCGAACCCGGTTCTCTGGTGCTGTGAGGCAGCAGTGCTATCCAGTGCACAAATTGGTAGAGTGCAATAATTAACTTTTCTCCGTTGCAGTTCAGAGTGTGCTATTGGATAGATGCAGTCTGAAGGATAGGTTAACTTTTTTTGGTTTAAATATCTACATCTTTAATCATTTGTGGGACATGCGCGTGCTGGTTGGCCAACATTTACTGCCAATGACTTATGGAGGGCATTTTGGATTCATTGAGACTTTGGAACCCAATTACTGTGGCTGTAAAGTCGCATGTAGGCCAGACCGGGCAACGATGGCAGATTTCCATCCCAAAAGGACTTGAGTGAACCAGATCGGATCATTGACAGTGAACAATGGTTTCATGTTCATCAGTAGATCCTTAATTCAAGATTTTTGTGTTGAACTCAAATTTAAATCAACACCCGTGTCACGATTCTAACTGTGTCCCCAGAGCATTAACTGTGTTTCTGGGTTAATAGTATAGCGATAATACCAGGAGGACATCGCTTCCAAACAACTGAAAACTGTTACTGAGTAGTTGCTACTGGTCCAATTTTCAGGACATCTGCTCTGTTACCCCTCAACCTTGTGTTCTTGAATAAAAAGAGACCCAGTCTGTTTTCCCTTTCCTGTTACTGATGATAGTTCCGTCCTGCTATCCTTCTGAGACAGTGCGCCAGTTCCAGTGTCTGAATTCCCTCTTTGTACGATGAATGGGCGCAAATGAAGACAGTTAGTTCAAATTTGAAATAAAGTCTTGTGCACAAAAGCCAACTTATGGGTGTTACAGATTTATGCCCCTGCAGTTGGGTTTTGTATTTTCCCAGTGAATTGCACAAGCAACTTCATCAAAATGGCGGCGCAGGGTCGTTGGGCCGAAGGGCCTGTTTCCCGTGCTGAGTTGTTCTTTGTTCTTTGTTTGTTAAAAGGAGTCAGGAAACAAAACGAAGGAGCACAGCTGAAAGTTGAGAGTGGAACGTATAAAGGGGTGTGTGGGGGTAAACTGCTTCAGACAGAGCCTGGTACCCATATGGAATGAGCTTTCAGAGGGGGTGTTAGTGACAGGTGTAATTACAACATTGAAAAAATCATTTGTCCAGGTACTTGGACGGAGAAGATGGAGCGGGATATGGCCAAGCACAGGAAAATGGGATTAGTTCTGTTTAGGAAACTTGGTCAACAAGGACGAGTTAGGCCGAAGGATCTGTTCCCATGCTGCACCACTCTCTCTGATTCTACACAAGCCTGTTCTGTGTTTACTCCAATCCACCCCCAGCAGGTAACACTCCTCAACCTGCAGTTTAACGCTGAGTTCCAGTGTTTGACCACCTGATGCAGTTCTGTACATGAAGCCCCTCAACTGTAGAAACAGGAAAGGCACTGACAACTTCTGGCAAGAACATCATTTTTCCATCTCAAGCATCAGGTGATGAGGTGATCAGAATCTTGGCCAATCACCTCCGCACCTCAGTTCATGTTGCAGAGCCCCATTTGGGCTGTGGGTAAGATTATTTTGAGGCTCACAGCGAACAGCCGCGGTCACAGGAAATGCGCCTCTTTGCTGCCGGAGCTGGTTCTCAGCTGCTACCTCTACTGACTCTTCATCCTTCAAGATCAAGCAATTCCGCAAAATAGTTCAGGCCCTCAGTGAGGCTCCACTCTCTCTACTCATTTCAGAACCCATTTTTATCAGGAATCCTTTCCACCAGTCTCTTCACATTCATATTAATGTAACTCATTAATGTAGGGGACCAGTCCCTTCACCAGCAGCTCACTGGGATCGCACTGTGTAATATCTACACAAACGCACTGTAACAATTCAGGAAAGTTGCGATGTGCTGGAAATTGGTGGGAGGAGCAGAGAGGGGACATGGGAGATCGACAATCTCCAATTGCCCACCCGCCTGCACCCCACATTGCCTGTATTATTGTGGTTAGCACTGCTGTCTCACAGTTCCAAAGACCCGGGTTCGACTCCGGGCTTGGGTCACTGTCTGTACGGAGTCTGCACATTCTCCGCGTGTCTGCGCCGCTTTCTTCCGGATGTCGATTAAGCAGGATAGGAGAGTCGAAATCTAAAGACCGTAGCTTGAATTTGAGAGATGAGCGATGAAAAGGATTTTGAGGTGAAACCTTTTCACACGCACTGTGATGTTTATGGAATGAGCTGCCAGAGGAGGTGGCAGAGGTGGGCACAATTACAACATTTAAATGAAACTTGAACAGGTACATGGATGGGAAAGGTTTATAGGAATATGGGCCAAACGCAGGCAAATGGGATCGCTTCCGGTTTGGAAACTTCGTCGGCATGGACGAATTGGTGCTGTTTCCGTGAGGTTTCTCTCTCTCAAATTGTACACTGGCCTGTTCTCCGTTTAATCTAATATAACCCAGCCTGGACACACTCATCAATCTGCATTCTAACATTTAGTCCGAGCGTTTGGCCACTGCAGGCAGTTCTGTGCCTAAAGCACTACAACTATTAAAACAGGAAATGCACTGACAGCTTCTGCTCGAACGTTATTTTCCATCGCGAGCATCAGGTGGTGAAATGGGTGGAATCTTGGTCAGCGATCTCCTTCCCAATGGGAGTTTCGCAAAGCACCGAATGGGCTGTGAGTAAGTGTGTTCTGACCCTCACAGCAAACAGCTGCGGTCACAGGCAATGAGCCTCTTTGCTGCCGAGCCCCGCTCTATGCGGCTGCCTCTACCGACTCAAGCATTTGTGCAAAATAGTTCAGGCCCTCAGTGAGGCTCAGCACTCACTGCTCATTTCAGAACCCGCTTTGTTAGGAATCCTTTCTACCAGGCTCTTCACATTCAGATTCATGTAGCTCATTAATGTTGGGATTAATCCTTTCACCAGCACCTCTCTGGGATCGCACTGTGTAATATCTACACAAACGCACATTAAGAAATCAGGAAGATTGTTATCTGTTTCAAACAAATGGAAGTAGCTGAGGGGATTTGAAAGCACGACAACCTCTATTTGCCCTCCCGGCCATGGCCGCGGGCTGAGTGTCCTTCTGTGTTTACTACTTCTGCCTCACAGTTTCGTGGACCTGGTGTTGTTTCCGGGCGCAGGTCACTGTCTGGGTGGAGTTTGCACTGTCTCCCCGTGTCTGCGTGGGTTTCCTCCGGGTGCTCCAGTTTCCTCCCACAGTCCGATAGACGTGCTGGATAGGTGCACTGGCCTATTGTTCCAGTAAGACATCTGACAACACCAGGTTAGAGACCAACCAGCATATTTGATGGTAATAACACAAGCTTTCGGAAACGGTGTTCCTTCGTCAGGTGTGTGGAAAGTTCTGATCAGAGAACGGAATATAAAGACACACACAGTTTACAGAATACTGATTAGAATGCCAGTTTTACAGCTAACCTCCTCTTCAAGTCTAAAAGATGCAGACAATGTGAGTGGGGATAGCGTTAGCACAGGTTAAAGAGATATGTATTGTCTCCAGACGGAACAGTAAGTGAGATTTTACAAGCCCAGTCAAGTCAGGGGGTTACAGATCTCCATCTATCAAATAAACTGGTTGGACTCTAACCTGGTGTTGTGAGAATTCTTACTGTGTTTACCCCAGTCCAACGCCGGCATCTCTACATCATGACTATTGTCCCAGAACAGGCACCAGAGTGTGCAGACGAGGTTTTTTTTCACACAAATGTCATTGCACTGTTAGTGTCAGCCTACTTGTGCCATTATTCAATAATGCATAAATAACTCGCCCTTGTCTCCAAACTTTCATTCCTAACCATCCTCCACACTTTGGCTCCTGTTTAGGTGCACAGAAGGAAAATTTAGCATGGTCAATGCCCCTAACCAGCATGCTTTTCATACTGTGGGAGGAAAGTGAAGAACCCAGAGGAAATCCAGGTCGAGAAAAGGAGAGCATGAGACTCCACATAGACAGTCATCCAAGGCTGGAATTGAACTTCAGGCCCTGGCTCTGTGAGGCAGCAGTGCTAACCCACTGTGAACGGCATGTTTTGCCCGGATGGTATGTAGGAAGTAATACTTTTCACTGCGCCCCAATACACGTGACAATGATAAATCAAATCATTGCACTTTATGATCGGTATGTTGTGTCTGTGTAGCGCACAAGGAACAATATTTTTCAATGTATCCCGATACATATGCCAATAATAAATCGGATCGTGTCAAATCATACACAGCCCAGTAAATTTCTGAATGAATGAATTTGTTTCTGATGGACAGGGGAATTAAGGGTTATGGGGAGAAAGCGGGAAAGTGGAACCGATCCACTTCAGATCAGCCATGATCCTATTGAATGGCGGGGCAGGCTCGAAGGGCCAGATGGCCCACTCCTGCTCCTATTTCTTATGTTCTTATGTTTAGGAGAGTTAAGTTAACCCGTCCTACACCCTCCAGGAATCTTAACAGATTTCTGTAGAACCAGTTTGCAATATCTGTTAGGTATGATTTTACGGCCAAATAAGCTATTTTTAATTTGAGAATGATTGTATGGGTTAGGAAGACAGAGGTTACAGATTATATTGTAATGTATTTATCCATTAATGATCAGGCTAACGATTTCCAGTTCAGAGTTTTATTGTTTATGAAATTAAAGGTGGTTTGGAAATATATTCCATTATGTCAGTGAACAGAAAACATTTCACATGTGACTGACATGCTCATTTGAGGAGCCGATTGTGTTTCCAAACGATTACATTCAAGAGAAAAATGTTCCACACACAGCCAATGTAACCTGTAAGTAGTTTTGACAACACTGTGCCTTTAAAATTGTGTTTTTGATCATGTTATTTAGTCCGGTTTTCAAGCAGCTCCTAGCATTGTGTTGGCCCTGCTTTTCTCACAGAGACCAGAGTCCTCTAATTGTGACTGAAGCAATATAATTGCCACCTGGTTCATTTTTAATCTGGAAAAATGCAGAATCTTCAAGTGATATGATCCTTTTGGAACTACCGGGTGGAACATGATCGACAAGTCAGCTGATGCCTGGGGACTTTTCCTTCTTTCACCGAAAAGAACAAAGAACAAAGGATGAAGAACATAGAACAACACAGCACCGGAAACAGGCCCTTCGGCCCGACAAGCAGACACCACGATTTTAACACTATGAGTGTCCTCTTCTACATATGATTTTGTCTCCACTTATTGGACTCCACAAGAAAGGAATTATAACCAGATTGAGGGGTGTCTAATTTAGGGACAATTTGTCCAAGTTTTGAGTTTTGTTGTTTAGCAGTAGCCTGACGTGGGGAGCATCTGCAGCGCGTTTGCCCTTGGTCTGGAGTTGGAAACAATGCTGTGTGTGAGTTACTGTTAGAAGCTGATGGAGGCTGCCATGTCCCAGTCCATTTCTCTCTCCAGAGGCTTTTTGGAAATTTCCGGGACTCGGAAGCCTCAGCGATTTAATCCAAAAGGATCAATTCACGACAGGTGTTAAAAAGCTGAAAACTCAGCACTATTTGAATATGATAACCTTTTGTGCTAAGCTTAGGAAGCTGCGCATGTTTGGGGTATGTTGTTTGGATTGGAACTTCATAGGCAGCTGGCTGGTAAAGTTTATTCTACGTCGTGTTCGAACCATGTAATTGGGAAATGTTATGCTCATTCTTTTGATTTAAACTGAACTGTATTCTTAAATAAACTTTGTTTGATAAAACCTTCCATGTTGGTTATTTGAATCATACCCAGAATGAAGCCCCTTCTGCTCAACTGTGCCAAATTCAAATGTAAGAACATCGGATTTAGTTTACAGAATTGTCATCACTGTTCGCCACATGTTCCCCCACTGAAATTTTGATGACCTGACCGGGCTCATTCCCCATTTCTCGGTCCAGTATAGCTCCCTCTCTCGTCGGGCTATCAACATATTGTTCCAAAGAACCTTCCTGGGCACATTTTACAAATTCCTCCCCATCCGGATCCCCAGCCCACAGGGATTTCCAGTCTGTATGAGGGAAATTAATCTCCCACTACAACCGCCCTATTTTTTCTACACCTATGCAGAATCCTCTTGCATCTCCGTTCCACAACTTTCTGTGGGCAGTTGGGAGGCCTGTAGTATAACGCCAGCAAAGTGACTGCACCCTTCCTGTTTCTGAGCTCTACCCAAAGAGTTTTGTCACACTATCCTTCCAAATTTGCCACCCTCTGTACCGCTGGAATATACTCTCTAACCAGTATTGCTATTCCCCCACCTCTTCCAGCCCCTCCTCTATCTCACCTAAAACGCTTATACCCCGGAATATTCAGCTGCCAGTCCTGTCCTTCTTTTAACCGAGTTTCTGTCACTGCAACCATATCCAGGTTCTGTTCCTGTATTAAAGCTTTAAGTTCATCTGCCTTGCCCATTCGCTCCTTGTATTTAAGCAGATGTACTCCAGACCTCCAGGCCCACTGAGTTCATCCTCCCCGAGATTGCTCTTCCTCTTAGGTAGACTTGTCTTGGCCTTATGCCCGCCCCCCCGGTCTCTGCACTTGCTGACATGTTCTGATTCCCACCCCTGGAGAATTCTTTACAGTTTTGGTGTCCTTATCTGAGGAACGATGTCCTTCCTACAGAGGGAGCAAAACGAAGGTTAACCAGGCTGATTCCTGGAATGTCAGATCTGTCGTACGAGGAGAGATTAAGTCAGATCGGATTATATTCAATGGAAATGAGAAGAGTGAGAAGGAACGTCGTAGAAACGTAGAAAATTCTAACAGTGTTAGACGGTGCAGATTCGTAAACAATGTTCCCAATGGCGGGGGAATACAGAGCAGGAGTCAACGTTTGAGGAAAGGGAGTAAATGTTATTGGACTGAGGTGGGGAGAAATTCATTGGTAAATTTCATTTAGTGTGTTGATATGTGTAGGGGAGTTAGTGGGATAAGTACAAGCAGTTACAGACTAAGCCCTGGATAAGATGCTTTGTCGGAGAATCGGTTCCCACTCGATGGGACCAATTGGCCTCTTCATCCTCTGCAGGATTGTATGTCCGCATGGAGCAGCTTGGCACATCCTCAATAGTGTTAATATTCTTGGGAAATCACACAGATGAGGACCAGTAAAGTTCAGAATAATTCCAAACCGCGCCCCTTCTTCTTCTCCTGGTTTACTCACGGATATTTAGAAGACCTTCCCTTAAGTATAGTTGTTCTGGAGGGAGAACAACTTCAAAAAGAAGATAAAGATCATGAATTATTCAACCAAAAGATCTGTTTGCTGTCCTGAGCAAAATTCATGACTGATCTCAACTCTATTTTGGAAAACAGCCAGACATTTTCACAGTTGGATAGTTAGTGACGTCATATGTTTCCACAAAATGTTCAGCGTCTGACAAAGGCCTGTATCAGGGACAGAGACGTGAAGAATCCTCGCTCATGAGAATTTCCCTTCCCTTTCCATCCTGAGGATGCCTACCTTTGATTTAAATAAACAATTTGTCGTCATGAATCAATGACCAACATCCCTCCCAGCATGAAGAGCTGGCCAGTTTTTGACAATGAAAGGGAAAAGAGGAAAAGGAAAGGTAGCAGGCAATATTTCACTTCGGGATGACAGCATCAGAGGGAAAGGCATGGGTAGAGTTCGAGCGGCACCCTGTGGTCAGGACGAGAAATTGCAACAACCACAGCGACTTTAACATACTGAACCATGTTAAATAAAGATTTCGCCACTGAACATGCTTGGCATAATCTTAGTGACTTGTGGTGGATTTGCAATATGGATTCCTTGCCCTGCGATCTCAAGAAATACTCCAAACATGGCAATAAATCCCAACAATGTAATCACTTTCCAAACTGCGTGAGTACCTTCAGGTAAACGTGTGTACTGCACAAGAACATCCAAGCTATCTGAATCATAAAATCATTGAATCCCGACAATGCATTTGGCTCACTGAGCCTGCACCAGCAACAATCCCCTCCAGACCCATTTCCCGCAATCGGAGGTATTTACCCTTCTAATCTTCCTGACTCTAAGGGGCAATTCAGTCGGGCAAATCAATCTTACCTGTCCATCTTTGGACACTAAGGGGTAAATAAGAATGGCCAATCCCCCTCACCAGCACATTTTGGGGTGTAGGAGGAAACAGAAGCACTGCTGAAAACCCACGCCGACATGGGGAGAAGGTGCAAGCTCCACACAGATGGTCATCCAAAGATGTATTTAAACCAGTGTCCCTGGGGGTAGGGGCGGGGGGTGCTGACCACAGTGCTGACCGGATGGCACCTACAGGAACTAAATTAAAAATTACGCCACATCAGCACCTCTGATCTAATCAAGGAACCCTCTATGGAGACACCTGAAGATTTGCATCACTAAGGAAGCATCCCTGGCTCCACAAACTTCCTGAGAATAGTCAAACACCCATTGTTCAAACCCCGGAGATTCTAGACCATTAATAAACCCATCAGACAGAAACAATTAACACACACTTAAAACCATCATTACAATACTTGAAGACATCGAAACAGGATGGTCAGAGTTGAATACTGTAAACAAAACATTAACATTTGAATTGTACAATGTATCAAGTTCAGGTATAACTGTAACCCATTGCGGCGGGTCTTTAGAGTGCTTTCGGGACAGTTCTGTTTGTATGTCCTGACTGCACCTCCGTCGACGTTAAAACAAAGCTGCACCACTATTGAACCTGCCCCTGAGTCTGTTGTGGTCGTGTTCGCCCACTCGCGTTAACAATGACAATCCGATCGGTCACGGTTTTATTTCCGGCAGATAATCGCCCGTCTATATCTGGTATTGCCGATCTCAGACACCAGAACAATGCCAGCAAATCGCTCGTTTCAAGGGCGGCAAACAAAATCTGGAATTGCATTCAGTGCAAGGGCGTAGAAAATGGAAGGTTGTTATATCTGACCTGCAAACCCGAGTCAGGGAAACACTCCTGCATTTCAGTGCCAGCCGAAGAGACAATGTCAGAATGGTAGAGTGTGGCTACAAACAATGGAGAGGAGAGGCATATTCAGTACGTCGAGAATATTCTGTCTTACAGTCACATTGTGGCTGGTCTCTATTTTGACTTCAGCGACCTGTTCAGGAACTTGTATTCACCCGCCGAACACTAAACAGCTTGCAAATTTTCAAATTCCGTCCACAAAAGGCTTCAACAAAAGGAGTTCCAGTTTTGTGAGAGAAAAAAAAGCGTGTTGCCTTTCCTTTACTATCTTGATAGGTGCCTAAAACATATTTATCAGTCTCAAGTAGGCTTGCATTCACGCTGCATTGCAATTGCTGCGAAAATCTCCGAGTCGCCATACTCTAGCGCATATTCGGGTACACTGAGGGAGAATTTTACACGGCCAATTCACCTAATCTGCAAATCTTTCGGCTGTTGGAGGGAACCGGAGAACCCGGAGGAAACACACACAGACACAAAGAGAACGTGCAAACTCCACAGAGGCAGCGACCCAAGTGGGGAATCACACCTGGATTCTTGACGCTGTGAGGCAGCAGTGCTGAATCTTGGCTCAGAATCCAAGCGAACTAAAATCACCGGGAATATATTATTAAGATATAACACCTGGCTGCTGAACGACTAACGCTTCAGTCAATCAGATCAAATGCTTCTTTTCCTCGTTTCTCATGGCGCTCGGGTCAAGCTTGCAATATGAATTTGCCCACAGGTGGCGCTGTTTCTCTTCAGCGCAAATGTCTCCACCTTGTTGTCCAACGACGGGCAAACATGCGATGGGCCGTACAAGGGCCGCTCTTGGATGTTCGAGAATAGCCTAGTACTTCATATCGTTAGTGGACGCTTAAACTGGACCAGATGGTGGGCAACACGACAGATCAGTGACTATCGCTGTTCGCTGTGCAGACACATGGATTTGGGCCGATGTCTGTGGGAGTTTGCGCATTCTCCCCTTGCTTGCTGGGTTTTCTCCGGGAGCTCCGGTATCCTCCCACACCCCGAAGATGTGCTATTAGGCTGATTGGAGGTAATAAATTGTCCCTAAATTAGTTTTCCCTCAATGTGGAATGTCATAAGCGTAGACAAGGGTCAGGGATGGAGGGGGGGGCGGATAATGTGAAAATGGCGGCGCGGGCTCGTTGGGCCGAAGGGCCTGTTTCCCGGGCTGCTATGTTCTTTGTTCTTTGTTCAATCCCTGTGGGAATATTGTCATGTATTTTTCGCTCATAGGTGGTCAACATAAATAATTTCAAAATGATATTCGAAGCACAGAGTGATATTTAACGGGGGAGTGAGGGATTCACATCAAACTGATTTTGTGTTTTCAACATCACAGTTCCCTAGAAATAGCTGAACCTTCTGTCGTTCTTGTTTGGGAAACTGCTTCAGATAATCGAGTGCAAATATTTGAAAGTTAAACTGCAATTTATCAGGGCATTGCGAAGCTTTATTGCTCCTGGAGTGGTTTAAAGTCACTCAGTAACACCTCAATACACCAAGCTCTCTGATCTGGAACTGGTGAATTGAGAAGGGAATTTAAAAAACATGTTCGGTGCTGGCCGACAGAACAGATGTTATTGTCGGGAGAAGAATCAAAGAATTACAGGCTATTGAGTCTAAGTCTTGTGGTGAGGAAACTGGAGGGGGGGAAATATGGGGAACGGAACTAATTTCCATTTGGGGAGGCAAGGATTAATAAAGGATTGTCAGCATGTTTTTTCTTCTCAAAGGGAAATCATGCCACACGATTTCTACTGTTTTAATTCGAGGAGGTGACCAGGTAAGTGGTTGCGGGCAGTTAACTTGATGGACTTCAGTAAGGATTTTGAGCAGGCCCACATGGGAGGCTGACGAAGAAGATAGGAGCTCATGGAACCCAATCAATTTTTCATTTGGGTTAGTCATAGGGTAAGATCTCTGCCTGGATAGAAGACTGGCTGACTGGCAGAAGGCAGAGAGTGAGGAGGAAGGGGGCTTTTTCGGGGTGGCAGCCGGTGACTAATGGTGTGCCTCAGGGATCGGTGCGAGCACCAAAAATTTACACAATATACATTAACGAATTAGAAGAAGGAACTGAAGGCGCTGTTGCTAAGTTTGCAGAGGATACAAAGATATATAGAGGGGCAAGTAGTATTGAGGAAGCGGGGTGGTGGGGGAGAGCTGCAGAATTACGTGGATGGGTTAGGAGAGTGGCCAAAGAGGCGGTGATTGGAATACAATGTGGCAAAATGTTCCGGTTTACACTTTGGAAGGAGGAATGGAGGCATCGACTATTTTCTAAATGTGGAAATGCTTCAGAAATCAGAAAAAAAAAACAAAGGGCCTTGAGAGTCCTTGTTCAAGATTTTCTTCGGGTTAATGTGCAGGTTCAGTTAGTAGTCAGGAAGGCAAATAAATTGTTAGTATTGATGTCGAATGGGAAAGAATACAAGATCAGGGATGCACTTCTGAGGCTGTATATGGCTCTGGTCAGATCACATTTGGAGTATTGTGAGCAGTGTTGGCCCCATATTTAAGGGAGGATGTGCTGGTCTTGTAAAGGCTCCAGAGGAGATCACACGAATTATCCCTGGAATAAAGAGCTTGTCGGTTGAAGGAATGTTGGGAACTCTTGGCGTGAACTCAATGGAGTTCAGAAGGATGAGGGGAGATCTTTTTGAAACTTAGAGGGTATTGGGAGGCCGGGGTAGAGTTGATGTGGAGAGGATGTTTCCACTCGGAGGAAAGCTAGAACCAGAGGGCTAAAGGGACCTCAGGCTAAAGGCCCAATACTTTAGATCAGAGATGATGAGTAATTTCTTCAGCCGGAGACTGGAGAATCTGCGGAACTATTTGCCGCAGAAGGATGTGGAGATCAGGTCGTTGAGTTCCTTTAAGACAGAAATAGATTGGTTCTTGATGAATAAGGGGATCAGGAGTTATGGGGAAAAGGCAGGAGAATGGGGATGAAACAAGGTTGAATGGCGGAGCAGCCTCGATGGGCCGAGTGGCCTAATGCTGCTCCCATGCCGTATGGACTTATAGCTTTCCCCCCTTCGCAATGGGCTCAATAACCAAGGGGCTTGAATCTATTTGAATTCCAGACATCAACACAAACTACTGACTCTCCGGAGGGAGCACAAAGCTTCACTGCCAAAAACCAATCTATCGAAATATCACCTGGAAGGCAAACACAGCTTCCCTTGTAAAAACAACACGAAACAACACTCAGTATTGCAGGCAAAATCTCAGTGTGTTGTGTTTTTGCAGTACGCATTTGTTCCATCAACGACCGTAATAAATCCCAAAAAATAAATGAAATTGCTTCCCAAATTGTTTGGGATACCACCTGGTAAATGGTCAAATTTCCTTGCACATATTCATATATCAAAGTTGCATAAGACGCCCATCAGCTCGGTACTGTAGTGAGTAGTCCATACATGTCTCAACATAATGCCTCTTCCTATCACCCCATTAACGCATCCTTTTTTTCTCCCTGGTGCCCCCCCTCTGTTTTTACATTAAATTCATTTGTGACCTGCGCAAAGATATTTTGGCCTTGGAGGGAGTGCAGAGGAGGTTTACTAGGCTGATACCGGAGTTGAGGGGGTTGAGCTATGAGGAGAGGCTGAATAAACTAGGCTTGTACTCGTTAAAGTTTAGAAGAATGAGGGGAGATCTCATTGAGACGTATAAGGTGATGAATGGGATGAATAGGATAGAGGTGGAGAGACTCTTCCCGCTCAAAAAAGACAGTAGGACTAGGGGACACAGCCTCAAGATAAAGGCGGGGGGGGCGCGGTTTAGAACGGAGTTGAGGAGGAACTTCTTCACTCAAAGGGTGGTGAATCTCTGGAATTCTCTGCACGTTGAAGTGGTGGAGGCTGCCTCGCTAAATATTTTTAAGACGCGGGTTGATGGGTTTTTGATAAGAGAGGGGATTAAGGGTTATGGGGAGAGGACGGGAAAGTGGAACTGAGCCACGACAGATCAGCCATGATCTTATTGAATGGCGGGGAAGGCTCGAAGGGCTGGATGGCCTACTCCTGCTCCTATTTCTTATGTTCTTATGTTTATCTCAGCCATTCCCTATTCTAGTGTGTTCCAAATTCTTCCACTTCTTCCGTCGGTAAAATGATAGAAAATTCTGAAACCACCTACCGGCAGTCTCTAAAACAGCATCTCCCCTGCTTGCCTGCCAACTGTGTTTTGGATGGACCTGCCATATATTAAGCTGATCTCTCTGTGCACCCGAGCCATAACTGGAGATCTATATTCTGCACCCTTTCATTTCCTTCTCCTCTATGTACTCTATGAACGGCTAGTTTTGTCCCTATAACACATAAGAAAAGCACGTTACACTGCATACCAATACACGTGACAATAATGAATGAACTGAAATCATTGATCACAGAACATAGATGATAGAATCCCGACAGCGCAAAAGGAGGCCATTTGGCACATCGAGTCCGCACCGAACACAATCCCATCCAGGCCCGATCCCCATGTATTTACTCTGGCAAGTCTGCCTGTCAACAGGGACAATTTAACATGGTCAATCCGTCTCACCCTCACATCCTTGGACTGTGGCAAGAAAGCGGTGCAGGTGGAGGAAACCCACACAGACACAGGAGAATGTAGAAACTCCACACAGATAGTGACACCGGCTGGGAATCGAACCCAGGTCACTGCAGCTGCGAGACAACAGTCATAACCACCCTGACACCGCGCCACCCCCACCGTGCCACCGCCAATAACTGTGACAAAATCAAACCAAATCATAAAAACTCGAACAGCGCAGAACAAAGCATTGGGCTGATCGAGTCTGCACCGACCAGAGTCCCACCCATATATTACAAACTAATCCCTCTAAGCTGCACAACCCAGGATACTAAGGGGTAATTTACCATGGCCAATTAACATAACCCGAACATCTTTGGACTGTAGGAGGAAACCAGAGCACCAGGAGGAAACCCATGGAGACATAGGGAGAACGTGCACACAGACAGTGACCCGAGCCGGGAATCGAACCCAAGTCGCTGGAGCTGTGAAGTCGCAGTGCAAACCACTGTGCTACCGTGCCACCCTCGGCGTCTCGATGAATGTTTGATTTTGCTTTTCCTGTATAGCGTGCAAGAAACAATATTATTCACCGTTTCCGAATACATGCGACCATAATAAATGAAATACATTCAAATTAAATCAGACCATATGTCCCCCAATCTCTGAATTCGCTACTGCATTTATTGGCCGCTATCTGAAACAGGTGACCAATTCATTTGAAATAGTACATGGGTCCTATCAACAATTTCATACTTGGAACGTCTATTTCCTGTCAAGCCTCAATCTTCACTCGTTTTACAGAAAACAGCTTCAGCCTATTCAATATTCCCTGATAGTTAGGAGCTATCAGTTCTGCTATAACACTTGTGAAGTATTTAGAGTAACGTTCCTACTGTTTCTTTAACCTCACCAGATTTTGAAGAGCCGTGCTTTGCTCACCAAGTCTGGCCTAACTGCTCTGAGTAGATGCCTGTGATATTTTGCAAAACATGCTGAGTGTGTTTGACAGTTAGTAAACAGGAAACCGACAGAGAGCTGTCTGCCTCTGTGCATTTTTTCAACCACAACCGTGTGTTCATTAATCTACACAGAGCGGAAATTTCACACCTCCCTCACGCAGAGAGAACAAGAGTGAGTTTCCAGTGAGATTCGGATCGGGGGCTCAAAGTCTCGCCGTCTGGGTCAAGGACAATGAGTTTCCTCGGTATCAGTGCATTGTTCCATCTCTTCCAGGGTGAGATATCCTCATTCTATTCAGATAGAGTGGAGAAGAATTTACATTGGCTAATTAACAATGAGCAGTTTCCAATGTCAGTTTGGTCAGTAACCACAGAAAAAAAAAACAGGTGGGAGATGATCGGTAATTGTAAGGAGGGGGGACCGAACGTGTTTGTTTTAATGCAGCGAGTTGTTATGATCTGGACGGTGCTGCCTGAAAGGGCGGCGGAAGCAGATTCAATAGAAACTTTCAAAAGGGGGGAATTGGAGAAATGAGGGGCCAGGATTAGCTGTGATATTAGTGGGAAAGAGGAGGGCGAGTGACCAACTGGAAATGTCTTTTAAAGCTCCAACACTGACACGAAGGCCCGAATGGTCTCCCTCCCAGATATACAGAACTGTGAGATGAAACTCAGCATGCAAGATTTACTTCACAACGAATGTGGTAACCTTTTAAGTTTATCTATTAGTGTCGCAAGTACGTTGACATTAACGCTGCAACACAGTGGAAAATTGGAATGTATCTATCAATGAATTGAATGGAAATTAAGACGAATTGTCATCAAATAAGTGAGTTGGTTTCATTTACACCATTGGGGAGCGGGGTGGGTGTTGTAGTCAGTTAACTGACATTATAAACACTTGAAGAAAAGTCAAGCGCCCAAAGTTAGCAGGGAGAAACTAAAATCAACAAGTGTTGGGTGAGAGAAAATATCAGTGAATTCTGAAGTATTTCAATTTATTGAATCCTCACTGGTCCCATGTGTCCATTCCGATGTTTACATCAGATTTTCTGGTGAATAGACTCGGATTGCGCACTGGAGAAAACAGCGCAACCAACACAATAATCAGTGCGATTTTAAGTGTTCCTGAGCTGAGCACCTCGTATTTTTTGTCGTTGTTTCTCGATTTGCCCCTTTATTGGCATTTGTTTGACCAGGGCTGTTTTCAGGCAGGACAACTTGTGATGACTCTTGTTCTTTCTCTCTCTCCTTCCCAGTCACAGTGTCTCATTCTATCTTGTCCCAGTCTCCACCGGTTGAGACACTTCCAGAGGGGAGCCGTGTTAAGCTGAGCTGCCACATCCAGGGTTCAGGAGGTCCTGCAGCCTATTGGTACAGGCAATCGGAGCGAAACCAAATAAAATTGGTTCCCAGAAATGACAAGTACATCGAGGATTACAAGACCTTGGCAAGTACGATAATGGTGATTATTTATTCACTGTTGATAACGGATACCCGGAGAAATGATTCTGGGATCTATTACTGTGCAATCCGCGATCAAGAAAAGAGATCACTGGTATTCGGAAAAGGATCCAATTTAGTAATTACAGGTAAATTTTATCATTCTTCCATTTCAAGAACAATTAAAACGCGTCCTGTTCTATCTGTTAATGGGCTCTCTCTGTTTTGCCGGATTTAGCGGATTCCCCCACCATATTCCTCCTCACCCCGCCGCGGCATCAGATTCCCGCCATGGAAAGGGTCCCCTTGTTGTGTTTGGTCAGAGGATTGTCTCCCGATTCCATTTCCGTCCGCTGGAAGGTTTCCGGACGGGATACCGCGGGACTGACAGATTCGGGGGCAATAGAACCGGACGGCACCTACACCATCAGCAGTTCCATCAGTCTCCCGGCGGAAACTTGGAGAAGCGGCGCTCGCTGTACTTGCGCCGTTCAGGTCAACTCCAGTGAAAGTATTCTCAGTGACAGTGTCTTATCTCAGAGAGGTAGCTCTTCACAATGACCTCTTAAAATACATATATGTAATGCTAATTTCAGACTTTACGCAGAGCTGTCTAATTTTATAACATGTCTCTTCTCCCATGTGTGTCCACGTAAATCCAAAACAACTTTGACTATCACAGATCTCTCATTCGGTTAGAGTTCAGTCTGCTAAAAATTTAATCTGCCCTCTACCAGAGAGCTGTCCATGTTCAGGACTGAGAGATTTACTTCTGGCACAGATGGATGTAGAGATATAGGGAAATCACCGGAAGGTAACGTTAAATTAGCCATTTTGTTATAAAATGCCGGAGAAGCATCGAAAAGTGCACTGGCTTCTCCCGGCTCCCATTTCCTCTTTCCATGGGGCGGCATGATAGCACAGTGGGTTAGCACTGCTGCTTTACAGCTCCAGGGACCTGGGTTCGATCCCCGGCTCGGGTCACTGTCTGTTTGGAGTT
Source organism: Carcharhinus amblyrhynchos (assembly GCF_965287045.1). Classification (NCBI taxonomy): domain Eukaryota; kingdom Metazoa; phylum Chordata; class Chondrichthyes; order Carcharhiniformes; family Carcharhinidae; genus Carcharhinus; species Carcharhinus amblyrhynchos. Next base: position 1,710,681 of record NW_027649787.1, read on the forward strand.
CCCACACTCTCCTCGCGTCTGTGCAGGTTTCTTCCGGGTGCTCCGATTTCCTCCCGCCGTCCAAAGATGTGCGGGTTAGAACATAGAACATTACAGCGCAGTACAGGCCCTTCGGCCCTCGATGTTGCACCGACCAGTGGAGGCAGTCTAAGGACCCTCTAACCTAAAATATTATGTTATCCATATGCCTCTCCACTGCCCATTTGAACGCCCTTAAAGTTGGCTAGTCCACAACTGCTGCAGGCAGGGCATTCCACGCCCTTACTACCCTCTGAGTAAAGAACCTACCTCTGACATCCGTCCTATAATTATCACCACTCAATTTAAATCTATGTTCCCTCGTGTTAGCTATCACCATCCGAGGGAAAAGGCTCCCACTATCCACCCTATCTAACCCTCTGATCATTTTGTATGGTTTGGTTGATTGGCCGTGCTAAAATTGCCACTTCGTGTCCTGGGATGTGTAGGTTAGAGGGATTAGCGGGTAAACGTGTCGGGACATGGGGGTAGGGCCTGGGTGGGATTATGGTCGGCACAGACTTGATGGGTCGAAGGGCCTCTTTCCTCACTGGAGGGTTCTAGATTCTATGTGTTTGGGCTTCACCTTTCTGATATGGTTTGATTTATTATTCTCACATCTAATGGGACACAGTGAAAAGTTTTGATCCATGCATATTACAAAGACAAAGCATACCATTGATCGAGTACATGGATTTGATTTACTTTGATTATTGTCATATGTATTTGGGATGCAGCGAAAAACACATTTTCTTGCGCTGTCTAGACCAAACATAACGCTCTTAGAGTACATAGATTTGATCTATTATTGTCATGTCTTCAGATACAGTGAAAAGCATTATTTCATCTCGAAAAAGAACACATCATCATGGGGTACACAGACTTGATTTAATTTGATTTTGTTATTGTCACATTTATTGGGATACATTGAAAAGTACATTTCCCCATAACACACAAAAAAGCATACCGTTCATAGAGTTCTTCGATTTGATTTATTGCACTCACATATATTGGGCGAGAGTGAAAGGTATTGCTTCTTGAGCGGGACACAGGCAGAACATACCATTTACATAGTACATGTGAGAGAAAGAAAGAGACAGCTGCATTTTGTAATACTACTGCAGCGTACAATACTACAGTGGGAAATGAAGATTACTCGGAAGTATAAGAGAATTAGAATTAAGTTTTATAAGAATAGCACAAAAGTCATTGACTTAATGGGTATACTGGGGATAGCTGGCAAGAAACAGCCATGCCCCGGCGCCATCTTGAATAGGGTTGGGAGTCAGTGGCCCGTGTCGCCGTGGGTTGAAATGAAATGTGTGATTACATTTCCATCGTATAACGTTATCACATCATTCCTACATGCAATGATTGACTCGATCTTTCGTCTCTACTTCGAACTATCACAGTTAAACAAAGTAACACATGTTATCTGATGTATCTGTCCACTTGTTTAACTTAGCGTCATTCGTCCTCTCTCTCCCTCTGTTAATCGGTTCCTTTTGTTTCTGAATAATAATCTGTTATTCGCAGTCAGCTAGCCAACTCCCTGCATATCACTGCCTTTGTTTTACTCTTTTCCCTCCATTTCCCTATTCTCTCCGTGTCGCCCAGTATTAAACTCTCTGTCTCTCCCCGATCCACCCGCCTTCTCCTCTCCCTCCTTTCAACCCCCTATTCTTCTTTATTCATTCCTGGGACATGGGCTTCGATGGCTGACCAGCATTCATTGCCTATCCCTACTAGGCACAGGGCAGTTATGTGTCAACCCCGTTCTCTCTTATCTCTCTATCTATAAGCGTAGAGAAGGGTCATGGGTGGAGAGGAGACTCACAAAGTTGTAATGGCGGCGCTGGCTCGTTGGGCCGAAGGACCTGTTTCCCGTGCTGTGTTGTTCATTGTTCTTTGTTCTATCACCAGCTATTATTTTTTCCCTCGGTATCTGTCTATTGATATCTGTAATATTCTCAATCTTGCCTGATTTCGTCCAGTTAAACGGTGCTCCATTTAAATAGCCAGCTATCTTTCTCAATGGATTCTTACGTCGGGTATTCACTTTTTATATATGTGCTCTCAGCTTGTTCCTTCTATCTGCCGCATTATGAATATCCAAGTGAAACAATTCTGTATTATGTACTTGCTCTATCGCTCTCTTTTATCTCGGAATTTCTCCTTTCAAATATAACAATCTCTCTCTCTCGCTTTCGGTTTTTGCTCTCTCTCAATGGCATTCAGTCTATGTCTTTTATTCTCTCCCCTGTGTCCTGCAGAAAAAATGTTCAGCAACTTCTCTACTCCATCACATGACGGCAAAGCCAATGATCATTTTCAGGGAAATAGACAGGCAACTTTGATCAAATTGTTCACTTGCCCATGTTTTCCATAATTCCAATTGGAGGTGAAAGTTTTTTTTTTCTTTTTCAGATCTTCCGCTAACTCCCTCGTGCATTGTCTCACTTTCAGGGTGGGTGTTGGCCGTGACGCTGCTCCTTCTGGGATTGGCCTGTGTGGCTGGGAGATGGAGCTGTGGGAATCGGCAGAGAGGTAGCGATTGTTGGGAGACTCTCCAACCCCGCGGCATTCTCAATCCACCCATTTATCACTGAAATATTGACACTGTGGACGAAATGTGTGAAATATGTCCATTAAGCCCGATTTTTTTTCTCTTCTAAATAGGCAATGCAAGGAGTGACGAGGCCTTGGCAGCGTCCAACTCACACGTACGGAATGAAGAGGTGCGTTTTATTTTCCGCAATGGGTGGTTATTTTTCCCTACCGTTTCACCCAAGGTTCAAAGTTCGTAGTGAGTGCGCGGCTCCAGAAAAAAAAAATATCTGCAACTCTGGCAGCATCTGTGGAGACGGGAATGGAACATAGAACAGTACAGCACAGTACAGGCCCTTCGACCCTCTATGTTGTGCCGAGCCCTTGGGTTACTCTTTCAGACTAATTTAAAACATTGGCTGAATTCTCCAGCCCATCCCAGTGGCGCGGTTTTCCTGTCCCGTCATAAGCAACGCAGCCCTGTCCACCTTCCCGACCTCCCCCGCCTCCCCCCACCTCCACAGCAATGGGATGCGGCCCATTGTTGAACTTTGGATCCGGTCCATTGCACCACTTGGCCGGTGGGGAACTCGTGAAGGTTTTTTTTGATGTCGGTGGCACTGGAGGATGCAGCCGTGGATGGGGGCTGGGGGGAGGGGTGGGGATCAGGGGACCACCGGGGATGTCCCGCCAAGGAAGCAGAATATTAACTTGGAAGCCACGACGTCCATTTAGGAAGTTGATTTTTCACACAATGGGAATCAAATTTTGGAACACTCTCCCCGGGTAGAACAAAAGCTGATCAGGCCAGTTAACAGTTGGAGATTGCAAAACTGAGATAGATAGATTTACATTCGGGAGAATATTAAAAAATATTGGGAAATGGTGGGAGGATATGAGCCAAAATACATGTCAGCCTTAATCTAGTTGAATAGAGTGAGGGGCTCAATGGCCTCACCTATCCCTATAATAATGATGTGGAGTGCATTGACAGATCACTTTTCATCCACAGACTGCTTATGCTCGTCTGGCCTTCGGTGAGAATCCAACACGATAACTCGAGGGGAAAGAGAGGGAAAGAGACAGAGAGAAGAGTGTGTTTCCTCTATACCTAGTACAGAAACATTCCGTTTGTTCCACGGTAAATTTTAAAAGTCCAACTAGATTGGTAGAACAAAGCTGTGATGGCGCCCAAACGGAAAATGTCCACCATTCTACAATGGAAAATCGCCTGCAGCACAATTTCAACCCTTCATTCTTCTAAATCCTTATATTGTTCTTTTTCAATTCCATTTTGTATTGTCTACGGTAAATATGCAATAAACAAGTCAAAATGTATCTGTATCCGAGTTGACAATTTATTGAAACAGGTTTGGAATGTAAGTTGCATGATTCCAGATTCCATTTGGGTTCAGCCCAAACGCGTTTCCGGTGGCTCTTCAGCTCATTAACAAAAGCATTTTTTGCAGTGAATGTCTGTGCGTTTGGAAATGGGTAAAGAGCTGACAAGGCAGTTGAGTAATTTGTTGGGGATTCTCGCTGGATTAATTAAAAATGCAGAGTGAGAGCATTCCTGTACTTGTTGTGCAGGGGTAATGAACACATTTATTGCTGAGGCAAAATTATTTCCAATCCATGTTCGCTTTGGATAACATCACTCAGTGGATTTTATAGAATGGAATCTGAGAACCTTACCCATGTGCAACAGAGGAAGAAACTGTCTCACATCTGTTGGCTGTTTGAATCTGTACATTTGTTCCACATCCTCTCTATCACAGCATGGACACGAGACTTATTTCTCTCTTTTCAGCGATTATAATTACTTTTTCCCCCCCTATGCATGCAAACAGTACGAGGCCATTCAGTGAGTTAATTTCCGCCAAGCTGGAACAATATTTTAAATCCATCCACTCCGCTCGCATCCATAAAGCTATCCAGTTCCCAACAGACAATATATCAATTTCTATTTTGACAGTTTCATTTTAGCCCTGATCTCAGCAGTTATTTGAAGTTAAGAGTTACAGATCTCTCTTTTGCTTTGTTTGAAGAATTATCAACGCGTCACATCTAAATCCACAGACTCCATTATCGAGCAACACCATATCCAAACTACCGGCCGCCACTCCCGACCTCACCCATCCGAATTTTCTTGACTTAAACCAGTGTGACAATACCGTGCCTTAAACAAATGTATTTTAATCTTCTTGATCTGCAGGATGTCTCCAGCAGTCCCCTGGCATCTTATGGAAACTTTTGTCTACAACGGCATCCTCCATTGTTATGGAGACATCAAAATTGGTACAGTGTCTTTTTCAATCTGAACTAATGCAGCGATCTGTCAGTGCTCCCTTGGACTTGCAGAGCAGACATTGGTCGGTATGATTAACAGGTCAGGTCATATGACCGTGAACAACGAACCGTTCACAGAGAATTCCAATTTAGTTGTTATTTCCAGATATTGCTTGAACTTGAGATAGAACAGTGTCAGTTTGCATTCCTCTCTGGTGTTGTAGATTCTCTTTCTGAGAGTTGATGCTCTGGAAGCTGCAGAGAGAGAGAAAAGAGAGAGAGTTGTCCTCTTCTGTCCCTCAGATCTGAAATCTCAAAGCTGATGAGACTAGATTTATTTAATTATTTTGCTATCTTGGGCATTTTTCCTTCTCTGAAAAGTGTTGTTTGGATTTCTGTCGATTGATATTAATGGCTGGAAATCCTGTATCTCGAGAGGAAATGTGTTTTCGTGTTAAACAATTCCGAGGAATGTTACATGGGAGATATCTTCAAATTGGAGCAACAAAGATCGATAGGTGCTAATATTATACGGTGTGATGTTTAAGTCTTAAAATTGGTGACAGCTAAGCTCCTTCTGTTTGTTATATTTTAACTTTTCTTTCTTAAATAAACTTTGTTTGATAAAAGCGTCCGAGTGGGTCACTTGAATCATACTGGGAATGAAACATCTTATGATCAGGATAAGCCCAAATCAAATGGGGGTGGGCCAACTGCACTAAATTTAGAAGTTTCTGGGCTAGGTACTCACACCACTCCCAGAGGAAATAGTTACTCTCCGTCGATGTATTATTCCGCTATTTTCGGAAAAGCGAATTCTAAATCTTCGAATTCCCTAATCTTCGAAACTCACGGGAATACAAACATCTTCTCTGCACCTGAAACACCCTTCCCCATTCTCTGTGATATGTTTTGCATATTTTAATTTGCGCTGCTTAAAATATAGATATCTACATGAATGATTTGCTCCCATTGGAGCAACTTTCTCGACTCATCAGTTGCACCTTTTCAATTAACCCACTTTTCCTATCCCCTGCAGTATTCCCTAGGCTTGGAAAACTTCTAACGCGTTCTGCAGTGCAACTGAATGATCGATCCAAATTGAGACTAGTTAACAAAAAACACTTAATGTCCGCTGGAGCGATACACTTAATTTTGTTCCTATTTGTTAATGAGAGATTCTCCGTGTTTTGTATCTGGACATCGTGTTTTGCAAACATTGAAAACACCCTTACGCGATTCCCTAGTATATCTTACTCCTCAGAGGAAAAATGCAGTAATACTGTGTAAATACTTTGTCGACAATATTGCCTCAATATTTATTCCTGGATTATTCGGGCAATGGACATGATTTAAAGACATTCTACGCCTGTTTAGATATCTGTAAGGTTCCGGATGTCTGAAAACGCGATTTAGAACAAAGAACAACACAGCCCAGGAAACAGGCCCTTCGGCCCTACAAGCCCGCGCCGCCCATTTTAACACTCAGCGAGTGCCTCATTCCAATTCTTCTTCTACCTATGACTTTTGCCTACATCTGTTGGGCTCCACACTAAAGGCGTGCAAATTTAATGAACAACAAGGCTGCAAATGTTTGCTTGGGTCAGAACATGGACGGGTCCAGTTCGGTAGTTATATGCATCAGAACAAGCATTGGATAGCCCGCCTTCTGTCCTCCCGGGAAGGCAAGGCTAAACGTGGCGGAGGGGTAGGCAAGATAAACGTTTAAGTTCTGAAATAAATCGTCAGGGTAGATGGAGGCAGTTCGCGAGGAAAGTCTTTCCCCATTGGATAGGGAAAATGTGGAAGTAGTCCCCACAGTCATCCGATTTACGGAGATGCATTTCATTGGGAAACTGAATAAGCTGAGGAAAGAGAAAGGAATTAAATAGTGTGATAATGGTGGGGGTGGGATGTGGGTTTGGGGATGGCGGCGGTTGTATTGATGTGGGAGGAAGTTCGTGTGAAATATATCCACCAGCCCGGAGTGGAAGGCCCATAGCCCGCGAATCAAAAGATGCAAATATGATACAAAGAGATCGGGAGAATTGTACTGGGTGAAACCAGCATGAAAACATTTGCATCCTTTTGAATATGTCTTCATTCTTTACTTTTTTTTGCAGAAAACAGAATGTAATAATGTGTTTGGGGTGAATTCAACGCAATTTTCTGCTATCCGCTGACGGGGGCGCGGTATAACACGGATGTTAGAGGGAGGTTTTTCACACAGAGGGTAGTGGGGGTATGGAATGCTCTGCCAAGCAAGGTGGTGGAGGCAGGCGCGCTGGAGTTGTTTAGGAGTTACTTAGACAGGCACATGAGCGGGATGGAGATGGACGGATACAGGAGACTGTTTTATATAAGGATCAGGAGCCTTGGGACGTCCCTGGGAATGTCTTAGGATGTGGATGATACTGATGCTTTTGGAGCAGAATGTCCACGTGGACATGTTGGTGAATGTTTCCCGTGAACGATTCTGATCAGCTGCAAATGATTCATTCTTTCACCATGAAATTCTATTTTTATCGGAAGTAAGGGCTGGCTAAACTTTCTACCTGACTTGCGACCTCAGTGGTTCCACCCCTGCAAATGAGCTACACTAATGGAGGACTGATGAAGACACAGACCTGCAAAGAGACGCTGCAACGTTCAGGGTGATAGAAAGTTGCTGGGCTGCGGTCACACAGGGAACCGAAAGACGTGTTGAACATACACATTTTGCAGACACAGCGTGCTGCGGTGAGAATTGCGCACTAAAAATATCAGAACAGGGTGACTTGTTGTTGAGCGTTTCCTGTTTATAGATGAAGAGGCCGCGCAGAGCTCAGTCTATAACGAGAAACACCTTCTAGCTGGTGCTAAACACGTGATCAGACTGATCTAAACTGTGTTGAACAGAAAATGTGGCTGAATTCAGCAACATGACAGTTTGTCAAATTCAACTAACAAAGAACAACTAAACGGGGGACTGAGCAAATTGCTTACTATTACTTACTATTACTTACTACTTACTATTACGTGGCGAAAAACTGCAGCAGGCGACGGTGCAGAGGGACCTCGGGGTCCTTGTGCATGAGTCGCAAAAACCCAGCTTGCAGGTGCAGCAGGTGGTCAGGAAGGCAAATGGGATGCTGGCCTTCATAGCGAGGGGGATTGAATATAAAAGTAGGGAGGTCTTGCTGCAGCTGTATAGGGCATTGGTGAGGCCGCAGCTGGAGTACTGTGTGCAGTTTTGGGCGCCGCACCTGCGCAAGGATATTTTGGCCCTGGAGGGAGTGCAGAGGAGGTTTACTAGGCTGATACCGGAGTTGAGGGGATTGAGCTATGAGGAGAGGCTGAATAAACTAGGCTTGTACTCGTTAGAGTTTAGAAGAATGAGGGGAGATCTCATTGAGACGTATAAGATGATGAATGGGATGGATAGGATAGAGGTGGAGAGACTCTTCCCGCTCAGAAAGGACAGTAGGACTAGGGGGCACAGCCTCAAGATAAAGGGGAGGCGGTTTAGAACGGAGTTGAGGAGGAACTTCTTCACTCAAAGGGTGGTGAATCTCTGGAATTCTCTGCCCGTTGAAGTGGTGGAGGCTGCCTCGCTAAATATTTTTAAGAAGCGGGTTGATGGGTTCTTGATAAGAGAGGGGATTAAGGGTTATGGGGCGAGGGCGGGAAAGTGGAACTGAGCCACAACAGATCAGCCATGATCTTATTGAATGGCGGGGCAGGCTCGAAGGGCTAGATGGCCTACTCCTGCTCCTATTTCTTATGTTCTTATGTTCTTATCACACTCTTGGACTGTGTCAGCTGAGGGCTGGATGGGCTAGGGTCGTTTACCTTCGAGCAGAGAAGGTTGAGTGAGGAACTGATTGATGGTTAAAAAAATTATGAGCGGCATAGATAGGTTGGATAGGAGGGAACTTTTTACCAGAGCAGAGGGCTCAATACCCAGCCTGGGACATTGATTTAAACTAAAGAACATGAGGTTTACAGCAGTTGCGATGAAAAAAGGTTTCCACTGAGCACAAAGAACATTACAGCACAGTACAGGCCCTTCGGTCCTCGATGTTGCGCCGACCAGTGGAACCAATCTAATGACCCCCCAACCTAAACTATTCCAATGTTATCCATATGCCGATCCAGTGACCATTTTCCGTATTGAACTCCATTTGCCACCTCTCGGCCCAGCTCTGCAGCTTTTCTTTGTCCCTCTGCAAACTGTAACATCCATCCTCACTGTCTACAACTCCTCCGACTTTGGTGTCGTCAGCAAATTTACGAACCCATCCTTCTACACCCTCATCTAGGTCATTTATAAAAATGACAAACAGCAGTGGCCTCAGAACAGATCCCTGAGGTACACCACTTGTAACTGATCTCCGGGTTGAATATTTCCCATCAACCACCACCCTCTGTCTTCTATCATCTCGCCACTGCCTGATACAAACTGCTAAGTCAGAGGGTAATAGGAATGTAGAAGTCATTGCCTGAGAGGATGGTAAAGGTGGGAACGGTCACAATATTTAAGAAGCATTAAGATGAACACTTTATATGCCTGATCATGCAAGAGTAGGGAGTTTGTGGCATGTGAGTTTCTGGATTAATATTCACATGAAAATACCACTTTCTATAAATCAAGACAGAGCCGGTGGGGAAATGACAAGGATTGAGAAGAAGATCCAGATGCTGCAGAGCACAAATCAAAATTTGTTACTTCTTCCGTAACATTGCACACATCCTCTTGTTTTGAAACGTACGGTTTATATTAAACACAAACACAAACTCACTGTGTAAAATTATGATGAAAATATTGGAAATTCCATCCATTGCAATCTGGGCCCATCTCTCATTGAATTCCAATTCAACAAATCATCAAACCTCTCACACCTGAAGCATTGACAAACATCTGAATTCTGGACTGATAGTGTTAGTTCAACAGAAATCGCAGCATCATAAAGATTACATTAAGTTATAAGTTTATTGTTGATCAAGATCAAGACAAACCATCGTTGTAAAGATAGAATCATTAATTGGTATTGACGCGTTGACATTTACAAACAGAATTGGTACATTTCCTGTGAGTAACTTTAGCTATACGATCAGGAGAACCTTTCCAGTGAAACTCAGGAAATTCTCTGAGCATTGTTCGACGTTTCATCTACAGCTGAAGAAGGCCATTCCTGTGAAATACCCTAAACTCAATTTCCAATCATTTACAAAGAAAGCTGGAACCAATGATTGGTGGATGCGCAGCGAAAGTATGGCTGTTTGAAGTGAGACTCATTGGCTCCATGGTTATTTCCACGAGCCTGTGGAATTTTCGGGAAATTCTGACCCCTCCAGAACTCGTGCTTTGGGTCCTTATTTTCGACCCGCCTTCTTTTTTGATCTCTTTTCCAAGGCGGCCAATTCCAGGGAGGCGTAGGTAGGTCCACTCTGAAACATTCACAAATTATAGAATGATCAAAGAGAGCAATAGATTCCCGACAGTGCAGAACATAGAACATGGAAAATTACAGCGCAGTACAGGCCCTTCGGCCCTCGATGTTGCTTCAACCAGTGGAACCAATCTAATGACCCTCTAATCTAAACTATTCCAATGTTATCCAAGTGCCTATCCACTGACCATTTGAACGCCCTTAAAGTTGGCTAGTCCACAACTGCTGCAGGCAGGACCTTCCACGCCCTTACTACCCTCTGAGTAAAGATCCAACCTCTGACATCCGTCCTATAACTACGACCCCTTAATTTCAAGCTATGTTAAGCTATGTTTAAACCTCGTGTTAGCCATCACCATCCGAGGAAAACGGCTCTCACTGTCCACCCTATCTAACCCTCTGATCATCTTGTATGACTCAATTAGGTCACCTCTTAACCTTCTTCTCTCTAATGAAAATAACCTCAATCCCTCAGCCTTTCCACCATACTAGGCAACATCCTGGTAAACCTCCTCTGCACCCTTTCTCTGGAAGGAGGCCTTCGGCCCATAAATATTTGAGATCACACCGAACCTCAAAACCACATAAAATCATAGAATCCTCCTGCTTAGATAGAAACTATTCGGCCCAATGAATCCATGTTGGATCTTTGAAAAAGCAACAAACTTTTTATTCACCCGTGGGACGTGGGCATCGCTGGCTTTGCACATTCTCAGTTGTCTTTATTTAGAGAGCATTGAGAGTCAACGATCATACTGAGGCTCTGAAGTTGCATGTAGGCGAGACTAGATAAGAATGAGATATTTACTTTACAATAGTGTACCTCACGTGTTTATCCAATAATGGTTTCTTCTTCACCTGTGGATTCTGAATTCCAGATTTTTATTTTCACTGAATATAAAATCCGCCCTCTGGCATTTCTGGATTAGAGCACAATCCTCAGAACATGAGCTAAATTTATGGATTAATCTTCTAGCGATAAGGCCGCAAGGTCATAACATCCCATTTAGTGCAAACTTCACCTCAACTTTCTCCATAATGCACATCAATGTTCTTTCCAACAAGCAGTTATCCAAATTCCTTTCAAAGTGTTGATCCCGCTTCCAGTGGCCTCTATCTCAATTGCAAAATAAATGGCTTAATGCATCCGTGGAAGAATGAGTCAGTCAAATTCCTATCGTGGGCGGCACGGTAGCATCGTGTTTAGCACTGCTGCTTCACAGCTCCAGGACACACAGACTCAGACAAACTTACATATACAAACACAGAGGCGCACAGAAACACACACACACACACACACACAGGACTGGAAGTGTTCACTCATCCACCGAATCCCTCAAACACGTAGTCTCTCTTTCTCTCTCTTGAGTCTCCCCCTCACGCACACACACCCGTCCCGCTCAACACAGACACAATCTCTCACTGAGAAAATTACACAGAAACAGAATCTCACCGTAATAGGGAAACAGATTCTGGAGAGATGTTTTAATAACAGAGTTGTCGTGATGGGAGACTTCAATTTCCCAAACATCGACTGGAATATCCCTAGGGTAAGGGGTATAGATGGGGAGGAGTTTGTTAGGTGTGTTCAGGAGGGTTTCCTGACGCAGTATGTGGACAAGCCTACGAGGGGAGAGGCTGTACTTGACCTGGTACTGGCGAATGAACCAGGGCAGGTGATGGATCTTTCGGTAGGAGAGCATCTTGGATATGGTGACCATAATTCTATCTCCTTCACAATTGCGTTGGAACGAGATAGGATCAGGCAGGCTAGGAAGGTGTTTGTCTGGGGTAAGGGGAGATACGAAGAAGTCAGGAAGTTACTCGGACAAATAAACTGGAAGGAGGCGTTCTTAGGGAAAAGTACCGAAGGAAGGTGGCAGATATTCAAGGAATGTGTGTCTGGAGCTCTGAATGACAACGTTCCGATGAGACGAGGGGGTTTTGGTGGGTCGAGGGAACCGTGGTGCACAAAGGATGTGTTGAACCTAGTCAGGAAGAAAAGGAAGGTGTACAAGAGGTTCAGGGAATTAGGAGATGTTAAAGATCTTGAGGAGTATAAGGACTGTAGGAGGGAACTTAAAAGGGAAATTAGGAGAGCCAGAAGGGGTCATGAGAAGACCTTGGCGAGTAAGATTAAGGAGAATCCCAAGGCCTTCTATAAATATGTGAAAGGTAAAAGGATAAGAAGAGAAGGGATAGGACCGATAAAAGGTGAGGGGGGAAAGGTTTGTGTGGAACCAGAAGAAATGGCGGAGGTGCTTAACGAGTACTTCGCCTCAGTATTCACGGTGGAAGCCGATCTGGGAGATTTTGTTATGGATTTGCAGCAGATGGAAAGGATTGAGTACGTGAATATTAAGGAGGAGGATGTGTTGGAACTTTTGAATTCTATCAAGGTAGATAAGTCGCCGGGACCAGATGGGATGTACCCCAGGATACTGTGGGAGGCGAGGGAAGAGATTGCAGAGCCCCTGGCGATGATCTTTGCGTCGTCAATGGAGACGGGAGAGGTTCCAGAGGATTGGAGGATTGCGGATGTAGTTCCTATTTTTAAGAAAGGGAACAGAGATAGCCCGGGAAATTACCGACCGGTGAGTCTGACCTCAGTGGTTGGTAAGCTGATGGAGAGGCTTCTGAGGGACAAGATTTACGAACATTTGGAGAGGTTTGACATGATCAGGAATAGTCAGCATGGATTTGTCAAGGGCAGGTCGTGCCTTACAAGCCTAGTTGAGTTCTTCGATAATGTGACTGAACACATTGACGAAGGAAGTGCCGTGGACGTAGTGTACATGGACTTCAGCAAGGCGTTTGATAAGGTCCCCCATGCAAGACTTCTTGAGAAGGTGAGAGGGCATGGGATCCAAGGGCCTTTGGCCTTGTGGATCCAGAACTGGCTTGCCTGCAGAAGGCAGAGAGTGGTTGTGGATGGGGCTTTTTCTGAATGGAGGTCAGTCACCAGCGGAGTGCCTCAAGGATCTGTTCTGGGACCCTTGTTGTTTGTCATTTTCATAAATGACCTGGATGAGGAAGTGGAGGGATGGGTAAGTAAGTTCGCTGATGACACGAAGGTCGGTGGTGTTGTGGATGATCTGGAAGGATGGCAAAATTTGCAGCAGGACATAGATAGGATGCAGGACTGGGCGGAGAAGTGGCAGATGGACTTCAACGCGGATAAATGTGTTGTCGTCCATTTTGGCAGAACCAACGGGATGAACGAGTACACTATTAAGGGCAGAAGTCTGAGTAGTGTTGAGGAGCAGAAGGATCTTGGGGTCCGGGTCCACAGGACTCTTAAATCGGCCTCGCAGGTGGAGGAGGTGGTCAAGAAGGCGTATGGTGTACTGGCCTTCATTAATCGAGGGATTGAGTTTAGGAGTCGGGAGGTAATGCTGGAACTTTATAAGACCCTTGTCAGGCCTCATTTGGAGTATTGTGCGCAGTTCTGGTCGCCTCACTATAGGAAAGATGTGGAAGCTATTGAAAGGGTGCAGAGGAGATTTACAAGGATGTTGCCTGGACTGGGAGGCATGCCTTATGAAGTTAGGTTGAGGGAGCTGGGACTCTTTTCCCTGGAGAGACGAAGGTTGAGAGGCGACCTGATAGAAGTTTACAAAATGTTGAGAGGAATAGAACATAGAACATAGAACATAGAACATTACAGCGCAGAACAGGCCCTTCGGCCCACGATATTGCGCCGACCAGTTACAAAAACAATGACCCACTAGCCTATACCAATCCCTTTTCGTCCATAAACCTATCCAGAGATCTCTTAAACGCCCCCAAACTAGACGCATCTACAACTGCAGCAGGCAGGGCATTCCAATCCCTCAATAGATAGGGTGGACTCTCAGAGGCTATTTCCCCGGTTTGAAATGGTCGCTACGAGAGGACACAGATTTAAGGTGCGGGGAGGGAGGTTCAGAAGTGATGTTAGGGGTAAGTTTTTCACTCAGAGGGTGGTGAGTGAATGGAATCGGCTGCCGTCAGTGGTGGTGGAGGCGAACTCGCTGGGGTCTTTTAAAAGACTTCTGGATGAGTATATGGGGTTTAATGAGATTGAGGGTTATAGATAGGTCTGTAGGTTGGTAGGTGATGTGGTCGGCGCAACTTGTGGGCCGAAGGGCCTGTTTGTGCTGTAGTGTTCTATGTTCTATGTTCTATGTTCTATCTCACACAGTCACAAACTCTCAACAACACAGACACAGACATATACATAGAATCTCTCAAGGACACAGGCTCAAACCAGCACATATATAGAATCCTACGGTACAGCATGAGGTCATTCGGTCCATCCAGTCTGCACCACAGTCACACTCAGGCCCTATCCCCATGCATTGACTCGAGCTAGTCCGCCTGACACTAAGGGCAATTCACCATTCCACCTAACCCGCGCACCTTTGGACGGTGAGAGGAAACTGGAGCACCCAGAGGAAACCCATGCAGGCCCGGGGAGAACGTGCAAACCCCACAGAGACAGTGGCCCAAGCCGAGGATAGAACCCGTGTCCCTGTTATTCAGAAGGAGCATTGCTAACCACGATCTCACTGTGAACATAACCCCAGCAATTAATACATTTCCAACTGTGCGCAGATGGGAGGAAACCTGGAACTGAGTGAGGGAGAATTCGACCGACCGCAAAAAAAATAAAGTGAAAGAAAAGAAGCAGAAATCTGACAATCAGCAATGAAAACTGCTGGAAATCCGCAGAAACGTCTGTCTGAGTTATTGTAACGGGAACATGAACTCAATCGCTGTATGGTCATTTGGAAGAGCCGCAAAGATATATGTTCTGATTCCAAACTGTGGACGAATGTGATTTGGTTACAATTAGATGTTTCAGACAGTGAGCTGCTCGCTGACAGCCGCATGAACTATCCCAGGTGGGACATCCTGCAACTTATTCCAAAATCCAATTTCCGCAATGATATTAATATAGTTACAAAGCGCTTACCTGAGCTGCACCGTCTTGTGTTCCCTTTCCATATGTTTGGTGATAGTTATCTGTGTAACAAAGTGGAAGATGTCAATTTAGGAAAACAGTTAGGAATACAAAGAACAAAGAACAACACAGCACAGGAAACAGGCCCTTCGGCCCTACAAGCCCACGCCGCCATTTTAACATTCAGTGGGTGCCTCATTCCAAGCCTTCTTCTACTTAAGACTTCTGCCTACGCCTCTTGGACTCCACAATAAAGGCGTGCAAATTTAGAGAATATGTACGTCAGATTAAGGGGGGTCTAATTTAGGGACAATTTGTTAACACCAATCAGCCTAAAAGCAAGTTTTTGGGGTGTGGGAGGAAACCGGAGCACCCGGAGAAAGCCCACGCAAACACGGGGAGAATGCGCAAACTCACACAGACACCGACCCAAGCTGGAGATCCGACCCGGTCCATGTGTCTGCACAGCAAACAGTGATAGTCACTGAGCTACCGTGTTGCCCGTCAGTTGGTCCAGTTTAAGCGTACACTAACGACGTGAAGCACTAGGCAAATCCCGATGCGGATATGAGAAAGTCCAGTCTGGAAAAAGTTGGGAAAATCCCAGCATAATCACAAGGATATCAAACAGGAAAAGAATAGGGTCCATTTGGCGCGAAGGCGACAAACTGTGGGTGGAGCCAGAGGACATGGGCCAGGTGCTAAATGAATGCATCACATCCTTATTCACCCAAGGGAATGAGGACTATGATCCAGAATTCAGGGAGAGGGACTGTGCGGTTCTTGAGCAAATTGACATAGGGTAAGATGAGTTACTGGGGGTGTTGGCCGCCTGAAAAATGAATAATACTCCAAGTCCAGTTGAATTGCGCCCTCACCAGCATTGGGAGGCAAGAGGGGAGATTGCAGGGACACTAGCTCGTATTTTTCAATTCCTTTCTGGCCACGGGAGGTCCCAGAAGAACAACAAATGTTGTTCGGTTATTTAGGAAGAGTTGTAGAGATGAACCAGGGAACTACAGACAAGTGAGTCTCACATCAGTGGTAGGGAAACAATGAAAGAAACATCTGAAGGAAAAAAGTCTATCGACACTTGGAGAGACAAAGCTTGTGCAGAGATAGTGAGCATGGCTTCGTCAGAGGGAGGTCAGGCCTAACAAATCTGATTGAATTTTGTGAGGCTGACCAGGTGTGCAGACAAAGGAAGTGCGGCCGATGTGGTTGATATGCATTTCAGCAAAGCCATTGACATGGTTCCAAATGGGAGACATGCAAATATTCAGGGTAATTTGATAAAGTGCATTCAGAATTGGATTAGTTGTTGGAAACAACGTGTGACGACAGGAGGATGCTGAGTATCTGGAAGTCAGTGTCCCTTGATGCACCACCGGGTTCTGTTCCCCCCGCCCCCCCACAACCAGGGGCATTAGCTCTGTAAATGTGTGGCGCTAAAGGGATAGAGCCTGGATGGCTTTGGTCTCAATGCAGGTTCGATGCGCCCATTGGCCTTCTGCACTGATCATAGATCATAGAACCCTACAGCGCAGAAAGAGACCCTTCAGCCCATCGCGTCTGCACCGACCACAAACCCACCCAGGCACTACCCCACATCCCTCATATTTTACGCACTCATCCCTCTCACCAAGGCAACCTCTGACACGAAGGGCCAATTTTAGCATGGCCAATGAACATGACCGGCATATCTTTGGACTGTGGGAGGAAACCGGAGCACCGAGAGGAAGTCCACGCAGACACGAGGAGAATGTGCAAACTCCACACAGACAGTGACCCGAGCCGGGGAATCGAACCCAGGTCCCTGGAGCTGTGAAGCAGCAGTGCTAACCACTGTGCTACCGTGCCGCCCACTGCAAAGGCTCTATGATTTATCTGTTCACTGATATTGAATCTTTGCCAACATTTGGATATAACTTACCCGTTTGTCTCTCTTTCCGCTGCCCTTTGCGTTGTCTTTCTCTCAAGCTAATACTGGATAAGAAAATAAATAAAGTTAAACAGGTGTTATATCCTGCAAATCCTGGCCCGGAAATATTTGACAGAAAGGATACTCATTGTTAAAATACGGAAAATTTCGACATGTACCATTGGAATAAGTAGTGGTTTTGAACTGTGTTTAACAGGATATTATATACAGAGAGATGAACTTTGAAAATGGCTCAGTTACTCACCTTTCATTCCCGGCTCCCTCCGCTCGCTCTCCTGAAACAAGACACTGTGATCAGCAATTTAAACCTTCGAGGGGAGTCACATTGGATGAACAGTAATGATATTCCTACTGAACATTATTCCTCACCTGATCTCCCTCTCTTCCAAATACAAATGGAGAGAAGGACTAAAAGGATAATCGGGATCACCAGGATAATTACGGCAATGGAAAGTTCCAGATTGCACCATCCTAGAGAGAGAAAACTATTAGAAATTGCTGCTGGGTCAAATAAATCTTTCCGCGTTGATAGGACGGGAAGCTGAACGCAGACACTCTAACCATTGCCTCTCGACATTGTGTTATATCCATAACTGAATCACCATTGGCATTTTTTTTCAGATTAACATTGATCAAAACTCAGCTGGAATCCCCACTTCAACAGAATGGCTCCAAAAGCAGGCCAGAGGCTGGGAATCCTGTGGAGAATGACTCACCTCCTGACTCCTCAAAGCCTGTTCACCATCTATAAAGCACAAGTCAGAAATGTGATGGATTACCCCCCACTTGCCTCGTTGGGTGCAACTCCAACAACGCGAAAGAAGCTTGACATTATCAAAGGCCAGGCAGCCCGCTCGATTGGCAACACATTCACTCCCTCCACCAGCCGACGCTCCGAAGCAGCCGTGTGACAAGGAACAATACAGCACGGGAAACAGGCCCTTCGGCCCAACGAGCCCGAGCCGCCATTTTAACACTGTGCTTTTCCTCCTCCACCCTTGACCCATGTCTATGCTTCTGGTACCCCCATTGGAAACCAGATTAAGGGGAGAATAATTTAGGGACAATCTGTTACCCCAATCAGCCTAAGAGCACATCCTTGGGGTGTGGGAGGGAACCGGAGCACGGGGAGGAAACTCACGCAACCACAGGGAGAATGCGCAAACTCCCACAGACATTGGCTCAAATCTATGTATCTCCACAGCAAACAGTGATAGTCACTGAGCTGTCGTGGTGCCCATCTGCTGATCCAGTTTTAAGCGTACACTGACTGCAGCAACTCATCCTTAGACGGCACCTTCCAAACCGACGAACACTTCCGTCTCGAAGAGCATCGCAAGCGGATACATGGAAACACCACCGTCTGCATTTTCTTTTCCAAACCATTCAATGTCCCGACTTGGAAACATATCGGCATTCTGTCGCAGTTGTTGGGTCAAAATCCTAGAATTCCATCCTTAATGTCATTCTGGGTCAACCCACAGCACGTAGACTGCGTCGCATCTTTGAAATAGCTATTGAAATACTGCCACGCTATCTAACTTTCCCTCACAGTTTTGTGCATTTCTCACTGCCGGCTCCACCTACAATTCCAGTTGTGAGATCTATTGTTATAGATGTTTCCGTTGGCCATTCAGATGCGCTGTTAATCACAAGATCAAACAGTAATCATAATCGAAAAATGCAATTTATGCGTTGCTTTTGATCTTGATTTTAATGCGATTGGATTCCAGGTATTAGGAATTTATTATAAAACAGTTGCCAAACAGAAACTAGAGATTCTGGAGTGAGATTATGGAAAATTGAACTAATGCCTCAAAGGGAGAAAAAAAATTCGAAAATACTTTCAATGATTTTGTTTCTTGATTGCAAAGCTCATCCAGCGTCGGACTCACCTCAACTGAGTTTGAAAATCCAATGACTGAAAAGGATGGACACAGATTCAATAAAAACTTTCATCCGGAAATATAGAGTCTGCCTTGAAGGGGAGAAGTGGCCGGATTCCGGGCGGTAAAGTGCTTACCCCTGCTGCCTCACATTGCCAGAGAACATGGTTTGATTCCCGGCTTGGATCACTGTGCAGAGTCGGCGCGTTCTTGCAGATCGGTGCTCGCCTCCTCCAGGCGTTCCAGTTTCCTCCAGTTCTCGGAAGCCGAGCTGGTTGGTGGAATTGGACATGCTGAATTCTTCTTCAGTGCACTCCAAGAGGCGCAGGAGTGTGGCGAATAGGGGATTTTCACAGCAATTTCATTGCAGTGTTAATGTAAGTATATTTGTGACATTAATAAATAATGGAGGTAAAATTGGAGCTCTCTCCTGTGTACCTAACAGACGTCAGTTTCTGAATAGTTAGAACATTAACGGAACTGATTACAAGTTGAATTCAAACCATCATTGTGGAGATTAACAACTCACCTGTCCCAGTTTCTGCTGCATTGGGGAAGGACACATTTTCCGTCCAATATTTGTCTGGAATCCCCACTTGAACAATGCAAGTACCGACACCGCCACTTCTCCAGACTTGCCCCGACACCATGACACGACTTCTGATGCTGTAGGTCCCGTCTTCCTCTATTATCCCGGGATCACTCCATCCCTCAGTGACCAGGCCAGAAATATTCCAGAAAATAGCAATCTGGTTGGAGGAAACTCCATTGACCAAACACATTAAGGGCACATGATCATTCACATCCGGCTCACCCGGCGGGACAAATACCTGCACAGCCGTCTTGTTGGTGGAACTGTCTGGACAGATATTGGGAAACAGTTAACAATTAATTTACACAAAAAAGATAATGTTGTGCATACTCTGAATTGATTTCACTTGCTCTCTTACCTCCAACCAGGAGTGTGGTTCCTTTCCGGATCAGTTTAGACCGAGTATATACACAGTAGTAGGAACCAGAGTCATCCGTCTGGACATTGCGAATTTTCAGATTCAACACATTCCCTGAATTGGCTTTTTCAAAACTAAACTTACATTCGGCCCCAGTACAGGATGTAGTGTCTAATAATATGGGGACTTCACCCAGCCGCTGTTTGTACCAAGCATAGTTGGACACCAAATCCACTTCTTGAGCGTCATGACAGGATAATTCCACCGTTTGGCCCACTTCAGCTGTCATTGTGAAGGGGATCTGAGACAGAGAGGACTCGGATTCTGTAACTAGAGAGTTTATTGTGACATAAACACTGACCATTGAATTATCTGAAGTCGACTCTCAACATCAAATCGCCTCCAATTGTAATGTATTTTATTAATGCCAGAAGTGCATTAACACTGCAATGAAGTTACGGCGAAAATCCTCTATTCTCCACACTGCGGCACCTGTTCGGATACACTGAGGGAGAATTTTTAGCACCTCCAATGCACCAATTGGCACCACTTTTGGATTGCGGGAACAAACTGGAGCGATGGGAGGAAACCCACGCAGACGGGGAGAGGACATGGAGATTCCACACAGACAGTGACCCGAACCAGGTATCGAACCCGGTTCTCGGGCGCTGTGAAGCTGCAGTGCTGCGCAATCTCATTATTCTTTGTGAGACTTATTTTCGTTATACTTATACTTCGTTCGTTACACTTATTTTCTTCGCTTCATGGGTGGAACTAATAAATGAACTTTATGACCAGTTCAAATGCCTTCACCTGAACACTGGCTCACCCTTTCGGCTTAGAAAAAGCTCATTCTGGTGTATAAAATTGATTCCGATTAAAGTTCCCACCCGCCTCTTACTCACAGTGAAACCACAGGATTTGGAAAATGAGTATCAGAGATAGAGATTCTTCGGCCATCTTGATCGAAATGTCCTTGTGTTGTGTCTCACGCGCTCGCTTCTATAGACACTGTGGACACAATGACGTGGTCTGCGTCCCATTCAGTTGGGCCTTTACAGATTCAATGGAAACTATGACGACCTCTGCTGTGGAGATGATGTCACCATTGGAGGGCAGTCTTGGGGTGAACACAATATTCGTTTGACAATCCTCACAGTTTGTGCGTCACAGCAGAGCAGCCGACTCTCAAAATCAAATCTCCTCGAATTAAAGTGTATTTTATTAATGACAGAAGTGGGCTTACATTCACACTGCAATGAAGTTACGGCGAAAATCCCCTAGTCTCCACACTGCGACGCCTGATTGGATACACTGAGGGAAAATTGTTAGCACCTCCAATACACCAACGAATACCTTTTTTGGACTGTGGGAGCAAACTGGAGAGATGGGAGGAAACCCACGCAGACAGAGAGAGGACATTCAGACTCCACACAGACAGTGACCCAAACCAGGTATCGAACCCGTTCTCTGGTGCTGTGAGGCAGCAATGCTATCCAGTGCACAAATTGGTACAGTGCAATAATTAACTTTTCTCCACTGTAGTTCAGAGTGTGCTGTTGGATAGATGAAGCCTGAAGGATGGGCTAACTTTTTTTAAGTTTAAATATCTACATTTTTAATCATTTGTGGGACATGCGCGTGCTGGCTGGCCAGCATTTACTGTCCATGACTTATGGAGGGCAGTTCAGATTCATTGAGACTTTGGAACAAAATTATTGTGTCTGTAAAGTCGCATGTAGGCCAGGCCGGGTAAAGATGGCAGATTCCCATCCCAAAATGACTTGAGTGAACCAGATCGGTTCATTCCCGACAGTGAACAATGGTTTCATGTTCATCAGTAGATCCTTAATTCCAGATTTTTATATGGAACTCAAATTTAAATCAACACCCGTGTCAGGATTCTAACTGTGTCCCCAGCGCATTAACTGTTTTTTCTGGGTTAATAGTCTTGCCATAATATCAGGAGGCCATCGCCTCCCCATAAGCGAAAACTGTTACTGAGTAGTTGCTACTATTCCAGTTTTCAGGACATCTACTCTGTTACCCCTCAGCCTTGTGTTCTTGAATAAAAAGAGATCCAGTCTGTTTTTCCTTTCCTGTTACTGATGATAGTCCCGTCCTGCTATCCTTCTGAGAAACTGCGCTAATTCCAGCGTCTGAATTTCCTCTTTGTATGATGGAGGGGCGCAAATGAAGACAGTTAGTCCCAATTTGGAATAAAGTCTTCTGTACAAAAGAAAACTTATGGGTGTTACATATTTATGACCCTGCAGTTGGGCTTTGTATTTTCCCAGTGAATTGCACAAGTAACTTCATCAAAATGGCGGTGCGGCGTCGTTGGGTCGAAGGGCCTGCTTCCCGTGCTGTGTTGTTCTTTGTTCTTTGTTTGTTAAAAGGAGTCGGGAAACAAAAACTAAGGAGCACAGCTCGAAGTTGAGAGGGGAAACTTATAAAGGGGTGTGTGGGGGTAAACTGCTTCATACAGAGCGTGGTACCCATATGGAATGAGCTGCCAGAGGAGGTGGCAGAGGTGGGTACAATTACAACATTTGAAAGAAACTTGAACAGGTACATGAATGGAAAAGGTTTATAGGAATATGACCCAAACGCAGACACATGGAATCACTTCCGGTTTGGAAACTTAGTCGGTATGGACGAATTGGTGCTGTTTGCGTGAGGTTTCTCTCTCTCAAATTATATGCTAGCCTGTTCTCTGTTTGATCTAATACACCCCAGACTGGGCATACTCATCAATCTGTATTCTAACACTTAATCCCAACGTTTGACTACAGCAGGCACTTCTGTGTCGAAAGCACTACAACTATTAAAACAGGAAATACACTGACAGCTTCTGCTCGAACGTCATTTTCCATCGCGAGCATCAGGTGGTGAAATGGTCGGAATCTTGGTCAGCGATCTCCTCCCCTCAGGGCGTTTTGCACAGCACCGAATGGGCTGTGAGTAAAGGTGTTCTGACCCTCACAGCAAACAGCTGCGGTCACAGGCAATGAACCTTTTTCCTGCCGAGCCCCGCTCTCTGCGGCTGCCTCTACCGACTCAAGCGTTTGTGCAAAATAGTTCAGGCCCTCAGTGAGGCTCAGCACTCACTGCTCATTTCAGAACCTATTTTGTCAGTAATCCTTTCTACCACGCTCTTCGCATTCAGATTCATGGAGCTCATGAATGTTGGGATTAATCCCTTTACCAGCGCCTCACTGGGATCACACTGTGTAATGTCTACACAAACGCACGGGAACAAATCAGGAAGTTTGCTTTCTGTTTGAAATAAATGGAAGCAGTTGAGGGGATTTGAAAGCTGGACAACCTCTATTTGCCCTCCTGGCCACGGCCCCAGGCTCAGTGTCTTCCTGCGTTTACCACTTCTGCCTCACAGTTTCAGGGACCTGGGGTTGTTTCCGGGCTCAGTTCATTGTCTGGGCGGAGTTTGCACTGTCTCCCCGTGTCTGTGTGGGTGTCCTGCAGGTGCTCCAGTTTCCTCCCACAGTCCGATAGACGTGCTGGATAGGTGGACTGGCCTATTGTTCCAGTAAGACATCTCACAACACCAGGTTCGAGTCCAACCAGTTTATATGACAGTAATCTCACAAGCTTTCGGAAACGGTGTCCCTTCGTCAGGTGCGTGGAAGGTTCTGATCAGGGAAGGGGGTATAAAGACACACACAGTTTACAGAATACTGATTAGAATGCAAGTCTTTCCAGCTAATCTGCTATTCAAGTCTTAAAGATGCAGACAATGTGAATGGAGATAGCATTAGCTTAGGTTAAAGAGATGTGTATTGTCTCCAGACAGGACAGTAAGTGAGATTTTACAAGCCCAGGCAAGTCAGGGGGTTACAGATCTCCATCTATCAAATAAACTGGTTGGACTCTAACCTGGTGTTGTGAGACTTCTTACTGTGTTTACCCCAGTCCAACGCCGGCATCTCTACATCTTGACTATTGTCCCATAACAGACACCAGAGTGTGCAGACGAGGGGTTTTTTTCACACAAATGTCATTGCACTGTTAATGTAAGCCTACTTGTGTCATTATTCAATAATGCATAAATCACTCGCTCTTGTCTCGAAGCTTTTGTTCCTAACCATCCTCCACACACTCGCGCCTGTTTAGGTACACGGAAGGAAACTTTAGCATGGTCAATGCCCCTAACCAGCATGCTTTTCATACTGTGGGAGGGAAGCGAAGCACCCAGAGGAAATCCAGGTAGAGAAAAGGAGAGCATGAGACTCCACATAGACAGTCACCCAAGGCTGGAATTGAACTTCAGGCCCTGGCTCTGTGAGACAGCAGTGCTAACCCACTGTGAACGGCATGTTTTGCCTGGATGGTACGTAGGAAGTAATACTTTTCACTGTGCCCCAACACACGTGACAATGATACATCAAGTCTGTGTACTTTATGATCGGTATGTTGTGTCTGTGTCGCGCACAAGAAACAATACTTTTCAATGTATCCCGATACATTTGCCAATAATAAATCGGATCGTGTCAAATCATATACAGCCCAGTAAATTTGTGAATGAATGAATTTTGTTTCTGATAGACAGGGGAATTAAGAGTTATGGGGAGAAAGCGGGAAAGTGGAACTGATCCACTTCAGATCAGCCACGATCCTATTGAATGGCGGGGCAGGATCGAAGGGCTAGATGGCCTCATTCTGCTCCTATTTCTTATGTTCTTATGTTTAGGAGAGTTAAGGTAACTCATCCTACACCCTCCAGGAAGACTAATTATCAGTCTTAACAGATTTCTGTAGAACCAGTTTGCAATATCTGTTCGGTATGATTTTACGGCCAAATAAGCTATTTTTAATTTGAGAATGATTGTATGGGTTAGGAAGATAGAGGTTATAGATTATATTGGAATTTATTTATCCATTAATGATCAGGCCAACGATTTCCAGTTCAGAGTTTTATTGTTTATGAAATGAAAGGTGGTTTGGAAATATATTCCATTATGTCAGTGAACAGAAAACATTTCACATGTGACTGACATGCTCATTTGAGGAGCCGATTGTGTTTCCAAACGATAACATTCAAGAGTAAAATGTTTCCACACACAGCCAATGTAACTTGTAAGTAGTTGTGACAATGTGGTTTCAATCATGTTATTTAGTGGGGTTTTCAAGAAGCTCCTAGCATTGTGTTGGCCCTGCTTTTCTCACAGTGACCGGCATCCTCTAATTGTAACTGAAGCAATATAATTGCCATCTGGTTCATTTTTAATCTGGAATAATGCAGAATCTTCAAGTGATATGATCCTTTTGGAACGAATGGGTGGAACATTATCAACAAGTCAGCTGATGCCTGGGGACTTGTTTTCTTTCACAGAAAAATCCAAGGGTTTACATAGAATATAGAACATAGAACACTAGAGTTCAAACAGGCCCTTCGGCCCACATGTTGCGCTGATCACATCTATACCTACCAAGCCGGAGAACTATCTGTAACTCCCAATGCCACTGGATCCCTCATACTCATCCGGAAGTCTTTTAAAAGATCCCAGCGAGTTCGCCTCTTCCACCACCGATCACAGCCGATTCCATTCACTCACCACCCTCTGAGTGAAAAACTTACCCCTAACATCTCCTCTGTACTTGCTTCCCAGCACTTTAAACCTGTTTACTTTTGTTGTTCAGCAGGAGCCTGAGTTGGGTTTCAGCAACGGTGCATTTACCCTTGCTCCGGAGTTGGAAATTATGCTGTGTGTGAGTTACTGTTAGAAGCTGATGGAGGCTGCCATGTCCCAGTCCATTTCTCTCTCCAGAGGCTTTTTGGAAATTTCCGGGACTCGGAAGCCTGAGCGATTTAATCCAAAAGGATCAATTCACGACAGGTGTTAAAAAGCTGAAAATTCAGCATCATTTGAAAGTGCTTATCCTTTGTGCTAAGCTTAGGTAAGCTCGCATGTTTGGGGTATGTTGTTTGGATTGGAACTTCAGAGACAGCTGGCTGGTAAAGTTTATTCTACGTCATGTTCGAATCATGTAATTGGGAAATGTTATGCTCATTCTTTTGATTTAAATAGAACTGTATTCATAAATAAACTTTGTTTGATAAAAACTTCCATGTTGGTTATTTGAATCATACCCAGAATAAAGCACCTTCTGCTCAACTGTGCCAAATTCAAATGTAAGAACATAGGATTTAGTTTACAGAATTGTCATCACTGTTCGCCACATGTTCCCCCACTGAAATTTTGATGACCTGACCGGGCTCATTCCCCATTTCTCGGTCCAGTAGAGCTCCCTCTCCAGTAGGACTATCAACATCTTGTTCCAATGAACCTTCTTCGGCACATTCTACAAATTCCTCCCCGTCCAGACCCCCAGCCCTAAGGGATTTCCAGTCTATATGAGGGAAATTAAAGTCCCCCACTACAACCACCTTTTTTTTTTCGGCACCTATCCAGAATCTTCTTACAAATCCGCTCCACAAGTTTCCATTGGCTGTTGGGAAGCCTGTGGTATAACCCCAACAAAGTGACTGCGCCCTTCCTGATTCTGAGCTCCACCCAAAGTGTTTTGTTACATTATCCTTCCAAATAGTCCACCCTCTGTACCGCTGCAATCTGCTCCTTAACCAGTATTACTATTCCACCACCTCTCTATCTCCTCCTCTATCTCGCTTAAAACGCTTATACCCCGGAATATTCAGCTACCAGTCCTGTCCTTCTTTTAACCAAGTCTCTGTCACTGCAACCACATCCAGGTTCCCCTCCTGTATTAAAGCTTTAAGTTCATCTGCCTTGCCTATTCGCTCCTTGCATTTAAGCAGATGCACTCCAGACCTCCAGGCCCACTGAGTTCATCCTCCCCGAGATTGCTCTTCCTGTAAGGTAGACTTGTCTTGGCCTCATGCCCGCCCCCCGGTCACTGCACTTGCTGACGTGTTCTGATTCCCACCCCTGGAGAATTCTTTACAGTTTTGTTGGACTTCTCTGAGGAACGGTGTCCTTCCTACAGAGGGAGTAAAACGAAGGTTAACCAGGCTGATCCCTGGAATGTCAGGTCTGTCGTACGAGGAGAGATTAAGTCAGACAGGGTTATATTCAATGGAGATTAGAACAGAGAGAGGGGACGTCGTCGAAACGTACAAAATTCTAACAGGGTTAGAGGGGGCAGATTCATAAAGAATGTTCCCAACGGCGGGGGAATACAGAGCAGGAGTCAACGTTTGAGGATAGGGAGTAAATGTTATTGGACTGAGGTGTGGAGAAATTTCTTCACCCAAAGAGTGGTGAATGCGTGGAATTCACTAGCACTGAATACAATTGATGTCAATATGTTATGTGACTTCACCAAGAAACTACAAATAGCTTTTGGGGCTAAAGGGATCAAGAAATATAGTGGAAAGGAAGATCTGAATATTTCATTTGGCGATAAGCTGACATCATGATGAATGGCAGAGCAGGTTTGAAGGGCCGAATGGTCCGCGCCTGCTTCTAGTTTCTATGTTTCTATGTTCCTTTGTTTCGAGATAGTTACAATGAGCGGGAAATTATTACTTCCTGGTTGGACATGCGCTCGAAAGCCTTCCCTCTTCTGGGAGAAAATAATCTCCACTGTCAAAGCAGCTCCATGTGGTTTCAGTTCTGTGGTCCATAACAGAAGATGATGCGAGTTGCTGAGGACTTCCTGTGGAAACTCATACACAGGATCACCTGCGTGCAGAAAAACGCCAACGCAGCAAGTAATAGGCCTGGCAAAGCCTTTCCACAACCACCGGTTCAGCCCATAAACTCTCCAGTCCCGCCGCATCCAGCTCTGAATGGTGGCGGCCAATTAAACAACTCAGTGCAAGAGGAGG
The DNA here is from genome assembly GCF_965287045.1 of Carcharhinus amblyrhynchos. Taxonomy (NCBI): domain Eukaryota; kingdom Metazoa; phylum Chordata; class Chondrichthyes; order Carcharhiniformes; family Carcharhinidae; genus Carcharhinus; species Carcharhinus amblyrhynchos. The sequence continues at coordinate 1,738,521 of NW_027649787.1, forward strand.
CCCCCAAAACATCCCAATTCTCAATGGTGTAGTTCACGGCAAACGTTAAGGCTAAGACATTCGCAGCAACGTGCAGACAAAACACAGACAGTCACCCAGACAGGGAATTCAATATGCGCCCCTTTGGATGGGCGGGGAGAGCGGTGGTAACCACTGTGCCACCGTGCATGAGAGCCCGTGAATGAGATAGACAAATGAAAAAAAAGTAATTTCACAAGTGTGTCTGTATTTATGAGAGAGACAATTCCTTGATGTATAGAAGACTGACTGTGTGTGAGTGAAAATGAATTATGTACCGTTGTCTCCGCTCAGGTGGGAATGTTTATTCTCTGCTTCTGTGCCTCAAAGAGGGAAAGGAAAAAAAGTGATTGATAGAGTTCGAATAAACTAGAATGAACTGATTGGTAGAACGGAGACTTTTGTGATGTGCTGCCTTGGAAAATTATAGACATTTAGTAAAATGTGTTCTGATTTCTGATTTGACGTCATTAATAACCTGGCGTTTCACATCCACTTCAAATGAAAAGAAAAACGGAGTGAGTCAACAATTTCAGTTCATTCACAATTTTATAATTTCCCATGTTTTGAAAATTTATTTTGTACACTCTAAGCAATGAGTCATGTAGTAGAAGGGCAGGGTGGCACAGTGGTTAGCCTTGCTGCCTCACAGATCCAAGGACCTGGGTTTGGAACCTGGCTTGGAACACTGACTGAGTGCAGGTTGCACAATCTCTCCGTGTCTGCGCATGTGTCCTCTCGGTGCTCCAATTTCCTCCCATAGTCTAAAGATAAGCAGGTTCAGTCGATTGGCCTTGGTAAAATTCATTTAGTGTGTTGATATGTGGAGGGGAGTTAGTGGGGTAAGTACAAGCAGTTACAGACTAAGCCCTGGATAAGATGCTTTGTCGGAGAATCGGTGCCCACTCGATGGGACCAATTGGTCTCTTCATCCTCTGCAGGATTGTATGTCTGCATGTAGCAGCTTGGCACATCCTCAACAGTGTTAATATTCTGAGGAAATCACATAGATGAGGACCAATAAAGTTCAGAATAACTCCAAACTGCACCCCTGACGGATGTTTGGAACCATTTCCCTGAAGTTTATTTGTTCAGGAAGACAGAACAACTTCAGAAAGAAGATGAAGGTCATAAAGGACTTGGCAAAAAAAAATGTATGCAATCCTGTGCAAAATTCATTACTGGTCCCAACCCTATTTTGGAAATCAGCCAGACATTTTCACAGTTCGATAGTCAGTAACGGCATGTGTTTCCACAATGTTCAGCATCTGGCAAAGGGCTGTATCAGGGGAAGAATCAGGGGAAGAATCCTCGCTCAGAAGAATTCCCCTTCCCTTTCCATTCTGAGGATGCCGACTTTTGAATTAAATAAATGATTTGTCGGCATGAATGAAGAACTGACACCCTTCCCAGCATGAAGGCGTGGCCAGAGTTTGACAAAGAAAGCGAAAAGGGGAAAAGAAAAGGGAGCAGGCAATATTTCACTTTGAGAGAACTGGATAATAGGGACATGCATGGGTAGAGTTCGAGCGGCACCCTGTGGTCAGGACGAGAAACTGCATCAACCACAGCGGCTTTAACACACTAAACCATGTGAAATAAATATTTCGCCACTCAACATTCTTGGCATAATCTTAGTGACTTGTGGTGTGTTTTCAATATGGATTCCTTGCTCCGCGATGTCAAGATATACTCCAAACATCGCAATAAATCCCAACAATGTAATGGCTTTCCAAACTGCTTGGGTGCCTTCTGGTAAACGTATGTACTGCACAAGATCATCCAAGCTATCTGATTCATAAAATCATAGAATCCCAACTATACATTTGGCTCACTGAGCCTGCACCAGCAACAATCCCCTCCAGACCCATTTCCCGTAATCCTAGGTATTTACCCTTCTAATCTCCCTGACTCTAAGGGGCAATTCAGCAGGGCAAATCAATCTTACCTGTCCATCTTTGGCCACTAAGGGACAAATAAGAATGGCCAATCCACCTTACCAGCACATTTTTGGTGTGTAAGAGGAAAGAGAAGAACTGGTGAAAACCCACACAGACATGGGGAGAAGGTGCAAACTCCACACAGATGGTCACCCAAAGATGTATTTAAACCAAAGTCCCTGGGGCGGTGGGGCAGCAGTGCTGACGACTGTGCCACCGTGCCGCTCATACTGGAATGTCAGAATGCCCCAATCCTTCAAGCTTTAAAAATTCCCTGATTCTCGGACCTTTCTACATGAGTGGTAAGTTTTGCAACTTTTCAATATTGTACACCACCTGCCACTTAATTAGTCTATTAATTAGGGTTAGAGTTAGAACGGAAAGTGAAAGCAGATTTCCTCAAGCCTGCAACAACAGATGTGGGGAGTTCATTAGGATCATTCCTAATATGAGCAAATATTTCACCAAAATGAACTGAGTAGAGAGTGCAACGATAGTTTCATTAAAGTAGAGTCTTGCCTGATGAATATAATTGAATGTTCTTCGGAGTTTACTAACAGTGAGTTAGTAATTTATCTGTGAATGCAAAGTACATGACTCTTCCACAAGATGGTCACCAGCCGATTATTGTCAAACTCCACACTGCAGGGAATTAGAACTATAATATTGTGGTTGCCATTTGATTGAGAGGTTGGGAACAAAGAGTGAAGGCAAAATGATTGCCAGTTTGTGGGGAGTGCCCTTCACCAGTGAAGATTTGAGGCATGGTTGCTCTTTCACCATATTTAATAATGGTTCAGTTGAAAGATTTGAGAGTTGGATATTTGTGTAATCAGTTCAGAGGTGACGTGAACACATGGAGGGCGGTAAGTTCCAAACGGACTCGAAGAAGTGGTGAGCAAGGTGGAGTGTGGGTGCGCTTGGCAGACCGACTTTGCAAACCCTCCTGTTCCCATGATTGTGGAGTAGTTTGTGAAAGTTCCAGTATGGAATTATCATCTGTCAACTGGTCATAGAAACACATCCAACAAAAACCCAACATGGATTCAATGGGCGAATAGTCTCTTTCTAAGCCGAATCATTCTATGATGTTATGCAACGCGTTGAAGGTTTGGGGTAATCTAAAATATTCATGGGCCGAAGGCCCCCTTCCTTAGGGAATCTAGAATTCTCTATGATTTGTGATTCTTTCAGTGTGACCTGCCAGTAGCAGGATTTCCCAAAAATCCCACAGCCCCTTGGAAACAATATGAAGCCAAAGGGATTCCCTTCAAATAACTGAAATTTCCCCATGCATTCGCCCGAGGGAGGCTCCAGTTTTCACTTCAAATGATTGGACATTGTGTTTGGGATATTCCACTGGAACCGTGTTCATGAAATTTTGAGTGATGCCAGAGAATTTCCTGAGTTGCATTGAAAATATTCTGATGGTTGTATCGCTCAAATTGTTCACAGGAGCTATATTTCTTTGCAAATGTTGATGCGTGAATATGAACTGATTATTCTATTTGTACAAAGCTCATCCGCCTTGAACTTGGTCAACAATAAACTGATAATGAAATGTCCTCTTTGTGAGACTGCGATTTCTGTTGAGCTGGCAATATCAGATATTTACATATCTGTGATCCCGGATGTCTGAAAACACGGGTGAAAGAAAACACCACGCAGAAATGTTTATTTGTGTCAGAACATGGACGGACTCAATTTGACAGTTAGAACAATCAGAACAAGCATTGAATTGACAACCTTTTGTCCTCCAGGAGAGACAAGGCTAAAAGTGGGAGGGGAGAGAGAATGTAAACGTTAAAGATACGAAAAATAAGTCAGCGCCGACGCAGACAGTTTATTTCCATTCGTGCGGAGTCAACAGAAGGAACTACCAGGGGTATAATACAGTCACTAATCAAGATGACAAATGCATTCACAGGTTTTAAATCGGTCCAACGAGGGGCATACACGCGATGGGTCGTACGAGGGCTGCTCTTGGATGTCCGAGAAGAGCCGAGTGCTTCATGTCGTTAGTGTGTGCTTATACTGGACCAGATACTGGGCAAGACGACAGCTTAGTGACTATCGCTGATTGCTGTGCAGACACATGGATTTGGGCCGGTGTCTGTGGGAGTTTGCGCATTCTCCCCTTGTTTGCGTGGGTTTTCTCCGGGTACTCCGGTTTCCTCCCACACCCCAAAGATGTGCTGTTAGGCTGGTTGGAGGTAATAAATTGTCCCTAAATTCGTTTCCCTCAATGTGGAATGCCAAAGCATAGATAAGGGTCATGGGTGGAGGGGGAACTGGTAATGTCAAAATGGCGGCGCGGGCTCGTTGGGCCGAAGGGCCTGTTTCCCGGGCTGTTTTTGTCCTTTTGTTCTTTTGCTTTGTTCTACCAAAAGTCTTTCATAGGAGGGTAGGGATTGTATGGAAGTCGTTCCCACACTGAGACGACCAGCAGAGATACACTTGTTTGGAAAACTGGATGGGCTCAGGAAGGAGAAAGGAAAAAAAAATTGCGAGGTTGATAACGTGTGTGTGTGTGTCGCGGGGCGGGGGGGGGGGGGGGCGGTGTGGGGGCAGTTATGCAGATGTGGGAGGAAGTTCCTGTGAAACATAGCTATCAGCTCGGAGTAAATGGCCCACAGCCCGCTCATCACGAACTGAATTATGACGCAAAACTGGGACAAAGACATAATGAGAAATATATTGGGTGAAATTGTCACAAAGTTATTTGCAACATTTCGAATCTTTCTTCATTGGCTACGTGTTTTCTTCACTCAAAATATAGTCGGGTGTTTGGAATTCATTCAATGCAACATTCTGCTTCCTCCTGTGCCCATTCGAATTCCAGAAATGGCAAGTTGCTGTTCCTGTTGAATACTTCTTCCTGTTCAATTCAGCAAGTTTGCCTTTTCAACACAGTTTGGATGAGTCTTAATGCGTATTTGGCACGCGCTAGTAAATGTTTACTGTTGCAGACTGAGGCTCTTATGAAGAGGAAACGTTGAGCCACAATTCGCATCGCTCTGAAGTTTATAGTCCGCCATTTTTACCAGCAGCACGTTGTCTCCGCATTTTCACCACGCCTTCCAGTCCTCTGAGTTACCGCAGCCCACCAATATTGTATCATCCTCGGTGTTGTTGTATCTCGTTGCATCAGTCCTCCTTTGGAAGAGCGGATTTGCAGGGTTAGAACAACTGAGAGAGTAAGCCGCGGAGAAAATTAAGCCAATACCTACTTTCTATAATCGGAATTTCGCGGTGAAAGAATGAATGATTTGCAGCTGAACAGAAGCGTTCATGGGAAACAATCATCAATATATCCGGTGGGAAGATCTGCTCCTCTGGGCTGTGGATGAGTCCATGGCCACTGTTCAAATTTGCATACGGTTAAAATCTCAGATTGTTTTGTTTCTGTTCACTTGCAACCATCATCCATTCTGGAAAGGTCAGCCACATGCAGGGCTGCAAGACGGAAGCACTTCATGTCTTAAATGGAGGCCATGAGGAGAGAGTCGAGGTGTCCAACCTATGTACAGGGAATCACCAATGTCCACTGTGTGTAAGGAACTATAGAGTTGCCCCACACCAGACGAACATGGTCACGAAGAGGCATTCACTTGGGTGATAAGTGTTAGTCATTATTTGAAGACGGACAATTGCAAATAGGAGCACGACAGGTGGATACATTTGAATTAAATTATTAACGAATTCGATTAAAATCTAATTGAATCTATGGTGGGCATGATGTTATCGGACAACACATTTTATGAAATTGGGTACACAATATGGAAGCAGACTAACGTTGCGCTCAGAGCCCCCCACTTAAGATCACGTGGGAACTGACACAGACTCGCAGGCAAGGACATGCTTTTAGAATGCAAATGAGGCCTAGCACACAAAGAGAACCGGACAGGATGGCACCTACAGGAATTAAATTAAAAATTACACCACATCAGCACCTCTGATCTTATCAAGCAACCCTCTATGGAGACACCTGAGGATTAGCATCACTAAGGGAGCATCCCTGGCCCCACAAACTTCCTGATAATAGTCAAACACCCATTGTTCAAACCCCGGAGATTCTAAACCATTAATAAACCCATCAGACAGAAACGATTAACACACACTTAAAACCATCGTTACAATACTTGAAGACATCGAAACAGGATGGTCAGAGTCGAATACTGTAAACAAAACATTAGCATTTGAATTGTACAATGTATCAAGTTCAGGTATAACTGTAACCCATTGCGGCGGGTCTTTAGAGTGCTTTCGGGACAGTTCTGTTTGAATGTCCTAACCGCACCTCCGTCGGCGTTAAAATAAAGCTGCACCACTATTGAACCTGACTCTGAGTCTGTTGTGGTCGTGCTCGCCCACACGCGTTAACAATGAGAATGCGATCGATCACGGTTTTATTTCCGGCAGATAGTCGCCCGTCTATATCTGGTATTGCCGATCTCAGACACCAGAACAATGCCAGCAAATCGCTCGTTTCAAGTGTGGCAAACAAAATCCGGAATTGCATTCAGTGCAAGGGCGGAGAGAATGGAAGTTTGTTATATCTGACCTGCAAACCCGGGTCAGGGAAACACTTCCGCATTTCAGTGCCAGCCGAAGAGACAATGTCAGAATGGTAGAGTGTGGTCACAAACATTGGAGAGGAGAGGCATATTCAGTACCTCGAGAATATTCTATCTTACAGTCACATTGTGGCTGATCTCTATTTTCACTGCAGCTCCCTGTTCAGGAACTTGTACTCACCGCCACCTCCCCCCACCACCCCCCCCCCTCCCCCCCCCCGCCCAAAACTAAACAGCTTGCAAATTGTCGAATTCCATCCACAAAAGGCTTCAACAAACGGAGTTCCAGTTTTGTGAGAGACAACAAAGCGTGTTCCCTTTCCTTTACTATCTTGATAAGTACCTAAAACATATTTATCAGTCTCAAGTAGGCTTGCATTCACGCTGCATTGCAATTGCTGCGAAAATCTCCGAGTCACCATACTCTAGCGCATATTCGGGAAGACTGAGGGAGAATTTTACACGGCCAATTCACCTAATCTGCACATCTTTCGGCTGTTGGCGGGAACCGGAGAACCCGGAGGAAACACACACAGACACAAAGAGAACGTGCAGACTCCACAGAGGCAGTGACCCAAGTGGGGAATCACACCTGCATTCTTGAAGCTGTGAGGCAGCAGTTCTAAATCTTGGTCCAGAATTCAAGCGAACTAAAATCACCAGGAATACATAATTAAGATATACAATTTCGCTGCTGAATGACTAACGTTTCAGTCAATCGGACCAAATGTTTCCTTTCCTCGTTTCTCATGGCGCTCGGGTCAAGCTTGCAATATGAAATTGCCCACAGGTGGCGCTGAATCTGTTCAGCGCAAATGTCTGCGCCTTGTTGTCCAACGAGGGGCAGACACGCGATGGGTCGTATAAGGGCGGCTCTTGGATTTCGAGAATAGCTTACTACTTCATGTCGTTAGTGTACGCTTAAACTGGACTCGAAGCTGAGCAACACGACAGCTCAGTGACTATCACTGTTTGCTGTGCAGGCACATGGAATTGGGCCAGTGTCTGTGGGAGTTTGCGCATTCTCCCCGTGCTTGCGTGGGTTTTCTCCGGGTGCTCCTGTTTCCTCCCACACCCCAAAGATGTGCTATTAGGCTGATTGGAGGTAATAAATTGTCCCTAAATTAGTTTTCCCTCAATGTGGAATGCCATAAGTACAGATAAGGGTCATGGGTGGAGGGGGGAACTGGTAAGTTAAAATGGCGGCGCGGGCTCGTTGGGCCGAAGGGCCTGTTTCCCGGGCTGTTTTTGTTCTTTGTTCAATCCCTGTTTGAATATTGTCATGTATTTTTCGTTCATAGGTGATCAACATAAATAATTTCAAAATGATATTCGAAGCACAGAGTGATATTTAACGGGGGAGTGAGGGGTTGACATCAAACTGATTTTGTGTTTTCAACATCACAGTTCCCTAGAAATAGCTGAACCTTCTGTCGTTCTTGTGTGGGAAACCGCTTAAGATCATCGAACCCAAACATTTGAAAGTGAAAATGCAATTTATCAGGGCATTGAGAAGCTTTATTGCTCCTGAAGTTGTTTAAAGTCACTCAATAACACCTCAATACACCAAGCTCTCTGATATGGAACTGGTGAATTGAAAAGGGAATTAAAAAAAATGTTGGGTGCTGGCCGACAGAACACATATTATTGTCGGGACAAGAATCAAAGAATTAACAGGCAATTGGGCCTAACTCTTTTGGTAAGGAAACTGGAGGGAAAAATATATGAGGGACGGAACTAATTTCCATTTGGGGAGGCAAGGATGAATATAGGATTCTCAGCATGTGTTTTTTCTCAAAGGGAAATCATGCCACACGATTTCTACTGTTTTAATTCGAGGAGGTGACCAGGGAAGTAGTTGCGGGCAGTTAACTTGATCTACTCTACATGGTCTTCAATAAGGATTTTGAGCAGGCCACATGGGAGGCTGATGAAGAAGATAGGAGCTCATGGGACCCAATCAATTTTTCAATTGGCTTAGTCATAGGGTAAGATCTTTGCCTGGATCGAAGACAGACTGACTGGCAGAAGGCAGACAGTGAGGAGGAAGGGGGCTTTTTCGGGGTGGCAGCCGGTGACTAATGGAGTGCCTCAGGGATCGGTGCGAGCACCACAAATTTTCACAATATACATTAACGATTTAGAAGAAGGAACTGATGACACTGTTGCTAAGTTTGCAGAGGATACAAAGATATATGGAGGGGCAGGTAGTATTGAGGAAGCGGGGGGAGGGGGAGCTGCAGCATGACGTGGATGGGTTAAGAGAGAGGCCAAAGAGGCGGTGATTGGAATACAATGTGGCAAAATGTTCCGGTTTACACTTTGGAAGGAGGAATGGAGGCATCGACTATTTTCCAAATGAGGAAATGCTTCAGGAATCAGAAAAAAAACAAAGGGCCTTGAGATTCCTTGTTCAAGATTTTCTTCGGGTTAACGTGCAGGTTCAGTTAGTAGTCAGGAAGGCAAATAAATTGTTAATATTGATGTCGATTGGGATAGAATACAAGATCAGGGATGCACTTCTGAGGCTGTATATGGCTCTGGTCAGACCACATTTGGAGTATTGTGAGCAGTGTTGGCCCCATATTTAAGGGAGGATGTGCTGGTCTTGTAAAGGCTCCAGAGGAGATTCACACGAATTATCCCTGGAATAAAGAGCTTGTCGGATGAGGGAATGTTGGGAACTCTCGGTGTGAACCCATTGGAGTTCAGAAGGATGAGGGTAGATCTTTTTGAAACTTAGAGGATATTGGGAGGCCGGGGTAGAGTTGATGTGGAGAGGATGTTTCCACTAGTAGGAAAGCTAGAACCAGAGAGCTAAAGGGATCTCAGGCTAAAGGCCCAATACTTTAGATCAGAGTTGATGAGTAATTTCTCCAGCCGCAGAGTCGTGAATCTCAGGAACTATTTGCCGCAGAAGGATGTGGAGATCAGGTTGTTGAGTCCGTTTAAGACAGAAATAGATTGGTTCTTGATTAATAAGGGGATAGGGAGTTATGGGGAAAAGGCAGGAGAATGGGGATGAAACAAGACTGAATGGCGGAGCAGCCTCGATGGGCCCAGTGGCCTAATTCTGCTCCCATGCCGTATGGACTTACAGCTTTCCCCCCTTCGCAATGGGCTCAATGCCCAAGGGGCTTCGATATATTTGAACTCCAGACATCAACACAAACTACTGGCTCTCCAGAGGGAGCACAAATCTTTACTGCCAAAAACTAATCTATCGAAATCTCAGCTTGGAAGGCAAACCCAGCTTCCCTCGCGGAAACAGCACGAAACAACACTCAGTATTGTAGACAGAATCTCTGTGTTGTGTTTTTGCAGGACGCATTTGTTACATCAACCACCGGAATATATCACAAAAAATAAATGCAATTGCTTCCCAAATTGTTTGGGATACCTCCTGGTAAATGCTCAGATTGCCTTGCACGTATTCATATATCACAGCTGCGTAAATGCAAATCACAGAAGGCCCATCAGCTCGGTGCTGTAGTTAATATTCCATACATGCCTCATCATAACGCCTCTTCCTATCACCCCATCAAAACAACCTTCTTTTCTCTTCCTGGTGCCTCCCCCCGTTTTCAATTCATTTCGTTTGCGACATTCATCTCAGCCTCTTCTAGCCAGTTACACATTCTTCCACCTTTTTCCCTCGGATAAGATAATAGAAAATTCTGAAACCATGTACCAATAGTCTCTAAAACAGCATCTCCCCTGCTTGCCTGCCAACTGTGTTTTGGATGGACCAGCCATACATTAAGCTGATCTTTCTCTGCAGCTGAGCCATAACTGGAGATCTATATTCGGCACCCTTTCATTTCCTTCTCCTCTGTGTCCTCTATGAACGGCTAATTTTGTCCATATAACGCACGAGAAAAACACGTTTCACTGCATACCAATACAAGTGACAATAATGAATGAACTCAAATCATAGATCATAGAACATAGATGATAGAATCCCAAAAGCGCGAAAGGAGGCCGTTCAGCACATCGAGTCCGCACAGAACGCAATCCCACCCAGGCCCTATCCCCGTAACCCCATGTATTTACTCTGGCAAGTCTGCCTGTCACCAGGGAGAATTTAACATGGACAATCCGTCTAACCCTCATATCCTTGGACTGTGGCAGGAAAGCGGTGCAGGTGGGGGAAACCCACGCAGATACAGGGAGAATGTGCAAACTCCACACAGATAGTGCGAGAATGCTGGGAATCGAACACAGGTCACTGCAGCTGCGAGGCAAGAGTCATAACCACCCTGACACCGTGCCACCCCCACCGTGCCACCGCCAATAACTGTGACAAAATTAAATCAAGTCACAGAAATCATAAAAACTCGAACAGTGCAGAAAGAGGCCATTCGGCCCATCGAGTCTGCACCCACCACAGTCCCACCCATATATTACCAACTCACCCCTCTAAGCTAAACAACCGAGGACACTAAGGGGTAATTTAGCATGACCAATTAACCTAACCCGCACATCTTTGGACTGTGGGAGGAAACCAGAGCACCAGGAGGAAACCCACGGAGACACAGGGAGAACGTACAAACTCCACACAGACAGTGACCCGAGCCGGGTATCGAACCCATGTCCCTGGAGCGGTGAAGAAGCAGTGCTAACCACTGTGCTACCGTGCCGCCCTCGACGTCTCGCTGAACGTTTTATTTTGCTTTTCCTGTATAGCGTGCCAGAAACTACATTATTCACTGTTTCCTCATACAAGTGACCATAATAAATTAAATACATTCAAATTAAATCAGACCATATATCCCCCAATCTCTGAATTCGCCATTGCATTTATTGGCCGCTATCTTAAACAGGTGACCAATTCATTTGAAATAGTACATGTGTCCTATCAACAATTTCATACTTGGAACGTCTATTTCCTGTCAAGCCTCAATCTTCACTCGTTTTACAGAAAAGAGCTTCCGCCTGTTCAATATTCCCTGATAGGTAGGCGCTATCAGTTCTGCAATAACACTTGTGAAGTGTTTAGAGTAACGTTCCTCTTGTTTCTTTAACCTCACCAGATTTTGAGGAACCGTGCTTTGCTCTCCAATTCTGGCCTAACTGTTCTGAGTAGACGCCTGTGATATTTTGCAAAACATGCTGAGTGTGTACCAACACTTTGACAGTTCATAAACAGGAAAACGACAGAGACCTGTCTGCCTCTGTGCATTTTTTCAACCACAACCGTGTATTTATTAACATACACAGAGCGGAAATTTCACACCTCCCTCACGCAGAGAGAGCAAGAGCGAGTTTTCAGTGAGAATCGGATCGGGGGCTCAGAGTCTCGCCGCCTGGATCAAGGACAATGAGTTTCCTCGGGATCTGTGCATTGTTCCATCTCTTCCAGGGTGAGATATCCTCATTATATTCAGATAGAGTGGAGAAGAATTTACATTGGCGAATTAACAATGAGCAGTTCCCAATGTCAGTTTGTCAGTAACCACAGAAAGAAAAATCAGGTGGGAGATGAACGGTAATTGTAAGGAGGGGGGACCGAACATGTTTTTATTAAATGCAGCGAGTTGTTATGATCTCGACGGTGCTGCCTGAAAGGGCGGCGGAAGCAGATTCAATAGAAACTTTCAAAAGCGGGGAATTGGAGAAATGAGGGGCCAGGATTAGCAGTGATATTAGTGGGAAAGAGGAGGGCGAGTGACCTACTGGAAAACTCTTTCAAAGCTCCAACACTGACACGAAGGCCCGAATGGTCTCCCTCCCAGATATGCAGAACTGTGACATGAAACTCAGCATGCAAGATTTACTTAACAACAAATGTATTAAAGTTTTAAGTTTATCTATTAGTGTCGAAAGTAGGCTGACATTAACTCTGCAACACAGTGGAAAATGTAATGTATCTATCAATGAATTGAATGGAAATTAAAACGAATTGTCATCAAATAAGTGAGTTGGTTTCATTTACACCATTGGGGAGCGGGGCGGGGGTTGTAGTCAGTTAGCTGACTTTATAAACACTTGAAGAAAAGTCAAGCGCCCAAAGTTTGCAGAGAGAAAAAAAATCAGCAAGTGTTGGGTGAGAGAAAATATCAGTGAATTCTGAAATACTTCAATTTATTTAATCCTCACTGGTCCCATGTGTTCATTCCGATGTTTACATTAGATTTTCTGCTGAATAGACTCGGATTGCGCACTGGAGAAAACAGCGCAACCAACACAGTAATCAGCGCGATTTTAAGTGTTCCTGAGCTGGGCACCTCGTATTTTTTGTCGTTGTTTCTCGATTTGCCCCTTTATTGGCATTTGTTTGACCAGGGCTGTTTTCAGGCAGGACAACTTGTGATGACTCTTGTTCTTTCTCTCTCTCCTTCCCAGTCACAGTGTCTCATTCTATCTTGTCCCAGTCTCCACCGGTTCAGACACTTCCAGAGGGGAGCCGTGCTAAGCTGAGCTGCCGCATCCTGGCTTCAGGAGCTCCGGCAGCCTATTGGTACATGCAATCGGAGCGAAACCAAATAAAATTGGTTCCCAAAAATGACAAGTACATCGAGGAATACAAGATCTTGGCAAGTAAGGAAAAAATGACTACTTATTCACTGATGATTACGGATACCCGGAGAAATGATTCTGGGATCTATTACTGTGCAATCCGCGAACTCAAAAATAGATTACTGGTGTTCGGAAATGGATCCAAGTTAGTAATTACAGGTAAATTTTATCATTCTTCCATTGAAGTGGACATTTCAAGAACAATTAAAACGCGTCCTGTTCTATCGGTTAATGGGCTCTCTCTGTTTTGCCGAATTTAGCGGATTCCCCCACCGTATTCCTCCTCAAGCCGCCGCTGCATCAGATTCCCGCCATGGAAAGGGTCCCCTTGTTGTGCTTGATCAGAGGAGTGTCCCCCGATTCCATTTCCGTCCGCTGGAATGTTTCCGGACGGGATATCGCGGGACTGACCGATTCGGGGGCAATAGAACCGGACGGCACCTACACCATCAGCAGTTCCATCAGTCTCCCGGCGGAAACTTGGAGAAGCGGCGCTCGCTGTACTTGCGCCGTTCAGGTCAACTCCAGTGAAAGTATTCTCAATGACTCTGTCTCATCTCAGATAGGTAGCTATTCACAATGACCTCTAAAAACCGATCCGATTAACGCTAATGTCAGACTTTACGCAGAGCTGTCTAATTTTATAACATGTCTCTTCTCCCATGTGTTTCCACGTAAATCCAAAACAACTTTGACTATCACAATACTCTCATTCGGTTAGAGTTCAATCTGCTGAAAATTTAATCTGCCCTCTACCAGAGAGCTGTTCATGTTCAGGACTGAGAGAGTTATTTCTGGCACAGATGGATGTAGAGATATAGGGAAATCTCCGTTACCACGTTAAATTAGCCATTTTGTTATAAAATGCCGGAGAAGCATCGAAAAGTGCACTGGCTTCTCCCGGCTCCCATTTCCTTTTTCCACGGGGCGGCATGATAGCACAGTGGGTTAGCACTGCTGCTTAACAGTTCCAGGGACCTGCGTTAGATCCCCGGCTCGGGTCACTGTCTGCGTGGAGTTCGCACAGTGTCGTCGTGTCTGTGCAGGTTTCCTCCGGGTGCTCCGGTTTCCTCCCACCGTCCAAAGATGTGCGGGTTAGAACATAGAACATTACAGCGCAGTACAGGCCCTTCGGCCCTCGATGTTGCGCCGACCAGTGGAACCAATCTACTAACCCTCTAACCTAAACTATTCCAATGTTATCCATTTGCCTATCCACTGTCCATTTGAACGCCATTAAAGTTGGCGAGTCCACGACTGCTGCAGGCAGGGCATTCAACGCCCTTTCTATCCTCTAAGTCACTAACCTATCTCTGACAGCCGTCCAATAACTACCACCCCTCAACTGAAAGCTATGTCCCCTCGTGTTAACCGTCGCCATCCGAGGGAAAAGGATCTCACTGTCCACCCAATCTAACCCTCTGATCATCTTGTCTGGTAGGTTGATTGGCCATGCTAAAATTGCCACTTAGTGTCCTGGGATGGGTCGGTTAGAGGGATTAGCGGATAAATGTGTCGGGATATGGGGGTAGGGCCTGGGAGGGATTATGGTCGGTACAGACTTGATGGGTCGAAGGGCCTCTTTCTTCACTGTAGGGTTCTAGACTCCATGTGTTTGGGCTCCACCGTTTTGATATGGTTTGAATTATTATTATCACATCTTTTACCTCGGATGGTGACGGCTAACACAAGGGGACATAGCTTTAAATTAAGGGGTGGTAATTATAGGAGGCATGTCAGAGGTAGGTTCTTCACTCAGAGGGTAGTAAGGGCGTGGAATGCCCTGCCTGCAGCAGTTGTGGACTCGCCAACTTTAAGCGCGTTCAAATGGTCAGAGGATAGGCATATGGACAACATTGCAATAGTTTAGGTTAGAGGGTCATTACATTGGTTCCACTGGTCGGCGCAACATCGAGGGCCAAAGGGCCTGTACTGCGCTGGAATGTTCTATGTTCTAATGGGATACAGTGAAAAGTTTTGATCCATGCATATTACAAAGTCAAAGCATACGATTGATAGAGTACATGGATTTGATTTACTTTGATGATTATCGTATGTATTTGGGATGCAGCGAAAAACACATTTTCTTGCGGTGTAAAGACAAAACTTAACGTTCTCAGAGTACATAGATTTGATCTATTATTGTCATGTTTTCAGATACAGCGAAAAGCATTGTTTCATACAAAAAGAACACATCATCATAGGGCACATAGATTTGATTGAATTTGATTTTGTTATTGTCACATTTATTAGGATACATTGAAAAGTATATTTCCCCATACAGGCAAAAAAGCATACCGTTCATCGAGTCCTTAGATTTGATTTATTACACTCACATATATTGGGATAGAGTGAAAGGTATTGCTTCTTGCGCGGTACACAGGCAAAACATACCATTTACACAGTACATGTGGGAGAAAGAAATGGACAGCTGCATTATATAATACTACTGCAACGTAGAATACTACAGTGGCAAATGAAGATTACTGGGAAGTATAAGAGAGATAGAATTAAGTTTTTAAAGAAAAGCACAAAAGTCAATGACAGAATTAATGGGTATACTGGGGACAGCTGGCAAGAAACAGCCATGTTCCAGCGCCATCTTGAATAGAGTTGGGAGTCAGTGGCCCGTGTCGCCATGGGTTGAAATGAAATGTGTGATTGCATTTCCATCGTATAACGTTATCACATCATTCCTACATGTAATGATTGATTCCACCTTTCGTCTCTACTTCGAACTATCGCAGTTAAACAAAGCGGCACATGCTATCTGATGGATGTGCCCACTTGTTTAACTTAGCGTCATTCATCCTCTCTGTCCCTCTGTTATTCGGTTCATTTTGTTTCTGCATCATAATCTGTTATTCGCAGTCAGCTAGCCAACTCCCTGCATATCAACCCCTCTCTTACTCTTTTCTCGCCATTTCCCTGTTCTCTCCTTGTCGCCCAGTATTAAACTCTCTGTCTCACCCCGATCCACCCGCCTTCTCCTCTCCCTCCTTTCAATCCCCTTTTCCTCTTTATTCATTCCTGGGACATGGGCTTCGATGGCTGTCCAGCATTCATTGCCTATCCCTACTTGACATCGGGCAGTTATGTGTCAACCACGTTTTCTCTTATCTCTCTATCTATCAGCGTAGACAAGGGTCATGGGTGGAGAGGAGACTCACAATGTAGAAATGGCGGCGCGGGCTCGTTGGGCCGAAAGGCCTGTTTCCCGCGCTGTGTTGTTCTTTGTTCTTTGTTCTATCACCAGTTATTATTTTTTTTCTCGGTCTCTGTCCATTGATATCTGTAATATTCTCACTCTTGCTTGATTTCGTCCAGTTAAACGGTACTCCATTTAAATAGTCAGCTATCTGTCTCAATGGATTCTTACGTCGGGTATTCACTTTTTATACATGTGCCCTCACCTTGTACATTCTATCTGTCCCCAAGTGAAAAAATTCTGTATAATGTATCTGTTCTATCGTTCTCTTTTATCTCGGACTTACTCCTTCCAAATGGATCAATCTCTCACTCTCTCTTTCGATTTTTGCTTTCTCTCTCAATGGCGTTGAATCTCTCTCTCTTTCCCTCTCCCCTGTGTCCTGTAAAAAAAAGTTCAGCAACTTATCTACTCCATCGCATGACGGCAAAACCAATGATCATTTTCAGGGGAATAGACAGGCAACTTTGATCAAATTGTTCACTTGTCTATATTTTCCATAATTCTAATGGGGGGTGAAAGTTATTCTTTTCTCTTTTTTCAGATTTTCCGCAAACTACCTCGTGCATTGTCTCACTTTCAGGAGGGGTGGTGGCCGTGACGCTGCTCCTTCTGGGATTGGTCTGTGTGGCTGTGAGATGGAGCTGCAGGAATCGTCAGAGAGGTAGCGATTGTTCGGAGACTCTCCAACTACGCCGCATCCTCAATCCACCCATTTATCACTGAATTATTGACACTGTGGACGAAATGTGTGAAGTGTGGCCATTTAGCCCGATTTTTTTTTCCTTCTAAACAGGCAATGCAAGGAGTGATGAGGCCTTGGCAGCGTCGAACTCACACGTACAGAATGAAGAGGTACGTTTTATTTTCCGTAATGCGTGGTTATTTTTCCCGACTATATCACCCAAGGTTCAACATAAGAACATAAGAACATAAGAAATAGTAGCAGGATTAGGCCATCCATCCCTTCGAGCCTGCCCCGCCATTCAGTAAGATCATGGCTGATCTGAAGTGGCTCAGTTCCACTTTCCCGCTTTCTCCCCATAACCCTTAATTCCCCTGACTTTCAGAAACCTATCTACCCGTGTCTTAAATATACTTAGTGAGGTAGCCTCCACCACTTCAACGGGCAGAGAATTCCAGAGATTCACCACCCTTTGAGTGGAAAAGTTCAAAGTTCGTAATGAGTGCACGGCTCCAGAGGAAACAAAAATCTGCAACTCTGGCAGCATCTGTGGAGACGGGAATAGAACATGGAACAGTACAGCACAGTACAGGTGCTTCGACCCTCAATGTTGTGCCTAGCCCTTGGGATATCCCTTCAGACCTAATTTAAACCTTCGACCGAATTCTCCAGCCCATCCCAGTGGCGCGGTTTTCCTGTCCCGTCGTAAGCAACGCACCCCTGTCCGTCCTCCCGACCGCCCCGCCCCCCCCCGCCCCTCCACAGCAATGGGATGCGGCCCATTGTTGAACTTTGTGTCAACTGGTTTCAGGTCAGTTGCACCACTCCGCCGGTGGGGAACTCGGGAAGTTTTTTTTTGACGTCGGTGGCACTGAAGGATGCAGCCGTGGATGGGGGCCAGGGGGAGAGGTGGGGAGCAGGGGACCACCGGGGATGTCCCGCCAAGGAGGCAGAACATTAACGTGGGAGTCACCGCGCCCATTACGGAAGTTGATTTTTCACACAATGGGAGTCAAATTTTGGAACACTCTCCCCGGGTAGAACAAAAGCTGATCAGGCCAGTTAACAGTTGGAAATTGCAAAACTGAGATGGATAGATTAATATTCGGGAGAATATTTTAAAAAATTCAGAAATGGTGGGAGGGTATGAGCTAAAATAAATGTCAGCCTTAATCTAGTTGAATAGAGTGAAGGGCTCAATGGCCTCACCTATCCCTATAATAATGGTGTGGAGTACATTGACAGATCACTTTTCATCCACAGACTTTTTATGCTCGTCTGGCCTTCAGTGAGAATCCAACACGATAACACGAGGGGAAAAAGAGAGAAAGAGACAGAGAGAAGAGTGTGTTTCTTCTACATCTAGAATAGAAACATTCCTTTTGTTCCACGGTAAATTTTAAAGGTCCAACTAGATTGGTAGAAGAATGCTGTGATGGCGCCCAAACGGAAAACGTACTCTCCCGGAATGTCCACCATTGCACAATGGAATATCGCCTGCAGCACAATTTCACCCCTTCATTCTTCTAAATCCTTATATTGTGCTTTTTAAATTCCATTTCGTATTGTCTACAGTAAATATGCAATAAACAAGTCAAAATGTATCTGTATCCGAGTTACCAATTTCTCGAAACAGGTTTGGAATGTAAGCTGAATGATTCCAGATTCCATTTGGGTTCAGCCCAAACGCGTTTCCGGTGGCTCTAATGAACAAAAACATTTTTGCAGTGAATGTGTGTGCGTTTGGAAATGGGTAAAGAACTGGCGAGGCAGTTGAGTAATTCGTTGCGGATTCACGCTGGATTAATTAAAAATGCAGAGTGAGAGCATTCTTGAACATGTTGTGCAGGGGTAATGAACACATTTATTGCTGAGGCAAAATTATTTCCAATCCATGTTCGCTTTGGATAACATCACTCAGTGGATTTTATAGAATGGAATCTGAGAACCTTTCGCATGTGCAACAGAGGAAGAAACTGTCTCACATCTGTTGGCTGTTTGAATCTGCACTTGCGTTCCACATCCTATCTATCACAGCATGGACACTAGACTTATTTCTCTCTTATCAGCGATTAAAATTACTTTTTCCCCCCTATGCATGCAAACAGTACGAGACCATTCAGCACTTCAGTGAGTTAATTTCCGCCAAGCTGGGACAATATCTTAAATCCATCCGCTCCACTCGCATCCATAAAGCTATCCAGTTCCCAAAAGACAATATATCAATTTCTATTTTGACACTTTCATTCTAGCCCTGGTGTCAGCAGTTATTTGAAGTTAAGAGTTACAGATCTCCCTTTTGCATTGTGTGAATAATTGTGAACACGTCACATCCAAATGAACAGACTCCATTATCCAGCAACACCGTATCCAAACCGCGGGCTGCCACTCCCCACCTCACCCATCCCAATTTTCTTGACAGAGCCCACTGTGACAATACCGTGCCTTAAACAAATGTATTTTAATTATGTTGATCTGCAGGATGTCTCTAGCGGTCCCCTGGCATCTTATGGAAGGTTTTGTCTACAACGGCATCCTCCATTGTTATGAAGACATTAAAATTGGTACTATGTCTTTTTCAAACTGAACTAATGCAACAATCTGGTTTTTTTTGAGTGCTCCCTGGGGATTGCAGAGCAGACATTGGTCGGTATGATTGACATATAGAACGTATAGAACATAGAACATTACAGCGCGGCTGCGACTCCTAAATTCAATCCCCCTACCAATAAACGCCAAGACACCGTACGCCTTCTTAACAACCTTATCTACTTGATTCCCAACTTTCAGGGATCTATGTACACATACACCTAGATCCCTCTGCTCCTCCACTCTATTCAAAGTTCTCCCGTTAGCCCTAGACTCAACACATCTGTTATTCCTACCGAAATGGATTACCTCACACTTCTCCGCATTAAACTCCATCCGCCACCTCGCGGCCCAGCTCTGCAACCTGTCCAAGTCACCCTGCAAACTTCGACACCCTTCCTCACAATCTACCACACCTCCGACTTTGGTGTCATCAGCAAACTTACTAATCCACCCAACTATACCCTCATCCAGATCATTAATAAAGATTACAAACAGCAGTGGCCCCAAAACAGATCCCTGAGGCACACCACTCGTAACCGAACTCCATGATGAATAATTACCATCAACCACCACCCTCTGTCTCCTATCTGCTAACCAATTCCTGATCCAAGTACCTAAATTACCACCAATCCCATACATCTGCATTTTCTGCAGAAGCATACCATGGTGAACCTTATCAAACGCCTTACTAAAATCCATATATACCACATCTACTGCCTTACCCCTATCCACCTCTTTGGTCACCTTCTCAAAGAACTCAATAAGGTTAGTAAGGCACGACCTTCCCGCTACAAAACCATGCTGACTATCTCTAATCAATTCATTACTCTCCAAATAACTATAAATCCTATCCCTAATAATTCTTTCTAAAACCTTGCCCACTACAGAAGTAAGACTCACTGGTCTATAATTCCCAGGGAAGTCTCTGCTCCCCTTCTTAAACAATGGGACAACATTCGCTGTCCTCCAATCTTCCGGTACTATACCAGAGACCAACAACGAACCTTTCACAGAAAATTCCTATTTAGTTGCTATTTCCAGGTGTTGTTTGAACTTGAGATAGAACAGTGTCAGTTAGCACCCCTCTCTGTTGTTGTAGATTCTCTGTCTGAGTGTTGCTGCTCTGGAAGCTGCAGAGAGACAGAAAGAGAGAGAGTTATCCTCTTCTGTCCCTCAGATCTGAAATCTCAAAGCTGATGAGACTAGATTTATTTCATTATTTTGCTACCTTGGGCATATATACTTCTCTGAAAGCTGTTGTTTGGATTTCTATCGATTCGGATTAATGGCTGGAAATCCAGTATCGCGTGAGGAAACGTGTTTTTGTTTTAAACAATTCCGAGCAATGTTACAGAAGAACATAAGAAATAGGAGCAGGAGTAGGCCATCCAGCCCTTCGAGCCTGCCCCGCCATTCAATAAGATCATGGCTGATCTGTCGCTGCTCAGTTCCACTTTCCCGCCCTCTCCCCATAACCCTTAATCCCCTCTCCTGTCAAAAACCCATCAAACCGCGTCTTAAAAATATTTAGCGAGGCAGCCTCCACCACTTCAACGGGCAGAGAATTCCAGAGATTCACCACCCTTTGAGTGAAGAAGTTCCCCCTCAACTCCGTTCTAAACCGCCCCCCTTTTATCTTGAAGCTGTGCCCCCTAGTCCTACTGTCTTTTTTGAGCGGGAAGAGTCTCTCCACCTCTATCCTATCCATCCCATTCATCATCTTATAAGTCTCAATGAGATCTCCCCTCATTCTTCTAAACTCTAACGAGTACAAGCCTAGTTTATTCAGCCTCTCCTCATAGCTCAACCCCCTCAACTCCGGTATCAGCCTAGTAAACCTCCTCTGCACTCCCTCCAAGGCCAAAATATCTTTGCGCAGGTGCGGCGCCCAAAACTGCACACAGTACTCCAGCTGCGGCCTCACCAATGCCCTATACAGCTGCAGCAAGACCTCCCTACTTTTATATTCAATCCCCCTCGCTATGAAGGCCAGCATCCCATTCGCCTTCCTGACCACCTGCTGCACCTGCAAGCTGGGTTTTTGCGACTCATGCACAAGGACCCCGAGGTCCCTCTGCACCGTCGCCTGCTGCAGTTTTTCGCCACGTAAGTAATAGTCCTTCCTACCATTCTTCCTACCAAAGTGGACCACCTCACACTTGCCAACATTAAATTCCATTTGCCATTTCCTGGCCCATTCGCCCAGCCTATCTAGATCCTTCTGTAGACTCTCCACACCCTCCGCACAATTTGCCGTTCCCCCAATCTTGGTGTCATCAGCAAATTTCGACACCCTACACTCGGTTCCCTCCTCCAGATCATCTATATAAATGGTAAAAAGCTGAGGCCCCAGCAGCCGAGATCGACAGCTGTTAATATTAGACGGTGTGATGTTTAAGTCTTATAATTGGTGAAAGTTAAGCTCCTTCTGTTTGTTATATTTTAATATTTTTTCTTAAATAAACTTTGTTTGATAAAAGCGTCCGAGCGGATCACTTGAATCATATTGGGAATGAAATATCTTATGATCAGGATAAGCCCAAATCAAATATAATCCCCAGGTGGTGGGCTGACTGCACTAAATTTTGAAGTTTCTGGCCTAGGTACTCACACCACTCCCAGAGGAAATAGTTACTCTCCGTCGATCCTAATATATCATTCCGCAATTTTAGGAAAAGCGATTCCTAAATCTTCGAACTCCTCAATCTTCGAAACTCACGGGAATACAAACATCTTCTCTGCACCTGAAACACACTTCCCCATTCTCTATATGTTTTGCACATTTTCGTCTGCGCTGTTTAAAATATAGATATCCACATGAGTGATTAGCTCCCATTGGAACAACTTTCTCGATTCATCAGTTGCACCTTTTCAATTAACCCACTGTTCCTATCACCTGCAGTATTCCTTAGGCTTGGAAAACCTCTAACGCGTTCTGCAGTGCAACTGAATGATCGATCCAAACTGAGACTAGTTAACAAAAAACACTTGATGTCCGCTGGAGTGATACACTAAGTCTTGTTCCTATTTGTTAATGAGAGATTCTCCGTGTTTCGTATCTGGACATCGTGTTTTGCAAACATTGAAAACACCCTTATGCGATTCCCTCGTATATCTTACTCCTCAGGGGAAAAAAATGCAGTCATACTGTGTAAATATTTTGTGGACCATATTGCCTGAATATTTATTCCTGGATTATTCGGGCAATGAACATGATTTAAAGACATTCTACGCCTGTTTAGATATCTGTAAGGTTCCGGATGTCTGAAAACGCGATTTAGAACAAAGAGCAACA
The DNA here is from genome assembly GCF_965287045.1 of Carcharhinus amblyrhynchos. Classification (NCBI taxonomy): domain Eukaryota; kingdom Metazoa; phylum Chordata; class Chondrichthyes; order Carcharhiniformes; family Carcharhinidae; genus Carcharhinus; species Carcharhinus amblyrhynchos. Next base: position 1,761,355 of record NW_027649787.1, read on the forward strand.
CAGCCCAGGAAACAGGCCCTTCGGCCCTGCAAGCCCGCGCCGCCCATTTTAACACTCAGTGAGTGCCTCATTCCAATCCTTCTTCTACCTATGAATTTTGCCTACATCTGTTGGACTCCATAATAAAGGCGTGCAAATTTAATGTACAACAAGGCTGCAAATGTTTGCTTGGGTCAGAACATGGACGGGTCCAGTTCGATAGTTATATGCATCAGAACAAGCATTGGTTAGCCCGCCTTCTGTCCTCCGGGGAAGGCAAGGCTAAACGTGGCGGAGGGGTAGGCAAGATAAACGTTAAAGTTATGAAATAAATCGTCAGGGTAGATGGAGACAGTTCGCGAGGAAAGTCTTTCCCCATTGGATAGGGATAATGTGGAAGTAGTCCCACAGTCACCCGATCTACGGAGATAATTTCATTGGGAAACCGAATAAGCTGAGGAAATAGAAAGGAATTAAATAGTGTGTTAATGGTGGGGGTGGGATGTGGGTTTGAGGATGGCGGCGGTTGTCTTGGTCGGGAAGGAAGTTCGTGTGAAATATAACCACCAGCCCGGAGTAGAAGGCCCATATCCCGCGAATCAAAAAATGCAATTATGATACAAAGAGATAGGGAGAATTGTACTGGGTGAAACCAGCATTAAAACATTTGCATCCTTTTGAATATATCTTCATTCATTACTTTTATTTGCAGAAAACAGAACGTAATAATGTGTTTGGGGTGAATTCAACGCAATTTTCTGCTATCTCTGAGGGGGGCGAGGTATAATTCGGATGTTAGAGGGAAGTTTTTCACACAGAGGGTCGTGGGGGTATGGAATGCTCTGCCAAGCAAGGTGGTGGAGGCAGGCGCGCTGGAGTTGTTTAACAGTTACTTAGATCGGCACATGAGCGGGATGGAGATGGAGGGACATAGGAGACTGTTTTAAATAAGGATCAGGAGCCTTGGGACGTCCCTGAGAATGTATAAGGATGTGGATGATACTGATGTTTTTGGAGCAGAATGTCCTGGTGGATATATTGGTGAATGTTGCCGGTGAACGATTCTGATCAGCTGCAAATGATTCATTCTTTCACCATGAAATTATATTTTTATCGGAAGGACTGGCTAAACTTTCTACCTGACTTACGACCACAGTGGTTCCACCCCTGCAAGTGAGCTACAGTAATGGAGGACTGATGAAGACACAGACCTGTAAAGAGACGCTGCAACATTCAGGGTGATAGAAAGTTGCTGGGCTGCGGTCACACAGGGAACCGGAAGACGTGGTGAACGTGCACATTTCGCAGACACAGCGCACTAAAAATATCAGAGCAGGGTGACTTGTTGTTCAGAGTTTCCTGTTTATAGATGAAGAGGCCGCGCAGAGCTCAGTCTATGACGAGAAACACCTTCTAGCTGGTGCTAAACACGTGATCAGACTGATCTAAACTGTATTGTACAGAAAATGTGGCTGAATTCAGGAACATGATGGTTTGTCAAATTCAAAGAACAAAAAAACAACTAGACGGGGACTGAGCAAATTGTACACTCTTGGACTGTGTCAGCTGAGGGCTGGATGGGTTAGGGACGTTTACCTTCGAGCAGAGAAGGTTGAGCGATGAACTGATTGATGGTTAAAAAAAGTTATGAGCGGCACGGATGGGATGGATAGGAAGGAACTTTTTACCAGAGCAGAGAGCTCAGTACCCAGCCTGGGACATTGACTTAAACTAAAGAACATGAGCTTTACAGCAGATGCGATGAAAAAAGGTTTCCACTCAGAACATAGAACATAGAACATTACAGCGCAGTACAGGCCCTTCGGCCCTCGATGTTGCGCCGACGATTGGAACCAATCTAATGACCCTCTAACCTATACTATTCCAATGTTATCCATATGCCGATCCAGTGACCATTTTCCACATTAAACTCCATTTGCCACCTCTCGGCCCAGCTCTGCAGCTTATCTTTGTCCCTCTGCAAACTGTAACATCCATCCTCACTGTCTACAATTCCTCCGACTTTGGTGTCGTCAGCAAATTTACTAACCCTTCCTTCTACACTATTTTGGATTAATAGTCACGTGAAATACCACTTTCTATAAATCAGGACAGAGCTGGTGAGGAAATGACAAGGATTGACAAGAAGATCCAGATGCTGCAGAGCACAAATCAAAATTCGTTATTTCTTCCGTGACATTGCACACATCCTATTGTTTTGAAATGTACGGTCTATTTTAAATGCAAACACAAACTCACTGTGTAAAATTATGATGGAAATATTGGAAATTCCATGCATTGCAATCTGGGCCCATCTCTCATTGAATTCCAACTCAACAAATCATCAAAACTCCCACACCTGAAGCATTGACAAACATCTGAATTCTGGACTGATTGTGTCAGTTCAACAGAAATCGCAGCATCATAAAGATTACATTTAGTTATAAGTTTATTGTTGATCAAGATCAAGACAAGCCATCGTTGCAAAGATAGAATCATTAATTGGTATCGTCGCGTTGACATTTACAAAGAGAATTGGTACATTTCCTGTGAGTAACTTTAGCGATACGATCAGGAGAACCTTTCCAGTGAAACTCAGGAAATTCTCTGAGCATTGTTCGACGTTTCATCTACAGCTGAAGAAGACTACTCCTGTGAAATACCCTAAACTCAATTTCCAATCATTTACAATGAACGCTGGAGCCAATGATTGGTGGATGCGCAGGGAAAGTATGGCTGTTTGAAGGGAGTCTCATTGGCTCCATGGTTATTTCCACGAGCCTGTGGAATTTTCAGGAAATTCTGCCCCCTCCAGAACTCAGGGTTTTGATCCTTATTTTCGGCCCGCCTTCTTTTTTGATCTCTTTTCCAAGGCGGCCAAATCCAGGGAGGCGTAGGTAGGTCCACTCTGAAACATTCACAAATGATAGAATGATCAATGAGTGCAATAGATTCCCGACAGTGCAGAACATAGAACATTACAGCGCAGTACAGGCCCTTCGGCCCTCGATGTTGTGCCAACCAGTGGAACCAATCTAATGACCCTCTAACCTAAACTATTCCAATGTTATCCAAATGCCTATCCACTGACCATTTGAACGCTCGTAAAGTTGGCTAGTCCACAACTGCTGCAGGCAGGACATTCAATGCCCTTCCTACCCTCTGAGTAAAGTTCCAACCTCTGACATCCGTCCTATAACTACGACCCCTTAATTTAAAGCTATGTTAAGCTATGTTTAAACCTCGTGTTAGCCATCACCATCCAAGGAAAACGGCTCTCACTGTCCACCCTATCTAACCCTCTGATCATCTTGTATGCCTCAATCAGGTCACCTCTTAACCTTCTTCTCTCTAATGAAAATAACCTCAATCCCTCAGACTTCCCACCATACCAGGCAACATCCTGGTAAACCTCCTCTGCACCCTTTCTCTGGAAGGAAGCATTCGGCCCATAAATATCTGAGATGACACCGAACCTCAAAACCACATAAAATCAGAGAATGCTACTGCTTAGATAGAAACTATTCGGCCCAATGAATCCATGTTGGATCTTTGAAAGGGCGATCCACCTTTTATTCACCCGTGGGACGTGGGCATCGCTGGCTTTGCACATTCTCAGTTGTCTTTATTTAGAGAGCATTGAGAGTCAACCATCATACTATGGCTCTGAAGTTGCTTGTAGGCCAGACTAGATAAGAATGAGATATTTACTTTACAATAGTGTACCTCACGTGTTTATCCAATAATGGTTTCTTCTTCACCTGTGGATTCTGAATTCCAGATTTTTATTTTTCACTGAATATAAATTCCGCCCTCTGGCATTTCTGGATTAGAGCACAATCCTCAGAACATGAGCTAAATTTATGGATTAATCTTCTAGCGATAAGGCCGCAAGGTCATAACATCCCATTTAGTCCAAACTTGACCTCAACTTTCTTCATAATGTACATCAATGTTCTTTCCAACAAGCAGTTATCCAAATTCCTTTCAAAGTGTTTGTTGATCCCGCTTCCAGTGGTCTCTATCTCAATTGCAAAATAAATGTCTTAATGCATCCGTGGAAGAATTAGTCAGTAATCCCTCTATCGGGGGCGGCACGGTAGCATAGTGGTTAGCACTGCTGCTTCACAGCTCCAGGACACACAGACTCAGACACACTTAAATATAGAAACACAGAGGCGCACAGAAACACACACACACACACACAAACACACACACACACACACACAAACACACAAACACACACACACACACACACACACACACACACACACACACAGTGCTGGAAGTGTTCACTCATCCACCGACTCCCTCAAACACATAGTCTGTCTCTCTCTGAGTCTCCTCCTCACGCACACACACATTCACCCGTCTCGCTCAACGCAGACACAATCTCTCACCGAGAAAGATACACAGAAAGAGAATCTCACAATCTCAATCACACACACAAACTCTCAACAACACAGACACAGAGATATACATAGAATCTCTCAAACACACAAGCTCAAAGCAGCACATATATAGAATCCTACGGTCCAGCATGAGGTCATTCGGTCCATCCAGTCTGCACCACAATCACCCTCAGGCCCTTTCCCCATGCATTTACTCCAGCTAGTCCGCCTGACACTAAGGGCAATTCAGCAGAGCCAACCCACCTAACCCGCATATCTTTGGACGGTGAGAGGAAACTGGAACACCCGGAGGAAACCCATGCAGGCCCGGGGAGAACGTGCAAACTCCACAGAGACAGTGACCCAAACCGAGGATTGAACCCGTGTCCCTGTTATTCAGAAGGAGCATTGCTAACCAGTATCTCACTGTGAACATAACCCCAGCAATTAATACATTTCCAACTTTGCGCAGATGGGAGGAAACCTGGAACTGAGTGAGGGACCCGCCGCAAAAAAAAATAAATTGAAAGGAAAGAAGCAGAAATCTGGCAATCAGCAATGAAAACTGCTGGAAATCCGCAGAAACGTCTGTTAGAGTTATTGTAACCGGAACATTCACTCAATGGCTGTGTGATCATTTGGAAGAGCCACAGAGATGTCTGTTCTGATTCCAAAGTGTGGACGAATGTGATTTGGTTACAATTAGATGCTTCAGACAGTGAGCTGCTCGCTGACAGCCGCATGAACTATCCCAGATGGGACATCCTGCAACTTATTACAAAATCCAAATTCCTCAATGATATTAAAATATTTGCAAAGCGCTGACCTGAACTGCACAGTCTTGTGTTCTCTTTCCATATGTTTGGCGATAGTTTTCTGTGTAACAAAGTGGAAGGTATCAATTTAGGAAAGCAGTTAGGAATACAAAGAACAAAGAACAACACAGCACAGGAAACAGGCCCTTCGGCCCTACAAGCCCGCGCCGCCATTTTAACATTCAGAGGGTGCCTCATTCCAATCCTCCTTCTCCCTAAGACTTTTGCCTCCGCCTCTTGGACTCCACAATAAAGGGGTGCAAATTTAGAGAACATGTGCGCCAGATTAAGGGAGGTCTAATTGAGGGACAATTTGTTAACACCAATCAGCCTAAACGCACGTTTTTGGGGTGTGGGAGGAAACCGGCAGAAAACCCACGCAAACACGGGGAGAATGTACAAACTCCCACAGACACCGACCCAAGCCGGAGATCCGACCCGGGTCCATGTGTCTGCACAGCAAACAGTGATAGTCACTGAGCTACCGTGTTGCCCGTCAGTTGGTCCAGTTTAAGCATACACTAACGACGTGAAGCACTAGGCAAATCTCGATGCGGATATGAGAAAGTCCTGTCTGGAAAAAGTTGGGAAAATCCCAGCATAATCACAAGGATATCAAACAGGAAAAGAATAGGGTCCATTTGGCGCGAAGGCGACAAACTGTGGGTGGGCCACGTGCTAAATGAATACATCACATCCTTATTCACCCAAGGGAATGAGGACTATGATCCAGAATTCAGGGAGAGGGACTGTGTGGTTCTTGAGCAAATTGACATCGGGTAAGATGAGCTACTGGGGGTGTTGGCCGCCTGAAAAATGAATAATACTCCAAGTCCAACTGAATTGCGCCCTCACCAGCATTGGGAGGCAAGAGGGGAGATTGCAGGGGCACTGGCTCATATTTTTCAATTCCTTTCTGGCCACCGGAGGTCCCAGAAGAACAACAAATGTAGTTCGGTTATTTTGGAAGAGTTGTAGAGATGAACCAGGGAACTGCAGACAAGTGAGTCTCACATCAGTGGTAGGGAAACAATGAAAGAAACATCTGAAGGAGAAAAATCTATCGACACTTGGAGAGACAAAGCCTGTGCAGTGATAGTGAGCATGGCTTCGTCAGAGGGAGGTCAGGCCTAACAAATCTGACTGAATTTTGTGAGGCTGACCAGGTGTGCAGACGAAGGTAGTGCAGCCCATGTAGTTCATATGCATTTCAGCAAAGCCTTTGACATGGTTCCAAATGGGAGACATGCAAATATTCAGGGTAATTTGATAAAGTGCATTCAGAATTGGATCAGTTGCTGGAGACAGCGTGTGACGACAGGAGGATGCTTTAGTGACTGGAAGCCAGTGTCTCCTGGTGTACCACAGGGTTCTGTCTACCCACCCCCCAAAACCACCCCCACCATATTTCGTCATTGATCTCAATGTCACTGGTGTCTATGTGGCGGGTAGGGTTAGTTTGCAGAAGTCCAAAGATGTGTAGGTTCGGTGGATGGGCCATGCTCATTTGCGCTTACCGCGATGGGCATTAGCTCTGTAAATGTGTGGCGCTACAGGGATAGAGCCTGGATGGCATTGGTCTCAATGCAGGTTCGATGCCCCCATTGGCCTTCTGCACTGATCATAGATCATAGAACCCTACAGCGCAGAAGGAGGCCCTTCAGCCCATCGAGTCTGCACCGACCACAAACCCACCCAGGCCCTTCCCCCATATCTTTACATATTTTACCCATTAATCCCTCTCACTTTAGCATCTTAAGTCATTAAGGGGCAATTTTAGCATAGCCAATCAACCTGACCCGCATGTCTTTGGACTGTGGGCGGAACCCGGAGCATCCGGAGGAAACCCGCGCAGACACGAGGAGAATGCGCAAACTCCACACAGACAGTGACCCGAGCCGGGGAATCGAACCCAGGTCCCTGGAGCGGTGAAGCAGCAGTGCTAACCACTGTGCCACCGTGCAGCCCACGGCAAAGTCTCCATGATTTATCTCTTCAGTGATATTGAATCTTTGCCAACATTTGGATATAACTTACCCGTTTGTCTCTCTTTCCGCTGCCCTCCACGCAGTCTTTCTCTCAAGCTAAAACTGGATAAGAAAATAAACACAATTAAACAGGTGTTATATCCTGCAAATCCTGGCCCAGAAATATTTGAGATAAAGGATACTCATTGTTAAAATATGGAAAATTTCAAAATGTACCATTGGAATAAGTAATGGTTTTGAACTGTGTTTAACAGGATATTATATACAGAGAGATGAACTTTGAACATGGCCCAGTTACTCACCTTTCATTCCCGGCTCCCTCCGCTCGCTCTCCTGAAACAAAACACTGTGATCAGTAATTTAAACCTTCTAGGGGAGTCACATTGGATGAACAGTAATGATATTCCTACTGAACATTATTCCTCACCTGATCTCCCTCTCTTCCAAATGCAAATAGAGAGGAGGACTAAAAGGATAATCGGGATCACCAGGATAATTATGACAATCGAAAGTTTCAGATTGCACCATCCTATAGAGAGAAAACTATTAGAAATTGCAGCTGGGACAAATGAATCTTTCGGCGTTGCTGGGACGGGAAGCTGAACGCAGACACTCTAACCATTGCCTCTCGACATTGTGTTATATCCATAACTGATTGACCATTGACATTTTTTTCAGATTATCATTGATCAAAACTCAACTGGAATCCACACTTAAATAGAATGGCTGCAAAAGCAGGCCAGAGGCTGGGAATCCTGTGGAGAATAACTCACCTCCTGACTCCCCAAAGCCTGTTCACCATCTATAAAGCACAAGTCAGAAGTGTGATGGATTACTCCCCCACCCCGCCCCCCCCGCCCCCCCACCAACTTGCCAGGTTGGGTGTAACTTCAACAACGCGTAAGAAGCTTGACATCATCAAGGACCAGGCAGCCCGCTCGATTGGCAACACATACACTCCTTCCACCAGCCCTACGCTCAGAATCAGCAGTGTGTGTGCACTCACTGTAGCAACTCATCAAAGATCCTTAGACAGCACCTTCCAAACCTACGAACACTTCCGTCTAGAAGGACATGGGCAGCAGATACATGGAAACACCACCACCTGCATTTTCTTCTCCAAACCACTCAATATCCTGACTTGGAAACATATCGGCATTCTGTCGCAGTTGTTGGGTCAAAATCCAAGAATTCCATCCCTAATGTCATTGTGGGTCACCCCACAGCACGTAGGCTGAACCACATCTTTGAAATAGCTATTGAAATCGTGCCACTCTATGTAACTTTCCCTCACATGTTTGTACATTTCTCACTATCGGCTCCACGTGCAATTCCAGTTGTGAGATCTATTGTTGTAGATGTTTCCGTTGGCCATTCAAATGCTCTCTTAATCACAAGATCAAACATTAATCATAATCGAAAAATGCAATTTACGCATTGCTTTTGATCTTGATTTTAATGCGATTGGATTCCAGGTATTAGGAATTTATTATGAAACAGTTGCCAAACGGAAACTAGAGATTCTGGAGTTAGATTATGGAAAATTGAACGAATGCCTCAGGCGGAAAAGAAAACACAGGTTCAGAAAATACTTTCAGTGCTTTTGTTTCTTGATTGCAAAGCACATCCAGCGTCGGACTGACCTCAACTGACTTTGAAAATCCAATGTCTAAAAAGGGCGGTGGACGGAGATTCAATAAAAAAAAAACACTTTCTTCCGGGAAAACAGACTCTGCCTTTTGAAGGGGAGAAGTGACCGGATTCCGGGCGGCACAGTGCTTACCCCTGCTGCCTCACGTTGCCAGAGAACCTGGTTTGATTCCCGCCTTGGATCACTGTCTGTGCAGAGTCGGCGCGTTCTCCCAGATCGGTGCTCGCCTCCTCCCGGCGTTCCAGTTTCCTCCAATTCTCGGAAGCCGAGCTGGTTGGTGGAATTGGACATGCTGAATTCTTCTTCAGTGCACTCCAAGAGGCGCAGGAGTGTGGCGAATAGGGGATTTTCAGAGCAATTTCATTGCAGTGTTAATGTAAGTATATTTGTGACACTAGTCAACAATGCAGGTAAAATTGGAGATCTCTCCTGTGTACCTAACAGACGGCAGTTTCTGAATAGTTAGAACATTAACGCAACTGATTACAAGTTGAATTCAAACCACCATTGCGGAGGTTAACAACTCACCTGTCCCAGTTTCTGCTGCATTGGGGAAAGACAAACCCTCCGTCCAATATTTGTGTGGAAACCCCATTTGTACAATACAAGTACCGACACCGCCACTTCTCCAGACTTGCCCCGACACCAGGGCAAGACTTCTGATGCTGTAGGTCCCGTCCTCCTCCATTATCCCGGGATCACTCGATCCCTCAGTGACCAGGCCAGAAATATTCCAGAAAATAGCAATCTGGTTGGAAGAAACTCCACTGACCAAACACATTAAGGGCACATGATCATTCAGATCCGGCTCACCCGGCGGGACTAATACCTGCACAGCCGTCTTGTAGGTGGAACTGTCTGGACAGAAATTGGGACACAATTAACAATTAATTTACACAAAAGAGGTAATGCTGTGCCATACTCAGAGTGAATTTCACTTGCTCTCTTACCTCCAACCAGGAGTGTGGTTCCTTTCCGGATCAGTGCAGATCGAGTATATACACAGTAGTAGGAACCAGAGTCACGCATCTGGACATTGCGAATTTTCAGAATCAACACATTCCCTGGATTGGCTTTTTCAAAACTAAACTTACAGTTGGTCGCATTACAGGATGTAGTGTTTATTAGTATCGGGGCTTCACCCAGCCGCTGTTTGTACCAAACATAGTTGGACACCAAATCCACTTCTTGAGTGTCATGACAGGATAATTCCACCATTTGGCCCACTTCAGCTGTCTTTGTGAAGGGGACCTGAGGCAGAGAGGACTCGGATTCTGTAACTAGAGAGAATATTGTGACATACACACTGAGTACTGAAATATCTGAAGTCGACTCTAAACATCAAAATCGCCTCGAATTGTAACGTATTTTATTAATGCCAGAAGTGCATTAACACTGCAATGAAGTTACGGCGAATATCCTCTATTCTCCACACTGCGGCACCTGTTCGGATACACTGAGGGAGAATTTTTAGCACCTCCAATGCACCAATTAGCGCCACTTTTGGATTGTGGGAGCAAACTGGAGCGATGGGAGGAAACCCACGCAGACGGGGAGAGGACACGCAGAGGTCACACCGACAGTGACCCGAACCAGGGTATCGAACTCGGTTCTCTGGCGCAGTGAGGCAGCAGTGCTGCACAATCTCATTATTCTTTGTAATCATTGTTTGTTATACTTATTTTCTTCGCTTCATGGGTGGAACTGATAAATGAACTTATATGACCAGTTCAAATGCCTTCACCTGAACACTGGCTCACGCTTTTGGCTTAGAAAAAGCTCATTCTGGTTTATAAAACTGATTCCGATTAAAATTCCCACCCGCCTCTTACTCACAGTGAAACTTTAGGATTTGGAAAATGAGTATCAGGGATAGAGATTCTTCGGCCATCTTGATAGACGTTTCCTTGTGTTGTGTCTCACAGGCTCGATTCTATAGACACTGTGGACACAATGACGTGCTCTGCGTCCCATTCAGTTGGGTCTTTACAGATTCAATGGAAACTATGACGACCTCTGCTGTGGAGATGATGTCACCATTGTAGGGCAGTCTCGGGGTGAACACAATATTCGTTTGACAATCCTCACAGTTTGTGCGTCACAGCAGAGCAGCCGACTCTCAAAATCAAACCTCCTCGAATTAAAGTGTATTTTATTAATGACAGAAGTGGGCTTACATTAACACTGCAATGAAGTTTAGGCGAAAATCTCCGAGTGTCCACACTGCGACGCCTGATTGGATACACTGAGGGAGAATTGTTAGCACCTCCAATACACCAACCAACACCTTTTTTGGACTGTGGGAGCAAACTGGAGCGACGGGAGGAAACCGACGCAGACAGGTAGAGGACATTCAGACTCCACTCAGACAGTGACCCGAACCAGGTATCGAACCCGGTTCTCTGGTGCTGTGAGGCAGCAGTGCTATCCAGTGCACAAATTGGTAGAGTGCAATAATTAACTTTTCTCCATTCTAGTTCAGAGTGTGCTGTTGGATAGATGCAGGCGGAAGGATGGGTTAACGTTTTTTTTCCAGTTGAAATATCTACATTTTTTATCATTTGGGGGACATGCGCGTACTGGCTGGCCAGCATTTACTGCCCATGACTTATGGAGGGCATTTCAGATTCATTGAGACTTTAGAACCAAATTACTGTGTCTGTAAAGTCGCATTTAGGCCAGGCCGGGTAAAGATGGCAGATTTCCATCCCAAAAGGACTTGAGTGAACCAGATCGGTTCATTCCTGACAGTGAACAATGGTTTCATGTTCATCAGTAGATCCTTAATTCAAGATTGTTGTGTCGAACTCAATTTTAAATCTGCAACCCCGGCAGGATTCTAACCGTGTCCCCAGAGCATTAACTGTGTTTCTGGATTAATAGTCTAGCGATAATATCAGGAGGCCATCGCCTCCCCATAACCGAAAACTGTTACTGAGTAGTTGCTACTGGTCCGATTTTCAGGTCATCTACTCTGTTACCCCTCAGTCTTGTGTTCTTGAATAAAAAGAGACCCAGTCTGTTTTCCCTTTCCTGTTACTAATGATAGTTCCGTCCTGCTATCCTTCTGAGACAGTGCGCCAGTTCCAGCGTCTGAATTTCCTCTTTGTACGATGGAGGGGTGCAAATAAAGACAGTTAGTTCAAATTTGAAATAAAGTCTTGTGCACAAAAGCCAACTTATGGGTGTTACAGATTTGTGCCCCTGCAGTTGGGTTTTGTATTTTCCCAGTGAATTGCACAAGTAACTTCATCAAAATGGCGGCGCGGGGTCGTTGGGGCGAAGGGCCTGTTTCCCGTGCTGTGTTGTTCTTTGTTCTTTGTTCGTTAAATGGAGTCGGGAAACAAAACGAAGGACCATAGCTGAAAGTTGAGAGGGGAACGTATAAAGGGGTGTGTGGGGGTAATCTGCTTCAGACAGAGCCTGGTACCCATATGGAATGTGCTTTCTGAGGGGGTGTTAGAGACAGGTATAATTACAACATTAAAGAAAACATTTGTCCAGGTACTTGGACGGAGAAGATGGAGAGGGATATGGCCAAGCGGAGGAAAATGGGATTCGTTCAGTTTAGGAAACTTGGTCAACAAGGACGAGTTAGGCCGAAGGATCTGTTCCCATGCTGCACCTCTCTCCCTAATTCTACACAAGCCTGTTCTCTGTTTACTCCAATCCACCCCCGGCAGGTAACACTACTCAACGTGCAGTTTAACGCTGAGTTCCAGTGTTTGACCACTTATGCAGTTCTGCACATGAAGCCCCTCAACTGTAGAAACAGGAAAGGCACTGACAAATTCTGGCAAGAACATCATTTTTCCGTCTCAAACATCAGGTGATGAGGTGATCAGAATCTTGGCCAATCACCTCCGCACCTCAGTTCATGTTGCAGAGCCCCATTTGGGCTGTGGGTTAGAGTATTTTGAGACTCACAGCGATCAGCCGCGGTCACAGGAAATGCGCCTCTTTGCTGCCGGAGCTGGTTCTCAGCTGCTGCCTCTACTGATTCCCTTCTTCATCCTTCAAGATCAAGCAATTCTGCAAAATAGTTCAGGCCCTCAGTGAGGCTCCACACTCTCTACTCATTTCAGAACCCATTTTTATCAGTAACCCTTTCCACCAGGCTCTTCACATTCATATTAATGTAACTCATTAATGTAGGGGACCAGTCCATTCACCAGCAGCTCACTGGGATCGCACTGTGTAATATCTACACAAACGCACTGTAACAATTCAGCAAAGTTGCTATGTGCTGGAAATTGGTGGGAGGAGCAGAGGGGGACATGGGAATTCGCCAATTGCCCTCCCGACTGCACTCCACATTTACTGTATTACTGTGGTTAGCATCGCTGTCTCACAGTTCCAAGGACCCGGGTTCGACTCCCAGCTTAGGTCACTGTCTGTCCGGAGTCTCCCTGTGTCTGCGCCGCTTTCTTCCGGGTGCCGATTATCCAGGATAGGAGAGTCTAAATCTTAAGACCAAAGCTTGAATTCGAGAGGGGAGCGATAAAAAGGGTTTTGAGGAGAAACCTTTTCACACGGAGTGTGGTGTATTTATAGAATGAGCGGCCAGGGGAGGTGGCAGAGGTGGGCACAATTACATTTGAAAGAAACTTGAACAGGTACATGGATGGGAAAGGTTTATAGGAATATGGGCCAAACGCAGGCAAATGGAATCTCTTCCGGTTTGGAAACTTAGTCGGCATGGACGAATTGGTTCTGTTTCCGTGAGGTTTCTCTCTCAAGTTGTATACTAGCCTGTTTTCTGTTTGATCTAATACACCCCAGACTGGACACTCTCATCAACCTGTATTCTAACACGTAGTCCCAGCGTTTGGCCACTGCAGGCCGTTCTGTGCCGAAAGCACTACAACCATTAAAACAGGAAATGCACTGACAACTTCTACTCGAACGTCATTTTCCATCGCGAGCATCAGGTGGTGAAATGGTCGGAATCTTGGTCAGTGATCTCCATCCCTCAGGGCGTTTTGCACAGCACCGAATGGGCTGTGAGTAAGGGTGTTCTGACCCTCACAGCAAACCGCTGCGGTCACAGGGAATGAGCCTCTTTGCTGCCGAGTCCCGCTCTCTGCGGCTGCCTCTACCGACTCAAGCATTTGTCTACACAAACGCACGGTAACAAATCAGGAAGATTGTTATCTATTTGAAATAAGTGGAAGTAGCTGAGGGGATTTGAAAGCACGACAATCTGTATTTGCCCTCCCGGCCACGGCCCCAGGCTGACTGTTGTGCTGTGTTTCCCACTTTTGCCTCACAGTTTCAGGGACCTGGGGTTGTTTCCGGGCTCAGGTGACTGTATGGGTGGAGTTTCCACTGTCTCCCCGTGTCTGTATGGGTTTCCTCTGGGTGGTCCAGTTTCCTTCCACACTCCGATAGACATGCTGGATAGTTGTACTGGCCTTTAGTTGTACTTGTTCCAGTAAGACATCTCACAACACCAGGTTAGAGTCCAACCAGTTTATTTGATAGTAATAACACAAGCTTTCGGAAACGGTGTTCCTTCGTCAGGTGTGTGGAAGGTTCTGATCAGAGAAGGGCATGTAACGACACACACAGCTTACAGAATACTGATTAGAATGCAAGTCTTTCCAGCTAACCTGCTCTTCAAGTCTTAAAGATGCCGACAGTGTGAGTGGAGATAGAATTAGCACAGGTTAAAGAGATGTGTATTGTCTCCAGACGGGACAGTAAGTGAGATTTTACAAACCCAGGCAAGTCAGGGGTTTACAGATCTCCATCTATCAAATAAACTGGTTAGATTCTAACCTGGTGTTGTGAGACTTCTTACTGTGTTTACCCCAGTCCAGCACCGGCATCTCTACATCATGACTATTGTCCCAGAACAGGCACCAGTGTTTGCAGACGAGGGTTTTTTTTCACACAAATGTCATTGCACTGTTAATGTAAGCCTACTTGTGCCATTATTCAATAATGCATAAATCACTCACTCTTGTCTTGAAGCTTTTGTTCCTCGCCATCCTTCGCACAATGGCGCCTGTTTAGGTGCACGGAAGAAAACTTTAGCATGGTCAATGCCCCTAACCAGCATGTTTTTCATACTGTGGGAGGAAAGCGAAGCACCCAGAGGAAATCCAGGTCGAGAAAGGCAGAGCATGAGACTCCACATAGACAGTCACCAAAGGCTGGATTTGAACTTCAGGCCCTGGCTCTGTGAGACAGCAGTGCTAACCCAGTGTGAACGGCATGTTTTGCCTGGATGGTACGTAGGAAGTAATGCTTTTCACTGTGCCCCAACACACGTGACAATGATAAATCAAGTCTGTGTACTTTATGATCGGTATGTTGTGTCTGTGTCGCGCACAAGAAACAATACTTTTCAATGTATCCCGATACATATGCCAATAATAAATCGGATCGTGTCAAATCATACACAGCCCACTAAATTTCTGAATGAATGAATTTTGTTTCTGATAGACAGGGGAATTAAGGGTTATGGGGAGAAAGCGGGAAAGTAGAACTGATCCACTTCAGATCAGCCATGATCCTATTGAATGGCGGGGCAGGATCGAAGGGCTAGATGGCCTCATTCTGCTCCTATTTCTTATGTTCTTATGTCTAGTAGAGTTAAGGTAACCCATCCTACACCCTCCAGGAAGACTAATTATCAGTCTTAGCAGATTTCTGTAGAACCAGTTTGCAACATCTGTTCGGTATGATTTTACGGCCAAATAAGGTATTTTGAATTTGAGAATGATTGTATGGGTTAGGAAGATAGAGGTTATAGTTATATTGGAATTTATTTATCCATTAATGATCAGGCCAAGGACTTCCAGTTCAGAGTTTTATTGTTTATGAAATGAAAGGTGGTTTGGAAATATATTCCATTATGTCAGTGAACAGAAAACATTTCACATGTGACTGACATGCTCATTTGAGGAGCCGATTGTGTTTCCAAACGATAACATTCAAGAGTGAAATGTTTCCACACACAGCCAATGTAACTTGTAAGGAGTCGTGACAATGTGGTTTCAATCATGTTATTTAGTGGGGTTTTCAAGAAGCTCCTAGCATTGTGTTGGCCCTGCTTTTCTCACAGAGACCGGCATCCTCTAATTGTAACTGAAGCAATATAATTGCCATCTGGTTCATTTTTAATCTGGAATAATGCAGAATCTTCAAGTGATATGATCCTTTTGGAACTAATGGGTGGAGCATTATCAACAAGTCAGCTGATGCCTGGGGACTTGTTTTCTTTCACAGGAAAATCCAAGGGTTTACATAGAATATAGAACACAGAACACTAGAGCACAAACAGGCCCTTCGGCCCACATGTTGCGCTGATCACATCTATACCTACCAAGCCGGAGAACTATCTGTAACTCCCAATGCCACTGGATCCCACATACTCATCCGGAAGTCTTTTAAAAGTTCCCAGCGAGTTCGCCTCTTCCACCACCGATCACAGCCGATTCCATTCACTCACCACCCTCTGAGTGAAAAACTTACCCCTAACATCTCCTCTGTACTTGCTTCCCAGCACTTTAAACCTGTTTATTTTGTTGTTCAGCCGGAGCCTGAGGTGGGGAACAGCTACAGTGCATTTGCCCTTGCTCTGGAGTTGGAAACAATGCTGTGTGTGAGTTACTGTTAGAAGCTGATGGAGGCTGCCATGTCCCAGTCCATTTCTCTCTCCAGAGGCTTTTTGGAAATTTCCGGGACTCGGAAGCCTCAGCGATTTAATCCAAAAGGATCAATTCAGGACAGGTGTTAAAAAGCTGAAAATTCAGCATCATTGGAATGTGCTTATCCTTCGTGCTAAGCTTAGGTAAGCGCGCATGTTTGGGGTATGTTCTTTGGATTGGAACTTCAGAGGCAGCTGGCTGGTAAAGTTTATTTTACGTCATGTTCGAATCATGTAATTGGGAAATGTTATGCTCATTCTTTTGATTTAAATAGAACTGTATTCATAAATAAACTTTGTTTGATAAAAACTTCCATGTTGGTTATTTGAATCATACCCAGAATGAAGCACCTTCTGCTCAACTGTGCCAAATTCAAATGTAAGAACATAGGATTTAGTTTACAGAATTGTCATCACTGTTCGCCACATGTTCTCCCACTGAAATTTTGATGACCTGACCGGGCTCATTCCCCATTTCTCGGTCCAGTAGAGCTCCCTCTCTAGTAGGACTATCAAAATATTGTTCCAATGAACCTTCTTCGACACATTCTACAAATTCCTCCCCGTCCAGACCCCAGCCCCAAGGGATTTCCAGGCTATATGAGGGAAATTAAAGTCCCGCACTACAACCACCTTTTTTTTCGACACCTATCCAGAATCTTCTTACAGATCCGTTCCACAAGTTTCCATTGGCTGTTGGGAGGCCTGTGATATAACCCCAACAAAGTGACTGCACCCTTCCTGATTCTGAGCTCGACCCAAAGTGTTTTGTTACATTATCCTTCCAAACTGTCCACCCTCTGCACCGCTGCAATCTGCTCCTTAACTAGTATTGCTATTCCACCACCTCTCTATCTCCTCCACTATCTCGCTTAAAACGCTTATACCCCGGAATATTCAGCTACCAGTCCTGTCCTTCTTTTAACCAAGTCTCTGTCACTGCAACCACATCCAGGTTCCCCTCCTGTGTTAAAGCGTTAAGTTCATCTGCCTTGCCTATTCGCTCCTTGCATTTAAGCAGATGCACTCCAGACCTCCAGGCCCACTGAGTTCATCCTCCCCGAGATTGCTCTTCCTGTAAGGTAGACTTGTCTTGGCCTCATGCCCGTTTCCCCGGTCTCTGCACTTGCTGACATGTTCTGATTTCCAACCCCGGAGAATTCTTTACAGCTTTGGTGTACTTATCTGAGGAACGATGTCCTTCCTGCAGAGGGAGTAAAACGAAGGTTAACCAGGCTGATTCCTGGGATGTCAGATCTGTCGTACGAGGCGAGATTAAGTCAGATAGGGTTATATTCAATGGAGATGAGAAGAGTGAGAGGGAACATCGTAGAAACGTACAAAATTCTACCAGCGTTAGAGGGGACAGATTCTGAAAGAATGTTCCCGATGGTGGGGGAATACAGAGCAGGAGACAACGTTTGAGGATAAAGATTAAAAGCTATTGGACTGAGTTGTGGAGAAACATCTTTACCCAAAGAGTGGTGTATGTCTGGAATTCACTAGCACAGAAAGCAGTTTGGTGACTTCAAGAAGAAACTAGATATAGCTTTAGGGGCAAAATGGATCAAGCAATGTAGGGGAAAGGGGGATCAGAATATTGAATTTCATGATAAGCTGAGATCATGATGAATGGCCCACGCCTGCTTCTAGTTTCTATGTTTCTAAGTTCCTTTGTTTCGAGATAGTTACAATGAGCGGGAAATAATTATTTGCCTGATTGGACACTCGCTCGAAAGTCTTCCCTCTTCTGGGAGAAAATAATCTCCACTGTCAAAGCAGCTCCATGAGGTTTCAGTTCTGTGATCCATAACAGAAGATGATGCGAGCTGCTGAGGACTCCATGTGGAAACTCATACACAGGATCACCTGCGTGCATAAAACCCCAACGCAGCAAGTAATAGGCCTGGCAAAGCCTTTCCAATGCCATCGGTTCAGCCCAGAAACTCTGCAGTCCCGCCGCATCCAGCTCTGAATGGTGGCGGACAATTAAACAACTCAGTGCAAGAGGAGGCCCCCAAAACATCCCAATCCTCAGTGGTGTAGTTCACGGCAAACGTTAAGGCTAAAACATTCGCAACAACGTGCAGGCAAAACACAGACAGTCACCCAGACAGGGAATTCAATATGCGTCCCTTTGGCTGGGAGGGGACAGCGGTGCTAACCACTGTGCCACCGTGCATGAGAGCCCGTGAATGAGACAGAGAAAATAAAAGAAAAGTAATTTGGTAAGTGTGTCTGTATTTATGAGAGAGATAATTCCTTAATGTATGGAAGACGGACTGTGTGTGAGAGAAAATTAATTATGTACCGTTGTATATATATACATGTATATATGTATATATATATATATATATGCATATATATGCTCAGGTGGTAATGTTTATTGTCTGCTTATGTGCCTCAAAGAGGGAAAGGGAAAAAGTGATTGATAGAGTTCGAATAAACTAGAATGAACTGATTGGTAGAACACAGACGTTTGTGATGCGCTGCCTGGGAAAATTATAGATATTTCATAAAATGTGATCTGATTTCTGATTTGACGTCATTAATAACGTGGCGAGTCACATGCACTTCAAATGAAAAAAGAATATGAGTGATTCAACAATTTCAGTTAATTCGCAATTTTATATTTTCCTATCTTTTGAACATTTATTTTGCACACTCTAAGCAATGAGTCCATTTGAAAATTACTCCCTGGGTCATGTAGTAGAACGGTAGGGTGGCACAGTGGTTAGCCTTGCTGCCTCACAGATCCAAGGACCTGGATTCGGAACCTGGCTTGGAACGCTGACTGAGTGCAGGTTGCACAATCTCTCCGTGTCTGCGCATGTGTCCTCTCGGTGCTCCAAGTTCTCCCCATAGGCTAAAGATAAGCAGGTTCAGTCGATTGGCCTTGGTAAAATTAATTTAGTGTGTTGAGATGTGTAGGGAAGTTAGTGGGGTAAGTACAAGCAGTTACAGACTAAGCCCTGGATAAGATGCTTTGTCGGAGAATCGGTGCCCACTCGATGGGACCAATTGGCCTCTTCATCCTCTGCAGGATTGTATGTCTGCATGTAGCAGCTTGGCACATCCGCAATAGTGTTAATATTCTGAGGAAATCACATAGATGTGGACCAATAAAGTTCAGAATAACTCCAAACTGCACCCCTGACGGATGTTTGGAAGCATTTCCCTTAAGTATATTTGTTCAGGAAGACAGAACAACTTCACAAAGAAGATGAAGGTCATAAAGGACTTGGCAAAAAAAAAATTGTGTGCTATCCTGCGCAAAATTCATTACTGGTCCCAGCCCTATTTTGGAAATCAGCCAGACATTTTCACAGTTGGATAGTCAGTAACGGCATGTGTTTCCACAATGTTCAGCATCTGGCAAAGGGCTGTATCAGGGGAAGAATCAGGGGAAGAATCCTCGTTCAGAAGAATTTCCCCGCCCTTTCCATTCTGAGGATGCCGACTTTTCAATTAAATAAATGATTTGTCGGCATGAATGAAGAACTGACACCCTTCCCAGCATGAAGACGTGGCCAGAGTTTGACAAAGAAAGCGAAAAGGGGAAAAGAAAAGGGAGCAGGCAATATTTCACTTTGAGAGAACCGGATAATAGGGAAATGCGTAGGTAGAGTTCGAGCGGCACCCTGTGGTCAGGACGAGAAATTGCATCAACCACTGCGACTTTAACACACGAAACCATGTTAAATAAATACTTCGCCACTCAACATTCTTGGCATAATCTTAGTGACTTGTGGTGTGTTTTCAATATGGATTCCTTGCTCCGCGATCTCAAGAAATACTCCAAACATCGCAATAAATCCCAACAATGTAATGGCTTTCCAAACTGCTTGGGTGACTTCTGGTAAACGTATGTACTGCTCAAGAGCAATCAAGCAATCTGATTCATAAAATCATAGAATCCCAACTATGCATTTGGCCCACTGAACCTGCACCAGCAACAATCCCCTCCAGACCCATTTCCCGCAATCCTAGGTATTTACCCGTCTAATCTCCCTGACTCTAAGGGGCAATTCCACAGGGCAAATCAATCTTACCTGTCCATCTTTGGCCACTAAGGGACAAATAAGAATGGCCAATCCACCTCACCAGCACATTTTTGGTGTGTAAGAGGAAAGAGAAGAACTGGTGAAAACCCACACAGACATGGGGAGAAGGTGCAAACTCCACACACATGGTCACCCAAAGATGTATTTAAACCAGAGTCCCTGGGGCGGTGAGGCAGCAGTGCTGACCACTGTGCCACCGTGCCGCTCATACTGGAATGTCAGAATGCCCCAATCCTTCAAGCTTTAAAAATTCCCTGATTCTCGGACCTTTCTACATGCGTGGTAAGTTTTGCAACTTTTCAATATAGTACACCACCTGCCACTTAATTAGTCTATTAATTAGGGTTAGAGTTAGAACGGAAAGTGAAAGCAGATTTCCTCAAGCCTGCAACAACAGATGTGGGGAGTTCATTAGGATCATTCCTAATATGAGCAAATATTTCACCAAAATGAACTGAGTAGAGAGTGCAACGATAGTTTCATTAAAGTAGAGTCTTGCCTGATGAATATAATTGAAAATTCTTCGGAGTTTACGAACAGTGAGTTAGTAATTTATCTGTGAATGCAAAGTACATGACTTCCACAAGATGGTCACCAGCCGATTATTGTCAAACTCCACACTGCAGGGAATTAGAACTATAATATTGTGGTTGCCATTTGATTGAGAGGTTGGGAACAAAGAGTGAAGGCAAAATGATTGCCAGTTTGTGGGGAGTGCCCTTCACCACTGAAGATTTGAGACATGGTTGCTCTTTCACCATATTTAATAATGGTTCAGTTGAATGATTTGAGAGTTGGATATTTGTGCAATCAGTTCAGAGGTGACGTGAACACATGGAGGACGGTAAGTTCCAAACGGACTCGAAGAAGTGGTGAGCAAGGTGGAGTGTGGGTGCGCTTGGCAGACGGACTTTGCAAACCCTCCTGTTCCCATGATTGTGGAGTAGTTTGTGAAAGTTCCAGTATGGAATTATCATCTGTCAACTGGTCATAGAAACACATCCAACAAAAACCCAACATGGATTCAATGGGCGAATAGCCTCTTTCTAAGCCGAATCATTCTATGATGTTATGCAACGCGTTGAAGGTTTGGGGTAATCTAAAATATTGATGGGCCGAAGGCCCCCTTCCTTAGGGAATCTAGAATTCTCTATGATTTGTGATTCTTTCAGTGTGACCTGCCAGTAGCAGGATTTCCCAAAAATCCCACAGCCCCTTGGAAACAATATGAAGCCAAAGGGATTCCCTTCAAATAACTGAAATTTCCCCATGCATTCGCCCGAGGGAGGCTCCAGTTTTCACTGCAAATGATTGGACATTGTGTTTGGGATATTCCACTGGAACCGTGTTCATGAAATTTTGAGTGATGCCAGAGAATTTCCTGAGTTGCATTGAAAATATTCTGATGGTTGTATCGCTCAAATTGTTCGCAGGAACTATATTTCTTTGCAAATGTTGATGCGTGAATATGAACTGATTATTCTATTTGTACAAAGCTCATCCGCCTTGAACTTGATCAACAATAAACTGATAATGATATGTCCTCTTTGTGATACTGCGATTTCTGTTGAGCTGGCAATATTAGACATTTTCATATCTGTGATCCCGGATGTCTGAAAACACGGATGAAAGAAAACACCACGCAGAAATGTTTATTTGTGTCAGAACATGGACGGACTCAATTTGACAGCTAGAACAATCAGAACAAGCATTGAATTGACAACCTTTTGTCCTCCAGGAGAGACAAGGCTAAAAGTGGGAGGGGAGAGAGAATGTAAACGTTAAAGATACGAAAAATAAGTCAGCGCCGACGCAGACAGTTTATTTCTATTCGTGCGGAGTCAACAGAAGGAACTACCAGGGGTATAATACAGTCACTAATCAAGATGACAAATGCATTCACAGGTTTTAAATCGGTCCAACGAGGGGCATACACGCGATGGGTCGTACGAGGGCTCCTCTTGGATGTCCGAGAAGAGCCGAGTGCTTCATGTCGTTAGTGTGTGCTTATACTGGACCAGATACTGGGCAAGACGACAGCTTAGTGACTATCGCTGATTGCTGTGCAGACACATGGATTTGGGCCGGTGTCTGTGGGAGTTTGCGCATTCTCCCCTTGTTTGCGTGGGTTTTCTCCGGGTACTCCGGTTTCCTCCCACACCCCAAAGATGTGCTGTTAGGCTGGTTGGAGGTAATAAATTGTCCCTAAATTCGTTTCCCTCAATGTGGAATGCCAAAGCATAGATAAGGGTCATGGGTGGAGGGGGAACTGGTAATGTCAAAATGGCGGCGCGGGCTCGTTGGGCCGAAGGGCCTGTTTCCCGGGCTGTTTTTGTCCTTTTGTTCTTTTGCTTTGTTCTACTAAAAGTCTTTCATAGGAGGGTAGGGATTGTATGGAACTCGTTCCCACACTGAGACGACCAGCAGAGATACACTTGTTTGGAAAACTGGATGGGCTCAGGAAGGAGAAAGGAAAAAAAAATTGCGAGGTTGATAACGTGTGTGTGTGTGTCGGGGGGGCGGGGGGGGGGGGGGGCGGTGTGGGGGCAGTTATACAGATGTGGGAGGAAGTTCCTGTGAAACATAGCTTTCAGCCCGGAGTAAATGGCCCACAGCCCGCTCATCACGAACTGAATTATGACGCAAAACTGGGACAAAGACATAATGAGAAATATATTGGGTGAAATTGTCACAAAGTTATTTGCAACATTTCGAATGTTTCTTCATTGGCTACGTGTTTTCTTCACTCAAAATATAGTCGGGTGTTTGGAATTCATTCAATGCAACATTCTGCTTCCTCCTGTGCCCATTCGAATTCCAGAAATGGCAAGTTGCTGTTCTTGTTGAATACTTCTTCCTGTTCAATTCAGCAAGTTTGCCTTTTCAACACAGTTTGGATGATTCTTAATGCGTATTTGGCACGCGCTAGTAAATGTTTACTGTTGCAGACTGAGGCTCTTATGAAGAGGAAACGTTGAGCCACAATTCGCATCGCTCTGAAGTTTATAGTCCGCCATTTTTACCAGCAGCACGTTGTCTCCGCATTTTCACCACGCCTTCCAGTCCTCTGAGTTACCGCAGCCCACGAATATTGTATCATCCTCAGTGTTGTTGTATCTCGTTGCATCAGTCCTCCTTTGGAAGAGCGGATTTGCAGGGTTAGAACCACTGAGAGAGTAAGCCGCGGAGAAAATTAAGCCAATACCTACTTTCTATAATCGGAATTTCGCGGTGAAAGAATGAATGATTTGCAGCTGAACAGAAGCGATCATGGGAAACAATCATCAATATATCCGGTGGGAAGATCTGCTCCTCCGGGCTGTGGATGAGTCCATGGCCACTGTTCAAATTTGCATACGGTTAAAATCTCAGATTGTTTTGTTTCTGTTCACATGCAACCATCATCAATTGTGGAAAGGCCAGACACATGCAGGGCTGCAAGACGGAAGCACTTCATGTCTTAAATGGAGGCCGTGAGGAGAGAGTCGAGGTGTCCAGTCTATGTACAGGGAATCATCAATGTCCACTGTGTGTAAGGAACTATACAGTTGCCCCACGCCAGACGAACATGGTCACCAAGAGGCATTCACTTGGGTGACAAGTGTTAGTCATTATTTGAAGATGGGCAATTGCAAATAGGAGCACGACAGGTGGATACATTTGAATTAAATTAATTAACGAATTTGATTAAAATCGAATTTAATCTATGGTGGACATGATGTTATCGGACAACACATTTTGTGAAATTGGGTACACAATATGGAAGCAGACTAAAGTTGCACTCAGAGTCCCGTCCCCACTAAAGATCACAAGGGAACATACACAGACTCGCAGGCAAGGACATGATTTAGAATGCAATTGAGGCCTACCACACAAAGGGAACCGGACAGGATGGCACCTACAGGAACTAAATTAAAAGTACAGCACTTCTGATCTAACCAAGCAATCCTCGATGGAGAAATCTGAGGATTAGCATCACTAAGGGAGCATCCGTGGCCCCATAAACTTCCTGAGAATAGTCAAACACCCATTGTTCAAACCCCGGAGATTCTAGGCCATTAATAAACCCATCAGACAGAAACGATTAACACACACTTAAAAACATCGTTACAACACTTGAAGTCATCGAAGCAGGATGGTCAGAGTCGAATACTGTAAACAAAACATTAGTATTCGAATTGTACAATGTATCAAGTTCAGTTATAACGGTAGCCCATTGCGGCGGGTCTTTAGAGTGGTTTCGGGACAGTTCTGTTTGTATGTCCTGACTGCACCTCCGTCGACGTTAAAATAAAGTTGCACCAATATTGACCCTGACTCTGAGTCTGTTGTGGTCGTGTTCGCCCACTCGCGCTAACAATGAGAATGCGATCGATCACGTGTTTTTTTCTTTTCGGCAGATACTCGCCCGTCTATATCTGGTATTGCCGATCTCAGACACCAGAGCAATGCCAGCAAATCGCTCGTTTCAAGGGTGGCCAACAAAATCCGGAATTACATTCAGTGCAAGGGCGGAGAAAATGGAAGGTTGTTATATCTGACCTGCAAACCCGAGTCAGGAAAACACTTCTGCATTTCAGTTCCAGCCGAAGAGACAATGTCAGAATGGTAGAGTGTGGTCACACACATTGGAGAGGAGAGGCCTATTCAGTACCTCGAGAATATTCTGTCTTACAGTCACATTGTGGCTGATCTCTATTTTCACTGCAGCTCCCTGTTCAGGAACTTGTATTCACCGAAACCTCCCCACCCCCACCCCCCCTCACCCCCGCCCCCGCAACACTAAACAGCTTGCAAATTCTCAAATCCCATGCACAAAAGGCTTGAACAAAAGGAGTTCCAGTTTTTGAGAGACAAAAAACCGTGTTACCTTTCCTTTACTATCTTGATAAGAACCGAAAACATATTTATCTGTCTCAAGTAGGCTTGCATTCACGCTGCATTGCAATTGCTGCGAAAATCTCCGAGTCCCCATACCTGAGCGCACATGCGGTTACACTGACGGAGAATTTTACACGGCCAATCACCTCATCTGCACATCTTTCGGCTGTTGGAGGGAACCGGAGAACCCGGAGGAAACACACACAGAGACAAAGAGAACGTGCAAGCTCCACAGAGGCAGTGACCCAAGTGGGCAATCACACCTGGATTCTTGACGCTGTGAGGCAGCAGTGCTAAATCTTGACCCAGAATTCAAGCGAACTAAAATCACCAGGAATATATTATTGGGATATAACACCTGGCTGCTGAATGACTAACGCTTCAGTCAATCGGATCAAATGTTTCCTTTCCTCGTTTCACATGGCGATTGTGCCAAGCTTGCAATATGAATTTGCCCACAGGTGGCGCTGTAACTCTTCAGCGCAAATGTCTCCGCCTTGTTGTCCAACGAGGGGCATACACGCGATGGGTCGGAAAAGGGCTGCTCTTGGATGTTCGAGAATAGCCTAGTACTTCATGTCGTTAGTGTACGCTTAAACTGGACTAGAAGCTGAGCAACACGACAGCTCAGTGACTATCACTGTTTGCAGTGCAGACACATGGATTTGGGCCAGTGTCTGTGGGAGTTTGCGCATTCTCCCCGTGCTTGCGTGGGATTTCTCCGGGTGCTCCGGTTTCCTCCCACACCCCAAAGATGTGCTATTAGGCTGATTGGAGGTAATAAATTGCCTCTAAATTAGTTTTCCCTCAATGGGGACTGCCATAAGTACAGATAAGGGTCATGGGTGGAGGGGGGACTGGTAATGTTAAAATGGCGGCGCGGGCTCGTTGGTCCGAAGGGCCTGTTTCCCGGGCTGTTTTTGTTCTTTGTTCAATCCCTGTGGGAATATTATCATGTATTTTTCGTTCATAGGTGATCACCATAAATAATTTCAAAATGATATTCGAAGCACAGAGTGATACTTAAAGGGGGAGTGAGGGATTCACATCAAACTGATTTTGTGTTTTCAACATCACAGTTCCCTAGAAATAGCTGAACCTTCTGTCGTTCTTGTGTGGGAAACTGCTTCAGATAATCGAACCCAAATATTTGAAAGTGAAAATGCAATTTATCAGGACATTGCGAAGCTTTATTGCTCCTGAAGTGGTTTAAAGTCACTCAATAACACCTCAATCCACCAAGCTCTCTGATATGGAACTGGTGAATTGAAAAGGGAATTAAAAAAAACATGTTCGGTGCTGGCCGACAGAACAGATGTTATTGTCGGGACAAGAATCAAAGAATTACAGGGAATTGAGCCTAACTCTTTTGTTAAGGAAACGGGAGGGAAAAATATATGAGGGACGGAACTAATTTCCATTTGGGGAGGCAAGGATTAATATCGGATTCTCAGCGTGTTTTTTTTTCTCAAAGGGAAATCATGCCGCACGATTTCTACTGTTTTAATTCGAGGAGGTGACCAGGGAAGTAGTTGCGGGCAGTTAACTTGATGTACTCTACATGGACTTAAATAAGGATTTTGAGCAGGCCCAAATGGGAGGCTGATGAAGAAGATAGGAGCTCATGGGACCCAGTCAATGTTTCAATTGGCTAAGTCATAGGGTAAGATCTTTGCCTGGATAGAAGACTGGCTGACTGGCAGAAGGCAGAGAGTGATAAGGAAGGGGGCTTTTTCGGGGTGGCAGCCGGTGACTAATGGTGTGCCTCAGGGATCGGTGCGAGCACCACAAATGCTCACAATATACATTAATGATTTAGAAGAAGGAACTGAAGGCACTGTTGCTAAGTTTGCAGACGTTACAAAGATATATCGAGGGGCAGGTAGTATTGAGGAAGCGGGATGGTGGGGGAGAGCTGCAGAATGACGTGGATGGGTTAGGAGAGTGGCCAAAGAAGCGGTGATTGGAATACAATGTGGCAAAATGTTCCGGTTTACACTTTGGAAGGAGGAATGGAGGCAGAGACTATTTTCTAAATGAGGAAATGCTTCAGAAATCAGAAAAAAAACAATGGGCCTTGAGAGTCCTTGTTCAAGATTTTCTTCGGGTTAACGTGCAGGTTCAGTTAGTAGTCAGGAAGGCAAATAAATTGTTAGTATTGATGTGGAATGGGATAGAATACAAGATCAGGGATGCACTTCTGAGGCTGTATATGGCTCTGGTCAGACCACATTTGGAGTATTATGAGCAGTGTTGGCCCCATATTTAAGGGAGGATGTGCTGGTCTTGTAAAGGCTCCAGAGGAAATTGACACGAATTACCCCTGGAATAAAGAGCTTGTCGGTTGAAGGAATGTTGGGAACTCTCGGCGTGAACTCAATGGAGTTCAGAACGATGAGAGGAGATCTTCTTGAAACTTAGAGGATATTGGGAGGCCGGGGTAGAGTTGATGTGGAGAGGATGTTTCCACTCGGAGGAAAGCTAGAACCAGAGGGCTAAAGGGACCTCAGGCTAAAGGCCCAATACTTTAGATCAGAGATGATGAGTAATTTCTTCAGCCGGAGACTGGAGAATCTGCGGAACTATTTGCCGCAGAAGGATGTGGAGATCAGGTCGTTGAGTTCCTTTAAGACAGAAATAGATTGGTTCTTGATGAATAAGGGGATCAGGAGTTATGGGGAAAAGGCAGGAGAATGGGGATGAAACAAGGTTGAATGGCGGAGCAGCCTCGATGGGCCGAGTGGCCTAATGCTGCTCCCATGCCGTATGGACTTATAGCTTTCCCCCCTTCGCAATGGGCTCAATAACCAAGGGGCTTGAATCTATTTGAACTCCAGACATCAACACAAACTACTGACTCTCCAGAGGGAGCACAAAGCTTCACTGCCAAAAACCAATCTATGGAAATCTCACCTGGAAGGCAAACACAGCTTCCCTCGTGAAAACAACACGAAACAACACTCAGTATTGCAGGCAAAATCTCAGTGTGTTGTGTTTTTGCAGTACGCTTTTGTTCCATCAACCACCGTAATAAATCCCAAAAAATAAATGAAATTGCTTCCCAAATTGTTTGGGATACCTCCTGGTAAATGGTCAAATTTCCTTGCACATATTCATATATCAAAGTTGCATAAGACGCAAATCACAGAAGGGGGTCGTTCGGCCCATCAGCTCAGTACTGTAGTGAGTATTCCATACATGTCTCATCATAATGCCTCTTCCTATCACCCCATTAACGCATCCTTTTTTTCTCCCTGGTGCCTCCCCTCTGTTTTTACATTAAATTCATTTGTGACCTGCGCAAAGATATTTTGGCCTTGGAGGGAGTGCAGAGGAGGTTTACTAGGCTGATACCGGAGTTGAGGGGGTTGAGCTATGAGGAGAGGCTGAATAAACTAGGCTTGTACTCGTTGGAGTTTAGAAGAATGAGGGGAGATCTCATTGAGACGTATAAGATGATGAATGGGATGGATAGGATAGAGGTGGAGAGACTCTTCCCGCTCAAAAATGACAGTAGGACCAGGGGACACAGCCTCAAGATAAAGTGGGGGGGGGGCGCGGTTTAGAACGGAGTTGAGGAGGAACTTCTTCACTCAAAGGGTGGTGAATCTCTGGAATTCTCTGCACGTTGAAGTGGTGGAGGCTGCCTCGCTAAATATTTTTAAGACGCGGGTTGATGGGTTTTTGATAAGAGAGGGGATTAAGGGTTATGGGGAGAGGGCGGGAAAGTGGAACTGACCCACGACAGATCAGCCATGATCTTATTGAATGGCGGGGCAGGCTCGAAGGGCTGGATGGCCTACTCCTGCTCCTATTTCTTATGTTCTTAAGTTTATCTCAGCCATTCCCTATTCTAGTGTGTTCCAAATTCTTCCACCTTCTTCCGTCGGTAAAATGATAGAAAATTCTGAAACCACCTACCGGCAGTCTCTAAAACAACATCTCCCCTGCTTGCCTGCCAACTGTGTTTTGGATGGACCTGCCATATATTAAGCTGATCTCTCTGTGCACCCGAGCCATAACTGGAGATCTATATTCTGCACCCTTTCATTTCCTTCTCCTCTATGTACTCTATGAACGGCTAGTTTTGTCCATACAACACATAAGAAAAGCACGTTACACTGCATACCAATACACGTGACAATAATGAATGAACTGAAATCATTGATCACAGAACATAGATGATAGAATCCCGACAGCGCAAAAGGAGGCCATTTGGCACATCGAGTCCGCACCGAACACAATCCCATCCAGGCCCGATCCCCATTTATTTACTCTGGCAAGTCTGCCTGTCAACAGGGACAATTTAACATGGTCAATCCGTCTCACCCTCACATCCTTGGACTGTGGCAAGAAAGCGGTGCAGGTGGAGGAAACCCACACAGACACAGGGAGAACGTAGAAACTCCACACAGACAGTGACACCTGCTGGGAATCGAACCCAGGTCACTGCAGCTGCGAGACAACAGTCATAACCACCCTGACACCGCGCCACCCCCACCGTGCCACCGCCAATAACTGTGACAAAATCAAACCAAATCATAAAAACTCGAACAGCGCAGAACAAAGCATTGGGCTGATCGAGTCTGCACCGACCAGAGCCCCACCCATATATTACAAACTAATCCCTCTAAGCTGCACAACCCAGGATACTAAGGGGTAATTTACCATGGCCAATTAACATAACCCGAACATCTTTGGACTGTAGGAGGAAACCAGAGCACCAGGAGGAAACCCATGGAGACACAGGGAGAACGTGCACACAGACAGTGACCCGAGCCGGGAATCGAACCCAAGTCGCTGGAGCTGTGAAGTCGCAGTGCAAACCACTGTGCTACCGTGCCACCCTCGGCGTCTCGATGAATGTTTGATTTTGCTTTTCCTGTATAGCGTGCAAGAAACAATATTATTCACCGTTTCCGAATACATGTGACCATAATAAAACAAATACATTCAAATTAAATCAGACCATATGTCCCCCAATCTCTGAATTCGCCACTGCATTTATTGGCCGCTATCTTAAACAGGTGACCAATTCATTTGAAATAGTACATGGGTCCTATGAACAATTTCATACTTGGAACGTCTATTTCCTGTCAAGCCTCAATCTTCACTCGTTTTACAGAAAAGAGCTTCAGCCTATTCAATATTCCCTGATAGTTAGGAGCTATCAGTTCTGCTATAACACTTGTGAAGTATTTAGAGTAACGTTGCTATTGTTTCTTTAAGATCACAAGATTTTGAAGAACCGTGCTTTGCTCTCCAAGTCTGGCCTAAGTGCTCTGAGTAGATGCCTGTGATAGAACATAGAACATAGAACATAGAACATTACAGCGCAGAACAGGCCCTTCGGCCCACGATGTTGCGCCGACCAGTTACAAAAACAATGACCCACTAGCCTATACCAATCCCTTTTCGTCCATAAACCTATCCAGAGATCTCTTAAACGCCCCCAAACTAGACGCATTTACAATATTTTGCAAAACATGCTGAGTGTGTGCCAACACTTTGACAGTTAGTAAACAGGAAAACGACAGAGAGCTGTCTGTCTCTGTGCATTTTTTCAACCACAACCGTGTATTTATTAATATACACAGAGCGGAAATTTCACACCTCCCTCACGCAGAGAGAACAAGAGCGAGTTTTGAGTGAGATTCGGATCGGGGGCTCAGAGTCTCGCCGTCTGGATCAAGGACAATGAGTTTCCTCGGTATCTGTGCATTGTTCCATCTCTTCCAGGGTGAGATATCCTCATTATATTCAGATAGAGTGGAGAATAATTTACATTGGCTAATTAACAATGAGCAGTTCCCATTGTCAGTTTGGTCAGTAACCACAGAAAAAAAAACAGGTGGGAGATGATCGGTAATTGTAAGGAGGGGGGACCGAACGTGTTTGTTTTAATGCAGCGAGTTGTTATGACCTGGACGGTGCTGCCTGAAAGGGCGGCGGAAGCAGATTCCATAGAAACTTTCAAAAGGGGGGAATTGGAGAAATGAGGGGCTAGGATTAGCTGTGATATTCGTGGGAAAGAGGACGGCGAGTGACCAACTGGAAAAGTCTTTCAAAGCTCCAACACTGACACGAAGGCCCGAATGGTCTCCCTCCCAGATATGCAGAACTGTGAGATGAAACTCAGCATGCAAGATTTACTGAACAACAAATGTACTAAAGTTTTAAGTTTATCTATTAGTGTCGCAAGTAGGTTGACATTAACTCTGCAACACAGTGGAAAATGTAATGTATCTATCAATGAATTCAATGGAAATTAAGACGAATTGTCATCAAATAAGTGAGTTGGTTTCATTTACACCATTGGGGAGCGGGGCGGGTGTTGTAGTCAGTTAACTGACACTATAAACACTTGAAGAAAAGTCAAGCGCCCAAAGTT
The DNA here is from genome assembly GCF_965287045.1 of Carcharhinus amblyrhynchos. Lineage (NCBI taxonomy): Eukaryota > Metazoa > Chordata > Chondrichthyes > Carcharhiniformes > Carcharhinidae > Carcharhinus > Carcharhinus amblyrhynchos. The sequence continues at coordinate 1,793,172 of NW_027649787.1, forward strand.
AGCAGAGAAAATAATCAACAAGTGTTGGGTGAGAGAAAATATCAGTGAATTCTGAAGTATTTCAATTCATTTAATCCTCACTGGTCCCATGTGTCCATTCCGATGATTACATTAGATTTTCTGGTGAATAGACTCGGATTGCGCACTGGAAAAAACAGCGCAACCAACACAATAATCAGCGCGATTTTAAGTGTTCCTGAGCTGGGCAACTCGTATTTTTTGTCGTTATTTATCGATTTGCCCCTTTATTGGCATTTGTTTGACCCGGGCTGTTTTCAGGCAGGACAACTTGGGATGACTCTTGTTCTTTCATTCTCTCCCTCCCAGTCACAGTGTCTCATTCTATCTTGTCCCAGTCTCCACCGGTTCAGACACTTCCAGAGGGGAGCCGTGTTAACCTGAGCTGCCGCATCCAGGTTTCAGGAGATCCCACAGTCTCTTGGTACATGCAATCGGAGCGAAACCAAATAAAATTGGTTCCCATTCATGGCAAGTACCTCGGCGATTACAAGATCTTGGCAAATATGAATTCTGGAATTGTGGCTATTTATTCACTGCTGATTACGAATACCCGGAGAATTGATTCTGGGATCTATTACTGTGCAATCCGCGATCTCAAAAATAGATTCCTGGTATTCGGAAATGGATCCAAGTTAGTAATTACAGGTAAATTTTATCATTCTTCCATTGAAGTGGACATTTCAAGAACAATTAAAACGCGTCCTGTTCTATCTGTTAATGGGCTCTCTCTGTTTTGCCGGATTTAGCGGATTCCCCCACCATATTCCTCCTCACCCCGCCGCTGCATCGGATTCCCGCCATGGAAAGGGTCCCCTTGTTGTGTTTGGTCAGAGGAGTGTCTCCCGATTCCATTTCCGTCCGCTGGAATGTTTCCGGACGGGATACCGCGGGACTGACCGATTCGGGGGCAATAGAACCGGACGGCACCTACACCATCAGCAGTTCCATCAGTCTCCCGGCGGAAACTTGGAGAAGCGGCACGCGCTGTACTTGCGCCGTTCAGGTCAACTCCAGTGAAAGTATTCTCAATGACTCTGTCTCATCTCAGAGAGGTAGCTATTCACAATGACCTCTAAAAACCCATCCGTTTAACGCTAATGTCAGACTTTACGCAAAGCTGTCTCATTGTATAACATGTCTCTTCTCCCATGTGTTTCCACGTAAATCCAAAACAACTTTGACTATCACAGATCTCTCATTCGGTTAGAGTTCAGTCTGCTGAAAATTTAATCTGCCCTCTACCAGAGACCTGTTCATGTTCAGGACTGAGAGAGTTATTTCTGGCACAGATGGATGTAGAGATATAGGGAAATCACCGGAAGGTAACGTTAAATTAGCCATTTTGTTATAAAAAGCCGGAGAAGCATCGAAAAGTGCACTGGCTTCTCCCGGCTCCCATTTCCTCTTTCCACGGGGCGGCATGATAGCACAGTGGGTTAGAACTGCTGCTTAACAGCTCTAGGGACCTCGGTTCGATTCCCGGCTCGGGTCACTGTCTGTGTGGAGTTCGCACACTGTCGTCGTGTCTGTGCAGGTTTCCTCTGGCTGCTCCGGTTTCCTCCCACCGTCCGAAGATGTGCGGGTTAGAACATCGAACATTACAGCGCAGTACAGGCCCTTCGGCCCTCGATGTTGCGCCGACCAGTGGAACCAGTCTACTAACCCTCTAACCTAAACTATTCCAATGTTATCCATTTGCCTATCCACTGTCCATTTGAACGCCCTTAAAGTTGGCGAGTCCACAACTGCTGCAGGCAGGGCATTCAACGCCCTTTCTACCCTCTAAGTCACGAACCTATCTCTGACAACCGTCCAATAACTACCACCCCTCAATTGAAAGCTATGTCCACTCGTGTTAACCGTCGCCATCCGAGGAAAAAAGCTCTCACTGTCCACCCTATCTAACCCTCTGATCATCTTGTCTGGTTAGGTTGATTGGCCATGCTAAAATTGCCACTTAGTGTCCTGGGATGTGTAGGTTAGTGGGATTAGCGGGTAAATGTGTCGGGATATGGGGGTAGGGCCTAGGAGGGATTATGGTCGGTACAGACTTGATGGGTCGAAGGGCCTCTTTCTTCACTGTAGGGTTCTCGACTCCATGTGTTTGGGCTCCACCGTTTTGATATGGTTCGATTTATTATTATCACATCTTTTACCTCGGATGGTGACGGCTAACACAAGGGGACATAGCTTTAAATTAAGGGGTGGTAATTATAGGAGGGAAGTCAGAGGTAGGTTCTTTACTCAGAGGGTAGTAAAGGCGTGGAATGCCCTGCCTGCAGCAGTTGTGGACTCGCCAACTTTAAGGGCGTTCAAATGGTCAATGGATAGGCATATGGATAACATTGGAATAGTTTAGGCTAGAGGATCATTCGATTGGTTCCACTGGCCGGCGCAACTTCGAGGGCCGAAGGGCCTGTACTGCGCTGTAATGTTCTATGTTCTAATGGGATACAGTGAAAAGTTTTGATGCATGCATATTACAGAGACAAAGCATACCATTGATAGAGTACATGGATTTGATTTACTTTGATTATTATCGTATATATTTGGGATGCAGCGAAAAACACATTTTCTTGCGCTGTAAAGACACAACTTAACGCTCTCAGAGTACATAGCTTATTATCATGTTTTCATATCTAGTGAAAATCATTGTTTCATACAAAAAAAAACACATCATCATAGGGTACATAGATTTGATTTAATTTGATTTTGTTATTGTCACATTTATTAGGATACATTGAAAAGTATATTTCCCCATACAGACAGAAAAGCATACCGTTCGTAGATTTGCTTTATTTCACTCACATATATTGGGATAGAATGAAAGGTATTGCTTCTTGCGCGGTACACAGGCAGAACATACCATTTACGTAGTGCATGTGGGAGAAAGAAATGGACAGCTGCATCATGTAATACTACTGCAGCGTAGAATACTACAGTGGTAAATGAAGATTACTGGGAAGTAGAAGAGAGATAGAATTAAGTTTTAAAAGAAAAGCACAAAAGTCAGAAGCACAAAATGACAGAATGAATGGGTATACTGGGGACAGCTGGCAAGAAGCAGCCATGTTCCAGCGCCATCTTCAATAGGGTTGAGAGTCAGTGGCCCATGTCGCCGTGGGTTGAAATGAAATGTGTGATTGCCTTTCCATCGTATAACGTTGTCACATCATTCCTACATGTAATGATTGACTCGATCTTTCGTCTCGACTTCGAACTATCACAGTTAAACAAAACGGCACATGCTATCTGATGGATCTGCCCAATTGTTTAACTTAGCGTTATTCGTCCTCTCTCTCCCTCTGTTAATCGGTTCATTTTGTTTCTGTATAATAATCTGTTATTCGCAGTCAGCGAGCCAACTCCCTGCATATCACTTCCTCTCTTTTACTCTTTTCTCGCCATTTCCCTTTTCTCTCCGTGTCGCCCAGTATTAAACTCTCTGTCTCTCCCCGATCCACCCGCCCTCTCCTCTCCCTCCTTCCAATACCCTTTTCCTCTTCATTCCTGGGACATGGGCTTCGATGGATGTCCAGCACTCATTGCTTATCCCTACTTGACATCGGGCAGTTATGTGTCAACCACGTTCTCTCTTATCTCTCTATCTATAAGCGTAGACAAGGGTCATGGGTGGAGAGGAGACTCACAATGTAGAAATGGCGGCGCGGGCTCGTTGGGCCGAAGGGCCTGTTTCCCGTGCTGTGTTGTTCTTTGTTCTTTGTTCTATCACCAGCTATTATTTTTTCTCTCGGTCTCTGTCTATTGATATCTGTAATATTCTCACTCTTGCCTGATTTCGTCCAGTTAAACGGTGCTCCATTTAAACAGCCAGCTATCTGTCTCAATGGATTCTTACGTCGGGTATTCACTGTTTATATATGTGCGCTCACCTTGTTCCATCTATCTGTCCCCAAGTGAAAAAATTCTGTATAATGTATCTGTTCTATCGCTCTCTTTTATCTCGGAATTACTCCTTTCAAATGGATCAATCTCTTTCTCTCTCTTTGGATTTTTGCTCTCTCTCTCTCAGTGGCATTCAATCTCTCTATCCCTCTCCCCTGTGTCCTGTAAAAAAAATGTTCAGCAACTTATCTACTCCATCACATGACGGCAAAACCAACGATCATTTTCAGGGGAATACACAGGCAACTTTGATCAAATTGTTCACTTGTCTATGTTTTCCATAATTCTAATGGGGGGTGAAAGTTATTCTTTTCTCTTTTTTCAGATTTTCCGCAAACTACCTCGTGCATTGTCTCACTTTCAGGAGGGGTGTTGGCCGTGACGCTGCTCCTTCTGGGATTGGTCTGTGTGGCTGTGAGATGGAGCTGCAGGAATCGGCAGAGAGGTAGCGATTGTTTGGAGACTCTCCAACCCCGCGGCATCCTCAATCCACCCATTTATCACTGAATTATTGACACTGTGGACGAAATGTGTGAAGTGTGGCCATTTAGCCCGATTTTTTTTCCTTCTAAACAGGCAATGCAAGGAGTGATGAGGCCTTGGCAGCGTCGCACTCACACGTACAGAATGAAGAGGTACGTTTTATTTTCCGTAATGCTTGGATATTTTTCCCGACCATTTCACCCAAGGTTCAAGATAAGAACATAAGAAATAGGAGCAGGAGTAGGCCATCTAGCCCCTCGAGCCTGCCCCGCCATTCAATAAGATCATGGCTGATCTGAAGTGGCTCAGTTCCACTTTACCGCTTTCTCCGCGTAACCCTTAATTCCCCTGTCTGTCAGAAACCTATCTACCCGTGTCTTAAATATAAATAGCGAGGTAGCCGCCACCACTTCAACGGGCAGAGAATTCCAGAGATTCACAACCCTTTGAGTGGAAAAGTTCAAAGTTCGTAATGAGTGCACGGCTCTAGAGAAACAAAAATCTGCAACTCTGGCAGAATCTGTGGAGACGGGAATAGAACATAGAACAGCACAGCAAAGTACAGGTGCTTCGACCCTCAATGTTTTGCCTAGCCCTTGGGATACCTCTTCAGACCTAATTTAAACCTTTAACCGAATTCTCCAGCCCATCCCACTGGCGCGGTTTTCCTGTCCCGTCGTAAGCAACGCACCCCTGTCCGTCCTCCCGACCGCACCCCCCCCACCCCTCCCTTCACCTCCACAGCAATGGGATGCGGCCCATTGTTGAACTTTGTGTCAACTGGTTTCAGGTCAGTTGCATCACACAGCCGGTGGGGAACTCGGGAAGATTTTTTTGACGTCGGTGGCACTGGAGGATGTAGCCGTGGATGGGGGCTACGGGGAGTGGTGGGGAGCAGGGGACCACCGGGATGTCCCGCCAAGGAAGCAGAACATTAACGTGGGAGTCACCGCGTCCATGAAGGAAGTTGATTTTTCACACAATGGGAGTCAAATTTTGGAACACTCTCCCCGGGTAGAACAAAAGCTGATCAGGCCAGTTAACAGTTGGAAATTGCAAAACTGAGGTGGATAGATTTATATTCGGGAGAATATTAAAAAAAAATTCAGAAATGCTGGGAGGATATGAGCTAAAATACATGTCAGCCTTAATCTAGTTGAATAGAGTGAGGGGCTCAATGGCCTCACCTATCCCTATATTAATGATGTGGAGTACATTGACGGATCACTTTTCATCCACAGACTTTTTATGCTCGTCTGGCCTTCAGTGAGCATCCAACCCGATAACTCGAGGGGAAAGAGAGAGAAAGAGACAGAGAGAAGAGTGTGTTTCCTCTATATCTAGTATAGAAACATTCCTTTTGTTCCACGGTAAATTTTAAAGGTCCAACTAGATTGGTAGAGCAATGCTGTGATGGCGCCCAAACGGAAAACGTACTCTCCCGGAATGTCCACCATTCTACAATGGAATATCGCCGGCAGCATAATTTCACCCCTTCATTCTTCTAAATCCTTATATTGTTCTTTTTAAATTCCATTTTGTATTGTCTACTGCAATTATGCAATAAACAAGTCAAAATGTATCTGTATCCGAGTGACCAATTTCTCGAAACAGGTTTGGAATGTAAGCTGCATGATTCCAGATTCCATTTGGGTTCAACCCAAACGCGTTTCCGGTGGCTCTTCAGCGAATGAACAAAATCATTTTTGCAGCGAATGTGTGTGCGTTTGGAAATGGGTAAAGAACCGGCGAGGCAGTTGAGTAATCCGTTGGGGATTCACGCTGGATTAATTAAAAATGCAGAGTGAGAGCATTCTTGAACTTGTTGTACTGGGGTAATGAACACACTTATTGCTGAGGCAAAATTATTTCCAATCCATGATCGCTTTGGAAGACATCAGTCAGTGGATTTTATAGAATGGAATCTGAGAACCTTACCCATGTGCAACAGAGGAAGAAACTGTCTCACATCTGTTGGCTGTTTGAATCTGCACTTGTGTTCCACATCCTATCTATCACAGCATGGACCCTCGACTTATTTCTCTCTTATCAGCGATTAAAATTACTTTTTCCCCCCTATGCATGCAAACAGTACGAGACCATTCAGCACTTCAGTGAGTTAATTTCCGCCAAGCTGGAACAACATTTTAAATCCATCTGCTCCACTCGCATCCACAAATCTATCCAGTTCCCAAAAGACAATATATCAATTTCTATTTTGACAGTTTCATTTTAGCCCTGGTGTCAGCAGTTATTTGAAGTTAAGAGTTACAGATCTCCCTTTTGCATTGTGTGAATAATTGTGAACACGTCACATCCAAATGAACAGACTCCATTATCCAGCAACACCGTATCCAAACCGCGGGCTGCCACTCCCCACCTCACCCATCCGAATTTTCTTGACATAACCCACTGTGACAATACCGTGCCTTAAACAAATGTATTTTAATCATGTTGATCTGCAGGATGTCTCTAGCAGTCCCCTGGCATCTTATGGAAGGTTTTGTCTACAACGGCATCCTCCATTGTTATGGAGGCATCAAAATTGGTACTATGTCTTTTTCAAACTGAACTAATGCAACAATCTGTTTTTTTTTGAGTGCTCCCTTGGGATTGCAGAGCAGACATTGGTCGGTATAATTGACATATCAGGTCATGTGACTGTGAACAACGAACCTTTCGCAGAAAATTCCAATTTAGTTGCCATTTCCAGGTGTTGTTTGAACTTGAGATAGAACAGTGTCAGTTTGCACCCCTCTCTGTTGTTGTAGATTCTGCTTTCTGAGTGTTGCTGCTCTGGAAGCTGCAGACAGAGAAAGAGAGAGAGTTATCCTCTTCTGTCCCTCAGATCTGAAATCTCAAAGCTGATGAGACTAGATTTATTTCATTGTTTTGCTATCTTGGGCACATATACTTCTCTGAAAACTGCTGTTTGGATTTCTGCCGATTGGGATTAATGGCTGGAAATCCAGTATCTCGAGAGGAAACGTGTTTTTGTGTTAAACAATTCCGAGGAATGTTACATGGGAGATATCTTCAAATTGGAGCAACCGAGATCGATAGCTGTTAATATTATACGGTGTGATGTTTAAGTCTTATAATTGGTGAAACTTAAGCTCCTTCTGTTTGTTATATTTTAATATTTTTTCTTAAATAAACTTTGTTTGATAAAAGCGTCCAAGCGGATCACTTGAATCATACTGGGAATGAAATATCTTATGATCAGGATAAGCCCAAATCAAATATAATCCCCAGGGGGTGGGCTAACTACTCTAAATTTTGAAGTTTCTGGCCTAGGTACTCACACCACTCCCAGAGGAAATAGTTACTCTCCGTCGATCCTAATATATCATTCCGCAATTTCAGAAAAGCGATTCCTAAATCTTCGAATTCCCTAATCTTCGAAACTCACGGGAATACAAACATCTTCTCTGCACCTGAAACACACTTCCCCATTCTCTATGATATGTTTTGCATATTTTAGTTTGCGCTGTTTAAAATATAGATCTCCACATGAGTAATTTGCTCCCATTGGAACAACTTTCTCGATTCATCAGTTGCACCTTTTCAATTAACCCACTGTTCTTATCCCCTGCAATATTCCCTAGGCTTGGAAAACCTCTAACGCGTTCTGCAGTGCAACTGAATGATCGATCCAAACTGAGACTAGTTAACAAAAAACACTTGATGTCCGCTGGAGTGATACACTTAATCTTTTTCCTATTTGTTAATGACAGGTTCTCCATGTTTCGTATCTGAACATCGTGTTTTGCAAACATTGAAAACACCCTTATGCGATTCCCTCGTATACCTTACTCCTCAAGGGAAAAAAATGCAGTCATACTGCGTAAATATTTTGTGGACCATATTGCCTCAATATTTATTCCTGGATTATTCGGGCAATGGACATGACTTAAAGACATTCTACGCCTGTTTAGATACCTGTAAGGCTCTGGATGTCTGAAAACGCGATTTAGAACAAAGAACAACACAGCCCAGGAAACAGGCCCTTCGGCCCTACAAGCCCGCGCCGCCTATTTTAACACTCAGTGAGTGCCTCATTCCAATCCTTCTTCTACCTATGAATTTTGCCTACATCTGTTGGACTCCACAATAAAGGCGTGCAAATTTAATGAACAACAATGCTGCAAATGTTTGCTTGGGTCAGAACATGGACGGGTCCAGTTCGATAGTTATATGCATCAGAACAAGCATTGGATAGCCCGCCTTCTGTCCTCCGGGGAAGGCAAGGCTAAACGTGGCGCAGGGGTAAGCAAGATGGTGGAGTCAGGCACGCTGGAGTTGTTTAACAGTTACTTAGATCGGCACATGAGCGGGATGGAGATGGAGGGACATAGGAGACTGTTTTAAATAAGGATCAGGAGCCTTGGGACGTCCCTGGGAACGTATAAGGATGAGGATGATACTGATGTTTTTGGAACAGAATGTCCAGGTGGATATATTGGTGAATGTTGCCCGTGAACGATTCTGATCAGCTGCAAATGATTCATTCTTTCACCATGAAATTCTAGTTTTATCGGAAGTAAGGGCAGGCTAAACTTTCTACCTGACTCACTACCTCAGTGGTTTCACCCCTGCAAGTGAGCTCCACTAATGGAGGACTGATGAAGACACAGACGTGCAAAGAGATGCTGCAACATTCAGGGTGATAGAAAGTTGCTGGGCTGCGGTCACACAGGGAACCGGAAGACGTGGTGAACGTGCACATTTTGCAGACACAGCGCACTAAAAATAGCAGAGCAGGGTGACTTGTTGTTCAGAGTTTCCTGTTTATAGATGAAGAGGCCGCGCAGAGCTCAGTCTATGACGAGAAACATCTTCCAGCTAGTGCTAAACACGTGATCAGACTGATCTAAACTGTATTGTACAGAAAATGTGGCTGAATTCAGCAACATGACGGTTTGTCAAATTCAAAGAACAAAAAACAACTAAACGGGGGGCTGAGCAAATTGCACACTCTTCGACTGTGTCAGCTGAGGGCTGGATGGGTTAGGGTCGTTTACCTTCGAGCAGAGAAGGTTGAGCGAGGAATTGATTCATGGTTAAAAAAAGTTATGAGCGGCATGGATGGGATGGATAGGAACGAACTTTTTACCAGAGCAGAGGGCTCAATACCCAGCCTGGGACATTGACTTAAACTAAAGAACATGAGCTTTACAGCAGATGCAATGAAAAAAGGTTTCCACTCAGAACATAGAACATAGAACATTACAGCGCAGTACAGGCCCTTCGGCCCTCCATGTTGCGCCGACGATTGGAACCAATCTAATGACCCTCTAACCTAAACTATTCCAATGTTATCCATATGCTGATCCAGTGACCATTTTCCGCATTAAACTCCATTTGCCCCCTCTCGGCCCAGCTCTGCAACGTATCTTTGTCCCTCTGCAAACTGCAACATCCATCCTCACTCTCTACAATTCCTCCGACTTTGGTGTCGTCAGCGAATTTACTAACCCTTCCTTCTACACCCTCATCTAAGTCATTTATAAAAATGACAAACAGCAGTGGCCCCAAGACAGATCCCTGAGGTACACCACTTGTAACTGATCTCCAGGTTGAATATTTCCCATCAACCACCACCCTCTGTCTTCTATCATCTCGCCAGTGCCTGATCCAAACTGCTAAGTCAGAGCGTAATAGGAATGTGGAAGTCATTGTCTGACAGGATGGTAAAGTTGGGAACGGTCACAATATTGAAGAAGCTTTGAGATGAACACTTTCTCCGCCTGAGCATGCAAGAGTAGGGAGTTTGTGGCCTGTGAGTTTTTTGGATTAATAGTCACATGAAAATACCACTTTCTATAAATCAGGACAGAGCTGGTGAGGAAATGACAAGGATTGACAAGAAGATCCAGATGCTGCAGAGCACAAATCAAAATTCGTTACTTCTTCCGTAACATTGCACACATCCTATTGTTTTGAAATGTACGGTTTATGTTAAACATAAACACAAACTTACTGTGTAAAATTATGATCAAAATATTGGAAATTCCATGCATTGCAATCTGGGCCCATCTCTCATTGAATTCCAACTCAACAAATCATCAAACCTCTCACACCTGAAGCATTGACAAACATCTGAATTCTGGACTGATTGTGTCAGTTCAACAGAAATCGCAGCATCATAAAGATTACATTTAGTTATAAGTTTATTGTTGATCAAGATCAAGACAAGCCATCGTTGTAAAGATAGAATCATTAATTGGTATTGACACGTTGATATTTACAAAGAGAATTGGTACATTTCCTGCGAGGAACTTTAGCGATACGATCAGGAGAACCTTTCCAGTGAAACTCAGGAAAGTCTCTGAGCATTGTTCGACGTTTCATCTACAGCTGAAGAAGACCATTCCGGTGAAATAACGTAAAATCAATTTCCAATCATTTACAATGAACGCTGGAGCCAATGATTGGTGGATGCGCAGGGAAAGTATGGCTGTTTGAAGTGAGTCTCATTGGCTCCATGGCTATTTCCACGAGCCTGTGGAATTTTCGGGAAATTCTGCCCCCTGCAGACGTCAGGGTTTTGATCCTTATTTTCGACCCGCCTTCTTTTTTGATCTCTTTTCCAAGGCGGCCACATCCAGGGAGGCGTAGGTAGGTCCACTCTGAAACATTCACAAATGATAGAATGATCAAAGAGAGCAATAGATTCCCGACAGTGCAGAACATAGAACATTACAGTGCAGTACAAGCCCTTCGGCCCTCGATGTTGAGCCAACCAGTGGAACCAATCTAATGACCCTCTCACCTGAACGATTCCAATATTATCCAAGTGCCTATCCACTGACCATTTGAACGCCCGTAAACTTGGCTAGTCCACAACTGCTGCAGGCAGGACATTCCACGCCCTTACTACCCTCTGAGTAAAGATCCAACCTCTTACATACGTCCTATAACTACGACCCCTTAATTTAAAGCTATATTAAGCTATGTTTAAACCTCGTGTTAGCCATCACCATCCGAGGAAAACGGCTCTCACTGTCCACCTTATCTAACCCTCTGATCATCTTGTATGACTCAATTAGGTCACCTCTTAACCTTCTTCTCTCCAATGAAAATAACCTCAATCCCTCAGCCTTTCCAGCTAACCAGGCAACATCCTGGTAAACCTCCTCTGCACCCTTTCTCTGGAAGGAGGCCTTCAGCCCATAAATATCTGAGATGACACCGAACCTCAGAACGACATAAAATCATGGAATGCTACTGCTCAGATAGAAACTATTTGGCCAAATGAATCCATGTTGGATCTTTGAAAAAGCAATAAACTTTTATTTCACCCGTGGGACGTGGGCATCGCTGGCTTTGCACATTCTTAGTTGTCTTTATTTCGAAAGCATTGAGAGTCAACCATCATACTGAGGCTCTGAAGTTGCATGTAGGCCAGACTACATAAGAATGAGATATTTACTTTACAATAGTGTACCTCACGTGTTTTTCCAATAATGGTTTCTTGTTCACCTGTGGATTCTTAAATCCAGAATTTTATTTTTCACTGAATAGAAATTCCGCCCTCTGGCATTGCTGGATTAGAGCACAATCCTCAGAACATTAGCTAAATTTATGGATTAATCTTCTAGCGATAAGGCCGCAAGTTCATAATATCCCATTTAGGCTAAAAGTCGCCTCAACTTTCTTCATAATGCTCATCAATGTGCTTTCCAACAAGCAGTTATCCAATTTCCTTTCAAAGTGTTTGTTGATCCCGCTTCCAGTGGCCTCTATCTCAATTGCAAAATAAATGGCTTAATGCATCCATGGAAGAATTAGTCAGTAATTCCCCCCATCGTCGGTGGCACGGGAGCATAATGGTTAGCACTGCTGCTTCACAACTCCAGGACACACAGACTCAGACAGACCTGCACATAGAAACGCAGAGGCGCACAGACACACACACACACACACACACACACACACAAAGTACAGGAAGTGTTCACTCATCCGCCGGCTCCCTCAAACACATAGCCTATCTTTCTCTCTCTGAGTCTCCCCCTCACGCACACAAACATCTACCAGTCCCGCTCAACACAGACACAATCTCTCACCGAGAAAGATACACAGAAAGAGTATCTCACAATCAACTCACACACACAAACTCTCAACAACACAGAAACAGCGAGATATACATAGAATCTCTCAAGCACAGAGGCTCAAACCAGCACATATATGGAATCCTACGGTACAGCATGAGGTCATTCGGTCCATCCAGTCTGCACCACAATCACACTCAGGCCCCATCCCCATGCATTTACTCCAGCCAGTCCGCCTGGCACTAAGGGCAATTCAGCATAGCCAACCCACCTAACCCGCGCATCTTCGGACGATGAGAGGAAACTGGAGCACCCGGAGGAAACACATGCAGGCCCGGGGAGAACGTGCAACCTCCACTGAGGCAGTGACCCAAGCCGAGGATTGAACCTGAGTCCCTTACACTTAGAAGGAGCATTGCTAACCACTATCTCACTGTAAACATAACCCCAGCAATTAATACATTTCCAACTGTGCGCAGATGGGAGGAAACCTGGAACGGAGAGAGGGAGAATTACACCCACTGCAAAAGAAAAGTGAAAGAAATGTAGCAGGATTCTGACAATCAGCAATGAAAACTGCTGGAAATCCGCAGAAACGTCTGTCTGAGGTATTGTAACCGGAACATTAACTCAATCGCTGTATGATCATTTGGAAGTGCCGCAGAGATATATGTTCTGGTTCAAAACTGTGGACGAATGTGATTTGGTTACAATTAGATGTTTCAGAAAGTGAGCTGCTCGCTGACAGCCGCATGAACTATCCCAGATGGGGCATCCTGCAACTTATTCCAAAATCCAATTTCCTCTATGATATTACAATATTTGCAAAGCGCTTACCTGAACTGCACAGTCTTGTGTTCCCTTTCCATATGTTTGGTGATAGTTATCTGTGTAACAAAGTGGAAGCTATCAATTTAGGAAAGCAGTTAGGAATACAAAGAACAAAAAACAACACAACACAGGAAACAGGCCCTTCGGTCCAACAAGCCCACGCCACCATTTTAACACTGAGTGAGTGCCTCATTCCAATCGTTCTTCTACCTATGACTTTTGCCTACGCCTCTTGGACTCCACAATAAAGGTGTGCAAATTTAGAGTTTAATGCGGAGAAGTGTGAGGTAATACATTGCGGTAGGAATAACAGATGTGTTGAGTATAGGGCTAACGGGAGGACTTTGAATAGTGTGGAGGAGCAGAGGGATCTAGGTGTATGTCTACATAGATCCCTGAAAGTTGGGAATCAAGTAGATAAGGTTGTTAAGAAGGCATACGGTGTCTTGGCGTTTATTGGTAGGGGGATTGAATTTAGGAGTCGCAGCGACATGTTGCAACTGTACACAACTCTGGTGCGGCCGCACTTGGAGTACTGTGTGCTGTTCTGGTCCCCACATTACAGGAAGGATGTGGAGGCTTTGGAGAGGGTGCAGAGGAGGTTTACCAGGATGTTGCCTGGTAGGGAGGGGAGGTCATATGAGGAGAGACTGAGGGATTTGGGGTTGTTTTCGCTGGAAAGAAGGCGGCTAAGAGGGGATCTTATTGAAACATATAAGATGATTAGAGGTTTAGATAGGGTGGACAGTGATAGCCTTTTTCCTCGGATGGAGAAAGCTAGCACGAGGGGGCATGGCTTTAAATTAAGGGGGGGGGGGTAGTTATAGGACGGATGTCAGGGGTAGGTTCTTTACCCAGAGGGTGGTGAGGGATTGGAATGCCCTGCCTGCTGCAGTTGTAAATGCGCCTAGTTTGGGGGCGTTTAAGAGATCTGTGGATAGGTTTATGGACGAAAAGGGATTGGTTTAGATTAGTGGGTCAGTGCTTTTTTTATTAAACTGGTCGGCGCAACATCGTGGGCCGAAGGGCCTGTTCTGCGCTGTAATGTTCTATGTTCTATATGTATGCCAGATTAAGGGAGGTCTAATTTAGGGATAATTTGTTAACATCAATCAGCCTAAAAGCACGTTTATTTTTGGGGGGGTGGGTGTGGGAGGAAACCGGAGCACCCGGAGAAAACCCTTGCCAACACGAAGGAGAATGCGCAAACTCCACACAGACAGTGACCCGAGCCGGGGAATCGAACCCAGGTCCCTGGGGCTGTGAAGCAGCAGTGCTAACCTTTGTGCCACCATGCCACCCACTGCAAAGCCTGTATCATTTATGTGTTTACTGATCTTGAATCTTTGCCAACATTTGGAGACAACTTACCCGTTTGTCTCTCTTTCCGCTGCCCTTTGCGTTGTCTTTCTCTCAAGCTAAAACTGCATATGAAAATAAATAAAGTTAAGCAGGTGTTATGTCCTGCAAATCCTGGCCCAGAAATATCTGAGAGAAAGGATACTCATTGTTAAAGTATGGAAAATGTCAACATGTACCATTGGAATAAGTAATGGTTTTGAACTGTGTTTAACAGGATATTATATACAGAGAGATGAACTTTGAAAATGGCCCAGTTACTCACCTTTCATTCCCGGCTCCCTCCGCTCGCTCTCCTGAAACAAGACACTGTGATCAGTAATTTAAATCTTCGAGGGGAGTCACATTGGATGAACAGTAATGATATTCCTACTGAACATTATTCCTCACCTGATCTCCCTCTCTTCCAAATACAAATGGAGAGAAGGACTAACAGGATAATCGGGATCACCAGGATAATTACGGCAATGGAAAGTTCCAGATTGCACCATCCTATAGAGAGAAAACTATTAGAAATTGCTGCTGGGTCAAATAAATCTTTCCGCGTTGCTGGGACGGGAAGCTGAACACAGACACTCTAACCATTGCCTCTCGACATTGTGTTGTATCCATAACTGAATCACCATTGGCATTTGTTTCAGATTATCATTGATCAAAACTCAACTGGAATCCCCACTTCAACAGAATGGCTGCAAAAGCAGGCCAGAGGCTGGGAATCCTGTGGAGAATAACTCACCTCCTGACTCCCCGAAGCCTGTTCATCATCTATAAAGCACAAGTCAGAAATGTGATGGATTACCCCCCGCTTGCCTGGTTGGTTACAACTCCAACAACGCGCAAGAAGCCTGACACCATCAAGGGCAAAACAACCCGCTGAATTGGCAACACATTCACTCCCTCCACCAGCCGATGCTCAGAATCAGCAGTGTGTTTGCACTCACTGCAGCAACACATCAAAGATCCTTAGACAGCACCTTCCAAACCGACGAACTCTTCCGTCTAGAAGGACATGGGCAGCAGATACATGGAAACACCACCACCTGCATTTTCTTCTCCAAACCACTCAATATCCTGACTTGGAAACATATTGGCATTCTGTTGCAGTTCCTGGGACAAAATCCTAGAATTCCATCCTTAATGTCATTGTGGGTCACCCCACAGCACGTAGACTGCGCCGCATCTTTGAAATAGCTATTGAAATCCTGCCACTCTTTCTAACTTTCCCTCACAGTTTTGTGCATTTCTCACTACCGGCTCCACGTGCAATTCCAGTTGTGAGATCTATTCGTATAGATGTTTCCGTTGGCCATTCAGATGTGCTCTTCATCACAAGATGAAACAGTAATCATAATCCAAAAATGCTTTTGATCTTGATTTTAATGCGATTGGATCCCAGGTATTAGGAATTTATTTTAAAACAGTTGCCAAACGGAAACGAGAGATTCTGGAGTGAGATTATGGAAAATTGAACTAACGCCTCAAAAGGGAAAAAAAAATTCGAAAATATTTTCAATGCTTTTGTTTCTT
This sequence comes from Carcharhinus amblyrhynchos, assembly GCF_965287045.1. Lineage (NCBI taxonomy): Eukaryota > Metazoa > Chordata > Chondrichthyes > Carcharhiniformes > Carcharhinidae > Carcharhinus > Carcharhinus amblyrhynchos. The sequence goes on from NW_027649787.1 coordinate 1,809,353, forward strand.
GATTGCAAAGCGCATCCAGCGTCGGACTCACCTCAACTGAGTTTGAAAATCCAATGTCTGAAAAGGGCGGTGGACGGAGATTCAGTAAAAAAACACTTTCATCCGGGAAATTAGACTCTGCCTTGAAGGGGAGAAGTTACCGGATTCCGGGCGGCACAGTGCTTACCCCTGCTGCCTCACATTGCCAGAGAACGTGGTTTGATTCCCGGCTTGGATCACTTTCTGTGCAGAGTCGGCGCGTTCTCCCAGATCGGTGCTCACCTACTCCAGGGGACCCAGTTTCCTCCAATTCTCGGAAGCGGAGCTCGTTGGCGGAATTGGACATGCTGAATTCTTCTTCAGTGCACTCCAAGAGGCGCAGGAGTGTGGCGAATAGGGGATTTTCACAGCAATTTTATTTCAGCGTTAACGTAATTATATTTGTGACAGTAATAAATAATGCAGGTAAAATTGGAGATCTCTCCTGAGTACATAACAGACGTCAGTTTCTGAATAGTTGGAACATTAAGGCAACTAATTACAAGTTGAATTCAAACCATCATTGTGGAGATGAGCAACTCACCCATTTTGTTCTCTGTTCTTTGTTCTGGTGCATTGGGGAAGGACACATTTTCCGTCCAATATTTGTCTGGAATCCCCATTTGAACAATGCAAGTACCGACACCGCCACTTCTCCAGACTTGCCCCGACACCATGACACGACTTCTGATGCTGTAGGTCCCGTCCTCCTCCATTATCCCGGGATCACTCGATCCCTCAGTTACCAGGCCAGAAATATTCCAGAAAATAGCAATCTGGTTGGAAGAAACTCCACTGACCAAACACATTAAGGGCACATGATCATTCACATCCGGCTCACCCGGCGGGACTAATACCTGCACAGCCGTCTTGTTGGTGGAACTGTCTGGACAGAAATTGGGACACAATTAACAATGAATTTACACAAAAAAGATAATGCTGTGCATACTCTGAGTGAATTTCACTTGCCCTCTTACCTCCAACCAGGAGTGTGGTTCCATTCCGGATCAGTGCAGTCCGAGTATATACACAGTAGTAGGAACCAGAGTCACGCGTCTGGACATTGCGAATTTTCAGAATCAACACATTTTCTGTATAGATTTTTTCTGAAATAAACTTACAGTTCGTCCAAGTACAGGGTGGAGTGCTTATTCGTGTCGGGGCTTCACCCAGCCTCTGATGGTACCAAGCATAGTTGGAATCCAAATCCATTTCTTGAGTGTCATGACACAATATTTCCACCGTTTCGCCAACTGCAGCTGTCATTGTGAAGGGGATCTGAGACAGAGAGGACTCGGATTCTGTAACTAGAGAGATTATTGTGCCAAACACTGACTATTGAAATACCTGAAGTGACTGTAAACATCAAAATCGCCTCGAATTGTATTTTGTTTTATTAATGCCAGAGGTGCATTAACACTGCAATGAAGTTACAGCGAAAATCCCCTATTCTCCACACTGGGACACCTGTCCGGATAGACTGATGGTGAACTTTTCGCACCTCCAATGCAACAATTAGCACCACTTTGGGATTGTGGGAGCAAACTGGAGCGATGGGAGGAAACCCACGCAGACGGGGAGAAGACATGGAGACTCCACACAGACAGTGACCCGAACCAGGTATCGAATCCGGTTCTCTCGCGCTGTGAGGCAGCAGTGCTATCCACTGCACAATCTCAGTATTGTTTGTGATCATCGTTTGTTGTACTTATTTTCTTCGCGTTATGGGTGGCACCAATAAATGAACTTATATGATTAGTTCAAATGCCTTCACCTGAACACTGGCTCACGCTTTCGGCTTAGAAACAGTTCATTCTAGCTTATAAAATTGATTCCGATTAAAATTCCCACCCGCCTCTTACTCACAGCGAAACCTCAGGATTTGGAAAATGAGCATCAGAGATAGACGTTCTTCGGCCATCTTGATAGAAATTTCCTTCTGTTGGTCTCACGGGCTCGCTTCTATAGACACTGTGGACACAATGACGTGGTCTGCCTCCCATTCAGTTGGGCCTTTACAGATTCAATGGAAACTATGACGACCTCTGCTGTGGAGATGATGTCACCATTGTAGGGCAGTCTCGGGGCGAACACAATATTCGTTTGGCAAACCTCACAGTTTGTGCGTCATAGCAGAGCAGCCGACTCTAAAAATCAAACCTCCTCGAATTAAAGTGTATTTTATTAATGACAGAAGTGGGCTTACATTATCACTGCAATGAAGTTATGGCGAAAATCCCCTAGTCTCCACACTGCGACGCCTGTTCGGGTGCACGAAGGAGAATTTTTAGCACTGCCAATGCACCAACTAGTACGTGGGGACAAGCAGAGGATACCCACACAGACAGGGAGAGGACATTCATACTCCACACAGACAGTGACCCAAACCAGGTATCGAACCCGGTTCTCTGGTGCTGTGAGGCAGCAGTGCTATCCAGTGCACAAATTGGTAGAGTGCAATAATTAACTTTTCTCCATTGTAGTTCAGAGTGTGCTATTGGCCAGATGCAGGCTGAAGGTTCGGGTGAACGTTGTTTTCAGTTTAAATATCTGCATTTTTAATCATTTGTGGGACATGGGTTTGCTGGCTGGCCGTCATTTACTGCCTATTACTTATGGAGGGCATTTCAGATTCATTGAGACTCTAGAACCAAATTACTGTAGCTGTAAAGTCGCATGTTGGCCATACCGGGCAACGGTGGCAGATTTCCATCCCAAAAGGACTTGAGTAAAGCAGATCGGTTCACTCCCGACAGTGAACAATGGTTTCATGTTCATCAGTAGATGCTTAATTCTAGATTTTTGTGTTGAACTCAAATTTAAATCTGCACCCGTGTCAGGATTCTAACCGTGTCCCCAGAGCATCAACTGTGTTTCTGGATTAACAGTCTGGCGATAATATCAGGAGGCCATCGCCTCCCCAAAAACCGGAAACTGTTCCTGAGTAGTTGCTACCGGTCCAATTTTCAGGACATTTATTCTGTTCCCCCTCAGCCTTGTGTTCTTGAATAAAAAGAGATCCAGTCTGTTTTTCCTTTCCTGTTACTAATGATAGTGTCGTCCTGCTATCCTTCCAAGAAACTGCGCTAATTCCAGTGTCGGAATTTCCTCTTTGTACGATGGAGGCTCGCAAATGAAGGCAGTTAGTTCCAATTTGAAATAAAGTCTTCTGTACAAAAGAGAACTTCTGGGTGTTACAGATTTATGCACCTTGCAGTTGGGTTTTGTATTTTCCCAATGAATTGCACAAGCAACTTCATCAAAATGGCGGCGTGGGGTCGTTGGGCCGAAGGGCCTGTTTCCCGTGTTGTGTTCTTCTTTGTTTGTTAAAAGGAGTCGGGAAACAAAACTAAGAGCACAGCTCGAAGTTGAGAGGGGAACTTATAAAGGGGTGTGTGGGGGTAAACTGCTTCACACAGAGCGTGGTACCCATATAGAATGAGCTGCCAGAGGAGGTGGCAGAGGTGGGTACAATTACAACATTTGAAAGAAACTTGAACAGGTACCTGGATGGAAAAGGTTTCTAGAAATGTGGGCCAAACGCAGGCAAATGGGATCACTTCCGGTTTGGAAACTCAGTCGGCATGGACGAATTGGTGCTGTTTCCGTGCGGTTTCTCTCTCTCAAATGGTATACTAACCTGTTCTCTGTTTGATCTAATACACCCCAGACTGGGCATACTCATCGATTTGTATTCTAACACTTAGTCCTGGCGTTTGGCCACTGCAGGCAGTCCTGTGTCTAAATCACTACAACTATTAAAACAGGAAATACACGGACAGCTTCTGCTCGAACGTCATTTTCCATCGCGAGCATCAGGTGGTGAAATGGTCGGAATCTTGGTCAGCGATCTCCTCCCCTCAGGGCGTTTTGCACAGCACCGAATGGGCTGTGAGTAAGGGTGTTCTGACCCTCACAGCAAACAGCTGCGGTCACAGGCAATGAGCCTCTTTGCTGCCGAGCCCCGCTCTCTGCGGCTGCCCCTACCGACTCAAGCATTTCCGCAAAATAGTTCAGCCCCTCAGTGAGGCTCAGCACTCACTGCTCATTTCAGAACCCATTTTATCAGTAATCCTTTCTACCAGGCTCTTCACATTCAGATTCATGTAGCTCATTAATGTTGGGATTAATCCCTTCACCAGCGCCTCACTGGGATCGCACTGTGTAATGTCTAGAAAAACACACGGGAACAAATCAGAAAGATTGTTATCTGTTTGAAATAAATGGAAGTAGCTGAGGGGATTTGAAAACACGACAACCTGTATTTGCCCTCCCGGCCACGGCCCCAGGCTGAGCGTCTTGCTGTGTTTACCACTTCTGCCTCACAGTTTCAGGGACCTGGGGTTGTTTCTGGGCTCAGGTCACTGTCTGTGTGGAGTTTGCACTGTCTCCCCGTGTCTGTGTGGGTTTCCTCCGGATGCTCCAGTTTCCTCCCACAGTCCGATAGACGTTCTGGATAGGTGCACTGGCCTATTGTTCCAGTAAGACATCTCACAACACCAGGTTAGAGTCCAACCAGTTTATTTGACATTAATCTCACAAGCTTTCGGAAACTGCGTCCCTTCGTCAGGTGTGCGGAACGTTCTGATCAGAGGAAGGCAGATAAAGACACAGACAGTTTACAGATTACTGATTAGAATGCAAGTCTTTACAACTAACCTGCTGTTCAAGTCTTAAAGATGCAGCCAATGTGAGTGGAAAAAGAATGAGCAGAGATTTAACAGATGTGAATTGTCTCCAGACGGGACAGTAAGTGAGATTTTACAAGCCCAGGGAAGTCAGGGGGGTTACAGATCTCCATCTATCAAATAATCTGGTTGGACTCTAACCTGGTGTTGTGAGACTTCTTATTGTGTTTACCCCAGTCCAACGCCAGCATCTCTACATCTTGACTATTGTCCCAGAACAGGCATCAGAGTATGCAGACGAGGGTTTTTTTCACATAAATGTCATTGCACTGTTAATGTAAGCCTACTTGTGTCATTATTCAATAATGCATAAATAACTCGCTCTTGTCTCGAAGCTTTTGTTCCTCGCCATCCTCCACACACTGACGCCTGTTTAGAACATAGAACATAGAACATTACAGCGCAGAACAGGCCCTTCGGCCCGCGATGTTGCGCCGACCAGTCAAAAAACAATGACCCACTAATCTAAACCAATCCCCTTTCGTCCATAAACCTATCCACGGATCTCTTAAACGCCCCCAAACTAGGCGCATTTACAACTGCAGCAGGCAGGGCGTTCCAATCCCTCACCACCCTCTGGGTAAAGAACCTACCCCTGACATCCGTCCTATAACTATCCCCCCTTACTTTAAAGCCATGCCCCCTCGTGCTCGCATTCTCCATCCGAGGAAAAAGGCTATCACTGTCCACCCTATCTAAACCTCTAATCATCTTATATGTTTCAATAAGATCCCCTCTTAGCCGCCTTCTTTCCAGCGAAAACAACCCCAAATCCCTCAGTCTCTCCTCATAGGACTTCCCCTCCATACCAGGCAACATCCTGGTAAACCTCCTCTGCACCCTCTCCAAAGCCTCCACATCCTTCCTGTAATGTGGGGACCAGAACAGCACACAGTACTCCAAGTGCGGCCGCACCAGAGTTGTGTACAGTTGCAACATGACGCTGCGACTCCTAAATTCAATCCCCCTACCAATAAACGCCAAGACACCGTATTCCTTCTTAACAACCTTATCTACTTGATTCCCAACTTTCAGGGATCTATGTACACATAAACCTAGATCCCTCTGTTCATCCACACTATTCAAAGTCCTCCCGTTGGCCTTATACTCAACACATCTGTTATTCCTACCAAAGTGAATTACCTCACACTTCTCCGCATTAAACTCCATCCGCCACCTCTCGGCCCAGCTCTGCAACCTGTCTAAATCTCCCTGCAAACATGACACCCTTCCTCACAATCTACCACACCTCCGACTTTGGTGTCATCAGCAAATTTACAAATCCACCCATCCCTTTCGGTACACGGAAGGAAACTTCAGCATGGTCAATGCCCCGAACCAGCATGTTGTTCATACTGTGGGAGGAAAGCGAAGAACCCAGAGGAAATCCAGGTAGAGAAAAGGAGAGCATGTAGACTCCACATAGACAGTCACCCAAGGCTGGAATTGAACTTCAGGCCCTGGCTCTGTGAGACAGCAGTGCTAACCCACTATGATCGGCATGTTTTGCCTGGATGGTACGTAGGAAGCAATAATTTTCAATGTGCCCCAATACACGTGACAAAGCTAAATCAATCTGTGTACTTTATGATCGGTATGTTGTATCTGTGTAGTGCACAAGAAACAATACTTTTCAATGTATCCCGATACATATGCCAATAATAAATTGGACCGTGTCAAATCATACACAGCCCAGTAAATCTGTGAATGAATGAAGTTGTTTCTGATAGACAGGGGAATTAAGGGTTATGCGGAGAAAGCGGGAAAGTGGAACTGATCCACTTCAGATCAGCCATGATCCTATTGAATGGCGGGGCAGGCTCGAAGGGCCAGATGGCCTACTCCTGCTCCTATTTCTTTCGTTCTTATGTTTAGGAGAGTTAAGTTAACCAGCCCTACAACCTCCAGGAAGCCTAATTATCAGTCTTAACAGATTTCTGTTGACCCAGTTTGCAATATCTGGTCGGTATGATTTTACGGCCAAATAAGCGATTTTTAATGTGAGAATGATTGTATGGGTTCGGAAGACAGAGGTTATAGATTATATTGGAATTTATTTATCCAGTAATGATCAGGCCAACGATTTCCAGTTCAGGGTTTTATTGTTTATGAAATTAAAGGTGGTTTGGAAATATATTCCATTATGTCAGTAAACAGAAAACATTTCACATGTGACTGACATGCTCATCTGAGGAGCCGATTGTGTTTCCAAACGATAACATTCAAGGGTAAAATGTTTCCAGACACAGCCGATGTAACCTGTAAGTAGTTTTGGCAACACTGTGCGTTTAAAAATGTGTTTTTGATCATGTTATTTAGTTGGGTTTTCAAGCAGCTCCTAACATTGTGTTGGCCCTGCTTTTCTCACAGAGACCGGCATCCTCTAATTGCGACTGAAGCAATATAATTGCCACCTGGTTCATTTTTAATCTGAACTAATGCAGAATCTTCAAGTGATATGATCCTTTTGGAATGACCGGGTGGAACATGATCGACAAGTCAGCTGGTGCCGGGGGACTTTTCTTTCTTTCACACAAAAGAACAAAGAACAAAGGTGATAGAACAACACAAAACAGGAAACAGGCCCTTCAGCCCAACAAGCCCGCACCGCCATTTTAACATTGTGAGTGCCCTCTTCTACCTGTGACTTTGTCTACGCCGATTGGACTACACAATAAAGGAATTATAACCAGATTGAGGGGTGTCTAATTTAGGGACAATTTGTCCAAATTTTGAGTTTCCTTGTTCAGCAGTAGCCTGAGGTGGGGAGCATCTGCAGCGCATTTGCCCTTGCTCTGGAGTTGGAAACAATGTTGTGTGTGAGTTACTGTTAGAAGCTGATGGAGGCTGGTATGTCCCAGTCCATTTCACTCTCCAGAGGCTTTTTGGAAATTTCTGGTCCTAGGAAGCCTCAGCGATTTAATCCAAAAGGATCAATTCACGACAGGTGTTAAAAAGCTGAAAACTCAGCACCATTTGAAAGTGATAACCTTCTGTGCTAAGCTTAGGAAGCTGCGCATGTTTGGGGTATGTTGTTTGGATTGAAACTTCATAGACAGCTGACTGGTAAAGTTTATTCTACGTCATGTTCGAATCGTCTAATTGGGAAATGTTATGCTAATTCTTTTGATTTAAATTGAACTGTATTCTTAAATAAACTTTGTTTGATAAAACCTTCCGTGTTGGTTATTTGAATCGTACCCAGAATGAAGCACCTTCTGCTCAACTGTGCCAAATTCAAATGTAAGAACATAGGATTTAGTTTACAGAATTGTCATCACTGTTCGCCACATGTTCCCACGAAATTTGGGTGACCTGCCCGGGCTCATTCCCCATTTCTCGGTCCAGTATCGCTCCCTCTCTCTTAGGAGTATCAACATATTGTTCCAAAGCATCTTCCTGGGCACATTTTACAAATTCCTTCCCATCCGGACTCCCCATCCCTCAGGGATTTCCGGTCTATATGAGGGGAATTACAACCGCCTTATTTTTTTCTACACCTATCCAGAATCTTCTTTTTATATCCGTTCCACAACTTTCTGTGGGCTGTTGGGAGGCCTGTAGTATAACCCCAGCAAAGTGACTGCGCCCTTCTTGTCTCTGAGCTCTGCCCAAAGTGTTTTGTTACATTATCGTTCCAAATTTTCCACCCTCTGCACGACTGCAATATACTCTCCAACCAGTATTGTTACTCCCCCACCTCTTCCAGCCCCTCCTCTATCTCGCCTAAAACGCTTATACCCCGGAATATCCAGCTGCCAGTCCTGTCCTTCTTTTAACCAAATCTCTGTCACTGCAACCACATCCAGGTTCCGCTCCTGTATTAAAGCTTTAAGTTCATCTCCCTTGCCTATCCGCTCCTTGCATTTAAGCAGATGTACTCCAGACCTCCAGGCCCACTGAGTTCACCCTCCCCGAGATTGCTCTTCCTCTTAGGTAGACTTGTCTTGGCCTCATGCCCGCCCCCCGGTCTCTGCACTTGCTGACATGTTCTGATTTCCACCCCCGGAGAATTCTTTACAGTTTTGGTGTACTTATCTGAGGAACGATGTCCTTCCTACAGAGGGAGTAAAACGGAGGTTAATCAGGATGATTCCTGGGATGTCAGATCTGTCGTACGAGGAGAGATTAAGTCAGATAGGATTATATTCAATGGAGGTGGGAAGAGTGAGTGGGAACTTCGTAGAAACGTACAAAATTCTAATAGTGTCAGAGGGGACAGATTCATAAAGAAGGTTCCCAATGGTGGGGGAATACAGAGCAGGAGTCAACGTTTGAGGATAGGGAGTAAATGTTATTGGACTGAGGTGGGGAGAAATGTCTTCACCCAAAGAGTGGCGAATGTGTGGAATTCACTAGCACTGAATACAATTGGTGTCAATATGTTATGTGACTTCAAGAAGAAACTACAAATAGCTTTTGGGGCAAAAGGGATCAAGAAATATAGGGGAAAAGGGGGACCTGAATATTGCATTTGGCGATAAGCTGAGATCATGATGAATGGCAGAGCAGGTTTGAAGGGCCGAATGGCCCGCGCCTGCTTCTAGTTTCTATGTTTCTATGTTCCTTTGTTTCGAGATAGTTACAATGAGCGGGAAATAATTACTTGCCTGTTTGGACACTCGCTCGAAAGTCTTCCCTCTTCTGGAAGAAAATAATCTCCACTGTCAAAGCAGCTCCATGTGGTTTCAGTTCTGTGATCCATAACAGAAGATGGTGCGAGTTGCTGAGGACTTCCTGTGGAAACTCATACACAGGATCACCTGCGTGCAGAAAAACGCCAACGCAGCAAGTAATAGGCCTGGCAAAGCCTTTCCACAACCATCGGTTCAGCCCAGAAACTCTGCAGTCCCGCCGCATCCAGCTCTGAATGGTGGCGGACAATTAAACAACTCAGTGCAAGAGGAGGCCCCCAAAACATCCCAATCCTCAATGGTGTAGTTCACGGCAAACGTTAAGGCTAAGACATTCGCAGCAACGTGCAGACAAAACACAGACAGGGAATTCAACATGCGTCCCTTTGGATGGGAGGGGAGAGCGGTGCTAACCACTGTGCCACCGTGCATGAGAGCCCGTGAATGAGATAGAGAAATTAAAAAAAAGTAATTTCACAACTGTGTCTGTATTTATGAGAGAGAGAATTCCTTAATGTATAGAAGACTGACTGTGTGTGAGAGAAAATTAATTATGTACCGTTGTATATATATATGCTCAGGTGGTAATGTTTATTGCATGCTCATGTGCCTCAAAGAGGGTAAGGGAAAAAGTGATTGATAAGAGTTCGAATAAACTAGAATGAACTGATTGGTAGAACAGAGACTTTTGTGATGTGCTGCCTGGGAAAATTATAGACATTTAGTAAAATGTGTTCTGATTTCTGATTTGACATCATTAATAACCTGGCGAGTCACATGCACTTCAAATGAAAAAAAAACGGAGTGAGTCAACAATTTCAGTTAATTCACAGTTTTATAATTTCCCATCTTTTGAAAATTTATTTTGCACACTCTAAGCAATGAGTCATGTAGTAGAACGGCAGGGTGGCACAGTGGTTAGCCTTGCTGCCTCACAGATCCAAGGACCTGGGTTTGGAACCTGGCTTGGAACACTGACTGAGTGCAGGTTGCACAATCTCTCCGTGTCTGCGCATGTGTCCTCTCGGTGCTCCAATTTCTCCCCACAGTCTAAAGATAAGCAGAATAAGTCGATTGGCCTTGGTAAATTTCATTGAGTGTGTTGACAAATGTAGGGGAGTTCGTCGGGTAAGTACAAGCCGTTACAGACTAAGCCCTGGATAAGATGCTTTGTCGGAGAATCGGTGCCCACTCGATGGGACCAGTTGGCCCCTTCATCCTCTGCAGGATTGTATGTCCGCATGTAGCAGCTTGGCACATCCTCAACAGTGTTAAGATTCTGGGGAAATCACATAGATGTGGACCGATAACGTTCAGAATAACTCCAAACCGCGCCCCTGGCGGATGTTTGGAAGCATTTCCTTGAAGAATACTTGTTCAGGGAGACAGAACAACTTCAGAAAGAAGATGAAGGGCATAAAGCACTTGGCAAAAAAAAATCTGTGTGCTGTCCTGTGCAAAATTCATTACTGGTCCCAACCCTAACTTGGAAATCAGCCAGACATTTTCACAGTTGGATAGTCAGTGACGGCATGTGTTTCCACAATGTTCAGCATCTGGCAATGGGCTGTGTCGGGGATAGAGTCGTGAAGAATCCTCGCTCATAAGAATTCCCTTCCCTTTCCATTCTGAGGACGCGAATTTTCAATTAAATAAATGATTTGTCGGCATGAATCAAGAACTGACACCCTTCCCAGCATGAAGGCGTGGCCAGTGTTTGACACAGAAAGCGAAAAGGGGAAAAGAGAAGGGAGCAGGCAATATTTCACTTTGAGAGGACTGGATAAAAGGGAAATGCATGGGTAGAGTTCGAGCGGCACCCTGTGGTCAGGACGAGAAATTGCATCAACCACAGCGACTTTAACAAACTAAACCGTGTTAAATAAAGATTTCACCACTCAACATTCTTGGCATAATCTTAGTGACTTCTGGTGTGTTTTCAATATGGATTCCTTGCTCCGCGATCTCAAGAAATGCTCCAAACCTCGCAATAACTCCCAACAATGTAATGGCTTTCCAAACTGCTTGGGTACCTTCTGGTAAACGGATGCGGTGCGCAAGAACTTCCAAGCTATCTGAGTCATAAAATCATAGAATTCCGACTATGCATTTGTCTCACTGAGCCTGCACCACCAACAATCCCCTCCAGACCCATTTCCCGCAATCCTAGGTATTTACCCTTCTAATCTTCCTGACTCTAAGGGGCAATTCAGCTGGGCAAATCAATCTTACCTGTCCATCTTTGGACACTAAGGGGTAAATAAGAATGGCCAATCCACCTCACCAGCACATTTTTGGGGTGTCGGAGGAAACTGAAGCACTGGTGAAAACCCACGCAGACATGGGGAGAAGGTGCAAACTCCACACAGATGGTCACCCAAAGATGTATTTAAACCAGTGTCCCTGGGGCGGTGAGGCAGCAGTGCTGACCACTGTGCCACCGTGCCGCTCATACTGGAATATCAGAATGCCCCAACACTTCACGCTTTAAAAATACCCTGATTCTCGGGCCTTTCCACTTGAGTGGTAAGTTTTGCATTTTTCAATATTATACACCACCTGCCACTTAATTAATGGATTAATTGGAGTTAGAGTTAGAACGGAAAGTGAAAGCAGATACCCTCAAGCCTGTAACAACAGATGTGGGGAGTTTATTAGGATCTGCTGTCATACCTAATATGAGCAAATATTTCACGAAAATGAACTGAGTAGAGAGTGCGACGAAAGTTTCATTAAAGTGGAATCTTGCCTGATGAATATAATTGAAAATTCTTAGGAGTTCACTAACTAGTGAGACAGTAAATTATCTCTGAATGCTAAGTACATGACGCTTCCACAAGATGGTCTCTCGCCGATTATTGTCAAACTCCGCACTGCACGGAATTAGAACTATAATATTGTGGTTTCCATTTGATTGAGACGTTGGGAACAAAGAGTGAAGGTAAAAAGATTGCCCGTTTGTGGGGCGTGCTCTTCACCAGTGAAGATTTGAGGCATGGTTTTTCTTTCACCATATTTAATAATGGTTCAGTTGAAAGAGTTATATTTTTGAGAGTTTTATATTTGTGATTTTGTGTAATCAGTTCAGAGGTGACGTGAACACGTGGAGGGCGGTAAGCTCCAAACGGACTCGTAAAAGCGGTGGTCAAGTTGGAATGTGGGTGCGCTTGGCAGACCGACTTTGCAAGCCCTCCTGTTCCCATGATTCCGGAGAAGGTGGTGAAAGTTGCGACATGGAATTATCATCTCTGTCAACTGGTCATAGAAACATATCCAACAAAAACTCAACATGGATTCAATGGGCGAGTAGTCTCTTTCTAAGCCGAATCATTGTATGAAGTTATGCAACCAGTTGAAGGTTCGGGGTAATCTAAAATATTTATGGGCCGAAGGCCTCCTTCTGTAGGGAATCTACGATGTCTCTATGATTTGTGATTCTTTCAGTGTGACCTGCCTACGCGCACCTCCTCCCCCCCCCACCGCCCCCGCCCCCGAGAAGCAGGATTACCCAAAAATCCCACAGCCTCGTAGGAATAATATGAATCCAAAAGGGATTCCCTTCAAACAACTGAAATTTCCCCCTGCATTCGCCAGAGGGAGGCCTCAGTTTTCACTGCAAATGATTGAACATTGCGTTTGGGATATTCCACTGGAACCGTGTTCATCAAATTTTGAGTGATGCTAGAGAATTTCCTGAGTTGCATTGGAAATATTCTGATGTTTGTATCGTTCAAATTGTTCACAGGAGCTATATTTCTTTGCAAATGTTGATGCCTTTAGATGAATTTATTATTCATTTTGTACTAAGCTCATCTGCCTTGATCTTGATCAACAATAAACTGATGATGAAATGGCCTGTTTGTGACACTGCGATTTCTGTTGAGCTGGCAATATCAGATATTTACATATCTGTGATCCCGGATGTCTGAAAACACGGGTGAAAGAAAACACCACGCAAAAATGTTTGTTTGTGTCAGAACATGGACGGAATCAATTTGACAGTTAGAACAATCAGAACAAGCATTTGAATTGACAACCTTTTGCCCTCCAGGAAAGACAAGGCTAAAAGTGGGAGGGGGGAGAGAATGTAAACGTTAAAGATATGAAAAATAAGTCAGCGCCGACGCAGACAGTTTATTTCTATTCGTGTGGAGTCAACAGAAGGAACTACCAGGGGTAGAATACAGTCATTAATCAAGATGACAAATGCATTCACGAGGAAAGTCTTTAATAAGTGAGGGGAGATTGTATGAATTTCGAACCCACACTGAGCCGACCAACAGAGATACTTTTGTTTGGGAAACTGGATGAACTCAGGAAGGAGAAACGGGAAAAAATGCTTGGTTGATAACGTGAGTGTGTGTGGGGTGGGGGCGGGCAGTTAAATAGATGTGAGAGGAAGTTCCAGGAGTAAATGGCCCACAGCCCGCTAATCAAGAGGTGAATTATGAGGCAAATATGAGACTAAGGCATAATGAGAAATATAGTTTGTGAAACTTTTACAAAGTTATTTGCAACATTTTGAATCTTTCTTCGTTGGCTACGTGTTTTCTTCAAACAAAATATAGTCGGGTGTTTGGAATTAATTCAATGCAACATTCTGCTTCCTCCTGTGCCCATTCGAATTCCAGAAACAGCAAGTTGCTGTTCTTGTTGAATTCTTCTTCTTATTAAATTCAGCAAGTTTGCCTTTTCAACACAGTTTGGATGAGTCTTAATGCGTATTTGGCACGCGCTAGTAAATGGTTACCGTTGCAGACTGAGGCTCTTATGAAGAGGAAACGTTGAGCCACAATTCGCATCGCTCTGAAGTTTACAGTCCGCCATTTTTAACAGCAGCACGTTGTCTCCGCATTTTCACCACGCCTTCCAGTCCTCTGAGTTACCGCAGCCCACGAATATTGTATCATCCTCGGTGTTGTTGTATCTCGTTGCATCAGTCCTCCTTTGGAAGAGTGGATTTGCAGGGTTAGAACCACTGAGAGAGTAAGCCGCGTACAAAATTAAGCCAATACTTACTTTCTATAATCGGAATTTCACGGTGAAATAATGAATGATTTGCAGCTGAACAGAAGCGATCATGGAAACAATCATCAATATATCCGGTGGGAAGATCTGCTCCTCTGGGCTGTGGATGAGTCCATGGCCACTGTTCAAATTTGCAGAAGGTTAAAATCTCAGATTGTTTTGTTTCTGTTCACATGCAACCATCATCCATTCTGGAAAGGTCAGACACATGCAGGGCTGCAAGACAGAAGCACTTCATGTCTTAAATGGAGGCCATGAGGAGAGAGTCGAGGTGTCCAGCCGATGTACAGGGAATCACCAATGTCCACTGTGTGTAAGGAACTATAGAGTTGCCTCACACCAGACGAACATGGTCACTAAGAGGCATTCACTTGGGTGACAAGCGTTAGTCATTATTTGACGATGGGCAATTGCAAATAGGAGCATGGCAGGTGGATACGTTGGAATTAAATTAATTAACAAATTCGATTAAAATCTAATTTAATCTATGGTGGACATGATGTTATCGGACAACACATTTTATGAAATTGGATACACAATATGGAAGCAGACTAACGTTGCACTCAGAGCCCCATTCCCACTAAAGATCACAAGGGAACAGACACAGACTCGCAGGCAAGGACATGATTTAGAATGCAAGTGAGGCCTAGCACACAAAGGGAACCGGACAGGATGGCACCTACAGGAACTAAATTAAAAAGTACAGCACTTATGATCTAACCAAGCAATCCTCGATGGAGAAACCTGAGGATTAGCATCACTAAGGGAGCATCCGTGGCCCCACAAACTTCCCCAGAATAGTCAAACACCCACTGTTCAAACCCCGGAGATTCTCGACCATTAATAAACCCATCAGACAGAAACGATTAACACCCACTTTAAAACCATCGTTAGAGTACTTGAAGACATCGAAACAGGATGGTCAGAGTCGAATACTGTAAACAAAACATTAGCATTTGAATTGTACAATGTATCAAGTTCAGGTATAACTGTAGCCCATTGCGGCGGGTCTTTAGAGTGCTTTCGGGACAGTTCTGTTTGTATGTCCTCACTGCACCTTCGTCGACGTTAAAATAAAACTGCACCACTATTGAACCTGACTCTGAGTCTGTTGTGGTCGTGTTCGCCCACTCGCGCTAACAATGAGAATGTGATCGATCACGGTTTTATTTCCGGCAGATACTCGCCCGTCTATATCTGGTATTGCCGATCTCAGACACCAGAAAAATGCCAGCAAATCGCTCGTTTCAAGGGTGGCAAACAAAATCCGGAATTGCATTCAGTGCAAGGGCGGAGAAAATGGAAGGTTGCAAACCCGGGTCAGGAAAACACTTCTGCATTTCAGTGCCAGCCGAAGAGACAATGTCAGAATGGTAGAGTGTGGTTACAAACATTGGAGAGGAGAGGCCTATTCAGTACCTCGAGAATATTCTGTCTTACAGTCACATTGTGGCTGATCTCTATTTTCACTGCAGCTCCCTGTTCAGGAACTTGTCTTCACCGCCACCTCCCCCGCGCCCCCCAACACTAAACAGCTTGCAAATTTTCAAATTCCATCCACAAAAGGAGTTCCAGTTTTGTGACAGACAAAAAAGCGTGCTCCCTTTCCTTTACTATCTTGATAAGTACCTAAAACATATTTATCAGTCTCAAGTAGGCTTGCGTTCACGCTGCATTGCAATTGCTCCGAAAATCTCCGAGTCACCATACTCTAGCGCATATTCGGGTACACTGAGGGAGAATTTTACACGGCCAATTCACCTAATCTGCACATCTTTCGGCTGTTGGAGGGAACCGGAGAACCCGGGGGAAACACACACAGACACAAAGAGAACGTGCAAACTCCACAGAGGCAGTGACCCAAGTGGGGAATCACACCTGGATTCATGACGCTGTGAGGCAACAGTTCTAAATCTTGGCCAAGAATTCAAGCGACCTAAAATCACCAGGAATATATAATTAAGATATAACACCTGGCTGCTGAATGACGAACGCTTCAATCAATCGGATCAAATGCTTCCTTTCCTCGTTTCTCATGGCGCTCGGGTCAAGCTTGCAATATAAATCTGCCCACAGGTGGCGCTGAATCTCTTCAGCGCAAATGTCTCCGCCTTGTTATCCAACGAGGGGCATACACGCGATGGGTCGTACAAGGGCTGCTCTTGGATGTTCGAGAATAGCCTAGTACTTCATGTCGTTAGTGTACGCTTAAACTGGACCAGATGCTGAGCAACACGACAGCTCAGTCACTTTCACTGTTTGCTGTGCAGACACATGGATTTGGGCCGGTGTCTGTGGGAGTTTGTGCATTCTCCCCGGGCTGTTTTTGTTCTTTGTTCTTTGTTCAATCCCTGGGGGAATATTGTCATGGATTTTTCGTTCATCAGTGGTCGACATAAATAATTTCAAAATGATATTCGAAGCACAGAGTGATATTTAACGGGGGAGTGAGGGATTCACATCAAACTGATTTTGTGTTTTCAACATCACAGTTCCCTAGAAATAGCTGAACCTTCTGTCGTTCTTGTGTGGGAAACTGCTTCAGATAATCGAACCCAAATATTTGAAAGTGAAAATACAATTTATCAGGGCATTGCGAAGAATTTTTGCTCCTGAAGTGGTTTAAAGTCACACAATAACACCTCAATACACCAAGCTCTCTGATCTGGAACTGGTGAATTGAAAAGGGAGTGAAAAAAAAACATGTTCGGTGCTGGCCGACAGAACAGATGTTATTGTCGGGAGAAGAATCAAAGAATTACAGGCCACTGAGCCTAACTCTTTTGGTAAGGAAACTGGAGGGGGGGCAATATGAGGAATGGGACTAATTTCCATTTGGGGAGGCAAGGATTAATATAGGATTCTCAGCATGTTTTTTTTTCTCAAAGGGAAATCATGCCGCACGATTTCTCCTGTTTTAATTCGAGGAGGTGACCAGGGAAGTAGTTGCGGGCAGTTAACTTGATCTACACTACATGGACTTCAGTAAGGATTTTGAGCAGGCCCACATGGGAGGCTGATGAAGAAGATAGGAGCTCATGGAACCCAGTCAATTTTTCAATTGGCTCAGTCATAGGGTAAGATCTTTGCCTGGATAGAAGACTGACTGACTGGCAGAAGGCAGAGAGTGAGGAGGAAGAGGGTTTTTTCGGGGTGGCAGCCGGTGACTAATGGAGTGCCTCAGGGAACGGTGCGAGCACCACAAATTTTCACAATATACATTACCGATTTAGAAGAAGGAACTGAAGGCGCTGTTGCTAAGTTTGCAGAGGATACAAAGATATATAGAGGGGCAGGCAGTATTGAGGAAGCGGGGTGGTGGGGGAGAGCGGCAGAATGACGTGGATGGGTTAGGAGAGTGGCCAAAGAAGCGGTGATTGGAATACAATGTGGCAAAATGTGACGGTTTACACTTTGGAAGGAGGAATGGAGGCATCGACTATTTTCTAAATGAGGAAATGCTTCAGAAATCAGGGGCAAAAAACAAAGGGCCTTGAGAGTCCTTGTTCAAGATTTCCTTCGGGTTAACATGCAGGTTCAGTTAGTAGTCAGGAAGGCAAATAAATTGTTAGTATTGATGTCGATTGGGATAGAATACAACATCGGGGATGCACTTCTGAGGCTGTATATGGCTCTGGTCAGACCACATTTGGAGTATTGTGAGCAGTGTTGGCCCCATATTTAAGGGAGGATGTGCTGGTCTTGTAAAGGCTCCAGAGGAGATTCACACGAATTATCCCTGGAATAAAGAGCTTGTCGGATGAGGAAACGTTGAGAACTCTCGGTGTGAACTCGTTGGAGTTCAGAAGGATGAGGGGAGATCTTTTTGAAACTTAGAGGATATTGGGAGGCCGGGGTAGAGTTGATGTGGAGAGGATGTTTTCATAAGAACATAAGAAATAGGAGCAGGAGTAGGCCATCTAGCCCTTCGAGCCTGCCCCGCCATTCAATAAGATCATGGCTGATCTGTGGTGGCTCAGTTCCACTTTCCCGCCCTCTCCCCATAACCCTTAATCCCCTCTCTTATCAAGAACCCATCAACCCGCTTCTTAAAAATATTTAGCGAGGCAGCCTCCACCACTTCAACGGGCAGAGAATTCCAGAGATTCACCACCCTTTGAGTGAAGAAGTTCCTCCTCAACTCCGTTCTAAACCGCCTCCCCTTTATCTTGAGGCTGTGCCCCCTAGTCCTACTGTCTTTTTTGAGCGGGAAGAGTCTCTCCACCTCTATCCTATCCATCCCATTCATCATCTTATACGTCTCAACGAGATCTCCCCTCATTCTTCTAAACTCTAACGAGTACAAGCCTAGTTTATTCAGCCTCTCCTCATAGCTCAATCCCCTCAACTCCGGTATCAGCCTAGTAAACCTCCTCTGCACTCCCTCCAGGGCCAAAATATCCTTGCGCAGGTGCGGCGCCCAAAACTGCACACAGTACTCCAGCTAGTAGGAAAGCTATAACCAGAGGGCTAAAGGGACCTCAGGCTAAAGGCCCAATACTTCAGATCAGAGATGATGAGTAATTTCTTCAGCCGGAGAGTCGTGAATCTGTGGAACTATTTGCCGCAGAAGGATGTGGAGATCAGGTCGTTGAGCTCCTTTAAGACAGAAATAGATAGGTTCATGATTAATAAGGGGATCAGGAGTTATGGGGAAAAGGCAGGAGAATGGGGATGAAACAAGATTGAATGGCGGAACAGCCTCGATGGGCCGAGTGGCCTAATTCTGCTCCCATGCCGTATGGGCTTATAGCTTTCCTCCCTTCGCAATGGGCTCAATAACCAAGGGGCTCGGATCTATTTGAACTCCAGACATCAACACAAACTACTGACCCTCCAGAGGGAGCACAAAGCTTCACTGCCAAAAACCAATCTGTCGAAATCTCACCTTGGAAGGCAAACACAGCTTCCCTCGCGAAAACAGCACGAAACAACACTCAGTATTGTTGGCAAAATCTCAGTGTGTTCTGTTTTTGCAGTACCCATTTGTTTTATCAGCCACTGTATAAATCCCCAAATAAATAAAATTGCTTCCCAAATTGTTTGGGATACCACCTGGTAAATGCTCAAAGTGCCTTGCACATATTCAAAAATCACAGTTGCATAAGATGCAAATCACAGAAGGGGATCATTCGGCCCATCAGCTCGGTGGTCTAGTTAGTATTCCATACAAGCCTCATCATAACGCCTCTTCCTATCACCCCATCAACACAACCTTCTTTTCTCTTCCTGGTGCCTCCCCCACTTTTTCAATTCATTTCGTTTGCGACATTCATCTCAGCTATTCCCTCATCTAGCGAGTTCCACATTCTTCCACCTTTTTCCCTCGGATAAGATAATAGAAAATTCTGAAACCATGTACCAATAGTCTCTAAAACAGCATCTCCCCTGCTTGCCTGCCAACTGTGTTTTGGATGGACCTGCCATATATTAAGTTGATCTTTCTCTGCAGCCGAGCCATAACTGGAGATCTATATTCTGCACCCTTTCATTTCCTTCTCCTCTGTGTACTCTAAGAACGGCTAATTTTGTCCATATAACGCACGAGAAAAACACGTTTCACTGCATACCAATACACGTGACAATAATGAATGAACTGAAATCATAGATCACAGAACATAGATGATAGAATCCCGAAAGCGCGGAAGGAGGCCATTCGGCACATCGAGTCCGCACCGAGCACAATCCCACCCAGGCCCTATCCCCATAACCCCATGTATTTACTCTGGAAAGTCTGCCTGTCACCAGGGAGAATTTAACATGGCCAATCCGTCTAACCCTCACATCCTTGGACTGTGGCAGGAAAGCGGTGCAGGTGGGGGAAACCCACGCAGATACAAGGAGAATGTGCAAACTCCACACAGATAGTGCGGAGAATGCTGGGAATCGAACCCAGGTCACTGCAGCTGCGAGGCAACAGTTATAACCACCCTGACACCGTGCCAAACCCACCGTGCCACCCCCACCGTGCCACCGCCAATGCCTGCGACAAAATTAAGTCAAGTCATAGAAATCATTAAAACTCGAACAGTGCAGAACGAGGCCATTCGGCCCATCGAGTCTGCACCGACCACAATTCCACCCATATATTACCAACTAATCCCTCTAAGCTGCACAACCCAGGACACTAAGGGGTAACTTAGCATGGCCAATTAACCTAACCCGCACATCTATGGACTGTGGGCGGAAACAAGAGCACCAGGAGGAAACCCACGGAGACACAAGGAGAACGTACAATCTCCACACAGACAGTGACCCGAGCCGGGAATCGAACCCAGGTCCCTGGAGCGGTGAAGCAGCAGTGCCAACCACTGTGCTACCGTGCCGCCCTCGACGCCTCGATGAACGTTTTATTTTGCTTTTCCTGTATATTGTGCATAAAACAATATTATTCACTGTTCCCGAATACATGTTACCATAATAAATCAAATACATTCAAATTAAATCAGACCATATATCCCCCAATCTCTGAATTCGCCATTGCATTTATTGACCGCTATCTTAAACAGGTGACCAATTCATTTGAAATAGTACATGTGTCCGATCAACAATTTCATACTTGGAACGTCTATTTCCTGTCAAGCCTCAATCTTCACTCGTTTTACAGAAAAGAGCTTCAGCCTATTCAATATTCCCTGATAGTTAGGAGCTATCAGTTCTGCTATAACACTTGTGAAGTATTTAGAGTAACGTTCCTGTTGTTTCTTTAACCTCACCAGATTTTGAAGAACCGTGCTTTGCTCTCCAAGTCTGGCCTAACTGCTCTGAGTAGATGCCTGTGATATTTTGCAAAACATGCTGAGTGTGCACCAGCACTTTGACAGTTCGTAAACAGGAAAACAACAGAGAGCTGTCTGCCTCTGTGCATTTTTTCAACCACAACCGTGTATTTATTAATATACACAGAGCGGAAATTTCACACCTCCCTCACGCAGAGAGAACAAGAGCGAGTTTTCAGTGAGAATCGGATCGGGGGCTCAGAGTCTTGCCGTCTGGATCAAGGACAATGAGTTTCCTCGGTATCTGTGCATTGTTCCATATCTTCCAGGGTGAGATATCCTCATTGTATTCAGATAGAGTGGAGAAGAATTTACATTGGCGAATTAACCATGAGCAGTTCCCAATGTCAGTTTGTCAGTAACCACAGAAATAAAAACAGGTGGGAGATGGTCGGTAATTGTAAGGAGGGGGGACCGAACGTGTTTTTTTTTAATGCAGCGAGTTGTTATGATCTGGACGGTGCTGCCTGAAAGGGCGGCGGAAGCAGATTCAATAGAAACTTTCAAAAGGGGGGAATTGGAGAAATGAGGGGCCAGGATTAGCTGTGATATTAGTGGGAAAGAGGAGGTGAGTGACCTACTGGAAAACTCTTTCAAAGCTCCAACACTGACACGAAGGCCCGAATGGTCTCCCTCCCAGATATGCAGAACTGTGACATGAAACTCAGCATGCAACATTTACTTCACAACAAATGTATTAAAGTTTTAAGTTTATCTATTAGTGTCGAAAGTAGGTTGACATTAACTCTGCAACACAGTGGTAAATGTAATGTATCTATCAATGAATTGAATGGAAATTAAAACGAATTGTCATCAAATAAGTGAGTTGGTTTCATTCACACCACTGGGGAGCGGGGTGGGTGTTCTAGTCAGTTAACTGACATTATAAACACTTGAAGAAAAGTCAAGCGCCCAAAGTTAGCAGAGAGAAAAAAGATC
This sequence comes from Carcharhinus amblyrhynchos, assembly GCF_965287045.1. Taxonomy (NCBI): domain Eukaryota; kingdom Metazoa; phylum Chordata; class Chondrichthyes; order Carcharhiniformes; family Carcharhinidae; genus Carcharhinus; species Carcharhinus amblyrhynchos. Next base: position 1,831,439 of record NW_027649787.1, read on the forward strand.
TACAAGTGTTGGGTGAGAGAAAATATCAGTGAATTCTGAAATACTTCAATTTATTGAATCCTCACTGGTCCCATGTGTTCATTCCGATGTTTACATTAGATTTCCTGGTGAATAGACTCGGATTGCGCTCTGGAGAAAACAGCGCAACCAACACAATAATCAGCGCGATTTTAAGTGTTCCTGAGCTGGGCACCTCGTATTTTTTGTTGTTATTTCTCGATTTGCCCCTTTATTGGCATTTGTTTGACCAGGGCTGTTTTCAGGCAGGACAACTTGTGATGACTCTTGTTCTTTCTCTCTCTCCTTCTCAGTCACAGTGTCTCATTCTATCTTGTCCCAGTCTCCACCGGTTCAGACACTTCCAGAGGGGAGCCGTGCTAAGCTGAGCTGCCGCATCCTGACTTCAGGAGATCCTGCAGTCTATTGGTACATGCAATCGGAGCGAAACCAAATAAAATTGGTTCCCAGTAATGACAAGTACATCGAGGAAGTCAAGACCTTGGCAAGTAAGGAAAAAGTGACTACTTATTCACTGCTGATTACGAATAGCCGGAGAAATGATTCTGGGAACTATTACTGTGCAATCCGCGATCTCAAAAACAGATTACTGGTATTCGGAAGCGGATCCAAGTTAGCAATTACAGGTAAATTTTATCATTCTTCCATTGAAGTGGACATTTCAAGAACAATTAAAACGCGTCCTGTTCTATCTGTTAATGGGCTCTCTCTGTTTTGCCGGGTTTAGCGGATTCCCCCACCATATTCCTCCTCACCCCGCCGCGGCATCAGATTCCCGCCATGGAGAGGGTCCCCTTGTTGTGTTTCGTCAGAGGAGTGTCTCCCGATTCCATTTCCGTCCGCTGGAAGGTTTCCGGACGGGATATCGCGGGACTGACCGATTCAGGGGCAATAGAACCGGACGGCACCTACACCATCAGCAGTTCCATCAGTCTCCCGGCGGAAACTTGGAGAAGCGGCGCTCGCTGTACTTGCGCTGTTCAGGTCAACTCCAGTGAAAGTATTCTCAGTGACAGTGTCTCATCTCAGAGAGGTAGCTATTCACAATGACCTCTGAAAATAGAACATAGAACATAGAACATTACAGCGCGGAACAGGCCCTTCGGCCCACAATGTTGCGCCGACCAGTCTTATTTTTAAAAAAAACATTGACCCACTAATCTAAACCTATCCCTTTTCGTCCATAAACCTATCCACCAATCTCTTAAACGCCCCCAAACTAGGCGCATTTACAACTGCAGCAGGCAGGGCATTCCAGTCCCTCACCACCCTCTGGGTAAAGAACCTGCCCCTGACATCCGTCCTATAACTACCCCCCCTTAATTTAAAGCCATGCCCCTTATATACATCTATGTAATGCTAATGTCAGACTTTACGCAGAGCTGTCTAATTTTATGACATGTCTCTTCTCCCATGTGTGTCCACGGAAATCCAAAACAACTTTGACTATCATAAATCTCTCATTCGGTTAGAGTTCAGTCTGCTGAAAATTTAATCTGCCCTCTACCAGAGAGCTGTTCATGTTCAGGACTGAGAGAGTTACTTCTGGCACAGATGGATGTAGAGATATAGGGAAATCACTGGAAGGTAACGTTAAATTAGCCATTTTGTTATAAAATGCCGGAGAAGCATCGAAAAGTGCACTGGCTTCTCCCGGCTCCCATTTCCATGGGGCGGCATGATAGCACAGTGGGTTAGCACTGCTGCTTTACAGCTCCAGGGACCTGGGTTCGATCCCTGGCTCGGGTCACTGTCTGTTTGGAGTTCGCACACTCTCCTCGTGTCTGTGCAGGTTTCCTCCGGGTGCTCCGGTTTCCTCCCACGCTCCAAAGATGTGCGGGTTAGAACATAGAACATTACAGCGCAATACAGGCCCTTCGGCCCTCGATGTTGCACCGACCAGTGGAGACAGTCTAAGGACCCTCTAACCTAAAATATTATGTTATCCATGTGCCTCTCCACTGCCCATTTGAACGCCCTTAAAGTTGGCTAGTCCACAACTGCTGCAGGCAGGGCATTCCACGCCCTTACTACCCTCTGAGTAAAGAATCTACCTCTGACACCCGTCCTACAATTACCACCACTCAATTTAAATCTATGTTCCCTCGTGTTAGCTATCACCATCCGAGGGAAAAGGCTCCCACTATCCACCCTATCTAACCCTCTGATCATTTTGTATGGTTTGGTTGATTGGCCGTGCTAAAATTGCCACTTAGTGTCCTGGGATGTGTAGGTTAGAGGGATTAGCGGGTAAATGTGTCGGGACATGGGGGTAGGGCCTGGGTGGGATTATGGTCGGTGCAGACTTGATGGGTCGAAGGGCCTCTTTCCTCACTGGAGGGTTCTAGATTCTATGTGTTTGGGCTCCACCGTTCTGATATGGTTTGATTTATTATTCTCACATCTAATGGGATACAGTTAAAAGTTTTGATCTATGCATATTACAAAGACAAAACATTCCATTGATAGAGTACATGGATTTGATTGACTTTGATTATTGTCATATGTATTTGGGATGCAGCGAAAAAACACATTTTCCTGCGCTGTCTAGACCAAACATAACGCTCTTAGAGTACACAGATTTGATCTATTATTGTCATGTCTTCAGATACAGTGAAAAGCATTATTTCATCTCGAAAAAAAACACATCATCATGGGGTACACAGACTTGATTTAATTTGATTTTGTTATTGTCACATTTATTGGGATACATTGAAAAGTACATTTCCCCACACACACAAAAAGCATACCGTTCATAGAATTCTTAGATTTGATTTATTGCACTCACATATATTGGGCGAGAGTGAAAGGTATTGCTTCTTGCGCGGTACACAGCCAGAACATACCATTTACATAATACATGTGGGAGAAAGAAAGGGACAGCTGCATTTTGTAATACTACTGCAGCGTAGAATACTACAGTGGGAAATGAAGATTACTCGGAAGTATAAGAGAATTAGAATTAAGTTTTATAAGAATAGCACAAAAGTCATTGACTTAATGGGTATACTGGGGATAACTGGCAAGAAACAGCCATGCCCCGGCGCCATCTTGAAAAGGGTTCGGACTCAGTGGCCCATGTCGCCGTGGGTTGAAATGAAATGTGTGATTACGTTTCCATCGTATAACGTTATCACATCATTCCTACATGCAATGATTGACTCGGTCTTTCGGCTCTACTTCGAACTATCACAGTTAAACAAAGTAACACATGTTATCTGATGTATCTGCCCATTTGTTTAACTTAGCGTCATTCGTCCTCTCTCTCCCTCTGTTAATCGGTTCATTTTGTTTCTGTGTAATAATCTGTTATTCGCAGTAAGCTAGCCAACTCCCTGCATATCACTCCCTCTCTTTTACTCTTTTCCCTCCATTTCCCTATTCTCTCCGTGTCGCCCAGTATTAAACTCTCTGTCTCTCCCCGATCCACCCGCATTCTCCTCTCCCTCCTTTCAATCCCCTTTTCCTCTTTATTCATTCCTGGGACATGGGCTTCGATGGCTGACCAGCATTCATTGCCTATCCCTACTAGACACAGGGCAGTTATGTGTCAACCCCGTTATCTCTTATCTCTCTATCTATAAGCGTAGAGAAGGGTCATGGGTGGAGAGGAGACTCACAAAGTTGTAATGGCGGCGCTGGCTCGTTGGGCTGAAGGACCTGTTTCCCGTGCTGTGTTGTTCATTGTTCTTTGTTCTATCACCAGCTATTATTTTTTCCCTCGGTATCTGTCTATTGATATCTGTAATATTCTCAATCTTGCCTGATTTCGTCCAGTTAAACGGTGCTCCATTTAAATAGCCAGCTATCTGTCTCAATGGATTCTTACGTCTGGTATTCACTTTTTATATATGTGCTCTCAGCTTGTTCCTTCTATCTGCCGCATTATGAATATCCAAGTGAAACAATTCTGTATTATGTACGTGCTCTATCGCTCTCTTTTATCTCGGAATTTCTCCTTTCAAATATAACAATCTCTCTCTCTCGCTTTCGGTTTTTGGTCTCTCTCAATGGCATTCAGTCTATGTCTTTTATTCTCTCCCCTGTGTCCTGTAGAAAAAATGTTCAGCAACTTCTCTACTCCATCACATGACGGCAAAACCAATGATCATTTTCAGGGAAATAGACAGGCAACTTTGATCAAATTGTTCACTTGCCCATGTTTTCCATAATTCCAATTGGAGGTGAAAGTTATTTTTTTTCTTTTTCAGATCTTCCGCTAACTCCCTCGTGCATTGTCTCACTTTCAGGAGGGGTGTTGGCCGTGATGCTGCTCCTTCTGGGATTGGCCTGTGTGGCTGGGAGATGGAGCTGCAGGAATCGGCAGAGAGGTAGCGATTGTTGGGAGACTCTCCAACCCCGCGGCATTCTCAATCCACCCATTTATCACTGAAATATTGACACTGTGGACGAAATGTGTGAAATATGGCCATTAAGCCCGATTTTTTTTTTGTCTTCTAAATAGGCAATGCAGGGAGTGACGAGGCCTTGGCAGCGTCCAATTCACACGTACGGAATGAAGAGGTACGTTTTATTTTCCGCAATGGGTGGTTATTTTTCCCTACCGTTTCACCCAAGGTTCAAAGTTCGTAGTGATTGCGCGGCTCCAGAAAAAAAAATATCTGCAACTCTGGCAGCATCTGTGGAGACGGGAATAGAACATAGAACAGTACAGCACAGTACAGGCCCTTCGACCCTCTATGTTGTGCCGAGCCCTTGGGTTAACCTTTCAGACTAATTTAAACCATTGGCCGAATTCTCCAGCCCATCCCAGTGGCGCGGTTTTCCTGTCCCGTCATAAGCAACGCAGCCCTGTCCACCTTCCCGACCTCCCCCGCCTCCCCCCACCTCCACAGCAATGGGATGCGGCCCATTGTTGAACTTTGGATCCGGTCCATTGCACCACTTGGCCGGTGGGGAACTCGTAAAGGTTTTTTTTGACGTCGGTGGCACTGGAGGATGCAGCCGTGGATGGGGGCTGGGGGGAGGGGTGGGGATCAGGGGACCACCGGGGATGTCCCGCCAAGGAAACAGAATATTAACTTGGAAGCCACGACGTCCATTTAGGAAGTTGATTTTTCACACAATGGGAATCAAATTTTGGAACACTCTCCCCGGGTAGAACAAAAGCTGATCAGGCCAGTTAACAGTTGGAGATTGCAAAACTGAGATGGATAGACTTATATTCGGGAGAATATTAAAAAATATTGGGAAATGGTGGGAGGATATGAGCTAAAATACATGTCAGCCTTATTCTAGTTGAATTGAGGGAGGGGCTGAATGCCTCACCTATCCCTATAATAATGGTGTGGGGTGCATTGACCGATCACTTTTCTTCCACAGACTGCTTATGCTCGTCTGGCCTTCGATGAGAATCCAACACGATAACTCGAGGGGAAAGAGAGGGAAAGAGACAGAGAGAAGAGTGTGCTTCCTCTATATCTAGTACAGAAACATTCCGTTTGTTCCACGGTAAATTTTAAAGGTCCAACTGGATTGGTAGAACAATCCTGTGATGGCGCCCAAACGGAAAATGTCCACCATTCTACAATGGAAAATCGCCTGCAGCACAAGGTCCAACTAGATTGGTAGAACAATGCTGTGATGGCTCCCAAACGGAAAATGTCCACCATTCTACAATGGAAAATCGCCTGCAGCACAATTTCACCCCTTCATTCTTCTAAATCCTTATATTGTTCTTTTTCAATTCCATTTTGTATTGTCTACGGTAAATATGCAATAAACAAGTCAAAATGTATCTGTATCCGAGTTGCCAATTTATTGAAACAGGTTTGGAATGTCAGCTGCATGATTCCAGATTCCATTTGAGTTCAGCCCAAACGCGTTTCCGGTGGCTCTTCAGCTCATTAACAAAAGCATTTTTTGTGGTGAATGTGTGTGTGTTTGGAAATGGGTAACGAGTTGACACGGCAGTTGAGTAATTCGTTGGGGATTCTCGCTGGATTAATTAAAAATGCAGAGTGAGAGCATTCCTGTACTTGTTGTGCAGGAGTAATGAACACATTTATTGCGGAGGCAAAATTATTTCCAATCCATGTTCGCTTTGGATAACATCACTCAGTGGATTTTATAGAATGGAATCTGAGAACCTTACCCATGTGCAACAGAGGAAGAAACTGTCTCACATCTGTTGGCTGTTTGCATCTGTACTTTTGTTCCGCATCCTATCTATCACAGCATGGACACGAGACTTATTTCTCTCTTTTCAGCGATTAAAATTACTTTTCCCCCCCTATGCATGCAAACAGTAGGAGACCATTCAGTGAGTTAATTTCCGCCAAGCTGGAACAATATCTTAAATCCATCCGCTCCGCTCGCATCCGTAAATCTATCCAGTTCCCAAAAGACAATATATCAATTTCTATTTTGACAGTTTCATTTTAGCCCTGATCTCAGCAGTTATTTGAAGTTAAGAGTTACAGATCCCTCTTTTGCTTTGTTTGAAGAATTATCAACACGTCACATCTAAATCCACAGACTCCATTATCGAGCAACACCATATCCAAACTGCCGGGCGCCAGTCCCCACCTCACCCATCCGAATTTTCTTGACTTAACCCACTGTGACAATACCGTGCTTTAAACAAATGTATTTTAATCTTCTTGATCTGCAGGATGTCTCCAGCAGTCCCCTGGAATCTTATGGAAACTTTTGTCTACAACGGCATCCTCCATTGTTATGGAAATATCAAAATTGGTACTGTGTCTTTTTCAATCTGAACTAATGCAGCAATCTGTCAGTGCTCCCTTGGACTTGCAGAGCAGACATTGGTCGGTATGATGAACATGTCAGGTCATATGACCGTGAACAACGAACCGTTCACAGAGAATTCCAATTTAGTTGTTATTTCCAGATATTGCTTGAACTTGAGACAGAACAGTGTCAGTTTGCATTCCTCTCTGGTGTTGTAGATTCTCTTTCTGAGTGTTGATGCTCTGGAAGCTGCAGAGAGAGAGAAAAGAGAGAGAGTTATCCTCTTCTGTCCCTCAGATCTGAAATCTCAAAGCTGATGAGACTAGATTTATTTAATTATTTTGCTATCTTGGGCATTTTTACTTCTCGGAAAAGTGTTGTTTGGATTTCTGTCGAATGATATTAATGGCTGGAAATCCAGTATCTCGAGAGGAAACGTGTTTTAGTGTTAAACAATTCCGAGGAATGTTACATGGGAGATATCTTCAAATTGGAGCAACAAAGTTCGATAGCTGTTAATATTATACAGTGTGATGTTTAAGTCTTATAATTGGTGACAGCTAAGCTCCTTCTGTTTGTTATATTTTAATATTTTTTCTCAAATAAACTTTGTTTGATAAAAGCTTCCGAGTGGGTCACTTGAATCATACTGGGAATGAAATATCTTATGATCAGGATAAGCCCAAATCAAATATAATCCCTAGGGGGTGGGCCAACTACACTAAATTTTGAAGTTTCTGGCCTCGGTACTCACACCACTCCCAGAGGAAATAGTTACTCTCTGTCGATATATTATTCCGCTATTTTCGGAAAAGCGAATTTTAAATCATCGAATTCCCTAATCTTCGAAACTCACGGGAATACAAACATCTTCTCTGCACCTGAAACACCCTTCCCCATTCTCGATGATATGTTTTGCATATTTTAATCTGTGCTGTTTAAAATATAGATATCTACATGAGTGATTTGCTCCCATTGGAACAACTTTCTCGATTCATCAGTTGCACCTTTTCAATTAACCCACTTTTCCTATCCCCTGCAGTATTCCCTAGGCTTGGAAAACCTCTAACGCGTTCTGCAATGCAACTGAATGATCGATCCAAACTGAGACTAGTTAACAAAAAACACTGAATGTCCGCTGGAGTGATACACTTAATCTTGTTCCTATTTGTTAATGAGAGATTCTCCGTGTTTTGTATCTGGACATCGTGTTTTGCAAACATTGAAAACACCCTGACGCGATTCCCTCGTATATCTTACTCCTCAGAGGAAAAATGCAGTAATACTGTGTAAATACTTTGTCGACAATATTGCCTCAATATTTATTCCTGGATTATTCGGGAAATGGACATGATTTAAAGACATTCTACGCCTGTTTAGATACCTCTAAGGTTCCGGATGTCTGAAAACGCGATTTAGAACAAAGAACAACACAGCCCAGGAAACAGGCCCTTCGGCCCTGCAAGCCCGCGCCGCCCATTTTAACACTCAGTGAATGCCTCATTCCAATTCTTCTTCTACCTATGACTTTTGCCTACATCTGTTGGGCTCCACACTAAAGGCGTGCAAATTTAATGAACAACAAGGCTGCAAATGTTTGCTTGGGTCAGAACATGGACGGGTCCAGTTCGATAGTTATATGCATCAGAACAAGCATTGGATAGCCCGCCTTCTGTCCTCCGGGGAAGGCAAGGCTAAACGTGGCGGACGGGTAGGCAAGATAAACGTTTAAGTTCTGAAATAAATCGTCAGGGTAGGTGGAGACAGTTCGCGAGGAACGTCTTTCCCCATTGGATAGGGAAAATGTGGAAGTAGTCCCACAGTCATCCGATTTACGGAGATGCATTTCATTGGCAAACTGAATAAGCTGAGGAAAGAGAAAGGAATTAAATAGTGTGTTAATAGTGGGGGTGGGATGTGGGTTTGGGGATGGCGGCGGTTGTATTGAAGTGGGAGGAAGTTCGTGTGTCATATAACCACCAGCCCGGAGTGGAAGGCCCATAGCCCGTGAATCAAAAATGCAATTATGATACAAAGAGATAGGGAGAATTCTACTGGGTGAAACCAGCATTAAAACATTTGCATCCTTTTGAATATATCTTCATTCATTACCTTTTTTTGCAGAAAACAATGCGTAATAATGTGTTTGGGGTGAATTCAGCGCAATTTTCTGGTATCCGCTGACGGGGGCGCGGTATAACACGGATGTTAGAGGGAGGTTTTTCACACAGAGGGTAGTGGGGGTATGGAATGCTCTGCCAAGCAAGGTGGTGGAGGCAGGCGCGCTGGAGTTGTTTAAGAGTTACTTAGATAGGCACATGAGCGGGATGGAGTTGGAGTGATACAGGAGACTGTTTTATATAAGGATCAGGAGCCTTGGGACGTCCCTGGGAATGTCTTAGGATGTGGATGATACTGATGCTTTTGGAGCAGAATGTGCAGGTGGATATATTGGTGAATGTTGCCCGTGAACGATTCTGATCAGCTGCAAATGATTCATTCTTTCACCATGAAATTCTATTTTTATCGGAAGTAAGGGCTGGCTAAACTTTCCACCTGACTTGCGACCACAGTGGTTCCACCCCTGCAAATGAGCTACACTAATGGAGGAGTGATGAAGACACAGACCTGCAAAGAGACGCTGCAACGTTCAGGGTGATAGAAAGTTGCTGGGCTGCGGTCACACAGGGAACCGGAAGACGTGGTGAACGTGCACATTTTGCAGACACAGCGTGCTGCGGTGAGAATTGCGCACTAAAAATAACAGAGCAGGGTGACTTGTTGTTGAGCGTTTCCTGTTTATAGATGAAGAGGCCGCGCAGTCTATAACGAGAAACACCTGCTAGCTGGCGCTAAACACGTGATCAGACTGATCTAAACTGTGTTGAACAGAAAATGTGGCTGAATTCAGCAACATGACAGTTTGTCAAATTCAACTAACAAAGAACAACTGAACGGGGGACTGAGCAAATTGCACACTCTTGGACTGTGTCAGCTGAGGGCTGGATGGGCTCGGGTCGTTTACCTTCGAGCAGAGAAGGTTGAGGGAGGAACTGATTGATGGTTAAAAAAATTATGAGCGGCATAGATAGGATGGATAGGAGGGAACTTTTTACCAGAGCAGAGGGCTCAATGCCCAGCCTAGGACATTGATTTAAACTAAAGAACATGAGGTTTACAGCAGTTGCGATGAAAAAAGGTTTCCACTCAGAACATAGAACATTACAGGGCAGTACAGGCCCTTCGGCCCTCGATGTTGCGCCGACCAGTGGAACCAATCTAATAACCCTCTACCCTAAACTACTCCAATGTTATCCATATGTCGACCCAGTGACCATTTTCCGCATTAAACTCCATCTGCCACCTCTCAGCCCAGCTCTGCAGCTTATCTTTGTCCCTCTGCAAACTGTAACATCCATCCTCACTGTCTACAACTCCTCCGACTTTGGTGTCGTCAGCAAATTTACTAACCCATCCTTCTACACCCTCATCGCGGTCATTTATAAAAATGACAAACAGCAGTGGCCGCAAAACAGATCCCTGAGGTACACCACTTGTAACTGATCTCCAGGTTGAATATTTCCCATCAACCACCACCCCCTTCTATCAGCTAGCAAATGCCTGATCGAAACTGATAAGTCAGAGGGTAATAGGAATGTGGAAGTCATTGCCTGAGAGGATGGTAAAGGTGGGAACGGTCACAATATTTAAGAAGCATTGAGATGAACACTTTATACGCCTGATCATGCAAGAGTAGGGAGTTTGTGGCATGTGAGTTTCTGGATTAATAGTCACATGAAAATACCTCTTTCTATAAATCAGGACAGAGCTGGCGAGGAAATGACAAGGATTGAGAAGAAGATCCAGATGCTGCAGAGCACAAATCAAAATTCGTTACTTCTTCCGTAACATTGCACACATCCTATTGTTTTGAAATGTACGGTTTATGTTAAACACAAACACAAACTCACTGTGTAAAATTATGATCAAAATATTGGAAACTCCATGCATTGCAATCTGGGCCCATCTCTCATTGAATTCCAGTTCAACAAATCATCAAACCTCTCACACCCGAAGCATTGACAAACATCTGAATTCTGGACTGATAGTGTCAGTTCAACAGAAACCTCAGCATCATAAAGATTACATTTAGTTATAAGTTTATTGTTGATCAAGATCAAGACAAACCATCATTGTAAAGATAGAATCATTAATTGGTATTGACACGTTGATATTTACAAAGAGAATTGGTACATTTCCTGTGAGTAACTTTAGCTATACGATCAGGAGAACCTTTCCAGTGAAACTCAGGAAATTCTCTGAGCATTGTTCGACGTTTCATCTCCAGCTGAAGAAGACCATTCCTGTGAAATACCCTAAAATCAATTTCCAATCATTTACAATGAACGCTGGAGCCAATGATTGGTGGATGCGTGGGGAAAGCAAAGCTGTTTGAAGCTAGTCTCATTGGCTCCGTGGTTACTTCCACGAGCCTATGGAATTTTCGGGAAATTCAGCCCCCTCCAGAACTCATGCTTTGGATCCTTATTTTCGACCCGCCTTCTTTTTTGATCTCTTTTCCAAGGCGGCCAAATCCAGGGAGGCGTATATAGGTCCACTCTGAAACATTCACAAATTATAGAATGATCAAAGAGAGCAATAGATTCCCGACAGTGCAGAGCATAGAGCATAGAACATTACAGCGCAGTACAGGCCCTTCGGCCCTCGATGTTGCGCCGACCAGTGGAACCAATCTAATGACCCTTTAACCTGAACTATTCCAATGTTATCCAAGTGCCTATCCACTGACCATTTAAACGCCCTTAAAGTTGGCTAGTCCACAACTGCTGCAGGCAGGACATTCCACGCCCTTACTACCCTCTGAGTAAAGATCCAACCTCTGACATCCGTCCTATAACTACGACCCCTTAATTTAAAGCTATGTTAAGCTATGTTTAAGCCTCGTGTTAGCCATCACCATCCAAGGAAAACGGCTCTCACTGTCCACCCTATCTGACCCTCTGATCATCTTGTATGCCTCAATTAGGTCACTTCTTAACCTTCTTCTCTCTAATGAAAATAACCTCAAGCCCCTCAACCTTTCCTCAAAAGACCTTCTCACCAAACCAGGCAACATCCTGGTAAACCTCCTCTGCCCCCTTTCCCTGGAACGAGGCATTCGGCCCATAAATATTTGAGATGACACCGAACATCAAAACCACATAAAATCATAGAACCCTCCTGCTTAGATGGAAACTATTCGGTCCAGTGAATCCATGTTGGATCTTTGAAAGGGCAATCCACCTTTTATTCACCCGTGGGACGCGGGCATCGCTGGCTTTGCACATTCTCAGTTGTCTTTATTTAGAGAGCATTGAGACAAACCATCACACTGTGTCTTTGCATGTAGGACAGACTAGATTAGAATGAGATATGTACTTTACAATAGTGTATCTCACGTGTTTTTTTTCAATAATGGCTTCTTGTTCATCTGTGGATTCTTAATTCCAGATTTTTATTTTTCACTGAATATAAATTCCGCCTTCTGGCATTGCTGGATTAGAGCACAATCCTCAGAACATGAGCTAAATTTATGGATCAATCTTCTAGCGATAAGGCCACAAGGTCAGAACATTCATTTAGTCCAAACTTCACCTCAACTTTCTTCATAATTCTCATCAATGTTCTTTCCAACAAGCAGTTATCCTATTTCCTTTCAAAGTGTTTGTTGATCCCGCTTCCAGTGGTCTCTATCTCAAATGAAAAATAAATGGCTTAATGCATCCGTGGATGAATTAGTCAGTAATTCCCCCATCCGGGGTGGCACGGTAGCATCGTGGTTAGCACTGCTGCTTCACAGCTCCAGGACACACAGACTCAGACACACTTAAACGTAGAAACACAGAGGCGCACAGAAACACACACACACACACACACACACACACACACAGAGTACGGAAGTGTTCGCTCATCCACCAGCTCCCTCAAACACACAGTCTCTCTCTCTCTCTCTCTGAGTCTCCCCGCTCACGCACACAAACATGTACCCGTCCCGCTCAACACAGACACAATCTCTCACCGAGAAAGATACACAGAAAGAGAATCTCACAATCTCACACACACACAAACTCTCAACAACACAGACACAGAGATATACATAGAATCTGTCAAACACACAAGCTCAAAGCAGCACATATATAGAATCCTACGGTACAGCATGAGGCCATTCGGTCCATCCAGTCTGCACCACAATCACCCTCAGGCCCTATCCCCATGCATTTACTCCAGCTAGTCCGCCTGACACTCGGGGCAATTCAGCATAGCCAACCCACCGAACCCGCACATCTTTGGACGGTGAGAGGAAACTGGAGCACCCGGAGGCAACCCATGCTGTCCCGGGGGGAACGTGCAATCTCCACAGAGACAGTGACCCAAGCCGAGGATTGAACCTGTGTCCCTGACACGTAGAAGGAGCATTGTTAACCACTATCTCACTGTGAACATGACCCCAGCAATTAATACATTTCCAACTGTGCGCGGATGGGAGGAAACCTGGAACTGAGTGAGGGAGAATTAGACCCACCACACAAAAAACGTGAAAGAAAAGACGCAGAAATCTGACAAACAACAATGAAAACTGCTGGAAATCCGCAGAAACGTCTGTCTGAGGTATTGTAACCGGAAAACTAACTCAATCGCTGTGCAATCATTTGGAAGAGCCGCAGAGATATACGTTCTGATTCCAAAGTGTGAACGAATGTGATTTGGTTACAATGAGATGTTTCAGAAAGTGAGCTGCTCGCTGACAGCCACATGAACTATCCCAGATGGGACATCCTGCAACTTATTCCAAAATCCAATTTCCTCAATGATATTAAAATATTTGCAAAGCGCTTACCTGAACTGCAGTCTTGTGTTCTCTTTCCATATGGTTGGCGATAGTTTTCTGTGTAACATAGTGGAAGATCTCAATTTAGGAAAACAGTTAGGAATACAAAGAACAACACAGCACAGGAATCAGGCCCCTCGGCCCTACAAGCCCGCGCCGCCATTTTAACATTCAGTGGGTGCCTCATTCCAAGCCTTCTTCTACCTATGACTTTTGCCTACGCCTCTTGGACTCCACAATAAAGGGGTGCAAATTTAAAGAATATGTACGCCAGATTAAGGTAGGTCTAATTTAGGGACAATTTGTTAACACCAATCAGCCTAAACGCACGTTTTTGGGGTGTTGGAGGAAACCGGAGCACCCGGAGAAAGCCCACGCAAACACGGGGAGAATGTGCAAACTCCCACAAACACCGACCCAAGCCAGAGATCCGACCCGGGTCCATGTATCCGCACAGCAAACAGTGAGAGTCACTGAGCTACCGTGTTGCCCGTCAGTTGGTCCAGTTTAAGAGTACACTAACGACGTGAAGCACTAGGCAAATCTCGATCCGGATATGAGAAAGTCCTGTCTGGAAAAAGTTGGGAAAATCCCAGCATAATCACATGTATATCAAACAGGAAAAGAATAGGGTCCATTTGGCGCAAAGGCAACAAACTGTGGGTGGAGCCAGAGGACATGGGCCAGGTGCTAAATGAATACATCACATCCTTCTTCACCCAAGGTAATGAGGACTATGATCCATAATTCAGGGTGAGGAACTGTGCGGTTCTTGAGCAACTTGACATAGGGTAAGATGAGCTATTGGGGGTGTTGGCCACCTGAAAAGTGAATAAAACTCCAAGTCCAGTTGAATTGCGCCCTCACCAGCATTGGGAGGCAAGAGGGGAGATTGCAGGGGCACTGGCTCGTATTTTTCAATTCCTTTCTGGCCACGGGAGGTCCCAGAAGAACAACAAATGTTGTTCGGTTATTTAGGAAGAGTTGTAGAGATGAACCAGGGAACCACAGACAAGTGAGTCTCACATCAGCGGTAGGGAAACAATGAAAGAAACACCTGAAGGAGAAAAATCTATCGACACTTGGAGAGACAAAGCTTGTGCAGAGATAGTTAGCATGGCTTCGTCAGAGGGAGGTCAGGCCTAACAAACCTGATTGAATTTTGTGAGGCTGACCAGGTGTGCAGCCGATGTAGTTGATATGCATTTCAGCAAAACCATTGACATGGTTCCAAATGGGAGACATGCAAATATTCAGGGTAATTTGATAAAGTGCATTCAGAATTGGATCAGTTGCTGGAGACAACGTGTGACGACAGGAGGATACTTCGTATCTGGAAGCCAGTGTCCTTTGGTGTACCACAGCGTTCTGCCCCACCCCCTTCTGGCCTTCTGCACTGATCATAGAATCCTACAGCACAGGAAGAGGCCCTTCAGTCCATCGAGTCTGCACCGACCACAAACCCACCCAGGCCCTTCCCCCATATCTTTACATATTTCACCCACTAATCCCTCTCACTTTAGCATCTTAAGACATTAAGGGGCAATTTTAGCATGGCCAATCAACCTAACACGCATATCTTTGGACTTTGGGAGGAAACTCGTTTGAGTTTAGAAGAATGAGGAGAGATCTCATTGAGACGTATAAGATGATGAATGGGATGGATAGGATAAAGGTGGACACACTCTTCTCGCTCAGAAAGGACAGCAGGACTTGGGGGGCACAGCCTCGAGATAAAGGGGGGGGGGTGGTTTAGAACGGAGTTGAGGAGGAACTTCTTCACTCAAAGGGTGGTGAATCTCTGGAATTCTCTGCCCGTTGAAGTGGTGGAGGCTGCTTCGCTAAATATTTTTAAGACGCGGGTTGATGGGTTTTTGATAAGCGAGGGGATTAAGGGTTATGGGGAGAGGGCGGGAATGTGGAACTGAGCCACGACAGAGCAGCCATGATCTTATTGAATGGCGGGGCAGGCTCAAAGGGTTGGATGGCCTACTCCTGCTCCTATTTGTTATGTTCTAAACCGGAGTACCCGGAGAAAACCCGCGCTGACACGAGGAGAATGTGCAAACTCCACACAGGCAGTGACCCGAGCCGGGGAATCGAACCCAGATCCCTGGAGCTGTGAAGCAGCAGTGCTAACCACTGTGCCACCGTGCCGCCCGCTGCAAAGTCTCGATGATTTATCTCTTCCGTGATATTGAATCTTTGCCAACATTTGGATGCAACTTACCCGATTGTCTCTCTTTCCGCTGCCCTCCTCGCAGTCTTTCGCTCAAGCTAAAACTGGATGAGAAAATAAACACAACTGAACAAGTGTTCCATCCTGCAAATCCTAGCCCAGAAATCTTTGAGAGAAAGGATACTCATTGTTAAAATATGAAAAATTTCAACATGTACCATTGGAATAAGTAATGGTTTTGAACTGTGTTTAACAGGATATTATACACAGAGAGATGAACTTTGAAAAGGGCTCAGTTACTCACCTTTCATTCCCGGCTCCCTCCGCTCGCTCTCCTGAAACAAGACACTGTGATCAGTAATTTAAAACTTCGAGGGGAGTCACATTGGATGAACAGTAATGATATTCCTACTGAACATTATTCCTCACCTGATCTCCCTCTCTTCCAAATACAAATGGAGAGAAGGACTAAAAGGATAATCGGGATCACCAGGATAATTATGGCAATGGAAAGTTCCAGATTGCACCATCCTATAGAGAGAAAACTATTAGAAATTGCTGCTGGGTCAAATAAATCTTTCCGCGTTGCTGGGACGGGAAGCTGAACGCAGACACTCTAACCATTGCCTCTCGACATTGTGTTATATCCATAACTGAATCACCATTGACTTTTTTTTCGATTATCATTGATCAAAACTCAACTGGAATCCCCACTTCAACAGAATGGCTCCAAAAGCAGGTCAGAGGCTGGGAATCCTGTGGAGAATAACTCACCTCCTGACTCCCCAAAGCCTGTTCACCATCTATAAAGCACAAGTCAGAAGTGTGGTGGATTATGCCCCCCCCACCCCCCGCCCAGCCTGCCTGGTTGGGTGCAACTCCAACAACGCGTAAGAAGCTTGACATCATCGAGGGCAAAACCACCCGCTCGATTGGCAACACATTCACTCCCTCCACCAGCCGATGCTCAGAATCAGCAGTGTGTTTGCACTCACTGGAGTAACTCATCAAAGATCCTTAGACGGCACCTTTCAAACCTACGAACACTTCCATTTAAAAGGACATGGGCAGCGGATACATGGAAACACCACCACCTGCATTTTCTTCTCCAAACCACTCAATATCCTGACTTGGAAACATATCGGCATTCTGTCGCAGTTGTTGGGTCAAAATCCTAGAATTCCATCCCTAATGTCATTGTGTTTCAACCCCCAGCACGTAGACTGCACCGCATCTTTGAAATAGCTATTGAAATACTGTCACTCAGTCTAACTTTCCCTCACAGTTTTGTGCATTTCTCACTACCGAGTCCAAATACAATTCCAGTTGTGAGATCTATTGTTATAGATGTTTCCGTTGGCCATTCAGATGTGCGCTTAATCACAAGATCAAACAGTAATCGGAATCAAAAATGCAATTTATGCGTCGCTTTTGACCTTGATTTTAATGCTGGATTCCAGTTGCCAAACGGAAACTAGAGATTCTGGATTGAGATTATGGATAATTGAGCGAAAGCCCCAAAAGGGGAAAAAAAAGAGATTTCGAAAATACTTTCAATGCTTTTGTTTCTTGAAAGGACAACAGGACTAGAGGGTGTGCCTCAAGATAAGGTGTGGGGGGGGGCGCAGTTTCGAACGGAGTTGAGGAGGAACTTCTTCACTCAAAGGGTGGTGAATCTCTGGAATTCTCTGCCCGTTGAAGTGTTGGAGGCTACCTCGCTAAACATATTTAATCCACGGGTAGATAAGTTTTTGGTAGGCAAGGGATTTAAGGGTTATGGGGAGAAAGCGGGAACGTGGAAGTGAGCCACTTCACATCAGTCATAATCTTACTGAATGGCGGGGCAGGCTCGAAGGGCTAGATGGCCTACTCCTGCTCTTATTTCTGATGTTCTTATGTTCTTATGATTGCAAAGCACATCGAGCATCGGACTGACCTCAGTTGAGTTTGAAAATCAGATTCAATAAAAAAAAACTTTCATCCGGGAAAACAGACTCTGCCTTGAAGGGGAGAAGTGACCGGATTCCGGGCGGCACAGTGCTTACCCCTGCTGCCTCAGATTGCCAGAGAACCTCGTTTGATTCCCGGCTTGGATCACTGTCTGTGCAGAGTCGGCGCGTTCTCCCAGATCGGTGTTCGCCTCCTCCAGGCGTCCCAGTTTCCTCCAATTCTCGGAAGCCGAGCTGATTGGTGGAATTGGACATGCTGAATTCTTCTTCAGTGCCCTCCAAGAGGCGCAGGAGTGTGGCGAATAGGGGATTTTCACAGCAATTTCATTGCAGTGTTAATGTAAGCATATTTGTCACACCAATAAATAATGCAGGTGAAATTGGAGATCTCTCCTGTGTACCTAACAGACGTCAGTTTCTGAATAGTTGGAACATTAAAGCAACTGATTACAAGTTGAATTCAAACCATCATTGTGGAGGTTAACAACTCACCTGTCTCAGTTTCTGCTGCATTGGGGAAGGACACACTCTCCGTCCAATATTTGTCTGTGATCCCGAGTTGTACAATACAAGTACCGACACCGCCACTTCTCCAGACTTGCCCCGACACCATGACACGACTTCTGATGCTGTAGGTCCCGTCTTCCTCCATTAAACCGGGATCACTCGATCCCTCAGTTACCAGGCCAGAAATATTCCAGAAAATAGCAATCTGGTTGGAAGAAATTCCGCTGACCAAACACATTAAGGGCACATGATCATTCACATCCGGCTCACCCGGCGGGACAAATACCTGCACAGCCGTCTTGTTGGTGGAACTGTCTGGACAGAAATTGGGACACAATTAACAATTAATTTACTCAGAAAAGATAATGCTGTGCATACTCTGAATGAATTTCACTTGCTCTCTTACCTCCAACCAGGAGTATGGTTCCATTCCGGATCAGTGCAGACCGAGTATATACACAGTAGTAGGAACCAGAGTCATGCGTCTGGACATTGCGAATTTTCAGAAAAAACGCATTCCCTGGGTTGGCTTTTTCAAAACTAAACTTACAGTCGGCCCCAGTACAGGGTGTAGTGTCTATTAGTATCGGGGCTTCACCCAGCCGCTGTTTGTACCAAGCACAGTTGGACACCAAATCCACTTCTTGAGTGTCATGACAGGATAATTCCACCGTTTGGCCCACTTCAGCTGTCATTGTGAAGGGGATCTGAGACAGAGAGGACTCGGATTCTGTAACTAGAGAGATTATTGTGACATAAACACTGACTATTGAAATACCTGAACTGACTGTAAACATCAAATCGCCTCGAATTGTGATTTATTTTATTAATGCCAGAGGTGCATTAACACTGCAATGAAGTTACGGCGAAAATCCTCTATTCTCCACAGTGCGTCACCTGTTCGGATACACTGAGGGAGAATTTTTAGCACCTCCAATGCACCAATTGGCACCACTTTTGGATTGTGGGAGCAAACTGGAGCGATGGGAGGAAACCCATGCAGACGGGGAGAGGACATGGAGATTCCACACAGACAGTGACCCAAACCAGGTACCGAACCCGGTTCTCTGGCGCTGTGAGGCAGCAGTGCTGCACAATCTCATTATTCTTTGTAATCTTTGTTTATTCTACTTATTTTCTTCGCGTTCTGGGTGGATCTAAGAAATGAACTTATATGATTAGTTCAAATGCCTTTACCGAACATTGGCTCACACTTTCGGCGAAAAAGCTATTAATATCGGGGCTTCACCCAGCCATGATGGTACCAAGCACAGTTGGACTCCAAATCCATTTCTTGAGTGTCATGACACAATAATTCCACCGTTTGGCCCACTGCAGCTGTCATTGTGAAGGGGATCTGAGACAGAGAGGACTCGGATTCTGTAACTAGAGAGATTATTGTGCCAAACACTGACGATTGAAATACCTGAAGTGACTGTAAACATCAAAATCGCCTCGAATTGTGATTTATTTTATTAATGCCAGAGGTGCATTAACACTGCAATGAAGTTACGGCGAAAATCCCCTATTCTCCACACTGCGGGGCCTGTTCGGATAGACTGAGGGAGAACTTTTAGCATCTCCAATGCACCAATGAGCGCCACTTTGAGATTGTGGGAGCAAACTGGAGCGATGGGAGGAAACCCACGCAGACGGGGAGAGGACACGCAGACTCCACACAGACAGTGACCCGAACCAGGTATCGAATCCGGTTCTCTAGCGCTGTGAGGCAGCAGTGCTATCCACTGCACAATCTCATTATTGTTTGTGATCATCGTTTGTTATACTTATTTTCTTTGCGTTCTGGGTGGCACCAATAAATGAACTTTTATGATTAGTTCAAATGCCGTCATCTCAACACTGGCTCACGCTTTCGGCTTAGAAAAAGCTCATTCTGGTTTATAAAATTGATTCCGATTAAAATTCCCACCCGCCTCTTACTCACAGTGAAACCTCAGGATTTGGAAAATGAGTATCAGAGATAGAAATTCTTCTGCCATCTTGATCGAAATTTCCTTGTGTTGTGTCTCACGGGCTCGCTTCTATAGACACTGTGGACACAATGACGTGGTCTGCGTCCCATTCAGTTGGGTCTTTACAGATTCAATGGAAACTATGACGACCTCTGCTGTGGAGATGATGCCACCATTGGAGGGCAGTCTCGGGGCGAACACAATATTCGTTTGGCGAACCTCACAGTTCGTGCGTCACAGCAGAGCAGCCGACTCTCACAATCAAACCTCCTCGAATTAAAGTGTATTTTACTAATGACAGGAGTGGGCTTACATTAACACTGCAATGAAGTTATGGCGAAAATCCCCTAGTCTCCACACTGCGACGCCTGTTCGGGTGCACGAAGGAGAATTTTTAGCACCGCCAATGCACCAACCAGTACGTGGGGACAAGCAGAGGATACCCACACAGACAGGGAGAGGACATTCAGACTCCACACAGACAGTGACCCAACCCAGGTATCGAACCCGGTTCTCTGGTGCTGTGAGGCAGCAGTGCTATCCAGTGCCCAAATTGGTAGAGTGCAATAATTAACTTTTCTCCATTGTAGTTCAGAATGTGCTATTGGCCAGATGCAGGCTGAAGGTTCGGGTGAACGTTGTTTTACGTTTAAATATCTGCATTTTTAATCATTTGTGGGACGTGGGTTTGCTGGCTGCCGACATTTCCTGCCGATGACGTATGGAGGGCATTTCAGATTCATTGAGACGCTGGAACCAAATTACTGTGGCTGTAAAGTCGGCTGTAGGCCAGGCCGGGTAACGGTGGCAGATTTCCATCCAAAAAGGACTTGAGTGAAGCAGATCGGTTCATTCCTACATAAGAACATAAGAACATAAGAAATAGGAGCAGGAATAGGCCATCTGGCCCTTCGAGCCTGCCCCGCCATTCAATAAGATCATGGCTGATCTGTCGTGGCTCAGTTCCACTTTCCGGCCCTCTCCCCATAACCCTTAATACCCTCTCTTATCAAAAACCCATCAAGCCGCTTCTTGAAAATATTTAGCGAGGCAGCCTCCACCACTTCAACGGGCAGAGAATTCCAGAGATTCACCACCCTTTGAGTGAAGAAGTTCCTCCTCAACTCCGTTCTAAAACGCCACCCCCCCTTTATCTTGAGGCTGTGCCCCCTAGTCCTACTGTCTTTTTTGAGCGGGAAGAGTCTCTCCACCTCTATCCTATCCATCCCATTCATCATCTTATACGTCTCAATGAGATCTCCACTCATTCTTCTAAACTCTAACGAGTACAAGCCTAGTTTATTCAGCCTCTCCTCATAGCTCAACCCCCTCAACTCCGGTATCAGCCTAGTAAACCTCCTCTGCACTCCCTCCAAGGCCAAAATATCTTTGCGCAGGTGCGGCGCCCAAAACTGCACACAGTACTCCAGCTGCGGCCTCACCAATGCCCTATACAGCTGCAGCAAGACCTCCCTACTTTTATATTCAATCCCCCTCACTATGAAGGCCAGCATCCCATTCGCCTTCCTGACCACCTGCTGCATCTGCAAGCTGGGTTTTTGCGACTCATGCACAAGGACCCCGAGGTCCCTCTGCACCGTCGCCTGCTGCAGTTTTTCGCCACGTAAGTAATAGTCCTTCCTACCATTCTTCCTACCAAAGTGGACCACCTCACATTTGCCAACATTAAATTCCATTTGCCATTTCCTGGCCCATTCGCACAGCCTATCTAGATCCTTCTGCAGACTGTCCACACCCTCCGCACAATTTGCCGTTCCCCCAATCTTGGTGTCATCGGCAAATTTCGACACCCTACACTCGGTTCCCTCCTCCAGATCATCTATATAAATGGTAAAAAGCTGAGGCCCCAGCACCGACCCCTGGGGCACTCCACTAGTCACCATCCGCCAATCCGAATAGCACCCGTTGACCCCCACTCACTGCCTCCTATTTGACAACCAATCCTCTATCCACGCTAACACCTGGCAGTGAACAATGGTTTCATGTTCATCAGTAGATGCTTAATTCTAGATTTTTGTGTTGAACTCAAATTTAAATCTGCACCCGTGTCAGGATTACAACCGTGTCCCCAGAGCATCAACTGTGTTTCTGGATTAACAGTCTGGCGATAATATCAGGAGGCCATCGCCTCCCCAAAAACCGGAAACTGTTACTGAGTAGTTGCTACTGGTCCAATTTTCAGGACCTCTATTCTGTTACCCCTCAGCCTTGTGTTCTTGAATAAAAAGAGACACAGTCTGTTTTTCCTTTCCTGTTACTAATCATAGTTCCGTCCTGCTATCCTTCTAAGAAACTACGCTAATTCCAGTGTCGGAATTTCCTCTTTGAACGATGGAGGAGCGCAAATGAAGACAGTTAGTCGCAATTTGAAATAAAGTCTTCTGTACAAAATGGAACTTATGGGTGTTACAGATTTATACCCCCTGCAGTTGGGTTTTGTATTTTCCCAGTGAATTGCACAAGCAACTTCATCAAAATGGCGGCGTGGGGTCGTTGGGCCGAAGGGCCTGTTTCCCGTGCTGTGTTGTTCTTTTATTTGTTAAAAGGAGCCGGGAAACAAAACTGAGGAGCATAGCTCGAAGTTGAGAGGGGGACTTATAAAGGGGTGTGTGGGGGTAAACTGCTTCATACAGAGCGTGGTACCCATATGGAATCAGCTGCCAGAGGAGGTGGCAGATGTGGGTACAATTACAACACTTGAAAGAAACTTGAACAGGTCCATGGATGGAAAAGGTTGATCGGAATATGGCCCAAACGCAGGCAAATGGAATCACTTCCGGTTTGGAAACTTAGTCGGTATGGACGAATTGGTGCTGTTTCCGTGCGGATTCTCTCTCTCAAATTATATACTAGCCTGTTCTCTGTTTGATCTAATACACCCCAGACTGGACACACTCATCAATCTGCATTCTAACACTTAGTCCCAGCGTTTGGCCACTGCAGGCAGTTCTGTGCCGAAACCACTACAACTATTAAAACAGGAAATACACTGACAGCTTCTGCTCGAACGTCATTTTCCATCGCGAGCATCAGGTGGTGAAATGGTCGGAATCTTGGTGAGCGATCTCCTCCCCTCAGGGCGTTTTGCACAGCACCGAATGGGCTGTGAGTTAGGGCGTTCTGACCCTCACAGCAAACAGCTGCGGTCACTGGCAATGAGCCTCTTTGCTGCCGAGCCCCGGTCTCTGCGGCTGCCTGTACCGACTCAAGCATTTGTGCAAAATAGTTCAGGCCCTCATTGAGGCTCAGCACTCACTGCTCATTTCAGAACCCATTTTGTCAGTAATCCTTCCTTCCAGTCTCTTCACATTCAGATTCATGTAATTCATTAACGTTGGAATTAATCCCTTCACCTACGCCTCACTGGGATCGCACTGTGTAATATCTACACAAACGCACGGTAACAAATCTGGAAGATTGTTATCTGTTTGAGATAAATGGAAGTAGCTGAGGGGATTTGAAAGCTCGACAGCCTATGTTTGCCCTCCCGGCCACGGCCCCAGGCTGACTGTCTTGCTACGTTTACCACTTCTGCCTCACAGTTTCAGGGACCTGGGGTTGTTTCCGGGCTCAGGTCACTGTCTGGGTGGAGTTTGCACTGTCTCCCCGTGCCTGTGTGGGTTTCGTCCGGGTGCTCCAGTTTCCTCCCACCGTCCGATAGACGTGCTGGATAGGTGCACTGGCCTATTGTTCCAGTAAGACATCTCACAACACCAGGTTAGAGTCCAACCAGTTTATTTGACAGTAATCTCACAAGCTTTGGGAAACGGTGTCCCTTCGTCAGGTGTGTGGAAGGTTCTGATCAGAGAAGGGCATATAAAGATACTGATTAGAATGCAAGTCTTTCCAGCTAACCTGATGTTCAAGTCTTAAAGATGCAGACAATGTGAATGGAGATAGCATTAGCATAGATTAAAGAGATGTGTATTGTCTCCAGACAGGACAATAAGTGAGATTTTACAAGCTCAGGCAGGTCATGGGGGTTACAGATCTCCATCAATCAAATGAACTGATTGGACAATAACCTGGTGTGTGAGACTTCTTACTGTGTTTACCCCAGTCCAACGCCGGCATCTCTTCATCATGACTATTGTCCCAGAACAGGCACCGGAGTGTGCAGACGAGAGTTTTTTCACACAAATGTCATTGCACTGTTAATGTAAGCCTACTTGTGACACTATTCAATAATGCATAAATAACTCGCTCTTGTCTCAAAGCTTTTGTTCCTAACCATCCTCCACACTTTGGCTCCTGTTTTGGTACACGGAAGGAACCTTTAGCATGGTCAATGCCCCGAACCAGCATGCTGTTCACACGTTGGGAGGAAAGCGAAGAACCCAGAGGAAATCCAGGTAGTGGAAAGGAGAGCATGAGACTCCACATAGACAGTCACCCAAGGCTGGAATTGAACTTCAGGCCCTGTCTCTGTGAGACAGCAGAGCTAACCCGCTATGATCGGCATGTTTTGCCTGGATGGTACGTAGGAAGCAATACTTTTCACTCTGCCCCAATACACGTGACAATGATAAATCAAGTCTGTATACTTTATGATCGGTATGTTGTGTCTGTGTCGCGCACAAGAAACAATACTTTTCAATGTATCCCAATACATATGCCAATAATAAATCGGATCGTGTCATATCATATACAGCCCAGTAAATTTCTGAATGAATGAATTTGTTTCTGATAGACTGGGGAATTAAGGGTTTTGGGGAGAAAGCGGGAAAGTGGAACTGATCCACTTCAGATCAGCCATGATCCTATTGAATGGCCGGGCAGACTCGAAGGGCTAGATGGCCTACTCCTGCTCCAATTACTTATGTTCTTATGTTTCGGAGAGTTAAGGTAACCCGTCCTACACCCTCCAGAAAGACTAATTATCAGTCTTATCAGATTTCTGTAGAACCAGTTTGCAATATCTGTTAGGTATGATTTTACGGCCAAATAAGCTATTTTTAATTTGAGAATGATTGTATGGGTTAGGAAGATAGAGGTTATAGATTATATTGGAATTTATTTATCCATTAATGATCAGGCCAACGATTTCCAGTTCAGAGTTTTATTGTTTATGAAATTAAAGGTGGCTTGGAAATATATTCCATTATGTCAGTAAACGGGAAACATTTCACATGTTTCACATTTCAACCAACGGGATGAACGAGTACACTATCAAGGGCAGAAGTCTGAGTAGTGTTGAGGAGCAGAAGGATCTTGGGGTCCGGGTCCACAGGACTCTTAAATCGGCCTCGCAGGTGGAGGAGGTGGTCAAGAAGGCGTATGGTGTACTGGCCTTCATTAATCGAGGGATTGAGTTTAGGAGTCGGGAGGTAATGCTGGAACTTTATAAGACCCTTGTCAGGCCTCATTTAGAGTATTGTGCGCAGTTCTGGTCGCCTCACTATAGGAAAGATGTAGAAGCTATTGAAAGGGTACAGAGGAGATTTACAAGGATGTTGCCTGGACTGGGAGGCATGCCTTATGAAGTTAGGTTGAGGGAGCTGGGACTCTCTTCCCTGGAGAGACGAAGGTTGAGAGGCGACCTGATAGAAGTTTACAAAATGTTGAGAGGAATAGATAGGGTGGACTCTCAGAGGCTATTTCCCCGGGTTGAAATGGTCGCTACGAGAGGACACAGATTTAAGGTGCGGGGAGGGAGGTTCAGAAGTGATGTTAGGGGTAAGTTTTTCACTCAGAGGGTGGTGAGTGAATGGAATCGGCTGCCGTCAGTGGTGGTGGAGGCGAACTCGCTGGGGTCTTTTAAAAGACTTCTGGATGAGTATATGGGGTTTAATGAGATTGAGGGTTATAGATAGGTCTGTAGGTTGGTAGGTGATGATGTGATCGGCGCAACTTGTGGGCCGAAGGGCCTGTTTGTGCTGTAGTGTTCTATGTTCTATGTTCTACGTTCTATGTGACTGACATGATCATCTGAGGAGACGATTGTGTTTCCAAACGATTACATTCAAGAGTAAGATGTTTCCACACACAGCCAATGTAACCTGAAAGTAGTTGTGGCAACACTGTGCCTTTAAAAATGTGTTTTCGATCATGCTATTAAGTAGGTTTTCCAAACAGCTCCGAGCATTGTGTTGGCCCTGCTGTTCTCACAGAGACCGGCGTCCTCTAATTTTGACTGAAGCAATATAATCGCCATCTGGTTCATTTTGATTCGGAACTAATGCAGAATCTTCAAGTGATATGATCCTTTTGGAACTACCGGGTGGAACATGATCGACAAGTCAGCTGATGCCTGTGGACTTTTTTTTCCTTTCACAGCAAAGAACAAAGAAGATGGAACAACACTGCACAGGAAACAGGCCCTTCGGCCCAACAAACCCGCACCACCATTTTAACATTGTGAGGGCCCTCTTCTACCTATGATTTTGTCTACGCCTCTTGGACTCCACAATAAACTAATTATAACCAGATTGAGGTGGGGCACCTAATTTAGAGACAATTTAGGGACAATTTGACCAAGTTTTTAGTTTTGTTGTTCAGCAGTTGCCTGACGTGGGGAGCATCTGCAGCGCATTTGCCCTTGCTCTGGATGTGCTGCCTGGGAAAATTGTAGACATTTAATAAAATGTGTTCTGATTTCTGATTTGACGTCATTAATAACCTGGTGAGTCACACCAACTTCAAAAACGGAGTGATTCAACAATTTCAGTTAATTCACAATTTTATAATTTCCTGTCATTTGAACATTTAGTTTGCACACTCTAAGCAATGAGCCCATTTGAAAATTACTTCCTGGGTCATGTAGTAGAACGGCAGGGTGGCACAGTGGTTAGCCTTGCTGCCTCACAGACC
This sequence comes from Carcharhinus amblyrhynchos, assembly GCF_965287045.1. Taxonomy (NCBI): domain Eukaryota; kingdom Metazoa; phylum Chordata; class Chondrichthyes; order Carcharhiniformes; family Carcharhinidae; genus Carcharhinus; species Carcharhinus amblyrhynchos. Next base: position 1,858,499 of record NW_027649787.1, read on the forward strand.
CAAGGACCTGGGTTTGGAACCTGGTTTGGAACACTGACTGAGTGCAGGTTGCACAATCTCTCCGTGTCTGCGCATGTGTCCTCTCGGTGCTCCAATTTCTTTCCATAGTCTAAAGAAACGCAGGTGAAGTCGATTGGCCATGTTAAATTTCATTTAGTGTGTTGATATGTGTAGGGGAGTTAGTGGGGTGAGTACAAGCAGTTACAGACTAAGCCCTGGATAAGATGCTTTGACGGAGAATCGGTGCCCACTCGATGGGACCAATTGGCCTCTTCATCCTCTGCAGGATTGTATGTCCGCATGTAGCAGCTTGGCGCATTCTCAACAGTGTTAATATTCTGGGGAAATCACATCGATGTGGACCAATAAAGTTCAGAATAATTCCAAAATGTGCCTCTGACGGATATTTAGAAGAGTTTTCCTTGAGTATATTTGTTCAGGGAGACAGAACAACTTTAGAAAGAAGATGATGGTCATAAAGTAATTAGCAAAAGATCTGTGTGCTACCCTATGTAAAATCCATTTCTGGCCCCAATTCTATTTTGGAAATCAGCCAGACATTTTCATAGTTGGATAGCCAGTGACGTCATATGTTTCCACGATGTTCAGTGTCTGACAAAGGCCTGTATCAGGGACAGAGACGCGAAGAATCCTCGCTCATAAGAATTCCCCTTCCCTTTCCATTCTGAGGATGCTAATTTTTGAATTAAATAAATGATTTGTCGTCATGAATCAATAACTGACACCCTTCCCAGCATGAAGACATGGGCAGTGTTTGAGTGTTTGACGAGGAAAGTGAAAGGGGGAAAAGGAAAGGGAGCGGGCAATATTTCACTTGGGGAGGCCTGGATAATAGGGAAATACATGGATAGAGTTCGAGTGGCACCGTGTGGTCAGGACGAGAAATTACAACAACCACAGCGAATTTAACATTCTGAACCAAGTTTAATAAAGACTTCATTCGATCTCCATCAGGCGATTAGGTCTTTTTTTTGTTTTTTTTCCTGAAAGGCAATTAGATCCTGACTGCACATTAATTCCACATTGTTTTGATTCCACACAGACATCGATCTATGTCTTCAATAAATATCCAGAATTCTTATTGCAGAACATCTCAAATGCTCACAAATCTATGAATGAAATGTTCTCCCCTCATCTCACTCTATATTCTGAGACTATGATGGCGATGTTCTGGACTCACCAGCAAGGAGAAAATAAGTCCTCAATCTTAATCCTGAAATCCTGGCCCGAATCTTCTCATTTACAGATATAAAGTTGCTGAACTCCAGCTGACGTCGATCCATTCTAATGAATCTGCCCAGACAGAACAAACCTTTCCTGCCAGGAATGAAACGCAACATCGTGGGCCGAAGGGCCTGTTCTGCGCTATAATGTTCTATGTTCTATTGTTCTATGTTCTATGTGGCCCGATAAAGTTCAGAATAATCCCAAACAGCGCCCCTGACGGATGTTTGGAAGAGTTTTCCTTTCGGAAGTTTACTCAGGGAGTCAGAACAACTTCAAAAAGAAGATGAAAGTCTTAAAGTATTCGGCAAAAGAAATCTGTGCGCTACCCGGTGCAAAATTCATTACTGCTCCCAACCTTATTGTGGAAATCAGCCAGACATTTTTGACAATTGGACAGTGAGTAACGGCATATGTTTCCACAATATTCAGCGTCCGGCAAAGAACTGTATTCAGGAACAGAGTCGTGAAGAATCCTCCTCGATAAGCATTTCCCTTCCCTTTCCATTCTGAGCATGCCTTCCTTTGCAAAGTTGATTCAAATAAATGATTTGTCATCATGAATCACCACTCAGCGCATGGGAAAGTGGCCAGTGTTTGACAAGGTGAGGGAAAAGGAGAAGAGAAAAGGGAACAGGCAATATTACACTTCGGGAGGAATGGAGAATCGGGCAATGCATGAGCAAGTTCAAGCGACACCGTGTGGTCAGAACGAGGAATTACACAATCACGTAAGTTTACCAGACTGAATCATAGTAAATATAGAATTCATTTCTTCTGCATCGGGCAATTAGATCCTGGCTCTACATTAACTTCCTATTGCCTTGATCCCTCAGAAACACGAATTTCTGTCTTCAAAGCTCTCAACGATGGAACATCAAAAATTCTCTGGAGTAGAACATCCCAAATGCTCACAGATCTATGAATGAAGGACTGTCCACTCATCTCAGTCTTTACCTTGAGACTATGACCGCGGTGTTCAGGGCTCCCCCAGTGGGGCACAAGCACTTTCTCAATCTTATTCCTGAAATCCCAGTCCCAATCTTCTCATTTACTGGAACACCCGGAGGAAACCCATGCAGACCCGGGGAGGAAGAGCAAACTGCATAGAGACAGTCACCCAAGCCGAGGATTGAACCCGTGTCCCTGACACTTAGAAGGAGCATTGTTCACCACTATCTCACTGTGAACATAACCCCAGCAATTAATACATTTCCAACTGTGCGCGGATGGGAGGAAAACTGGAAATGATTTCGGGAGAATTAGACCCACCGCAAAAAAAAACAGAAAGTGAAAGAAAAGTAGAAGAAATCTGGCAATCAGCAATGACAACTGCTGGAAATCCGCAGAAACGTTTGTCTGAGGTATTGTAACCGGACCATTAACTCAATCGCTGGATGATCATTTGGAAGAGCAGCAGAGATATATGTTCGGGTTCCAAAGTGTGGACGAATGTGATTTGGTTACAATTAGATGTTTCAGACAGTGAGCTGCTCGCTGACAGCCGCATGAACTATCCCAGATGGGACATCCTGCAACTGATTCCAAAATCAGATTTCCTCAATGATATGAAAATATTTGCAAAGCGCTTACCTGAGCTGCACAGTCTTGTGCTCTCTTTCCATATGTTTGGTGATAGACAACTGTGTAACAAAGTGGAAGATATCAATTTAGGAGAACAGTTAGGAATACAAAGAACAAATAACAACACAACACAGGAAACAGGCCCTTCGGCCCAACAAGCCCGCGCCGCCATTTTAATATTCAGTGGGTGCCTCATTCCAATCCTTTTTCTCCCTATGGCTTTTGCCTCCGCCTCTTGGACTCCACAATAAAGGGGTGCAAATTTAGAGAATATGTACTCCAGATTAAGGGGGATCTAATTTAGGGACAATTTATTAATATCAGTTAGCCTAAACGCACGTTTTTGGGGTGTGGGAGGAAACCGGAGCACCCGGAGAAAACCCACGCAAACACGGGGAGAATGCGCAAACTCACACAGACACCGACCCAAGTCGGAGATCCGACCCGGGTCCATGTGTCTGCAACGCAAACAGGGATAGTCACTGAGCTACCGTGTTGCCCGTCAGTTGGTCCAGTTTAAGCATACACTCGATACGGATATGAGAAAGTCCTGTCTGGAAAAAATTGGGAAGCTCCAGCATGATAACATGTATATCAAACAGGAAAAGAATAGGGTCCATTTGGCGCAAAGGCGACAAACTGTGGGTGGAGCCAGAGGACATGGGCCAGGTGCTAAATGATTACATCACATCCTTATTCACCCAAGGTAATGAGGACTATGATCCAGAATTCAGGGAGAGGGACTGTGTGGTTCTTGACCAAATTGGCATCGGGTAAGGTAAGCTACTGGGGGTGTTGGCAGCCTGAAAAGTGGATAAAACTCCAAGTCCAGCTGAATTGTGCCCTCACCAGCATTGGGAGGCAGGAGGGGAGATTGCAGGGTCACTGGCTCATATTTTTCAATTCCTCCCTGGCCACGGGAGATCCCAGAAGAACGACAAATGTTCGGTTATTTGGGAAGAGTTGTAGAGATGAACCAGGGAACTACAGACAAGTGAGTCTCACATCAGTGGGAGGGAAACAATGAAAGAAAGATCTGAAGGAGAAAAATCTACCGACACTTGGAGAGACAAAACTTGTGCAGAGACAGTGAGCATGGCTTCGTCACAGGGAGGTCCGGCCTAAGAAACCTGATTGAATTTTGTGTGGCTGACCAGGTGTGCAGCCGAAGGTAGTGCGGCCGATGTAGTTGATATGCGTTTCAGCAAAGCTTTGACATGGTTCCAAATGGGAGACATGCAAATATTCAGATTAATTTGATAAAGTGCATTCAGAATTGGATCAGTTGCTGGAGACAGCGTGTGACGACAGAAGGTGCTTAGTATCTGGAAGTCAGTATCCCTTGGTGTACCACAGGGTTCTGTCCCCTCGCCCCCCCCCCCACCCCCACCCCATAACTACCCCACAACCACCACCACCATATTTCATCTTTTATATAAATGTCTCTGGTGTCTATGTGGCCGGTAGGGTTATTTTGCAGAAGTCCAAAGATGTGTCGGTTACGTGGATGGGCCATGCTCATTTGTGCTTACCGCCAGGGGCATTAGCTCTGTAAATGTGTGGCCCTACAGGGATAGAGCCAGGATGGCATTGGTCTCAATGCAGGTTCGATGCGCCCATTGGCCTTCTGCACTGATCATAGATCATAGAACCCTACAGCGCAGAAAGAGGCACTTCAGCCCATCGAGTCTGCACCGACCACAATCCCACCCAGGCCCTACACCCCTATTCCCTACATATTTTACCCACTAATCCCTCTAACATAATCATCTGAAGGCACTAAGGGGCAATTTTAGCATGGCCAATCAACCTGACCCGCACATCTTTGTACTGTGGGAGGAAACCGGAGCACCCGGAGGAAATCCACGCAGACACGAGGAGAATGTGCAAACTCCACACAGACAGTGACCCGAGCCGGGCAATCGAACGCAGGTCCCTGGAGCAGTGAAGCAGCAGTGCTAACCCACTGTGCCACCGTGCCGTCCATGGCAAAGTCTCTATGATTTATCTCTTTACTGATACTGAATCGTTGCCAACAATTGGATATAAATTACCCGTTTGTCTCTCTTTCCGCTGCCCTCTACACAGTCTTTCTCTCAAACTAAAACTGGATAAGAAAATAAACACAATTAAGCAGGTGTTATATCCTGCAAATCCTGGCCCAGAAATATTTGAGAGAAAGGATACTCATTGTTAAAATATGAAAAATTTCAACATGTACCATTGGAATAAGTAATGGTTTGGAACTGTGTTTCACAGGATATTATATACAGAGAGATGAACTTTGAAAATGGCTCAGTTACTCACCTTTCATTCCCGGCTCCCTCCGCTCGCTCTCCTGAAACAAGACACTGTGATCAGCAATTTAAACCATCGAGGGGAGTCACATTGGATGAACAGTAATGATATTCCTACTGAACATTATTCCTCACCTGATCTCCCTCTCTTCCAAATACAAATGGAGAGAAGGACAAAAAGAATAATCGGGATCACCAGGATAATTACGGCAATGGAAAGTTCCAGATTGCACCATCCTATAGAGAGAAAACTATTAGAAATTGCTGGTGGGTCAAATAAATCTTTCCGCGTTGCTGGGACGGGAAGCTGAACGCAGACACTCTAACCATTCCCTCTCGACATTGTGTTATATCCATAACTGAATCACCATTGGCATTTGTTTTTTTTCAGGTTATCATTGATCAAAACTCAACTGGAATCCCCACTTAAACAGAATGGCTGCAAAAGCAGCTCAGAGGCTGGGAATCCTGTGGAGAATAACTCACCTCCTGACTCCCCAAAGCCTGTTCACCATCTATAAAGCACAAGTCAGAAGTGTGATGGATTACAGCCCCACTTGCCTGGTTGGGTGCAACTCCAAATACGCGAAAGAAGCTTGACACCATCAAGGGCCAGGCAGCCCGCTCGATTGGCAACACATTCACTCCCTCCGCCAGCCGACGCTCCGAAGCAGCAGTGTGAACAAGGAACAACACAGCACGGGAAATAGGCCCTTCGGCCCAACGAGCCCGAGCCGCCATTTTAACACTGTGCTTTTCCTCCTCCACCCTTGACCCATGTCTATGCTTATGGTACCCCCATTGGAAACCAGATTAAGGGGAGAATAATTTAGGGACAATCTGTTACACCAATCAGCCTACGAGCACATCTTTGGGGTGTGGGAAGAAACCGGAGCACCGGGAGGAAACCCACGCAACCACAGGGAGAATGCGCATACTCCCACACATACTGGCCCAAATCCATGTATCTGCACAGAAAACAGTGATAGTCACTGAGCTGTCGTGGTGCCCATCTGCTGATCCAGTTTTAAGCGTACACTCACTGCAGCAACTCATCCTTAGACGGCACCTTCCAAACCGACGAACACTTCCGCCGAGAAGGGCATGGGCAGCGGTTACATGGAAACACCACCACCTGCATTTTCTTCTCCAAACCACTCAATATTCCGACTTGGAAACATATCGGCATTCTGACGCAGTTGTTGGGTCAAAATCCCAGAATTCCATCCCTAATGTCATTGTGGGTCAACCCACAGCACGTAGACTGCACCGCATCTTTGGAATAGCTATCGAAATACTGCCACTCTGTCTAAATTTCCCTCACAGTTTTGTACATTTCTCACTACCGAGTCCAAATACAATTCCAGTTGTGAGATCTATTGTTATCATAGAATATGTTATTATATATTATTATATATATTATATATATATATAATATGTTATTATAGATGTTTCCTTTGGCCATTCAGATGTGCTCTTAATCACAAGATCAAACAGTAATCATAATCGAAAAATGTAATTCATGCGTTGCTTTTGATCTTGATTTTAATGCGATTGGATTCCAGGTATTAGGAATTTATTAAAAAACAGTTGCCAAACGGAAAGTAGAGATTCTGGAGTGAGATTATGGATATTTGAACTAATGTCTCAAAAGGGGAAAAAAAATCGAAAATACTTTCAATGCTTTTGTTTCTTGATTGCAAAGCTCATCCAGCGTCGGATTGACCTCAACTGAGTTTAAAAGTCCAATGTCTGAAAAGGGCGGTGGAGGGAGATTCAGTAAAAAAAAACTTTCATCCGGGAAAACAGGCTCTGCCTTGAAGGGGAGAAGTGACCAGATTCCGGGCGGTACAGTGCTTACCCCTGCTGGCTCACATTGCCAGAGAACATGGTTTGATTCCCGACTTGGATCACTGTCTGTGCAGAGTCGGCGCGTTCTCCCAGATCGGTGCTCGCCTCCTCCGGGCGTCCCAGCTTCCTCCAATTCTCGGAAGCCGAGCTGGTTGGCTGAATTGGGCATGCTGAATTCTTCTTCAGTGCACTCCAAGAGGCGCAGGAGTGTGGCGAATAGGGGATTTTCACAGCAATTTCACTGCAGTGTTAATGTAAATATGTTTGTGACACTAATAAATAATGCCGGTGAAGTTGGAGATCTCTCCTGTGTACCTAACAGACGTCAATTTCTGAATAATTGGAACATTAAAGCAACTGATTACAAGTTGAATTCAAACCATCATTGTGGAGATTAAGAACTCACCTGTCTCAGTTTCTGCTGCATTGGGGAAGGACACACTCTCCGTCCAATATTTGCCTGGAATCCCCATTTGTACAATGCAAGTACCAACACCACCACTTCTCCAGATTTGCCCCGACACCATGACACGACTTCTGATGCTGTAGGTCCCGTCCTCCTCCATTATCCTGGGATCACCTGATCCCTCAGTTATCAGGCCAGAAATATTCCAGAAAATAGCAATCTGGTTGGAAGAAACTCCACTGACCAAAAACACTAAGGGCACATGATCATTCACATCCGGCTCACCCGGCGGGACTAATACCTGCACAGTGCCTTCAGTTCCTTCTTCCATATCGGTAATGTATATTGTGAAAATTTGTGGTGCTCGCACCGATCCCTGAGGCACACCATTAGTCACCGGCTGCCACCCCGAAGAAGCCCCTTTCATCCTTACTCTCTGCCTTCTTTTCTTTACCCAGAGGGTGGTGAGGGACTGGAATGCCCTGCCTGCTGCAGTTGTAAATGCGCCTAGTTTGGGGGCGTTTAAGAGATCTGTGGATAGGTTTATGGACGAAAAGGGATTGGTTTAGATTAGTGGGTCAGTGTTTTTTTTTAAAAGAACTGGTCGGAGCAACATCGTGGGCCGAAGGGCCTGTTCTGCGCTGTAATGTTCTATGTTCTATGTTCTGCCAGTCAGCCAGTCTTCTATCCAGGCAAAGGTCTTACCCTATGACTAAGCCAATTGAAAAATTGACTGGCTCCCATGAGCTCCTATCTTCTTCATCAGCCTCCCATGTGGGCCTGCTCAAAATCCTTATGGAAGTCCATGCAGAGTACATCAAGTTAACTGCCCGCAACTACTTACCTGGTCAGCTCCTCGAATTAAAACAGTAGAAATCGTGTGGCCTGATTTCCCTTTGAGAAAAAAACATGCTGAGAATCCTTTATCAATCCTTGCCTCCCCAAATGGAAATTAGTTCCATTCCTCATATTTCCCCCCATCCAGTTTCCTGACCAAAAGAGTTAGGCTCAATGGCCTGTAATTCTTTGATTCTTTTCCCGACAATAACATCTGTTCTGTCGGCCAGCACCGAACATGTTGTTTTAATTCCCTTTTCAATTCACCGGTTCCAGGTCAGAGAGCTTGGTATATTGAGGTGTTTTTGAGTGACTTTAAACCACTTCAGGGGCAATAAAGCTTCGCAATGCCCTGATACATTGCATTTTCACTTTCAAATATTTGGGTTCGATTATCTTAAGCAGTTTCCCACACAAGAACGACAGAAGGTTCAGCTATTTCTTGGGAACTGTGATGAAAAAAAAACTTCTGCATTTCAGTGCCAGCCGAAGAGACAATGTCAGAATGGTAGAGTGTGGTCACAAACATTGGAGAGGAGAGGCATATTCAGTACCTCGAGAAATTCTGTCTTAAAGTCACATTGCCCCTTAGTGTCCAAAGATGGACAGGTAAGATTGATTTGCCCTGCTGAATTGCCCCGTAGAGTCAGGAAGATTAGGAGGGTAAATACCGAGGATTGCGGGAAATGGGTCTGGAGGGGATTGTTGCTGGTGCAGGCTCAGTGAGCCAAATCCATAGTCGGGATTCTATGATTTTATGAATCAGACAGCTTGGATGCTCTGGTGCAGTACATGCTTTCACAAGAAGGTACCCAAGCAGTTTGGAAAGCCATGACATTGTTGGGATTTATTGCGACGTTTGGAATATTTCTTGAGATCACGGAGTAAGGAATCCATATTGAAAACACACCACAAGTCACTAAGATTATGTTGAGTGATATGGTTTCGTTAGTTGAAGTCGCTGTGGTTGATGCAATGTCTCGTCTTGACCACAGGGTGGCGCTCGAACTCTACCAAAGCATTTCGCTATTTTCCAGTCCCCTCACATATTCCCTGCTCCATTTTCTTTTCCCCTTTTCGCTTTCTTTATCAAACGCTGGCCACCTCTTCATGCTGGGAAGGGTGTCAGTTCTTGATTCATGACGACAAATCATTTATTTAATTGAAAAGTCGACATCTTTAGAATGGAAAGTGAAGGGAATTCTTTTGAGCGAGGATTCTTCACGACTCTATCCCTGATACAGCCCTTTGCCAGATGCTGAACACTGTGGAAACACCTGCCGTTACTGACTATCCAACTGTGAAAATGTGTGGCTGATTTCCAAAATAGGGTTGGGATTAGTAATGGATTTTGCGCAGGATAGCACACAGATTTTTTTTGCCAAGTACTTCATAACCTTCATCTTCTTTCTGAAGTTGTTCCGTCCTCCTGAACAAATATACTTGAGGGAAATGCTTCCAAACATCCACCAGGGGCGCGGTTTGGAGTTATTCTGAACTTTATCTGTCCACATCTATGTGATTTCCCCAGAATATTAACACTGTTGAGGATGTGCCAAGCTGCTACATGCAGATATACAATCCAGCAGAGGATGAAGGGGCCAACTGGTCCCATCGATTGGGCAACGATTCTCTGACAAAACATCTTATCCAGGGCTTAGTCTGTAACTGCTTGTACTTAACCCACTAACTCCCCTACACATATCAACACACTAAATGAAATTTACCAAGGCCAATCGACTTCACCTGCTTATCTTTAGAATATGGGCAGAAATTGGAGCACCGAGAGGACACATGGGCAGACACATTGTGCAACCTGCACTCAGTCAGTGTTCCAAGCCAGGTTCCAAACCCAAGTCCTTGGATCTGTGAGGCAGCAAGGCTAACCACTGTGCCACCCTGCCGTTCTACTACATGACCCAGGAAGTAATTTTCAAATGGACTTCATTGCTTAGAGTGTACAAAATAAATTTTCAAAAGATGAGAAATTATAAAATTGTGAATTAACTGAAATTGTTGACTCACTCCGTTTTTCTATTCATGTGAAGTGGATGTGACTCGCCCGGTTATTAATGGCGTCACATCAGAAATCAGAACACGTTTTATTAAATGTCTATAATTTTCCCAGGCAGCACATCACAAAAGTCTCTGTTCTACGAATCAGTTCATTGTAGTTTATTCGAACTCTATCAATCACTTTTTCCCTTTCTCTCTTTGAGGCACAGAAGCAGACAATAAACATTCCCATCTGAGCATATACACACAACGGTACAAAATTCATTTTCTCTCACACACAGTCATTCTTCTATACATTAAGGAATTCTCTCTCTCATTAATACAGACACACTTGTCCAATTACTTTTTTTTTACTTTATCTCATTCACGGGCTCTCATGCACGGTGACACAGTGGTTAGCACTGCTGTCCCCTCCCAGCCAAAGAGACGCATATTGAATTCCCTGTCTGGGTGACTGTCTGTGTTTTGTCTGCATGTTGTTGCGAATGGTTTAGCCTGAACGTTTGCCGTGAACTACACCATTGAGGATTGGGATGTTTTGGGGGCCTCCTCTTGCACTGAGTTGTTTAATTTTCCGTCACCATTCAGAGCTGGATGCGGCGGGAATGCAGAGTTTATGCGCTGAACCGATGGTTGTGGAAAGGCTTTGCCAGGCCTATTACTTGCTGCGTTGGGGTTTTATGCACGCAGGTGATCCTGTGTATGAGTTTCCACATGGAGTCCTCAGCAGCTCGCATCATCTTCTGTAATGGACCACAGAACTGAAACCTCATGGAGCTGCTTGGACACTGGAGATTATTTTCTCCCAGGAGAGGGAACACTTTCGAGCGAATGTCCAACCAGGCAAGTAATTATTCGCGGCTCATTGTAACTATCTCGAAACAAAGGAACATAGAAACTGGAAGCAGGCGTGGGCCATTCGGCCCTTCAAACCTGCTCTGCCATTCATCATGATCCCAGCTTATCGTCAAATGCAATATTCTGATTCCCCTTCCCCCTATATTTCTTGATCCCTTTCGCCCCAAAAGGTACTTGTAGTTTCTTCTTGAAGTCACATAATATATTGACACCGATTGTATTCTGTGCTAGTGAATTCCACACACTCACCACCCTTTGGGTAAAGACATTTCTCCTCACCTCAGTCCAATAACATTTACTCCCGAGCCTCAAACGTTGACTCCTGCCCTGTATTCCCCCGCCATTGGGAACATTCTTTACGAATCTGCCCCCTCTAACCCTGTTAGAATTTTGTACGTTTCTACGACGTTCCCTCTCACTCTTCTCATCTCCATTGAATATAATCCTATCTGGCTTAATCTCTCCTCGCACGACAGATCTGTCATCCCAGGAATCAGCCCGGTTAACCTCCGTTTTACTCCCTCTGTCGGAAGGATATCGTTCCTCAGATAAGTCCAACAAAACTGGAAAGAATTCTCCAGTGGTTGGAATGCGAACATGTCAGCAAGTGTAGAAACGTGGAGGGGTGGGGGGGGGGGGGCGCGGGCATAAGGCCAAGACGAGTCTACCTAAGAGGAGAAACAATCTCGGGGAGGATGAACTCAGTGGGCCTGGAGGTGTGGAGTGCATCTGCTGAAATGCAAGGAGCGAATAGGCAAGGCAGATGAACTTAAAGCTTTAATACAGGAGCGGAACCTGGATGTGGTTGCAGTGACAGAGACTTGGTTAAAAGAAGGACAGGACTGGCAGCTGAATATTCCAGGGTAAAATTGTTTTAGGCGAGATAGAGGAGGGGCTGGAAGAGGTGGGGGAATAGCAATACTGATTGGGGAGCATATTGCAGCGGGACAGAGGGTGGACAATTTGGGAGGATAATGGAACAAAACACGTTAGGTCGATCTCAGAATCAGGAAGGGCACAGTCACTTTGCTGGGTTTATACTACAGGCCTCCCAACACCCACAGAAAGTTTTGGAACGGATATGGAAGAAAATTCTAGATAGGTGTAGAAAAAATAGGGCGGTTGTGGTGGAGAATTTAATTTCCCTCATATGGACTGGAAATCCCTTAAGGCTGGGGATCGGGACGGGAAGGAATTTGTAAAATGCACCCAGGAAGGCTCTTTGGAACAATATGTTGATAGTCCTACTGGAGAGGGAGCTACACTGGACCGAGAAATGGGGAATGAGCCCGGTCAGGTCATCAAAATTTCAGTGGGGGAACATGTGGCGAACAGTGATAACAATTCTGTAAACTAAATCCTATGTTCTTACATTTGAATTTGGCACAGTTGAGCAGAAGGTGCTTCATTCTGGGTATGATTCAAATAACCAACACGGCAGTTTTTATCAAACAAAGTTTATTTAAGAATACAGTTCAATTTAAACCAAAAGAATTCGCATAACATTTCCCAATTACACGATTCAAACATGACGTAGAATAGACTTTACCAGCCAGCTGTCGATGAAGTTCCAATCCAAACAACATACCCCAAACATACACACCTTCCTAAGCTTACCACAAAAGGTAAACATATTTACGTGGTGCTGAGTTTTCAGCTTTTTAACACCTGTCGTGAATTGATCCTTTGAAGTTTGGATTAAATCGCTGAGGCTTCCGAGTCCCGGAAATTTCCAAAAAGTCCCTGGAGAGAGAAATGGACTGGGACATGGCAGCCTCCATCAGCTTCTAACAGTAACTCACACACAGCATTGTTTCCAACTCCAGAGCAAGGGCAAATGCGCTGCACATGATCCCCACGTCAGACTACTGCTGAACAAGAAAACTAAAAACTTGGACAAATTGTCCCTAATTTGTCCCTAATCTGGTTCTAATTATTTTACTGTGGAGTCCAATAGGCGTAGACAAACTCATGGGAAGAATAGGGCGCTCACAATGTTAAAATGCAAGTGTGTGCTTGTTGGCCGAAGGGCCTGTTTCCTGTGCTGTGTTGTTCTGTGTTCTTCGTGCTTTGTTCTTTTCTGTGAAAGAAGGAAAAGTCCCCCGGCATCAGCTGACTTGTCGATCATCTTCCACCCGGTCGTTCCAAAAGGATCATATCATTTGAAGATTCTGCATTAGTTCAGATTAAAAATGAACCACATGGCAATTATATTGCTTCAGTCACAATTGGAGCACGCCGGTCTCTGTGAGAAAAGCAGGGCCAACACAATGCTAGGAGCTGCTTGAAAACCCGACTAAATATCATGATCAAAAACACATTTTTAAAGGCACAGTGTTGTCAAAACTACTCACAGGTTACACTGGCTCTGTCTGGAGACACTTTCCTCTTGAATGTTATCGTTTTGAAACACAATCGGCTCCTCAAATGAGCATGTCAGTCACATGTGAAATGTTTTCTGTTTACTGACATAATGGAATAAATTTCCAAACCACCTTGAATTTCATAAACAATAAAATTCTGAACTGGAAATCAGTTAGAATTAGAGCCTGATCATTGATGGATAAATAAATTCCAATATAATCTATAACCTCTATCTCCCAGCCTGCAGGTGCAGCAGGTGGTCAGGAAGGCGAATGGGATGCTGGCCTTCATGGCGAGGTGGATTGAATATAAAAGTAGGGAGGTCTTGCTGCAGCTGTATACATAAGAACATAAGAACATAAGAAATAGGAGAAGGAGTAGGCCATCTGGCCCTTCGAGCCTGCCCCGCCATTCAATAAAATCATGGCTGATCTGTCGTGGCTCAGTTCCACATTCCCGCCCTCTCCCCATAACCCTTAATCCCCTCTCTTATCAAAAACCCATCAACCCGCTTCTTAAAAATATTTAGCGAGGCAGCCTCCACCACTTCAACGGGCAGAGAATTCCAGATATTCACCACCCTTTGAGTGAAGAAGTTCCTCCTCAACTCCGTTCTAAACCGCCCCCCCTTTATCTTGAGGCTGTGCCCCCTAGTCCTACTGTCTTTTTTGAGTGGGAAGAGTCTCTCCACCTCTATCCTATCCATCCCAGTCATCATCTTATACGTCTCAATGAGATCTCCCCTCATTCTTCTAAACTCTAACGAGTACAAGCCTAGTTTATTCAGCCTCTCCTCATAGCTCAACCCCCTCAACTCCGGTATCAGCCTAGTAAACCTCCTCTGCACTCCCTCCAAGGCCAAAATATCCTTGCGCAGGTACGGCGCCGAAAACTGCACACAGTACTCCAGCTGCGGCCTCACCAATGCCCTATACAGCTGCAGCAAGACCTCCCTACTTTTATATTCAATCCCCCTCGCGATGAAGGCCAGCATCCCATTCGCCTTCCTGACCACCTGCTGCACCTGCAGGCTGGGTTTTTGCGACTCATGCACAAGGACCCCGAGGTCCCTCTGCACCGTCGCCTGCTGCAGTTTTTCGCCACGTAAGTAATAGTCCTTCCTACCATTCTTCAGGGCATTGGTGAGGCCGCAGCTGGAGTACTGTGTGCAGTTTTGGTCTCCGCACTTACGCAAGGATATTTTGGCCTTGCAGGGAGTGCAGAGGAGGTTTACTAGGTTGATACCGGAGTTGAGGGGGTTGACCTGTGACGAGAGGCTGAATAAACCAGGCTTGTACTCGTTAGAGTTTAGAAGAATGAGGGGAGATCTCATTGAGTCATATAAGATGATGAATGGGATGGATAGGATAGAGGTTCTATGTTCTATGTTCTATCTAGAGGTGGAGAGACTCTTCCCGCTCAGAAAGGACAGTAGGACTAGGGGGGACAGCCTCAAGATAAAGGGGGGCGTTTTAGAACGGAGTTGAGGTGGAACTTCTTCACTCAAAGGTTGGTGAATCTCTGGAATTCTCTGCCCGTTGAAGTGGTGGAGGCTGCCTCGCTAAATATTTTTAAGACGCGGGTTGATGCGTTTTTGATAAGAGAGGGGATTAAGGGTTATGGGGAGAGGGCGGGAATGTGGAACTGAGCCACGACAGATCAGCCATGATCTTATTGAATGGCGGGCCAGGCTCGAAGAGCTGGATGGCCTACTCCTGCTCTTATTTCTTATGTTCTTATGTTCCTAACCCGTACAATCATTCTCAAATTAAAAATAGCTTATTTGGCCGTAAAACCATACCTAAGAGATATTGCGAACTGGTTCTACGGAAATCTGTTAAGACCGATAATTAGACTTCCTGGAGGGTGCAGGACGGGCTAACTTAACTCTCCTAAACATAAGAACACAAGAAATAGGAGCAGGAGTAGGCCATCTAGCCTTTCGAGCCTGCCCCGCCATTCAATAGGATCATGGTTGATCTGAAGTGGATCAGTTCCACTTTCCCACTTTCTCCCCATAACCCTTAATTCCCCTGTCTATCAGAAACAAATTCATTCATTCAGAAATTTACTGCGCTGTGTATGATTTGACACGATCTGATTTATTTTTGGCATATGTATCGGGATACATTGAAAAGTATTGTTTCTTGTGCGCTACACAGGCACAACATACCGATCATAAAGTACAACGATTTGATTTATCATTGTCACGTGTATTGGGGCAGGGTGAAAAGTATTGCTTCCTACGTACCATCCAGGCAAAGCATGCCGTTCATAGTGGGTTAGTACTGCTGTCTCACAGAGACAGGGCCTGAAGTTCAATTCCAGCCTTGGGTGACTGTCTATGTGGAGTCTCATGCTCTCCTTTTCTCTCCCTGGATTTCCTCTGGGTGCTTCACTTTCCTCCCACAGTCTGAAAAGCATGCTGGTTAGGGGCACTGACCATGCTAAAGTTTCCTTCCGTGTACTTAAACAGGCACCAAAGTGCGGAGGATGGTTTGGAACAAAAGCTTCGAGACAAAAGCGAGTTATTTATGCATTATTGAATAATGGCACAAGTTGGCTTACATTAACAGTGCATTGACATTTGTGTGAAGAACCCTCGTCTGCACACTCTGGCGCCTGTCCTGGGACATTAGTCATGATGTAAGAACATAAGAACATAAGAAATAGGAGCAGGAGGAGGCCATCTAGCCCTTCGAGCCTGCCACGCCATTCAATAAGATCATGGCTGATCTGACGCGGCTCAGTTCCACTTTCCCGCCTTCTCGCCATAACCCTTAATCCCCTTGCCTATCAAAAACCTATCGACCCGCGTCTTAAATATATTTAACGAGGCAGCCTCCACCACTTCAACGGGCAGAGAATTCCAGAGATTCACCACCCTTTGAGTGAAGAAGTTCCTCCTCAACTCAGTTCTAAACTGCCTCCCCCCCCCCCCCCACTTATCCTGAGGCTGTGCCCTCTAGACCAACTGTCCTTTCTGAGCGGGAAGAGTCTCCCCACCTCTATCCTATCCATCCCATTCATCATCTTATACGTCTCAATGAGATCTCCCCTCATTCTTCTAAACTCTAACGAGTACAAGCCTAGTTTATTCAGCCTCTCCAGACAGTTCAACCCCCTCAACTCCGGTATCAGCCTAGTAAACCTCCTCTGCACTCCCTCCAATGCCAAAATATCCTTGCGTAAGTGTGGCGACCAAAACTGCACACAGTACTCCAGATGCGGCCTCACCAGTGCCCTGTACAGTTGCAGCAAGACCTCCCTACTTTTATATTCAATCCCCCTCGCTATGAAGGCCAGCATCCCATTCGCCTTCCTGACCACTTGCTGCACCTGCAGACTAGGTTTTTGCGACTCATGCACAAGGACCCCGAGGTCCCTCTGCACCGTTGCATGCTGCAGTTTTTCGCCAAGTAATAGTCCTTCCTACCACTATTCCTACCAAAGTGGACAACTTCACACTTGCCAACATTAAATTCCATTTGCCAGTTCCTGGCCCATTCGCACAGCCTATCTAGATCCCTCTGCAGACTCTTCACACCCTCCGCACAATTTGCCGTTCCACCAATCTTGGTGTCATCAGAAAATTTCGACACCATACACTCGGTTCCCTCCTCCAGATCATCTATATAAACACTAAATAGCTGAGGCCCCAGCACCGAATCCTGGGGCACTCCACGAGTCACCAACCGCCAATCCGAATAGCACCCATTTACCCCCACTCTCTGCCTCCTATTTGACAGCTAATCCCCTGTCCACGCTAACACCCTACCCCCAACTCCATGCCCCCTGACCTTCTGCAATAACCTGTTGTGCGGCACCTTATCAAACGCCTTCTGAAAATCAAGAAACACCACATCTACCGGCTCTCCTCTATGCACCGCCCGAGACACATCCTCGTAGAACTCCAATAAATTCGTCAGACACGACTTCCCCTTAACGAAACTGTGCTGCGTCTGCTCTATCAAACAATTCTCTTCAAGATGCCTCGCTATTTTCTCCTTGATTACGGATTCGAGCATTTTACCTGCAACAGACATTAAACTAACTGGCCGATAGTTCCCTGCCTTTTGCCTGCTACCCTTCTTAAACAACAGCGTAACATTAGCCGTTTTCCAATCTTCCGGCACTTCCCCGGAATCCAGCGAGGTTTGGAAAATAATCATCAAGTCACCTTCGCCTCCGCCATTTCTTTCAGAACTCTTGGATGCTGGCGTTGGACTGGGGTAAACACAATAAGAAGTCTCACAACAGCAGGTTAGCGTACAACCAGTTTATTTGTAGATGGAGATCTGTAACCGCCATGAATTACCTGGGCTTGTAAAATCTCACTTACTGTCCTGTCTGGAGACAGTACGCATCTCTTTAACCTGTGCTAATTCTTTCTCCAGTCACATTGTCTGCATCTTTAAGACTTGAATAGCAGGTTAGCTGTGAAGACTTGCATTCTAATCAGTATTCTGTAAACTGTCTGTGTCTTTATATCCCCCTCTCTGATCAGAACCTTCCACAGACCTGACGAAGGAACACCGTTTCCGAAAGCTTGTGTTATGACTCTCAAATAAACTGGTTGGACTCTAACCTGGTGTTGTGAGACGTCTTACTGGAACAATAGGCCAGTGCACCTATACAACATGTCAATCGGACTGTGGGAGGAAACTGGAGCACCCGGAGGAAACCCACACAGACACAGGGAGACAGTGCAAGCTCCGCCCAGTCAGTGACCTGAGCCCGGAAACATCAATCAGTAATCTCTAAACTGTCTGTGTTTTATATGCTCTGTCTGAGGCCAGAACTCTCCATTCACCTGACGAAGGGGCTAACCCCGAAAGCTTGTGATTATCACATATATCGGTTGGACTAAAACCTGGTGTTGTCAGACTTTTGACCCAGAAACAACACCAGTTCCCTGAAACTGTGAGGCAGAAGTGGTAAACGCAGCAAAACAGTCAGGCTGGGGCCGTGGCCGGGAGGGCAAATACAGATTATCGTGCTTTCAAATCCCCTCAGCTACTTCCATTTATTTCAAACAGAAAGCAAACTTCCTGATTTGTTACCGTGCGTTTGTGTAGACATTACACAGTGCGATCCCAGTGAGGCGCTGGTGAAGGTATTAATCCCAACATTAATGAGCCACATGAATCTGAATGTGAAGAGCCTGGTAGAGAGGATTACTGACAAAATGGGTTCTGAAATGAGCAGTGAGTGCTGAGCCTCACTGAGGACCTGAACGATTTTGCGCAAATGCTTGAGTCGGTAGAGGCAGCCGCAGAGAGCGGGACTCGGCAGCAAAGAGACTCATTGCCTGTGACCGCAGCTGTTTGCTGTGAGGGTCAGAACACCCTTACTCACAGCCCATTCGGTGCTGTGCAAAACGCCCTGAGGGGAGGAGATCGCTGACCAAGATTCCGACCATTTCACCACCTGATGCTCGCGATGGAAAATGACGTTCGAGCAGAAGCTGTCAGTGCATTTCCGCTTTTAATAGTTGTACTGCTTTAGGCACAGAACTGCCTGCAGTGGCCAAACGCTGGGATTAAGTGTTAGAATACACATTGATGAGTGCGTCCCGGCTGGGGTGTATTAGATCAAACAGAGAGCAGGCTAGTATACCATTTGAGAGACAGAAACCTCACGGAAACAGCACCAACTCGCCCGTGCCGAGTAAGTTATCAAACCGGAAGTGATCCCATTTGCCTGCTTTTGGGCCATATTCCTATAAACCTTTTCCATCCATGTACCTGTTCAAGTTTCTTTTTAATGTTGTATTGTACCCACCTCTACCACCTCCCCTGGCTGCTCATTCCATAAACACACCACACTTTGTGTGAAAAGGTTTCTCCTCAAAACCCTTTTCATCACTCCCCTCTCAAATTCAAGCTCTGGTCTTTCGTTTTAGACTTTCCTATGCTGGATAACAGACAGCCGGACGAAAACGGCACAGACACGGGGAGAACGTGCAGTCTCCGTTCAGGCCGTGACCCAGGCCGGGAATCGAACCCAGATCCTTGGAACTGTGAGACATCAATGCAAACCGCAGTAATACAGTAAATGTGGGGTGCAGCTGGGAGGGCAATTGGCGAATTCCCATGTCCCCCTTTGCTCCTCCCACCAATTTCCAGCAATTTTCCTGAATTGTTACAGTGTCTTTGTGTAGATATTTCACAGTGCGATCCCAGTGAGCTGCTGGTGAAGGGACTGGTCCCCTACATTAATGAGTTACATTAATATGAATGTGAAGAGACAGGTGGAAAGGATTACTGATAAAATGGGTTCCGAAATGTGTAGAGAGTGTGGAGCCTCACTGAGGGTATGAACTATTCTGCAGAATTGCTTGATCTTGAAGGATGAAGAAGTAGAGGCAGCAGCTGAGAACCAGCTCCGGCAGCAAAGAGGCGCATTTCCTGTGACCGCGGCTGTTCGCTGTGAGTCTCAAAATACTCTAACCCACAGCCCAAATGGGGCTCTGCAACATGAACTGAGGTGCGGAGGTGATTGGCCAAGATTCTGATCACCTCATCACCTGATGCTTGAGATGGAAAAATGATGTTCTTGCCAGAAGTTGTCAGTGCCTTTCCTGTTTCTACAGTTGAGGGGCTTCATGAACAGAACTGCATCAGGTGGTCAAACACTGGAACTCAGTGTTAAACTGCAGGTTAAGGAGCGTTACCTGCCGGGGGTAAACATAAGAACATAAGGAATAGGAGCAGGAGTAGGCCATCCAGCCCTTCGAGCCTGCCCCGCCATTCAATAAGATCATGGCTGATCTGTCGTGGCTCAGTTCCACATTCCCGCCCTCTCCCCATAACCCTTAATACCCTCTCTTATCAAAAACCCATCAACCCGCTTCTTAAAAATATTTAGCGAGGCAGCCTCCACCACTTCAACGGGCAGAGAATTCCAGAGATTCACCACCCTTTGAGTGAAGAAGTTCCTCCTCAACTCCGTTCTAAACCGCCCCCGTTTTATCTTGAGGCTGTGCCCCCTAGTCCTATTGTCTTTTTTGAGCGGGAAGAGTCTCTCCACCTCTATCCTATCCATCCCATTCATCATCTTATACGTCTCAATGAGATCTCCTCTCATTCTTCTAAACTCTAACGAGTACAAGCCCAGTTTATTCAGCCTCTCCTCATAGCTCAACCCCCTCAACTCCGGTATCAGCCTAGTAAACCTCCTCTGCACTCCCTCCAAGGCCAAAATATCTTTGCGCAGGTGCGGCGCCCAAAAATGCACACAGTACTCCAGTTGCGGCCTCACCAATGCCCTATACAGCTGCAGCAAGACCTCCCTACTTTTATATTCAATCCCCCTCGCTATGAAGGCCAGCATCCCATTCGCCTTCCTGACCACCTGCTGCACCTGCAAGCTGGGTTTTTGCAACTCATGCACATGGACCCCGAGGTCCCTCTGCACCGTCGCATGCTGCAGTTTTTCGCCTCGTAAGTAATAGTCCTTCTTACCATTATTCCTACCAAAGTGGACCACCTCACACTTGCCAACATTAAATTCCATTTGCCATTTCCTGGCCCATTCGCCCAGCCGATCTAGATCCTTCTGCGGACTCTCCACACCCTCCGCACAATTTGCCGTTCCCCCAATCTTGGTGTCATCAGCAAATTTCGACACTCTACACTCGGTTCCCTCCTCCAGATCATCTATATAAATGGTAAAAAGCTGAGGCCCCAGCACCGACCCCTGGGGCACTCCACTAGTCACCATCCGCCAATCCGAATAGCACCCGTTGACCCCCACTCTCTGCCTCCTATTTGACAACCAATCCTCTATCCACGCTAACACCCTACCCCCAACTCCATGTCCCTCGACCTTCTGCAATAACCTCTTGTGAGGCACTTTGTCAAACGCCTTCTGAAAATCTAGAAAGACCACATCCACCGGCTCTCCTCTATCCACCGCCCTAGACACATCCTCATAGAACTCCAGTAAATTTGTCAGACACGACTTCCCTTTAATGAAACCGTGCTGCGTCTGCTCTATCAAGCAATTCCCTTCAAGATGCCTTGCAATTTCCTCCTTAATGACAGATTCTAACATTTTACCTACCACAGACGTTAAACTAACCGGCCTATAATTCCCCGCCTTTTGCCTGGCACCCTTCTTAAACAACGGCGTAACATTAGCCGTTTTCCAATCATCCGGCACTTCCCCGGAATCCAGCGACGTTTGGAAAATAACCACCAAGGCATCCACTATCACCTCCGCCATTTCTTTCAGAACCCTCGGATGCATTCCATCCGGTCCTGGGGACTTGTCCACAATCAGCCCCTCCAGTCTGTTGAGCACCGCCTTTCTAGTGACAGTAATGTCATTAAGACCCTCCAGTCCTACCACCTTTCTATCGCTAACACCCGGCAAATTATTCACGTCCTCCTCCGTGAATACAGAAACAAAAAAGTTATTCAATACCTTAGCCATATCCCCATCCCCTACCACTAGGTCCCCTTTCTCATCCTCTAAAGGACCAACATTCACCCTAGCCAGCCTCTTCCTTTTTATATATTTATAAAAACTCTTGCTATCCTTTTTTATATTAAGCGCTAGCCCAGCTTCATAGTTTCTCCTACCTTTCCTTATCAACTTCTTTGTCAATCTTTGTTGACATTTAAACCTTTCCCAATCCTCTTCTCGCCCACTACTCTTAGCTACTCTAAATTCCTCCGCTTTTAGTTTAACACTTTCCTTCACCTCCTTTGTTATTGTGGATTGGAGTGAACAGAGAACAGGCTTGCGTAGAATTAGAGAGAGAGGTGCAGCATGGGAAAAGATTCTTCGGCCTAACTCGTCCTTGTTGACCACGTTTCCGAAAGTGAACTAATCCCAAATTCCTGTGCTTGGCCAGATCCCTCTCCATCTTATCCGTCCAAGTACCTGGACAAATGTTTTTTTTTATGTTGTAATTACGCCTGTCACTAACACCTCCTCTGAAAACTCATTCCATATGGGTACCAGGCTCCGTGTGAAGCAGTTTACCCCCACACACCCCTTTATACGTCCCCCTCTCAACTTCGAGCTGTGCTCCTTAGTTTTTGTTTCCCGACTCCTTTTAACAAACAAAGGACAAAGAACAACACAGCACGGGAAACTGGCCCTTCGGCCCAAAGACCCCGAGCCGCCATTTTGATGAATTTGCTTGTGCAATTCACTGGGAAAATACAAAACCCAACTGCAGGGGGCATAAATCTGTAACACCCAGAAGTTTTCGTTTGTACAGAGACTTCATTTCAAACTGGGACTAACTGTCTTCATTTGCACCCCTCCATCGTACAAAGAGGAAATTCCGACGCTGGAATTAGTGCAGTTTCTTAGAAGGATAGCAGGACGGAACTATCATTAGTAACAGGAAAGGAACAACAGCTTGGGTCTCTTTTTTATTCAAGAACACAAGGCTGAGGGGTAACAGAATAGATGTCCTGAAAACTGGACGAGTAGCAATTATTCAGTAACAGTTTTCGGTTATGCGCAGGCGATGGCCTCCTGATATTATCGCTAGACTGTTAACCCAGAAACACGGTTAATGCTCTGGAGGCACGGTTAGATTCGTGACACGGGTGTTGATTTATATTTGAGTTCTACACAATAATCTTGAATTAAGGATCTACTGATGAACATGAAACCATTGTTCACTGTCGGGAATGAACCGATCTGGTTCACTCAAGTCCTTTCGGGATGGAAATCTGCCGTCTTTACCCGGCCGGGCCTACATGCGACTTTACAGACATAGTAATTTGGTTCCAAAGTCTCAATGAATCTGAAATGCCCTCCATAAGTCATGGGCAGTAAATGTTGGCCAGCCAGCATGCGCATGTCCCACAAATGATTAAAAATGTAGATATTTAAACTTAAAACAACGTTAACCTATCCTTCATCCTGCATCTATCCAATAGCACACTCTGACCTACAACGGAGAAAAGTTAATTATTGCACTCTACCAATTTGTGCACTGGATAGCACTGCTGCCTCACAGCACCAGAGAACCGGGTTCGATACCTGGTTTGGGTCACTGTCTGTGTGGATTCTGAATGTCCTCTCCCTGTCTGCGTGGGTTTTCTCCCATCACTCCAGTTTGCTCCCACAGTCCAAAAAAGGTGTTAGCTGGTGTATTGGAAGCGCTAACAATTCTCCCTCAGTGTATCCAATCAGGCGTCGCAGTGTGGAGACGAGGGGATTTTCGCCGTAACTTCATTGCACTGTTAATTTTGAGAGTCGGCTGCTCTGCTGTGACGCACAAACTGTGAGGATTGTCAAACGAATATTGTGTTCACCCCGAGACTGCCCTCCAATGGTGACATCATCTCCACAGCAGAGGTCGTCATAGTTTCCATTGAATCTGTAAAGGCCCAACTGAATGGGACGCAGACCACGTCATTGTGTCCACAGTGTCTATAGAAGCGAGCCCGTGAGACACAACACAAGGAAATTTCTATCAAGATGGCCGAAGAATCTCTATCTCTGATACTCGTTTTCCAAATCCTGAGGTTTCACAGTGAGTAAGAGACGGCTGAGGATTTTAATCGGAATCAAATTTATAAACCAGAATGAACTCTTTCTAAGCCGAAAGCGTGAGCCACTGTTCAGGTGAAGACATTTGAACTGATCATATAAGTTCATTTATTGGTTCCACCCATAAAGCGAAGAAAATAAGTATAACAAACAATGATTACAAAGAATAATGAGACTGTGCAGTGGATAGCACTGCTGCCTCACAGCACCAGAGAACCGGGTTCGATACCTGGTTCGGGTCACTGTCTGTGTGGAATCTCCATGTCCTCTCCCCGTCTGCGTGGGTTTCCTCCCATCGCTCCAGTTTGCTCCCACAATCCAAAAGTGGTGCCAATTGGTGCATTGGAGGTGCTAAAAATTCTCCCTCAGTGTATCCGAACAGGTGCCGCAGTGTGGAGAATAGAGCATTTTCGCCGTAACTTCATTGCAGTGTTAATGCACTTCCGGCATTAATAAAATAAATTACAATTCGAGGCGATTTGATGTTGAGAGTCGATTTCAGATATTTCAATAATCAGTGTTTATGTCACAATAATCTCTCTAGTTACAGAATCCGAGTCCTCTCTGTCTCAGATCCCCTTCACAATGACAGCTGAAGTGGGCCAAACGGTGGAATTATTCTATCATGACACTCAAGAAGTGGATTTGGTGTCCAACTATGCTTGGTACAAACAGCGGCTGGGTGAAGCCCCGACACTAATAAACACTACAACCTGTACCAGGGCCGACTGCAAGTTTATTTCTGAAAAAGCCTATCCAGGAAATGTGTTGATTCTGAAAATTCGCAATGTCCAGATGCATGACTCTGGTTCCTACTACTGTGTACATACTCGGGCTGCACTGTTCCGGAATGGAACCATACTCCTGGTTGGAGGTAAGGGAGCAAGTGAAATTCACTCAGAGTATGAACAAAGAACAAAAGCAGCCCGGGAAACAGGCCCTTCGGCCCAACGAGCCCGCGCCATCATTTTAATATAACCAGTACCCCCTCCACCCATGACCCCTATCCATGCTTATGGCACTCCACATTGAGGGAAACTAATTCAGGGACAATTTATTACCCCCAATCAGCCTAACAGCGCTTCTTTGGAGTGTGAGAGAAAACCGGAGCACCCGGAGAAAACCCACGCAAGCATGGGGAGAATGTGCAACTCCCACAGACACTGGCCCAAATCCATGTGTCTGCACACCAATCAGTGATAGAGACTAAGCTGTCGTCTTGCCCAGCATTTGGTCCAGTTTAAGCACACAGTAACGACATGAAGCACTGGGCTATCCACAAACATCCAAGAGCAGCCCTCGAACGACCCATCGCGTGTACACCCCTCGTTAGACAACAAGGCAGACCGACGTAAAACCTGTGAATTAAAAGAGTAAAACATTAATATCATTCCACATCCTTTTACATTACCAGGGACGTCCCAATGCTAATGAACATTATTCAAAACAATCTCCAATATCCGCCCATCTCCAACCCACTCATGTGCCTTTCTAAGTAACTTTTAAACAACTCTAGCGTGCTTGCCTCCACCACCTTACTTGGCAGAGCATTCCATACCCCCACTACCCTCTGTGTGAAAAACCTCCCTCTAATATCCGTGTTATACCCCTCCCCCCTCACCCTAAACTCGTAGCCCCTCGTACTGTGTGTCTCTAACATAGGGAAATAGTTTACTCTATCTATACCTTTAATAATCTTACATACCTCTATTAGATCCCCCTCAGTCGCCTTCTCTCAAGGGAAAACAGCCACAATTTGCTCAATCTTTCCTCATAACCCAATCCTTCCATACCAGGCAACATCCTGGTAAACCTCGTCTGCACTCTCTCCAGAGTGTCCACGTCCTTCCTGTAGTAAGGCGACCAGAACTGGACGCAGTACTCCAAATGCGGCCTAACCAACGTTCTATACAACTGCAACATTTGACACCAGCTCTTATATTCTATACCCCTTCCTATGAAGACTAACATACCATTAGCTTTCTTCACATCCTTCTCCACTTGTACTGCCACCTTCAAAGACTTGTGCACTTGCACCGCCAGGTCTCGCTGGGTTTCTATACTCTTTATAGGCCTCCCGTTTATCACATAACTCCCCCCTACATTATTTCTGCCAAAGCACATCACCTCACATTTATCAGGATTAAACTCCATTTGCCACATATCTGTCCAATATACCAGCCAATCAATATAGGCATGATCTTTTTTGTGTGTAAATTCATCGTTAACTGTTTCCCAATTTCTGTCCAGACAGTTCCACCAACAAGACGGCTGTGCAGGTATTAGTCCCGCCGGGTGAGCCGGATGTGAATGATCATGTGTCCTTAGTGTGTTTGGTCAGTGGAGTTTCTTCCAACCAGATTGCTATTTTCTGGAATATTTCTGGCCTGGTCACTGAGGGATCGAGTGATCCCGGGATAATGGAGGAGGACGGGACCTACAGCATCAGAAGTCGTGTCATGGTGTCGGGGCAAGTCTGGAGAAGTGGCGGTGTCGGTACTTGCATTGTTCAACTGGGGATTCCAGGCAAATATTGGACGCAAAGTGTGTCCTTCCCCAACGCAGCAGAAACTGGGGCAGGTGAGTAGTTAATCTCCACAATGATGGTTTGAATTCAACTTGTAATCAATTGCGTTAATGTTCCAACTATTCAGAAACTGGCGTTTGTTAGGTACATAGGAGAGAGCTCCAATTTTACCTGCATTATTTATTAGTATCACAAATATACTTACATTAACGCTGAAATGAAATTGCTGTGAAAATCCCCTATTCGCCACACTCCTGCGCCTCTTGGAGTGCACTGTAGAAGACTTCAGCATGTCCAATTCCACCAACCAGCTCCGCTTCCGAGAATTGGAGGAAACTGGAACGCTTGGAGGAGGCGACCACCGATCTGGGACTCAGCACAGACAGTGATCCAAGCCGGGAATCAAACCAGGTTCTCTGGCAATCTAAGGCAGCAGGGGTAAGCACTGTGCCGCCCAGAATCCGGTCACTTCTCCTCTTCAAGGCAGAGTCTGTTTTCCCGGATGAAAGTTTTTTTTTATTGAATCTGCGTCCACCGCCCTTTTCAGACATTGGATTTTCAAACTCAGTTGAGGTCAGTCCGACGCTGGATGAGCTTTGCAATCAAGAAACAAAAGCATTGAAAGTATTTTCAATATTTTTTTTTCCCTTTCGAGGCGTTCTTTCAATTTTCCATAATCTCACCCCTGAATCTATCGTTTGGCAACTGTTTTGTAATAAATTCCTAGTACCTAGAATCCAATCGCATTAAAATCAGGATCAAAAGCAATACGCAAATTGCATTTTTCGATTATCTTGTGATTACCTGTTTGATCTTGTGATTAAGAGCACATCTGAATGGCCAACGGAAACATCTATAACAATAGATCTCACAACTGGAATTTGGACTCTGTAGCGAGAAATGCACAAAACTGTGAGGGAAATTTGGATGGAGTGGCAGTATTTCAACAGCTATTTCAAAGATGCGGTGCATTCTACGTGCTGTGGGGTGACCCACAATGACATTTGGGATGAAATTCTAGGATTTTGTCCCAGTAACTGCAACAGAATGCCAATATGTTTCCAAGTCAGGATATTGAGTGGTTGGGAGAAGAAAATGCAGGCGGTGGTGTTTCCTTGCATCTGTTGCCCATGTCTTTCTAGATAGAAGTGTTCTTAGGTTTAGAAGGTGCTGTCTCAGGATCTTTGATGAGTTGCCGCAGTGAGTGCACACACACTGCTGATTCTGAGCGTAGCGCTGGTGGAGGGAGTGAATGTGTTGCCAATCAAGCGGGCTGCCTGGCCCTTGATGGTGTCAAGCTTCTTTAGCGTTGTTGGAGTTGCACCCAACCAGGCAAGTTGGTGGGGTAATCCATCACACTTCTGACTTGTGCCTTATAGATGGTGAACAGGCTTTGGGGAGTCAGGAGGTGAGTTATTCTCCACAGGATTCCCAGCCTCTGACCTGCTTTTGTAGCCATTCTGTTGAAGTGGGGATTCCAGTTGAGTTTTGATCAATGATAATCGGAAAAAAATGCCAATGGTGATTCAGTTATGGATATAACACAATGTCGAGAGGCAATGGTTAGAGTGTCTGTGTTCAGCTTCCCGTCCCAGCAACGCGGAAAGATTTATTTGACCCAGCAGCAATTTCTAATAGTTTTCTCTCTATAGGATGGTGCAATCTGGAACTTTCCATTGCCGTAATTATCCTGGTGATCCCGATTATCCTTTTAGTCCTTCTCTCCATTTGTATTTGGAAGAGAGGGAGATCAGGTGAGGAATAATGTTCAGTAGGAATATCATTACTGTTCATCCAATGTGACTCCCCTCGAAGGTTTAAATTACTGATCACAGTGTCTTGTTTCAGGAGAGCGAGCGGAGGGAGCCGGGAATGAAAGGTGAGTAACTGGGCCATTTTCAAAGTTCATCTCTCTGTATATAATATCCTGTTAAACACAGTTCAAAACCATTACTTATTCCAATGGTACGTGTTGAAATTTTTCATATTTTAACAATGAGTATCCTTTCTCTCAAATATTTCTGGGCCAGGATTTGCAGGATATAACACCTGTTTAATTGCGTTTATTTTCTTATCCAGTTTTAGCTTGAGAGAAAGACAACGCAAAGGGCAGCAGAAAGAGAGACAAAAGGGTAAGTTATATCCAAATGTTGGCAAAGTTTCAATATCACTGAACACAGAAATGATAGAGTCTTTGCACTGCGCGGCACGGTCGCACAGTGGTTAGCACAACTGCTTCACAGGTCCAGGGACCTGGGTTCGATTCCCTGGCTCGGGTCAATGTCTGTGTGGCGTTTGCACATTCTCGTCGTGTCTGCGCGGGTTTCCTCCGGGTGCTCCGGTTTCCGCCCACAGTCCAAAGATATGTGGATTAGGTTGATGGGCCATGCTAAAATTGCCCCTTAGTGTCTTAAGATGCTTAGGTGAGAGAGGTTAGATGTTAAAATATGCAGGGATATGGAGGTAGGCCCTGGGTGGGTTTGTGGTCGGTGCAGGCTGGATGGGCTGAAGGGCCTCTTTCTGCACTGTAGGCTTCTATGATTCTATGATCTATGATGAGTGCAGAAGGCCAGTCGCCGCATCAAACCTGCATTGAGACCAAACCTATCCAGGATCTAACCCTGTGGCGCCACACACTTACTGAGCTAATGCCCCTGGAGGTCAGCGCAAATGAGCATGGCCCGTCCACCTAACCTACACATCTTTAGACTTCTGCAAACTAACCCTACCCGCCACATAGACACCAGTGACATTTATTAAGTGATGAAATATAGTGGTGGTCTTGGTGGGGTGGGGGGGTGCAGGGGGACAGAACCCTGTGGTACACCAAGGGACACTTTCTTCCTAGGGACACTAAGCATCCTCCTGTCGTCACACGTTGTCTCCAGCAACCGATCCAATACTGAATACTCTTTATCAAATTACCCTGAATATTTGCATGTCTCCCATTTGGAACCTTGTCAAAGGCTTTGCTGAAATGCATCTCAACTGCATCGGCTGCACTACCTTCGCCTGTACACCTGGTCAGCCTCACAAAATTCAATCAGGTTTGTTAGGCCTGGCCTCCCTCTGACGAAGCCATGCTCACGATCTCTGCACAAGTTCTGTCTCTCCAAGTGTCGATAGATTTTTCTCCTTCAGATGTTTCTTTCATTGTTTCCCTACCACCGATGTGAGACTCACTTGTCTGCAGTTCCCTGGTTCATCTCTACAACTCTTCCTAAATAACCCAACCACATTTGTCGTTCTTCTGGGATCTCCCGTGGCCAGAGAGGAATTGAAAAGTATGAACCAGTGGCCCTGCAATCTCCCCTCCTGCCTCCCAAAGCTGGTGAGCGCCAATTTAGCTGGACTTGGAGATTTATCCACTTTTAAGGATGACAACACCCCCAATAGCTTATGTAAATTTGCTCAAGAACTGCACAGTCACTCTCCCTGAATTCTGGATCATAGTCCTCATTAACTTGGGTGAAGAAGGATGTGACGTATTCATTTAGCACCTGACCCATGTCTTCTGGCTCCACCCACAGTCTGTCGTCTTCGCGCCTCATGGACCCTATTCTTTTTCTGTTCGATATACATGTGATTATGCTGGGATTTTCCCGACTTTTTCCAGACAGGACTTTCTCATATCCGTATCGCGAGTTGCCCCGTGCTTCACATCGTTAGTGTCCGCTTTAACTGGACCAACTGACGGGCAACACGGTCCCTCAGTGACTATCACTGTTTGCTGTGCAGATACATGGACCCGGGTCGGATCTCCGACTTAGGTCAGTGTCTGTGGGAGTTTGCACATCCTTCCCGTGTTTGCGTGGGTTTTCTCCGGGTGCGCCTGTTTCCTCCCACACCCTACAAACGTGCGTTTCGGCTGATTGATGTTAACAAATTGTCCCTAAATTAGACCTCCCTTAATCTGGCGTACATATAATTCTCTAAATTTGCACCCCTTTATTGTGGAGTCCAAGAGGCGTAGGCAAAAGTCAGAGGTAGAAGCAGGATCGGAATGAGGCACTCGAAGAGTGTTAAAATGGCGGCGCGGGCTTGTAGGGCCGAAGGGCCTGTTTCCTGTGCTGTGTTGTTCTTTGTTCTTTGTATTCCTAACTGCTTTCCTAAATTGACATCTTCCACTTTGTTACACAGATAACTATCACCAAACATATGGAAAGAGAACACAAGACTGTGCAGCTCAGGTAAACACTTTGCAAATATTTTAATCTTATTGAGGATATTGGATTTTGGAATAAATTGCAGGATGTCCCATCTGGGATAGCTCATGCGGCTGTCAGCGAGCAGCTCACTGTCTGAAACATCTCATTGTAACCAAATCACATTCGTCCACACTTTGGAATCAGAACATATATCTCTGCGGCTCTTCCAAATGATCATACAGCGATTGAGTTAATGTTCCGGTTACAATACCTCAGACAGACGTTCCTGCGGATTTCCAGCAGTTTTCATTGCTGATTGCCAGATTTCTGCGTCTTTTCTTTCACTTTTTTTGCGGTGGGTCGAATTCTCCCTCACTCAGTTCCAGGTTCCCTCCCATCCGCGCACAGTTGGAAATGTATTAATTGCTGGGGTTATGTTCACAGTGAGATAGTGGTTAGCAATGCTCCTTCTAAGTATCAGGGACACGGGTTCAATCCTCGGCTTGGGTCACTGTCTCTGTGGAGTTTGCACGTTCTCCCCGGGCCTGTGTGGGTTTGCTCCGGGTGTTCCAGTTTCCTCTCACTGTCCAAAGATGTGCGGGTTAGGTGGAATGGTGAATTGCCCTTAGTGTCAGGCGGACCAGCTGGAGTAAATGCATGGGGATAGGGCCTGAGTGTGATTGTGGTGCAGACTGGATGGACCGAATGACCTCATGCTGTACCGGAGGATTCTATATATGTGCTGGTTTGAGCTTGTGTGTTTGAGAGATTCTATGTATATCTCTGTGTCTGTGTTGTTGTGAGTTTGTGTGTGTGTGAGATTGTGAGATTCTCTTTCTGTGTATCTTTCTCGGTGAGAGATTGTGTCTGTGTTGAGCGGACGGGTGAATGTGTGTGTGCGTGAGGGGGAGACTCAAGAGAGAGGGAGAGACGATGTGTTTGAGGGAGTCGGTAGATGAGTGAATACTTCCAGTACTCTGTGTGTGTGTGTGTGTGTGCGTGTCTGTGTGTGTGTGTGTTTCTGTGCGCCTCTGTGTTTCTATATGTAAATGTGTCTGTGTCTGTGTGTCCTGGAGCTGTGAAGCAGCAGTGCTAACCACTATGCTAATGTGCCGCCCACGATGAGGATTTTACTGACAAATTCTTCCACGGAGGCAGTAAGCCATTTATTTTGCAACTGAGATAAAAGCCACTGGAAGCGGGATCAATAAAACACGTTGAAAGGAAATTGGATAACTGCTTGTTGGAAAGAACATTGATGAGCATTATGAAGAAAGTTGAGGTGAAGTTTGTACTAAGTGGGATGTTATGACCTTGTGGCCTTAACGCTGGAAGATTAATCCATAAATTTAGCTCGTGTTCTGAGGATTGTGCTCTAATCCAACAATGCCAGAGGGCGGAATTTCTATTCAGTGAAACAAAAAATCTGGAATTAAGAATCCACTGAACTACAAGAAACCATTATTAGAAAAACAAGTGAGGTACACTATTGTAAAGTAAATATCTCATTCTTATCTACTCTGGCCAAAATGAAACTTCAGAGCCACAGTATGATGGTTGACTCTCAATGATCTCTAAAAAAAGACAAGTAAGAATGTGCAAAACCAGCGATGTCCAAGTCGCACGGGTGAATAAAAAGTTTATTGCTTTTTCAAAGATCCAACATGGATTCATTGGGCCGAATACTTTCTATCTAAGCAGTAGCATTCTCTGCTTTTATGTGGTTTCGAAGTTCGGTGTCATCTCAGATACTTATGGGCCGAATGCCTCCTTCCAGAGAAAGGGTGCAGAGAGGTTGACCAGGATGTTGCCTGGTATTGCGGAAAGGCTGAGGGATTGAGGTTATTTTCATTAGAGGGAAGAAGGTTAAGAGGCGACCTAATTGAGGCATACAAGATGATCAGAGGGTTAGATAAGGTGGACAGTGAGAGCCGTTTTCCTCGGATGGTGATGGCTCACACGAGGTTTAAACATAGCTAAATATAGCATTAAATTAAGGTGTCGTAGTTATAGGACGGATGTCAGGGGTTGGACCTTTACTCAGAGGGTAGAAAGGGCGAGAAATGTCCTGCCTGCAGCAGTTGTGGACTAGCCAAGTTTACGGGCTTTCAAATGGTCAGTGGATAGGCGCTTGGATAAGATTGGAATAGTTTAGGTTAGAGGGTCATTAGATTGGTTCCACTGGTTGGCGCAACATCGAGGGCTGAAGGGCCTGTACTGCGCTGTAATGTTCTATGTTCCATGTTCTGCACTGTAGGGAATCTATTGCTCTCTTTGATCATTCTATAATTTGTGAATGTTTCAGAGTGGACCTACCTACGCTTCCCTGGAATTGGCCGCCTTGGAAAAGAGATCAAAAAAGAAGGCGGGTCGAAAATAAGGATCAAAACCATGAGTTCTGGAGGGGGCAGAATTTCCCGAAAATTCCACGGGCTCGTGGAAGTAACCATGGAGCCAATGAGACTCACTTTAAACAGCCATACTTTCCCTGTGCATCCACCAATCATTGGTTCCAGCTTTCTTTGTAAATGATTGGAAATTGAGTTTCGGGTATTTTATAGAAATGGCCTTCTTCAGCTGTCGATGAAACGTCGAACAATGCTCAGAGAATTTCCTGAGTTTCACTGGAAAGGTTCTCCTGATCGTATAGGAAAAGTTACTCACAGGAAATTTACCAATTCTGTTTGTAAATGTCAACGCGTCAATACCAATTAATGATTCTATCTTTACAACGATGGTTTGTCTTGATCTTGATCAACAATAAACTTATCACTAAATGTAATCTTTATGATGCTGCGATGTCTGTTGAACTGACACTATCAGTCCAGAATTCAGATGTTTGTCAATGCTTCAGGTGTGAGAGGTTTGATGATTTGTTGAATTGGAATTCAGTGAGAGATGGGCCCAGATTGCAATGCGTGGAATTTCCAATATTTTCATGATAATTTTCCACAGTGAGTTTGTGTTTGCATTTAACATAAACCGTACATTTCAAAACAAGAGGATGTGTGCAATGTTACGGAAGAAGTAACAAATTTTGATTTTAGCTCTGCAGCATCTGGATCGTCTTCTCAATCCTTGTCATTTCCTCGCCAGCTCTGTCCTGATTTATAGAAAATGGTAATATCGTGACACGATTAATCCAGAAACTCACATGCCACAAACTCCCTACTCTTGCATGCTCAGGCGTATAAAGTGTTCATCTCAATGCTTCTTAAATATTGTGACCGTTCCCACTTTTCCCATCCTCTCAGGCAATGACTTCCACATTCCTATTACCCTCTGATTTAGCAGTTTGGATCAGGCACTGGCGAGATGATAGGAGACAGAGGGTAGTGGTTGATGGGAAATATTCAACCTGGAGATCAGTTACAAGTGGTGTACCTCACGGATCTGTTTTGGGGCCACTGCTGTTTGTCATTTTTATAAATGACCTAGATGAGGGTGTAGAAGGATGGGTTAGTAAATTTGCTGACCACACCAAAGTCGGAGGAGTTGTAGACAGTGAGGATGGATGTTACAGTTTGCAGAGGGACAAAGATAAGCTGCAGAGCTGGGCCGAGAGGTGGCAAATGGAGGTTAATGCGGAAAATGGTCACTGGATCGGCATATGGATAACATTGGAATAGTTTAGGTTAGAGGGTCATTAGAGTGGTTCCAATGGTCGGCGCAACATCGAGGACCGAAGGGCCTGTACTGCGCTGTAATGTTCTATGTTCTATGTTCTCAGTGGAAACCTTTTTTCATCGCATCTGCTGTAAACCTCATGTTCTTCAGTTGAAATCAATGTCCCAGGCTGGGTATTGAGCCCTCTGCTCTGGTAAAATGTTCCTTCCTATCCATCCTATCTATGCCGCTCATAACTTTTTTTAACCATCAATCAGTTCCTCCCTCAACCTTCTCTGCTCGAAGGTAAACGACCCTTGCCCATCCAGCCCTCAGCTGACACAGTCCAAGAATGTGTAATTTGCTCAGTCCCCCGTTTAGTTGTTGTTTGTTCTTTGAATTTGACAAACTGTCATGTTGCTGAATTCAGCCACATTTTCTGTTCAACACAGTTTCGATCAGTCTGATCACGTGTTTAGCACAAGCTCGTAGGTGTTTCTCGTTATAGACTCAGCTCTGCGCGGCCTCTTCATCTATAAACAGGAAACTCTGAACTACAAGTAACCCTGCTCTGATATTTTTACTGCGCAATTCTCACCGCAGCACGCTGTGTCTGCAAAATGTGTATGTTCAACACGTCTTTCGGTTCCCTGTGTGACCGCAGCCCAGCAACTTTCTATCACCCTGAACGTTGCAGCGTCTCTTTGCAGGTCTGTGTCTTCATCAGTCCTCCATTAGTGTAGCTCATTTGCAGGGGTGGAACCACTGTGGTCGCAAGTCAGGTAGAAAGTTTAGCCAGCCCTTACTTCCGATAAAAATAGAATTTCATGGTGAAAGAGTGAATCATTTGCAGCTGATCAGAATCGTTCACGGGAAACATTCACCAATACATCCACCTGGACATTCTGCTCCAAAAGCATCAGTATCATCCACATCCTAAGACATTCCCAGGGACGTCCCAAGGCTCCTGATCCTTATTTAAAAAAGTCTCCTGTATCCGTCCATCTCCATCCCGCTCATATGCCTGTCTAAGTGACTCCTAAACAACTCCAGTGTGCCTGCCTCCACCACCTTGCTTGGCAGAGCATTCCATACCCCCACTACCCTCTGTGTGAAAAACGTCCCTCTAACATCCGAATTATCCCTCGCCCCCCTCAGCGGATAGCAGAAAATTGCGTTGAATTCATCCCAAACACATTCTGTTTTCTGCAAAAAAAAGTAATGAATGAAGATATATTCAAAAGGAAGCAAATGTTTTAATGCTGGTTTCACCCAGTACAATTCTCCCGATCTCTTTGTATCATAATTGCATTTTTGATTCACGGGCTATGGGCCTTCCACTCCGGGCTGGTGGTTATATTTCACACGAACTTTCTCCCACATCAAGACAACCGCCGCCATCCCCAAACCCACATCCCACCCCCACCATTAACACACTATTTAATTCCTTTCTCTTTCCTCAGCTTATTCAGTTTCCCAATGAAGTGCATCTCCGTAAATCGGATGACTGTGGGACTACTTCCACATTTTCCCTATCCAATGGGGAAAGACGTTCCTCGCGAACTGCCTCCATCTACCCTGACGATTTATTTCAGAACTTAAACGTTTATCTTGCCTACCCCTCCGCCACGTTTAGCCTTGCCTTCCCCGGAGGACAGAAGGCGGGCTATCCAATGCTTCTTCTGATGCATATAACTATCGAACTGGACCCGTCCATGTTCTGACCCAAGCAAACATTTGCAGCCTTGTTGTTCATTAAATTTGCATACCTTCGTGTGGAGCCCAACAGATGTAGGGAAAATTCATAGGTAGAAGAAGAATTGGAATGAGGCACGCACTGAGTGTTAAAATGGGCGGCGCTGGCTTGCAGGGCCGAAGGGCCTGTTTCCTGTGCTGTGTTGTTCTTTGTTCTAAATCGCGTTTTCAGACATCCGAAACCTTAGAGGTATCTAAACAGGCGTAGAATGTCTTTAAATCATGTCCATTGCCCGAATAATCCAGGAATAAATATTGAGGCAATATTGTCGACAAAATATTTACACAGTGTTACTGCATTTTTCCTCTGAGGAGTAAGATATACGAGGGAATCGCGTAAGGGTGTTTTCAATGTTTGCAAAACACGATGTCCAGATACAAAACACGGAGAATCTCTCATTAACAAATAGGAACAAGATTAAGTGTATCACTCCAGCGGACATTAAGTGTTTTTTGTTAACTAGTCTCAGTTTGGATCGATCATTCAGTTGCACTGCAGAACGCGTTAGAGGTTTTCCAAGCCTAGGGAATACTGCAGGGGATAGGAACAGTGGGTTAATTGAAAAGGTGCAGCTGATGAATCGAGAAAGTTGTTCCAATGGGAGCAAATCACTCATGTAGATATCTATATTTTAAACAGCGCAGATTAAAATATGCAAAACATATCATAGAGAATGGGGAAGGGTCTTTCAAGTGCAGAGAAGATGTTTGTATTCCCGTGTGTTTCGAAGATTAGGGAATTCGAAGATTTAGAATTCGCCTTTCCGAAAATAGCGGAATAATATATCGACGGACAGTAACTATTTCCTCTGGGAGTGGTGTGAGTACCTGGGCCAGAAACTTCAAAATTTAGTGCAGTTAGCCCACCCCCTGGGGATTATGTTTGATTTGGGCTTATCCTGATCATAAGATATTTCATTCCCAGTATGATTCAAGTGACCCACTCCGACGCTTTTATCAAACAAAGATTATTTCAGAAAGAAAAGTTAAAATATAACAAACAGAAGGAGCTTAGCTGTCACCAATTATAAGACTTAAACATCACACTGTATAATATTAACAGCTATCGGTCTTTGTTGCTCCAATTTGAAGATATATAGATGATCTGGAGGAGGGAACCGAGTGTAGGGTGTCGAAATTTGCTGATGACGCCAAGATTGGGGGAACGGTAAATTGTGCGGAGGGTGTGGAGAGTCTGCAGAAGGATCTAGATAGGCTGGGCGAATGGGCCAGGAAATGGCAAATGGAATTTAATGTTGGCAAGTGTGAGGTGGTCCACTTTGATAGGAATAATGGTAGGAAGGACTATTACTTACGTGGCGAAAAACTGCAGCAGACGACGGTGCAGAGGGACCTCGGGGTCCTTGTGCATGAGTCGCAAAAACCCAGCTTGCAGGTGCAGCAGGT
The DNA here is from genome assembly GCF_965287045.1 of Carcharhinus amblyrhynchos. NCBI lineage: Eukaryota > Metazoa > Chordata > Chondrichthyes > Carcharhiniformes > Carcharhinidae > Carcharhinus > Carcharhinus amblyrhynchos. Next base: position 1,895,924 of record NW_027649787.1, read on the forward strand.
GGTCAGGAAGGCGAATGGGATGCTGGCCTTCATAGCGAGGGGGATTGAATATAAAAGTAGGGAGGTCTTGCTGCAGCTGTATAGGGCATTGGTGAGGCCGCAGCAGGAGTACTGTGTGCAGTTTTGGGCGCCGCACCTGCGCAAAGATATTTTGGCCTTGGAGGGAGTGCAGAGGAGGTTTACTAGGCTCATACCGGAGTTGAGGGGGTTGAGCTATGAGGAGAGGCTGAATACACTAGGCTTGTACTCGTTGGAGTTTAGAAGAATGAGGGGAGATCTCATTGAGACGTATACGATGATGAATGGGATGGATAGGATAGAGGTGGAGAGACTCTTCCCGCTCAAAAAAGACAGTAGGGCTAGGGGGCACAGCCTCAAGATAAAGGGGGGGGGGCGGTTTAGAACGGAGTTGAGGAGGAACTTCTTCACTCAAAGGGTAGTGAATCTCTGGAATTCTCTGCCCGTTGAAGTGATGGAGGCTGCCTCGCTAAATATTTTTAAGACGCGGGTTGATGGGTTTTTGATAAGAGAGGGGATTAAGGGTTATGGGGAGAGGGCGGGAATGTGGAACTGAGCCACTACAGATCAGCCATGATCTTATTGAATGGCGGGGCAGGCTCGAAGGGCTAGATGGCCTACTCCTGCTCTTATTTCTTATGTTATGTTATGTAACATTCCACGGAATTGTTTAACAGAAAAACACGTTTCCTCACGCGATACTGGATTTCCAGCCATTAATACCAATCGACAGAAATCCAAACAACACTTTTCAGAGAAGTAAAAATGCCCAAGATAGCAAAATAATTAAATAAATCTAGTCTCATCAGCTTTGAGATTTCAGATCTGAGGGACAGAAGAGGACAACTCTCTCTCTTTTCTCTCTCTCTGCAGCTTCCAGAGCAGCAACACTCAGAAAGAGACTCTACAACACCAGAGAGGAATGCAAACTGACACTGTTCTATCTCAAGTTCAAGCAATATCTGGAAATAACAACTAAATTGGAATTCTCTGTGAACTGTTCGTTGTTCACGGTCATATGACCTGACCTGTTAATCATACCGAACCGACCAATGTCTGCTCTGCAAGTCCAAGGGAGCACTGACAGATTGCTGCATTAGTTCAGATTGAAAAAGACACAGTACCAATTTTGATGTCTCCATAACAATGGAGGATGCCGTTGTAGACAAAAGTTTCCATAAGATGCCAGGGGACTGCTGGAGACATCCTGCAGATCAAGAAGATTAAAATACATTTGTTTAAGGCACGGTATTGTCACAGTGGGTTAAGTCAAGAAAATTCGGATGGGTGAGGTCGGGAGTGGCGGCCGGTAGTTTGGATATGGTGTTGGTCGATAATGGAGTCTGTGGATTTAGATGTGACGTGTTCACAATTCTTCAAACAAAGCAAAAGAGGGATCTGTAACTCTTAACTTCAAATAACTGCTGAGATCAGGGCTAAAATGAAACTGTCGAAATAGAAATTGATATATTGTCTTTTGGGAACTGGATAGCTTTATGGATGCGAGTGGAGCAGATGGAGTTAAAATATTGTTCCAGCTTGGTGGAAATTAACTCACTGAATGGTCTCCGACTGTATGCATGCATAGGGGGCAAAAAGTAATTTTAATCGCTGAAAAGAGAGAAATAAGTCTCGTGTCCATGCTGTGATAGAGAGGATGTGGAACAAAAGTACAGATTCAAACAGCCAACAGATGTGAGACAGTTTCTTCCTCTGTTGCACATGGGTAAGGTTCTCAGATTCCATTCTATAAAATCCACGGAGTGATGTTATCCAAAGCGAACATGGATTGGAAATAATTTTGCCTCAGCAATAAATGTGTTCATTACCCCTGCACAACAAGTTCAGGAATGCTCTCACTCTGCATTTTTAATTAATCCAGCGAGAATCCCCAACGAATTATTCAACTGCCTTGTCAGCTCTTTACCCATTTCCAAACACACAGACATTCACTGCAAAAAATGCTTTTGTTAATGAGCTGAAGAGCCACCGGAAACGCGTTTGGGCTGAACCCAAATGGAATCTGGAATCATGCAGCTTATATTCCAAACCTGTTTCAATAAATTGGCAACTCGGATACAGATACATTTTGACTTGTTTATTGCATATTTACCGTAGACAATACAAAATGGAATTGAAAAAGAACAATATAAGGATTTAGAAGAATGAAGGGGTGAAATTGTGCTGCAGGCGATTTTCCATTGTAGAATGGTGGACATTTTCCGTTTGGGCGCCATCACAGCTTTGTTCTACCAATCTAGTTGGACCTTTAAAATTTACAGTGGAACAAACGGAATGTTTCCGTACTAGATGTAGAGGAAACACACTCTTCTCTCTGTCTCTTTCCCTCTCTTTCCCCTTCAGTTATCGTGTTGGATTCTCACCGAAGGCCAGACGAGCATAAGCAGTCTGTGGATGAAAAGTGATCTGTCAATGTACTCCGCACCATTATTATAGGGATAGGTGACGCCATTAAGCCCCTCACTCTATTCAACTAGAATAAGGCTGACATGTATTTTTGCTCATATCCTCCCACCATTTCGGAATATTTTTTAATATTCTCCCGAATATAAATCTATCCATCTCAGTTTTGCAATCTCCAACTGTTAACTGGCCTGATCAGCTTTTGTTCTACCCGGGGAGAGTGTTCCAAAATTTGATTCCCATTGTGTGAAAAATCAACTTCCTAAATGGACGTCGTGGCTTCCAAGTTAATATTCTGCTTCTTTGGCGGGACATCCCCGGTGGTCCCCTGATCCCCACCCCTCCCCCCAGCCCCCATCCACGGCTGCATCCTCCAGTGCCACCGACGTCAAAAAAAACCTTCACGAGTTCCCCACCGGCCAAGTGGCGCAATGGACCGGATCCAAAGTTCAACAATGGGCCGCATCCCATTGCTGTGGAGGTGGGGGGAGGCGGGGGCGGTCGGGAAGATGGACAGGGCTGCGTTGCTTATGACGGGACAGGAAAACCGCGCCACTGGGATGGGCTGGAGAATTCGGCCAATGGTTTAAATTAGTCTGAAAGGGTAACCCAAGGGCTCGGCACAACATAGAGGGTCGAAGGGCCTGTACTGTGCTGTACTGTTCTATGTTCCATTCCCGTCTCCACAGATGCTGCCAGAGTTGCAGAATTTTTTTTTCTGGAGCCGTGCACTCACTACGAACTTTGAACCTTGGGTGAAACGGTCAGGAAAAATAACCACCCATTGCGGAAAATAAAACGTACCTCTTCATTCCGTACGTGTGAGTTGGACGCTGCCAAGGCCTCGTCACTCCTCGCATTGCCTATTTAGAAGAGAAAAAAAATCGGGCTTAATGGCCATATTTCACACATTTCGTCCACAGTGTCAATATTTCAGTGATAAATGGATTGAGGATGCCGCGGGGTTGGAGAGTCTCCCAACAATCGCTACCTCTCTGCCGATTCCTGCAGCTCCATCTCCCAGCCACACAGACCAATCCCAGAAGGAGCAGCGTCACGGCCAATACCCACCCTGAAAGTGAGGCAATGCACGACGTAGTTAGCGGAAGATCTGAAGAAGAAGAAAAAAACTTTCACCTCCAATTAGAATTATGGAAAACATGGGCAAGTGAACAATTTGATCAAAGTTGCCTGTCTATTTCCCTGAAAATGATCATTGGATTTGCCGTCATGTGATGGAGTAGAGAAGTTGCTGAACATTTCTTCGGCAGGACACAGGTGAGAGGGAAAGAGAGAGAGACTGAATGCCATTGAGAGAGAGCAAACATCAAAAGCGAGAGAGACAGAGATTGTTATATTTGAAAGGAGAAATTCCGAGATAAAAGAGGGCGATTGAGCAGGTACATAATACAGAATTGTTTCACTTGGATATTCATAAGGGGGCAGCTAGAAGGAACACGGCGTGGGCACATGTGTAAAAAGTGAATACCCGACGTAAGAATCCATTGAGACAGATAGCTGGCTATTTAAATGGAGCACCGTTTAACTGGACGAAATCAGGCAAGAGTGAGAATATTACAGATATCAATAGACAGAGACCGAGAGAAAAAAATAAGAGCTGGTGATAGAACAAAGAACAAACAACAACGCAGCACGGGAAGCAGGCCCTTCGGCCCAACGAGCCCGCGCCGCCATTACAACATTGTGAGTCTCCTCTCCACCCATGACCCATCTCTACGCTTATAGATAGAGAGATAAGAGAGAACGGGGTTGACACATAACTGCCCTATGTCAAGGAGGGATAGGCAATAAATGCTGCTCAGCCATCGAAGCCCATGTCCCAGGAATGAATTAAGAGGAAAAGGGGGTTGAAAGGAGGGAGAGGAGAAAGCGGGTGGATCGGGGAGAGACAGAGAGTTTAATACTGGGCGACACGGAGAGAATAGGGAAATGGAGGGAAAAGGGTAAAAGAGAGGGAGTGATATGCAGGGAGTTGGCTAGCTGACTGAGAACAACAGATTATTATACAGAAACAAAATGAACCGATTAACAGAGGGAGAGAGAGGATGAATGACGCTAAGTTAAACAAGTGGGCAGATCCATCAGATAACATGTGTTACTTTGCTTAACTGTGATAGTTCGAAGTGGAGACGGAAGATCGAGTCAATCATTACATGTAGGAATGATGTGATAACGTTATACGATGGAAATGTAATCACACATTTCCTTTCAACCCACGGCGACACGGGCCACTGACTCCCAACCCTATTCAAGATGGCGCCGGGGCATGGCTGTTTCTTACCAGTTATCCCCAGTATGCCCATTAAGTTAATGACTTCTGTGCTACTCTTATAAACCTTAATTCTAATTTTCTTATACTTCCGAGTAATCTTCATTTCCCACTGTAGTATTCTACGCTGCAGTAGTATTACATGATGCAGCTGTCCCTTTCTTTCCCCCACATGTACGATGTAAATGGGATGTTCTCCCTGTGTACCGTGCAAGAAGCAATACCTTTCACTCTATCCCAATATATGTGAGTGTAATAAAGCAAATCTAAGAACTCTATGAACGGCATGCTTTTTTGTGTGTGTGGGGAAATGTACTTTTCAATGTATCCCAATAAATCTGACAATAACAAAATCAAATTAAATCAAATCTATGTACCCTATGATGATTTGTTTTTCGAGATGAAACAATGCTTCTCACTGTATCTGAAAGCATGACACTAATCTATGTACTCTAAGCGCGTTATGTTTCGTCTATACAGCGCAAGAAAATGTGTTTTTCGCTGCATCCCAAATACATATGACAATAATCAAAGTAAATCAAATCCATGCACTCGATCAATGGTATGCTTTGTCTTTGTAATATGCAGGGATCAAAACTTTTCACTGTATCCCATTAGATGTGAGAATAATAAATCAAACCATATCAAAACGGTGGAGCCCAAACACATAGAATCTAGAACCCTACAGTGAGGAAAGAGGCCCTTCGACCCATCAAGTCTGCACCGACCATAATCCCACCCAGGCCCTACCCCCATGTCCCGACACATTTACCCGCTAATCCCTCTAACCTACACATCCCAGGACACTAAGTGGCAATTTTAGCACGGCCAATCAACCAAACCATACAAAATGATCAGAGGGTTAGATAGGGTGGATAGTGGGAGCCTTTTTCCCTCGGATGGTGATAGCTAACACGAGGGAACATAGATTTAAATTGAGTGGTGGTAATTGTAGGACGGGTGTCAGAGGTAGATTCTTTACTCAGAGGGTAGTAAGGGCGTGGAATGCCCTGCCTGCAGCAGTTGTGGACTCGCCAATTTTAAGGGCGTTCAAATGGGCAGTGGAGAGGCATATGGATAACATAATATTTTAGGTTAGAGGGTCCTTAGACGGTCTCCACTGATCGGTGCAACATCGAGGGCCGAAGGGCCTGTACTGCGCTGTAATGTTCTATGTTCTAACCCGCACATCTTTGGAGCGTGGGAGGAAACCGGAGCACCCGGAGGAAACCTGCACAGACACGAGGAGAGTGTGCGAACTCCACACAGACAGTGACCCAAGCCGGGGATCGAACCCAGGTCCCTGGAGCTGTAAAGCAGCAGTGCTAACCCACTGTGCTATCATGCCGCCCCATGGAAAGAGGAAATGGGAGCCGGGAGAAGCCAGTGCACTTTTCGATGCTTTTCCGGCATTTTATAACAAAATGGCTAATTTAACGTTCCCTTCCGGTGATTTCTCTATATGTCTGCATCCATCTGTGCCAGAAATAACTGTCTCAGTCCTGAACATGAACAGCTCTCTGGTAGAGGGCACATTAAATTTTCAGCAGACTGAACTCTAACCGAATGAGAGATCTGTGACAGTCAAAGTTGTTTTGGATTTACGTGGACACACATGGGAGAAGAGACATGTTATAAAATTAGACAGCTCTGCGTAAAGTCTGACATTCGCATTGCATATATGTATTTTAAGAAGTCATTGTGAATAGCTACCTCTCTGAGATGAGACACAGTCACAGAGAACATTTTCACTGGAGTTGACCTGAACGGCGCAAGTACAGCGAGCGCCGCTTCTCCAAGTTTCCGCCGGGAGACTGATGGAACTGCTGATGGTGTAGGTGCCGTGCGGTTCTATTGCCCCCGAATCGGTCAGTCCCGCGGTATCCTGTCCGGAAACCTTCCAGCGGACGGAAATGGAATCGGGGGACACTCCTCTGACCAAACACAACAAGGGGACCCTCTCCATGGCGGGAATCTGATGCCGCGGCGGGGTGAGGAGGAATATGGTGGGAGAATCCGCTAAATCCGGCAAAACAGAGAGAGCCCATTAACAGATAGAACAGGACGCGTTTTAATTGTTCTTGAAATGTCCACTTCAATGGAAGAATGATAAAATTTACCTGTAATTACTAACTTGGATCCTTTTCCGAATACCAGTAATCTATTTTCTTGATCGCGGATTGCACAGTAATAGATCCCAGAATCATTTCTCCGGGTATCCGTAATCAACAGTGAATAAATAATCACCATTATCTTACTTGCCAAGGTCTTGTAATCCTCTTTGTACTTGTCATTTCTGGGAACCAATTTTATTTGGTTTCGCTCCGATTGCATGTACCAATAGGCTGCAGGACCTCCTGAACCCTGGATGCGGCAGCTCAGCTTAGCACGGCTCCCCTCTGGAAGTGTCTGAACCGGTGGAGACTGGGACAAGATAGAATGAGACACTGTAACTGAGAAGGAGAGAGAGAAAGAACAAGAGTCATCACAAATTGTCCTGCCTGAAAACAGCCCTGGTCAAACAAATGCCAATAAAGGGGCAAATCGAGAAACAACGACAAAAAATACGAGGTGCCCAGCTCAGGAACACTTAAAATCGCGCTGATTATTGTGTTGGATGCGTTGTTTTCTCCAGAGCGCAACCCGAGTCTATTCACCAGAAAATCTAATGTAAACATTGGAATGGACACATGGGACCAGTGAGGATTCAATAAATTGAAATACTTCAGAATTCACTGATATTTTCTCTCACCCAACACTTGTTGATTTTTTTCTCTCTCTCTGCTAACTTTGGGCGCTTGACTTTTCTTCAAGTGTTTATAAAGTCAGCTAACTGACTACAACACCCACCCCGCTCCCCAATGGTGTAAATGAAGCCAACTCACTTATTTGATGACAATTCGTTTTAATTTCCATTCAATTCATTGATAGATACATTACAATTTCCACTGTGTTGCAGACTTAATGTCAGCCTATTTGCGACACTAATAGATAAACTTAAAACTTTAATACATTTGTTGCATGATGAGTTTCATCTCACAGTTCTGTATATCTGGGAGGGAGACCATTCGGGCCTTCGTGTCAGTGTTGGAGCTTTGAAAGACTTTTCCAGTTGGTCACTCGCCCTCCTCTTTCCCACTAATATCACAGCTAATCCTGGCCCCTCATTTCTCCAATTCCCCCCTTTTGAAAGTTTCTATTGAATCAGCTTCCGCCGCCCTTTCAGGCAGCGCCGTCCAGATCATAACAACTCGCTGCATTAAAAAAAACACGTTCGGTCCCCCCTCCTTACAATTACCGATCATCTCCCACCTGTTCTTTTCTCTGTGGTTACTGACCAAACTGACATTGGAAACTGCTCATTGTTAATTAGCCAATGTAAATTATTCTCCACTCTATCTGAATATAATGAGGATATCTCACCCTGGAAGAGATGGAACAATGCACAGATACCGAGGAAACTCATTGTCCTTGATCCAGACGGCGAGACTCTGAGCCCCCGATCCGAATCTCACTGAAAACTCGCTCTTGTTCTCTCTGCGTGAGGGAGGTGTGAAATTTCCGCTCTGTGTATATTAATAGATACACGGTTGTGGTTGAAAAAATGCACAGAGGCAGACAGCTCTCTGTCGGTTTCCTGTTTACTAACTGTCAAAGTGTTGGTACACACTCAGCATGTTTTGCAAAATATCACAGGCAGTTAGGCCAGACTTGGAGAGCAAAGCACGGTTCTTCAAAATCTGGTGAGGTTAAAGAAACAACAGGAACGTTACTCTAAATACTTCACAAGTGTTATAGCAGAACTGATAGCTCCTAACTATCAGGGAATATTGAATAGGCTGAAGCTCTTTTCTGGAAAACGAGTGAAAATTGAGGGTTGACAGGAAATAGACGTTCCAAGTATGAAATTGTTGATCGGACACATGTACTATTTCAAATAAATTGGTCACCTGCTTAAGATAGTGGCCAATAAATGCATTGGTGAATTCAGAGATTGGGGGATATTTGGACTGATTTAATTTGAATGTATTTGATTTATTATGGTCACATGTATGAGGAAACAGTGAATAACATTGTTTCTTGCACGCTATACAGGAAAAGCGTTCACCGAGACGTCGAGGGCGGCACGGTAGCACAGTGGTTAGCACTGCTGCTTCACAGCTACAGGAACCTGGGCTCGATTCCTGCCTCGGGTCACTGTCTGTGTGGAGTTTGTACCTTCTCCCTGTGTCTCCGTGGGTTTCCTCCGGGTGCTCTGGTTTCCTCCCACACTCCAAAGATGTGCGGGTTGGGTTAATTGGCCGTGCGAAATTCCCCCTTAGAGTCCTCGGCTGTGCAGCTTAGAGGGATTAGTTGGTAATATATGGGTGGGACTGTGGTCGGTGCAGACTCGATGGGCCGTATGGCCTCTTTCTGCACTGTTCGAGTTTTTATGATTTCTATGACTTGATTTAATTTTGTCACAGTTATTGGCGGTGGCACGGTGGGGGTGGCACGGTGTCAGGGTGGTTATGACCGTTGCCTCGCAGCTGTAGTGACCTGGGTTCGATTTCCAGCATTCTCCGCACTATCTGTGTGGAGTTTGCACATTCTCCCTGTATCTGCGTGGGTTTCTTCTACCTGCTCTACTTTCCTGCCACAATCCAAGGATGTCTGGTTTAGATGGATTGGCCATGTTCAATTCTCCCTGGTGAAACCAGACTTGCCTGAGTAAATACATGGGGTTACGGGGATAGGGCCTGGGTGGAATTGTGTTCGGTGCGGACTGGATGTGCCGAATGGCCTCCTTTTGCGCTGTCGGGATTCTATCATCTGTGTTCTATGATCTATGATTTGAGTTCGTTCATTATTGTCACGTGTATTGGTATGCAGTGAAACGTGTTTTTCTCGTGCGTTATGTGGGCAAAACGAGCCGTTCATAGAGTACATGGAGGAGAAGGAAATGGAAGGGTGCAGAATATAGATCTCCAGTTATGGCTCGGGTGCAGAGAAAGATCAGCTTAGTAAATGGCAGGTCCATCCAAAACACAGTTGGCAGGTAAGCAGGGGAGATGCTGTTTTACAGACTGTCGGGAGGTAGTTTCAGAATTTTCTATTATCTTATCCGAGGGAAAAAGATGGAAGAATGTGGAACTCGCTAGAAGACGGAATAGCTGAGATGAATGTCGCAAACGAAATGAATTGAAAAGAAGTGGGGGAGGCACCAGAAAGGGAAAAGAAGGTTGTGTTGCTGGAGTGATAGGAAGAGGCATTATGATGAGACATGTATGGAATAGTCACTAGAGCACCAAACGGATGGGCCGAATGATTCCCTTCTGTGATTTGCATCTTATGCAAATGTGATATATGAATATGTGCAAGGCACTTTGCTCATTTACCAGGAGGTATCCCAAACAATTTGGGAAGCAACTTTTTTTGGGGGGATTTATTACGTTGGTTGATGTAACAAATGCGTCCTGCAAAAACACAACACACTGAGATTTTGCCTGCAATACTGAGTGTTGTTTAAAGCTGTTTTCGCGAGGGAAGCTGTGTTTGCCTTCCAGGTGAGATTTCGATACATTGGGTTTTGGCAGTAAAGCTTTGTGCTCCCTCTGGAGAGTCAGTAGTTTGTGTTGATGTCTGGAGTTCAAATAGATCCAAGCCCCTTGGCTATTGAGCCCATTGTGAAGGGGGGAAATCTATAAGTCCATACGGCATGGGAGCAGAATTAGGCTACTCGGCCCATCGAGGCTGTTCCGCCATTCAATCTTGTTTCATCCCCATTCTCTTGCCTTTTCCCCATAACTCCTGATCCCCTTATTAATCAAGAACCAATCTATTTATGTCTTAAAGGGAGTCAACGACCTGATCTCCACAACCTTTTGCGGCAAATACTTCCACAGATTCACGACTCTCCGGCTGAAGAAATTACTCATCATCTCTGATCTAAAGTATTGGGCCTTTAGCCTGAGGTCCGTTTACCCTCTTGTTCGAGCTTTCCTACTGGTGGAAACATCCTCTCCACATCAACTCTACCCCGGCCTCCCAATATCCTCTAAGTTTCAAAAAGATCTCCCCTCATCCTTCTGAACTCCAACGAGTTCACAACGAGAGTTCTCAACATTTCCTCATCCGACAAGCTCTTTATTCCAGGGATAATTCGTGTGAATCTCCTCTGGAGCCCTTACAAGACCAGCACATCCTCCCTTAAATATGGGGCCAACACTGCTCACAATACTCCAAATGTGGTCTGACCAGAGCCATATACAGCCTCAGAAGTGCATCCCTGATCTTGTATTCTATCCCATTCGACATCAATACTCACAATTTATTTGCCGCCCTGACTACTAACTGAACCTGCACGTTAACCCGAAGAAAATCTTGAACAAGGAATCTCAAGGCCCTTTGTTTTTTTTTCTGATTTCTGAAGCATTTCCTCATTTAGAAAATAGTCAATGCCTCCATTCCTCCTTCCAATGTGTAAACCGGAACATTTTGCCACATTGTATTCCAATCACCGCCTCTTTGGCCACTCCCCTAACCTATCCACGGCATTCTGCAGCTCCCCCCACCACCCCGCTTCCTCAATACTACCTGCCCCTCTATATATCTTTGTATCCTCTGCAAACTTAGCAACAGCGCCTTCAGCTCCTTCTTCTAAATCGTTAATGTATATTGTGAAACTCTGTGGTGCTCGCACTGATCCCTGAGGCACACCATCGGTCGCCCGTTGCCACCCCGAAAAAGCTCCTTTTATCCTCACTCTCTGCCTTCTGCCAGTCAGTCAGTCTTCTATCCAGGCAGAGATCTTACCCGATGACTGAGCCAATTGAAAAATTGACTGGTTCCCATGAGCTCCTATCTTCTTCATCAGCCTCCCATGTGGGCCTGCTCAAAATCCTTATTGAAGTCCGTGTAGAGTAGATCAAGTTAACTGCCCGCAACTACTTACCTGGTCACCTCCTCGAATTAAAACAGTAGAAATCGTGTGGCGTGATTTCCCTTTGAGAAAAAAAAACATGCTGAGAATCCTATATTAATCCTTGTCTCCCCAAATGGAAATTAGTTCCGTCCCTCATATATTTTTCCCTCCAGTGTCCTCACCAAAAGAGTTAGGCTCAATTTCCTGTAACTCTTTGATTCTTCTCCCGACAATAACACCTGTTCTGTCGTTTTTGTTTTAATTCCCTTTTCCGTTCACCAGTTCCAGATCAGAGAGCTTGGTGTATTGAGGTGATATTGAGTGACTTCAGACCACTTCAGGAACAATAAAGCTTCGCAATGCCCTGATAAATTGCATTTTCATTTTCAAATATTTGGGTTTGTTCGTGTTAAGAAGTTTCCCATACAAGAACGACAGCAATTTCTAGGGAACTGTGATGTTGAAAACACAAAATCAGTTTGATGTGAATCCCTCACTCCCCCGTTAAATATAACTCTGTGCTTCCAATATCATTTTGAAATTATTTATGTTGACCACCTATGAACGAAAAATACATGACAATATTCTCACAGGGATTGAACAAAGAACAAAAACAGCCCGGGAAACAGGCCCTTCGGCCCAATGAGGCCGCGCCGCCATTTTAACATTTCCAGTCCCCCCTCCACCCATGACCCTTATCTATTGTTTATGGCATTCCACATTGAGGGAAACGAATTTAGGGACAATTTGTTACCTCCAATCAGCCTAATAGCACATCTTTGGGGTGTGGGAGGAAACCGGAGCACCCGGAGGAAAACCACGCAAGCACGCGGAGAATGCGCAAACTCCCACAGACACCGGCCCAAATCCATGTGGCTGCACAGCAAACAGTGATATTCACTGAGCTGTCGTGTTGCCCAGCATCTGGTCCAGTTTAAACGTACACGAATGACATGAAGTGCGAGGTTATTCTCGAACATCCAAGAGCAGCCCTTGTCCGACCCATCGCGTGTATGCCCCTCGTTGGACAACAAGGAGGATACATTTGCGCTGAAGAGATACAGCGCCACCTGTGGGAAAATTAATATTGCAAGCTTGACCCGAGCGCCATGAGAAACGAGGAAAGGAAACATTTGATCCGATTGACTGAAGCGTTAGTCATTCAGCAGCCTGGTGTTATATCTCAATGATATATTCCCGGTGATTTTAGTTCGCTTGAATTCTGGGCCAAGATTTAGCACTGCTGCCTCACAGCGTCAAGAATCCAGGTGTGATTCCCCACTTGGGTCACTGCCTCTGTGGAGTTTGCACGTTCTCTTTGTGTCTGTGTGTGTTTCCTCCGGATTCTCCGGTTCCCTCCAACAGCCGAAAGATGTGCAGATTAGGTGAATTGGCCGTGTAAAATTCTCCCTCAGTGTAACCGAATATGCGCTGGAGTATGGTGACTCGGAGATTTTCGCAGCAATTGCAATGCAGCGTGAATGCAAGCCTACTTGAGACAGATAGATATGTTTTCGGTACTTATCAAGATAGTAAGGGAAAGATAACACGCTTTTCTCTCTCTCACAAAACTGGAAATCCTTTTGTTGAAGCCTTTTGTGGATGGAATTTGAAAATTTGCAAGCTGTTTAGTGTTGGGACGGAGGGGTGAAGACAAGTTCCTGAACAGGGAGCTGCAGTGAAAATAGAGATCAGCCACAATGTGACTGTAAGACAGAATATTCTCGAGGTACTGAATAGGCCTCTCCTCTCCAATGTTTGTGACCACACTCTACCATTCTGACATTGTCTCTTCGGCTGGCACTGAAATGCAGAAGTGTTTTCCTGACTCGGGTTTGCAGGTCAGATATCACAACCTTCCATTTTCTACGCCCTTGCACTGAATGCAATTCCGGATTTTGTTTGCCACCCTTGAAACGAGCGATTTGCTGGCATTGTTCTGGTGTCTGAGATCGGCAATACCAGATATAGACGGGCGACTATCTGCCGAAAAGAAAAAAAAGTCAGGTTCAATAGTGGTGCAGCTTTATTTTAACGTCGACGGAGGTGCAGTCAGGATACACAAACACAACTGTCCCGAAAGCACTCTAAAGACCGGCCGCAATGGGTTACAGTTATACCTGAACTTGATACATTGTAAAATTCAAATGCTAATGTTTTGTTTACAGTATTCGACTCTGACCATCCTGTTTCAATGTCTTCAAGTATTGTAACGAAGGTTTTAAAGTGTATGTTAATCGTTTCTGTCTGATGGGTTTATTAATGGTCTGGAATCTCCGGGGTTTGAACAATGGGTGTTTGACGATTCTCAGCAAGTTTGTCGGGCCAGGGATGCTCCCTTAGTGATGCTAATCCTCAGGTGTCTCCATAGAGGGTTCCTTGATTAGATCAGAGGTGCTGATGTGGTGTACTTTTTCATTTAGTTACTGTAGGTGCCATCCTGTCCGGTTCCCTTTGTGTGCTAGGCCTCATTTGCATTCCAAAAGCATGTCCTTGCCTACTAGTCTGTGTATGTTCCCCGGTGATATTTAGTGGGGAGGGTCTGACTGCAACTTTACTCTGCTTCCATATTGTGTACCCAATTTCATAAAATGTCTTGTCCAATAGCATCATGTCCACCGCAGATTAAATCAGATTTTAATCGAATTCGTTAATAAATTTAATTCAAATATATCCACCTGTCGTGCTCCTATTTGCAATTGACCATCTTCAAATAATGACTAACACTTGTCACCCAAGTGAATGCCTCTTAGTGACCATGTTCGTCTGGTGTGGGGCAACTCTATAGTTCCTTACACACAGTGGACACCTCGACTCTCTCCTCATTGCCTCCATTTAAGACATGAAGTGTTTCCGTCTTGCAGCCCTGCATGTGTCTGACCTTTCCAGAATTGATGATGGTTGCATGTGAACAGAAACAAAACAATCTGAGATTTTAACCGTATGCAAATTTGAACAGTGGCCATGGACTCATCCACAGCCCAGAGGAGCAGATCTTCCCACCGGATATATTGATGATTGTTTCCCATGATCGCTTCTGTTCAGCTGCAAATCATTCATTCTTTCACCGTGAAATTCCGATTATAGAAAGTCGGTATTGACTTAATTTACTACGTGGCTTATTCTCTCAGTGGCTCTAATCCAGCAAATCCGCTCTTCCAAAGGAGGACTGATGCAACGAGATACAACGACACCGAGGACGATACAATATTGGTGGGCTGCGGTAACTCAGATGACTGGAAGGCGTGGTGAAAATGCGGAGACAACGTGCTGCTGTTAAAAATGGCGGACTATAAACTTCAGAGCGATGCGAATTGTGGCTCAACGTTTCCTCTCCATAAGAGCCTCAGTCTGCAACGGTAAACATTTACTAGCGAGTGCCAAATACGCATTAAGACTCATCCAAACTGTGTTGAAAAGGCAAACTTGCTGAATTTAACAAGAAGAAGAATTCAACAAGAACAGCAACTTGCTGTTTCTGGAATTCGAATGGGCACAGGAGGAAGCAGAATGTTGCCTTGAATTAATTCCAAACACCCGACTATATTTTGTTTTAAGAAAACACGTAGCCAATGAAGAAAGATTCAAAATGTTGCAAACAAAATTGTAACAGTTTCACCCAATATATTTCTCATTATGTCTTTGTCTCATATTTGCGTCATAATTCGCCTCTTGATTTGCGGGCCATTTACTCCGGGCTGATAGCTCTGTTTCACAGCAACTTCCTCCCACATCAATATCGCCACAACCCCACCCCCCCCACCCCCCACCCCCGCCACCACACACACACACACACACGTTATCAACCCAGCATTTTTTCCCCTTTCTCCTTCCTGAGTTCATCCAGTTTTCCAAACAAATGTGTCTCTGCTGGTCGACTCAGTGTGGGAACGAGTTCCATACAATCCCTACCCACTTATTTAAGACTTTCCTCGTGAATGCGTTTGTCATGTTGATTAGTGACTGTATTATACCCCTGGCAGTTCCTTCTGTTGACGCCACACGAATAGAAATAAACTGTCTGCGTCGACGCTGACTTAGGTTTCGTACCTTTAACGTTTACATTGTCTCCCACTCCCACTTTTAGCCTTGTCTTTCTTGGAGGACAAAAGGTTGTCAATTCAATGCTTGTTCTGATTGTTCTAACTGTCAAATTGAGTCCGTCCATGTTCTGACACAAACAAACATTTCTGCGTGGTGTTTTCTTTCACCCGTGTTTTCTGACATCCGGGATCACAGATATGTAATTATCTGATCTTGCCAGCTCAACAGAAAGCGCAGTATCACAAAGAAGCCATTTCATTATCAGTTTATTGTTGATCAAGATCAAGGCAGATGAGCTTTGTACAGATAGAATAATCAATTCATATTCACGCATCAACATTTGCAAAGAAATATAGTTCCTGTGAACAATTTGAGCGATACAACCATCAGAATATCTCAATGCAACTCAGGAAATTCTCCAGCATCAATCAAAATTTGATGAACACGGTTCCAGTGTAATATCCCAAACACAATGTCCAATCATTTTCAGTGAAAACTGGAGCCTCCCTCTGGCGAATGCAGGGGGAAATTTCCGTTGTTTCAAGGGAATCCCTTTGGCTTCATATTGTTTCCAAGGGGCGGTGGGATTTTTGGGAAATCCTGCTTCTGACGGGGGGAGGGGTGGTGGGAAAGGCGGGGGGGGGGGCGTAGGCAGGCCACACTGAAAGAATCACAAATAATAGAGAATTCGGGATTCCCTACAGCAGGACGCCTTCGGCCCATAAATATTTTAGATTCCCCGAACCTTCAACGCGTTGCATAACATCAGAGAATGATTCGGCTGAGAAAGAGACTATTCGCCCATTGAATCCATGTTGGGTTTTTGTTGGATGTGTTTCTGTGACCAGTTGACAAGGCTGATAATTCCATATTGGAACTTTCAACACCTCCCAGACTCATGGGAACGGGAGAGCTTGCAAAGTAGGTCTGCCAAGCGCACCCACACTCCACCTTGCTCACCACTTTTACGAGTCCGTTTGGAACTTACCGCCCTCTACCTGTTCACGTCACCTCTGAACTGATTACACAAAATCACAAATACCCAACTCCCAAATCTTTCAACTGAACCATTATTAAATATGGTAAAAGAACAACCATGCCTCAAATCTTCACTGGCGAAGGGCACTCCCCACAAACTGGCAATCTTTTTGTCTTCAATCTTTGTTCCCAACCTCTCAATCAAATGGCAACCACAGTATTATAGTCCTAATTACATGCAGTGCGGAGTTTGACAATAATCGGCGAGTGACCATCTTGTGGAAGAGTCATGTACTTCGCATTCAGAGATAATTTACTGTCTCACTGATTAGTCAACTCCTAAGAATTTTCAATTATATTCATCAGGCAAGATTCCACTTTAATGAAACGATCGCTGCACTCTCTACTCAGTTCATTTTGGTGAAATATTTGTTCAAATTAGGCATGACAGCAGATCCTAATAAACTCCCCACATCTGTTGTTACAGGTTTGAGGAAATCTGCTTTCACTTTCCGTTCAAACTCTAACCCCAGTTAATAGATTAATTAAGTGGCAGGTGGTGTATAATATTGAAAAATGCAAAACTTACCAGTCAAGTGGAAAGGTCCGAGAATCAGGGTATTTTTCCATCGTGAAGGGTGGGGATATTCTGATATTCCAGTATGAGCGGCACGGTGGCGCAGTGGTCAGCACTGCTGCCTCACCACCCCAGGGACACTGGTTTAAATACATATTTGGGTGACCATGTGCGTGGAGTTTGCACTTTCTCCCCATGTCTGCGTGGGTTTTCACCAGTGCTTCAGTTTCCTCTTACACACCAAAAATGTGCTGGTGAGGTGGAATGGCCATTCTTATTTGCCCCTTAGCATCCAAAGATGGACAGGTAAGATTGATCTGCCCTGCTGAATTGCCCCTTAGAATCAGGAAGATTAGAAGAGTAAATACCTAGGATTGTGGGAAATGGGCCTGGAGGGGATTGTTGCTGGTGCAGGCTCAGTGAGACAAATGTATGGTGAGGATTCTATGATTTTATGAATCAGATAGCTTGGATGTTCTTGTGCAGTACACACGTTTACCAGAAGGCACCCAAGCAGTTTGGAACGTCATTACATTTTTGGGATTTATTGTGATGTTTGGAGTATGTCTTGAGATCGCGGAGCAAAGAATCCATATTGAAAACACACCACAAGTCACTAAGATTATGCCAAGAATGTTGAGTGGCGAAATCTTTATTTAACATGGTTTAGTCTGTTCAAGTCGCTGTTGTTCTTGCAATTTCTCGTCCTGACCACAGGGTGCCGCTCGAACTCTACCCATGCATTTCCCGATTATCCAGTCCTCTCAAAGTGAAATATTGCCTGCTTCTTTTTCTTTTCCCATTTTCGCTTTCTTTGTCAAACGCTGGCCACGTTGGGAAGGGTGTCAGCTCTTGATTCATGACGACAAATCATTTATTTAATTGAAAAGTCGGCATCCTCAGAATGGAAAGGGAAGGGAAATTCTTATGAGCGTCGATTCTTCACCCTTGATACAGCCCTTTGCCAGATGCCGAACATGGTGGAAACACATGCCGTTACCGACTAGCCAGCTGTGAAAATGTCTGGCTGATTTCCAAAATAGGGTTGGGATTAGTAATGGATTTTGTACAGGATAGCACACAGATTTTTTTTTTTTGCCAAGTACTTTGTGACCTTCATCTTCTTTCTGAAGTTGTTCTGTCTCCCTGGACAAATATACTTAAGGAAAACTCTTCCAAACATCCGCCAGGGGCGTGGTTTGGAATTATTCGGAACATTATTGGGCCACATCTGTGTGATTTCCTCAGAATATTAACCCTGTTAAGGATGTGCCAAGCTGCTACACGCAGACATACAATCCTGCAGAGGATGAAGAGGCCAGTTGGTCCCATCGAGTGGGCACCGATTCTTCGACAAAGCATCTTATCCAGGGCTTAGTCTGTAACTGCTTGTACTTACCCCACTACCTCCCCTACACATCTCAACACGCTAAATGGAATTTAGCAAGGCCAATCGACTTCACCTGCTTATCTTTAGACTATGGAGAGAAATTTTAGCACCGAGAGGACACATGCGCAGAGACGGAGAGATTATGCAACCTGCACTCAGTCAGTGTTCCAAGGCAGGTTCCAAACCCAGGTCCTTGGATCTGTGAGGCAGCAAGGCTAACCACTGTGCCACCACTGTGACCCAGGAAGTAATTTTCAAATGGACTCATTGCTTAGAGTGTGCAAACTAAATTTTCAAACGATTGGAAATTATAAAATTGTGAATTAACTGAAATTGTTGTCTCACTCCGTTTTTTTTTCATTTGAAGTGGATGTGACTCGCCAGGTTATTAATGACGTCAAATCAGAAATCAGAACACATTTTATGAAATATGTATAACTTTCCCAGGTAGCATTTATCACAAAAGTCTCTGTTCTACCAATCAGTTCATTCTCGTTTATTCGAACTCTATCAATCACTTTTTCCCTTTCCCTCTTTGAGGCACATAAGCAGACAATAAACACTCCCACCTGAGCATATATATACAACGGTACATCATTCATTTTCTCTCACACACAGTCAGTCTTGTATACATTAAGGAATTCTCTCTCTCATAAATACAGGCACACTTGTCTTTTTTTTTATTTTCTCTATCTCATTCACGGGCTCTCATGCACGGTGGCACAGTGGTTAGCACCGCTCTCCCCTCCCATCCAAAGAGACGCATATTGAATTCCCTGTCTGGGTGACTGTCTGTGTTTTGTCTGCACGTTGTTGCGAATGCTTCAGCCTTAACGTTTGCCATTGGGGTGTTTTGGGGGCCTCTTCTTGCACTGAGTTGTTTAATTGTCCGCCACCATTCAGAGCTGGATGCGGCGGGACTGCAGAGTTTATGGGCTGAACCGATGGTTGTGGAAAGGCTTTGCCAGGCCTATTACTTGCAGCGTTGGGGTTTTATGCACGCAGGTGATCCTGTGTATGAGTTTCCACATGGAGTCCTCAGCAACTCGCATCATCTTCTGTTATGGATCACAGAACTGAAACCACATGGAGCTGCTTTGACAGTGGAAATTATTTTCTCCCAGAAGAGGGAAGACTTTCGAGCGAGTGTCCAACCAGGCAAGTAATTATTTACCGCTCATTGTAACTATCTCGAAACAAAGGAACATAGAAACACAGAAACTAGAAGCAGGCGTGGACCATTCGGCCCGTCAAACCTGCTCTGCCATTCATCATAATCTCAGCTTATCGCCAAATGCAATATTCAGATCTTCCTTTCCCCGGTATTTCTTGATCCCTTTAGCCCCAAAAGCTATTTGTAGTTTCTTGGTGAAGTCACATAACATATTGACATCAATTGTATTCAGTGCTAGTGAATTCCACACATTCACTACTCTTTGGGTGAAGAAATTTCTCCCCACCTCAGTCCAATAACATTTACTCCCAATCCTCAAACGTTGACTCCTGCTCTGTATTCCCCCACCATTGGGAACATTCTTTATGAATCTGCCCCCTCTAACCCTGTCAGAATTTTGTTCGTTTGTACGACGTCCCCTCTCTCTCTTCTAATCTCCATTGAATATAATCCTATCTGACGTAATCTCTCCTCGTACGACAGATCTGACATCCCAGGAATCAGCCTGGTTCACCTTCGTTTTACTCCCTCTGTAGGAAGGACACCGTTCCTCAGATAAGTTCACCAAAACTGTAAAGAATTCTCCAGGGGAATCAGAACATTTCAGCAAGTGCAGAGGCCGGGGGCGGGGGTGGGCATAAGGCCAAGACAAGTCTACCTAAGAGGAAGAACAATCTCGGGGAGGATGAACTCAGTGACCCTGGAGGTCTGGAGTGCATCCGCTTAAATGCAAGGAGCGAATGGGCAAGGCAGATGAACTTAGAGCTTTAATACAGGAGCGGAACCTGGATGTGGTTGCAGTGACAGAGAATTGGTTAAAAGAAGGACAGGACTGGCAGCTGAATATTCCGGGGTATAAGCGTTTTAAGCGAGATAGAGGAGGGGCAAGAAGAGGTGGGGGAATAACAATACTGGTTAAGGAGCAGATTGCAGCGGTACAGACGGTGGACAATTTGGAAGGATTAAGTAACGAAACACTTTGGGTAGAGCTCAGAAACAGGAAGGGCGCAGTCACTTTGCTGGGGTTATTCTACAGACCTCCCGAAAGCCCACAGAAAGTTGTGGAACGGATCTGTAAGAAGATTCTGGATAGGATTAGAGAAAATAGGGCAGTTGGAGTGGGAGATTAATTTCCCTCATATAGACTGGAAATCCCTGAGGGCTGGGGGTCCGGACGGGGAGGAATTTGTAAAATGTGCCCAGGGAGATTCTTTGGAACAATATGTTGATAGTCCTACAAGAGAGGGAACTATACTGGACCGAGAAATGGGGAATGAGCCCGGTCAAAATTTCATGGGAACATGTGGCGAACAGTGATGACAATTCTGTAAACTAAATCCTATGTTCTTCCATTTGAATTTGGCACAGTTGAGCAGAAGGGGCTTCATTCTGAGTATGATTCAAATAAACAACACGGAAGGTTTTATCAAACAAAGTTTATTTAAGAATACAGGTCAATTTAAATCAAAAGAATGAGCATAACATATCCCAATTACACGATTTGAACATGACGTAGAATACACTTTACCAGCCAGCTGTCTATGAAGTTCCAATCCAAACAACATACCCCAACATAAGCGCTTTCCTAGGCTTAGCACAAAAAGTAAGTATATTCACGTGGTGCTGAGTTTTCAGCTTTTTAACACCTGTCGTGAATTGATCCTTTGAATTTTGGATTAAATCGCTGAGGCTTCCGAGTCCCGGAAATTTCCAAAAAGCCTCTGGAGAGAGAAATGGACTGGGACATGGCAGCCTCCATCAGCTTCTAACAGTAGCTCACACACAGCATTGTTTCCAACTCCACGGGAAGGGCCAATGCACTGAAGCTGTTCCCCCCTCAGGCTACTGCTGAACAACAAAAGTAAACAGGTTTAAGGTGCTGGGAAGCAAGTACAGAGGAGATGTTAGGGGTAAGTTTTTCACTCAGAGGGTAGTGAGTGAGTGGAATCGGCTGCCATCGGTGGTGGTAGAGGCGAACTCGCTGGGATCTTTTAAAAGATTTCCAGATGAGAATATGGGATCTAACGACATTAGGATTTACAGTTAGTTCTATGGTTTGGTAGGTATGGATGTGATCGGTGCAACTTCTGAGCCGAAGGGCCTATTGGTGCTGTAGTGTTCTATGCTCTATGTAAACACTTGGACTTTTCTGTAAAAGAAAACAAGTCCACAGGCATCAACTGACTTCTCGATCAATCTCCACCCGGTCATTCCAAGAGGATCATCTCACTTGAAAATTCTGCATTAGTCCAGATTAGAAATGAACCAAATGGCAATTATATTGCTTCAGTTACAATTAGCGGATGCCGGTCTCTGTGAGAAAAGCAGGGCCAACACAATGCTAGGAGCGGCTTGAAAACCCGACTAAATAACATGATCGAAAACACATTTTTAAAGACACAGTGTTCCCACAACTCCTTACAGGTTACATTGGCTGTGTGTGGAAACATTTTACTCTTGAATGTAATTGTTTGGAAACACAATCGGCTCCTCAAATGAGCATGTCAGTCACATGTGAAATGTTTTCTGTTTACTGAAATAATGGAATATATTTCCAAACCAACTTTAATTTCATAAACAATAAAACTCTGAACTGGAAAACGTTGGCCTGATCATTAATGGATAAATAAATTCCAATATAATCTATAACCTCTATCTTCCTAACCCATACAATCATTCACAAATTAAAAATAGCTTATTTGGCCATAAAATTATACCTAACAGATATTGCAAACTGGTTCTACAGAAATCTGTTACGACTGATAATTAGTCTTCCTGGACGGAGTAGGACGGGTTACCTGAACGTTCCTAAACATGAGAACATAAGAAATAGGAGCAGGAGTAGGCCATCTAGCCCTTCGAGTCTGCCCGCTATTCAATAGGATCATGGCTGATCTGAAGTGGATCAGTTCCACTTTCCCGCTTTCTCCCCAAAACCCTTAATTCCCCTGTCTATCAGAAACAAATTCATTCATTCAGAAATTTACTGGGCTGTGTATGATTTGACACGATCCGATTTATTATTGGCATATGTATCGGGATACGTTGAAAAGTATTGTTTCTTGTGCGCTACACAGACACAACATACCGATCATAAAGTACACAGACTTGATTTATCATTGACACGTGTATTGGGGCACAGTGAAAAGTATTGCTTCCTACGTACCATCCAGGCAAAACATGCCGTTCACAGTGGGTTAGCACTGCTGTCTCACAGAGCCAGGGCCTGAAGTTCAATTCCAGCCTTGGGTGACTGTCTATGTGGAGTCTCATGCTCTCCTTATGTCGACCTGGATTTCCTCTGGGTGCTTCACTTTCCTCCCACAGTATGAAAAGCATGCTGGTTAGGGGCATTGACCATGCTAAAGTTTCCTTCCGTGTACCGAAACAGGCGCCAGTGTGTTGAGGAGGGCTAGGAACAAAAGCTTCGAGACAAGAGAGAGTTATTTACGCATTATTGAATAGTGTCACAAGTAGGCTTACATTAACAGTGCAATGACATTTGTGTGAAAATACCCTCGTCTGCACACTCTGGTGCCTCTTCTGGGACAATAGTCATGATGTAGAGATGCCGGCGCTGGACTGGGGTAAACACAGTAAGAAGTCTCACAACACCAGGTTAGAATCTAACCAGTTTATTTGATAGATGGAGATCTGTAACCCCCTGACTTGCCTGGGCTTGTAAAATCTCACTTACTGTCCCGTCTGGAGAGAATACACATCTCTTTAACCTGTGCTATTGCTGTCTAAGCTCACACTGTCGGCATCTTTAAGACTTGAATAGCAGGTTAGCTGTAAAGACTTGCATTCTAATCAGTATTCTGTAAGCTGTGTGTGTCTTTATATCCCCTTCTCTGATCAGGACCTTCCACACACCTGACGAAGGAACACCGTTTCCGAAAGCTTGTGTTATTACTATCAAATAAACTGGTTGGACTCTAACCTGGTGTTGTGTGATGTCTTACTGGAACAACAGGCCAGTCCACCTATCCAGCACGTCTACCGGACTGTGGGAGGAAACTGGAGCACCTGGAGCAAACTCACACAGGCACGGAGAGACAGTGCAAACTCCGCCCAGACAGTGACCTGAGCCCGGAAACAACCCCGGGTCCCTGAAACTGTGAGGCAGAAGTGGTAAACGCAGGAAGACACTTAGCCTGGTGCCGTGGCCGGGAGGGCAAATACAGATTGTCGTGCTTTCAAATCCCCTCAGCTACTTCCATTTACTTCAAACACATAGCAATCTACCTGATCTGTTACCGTGCGTTTGTGTAGACATTACACGGTGCGATCCCAGTGAGGCGCTGGTGAAAGGATTAATCCCAACATTAATGAGCTACATTAATCTGAATGTGAAGAGCCTGGTAGAAAGGATTACTGACAAAATGGGTTCTGAAATGAGCAGTGAGTGCTGAGCCTCACTGAGGGCCTGAACTATTTTGCACAAATGCTTGAGTCGGTAGAGGCAGCCGCAGAGAGCGGGACTCGGCAGCAAAGAGGCTCATTGCCTGTGACCGCAGCTGTTTGCTGTGAGGGTCAGAACACCCTTACTCACAGCCCATTCGGTGCTGTGCAAAACGCCCTGAGGTGAGGAGATCGCTGACCAAGATTCCGAACATTTCACCACCTGATGCTCGCGAAGGAAAATGACGTTCGAGCAGAAGTTGTCAGTGCATTTCCGGTTTTAACAGTTGAAGTGCTTTAGGCACAGAACTGCCTGCAGTGGCCAAACGCTGGGACTAAGTGTTGGAATGCAGATTGATGAGTGTCTCCAGTCTGGGGTGTATTAGATCAAACAGACAACAGGCTAGTATACAATTTGAGAGGGAGAAACCTCACGGAAACAGCACCAATTCGTCCATGCCGACTACGTTTCCAAACCGGAAGTGATCCCATTTGCCTGCGTTTGGGCCATTTTCCTATAAATCTTTTCCATCCATATACCTGTTCAAGTTTCTTTCAAATGTTGTAATTGTACCCACCTCTGCCACCTCCTTTGCAGCTCATTCCATATGGGTACCACGCTCTGAATGAGGCAGTTTACCCCCACACACCCCTCTATAAGTTCCCCTCTCAACTTCGAGCTATGCTCTTTGTTTTGTTTCCCGATTCCTTTTAACAAACGAAGAACAAAGAACAACATAGCACGGGAAACAGGCCCTTCGTCCCAACGACCCCGCGCCGCTATTTTGATTAAGTTGCTTGTGCAATTCACTGGGAAAATAAAAAACCCAACTGCAGGGCGCATAAATCCGTAACACCCATAAGTTCTCTTTTGTACAGAAGACTTTATTTCAAATTTGGATGAACTGTCTTCATTTGCGCCCCTCCATCCTACAAAGAGGAAATTCCGACACTGGAATTAGTGCAGTTTCTCAGTAACAGTTTCCGGTTTCTGGGGAAGCGATGGCCTCCTGATAGTATCGCTTGACTATTAATCCAGAAACACAGTTAATGCTCTGGAGACACGGTTAGAATCCTGACACGGGTGTTGATTTAAATTTGAGTTCAACACAAAAATCTGGAATTAAGGATCTACTGATGAACATGAAACCATTGTTCACTGTCGGGAATGAACCGATCTGTTTCACACAAGTCCTTTTGGGATGGACATCTGCCATGTTTGCCCGGTCTGGCCTACATGCGACTTTATAGCCACAGACATTTGGTTCTAAAGTCTCAATGGATCTGAAATACCTTCCATCAGTCATGGGCAGTAAATGTTGGCCAACCAGCACGCGCATGTCCCACAAATAATTAAAAACGTAGACTTTTAAACTTAAAAAATGTTAACCTGAACCTTCAGCCTGTATCTATCCAATAGCACACTCTGAACTACAATGGAGAAAAGTTAATTATTGCACTCTACCAATTTGTGCACTGGATAGCACTGCTGCCTCACAGCACCAGAGAACCGGGTTCGATACCTGGTTTGGGTCGCTGTCTGTGTGGAGTCTGAATGTCCTCTCCCTGTCTGCGTGGGTTTCCTCCCATCGCTCCAGTTTGCTCCCACAGTCCAAAAAAAAGTGTTACTTGCTGTATTGGAGGCGCTAACAATTTTCCCTCAGTGTATCCAATCAGGTGTCGCAGTGTGGAGACTAGGGAATTTTCGCCTTCACTTCATTGCAGTGTTAATGTAAGCCCACTTCTGTCATTGATAAGATACACTTTAATTCGAGGAGGTTTGATTTTGAGAGTCGGCTGCTCTGCTGTGACGCACAAACTGTGAGGATTGTCAAACGAATATTGTGTTCACCCCAAGACTGCCCTCCAATGGTGACATCATCTCCACAGCAGAGGTCGTCATAGTTTCCATTGAATCTGTAAAGGCCCAACTGAATGGGAGGCAGACCACGTCATTGTGTCCACAGTTTCCACAGAAGCGAGCCCGTGAGAGACAACACAAGAAAATTTCTATCAAGATGGCCGAACAATCTCTATCTCTGATAATCATTTTCCAAATCCTGAGGTTTCACTGTGAGTAAGAGGCGGGTGGGAATTTTAATCGGAATCAGTTTTATCAACCAGAATGAGCTTTTTCTAAGCCGAAAGCGTGAGCCAGTGTTCAGGTGATGGCATTTGAACTAATCATATCAGTTCATTTATTCGTTCCACCCATAACGCGAAGAAAATAAGTATAACAAACAATGGTTACAAAGAATAATGAGACTGTGCAGTGGATAGCACTGCTGCCTTACAGCGCCAGTGAACTGGGTTCGATACCTGGTTCGGGTCACTGTCTGTGTGGAGTCTCCATGTCCTCTCCCCGTCTGCGTGGGTTTCCTCCCATCGCTCCACTTTGCTCCCACAATCCCAAAGTGGTGCCAATTGGTTTATTGGAAGTGCTAAAAATTCTCCCTCAGTGTATCCGAACATGTGCCGCAGTGTGGAGAATAGAGGATTTTCGCCGTAACTTCATTGCAGTGTTAATGCACCTCTGGCATTAATAAAATGAATTACAATTCGAGGCAATTTTGATGTTTAGAGTCGACTTCAGATATTTCAATACTCAGTGTTTATGTCACAATAATCTCTCTAGTTACAGAATCCGAGTCCTCTCTGTCTCAGGTCCCGTTCACAATGACAGCTGAAGTGGGCCAAACGGTGGGATTACCCTGTCATGACACTCAAGAAGTGGATTTGGTGTCCAACTATGCTTGGTACAAACAGCGGCTGGGTGAAGCCCCGATACTAATAGACACTACACCCTATACTGCGACCAACCGTAGGATTAGTTTTGAAAAAGCCAATCCAGGGAATGTGTTGATTCTGAAAATTCGCAATGTCCAGGTGCATGACTCTGGTTCCTACTACTGTGTATATACTCGATCTGCACAGTTCCGGAAAGGAACCACACTCCTGGTTGGAGGTAAGAGAGCAAGTGAAATTCACTCTGAATATGCAAAGCATTACCTGTTTTGTGTAAATTAATTGTTAACTGTGTCCCAATTTCTGCCCAGACAGTTCCACCAACAAGACGGCTGTGCAGGTATTCGTCCCGCTGGGTGAGCCGGATGTGAATGATCATGTGTCCTTGATGTGTTTGGTCAGTGGAGTTTCCTCCAACCAGATTGCTATTTTCTGGAATATTTCTGGCCTGGTCACTGAGGGATCGAGTGATCCCGGGATAATGGAGGAGGACGGGACCTACAGCATCAGAAGTCTTGTCATGATGTCGGGGCAAGTCTGGAGAAGTGGCGGTGTCGGTACTTGCATTGTACAAATGGGGATTCCAGACAAATATTGGACGGAAAGTGTGTCCTTCCCCAATGCAGTAGAAACTGGGACAGGTGAGTTGTTCATCTCCACAATGATGGTTTGAATTCAACTTGTAATCAGTTGCGTTAATGTTCCAACTATTGAGAAACTGACGTCTGTTAGGTACACAGGAGAGATCTTCAATTTTACCTGCATTATTTATTAGTGTCACAAATATGCTTACATTAACACTGCAATGAAATTGCTGTGAAAATCCTGTGTTCGCCACACACCTCCGCGTCTTGGAGTGCACTGAAGAAGAATTCAGCATGTCCAATTCCGCCAACCAGCTCCGCTTCCGAGAATTGGAGGAAACTGGGACGCCTGGAGGAGGCGACCACCGATCTGGGAGAACGCGCCGACTCTGCACAGACAGTGATCCAAGCCGGGAATCAAACCATGTTCTCTGGCAATGTGAGGTAGCAGGGGTAGGCACTGTGCCGCCCGGGATCCGGTCACTTCTCCCCTTCAAGGCAGAATCTGTTTTCCCGCGTGAAAGATTTTCTTTTATTGAATTTCTGCCTTTTTGAGACAGTGGATGCGCTTTGAACAAAGTACAAAGAACAACACAGCGCCGGAAACAGGCCCTTCGGCCCAACGAGCCCGCGCCGCCATCTTAACATTATGATTCCCCGATCCACCCATGGTCCTTATCTATGCTTATCGCATTCCACATTGAGGTAAAACTAATTTAGGGACAATTTGTTCCACCAATCAGCCAAACAGCACATCTTTGGGGTGTGGGAGGAAACCGGAGCACCAGGAGAAAACCCACGCAAGCACGGGGAGAATGCGCAAACTCCCACAGACACCGGCCCAAATCCATGTATCTGCACAGTAAACAGTGATAGTCACTGAGCTGTCGTGTTGCCCAGCATCTGGTCCAGTTTAAGCGTACACTAACGACATGAAGTACTTGGCTATTCTCGAAACAACCAAGAACAGCCCTCGTACGACCCATCCCGCATATTCCCCTTGTTGGACAACAAGGCGGACTTTTTCAACCAACCTACTCTGAGTGAATTTGTCAAACGCCTTACTGAAATCCATATAGACGACATCAACGGCTCGTCCTTCGTCGACCGTTTTTGTCACGTCCTCAAAAAATTCTACCAGATTCGTACGGCAAGACTTCCCCTTATCAAAGCCAGACTGCGGATCCCTAATCAGATCGCAACGCTCTAAATGCTCACACATCCTTTCCCTAAGAATCCTCTCCATCATCTTGCCGACCAACAATTAGCTACTGATGCAAACCAACTTTGCAATCAGCAAACGAACAAGCATTAACCCTGTTTTCTAAATCTGTTTTTTTTTCCCCTAAGGCAATCGTTCAATTTTCCACAATCGCACTACAGAATCGGTAGTTTCCGTTTGGGATCTGTTTTATTTTAAATTCGTAATTCCTGAAACCCAATCGCATGAGGATCAAGATCAAAAACAGCACATAAATTGCATTTTCGATTATTTTATACTGTTTGACCTTGTGATTAAGAGCACATCTGAATGGCCAATGGGAGCATCTATAACAATACATTTCAAAACTGGAATTGCATTTGGACTCGGCGGTGAGAAATGTGCAAAACTGTGAGGGAAATTTAGATAGAGTGGCAGTATTTCAAAAGCTAGTTCATAGATGTGGTGCAGTCTACGTTCTGTGGGTTGACCCAAAATGAAATTAGGGATGGAATTCTAGGATTTTGACCCAGCAACTGCGACAGAATCAGATATGTTTCCAATTCGCGATGTTGAGTGACTTGGAGAAGAGAATGCAGCTGGTGGTGTTTCTATGTATCCGTTGCCCTTGTCCTTCTGGATGGAAAAGGTTTAAAAGATGCTGTCTAAGGATCTTTGATGAGTTGCTGCAGTGAGTGCACACACACTGCTGATTCTGAGCTCGGCTGGTGGAGGGAGTGTATGTGTTGCCAATCGAGCGGGCTGCCTGGCCCTTGATGATGTCAAGCTTCTTTCGCGTTGTTGGAGTTGCACCCAACCAGGCAAATTGTGGGGGGAAATCCATCACACTGTCCTGTTAATATCCTGTTAAACACAGTTCAAAACCACTACTTATTCCAATGGCACAAGTTGAAATTTTCCATATTTTAAAATTGAGTATTCACACCTTTCAAGTCGGTCCACCTTGTTGTCCAATGAGGGGCAAACACGCGATGGGTCGTACTGGGGCTGCTCTTGGATGTTCGAGAATAGCCTAGTGCTTCACGTCGTTAGTGTGCGCAAGTTGTGCTATGTAGATGGTGAACAGGCTTTGGGGAGTCAGGAGGTGAGTTATTCTCCACAGGATTCCCAGCCTCTGACCTGCTTTTGGAGCCATTCTGTTTAAGTGGGGATTCCAGTAGAGTTTTGATCAATGATAATCTGATTAAAAAAATGCCAATGGTGATTCAGTTACGGATGCAACACAATGTCGAGAGGCAATGGTTAGAGTGTCTGCGTTCAGCTTCCCGTCCGAGCAACGCGGTAAGATTTATTTGACCCAGCAGCAATTTCTAATAGTTTTCTCTCTATAGTATTGTGCTATCCGGACCTTGTCATTCTCAGAATTATCCTGGTGTTCTTGATCCTCGTCTTTGGCGTTCTTTCCATTTGCATTTGGAAGAGAGGGAGATCAGGTGAGGAATAATGTTCAGTAGGAATATCATTACTGTTCATCCAATGTGACTCCCCTCGAAGGTTTAAATTGCTGATCACAGTGTCTTGTTTCAGGAGAGCGAGCGGAGGGAGCCGGGAATGAAAGGTGAGTAACTGGGCCATTTTGAAATTTCATCTCTCTGTATATAATATCCTGTTAAACACAGTTCAAAACCACTACTTATTCCAATGGCACAAGTTGAAATTTTCCATATTTTAAAGTTGAGTATTCACACCTTTCAAGTCGGTCCACCTTGTTGTCCAATGAGGGGCAAACACGCGATGGGTCGTACTGGGGCTGCTCTTGGATGTTCGAGAGTAGCCTAGTGCTTCACGTCGTTAGTGTGCGCTTAAACTGGACCAGATGCTGGGCAACACGACAGCTCAGTAACTATCACTGTTTGCTGTGCAGACACATGGATTTGGGCAGGTGTCTGTGGGAGTTTGCACATTCTCCCCGTGCTTCCGTGGGTTTTCTCCGGTTACTCCGTTTTCCTCCCACACCCCAAAGATGTGCTATTGGGCTCATTGGAGGTAAGAAATTGTCCCTAAATTAGTTTCCATCAATGTGCAATGCCATAAGCATAGACAAGGGTCATGGGCGGAGGGGGGACTGGTAATGTTAAAATGGCGGCGCGGGCTCGTTGGGCCGAAGGGCCTGTTTCCCGGGCTGTTTTTGTCCTTTGTTTGTTGTTCTTTATCTCAATTATTTCTGAGCCAGGATTTGCAGAATATTACACCTGTTTAATTGTGTTTATTTTCTTATCCAGTTTGAGAGAGAGAGACCACGGAGAGAGCAGTGGAAAGAGCGACAACCGGGTAAGTTGCTTCCAAAATTTGGCAAAGATTCAGTGCCTCTGAACAGAAAAATCATAGAGACTTTGCAATGCAAGAGGCCAGTCGGCCCATCGAACCTGCATTGAGACCAATCGAACCCAGTTTCTATCCCTGTCGCCCCACACATTTACAGAGCTAATGCTCCTGACGGTGAGCGCAATTTAGCATGGCCCATCCACCCAACATCTTTGGACGCTAAGGGATAATTCACAACGGCCAATCCAGAGATGCTGTATATTTTTGGGCACTAAGTGGCAAACTAGCATGGCCAATCCACCTAACCTGCACATCTTTGGACCATGGGAGGAAGCTGGAGCAGCCGGAAGAAATCCATGCAGATATGGGGAAAGCGGGCAAGCTACACACGGAGAGTCACCCAAACCTATAATTGAACCCAGGTCTCTGGCTCTTGGTGGAAGAAATGCAAAGCAATGGCAAAATGGAAGAAATTAAAAGGTTGATCAGTGTACCTCACGCAATCAAATTGTTGTGCAATTAATTGGCCACATGAAAAGGCATAACTGTTGATTGCCAATTCCGGCAGGGAAATATCAGATGCACAATCGATGCCAGATGTGGTAGATATTCCTTATTCCTCCATTGGTGAATTGGGATCGAGTGAAACATTCTTGATGTATTGAAGGACGGTTTATGCATCAGTAAAATGCTGGTGTATGTGGGAGCATTCTTTGGATTGTCACCCAGTGGGGCCATTGAGATATTGTTCTCATTTGTGCAACAGGACATCATTGGTGCAATTGTTTGTAGCTTCCACGGAACAGGATAAAATTCAACTTCTGGAATCTTCGATTCATACAGCGCAGATGAGGCCTTTCGTCCCTTCGAGTCCACACCGCCATATTCCAAACACGCAAACTTACACCTAATCCCATCTGCCAGCACGTGTCCCAAAGCCCTGAATATCATAATGCGCCAAGTGCTCATCAGATACTTTTTAAATGATGTGAGGCGACTCACGTCCAACACCCTCCCAGGCAGCGCATTCCAGACTGTCAGCACCCTCTGGGTTAAAAAAGCTGTTCTTCGCATCCCCTCTAAATTTCCTGCCCCTCCCCTTAAACCTATGCCCCCTCTTGACTGACCCTTCAACTAAGGGGAATAGCTGCTTCTTATGCACTTTGTCCATGTCCTTCATCATCTTGTACACCTGGATCAGGTCAGCACCGTGTCTTCTATGTTCCAACGAAAGCACTTGCTTATCCAACCTCACTTCATAACGTGTATGTTCCATCCCAGGCAGCATCCTGGTGAATCTCCTCTGCACTCCCTCCAGTGCAATCTCATACTTCCGATAATGTGGCTACCATAACTGCACACAGTTCTCTAGCTGTGGCCTCACCAAAGTTCTCCCCAACTCCAACATGGCTTCCCTGCTTTTGAAAACAATGCCTCGATTGATAAATGGAAGTGGCCCATATGCCCTTTTCACCTCCCTACTAACATACCCTTCCACTTTCAGAGATCTGTGTGTAAAGACGCCAAGGTCCTCTTTTCCCCACAGAACATCCTAGTGTCCTACCATTCAGTGAATACAATATTGTCAAATTACTCTTTCCAGTCATTTCACACTTTTCAGTGTTAAATTCCACCTGTCACTTTTTTGCCCCTTGATCATTCCGTCTAGATGTTCTTGCAGCCCAAGACACTCCACGTCACTCTTAGCCATTCGTCCATTTCTTGTGTCTTCTGCAACTAACTAAAACTATCCGCCACTTAGATATCAGTGAAATTTATATAAATGATGAAAAATAGTGGGGCAGCACTGAGCCCTGTGGTACGCCAATGGACACTGGCTTCCAGTCACTAAAACATCCTTCTGTCGTCACACGCTGTCTCCTACAACTGTCCAATTCCGAATGCACTTTATCAATTTAGCGTGAACCTTTGCAAGCCTCCCATTTGGAACCATTTCAAAGGCTTGGTGAAATCCATGTAAACTGGATCGGCTGCACACCTGGTCAGCCTCACAAAATTGAATCAGGTTTGTTAGGCATGACCACCGTCTGACGAAGCTATCTCTGCACAATCTTTGTCTCTCCAAGTGTCGGTAGTTTTTTCTCTTTCAGAAGATTTTTTTTTCATTGTTTCCCTACCACTGATGTGAGACTCACTTGTCTGTAGTTCCCTGGCTCATCTCTACAACTCTTCCAAAATAACCCAACCACACTTGCCGTTCCCCAGACTTCTGGGATCTCCCATGGCAAGAGAAGAATTGAAAAATAACAACCAAGGCCCCTGCAATCTCTGCTCTTGCCTCACACAGCAGCTGAGGGTGCAACTCAGCTGGACTTGGAGATTGATATAATTTTAAGGCTCCCAACACCTCCAATAGCTTGTCCTCCCCTATGTCAATTTGCTCAAAAAACACACAGTCCCCTCCCTGAATTCTGGACCATTGTCTTCATTCTTCTGGGTGAAGAATGATGCGAAGTATTCATTTAGCACCCGACCAATGTCCTCTGGCTCCACCCACAGTTTGCCCCCTCCATGCCTAATGGGCCCTATTCTATTCCTGGTTATCCTCTTCCTATTAATTTACATGCCGATTATTCTGGGATTTTCCCTACTTTTACCAGCCAGAACTTTCTCATATCCGTTCTTTGTATTCAAAGAACAAGGAACAACACAGCCCGGGAAACCGGCCCTTCGGCCCAACGAGCCCACGCCGCCATTTCAACATTGTCAATCCCTCTTCCACCCATGACCCCTGCCTAGGCTAATGGTATTCCACATTGGAAACCAGATTCAGGGGAGACTAATTTAGGGACAACTTGATGACACCAATTAGCCTAAAAGCACATAGAACATAGAACACTACAGCACAAACAGGCCCTTCGGCCCACATGTTGCGCCGATCACATCAATACCTAACAATCAATAGACCGATCTATAACCCCCAATCCCATTAAATCCCATATACTCATCCAGAAGTCTTTTAAAAGACCCCAGCGAGTTCGCCTCCACCACCACTGACGGCAGCCGATTTCATTCACTCACCACCCTCTGAGTGAAAAACTTACCCCTAACATGACCTCTGTACTTGCTTCCCTGCACCTTAAACCCTGTGTCCTCTCGTAGCGACCATTTCAACCCGGGGAAATAGCCTTTGAGAATCCACCCTATCTATTCCTCTCAACATTTTATAAATTCTTTGGGGTGTGGGAGGAAACCGGAGCACCCGGGGAAAACCCATGCAAGCACGGGGAGAATGCGCAAACTCCCACAGACACCGGCCCAAATCCATGTATCTACACAGCAATCAGTGATAGTCGCTGAGCTGTGGTGTTGCCCATCAGCTGGTCCACTTTAAGCGGACACTATTCCTCACTGCTTTCCTAAATTGATATCTTCCACTTTGTTACACAGACGGTTATCGCCAATCGTATGGAAAGAGAACCCAAGATGGTGTAGTTCAGGTAAGTGTTTTGCAAATATTTTAATAGCATGCAGGACATTGCTGGATTTTGGAATAAGTAGCAAGATGTCCCATCCGGGATAGTCCATGCGGCTATGAGCGAGCAGCTCACTGTCTGCAGCATCTAATTGCGAATCAGATCACATTCATCCACAGTTTGGAATCAGAATCTCTGCGGCTCTTCCAAATGATGATACAATGATTGAGTTAATGTTCCGGTTAGAATGCCTCAATGAGGCCTTTCTGAGGATTTCCAGCAGTGTTCATTGCTTATTGTCAGGTTTCTGCTTCTTTTCACTTTCTTCCGTTTTCCGGTGGGCCTGGTTCTCCCCAAGTCAGCTCCGTTTCCTCCCACCCGCCAACGATTGGCCATGAATTAATTTCTGGGATTGTCGTCAAATGGGACAGTGGTTAGCAATGCTGCTTCACAATGCCAGGGACACGCGTTCAATCCTCGGCTTGGGTCACTGACGATGTGGAATTTGCCCGTGTTTCCCCGCGTCTGCGTGAGTTTCCTTCCCGATTTCCCCCCACAGTTTAAAAGTCATTCTGGCGACGTGCATTGGCGCCAGACTGTGGCGACAGGGGAATTTCACAGTAACATAATTGCATTGTTAATTTAAGTCTTAATTGTGACTAATAAATAATCTTTAAACTTTTGGGATGTCCAACCTAAGGTAAACAATCGAGTATTCAAAAGATAGTTTGTGCTTTAATTACACAGCGACTCTGTCTGAGACTCTCTGCCTATCTCTTGCTGTGCTTCGGTGTGAGATTGCGTATGTGTGTCTGTGAGAGAAATTGTCTCTCTGTATATCTCTGTATGCGTCTGTGTGAGTTTTTGTGAGTGAGAGACTCTCTGTGTATCTTGGGGCGGCGCGGTGGCGCAGTCGTTGGCACTGCTGCCTAATAGCGCCAGGGACTCGATCCCCTGCTTGGGTTATTGTCTGTGTACAGTTTGCATGTTCTCCCCGTGTCTGCGTGGGTTTCCTCAAGCTTCCTTCCACCGTCCAAGGATGTTCGGATTAGGTGGGATGGCTTTGCTGAATTGCCCCTTAATATTAGGCGGACCATCGAGAGTAAATGCATGGGGTTATGGGAATAGGGCCTGGGTGGGATTGTGGTCCGCGCAGACTCGATGGACCGAATAATCTCCTGTTGCACCGTATGATTCTACATAGATGTTTTGGTTTGAGCCTGTGTGTGTGAAAGCA
Organism: Carcharhinus amblyrhynchos; assembly: GCF_965287045.1. Classification (NCBI taxonomy): domain Eukaryota; kingdom Metazoa; phylum Chordata; class Chondrichthyes; order Carcharhiniformes; family Carcharhinidae; genus Carcharhinus; species Carcharhinus amblyrhynchos. The sequence continues at coordinate 1,931,617 of NW_027649787.1, forward strand.
GTTCTACGTGTATGTTTCTGTTTGTGTTGTTGAGAGATTATGCGTGTGAGATTATGAGCCTTTCTTTCTATATCTTTCTCGAAGTTTCGGTGAGAGATTGCGTGTGCATTGAGCGGGACAGATGAATGCGTGTATGCCTGAGGGGTAGACTCAGAGAGAGATAGAACATAGAACTTTACAGCGCAGTACAGACCCTTCGGCCCTCGATGTTGCGCCGACCAGTGGAACCAATCTAATGACCCTCTAACCTAAACTATTCCAATGTTATCCATATGCCTATCCACTGACCATTTGAACGCCCTTAAAGTTAGCGAGTCCACAACTGCTTCAGGCAGGGCATTCCACGCCCTTACTACCCTCTGAGTAAAGAATAAAGATAGGGTGTTTGAGGGAGACGGTATCTGAGTGAACATTTGCGTGACTGAGTGTGTTTGTGTGTGCATCAGTGTTTCTATGTGTAAGTGTGTCTGAGTCTGTTTGTGAACGAAGGCGTTTCTTGTCTGTGTTTTTGTGTGTGAGTTCGTATATCATGCGCTGGAATTATGGGCTTTGGACTGTGGTGGGCACCAGATTAATGTCCAACAGGCTTATTTGGAATCATGAGCTTTTGGAGCGTTGCTCCTTCATCAGTTAAGTCCTGGCGCATGTACTTGTTAGCGTGCCTGAGTCGAGGGGAGCGAGAGTGTTTCTGTGCATGTAGTTCAGTGTTCGCTCTCGTATTTTCGTCGGTATTTAATCTCTCAACAAACATCTAAAAATATAACAAATTATGTGGCTCAGTATTGATATGTTTCTTATTGGATCGTATTCGATCGGTGAATATAATTCCAATAAATGGCGGTGAAGGATTATTCATAGAACTCTACAATACAGAAAGCGGGCCTTTGTCCCGCCGTGTCTGCGACCACAATCGCACCCAGGCCCTCCACCTATCTCCCTAGATATTATAGCCGCTAATCCCTCTAACCTACACATCCCTGGAGACTAAGGTGCAATTTTTACCATGGCCAATCAACCTAATGCGCACATCTTTGGATGTTGAGAGGAAACCGGAGCAAACCCACTCAGACACGAGGAGAACATGCAACCTCCACGCAGACAGTGACTCAAGCTGGGGATCGAACCCAGGCCCCTGGAGCTGTGAAGCAGCAGTGCTACCCATTCTGCTACCGTGCCGCCCGAGAGAGGTTGAAGCAGCTCAGGATGGACGCAAAATATTTGCACAGTGGCTGGTGTTTGGAGTTCGTTATCTGGTTTGATGATGGAAGCTTTAGTTTTTTGTAAAAAAGGGACCCGAATGTGTATGTAAACTGTTGTAACCTAAAAAAAGAAGGTTGCTAGGCAGTGGGATTAGAATAGACTGTGAGTTTTCTGGCCAGCATAGACATGATGGGGTAATGGCGTCTTTCCACGCGGTATCTATCCCGTTGTTTAGTGATGCCAATACACTTCATTGTGTGCGGCTGGTTGTGAGTAATTATGAGGGATTTGCTGAAACTCAAAGTTTGACGGTGGCACAGTGGTTGGGGTTGCTGCCTCACAGCACCAGGGGCCAAAGTTCGATTCCTTGGGTGGCTGCCTGTGTGGAGGTTGCACGTTTTCACCGGGTCTGCGTGGGACTCCTCTGGGTTCCCCTGTTTCCTCCCACAGTCCAAAGGTGTGCAGCTTAGATAGACTAGCCATGGTAAATGTGTGGGGATAGAGACATACAGTGGCGTGAGAAAAGTTTCAGACACACTGTCCAAAGTTCGGTGCAGACTTGATGGGCCAAAAGATCTATGATTCTGAAGGAGCTTGACACAAAAGAACAAGACAGCACAGGAAACAGGCCCTTCGGCCCCACTAGCCCGCGCCGCCATTTTAGATGCTGAGACATTGGCCACGGAATATTGAACAAAACACTTGTAAAACATGGTAAGCGGTTTGGCTGTTGAACAGTAATCAAATTTATAGGCAAAAGTGTTCACGTTTTATGCGTAAGCCGCATTCCAAATTATGCATCTTTGTGACTACGTTATTTCAGTCAGTTGCAACCTAAAGGAGCTGGGACTTTATGAATGTTCAAGGCCGAGATAGACAGATTCTTTATCAGTAAGAAAATCAAGGTTTATGGGAATAAGTTCGGAAAGTGGATTTGACAACTGTCAGATCAGAAGAATCATGAGCTCATTGAACGATGGAAAAGACTTGATGGCAGAACGGCCAACTTCTGCTTCTGTGTCTTATGATCTGGGGACATTACGGTCTAATTTTTCCACTCCAATTCTGAAGCCACTAATTTTGCTGTTGAGCGGAAGGACAACGGAAGCGGGTTCAACAAACACTGTAAAAGGGAATTCTGTAACTTATTGTTGGGGGAAAAGTGCTGAACATTATGAATAAAGTTTGGACTAAATGGGGTGTGATGGCCTTGCGGTCTTATCGCTAGACAATTAATCCATAAATTCAGCCAATATTCTGGGGATTTTGTTCGAATCCAGCAACGCCAAATGACGGAATTTGTATTCAATGAAAAAAACAGCTGGAATTAGGGATCCACTGATGACCATTAAACTATTGTCAGAGAAACAAAAATAGCAGTCAGGTTCACTCCTGCCCTTTCAGGAACTGAATCTGTCATTCTTATCTGGTCTAGACGACATGCCAGTTCAGAGTCACAATATTATGTTTGACTCTCAACTGTCCTCTGAATAAGGACAACTCAGAATGTGCAAAGCCAACGATGCCCATGTCCCACGGATGAATAGAAAAAGATTGCATTTCAAAGATGCAACACAGATTCATTCAGCCGAATAGTTTCCTAAGCTTTTCATTCTATGATTTGAGGTTTGGTGTAATCTTAAATATTTATGGGCCGAAGGCCTCTTTCTGCACTGTAGGGAATCTATTGCTCTCTATGATCATTCTATGATTTGTGAATGTTTCAGAGTGGACCTATCTACGCCTCCCTGGATTTGGCCGCCTGAGAAAAGAGGTTGAAAAAGAAGGCGGGTCGAAAATAAGAATTCAAGCGATGAGTTCTGGAGGAGGCAGAATTTCCTAAAGAATTCCACAGCCTTCTTGAAGTAACCATGGAGCCAATGAAACTCTCTTCAAACAACTATACTTTCCCCACGCATCCACCAATCATTGGCTCCAGCGTTCACTTTAAATGATTGGACATTGAGTTTAGGATATTTCAGTGGAAAGGTGTTCTTCAGCTGGAGAAAAAAAATTGAGAGATGCACAGAAACTTTCCTGAGTTTCTGGAGAAATGTTCTGCTGATTGTATTAGTCAAATTAGTCTCAGGAATTGGACAAATTTTCTTTGCAAATGTCAACACGCGAATGCCAATTAATTATTTTATCTCTATAATGATGATTTGTCTTGATCTTGATCAACAATAAACTTATTACTAAATGTAATCTTTATGATGCTGCGGTTTCTGTTCAACTGACACTATCAGTCCAGAATTCAGATGTTTGTCAATGCTTCAGGTGTGAGAGGTTTGATGATTTGTCGAATTGGAATTCAATGAGAGATGGGCCCAGATTGCAATGCGTGGAATTTCCAAAGTTTTCACCATAATTTTACACAGTGAGTTTGTGTTTTTATTTAACATAAACCGTACATATCAGAGCCACAGGATGAGGGCAGTGTTACGGAAGAAGGAATGAATTTCGATTTGTGCTCTCCGGCATCTGGATTTCCTTGCCAATCCTTGTCAGTTCCTCACCAGCTCTGCCCTGATTGATAGGGATTTAATTATTAAAGAAGCGAATATCAAAGTGGTATTATCGTGAGATTATTAATCCAGAAAACCACATGCCACAAACTCTGTAGCCTTGTATGCTCAGGCGTTTAAAGTGTTCATCTAAATGTGTCTTAAATGTCGTGAGGGTTCCCACAATTACCACCCTTTCAGGCAATGAGTTCCACATTCCCACCACCCTCTGAGTGAAAACGTTTATCATCACATCTCCTGTAAACCTCCTGTTCCTGATCTTAAATCAATGTCCAGGCTGTGTATTGACCCCTTTGCTCAGGGAAAACATGTTCCTTCCTATCCATCCTCTCTCTGCCACTCATAATTTTCCACATGTCAATCAGGCCCTCTCTCAGCCTTCTCTGCTCTGAGGTAAACATCCCGAGCTAATTCAGCCCTCTTCATAGCTGAAACAGCCCGAGACAGGCAACATCCTGGTGAATCCCCTCTGCACCATCCCGAATGCAATCACTTCCTTCCTACACTGTGGTGGCCAGAACTGCAGTGATACAGTAAGCAGAGTTTTATACAGCCCCATCATAATCTCCCTGCTATTATACTCAAAGCCTCAGTTAATAAAGGCAAGTATTCCACAAAGTCCTTCTGAACGGCCGTATCTAGCTGTCCTGCTGTCTTCACAGACCTTTGGACATGCGCATCAATGTCTCCTTGATCATTTTTTCCTCTTCCGTTGCCGAGAGCTCATTATGTGTTCCCTTGCCTTGTTGGGCCTTCCAAAATGCGTCAATTCCCACTTATTACATTAAATTCCATTTGTCACTCTTCTGCCGACCTGACCTGCCCTTCTACATCATCCTGGAATCTGCGGTTTTGCTCCTTACCATTTACATACCACCAATGACTGTGCCATTAGCGAACGGACTGAACATACCTCCTACATTCAGGTCGAGATCATGTAGTTTACACTACAAACAAAAGAAGGGACCCAGCACCTATCCTTGTGGATCACCACTGGACACAGACTTCCAATCACAGAAACAACTTTCCAACATTAAGCCCCGCCTCCTGCCACTAAAATACTTTTGGATCCAGCTTGCAAAACTGACTGGATCCGATGGGCTCCCAACTTCTCCATCAAACTCTCATGTGGGAAATGCTCTAAATCCTTTCTGAAATCTGTGTTGACACATCAAGTGCACTGCCCGCATCGACACAAATAATAACCCCTCGAAAATGCAGTTAAATTTATGTGGCATGATATCCTTTTGGCAAAACCATGCTGACTGTCCTTCATTAATGCTTCTCTCCCCAAGTGGAGAATAATTTTATGCCTCAATGTTTTTTTTTCCTCCAGTTTCCCTACCACTGGAGTTAAACTCAATCGCCTCTAATTTTCTGATCCCTCCCATCATTGGCTCCTGTTCTATCCGTCCACACAGAGGACAGTCGGGATTTATGCTGATACATTTAAAACCCCCTTTTCAATTTACAAAATCAGAGAGTTTATTGGACTTAAAGTCTTACTGAGTGACTTTACACCACGTCAGAACCAATGCATCTTTATTCTATACTGTTCAATTAAATTACATTGTCACTTTAATATGTTTGAGTCCTGAGACATTTCCATTTCAAGCACAGTTGCTGTTCTACAGCCGGTTCAGCCATTTCTGTGATGTTGATGAAACCGGAAATCAGTTTGGTTCAAATCACTCAATCCCCCGTTTAGTATCGCTCAGTGCTTCTAAAACAACGTTGAAATTATTTATGTTAACCATGTGTGAATGAAAACGGCATTACAACATGCTGACATGGGTTTGCAGAAGACATTCGCGCTGAGGGAAAACAGTGCCAGCACTGAGCAAAGCGATGCAAGCTTGGCACCCGTGCCCTGAGAAAAAAACAGGGAAGGAAACTTTCTAAACTATTGACTCGAGACCTACTCAATCCCCAGCCGGATGTGAAATCTCAATATTATCGTACTCGTAATGTGTTTTTGCTTGGATAAATTACTTAGAAATGCAGTAAAGGCACACTTTTTTTCCCACAAAGCAGGAACTCTTTCTGCTGAAGCCTATTGGTGATGGAAATTGAAAATTTGGAACTTTTCTTTGTTTCGGGAGGTGAATACAAGCTATTGAATTGAATATACAGATCAGCCTCGGTGTGAGTGTAAGAAAGAACAGGCTGGAGCTGCTAAATATGCCCCTTCCATGGTTTGTGACCATGCTGTACCGTTCCGAAAATGCCTGTTCTGAACGCACTGACATGCAGAACTATCTTTCAGATTCAGCTATGCTGGTTAGAAATAGAACATAGAACACTGTAGTACAGGCCCTTCGGCCCTCGATGTTGCGCCGACCAGTGGAACCAATCTAATGACCCTCTAACCTAAACTATTCCAATGTTATCCATATGCCTATCCACTGACCATTTGAACGCCCATAAAGTTGGCGAGTCCACAACTGCTGCAGGCAGGGCATTCCACGCCCTTACTACCCTCTGAGTAAAGAACCTACCTCTGACATGCGTCCTATAATTCCCACCCCTTAATTTAAAGCTATGTCCCCTCGTGTTAGCCATCACCATCCGAGGAAAAAGGCTCCCACTATCCAACCTATGTAACCCTCTGATCATCTTGTATGCCTCAATTAGGTCACCTCTCTTCTTTCCAACGTAAATAACCTCAAGTCCCTCAGCCTTTTCTCTTAAGACCTTCCCACCATACGAGGCAACATCCTGGTAAACCTCCTCTGCGCCCTTTCCAATGCCTCCACATCCTTCTTGTAATGCTTAATCATAATGTTTAATACATTAATTTCCGTATGACCTGACACAGATTACAATTCCAGGTTTTTCTGCCCTCCCTGGAAATGAGTGATTAGCTGGGACTGTTCTGGCGCCCCATTTCGTTCAGACCAGATGTGGTCGGTCGATTATCTCACAGGAAAGACATTAGTGATCTATTAAGTTGATGATGTTTGCCACGGATTACACTAGATTTTAATTTACTTGTATTAATTAATTTAATTTAAATTTTTCCACCCGCCCTGGTGCTATTTACAAGTGTCCATCAGCAAATAGTCATTAACACTTTTCACTCAACGAATGACCATGTTCCTTTGATGTGTGCCCCCTCTTCAGTTCATTGCACAGGGTTTACACGGTAAGCCTCTGTACAGAGGTTGGGCAACTGTCCTCTCTCATCGTGGCCTCCATTAAAGACATTAAGCCCTTCCATTTTGCCGCCCTGAATGTGGCTGACCTTTCCAAAATTGATTATGGCTGCATGTAAATAGAAACAAGAAAATAAAGAAAGACAAACATTATTTTTAGTAATGACCATGGAATCATTCTCAGTCCAGAGGAGCAGAATGTCCAAGTGGAGATATTGGTGATTTTTTCCTATGAGCGTGTCTGATCAGCTGCAAATGATTCATTCTTTCACCATGAAATTCGTTTTATTGAAAGTAAACATTGACCTAATTTTCTATTTGACTATCTCAGTAGTTCTGACCCTGCAAATGTGTTACTCTGAAGGAAGAGTGACGAAAACACAAACCTGCAAAGAGTTGCTCAACGTTCTGGGTGTTACAAAGTTGCTGGACTGCGGTAACGCAGGGAACCGGAAGACAAGGTGAACATGCACATTTTGCAGACACAACGAGCGGCGGTGAAAATGGCGCACTGAAAATATCAGAGCAGTGTGAAGTGTGGTTGAGAGTTTCCTGTTTATGGACTAAGAGGCCGCGCACAGCTCAGTCTGTGACGAGAAACATCTTCTAGCGAGTGCTAAACACGTGTTAAGACTGATCTAAACTGTGTTAAACAGAAAATGTGGCTGAATTCAGCAACATGACGGTTTGTGAAATTCGAGTGGACACAGGGGAGAGCAGAATGTTGCGTTGAATTCATCCCAAACACGTATTCTGTTTTCTGCAAACAAGAACCCAATGAAGTAACATTCAAAAGGATGCAACTGCATTAATGCCGTTTCACTCAGTACAAGTCTCCCTATTTTTTTTATCACAATTGCACCTTTTGATGACCGGGCTATGGGCCATCCCAACATCTATATAATCGCCGCCATCCCCAAACTTACTTCCCATATTCCACCCCCACCATTAACCCACTATTTAATTTTGTTCTCTTTTCTCAGTTTATTATTACAGAGGAGGTCATAGAACCCTACAGTGCAGAAACAGGCCCTTCGGCCCATCGAATCTGCACTGACCACAATCCCACCCCAGGCCCTACCCCCATATCCCTACATATTATACCCACTAATCCCTCTAACCTATGCATCCCTGGACACTAAGGGGCAATTTCTTAGCACGGCCAATCGACCTCCTTGGACTGATGGGAGGAAACCAGAGCACCCGGAGGAAACCCACGCAGACACGAGGAGAATGTGCAATCTCCAAACAGACAGTGACCCGAGCCGTGCATCAAACCCAGGACCCTGGAGCTGTGAAGCAGCAGTGCTAACCACTGTGTTACCGTGCCGCCATTTTTTTTCTTTTTCAATCCTGCTGAACCTCTCCCGTCTCAATCGACGATGCAAAGATCATCGCCAGGGGCTCTGCAATCGTTTCCCTCACCTCCCACAATAATCTGGGGTACATCCCATCGGGTCCCGGCGACTTCACGGGATGTCAGGGGAAAGTTTTTCACTCAGAGGGTGGTGAGTGAGTGGAAACGGCTGCCGTCGGCGGTGGTGGAGGCGAACTCGCTGGGGTTTTTTAAAAGACTTCTGGATGAGTACATGGGATTTAATGGGATTGGGAGTTACAGATAGTTTTATGCCTTGGTAGGTATAGATGTGATCGGCACAACTTCTGGGCCGAAGGGCCTGTTTGTGCTGTAGTGTTCTATGTTCTATGTTTATTCAGTTTCCCAGTCAAATGCATATCTATAAATCGGATGACTGTGGGGATCACTTCTGCATTACCTCTATCCCATGAGTAAACACTTCCCTCGCGATTTCACTTTCACCTTTATTAAAGACGATATTATTTATACTCCGAGTAGTTCATCCTGTTCACTCCCCACAGATGGGCCTAAACTGCCGCCATCTACCCTAATGATTGATTCCAAAACCTTGCCTGCTCCTCCGCTACTTTTAGCCTTGTCTTTCCCGGAGGACAGAAGGCTGGTGACTTAATGCTTGTTCTGATGGACATAACTATCCAACTAAGAACAAAGAACAACACAGCACGGGAAACAGGCCCTTCCGCCCAACGACCCCACGCCGCCATTATGAGTCCCCTCTCCACCCATGATCCACCAAAATTTGGATGCAAGAGGGAGGTTTTTCACACAGAGGGTCGTGGGGGTATGGAATGCGCTACCAAGTAAGGTGGTGGAGGCAGGCACGCTGGACTTGTGTAAGGTTTACTTAGATAGGCACATGAATTAAACAGGGATGGAGAGTTATAGGAGACGGTTTTAACAAGGGTCAGAGCCTCGGGACGATACCGGAAATGTAATACTACATGTAAATGTTTTGTCTCTTTTAATGCGCAGGTGTGTCAGTCCACCTTGTTGTCAAACGAGGGGCATGCACACGGTGGGTCGTGCGTGGGCTGCTCTTGGATGTTTCGAGAGTAGCCTAGTACTTCGCGTCGTTTGTGTATGCTTAAATCTGGGCCAGCAGACGGGCACCACAACAGCTCAGTGACTATCACTGTTTGCTATGCCGATACATGGATTTGGGCCAGTGCCTGTGGGAGTTTGTGCATTCTCCCTGTGGTTGTGTGGGTTTATCGGGTGCTCCGGTTTCCTCCCACACCCCAAAGATGTGCTGTTAGGCTGATTGGTGTACCAAATTGACCATACACTATTCTCCCCTGAATCTGGTTACAATAGGGGTACCATTCGCATACACACGGGGCAAGGTAGGTGTAGGAAAATGCTTTGTTAAGATGGCGGCGTGCGCTCGTTGGGCCGAAGGGCCTGTTTCCCGTGCTGGGTTGTTCTTTGTTAAAACAGTCTCTTAAATCCCTCCATCTCCATCCCACTCATGTGTCTGCCTAAGTATCTCTTAAACAACTCCAGAGTGCCTGCCTCCACCACCTGACTTGGCAGTGCATTCCATAACCCCACTACCGTCCGTGTGAAAAACCTCCCTCTAACATCCGAATTATACCTCATCTCCCTCAGCCTAAGCCCGTGGCCCCTCGTAATGTGTGTTTCCAATCTCGGAAAAAACTTGCCACTGTTTACTCTATCTATACCCTTCACAATCTTATATACCTTTATTAGATCTCCCCCCAGTCCCTGTCTTTCTAGGGAAAACAGCTCCAATTTGCCCAAACCTTCCTCATAACCAAGTCCTTCCATACCAGGCAGCATCCTGGTAAACCTCCTCTGCACTATCTCCAGAGTCTCCACGTCTTTCCGGTAGTAAGGCGACCAGAACTGGACGCAGGGCTCCAAATGCGGCCTAACCAATGTTCCATACAACATTAGACTCCAGCCCTTGTCCTCTATACCCCTTCCAATAAAGGCTAACACACCATAAGCTTTCTTCACAACCTTCTCCACCTGCCCTGCCACCTTCAAAGACTTGTGCACTTGCACCCCCAGGTCCCTCTGCGTTTCTATACTCTTTATAGGTCTACCCTTTATCATGTAACTCCCCCCTACATTATTTCTCCCAAAAAACCTCACATTTATGAGGATTAAATTCCATCTGCCACTTATGTGCCCAGTATACCACCCTATCTATATCCTGTTGTATTGCCTGACACAGCTCCTCACTGCCTGCCAGTCCAGCCATTTTAGTGTCATCCGCAAACTTGCTGATCACACCACGTACTCCCTCTTCCAAGTAATTTATGAATATTACCAATAGAAGAGGTCCCACTACTGAGTCCTGCGGCACACCACTAATGACTAGGCCCGTCCAGGTTCTGACCCAAGCAAACATTTGTTGCGTGATGTCCATTAAACCGCGTTTTCAGATATTGGTTATCATCCGGATATCTCAACAGGCGTGGGATATCTTTCAATCAGGTCCATTGCCCGAATAATCCAGGAATGAATATTGAGACAATATTGTTGACAAAATATCTACACGTTATCAACACATTATGTTCTTCTGAGGAGTAAGATGCACCAGGGAATCACCTAAGGGTGTTTTCAATGTCTGCATAACCCGATGTCCAGACACAAAACGCGGAGAATCTCTCATGATCGATTCGGCGCAAGATTAAGTGTATCACTTCAGCGGATATTAAGCGTTTCTTGTTAACTAGTCTCTGTTAGGATTGATGATTCTATTGCACTGCAGAAGGCGTTGGAGGCTTTCCACCATAGGGAATGTTTCAGGGGATAGGAACAGTGGGTTAAATGGAAAAATGCAACTGATGAAACGAGAAAGTTGGTCAAATGGGAGCAAATCACTGACTGTTGATCCTGTAGATTTCTATAAGTCAAGCAGTGCAGAGTGAAATAAGCAAAAAAAAACCATAGAGAATGGGGAAGTGTGTTTCAGGTGCAGAGACTATGTTTGTATCCCCGTGAGTGTCGAAGATTAAGGGGCGTTCTGATGTTCCTAAAATAACGGAATAATATATCAGGATCGACCGAGAGTAACTATTTTCTCTGGGAGTGGTGTGAAGGCCAAGGCCAGAATCTTCAAAGGTTTGTGTAGTTAACCTACACCCTAAAGATTAAATTTGATTGTAACATTATCGTGACCATAAGATGTTACACTCCGAGTATGATTCAAGTTATCCACTTGAACACTTGTATCAAAGAAAGTTTATTTAAGAAGAAAGTTAAAATATAACAAAAAGAAGTAGCTTAATGTTTACCAATTGCAAGACTTAAACATCACACCATATAATACGAGCTATCTATCTCTGTTGTTCCAATTTAAAGGTATCTCCCATCAGCATGCAAACTTCCTTAGACTTAATAACCCAAAAATACATTTCCTCACGCGATACTAGATTTCCAGTCCCTAAGACCAATGGACAGAAATCTGAAAAGCCGTTTTTCAGAGAAGTATATATGCCCAAGACAGCAAAACAGTGAAATAAAACTCGTCTCTGGCAGCTTCGAGGTTTCAGGTCTGAGGGACAGAACATAATACCTCTCTCTTTTATTCCATCTCTGAAGCTTCCAAAAAAGCTACACTCAGAATGCAAAATCTCCAGGGAAAGGTGAAAACTGGCATTACGTAAGAACATAAGAAATAGGAGCAGGAGTCGGCCATCTAGTCCCTCGAGCCTGCCCCGCCATTCAATAAGATCATGGCTGATCTGAAGTGGATCAGTTCCACTTTCCCTCTTTCTCCCCAAAACCCTTAATCCCCTTGCCTACCAAAAACCTATCCACCCATCACTTAAATATATTCCTCCACCACTTCAACGGGCAAAGAATTCCAGAGATTCACCACCCTTTGAGTGAAGAAGTTCCTCCTCAACTCCGTTCTAAACTGCATCCCCCCCCCCTTATCTTGAGGCTGTGCCCTCCAGCCCTGCTGTCCTTTCTGAGCGGGAAGAACCCCTCCATCTCATTGGTATCGCTCTATCTCAAAGAACAAAGAACAAAAAAAAGTCCGGGAAACAGGCCCTTCGGCCCAACGAGCCCGTGCCACCATTTTAACATTACCAGTAGAGCCCCCCCCCCCCCACCACACCCCCGCCACCCATGACCCTTATCTATTGTTTTATGGCCATCCACTTTGAGGGAAACTAATTTAGGGACAATTTATTACTGCCAATCAGCCGAATAGCACATCTTTGGGTTGTGCGAGGAAACTGGAGCACCCGGAGAAAACCCACGCAGGCACGGGAAGAATGCGCAAACTCCCACAGACACTGGCCCAAATCAATGTCTCTGCACAGCAAACACTGATAGTCACTGAGCTGTCGTCTTGCCCAGCATCTGGTCCAGTTTAAGAACACACTAACGAAATGAAGCACTCGGCCAATCTCGAACAATCAAGAGCAGCCCAAGTAAGACCCATCGCGTGTATGCCCCTCGTTGGACAACAAGGCGCACCAACTTGACAAGGCGGACAAGATCAAAGAACACCTGGAAACAGCAACTAAGTTGGAATTTATTGTGAAAGTTTAGTTGTCCACGTTCATATGGCATGGTCTGTCACTCATACCGATCAAAATCTGCTCTGCAGTCCCAAGGGAACACAATAAAAGATCACTGCATTAGTTCAGATTAAAGCAGACATAGAAACAATTTTGATGTCTCAATAGCAATGGAGGATGCCGTTTGCAGAAAGAAAAAGTTTCCATAAGATTCCAGGGACTGCTGGAGACATCCTGCAGATCAACATGATTAAAATGTATTTGTTTAAGGCACGGTATGGTCACAGTGGGATGGGTCTGGTGGGGATTGGCGGCCAGTGGTTTGGATAAGGTGTTGCTAGAAAATGGAGTCTGTGCCTTTGGATGTGACGTGTTCACAATACTTCAAACAAAGGGAAAGGGGGATCTGTAACTCTTAACTTCAAATAACTGCTGAGACCAGGGCTAAAATGAAACTGTCAAAACACAAATTGATAGATTGCCGTTTGGTAACTGGATAGATTTATGGATGTGAGCTGCGTGGATGGAGTTCAGATATTAGAACATAGAACACAGATCATAGAACACTACAGCACAAACAGGCCCTTCGGCCCACCAGTTGCGCTCATCACATCTATACCTCCCAAGCCATAGAATTATCTGGATATTGTTCCAGGTTGGTGGAAATTAACTGACTGTAATTGCTGAATGGTCTCCGAGTGTTAGCATGTATGGGGGGCGGGGGTGGGAAGAAAATTAATTTTAATCGCTGATAAAAGAAAAATAATAAGCCTAATATTCCTGCTGTGGATGTGGAACAAAGGCACAGATTCAAACGGTCGACAGATGCGATACAAGGTGTTTCTGTGCTGCACATCGGGAAGGTTCTCTGATCCGATCCTGTAAAATCGACTGAGCGACGATATCCAAAGCGAACATGGATTGGAAATAATTTTGTCTCAGCAATAAATGTGTTCATTACCCCTGCACAACAAGTTCAGGAATGCTCTCACTCTGCATTTTTAATTAATCCAGCGAGAATCCCCAACGAATTACTCAACTCCCTCGCCAGTTCTTTACCCATTTCCAAACGCACACACATTCACTGCAAAGCTGCCTTTGTTAATTAGCTGAAGAGCCACCGGAAACGCGTTTGGGTTGAACCCAAATAGAATCTGGAATCATGCAGCTTACATTGATTACATGCGGCTAAGAGGGGATCTTATAGAAACATATAAGATGATTAGAGGTTTAGATAGGGTGGATGGTGATAGCCTGTTTCCTCGGATGGAGAAATCTAGCACGAGGGGGCATGGCTTTAAATTAAGGGGGGGTAGTTATAGGACGGATGTCAGGGGCAGGTTCTTTACCCAGAGGGTGGTGAGGGACTGGAATGCCCTGCCTGCTGCAGTTGTAAATGCGCCTAGTTTGGGGGCGTTTAAGAGATTGGTGGATAGGTTTATGGACGAAAAAGGGAGTGGTTTAGATTAGTGGGTCAATGTTTTTTTTTAAAAATAAGACTGGTCGGCGCAACATTGTGGGCCGAAGGGCCTGTTCCGCGCTGTAATGTTCTATGTTCTATGTTCTATGTTCTATTCCAAACCTGTTTCAATAAATTGGTAACTCGGATACAGATATATTTTGAATTGTTTATTGCTCATTTAATGTGGATAATGCGGAACAGAACTGTTAAAAATAAACGACATGAGGAATTAGAAGCATGAAGCAGTGAAATTGTGCTGCAGGCGATATTCCATTGTAGAATGGCGGACATGGTGGGAGAGTGCGATCCGCTTTGGGCGCTATCACAGCGCTGAGCCGCCAATCCGCCCGAATGTGCTCCAGTTGGACCTTCAAAATTTACCGTGCACCAAGAAGAATGTTTCTACAATAGATATAGAGGAAACAAACTGTTCTCTCTTTCTCTTTCTCTCACTTTCCTCTCGAGTTACCGTGTTGGATCATCATTGGCGACCAGATGATGATAAACAGACTGTGGATGAAAAATGATTTGTCAATGTCCTCCACCCCATCACTATAGGGATAGGTGAGGCCATTCAGCCCTTCAAGGCTGACATTATTTTAACCCACATGCTCCCACTATCGTTTAAATATTCTTTAATATTCTCCCGAATATAAATCTGTCCATCTCAGTTTTGCAAATTCTAACTGTTAACTGGCCTGATCAGCTTTTGTTTTACCCGGGGAGAGTGCTCCAAAATTTGACACCAGTTGTGTGAAAAATCAACTTCATAAATGGACGCAGTGGCTCACAAGTTACTATTCCGCTTCCTTGTCGGGACATCCCGAGCTGAACCCGGGCCCCAACCCTCCCCCCATCCACGGCTGCATCCTCCAGTGCCACCGGCGACAAAAAAAAACACTCCACGAGTTCCCCGGCGGCGGAGTGGTGCAAATAGGGGGAAACCAGGTTGACACAAAGTTCAACAACGGGCCGCATTCCATTGCTGTGGAGGAAGGGGGGACGGACAGGTGTGCGTTGCTTATGGCCGGACCGGAAAACTGCGCCAGCGGGATGGGCTGGAGAATTCGGCCAATGGTTTAAGAAGTATCCTCAGGGCTCTAAATATTCCCGTTTCCGCAGATGCAGCCAGAGTTACAGATTTTTTTTTCTGGAGCCATGCACTCATTAGGAACTTTAAACTTGGGTGAAAAGGTAGGGAAAAATAACCACGCATTACGGAAAATAAAACGTACCTCTTCATTCTGTACGTGTGAGTTGGACGCTGCCAAGGCCTCATCACTCCTTGCATTGCCTGTTTCGAAAAAAAAACTCGGGCTTAATGGCCACACTTCACACATTTCGTCCACAGTGTCAATAATTCAGTGATAAATGGGTGGATTGAGGATGCCGCGGGGTTGGAGAGTCTGCAAACAATCGCTACCTCTCTGCCGATTCCTGCAGCTCCATCTCCCAGCCACACAGACCTGAAGGAGCAGCGTCACGGCCAACAACCCAACTGAAAATGGAACAATGCACGGCGTGTTTTCCGAGATTATCTGAAAAAGAAAAATATATTCCACCTCTAATGAGAATTTTGGAAAACATAGATAAGTGAACAATTTGATCAAAGTTGCCTGTCTATTTCCCCGAAAATGATCATTGGCTCTGCCGTCACGTGATGGAGCAGAGAAGTTGCTGAACATTTTTTTCTACAGGACACAGGGGAGAGAGAGACTGAATGTGACTGAGAGAGAGCGAAAATCGAAAGATCATCGTTCAGTGAGAGACAGAGAGATTGATACATTTGATAGGAGTAATTCCGGAGATAAAAGAGGGCGATAGAGCAGATACATAATACAGAATTGTTTCACTTGGATATACGTAAGGAGGCAGATAGAAGGAACAGGGTGAGGGCACATATATAAAAAGTGAATACCCGACCTAAGAAACCATTGAGACAGATAGCTGGCTATTTAAATGGAGAACCGTTTAACTGGAACAAATCAGGCAAGATTGAGAACATTACAGATATCAATAGACAGAGACCGAGAGAGAAAATAACAGCTGGTGATAGAACAAAGAACAACACAGTACAGGAAACAGGCCCTTCGGCGCAACGAGCCCACGCCGCCATTACAACATTGTGAGTCTCCTCTCCACCCATGACCCTTGTCTACGCTTATAGGTAGAGAGATGAGAGAGAACGTGGTTGACACATAACTGCCCTGTGTCTAGTAGGGATAGGCAATGGATGCTGGTCAGCCTTCGACGCCCATGTCCCCGGAATGAAAAAAGAGGAAAAGGGGGTTGAAAGGAGAGAGAGGAGAATGCGGGTGGATCGGGGAGAGACAGAGAGTTGAATACTGGGCGACACGGAGAGAATAGGGAAATGGAGGGAAAAGAGTAAAAGAGAGGGAGTGATATTTAGGGAGTTGGCTAGCTGACTGCGAATAACAGATTATTATACAGAAACAAAACGAACCGAATAACAGAGGGAGAGAGAGGATGAATGACGCTAAGTTAAACAAGTGGGCAGATACATCAGAGAGCATGTGCCCCTTTGTTCAACTGTGATAATTCGAAGTAGAGACGAAAGGTCGAATCAATCATTACATGTAGGCATGATGTGATAACGTTATACGATGGAAATGTAATCACACATTTCATTTCAACTCACGGCGATGTGGGCCACTGACTCCCAACTCTATTCAAGATGGCGCCGGGGCATGGCTGTTTCTTTCGAGCGGCCCCCAGTATACCCATTAGTTCTGTCACTGCTTTCGTTCTATTCTTTAAAACTGAACTCTAACTCTCTTATACTTTCTAGTAATCTGTAGTATTATATGCGAACCCGTCCCTCTCTTTTTCCCACATGTTCTATGTGAATAGTATTTTCGGCCTGTGTACCGCGCAAGGAGCAACGCCTTTCACTCTATTCCACTATATGTGAGTGTAATACATCAAATCTAAGATATTTTTTGTCTGTATAAGAAAATGTCCTTTTCAATGTTTCCCAATAAATATGACAATAACAAAATCAAATTAAATCAAATCTATGTACCCTATGATGCTGAGGGGGTTTTTTTGTTATCGCGTGCATAAGACAATGTTTTCCACTGTATCTGAAAACTTATGATGTGGATCTGCCGGCGTTGGACTGGGGTAAACACAGTAAAAAGTCTGAGAACACCAGGGTTAAGTCCAACCCATTTATCTGATCGTAAACTCACAAGCTTTCGGGGTTTGTCTCGTCGTCAGGTGAATGGTGAGTTCTGGCCTCAGGCAGAGCATATAAAGTACAGACAGTTTACAGATTACTGATTAGAACGCGAATCTTTCCACCTAACCCGCGGTTCAAGTCCGAAAGTGGCCGACAATGGACTTGAACAGCAGGTTAGGTGTAAAGATTCGCATTCTAATCAGTAATCTGTAAACTGTCTGTGCTTTATACGCTCTGTCTGAGGCCAGAACTCTCCATTCACCTGACGAAGGGACAAACCCCGAAAGCTTGTGAGTTTACGATCAGATAAATGGGTTGGACTTAACCCTGGTGTTCTCAGACTTTTTACTCTGAAAACCTATGACAATAATAGATCAAATCTAAGAGCGTTATGTTTTGCCTGTACAACAAATGTGTTTTTCTCTGCATCCCAAATACATATGACAATAATCAAAGTAAATCAAATCCACGCACTCTATGAATGGTATGCTTTGCCTTTGTAATGTGCAGAGATCAAAACTTTTCACTGTATCCCATTGCATGTGAAAATAATACATCAAACCATATCAACATGGTGGAACCATACATAGGGGAAGAGGAAATGGGAGCCGGGAGAAACCAGTCCACTTTTCGATGCTTCTCCAGCATTTGATAACAAATGGCTAATCTAATGTTACCTCCCGGTGATTTCCCTATATCTCTACATCCATCTGTGCCAGAAATACCTCTCTCAGTCCTGAACATGAACAGCTCTCTGGTAGAGGGCAGATTAAATTTTCAGCAGACTGAACTCTAACCGAATGAGAGATCTGAGACATTCAGAGTGGTTTTGGATTTACGTGGAAACACATGGGAGAAGAGACATGTTATAAAATTAGACAGCTCTGCGTAAAGTCTGACATTAGCATTGCATATATGTATTTGAAGAGGTCATCGTGAATAGCTACCTCTCTTGAGACACTGTCACTGAGAATACTTCCACAGAACTTGACCTGAACGGCGCAAGTGCAGCGAGCGCCTCTTCTCCAAGTTTCCGCCGGGAGACTGATGTAACTGCTGATGGTGTAGGTGCCGTCCGGTTCTATTGCCCCCGAATCTGTCAGTCCCGCAATATCCCGTCCGGAAACCTTCCAGCGGACGGAAATGGAATCGGGGGACACTCCTCTGACCAAACACAACAAGGGGACCCTTTCCATGGCGGGAATCTGATGCCGCGGCGGGGTGAGGAGGAATATGGTGGGGGAATCCGCTAAATCCGGCAAAACAGAGAGAGCCCATTAACAGATAGAACGGGACGCGTTTTAATTGTTCTTGAAATGTCCACTTCAATGGAAGAATGATAAAATTTACCTGTAATTACTAACTTGGATCCATTTCCGAATACCAGGAATCTATTTTTGAGATCGCGGATTGCACAGTAATAGATTCCAGAATCATTTCTCCGGGTATCTGGAATCAGCAGTGAATAAATAGCCACTATTCCAGAATTCATATTTGCCAAGATCTTGTAATCTTCGAGGTACTTGCCACGAATGGGAACCAATTTTATTTGGTTTCGCTCCGATTGCATGTACCAAGAGACTGCAGGATGTCCTGAACCCTGGATGTGGCAGCTCAGCTTAACACGGCTCCCCTCTGGAAGTGTCTGAACCGTTGGAGACAGGGACAAGATAGAATGAGACACTGTGACTGAGAAGGAGAGAGAGAAAGAACGAGAGTTATCACAAGTTGTCCTGCCTGAAAACAGCCCTGGTCAAACAAATGCCAATAAAGGGGCAAATCGAGAAAGAACGACAAAAAATACGAGGTGCCCAGCTCAGGAACACTTAAAATCGCGCTGATTATTGTGTTGGTTGCGCTGTTTTCTCCAGTGCGCAATCCGAGTCTATTCACCAGAAAATCTAATGTAAACATTGGAATGGACGCATGGGACCAGTGAGGATTAAATAAATTGAAGTACTTCAGAATTCACTGATATTTTCTCTCACCCAACACTTGTAGATTTTTTTCTCTCTGCTAACTTTGGGCGCTTAACTTTTCTTCAAGTGTTTATAATGTCAGTTAACTGACTAGAACACCCACCCCGCTCCCCAATGGTGGAAATTAAACCAACTCACTTATTTGGTGACATTCGTCTTAATTTCCATTCAATTCAGTGATAGATACATTACATTTCTCACTGTGTTGCAGAGTTAATGTCAGCCTACTTGCGACACTAATAGATAAACTTAAAACTTTAATACATTTGTTGTTAAGTAAATCTTGCATGCTGAGTTTCATCTCACAGTTCTGCATATCTGGGAGGGAGACCATTCGAGCCTTCGTGTCAGTGTTGGAGCTTTGAAGGACTTTTCCAGTTGGTCACTCGCCCTCCTCTTTCCCACTAATATCACAGCTCATTTTGGCCCCTCATTTCTCCAATTCCCCCCTTTTGAAAGTTTCTATTGAATCTGCTTCCGCCGCCCTTTCAGGCAGCACCGTCCAGATCATAACAACTCGCTGCATTAAAAAAAACACGTTCGGTTCCCCCTCCTTACAATTACAGATCATCACCCACCTGTTTTTTTTTTGGTTCCTAACCAAACTGACATTGGAAACTGCTCATTGTTAATTAGCCAATGTAAATTCTTCTCCACTCTATCTGAATATAATGAGGATATCTCACCCTGGAAGAGATGGAACAATGCACAGATACCGAGGAAACTCATTGTCCTTGATCCAGACGGCGAGACTCTGAGCCCCCGATCCGAATCTCACTGAAAACTCGATCTTGTTCTCTCCGTGTGACGGAGGTGTGAAATTTTCACTCTGTGTATATTAATAAATACACGGTTGTGGTTGAAAAAATACACAGAGGCAGGCAGCTCTCTGTTGTTTTCCTGTTTACTAACTGTCAAGTGTTGGTACACACTCAGCATGTTTTGTAAAATATCACAGGCATCTACTCAGAGCAGTTAGGCCAGACTTGGAGAGCAAAGCACGGTTCCTCAAAATCTGGTGAGGTTAAAGAAACAACAGGAACGTTACTCTAAATACTTCACAAGTGTTATAGCAGAACTGATGGCTCCTAACTATCAGGGAATATTGAATAGGCTGAAGCTCTTTTCTGGAAAACGAGTGAAGATTGAGGCTTGACAGAAAATAGACGTTCCAAGTATGAAATTGTTGATCGGACACATGTACTATTTCAAATGAATTGGTCACCTGTTTAAGATAGCGACCAATGAATGCAATGGCGAATTCAGAGATTGGGGGATATATGGTCTGATTTAATTTGAATGTATTTGATTTATTATGGTCACATGTATTAGGAAACAGTGAGTAACATTGTTTCTTGCACGCTATACAGGAAACGCAAAATAAAACGTTCATCGAGACGTCGAAGGCGGCACAGTAGCACAGTGGGTTAACACTGCTGCTTCACCGTTCCCGGGCCCTGGGTTCGATTCCCGGCTCGGGTCACTGCCTGTGTCGAGTTTGTACGTTCTCCCTGTGCCTCCGTGGGTTTCCTCCGGGTGGTCCGGTTTCCTCACACAGTCCAAAGATGTGCGAGTTCGGTTAATTAGCCATGCTAAATTACCCCTTAGTTTCCTGGGTTGTGCAGTTTAGAGGGATTAGTTGGTAATATATGGGTGGGATTGTGGTCGGTGCAGATTCGATGGGCCGAATGGCCTCGCTGTGGACTGTTCGAGTTTCTATGATATGATTTAATTTTGTCACAGTTATTGGCAGTGTCACGGTGGGGGTGGCGCGGTGTCAGTGCGGCGAGCACTGTTGTCTCGCAGCTGCAGTGACCTGCGTTCGATTCCCAGCATGGGTCACGACCTGTGTGGAGTTTGCACATTCTCCCTGTATCTGTGTGGTTTCCTCCACGTGCACCGCTTCCTGCCACAGTCCAAGGATTTCCGGGTTAGATGGATTATCCATGTTTAATTCTCCCTGGTGACCCCAGACTTGCCAGAGTAAATCCATGGGGTTACGGGAATCGGGCCTGGGTGGGATTGTGTTCTGTGCGGACTCGATGTGCTGAATGGCCTCCTTTCGCGCTTTTGGGATTCTATCGTCCATTTTCTATGATCTATGATTTGAGTTCATTCATTATTGTCACGTGTTGATACGTATGCAGTGATACGTGTTTTTCTCGTGTGCTGTATGGACAAAAGTAGCCGTTCTTAGAGTACATAGAGGAGAAGGAAATGAAAGGATGCAGAATATAGATCTCGAGTTATGGCTCGGGTGCAGAGAAATATCAGCTTAATATATGGCAGGTCCATCCAAAACACAGTTGGCAGGCAAGCAGGGGAGATACTGTTTCAGAGGTTGTTGGTCGGTGGTTTCAGAATTTTCTGTTATTTTATCCGAGGGAAAAAGGTGGAAGAATGTGGAACTCGCGAGAAGAGGGAATGGCTGAGATGAATGTCGCAAACGAAATGAATTGAAAAGAAGGGGGGGGGGGGGGCGGCACCAGGAAGAAAAAAGAAGGTTGTGTTGCTGGGGTGATAGGAAGAGGCATAATGATGGGACATGTATGGAATACTAACTAGAGCACCAAATTGATGGGCCGAATGATCCCCTTCTGTGATTTGCATAAGAACATAAGAAATAGGAGCAGGAGTAGGCCATCTAGCCCCGCGAGCCTGCCCCGCCATTCAATAAGATCATGGCTGATCTGAAGTGGCTCAGTTCCACTTTCCCGCTTTCTCCCCATAACCCTTAATCCCCTTGCCTACCAAAAACCTATCCACCCGCGTCTCAAATATATTTAGCGATGTCGCCTCCACCACTTCAACGGGCAGAGATTTCCAGAGATTCACCACCCTTTGAGTGAAGAAGTTCCTCCTCAACTCCGTCCTAAACTGCCTTCCCCTCTTATCTTGAGGCTGTGCCCTCTAGTCCTGCTGTCCTTTCTGAGCGGGAAGAACCTCTCAACCTCTACCCTATCCATCCCCTTCATCATCTTATACGTCTCAATAAGATCCCCCCTCATCCTTCTAAACTCCAATGAGTACAAGCCCAGCCTATTCAGCCTCTCTTCATCGTTCAACCCCCTCAACTCCGATATCAGCCTCGTGAACCTCCTCTGCACTCCCTCCAAGGCCAAAATATCCTTGCGCAAGTGCGGCGACCAAAACTGCACACAGTACTCCAGCTGTGGCCTCACCAGTGCCCTGTACAGTTGCAGCAAGACCTCCCTACTTTTATATTCTATCCCCCTCGCTATGAAGGCCAGCATCCCATTCGCCTTCCTGATCACCTGCTGCACCTGTGGGCTGGGTTTTTGCGACTCATGCACAAGGACCCCCAGGTCGCTCTGCACCGTAGCATGCTGCAGCTTTTCGCCCTTTAAGTAGTAATCCCTCCTACTATTATTCCTGCCAAAGTGGATAAACTCACGTTTGCCGACATTGTTTTCCACCTGCCAGGTCCTCGCCCTCTCGCTTAGCCTATCTAGATCCCTCTGCAGACTTTCTACAACTTATGCAACTGTGATATATGAATATGTGCAAGGCACTTTGATCATTTACCAGGAGGTATCCCAAACAAATTGGGAAGCAATTACGGCTTTTTGGGATTTATTACTGTGGTTGATGTAACAAATGCGTCCTGCAAAAACACAACACACTGAGATTTTGCCGACAATACTGAGTGTTGTTTCGTGCTGTTTTCACGAGGGAAGCTGCGTTTGCCTTCCAGGTGAGATTTCGATAGATTGGTTTTTGACAGTAAAGCTTTGTGCTCCCTCTGGAGAGTCAGTAGTTTGTGTTGATGTCTGGAGTTCAAATAGATCCAAGCCCCTTGGGTATTGAGCCCATTGCGAAGGGGGGAAAGCTATAAGTCCATACGGCATAGGAGCAGAATTAGGCCACTCGGCCCATCGAGGCTGTTCCGCCATTCAGTCTTGTTTCATCCCCATTCTCCTGCCTCATCCCCATAACTCCTGATCCCCTTATTCATCAAGAGCCTACCTGCCAGTCAGCCAGTCTTCTATCCAGGAAAAGATCTTACCCGATGGCTAAGCCAATTGAAAAATTGACTGGGTCCCATCAGCTCCTATCTTCTTCATCAGCCTCCCATGTGGCCTGCTCAAAATTCTTATTGAAGTCCATGTGGAGTAGATCAAGTTAACTGCCGGCAACTACTTCCCTGGTCACCTCCTCGAATTAAAACAGTAGAAATCGTGTGGCATGATTTTCCTTTGAGAGAAAATAACATGCTGAGAATCCTATATTAATCCTTGCCTCCCCAAATGGAAATTAGTTCCGCCTCTCATATTTCCCCCCTCCAGTTTCCTTACCAAAAGAGTTAGGCTCAATTTCCTGTAATTCTTTGATTCTTCTCCCGACAATAATAACTGTTCTGTCGGCCAGCACCGAAAATGTTTTTGTTTTAATTCCCTTTACAATTCTCCAGTTCGAGATCAGAGAGCTTGGTGTATTGAGGTATTATTGAGTGACTTTAAACCACTTCAGGAGCAATAAAGCTTCGCAATGCCCTGATAAATTGCATTTTCACTTCCAAATATTTGGGTTCGATTATCTGAAGCAGTTTCCCATACAAGAACGACAGAAGGTTCAGCTATTTCTAGGGAACTGTGATGTTGAAAACACAAAATAAGTTTGATGTGAATCCCTCACTCTCCCGTTAACTTTCACTCCGTGCTTCGAATATCATTTTGAAATTATTTATGT
Source organism: Carcharhinus amblyrhynchos (assembly GCF_965287045.1). NCBI lineage: Eukaryota > Metazoa > Chordata > Chondrichthyes > Carcharhiniformes > Carcharhinidae > Carcharhinus > Carcharhinus amblyrhynchos. Next base: position 1,955,733 of record NW_027649787.1, read on the forward strand.
TGACCACCGATGAACGAAAAATACATGACAATATTCCCACAGGGATTGAACAAAGAACAGAGAACAAAAGCAGTCCGGGAAACAGGCCCTTCGGCCCTACGAGCCCGCGCCGCCATTTTAGCATTACCAATCCCCCCTCCACCCATGACCCTTATCTCTGTTTATGACATTCCGCATTGGGGGAAAACTAATTTAGGGACAATTTATTACGTCCAATCAGCCTACTAGCACATCTTTGGGGTATGGGAGGAAACCAGAGCACCCAGAGAAAACCCACGCAAGCACGGGGAGAATGCGCAAACTCCCACAGACACTGGCCCAAATTCATATGTCTGCACAGCAAACAGCGATATTCACTGAGCTGTCGTGTTACCCAGCATCTGGTGCAGTTTAAGCGTACACTAACGACATTAAGTCCTAGCCTATTTTCGAAAATCCAAGAACAGCCCTTGTGCGACCCGTCGCGTGTAAATCCCTCGTTGGGCAACAAGACGGAGACATTTGCGCTGAAGAGATACAGCGCCACCTGTGGGCAAATTCATATTGCAAGCTTGGCACGAGCACGATGAGAAACGAGGAAAGGAAACATTTGAAACGATTGACTGAAGCTTTAGTCATTCAGCTGCCAGGTATTACATCTCAATGATGTAGTCCCGGTGATTTTAGTTCGCTTGAATTCTGGGCCAAGATTTAACACTGCTGCCTCACAGCGTCCAGAATCCAGGTGTGATTCCCCACTTGGGTCACTGCCTCTGTGGAGTTTGCACGTTCTCTTTGTGTCTGTGTGTGTTTCCTCCGGGTTCTCCGGTTCCCTCCAACAGCCGAAAGATGTGCAGATTAGGTGAATTGGCCGTGTAAAATTCTCCCTCAGTGTACCCGAATATGCGCTACCGTATGGTGACTCGGAGATTTTCGCAGCAATTTCAATGCAGCGTGAATGCAAGCCGACTTGAGACTGATAAATATGTTGTAGGTACTTATCAAGATAGGAAAGGAAAGGTAACACGCTTTTTTTTCTGTCTCGCAACACTGGAACTCCTTTTGTTGAAGCCTTTTCTGGATGGAATTTGAAAATTTGCAAGCTGTTTAGTGTTCGGGGGGGGTGGGGGGAGGGGGCGGGGTGGGGGGGTGGGGGGGGTGGGGGGTGAAGACAAGTTCCTGAACAGGGAGCTGCAGTGAAAATAGAGATCAGCCACAATGTGACTGTAAGACAGAATATTCTCGAGGTACTGAATAGGCCTCTCCTCTCCAATGTGTGTGACCACACTCTACCATTCTGACATTGTCTCTTCGGCTGGCACTGAAATGCAGAAGTGTTTTCCTGACTCGGGTTTGCAGGTCAGATATAACAACCTTCCATTTTCTCCGCCCTTGCACTGAATGCAATTCCGGATTTTGTTTGCCACCCTTGAAACGAGCGATTTGCTGGCATTGTTCTGGTGTTTGAGATCGGCAATACCAGATATAGACGGGCGAGTATCTGCCGAAAGAAAATAAACTTGTGATCGATCGCATTGTCATTGTGAGCGCGAGTGGGCGATTACTTCTGTACTTTCCTCCCCGCACCTTAAATCTGTTTCCTCTCGTAGCGACCATTTCAACCCGGGGAAATAGCCTCTGAGAATCCACCCTATCTATTCCTCTCAACATTTTATAAACTTCTATCAGGTCGCCTCTCAACCTTCGTCTCTCCAGGGCAAAGAGACCCAGTTCCCTCAACCTAACTTCATAAGGCATGCCTCCCAGTCCAGGCAACATCCTTGTAAATCTCCTCTGTACCCTTTCAATAGCTTCTACATCTTTCCTATAGTGAGGCGACCAGAACTACGCACAGTACTCCAAATGAGGCCTGACAAGGGTCTTATAAAGTTGCAACATTACCTCCCGATTCCTAAACTCAATCCCTCGATTAATGAAGGCCAGTACACCATACGCCTTCTTGACCACCTCCTCCACCTGCGAGGCCGATTTAAGAGTCCTGTGGACCCGGACCCCAAGATCCTTCTGCTCTTCAACACTACTAAGACTCCTGCCCTTGATAGTGTACTCGTTCATCCCGTTGGTTCTGCCAAAATGGACGACTACACATTTAACCGCGTTGAAGTCCATCTGCCACTTCTCCGCCCAGTCCTGCATCCTATTTATGTCCTGCTGCAACTTTTCACATCCTTCCAGACCATCCACAACACCACCGACCTTCGAGTCATCAAATATCTGATATTGCCAGCTCAACAGAAATCGCAGTATCACAAAGAGGACATTTCATTATCAGTTTATTGTTGATCAAGATCAAGGCAGATGAGCTTTGTACAAATAGAATAATCAATTCATATTCACGCATCAACATTTGCAAAGAAATACACTTCCTGTGTACAATTTGAGCGATACAATCATCAGAATATTTTCAATGCAACTCAGGAAATTCTCTCGCATCACTCAAAATTTGATGAACACGGTTCCAGTCTAATATCCCAAACACAATGTCCACTCATTTGCGGTGAAAATTGGAGCCTCCCTCTGGCGAATGCAGGGGGAAATTTCAGTTGTTTGAAGGGAATCCCTTTTGGCTTCATATTGTTTCCAAGGGGCTGTGGGATTTTTGGGAAATCCTGCTTCGGCGCGGGGCGTAGGCAGGTCACACTGAAAGAATCACAAGTCATAGAGAATTCTAAATTCCCTACAGAAGGACGCGTTCGGCCCATAAATATTTTAGATTACCCCGAACCTTCAACACATTGCATAACATCATAGAATGATTCAGCTTAGAAAGAGACTATTCACCCATTGAATCCATGTTGGGTTTTTGTTGGATATGTTTGTATGACCAGTTGACAGAGTTGATAATTCCAAATCGGAATTATCACCACCTACTCCAGAATCATGGGAACAGAAGGGCTTGCAAAGTCGGTCTGTCAAGCGCACCCACACTCCACCTAGCACACCGCTTTTACGAGTCCCTTTGGAACTTATTGCCTTCCACGTGTTCCCGTCACCTCTGACCTGATTGCACAAAATCACAAATATACAACTCTCAAATCTTTCAACTGAACCATTATTAAATATGGTCAAAGAACAACCATGCCTCAAATCTTCACTAGTGAAGGGCACTCCCCACAAACTGGCAATCTTTTTGCCTTCACTCTTTGTTCCCAACCTCTCAATCAAATGGCAACCACAATATTAGAGTTCGAATTTCATGCAGTGCGGAGTTTGGCAAGAATAGGCTAGAGACCATCTTGTGGAAGAGTCATGTACTGAGCAATCAGAGATAATTTACTGTCTCACTGGTTAGTATTTTCAATTATATTCATCAGGCAAGATTCCACTTTAATGAAACTATCGTTGCACTCTCTACTCAGTTCATTTTGGTGAAATATTTGCTCATATTAGGTATGACAGCAGATCCTAATAAACTCCCCACATCTGTTGTTATAGGCTTGAGGAAATCTGCTTTCACTTCCATTCTATCTCTAACCCCAATTAATAGATTAATTAAGTGGCAGGTGGTGTACAATATTGAAAAATGCAAAACTTACCACTCAAGTGGAAACGTCCGAGAATCAGGGTACTTTCAAAGCTTGAAGGATTGGGACATACTGATATTCCAATATGTGCGGCACCGTGGCATAGTGGTCAGCACAGCTGCCTCACCGCCCCAGGGACACTGGTTTAAATACATCTTTGGGTGACCATCTGTGTGGAGTTTGCACCTTCTCCCCAGTCTGTGTGGGTTTTCACCAGTGCCTCTGTTTCCTCCTACAAACCAAAAATGTGCTAGTGAGGTGTATTGACCATTCTTATTTGCCCCTTAGTTTCCAAAGATGGACAGGTAAGATTGATTTGCCCTGCTGAATTGCCCCTTAGAGTCAGGAAGATTAGAAGGGTAAATACCTCGGATTGCGGGAACTGGGTCTGGAGGGGATTGTTGCTGGTGCAGGTACAGTGAGCCAAATTGCATAGTTGGGATTCTATGATTTTATGAATCAGATAGCTTGGATGTTCTTGTGCAGTACATACATAGAACATAGAACATAGAATAAATAAATAAACATACGTTTACCAGAAGGCACCCAAGCAGTTTGGAAAGCCATTATATTGTTGGGATTTATTGCGATGTTTGGAGTATTTCTTGAGATCACGGAGCAAGGAATACATATTGCAAATAGACCACAAGTCACTAAGATTATGCCAAGAATGTTGAGTGGCGAAATCTTTATTTCACATGGTTTAGTTTGTTAAAGTCGCTGTGGTTGTTGCAATTTCTCGTCCGGACCACAGGGTGCCGCTCGAACTCTACCCATGCATTTCCCTATTATTCAGTTCTCTCAAAGCGAAATATTGCTTGCTCCACTTTGTTTTCCCCTTTTCGCTTTCTTTGTCAAGCGCTGGCCACGCCTTCATGCTGGGAAGGGGTATCAGTTCTTGATTCATGACGACAAATCATTTATTTAATTTAAAATTCGGCATCCTCAGAATTCAAAGGGAAGGGAAATTCTTATGAGCGAGGATTCTTCACGACTCTATCCCTGATACAGCCCTTTGCCAGATGCTGAACGTTGTGGAAACACATACCGTCACTGACTATCCAACTGTGAAAATGTCTGGCTGATTTCCAAATTAGGGTTGGGACAAGTAATGAATTTTGCACAGGATAGCGCACACATCTTTTTGCCAAGTACTTAATGCCCTTCATCTTCTTTCTGAAGTTTTTCTGTCTTCCTGAAGAAGTATACTTCAGGGAAATGTTTCCAAACATCCGTCAGGGACGCGGTTTGGAATTATTCTGAACTTTATCGGTCCACATCTATGTGATTTCCTCAGAATATTAACCCTGTTGAGGATGTGCCAAGCTGCTACATGCAGGCACACAATCCTGCAGAGGATGAAGAGGCCAATTGGTCTCATCGAGTGGGCACCGATTCTCCGACAAAGCATCTTATCCAGGGCTTAGTCTGTAACTGCTTGTACTTACCCCACTAACTCCCCTCCACATATCAACACACTAAATGAAATTTACCAAGGCCAATCGACTTCACTTGCTTATCTTTAGACCATGGAGAGAAATTGGAGCACCGAGAGGACACATGCGCAGACACGGAGAGATTGTGCAACCTGCACTCAGTCAATGTTCCAAGCCAGGTTCCAAACCCAGGTCCTTGGATCTGTGAGGCAGCAAGGCTAACCACTGTGCCACCCTGCCGTTCTACTACATGACCCAGGAAGTAATTTTCAAATGGACTCATTGCTTAGAGTGAGCAAAATAAATTTTCAAAAGATGAGAAATTATAAAATTGTGAATTAACTGAAATTGTTGAATCACTCCATCTTTTTTCTCTTCATTTGAAGTGGATGTGACTCGCCAGGTTATTAATGACGTCAAATCAGAAATCAGAACACATTTTATTCAATGCCCATACTTTTCCCAGGCAGCACATCACAAAATTCTCTGTTCTACCAATCAGTTCATTCTAGTTTATTCGAACTCTATCAATCACTTTTTCCCTTTCCCTCTTTGAGGCACATAAGCAGACAATAGACAATACCATCTGAGCACACACACACATATATATATATACATCAATAAAAGCAACGGCACATAATTCATTTTCCCTCACACACAGTCAGTGTTCTATACATTAAGGAATTCTCTCTCTCATAAATACAGGCACACTTGTCAAATTACTTTTTTAATTTTCTCTATCTCATTCACGGGCTCTCATGCACGGTGGCACAGTGGTTAGCACCGCTCTCCCCTCCCAGCCAAAGGGACGCATATTGAATTCCCCGTCTGGGTGACTGACTGCTTTTTGTCTGCACATTGTTGCGAATGTTTTAGCCTTAACGTTTGCCGTGAACGACACCACTGAGGATTGGGGTGTTTTGGGGGCCTCTTCTTGCACTGAGTTGTTTAATTGTCCGCCACCATTCAGAGCTGGATGCGGCGGGAATGCAGAGTTTATGGGCTGAACCGATGGTTGTAGAAAGGCTTTGCCAGGCCTATTACTTGCTGCGTTGGGGTTTTATGCACGCAGGTGATCCTGTGCGTGAGTTTCCACATGGAGTCCTCAGCAGCTCGCATCATCTTCAGTTATGGATCACAGAACTGAAACCACATGGAGCTGCTTTGACAGTGGAGATTATTTTCTCCCAGAAGAGGGAAGACTTTCGAGCGAGTGTCCAACCAGGCAAGTAATTATTTCCCGCTCATTGTAACTATCTCGAAACAAAGGAACATAGAAACATAGAAACTAGAAGCAGGTGCGGGCCATTCGGCCCTTCAAACCTGCTCTGCCATTCATCATAATCTCAGCTTATCGCCAAATGCAATATTCAGATCCCCATTTCCCCTTATATTTCTTGATCCCTTTAGCCCCAAAAGCTATTTGTAGTTTCTTCTTGAAGTCACATAACATATTGACATCAATTGTATTCTGTGTGAGTGAATTCCACGCATTCACCACTCTTTGGGTGAAGACATTTCTCCCCACCTCAGTCCAATAACATTTACTCCCTATCCTCAAACGTTGACTCCTGTTCTGTATTCCCCCGCCATTGGGAGCATTCTTTATGAATCTGTCCCCTCTAACCCTATTAGAATTTTGTACAATTCTACGACGTCCCCTCTCTCTCTTCTAATCTCCATTGAATATTACCCTATCTGACTCAATCTCTCCTCGTACGACAGATCTGACATCCCAGAAATCATCCTGGTTAACCGCCGTTTTACTCCCTCTATAGGAAGGATATCGTTCCTCAGATAAAAACACCCAAACTTTAAAGAATTCTCCAGGGGTGGGAATCAGAAAATGTCAGCAAGTGCAGAGACCGGGGGAGGGGGGGGGCGCATGAGGTCAAGAGAAGTCTACTTTAGAGGAAGAGCAATCTCGGGGAGGATGAACTCAGTGAGCCTGGAGGTCTGGAGTGCATCTGCTAAAATGCAAGGAGCGAATAGGCAAGGCAGATGAGCTTACAGCTTTAATACAGGAGGGAACCTGGATGTGGTTGCAGTGACAGAGACTTAGTTAAAAGAAGGACAGGACTGACAGCTGAATATTCCGGGGTATAAGCGTTTTAGGTGAGATAGAGGAGGGGCTGGAAGAGGTGGGGGAATAACAATATTGGTTGGAGAGTATGTTGCAGTCGTGCAGAGGGTGGAAAATTTGGAACGATAATGTAACAAAACACTTTGGGCAGAGCCCAGAGACAGGAAGGGCGCAGTCACTTTGTTGGGGTTATACTATAGGCCTCCCAACAGCCCACAGAAAGTTGTGGAACGGATGTATAAAAAAGATTCTGGGTAGGTGTAGAAAAAAAATACGGTTGTTGTAATTCCCCTCATATAGACCAGAAATCCCTTAGGGATGGGGAGTCCGGATGGGAAGGAATTTGTAAAATGTGCCCAGGAAGATGCTTTGGAACAATATGTTGATACTCCTAAGAGAGAGGGAGCGATACTGGACCGAGAAATGAGAAATGAGCCCGGTCAGGTCACCCAAATTTCATGGGAACATGCGGCGAACAATGATGACAATTCTGGAAACTAAATCCTATGTTCTTACATTTGAATTTGGCACAGTTGAGAAGAAGGTGCTTCATTCTGGGTATGATTCAAATAAGCAACACCGAAGTTTTTATCAAACAAAGTTTATTTAAGAATACAGTTCAGTTTAAATCAAAAGAATTAGCATAACATTTCCCAATTAGACGATTCGAACATGACGTAGAATAGACTTTACCAGTCAGCTGTCTATGGAGTTCCAATTCAAACAACATACCCCAAACATACGCACCTTACTAAGCTTAGCACAAAAGGTTATCGCTTTCAAAAGGTGCTGAGTTTTCAGCTTTTTAACACCTGTCGTGAATTGATCCTTTTGGATTAAATCGCTGAGTCTTCCGAGTCCCGGAAATTTCCAAAAAGCCTCTGGAGAGAGAAATGGACTGGGACATGCCAGCCTCCATCAGCTTCTAACAGTAACTCACACACAGCATTGTTTCCAACTCCAGAGCAAGGGCAAATGCGCTGTAGCTGCTCCCCACCTCAGGCTACTGCTGAACAAGAAAACGAAAAACTTGGACAAATTGTCCCTAAATTAGGCATCCCTCAATCTGGTTTTAATTCCTTTATTGTGGAGTCCAATAGGCGTAGACAAAGTCACAGGTAGAAGAGGGCACTCACAATGTTAAAATGGTGGTGCGGGCTTGTTGGGCTGAAGGGCCTGTTTCCTGTGCTGTTTTGTTCTATCTTCTTTGTTCATTGTTCTTTTCTGTGAAAGGTTAAAAAAAGTCCCCAGGCATCAGCTGACTTGTGTCGTGGTTCCCCAAGACGACAACTTATTTAACCCGATTGAAACAGAGAGTCTGAGTTGTAATCCTCCAAGCAGTAGACTTTATTTTCCAGTACAAGAGAAATAAAGCCGGGATGTCCGGAACACTCCAACGAGCCATCGGCTTACAGTCTTTTTAAGCACATTTCAGCTCCATACCTCAAGATCCTTATCTCGCTTTTACGACCCACTGACCCTTTATCTGTCTTGCTTGAGATTGATCACCCCCTGTTTCCTCTCTTTTCTTCTTGAAACCATGGTGGTTATATCCCTTGCTTTTATCTTTACGACTCTGCTTGTACACTAATAGTGGTTTAGCTGACTTAGGCCGAATGTGAAGAAAAACATGCTGTTATTTCCTTTTTATTACGGTCAATCTCAAGCTGGACAGCTGGGTTGTGTCCATTGTCCCCCCAAGGGACTATTGGTTGCATTTGCTAGTAAGTAACTGCTATACTGCTTCTCTGGGCCTCCTGCTTTGATCACATTTGCTACACTTGATTATATTAGGTTACAAATCAGCTATACTTGATTACCCATCCCAATTCTACGTCAAGGAAGACACTCTAATGCTATCCGTGATTCCGTATTTCATATCCAGTTTAGGTACAATTATTCAGTACAAATTCTCTAAGTACTAACATGCTTACATGTTGAGTACAAATTTCCTTACATATCCCCCCTTTGAGACTATCCCCTAGTCTCATTCCAATTATCAAGGCCAGCTCAGATAGTCCCCCTTGTTTGACCCCGTTCACATGCACATATTTAATCACACTTGTAGGCAACGTGGGGGAGCCAAGTATTTTGGTCAGGGATTAATGTCCCCATTCTAGTCTTATCATGGCTTGTCTAGCAAAAGTCCGAATTTTTAGGTTGCTCCCCCAGATTGCCTGCCCTTAACAGTCATCAGCCAAAAACCTTCCCACCCTTGTCTAGGGAAGGGAAAAAGACTGATTCCTGTGTACAGACTAAGTCTCTTGGTCTCCGTAGGCATCGGTGAGGTTGTAGAACGATCCTCCACTAGTGCAGCTATTTCGCGAACTGACAAGTTTCAATTTCGACCAGGGTCATTGTGAATTCATCCAGCGGGGGCAGTTCAATGTTTCCCCATTCCTTAGTTGTCCCTCCCGAACGTGGGTTGCCTGTCACTTGTGTCACCATTTGTCGCACTGCCAATCTAGCAAGGAGGGATCTCAAGACAGGTAAAAAACAGCAAAATATTAATCCCAGGATGGTTATTGTCATGGCTGTCACAACTCCAGCTTTAGCAAACCAGGCCCCCCATCTTCCTAACATATTGTCCAGCCAATTCCATACCCCATTTTGACTGTGGCTGCCTTTTCGTATGCCCACCAAGCTGCTGCCAGACCTTGATAGCAAGGAGGATACCCCATTGCTACGTCGTCTAGCTTGGTGTTGTAATATGCTACAGCCTGCCTTCGTTTGCCCTTGCAATTCTCCTGCATTAACACTGCTGTAGCAAACCCTGCTTCTCTGTTACTCACAAATAAGTCAAAAGGTTTGTCATAGGTTGGTAAAGCCAATGCTGGTGCCTGTGCCATTTCTTTCTTTATATTCTCAAATGCTTCTGAAGCATCTTTATCCCATTTTAGTTTGGCTTTTAATTCTTCACACCCTGCCTCCTGCATTATCTTTCGTAGTGCCTGTGTTTTTTCTGCATAGCTTTCCACCCATTCTGAACTGAATCTTGTCATTCCCAAAAATGTCATCATTTGCCCCACCATCTGTGGTTTCGGAACTTTTAGTACTGCTTCTATTTGCTGTGAAGCTATCCCCTTTTGCCCTGCTGATATCTCTCTCCCCAAGTATTCTACTTTTTTCTGGCACAACTGCAGCTTTTTCCTGGATACTTTGTGACCCCCTTCTGCTAATCTTTCCAATAGTTTTAAACTGTCCTTCCTGCATTGCTCTCTTGTCTCTGCGCATAATAATAAATCATCCACATACTGTATCAATGTTCCCTCCAACTGTATCCCCTCCAAATCTGCCCTCAACACCTGGTTGAATGCATGTGGGGAATGCTTGAATCCTTGGGGCATCCTGTTATATGTGTATTGTTTCCCTTCAAACGTAAATGCAAAGAGATACTGGCTTTCTTGAGCTAGCGGCACGCTAAAAAATGCTGAGCATAGGTCTACTACAGTGAACCATCTGCTTTCAGGCGGTATATTAGTCAACAGGGTGTAGGGGTTGGGAACCTCTACTGGCATGTCTTCCACTACCTCATTTACTGCCCTCAAGTCATGCACCAATCTCCATTTTTCCCCATCCGCCTTTTTTACCGGTAGCAGTGGTGTGTTACACTTGCTCCGAGTTTCCTTTAATACCCCTGCTTCTATCAGTCCCCTAATTGTTCCTCTAATTCCCTCAATTGCTTCTGCCTTAATCGGATACTGCGGTCTGTAAGGTCCTTGTCGTCCGGTCTTTAGTCTAACCTCCACTGGATTAGCATTTTTAACCCTCCCCACATCAGTGTCCTGTCTGGACCATAGCTCCTGTGGGAGGGAATTCAAATCCTTTTCAAAGCTCTCTCTCCACTCCTGCTCCTGCTTCTCAATCTCTGCCTCTATTTTTACCTGTTTTGGCTTCCCAATCATTTTAACATCCAAGATTATCTTCAACATTTGTCCATTACTGGACGTCCAAATATCTACGTTTTCTGTCTGAACAAATTCTAATTCCCGTGCCCTCAGTACGATTGGTCCTAGGTCTTTTGATCTGTGTCTCGGATTCACTTTTAATGTAACATGTGGTTCCGACCCAGATACAGAGAACCATTTGTTAACCCATTCATCCCTCACGACCGTGAGGGCCGCTCCCTCTGGGCCAACTAAAATACTTTCCGACCTTATCTCTTGTTCTCGTCCTGCCTCCTTTTCCCATTTCTCCTGTATCTCGGGTTTCTGTTCTTCATCAAATATCATTGTGCTGTGCAGTTCTGTCCTTGGCCATTCGGCCTGTGGAACCCAAGTATCTATCAGCTCTCCCCAAACTTCCCATACCTGTTTTTTAACTTGCTCCTCTATGTCTCCCAACCAGTACACATTAACCCCTTCCTTTCCTGGTACTCCGAGTAAATACACTCCCATCAAATCAATTCCTTGTTCTGTACATTCTAATTTTAGTCCTAAACCTAAGATTGCATCTCTTCCTAATAAATTTAATGGCATTCTATCACACACTAATATAGGTACATGAGTAGTTTTGCTTCCAATGGTGACAGGTACCGGCGTTGTCATCTGAGTTAACGTTACTTTCCCCGAGAACCCCACAGTTTTCACAAACTGGTTTGATAATGGTAGGTGATTCGCATATTTTGTTTGTATGCACGTACACGTGGCGCCGGTGTCTATCATCATGGGGACCTCAACCCCTCCTACTCTAACACTAATTATGGGTTCCTGATCTGCTGTATCTGTTATTTGTACGTACTGTCCTACCATTTCAGGGTTCTCAGGGCCCCCCTATAGGGAGCTCTGAAAATTCACAGGTCCCTGCAGCACGGGGGTGTTATTCAACGGCATTTGCGCCATTTGCTGGCCTATCTGCTGCTGGTTTTCTCCCTGCCTGTAAGAGTTCTGTGGGCAATTTCTTTTTATATGTCCTGCTTCCCCGCACCCCCAGCATACGCCTGGAGGGCCAGGCGGCGGTCCCTGCCTTGGAAGCTGCTGATTTCCCTGTCCCTGTCCTCTCTGATTCTGATAGGGTGGCCTACCACCTCCTTGTCCTTTCCCATTTCTATTCCAGTCAGTCTGATTTTGTGGAGCATAAGGGTTTTGATAATTTAAGCCATAGCCTCCTGGGTTCATGGACAGCGGGAAGGCAGAAATGTTGTAGGTTATGATGGGCTGGCCTCCATCTCCGTTTCTCCCTAGCATCGGTGCAGCTATTTCCTCTGTCTTTTGGTTCACCACCATCAGTGCTATTTTGTTGAGTGTGGGGTCTTCTTTCACTTTCAGCTTTTCCTTACTTTTAATTTCTTCCAGCTGGGCTTGCAGGAGTTTACGTTGTATCTCCTTCAACTGTTTGTCTGCATTTTTTCCTCCCTGCGGTGTCTTTCCACTGCATGGGCAACATAGTCCACAAACTCTCGGTAGTTTTTCGAATCCAGGCCCACCACTTCTTCCAGTCTTGCCTTAGCTGAAGTCGGCAGGCCTTCTAAGATTGCGGCTCGGAACAGGGAGTTGGTTAGTGGATCTGTCAGAATGTCCCTCTCCGTGTCCCTTCTCCACCTTCTTAATTGGTTTTCTATGTACACGGCCGCATTCTCTTCCTCACCCAACGGTTCCCCTCTCAGAGTTTTGATATCCATCCGATTAGGGTACATATCCCGTAGTGCTTTCCAAATGTCGTGGCGGTATGGATCCATTAGTGTTCCATCCACATCTGGGTCATAGGCTGCGGTCGGGATGCCAGCACGTCTCATTACTTCAGCCATTTGGTCCATTCCCAGCACTTTTGTCAGGAGAGCTTTGATGTCACCCAGCGCCATCCTCTTTCCCACCATTCCAGCCTCCAGCTGTCCAATCCACCTTCCGGCTCCGTCCAAAATATTGGGTAATTCGTTAATTAAATTAGGCAAGTCCTGATCTGACCAAGGGATATATTGCAGTCTGCCACCCTTCAGAATCACCGGGAACACCCCTTTCTGCCTTCGTTCCTCGGCTGGATATTTTACAGGTTGGTGTCTTTTCCGCATTGATTTTCTTCGTCCCCCTAACACTGACTGTCTCTCCTCCTCTGCACTGCTTTCTTCTGTCCCTCCTTCCATCCCTTCCTCTATTCTTTCTCTCTCTGGGTGCTTCCATGTCCACCCTTCTATTTTCTGAATTTTTTTTTTATCCCCACTCCACTTCTTAGTGGAAGTGACTACTTGTTCAATTAGTCCAGCTAACTGATGTATTAACAATACTGCTATTTTCTTTGTTTGGTTTCTCTTTTCTAACTCTCTAATCTGTGATTCTGACGTTTCAATTCTCTCCTTGTCGTCAGCCCAATTTTTTTTTTTACCCAAGACTGAGATGTGTTCAATTAATCCAGTTTAAACCTGTTTAATTAATTCAAACTAAGAGAATTCCAATTATCTTAGTTCCGTCCTTTTTTTTCCCAATCATTTCCATTGTTGATCTAGTGGGTGAAATGGATCCCACCCCTAGGTCGCTCTTATCACAGTCCGGTGATACCTATCAGGGGTGATCAGTCCCCTCCGTACCACCGCTTACACTCGTGGGCTTACACCCTTAAGCTCACACTATTAAGCCGGCTTTCCCTTCTACTCCAGCGATCTCTCAGACAGATTCTTTCTTACTCTCATCTGAACATCACATCCCAGGCATCCTTTTCTAGCCTTTACACTCACTTCAAACTTCTGAGCTTCGCATAGGGGGCTACCCCTCTTAACAACTGGTCTAAGGCTGGGTGTAAAGACAGACACCTCCTTATCTGCACGTGCTCAGCTCAGACCTCTCACACACTCTCACACTCTTTCATCACAGATGTGCACCTACTGTACTTTGATTCACTCCCTTAAATTCGGTAATCCATTCCGGAGCTCCGGTTGTGGCCATTCAACCGGACCCGTAAACAGATCCCAGGTTTCAGCACCAATTCTTGTAGGTAAAGATACCTCTGAGACTAATTGTGAGTCAAAGTACAGCAGTTTAATTAACTAAAGCCTGATTCAGAAAATCCAAAATAAGATTTATTTTTATCACCTTTAAATATCCTCACTAAATCAAGACCCTTGCACCTTCTTACAATTCTGGTACAATAAAACAAAACATCACTTGGAGCACAGATGCACGAAGAAATACTGAAAGCATTCTAATGTGCAATCTACATGTTTAATTATTTCTACAGCTCTGCCTTTGTAACCAACACAGGCAAGTACAAAATCAAATCTACTGTGTGCCTAAATGGTTAACTCTCCTTACAACTTTAAGATGCAATGTAATGCCACCTTTCCCACTTGGCAGAATTCAAATCTCTGTCCGATCCCTGCATAATTTAGTAAACTTAAAGCAATTCACTTTGATTGGCTATACCTATTACATCACCTGAGGGTCTCAATTACACAGTTACACCCTCTCTCTCTCTCTCTGTACCATACAGAGTCAGCCTGCTTGTCTCTTTTTTTAACCCTTTACTGGTGGGAGCTCACTGGCCTCTAATAAATTTGACCTGTTTGATTTGGGTGTCTCATGTCGTGACAAATCCCCTTCTCTCTCAAACAGTCATATAGTCATGCACAATTCCAAATACATAACTGCTATTAGCGTTCACCCCGCACCTCAGTAAAAGCCTATGTCAGGGTTCCCAGTTCCACTGACATACTTCTCTCTACTCTTTCTGCTCCCTCATCACATAACCTCCCCTTAGTTTTAACTACCGTATTAGGTAAGAGAGCAATCTCTCACAGATCTCTCTCCCTCTCGGTTGACGTCTTTTCCCCGAGGTCCTGGGTAGGTTCGGACTGGCAGGCCTTCCTACACTTACTCTCCTTGGGCAAGTCGTAACCTGGAATCCCGCTCCAAACCGCTTGACTTAACCTAGTTGCATCGATTAGCGTTCGGTTCTTTTTGCGTCGCACTTTTTACCCACTCACAGACAACACAGTATTCGCGGCGCGCTTTGCATGCAAAACTCTACCCTTCAGATCAGACTCAGTCTCTCAAAGTGTTTTTCCCAATTTAGTTTTACCTTTGCAGGATGTTCTTTGGGTTGGGGAGGTCCAGGACCAGCAGAGAGCCGGGTGCGCTGGGCCTCGAGATCCCTTTTTCCGACAACAAGGATTTACATGCAATATAAGTCTGCTTACCTTGCTGTCAGAATGCCGGCTTTGGGATGTCCAGCCCCAGTCGGACCACCGTCTCCGCGACTCCTTCCAGATGCTAGTTTCCGGGCGGTCTCCCACAACACCCTGCTCGCAGCGCCAATTTTGTCGTGGTTCCCCAAGACGACAACTTATTTAACCCGATTGAAACAGAGAGTCTGAGTTGTAATCCTCCAAGCAGTAGACTTTATTTTCCAGTACAAGAGAAATAAAGCCGGGATGTCCGGAACACTCCAACGAGCCATCGGCTTACAGTCTTTTTAAGCACATTTCAGCTCCATACCTCAAGATCCTTATCTCGCTTTTACGACCCACTGACCCTTTATCTGTCTTGCTTGAGATTGATCACCCCCTGTTTCCTCTCTTTTCTTCTTGAAACCATGGTGGTTATATCCCTTGCTTTTATCTTTACGACTCTGCTTGTACACTAATAGTGGTTTAGCTGACTTAGGCCGAATGTGAAGAAAAACATGCTGTTATTTCCTTTTTATTACGGTCAATCTCAAGCGGGACAGCTGGGTTGTGTCCATTGTCCCCCCAAGGGACTATTGGTTGCATTTGCTAGTAAGTAACTGCTATACTGCTTCTCTGGGCCTCCTGCTTTGATCACATTTGCTACACTTGATTATATTAGGTTACAAATCAGCTATACTTGATTACCCATCCCAATTCTACGTCAAGGAAGACACTCTAATACTATCCGTGATTCCGTATTTCATATCCAGTTTAGGTACAATTATTCAGTACAAATTCTCTAAGTACTAACATGCTTACATATTGAGTACAAATTTCCTTACACTTGTCGATCATGTTCCACCCGTTAGTTCCAAAATCATCATATCACTTGAAGATTCTGCATTAGTCCAGATTAAAAATGAACCAGATGGCGATTACATTGCTTCAGTCACAACTAGAGGACGCTGGTCTCTGTGAGAAAAGCAGGGCCAACACAATGCTAGGAGCTGCTTGAAAACCCAACTAAATAACATGATCAAAAACACATTTTTAAACGCACAGTATTCCCAAAACGACTTACAGGTTACATTGGCTGCGTCTGGAAACATTTTACTCTTGAATGTTATCGTTTGGAGACACAATCGGCTCCTCAAATGAGCATGTCAGTCACATGTGAAATGTTTTCTGTTTACTGACATAATGGAATGTATTTCCAAACCACCTTTAATTTCATAAACAATAAAACTCTGAACTGGAAAACGTTGGCCTGATCATTAATGGATAAATGAATTCCAATATAATCTAAAACCTCTGTCTTCCTAACCCATACAATCATTCTCAAATTGAAAATAGCTTATTTAGCCGTAAAATCATCCCCAACAGATATTGCAAACTGGTTCTACAGAAATCTGTTAAGAATGACAATTAGGCTTCCTGGACGGGGTAGGACGGGTTAACTTTACTCTCTTAAACAGAAGAACCTAAGTAATTGGAGCAGGAGTAGGCCATCGAGCCCTTCGAGCCTGCCCCGCCATTCAATAGGATCATGGCTGATCTGAAGTGGATCAGTTCCACTTTCCCGCTTTCTCCCCATAACCCTTAATTCCCCTGTCTATCAGAAACAAATTCATTCATTCAGAAATTTACTGGGCTGTGTATGATTTGACACGATCCGATTTATTATTGGCATATGTATCGGGATACATTCAGAAGTATTGTTTCTTGTGCGCTACACAGGCACAACATACCGATCATAAAGTACACAGACTTGATTTATCATTGTCACGTGTATTGGGGCACAGTGAAAAGCATTGCTTCCGACGTACCATCCAGGCAAAACATACCGTTCATCGTGGGTTAGCTCTGCTGTCTCACAGAGCCAGGGCCTGAAGTTCAATTCCAGCCTTGGGTGACTGTCCCTGTGCAGTCTCATGCTCTCCTTTTCTCCACCTGGGTTTCCTCTGGGTTCTTCGCTTTCTTCCCACAGTATGAAAAACATGCTGGTTAGGGGCATTGACCATGCTAAAGTTTACTTCCGTGTACCTAAACAGGCGCTATTGTGCGGAGGATGGCTAGGAACAAAAGCTTCGAGACAAGAACGAGTTATTTATGCATTATTGAATAGTGTCACAAGTAGGCTTACATTAACAGTGCAATGACATTTGTGTGAAAGAAACCCTCGTCTGCACACTCTGGTGCCTGTTCTGGGACAATAGTCATGACGTAGAGATGCCGGAGCTGGACTGGGGTAAACACAGTAAGAAGTCTCACAACACCAGGTTAGAGTCCAACCAGTTTATTTGATAGATGGAGATCTGTGACCCCCTGACTTGCCTCGGCTTGTAAAATCTCACTTACTCTCATGTCTG
Source organism: Carcharhinus amblyrhynchos (assembly GCF_965287045.1). Lineage (NCBI taxonomy): Eukaryota > Metazoa > Chordata > Chondrichthyes > Carcharhiniformes > Carcharhinidae > Carcharhinus > Carcharhinus amblyrhynchos. The sequence continues at coordinate 1,973,240 of NW_027649787.1, forward strand.
GAGACAATACACATCTCTTTAACCTGCGCTAATTCTATCTTCACTCACATTGTCTGCATCTTTAAGACTTGAACAGCAGGTTAGCTGGAAAGACTTGCATTCTAATCAGTATTCTGTAAACTGTGTGTGTCTTTACATGCCCCTCTCTGATCAGAACCTTCCACACACCTGACGAAGGAACACCGTTTCCAAAAGCTTGTGTTATTACTATCAAATAAACTGGTTGGACTCTAACCTGGTGTTGTGAGATGTCTCACTGGAACAATAGGCCAGTGCACCTATCCAGCATGTCTATCGGACTGTGGGAGGAAACTGGAGCACCCGGAGGAAACCCACACAGACATGGGGAGACAGTGGAAACTCCGCCCAGACAGTGACCTGAGCCCGGAAACAACCCCAGGTCCCTGAAACTGAGAGGCAGAAGTGGTAAACACAGCAAGACACTCAGCCTGGGGCCGTGGCCGGGAGGGCAAATACAGATTGTCGTGCTTTCAAATCCATTTATTTCAAACAGATAGCAATCTTCCTGATTTGTTACCATGCGTTTGTGTAGACATTACACAGTGCGATTCCAGAGAGGCGCTGGTGAAGGGATTAATCCCAACATTAAGAACATAAGAAATAGGAGCAGGAGTAGGCCATCTAGCCCTTCGAGCCTGCCCCGCCATTCAATAAGATCATGGCTGATCTGTCGTGGCTCAGTTCCACTTTCCCGCCCACTCCCCATAACCCTTAATCCCCTCTCTTATCAAAAACCCATCAACCCGCGTCTTAAAAATATTTAGCGAGGCAGCCTCCACCACTTCAACGGGCAGAGAATTCCAGAGATTCACCACCCTTTGAGTGAAGAAGTTCCTCCTCAACTCCGCTCTAAACCGCCCCCCTTTTATCTTGAGGCTGTGCCCCCAAGTCCTACTGTCCTTTCTGAGCGGGAAGAGTCTCTCCACCTCTATCCTATCCATCCCATTCATCATCTTATACGTCTCAATGAGATCTCCCCTCATTCTTGTAAACTCTAACGAGTACAAGCCCAGTTTATTCAGCCTCTCCTCATAGCTCAACCCCCTCAACTCCGGTATCAGCCGAGTAAACCTCCTCTGCACTCCTTCCAAGGCCAAAATATCTTTGCGCAGGTGCGGCGCCCAAAACTGCACACAGTACTCCAGCTGCATCGTCACCAATGCCCTATACAGCTGCAGCAAGACCTCCCTACTTTTATATTCAATCCCCCTCGCTATGAAGGCCAGCATCCCATTCGCCTTCCTGACCACCTGCTGCACCTGCAGGCTGGGTTTTTGCGACTCATGCACAAGGACCCCGAGGTCCCTCTGCACCGTCGCCTGCTGCAGTTTTTCGCCCCGTAAGTAATAGTCCTTCCTACCATTCTTCCTACTAAAGTGGACCACCTCACACTTGCCAACATTAAATTCCATTTGCCATTTCCTGGCCCATTCGCCCAGCCTATCTAGATCCTTCTGTAGACTCTCACCACCCTCCGCACAATTTGCCGTTCCCCCAATCTTGGTGTCATCAGCAAATTTCGACACCCTACACTCGGTTCCCTCCTCCAGATCATCTATATAAATGGTAAAAAGCTGAGGCCCCAGCACCGACCCCTGGGGCACTCCACTAGTCACCATCCTCCAATCCGAATAGCACCCGTTGACCCCCACTCTCTGCCTCCTATTTGACAACCAATCCTCTATCCACGCTAACACCCTATCCCCAACTCCATGCCCCTCGACCTTCTGCAATAACCTCTTGTGAGGTACTTTGTCAAACGCCTTCTGAAAATCTAGAAAGACCACATCCACCGGCTCTCCTCTATCCACCGCCCTAGACACATCCTCATAGAACTCCAGTAAATTTGTCAGACACGACTTCCCTTTAATGAAACCGTGCTGCGTCTGCTCTATCAAGCAATTCCCTTCAAGATGCCTTGCAATTTCCTCCTTAATGACAGATTCTAACATTTTACCTACCACAGACGTTGAACGAACCGGCCTATGATTCCCCGCCTTTTGCCTGGCACCCTTCTTAAACAACGGCGTAACATTAGCCGTTTTCCAATCATCCAGCACTTACCCGGAATCCAGCGACGTCTGGAAAATAACCACCAAGGCATCCACTATCACCTCCGCCATTTCTTTCAGAAACCTCGGATGCATTCCATCCGGTCCTGGGGACTTGTCCACAATCAGCCCCTCCAGTCTGTCGAGCACCGCCTCTCTAGTAACAGTAATGTCATTAAGACCCTCCAGTCCTACCACCTTTCCATCGCTAACACCCGGCAAATTATTCACGTCCTCCTCCGTGAAGACAGAAACAAAAAAGTTATTCAATACCTTAGCCATATCCCCATCCCCTACCACTAGGTCCCCTTTCTCATCCTCTAAAGGACCAACATTCACCCTAGCCAGCCTCTTCCTTTTTATATATTTATAAAAACTCTTGCTATCCTTTTTTATATTAAGCGCTAGCCCAGCTTCATAGTTTCTCCTACCCTTCTTTATCAACTTCTTTGTCAATCTTTGTTGACATTTAAACCTCTCCCAATCCTCTTCTCGCCCACTACTCTTAGCTACTCTAAATTCCTCCGCTTTTAGTTTAACACTTTCCTTCACCTCCTTCGTTATCCACGGCTTATTACCTCTCCTCCTACTATCCTTTTTGACCATCGGAATAAATTTCTGCTGAGCACCAAGAAAGATATCCTTAAAGATCCTCCACTGCTCCTGTACATGAATCAGAATGTGAAGAGCCTGGGAGAAAGGATTACTGACAAAATGGGTTCTGAAATGAGCAGTGACTGCTGAGCCTCACTGAGGGCCTGAACTATTTTGCTCAAATGCTTGAGTCGGTAGAGGCAGCCGCAGAGAGTGGGGCTCGGCAGCAAAGAGGCTCATTGCCTGTGACCGCAGCTGTTTGCTGTGAGGGTCAGAACACCCTTACTCACAGCCCATTCGGTGCTGTGCAAAACGCCCTGAGGGGAGGAGATCGCTGACCAAGATTCCGACCATTTCACCACCTGATGCTCGCGATGGAAACTGACGTTCGAGCAGAAGCTATCAGTGCATTTCCTGTTTTAATCGTTGGAGCGCTTTCGGCACAGAAGCGCCTGCTGTAGTCAAACGTTGGGATTAAGTGTTAGAATACAGATTGATGAGTGTGTCCAGGCTGGGGTGTATTAGATCAAACAGAGAACAGGCTAGGATATAATTTGAGAGAGAGAAACCTCACGGAAACAGCACCAATTCGTCCATGCCGACTAAGTTTCCAAACCGGAAGTGATCCCATTTGCCTGCGTTTCGCCCATATTGCTATAAACCTTTTCCATCCATGGACCTGTTCAAGTTTCTTTTAAATGTTGTAATTGTAGCCAGCTCTGCCACCTCCTCTGGCAGCTCATTCCATATGGGCACCACACTCTGTATGAGGCAGTTAACCCCTACACACCCCTTTATAAGTTCCCCTCTCAACTTCGAGCTATGCTCCTTAGTTTTGTTTCCCGACTCCTTTTAACAAACAAAGAACAAAGAACAACACAGCACGGGAAACAGGCCCTTTGGCCCAACGACCCCGCGCCGCCATTTTGATGAAGTTGCTTGTGCAATTCACTGGGAAACAACAAAACCCAACTGCAGGGGGCATAAATCTGTAACACCCATAAGTTCTCTTTTGTACAGAAGACTTTATTTCAAATTTGGACGAACTGTCTTCATTTGCGCTCCTCCATCGTACAAAGAGGAAATTCCGACACTGGAATTCCCGCAGTTTCTTAGAAGGATAGCAGGACGTAACTATCATCAGTAACAGGAAAGGGAAAACAGACTGGGTCTCTTTTTGTTCAAGAACACAAGTCCGAGGGGTAACAGAATAGATGTCCTGAAAATTGTACCAGTAGCAACTACTCAGCAACAGTTTTCTGTTGTGGGGAGGCGATGGCCTCCTGTTATTATCGCTAGACTATTAATCCAGAAACACAGTTAATGCTCTGGGGACACAGTTAGAATCCTGACACGGGCGTTGATTTAAATTTGACTTCAACACAATAACCTATGATTAAGCATCTACTGGTGAACATGAAACCATTGTTCACAGTCGGGAATGAACCGATCTGGTTCACTCAAGTCCTTTCGGGATGGAAATCTGCCATCTTTACCCGGTCTGGCCAACATGCGACTTTAGATCCACAGTAAATTGGTTCTAAAGTCTCAATGAATCTGAAATGCCCTCCATAAGTCATGGGCAGTAAATGTTGGCCAGCCAGCACGCGCATGTCCCACAAATGATTAAAATTGTAGATATTTAAACTTAAAAAAGTTAACCCATCCTTCAGCCTGCATCTATCCAATCGCACACTCTGAACGACAGTGGAGAAAAGTTAATTATTGCCTCTACCAATTTGGGCACTGGATAGCACTGCTGCCTCATAGCACCACAGAACCGGGTTCGATACCTGGTTTGGGTCACTGTCTGTGTGGAGTCTGAATATCCTCTCCCTGTCTGCGTGGGTTTCCTCCCGTCACTCCAGTTTGCTCCCACAGTCCAAAAAAAGGTGTTAGTTGGTGTATTGGAGGTGCTGACAATTCTCCCTCAGTGTATCCAATGAGGCGTCGCAGTGTGGAGACTTGGGGATTTTCGCCATAACTTCATTGCAGTGTGAATGTAAGCCTACTTCTGTCGTTAATAAAATAGACTTTAATTCGAGGAGATTTGATTTTTCGAGTCGGCTGCTCTGCTGTGACGCACAAACTGTGAAGATTGTCAAACGAATATTGTGTTCACCCCGAGACTGCCCTCCAATGGTGACATCATCATCTCCACAGCAGAGGTCGTCATAGTTTCCATTGAATCTGTAAAGGCCCAACTGAATGGGAGGCAGACCACGTCATTGTGTCCACAGTGTCTATAGAAGCGAGCCCGCGAGACACAACACAAGGAAATTTCTATCAAGATGGCCGAAGAATCTCTATCTCTGATACTCATTTTCCAAATCCTAAGGTTTCACTGTGAGTATGAGGCGGGTGGGAATTTTAATCGGAATCAATTTTATAAACCAGAATGAGCTTTTTCTAAGCCGAAAGCGTGAGCCAGTGTTCAGGTGAAGGCATTTGAACTGGTCATATAAGTTCATTTATCAGTTCCACCCATAAAGCGAAGAAAATAAGCATAACAAACAATGATTACAAGGAATAATGAGATTGTGCAGCACTGCTGCCTCACAGCGCCAGAGAACCGGGTTCGATACCCTGGTTCGGGTCACTGTCTGTGTGGAGTCTCCATGTCCTCTCCCCGTCTGCGTGGGTTTCCTCCCATCGCTCCAGTTTGCTCCCACAATCCAAAGGTGGTGCTAATTGGTTTATTGGAGGTGCTAAAACTTCTCCCTCAGTGTTTCCGAACATGTGCCGCAGTGTGGAGAATAGAGGATTTTCGCCGTAACTTCATTGCAGTGTTAATGCACCTCTGGCATTAATAAAATTAATTACAATTCGAGGCAATTTTGATGTTTAGAGTCGACTTCAGATATTTCAATACTCAGTGTTTATGTCACAATAATCTCTCTAGTTACAGAATCCGAGTCCTCTCTGTCTCAGATCCCCTTCACAATGACAGCTGAAGTGGGCCAAACGGTGGGATTACCCTGTCATGACACTCAAGAAGTGGATTTGGTGTCCAACTATGCTTGGTACAAACAGCGGCTGGGTGAAGCCCCGATACTAATGGACACTACACCCTACACTGCGACCAACCGTAGGATTAGTTTTGAAAAAGCCAATCCAGGGAATGTGTTGATTCTGAAAATTCGCAATGTCCAGGTGCATGACTCTGGTTCCTACTACTGTGTATATACTCGGTCTGCACAGTTCCGGAAAGGAACCACACTCCTGGTTGGAGGTAAGAGAGCAAGTGAAATTCACTCTGAATATGCAAAGCATTACCTCTTTTGTGTAAATTAATTGTTAACTGTGTCCCAATTTCTGCCCAGACAGTTCCACCAACATGACGGCTGTGCAGGTATTTGTCCCGCTGGGTGAGCCGGATGTGAATGATCATGTGTCCTTGATGTGTTTGGTCAGTGGAGTTTCCTCCAACCAGATTGCTATTTTCTGGAATATTTCTGGCCTGGTCACTGAGGGATCGAGTGATCCCGGGATAATGGAGGAGGACGGGACCTACAGCATCAGAAGTCTTGTCATGGTGTCGGGGCAAGTCTGGAGAAGTGGCGGTGTCGGTACTTGCATTCTACAAATGGGGATTCCAGACAAATATTGGACGGAAAGTGTGTCCTTCCCCAATGCAGTAGAAACTGGGACAGGTGAGTTGTTCATCTCCACAATGATGGTTTGAATTCAACTTGTAATCAGTTGCGTTAATGTTCCAACTATTCAGAAACTGACGTCTGTTAGGTACACAGGAGAGATCTCCAATTTTACCTGCATTATTTATTAGTGTACCAAATATGCTTACATTAACACTGCAATGAAATTGCTGTGAAAATCCCGTGTTCGCCACACACCTCCGCGTCTTGGAGTGCACTGAAGAAGAATTCAGCATGTCCAATTCCGCCAACGAGCTCGGCTTCCGAGAATTGGAGGAAACTGGAACGCCTGGAGGAGGCGAGCACCGATCTGGGAGAACGCGCCGACTCTGCACAGACAGTGATCCAAGCCGGGAATCAAACCACGTTCTCTGGCAATGTGAGGCAGCAGGGGTAAGCACTGTGCCGCCCGGGATCCGGCCACTTCTCCCCTTCAAGGCAGAGTCTGTTTTCCCGGATGAAAGTTTTTATTGAATCTGTGTCCATCCTTTTCAGTCATTGGATTTTCAAACTCAGTTGAGGTCAGTCCGACGCTGGATGAGCTTTGCAATCAAGAAACAAAAACATTGAAAGCATTTTCGAATTTTTTTTCGCCCTTTGAGGCGTTAGTTCAATTTTCTATAATCTCACTCCAGAATCTCTACTTTCCGTTTGGCAACTGTTTTATAATAAATTCCTAACACCTGGAATCCAATCGCATTAAAATCAAGATCAAAAGCAACGCATAAATTGCATTTTTCGATTATGATTACTCTTTGGTCTTGTGATTAAGAGCGCATCTGAATGGCCAACGGAAACATCTGTAAGAATAGATCTCACAACTGGAATTGTAGGTGGAGCCGGCAGTGAGAAATGCACAAAACTGTGAAGGAAATTTAGACAGAGTGGCAGTATTTCAATAGCTATTTCAAAGATGCGGCGGAGTCTACGTACTGTGGGTTGACCCACAATGACATTAGGGATGGAATTCTAGGATTTTCACCCAACAACTGCGACAGAATGCCGATATGTTTCCAAGTCGGGACATTGAATGGTTTGGAAAAGGAAATGCAGACGGTGGTGTTTCCATGTATCCGCTGCCCATGCCCTTCTGGATGGAGCTGTTCGTAGGTTTGGAAGGTGCCGTCTAAGGATGAGTTGCTGCAGTGAGTGTACGCTTAAAACTGGATCAGCAGATGGGCACCACGACAGCTCAGTGACTATCACTTTTAGCTGTGCGGTTACATGGATTTGGGCCAGAATATGTGGGAGTATGCGCATTCTCCCTGTGGTTGTGTGGCTTTCCTCCCGGTGCTCCGGTTTCCTCCCACACCCCAATGATGTGCTCTTACGCTGATTGGTGTAAAAAATTGTCCCTAAAGTATTCTCCCCTTAATCTGGTTTCCAATGGGGGTACCATAAGCAAAGACACGGGTCAAGGGTGGAGGAGGAAAAGCACAGAGTTAAAATGGCGGCTCGGGCTCGTTGGGCCGAAGGGCCTGTTTCCCGTGCTGTATTGTTCCTTGTTCACACTGCTGATTCTGAGCCTCGGCTGGTGGAGGAAGTGAATGTGTTGCCAATCGAGCGGGCTGCCTGGCCCTTGATGGTGTCAAGCTGCATTCGCGTTGTTGGAGTTGCACCCAACCAGGCAAGTGGGGGGTAATCCATCACATTTCTGACTTGTGCTTTACAGATGGTGAACAGGCTTTGGGGAGTCAGGAGGTGAGTTATTCTCCACAGGATTCCCAGCCTCTGGCCTGCTTTTGGAGCCATTCTGTTGAAGTGGGGATTCCAGCTGAGCTTTGATCAATGATAATCTGAAAAAAATGTCAATGGTGATTCAGTTATGGATATAACACAATGTCAAGAGGCAATGGTTAGAGTGTCTGCGTTCAGCTTCCCGTCCCAGCAACGCGGAAAGATTTATTTGACCCAGCAGCAATTTCTAATAGTTTTCTCTCTATAGGATGGTGCAATCTGGAACTTTCCATTGCCGTAATTATCCTGGTGATCCCGATTATCCTTTTTCTCCTTCTCTCCATTTGTATTTGGAAGAGAGGGAGATCAGGTGAGGAATAATGTTCAGTAGGAATATCATTACTGTTCATCCAATGTGACTCCCCTCGAAGGTTTAAATTGCTGATCACAGTGTCTTGTTCCAGGAGAGCGAGCGGAGGGAGCCGGGAATGAAAGGTGAGTAACTGAGCCATTTTCAAAGTTCGTCTCTCTGTATATAATATCCTGTTAAACACAGTTCAAAACCGCTACTTGTTCCAATGGTAGATGTTGAAATTTTCCATATCGTAACAATGAGTATCCTTTCTCTCAAATATTTCTTGGCCAGGATTTGCAGGATATAACACTTGTTTAACTGTGTTTATTTTGTTATCCAGTTTTAGCATGAGAGAAAGACTGCGTGGAGGGCAGCGGAAAGAGAGACGAACGGGTAAGTTATATCCAAATGTTGGCACCGATTCAATATCAGTGAACAGATAAATCATGGAGAGTTTGCAGTGGGCGGCACGGTGGCACAGTGAGTTAGCACTGCTGCTTCAAAGCTCCAGGGACCTGGGTTCGATTTCCCGGCTCGGGTCCCTGCCTGTGTGGAGTTTATACATTCTCCCCGCGTTTGCGAGGGTTTTCTCCGGGTGCTCCGGTTTCCTCCAACAACCCAAAAAGGAGCTTTTATGCTGATTGGTGTTAACAAATTGTCCCTAAATTGGATCTCCCTTAATATTCTCTAAATTTGCACCCCTCTATTGTGGAGTCCAAGAGGCGTAGGTAAAAGTCATAGGTAGAAGAAGGATTGGAATGAGGCACTCACTCAGTGTTAAAATGGCGGCGCGGGCTTGTTGGGCCGAAGGGCCTGTTTCCTGTGCTGTGTTGTTTTTTGTTCGTGGTCTTCCTAACTGCTTTCCTAAATTGATACCTTCCACTTTGTTACACAGATAACTATCACCAAACATATGGAACGAGAACACAAGACTGTGCAGCTCAGGTAGGCGCTTTGCAAATATTGTAATATCATTGAGGAAATTGGATTTTGGAATAAATTGCAGGATGTCCCATCTGGGATAGTTCATGCGGCTGTCAGCGAGCAGCTCCCTGTCTGAAACATCTAATTGTAACCAAATCACATTCGTCCACACTTTGGAATCAGAACATGTATCTTTGCGGCTCTTCCAAATGATCACACAGCGATTGATTTAATGTGCCTGTTACAATACCTCAGACAGACGTTCCTGCGGATTTCCAGCAGTTTTCATTGCTGATTATCAGATTTCTGCGTCTTTTCTTTCACTTTATTTTTTTTGCGGTGGGTCTAATTCTCCCTCACTCAGTTCCAGGTTTCCTCCCATCAGCCCACAGTTGGAAATGTATTAATTGCTGGGGTTATGTTCACAGTGAGATAGTGGTTAGCAATGCTCCTTCTAAGTGTCAGGGACACGGGTTCAATCCTCGGCTTGGGTCACTGTCTCTGTGGAGTTTGCACGTTCTCCCCGGGCCTGCATGGGTTTCCTTCTGGTGTTCCAGTTTCCTCTCACCGTCCAAAGATGTGCGGGTAAGGTGGGATGCTGATTTGCCCAGAGTGTCAGGCGGACTAGCTGGAGTAAATGCATGGGGATAGGGCCTGAGAGTGATTGTGGCGCAGAATGGATGGACCGAATGACCTCATGCTGTACCGTAGGATTCTATATATGTGCTAGTTTGAGCTTGTGTGTTTGAGAGATTCTATGTATATCTCTGTGTCTGTGTTGTTGAGAGTTTGTGTGTGTGTGAGATTGTGAGATTCTCTTTCTGTGTATCTTTCTCGGTGAGAGATTGTGTCTGCGTTGAGCGGGACGGGTGAATGTGTGCGTGCGTGAGGAGGAGACTCGGAGAGAGAGAAAGAGAGACTATGTGTTTGCGGGAGTCGGTGAATGAGTGAACACTTCCAGTCCTGTGTTTGTATGTGCGTGTGTCTGTGTGTGTGTGTTTCTGCGCGCCTCTGCGTTTCGATGTGCAAGTCTGTCTGAGTCTGTGTGTCCTGGAGCTGTGAAGCAGCAGTGCTAACCACTATGCTCCCGTGCCAACCACGATGGGGGAATTACTGACGAGTTCTTCCACGGATGCATTAAGCCATTTATTTTGCAATTGAGATAGAGGCCACTGGAAGCGGGATCAACAAACACTTCGAAAGGAAATTGGATAACTGCTTGTTGGAAAGAACATTGATGAGCATTATGAAGAAAGTTGAGGTGAAGTTTGGACTAAATGGGATGAAATGACGCTGCGGCCTTATCGCTAGAAGATTAATCCATAAATTTAGCTCATGTTCTGAGTATTGTGCTCTAACCCAGCAATGCCAGAGGGCGGAATTTATATTCAGTAAAAAATAAAAATCTGGAATTAAGAATCCACAGGTGAAGGAGAAACCATTATTGGATAAACACGTGAGGTACACTATTGTAAAGTAAATATCTCATTCTTATCTAGTCTGGCCTACATGCAACTTCAGAGCCACAGTATGATGGTTGACTCTCAATGCTCTCTAAATAAAGACAACTGAGAATGTGCAAAGCCAGCGATGCCCACGTCCCACGGGTGAATAAAAAGTTGATTGCTCTTTCAAATGTCCACCATGGATTCATGGGGCCGAATAGTTTCCATCTTAGCAGTAACATTCTATAATTTTATGTGGTTTTGAGGTTCGGTGTCATCTTATATATTTATGGGCCGAAGGCCTCCTTCCAGAGAAAGGGTGCAGAGGAGGTTTACCAGGATGTTGCCTGGTTTGGTGGGAAGGTCTTATAAGGAAAGGCTGAGGGCCATGAGGTTATTTTCATTGGAGAGAATAAGGTTAAGAGGTGACCTAATTGAGGCATACAAGATGATCAGAGGGTTAGATAGGGTGGACAGTGAGAGCCGTTTTCCTCGGATGGTGATGGCTAACACGAGGCTTAAATATAGCTGAACATAGCTTTAAACTAAGGGGTCGTAATTATAGGATGGATGTCAGAGGTAGGATCTTTACTCAGAGGGTAGTAAGGGCGTGGAATGTCCTGCCTGCAGCAGTTGTGGACTCGCCAACTTTAAGGGCGTTCAAATGGTCAGTGGATAGGCATATGGATAACATTGGAATAGTTTAGGTTCGAGGGTCATTAGATTGGTTCCACTGGTCGGCGCAACATCGAGGGCCGAAGGGCCTGTACTGCGCTGTAATGTTCTATGTTCTATGTTCTGCACTGTAGGGAATCTCTTTGATCATTCTATAATCTGTTAATGTTTCAGAGGGGACCTACTTACGCCTCGCTGGATTTGGCCGCCTTGGAAAAGAGATCAAAAAAGAAGGCGGGTCGAAAATAAGGATCAAAACCCTGAGTTCTGGAGGGGGCAGAATTTCCTGAAAATTCCACAGCCATGTGCAAGTAACCATGGAGCCAATGAGACTCCCTTCAAACCGCTGTACTTTCCCCGCGCATCCCCCAATCATGGGCTCCAGCGTTCATTGCAAATGATTGGAAATTGAGTTTGGGTATTCCTCTACAATGGTCTTCTTCAGCTATAGACGAAACTTCGAAAAATGCTCAGAGAATTTCCTGAGTTTCTCTGGAAAGTTTCTGCTGATCGTATAGCTCAAATTGCTCACAGGAAGTGTACCAATTCTCTTTGTAAATATCAACGCGTGAATACCAATTAATGATTCTGTCTTTGCAACGATGGTTTGTCTTGATCTTGATCAACAATAAACTTATAACTAAATGTAATCTTTATGATGCTCCGATTTCTGTTGAACTGACACTATCAGTCCAGAATTCAGTTGCTTGTCAATGCTTCAGGTGTGAGAGGTTTCATGATTTGTTGAATTGGAATTCAATGAGAGATGGGCCCAGATTGCAATGCATGGAATTTCCAATGTTTTCATCATAATTTTACACAGTGAGTTTGTGTTTGTGTTTAACATAAACCGTAGATTTCAAAACAATAGGATGAGTGCAGTGTTATGGAAGAAGTTAATAATTTCGATTTGTGCTCTGCAGCATCTGGATCTTCTTGTCAATCCTTGTCATTTCCTCTCCGGCTCTGTCCTGATTTATGGAAAGTGGTATTTTCGTGACACTATTAATCCAGAAACTCACATGCCACAAACTCCCTACTCTTGCATGCTCAGGCGTATAAAGTGTTCATCTCAATGCTTCTTAAATATTGTGACCGTTCCCACCTTTACCATCCTCTCAGGCAATGACTTCTACATTCCTACTGCCCTCTGATTTAGCAGGTTGGATCAGGCATAGGTTAGCTGATAGAAGACAGAGGGTGGTGGTTGATGGGAAATATTCAACATGGAGATCTGTTACAAGTGGTGTACCTCAGGGATCTGTTTCGGGGCCACTGCTGTTTGTCATTTTTATAAATGACCTAAATGAGGGTGTAGAAGGATGGATTAGTAAATTTGCTGACGACACCGAAGTCGGAGGAGTTGTAGACAGTGAGGATGGATGTTACAGTTTGCAGAGGGACATAAATAAGCTGCAGAGCTGGTCGAGAGGTGGCAAATGGAGTTTAATGTCGAAAATGGTCAGTGGATCGGCATATGGATAACATTGGAATAGTTTAGGTTAGAGGGTCATTAGATTTGTTCCACTGGTCGGCGCAGCATCGAGGGCCGAAGGGCCTGTACTGCGCTGTAATTTTCTATGTTCTATGTTCTGAGTGGAAATCTTTTTTCATCGCATCTGCTGTAAACCTCAGGTTCTTTAGTTTAAACCTATGTCCCAGGATGGGTATTGACCTCTCTGCTCTGGTAAAAAGTTCCTTCCTATCCATCCTATTTATGCCGCTCATAATTTTTTTTGACCAGTAATGAGTTCCTCCCTCAACCTTCTCTGCTCGAAGGTAAACGACCCTAGCCCATCCAGCCCTCAGCTGACACAGTCCAAGAGTGTGCAATTTGTTCAGTCCCCGTTTAGTTGTTCTTTGTTCTTTGACTTTGACAAACCGTCATGTTGCTGAATTCAGCCACATTTTCTGTTCAACAGAGTTTAGATCAGTCTGATCACGTGTTTAGCACCAGCCAGGAGGTGTTTCTCGTTATAGACTGAGGTCTGCGCGGCCTCTTCATCTATAAACAGGAAACACTCAACAACAAGTCACCCTGCTCTGATATTTTTAGCACGCTGTGTCTGCAAAATGTCCATGTTCACCACGTCTTCCGGTTCCCTGTGTGACCGCAGCCCAGCAACTTTCTATCACCCTGAACGTTGCAGCGTCTCTTTGCAGGTCTGTGTCTTCATCAGTTCTCTATTAGTGTAGCTCATTTGCAGGGGTGGAACCACTGAGGTAGTAAGTCAGGTAGAAAGTTTAGCCAGCCCTTACTTCCGATAAAAATAGAATTTCATGGTGAAAGAATGAATCATTTGCAGCTGATCAGAATCGTTCACCGGCAACATTCACCAATATATCCACCAGGACATTCTGCTCCAAAAACATCAGTATCATCCACATCCTTATACATTCCCAGGGACGTCCCAAGGCTCCTGAATCTTACTTAAAAGAGTCTCCTATATCCCTCCATCTCCATCCCGCTCATGTGCCTATCTAAGTAACCCCTAAACAACTCCAGCGTGCCTGCCTCCACCACCTTGCTTGGCAGAGCATTCCATACCCCCACTACCCTCTGTGTGAAAAACCTCCCTGTAATATCCGAATTATACCGCGCCCCCGTCAGCGGATAGCAGAAAATTGCGTTGAATTCATCCCAAACACATTATTACGTTATGTTTTCTGCAAAAAAAAATGAATGAAGATATATTCAAAAGGATGCAAATGTTTTAATGCTGGTTTAATGCAGCACATAATGCTGGTTTCACCCAGTTTCTCCCTATCTCTTTGTATCATAATTGCATCTTTTCATTCGCGGGCTATGGGCCTTCCACTCCGGGCTGGTGGTTATATTTCACACGAACTTCCTCCCACATCAGTACAACCGCCGCCATCCCCAAACCCACATCCCACCCCCCACCATTAACACACTATTTAATTCCTTTCTCTTTCCTCAGCTTATTCGGTTTCCCGATCAAATGCATCTCCGTAAATAGGATGACTGTGGGACTACTTCCACATTATTCCTATCCAATGGGGAAAGACTTCCCTCGCGAACTGTCTCCATCTACCCTGACGATTTATTTCATAACTTTAACGTTATTCTTGCCTACCCCTCCGCCACGTTTAGCCTTGCCTTCCCCGGAGGACAGAAGGCGGGCTATCCAATGCTTGTTCTGATGCATATAACTATCGAACTGGACCCGTCCATGTTCTCAACCAAGCAAACATTTGCAGCCTTGTTGTTCATTAAATTTAGTGTGGAGTCCAACAGATGAAGGCAAAAGTCGTAGGTAGAAGAAGGATTGGAATGAGGCACTCACTGAGTGTTAAAATGGGCGGCGCGGGCTTGTAGGGCCGAAGGGCCTGTTTCCTGCGCTGTGTTGTTCTTTGTTCTAAATCGCGTTTTCAGACATCCGGAACCATACAGATATCTAAACAGGCATAGAATGTCTTTAAATCATGTTCAATGCCCGAATAATCCAGGAATAAATATTGAGGCAATATTATCCGCAAAATATTTAGACAGTATGACTACATTTTTTCCCCTGAGGACTAAGATATATTCGGGAATCTGGTAAGGGTGTTTTCAATGTTTGCAAAACACGATATCCAGATACCAAACACGGAGAATCTCTCATTAACAAATAGGAACAAGATTAAGTGTATCACTCCAACGGACATTAAGTGTTTCTTGTTAACCAGTCTCAGTTTGGATCGATGATTCAGTTGCAATGCAGAACGTGTTGGAGGTTTTCCAAGCCTAGGGAATGCTTCAGGGGATAGGAACAGTGGGTTAAGAGAAAAGATGCAACTGATGAATCGAGTGAGTTGTTGCAATGGGAGCAAATCACTCATGTAGATATCTATATTTTAAACAGTGCAGACTAAAATAAGCAAAACATATCATAGAGAATGGGGAAGCGTGTTTCAGGTGCAGAGAATATGTTTGTATTCCCGTGAGCTTCGAAGATTAAGAGACAATCTGATTTTCCTAAAATAGCGGAATAATATATTAGGATCGACGGAGAGTAACTATTTCCTCCGGGAGTGGTGTGAGTACCTCGGCCAGAAACTGCAAAATTTAGCGCAGTTAGCCCACACCCTAGTTATTATATTTGATTTGGGATTATCCTGGTCATAAGATATTTCATTCCCAGTATGATTCAAGTGACCCACTCAGACGCTTTTATCAAACAAAGTTTATTCCAGAAAAAAAGTTAAAATATAACAAACAGAAGGAGCTTAACTTTCACCAATTATAAGACTTAAACATCACACTAATGTTAACAGCTACCTATCTCTGTTGCTCCAATTTAAAGATATCTCCCATGTTACCTTCCTCGGAATTGTTTAACACAAAAACACGTTTCCTCACGTGATACTGGATTTCCAGCCATTAATCCCAATCGACAGAAATCGAAACAACAATTTTCAGATAAGTGTATATGCCCAAGGTAGCAAAATAATTAAATAAATCCAGTCTCATCAGCTTTGAGATTTCAGATCTGAGGGACAGAAGAGGATAACTCTCTCTATCTCTCTCTCTCTGCAGCTTCCAGAGCAGCAACACTCAGAAAGCAGAATCTACAACACCAGGGAGGGGTGAAAACTGACACTGTTCTATCTCAAGATCAAACAATATCTGGAAATAGCAACTAAATTGGAATTCTCTGTGAAAGATTCGTTGTTCACGGTCATGTGGCCTGACCTGTCAATCATACCGAACAATGTCCGCTCTGCAAGCCCCAGGGGGCACTCAAAAAAACGGATTGCAGCATTAGTTCAGATTGAAAAAGACATAGTACCAGTTTTGATGTCTCCATAACAATGGAGGATGCTTTTGCAGACAAAGGTTCCCATGAGATACCAGGGACTGCTAGAGACATCCTGCAGATCAACATGATAAAAATACATCTGTTTAAGGCACGGTATCGACACAGTGGGTTATGTCAAGATTATTCGGATAGATGTGGTGGAGAGTGGCATCCGGCGGTTTGGATACGGTGTTGGTGGACAATGGAGTCTGAGCATTGAGATTTGACGTGTTCACAATTATTCAGACAATGCAAAAGGGAGATCTGTAACTCTTAACTTCAAATAACTGCTGAGACCAGGGCTAAAATGAAACTGTCAAAATAGAAATTGATAGATTGTCTTTTGGGAACTGGATAGATTTATGGATGCGAGTGGAGCGGATGGAGTTAAGATATTGTTCCAGCTTGGCGGAAATTAACTCACTGAATGATCTCCTACTGTTTGCATGCAGAGGGGGGAAGGAAAGTAATTTTAATCGCTGATGAGAGAGAAAGAAGTCTAGTGTTCACACTGTGATACAGAGGATGTGGAACAAAAGTGCGGATTCAAACAGCCAACAGATATGAGACAGTTTCTTCCTCTGTTGCACATGGGTAAGGTTCTCTGATTCCATTCCATAAAATCCACTGAGTGATGTTATCCAAAGCAAACGTGGATTGGAAATAATTTTGTCTCAGCACTAAATGTAGTTGTGTTCATTACCCCTGCACAACAAGTTCAGGAATGCTCTCAATCTGCATTTTTAATTAATCCAGCATGAATCCCCAACGAATTATTCAACTACCTCGCCAGCTCTTTACCCATTTCCAAACGCACACACATTCACTGCAGAAATGCTTTTGTTAATTAGCTGAAGAGCCACCGGAAATGCGTTTGGGTTGAACCCAAATAGAATCTGGAATCATGCAGCTTACAGTCCAAACCTGTTTCAATAAATTGGTAACTCGGATAGATACATTTTGAATTCTTTATTGCATATTTACCGCAGACAATACAAAATGGAATTTAAAAAAATATATATATAAGGAATTGGGAGCATGAAGGGGTAAAATTGCGTTGCAGGAATATTCCATTGTAGAATGGTGGACATTACGGGAGAGTAGGTTTTCCGTTTGGGCGCCATCACAGCATTAAGCCGCCAATCAAAGAGGTGGATGGGGGCAAGGCAGTTGACGTGGTATACATGGATTTTAGTAAGGCGTTCGATAAGGTTCACCATGGTAGGCTTCTGCAGAAAATGCAGATGTATGGGATTGTGGGTAATCTAGGAAGTTGGATCAGGAATTGGCTATCAGATAGGAGACAGAGGGTGGTGGTGGATGGTAAATATTCATCATGGAGTACAGTTACGAGTGGTGTGCCTCAGGGATCTGTTTTGGGGCCACTGTTGTTTGTAATTTTTATTAATGATCTGGATGAGGGTATAGTTGGGTGGATTAGTAAATTTGCTGATGACACCAAAGTTGGAGGTGTGGTAGATTGTGAGGAAGGGTGTCATAGTCTGCAGGGAGACTTAGATAGGTTGCAGAGCTGGGCCGAGAGGTGGCGGATGGAATTTAATGCGGAGAAGTGTGAGGTAATTCACTTTGGTAGGAGCAACAGATGTGTCGAGTATAGGGCTAACGGGAGGACTTTGAATAGTGTGGATGAACAGAGGGATCTAGGTGTGTGTGTACATAGATCCCTGAAAGTTGGGAATCAAGTAGATAAGGTTGTTAAGAAGGCGTACGGTGTCTTGGCGTTTATTGGTAGGGGGATTGAATTTAGGAGTCGCAGTGTAATGTTGCAACTGTACACTACTCTAGTGCGGCCGCACTTGGAGTACTGTGTGCAGTTCTGGTCCCCGCATTACAAGAAGGATGTGGAGGCGTTGGAGAGGGTGCAGAGGAGGTTTACTAGGATGTTGCCTGGTATGGTGGGGAGGTCCTATGAGGAGAGACTGAGGGATTTAGGGTTGTTTTCGTTGGAAAGAAGGCGGCTAAGAGGGGATCTTATTGAAACATATAAGATGATTAGAGGTTTAGATAGGGTGGATAGTGATAGCCTTTTTCCTCGGATGGAGAAAGCTAGCACGAGGGGGCATGGCTTTAAATTAAGGGG
This sequence comes from Carcharhinus amblyrhynchos, assembly GCF_965287045.1. NCBI lineage: Eukaryota > Metazoa > Chordata > Chondrichthyes > Carcharhiniformes > Carcharhinidae > Carcharhinus > Carcharhinus amblyrhynchos. Next base: position 1,991,541 of record NW_027649787.1, read on the forward strand.
GGGTAGCTACAGGACGGATGTCAGGGGTAGGTTCTTTACCCGTGCTGCAGTTGTAAATGCGTCTAGTTTGGGGGCGTTTAAGAGATCTCTGGATAGGTTTATGGACGAAAAGGGATTGGTATAGGCTAGTGGGTCATTGTTTTTGTAACTGGTCGGCGCAACATCGTGGGCCGAAGGGCCTGTTCTGCGCTGTAATGTTCTATGTTCTATGTTCTATGTTCTAATCTAGTTGGACCTTTAAAATTTACTGTGGAACAAAACGAATGTTTCTATACTAGATATAGAGGAAACGCTCTTCCCTCTGTCTCTTTCTCTCTCTTTCCTCTCCAGTTATCGTGTTCGATCCTCACCGAAGGCCAGACGAGCATAAGCAGTCTGTGGATGAAAAGTGATCTGTCAATGTACTCCACACCATGATGATAGGGATAGGTGTGGCCATTGAGCCGATCACTCTATTCAACTAGAATAAGGCTGACATGTATTTTGGCTCATATCCTCCCACCATTTTTGAATCTTCTTCAATGTTGCCCCGAATGTAAATATATCCATCTCAGTTTTGCAATTTCCAACTGTTATCTGGCCTGATCAGCTTTTGTTCTACCCGGGGAGAGTGTTGCAAAATTTGTGTGAAAAGTCAACTTCCTAAATGGACGCGGTGGCTCCCAAGTTAATGTTCTGCTTCCTTGGCTGGACATCCCCGGTGGTCCCCTGCGCCCCACCCCTCCCCCCAGCCCCCATCCACGGCTGCATCCTCCAGTGCCACCGACGCCAAAACAAAACCCTTCACGAGTTCCCCACCGGCGGAGTGGTGCAACTGACCGGAAACCAGTTGACACAAAGTTCAACAATGTGCGGCATCCCATTGTTGTGGAGGTGGGGGGAGGGGGGCGGTCGGGAGGACGGACAGGGGTGCGTTGCTTATGACGGGACAGGAAAACCGCGCTACTGGGATGGGCTGGAGAATTCGGCCAATGGTTTAAATTAGGTCTGAAGAGGTATCCCAAGGGCTCGCAACAACGCTGAGGGTCGAAAGACCTGTACTGTGCTGTACTGTTCTCTGTGCGATTCCCGTCTCCACAGATGCTGCCAGAGTTGCAGATTTTTGTTTTCTCTGGAGCCGTGCATTCATTACGAACTTTGAACTTCTCCATTCAAAAGGTGGTGAATCTCTGGAATTCTCTGCCCGTTGAAGTGGTGGAGGCTACCTCGCTAAGTATATTTAATACACGGGTAGATAGGTTTCCGACAGACAAGGGAATTAAGGGCTATGGGGAGAAAGCGGGAAAGTGGAACTGAGCCACTTCAGATCAGCAATGATCTTACTGAATGGCGGGGCAGGCTCGAAGGGCTAGATGGCCTACTCCTGCTTCTATTTCTTATGTTCTTATGTTATTATGTTGAACCTTGGGTGAAAAGGTAGGGAAAAATAACCACCCATTACGGAAAATAAAACGTACCTCTTCATTCCGTACGTGTGAGTTGGACGCTGCCAAGGCCTCATCACTCCTCGCATTGCCTGTTCAGAAGAAAAAAGAATCGGGCTAAATGGCCACACTTCACACATTTCGTCCACAGTGTCAATATTTCAGTGATAAATGGGTGGACTGAGGATGCGGCGGGGTTGGAGAGTCTCCCAATAATCGCTACCTCTCTGCCGATTTCTGCAGCTCCATCTCCCAGCCACACAGACCAATACCAGAGGGAGCAGCGCCACGGCCAACACCCCGCCTGAAAGTGAGACAATGCACGATGTAGTCAGCGGAAAACCTGAAAAAGAAAACAATAGCTTTCACCTCCAATTAGAATTATGGAAAACATGGACAAGTGAACAATTTGATCAAAATTGCCTGTCTATTTCCCTGAAAATGATCATTGGTTTTGCCGTCATGTGATGGAGTGGAGAAGTTGCCTACGCTGATAGATAGAGAGATAAGAGAGAACGTGGTTGACACATAACTGCCCGATGTCAAGTAGAGATAGGCAATGAATGCTGGTCAGCCATCGAAGCCCATGTCCCAGGAATGAATAAAGAGGAAAAGAGGGTTGAAAGGAGGGAGAGGAGAAGGCGGGTGGTTCGGGGAGAGACAGAGAGTTTAAGACTGGGCGACACAGAGAGAATAGGGAAACGGCGAGTAAAGCGTAAAAGAGAGGGGGTGATATACAGGGAGTTGGCTAGCTGACTGCGAATAACAGATTATTATACAGAAACAAAAGGAACCGATTGACAGAGGGAGAGGATGAATAACGCTAAGTTAAACAAGTGGGCAGATACATCAGATAGCATGTGCCGCTTTTTTTAACTGTGATAGTTGGAAGTAGAGATGAAAGGTCGAGTCAATCATTACATGTAGGAATGATGTGATAACGTTATACGATGGAAATGTAATCACACATTTCATTTCAACCCACGGCGACACGGGCCACTGACTCCCAACCCTATTCAAGATGGCGCTGGAACATGGCTATTTCTTGCCCCCTGTCCCCAGTATATCCATTAATTCTGTCATTGACTTTTGTATTATTCTTATAAACCTTAACTCTAACTCACTTATACTTCCTATTAATCTACATTTACCACTGTAGTATTCTACGCTGTAGTATTATTACATGATGCAGCTGTCCCTTTCTTTCTCCCACATGTCCTATGTAAATGGAATATTCTGCCTGTGTACCGCGCAAGAAGCAATACCTTTCACTCTATCCCAATATATGTGAGTGTAATAAATCAAATCTAAGAACTCTATGAACGGTATTTTTGTCTGTATAAGAAAATATACTTTCCAATGTATCCCAATAAGTGTGACAATAACAAAATCAAATTAAATCAAATCTATGTACCCTATGATGGTGTGGTTTTTTTTCTGTATGAAACAATGCTTTTCACTGTATCTGAGAACATGACAATAATAGATCAAATCTATGTACTCTAAGAGCGTTAAGTTTTGTCGATACAGCGCAAGAAAGTGTGTTTTTCGCTGCATCCCAAATACATATGACAATAATTAAAGTCAATTAAATCCGTGTACTCTATCAATGGTATGCTTTGTCTTTGTAATGTGCATAGATCAAAACTTTTCACTGTATCCCATGAGATGTGATAATAAATCAAACCATATCAAAACGGTGGAGGCCAAACACATAGAATCTAGAACCCTACAGTGAAGAAAGAGGCCCTTCGACCCATCACGTCTGTACCAACCATAATCCCACCCAAGCCCTACCCCCATATCCCTCCATATTTACCCGCTAATCCCGCTAACCTACACATCCCAGGACACTAAGGGGGAATTTTAGCACGGCCAATCAACCTAACCATACAAGATGATCAGAGGGTTAGATAGGGTGGATAGTGAGATCCTTTTTCCTCGGATGGTGACGGCTAACACGAGGGGACATAGCTTTAAATTGAGGGGTGGTAATTGTAGGACGGATGTCAGAGGTAGGTTCTTTACTCAGGGAGTAGTAAGGGCGTGGAATGCCCTGCCTGCAGCAGTTGTGGACTCGCCAACTTTAATGGTGTTCAAAAGGTCAGTGGATAGGCATATGGATAACATTGGAATAGTTGAGGTTAGAGGGTCATCAGATTGGTTCCACTGGTCGGCGCAACATCGAGGGTCGAAGGGCCTTTACTGCGCGGTAATGTTCTATGTCCTAACTCGCACATCTTTGGACGGTGTGACGAAACTGGAGCACCAGGAGGAAACCTGAACAGACACGAGGAGAGTGTGCGAACTCCACACAGACAGTGAACCGACCCGGGGATCGAACCCAGGTCCCTGGAGCTGTTAAGCAGCAGTGTTAACCCACTGTGCTATCATGCCGCCCCATGGAAAGAGAAAATGGGATCCGGGAGAAGCCAGTGCACTTTTAGATGCTTCTCTGCCATTTTATAACAAATGGCTAATTTAATGTTACCTTCCGGTGATTTCCCTATATCTCTACATCCATCAGTGCCAAAAATAACTCTCTCAGTCCTGAACATGAACAGCTCTCTGGTAGAGGGCAGATTAAATTTTCAGCAGACTGAACTCTAACCGAATGAGAGATCTGTGATAGTCAAAGTTGTTTTGGATTTACGTGGACACACATGGGAGAGGAGACATGTTATAAAATTAGACAACTCTGTGGAAAGTCTGAAATTAGCATTACATAGATGTATTTTAAGAGGTCATTGTGAATAGCTACCTCTCTGAGATGAGACACTGTCACTGAGAATACTTCCACAGAACTTGACCTGAACGGCTCAAGTACAGCGAGCGCGGCTTCTCCAAGTTTCCGCCGGGACACTGATGGAACTGCTGATGGTGTAGGTGCCGTCCGGTTCTATTGCCCCTGAATCTGTCAGTCCCGCGATATCCCGTCCGGAAACCTTCCAGCGGACGAAAATGGAATCGGGAGACACTCCTCTGACCAAACACAACAAGGGGACCCTTTCCATGGCGGGAATCTGATGCAGCGGCGGGGTGAGGAGGAATATGGTGGGGGAATCCGCTAAATCCGGCAAAACAGAGAGAGCCCATTAACAGATAGAACAGGACGCGTTTTAATTGTTCTTGAAATGTCCACTTCAATGGAAGAATGATAAAATTTACCTGTAATTACTAACTTGGATCCATTTCCGAATACCAGGAATCTATTTCTGAGTTCGCGGATTGCACAGTAATAGATCCCAGAATCATTTCTCCGGGTATCTGGAATCAGCAGTGAATAAATAGCCACTATTCCAGAATTCATATTTGCCAAGATCTTGTAATCTTCGAGGTACTTGCCACGAATGGGAACCAATTTTATTTGGTTTCGCTCCGATTGCATGTACCAAGAGACTGCAGGATGTCCTGAACCCTGGATGTGGCAGCTCAGCTGAACACGGCTCCCCTCTGGAAGTGTCTGAACCGTTGGAGACAGGGACAAGATAGAATGAGACACTGTGACTGAGAAGGAGAGAGAGAAAGAACGAGAGTTATCACAAGTTGTCCTGCCTGAAAACAGCCCCGGTCAAACAAATGCCAATAAAGGGGCAAATCGAGAAAGAACGACAAAAAATACGAGGTGCCCAGCTCAGGAACACTTAAAATCGCGCTGATTATTGTGTTGGTTGCGCTGTTTTCTCCAGTGCGCAATCCGAGTCTATTCACCAGAAAATCTAATGTAATCATCGGAATGGACACATGGGACCAGTGAGGATTAAATAAATTGAAGTACTTCAGAATTCACTGATATTTTCTCTCACCCAACACTTGTAGATTTTTTTCTCTCTGCTAACTTTGGGCGCTTGACTTTTCTTCAAGTGTTTATAATGTCAGTTAACTGACTACAACACCCACCCCGCTCCCCAATGGTGTAAGTGAAGCCAACTCACTTATTTGATGACAATTCGTTTTACTTTCCATTCAATTCATTGATAGATACATGACATTTTCCACTGTGTTGCAGAGTTAATGTCAGCCTACTTGCGACACTAATAGATAAACTTAAAATTTTAATACATTTGCTGTTAAGTAAATCTTGCATGCTGAGTTTCATCTCACAGTTCTGCATATCTGGGAGGGAGACCATTCGGGCCTTCGTGTCAGTGTTGGAGCTTTGAAAGACTTTTCCAGTTGGTCACTCGCCCTCCTCTTTCCCACTAATATCACAGCTAATCCTGGCCCCTCGTTTCTCCAATTCCTACCTCTTGAAAGTTTCTATTGAATCTGCTTCCGCCGCCCTTTCAGGCAGCACCGTCCAGATCATAACAACTCGCTGCATTAAAAAGTGCCGTTCGGTCCCCCCTCCTTACAATTAACGATCATCTCCCACCTTTTTTTTTCTGTGGTTCCTGACCAAACTGGCATTGGAAACTGCTCATTGTTAATTAGCCAGTGTAAATTCTTCTCCACTCTATCTGAATATAATGAGGATATCTCACCCTGGAAGAGATGGAACAATGCACAGATACCGAGGAAACTCATTGTCCTTAATCCAGACGGCGAGACTCTGAGCCCCCGATCCGAATCTCACTGAAAACTCGCTCTTGTTCTCTCTGTGTGAGGGAGGTGTGAAATTTCCACTCTGTGTATATTAATAAATACACGGTTGTGGTTGAAAAAATGCACAGAGGCAGACAGCTCTCTGTCGGTTTCCTGTTTACTAACTGTCAAAGTGTTGGTACACACTCAGCATGTTTTGCAAAATATCACAGGCATCTACTCAGAGCAGTTAGGCCAGACTTGGAGAGCAAAGCACGGTTCTTCAAAATCTGGTGAGGTTAAAGAAACAACAGGAACGTTACTCTAAATACTTCACAAGTGTTATCGCAGAACTGATAGCTCCTAACTATCAGGGAATATTGAATAGGCTGAAGCTCTTTTCTGTAAAACGAGTGAAGATTGAGGCTTGACAGGAAATAGACGTTCGAAGTATGAAATTGTTGATAGGACACATGTACTATTTCAAATGAATTGGTCACCTGTTTAAGATAGCGGCCAATAAATGCAATGGCGAATTCAGAGACTGGGGGATAAATGGTCTGATTTAATTTGAATGTATTTGATTTATTATGGTCACATGTATTAGCAAACAGTGAATAATATGATGATGTGATATGATAATAGGTGATGATGTGATCGGCGCAACTTGTGGGCCGAAGGGCCTGTTTGTGCTGTAGTGTTCTATGTTCTATGTTCTATGTTCTATTGTTTCTTGCACGCTATACAGGAAAAGCAAAATAAAACGTTCATCGAGACGCCGAGGGCGGCATGGTAGCACAGTGGTTAGCACTGCTGCTTCACACCTCCCGGGACCTGGGTTCGATTCCCGGCTCGGGTCACTGTCTGTGTAGAGTTTGTACATTCTCCCTGCGTCTCTGTGGGTTTTCTCCGGGTGCTCTGGTTTCCTCCCACAGTCCAAAGATGTGCGGGTTATGTTAATTAGCCATGCTAAATTCCCCCTTAGTGTCCTGGTTTGTGCAGCTTCGGGGGATTAGTTGGTAATATATGGGTGGGATTCTGGTCGGTGCAGACTCGATGGGCCGAAAGGCCTCGTTCTGCACTGTTCGAGTTTTTATGATTTCTGTGACTCGATTTGATTTTGTCACAGGTATTGGCGGTGGCTTGTTGGGGGTGGCACGGTGTCAGGGTGGTTATGACTGTTGCCTCGCAGCTGCAGTGACCTGAGTTCGATTCCCTGCATTCTCCGCACTATCTGTGTGGAGTTTGCACATTCTCCCTGTATCTGCGTGGGTTTCCTCCACGTGCACCGCTTTCCTGCCACAGTCCAAGGATGTGAGGGTTAGATGGAGTGGCCATGTTTAATTCTCCCTGGTGACATCAGACTTGATGTGGGTATGCCGGCGTTGGACTGGCGTAAACACAGTAAAAAGTCTGACAACACCAGGTTTTAGTCCAACCTATTTATTTGATAATATACTCGCAAGCTTTCGGGTTAGCCCCTTCGTCAGGTGCTCTCCATTCACCTGACGAAGGGGCTAACCCGAAAGGTTGCGAGTATATTATCAAATAAATAGGTTGGACTAAAACCTGGTGTTGTCAGACACCAGACTTGCCAGAGTAAATACATGGGGTTACGGGGATAGGGCCTGGGTGGGATTGTGTTCGGTGCCAATTTGATGTGCCGAATGGCCTCCTTTTGCCCTGTAGGGATGCTATCATCTATGTTCTGTGATCTATGATTTGAGTTCATTCATTATTCATTGGCGGTTGGTGACTAGTGGGGTGCCCCAGGGGTCGGTGCTAGGGCCTCAGCTATTTACCATTTATATAGATGATCTGGAGGAGGGATCCGAGTGTAGGGTGTCGAAATTTGCTGATGACACCAAGATTGGGGGAAAGGCAAATTGTGCGGAGGGTGTGGAGAGTCTGCAGAAGGATCTAGATAGGCTGGGCGAATGGGCCAGGAAATGGCAAATGGAATTTAATGTTGGCAAGTGTGAGGTGGTCCACTTTGGTAGGAAGAATGGTAGGAAGGACTATTACTTACGTGGCGAAAAACTGCAGCAGGCGACGGTGCAGAGGGACCTCGGGGTCCTTGTGCATGAGTCGCAAAAACCCAGCCTGCAGGTGCAGCAGGTGGTCAGGAAGGCGAATGGGATGCTGGCCTTCATAGCGAGGGGGATTGAATATAAAAGTAGGGAGGTCTTGCTGCAGCTGTATAGGGCATTGGTGAGGCCGCAGCTGGAGTACTGTGTGCAGTTTTGGGCGCCGCACCTGCGCAAGGATATTTTGGCCTTGGAGGGAGTGCAGAGGAGGTTTACTAGGCTGATACCGGAGTTGAGGGGGTTGAGCTATGAGGAGAGGCTGAATAAACTAGGCTTGTACTCGTTAGAGTTTAGAAGAATGAGGGGAGATCTCATTGAGACGTATAAGATGATGAATGGGATGGATAGGATAGAGGTGGAAAGACTCTTCCCGCTCAAAAAAGACAGTAGGACTAGGGGGCACAGCCTCAAGATAAAGGGGGGGCGGTTCAGAACGGAGTTGAGGAGGAACTTCTTCACTCAAAGGGTGGTGAATCTCTGGAATTCTCTGCCCGTTGAAGTGGTGGAGGCTGCCTCGCTAAATATTTTTAAGAAGCGGGTTGATGGGTTTTTGATAAGAGAAGGGATTAAGGGTTATGGGGAGAGGGCGGGAAAGTGGAACTGAGCCACGACAGATCAGCCATGATCTTGTTGAATGGCGGGGCAGGCTCGGGGGGCCAGATGGCCTACTTCTGCTCCTATTTCTTATGTTCTTATGTTCTTATTATTGTTGCGTGTATTGGTATGCAGTGAAACGTGTTTTTCTCGTGCGTTATGTGGACAAAACTAGCCGTTCATAGAGTACATAGAGGACAAGGAAATGAAAGGATGCAGAATATAGATCTCCAGTTATGGCTCGGGTGTAGAGAAAGATCAGCTTAATATATGGCAGGTCCATCCAAAACACAGTTGGTAGGCAAGCAGGGGAGATGCTGTTTTAGAGACTGTCGGTAAGTGGTTTCAGAATTTTCTATTATCTTATCCGAGGGAAAAAGGTGGAAGAATGTGGAACTGGCTAGAAGAGGGAATGGCTGAGATGAATGTCGCAAACAAAATGAATTGAAAAGAAGGGGGGAGGCACCAGGAAGAAAAAAGAAGGTTGTGTTAATGGGGTGATCGGAAGAGGCGTTATGATGAGACATGTATGGAATACAAACTGGAGCACCGAGCTGATGGGCCGAATGATCCCCTTCTGTGATTTGCATCTTATGCAACTGTGATATATGAATATGTGCAAGGCCATTTGAGCATTTACCAGGAGGTATCCCAAACAATTTGGGAAGCAATTTCATTTATTTTTTTGGGGATTTATTACTGTGGTTGATGTAACAAATGCGTCCTGCAAAAACACAACACACTGAGATTTTGCCTACAATACTGAGTGTTGTTTCGTGCTGTTTTCGCGAGGGAAGCTGCGTTTGCCTTCCAGGTGAGATTTCCATACATTGGTTTTTGGCAGTGAAGCTTTGTGCTCCCTCTGGAGAGTCAGTAGTTTGTGTTGATGTCTGGAGTTCAAATAGATCCAAACCCCTTCGTTATTGAGCCCATTGCGAAGGGGGGGGTAAGCTATTAGTCCATACGGCATGGGAGCAGAATTAGGCCACTCGGCACATCGAGGCTGTTCTGCCATTCAATCTTGTTTCATCCCCATTCTCCTGCCTTTTTCCCATAACTCCTGATCCCCTTATTAATCAAGAACCAATCTATTTCTGTCTCAAAGGAACTCAACGACCTGATCTCCACATCCTTCTGCGGCAAATAGTTCCACAACTCTCCGGCTGAAGAAATTACTCATCATCTCTGACCTAAATCATTGGGCCTTTAGCCTGAGGTCCCTTCATCCCTCTGGTTCTAGCTTTCCTACTAGTGGAAACATCCTCTTCACATCAACTCTACCCCGGCCTCCCAATATCCTCTAAGTTTCAAAAAGATCTCCCTTCATCCTTCTGAACTCCAACGAGTTCACACCGAGAGTTCCCAACATTTCCTCATCCGACAAGCTCTTTATTCCAGGGATAATTCGTGTGAATCTCCTCTGGAGCCTTTAAAAGACCAGCACATCCTCCCTTAAATATGGGGCCAACACTGCTCACAATACTCCAAATGTGGTCTGACCAGAGCCATACACAGCCTCAGAAGTGCATCCCTGATCTTGTATTCTATCCCATTCCACATCAATACTAACAATTTATTTGCCTTCCTGACTACTAACCGAACCTGCACGTTAACCCGAAGACAATCTTGAACAAGGGCTCTCAAGGCCCTTTCTTTTCTTTGCTGATTTCTGAAGCATTTCCTCATTTAGAAAATAGTCTATGCCTCCATTCCTCCTTCCAAACTGTAAACCGGCACATTTTGCCACATTGTATTCCAATCACCGCTTCTTTGGCCACTCTCCTAACCCATCCACGTCATTCTGCAGCTCCCCCCACCACCCCGCTTCCTCAATACTACCTGCCCCTCTATATATCTTTGTATCCTCTGCAAACTTAGCAACAGCGCCTTCAGTTCCTTCTTCTAAATCGGTAATGTGACTGTAAGATAGAATATTCTCGAGGTCCTGAATATGCCTCTCCTCTCCAATGTTTGTGACCACACTCAACCATTCTGACATTGTCTCTTCGGCTGGCCCTGAAATGCAGAAGTGTTTTCCTGACCCGGGTTTGCAGGTCAGTTATAACAACCTTCCATTTTCTCCGCCCTTGCACTGAATGCAATTCTGGATTTTGTTTGCCACCCTTGAAACGAGCGATTTGCTGGCATTGTTCTGGAGTCTGAGATCGGCAATACCAGATATAGACGGGCGATTATCTGCCGGAAAGAAAACCGTGATCGATCGCATTCTCATTGTTAGCGCGAGTGGGCGAACACGACCACAACAGATTCAGAGTCAGGTTCAATAGTGGTGCAGCTTTATTTTAACGTCGACGGAGGTGCGGTCAGGACATACAAACAGAACTGTCCCGAAAGCACTCTAAAGACCCGCCGCAATGGGTTACAGTTAGAACATAGAACATTACAGCGCAGAATAGGCCCTTCGGCCCACGATGTTGCGCCGATCAGTTAAAAAACAATGACCCACTAACCTAAACCAATCCCTTTTCGTCCATAAACCTATCCACGGATCTCTTAAACGCCCCCAAACTAGGCGCATTTACAACCGCAGCAGGCAGGGCATTCCAATCCCTCACCACCCTCTGGGTAAAGAACCTGCCCCTGACATCCGCCCTATAACTACCCCCCCTTAATTTATAGCCATGCCCCCTCGTGCTAGCTTTCTCCATCCGAGGAAAAAGGCTATCACTGTCCACCCTATCTAAACCTCTAATCATCCTATATGTTTCAATAAGATCCCCTCTTAGCCGCCTTCTTTCCAGCGAAAACAACCCCAAATCCCTCAGTCTCTCCTCATAGGACCTCCCCTCCATACCAGGCAACATCCTGGTAAACCTCCTCTGCACCCTCTCCAAAGCCTCCACATCCTTCCTGTAATGTGGGGACCAGAACTGCACACAGTGCTCCAAGTGCGGCCGCACCAGAGTTGTGTACAGTTGCAACATGACGCTGCGACTCCTAAATTCAATCCCCCTACCAATAAACGCCAAGACACCGTATGCCTTCTTAACAACCCTATCTACTTGATTCCCAACTTTCAGGGATCTATGTACACATACACTTAGATCCCTCTGTTCATCCACACTATTCAAAGTCCTCCCGTTAGCCCTATACTCAACACATCTGTTATTCCTACCAAAGTGAATTACCTCACACTTCTCCGCATTAAACTCCATCCGCCACCTTTCGGCCCAGCTCTGCAACCTGTCCAAGTCTTCCTGCAAACTGTGACACCCTTCCTCACAATCTACCACACCTCCGACTTTGGTGTCATCAGCAAATTTACTAATCCACCCAACTATACCCTCATCCAGATCATTAATAAAAATTACAAACAGCAGTGGCCCCAAAACAGATCCCTGAGGCACACCACTCGTAACCGAACTCCATGACGAATATTTACCATCAACCACCACCCTCTGTCTCCTATCTGCTAGCCAATTCCTGATCCAATTTCCTAGATTACCCTCAATCCCGTACATCTGCATTTTCTGCAGAAGCCTTCCATGGTGAACCTTATCAAACGCCTTACTAAAATCCATATACACCACGTCAACTGCCTTACCCCCATCCACCTCTTTGGTCACTTTCTCAAAAAACTCAATAAGGTTAGTAAGGCACGATTTACCCGCTACAAAACCATGCTGACTATCTCCAATCAATTCATTACTCTCCAAATAACTATAAATCCTATCCCTAATAATTTTTTCTAAAACCTTGCCCAGAACAGAAGTGAGACTCACCGGTCTATAATTCCCAGGGAAGTCTCTGTTCCCCTTCTTAAACAATGGGACAACATTCGCTAACCTCCAATCTTCCGGTACTATACCAGAGGCCAACGACGACCTGAAGATCAGTGCCAGAGGCTCTGCAATCACTTCTCTTGCCTCCCAGAGAATCCTAGGGTAAATCCCATCCGGACCAGGGGACTTATCTATTTTCAAACCCTCAAGAACATCCAGCACATCCTCCTTATCAACTGTAATACTGTCTATTCTACCCCCCCTGCAACCCAGTGTCCTCCTCAGCTATATTCATGTCCCCCTGCGTGAACACCGAAGAGAAATATTGGTTCAATGCCTCTCCAATCTCTTCCGGTTCCACACATAACTTCCCTCTGCTGTCTATAACTGGCCCTAATCTTGCCCTAACCAACCTTCTGTTCTTAACATACCTATAGAACGCCTTCGGATTCTCCTTAATCCTATCAGCCAAAGTCTTCTCATGTCCTCTTCTAGCCCTTCTTAACTCACTCTTCAACTCCCTCCTAGCCAATCTAAAGTTTTCTAGTGCACTACCCGAGCCCTCAAGTCTCATCCGAACATAAGCCCCCTTTTTCTTTTTAACCAACGAATCAACTTTTTTAGTGCACCACGGTTCCCTAGCCCTACCAATTCCTCCTTGCCTGACAGGGACATACCTATCACGGACTCGCAGTAGCTGCTCCTTGAAAAAACTCCACATTTCGGACGTTCCCAGTCCCTGTAATCTCCTAGTCCAACCTATGCTTCCTAATTCTCTCCTAATGGCCTCATAATTACCCTTCCCCCAGCTAAAACTACTGGCCCGAGGTTCATGCCTATCCCTTTCCATCACTAAGGTGAACGTAACCGAATTGTGGCCACTATCACCAAAATGCACACCAACTTCCAAGTCTAGCACCTGGTCTGGCTCATTTCCCAGCACCAAATCCAATATACCCTCACCTCTAGTTGGCCTATCTACATACTGACTCAAAAAACCCTCCTGCACGCTTTGTACAAAAACTGACCCCTCTAACGAGCTAGAGCTATAGCAATTCCAATCAATATTAGTAAAGTTAAAGTCCCCCATAACAATTACCCTATTACTTTCACTCCTAACCAGGATCGTCTCCGCAATCCTTTCCTCAACCTCTCTAGAACTTTTAGGAGGTCTATAAAAGACTCCCAACAGGGTGACCTTTCCTCTCCTATTTCTAATCTCCGCCCATACTACCTCAACAGACAAGTCCTCATCAAACTTCCTCTCTGACACTGTGATACAGTCCTTGACCAGTAATGCTACCCCTCCCCCCTTCTACCTCCTTCTCTACTCCGACTAAAACATTTGAACCCCGGGACCTGCAACAACCATTCCTGACCCTGCTCTATCCATGTCTCTGAAATGGCCACAACATCAAAGTCCCAGGTACTGATCCACGCTGCAAGTTCATCCACTTTATTGCGAATACTCCTCGCATTAAAGTATACGCATTTCAAACCCTGCTCCGCCCCACCCCCACGATGCCGTGCGTTGCAGTCCCCATCTATGCCCCTCTCACTTTCACCCCCTGTACTCAGGATCCCACCCCCCTCCGAATCAGTTTAAACCTCCCTGCATAGCCTTAGCAAATTTACCCCCCAGGATATTGGTTCCCCTCTGATTCAGGTGTAGACCATCACTCTTATAGAGGTCCCACCTTCCCCAGAACGAGCCCCAATTGCTCAAGTACCTGAACCCCTCCCTCCTGCACCATCCCCTCAGCCACGAGTTCAAACTTTCCCTCTCTCTATTCCTCTCTAAACTATCCCTTGGCACAGGCTAGAGTCCGGAGATAACCACTCTATCAGACTTGGCCTTTAGTTTCCACCCCAACTCCATAAATCTCTGCTTAATATCCCCTTCCCTTAACCTCCCTATGTCATGCGTCCCCACATGAACTATAACTTGGGGTTGATCTCCCTCTCCCCTAAGAGTCCTGAATACCCTTTCCGATACATCCCGGACCCCAGCCCCTGGTAGGCAACACACCAGCCCCGAGTCCCTACCATTACTTCCGACTCTCCTATCCGCCCCCTTAACTGTAGAGTCCCCAATCACTAGGCCCAATCTTTTACATCCCCTAACCACCTGAGCTTTCACACTAGCCTCACCCCCAGAGACCTGCTCCCTTCGGTTACCCCCAGCTGATTCCTCCTCAACTGTAGCCTCCAGGACCGAAAACCTATTTTGGAGGGGAACAGCCCCAGGGGATTGTCCCCCCACTTGCTTCTTTCCCCTCTTCCTGGCAGTGACCCAAGACTCATTTCTAGGAGTGACAATCTTCTTATAACTCCTATCGATGTCCTCCTCCGCATCCCGAATTATGCGGAGTTCCTCTAATTCCACCTTCAGCTCCTTTACACGCTCCTCCAGAAGCTGCAATCGAACACACTTCCTACAAATAAAATCACCTGAAACACTACTAGAGCCCCTCACCACATACATCCCACAGGAGATGCAGCTTACTGCCTGAACTGCCATCCCTGAAACAATTACCAGCAGAAAAATAAAAATATATAAAAAAAAACTTCCCCCACACTTATAATTAGGTTAGAGGAGGTGGGAGGGTGGGATTCTCTACCAGTATAGAGGATCGGGTATCCTCTCTGCACTAATTTATACAAATGTTAATGTTTTGTTTACAGTATTCGACTCTGACCGTCCTGTTTCGATGTCTTCAAGTATTGTAACGATGGTTTTAAGTGTGTGTTAATCGTTTCTGTCTAATGGGTTTATTAATGGTCTAGAATCTCCGGGGTTTGAACAATGGGTGTTTGACGATTCTCAGGAAGCTTGTGGGGCCAGGGATGCTCCCTTAGTGATGCTAATCTTCAGGTGTCTCCATAGAGGATTGCTTGATTAGATCAGAGGTGCTGTACTTTTTAATTTAGTTCCTGTCGGTGCCATCCTGTCCGGTTCCCTTTGTGTGCTAGGCCTTATTTGCATTCTAAAAGTATGTCCTTGCCTGCGAGTGTGTGTCTGTTCCCTTGTGATCTTTAGTGGGGAGGCTCTGAGTGCAACTGTAGTCTGCTTCCATATTGTGGACCCAATTTCATGAAATGTCTTGTCCGATTACACCATGTCCACCATAGATTAAATTAGATTATAATCAGATTTGTTCATTAATTTAATTCAAACGTATCCACCTGTCGTGCTCCTATTTGCAATTGCCCATCTTCAAATAATGACTAACACTTGTCACCCAAGTGAATGCCTCTTGGTGACCATGTTCGTCTGGTGTGGGGCAACTCTACAGTTCCTGACACACAGTGGACATTGGTGATTCCCTGTACATAGGTTGGACACCTCGATTCTCTCCTCATGGCCTCCATTTAAGACATGAAGTGCTTCCGTCTTGCAGCCCTGCATGTGGCTGACCTTTCCAGAATGGATGATGGTTGCATGTGAACAGAAACAAAACAATCTGAGATTTTAACCGTATGCAAATTTGAACAGTGGCCATGGACTCATCCACAGCCCAGAGGAGCAGATCTTCCCACCGGATATATTGATGATTGTTTCCCATGATCGCTTCTGTTCAGCTGCAAATCATTCATTCTTTCACCGTGAAATTCCGATTATAAAAAGTAGGTATTGGCTTAATTTTCTACGCGGCTTACTCTCTCAGTGGTTCAAACCCTGCAAATCCGCTCTTCCAAAAGAGGGCTGATGCAACGAGATACAACAACACCGAGGACGATACAATATTGGTGGGCTGCGGTAACTCAGAGGACTGGAAGGCGTGGTGAAAATGCGGAGACAACGTGCTGCTGGTAAAAATGGCGGACTGTAAACTTCAGAGCGATGCGAATTGCGGCTCAACGTTTCCTCTTCATCAGAGTCTCAGTCTGCAACGGTAAACATTTACTAACGCGTGCCAAAAACGCATTAAGTGTCATCCAATCTGTGTTGAAAAGGCAAACTTGCTGAATTTAACAAGAAGAAGAATTCAACAAGAACAGCAACTTGTTGTTTCTGGAATTCGAATGGGCACAGGAGGAAGCAGAATGTTGCATTGAATTAATTCCAAACACCCTACAATATTTTGCGTTAAGAAAACACGCAGCTAATGAAGAAAGATTCAAAATGTTGCAAATAACTTTGTAGCAGTTTAGCCCAATATATTTCTCATTATGTCTTAGTCTCATATTTGCCTCATAATTCACCTCTTGATTAGCGGGATATGTGCCATTTACTCCGGGCTGACAGCTCTGTTTCACAGGAACTTCCTCCCACATCTATATAACCTCCCCCCACCTCCCCCAAACAAACACGTTATCAACCTCGCTTTGTTTTGCCTTTCTCCTTCCTGAGTTCATCCAGTTTCCCAAACAAATGTATCTCTGCTGGTTGACTCAGTGTGGGAACGAGTTCCATACAATCCCTACCCACTGATTAAAGACTTTCCTCATTAATGAATTGCCATCTTGATTAGTGACTGTATTATACCCCTGGTAGTTCCTTCTGTTGACTCCACACGAATAGAAATAAATTGTCTGCGTCGACGCTGACTTATTTTTCGTATCTTTAACGTTTCCATTGTCTGCCCCCTCCCACTTTTAGCCTTCTCTTTCTTGGGGGACAAAAGGTTGTCAATTCAATGCTTGTTCTGATTGTTCTAACTGTCAAATTGAGTCCGTCCATGTTCTGACACAAACAAACATTTCTGCGCGGTGTTTTCTTTCACCCGTGTTTTCAGACATCCGGGATCACAGATATGTAAATATCTGATATTGCCAGCTCAACAGAAATCGCAGTATCACAAAGAGGACATTTCATTATCAGTTTATTGTTGATCAAGATCAAGGCAGATGAGCTTTGTACAAATAGAATAATCAATTCACATTCACGCATCGAGATTTGCAAAAAAAATAAAGTTCCTGTGAACAATTTGAGCGATACAATCATCAGAATATTTTCAATGCAACTCAGGAAATTCTCCAGAATCACTCAACATTTGATGAACACGGTTCCAGTGGAATATCCCAAACACAATGTCCAAACATTTGCAGTGAAAACTGAAATCTCCCTCTGGCGAATGCAGGGGGAAATTTCAGTTGTTTGAAGGAAATCACTTTTGGCTTCATATTGTTTCCAACAGGCTATGGGATTTTTGGGAAATCCTGCTTCTGGGGGGCGGGGGGGTGCGGGGCGTAGGCAGGTCACACTGAAAAAATCACAAATCATAGAGAATTCGAGATTCCCTACAAAAGGAGGCCTTCGGCCCATAAGTATTTATATTACCCCGAACCGTCAACGCATTGCATAACATCATGGAATGATTCGGCTTAGAAAGAGACTATTCGCCCATTGAATCCATATTGGGTTTTTGTTGGATATGTTTCTATGACCAGTTGACAGAGATGATAATTCCACATCGGAACTTTCACCACCTACTCCAGAATCACGGGAACAGGAGGGCTTGCAAAGTCGGTCTGCCAAGCGCACCCACACTCCACCTTGCTCACCACTACTACGAGTCCGTTTGGAACTTACCGCCCTCCATGTGTTCACGTCACCTCTGAACTGATTACACAAAATCACAAATATACAACTCTCAAATCTTTCAACGGAATCATTATTAAATATGGTCAAAGAACAACCATGCCTCAAATCTTCACCGATGAAGGGCACTCCCCACAAACTGGCAATCTTTCTGCCTTCATTCTTTGTTCCCAACCTCTCAATCAAATGGCAACCACAATATTGTAGTTCTAATTCCATGCAGTGTGGAGTTTGACAATAATAGGCTAGAGACCATCTTGTGGAAGAGTGATGTACTTCGCATTCAGAGATAATCTACTGTCTCACTGGTTCGTAAATTCCTACGAATGTTCAATTATATTCATCAGGCAAGTTTCCACTTTAATGAAACTATCGTTGCACTCTCTACTCAGTTCATTTTGGTGAAATATTTGCTCATATTAGGTATGACAGCAGATCCTAATAAACTCCCCACATCTGTTGTTGCAGGCTTGAGGAAATCTGCTTTCACTTTCCATTCTAACTCTAAACCCAATTAATCGATTAATTAAGTGGCAGGTGGTGTACAATATTGAAAAATGCAAAACTTACCACTCAAGTGGAAAGGTCCGAGAATCAGGGTATTTTTAAACATTGAAGGGTTGGGGCATTCTGATATTCCAGTATGAGCGGCACGGTGGCACAGTGGTCAGCACTGCTGCCTCACCGCCCCAGGGACACTGGTTTAAATACATCTTTGGATGACCATCTGTGTGGAGTTTGCACCTTCTCCCCATGTCTGCGTGGGTTTTTACCAGTGCTTCCGTTTCCTCCTACACCCCAAAAATGTGCTGGTGAGGTGGATTGGCCATTCTTATTTACCCCTTAGTGTCCAAAGATGGACAGGTAAGATTGATTTGCCCCGCTGAATTGCCCCTTAGAGCCAGGGAGATTAGGAGGGTAAATACCTCGGATTGCGGGAAATGGGTCTGGAGGGGATTGTTGCTGGCGCAGGCTCAGTGAGCCAAATGCATAGTCGGGATTCTATGATTTTATGATTCAGATAGCTTGGATGCTGTTGTGCAGTACATACGTTTACCTGAAGGTACCCACGCAGTTTGGAAAGTCATTACATTGTTGGTATTTATTGCCATGTTTGGAGTATTTCTTGAGATCGCAGAGCAAGGAATCCATATTGCAAATACACCACAAGTCACTAAGATTATGCCAAGAATGTTGAGTGGCGAAATCTTTGTTTAACATGGTTCAGTATGTTAAAGTCGCTGTGGTTGTTGCAATTTCTCGTCCTGACCACAGGGTGCCGCTCGAACTCTACCCATGCCTTTCCCTGTGATGCAGTCATCCCGAAGTGAAATATTGTCTGCCACCTTTCCTTTTCCTCTTTTCTCTTTCCTTGTCAAACAGTGGCCAACTCTTCATGCTGGGAGGGGTGTTGGTCATTGATTCATGACGACAAATCATTTATTTAAATCAAAGGTAGGCATCCTCAGGATGGAAAGGGAAGGGAAATTCTCATGAGCGAGGATTCTTCACGTCTCTGTCCCTGATACAGGCCTTTGTCAGACGCTGAACATTTTATGGAAACATATGATGTCACTGACTATCCAACTGTGAAAATGTCTGGCTGATTTCCGAAATAGAGTTGAGATCAGTCATGAATTTTGCACAGGACTGCACACAGATTTTTTGGTCGAATAATTCATGACCTTTATCTTCTTTTTGAAGTTGTTCTCTCTCCAGAACAACTATTCTTAAGGGGAACTCTTCTAAATATCCGTCAGGGACGCGGTTTGGAATTATTCTGAACTTTATTGGTCCTCATCTGTGTGATTTCCCCAGAATATTAACACTGTTGGGGATGTGCCAAGCTGCTACATGCAGATATACAATCCTGCAGAGGATGAAGAGGCCAATTAGTCCCATCGAGTCAGAGCTGATTCTCCGACAAAATATCTTATCCAGGGCTTAGTCTGTAACTGCTTGTACTTACCCCACTAACTCCCCTACACATCTCAACACACAAAATGAAATTTACCAATGTATTTCTCCCCACCTCAGTCCAATAACATTTACTCCCTGTCCTCAAACGTTGACTCCTGCTCTGTATTCCCCCGCCATTGGGAACATTGTTTACGAATCTGCACCGTCTAACACTGTAAGAATTTTGTCCGTTTCTACGACGTTCCCTCTCACTCTTCTCATTTCCATTGAATATAATCCTATCTGACTTAATCTCTCCTCGTACGACAGATCTGACATCCCAGGAATCAGCCTGGTTAACCTTCGTTTTACTCCCTCTGTAGGAAGGACTCCGTTCCTCAGATAAGTCCAACAAAACTGTAAAGAATTCTACAGGGGTGGGAATCAGAACATGTCAGCAAGTGCAGAGACCGGGGGGCGGGAAGAAGGCCAAGACAAGTCCACCTAAGAGGAAGAGCAATCTCGGGGGGGATGAACTCAGTGGGCCTGGAGGTCTGGAGTGCATCTGCTTAAATGCAAGGAGCGAATAGGCAAGGCAGGTGAACTTAAAGCTTTAATACAGGAGGGGAACCTGGATGTGGTTGCAGTGACAGAGACTTGGTTAAAAGAAGGACAGGACTGGCAGCTGAATATTCCAGGGTATAAGCGTTTTATGCGAGATAGAGGAGGGGCTGGAAGAGGTGGGGGAATAACAATACTGGTTAGAGAGTATATTCCAGCGGTACAGAGGGTGGAAAATTTGGAAGGATAATGTAGCAAATCACTTTGGGTAGAGCTCAGAAACAGGAAGGGCGCAGTCACTATGCTGGGGTTATACTACAGGCCTCCCAACAGCCCACAGAAAGTCGTGGAACGGAGATGTAAGAGGATTCTGCATAGGTGTAGAAAAAATAGGGCGGTTGTAGTGGGAGATTAATTTCCCTCATACAGACTGGAAATCCCTGAGGGCTGGGGGTCCGGACGGGGAGGAATTTGTAAAATGTGCCCAGGAAGGTTCTTTGGAACAATATGTTGATAGCCCGACGAGAGAGGGAGCTATACTGGACCGAGAAATGGGGAATGAGCCCTGCAGGTCATCAAAATTTCAGTGGGGGAACATGTGGCGATCAGTGATGACAATTCTGTAAACTAAATCCTATGTTCTTACATTTGAATTTGGCACAGTTGAGCAGAAGGGGCTTCATTCTGGGTATGATTCAAATAACCAACATGGAAGGTTTTATCAAACAAAGTTTATTTAAGAATACAGTTCAGTTTAAATCAAAAGAATTAGCATAACATTTCCCAATCACACGATTCGAACATGACGTAGAATACACTTTACCAGCCAGCTGTCTATGAAGTTCCAATCCAAACAATTTACCCCAAACATGCGCAGCTTCCTAAGCTTAGCACAGAAGGTTATCATATGCAAATAGTACTGAGTTTTCAGCTTTTTAACACCTGTCGTGAATTGATCCTTTTGGATTAAATCACTGAGGCTTCCGAGTCCCGGAAATTTCCAAAAAGCCTCTGGAGAGAGAAATGGACTGGGACATGCCAGCCTCCATCAGCTTCTAACAGTGATTCAAACACATCTTTGTTTCCTACTCCAGAGCAAGGGCAAGTGCGCTGTAGATGCTCCCCACGTCAGACTACTGCTAAACAACAAAACTCAAAACTTGGACAAATTGTCCCTGAATTAGGCACCCCTCAATCTGGTTATAATTCCTTTATTGTGCAGTCCAATAAGTGGAGACAAAATCATAGGTAGAAGAGGACACTCATAGTGTTAAAATCGTGGTGTCTGCTTGTTGGGCCGAAGGGCCTGTTTCCTGTGCTGTGTTGTTCTATGTTCTTCATCCTTTGTTCTTTTCTGTGAAAGAAGGAAAACTCCCCAGGCATCAGCTGACTTGTGGATCATGTTCCACCCAGTAGTTCCAAAAGGATCACATCACTTGAAGATTCTGCATTAGTTCAGATTAAAAATGAACCAGATGGCCATTATATTGCTTCAGTCACAATTAGAGGATGCCGGTCTCTGTGAGAAACGCAGGGCCAACACATTGTTAGGAGCTGCTTGAAAACCCGACTAAATAACATGATCAAAAACACAATTTTAAAGTGTTGTCAAAACTACTGACAGCTTACATTGGCTGTGTGTGGAAACATTTTACTCTTGAATGTTATCGTTTGGAAACACAATCGGCTCCTCAAATGAGCATGTCAGTCACATGTGAAATGTTTTCTGTTTACTGACATAATGGAATATATTTCCAAACCACCTTTAATTTCATAAACAATAAAACTCTGAACTGGAAATCGTTTGCCTGATCATTAATGGATAAATAAATTCCAATATAATCTATAACCTCTATCTTCCTAAACCATACAATCATTCTCAAATTAAAAATAGCTTATTTGGCCGTAAAATCATACCTAACAGATATTGCAAACTGCTTCTACAGACATCTGTTAAGACTGAAAATTAGTCTTCCTGGAGGGTGTAGGACGGGTTAACTTAACTCTCCTAAACATAAGAACAAAAGAAATAGGAGCAGGATTAGACCATCTGGCCCTTCGAGCCTGCCCCGCCATTCAATAGGATCATCGCTGATCTGAAGTGGATCAGTTCCACTTTCCCGCTTTCTCCCCATAACCCTTAATTCCCCTATCTATCAGAAACAAATTCATTCATTCAGAAATTTACTGGGCTGTGTATGATTTGACACGATCTGACTTATTATTGGCATATGTATCGGGATACATTGAAAAGTATTGTTTCTTGTGCGCTGCACAGGCACAACAGACCGATCATAAAGCGCACAGACTTGATTTATCATTGTCACGTGTATTGGGGCACAGCGAAAAGTATTACTTCCTCCGTACCATCCAGGCAAAACATGCCGTTCATAGTGGGTTAGCTCTGCTGTCTCACAGAGCCAGGGCCTGAAGTTCAATTCCAGCCTTGGGTGACTGTCTATGTGGAGTCTCATGCTCTCCTTTTCTCTCCCTGGATTTCCTCTGGGTGCTTCGCTTTCCTCCCAGAGTGTGAAAAGCATGCTGGTTAGGGGCATTGACCATGCTAAAGTTTACTTCCGTGTATCTAAACAGGCGCCAGTGTGCAGAGGATCGCGAGGAACAAAAGCTTCGAGACAAGAGCGAGTTATTTATACATTATTGAATAGTGTCACAAGTAGGCTTACATTAACAGTGCAATGACATTTGTGTGGAAAAAAAACCCTCGTCTGCACACTCTGGTGCCTGTCCTGGGACAATAGTCAAGATGTAGAGATGCCGGCGCTGGACTGGGGTAAACACAGTAAGAAGTCTCACAACACCAGGTTAGAGTCCAACCAGTTTATTTGATAGATGGAGATCTGTAACCCCCTGACTTGCCTGGGCTTGTAAAATCTCACTTACTGTCCTGTCTGGAGACAATACACATCTCTTTAACCTGTGGTAATTCTATCTCCACTCACATTGTCGGCATCTTTAAGACTTGAATAGCAGGTCAGCTGTGAAGACTTGCATTCTAATCAGTATTCTGTAAACTGTGTGTGTCTTTATATCCCCTTCTCTGATCAGAACCTTCCACACACCTGAAAGGAACACCGTTTCCAAAAGCTTGTGTTGTTACTGTCAAATAAACTGGTTGGTCTCAAACCTTCTGTTTTGATACGTCTCACTGGAACAATAGGCCAGTGCACCTATCCAGCATGTCTATCGGACTGTGGGACGAAACTGGAGCACCTGGAGGAAACCCACACAGACACGGGGAGACAGTGGAAACTCCGCCCGGACAGTGACCTGAGCCCGGAAACAATCCCAGGTCCCTGAAACTGTGAGGCAGAAGTGGTAAACGCAGCAAGACAGTCAGCCTGGGGCAGTGGCCGGGAGGGCAATTACGGGTTGTCGTGCTTTCAAATCCCCTCAGCCAGTTCCACTTATTTCAAACAGATAACAATCTTTCTGATTTGTTACCGTGTGTTTTTCTAGACATTACACAGTGCGATCCCAGTGAGGCACTGGTGAAGGGATTAATCCCAACATTAATGAGCTACATGAATCTGAATGTGAAGAGCCTGGTAGAAAGGATTACTGACAAAATGGGTTCTGAAATGAGCAGTGAGTGCTGAGCCTCACTGAGGGCCTGAACGATTTTGCGCAAATGCTTGAGTCGGTAGAGGCAGCCGCAGAGAGCGGGGCTCGGCAGCAAAGAGGCTCATTGCCTGTGACCGCAGCTGTTTGCTGTGAGGGTCAGAACACCCTTACTCACAGCCCATTCGGTGCTGTGCAAAACGCCCTGAGGGGAGGAGATCGCTGACCAAGATTCCGACCATTTCACCACCTGATGTTCGCGATGGAAAATGACGTTCGAGCAGAAGCTGTCAGTGTATTTCCTGTTTTAATAGTTGTAGTGCTTTCGGCACAGAACTGCCTGCAGTGGCCAAACGCTGGGACTAAGTGTTAGAATACAGATTGATGAGTGTGTCCAGTCTGGGGTGTTTTAGATCAAACAGAGAACAGACTAATATATAATTTGAGAGAGAGAAACCGGACAGAAACAGCACCAATTCGTCCACACCGACTAAGTTCCCAAACCGGAACTGATCCCATTTGCCTGCTTTTGGCCATATTTCAATAAATCTTTTCCATCCATGTGCCTGTTCAAGTTTCTTTTAAGTGTTGTAATTGTACCCACCTCTGCCACCTCCTCTGGCTGCTCTTTCCATGTGGGTATCAGGCTCTGTATGAAGCAGTTTACCCCCACACACCCGTTTATAAGTCCCCCTCTCAACTTCGAGCTATGCTCCATAGTTTTTGTTTCCCGACTCCTTTTAACAAGCAAACAACAAAGAACTACACAGCCCGGGAAACAGGCCCTTCGGTCCAACGACCCCGCGCCGCCATTTTGATGAATTTGCTTCTGCAATTCACAGGTAAAATACAAGACGCAACTGCAGGGGGCATAAATCTGGAACACCCATAAGTTCTCTTTTGTACAGAAGACTTTATTTCAAATTTGGACTAACTGTCTTCATTTGCGCCCCTCCATCGTACAAAGAGGGAATTCCGACACTGGAATTACAGCAGTTTCTTAAAAGGATAGCAGGACGGAACTATCATTAGTCACAGGAAAGGAAAAACAGATTGGGTCTCCTTTTTATTCAAGAACACAAGGCTGAGGGGTAACAGAATAGTTGTCCTGAAAACTGGACTAGTCGCAACTACTCAGTAACAGTTTCCGGTTTCTGGGGAAGCGATGGCATCCTGATATTATCGCTAGACTATTAATCCAGAAACACAGTTAATGCTCTGGGATACAGTTAGAATCCTGACACGGGTGTTGATTTAAATTTGAGTTCTACACAATAATATTGATTAAGGATCCACTGATGAACATGAAACCATTGTTCACTGTCGGGAATAAACCGATCTGGTTCGCTCAAGTCCTTTTGGGATGGAAATCTGCCATCTTTACCCGGTCTGGCCAACATGCGACTTTACAGCCACAGTAATTTGGTTCTAAACTCTCAATGAATCTGAAATGCCCTCCATAAGTCATGGGCAGTAAATGTTGGCCAGTCAGCACGCGCATGTCCCACAAATGATTAAAAATGTAGATATTTAAACTTAAAAAAGTGAACCCATCCTTCAGCCTGCATCTATCCAATAGCACAATCAGAACTACAATGGAGAAAAGTTAATTATTGCACTCTAACATCTGTGCACTGGATAGCACTGCTGCCTCACAGCACCAGAGAACCGGGTTCGATACCTGGTTTGGGTCACTGTCTGTGTGGAGTCTGAATGTCCTCTCCCTGTCTGCGTGGGTTTCCTCCCATCGCTCCAGTTTGCTCCCACAGCCCAAAAGAGGTGTTCCTTGGTGCATTGGAGGTGTATCAATTCTCCCTCAGTGTATCCGAACAGGTGTCGCAGTGTGGAGACTAGGGGATTTTCGCCATAACTTCATTGCAGTGTTAATGTAAGCCCACTTCTGTCATTAATAACATACACTTTAATTCGAGGAGATTTGATTTTTAGAGTCGGCTGCTCTGCTGTGACGCACAAACTGTGAGGTTCGCCAAACGAATATTGTGTTCACCCCAAGACTGCCCTCCAATGGTGACATCATCTCCACAGCAGAGGTCGTCATAGTTTCCATTGAATCTGTAAAGGCCCAACTGAATGGGAGGCAGACCACGTCATTGTGTCCACAGTGTCTATAGAAGCGAGCCCGTGAGACACAACACAAGGAAATTTCTATCAAGATGGCCGAAGAATCTCTATCTCTGATACTCATTTTGCAAATCCTGAGGTTTCACTGTGAGTAAGAGGCGGGTGGGAATTTTAATCGGAATCAATTTTATCAAACAGAATGAGCTTTTTCTGAGCTGAAAGCGTGAGCCAGTGTTCAGGTGAAGGCATTTGAACTAATCATATA
Organism: Carcharhinus amblyrhynchos; assembly: GCF_965287045.1. NCBI lineage: Eukaryota > Metazoa > Chordata > Chondrichthyes > Carcharhiniformes > Carcharhinidae > Carcharhinus > Carcharhinus amblyrhynchos. The sequence continues at coordinate 2,017,844 of NW_027649787.1, forward strand.
AGTTCATTTATCAGTTCCACCGATAATGCGAAGAAAATAAGTAGAACAAACAATGGTTACAAAGAATAATGAGATTGTGCAGTGGATAGCACTGCTGCCTCACAGCGCCAGAGAACCGGGTTCACCTGGTTTGGGTCACTGTCTGTGTGGAGTCTCCATGTCCTCTCCCCGTCTGCGTGGGTTTCCTCCCATCGCTCCAGTTTGCTCCCACAATCCCAAAGTGGTGCTAATTGATGCATTGGAGGTGCTAAACATTCTCCCTCAGTGTATCCGAACAGGCGCCGCAGTATGGAGAATAGGGGATTTTCCGCGTAACTTCATTGCGGTGTTAATGCGACTCTGGCATGAATAAAATAAATTACAATTCGAGGCGATTTTGATGTTTAGAGTCACTTCAGGTATTTCAATAAACAGTGTTTGTCTCAACAATCTCTCTAGTTACAGAATCCGAGTCCTCTCTGTCTCAGATCCCCTTCACAATGACAGCTGAAGTGGGCCAAACGGTGGAATTAGTCTATCATGACAGTCAAGAAGTGGATTTGGTGTCCAACTATGCTTGGTACAAACAGCGGCTGGGTGAAGCCCCGATTCTATTAAGCACTCCACCCTGTAGTTGGACCAACTGTAAGTTTATTTCTGAAAAATCCTATCCAGGGAGTGTGTTGATTCTGAAAATTCGCAATGTCCAGACGCATGACTCTGCTTCCTACTACTGTGCAAATCCTCGGTCTGCACTCTTCCTCAGTGAAACCACACTCCTAGTTGGAGGTAGGAAAACAAGGGAAATTCACTCAGAGTATGCACAGCATTATCATTTTTTGTGTAAATTAATTGTCAGCTGTGTCCCAATTTCTGTACAGACAGTTCCACCAACAAGACGGCTGTGCAGGTATTTGTCCCGCCGGGTGAGCCGGATGTGAATGATCATGTGCCCTTAATGTGTTTGGCCAGTGGAGTTTCCTCCAACCAGATTGCTATTTTCTGGAATATTTCTGGCCTGGTCACTGAGGGATCGAGTGATCCCGGGATAATGGAGGAGGACGGGACCTACAGCATCAGAAGTCTTGTCATGGTGTCGGGGCAAGTCTGGAGAAGTGGCGGTGTCGGTACTTGCATTGTTCAACTGGGGATTCCAGGCAAATATTGGACGGAAAGTGTGTCCTTCCCCAATGCAGCAGAAACTGGGACAGGTGAGCTGTTCATCTCCACAATGATGGTTTGAATTCAACTTGTAATCAGTTGCGTTAATGTTCCAACTATTCAGAAACTGACGTCTGTTAGGTACACAGGAGAGAGCTCCAATTTTACCTGCATTATATATTAGTGTCACAAATATACTTACATTAACACTGCAATGAAATTGCTGTGAAAATCCCCTATTCGCCACACTCCTGCGCCTCTTGGAGGGCACTGAAGAAGAATTCACCATGCCCAATTCCAGATGCCGAGAATTGGAGGAAACTGGGACGCGTGGAGGAGGCGACCACCGATCTGGGAGAACGCGCCGGCTCTGCACAGACAGTGATCCAAGCCGGGAATCAAACCAGGTTCTCGGGCAATGTGAGGCAGCAGTGGTAAGCACTGTACCGCCCGGAATCCGGCCACTTCTCCCCTTCAAGGCAGAGTCGATTTTCCCGGATGAAAGTTTTTATTGAATCTGTGTCCATCCTTTTCAGACATTGAATTTTCAAACTCAGCTGAGGTCAGTCCGACGCTGAATGAGCTTTGCAATCAAGAAACAAAAGCATTGAAAGTATTTTCGAATTTTTCTTTCGCCTTTTGAGGCATTAGTTCAATTTTCCATAATCTCACTCCAGAATCTCTGGTTTCCGTTTGGCAACTGTTTTATAATAGAATCCTAATACAATCGCATTAAAATCAAGATCAAAAGCAACGCAGAAATCGCATTTTTCAATTATGATTACTGTTTGATCTTGTGATTAAGAGCACATCTGAATGGCCAACGGAAACATCTATAACATAGATCTCACAACTGGAATTATATGTGGAACCGGCAGTGAGAAATGCACAGAACTGTGAGGGAAATTTCGACAGAGTGGCAGAATTTCAATAGCTATTTCAAAGATGCGCAGTCTACGTGCTGTGGGTTGACCCACAATGACATTAGGGATGGAATTCTAGGATTTTGACCCAACACCTGCGACAGAATGCCAATATGCTTCCAAGTCTGGATATTGAGTGGTTTGGAGAAGAAAATGCAGGCGGTGGTGTTTCCATGTATCCGCTGCCCATGTCCTTCTAGACGGAAGTGTTCGTTGGTTTGGAAGGTGCCGTCTAAGGATGAGTTGCTGCCGTGAGTGTACGCTTAAAACTGGATCAGCAGATGGGCACCACGACAGCTCAGTGACTATCACTGTTTGCTGTGGAGATACATGGATTTGGGCCAATGTCTGTGGTAGTATGCGCATTCTCCCTGTGGTTGTATGAGTTTCCTCCCGGTGCTCCGGTTTCCTCCCACCCCTCAAAGATGTGCCCTTAGGCTGATTGGTGTAACAGATTGTTCCTGAATTATTCTCCCCTTAATCTGGTTTCCAATGGGGGTACCATAAACATAGACATGGGTCAAGGGTGGAGGAGGAAAAGCACAGTGTTAAAATGGCGGCTCGGGCTCGTTGGGCCGAAGGGCCTGTTTCCCGTGCTGTATTGTTCCTTGTCACACGGCTGCTTCGGAGCGTCGGCTGGTGGAGGGAGTGAATGTGTTGCCAATCGAGCGGGCTGCCTGGCCCTTGATGGTGTGAAGCTTCTTACGCGTTATTGGAGTTGCACCCAACCAGGCAAGTTGGCGGGGGGTAATCCATCACAGTTCTGACTTTTGCTTCATAGACGGTGAACAGGCTTTGGGTAGTCAGGAGGTGAGTTATTTCCCACAGGATTCCCAGCCTCTGGCCTGCTTTTGTAGCCATTCTGTTTCAGTGGGGATTCCAGTTGAGTTTTGATCAATGATAACCTGAAAAAAATGTCAATGGTGATTCAGTTATGGATATAACACAATGTCGAGAGGCAATGGTTAGAGTGTCTGCGTTCAGCTTCCCGTCCTAGCAATGCGGAAAGATTTATTTGACCCAGCAGCAATTTCTAATAGTTTTCTCTCTATAGTATTGTGCCATCCGGAACTTGTCATTCTCAGAATGATCCTGATGTTCTTGATCCTCGTCTTTGGCGTTCTTTCCATTTGGATTTGGAAGAGAGGGAGATCAGGTGAGGAATGATGTTCAGTAGGAATATCATTACTGTTCATCCAATGTGACTCCCCTCGAAGGTTTAAATTGCTGATCACAGTGTCTTGTTTCAGGAGAGCGAGCGGGGGGAGCCGGGAATGAAAGGTGAGTAACTGAACAATTTTCAAAGTCCATCTCTCTGTATATAATACCCTGTTAAACACAGTTCAAAACCACTACTTATTCCAATGGTACATGTTGAAATTTTCCATATTTTCAAATTGTTGTCCAACGAGGGGCAAACACGCGATGGGTCGTACTGGGGCTGCTCTTGGATGTTCGAGGCTGGCCTAGTGCTTCATGTCGTTAGTGTGCGCTTAAACGGGATCAGATGCTGGGCAACACGACAGCTCAGTGACTGTCACTGTTTGCTGTGCAGACACATGGATTTGGGCCAGTATCTGTGGGAGTTTGCGCATTCTCCCCGTGTTTGCGTGGGTTTTCTCCGGGTGCTCCGGTTTCCTCCCATACCCCAAAGATGTGCTATTAGGCTGACTGGAGGTAATAAATTGTCCCTAAATGAATGTGGAATGCCATAAGCATGGATAAGGGTCATGGGTGGAGAGGGGACTGGTAATGTTAAAATGGCGGCGGGGGCTCGTTGGGCCGAAGGGCCTGTTTCCCGGGCTGTTTTTGTTCTTTGTTCTTTATCTCAATTATTTCTCAACGATTATTTGCAGGTATAACACCTGTTTAATTGTGTTCATTTTCTTATCCAGTTGAGAGAGAGAGACCACGTTGAAGGCCGTGGAAAGAGTGACAAACGGTGAAGTTGCATCCAAACATTGTCAAAGATTCAATGCCGCTGAACAGATAAATCATAGAGTCTTTGCAATGCAGGAGGCCAGTCGGCCCATCGAACCTGCATTGTGACCAATCGCACCCAGATTCTAGCCCTGTACAAAGAACAAAGCCCGGGAAACAGGCCCTTCGGCCCAACGAGCCCGCGCTGCCATTTTAACATTCCGAGTCCCCCCTCTACCCATGACCCTTATCTATGCTTATGGAATTCCGCATTGAGGGAAAACTAATTTAGGGACAATTTATTACGTTCAATTAGCCTAATAGCGGATCGTTGGGGTGTGGAAGGAAACCGGAGCACCTGGAGAAACCCACGCAAGCGCGGGGAGAATGCGCAAACTCCCACAGACAGGGCCCAAATCCATGTGTCTGCACAGCAAACCGTGATAGTCACTGAGCTGCCGCGTTGATGTCCCTCATCATCTTGTACACCTCGATCAGGTGAGCACCGTGTCTTCCGTGTTCCAACGAAAGCACTAGCTTATCCAACCTCACTTCATAACGTGTATGTTCCATCCCAGGCAGCGTCCTGGTGAATCTCCTCTGCACTCCCTCCACTGCAATCTCATACGTCCGATAATGTGGCTACCAGAACTTCACACAGTTCCCTAGCTGCGGCCTCACCAAGTTCTATACAACTCCAACATGGCTTCCCTGCTTTTGAAAACAATGTCTCGATTGATAAATGAAAGTGGCCCATATACCCTTTTCACCTCCCTACTAACATACCCTTCCACTTTCAGAGATCTGTGTGTAAAGACGCCAAGGTCCTTTTTTCCCCACAGAACATCTTAGTGTCCTACCATTCAGTGAATACAATATTGTCAAATTACTCTTTCCAGTCATTTCACACTTTTCAGTGTTAAATTCCACCTGTCACTTTTTTGCCCCCTTATCCATTCCGTCGAGATGTTCTTGTAGCCCAAGACACTCCACGTCACTGTTAGCCATACGTCCAATCTTTGTGTCTTTTGCAAACTAACTAATCCCATCCAACACATAGATATCAGTGAAATTTATATAAATGATGAAAAATAGTGGGGCAGCACTGAGCCATGTGGTACGCCAATGGACACTGGCTTCCAGTCACTGAAACATCTTTCTGTCGTCACACGCTGTCTCCTACAACTGATCCAATTCTGAATGCAATTAATCAAATTAGCCTGAATCTTTTCAAGCTTCGCATTTGGAACCATGTCAAAGGCTTTGCTGAAATCCATATAAACTACATCGGCTGCACACCTGGTCAGCCTCACAAAATTCAATCAGGTTTGTTAGGCATGACCTCCTTCTGACGAAGTTATCTATGCACAACTTTTGTCTCTCCAAGTGTCGATAGATTTTCGCCTTCAGAAGTTGTTTTTTTCCATTGATTCCCTACCACTGATGTGAGACTCACTTGTTTGTCGTTCCCTGGCTCATCTCTACAACTCTTCCTAAATAACCGAACCGCACTTGCCGTTCCCCAGGTGCCTGGGATCTCCCATGGCAAGAGAAGAATTGAAAAATACGAGCCAAGGCCCCTGCAATCTCTGCTCTTGCCTCCCACGATAGCTGAGGGTGCAATTCCGCTGGACTTGGAGATTGATATAATTTTAAGGCTCCCAACACCTCCAACAGCTTGTCCTCCCCTAAGTCAATTTGCTCAAAAAACACACAGTGCCCCTCCCTGAATTCGGGGCCTTTGTCTTCATTCTCTTGGGTGAAGAATGATGTGAAGTATTCATTTAGCACCCGACCAATGTCCTCTGGCTCCACCCATAGTTTTCCCCCTCCATGTCTAATGGGCCCTACTCTATTCCTGATTATCCTCTTCCTATTAATATACATGTCGATTTTTCTGGGATTTTCCCTACTTTTACCAGCCAGAACTTTCTCATATCCGTTCTTTGTATTCAAAGAACAAAGAACAACGCAGCCCGGGAAACAGGCCCTTCGGCCCAACGAGCCCGCGCCGCCATTTCAACACTGTGAATCCCCCTTCCACCCATGACCCTTGCCTACACTAATGGCATTCCACATTGGAAAGTAGATTGAGGGGAGACTAATTTAGGGACAATTTGAAGACACCACTTAGCGTAAAAGCACATCTTTGGGGTGTGGGAGGAAACCGGAGCACCAGGAGAAAACCCACGCAAGCACGGGGAGAATGCGCAAACTCCCGCAGACACCGGCCCAAATCCATGTGTCTGCACAGCAAACAGTGATAGTCACTGAGCTGTGCTGTTGCCCATCAGCTGGTCCAGTTTAAGCGGACACTATTCCTCACTGCTTTCCTAAATTGGTATCTCCCACTTTGTTACACAGACAGTTGTCGCCAATCGAATGGAAAGAGAACCCAAGATTGTGTAGTTCAGGTAAGTGTTTTGCAAATATTTTAATAGCATGCAGGAAATTGCTGGATTTTGGAATAAGTAGCAAGATGTCCCATCCGGGATAGTCCATGCGGCTATGAGCGAGCAGCTCACTGTCTGCAGCATCTAATTGCGAATCAGATCACATTCATCCACACTTTGGAATCAGAATCTCTGCGGCTCTTCCAAATGAAGATAGAATGATTGAGTTAACGCTCCGGTTAGAATGCCTCAATGAGGCGTTTCTGCGGATTTCCAGCAGTGTTCATTGCTTATTGTCAGGTTTCTGCTTCTTTTCACTTTCTTTCTTTTTCCGTGTTTCGCCGTGTCTGCGTGAGTTTCCTCCCCGATTTCCTCCCACAGTTTAAAAGTCATTCTGGCTATGTGCATTGGCGCCAGACTGTGGCAACAGGGGAATTTCACAGTAACACAATTGCCTCGTTAATTTAAGTCTTAATTGTGACTAATAAATAATCTTAAAATGTTTAGGATGTCCAACCTAAGGTAAACAATCGACAATTCTCCTCGTGTCTGCGTGGGTTTCCTCCAGCTTCCTTCCACCGTCCAAGAATGTGCGGATTAGGTGGGATGGCTTTGCTGAATTGCCCCTTAATATCAGGCGCACTAGCTAGAGTAAATGCATGGGGTTGTGGGAATAGGCCTGGGTGCGAGTGTGGTCCGCGCAGACTCGGTGGACCTAATGATCTCTTGTTGCACCGTAGGATTCTATATAGATGTGTCGGTTTGAGCCTGTGTGTGTGAAAGCGGTTCTATGTGTATTTCTCTGTTTGTGTTGTTGAGAGATTATGTGTGTGAGATTATGAGCCTTTCTTTCTATATCTTTCTCGAAGTTTCGGTGAGAGATTCTGTGTGCATTGAGCGGGACAGATGAATGCGTGTCTGTCTGAGGGGGAGACTCAGACAGAGATAGAACACAGAACATTCCAGCGCAGTACAGACCCTTCGGCCCTCGATGTTGCGCCGACCAGTGGAACCAATCTAATGACCCTCGAACCTAAACTATTTCAATGTTTTCCATATGCCTATCCACTGACCATTTGAACGCCCTTAAAGTTGGCGAGTCCACAACTGCTGCAGGCAGGGCATTACACGTCCTTACCACCCTCTGAGTAAAGAATAAAGATCGGGTGTTTGAGGGAGACGGTATATGAGTGAACATTTGTGTGACTGAGTATGTTTGTGTGTGCATCTGTGTTTCTATGTGTAAGTGTGTTTGAGTCTGTTTGTGAATGAAGGCGTTTCTTGTGTGTGATTTTGTGTGTGCTTGTATATCATACACTGGAATTATGGGCTTTGGAGTGGGGTGGGCACCAGATTAATGTCCTACGGGCTTATTTGGAATCATGAGTTTTGGAGCGTTGCTCCTTCATCAGTTAAGTCCTGGCGAATGTACTTGTTAGCGTGCCTGAGTCGAAGGGAGCGAGAGTGTTTCTGCGCATGTAGTTTAGTGTTCGCTCTCGTATTTTCGTCGGTATTTAATCTCTCAACAAACATCTAAAAATATAACAAATTATCTGGCTCAGTATTGAATTGTTTCTTATTGGATCATATTCGATCGGTGAATATAATTCCAATAAATGGCGGTTAAGGATTATTCATAGAACTCTACAATACAAAAAGCGGGCCTTCGGCCCATCCTGTCTGCACCGACCACAATCGCACCCAGGCCCTAGCCCCATACATTATACCCACTAATCCCTCTAACCGACACGTCCCTGGACACTAAGGGGCAATTTTTAGCATGGCCAATCAACCTAACCCGCGCATCTTTGGATAGTAAGAGGAAACGGGATCAAACCCACTCAGACACGAGGAGAACGTGCAAACTCCACACAGACAGTGATACAAGCTGGGGATCGAACCCAGGCCCCTGGAGCTGTGAAGCAGCAGTGCTAACCACTCTGCTACCGTACCGCCCGAGAGAGGTTGAAGCAGCTCAGGATGGACGCAAAATATTTGCGCAGTGGCTGGTGTTTGGAATTCCCTATCTGGTTTGATGATGGAAGCTTTAGTTCTTTAAAAGTGACCCGAATATATATGTAAACTGTTGTAACCTAAAAAAGATGGTTGTTGAGCAGTGGGATTAGAATAGACTGTGAGTTTTCTAGCCAGCAGACATGATGGGGTAATGGTGTCTTTCCGTGCGGTATCTATCCCGTTGTTTAGTGATGCCAATACACTTCATTGTGTGCGGCTGGTTGTGAGTAATTATGAGGGATTCACTGAAACTCAAAGGTTGACTGTGGCACAGTGGTTGGGGTTGCTGCCTCACAGCACCAGGGGCCAAAGCTCGATTTCTTGGGTGGCTGTCTGTGTGGAGTTTGCACGTTTTCACCGGGTCTGCGTGGGACCCCTCTGGGTTCCCCTGTTTCCTCCCACAGTCCAAAGATGTGCAGCTTAGATAGATTAGCCATGGGAAATGTACGGGGATAGAGTCATACAGTGGGGTGAGAACCGGGTTCAGATACAGTGTCCAAAGTTCGGTGCAGGCTTGACGGGCCAAAAGATCTCTGATTCTGAAGGAGCTTGACACAAAAGAACCACACAGCACAGGAAACAGGCCCTTCGGCCCCACTAGCCCGCGCCGCCATTTTAGATGCTGAGACATTGGTCAGGGAATATTGAACAAAACGCTTGTAAAACATGGTAAGCGGTTTGGCTGTTGAACAGTAATCAAATTGATAGGCAAAAGTGTTCACGTTTTATGCGTAAGCCGCATTCCAAATTCTGCATCTTTCTGACTACGTTATTTCAGTCAGTTGCAACCTAAAGGAGCTGGGTCTTGAAGAATGTTCAAGGCTGAGATGGACATATTCTTTATCAGTAAGAAAACCAAGGTTTATGGGAATAAGTTCGGAAAGTGGATTTGACAACTGTCAGATCAGAAGAATCATGAGCTCATTGAACGGTGGAAAAGACTTGATGGCAGAATGGCCAACTTCTGCTTCTGTCTCTTATGATTTGAGGACATTAAGGTCTGATTTTTCCACTCCAATTCTTAAGCCACCAATTCTGCAATTGAGCAGAAGGACAACGGAAGCGGGTTAAACAAACATTGTAAAAGGGAATTCTGTAACTACGTGTTGGGGGAAAATGCTGAACATTATGAATAACGTTTGGACGAAATGGGGTGTGATGGCCTTGCGGTCTTATCGCTCGACAATTAATCCATAAATTCAACCAATATTCTGGCGATTTTGTTCGAACCCATCAACGCCAAATGACGGAATTTGGATTCAAAGTAAAAACAGCTGGAATTAGGGATCCACTGATGACCATTAAACTATTGCCAGAGAGTAAAAAAACAGTCAGGTTCACTCCTGTCCTTTCAGGAACTAAATCTGTCATTCTTATCTGGTCTAGCCTACATGCCACTTCAGAGTCACAATATTATGTTTGACTCTCAACTGTCCTCTGAATAAGGACAACTAAGAGAGTGCAAAGCCAGAGAGGCCCATGTCCCACGGATGAATAAAAAAGGATTGTTTTTCAAAGATGCAACACAGATTCATTAAGCCGAATAGTCTCCTAAGCTTTTCATTCTATGACTTGAGGTTTGGTGTAATCTTAAATATTTATGGGCCGAAGGACTCCTTCTGCACTGCAGGGAATATATTGCTCTCTATGATCATTCTATGATTTGTGAATGTTTCAGAGTGGACCAATCTACGTCTCCCTGGATTCGGCCGCCTGAGAAAAGAGGTTGAAAAAGAAGGCGGGTCGAAAATAGGAATCCAAGCGATGAGTTATGGAGGAGGCAGAATTTCCTGAAAATTCCACAGCCTGGTTCAAGTAACCATGGAGCCAATGAAACCCCCTTCAAACAGCTACACTTCCCCACGCATCCGCCAATCATTGGCTCCAGCGTTCACTGTAAATTATTGGACATTGAGTTTAGGATATTTTACTGGAAAGGTCTTCTTCAGCTGGAGAAGAACATTTGAGCAAAGTACAGAAACTTTCCAGAGTTTCTGTTCAAATCTTCTGCTGATTGTATTAGTCCAATTAGTCTCAGAGAATGTACAAATTTTCTTTGCAAATGTCAACGCGCGAATATCAATTAATTATTTTGTCTCTGTAACGATGATTTGTCTTGATCTTGATCAACAATAAACTTATAACTAAATGTAATCTTTATGATGTTGCGTTTTGTGTTGAACTGACACTATCAGTCCAGAATTCAGATGTTTGTCAATGCTTCGGGTGTGAGAGGTTTGATGATTTACCGAATTGAAATTCAAGGAGAGATGGGCCCATATTGCAATGCGTGGAATTTCCAATGTTTTCATCATAATTTTACACAGTGAGTTTGTGTTTGTATTTAACATAAACCGTACATGTCAAAGCAATAGGATGAGGGCAGTGTTACGGAAGAAGTAATGAATTTCGATTTGTGCTCTCCGGCACCTGGATTTCCTTGCCAATCCTTGTCATTCCCTCACCAGCTCTGCCTGATTGATAGGGATTTAATTATTAAAGAAGCGAATGTCCAAGTGGTATTATCGTGAGATTATTAATCCAGAAACCCACATGCCACAAACTCTGTAGCTTTGTATGCTTAGGCGTTTAAAGTGTTCATTTGAATGTGTCTTAAATGTCGTGAGGGTTCCCACAATTACCACCCTTTCAGGCAATGAGTTCCACATTCCCACCACCCTCTGAGTGAAAACATTTTTCATCACATCTCCTGTAAACCTCCTGTTCCTGATCTTAAATCAATGTCCAGGCTTTGTATTGACACCTTTGCTCAGGGAAAAACATGTTCCTTCCTATCCATTCTATCTATGCCACTCATAATTTTCCACATCTCAATCAGGCCCTCTCTCAGCCTTCTCTGCTCTAAGGTAAACATCCCGAGCTAATTCAGCCCTCTTCATAGCTGAAACAGCCCGAGACAGGCAACATCCTGGTGAATCTCTTCTGCGCCATCCCTAATGCAATCACTTCCTTCCTACACTGTGGTGGCCAGAACTGCAGTTATACACTAAAGCAGAGTTTTATACAGCCCCATCATAACCTCCCTGCTATTGTACTCAAAGCCTTGGTTAATAAAGGCTAGTATTCCACAAAGTCCTTCTGAACGGCCATATCTCGCTGTCCCGCTGTCTTCACAGACCTTTGGACATGCGCATCAATGTCTCCTTGATCATTTTTTCCTCTTCCGTTGCCGAGCGTTCATTGTGTATTCCCTTGCCTTGTTGGACCTTCCAAAATGCGTCATCTCCCACTTATTACATTAAATTCCATTTGTCACTGTTCTGACGACCTGACCTGCCCTTCTACATCATCCTGGAATCTGCGGTTTTGCTCCTTACCATTTACATACCACCAATGACTGTGCCATTAGCAACGGACTGAACATACCTCCTCCATTCAGGTCTAGATCATGTAGTGTACACTACAAACAAAAAAAATGGACCCAGCACCTATCCCTGTGGATCACCACTGGACACAGACTTCCAATCACAGAAACAACTTTCCAACATTAAGCCCCGCCTCCTGCCACTAAAATAATTTTGGATCCAGCTTGCAAAATTGACTGGATCCGATGGGCTCCCAACTTCTTCATCAAACTCCCATGTGGGACACGCTCAAAATCCTTTCTGAATCTGTGTTGACACATCAAGGGCACTGCCCGCATCGACACAAATAGGAACCCCTCGAAAATGCAGTTAAATTTATGTGGCATGATATCCTTTTGGCACAACCAAGCTGACTGTTCTTCATTAATGTTTGTCTACCCGAGTGGAGATTAATTTTATGCCTCAATGTTTTTTCCCTCCAGTTTCCCTACCACTGGAGTTAAACTCAATCGCCTGTAATTTTCTGATCCTCCCCACAATTAGCTCCTGTTCTATCCGTCCACACAGAGGACAGTCGGGATTTATGCTGATATATTTAAAATCCCCTTTTCAATTTACAAAATCAGAGAGTTTATTGGACTTAAAGTCTTACTGAGTGACTTTAAACCACGTCAGGACCAACGCATCTTTATTCTATCCTGTTGAATTACATTGTCACTTTGAGATGTTTGAGTCCTGAGACATTTCCATTTCAAGCACAGTTGTTGTTCTACAGCCGGTTCAGCCATTTCTGTGATGTTGATGAAACCGGAAATCAGTTTGGTTCAAATCACTCAATCCCCTGTTTAGTATAGCTCAGTGCGCCTAATACAACTTTGAAGTTATTTATTTTAACCATGTGTGAATGAAAGCGGCATTACAACATGCTGACATGGGTTTGCAGAAGACAATCGCGCTCCGGGAAAACAGTGCCAGCACTGAGCAAAGCGATGCAAGCTTGGCACCTGTGCCTTGAAAAAAACAGGGAAGGAAACTTTCTAAACTATTGACTCGAGACCCACTCAATCCCCAGCCGGATGTGATATCTCAACATTATCGTACTCGTGATGTGTTTTTGCTTGGATAAATTACTCAGAAATGCAAGAAAGGCACACTTCTTTTCCACAAAGCTGGAACTCTTTCTGCTGAAGCCTATTGGTGATGGAAATTGAAAATTTGGAACTTTTTTGTTTCGGGAGGTGAATACAAGCTATTGAATTGAATATACAGATCAGCCTCGGTGTGAGTGTAAGAAAGAACAGGCTGGAGCTGCTAAATATGCCCCTTCCTCTCCAATGTTTGTGACCATGCTGTACCGTTCCGAAAATGCCTCTTCTGAACGTCCTGACATGCAGAACTATCTTTCAGATTCAGCTATGCTGGTTAGAAATAGAACAGAGAACATGGAACATTACACTGCAGTACAGGCCCTTGTCTCCCCAAGTGGAGATAAATTTTGTGCCTCAATGTATTTTTCCTCCAGTTTCCGTGCCACTGGAGTTAAATTCAATCGCCTGTAATTTTCTGATCCCCCCCTCCCCCCCTCCACCACCCCCCCCCCCCCCCACCACCACCATTGGCTCCTGTTCTCTCCAACAACGTCGGGATTTACACTGACATATTTAAAATCCCCTTTTCAGTTCAGAAAATCAGATCGTGTATTGGACTTGAAGTCTTACTGACTGATTTGCTGCGCCGACCAGTGGAACCAATCTAATGACCCTCTAACCTAAACTATTCCAATGTTATCCATATGCCTATCCACTGACCATTTGAACGACCTTAAAATTGGCGAGTCCACAACTGCTGCAGGCAGGGGCATTCCACGCCCTTACTTCCCTCTGAGTAAAGAATCTACCTCTGACATCCATCCAATAAATACAACCCCTTAATTTAAAGCTATGTCCCCTTGTGTTAGCCATCACCATCCGAGGAAAAAGGCTCCCACTATCCACCCGATCTAACGCTCTGATCATCTTGTATGCCTCAATTAGGTCACCTCGCTTCTCTCTAACGAAAACAACCTTAAGTCCCTCAGCCTTTTCTCATAAGACCTTCCCACCATACCAGGCAACATCTTGGTAAACCTCCTCTTCGCCCTTTCCAATGCCTCCACATCCTTCTTATAATGCTTAATCATAACGTTTAATTCATTAATTTCCGTATGACCTGACACAGATTACAATTCCAGGTTTTTCTGCCCTCCCTGCAAATGAGTGATTAGCTGGGACTGTTCTGGCGTCCCATTTCGTTCAGAACAGATATGGACGGTCCATTATCTCCCAGGAAAGACATTAGTGATCTATTAAGTTGATGATGTTTGCCACGGATTACACTAGATTTTAATTTACTTGTGTTAATTCATTTAATTTATATTTTTCCATCCGCCCTGGTGCTATTTACAAGTGTCCATCCGCAAACAGTCATGAACACTTTTCATTCAACGAGTGACCATGTTCCTTTGATGTGTGCCCGCTGTTCAGTTCCTTGCACAGGGTTTACACGGTATGCCTCTGTACAGAGGTTGGGCAACTGTCCTCTCTCATCGTGGCCTCCATTAAAGACATTAAGTCCTTCCATTTTGCCGCCCTGAATGTGGCTGACCTTTCCAAAATTGATTATGGCTGCATGTAAATAGAAACAAGACAATAAAGAAAGACAAACATTATTTTTAGTAATGACCATGGAATCATTCTCAGTCCAGAGGAGCAAAATGTCCAAGTGGATATATTGGTGATTTTTACCTATGAGCGTGTCTGATCAGCTGCAAATGATTCATTCTTTCACCATGAAATTCGTTTTATTGGAAGTAAACATTGGCCTAATTTTCTATTTGACTGACTACCTCAGTAGTTCTGACCCTGCAAATGTGTTACTCTGAAGGAGGAGTGACGAAAATACAAACCTGCAAAGAGATGCTGCAACGTTCAGGGTGTTACAAAGTTGCTGGACTGCGGTAACATAGGGAACCGGAAGACAACGTGAACATGCACATTTTGCAGACACAACGTGCGGCGGTGAAAATAGTGCACTGAAAATATCAGAGCAGTGTGAAGTGTCGTTGAGAATTTCCTGTTTACGGACTAAGAGGCCGCGCACAGCTCAGTCTATAACGAGAAACATCTTCTAGCGAGTGCTAAACACGTGTTAAGACTAATCTAAACTGTGTTGAACAGGAAATGTGGCTGAATTCAGCAACATGACGGTTTGTGAAATTCGAGTGCACACAGGGGACAGCAGAATGTTGCGTTGAATTCATCCCAAACACATATTCTGTTTTCTGCAAACAAGAACCCAGTGAAAAAACATTCAAAAAGATGCAACTGCATTAATGCCGTTTCACCCAGTACAAGTCTCCCTATTTTTTTGTATCATAATTGCACCTTTTGATGACCGGGCTATGGGTAGTCGTTATATTTCCGGCTAGTCGTTATATTTCACAGGAAATTCCCGCAACATCTATATAATCCCCACCATCCCCAACCCCACATCCCATATTCCACCCCCACCATTAACCCACTATTTAATTCTGTTCTCTTTTCTCAGTTTATTATTACAGAGGAGATCATAGAACACTACAGTGCAGAAACAGGCCCTTCGGCCCATCGAGTCTGCACCGACCACAATCCCACCCAGGCTCTACCCCCATATCCCCTCATATTATACCCACTAATCCCTCTAACCTACGCATCCCTGGACATTAAGGGGCAATTTCTTAGCATGGCCAATCAACCTAACCCGCACATCTTTGGACTGTGGGAGGAAACCGGAGCACCCGGAGGAAACCCACACAGACACGAGGAGTATGTGCGAACTCCACACAGACAGTGACCGAGCCGGGAATCAAACTCAGGACCCTGGAGCTGCGAAGCAGTAGTGCTAACCACTGTGCTACTGGGCCGCCATTTTCTTTTTTTCTTTTTTTTTCTTTTTCAATCCTACTGAACCTCTCCCGTCTCCATCGACGATGCAAAGATCATCGCCAGGGGCTCTGCAATCACTTCCCTCACCTCCCACAATAACCTGGGGGACATCCCATCCGGTCCCAGCGACTTCACGGGATGTCAGGTGTAAGTTTTTCACTTAGAGGGTGGTGAGTGAGTGGAATCGGCTGCCGTCGGTGGTGGTGGAGGCGAACTCGCTGGGGTCTTTTAAAAGACTTCTGGATGAGTACATGGGATTTAGTGGGATTGGGAGTTACAGATAGTTTCATGCTTTGACGTGATCGGCACAACTTGTGGGCCGAAGGGCCTGTTTGTGCTGTAGTGTTCTATGTTCTATGTTTACTCAGTTTCCCAATCAAATGCATATCTATAAATCGGATGACTGTGGGGATCACTTCTGCATTACCTCCATCCCATGAGTGAACACTTTCCTCGCGATTTCACTGCCATCTTTATTAAAGACGATATTATTTATACTCCTAGTAATTCATCCTGTTCACTCCCCACAAATGGGCCTGAAATGCCTCCATCTACCCTAATGATTGATTCCAAAACCTTGCCTACCCCTCCGCTACTTTTAGCCTTGTCTTTTCCAGAGGACAGAAGGCTGGTGACTTAATGCTTGTTCTGATGGACATAACTATCCAACTAAGAACAAAGAACAACACAGCACGGGAAACAGGCCCTTCCGCCCAACTACCCCGCGCCGTCATTTTAACATTGTGAGTCCCCTCTCCACCCATGACCTTTGTCTACGCTTATGGCATTCCACACTGAGGGGAGAATAATTTAGGTACAATTTGTTACACCAATCAGCCTACGAGCACATCTTTGGGGTGTGGGAGCAAACCAGAGCACCCGGAGAAAACCCACGCAAGCACCGGGAGAATGCACAAAGTCCCAGACACTGGCCCAAATCCATGTATCTTCAGAGCAAACAGCGATAGTCACTGAGCTGTCGTGTTGCCCAGCATCTGGTCCGGAGCCAGCCCTCGCACGACCCTCCGCGTGCATGCCCTCGTTGGACAACGAGACGGACCGAAGCACCTGTGGATTCACAGGGACGTCCCAAGGCTCCTGAACCTTATATAAAAAAAATTAAAAACTGGGTTATGAGGAAAGATTGGGTAAATTGGAGCTCTTCGCCCTAGAAAGACGAAGATTAAGGGGGAATCTGATAGAGGTGTATAAAATAATGAAGGGTATAGAGTCAACAGTGGCAGGCTTTTTCCTAGATTGGAGACAAATATCACGAGGGGTCACGAGCTAAGGGTGAGGGGGGAGAAGTATAATTTGGATACTAGAGGGAGGTTTTTCACACAGACGGTCGTGGGGGTATGGAATGCGCTACCAAGTAAGGTGGTGGAGGCAGGCACGCTGGACTTGTTTAAGGTTTACTTAGATAGACATATGAGTGAAACAGGGATGGAGGGTTATAGGAGACGGTTTTAAAAAGGGTCAGAGCCTCGGGGCGATACTGGAAATGTAATACTACATGTTAATGTTTTGTCTCTTTTAATCCGCAGGTGTGTCGGTCCACCTTCTTGTCAAACGAGGGGCATGCACACGGTGGGTCGTGCGTGGGCTGCTCTTGGATGTTTCGAGAGTGGCCTAGTACTTCGCGTCGTTGTGTGTGCTTAAAACTGGACCAGCAGATGGGCACTACAACAGCTCAGTGACTATTACTATTTGCTGTGCAGATACATGGATTTGGGCCTGTGTCTGTGGGAGTTTGCGCATTCTCCCTGTGGTTGCGTGGGTTTCCTCCGGGTGCTCCGGTTTCCTCCCACACCCCAAAGATGTGCTCTTAGGCTGATTGGTGGACCAAATTGACCCTACACTCTTCTCCCCTTCAATCGGGGTACCATTCGCAGACACACGGGGCAAGGTAGGTGTAGGAAAATGCTTTGTTCAGATGGTGGCACGGACTCGTTGGGCCAAAGGGCCTGTTTCCAGTGCTGGGTTGTTCTTTGTTTTTTGTTCTTTGTTGAAACAGTCTTCTATATCCCTCCATCTCCATCCCGCTCATGTGTTTGTCCAAGTATCTCCTAAACAACTGCAGCGTGCCTGCCTCCACCACCTTACTTGGCAGTGCATTCCATACCCCCACTACCGTCTGTGCGAAAAACCTCCCTCTAACATCCGAATTATACCTCGCCCTCCCCTCACCCTAAGCCCGTGGCCCCTCTTAATGTGTGTTTCCAATCTAGGAAAAAGCTTTTCTCTGTGTACTCTATCCATACCCTTCACAATCTTATATACCTTTATTCGATCACCCCTCAATCTCTGTCTTTCTGGGGAAAACAGCCCCACTTTGCACAATCTTTCCTCATAACCAAGTCCTTCCATATCAGGCAGCATCCTGATAAACCTCCTCTGCACTATCTCCAGGGCCTCCAAGTCTTTCCGGTAGTAAGGCGACCAGATCTGGACGCAGTACTTCAAATGCGGCCTAACCAACGCTCTATACAGCTGCAACTATAGACTCTAGCTCTTGTACTCTCTACCCCTTCCTATAAAGGCTAACACACCATAAGCTTTCTTCACAACCTTCTCCACCTGTCCTGCCACCTTCAAAGACTTGTGCACTTGCACCCCCAGGTCGTTCTGCGTTTCTATACTCTTTATAGGCTTACCCTTTATCATGTAACTACCCCCTACATTATTTCTCCCAAAATGCATCACCTCACATTTATGAGGATTAAATTCCATCTGCCATTTGTCTGCCCAGTATACCAGCCTGTCTATGTCCTGTTGTATTGCTTGACACTGCTCCTCACTGTCTGCCAGTCCAACCATTTTAGTGTCATCTGCAAACTTGCTGATCACACCACGTAGTGCTCCCTCTTCCCTCTTGTACTGTGCTTGTACTCGTTAGAGTTAAGAAGAATGAGGGGAGATCTCATTGAGACGTATAAGATGGTGAATGGGATGGATAGGATAGAGGTGGAGAGACTCTTCCCGCTCAGAAAGGACAGTAGGACCAGAGAGCACAGCCTCAGGATAAGCGGGGGGGGGGCGGTTTAGAACGGAGTTGAGGAGGAACTTCTTCACTCAAAGGGTGGTGAATCTCTGGAATTCTCTGCCCGTTGAAGTGGTGGAGGCTGCCTCGCTCAATATTTTTAAGACGCGGGTTGATAGGTTTTTGATAGGCAAGGGGGTTAAGGGTTATGGGGAGAGGGCGGGAAAGTGGAACTGAGCCACTTCAGATTAGCCATGATCTTATTGAATGGCGGGGCAGGCTCGAAGGGCTAGATGACCCACTCCTGCTCCTATTTCTTATGTTCTTATGATCCAAGTCATTTATTTATATTACAAATAGAAGAGGTCCCAATACTGAGCCCTGCGGCACACCACTAGTCACTAGGCCCGTCCAGGTTCTGACGCGGAGAATCTCTCATTATCGATTAGGTGCAAGATTAAGTGTATCACTTCAGCGGACATTAAGTGTCTCGTGTTAACTGGTCTCTCTTAGGATTGATGATTCAGTTGCACTGCGGAAGGCGTTGGAGCCTTTCCACCATAGGGAATGTTTCAGGGGACAGGAATAGTGGGTTAAATGGAAAAATGCAACTGATGAAACGAGAAAGTTGGTCAAATGGGAGCAAATCACTGACTGTTGATCCTGTAAATTTCTATATTTCAAACAGTGCAGAGTGAAATAAGCAAATAAAAAGAGAACGGGGAAGTGTGTTTCAGGTACAGAGAATATGTTTGTATCCCTGTGAGTTGCGAAGATTGAGGGGTGCTCTGATTTTCCTAAAATAACGGAATAATATGCGAGGATCGACCAAGAGTAATTATTATCTCAGGGAGTGGCGTGAAGGCCAAGGCCAGAATCTTCAAAGGTTTGTGTAGTTAACCTACACCCTAAAGATTAAATTTGATTGTAATATTATCGTGACCATAAACTGTTTCACTCCGAGTATGATTCAAGTGATCCACTTGAACGCTTTCATCAAACAAAGTTTATTGAAGAAGAAAGTTAAAATATAACAAAAAGAAGTAGCTTAATGTTTACCAGTTGCAAGACTTAAACATCACACCATATAATACGAGCTATTCATCACTCTTGTTCTAATTTAGAGGTAAATCCCATCAGCATGCAATCTTCCTCAGAATTATTTAACACAAAAAAGACGTTTCCTCACGCGATACTAGATTTCCAGTCTTTAAGACCAATCGACAGAAATCTGAACAGCCGTTTTTCAGAGAGGTATATATGCCCAAGACAGCAAAACAGTGAAATCAAGTCTCTGGCAGCTTCGAGGTTTGAGATCTGAGGGACAGAACATAATACCTCTCTCTTTTTCTCTCTCTCTGAAGCTTCCAGAAAAGCAACACTCACAAAGCAAAATCTCCAGGGAAGGGCGAAAACTGGCATTGTTCTATCTCAAGATCAAATAACACATGGAAACAGCAACTAAGTTGGAATTTACTGTGAAAGTTTAGTTGTCCACACTCATATGGCTTGGCATGTCAATCATTCGGATCAAAATCTGCTCTGCAATCCCAAGGGAACACTAAAAACGATGACTGCATTAGTTCAGATTGAAACAGACATAGAATCAATTTTGATGTCTCAATACCAATGGAGGATGCCGTTTGTCGAAATAAAAAAAATCCATAAGATTCCAGGGACTGCTAGAGACATCCTGCAGATCAACATGATTAAAATGCATTTGTTTAAGGCACGGTATGGTCACAGTGGGATGGGTGTGGTGGGGAGTGGCGGCCGGTGGTTTGGATATGGTGTTGCTAGAGAATGGAGTCTGTGCCTTTGGATGTGACGTGTTCACAATACTTCAAACAAAGGAAAAAGGGGATTTATAATTCTTAACTTCAAATAACTGCTGAGACCAGGGCTAAAATGAAACTGTCAAAACACAAATTGATAGATTGCCTTTTGGTAACTGGATAGATGTATGGATGCGAGCTGCGTGGATGGAGTTCAGATATTAGAACATAGAACACAGATCATAGAACACTACAGCACAAGCAGGCCCTTCGGCCCACAATTTCCGCCGATCACATGTATGCCTACCAAGCCACAGAACGATCTGGGTATTGTTCCAGGTTGGTGGAAATTAACTCACTGTAATTGCGGAATGGTCTCCGACTGTTAGCATGCCTGGGGGAGGGGGTGGAGTGGGGAGAAGAAAAGTAATTTTAATCGCTGATAAAAGAAAAAAAGCCTAATGTTCATGCTGTGGATGTGGAACAAAGGCACAGATTCAAACAGTCGACAGATACCACACAAGCTCTTTCTGTTCTGCACATCGGTGAGGTTCTCTGATCCGATCCTGTAAAATCGACTGAGCGACGATATCCAAAGCGAACATGGATTGGAAATAATTTTGTCTCAGCAATAAATGTAGTTGTGTTCATTACCCCTGCACAACAAGTTCAAGAATGCTCTCACTCTGCATTTTTAATTAATCCAGAGAGAATCCACAACGAATAATTCAACTGCCTCGCCAGTTCTTTACCCGTTTCCAAACGCACACACATTCACTGCAAAGCTGCCTTTGTTAATTAGCTGAAAAGCCACCGGAAACGCGTTTGGGCTGAACCCAAGTAGAATCTGGAATCATGCAGCTTACATTCCGAACCTGTTTCAATAAATTTGTAACTCGGACACCGATATATTTTGAATTGTTTATTGCTCATTTAACGTAGATAATGCGGAACAGAATTGTTAAAAATAAACGACATGAGGAATTAGAAGCATGAAGCAGTGAATTTGTGCTGCAGGCGATATTCCATTGTAGAATGGCGGATATGATGGGAGAGTGCGATCCGCTTTGGTCGCCATCACAGCGCTGAGCCGCCAATCCGCCCGAATGTGCTCCAGTTGGACCTTCAAAATTTACCGTGCACCAAGAGGGATGTTTCTACAATAGATATAGAGGAAACAAACGGTTCTCTCTTTCTCTTTCTCTCACTTTCCTCTCAAGTTAGCGTGTTGGATCATCATTGGAGCCCTGATGATGAGAAACAGACTGTGGATGAAAAATGATTTGTCAATGCCCTCCACGTCATCATTATAGGGATAAGTGAGGCCATTCAGCCCTTCAAGGCTGACATGTATTTTAACTCACATGCTCCCACCATTCTTTAAATATTCTTCAATATTCTCCCGAATACAAATCTATCCATCTCAGCTTTGCAAATTCTAACTGTTAACTGGCCTGATCAGCTTTTGTTTTACCCGGGGAGAGCGGTCCAAAATTTGAGAACAATTGTGTGAAAAATCAACTTCATAAATGGACGCAGTTGCTCCCAAGTTACTATTCCGCTTCCTTGGTTGGACATCCCCAGCTGAACCCGGGCCCCACCCCTCCCCCAGCCACGGCTGCATCCTCCAGTGCCACCGACGTCAAAATAAAGGAAACTCCGCGAGTACCCCGGCGGCGGAGTGGTGCAAATGGGGGGAAACCAGGTTGACACAAAGGTCAACAACGGGCCGAATTCCATTGCTGTGGAGGAACGGGGGGATGGACAGGGGTGCGTTGCTTATGGCCGGAGCGGAAAACCGCGCCAGCGGGAGCGGCTGGAGAATTCGGCCAATGGTTTAAGAAGTATCCCCAGGGCTCGAAATATTTCCGTTTCCGCAGATGCCGCCAGAGTTGCAGATTTCTTTTTTACTGGAGCCATGCGCTCATTAGGAATTTTAACCTTGGGTGAAATGGGAGGGAAAAATAACCACGCATTACGGAAAATAAAACGTACCTCTTCATTCTGTACGTGTGAGTTGGACGCTGCTAAGGCCTCATCACTCCTTGTGTTGCCTGTTGAGGAGAAAAAAAAACACGGGCTAATTGGCCACACTTCACACATTTCGTCCACAGAGTCAATATTTCAGTGATAAATGGGTGGGTTGAGGATGCCGCGGGGTTGGACAGTCTCCGAACAATCGCTACCTCTCTGCCGATTCCTGCAGCTCCATCTCCCAGCCACACAGACCTGAAGGAGCAGCGTCAAGGCCAACAACCCAACTGAAAATTGGGCAATGCACGGCTTAGTTCGTGGAAAATCTGAAAAAGAAAAAAAAAATAACTTTCACCTCCAATTAGAATTATGGAAAACATGGATAAGTGAACAATTTGATCAAAGTTGCCTGTATATTTCCCTGAAAATGATCATTGGTTTTGCCGTCACGTGATGGAACAGAGAAGCTGCTGAACATTTTTTTCTACAGGACACAGGGGAGAGCGAGACTGAATGCCATTGAAACAGAGCAAAAATCGAAAGAGAGAGAGAGAGATTGATACATTTGAAAGGAGTAATTCCGAGATAAAAGAGAGCGACAGGGCAGGTACATTATACAGAATTGTTTCACTTGGATATACATATGGGGGGCAGATAGAAGGAACAAGGTGAGGGCACATATATAAAAAGTGACTACCCGACGTAAGAATCCATTGAGACAGATAGCTGACTATTTAAATGGAGCACCATTTAACTGGACGAAATCAGGCAAGAGTGAGAATATTACAGAAATCAATAGACAGAGACCGAGAGAAAAAATAATAGCTGCTGATGGAATAAAGAACAAAGAACAACACAGCACGGGAAACAGGCCCTTCGGCCCAACGAGCCCGCTCCGCCATTTCTACATTGTGAGTCTCCTCTCCACCCATGACCCTTCTCTACGCTTATAGACAGAGAGATAAGAGAGAACGGGGTTGACACATAACTGCCCGATGTCAAGTAGGGATAGGCAATGAATGCTGGACAGCCATCGAAGCCCATGTCCCAGGAATGAATAAAGAAGAAAAGGGTGGTTGAAAGGAGGGAGAGGAGAAGGCGGGTGGATCGGGGAGAGACAGAGAGTTTAATACTGGGCGACACGGAGAGAATAGGGGAATGGAGGGAAAAGAGTAAAAGAGAGGGAGTGATATGCAGGGAGTTGGCTAGCTTACTGAGAATAACAGATTATTATAGAGAAGCAAAATAAACCGAAAAACAGAGGGAGAGAGGATGAATAACACTAAGTTAAACAAGTGGGCAGATACATCAGATAGCATGTGCCGCTTTGTTTAATTGTGATAGTTCGTTGAGAGACGAAAGGCCGAATAAATCATTCCATGTCGGCATGATGGGATAACGTTATACGATGGAAATGTAAACACACATTTCATTTCAACCCACGGCGACACGGGCCACTGACTCCCAACCCTATTCAAGATGGCGCTGGAACATGGCTGTTTTTTGCCAGCTGTCCCCACTAAACCCATTAATTCTGTCATTGACTTTCGTGCCATTCTTTAAAAAATTAACTCTAACTCACTTAAACTTCCTAGTAATCTTCATTTACGACTGTAGTATTCTATGCTGCAGTAGTATTACATAATGCAGCTGTCCCTTTCTTTCTCTCACATGTACTATGTAAATGGTATGTTTTCCCTGTGTAACGCGCAAGAAGCAATACCTTTCACTCTATCCCAATATATGTGAGTGTAATAAATCAAATCTAAGAACTCTATGAACGGTATTTTTGTCTGTATGGGGAAATATACTTTTCAATGCATCCCAATAAGTGTGACAATAACAAAATGAAATTAAATCAAATCTATGTACCCTATGATTGTGTGTTTTTTTTCTGTATGAAACAATGCTTTTCACTGTATCTGAAAACATGACAATAATAGATCAAATCTATGTACTCTGAGAGCGTTAAGTTTTGTCTATACAGCGCAAGAAAATGTGTTTTTAGCTGCATCCCAAATACATATGACAATAATCATAGTATATCAAATCCGTGCACTCTATCAATGGTATGCTTTGTCTTTGTAATGTGCATAGATCAAAACTTTTCACTGTATCCCATTAGATGTGATAATAAATCAAACCATATCAAAACGGTGGAGCCCAAACACATAGAATCTAGAACCCTACAGTGAAGAAAGAGGCCCTTCGACCCATCACGTCTGTACCAACCATAATCCCACCCAAGCCCTACCCCCATATCCCTCCATATTTACCCGCTAATCCCGCTAACCTACACATCCCAGGACGCTAAGGGGGAATTTTAGCACGGCCAATCAACCGAACCATACAAGATGATCAGAGGGTTAGATACGGTGGATAGTGAGAGCCTTTTTCCTCGGATGGTGACGGCTAACACGAGGGGACATAGCTTTAAATTGAGGGGTGGTAATTGTAGGACGGATGTCAGAGGTAGGTTCTTTACTCAGGGGGTAGTAAGGGTGTGGAATGCCCTGCCTGCAGCAGTTGTGGGCTCGCCAACTTTAATGGCGTTCAAAAGGTCAGTGGATAGGCATATCGATAACATTGGAATAGTTGAGGGTCATTAGATTGGTTCCACTGGTCGGCGCAACATCGAGGGCCGAAGGGCCTGTACTGCGCTGTAATGTTCTATGTTCTAACCCGCACATCTTTGGACGGTGGGAGGAAACCGGAGCACCCGGAGGAAACCTGCACAGACACGAGGAGAGTGTGCGAACTCCACACAGACAGTGACCCGAGCCAGGGATCGAACCCAGGTCCCTGGAGCTGTTAAGCAGCAGTGCTAACCCACTGTGCTATCCTGCCGCCCCATGGAAAGAGGAAATGGGTCCGGGAGAAGCCAGTGCACTTTTAGATGCTTCTCTGGCATTTTACAACAAAATGACTAATTCAATGTTACCCTCCGGTGATTTCCCTATATCTCTACATCCATCTGTGCCAGAAATAACTCTCTCAGTCCTGAACATGGACAACTCTCTGGTAGGCAGAAGAATACATTTTCAGCAGACTGAACTCTAACCGAATGAGAGATCAGTGATAGTCAAAGTTGTTTTGGATTTACGTGGAAACACATGGGAGAAGAGACATGTTATAAAATTAGACAGCTCTGTGGAAATTATGACATTAGCATTACATATATGTATTTTAAGAAGTCATTGTGAAGAGCTACCTCTCTGAGATGAGACACTGTCACTGAGAATACTTCCACAGAACTTGACCTGAACGGCGCAAGTACAGCGAGCGCCGCTTCTCCAAGTTTCCGCCGGGAGACTGATGGAACTGCTGATGGTGTAGGTGCCGTCCGGTTCTATTGCCCCCGAATCGGTCAGTCCCGCGGTATCCCGTCCGGAAACCTTCCAGCGGACGGAAATGGAATCGGGAGACCCTCCTCTCACCAAACACAACAAGGGGACCCTCTCCATGGCGGGAATCTGATGCCGCGGTGGGGTAAGGAGGAATACGGTGGGAGAATCCGCTAAATCCGGCAAAACAGAGAAAGCCCATTAACAGATAGAACAGGACGCGTTTTAATTGTTCTTTCAATGTCCACTTCAATGGAAGAATGATAAAATTTACCTGCAATTACTAACTTGGATCCCTTTCCGAATACCAGTAATCTATTTTTGAGTTCGCGGATTGCACAGTAATAGATCCCAGAATCATTTCTCCGGGTATCCGTAATCAGCAGTGAATAAATAGCCACTGTTTCAGAATTCATACTTGTCAAGACCTTGTAATCTTCGAGGTACTTGCCATGAATGGGAACCAATTTTATTTGGTTTCGCCCCGATTGCATGTACCAAAAGACTACAGGATCTCCTGAACCCTGGATGTGGCAGCTCAGTTTAACACGGCTCCCCTCTGGAAGTGTCTGAACCGTTGGAGACAGGGACAAGATAGAATGAGACACTGTGACTGAGAAGGAGAGGGAGAAAGAACAAGAGTCATCACAAGTTGTCCTGCCTGAAATCAGCCCCGGTCAAACAAATGCCAATAAAGGGGCAAATCGAGAAAGAACGACAAAAAATACGAGGTGCCCCGCTCAGGAACACTTAAAATCGCGCTGATTATTGTGTTGGTTGCGCTGTTTTCTCCAGCGCGCAATCCGAGTCTATTCACCAGAAAATCTAATGTAAACATCGGAATGGACACATGGGACCAGTGAGGATTAAATAAATTGAAATACTTCAGAATTCACTGATATTTTCTCTCACCCAACACTTGTTGATTTTTTTTTCTCTCTGCTAACTTTGGGCGCTTGACTTTTCTTCAAGTGTTTATAATGTCAGTTAACTGACTGCGACACCCACCCCGCTCCCCAATGGTGTAAATGAAACCAACTCACTTATTTGATGACAATTCGTTTAAATTTCCATTCAATTCATTGATAGATACATTACATTTTCCACTGTGTTGCAGAGTTAATGTCAACCTACTTGCGGCACGAATGGATAAACTTGAAACTTTAATACATTTGTTGTTAAGTAAATCTTGCATGCTGAGTTTCATCACACAGTTCTGCATATCTGGGAGGGAGACCATTCCGGCCTTCGTGTCAGTGCTGGAGCTTTGAAAGACTTCTCCAGTTAGTCATTCGCCCTCCTCTTTCCCACGAATATCACAGCTAATCCTGGCCCCTCATTCCTCCAATTCCCCCCTTTTGAAAGTTTCTATTGAATCTGCTTCCGCCGCCCTTTCAGGCAGCGCCGTCCAGATCATATCAACTCGCTGCATTAAAAAAAACACGTTCGGTCCCCCCTCCTTACAATTACCGATCATTTCCCACCTGTTTTTTTTTCTGTGGTTACTGACCAAACTGGCATTGGAAACTGCTCATTGTTAATTAGCCAGTGTAAATTCTTCTCCACTCTATCTGAATATAATGAGGATATCTCACCCTGGAAGAGATGGAACAATGCACAGATACCGAGGAAACTCATTGTCCTTGATCCAGACGGCGAGACACTGAGCCCCGATCCGAATCTCACTGAAAACTCGCTCTTGTTCTCTCTGCGTGAGGGAGGTGTGAAATTTCCGCTCTGTGTATATTAATAAATACACGGTTGTGGTTTAAAAAAATGCACAGAGGCAGACAGCTCTCTGTCGTTTTCCTGTTTACTAACTGTCAAAGTGCTGGTACACACTCAGCATGTTTTGCAAAATATCACAGGCATCTACTCAGAGCAGTTAGGCCAGACTTGGAGAGCAAAGCACGGTTCTTCAAAATCTGGTGAGGTTAAAGACACAACAGGAACGTTACTCTAAATACTTCACAAGTGTTATAGCAGAACTGATAGCTCCTAACTATCAGGGAATATTGAATAGGCTGAAGCCCTTTTCTGTAAAACGAGTGAAGATTGAGGCTTGACAGGAAATAGACGTTCCAGGTATGAAATTGTTGATCGGACACATGTACTATTTCAAATGAATTGGTCACCTGTTTAAGATAGCGGCCAATAAATGCAATGGCGAATTCAGAGATTGGGGGATATATGGTCTGATTTCATTTGAATGTATTTGATTTATTATGGTCACATGTATTAGGAAACGGTGAATAATATTGTTTCTTGCACGCTATCCAGGAAAAGCAAAATAAAACATTCATCGAGACGTCGAGGGCGGCACGGTAGCACATTGGTTAGCCCTGCTGCTTCACAGCTCCAGGGACTTGGGTTCGATTCCCGGCTCGGGTCACTGTCTGAGTGGTGTTTGTACCTTCTCCCTGTGCCTGCGTGGGTTTCCTCGGGGTACTCTGGTTTCCTCCCACATTCCGAAGATGTTCCAGTGAGGTTAATTGGCCATGACAAATTACCCCTTAGCGTCCTGGGTTGTGCAGCTTAGAGGGATTAGTTGGTAATATATGGGTGGGATTGTGGTCGGTGCAGACTCGATTGGCCGAATGGCCTCGTTCTGCACTGTTCGAGTTTTTATGATTGGATTTAATTTTGTCACAGTTATTGGCGGTGGCACGGTGGGGATGGCACGGTTTCAGGGTGGCTATGACTTGCCTCGCAGCTGCAGTGACCTGTGTTCGATTCCCAACAGGTGTCACTATCTGTGTGGAGTTTGCACATTCTCCCTGCATCTGTGTGGTTTTCCTCCACCTGCACCGCTTTCCTGCCACAGTCCAAGGATGTGAGGGTTAGATGGATTGGCCATGTTAAATTCTCCCTGGTGACAGGCAGACTTTCCAGAGTACATACATGGGGTTACGGGGATAGGGCCTGGTTGGGATTGTGTTCGGTGCGGACTCGATGTGCCGATTGGCCTCCTTTTGCGCTGTAGGGATTCTATCATCTATGTTCCGTGATCTATGATTTGAGTTCAATCATTATTTTCACGTGTTTTTTCTGGTGCGTTACATGGACAAAACTAGCCGTTCGTAGACGACATAGAGAAGAAGGAAATGAGGAGAAGGATCTTGTATTCTATCCCAATCGATATCAATACTAACAATTTATTTGCCTTCCTGACTACTAACTGAACCTGCACGTTAAACCGAAGAAAATCTTGAACAAGGACTCTCAAGGTCCTTTGTATTTTTCTGATTTCTGAAGCATTTCCTCATTTCGAAAATAGTCGATGCCTCCATTCCTCCTTCCAAAGTGTAAACCGGAACATTTTGCCACATTGTATTCCAATCACCGCTTCTTTGGCCACTCTCCTAACCCATCCACGTCATTCTGCAGCTCCCCCCACCACCCCGCTTCCTCAGTACTACCTGCCCACCTAGATATCTTTGTGTCCTCTGCAAACTTAGCAACAGCGCCTTCAATTCCTTCTTCTAAATCGTTAATGTATATTGTGAAAATTTGTGGTGCTCGCACCGATCCTTGAGGCACACCATTAGTCACCGGCTGCCACCCCGAAAATGCCCCCTTCATCCTCACTCTCTGCCTTCTGCCTTGTGCCAGTCAGCCAGTCTTCTGTCCATGCAAAGATCTTACCCTATGACTAAGAAAATTGAAAAATTGACTGGGTCCCATGAGCTCCCATCTTCTTCATCAGCCTCCCATGGAGGCCTGCTCAAAATCCTTATTGAAGACCATGTAGAGTACATCAAGTTAACTGCCCGCAACTACTTACCTGGTCACCTCCTCGAATTAAAATAGGAGAAATCGTGTGGCATGATTTCCCTTTGAGAAAAAAAATGCTGAGAATCCTATATTAATCCTTGCCTCCCCAAATGGAAATTAGTTCCGTTCCTCATATTTTCCCCCCTCCACTTTCCTCACCAAAAGAGTTAGGCTCAATTTCCTGTAATTCTTTGATTCTTCTCCCGACAATAACATCTGTTCTGTCGGCCAGCACCGAACATGTTTTTGTTTTAATTCCCTTTTCAATTCATCAGTTCCAGATCAGAGTGCTTGGTTGATTGAGGTGTTATTGAGTGACTTTTAACCACTTCAGGAGCAATAAAGCTTCGCAATGCCCTGATAAAATGCATTTTAACTTTCAAATATTTGGGGTCGATTATCTGAAGCAGTTTCCCATACAAGAACGACAGAAGGTTCAACTATTTCTAGGGAACTGTGATGTTGAAATCACGAAATCAGTTTGATGTGAATCCCTCACTGTCCCGTTAAATATCACCCTGTGCTTCGAATATCATTTTGGAATTATTTTTGGTGACCACCTACGAACGAAAAATGCATGACAATATTCCCACAGGGATTGAACAATGAACAAAGAACAAAAACAGCCCGGGAAACAGGTCCTTCGGCCCAACGAGCCCGCGCCGCCATTTTAACATTACCAGTCCCCCCTCCACCCATGACCCTTATCTATGATTATGGCATTCCACATTGAGGGAAAACTAATTCAGGGACAATTTATTACCTCCAATCAGCCTAATAGCACATCTTTGGGGTGTGGGAGGAAACCGGAGCACCCGGAGAAAACCCACGCAAGAAGGGGGACAATGCGCAAACTCCCACAGACACTGGCCCAAATCCATGTGTCTGCACAACAAACAGTGATAGTCACTGAGCTGTCGTGTTGCCCAGCATCTGGTCCAGTTTAAGCGTACACAAACGACATGAAGTGCGAGGCTATTCTCGAATATCCAAGAGCAGCCCTTGTACGACCCATCGCGTGTATGCCCCTTGTTGGACAAGGCGGAGACATTTGCGCTGAAGAGATACAGCGCCACCTGTGGGCAAATTCATATTGCAAGCTTGGCACGAGTGCCATGAGGAACGAGGAAAGGAAACATTTGATCCGATTGACTGAAGCGTTAGTCATTCAGCAGCCAGGTGTTATATCTCAAAAATATATTCCTGGTGATTTTAGTTCGCTTGAATTTTGGGCCAAGATTTAGCACTGCTGCCTCACAGCTTCCAGAATCCAGGTGTGATTCCCCACTTGGGTCACTGCCTCTTTGGAGTTTGCAAGTTCTCTTTGTGTCTGTGTGTGTTTCCTCCGGGTTCAACAGCCGAAAGATGTGCAGATTAGGTGAATTGGCCGTGTAAAATTCTCCCTCAGTGTACCCGAATATGCGCTAGAATATGGTGACTCGGAGATTTTCGCAGCAATTTCAATGCAGCGTGAATGCAAGCCTACTTGAGACTGATAAATATGTTTTAGGTACTTATCAAGATAGTAAAGGAAAGTGAACACGCTTTTTTTCCTCTCACAAAGCTGGAACTCCTTTTGTTGAAGCCTTTTGTGGATGGAATTTGAAAATTTGCAAGCTGTTAATGTTGGGGGAGCGGGGGTGAATACAAGTTCCTGAACAGGGAGCTGCAGTGAAAATAGAGATCAGCCACAATGTGACTGTAAGACAGAATATTCTCGAGGTACTGAATATGCCTCTCCTCTCCAATGTTTGTGACCACACTCGACCATTCTGACATTGTCTCTTCGGCTGGCACTGAAATGCAGAAGTGTTTTCCTGACCCGGGTTTGCAGGTCAGATATAACAACCTTCCATTTTCTCCGCCCTTGCACTGAATGCAATTCCGGATTTTGTTTGCCATCCTTGAAACAAGCGATTTGCTGGCATTGTTCTGGTGTCTGAGATCGGCAATACCAGATATAGACGGTCGATTATCTGCCGAAAGAAAAAACCCGTGATCGATCGCATTCTCATTGTTAGCGCGAGTGGGCGAACACGACCACAACAGACTCAGAGTCAGGTTCAATATTGGTGCAGCTTTATTTTAACGTCGACGGAGGTGCGGTCAGGATGTTCTTTCACCCGTGTTTTCAGACACCCGGGATCACAGATATGTGTTTCTATGACCAGTTGACAGAGATGATAATTCCACATCAGAAATTTCACCACCTACTCCAGAATCATGGGAGCAGAAGGGCTTGCAAATTCGGTCTGCCAAGCGCACCCACAGTGCACCTTGCTCACCGCTATTACGAGTCCGTTTGGAACTTACCGCCCTCCACGTGTTCCCTTCACCTCTGAACTGATTGCACAAAATCACACATATACAACTCTCAAATCTTTCAAATGAATCGTTATTAAATGTGGTCAAAGAACAACCATGCCTCAAATCTTCACTGGTGAAGGGCACTCCCCACAAACTGGCAATCTTTTTGCCTTCACTCTTTGTTCCCAACCTCTCAATCAAATGGCAATCACAGTATTAGAGTTCGAATTCCATGCTGTGCGCAGTTTGGCAAAAATAGGCTCGAGACCATCTTGTGGAAGAGTCATGTACTGAGCATTCAGAGATAATTTACTGTCTCACTGGTTAGTATTTTCAATCATATTCATCAGGCTAGATTCCACTTTAATGAAACTATCGTTGCACTCTCTACTCAGTTCATTTTGGTGAAATATTTGTTCATATTAGGGATGACAGCAGATCCTAGTAAACTCCCCACATCAGTTGTTAGAGGCTTGAGGAAATCTGCTTTCACTTTCCGTTCTTTCTCTAACCCCAATTAATAGGTTAATTAAGTGGCAGGTGGTATATAATATTGAAAAATGCAAAACTTACCACTCAAGTGGAAACGTCCGAGAATCAGGGTATTTTTAAAGCTTGAAGGGTTGGGACATTCTGATATTCCAGTATGAGCGGCACGGTGGCACAGTGGTCAGCACTACTGCCTCACCGCCCCAGGGACACTGGTTTAAATACATCTTTGGGTGACCATCTGTGTGGAGTTTGCACCTTCGCCCCATGTCTGCTTGGGTTTTCACCAGTGCCTCTGTTTCCTCCTACAAACCAAAAATGTGCTAGTGAGGTGGATTGACCATTCCTATTTGCCCCTTAGTTTCCAAAGATGGACAGGTCAGATTGATTTGCCCTGCTGAATTGCCCCTTAGAGTCAGGAAGATTAGAAGGGTAAATATCTAGGATTGCAGGAAATGGGTCTGGAGGGGATTGTTGCTGGTGCAGGCTCAGAGGGCCAAGTGCATAGTTGGGATTCTCTGATTTTATGAATCAGATAGCTTGGATGTTCTTCTGCAGAACATGCGTTTACCAGAAGGTACCCAAGCAGTTTGGAAAGCCATTATATTGTTGGAATTTATTGCAAAGTTTGGAGTATTTCTTGAGATCGCGGAGCAAGGAATCCATACTGCAAACATACCACAAGTCACTAAGATTATGCCAAGAATGTTGAGTGGCGAAATCTTTATTTCACATGGTTTAGTATGTGAAAGTCGCGGTGGTTGTTGCAATTTCTCGTCCGCACCACACGGTGCCGCTCGAACTCGAAACATGCATTTCGCTATTATCCAGTTCTCTCAAAGTGAAATATTTCCTGCTCCATTTTCTTTTCCCCTTTTCGCCTTCTGTGTCAAACGCTGGCCACGCCTTCATGCTGGGAAGGGTGTCAGTTCTTGATTCATGACGACAAATCATTTATTTAACTGAAAATTCGGCGTCCTCAGAATGGAAAGGGAAGGGAAATTCTTATGAGCGAAGATTCTTCACGACTCTTCCCCCTGACACAGCCCATTGCCCGATGCTGAACATTGTGGAAACACATACCGTCACTGACTATCCAACTGTGAAAATTTCTGGCTGATTTCCAAATTAGGGTTGGGACCAGTAATGAATTTTGCACAGGACAGCACAGAGATTTTTTTTGCCAAGTACTTTATGCCCTTCATCTTCTTTCTGAAGTTATTCTGTCTCCCTGAACAAGTATACTTCAAGGAAATGCTTCCAAACATCCGCCAGGGGCGCGGTTTGGAGTTATTCTGAACGTTATCGGTCCACATCTGTGTGATTTCCTCAGAATATTAACACTGTTGAGGATGTGCCAAGCTGCTACATGCGGACATACAATCCTGCAGAGGATGAAGAGGCCAATTGGTCCCATCGAGTGGCACGTATTCTCCGACAAAGCATCTTATCCAGGGCTTAGTCTGTAACTGCTTGTACTTACCTCACTAACTCCCCTACACATATCAACACACTCAATGAAATTTACCAAGGCCAATCGAATTACTCTGCTTATCTATAGACTGTGGGGAGAAATTGGAGCACCGAGAGGACACATGCGCAGACACGGGGAGATTGTGCAACCTGCACTCAGTCAGTGTTCCAAGCCAGGTTCCAAACCCAGGTCCTTGGATCTGTGAGGCAGCAAGGCTAACCACTTTGCCACCCTGCCGTTCTACTACATGACCCAGGAAGTAATTTTCAAATGGACTCATTGCTTAGAGTGTGCAAAATACATTTTCAAAAGGTAGGAAATTTTAAAATTGCGAATTAACTGAAATTGTTGACTCACTCCGTTTCTTTTTCATTTGAAGTGGATGTGACTCGTCAGGTTAGTAATGACGTCAAATCAGAAATCAGAACGCATTTTATTAAATGTCTATAATTTTCCCAGGCAGAATTTATCACAAAAGTCTCTGTTCTACCACTCAGTTCATTCTAGTTTATTCGAACTCTATCCATCACTTTTTCCCTTTCCCTCTTTGAGGCACATAGGCAGACAATAAACATTCCCACCTGAGCATAGAAATACAACGGTACATCATTCATTTTCTCTCACACACAGTCAGTCTTCTATACATTAAGGAATTCTCTCTCTCATAAATACAGAAACACTTGTCAAATTACTTTTTTTAATTTTCTCTATCTCATTCATGGGCTCTCATGCACGGTGACACAGTGGTTAGCACTATTCTCCCCGCCCATCCAAAGTGACGCATATTGAATTCCCTGTCTGGGAGACTGTCTGTGTTTTGTCTGCACGTTGTTGCGAATGTTTTAGCCTTAACGTTTGCCGTGAACTACACCATTGAGGATTGGAATGTTCTGGGGGCCTCCTCTTGCACTGAGTTGTTTCATTGTCCGTCACCATTCAGAGCTGGATGCGGCGGGACTGCAGAGTTTATGGGCTGAACCGATGGTTGTGGAAAGGCTTTGCCAGGCCTATTACTTGCTGCGTTGGGTTTTTTTTTGCACGCAGGTTGGGATTTTTTTGCACGCAGGTGATCCTGTGTTTGGGTTACCACATGGAGTCCCCAGCAGCTCGCATCATCTTCTGTTATGGATCACAGAACTGAAACCACATGGAGCTGCTTTGACAGTGGAGATTATTTTCTCCGAGAAGAGGGAAGACTTTCCAGCGAGTGTCCAACCAGGCAAGTAATTATTTCCCGCTCGTTGCAACTATCTCGAAACAAAGGAACATAGAAACATAGAAACTAGAAGCAGGCGCGGGCCATTCATCATGATCTCAGCTTATCTGAAATTCAATATTCTCATCCCCCTTTCCCCTACATTGCTTGATCCATTTCACCCCTAAAGCTTTATCTAGTTTCTTCTTGAAGTCACCAAACTGCTTTCTGTGCTACTGAATTCCAGACATTCACCACTCTTTGGGTAAAGATGTTTCTCCACAACTCAGTCCAATAGCTTTTAATCTTTATCCTCAAACGTTGACTCCTGCTCTGTATTCCCCCACCATCGGGAACATTCTTTCAGAATCTGCCCCCTCTAAGCCTGTTAGAATTTTGTATGTTTCTACGACGTTCGCTCTCACTCTTCTCATCTCCATTGAATATAATCCTATCTGACTTAATCTCTCCTCGTACGACAGATCTGACATCCCAGGAATCAGCCTGGTTAACCTTCGTTTTACTCCCTCTGTAGGAAGGACATCGTTCCTGAGATCAGTACACCCAAGCTGTAAAGAATTCTCCAGGGGTGGAAATCAGAACATGTCAGCAAGTGCAGAGACCGGGGGGCGGGCATGAGGCCAAGACAAGTCTACCTTACAGGAAGAGCAATCTCGGGGAGGGTGAACTCAGTGGGCCTGGAGGTCTGGAGTACATCTGCTGAAATGCAAGGAGCGAATAGGCAAGGCAGATGAACTTAAAACTTTACGACAGGAGCGGAACCTGGATGTGGTTGCAGTGACAGAGACTTGGTTAAAAGAAGGACAGGACTGGCAGCTGGATATTCCGGGGCATGAGCATTTTAGGCGAGATAGAGGAGGGGCTGGAAGAGGTTGGGGAATAGCAATACTGGTTAAGGAGCAGATTGCAGCGGTACAGAGGGTGGACAATTTGGAAGGATAATGTAACAAAACACTTTGGGGAGAGCTCAGAATCAGGAAGGGCACAGTCACTTTGTTGGGGTTATACCACAGGCCTCCCAACAGCCAACGGAAACTTGTGGAACGGATCTGTCAGAAGATTCTGGATAGGTGTCGAAAAAAAAAGGGTGGTTGTAGTGGGGGACTTTAATTTCCCTCATATAGACTGAAAATCCCTTAGGGCTGGGGGTCTGGAAGGGGAGGAATTTGTAGAATGTGCCGAAGAAGGTTCATTGGAACAATATGTTGATAGCCCGACGAGAGAGGGAGCTATACTGGACCGAGAAATGGGGAATGAGCCCGGTCAGGTCATCAAAATTTCAGTGGGGGAACATGTCGCGAACAGTGATGACAATTCTGTAAACTAAATCCTATGTTCTTACATTTGAATTCGGCACAGTTGAGCAGACGGTGCTTCATTCTGGGTATGATTCAAATAACCAAAACGGAAGTTTTTATCAAACAAAGTTTATTTATGAATACAGTTCTATTTAAATCAAAAGAATGAGCATAACATTTCCCAATTACATGATTCGAACATGACGTAGAATAAACTTTACCAGCCAGCTGTCTCTGAAGTTCCAATCCAAACAACGTACCCCAAACATGCGCGCTTACCTAAGCTTAGCACAAAGGATAAGCACATTCTAATGATGCTGAATTTTCAGCTTTTTAACACCTGTCGTGAATTGATCCTTTTGGATTAAATCGCTGAGGCTTCCGAGTCCCGGAAATTTCCAAAAAGCCTCTGGAGAGAGAAATGGACTGGGACATGGCAGCCTCCATCAGCTTCTAACAGTAACTCACACACAGCATTGTTTCCAACTCCAGAGCAAGGGTAAATGCACCGTTGCTGTTCCCCACCTCAGGCTCCGGCGGAACAACAACAGTAAACAGGTTTAAAGTGCTGGGAAGCAAGTACAGAGGAGATGTTAGGGGTAAGTTTTTCACTCAGAGTTTGGTGAGTGAATGGAATCGGCTGCGATCAGTGGTGGAAGAGGCGAACTCGCTGGGATCTTTTAAAAGACTTCCGGATGAGCATGTGGGATCCAGTGGCATTAGGAGTTACAGATAGTTCTCCGGCTTGGTAGGTATAGATGTGATCAGCGCAACTTGTGGGCCGAAGCGCCTGTTTGTTCTCTAGTTTATTATTGGCATATGTTTCGGGACACATTGAAAAGTATTGTTTCTTGTGCGCTACTCAGACACAACATACCGATCATAAAGTACAATGATTTGATTTATCATTGTCACGTGTATTGGGGCAGAGTGAAAAGTATTGCTTCCCACGTACCATCCAGGCAAAGCATGCCGTTCATAGTAGGTTAGCTCTGCCTTCTCACAGAGCCAGGGCCTGAGGTTCAATTCCAGCCTTGGGTGACTGTCGATGTGGAGTCTCATGCTCTCCTTTTCTCCACCTGAATTTCCTCTGGGTTCTTCGCTTTCCTCCCACAGTATGAAAAGCATGCTGGTTAGGGGCATTGACCATGCCAAAGTTTCCTTCCGTGTATCTGAACAGACGCCAGTGTGTGGAGGATGGCGAGGAACAAAAGCTTCGAGACAAGCCCGAGTTATTTATGCATTATTGACTCGTGTCACAAGTAGGCTTACATTAACAGTGCAATGACATTTGTGTGAAAATACACTCATCTACACACACTGGTGCCTGTTATGGGACAATTGTCATGATGTAGAGATGCCGGCACTGGACTGGGGTAAACACAGTAAGAAGTCTCACAACACCAGGTCAGAGTATAACCAGTTTATTTCATAGATGGAGATCTGTAACCCCCTGACTTGCCTGGGCTTGTAAAATCTCACTGACCCTCATGTCTGGAGAAAATACACATCTCTTTAACCTGTGCGAATTCGATCTGCACTCACATTGTCTGCATCTTTAAGACTTGAAGAGCAGGTTAGCTGGAAAGACTTGCATTCTAATCAGTATTCTGTAAACTGTGTGTGTCTTTATATCCCCTTCTCTGATCAGAACCTTCCACACACCTGACGAAGGAACACCATTTCCGAAAGCTTGTGTTATTACTATCAAATGAATTGGTTGGACTCTAACCTGGTGTTGTGAGATGTCTTACTGGAACAACAGGCCAGTGCACCTATCCAGCACGTCTATCGGACTGTGGGAGGAAACTGGAGCACCCGGAGGAAACCCACACAGACACGGGGAGACAGTGGAAACTCCACACAGACAGTGACCTGAGCCCGGAAACAACCCCAGGTCCCTGAAACTGTGAGGCAGAAGTGGTAAACGCAGCAAAACAGTCAGCCTGGGGCAGTGGCCGGGAGGGCAAATACAGGTTGTCGAGCTTTCAAATCCCCTCAGCTACTTCCATTTATTTCAAACAGAGAACAAACTTCCTGATTTGTTACCGTGCGTTTGTGTAGATATTACACAGTGCGATCCCAGAGAGGCGCTGGTGAAGGGATTAATCCTAACGTTAAGGAGCTACATGAATCTGAATGTGAAGAGCCTGGGAGAAAGGATTACTGACAAAATGGGTTCTGAAATGAGCAGTGAGTGCTGGGCCTCACTGAGGGCCTGAACTATTTTGCACAAATGCTTGAGTCGGTAGAGGCAGCCGCAGAGAGCGGGGCTCGGCAGCAAAGAGGCTCATTGCCTGTGACCGCAGCTGTTTGCTGTGAGGGTCAGAACACCCTTACTCACAGCCCATTCGGTGCTGTGCAAAACGCCCTGAGGGGAGGAGATCGCTGACCAAGATTCCGACCACTTCACCACCTGATGCTCCCGATGGAAAATGACGTTCGAGCAGAAACTGTCAGTGCATTTCCTGTTTTAATAGTTGTAGAGCTACCTGCTGTGGCCAAACGCTGGGACTAAGTGTTAGAATGCAGATTGATGAGTGTGTCCAGTCTGGGATGTTTAGATCAAACAGAGAACAGGGTAGTGTATAATTTGAGAGAGAGAAACCGCACGGAAACAGCACCAATTCGTCCATGCCGACTAAGTTTCCAAACCGGAAGTGATCCCATTTTCCTGGGCTTGGCCCAGATTCCTATAAATCATTTCCATCCATGTACCTGTTCAAATTTCTTTCAAATGTTGTAATTGTACCCACCTCTTCCACCTCCTCTGGCAGCTCATTCCGTATGGGTACCACGCTCTGTATGAAGCAGTTTACCCCCACACACCCCTTTATAAGTTTCCCCTCTCAACTTCGAGCTGTGCTCCTTAGTTTTTGTTTCCCGACTTCTTTTAACAAACAAAGAACAAAGAACAACACAGCACGGGAAACAGGCCCTTCGGCCCAACGACCCCGCGCCGCCATTTTGATGAGGTTGTTTGTGCAATTCACTGGGAAAATACAAAAACCAACTGCAGGGGGCATAAATCTGGAACACCCATAAGTTCTCTTTTGCACAGAAGACTTTATTACAAGTTTGGATGAACTGTCTTCCTATGCGCCCATCCATCGTACAAAGAGGAAATTCTGACACTGGAACTGGCGCAGTGTCTCAGAAGGAGAGCAGGACGGAACTATCATTCGTAACAGGAAAGGAAAGAACAGATTGGGTCTCTTTTTATTCAAGAACACAAGGCTGAGGGGGAACAGGATAGATGTCCTGAAAAGTGGACTAGTAGCAACTACTCAGTAACAGTTTCCGGTTATGGGGAGGCGATGGCCTCCTGATATTATCGCTAGACTATTAATCCAGAAACACAGTTAATGCTCTGGGGACACAGTTAGAATCCTGACACGGGTGCAGATTTAAAATTGAGTTCAACACAAAAATCTTGAATTAAGGATCTACTGATGAACACGAAACCATTGTTCACTTTCGGGAATGAACCGATCTGGTTCACTCAAGTCCTTTTGGGATGGAAATCTGCCATCTTTACCCGGCCTGGCCTACATGCGACTTTACAGCCACAGCAATTTGGTTCTAAAGTCTCAATGAATCTGAAATGCCCTCCATAAGTCATAGGCAGTAAATATTGGCTAGCCAGGACGCGCATGTCCCACAAATGATTACAAATGTCGATATTTAAACTTAAAAAAAGTTAACCTATCCTTCAGGCTGCATCTATCCAATAGTACACTCTGAACTACAGTGGAGAAAAGTTAATTATTGCGTTCTACCAATTTGTGCACTGGATAGCACTGCTGCCTCACAGCACCAGAGAACCGGGTTCGATACCTGGTTTGGGTCACTGTCTGTTGGAGTCTGAATGTCCTCTCCCTGTCTGCGTGGGATCCTCCCATCGCTACAGTTTGTTCCCTCAGTCCAAAAAAGGTATTTATTGGAGGCGCTAACAATTCTCCCTCAGTGTATCCAATCAGGAGCCACAGTGTGGAGACGAGGGGATATTCGCCGTAACTTCATTGCAGTGTGAATGTAAGCCCACTTCTGTCATTAAAAAAATACACTTTAATTCGAGGAGATTTGATTTTGAGAGTCGGCTGCTCTGCTGTGACACACAAACTGTGAGGATTGTCAAACGAATATTGTGTTCACCGCGAGACTGCCCTCCAATGGTGACATCATCTCCACAGCAGAGGTCGTCATCGTTTCCATTGAATCTGTAAAGGCCCAACTGAATGGGAGGCAGACCACGTCATTGTGTCCACAGTGACTATAGAAGCGAGCCCGTGAGACACAACACAAGGAAATTGCGAGCAAGATGGCCGAAGAATCTCTATCCCTGATACTCATTTTCCAAATCCTGAGGTTTCACTGTAAGAGGCGGGTGGGAATTTTAATCGGAATCAATTTTATAAACCAGAATGAGCTTTTTCTAAGCCGAAAGGGTGAGCCAGTGTTCAGGTGAAGGCATTTGAACTAATCATAAAAGTTCAATTATTCGTTCCACCCATGAAGCGAAGAAAATAAGTATAACAAACAATGGTTACAAAGAATAATGAGACTGTGCAGTGGATAGCACTGCTGCCTCACAGCGCCAGAGAACCGGGTTCGATACCTGTTTCGGGTCAATGTCTGTGTGGCGTCTGCGTGTCCTCTCCCCGTCTGCGTGGGTTTCCTCCCATCGCTCCAGTTTTGTTCCCACAATCCAAAAAAGGTGTTCGTTGGTGTATTGGAGGTGCTAACAATTTTCCCTCAGTGTATCCAATCAGGCGTCGCAGTGTGGAGACTAGGGGATTTTCGCCGTAACTTCGTTACAGTGTTAATGCACTTCTAGCATTAGTAAAATAAACTACAATTCGAGGCGATTTGATGTTTAGAGGAGACTTCAGATATTTCAATACTCAGTGTTTATGTCACAATAATCTCTCTAGCTACAGAATCCGAGTCCTCTCTGTCTCAGATCCCCTTCACAATGACAGCTGAAGTGGGCCAAACGGTGGAATTATTCTGTCATGACACTCAAGAAGTGGATTTGGTGTCCAACTATGCTTGGTACAAACAGCGGCTGGGTGAAGCCCCGATACTGATAAACACTACAACCTGTACCAGGGCCGACTGCAAGTTTATTTCTGAAAAAGCCTATCCAGGAAATGTGTTGATTCTGAAAATTCGCAATGTCCAGATGCATGACTCTGGTTCCTACTACTGTGTATATACTCGGACTGCACTGTTCCGGAATGGAACCATACTCCTGGTTGGAGGTAAGAGAAATTCACTCAGAGTGTGAACAAAGAACAAAGATCACAAACAGCACGGGGAACAGGCCCTTCGGCCCAACGATCCCGCGCCACCATTTTAACATTACCAGTCCCCCCTCCACCCATGACCCTTATCTATGCTTATGGCATTCCACATTGAGGGAAACTAATTTAGGGACAATTTATTACCTCCAATCAGCCTAATAGCGCTTCTTTGGAGTGTGGGAGGAAACCGGAGCACCCGGAGAAAACCCACGCAAGCACGGGGAGAATGCGCAAACTCCCATTGTCACTGGCCCAAATCCATGTGTCTGCACAGCAATCAGTGCTTGGTGTATTGAGGTGTTATTGAGTGACTTTAAAACACTTCAGGAGCAATAAAGCTTCGCAATGGCCTGATAAATTGCACTTTCACTTTCAAATATTGGGTTCGATGATCTTAATCAGTTTCCCATACAAGAACGACAGAAGGTTCAGCTATTTCTTGGGAACTGTGATGAAAAAAAACACTTCTGCATTTCAGTGCCAGCCGAAGAGACAATGTCAGAATGGTAGAGTGTGGTCACAAACATTGGAGAGGAGAGGCATATTCAGTACCTCGAGAATATTCTGTCTTACAGTTACATTGCCCCTTAGTGTCCAAAGATGGACAGGTAAGATAAGAACATAAGAACATAAGAAATACGAGCAGGAGTAGGCCATCTAGCCCTTCGAGCCTGCCCCGCCATTCAATAAGATCATGGCGGATCTGTCGTGGCTCAGTTCCACTTTCCCGCCCTCTCCCCATAACCCTTAAACCCCTCTCTTATCAAGAACCCATCAACCCGCTTCTTAAAAATATTTAGCGAGGCAGCCTCCACCACTTCAACGGGCAGAGAATTCCAGAGACTCACCACCCTTTGAGTGAAGAAGTTCCTCCTCAACTCCGTTCTAAACTGCCCCCCCCCCTTTATCTTGAGGCTGTGCCCCCTAGTCCTACTGTCTTTTTTGAGCGGGAAGAGTCTCTCCACCTCTATCCTATCCATCCCATTCATCATCTTATACGTCTCAATGAGATCTCCCCTCATTCTTCTAAACTCTAACGAGTACAAGCCTAGTTTATTCAGCCTCTCCCAATAGCTCAACCCCCTCAACTCCGGTATCAGCCTAGTAAACCTCCTCTGCACTCCCTCCAAAGCCAAAATATCTTTGCACAGGTGCGGCGCCCAAAACTGCGCACAGTACTCCAGCTGCGGCCTCACCAATGCCCTATACAGCTGCAGCAAGACCTCCCTACTTTTATATTCAATCCCCCTCGCTATGAAGACCAGCATCCCATTCGCCTTCCTGACCACCTGCTGCACCTGCAAGCTGGGTTTTTGCGACTCATGCACAAGGACCCCGAGCTCCCTCTGCACCGTCGCCTGCTGCAGTTTTTCGCCACGTAAGTAATAGTCCTTCCTACCATTCTTCCTACCAAAGTGGACCACCTCACACTTGCCAACATTAAATTCCATTTGCCATTTCCTAGCCCATTCACCCAGCCTATTTACATCCTTCTGCAGACTCTCCACACCCTCCGCACAATTTGCCTTTCCCCCAATCTTGGTGTCATCAGCAAATTTCGACACCCTACACTCGGTTCCCTCCTCCAGATCATCTATATAAATGGTAAATAGCTGAGGCCCCAGCACCGACCCCTGGGGCACCCCACTAGTCACCATCCGCCAATCCGAATAGCACCCATTGACCCCCACTCTCTGCCTCCTATTTGACAACCAATCCTCTATCCACGCTAACACCCTACCCCCAACTCCATGTTCCCTGACCTTCTGCAATAACCTCTTGTGAGGTACCTTGTCAAACGCCTTCTGAAAATCCAGAAAGACCACATCCACCGGCTCTCCTCTATCCACTGCCCTAGACACATTCTCATAGAACTCCACTAAATTTGTCAGACACGACTTCACTTTAATGAAACCGTGTTGCGCCTGCCCTATCAAGCAATTCCCTTCAAGATGCCTCGCAATTTCCTCCTTAATGACGGATTCTAACATTTTACCTCCCACAGACGTTAAACTAACCGGCCTATAATTCCCCGCCTTTTGCCTGGCACCCTTCTTAAACAACGGCGTAACATTAGCCGTTTTCCAATCTTCCGGCACTTCCCCGGAATCCAGCGACGTCTGGAAAATAACCACCAAGGCATCCACTATCACCTCCGCCATTTCTTTCAGAACCCTCGGATGCATTCCATCCGGTCCTGGGGACTTGTCCACAATCAGCCCCTCCAGTCTGTCGAGCACCACCTCTCTAGTAACAGTAATGTCATTAAGACCCTCCAGTCCTACCACCTTTCCATCGCTAACACCCGGCAAATTATTCACGTCCTCCTCCGTGAAGACAGAAACAAAAAAGTTATTCAAGACCTTAGCCATATCCCCATCCCCTACCACTAGGTCCCCTTTCTCATCCTCTAAAGGACCAACGTTCACCCTAGCACGCCTCTTCCTTTTTATATATTTATAAAAACTCTTGCTATCCTTTTTTATATTAAGCGCTAGCCCAGCTTCATAGCTTCTCCGACCCTCCTTTATCAATTTCTTTGCCAATCTTTGTTGACATTTAAACCTTTCCCAATCCTCTTCTCGCCCACTGCTCTTAGCTACTCCTAATTCCTCCGCTTTTAATTTAACACTTTCCTTCACCTCCTTCGTTATCCACGGCTTATTACCTCTCCTCCTACGGTCCTTTTTGACCATC
Source organism: Carcharhinus amblyrhynchos (assembly GCF_965287045.1). NCBI lineage: Eukaryota > Metazoa > Chordata > Chondrichthyes > Carcharhiniformes > Carcharhinidae > Carcharhinus > Carcharhinus amblyrhynchos. Next base: position 2,062,161 of record NW_027649787.1, read on the forward strand.
GGAATAAATTTCTGCTGAGCACCAAGAAAGATCTCCTTAAAGATCCTCCACTGCTCCTCAGCAGACCTACCTTCCAACGCGCTCCCCCAGTCCACATTCGCCAATTCTTCTCTCATCCTACCATACTCCCCTCTATTCAAACAAAGGACGCGTGTCCGGGAACCCACTTTCTCCGCCTCCATCTGCAACAGAAACTCCACCATACAATGATCACTCTCTCCAAGAGGATCCTTCACCGCGAGGTCCCTAATTCTACCCGCCTCATTACATAGCACCAGATCCAAGATAGCTCGCTCCCTTGTCGGCTCCAACACACACTGTTCAAGGAAATTATCCCGGCAGCATTCCAAGAACTCCTCCTCGAGCCCACCTCGTCCAACATGGGTCGACCAATCAATATGCAGATTGAAATCCCCCATAACTACTGCCGTCCCATTCCTGCACGCCACATTTATTTGCGCGTTAACAGCCCGCCCCGTAGATTGATTTGCCCTGCTGAATTGCCCCGTAGAGTCAGGAAGATTAGGAGGGTAAATACCGAGGATTACGGGAAATGGGTCTGGAGGGGATTGTTGCTGGTGCAGGCTCAGTGGGCCAAATCCATTGTCGGGATTCTATGATTTTATGAATCAGACAGCTTGGATGCACTTGTACAGTACATGCTTTTACAAGAAGGTACCCAAACACTTTGGAAAGCCATGACATTGTTGGGATTTATTGCGACGTTTGGAATATTTCTTGAGATCACGGAGTAAGGAATCCATATTGAAAACACACCACAAGTCACTAAGATTATGCCCAGAATGTTGAGTGACATGGTTTCGTGAGTTGAAGTCGCTGTGATTGATGCAATGTCTCGTCCTGACCACAGGGTGGCGCTCGAACTCTACCCAAGCATTTCGCTATTTTCCAGTCCCCTCACATATTGCCTGCTCCATTTTCTTTTCCCCTTTTCGCTTTCTTTATCAAAGGCTGGCCACCCCTTCATGCTGGGAAGGGTGTCAGTTCTTGATTCATGACGACAAATCATTTATTTAATTGAAAAGTCGGCATCCTTAGAATGGAAAGTGAAGGGAATTCTTAGGAGAGAGCATTCTTCACGACTCTATCCCTGATACAGCCCTTTGCCAGATGCTGAACATTGTGGAAACACATGCCGTAACTAACTATCCAACTGTGAAAATGTCTGGCTGATTTCCAAAATAGGGTTGGGATTAGTAATGGATTTTGCGCAGGATAGCACACAGATTTTTTTTGCCAAGTACTTCAAAATCTTCATCTTCTTTCTGAAGTTGTTCTGTCTTCCTAAACAAATATACTTGAGGGAAATGCTTCCAAACATCCACCAGGGGTGCGGCTTGGAGTTATTCTGAACTTCATCGGTCCACATCTACGTGATTTCCCCAGAATATTAACACTGTTGAGGATGTGCCAAGCTGCTACATGCAGATATACAATCCTGCAGAGGATAAAGGGGCCAATTAGTCCCATCGATTGAGCAACGATTCTCTGACAAAGCATCTTATCCAGGGCTTAGTCTGTAACTGCTTGTACTTACCCACTAACTCCCCTACACATGTCAACACACTAAATGAAATTTACCAAGGCCAATCGACTTCACCTGCTTATCTTTAGAATATGGGCAGAAATTGGAGCACCGAGAGGACACATGCGCAGACACAGGGAGATTGTGCAACCTGCACTCAGTCAGTGTTCCAAGCCAAGTTCCAAACCCAGTTCCTTGGATCTGTGAGGCAGCAAGGCTAACCACTGTGCCACCCTGCCATTCTACTACATGACCCAGGAAGTAATTTTCAAATGTACTCATTGCTTAGAGTGCGCAAAATAAATTTTCAAAAGATGGGAAATTATAAAATTGTGAATTAACTGAAATTGTTGACTCACTCCGTTTTTTTTTCATTTGAAGTGGATGTGACTCGCCAGGTTATTAATGACGTCAAATCAGAAATCAGAATACATTTTACTAAATGTCTATAATTTTCCCAGGCAGCTCATCACAAAAGTCTCTGTTCTACCACTCAGTTCATTCTAGTTTATTCGAACTCAATGAATCACTTTTTCCCTTTCCCTCTTTGAGGCACATAAGCAGACAATAAACATTACCACCTGAGCATATATATACAACGGTACGTCATTCATTTTCTCTCACACACAGTCAGTCTTCTATACATTAAGGAATTCTCTCTCTCATAAATACAGACACACTTGTCAAATTACTTTTTTTTTAATTTTTCTATCTCATTCACGGGCTCTCATACACGGTGACACAGTGGTTGGCACTTCTCTCCCCTCCCATCCAAAGAGACGCATGTTGAATTCCCTGTCTGGGTGACTGTCTGTGTTTTGTCTGCACGTTGCTGCGAATGTTTTAGCCTTAACGTTTGCCGTGAACTACACCACTGAGGACTGGGATGTTTTGGGGGCCTCCTCTTGCACTGAGTTGTTTATTTGTCCGCCACCATTCAGAGCTGGATGCGGCGGGAGTGCAGAGTTTATGGGCTGAACCGATGGTTGTGGAAAGGCTTTGCCAGGCCTATTACTTGCTGCGCTCGGGTTTTGTGCACGCAGGTGACCCTGTGTATGAGTTTCCACATGGAGTCCCCAGCAGCTCGCATCATCTTCTGTTATGGATCACAGAACTGAAAACACATGGAGCTGCTTTGACAGTGGAGATTATTTTCTCCGAGAAGAGGGAAGACTTTCGATCGAATTTGTTTAAGAAGGGTGCCAGGCAAAAGGCGTGGAATTATAGGCCGGTTAGTTTAACGTCTGTGGTAGGTAAAATGTTAGAATCCGTCATTAAGGAGGAAATTGCGAGGCATCTTGAAGGGAATTGCTTGATAGAGCAGACGCAACACGGTTTCATTAAAGTGAAGTCGTGTCTGACAAATTTATTGGAGTTCTATGAGGATGTGTCTAGGGCAGTGGATAGAGGAGTGCCGGTGGATGTGGTCTTTCTGGATTTTCAGAAGGCGTTTGACAAGGTACCTCACAAGAGGTTATTGCAGAAGGTCAGGGGACATGGAGTTGGGGGTAGGGTGTTAGCGTGGATAGAGGATTGGTTGTCAAATAGGAGGCAGAGAGTGGGGGTCAATGGGTGCTATTCGGATTGGCGGATGGTGACTAGTGGGGTGCCCCAGGGGTCGGTGCTGGGGCCTCAGCTATTTACCATTTATATAGATGATCTGGAGGAGGGAACCGAGTGTAGAGTGTCGAAATTTGCTGATGACACCAAGATTGGGGGAAAGGCAAATTGTGCGGAGGGGGTGGAGAGTCTGCAGAAGGATCTAGATAGGCTGGGTGAATGGGCCAGGAAATGGCAAATGGAATTTAATGTTGGCAAGTGTGAGGTGGTCCACTTTGGTAGGAAGAATGGTAGGAAGGACTATTACTTACGTGGCGAAAAACTGCAGCAGGCGACGGTGCAGAGGGAGCTCGGGGTCCTTGTGCATGAGTCGCAAAAACCCAGCTTGCAGGTGCAGCAGGTGGTCAGGAAGGCGAATGGGATGCTGGTCTTCGTAGCGAGGGAGATTGAATATAAAAGTAGGGAGGTCTTGCTGCAGCTGTATAGGGCATTGGTGAGGCCGCAGCAGGAGTACTGTGTGCAGTTTTGGGCGCCGCACCTGTGCAAAGATATTTTGGCTTTGGAGGGAGTGCAGAGAAGGTTTACTAGGCTGATACCGGAGTTGAGGGGGTTGAGCTATTGGGAGAGGCTGAATAAACTAGGCTTGTACTCGTTAGAGTTTAGAAGAATGAGGGGAGATCTCATTGAGACGTATAAGATGTTGAATGGGATGGATAAGATAGAGGTGGAGAGACTCTTCCCGCTCAAAAAAGACAGTAGGACTAGGGGGCACAGCCTCAAGATAAAGGGGGGGGGGCAGTTTAGAACGGAGTTGAGGAGGAACTTCTTCACTCAAAGGGTGGTGAATCTCCGGAATTCTCTGCCCGTTGAAGTGGTGGAGGCTGCCTCGCTAAATATTTTTAAGAACGGGTTGATGGGTTCTTGATAAGAGAGGGGATTAAGGGTTATGGGGAGAGGGCGGGAAAGTGGAACTGAGCCACGACAGATCAGCCATGATCTTATTGAATGGCGGTGCAGGCTCGAAGGGCTAGATGGCCTACTCCTGCTCCTATTTCTTATGTTCTTATGTTCTTGTGAAATTCCAATCAGGGAAGTAATTATTTCGCGCTCATTGTAACTATCTCGAAACAAAGGAACATAGAAACGTAGAAACTAGAAGCAGGAGGGGGCCATTCGGCCCTTCAAACCTGATCTGCCATTCATCATGATCTCAGCTTATCATCAAATGCAATATTCAGATCCCCCTTTCCCCTATATTTCTTGACCCCTTTCGCACCAAAAGCTATTTGTAGTTTCTTCTTGAAGTCACATAACATATTGACATCAATTGTATTCTGTGCTAGTGAATTCCACACATTCACCACTCTTTGGGTGAAGAAATTTCTCCCGACCTCAGTCCAGTAACATTTACTCCCAATCCTCAAACGTTGACTCCTGCTCTGTAGTCCCACGCGGTTGGGAACATTCTTTATGAATCTGCCCCCTCTAACCCTGTTAAAATTTTGTTCGTTTCTACGACGTCCCCTCTCTCTCTTCTCATCTCCATTGAATATAACCCTGTTTGACTTAATCTCTCCCCGTGCGACAGATCTGACATCCCAGGGATCAGCCTGGTTCACCTTCGTTTTATTCCCTCTGTCGGAAGGACATCGTTCCTCAGATAAGTCCAACAAAACTGTAAAGAATTCTCCAGGGGTGGGAATCAGAACATGTCAGCAAGTGCAGAGACCGGGGGGCGGGAATAAGGCCAAGACAAGTCCACCTAAGAGGAAAAGCAATCTCGGGGAGGATGAACTCAGTGGGCCTGGAGGTCTGGAGTGCATCTGCTTAAATGCAAGGAGCGAATAGGCAAGGCAGGTGAACTTCAAGCTTTAATACAGGAACAGAACCTGGATGTGGTTGCAGTGACAGAGACTTGGTTAAATGAAGGACAGGACTGGCAGCTGAATATTCCGGGGTATAAGCGTTTTAGGTGAGATAGAGGAGGGGCTGGAAGAGGTGGGGGAATAACAATACTGGTTGGAGAGTATATTGCAGCGGTACAGAGGGTGGAAAATTTGGAAGGATAATGTAGCAAATCACTTTGGGTAGAGCTCAGAAACAGGAAGGGTGCAGTCACTTTGCTGGGGTTATACTACAGGCCTCCCAACTGCCCACAGCAAGTTGTGGAACGGAGATGTAAGAGGATTCTGCATAGGTGTAGAAAAAATAGGGCGGTTGTAGTGGGAGATTAATTTCCCTCGTACAGACTGGAAATCCCTGAGGGCTGGGGATCCGGACGGGGAGGAATTTGTAAAATGTGCCCAGGAAGGTTCTTTGGAACCATATGTTGATAGTCCGACGAGAAAGGGAGCTCTACTGGACCGAGAAATGGGGAATGAGCCCCGTCAGGTCATCAAAATTTCAGTGGGGGAACATGTGGCGAACATTGATGACAATTCTGTAAACTAAATCCTATGTTCTTACATTTGAATTTGGCACAGTTGAGCAGAAGGGGCTTCATTCTGGGTATGATTCAAATAACCAACACGGAAGGATTTATCAAACAAAGTTTATTTAAGAATACAGTTCAGTTCAAATCAAAAGAATTAGCATAACATTTCCCAATCACACGATTCGAACATGACGTAGAATACACTTTACCAGCCAGCTGTCTATGAAGTTCCAATCCAAACAACATACCCCAAACATGCGCAGCTTCCTAAGCTTAGCACAAAAGTCTGCACACACTGTTCTGGGACAATAGTCATGATGTAGAGATGCCGGCGCTGGACTGGGGTAAACACAGTAAGAAGTCTCACAACACCAGGTTAGAATCCAACCAGTTTATTTGATAGATGGAGATCTGTAACCCCCTGACTTGCCTGGGCTTGTAAAATCTCACTCACTCTCATGTCTGGAGACAATACGCATCTCTTTAACCTGTGCTAATTCTATCTCCACTCACATTGTGTGCATCTTTAAGACTTGAACAGCAGGTTAGCTGGAAAGACTTGCATTCTAATCAGTATTCTGTAAACTGCCTGTGTCTTTATATGCCCTTCTCTGATCAGAACCTTCCACACACCTGACGAAGGAACACCGTTTCCAAAAGCTTGTGTTATTACCATCAAATAAACTGGTTGGACTCTAACCTGGTGTTGTCAGATGTCTTACTGGAACGATAGGCCAGTGCAGCTATCCAGCATGTCTATCGGAATGTGGGAGGAAACTGGAGCACCCGGAAGAAACCCACACAGACATGGGGAGACAGTGCAAACTCCACACAGACAGTGACCTGAGCCCGGAAACAACCCCAGGTCCCTGAAACTGTGAGGCAGAAGTGGTAAACGCAGCACAACAGTCAGCCTGGGGCCGTGGCCGGGAGGGCAAATACAGATTATCGTGCTTTCAAATCCCCTCAGCTACTTCCATTTATTTCAAACAGATAGCAATCTTCCTGATTTGTTACCGTGCGTTTGTGTAGACATTACACAGTGCGATCCCAGAGAGAGGCGCTGGTGAAGGGATTCATCCCAACATTAATGAGGTACATGAATCTGAATGTGAAGAGCCTGGTAGAAAGGATTACTGACAAAATGGGTTCTGAAATGAGCAGTGAGTGCTGAGCCTCACTGAGGGCCTGAACTATTTTGCACAAATGCTTGAGTCGGTAGAGGCAGCCGCAGAGAGCGGGGCTCGGCAGCAAAGAGGCTCATTCCCTGTGACCGCAGCTGTTTGCTGTGAGGGTCAGAACACCCTTACTCACAGCCCATTCGGTGCTGTGCAAAACGCCCGGAGGGGAGGAGATCGCTGACCAAGATTCCGCCCATTTCACCACCTGATGCTCGCGATGGAAAATGACGTTCGAGCAGAAGCTGTCAGTGTGTTTCCTGTTTTAATAGTTGTAGTGCTTTCGGCACAGAACTGCCTGCAGTGGCCAAACGCTGGGACTGAGTGTTAGAATACAGATTGATGAGAGTGTCCAGTCTGGGGTATATTAGATCAAACAGAGAACAGGCTAATATACAATTTGAGAGAGAGAAACCGCACGGAAGCAGCACCATTTCGTCCATGCCGACTCAGTTTCCAAACCGGAAGTGATCCCATTTGCCGGCGTTTGGCCCACATTCCAATGAACCTTTTCCATCCATGTACCTGTTCAAATTTGTTTTAAACGTTGTAATTGTGCCCACCTCTGCCACCTCCTCTGGTCGCTCATTCCATAAACACACCACACTCCGTGTGAAAAGGTTTCTCCTCAAAACCCTATTCATCGCTCCTCTCTCAAATTCAAGCTTTGGTCTTAAGATTTAGACTCTCCTATCCTGGATAACCGACACCCGGAAGAAAGCGGCGCAGACACGGGGAGACTCCGGAAACAGACAGTGACCTAAGCTGGGAGTCGAACCCGGGTCCTTGGAACTGTGAGACAGCAATGCTCACCACAATAATACAGTAAATGTGGGGTGCAGCCGGGAGGGCAATTGGCGAATTCCCATGTCCCCCTCTTCTCCTCCCGCCAATTTCCAGTAATTTTCCTGAATTGTTACAGTGCGTTTGTGTAGATATTGCACAGTGCGATCCCAGTGAGCTGCTGGTGAAGGGACTGGTCCCCGACATTAATGAGTTACATCAATATGAATGTGAAGAGACTGGTGGAAAGGATTACTGATAAAATGGTTTCTGAAATGAGCAGAGAGTGTGGAGCCTTACTGAGGGCCTGAACTATTTTGCAGAACTGCTTGATCTTGAAGGATGAAGAGTCAGTAGAGGCAGCAGCTGAGAACCAGCTCCGGCAACAAAGAGGCGCATTTCCTGTGACCGCGGCTGTTCGCTGTGAGTCTCAAAATAATCTTACCCACAGCCCAACTGGGGCTCTGCAACATGAACTGAGGTGCGGAGTTGATTGGCCAAGATTCTGATCACCTCATCACCTGATGCTTGAGATGGGAAAATGATGTTCTTGCCAGAAGTTGTCAGTGCCTTTCCTGTTTCTACAGTTGAGGGGCTTCATGAACAGAACTGCATCAGGTGGTCAAACACTGGAACTCAGTGTTAAACTGCGGGTTAAGGAGCGTTACCTGCCGGGGGTGGATTGGAGTAAACAGAGAACAGGCTTGTGTAGAATTAGAGAGAGAGGTGCAGCATGGGAACAGATCCTTCTGCCTAACTCGTCCTTGTTGACCAAGTTTCCGAAAGTGAACTAATCCCATTTTCCTGTGCTTGGCCAGATCCCTCTCCATCTTATCCGTCCATTGACCTGTACAATTTTTTTTAATGTTGTAATTACACCTGTCACTAACACCCCCTCTGAAAGCTCATTCCATATGGGTACCACGCTTTGTGTGAAGCAGTTTACCCCCACACACCCCTTTATAAGTTCCCCTCTCAACTTCGAGCTATGCTCCTTAGTTTTTGTTTCCCGACTCCTTTTAACAAACAAAGAACAAAGAACAACACAGCACGGGAAACAGGCCCTTCGGCCCAAAGCTCCCGAGCCGCCATTTTGATGAATTTGCTTGTGCAATTCACTGGGAAAATACAAAACCCAACTGCAGGGGGCATAAATCTGTAACACCCAGAAGTTTTCGTTTGTACAGAAGACTTCATTTCAAACTGGGACTCACTGTCTTCATTTGCAACCCTCCATCGTACAAAGAGGAAATTCCGACGCTGGAATTAGTGCAGTTTCTTAGAAGGATAGCAGGACGGAACTATCATCAGTAACAGGAAAGGAAAAACAGACTGGGTCTCTTTTTATTCAAGAACACAAGGCTGAGGGGGAACAGAATAGATGTCCTGAAAACTGGACGAGTAGCAATTGTTCAGTAACACTTTTCGGTTATGGGGAGGCGATGGCCTCCTGATATTATCGCCAGACTGTTAACCCAGAAACACAGTTAATGCTCTGGAGACACGGTTAGAATCGTGACACGGGTGTTGATTTAAATTTGAGTTCTACACAATAATCTTGAATTAAGGATCTACTGATGAACATGAAACCATTGTTCACTGTCCGGAATGAACAGATCTGGTTCACTCAAGTCCTTTCGGGATGGAAATCTGCCGTCTTTACCCGGCCGGGCCTACATGCGACTTTACAGACACAGTAATTTAGTTCTAAAGTCTCAATGAATCTGAAATGCCCTCCATAAGTCATGGGCAGTAAATGTTGGCCAGTCAGCACGTGCATGTCCCACAAATGATTAAAAATGTAGATATTTAAACTTAAAAAAACGTTAACCCATCCTTCATCCTGCATCTATCCCACAGTACACTCTGAACTAGAATGGAGAAAAGTTAATTATTGCACTCTACCAATTTGTGCACTGGATAGCACTGCTGCCTCACAGCACCAGAGAACCGGGTTCGATACCTGGTTTGGGTCACTGTCTGTGTGGAGTCTGAATGTCCTCTCCCTGTCTGCGTGGGTTTCCTCCCATCACTCCAATTTGTTCCCTCAGTCCAAAAAAGGTGTTCGTTGGTGTATTGGAGGTGTTAACAATTCTCCCTCAGTGTATCCAATCAAGCGTCGCAGTGTGGAGACTAGGGGATTTTCGCCGTAACTTCATTGCAGTGTTAATATAAGCCCACTTCTGTCATTAATAAAATAGACTTTAATTCGAGGAGATTTGATTTTTCGAGTCGGCTGCTCTGCTGTGACGCACAAACTGTAAGGATTGTCAAACGAATATTGTGTTCACCCCAAGACTGCCCTCCAATGGTGACATCATCTCCACAGCAGAGGTCGTCACAGTTTCCATTGAATCTGTAAAGACCCAACTGAATGGGAGGCAGACCACGTCATTGTGTCCACAGTGTCTATAGAAGCGAGCCCGTGAGACACAACACAAGGAAATTGCGATCAAGATGGCCGAAGAATCTCTATCTCTATCAAAGAGGTGGATGGGGGCAAGGCAGTTGACGTGGTATACATGGATTTTAGTAAGGCGTTCGATAAGGTTCACCATGGTAGGCTTCTGCAGAAAATGCAGATGTATGGGATTGTGGGTAATCTAGGAAGTTGGATCAGGAATTGGCTATCAGATAGGAGACAGAGGGTGGTGGTGGATGGTAAATATTCATCATGGAGTGCAGTTACGAGTGGTGTGCCTCAGGGATCTGTTTTGGGGCCACTGTTGTTTGTAATTTTTATTAATGATCTGGATGAGGGTATAGTTGGGTGGATTAGTAAATTTGCTGATGACACCAAAGTTGGAGGTGTGGTAGATTGTGAGGAAGGGTGTCATAGTCTGCAGGGAGACTTAGATAGGTTGCAGAGCTGGGCCGAGAGGTGGCGGATGGAATTTAATGCGGAGAAGTGTGAGGTAATTCACTTTGGTAGGAGCAACAGATGTGTCGAGTATAGGGCTAACGGGAGGACTTTGAATAGTGTGGATGAACAGAGGGATCTAGGTGTGTGTGTACATAGATCCCTGAAAGTTGGGAATCAAGTAGATAAGGTTGTCAAGAAGGCGTACGGTGTCTTGGCGTTTATTGGTAGGGGGATTGAATTTAGGAGTCGCAGTGTAATGTTGCAACTGTACACTACTCTAGTGCGGCCGCACTTGGAGTACTGTGTGCAGTTCTGGTCCCCGCATTACAAGAAGGATGTGGAGGCGTTGGAGAGGGTGCAGAGGAGGTTTACTAGGATGTTGCCTGGTATGGTGGGGAGGTCCTATGAGGAGAGACTGAGGGATCTAGGGTTGTTTTCGTTGGGAAGAAGGCGGCTAAGAGGGGATCTTATTGAAACATATAAGATGATTAGAGGTTTAGATAGGGTGGATAGTGATAGCCTTTTTCCTCGGATGGAGAAAGCTAGCACGAGGGGGCATGACTTTAAATTAAGGGGGGGTAGCTACAGGACGGATGTCAGGGGTAGGTTCTTTACCCAGCGGGTGGTGAGGGATTGGAATGCCCTGCCTGCTGCAGTTGTAGATGCGTCTAGTTTGGGGGCGTTTAAGAGATCTCTGGATAGGTTTATGGACGAAAAGGGATTGGTATAGGCTAGTGGGTCATTGTTTTTGTAACTGGTCGGCGCAACATCGTGGGCCGAAGGGCCTGTTCTGCGCTGTAATGTTCTATGTTCTATGTTCTATGTTCTATGTTCTATGTTCTATCCCTGATACTCATTTTCCAAATCCTGAGGTTTCACTGTGAGTAAGAGGCGGGTGGGAACTTTAATCGGAATCAATTTTATAAAGCAGAATGAGCTTTTTCTAAGCCGAAAGCGTGAGCCAGTGTTCAGGTGAAGGCATTTGAACTGGTCATAAAGTTCATTTATTAGTTCCACCCATGAAGCGAAGAAAATAAGTGTAACGAACGAAGTATAAGTATAACGAAAATAAGTATTAAAAAGAATAATAAGATTGCGCAGCACTGCAGCCTCACAGCGCCCGAGAACCGGGTTCGATACCTGGTTCGGGTCACTGTCTGTGTGGAATCTCCATGTCCTCTCCCCGTCTGCGTGGGTTTCCTCCCATCGCTCCAGTTTGCTCCCACAGTCCAAAAGTGGTGCCAATTGGTGCATTGGAGGTGCTAACAATTCTCCCTCAGTGTATCTGAACAGGTGCCGCAGTGTGGAGAATAGAGGATTTTCGCCGTAACTTCATTGCAGTGTTAATGCACTCCTGGCATTAATAAAATACATTACAATTCGAGGCGATTTGATGTTGAGAGTCGACTTCAGATAATTCAATGGTCAGTGTTTATGTCACAATAATCTCTCTAGTTACAGAATCCGAGTCCTCCCTGTCTCAGATCCCCTTCACAATGACAGCTGAAGTGGGCCAAACGGTGGAATTATCCTGTCGTGACAATCAAGTGGATTTGGTGTCCAACAATGCTTGGTACAAACAGCGGCTGGGTGAAGCCCCGACACTAATAGACACTACATCCTGTACTGGGGCCGACTGTAAGTTTAGTTTTGAAAAAGCCAATTCAGGGAATGTGTTGATTCTGAAAATTCGCAATGTCCAGACGGATGACTCTGGTTCCTACTATTGTGTATATACTCGGTCTAAACTGATCAGGAAAGGAACCACACTCCTGGTTGGAGGTAAGAGAGCACGTGAAATCAATTCAGAGTATGCACAACATTATCTTTTTTGTGTAAATTAATTGTTAACTGTTTCCCATTATCTTTCCAGACAGTTCCACCAACAAGACGGCTGTGCAGGTATTAGTCCCGCCGGGTGAGCCGGATGTGAATGATCATGTGTCCTTAATGTGTTTGGTCAGTGGAGTTTCTTCCAACCAGATTGCTATTTTCTGGAATATTTCTGGCCTGGTCACTGAGGGATCGAGTGATCCCGGGATAATGGAGGAGGACGGGACCTACAGCATCAGAAGTCGTGTCATGGTGTCGGGGCAAGTCTGGAGAAGTGGCGGTGTCGGTACTTGTATTGTTCAACTGGGGATTCCACACAAATATTGGACGGAGAGTGTGTCCTTCCCCAATGCAGCAGAAACTGAGACAGGTGAGTTGTTAACCTCCACAATGATGGTTTGAATTCAACTTGTAATCAGTTCCGTTAATGTTCTAACTATTCAGAAACTGACGTCTGTTAGGTACACAGGAGAGATCTCCAATTTTACCTGCATTATTTATTAATGTCACAAATACACTTACATTAACGCTGCAATGAAATTGCTGTGAAAATCCCCTATTCGCCACACTCCTGCGCCTCTTGGAGTGCACTGAAGAAGAATTCAGCATTCCGCCAACCAGCTCGGCTTCCGAGAACTGGAGGAAACTGGAACGCCTGGAGGAGGCGAACACCGATCTGGGAGAACGCGCCGACTCTGCACAGACAGTGATCCAAGCCGAGAATCAAACCATGTTCTCTGGCAATGTGAGACAGCAGGAGTCAGCACATTGCCGCCCGGAATCCGGTCACTTCTCCCCTTCAAGGCAGAGTCTATTTTCCCGGATGAAAGTTTTTATTGAATCTGTGTCCATCCTTTTCAGTCATTGGATTTTCAAACTCAGTTGAGGTCAGTCCGACGCTGGATGAGCTTTGCAATCAAGAAACAAAAACATTGAAAGTATTTTCGAATTTTTTTTCGCCCTTTGAGGCATTAGTTCAATTTTCCATAATCTCACTCCAGAATCTCTAGTTTCTGTTTGGCAACTGTTTTATAATAAATTCCTAATACCTGGAATCCAATCGCATTAAAATCAAGATCAAAAGCAACGCATAAATTGCATTTTTCGATTATGATTACTGTTTGATCTTGTGATTAAGAGCACATCTGAATGGCCAACGGAAAGATCTATAACAATAGATCTCACAACTGGAATTGCAGGTGGAGCCGGCAGTGAGAAATGCACAAAAATGTGAGGGAAAGTTAGATAGTGTGGCAGTATTTCAATAGCTATTTCAAAGATGCGGCGCAGTCTACGTGCTGTGGGTTGACCCACAATGACATTAGGGATGGAATTCTAGGATTTTGACCCAACAACTGCGACAGAAAGCCGATATATTTCCAAGTCGGGACATTGAATGGTTTGGAAAAGAAAATGCAGACGGTGGTGTTTCCATGTATCCGCTTGCCGTGCTCTTCGAGACGGAAGTGTTCGTAGGTTTGTAAGGTGCCGTCTAAGGATGAGTTGCTGCAGTGAGTGTACGCTTAAAACTGGATCAGCAGATGGGCACCACGACAGCTCAGTGGCTATCACTGTTTGCTGTGGAGATACATGGATTTGAGCCAATGTCTGTGGGAGTTTGCGCATTCTCCCTGTGGTTGCGTGAGTTTCCTCCCGGTGCTCCGGTTTCCTCCCACACCCCAAGGATGTGCTCTTAGGCTGATTGGTGTAACAGATTGTCCCTAAATTATTCTCCCCTTAATCTGGTTTCCAATGGGGGTACCAGAAGCATAGACATGGGTCAAGGGTGGAGGAGGAAAAGCACAGTGTTAAAATGGCGGCTCGGGCTCGTTGGGCCGAAGGGCCTGTTTCCCGTGCTGTATTGCTCCTTGTTCACACTGCTGCTTCGGAGCGTCGGCTGGTGGAGGGAGTGAATGTGTTGCCAATCGAGCGGGCTGCCTGGCCCTTGATGGTGTCAAGCTTCTTTCGCGTTGTTGGAGTTGCACCCAACCAGGCAAGTGGGGGGTGTAATCCATCACACTTCTGACTTGTGCTTTATAGATGGTGAACAGGCTTTGGGGAGTCAGGAGGTGAGTTATTCTCCACAGGATTCCCAGCCTCTGAGCTGCTTTTGGAGCCATTCTGTTGAAGTGGGGATTCCAGTTGAGTTTTGATCAATGATAATCTGAAAGAAAATGCCAATGGTGAATCAGTTATGGATATAACACAATGTCGAGAGGCAATGGTTAAAGTGCCTGTGTTCAGCTTCCCGTCCCAGCAACGCGGAAAGATTTATTTGACCCAGCAGCAACTTCTAATAGTTTTCTCTCTACAGGATGGTGCAATCTGGAACTTTCCATTGCCGTAATTATCCTGGTGATCCCGATGATCCTTTTTGTCCTTCTCTCCATTTGTATTTGGAAGAGAGGGAGATCAGGTGAGGAATGATGTTCAGTAGGAATATCATTACTGTTCATCCAATGTGACTCCCCTCGAAGGTTTAAATTGCTGATCACAGTGTCTTGTTTCAGGAGAGCGAGCGGAGGGAGCCGGGAATGAAAGGTGAGTAACTGAGCCATTTTCAAAGTTCATCTCTCTGTGTATAATATCCTGTTAAACACAGTTCAAAACCATTACTTATTCCAATGGTACATGTTGAAATTTTCCATATTTTAACAATGAGTATCCTTTCTCTCAAATATTTCTTGGCCAGGATTTGCAGGATATAACACCTGTTTAACTGTATTTATTTTCTTATCCAGTTTTAGCTTGAGAGAAAGACAACGCAAAGGGCAGCGGAAGGAGAGACAAACGGGTAGGTTATATCCAAATGTTGGCAGAGATTCAATATCAGTGAACACATAAATCATAGAGCCTTTGCAGTGGGCGGCACGGTGGCACAATGGTTAGCACTGCTGCTTCACTGCTCCAGGGACCTGAGTTCGATTCCCCGGCTCGGGTCACTGTCTGTGTGGAGTTTGCACATTCTCCTCGTGTCTGCGTGGACTTCCTCCGGGTGCCCTGGTTTCCTCCCACAGTCCAAAGATATGCCGGTCATGTTGATTGGCCATGCTAAAATTGGCCCTTAGTGTCTGAGGTTGCTTTGGTGAGAGGGATGAGTGCGTAAAATATGGAGGGATGTGGGGTAGTGCCTGGGTGGGTTTGTGGTCGGTGCAGACTCGATGGGCTGAAGGGCCTCTTTCTGCGCTGTAGGGTTCTATGATCTAGGATCAGTGCGGAAGGCCAATGGGCGCATCGAACCTGCATTGAGACCACTGCCATCCAGGCTCTATCCCTGTTGCACCATACATTTACAGAGCTAATGCCCCTGGTTGTGGGGGGGTGGGGGGGGAACAGAACCCGGTGGTGCATCAAGGGGCACCGGCTTCCAGATACTCAGCTTCCTCCTGTCGTCACACGTTGTCTCCAGCAACTAATCCAATTCTGAATGCACTTTATCAAATTACCCTGAATATTTGCATGTCTCCCATTTGGAACCAAGTCAATGGCTTTGCTGAAACGCATATCAACTACATCGGCCGCACTTCCTTTGTCTGCACACCTGGTCAGCCTCACAAAATTCAATCAGATTTGTTAGGCCTGACCTCCCTCTGACGAAGCCATGCTCACTATCTCTACACAAGCTTTGTCTCTCCAAGTGTCGATAGATTTTTCTCCTTCAGATGTTTCTTTCATTGTTTCCCTACCACTGATGTGAGACTCACTTCTCTGTGGTTCCCTGGTTCATCTCTACAAGTCTTCCTAAATAACCGAACAACATTTGTTGTTCTTCTGGGATCTCCCGTGGCCAGAAAGGAATTGAAAAATACGAGCCAGTGCCCCTGCAATCTCCCCTCTTGCCTCCCAATGCTGGTGAGGGCGCAATTCGGTTGGACTTGGAGTATTGTTCACTTTTCAGGCGGCCAACACCCCCAGTAGCTCATCTTACCCTATGTCATTTTGCTCAAGAACCACACAGTCCCTCTCCCTGAATTCTGGATCATAGTCCTCATTCCCTTGGGTGAATAAGGACATTTAGCACCTGGCCCATGTCCTCTGGCTCCACCCACAGTTTGTCGCCTTTGCGCCAAATGGACCCTATTCTTTTCCTGTTTGATATCCTTGTGATTATGCTGGGATTTTCCCAACTTTTTCCAGACTGGACTTTCTCATATCCGCATCGAGATTTGCCTAGTACTTCACGTCGTTAGTGTACGCTTAAACTGGACCAACTGACAGGCAACACGGTAGCTCAGTGACTATCACTGTTTGCTGTGCAGTCACATGGACCCGGGTCGGATCTCCAGCTTGGGTCGGTGTCTGTGTGAGTTTGCGCATTCTCCCCGTGTTTGCGTGGGTTTTCTCCGGGTGCTCCGGTTTCCTCCCACACCCCAAAAACTTGCGTTTAGGCTGATTGGTGTTAACGAATTGTCCCTCAATTAGACCTCCCTTAATCTCTATATTCTCTAAATTTGCACACCTTTATTGTGGAGTCCACGAGGCGTAGGCAGAAGTCTTAAGTAGAAGAAGGCTTGGAATGAGGCACCCTCTGAATGTTAAAATGGCGGCGTGGGCTTGTAGGGCCGAAGGGCCTGTTTCCTGTGCTGTGTTGTTCTTTGTTCTTTGTATTCCTAACTGCTTTCCTAAATTGATATCTTCCACTTTGTTACACAGACGACTATCGCCAAACATATGGAAAGGGAACACAAGACGGTGCAGCTCAGGTAAGCGCTTTGCAAATATTTTAATATCATTGAGGATATTGGATTTTGAAATAAATTGCAGGATGTCCCATCTGGGATAGTTCATGCGGCTGTCAGCGAGCAGCTCACTGCCTGAAGCATCTAATTGTAACCAAATCACATTCGTCCACACTTTGGAATCAGAACATATATCTTTGCAGCTCTTCAAAATGATCATACAGCGATTGAGTTCATGTTCCGGTTACAATAACTCAGACAAACGTTTCTGCGGATTTCCACCAGTTTTCATTGCTGATTATCAGATTTCTGCTTCTTTTCTTTCACGTTATTTTTTTTGCGGTGGGTCGAATTCTCCCTCACTCAGTTCCAGGTTTCCTCCCATCCGCGCACAGTTGGAAATGTATTAATTGCTGGGGTTATGTTCACAGTGAGATAGTGGTTAGCAATGCTCCTTCTAAGTATCAGGGACACGGGTTCAATCCTCGGCTTGGATCACTGTCTCTGTGGGGTTTGCACGTCCTCTCCGGGCCTGTGTGGGTTTCCTCCAGTGTTCCAGTTTCCCCTCACCGTCCAAAGATGTGCGGGTTAAGTGGAATGGTGAATTGCCCTTAGTGTCAGGCGGACTAGCTCGAGTAAACGCAGGGGAATGCATGGGGAAAGGGCCTGAGTGTGATTGTGGTGCAGACTGGATGGACCGAATGACCTCATGCTGTACCGTAGGATTCTATATGTGTGCTGGTTTGAGCTTGTGTGTTTGAGAGATTCTATGTATCTTTCTGTGTCTGTGTTGTTGTGAGTTTGTGTGTGTGTGAGATTGTGAGATTCTGTTTCTGTGTATCTTTCTCGGTGAGAGATTGTGTCTGTGTTGAGCGGACGGGTGAATGTGTGTGTGCGTGAGGGGGAGACTCAAGAGAGAGAGGGAGAGACTATGTGTTTGAGGGAGTCGGTAGATGAGTGAATACTTCCAGTACTGTGTGTGTGTGTGTGTGTGTGTGTGTGTGTGTGTGTGTTTCTGTGCGCCTCTGTGTTTCTATATGTAAATGTGTCTGAGTCTGTGTGTCCTGGAGCTGTGAAGCAGCAGTGCTAACGACGATGCTCCCGTGCCGCCCACGATGAGGATTTTACTGACAAATTCTTCCACGGAGGCAGTAAGCCATTTATTTTGGAACTGAGATAAAAGCCACTGGAAGCGGGATCAATAAAACACGTTGAAAGGAAATTGGATAACGGCTTGTTGGAAAGAGCATTGATGAGCATTATGAAGAAAGTTGAGGTGAAGTTTGTACTAAGTGGGATGTTATGACCTTGTGGCCTTATCGCTGGAAGATTAATCCATAAATTTAGCCCGTGTTCTGAGGATTGTGCTCTAATCCAACAATGCCAGAGGGCGGAATTTCTATTCAGTGAAACAAAAAATCTGGAATTAAGAATCCACTGAAGAACAAGAAACCATTGTTAGAAAAACAAGTGAGGTACACTATTGTAAAGTAAATATCTCATTCTTATCTACTCTGGCCAAAATGCAACTTCGGAGCCACAGTATGATGGTTGACTCTCAATGCTCTCTAAATAAAGACAAGTGAGAATGTGTAAAGCCAGCGATGTCCAAGTCCCACGGGTGAATAAAAAGTTTATTGCTTTTTCAAAGATCCAACATGGATTCATTGGGCCGAATAGTTTCTATCTAAGCAGTAGCATTCTCTGCTTTTATGTGGTTTTGAAGTTCGGTGTCATCTCAGATACTTATGGGCCGAAGGCCTCCTTCCAGAGAAAGGGTGCAAAGGAGGTTTACCAGGATGTTGCCTGGTATTGTGGAAAGGCTGAGGGATTGAGGTTATTTTCATTAGAGAGAAGAAGGTTAAGAGGTGACCTAATTGAGGCATACAAGATGATCAGAGGGTTAGATAAGGTGGACAGTGAGAGCCGTTTTCCTCGGATGGTG
This sequence comes from Carcharhinus amblyrhynchos, assembly GCF_965287045.1. NCBI lineage: Eukaryota > Metazoa > Chordata > Chondrichthyes > Carcharhiniformes > Carcharhinidae > Carcharhinus > Carcharhinus amblyrhynchos. The sequence continues at coordinate 2,080,982 of NW_027649787.1, forward strand.
ATGGCTCACACGAGGTTTAAACATAACTAAATATAGCATTAAATTAAGGGGTCGTCGTTATAGGACGGATGTCAGAGGTTGGATCTTTACTCAGAGGATGGTAAGGGCGTGGAATGTCCTGCCTGCAGCAGTTGTGGACTAGCCAAGTTTACGGGCTTTCAAATGGTCAGTGGATAGGCACTTGGATAAGATTGGAATAGTTTAGGTTAGACGGTTATTAGATTGGTTCCACTGGTTGGCGCAACATCGAGGGCTGAAGGGCCTGTACTGCGCTGTAATGTTCTATGTTCCATGTTCTGCACTGTAGGGAATCTATTGCTCTCTTTGATCATTCTATAATTTGTGAATGTTTCAGAGTGGACCTACCTACGCCTCCCTGGAATTGGCCGCCTTGGAAAAGCGATCAAAAAAGAAGGCGGGTCGAAAATAAGGATCAAAACCATGAGTTCTGGAGGGGGCCGAATTTCCTGAAAATTCCACAGGCTCGTGGAAGTAACCATGGAGCCAATGAGACTCACTTTAAACAGCCATACTTTCCCTGTGCATCCACCAATCATTGGTTCCAGCTTTCTTTGTAAATGATTGGAAATTGAGTTTAGGGTATTTTATAGGAATGGTCTTCTTCAGCTGTAGATGAAACGTCGAACAATGCTCAGAGAATTTCCTGAGTTTCACTGGAAAGGTTCTCCTGATCGTATAGGAAAAGTTACTCACAGGAAATTTACCAATTCTGTTTGTAAATGTCAACGCGTCAATACCAATTAATGATTCTATCTTTACAACGATAGTTTGTCTTGATCTTGATCAGCAATAAACTTATAACTAAATGTAATCTTTATGATGCTGCGATTTCTGTTGAACTGACACTATCAGTCCAGAATTCAGATGTTTGTCAATGCTTCAGGTGTGAGAGGTTTGATAATTTGTTGAACTGGAATTCAATGAGAGATGGGCCCAGATTGCAATGCGTGGAATTTCCAATATTTACATGATAATTTTACACAGTGAGTTTGTGTTTGCATTTAACATAAACCGTACATTTCAAAACAAGAGGATGTGTGCAATGTTACGGAAGAAGTAACAAATTTTGATTTGTGCTCGGCAGCATCTGGATCGTCTTCTCAATCCTTGTCATTTCCTCGCCAGCTCTGTCCTGATTTATAGAAAGTGGTAATATCGTGACACAATTAATCCAGAAACTCACATGCCACAAACTCCCTACTCTTGCATGCTCAGGCGTATAAAGTGTTCATCTCAATGCTTCTTAAATATTGTGACCGTTCCCACCTTTACCATCCTCTCAGGCAATGACTTCCACATTCCTATTACCCTCTGATTTAGCAGTTTGGATCAGGCATTGGCGAGATGATAGAAGACAGAGGGTGGTGGTTGATGGGAAATATTCAACCTGGAGATCAGTTACAAGTGGTGTACCTCAGGGATCTGTTTTGGGGCCACTGCTGTTTGTCATTTGTATAAATGACCTAGATGAGGGTGTAGAAGGATGGGTTAGTAAATTTGCTGACAGCACCAAAGTCGGAGGAGTTGTAGACAGTGAGGATGGATGTTACAGTTTGCAGAGGGACAAAGATAAGCTGCAGAGCTGGGCCGAGAGATGGCAAATGGAGTTTAATGCGGAAAATGGTCACTGGATCGGCATATGGATAACATTGGAATAGTTTAGGTTAGAGGGTCATTAGATTGGTTCCAATGGTCGGTGCAACATCGAGGGCCGAAGGGCCTGTTCTGCGCTGTAATGTTCTATGTTCTCAGTGGAAACCTTTTTTCATCGCATCTGCTGTAAACCTCATGTTCTTTAGTTTAAATCAATGTCCCAGGCTGGGTATTGAGCTCTCTGCTCTGGTAAAAAGTTCCTTCCTATCCATCCTATCTATGCCGCTCATAACTTTTTTTTTAACCATCAATCAGTTCCTCTCTCAACCTTCTCTGCTCGAAGGTAAACGACCCTAGCCCATCCAGCCCTCAGCTGACACAGTCCAAGAGTGTGCAATTTGCTCAGTCCCCCGTTTAGTTGTTCTTTCTTATTTGAAATTGACAAACTGTCATGTTGCTGAATTCAGCCACATTTTCTGTTCAACACAGTTTAGATCAGTCTGATCACGTGTTTAGCACCAGTTAGGAGGTGTTTCTCGTTATAGACTGAGCTCTGCGCGGCCTCTTCATCTATAAACAGGAAACTCTGAACTACAAGTCACCCTGCTCTGATATTTTTACTGCGCAATTCTCACCGCAGCACGCTGCGTCTGCAAAATGTGCATGTTCAACACGTCTTTCGGTTCCCTGTGTGACCGCAGGCCAGCAACTTTCTATCACCCTGAACGTTGCAGCGTCTCTTTGCAGGTCTGTGTCTTCATCAGTCCTCCGTTAGTGCAGCTCATTTGCAGGGGTGGAACCACTGAGGTAGTAAGTCAGGTAGAATGTTTAGCCAGCCCTTACTTCCGATAAAAATAGAATTTCATGGTGAAAGAGTGAATCATTTGCAGCTGATCAGAATCGTTCACAGGAAACATTCACCAATACATCCACCTGGACATTCTGCTCCAAAAGCATCAGCATCGTCCACATCCTAAGACATTCCCAGGGACGTCCCAAGGCTCCTGATCCTTATATAAAAATGTCTCCTGCATCCGTCCATCTCTATACCGCTCATGTGCCTGTCTAAGTGACTCCTAAACAACTCCAGCGCGCCTGCCTCCACCACCTTGCTTGGCAGAGCATTCCATACCCCCACTACCCTCTGTGTGAAAAACCTCCCTCTAACATCCGAATTATCCCTCGGCGGATAGCAGAAAATTGCGTTGAATTCACCCCAAACACATTATTACATTCTGTTTTCTGCAAAAAAAAGTAATGAATGAAGATATATTCAAAAGGATGCAAATGTTTTAATGCTGGTTTCACCCAGTACAATTCTCCCTATCTCTTTGTATCATAATTGCATCTTTTGATTCACGGGCTATGGGCCTTCCACTCCGGGCTGGTGGTTATATTTCACCCGAACTTCCTCCCACATCAATACAACCGCCGCCATCCCCAAACCCACATCCCAACCCCACCACTAACACACTACTTAATTCCTTTCTCTTTCCTCAGCTTATTCAGTTTCCCAATGAAGTGCATCTCCGTAAATCGGATGACTGTGGGACTACTTCCACATTTTCCCTATCCAATGGGGAAAGACGTTCCTCGCGAACTGTCTCCATCTACCCCGACGATTTATTTCAGAACTTAAACGGTTATCTTGCCTACCCCTCCGCCACGTTTAGCCTTGCCTTCCCGGGAGGACAGAAGGCGGGCTATCCAATGCTTGTTCTGATGCATATAACTATCGAACTGGACCCGTCCATGTTCTGACGCAAGCAAACATTTGCAGCCTTGTTGTTCATTAAATTTGCACGCCTTTAGTGTGGAGCCCAACAGATGTAGGCAAAAGTCATAGGTAGAAGAAGAATTGGAATGAGGCACTCACTGAGTGTTAAAATAGGCGGCGCGGGCTTGTAGGGCCGAAGGGCCTGTTTCCTGGGCTGCGTTGTTCTTTGTTCTAAATCGCGTTTTCAGACATCCGGAACCTTAGAGATATCTAAACAGGCGTAGAATGTCTTTAAATCATGTCCATTGCCCGAATAATCCAGGAATAAATATTGAGGCAACATTGTCGACAAAGTATTTACACAATATTACTGCATTTTTCCTCTGAGGAGTAAGATATACGAGGGAATCGCGTAAGGGTGTTTTCAATGTTTGCAAAACACGATGTCCAGATACAAGTCACGGAGAATCTCTCATTAACAAATCGGAACAAGATTAAGTGTATCACTCCAGCGGACATTAAGTGTTTTTTGATAACTAGTCTCTGTTTGGATCGATCATTCAGTTGCACTGCAGAACGCGTTAGAGGTTTCCCAAGCCTCGGGAATACTGCAGGGGATAGGAACAGTGGGTTAATTGAAAAGATGCAACTGATGAATCGAGAAAGTTGTTCCAATGGGAGCAAATCACTCATGTAGATATCTATATTTTAAACAGCGCAGATTAAAATATGCAAAACATATCATAGAGAATGGGGAAGGGTGTTTCAGGTGCAGAGAAGATGTTTGTATTCCCGTGAGTTTCGAAGATTAGGGAATTCCAAGATTTAGAATTCGCTTTTCCGAAAATAGCGGAATAATATATCGACGGAGAGTAACTATTTCCTCTGGGAGTGGTGTGAGTACCTAGGCCAGAAACTTCAAAATTTAGTGTAGTTGGCCCAACTATGGGCTTATCCTGATCATAAGATATCTCATTCCCAGTATGATTCAAGTGACCCACTCGGCCACTTTTATCAAACAAAGTTTATTTAAGAAAGAAAAGTTAAAATATAACAGAAGGAGCTTAGCTGTCACCAATTATAAGACTTAAACATCACACTGTATAATATTAACAGCTATCGATCTTTGTTGCTCCAATTTGAAGATATCTCCCATGTAACATTCCTCGGAATTGTTTAACACAAAAACTCGTTTCCTCACGCGATACTGGATTTCCGGCCATTAATACCAATCGACAGAAATCCAAACAACACTTTTCAGAGAAGTAAAAATGCCCAAGATAGCAAAATAATTAAATAAATCTAGTCTCATCAGCTTTGAGATTTCAGATCTGAGGGACAGAAGAGGATAACTCTCTCTCTTTTCTCTCTCTCTGCAGCTTCTAGAGCATCAACACTCAGAAAGAGAATCTACAACACCAGAGAGGAATGCAAACTGACACTGTTCTATCTCAAGTTCAAGCAATATCTGGAAATAACAACTAAATTGGAATTCTCTGTGAACGGTTCGTTGTTCACGGCCATACGACCTGACCTGTTAATCATACCGACCAATGTCTGCTCTGAAAGTCCAAGGGAGCACTGACAGATTGCTGCATTAGTTCAGATTGAAAAAGACACAGTACCAATTTTGATATTTCCATAACAATGGAGGATGCCGTTGCAGACAAAAGTTTCCATAAGATGCCAGGGGACTGCTGGAGACATCCTGCAGATCAAGAAGATTAAAATACATTTGTTTAAGGCACTGTATTGTCACAGTGGTTTAAGTCAAGAAAATTCGGATGGGTGAGGTGGGGAGTGGCAGCCCACGGTTTGGATACGGTGTTGGTCGATAATGGAGTCTGTTCATTTGGATGTGACGTGTTCACAATTCTTCAAACAAAGCAAAAGAGGGATCTGTAACTCTTAACTTCAAATAACTGCAGAGACCAGGGCTAAAATGAAACTGTCAAAATAGAAATTGATATATTGTCTTTTGGGAACTAGATAGATTTATGGATGCGAGTGGAGCGGATGGAGTTAAAATATTGTTCCAGCTTGGTGGAAATTAACTCACTGAATGGTCTCCGACTGTTTGCATGCATAGGGGGGAAAAAGTAATTTTAATCGCTGAAAAGAGAGAAATAAGCCTCGTGTCCATGCTGTGATAGATAGGATGTGGAACAAAAGTACAGATTCAAGCAGCCAACAGATGTGAGACAGTTTCTTCCTCTGTTGCACATGGGTAAGGTTCTCAGATTCCATTCTATAAAATCCACTGACTGATGTTATCCAAAGCGAACATGGATTGGAAATAATTTTGCCTCAGCAATAAATGTGTTCATTACCCCTGCACAACAAGTTCATGAATGCTCTCACTCTGCATTTTTAATTAATCCAGCGAGAATCCCCAACGAATTACTCAACTGCCTCGTCAGCTCTTTACCCATTTCCAAACGCACACACATTCACTGCAAAAATGCTTTTGTTAATTAGCTGAAGAGCCACGGGAAACGCGTTTGGGCTGAACCCAAATAGAATCTGGAATCATTCAGCTTATATTCCAAACCTGTTCCAATAAATTGGCAACTCGGATACAGATACAGTTTGACTTGTTTATTGCATATTTACCGTAGACAATACAAAATGGAATTGAAAAAGAACAATATAAGGATTTCGAAGAATGAAGGGGTGAAATTGTGCTGCAGGCGATTTTCCATTGTAGAATGGTGGACATTTTCCGTTTGGGCGCCATCACAGCATTGTTCTACCAATCTAGTTGGACCTTTAAAATTTACCGTGGAACAAACGGAATGTTTCTGCACTGGATATAGAGGAAACACACTCTTCTCTCTGTCTCTTTCCCTCTCTTTCCCCTCGAGTTATCGTGTTGGATTCTCACCGAAGGCCAGACGAGCATAAGCAGTCTGTGGATGAAAAGTGATCTGTCAATGTACTCCACACCATTATTATAGGGATAGGTGAGGCCATTGAGCCCCTCACTCTATTCAACTAGATTAAGACTGACATGTATTTTAGCTCATATCCTCCCACCATTTCTGAATTTTTTTTTAATATTCTCCCGAATATAAATATATCCATCTCAGTTTTGCAATCTCCAACTGTTAACTGGCCTGATCAGCTTTTGTTCTACCCGGGGAGAGTGTTCCAAAATTTGATTCCCATTGTGTGAAAAATCAACTTCCTAAATGGACGCGTTGGCTCCCAAGTTAATATGGCGGGACATCCCCGGTGGTCCCCTGATCCCCGCCCCTCCCCCCAGCCCCCATCCACGGCTGCATCCTCCAGTGCCACCGACGTCAAAAAAAACCTTCACGAGTTCCCCACCGGCCAAGTGGTGCAATGGACCGGATCCAAAGTTCAACAATGGGCCGCATCCCATTGCTGTGGAGGTGGGGGGAGGCGGGGGCGGTCGGGAAGTTGGACAGGGGTGCGTTGCTTATGACGGGACAGGAAAACCGCGCCACTGGGATGGGCTGGAGAATTCGGCCAATGGTTTAAATTAGTCTGAAAGGGTAACCCAAGGGCTCGGCACAACATAGAGGGTCGAAGGGCCTGTACTGTGCTGTACTGTTCTATGTTCCATTCCCGTCTCCACAGATGCTGCCAGAGTTGCAGATATTTTTTTTACTCGAGCCGTGCACTCACTACGAACTTTGAATCTTGGGTGAAACGGTAGGGAAAAATAACCACCCATTGCGGAAAATAAAACGTACCTCTTCATTCCGTACGTGTGAGTTGGACGCTGCCAAGGCCTCGTCACTCCTTGCATTGCCTACTTAGAAGACAAAAAAAACGGGCTTAATGGCCATATTTCACACATTTCGTCCACAGTGTCAATAATTCAGTGATAAATGGGTGGATTGAGGATGCCGCGGGGTTGGAGAGTTTCCCAACAATCGTTACCTCTCTGCCGATTCCTGCAGCTCCATCTCCCAGCCACACAGACCAATCCCAGAAGGAGCAGCGTCACGGCCAACACCCCCCCTGAAAGTGAGGCAATGCACGACGCAGTTAGCGGAAGATCTGAAAAAGAAAAAAAATAACTTTCACCTCCAATTGGAATTATGGAAAACATAGACAAGTGAACAGTTTGATCAAAGTTGCCTGTCTATTTCCCTGAAAATGATCATTGGATTTGTCGTCATGTGATGGAGTTGAGAAGTTGCTGAACATTTCTTCTGCAGGACACAGGGGAGAGGGAAAGAGAGAGAGATTGAATGCCATTGAGAGAGAGCAAACATCGAAAACGAGAGAGAGATTGTTATATTTGAAAGGAGAAATTCCGAGATAAAAGAGAGCGAGAGAGCAGGTACATAATACAGAATTGTTTCACTTGGGTATTCATCAGGGGGCAGATAGAAGGAACACGGTGAGGGCACATGTGTAAAAAGTGAATACCCGACGTAAGAATCCATTGAGACGGATAGCTGGCTATTTAAATGGAGCACCGTTTAACTGGACGAAATCAGGCAAGAGTGAGAATATTACAGATATCAATAGACAGAGACCGAGAGAAAAAATAATAGCTGGTGATAGAACAAAGAACAAAGAACAACACAGCACGGGAAACAGGCCCTTCGGCCCAACGAGCCCGCGCCGCCATTACAACATTGTGAGTTTCCTCTCCACCCATGACCCTTCTCTACGCTTATAGATAGAAGGATAAGAGAGAACGGGGTTGACACATAACTGCCCGATGTCAAGTAGGGATAGGCAATGAATGTTGGTCAGCCATCGAAGCCCATGTCCCAGGAATGAATAAAGAGAAAAAGGGGGTTGAAAGGAGGGAGAGGAGAAAGCGGGTGGATCGGGGAGAGACAGAGAGTTTAATACTGGGCGACACGGAGAGAATAGGGAAATGGAGGGAAAAGGGTAAAAGAGAGGGAGTGATATGCAGGGAGTTGGCTAGCTGACTGAGAATAACAGATTATTGTACAGAAACAAAATGAACCGATTAACAGAGGGAGAGAGAGGATGAATGACGCTAAGTTAAACAAGTGGGCAGATCCATCAGATAACATGTGTTACTTTGCTTCACTGTGATAGTTCGAAGTGGAGACGGAAGATCGAGTCAATCATTACATGTATGAATGATGTCATAACGTTATACGATGGAAATATAATCACACATTTCCTTTCAACCCACGGCGACATGGGCCACTGACTCCCAACCCTATTCAAGATGGCGCCGGGGCATGGCTGTTTCTTGCCAGTTATCCCCAGTATACCCATTAAGTTAATGACTTTTGTGCTATTCTTATAAAACTTAATTCTAATTCTCTTATAATTCCCAGTAATCTTCATTTCCCACTGCAGTATTCTACGCTGCAGTAGTATTACAAAATGCAGCTGTCCCTTTCTTTCTCTCACATGTACTGTGTAAATGGTATGTTCTGCCTGTGTACCGTGCAAGAAGCAATACCTTTCACTCTATCCCAATATATGTGAGTGTAATAAATCAAATCTAAGAACTCTATGAACGGCATGCTTTTTGTGTGTGTGGGGAAATGTACTTTTCAATGTATCCCAATAAATGTGACAATAACAAAATCAAATTAAATCAAATCTATGTACCCTAAGATGATGTTTTTTTTTCGAGATGAAACAATGCTTTTCACTGTATCTGAAAGCATGACACTAATCTATGTACTCTAAGCGCGTTATGTTTGGTCTATACAGAGCAAGAAAATGTGTTTTTCGCTGCATCCCAAATACATATGACAATAATCAAAGTAAATCAAATCCATGCACTCGATCAATGGTATGCTTTGTCTTTGTAATATGCAGGGATCAAAACTTTTTACTGTATCCCATTAGATGTGAGAATAATAAATCAAACCATATCAAAACGGTGGAGCCCAAACACATAGAATCTAGAACCCTCCAGTGAGGAAAGAGGCCCTTCGACCCATCAAGTCTGTACCGACCATAATCCCACCCAGGCCCTACCCCCATGTCCCGACACATTTACCCGCTAATCCCTCTAACCTACACATCCCAGAACACTAAGTGGCAATTTTAGCACGGCCAATCAACCAAACCATACAAAATGATCAGAGGGTTAGATAGTGGGAGCCTTTTTCCTCGGATGGTGATAGCTTACACGAGGGAACATAGATTTAAATTGAGTGGTGGTATTTATAGGACGGATGTCAAAGGTAGATTCTTTACTCAGAGGGTAGTAAGGGCGTGGAATGCCCTGCCTGCAGCAGTTATGGACTCGCCAACTTTAAGGGCGTTCAAATGGGCAGTGGAGAGGAATATGGATAACACAATAGTTTTGGTTAGATGGTCCTTAGACTGTCTCCACTGGTCGGTGCAACACCGCGGGTCGAAGGGCCTGTACTGCGCTGTAATGTTCTACGTTCTAACCCGCACATCTTTGGACGGTGGGAGGAACCCGGAGCACCCGGAGGAAACCTGCACAGACACGAGGAGAGTGTGCGAACTCCACCCAGACAGTGACCCGAGCCGGGGATCGAACCCAGGTCCCTGGACCTGTTAAGCAGCAGTGCTAACCACTGTGCTATCATGCCGCCCCATGGAAAGAGGAAATTGGAGCCGGGAGAAGCCAGTGCACTTTTCCATGCTTCTCCGGCATTTTATAACAAAATGGCTTATTTAACATTCCCTTCCGGTGATCTCCTTATATCTCTGCATCCATCTGTGCCAGAAATAACTCTCTCAGTCCTGAACATGAACAGCTCTCTGGTAGAGGGCACATTAAATTTTCAGCAGACTGAACTCTAACCGAATGAGAGATTTGTGATAGTCAAAGTTGTTTTGGATTTACGTGGAAACACATCGGAGAAGAGACATGTTATAAAATTAGACAGCTCTGCTTAAAGTCTGACATTAGCATTGCATATTTTAAGAGGTCATTGTGAATAGCTACCTCTCTGAGATGAGACACTGTCACTGAGAATACTTTCACTGGAGTTGACCTGAACGGCGCAAGTACAGCGAGCGCCGCTTCTCCAAGTTTCCGCCGGGAGGCTAATGGAACTGCTGATGGTGTAGGTGCCGTCCGGTTCTATTGCCCCCGAATCGGTCAGTCCCGCGATATCCCGTCTGGAAACCTTCCAGCGGACGGAAATGGAATCGGGAGACACTCCTCTGACCAAACACAACAAGGGGACCCTCTCCATGGCGGGAATCTGATGCCGCGGCGGGGTGAGGAGGAATATGGTGGGAGAATCCGCTAAATCCGGTAAAACAGAGAGAGCCCATTAACAGATAGAACAGGACGCGTTTTAATTGTTCTTGAAATGTCCACTTCAATGGAAGAATGATAAAATTTACCTGTAATCACTAACTTGGATCCTTTTCCGAATACCAGTAATCTATTTTTGAGATCGCGGATTGCACAGTAATAGATCCCAGAATCATTTCTCCGGGTATCCGTAATCAGCAGTGAATAAACAGCCACGATTACAGAATTCATATTTGCCAAGATCCTGGAATCCTCGAGGTACTTGTCATTTCTGGGAACCAATTTTATTTGGTTTCGCTCCGATTGCATGTACCAATAGACTGCAGGACCTCCTGAACCCTGGATGTGGCAGCTCAGCTTAACACGGCTCCCCTCTGGAACTGTCTGAACCGGTGGAGACTGGGACAAGATAGAATGAGACACTGTGACTGAGAAGGAGAGAGAGAAAGAAGAAGAGTTATCACATGTTGTCCTGCCTGAAAACAGCCCTGGTCAAACAAATGCCAATAAAGGGGCAAATCGAGAAACAACGACAAAAAATACGAGGTGCGCAGCTCAGGAACAGTTAAAATCGCGCTGATTATTGTGTTGGTTGCGCTGTTTTCTCCAGTGCGCAATCCGAGTCTATTCACCAGAAAATCTAATGTAATCATCGGAATGGACACATGAGGCCAGTGAGGATTCAATAAATTGAAGTACTTCAGAATTCACTGATATTTTCTCTCACCCAACACTTGTAGATTTTTTTCTCTCTGCTAACTTTGGGCGCTTGACTTTTCTTCAAGTGTTTATAATGTCAGTTAACTGACTAGAACACCCACCCCGCTCCCCAATGGTGTAAATGAAACCAACTCACTTATTTGATGACAATTCGTTTTACTTTCCATTCAATTCAGTGATAGATACATTACATTTTCCACTGTGTTGCAGAGTTAATGTCAGCCTACTTGCGACACTAATAGATAAACTTAAAACTTTAATACATTTGTTGTGAAGTAAATCTTGCATGCTGAGTTTCATCTCACAGTTCTGCATATCTGGGAGGGAGACCATTCGGGCCTTCGTGTCAGTGTTGGAGCTTTGAAAGACTTTTCCAGTTGGTCACTCGCTGTCCTCTTTCCCACGAATATCACAGCTAATCCTAGCCCCTCATTTCTCCAATTCCCCCCTTTTGAAAGTTTCTATTGAATCTGCTTCCGCCGCCCTTTCAGGCAGCGCCGTCCAGATCATAACAACTCGCTGCATTAAAAAAAACACGTTCGGTCCCCCCTCCTTACAATTACCGATCATCTCCCACCTGTTTTTTTTTCTGTGGTTACTGACCAAACTGACATTGGAAACTGCTCGTTGTTAATTAGCCAATGTAAATTCTTCTCCACTCTATCTGAATATAATGAGGATATCTCACCCTGGAAGAGATGGAACAATGCACAGATACCGAGGAAACTCATTGTCCTTGATCCAGACGGCGAGACTCTGAGCCCCCGATCCGAATCTCGCTGAAAACTCGCTCTTGTTCTCTCTGCGTGAGGGAGGTGTGAAATTTCCGCTCTGTGTATATTAATAAATACACGGTTGTGGTTGAAAAAATGCACAGAGGCAGACAGCTCTCTGACGTTTTCCTGTTTACTAACTGTCAAAGTGCTGGTAACCACTCAGCGTGTTTTGCAAAATATCACAGGCATCTACTCAGAGCAGTTAGGCCAGACTTGGAGAGCAAAGCACGGTTCCTCAAAATCTGGTGAGGTTAAAGACACAACAGGAACGTTACTCTAAATACTTCACAAGTGTTATAGCAGAACTGATAGCTCCTAACTATCAGGGAATATTGAATAGGCTGAAGCTCTTTTCTGTAAAACGAGTGAAGATTGAGGCTTGACAGGAAATAGACGTTCCAAGTATGAAATTGTTGATCGGACACATGTACTGTTTCAAATGAATTGGTCACTTGTTTAAGATAGCGGTCAATAAATGCATTGGTGAATTCAGAGATTGGGGGATATTTGGTCTGATTTAATTTGAATGTATTTGATTTATTATGGTCACATGTATGAGGAAACAGTGAATAATGTAGTTTCTGGCACGCTATACAGGAAAAGCAAAATAAAACGTTCATCGAGACGTTGAGGGCGGCACGGTAGCACAGCGGTTAGCACTGCTGCTTCACAGCTCCAGGGACCTGGGTTCGATTCCCGGCTCGGGTCACTGTCTGTGTGGAGTTTGTACGCTCTCCCTGTGTCTCCATGGGTTTCCTCCGGGTGCTCTGGTTCCCTCCCACAGTCCAAAGATGTGCGGGTTAGGTTAATTGGCCATGCTAAATTACCCCTTCGTGTCCTGATTTCTGCAGCTTCGAGGGATTAGTTGGTAATATATGGGTGGGATTGTGGTCGGTGCAGACTCTATGGGCCGAATGGCCTCGTTCTGCACTGTTCGAGGTTTTTATGATTGGATTTAATTTTGTTCCAGGCATTGGCGGTGGCACGGTGGGGGTGGCACGGTGTCAGGGTGGTTATGTCTGTTGCTTCGCAGCTGCAGTGACCTGTGTTCGATTCCCAGCATTCTCCGCACTATCTGTGTGGAGTTTGCACATTCTCCCTGTATCTGCGTGGGTTTCTTCCACGTGCACTACTTTCCTGCCACAGTCCAAGGATGTCCGGGTTAGATGGATTGGCCATGTTCAATTCTCCCTGGTGACAGGCAGACTTGCCAGAGTAAATACATGGGGTTATGGGGATAGGACCTGGGTGGGATTGTGTTCGGTGCGGACTTGATGTGCCGAATGGCCTCCTTTTGCCCTGTAGGGATGCTATCATCTATGTTCTGTGATCTATAGAAGCATAGAAACATAGAACATTACAGCGCAGAACAGGCCCTTCGGCCCACGATGTTGCGCCGACCAGTTACAAAAACAATGACCCACTACCCTAAACCAATCCCTTTTCGTCCATAAACCTATCCACGGATCTCTTAAACGCCCCCAAACTAGGCGCATTTACAACTGCATCAGGCAGGGCATTCCAATCCCTCACCACCCGCTGAGTAAAGAACCTACCCCGACATCCGTCCTATGATTGAGTCCTATGATTCAATCTATGATTGAGTTCATTCATTATTTTCACGTGTATTGGTATGCAGTGAAACGTGTTTTTCTCGTGCGTTTTCTGGACAAAACTAGCCGTTCATAGAGTACATAGAGGAGAAGGAAATGAAAGGGCGCAGAATATAGATCTCCAGTTATGGCTGGGGTGCAGTGAGCGATCAGCTGAATATATGGCTGGTCCATCCAAAACACAGTTGGCAGGTAAGCAGGGGAGATACTGTTTTAGAGACTGTCGGGACGTGGTTTCAGAATTTTCTATTATCTTATCCGAGGGAAAAAAAGGTGGAAGAATATGGAACTGGCTAGAAGAGGGTGGGGGGCGGCTTTACACCCGTGAAAGTCGATGAAGGTCGCAAACGAAATGAATTGAAAATAAGAGGGGCGGGGGCGGCACCAGGAAGAAAAAAGAAGTTTGTGTTGATGGGGTGATAGGAAGAGGCGTTATGATGAGACATGTATGGTCTACTAACTACAGCACCGAGCTGATGGGCCGAATGATCCCTTCTGCGATTTGCATCTGATGCAACTGTGATATATGAATATGTGCAAGGCACTTTGCTCATTTACCAGGAGGTATCCCAAACAATTTCGGAAGCAATTTCGTTTTTTTGGGATTTATTACGGTGGTTGATGTAACAAATGCGTCCTGCAAAAACACAACACACTGAGATTTTGCCTACAATACTGAGTGTTGTTTCGTGTTGTTTTCGCGAGGGAAGCTGCGTTTGCCTTCCAGGTGAGATTTCGATAGATTGGTTTTTGGCAGTGAAGCTTTGTGCTCCCTCTGGAGAGTCAGTAGTTTGTGTTGATGTCTGGAGTTCAAATAGATCCAAGGCCCTTGTTTATTGAGCCCATTGCGAAGGGGGGAAAGCTATAAGTCCACACGACATGGGAGCAGAATTAGGCCACTCGGCCCATCGAGGCTGCTCCGCCATTCAATCTTGTTTCATCCCCATTCTCCTGCCTTTTCCCCATAACTCCTGATCCCCTTATTCATCAAGAACCAATCTATTTCTGTCTTAAAGGGAGTCAACGACCTGATCTCCACATCCTTCTGCGGCAAATATTTCCACAGATTCACGACTCTCCGGATGAAGAAATTACTCATCATCTCTGATCTAAAGTATTGGGCCTTTAGCCTGAGGTCCCTTTAGCCCTCTGGTTCTAGCTTTCCTACTGGTGGAAACATCCTCTCCACATCAACTCTACCCCGGCCTCCCAATATCCTCTAAGTTTCAAAAAGATCTCCCCTCATCCTTCTGAACTCCAATGAGTTCACACCGAGAGTTCTCAATATTTCCTCATCCGACAAGCTCTTTATTCCAGGGATAATTCGTGTGAATCTCCTCTGGAGCCTTTACAAGACCAGCACATCCTCCCTTAAATATGGGGCCAACACTGCTCACAATACTCCAAATGTGGTCTGACCAGAGCCATATACAGCCTCAGAAGTGCATCCCTGATCTTGTATTCTATCCCATTCGACATCAATACTAACAATTTATTTCCCTTCCTGACTACTAACTGAACCTGCACGTTAACCCGAAGAAAATCTTGAACAAGGACTCTCAAGGCCCTTTGTTTTTTTTTTCTGATTTCTGAAGCATTTCCTCATTTAGAAAATAGTCTCTGCCTCCATTCCTCCTTCCAAAGTGTAAACCGGCACATTTTGCCACATTGTATTCCAATCACCGCTTCTTTGGCCACTCTCCTAACCCATCCACGTCATTCTGCAGCTCTCCCCCACCACCCCGCTTCCTCAATACTACCTGCCCCTCTATATATCTTTGTATCCTCTGCAAACTTAGCAACAGCGCCTTCAGTTCCTTCTTCTAAATCGTTAATGTATATTGTGAAAATTTGTGCTGCGAGCACCGATTCCTGAGGCACACCATTAGTCACCGGCTGCCACCCCGAAAAAGCCCCCTTCCTCCTCACTCTCTGCCTTCTGCCAGTCAGTCAGTCTTCTATCCAGGCAAAGATCTTACCCTATGACTAAGCCAATTGAAAAATTGACTGGGTCCCATGAGATCCTATCTCCTTCATCAGCCTCCCATGTGGGCCTGCCCAAAATCCTTATGGAAGTCCATGTAGAGTACATCAAGTTAACTGCCCGCAACTACTTCCCTGGTCACCTCCTCGAATTAAAACAGTAGAAATCGTGTGGCATGATTTCCCTTTGAGAAAAAAAAACATGCTGAGAATCCGATATTAATCCTTGCCTCCCCAAATGGAAATTAGTTCCGTCCCTCATATATTTTTCCCTCCAGTTTCCTTACCAAAAGAGTTAGGCTCAATTTCCTGTAATTCTTTGATTCTTCTCCCGACAATAACATCTGTTCTGTCGGTCAGCACCGAACATTTTGTTTTAATTCCCTTTTCAATTCACCAGTTCCAGATCAGAGAGCTTGGTGTATTGAGGTGTTTTTGAGTAACTTTAAAACACTTCAGGAGCAATAAAGCTTCGCAATGCCCTGATAAATTACATTTTCACTTTCAAATATTTGGGTTCGATGATCTTAAGCAGTTTCCCATACAAGAACGGCAGAAGGTTCAGCTATTTCTTGGGAATTGTGATGAAAAAAAAACACTTCTGCATTTCAGTGCCAGCCGAAGAGACAATGTCAGAATGGTAGAGTGTGGTCACAAACATTGGAGAGGAGAGGCATATTCAGTACCTCGAGAAATTCTGTCTGACAGTTACATTGCCCCTTCGTGTCCAAAGACGGACAGGTAAGATTGATTTGCCCTGCTGAATTGCCGCGTAGAGTCAGGAAGATTAGGAGGGTAAATACCGAGGATTGCGGGAAATGGGTCTGGAGGGGATTGTTGCTGGTGCAGGCTCAGTGAGCCAAATGCATAGTCGGGATTCTATGATTTTATGAATCAGACAGCTTGGATGCTCTTGTGCAGTACATGCTTTTACAAGAAGGTACCCAAACACTTTGGCAAGCCATGACATTGTTGGGATTTATTGCGACGTTTGGAGTATTTCTTGAGATCACGGAGTAAGGAATCCATATTGAAAACACACCACAAGTCACTAAGATTATGCCAAGAATGTTGAGTGACATGGTTTCGTGAGTTGAAGTCGCTGTGGTTGATGCAGTGTCTCATCCTGACCACAGGGTGGCGATCGAACTCTACCCAAGCATTTCGCTATTTTCCAGTCCCCTCGCATATTGCCGGCTCCCTTTTCTTTTCCCCTTTTCGCTTTCTTTGTCAAACTCTGGCCACGCCTTCATGCTGGGAAGGGTGTCAGTTCTTGATTCATGACGACAAATCATTTATTTAATTGAAAAGTCGGCATCCTTAGAATGGAAAGGGAAGGGAATTCTTATGAGAGAGGATTCTTCACGACTCTATCCCTGATACAGCCCTTTGCCAGATGCTGAACATGGTGGAAACACATGCCGTTACTGACTACCCAACTGTGAAAATGTCTGGCTGATTTCCAAAATAGGGTTGGGATTAGTAATGGATTTTGCGCAGGACAGCACACAGGTTTCTTTTTGCCAAGTACTTCATAACCTTCATCTTCTTTCTGAAGTTGTTCTGTCTTCCAAAACAAATATACTTGAGGGAAATGCTTCCAAACATCCATCAGGGGCGCGGTTTGGAGTTATTCTGAACTTTCTCGGTCCACATCTATGAGATTTCCCCAGAATATTAACACTGTTGAGGATGTGCCAAGCTGCTACATGCAGATATACAATCCTGCAGAGGATAAAGGGGCCAATTGGTCCCATCGAGTGGGCAACGATTCACCGACAAAGCATCTTATCCAGGGCTTAGTCTGTAACTGCTTGTACTTAACCCACTAACTCCCCTACACATATCAACACACTAAATGAAATTTAACATGGCCAATCGACTTCACCTGCTTATCTTTAGACTATGGAGAGAAATTGGAGCACCGAGAGGACACATGCGCAGACACATTGTGCAACCTGCACTCAGTCAGTGTTCCAAGCCAGGTTCCAAACCCAGGTCCTTGGATCTGTGAGGCAGCAAGGCTAACCACTGTGCCACCCTGCCGTTCTACTACATGACCCAGGAAGTAATTTTCAAATGTACTCATTGCTAAGAGTGTGCAAAATAAATTTTTAAAAGATGAGAAATTATAAAATTGTGAATTAACTGAAATTGTTGACTCGCTCCGTTTTTCTATTCATGTGAAGTGGATGTGACTCGCCCGGTTATTAATGGCGTCACATCAGAAATCAGAACACGTTTTATTTAATGTCTATAATTTTCCCAGGCAGCACATCACAAAAGTCTCTGTTCTACGAATCAGTTCATTGTAGTTTATTAGAACTCTATCAATCACTTTTTCCCTTTCTCTCTTTGAGGCACAGAAGCAGACAATAAACATTCCCATCTGAGCATATATATATACAACGGTACAAAATTCATTTTCTCTCACACGCAGTCATTCTTCTATACGTTAAGGAATTCTCTCTCTCATTAATACAGACACACTTGTCCAATTACTTTTTTTTTACTTTCAGGACATAAATAGGATGCAGGACTGGGCGGAGAAGTGGCAGATGGACTTCAACGCGGATAAATGCGTAGTCGTCCATTTTGGCAGAACCAACGGGATGAATGAGTGCACTATCAAGGGCAGGAGTCTTGGTAGTGTTGAGGAGCAGAAGGATCTTGGGGTCCGGGTCCACAGGACTCTTAAGTCGGCGTCGCAGGTGGAAGAGGTGGTCAAGAAGGCGTATGGTGTACTGGCCTTCATTAATCGAGGGATTGAGTTTAGGAGTCGGGAGGTAATGCTGCAACTTTATAAGACCCTTGTCAGGCCTCATTTGGAGTACTGTGCGCAGTTCTGGTCGCCTCACTATAGGAAAGACGTAGAAGCTATTGAAAGGGTACAGAGGAGATTTACAAGGATGTTGCCTGGACTGGGAGGCATGCCTTATGAAGTTATGTTGAGGGAACTGGGTCTCTTTTCCCTGGAGAGACGAAGGTTGAGAGGCGACCTGATAGAGGTTTATAAAATGTTGAGAGGAATGGATAGGGTGGATTCTCAGAGGCTATTTCCCCGGGTTGAAATGGTCGCTACGAGAGGACACAGGTTTAAGCTGCGGGGAGGAAAGTACAGAAGTGATGTTAGGGGTAAGTTTTTCACTCAGAGGGTGGTGAGTGAATGGAATCGGCTGCCGTCGGTGGCGGTGGAGGCGAACTCGCTGGGGTCTTTTAAAAGACTTCTGGATGAGTATATGGGGTTTTATGGGATTGGGGGTTATAGATAGGTGTTGATGAGATCGGCGCAGCTCGTGGGCCGAAGAGCCTGTTTGTGCTGTAGTGTTCTATGTTCTATGTTCTATGTTCTACCTCATTCACGGGCTCTCATGCACGGTGGCACAGTGGTTAGCACTGCTGTCCCCTCCCAGCCAAAGAGACGCATATTGAATTCCCTGTCTGGGTGACTGTCTGTGTTTTGTCTGCATGTTGTTGCGAATGGTTTAGCCTGAACGTTTGCCGTGAACTACACCACTGAGGATTGAGATGTTTTGGGGGCCTCCTCTTGCACTGAGTTCTTTCATTGTCCGTCACCATTCAGAGCTGGATGCGGTGGGACTGCAGAGTTTCTGGGCTGAACCGATGGTTGTGGAAAGGCTTTGCCAGGCCTATTACTTGCTACGTTGGGGTTTTTTGCACGCAGGTGATCCTGTGTATGAGTTTCCACATGGAGTCCTCAGCAGCTCGCATCATCTTCTGTTATGGATCACAGAACTGAAACCACATGGAGCTGCTTTGACAGTGGAGATTATTTTCTCCCAGAAGAGGGAACACTTTCGAGCGAGTGTCCAACCAAGCAAGTAATAATTTCCCGCTCATTGTAACTATCTCGAAACAAAGGAACATAGAAACTGGAAGCAGGCGTGGGCCATTCGGCCCTTCAAACCTGCTCTGCCATTCATCATGATCCCAGCTTATCGTCAAATGCAATATTCTGATTCCCCTTCCCCCTATATTTCTTGATCCCTTTCGCCCCAAAAGGTACTTGTAGTTTCTTCTTGAAGTCACATAACATATTGACACCAATTGTATTCTGTGCTAGTGAATTCCACACATTCACCACTCTTTGGGTGAAGAAATTTCTCCCCACCTCAGTCCAATAACATTTACTCCCAAGCCTCAAACGTTGACTCCTGCCCTGTATTCCCCCGCCATTAGGAACATTCTTTACGAATCTGCCCCCTCTAACCCTATTAGAATTTTGTACGTTTCTACGACGTCCCCTCTCACTCTTCTCATCTCCATTGAATATAATCCTGTCTGACTTAATCTCTCCTCGTGCCACAGATCTGACATCTCAGGAATCAGCCCGGTTAACCTTCGTTTCACTCCCTCTGTCGGAAGGATATCGTTCCTCAGATAAGTCCAACAAAACTGGAAAGAATTCTCCAGTGATGGGAATGCGAACATGTCAGCAAGTGCAAGTGCACAGACGTGGGGGGGAGGCGGGCATAAGGCCAAGACAAGTCTACCTAAGAGGAGGAACAATCTCAGGGAGGATGAACTCAGTGGCCTGGAGGTGTGGAGTGCATCTGCTTAAATGCAAGGAGCGAATAGGCAAGGCAGATGAACTTAAAGTTTTAATACAGGAGAGGAACCTGGATGTGGTTGCAGTGACAGAGACTTGGTTAAAAGAAGGACATGGCTGGCAGCTGAGTATTCCGGGGTATAAGCGTTTTAAGCGAGATAGAGGAGGGGCTGGAAGAGGTGGGGGAGTAGCAATACTGGTTAGAGAGTATATTTCAGCGGTACAAACTCATAGGAAGAAGAGGGCGCTCACAATGTTAAAATGCAAGTGTGTGCTTGTTGGCCGAAGGGCCTGTTTCCTGTGCTGTGTTGTTCTATGTTCTTCGTGCTTTGTTCTTTTCTGTGAAAGGAAAAAATATGTCCCCAGGCATCAGCTGACTTGTCAATCATGTTCCACCCGGTCGTTCCAAAAGGATCATCTCACTTGAAGATTCTGCATTAGTTCAGATTAAAAATGAACCACATGGCAATTATATTGCTTCAGTCACAATTGGAGCACGCCTGTCTCTGTGAGAAAAGCAGGGCCAACACAATGCTAGGAGCTGCTTGAAAACCCGACTAAATAACATGATCAAAAACACATTTTTAAAGGCACAGTGTTGTCACAACTACTTACAGGTTACATTGGCTGTGTCTGGAGACATTTTCCTCTTGAATGTTATCGTTTGGAAACACAATTGGCTCCTCAAATGAGTATGTCAGTCACATGTGAAATGTTTTCTGTTTGCTGACATAATGGAATATATTTCCAAACCACCTTTAATTTCATAAACAATAAAACTCTGAACTGGAAATCGTTGGCCTGATCATTGATAGATAAATAAATTCCAATATAATCTATAACCTCTATCTCCCAGCCTGCAGGTGCAGCAGGTGGTCAGGAAGGCTAATGGGATGCTGGCCTTCATGGCGAGGTGGATTGAATATAAAAGTAGGGAGGTCTTGCTGCAGCTGTATAGGGCATTGGTGAGGCCGCAGCTGGAGTACTGTGTGCAGTTTTGGTCGCCGCACTTACGCAAGGATATTTTGGCCTTGGAGGGAGTGCAGAGGAGGTTTACTACGCTGATACCGGAGTTGAGGGGGTTGAGCTATGAGGAGAGGCTGAATAAACTAGGCTTGTACTCGTTAGAGTTTAGAAGAATGAGGGGAGATCTCATTGAGACGTATAAGATGATGAATGGGATGGATAGGATAGAGGTGGAGAGACTCTTCCCGCTCAGAAAGGACAGTAGGACTAGGGGGGACAGCCTCAAGATAAAGGGGGGTGGTTTAGAACGGAGTTGAGAAGGAACTTCTTCACTCAAAGGGTGGTGAATGTCTGGAATTCACTGCCCGTTGAAGTGGTGGAGGCTGCCTCGCTAAATATTTTTAAGACGCGGTTTGATGGTTTTTGATAAGCGAGGGGATTAAGGGTTATGGGGAGAGGGCGGGAATGTGGAACTGAGCCACGACAGATCAGCCATGATCTTATTGAATGGCGGGGCAGGCTCGAAGGGCTGGATGGCCTACTCCTGCTCCTATTTCTTATGTTGTTATGTTCCTAACCCGTACAATCATTCTCAAATTAAAAATAGCTTATTTGGCCGTAAAACCATACCTATGAGATATTGCAAACTGGTTCTACAGAAATCTGTTAAGACTGATAATTAGACTTCCTGGAGGGTGCAGGACGGGCTAACTTAACTCTCCTAAACATAAGAACATAAGAAATAGGAGCAGGAGTAGGCCATCTAGCCTTTCGAGCCTGCCCCGCCATTCAATAGGATCATGGTCGATCTGAAGTGGATCAGTTCCACTTTCCCGCTTTCTCCCCATAACCCTTAATTCCCCTGTCTATCAGAAACAAATTCATTCATTCAGAAATTTACTGCGCTGTGTATGATTTGACACGATCTGAATTATTTTTGGCATATCTATCGGGATACATTGAAAAGTATTGTTTCTTGTGCGTGACACAGACACAACATACCGATCATAAAGTACACAGACTTGATTTATCATTGTCACGTGTATTGGGGCAGGGTGAAAAGTATTGCTTCCTACGTACCATCCAGGCAAAGCATGCCGCTCATCGTGGGTTAGCACTGCTGTCTCACAGAGCCAGGGCCTGAAGTTCAATTCCAGCCTTGGGTAACTGTCTGTGTGGAGTCTCAAGCTCTTCTTTTCTCTACCTGGATTTCCTCTGGGTGCTTCGCTTTCCTCCCACTGTATGAAAAGCATGCTGGTTAGGGACATTGCCCATGCTAAAGTTTCCTTCCGTGGACCTAAACAGGCACCAAAGTGTGGAGGATGGTTTGGAACAAAAGCTTCGAGACAAGAGCGAGTTACTTATGCATTATTGAATAATGGCACAAGTCGGCTTACATTAACAGTGCATTGACATTTGTGTGAAGAACCCTCGTCTGCACACTCTGGCGCCTGTCCTGGGACATTAGTCATGATGTAAGAACATAAGAACATAAGAAATAGGAGCAGGAGGAGGCCATCTAGCCCTTCAAGCCTGCCCCGCCATTCAATAAGATCATGGCTGATCTGTCGTGGCTCAGTTCCACTTTCCCGCCTTCTCGCCATAACCCTTAATCCCCTTGCCCATCAAAAACCTATCGACCCGCTTCTTAAATATATTTAGCGAGGTAGCTTCCACGACTTCAACGGGCAGAGAATTCCAGAGATTCACCACCCTTTGAGTGAAGAAGTTCCTCCTCAACTCCGTTCTAAACTGTCCCCCCCCCCCCACTTATCCTGAGGCTGTGCCCTCTAGTCCAACTGTCCTTTCTGAGCGGGAAGAGCCTCTCCACCTCTATCCTATCTATCCCATTCATCATCCTATACGTCTCAATGAGATCTCCCCTCATTCTTCTAAACTCCAACGAGTACAAGCCTAGTTTATTCAGCCTCTCCAGACAGTTCAACCCCCTCAACTCCGGTTTCAGCCTAGTAAACCTCCTCTGCACTCCCTCCAAGGCCAAAATATCCTTGCGTAAGAACGGCGACCGAAACTGCACACAGTGCTCCAGATGCGGCCTCACCAGTGCCCTGTACAGTTGCAGCAAGACCTCCCTACTTTTATATTCAATCCCCCTCGCTATGAAGGCCAGCATCCCATTCGCCTTCCTGACCACTTGCTGCACCAGCAGGCTGGGTTTTTGCGACTCATGCACAAGGACCCCGAGGTCCCTCTGCACCGTCGCCTGCTGCAGTTTTTCCCCACGTAATAGTCCTTCCTACCATTATTCCTACCAAAGTGGACAACTTCACACTTGCCAACATTAAATTCCATTTGCCAGTTCCTGGCCCATTCGCCCAGCCTATCTAGATCCCTCTGCAGACTTTCCACACCCTCCGCACAATTTGCCGTTCCCCCAATCTTGGTGTCATCGGAAAATTTCGACACCATACACTCGGTTCCCTCCTCCAGATCATCTATATAAATGGTAAATAGCTGAGGCCCCAGCACCGATTCCTGGGGCACTCCACTAGTCACCAACCGCCAATCCGAATAGCACCCATTGACCCCCACTCTCTGCCTCCTATTTGACAGCCAATCCTCTATCCACGCTAACACCCTACCCCCAACTCCATGCCCCCTTACCTTCTGTAATAACCTGTTGTGTGGCACCTTATCAAACGCCTTCTGAAAATCAAGAAACACCACATCTACCGGCTCTCCTCTATCCACCGCCCGAGACACATCCTCATAGAACTCCAATAAATTCGTCAGACACGACCTCCCCTCAACGAAACTGTGCTGCGTCTGCTCTATCAAACAATTCTCTTCAAGATGCCTCGCTATTTTCTCCTTGATTACGGAGTCGAGCATTTTACCTGCAACAGACATTAAACTAACTGGCCTATAATTCCCTGCCTTTTGCCTGCTACCCTTCTTAAACAACGGCGTAACATTAGCCGTTTTCCAATCTTCCGGCACTTCCCCGGAATCCAGCGAGGTTTGGAAAATAATCATCAAGGCATCCACTATCACCTCCGCCATTTCTTTCAGAAGCCTTGGATGCTGGCGTTGGACTGGGGTAAACACAATAAGAAGTCTCACAACAGCAGGTTAGAGTACAACCAGTTTATTTGATAGATGGAGATCTGTAACCCCCTGACTTGCCTGGGCTTGTAAAATCTCACTTACTCTCATGTCTGGAGACAATACACATCTCTTTAACCTGTGCTAATTCGATCTTCACTCACATTGTCTGCATCTTTAAGACTTGAACAGCAGGTTAGCTGGAAAGACTTGCATTCTAATCAGTATTCTGTAAACTGTGTGTCTTTATATGCCCTTCTCTGATCAGAACCTTTCACACACCTGACGAAGGAACACCGTTTCCGAAAGCTTGTGTTATTACTATCAAATAAACTGGTTGGTCTCTAACCTGGTGTTGTGAGATGTCTCACTGGAACAACAGGCCAGTGCACCTATACAACATGTCTCCCGGACTGTGGGAGGAAACTGGAGCACCCGGAGGAAAGTCACACAGACACGGGGAGACAGTGCAACCTCCGCCCAGACAGTGACCTGAGCCCGGAAACAACCCCAGGTCCCTGAAACTGTGAGGCAGAAGTGGTAAACGCAGCAAGACAGTTAGCCTGGGGCAGTGGCCGGGAGGGCAAATACAGATTGTCGAGCTTTCAAATCCCCTCAGCTACTTCCATTTATTTCAAACAGAGAACAAACTTCCTGATTTGTTACCGTGCGTTTGTGTAGATATTACACAGTGCGATCCCAGAGAGGCGCTGGTGAAGGGATTAATCCTAACGTTAATGAGCTACATGAATCTGAATAGAACATAGAACATTACAGCGCAGAACACGCCCTTCGGCCCACGATGTTGCGCCGACCAGTTAAAAAAACAATGACCCACTAACCTAAACCAATCCCTTTTCGTCCATAAACCTATCCACGAATGTGAAGAGCCTGGTAGAAAGGATTACTGACAACATGGGTTCTGAAATGAGCAGTGAGTGCTGAGCCTCACTGAGGGGCTGAACTATTTTGCACAAATGCTTGAGTCGGTAGAGGCAGCCGCAGAGAGCGGGGCTCGGCAGCAAACTTGCTGTTTCTGGAATTCGAATGGGCACAGGAGGAAGCAGAATGTTGCATTGAATTAATTCCAAAAACCCTACTAGATTTTGTTTCAAGAAAACACGGAGCCAATGAAGAAAGATTCAAAATATTGCAAATAACTTTGTGACAATTTCACCCAATATATTTCTCATTATGTCTTTGTCTCAGATTTGCGTCATAATTCAGCTCTTGATGAGCGGGCCGTGGGCCATTTACTCCGGGCTGACAGGTATGTTTCACAGGAACTTCCTCCCACATCTATATAACCGCCCCCCCCCCACCACCACCACCACCACCCGCCCCCCACCCCGCCCCCGCACACACACACGTTATCAACCTAGCTTTTTTTTCCTTTCTCCTTCCTGAGCTCCACCAGTTTTCCAAACAAATGTATCTCTGCTGATTGACACAGTGCGGGAACGAGTTCCATACAATCCCTACCCACTTATTAAAGACTTTCAGAAGAACAAAACAAAAGAACAAAAGAACAAAAACAGCCCGGAAAACAGGCCCTTCGGACCAACGAGCCCGCGCCTCCATTTTGACATTACCAGTCCCCCCTCCACCCATGACACTTATCTATGCTTTGGCATTCCACATTGAGGGAAAACTACTTTAGGGACAATTTATTACCTCCAGTAGCACATCTTTGGGGTGTGGGAGGAAACCGGAGCACCCGGATAAAACCCACGCAAGCACGGGGAGAATGCGCAAACTCCCACAGACACTGGCCCAAATCCATGTGTCTGCACAGCAAACAGTGATAGTCACTGAGCTGTCGTGTTGCCCAGCATCTAGTCCAGTTTAAGCGTACACTAACGACATGAAGCACTAGGCTATCCTCGAACATCCAAGAGCAGCCCCAGTCGGACTCCCCGCGTGTCTGCCCCTCGTTGGACAACAAGGCGGACCGACTTAAAACCTGTGAATGCATTTGTCATCTTGATTAGTGACTGTATTATACCCCTGGTAGTTGCTTCTGTTGACGCCACACGAATAGAAATAAACTGTCTGCGTCGACGCTGACTTATTTTTCATATTTTTAACGTTTACATTGTCTCCCCCCTCCCACTTTTAGCCTTGTCTTTCTTGGAGGACAAAAGGTTGTCAATTCAATGCTTGTTCTGATTGTTCTAACTCTCAAACTGAGTCCGTCCATGTTCTGACACAAACAAACATTTCTCCGTGATGTTTTCTTTCATCCGTGATTTCAGACATCCGGGATCACAGATATGTAAATATCTGATATTGCCAGCTCAACAGAAATCGCAGTCTCACAAAGAGGACATTTCATTATCAGTTTATTGTTGATCAAGATCAAGGCAGATGAGCTTTGTACAAATAGAATAATCAGTTCATATTCACGCATCAACATTTCCAAAGAAATATAGTTCCTGTGAACAATTTGAGCGATACAATCTTCAGAATATTTTCAATGCAACTCAGGAAATTCTCTGGCATCACTCAAAATTTGATGAGCACTGTTCCAGTGTAATATCCCAAACACAATGTCCAATCATTTTCAGTGAAAACTGTAGCCTCCCTCTGGTGAATGCAGGGGGAAATTTCTGTTGTTTGAAGGGAATCCCTTTTGGCTTCATATTGTTTCCAAGGGGCTGTGGGATTTTTGGGAAATCCTGCTTCTAGCGGGGGGGGGGGGCGTAGGCAAGTCACACTGAATCACAAATCATAGAGAATTCTAGATTCCCTACAGAAGGAGGTCTTCGGCCCATAAATATTTTAGATCTCCCCAAACCTTCAACGCGTTGCATAACATCAGAGAATGATACAGCTTAGAAAGAGACTATCCGCCCATTGAATCCATGTTGGGTTTTTGTTGGATATGTTTCTATGACCAGTTGACAGAGATGATAATTCCACATCGGAACTTTCACCACCTACTCCAGAATCATGGGAACAGGAGGGCTTGCAAAGTCGGTCTGCCAAGCGCACCCACAATCCACCTTGCTCACCACTTTTACCAGTCCGTTTGGAACTTACCGTCTTCCACGTGTTCACGTCACCTCTGAACTGATCACACAAAATCACACAAATACAACTCTCAAATCTTTCAACGGAACCATTATTAAGTATGGTGAAGGAACAACCATGCCTCAAATCTTCACTGGTGAAGGGCACTCCCCACAAACGGGCAATCTTTTTGCCTTCACTCTTTGTTCCCAACCTCTCAGTCAAATGGCAACCACAATATTAGAGTTCTAATTCCATGCAGTGCGGAGTTGGGCAATAATAGGCTAGTGACCATCTTGTGAAAGAGTCATGTACTGAGCATTCAGAGATAATTTACTATCTCACTGGTTAGTAAACTCCTAGGAATTTTCAATTATATTCATCAGGCAGGATTCCACTTTAATGAAACTATCGTTGCACTCTCTACTTAGTTCATTTTGGTGAAATATTTGCTCGTATTAGGTATGACAGCAGATCCTAATAAACTCCCCACATCTGGTGTTAGAGGCGTGAGGATATCTGCTTTCACTTGCCGTTCTAACTCTAACCCCAATTAATAGATTAATGAAGTGGCAGGTGGTGTATAATATTGAAAAATGCAAAACTTACCGCTCAAGTGGAAAGGTCCGAGAATCAGGGTATTTTTAAAGCTTGAAGGATTGGGACATTCTGATATTCCAGTATGAACGGCACGGTGACACAGTGGTCAGCACTGCTGCCTAACCGCCCCAGGGACACTGGTTTAAATACATCTTTGGGTGACCATCTGTGGGGAGTTTGCACCTTCTCACCATGTCTGCGTGGGTTTTCACCAGTGCTTCAGTTTCCTCCTACACCCCAAAAATGTGCTGTTGAGGTGGATTGGCCATTCTTATTTGCCCCTTAGTGTCCAAAGGTAAGATTGATTTGCCCTGCTGAATTGCCCCTTAGAGTCAGGAAGATTAGAAGGGTAAGTATCTAGGATTGCGGGAATTGGGTCTGGAGGGGATTGTTGCTGGTGCAGGTACAGTGAGCCAAATACATAGTCGGGATTCTATGATTTTATGAATCAGATAGATTGGATGTTCTTGTGCACCACATACGTTTACCAGAAGGTACCCAAGCAGTTTGGAAAGCCATTATATTGTTGGTATTTATTGCGATGTTTGGAGTATTTCTTGAGATCGCGGAGCAAGGAATCCATATTGCAAACACACCACAAGTCACTAAGATTATGCCAAGAATGTTGAGTGGCGAAATCTTTATTTAACACGGTTTAGTCTGTTCAAGTCGCTGTGGTTGTTGCAATTTCTCGTCCTGACCACAGGGTGCCGCTCGAACTCTACCCATGCATTTCCCTATTATCCAGTTCTCTCAAAGTGAAATATTCCCTGCTCCCTTTTCTTTTCGCTTCCTCTGTCAAACACTGGCCACGCCTTCATGCTGGGAAGGGTGTTGGTCATTGATTCATGACGATAAATCATTTATTTAATTCTAAGGTCGACGTCCTCAGAATGGAGAGGGAAGAGAAATTCTTTTGAGCGAGGATTCTTCACGATTCTATCCCTGAAATAGGCCTTTGCCAGGCGCTGAACATTTCATAGAACATAGAACATAGAACATAGAACATAGAACACTACAGCACAAACAGGCCCTTCGGCCCACAAGTTGCGCCGACCACATCACCTACCAACCTACAGACCTATCTATAACCCTCAATCTCATTAAACCCCATATACTCATCCAGAAGTCTTTTAAAAGACCCCAGCGAGTTCGCCTCCACCACCACTGACGGCAGCCGATTCCATTCACTCACCACCCTCTGAGTGAAAAACTTACCCCTAACATCACTTCTGAACCTCCCTCCCCGCACCTTAAATCTGTGTCCTCTCGTAGCGACCATTTCAAACCGGGGAAATAGCCTCTGAGAGTCCACCCTATCTATTCCTCTCAACATTTTGTAAACTTCTATCAGGTCGCCTCTCAACCTTCGTCTCTCCAGGGAAAAGAGTCCCAGCTCCCTCAACCTAACTTCATAAGGCATGCCTCCCAGTCCAGGCAACATCCTTGTAAATCTCCTCTGTACCCTTTCAATAGCTTCTACATCTTTCCTATAGTGAGGCGACCAGAACTGCGCACAATACTCCAAATGAGGCCTGACAAGGGTCTTATAAAGTTCCAGCATTACCTCCCGACTCCTAAACTCAATCCCTCGATTAATGAAGGCCAGTACACCATACGCCTTCTTGACCACCTCCTCCACCTGCGAGGCCGATTTAAGAGTCCTGTGGACCCGGACCCCAAGATCCTTCTGCTCCTCAACACTACTCAGACTTCTGCCCTTAATAGTGTACTCGTTCATCCCGTTGGTTCTGCCAAAATGGACGACAACACATTTATCCGCGTTGAAGTCCATCTGCCACTTCTCCGCCCAGTCCTGCATCCTATCTATGTCCTGCTGCAACTTTTGCCATCCTTCCAGATCATCCACAACACCACCGACCTTCGTGTCATCAGCGAACTTACTTACCCATCCCTCCACTTCCTCATCCAGGTCATTTATGAAAATGACAAACAACAAGGGTCCCAGAACAGATCCTTGAGGCACTCCGCTGGTGACTGACCTCCATTCAGAAAAAGCCCCATCCACAACCACTCTCTGCCTTCTGCAGGCAAGCCAGTTCTGGATCCACAAGGCCAAAGGCCCTTGGATCCCATGCCCTCTCACCTTCTCAAGAAGTCTTGCATGGGGGACCTTATCAAACGCCTTGCTGAAGTCCATGTACACTACGTCCACGGCACTTCCTTCGTCAATGTGTTCAGTCACATTATCGAAGAACTCAACTAGGCTTGTAAGGCACGACCTGCCCTTGACAAATCCATGCTGACTATTCCTGATCATGTCAAACCTCTCCAAATGTTCGTAAATCTTGTCCCTCAGAAGCCTCTCCATCAGCTTACCAACCACTGAGGTCAGACTCACCGGTCGGTAATTTCCCGGGCTATCTCTGTTCCCTTTCTTAAAAATAGGAACTACATCCGCAATCCTCCAATCCTCTGGAACCTCTCCCGTCTCCATTGACGACGCAAAGATCATCGCCAGGGGCTCTGCAATCTCTTCCCTCGCCTCCCACAGTATCCTGGGGTACATCCCATCTGGTCCCGGCGACTTATCTACCTTGATAGAATTCAAAAGTTCCAACACATCCTCCTCCTTAATATTCACGTACTCAATCCTTTCCATCTGCTGCAAATCCATAACAAAATCTCCCAGATCGGCTTCCACCGTGAATACTGAGGCGAAGTACTCGTTAAGCACCTCCGCCATTTCTTCTGGTTCCACACAAACCTTTCCCCCCTCACCTTTTATCGGTCCTATCCCTTCTCTTCTTATCCTTTTACCTTTCACATATTTATAGAAGGCCTTGGGATTCTCCTTAATCTTACTCGCCAAGGTCTTCTCATGACCCCTTCTGGCTCTCCTAATTTCCCTTTTAAGTTCCCTCCTACAGTCCTTATACTCCTCAAGATCTTTAACATCTCCTAATTCCCTGAACCTCTTGTACACCTTCCTTTTCTTCCTGACTAGGTTCAACACATCCTTTGTGCACCACGGTTCCCTCGACCCACCAAACCCCCCTCGTCTCATCGGAACGTTGTCATTCAGAGCTCCAGACACACATTCCTTGAATATCTGCCACCTTCCTTCGGTACTTTTCCCTAAGAACGCCTCCTTCCAGTTTATTTGTCCAAGTAACTTCCTGACTTCTTCGTATCTCCCCTTACCCCAGACAAACACCTTCCTAGCCTGCCTGATCCTATCTCGTTCCAACGCAATTGTGAAGGAGATAGAATTATGGTCACCATATCCAAGATGCTCTCCTACCGAAAGATCCATCACCTGCCCTGGTTCATTCGCCAGTACCAGGTCAAGTACAGCCTCTCCCCTCGTAGGCTTGTCCACATACTGCGTCAGGAAACCCTCCTGAACACACCTAACAAACTCCTCCCCATCTATGCCCCTTACCCTAGGGATATTCCAGTCGATGTTTGGGAAATTGAAGTCTCCCATCACGACAACTCTGTTATTAAAACATCTCTCCAGAATCTGTTTCCCTATTTGCACTTCAACTTCCCTGTCACTATTGGGCGGCCTATAGATTACACCCAGCAAAGTTTTTGACCCTTTGCTGTTCCTAACTTCCACCCACAGAGATTCTGTAGACAATCCCTCCACGACATCCTCTTTCTCTGTAGCCATGACACTATCCCTGATCAACAGTGCCACGCCACCACCCCTTCTGCCACCCTCCCTGTCCTTCCTGAAGCACCTGAAGCCTGGCACCTGAAGTACCCAGTCCTGTCCCTGAGACATCCAAGTCTCCGTAATGGCCACCACATCACAATCCCAAACAGCTATCCACGCCCTAAGCTCATCTACCTTATTCACTATACTCCTTGCATTAAAATATATACACTTCAGCCCCTCAGTCTGGGCATTTCCCATCTCCACCACCTGTCTAACCTCCCTCGCATACTGCCTGCGGTCCTCCCCTACCTGGGAGCGAACCTCCTCCGTCCCAGTTTCCCCAACACAGTTCCCTCCCCCCATCCTTTCTAGTTTAAAGTCCCCCCGGTAGCCTTAGCCAGTCTTCCCGCCAAGATACTAGTCCCCCTGGTATTTAAGTGCCACCCGTCCCTACTATAGAGGTCCCACCTACCCCTAAAGAGGTCCCAGTGATCTAGGAACCGAAATCCCTGCCCTCTACACCAGTCCCTCAGCCACGCATTCACCCTCCACCTCATTTCATTTCTTCCCTCATTCTCCCTTGGCACAGGCAGCAATCCTGAGATTACTACCTTCGCTTTTCTCTTCCTCAGCTGCCTACCCAGTTCCCTATAGTCCTTTTTCACAAGTGCCTCCCTCTTCTTACCTACATCAGTAGTACCTATATGTACTACTACCTCCGGTTCCTCACCCTCCCCTTTCAGGATGTCTGGGACCCGCCCAGAGACATCCTGGATCCCAGCCCCAGGGAGACAAACCACCATCCGCGACTCCCTTCTACGTCCACAAAAACGCCTGTCTGCGCCCCTCACTGTGGAGTCCCCTATTAATACTACCTTTCTGCTTCCCTTTTTGATTTTTTGGCTCACTGGCTCAGCTCCAGAGAGCTGGCCATCGCTTCCTCCCTCAGATGAGCTGTCCCCCCCAGTAGTACTCAGGCCGGAGTACTTATTTTGAAGGGGGACATCCACCGGAGTGCTCCCCATCACCCGTGTTTTCCCCTTCCTAATGGTAACCCAAGTGCCCTCATCCCGTTGCCCTGGTGTGACTACCTGCTGGTAGCTCCTTTCTATAACGTCCTCACTCTCCCTAACTAGCCGAAGGTCCTCGAGCTGCATTTGCAGCTCCTTAACCTGGTTTCGTAGGGCCTGCAACTCCACACACCGAGCACAGGTGTGGATGTCTGGCAGGCCAGGAGCCTCCAAGACCTCCCACATGTTGCATTGGCAACAACATACAGGTCTCACACTCATATTTACCCCTTATAGCAACCCAAAGGAAAAAAGGAAAAAAAAAACTTACAACTTACCTTATCTCTTTGGCCCTGTGAGCCAAAGCACTTACAGCACACACAAATACAAAAGCAGTCTTACCAGCTCTCAGACAGAGCCCCTCTCTCTCTCTCTCTTTTTTTTTAGGTTAGGGGAGGGGGGAGGGCTGGGATACTCTACCCGTGTAGAGTATCGGGAAACCCCTCCGGTCTAATTTATAGTCGGGTAAAAAAAAAACGCGACCCGAGTGCCCTCGCAACTACTTCCGGGGTCAAACCGGGGTCAAACTTAAAAAAAAACAATCAAAAAAAACCCACTAAAAAATAAAGTTAGTTTCTAAAAGAAAAAGTCGCTTTTACTCACCCACAGCTCTCCACTCTCAAATCGCAGCCTCTCTTCAATGCTCCCACGGAACAATGAGGCTGGACCCCCGAGGTGAGTAAACTTTTAAAGGTGAAAAAAAAACGCGACCCGAGTGCCCTCGCAACTACTTCCGGGGTCAAACCGGGGTCAAACTTAAAAAAAAACAATCAAAAAAAACCCACTAAAAAATAAAGTTAGTTTCTAAAAGAAAAAGTCGCTTTTACTCACCCACAGCTCTCCACTCTCAAATCGCAGCCTCTCTTCAATGCTCCCACGGAACAATGAGGCTGGACCCCCGAGGTGAGTAAACTTTTAAAGGTGAAAAAAAAACGCGACCCGAGTGCCCTCGCAACTACTTCCGGGGTCAAACCGGGGTCAAACTTAAAAAAAAAACAATCAAAAAAAACCCACTAAAAAATAAAGTTAGTTTCTAAAAGAAAAAGTCGCTTTTACTCACCCACAGCTCTCCACTCTCAAATCGCAGCCTCTCTTCAATGCTCCCACGGAACAATGAGGCTGGACCCCCGAGGTGAGTAAACTTTTAAAGGTGAAAAAAAAAACGCGACCCGAGTGCCCTCGCAACTACTTCCGGAACTAATTTCCGCAACTAATTTCGTGGAAGCATATGACGTCACTGGCTATCCAACTGTGAAAATGTCTGGCTGATTTCCAAAATAGAGTTGGGATCAGTCATGGATCTTGCACAGGACTGCACACAGATTTTTTGTCGAATAATTTATGACCTTCATCTTCTTTTTGAAGTTGTTCTCTCTCCAGAACACATATACTTACGGGAAATGCTTCCAAACATCCGTCAGGGGCGCGGTTTGGAATTATTCTGAACTTCATCGGTCCACATCTATGTGATTTCCCCAGAATATTAACACTGTTGAGGATGTGCCAAGCTGCTACATGCAGATATACAATCCTGCAGAGGATGAAGAGGCCAATTGGTCCCATCGAGTGGGCACCGATTCTCCGACAAAGCATCTTATCCAGGGCTTAGTCTGTAACCGCTTGTACTTACCCCACTAACTGCCCTACATCTAACAGCACACTAAATGAAATTTACCAAGTCCAATCAACTTCACCTGCTTATCTTTAGACTATGGGGAGAAATTGGAGCACCGAGAGGACACATGCGCAGACACGGAGAGATTGTGCAACCTGCACTCAGTCAGTGTTCCAAGCCAGGTCCCAAACCCAGGTCCTTGGATCTGTGAGGCAGCAAGGCTAACCACTGTGCCACCCTGCCGTTCTACTACATGACCCAGGAAGTAATTTTCAAATGGACTCATTGCTTAGAGTGTGCAAAATAAATCTTCAAAAGATGAAAAATTATAAAATTGCGAATTAACTGAAATTGTTGACTCCCTGGATTCCGGGGAAGTGCCGGATGATTGGAAAACGGCTAATGCTACGCCGTTGTTTAAGAAGGGTGCCAGGCAAAAGTCGGGGAATTATAGGCCGGTTAGTTTAACGTCTGTGGTAGGTAAAATGTTAGAATCTGTCATTAAGGAGGAAATTGCGAGGCATCTTGAAGCGATTTGCTTGATAGAGCAGACGCAGCACGGTTTCATTAAAGGGAAGTCGTGTCTGACAAATTTACTGGAGTTCTATGAGGATGTGTCTAGGGCGGTGGATAGAGGAGAGCCGGTGGATGTGGTCTTTCTGGATTTTCAGAAGGCGTTTGACAAAGTACCTCGCAAGAGGTTATTGCAGAAGGTCGAGGGACATGGAGTTGGGGGTAGGGTGTTAGCGTGGATAGAGGATTGGTTGTCAAATAGGAGGCAGAGAGTGGGGGTCAACGGGTGCTATTCGGATTGGCGGATGGTGACTAGTGGAGTGCCCCAGGGGTCGGTGCTGGGGCCTCAGCTTTTTACCATTTATATAGATGATATGGAGGAGGGAACCGAGTGTAGGGTGTCGAAATTTGCTGATGACACCAAGATTGGTGGAAGGGCAAATTGTGCGGAGGGTGTGGAGAGTCTGCAGAAGGATCTAGATAGGCTAGGCGAATGGGCCAGGAAATGGCAAATGGAATTTAATGTTGGCAAGTGGGTGGTCCACTTTGGTAGGAAGAATGGTCGGAAGGACTATTACTTACGTGGCGAAAAACTGCAGCAGGCGACGGTGCAGAGGGACCTCGGGGTCCTTGTGCATGAGTCGCAAAAACCCAGCCTGCAGGTGCAGCAGGTGGTCAGGAAGGCGAATGGGATGCTGGCCTTCATAGCGAGGGGGATTGAATATAAAAGTAGGGAGGTCTTGCTGCAGCTGTATAGGGCATTGGTGAGGCCGCAGCTGGAGTACTGTGTGCAGTTTTGGTCGCCGCACTTACGCAAGGATATTTTGGCCTTGGAGGGAGTGCAGAGGAGGTTTACTACGCTGATACCGGAGTTGAGGGGGTTGAGCTATGAGGAGAGGCTGAATAAACTAGGCTTGTACTCGTTAGAGTTTAGAAGAATGAGGGGAGATCTCATTGAGACGTATAAGATGATGAATGGGATGGATAGGATAGAGGTGGAGAAACTCTTCCCGCTGAGAAAGGACAGTAGGACTAGGGGGCACAGCCTCAAGATAAAGGGGGGGGCGGTTTAAAACGGAGTTGAGGAGGAACTTCTTCACTCAAAGGGTGGTGAATCTCTGGAATTCTCTGCCCGTTGAAGTGGTGGAGGCTGCCTCGCTAAATATTTTTAAGGGTTGATGGGTTTTTGATAAGAGAGGGGATTAAGGGTTATGGGGAGAGGGCGGGAA
This sequence comes from Carcharhinus amblyrhynchos, assembly GCF_965287045.1. Taxonomy (NCBI): domain Eukaryota; kingdom Metazoa; phylum Chordata; class Chondrichthyes; order Carcharhiniformes; family Carcharhinidae; genus Carcharhinus; species Carcharhinus amblyrhynchos. The sequence goes on from NW_027649787.1 coordinate 2,116,893, forward strand.
GGTGGAACTGAGCAGCGACAGATCAGCCATGATCTTATTGAATGGCGGGGCAGGCTCGAAGGGCTAGATGGCCTACTCCTGCTCCTATTTCTTATGTTCTTATGTTCTTATGATCATTCCGTTTTTCATTTCATTTGAAGTGGATGTGACTTGCCAGGTTATTAATGGCGTCAAATCGGAAATCAGGACGCATTTTATTAAATGTCTATAATTTTCCCAGGCAGCACATCACAAAAGTCTCTGTTCTACCAATCAGTTCATTCTAGTTTATTCGAACTCTATCGATCACTTTCCCTCTTTGAGGCACATAAGCAGACAATAAACATTACCACCTAAGCATATATATACAACGGTACATAATTCATTTTCTCTCACACAGTCAATCTTCTATACATTAAGGAATTCTCTCTCTCATAAATACAGACACACTTGTCAAATTACTTTTTTTTATTTTCTCTATCTCATTCACGGGCTCTCATGCACGGTGGCACAGTGGTTGGCACTTCTCTTCCCTCCCACCCAAAGAGACGCATGTTGAATCCCCTGTCTGGGTGACTGTCTGTGTTTTGTCTGCACGTTGTTGCGAATGTTTTAGCCTTAACGTTTGCCGTGAACTACACCATTGAGGATTGGGATGTTCTGGGGGCCTCCTCTTGCACTGAGTTGTTTCATTATCCGCCACCATTCAGAGCTGGATGCGGCGGGACTGCAGAGTTTATGGGCTGAACCGATGGTTGTGGAAAGGCTTTGCCAGGCCTATTACTTGCTGCGTTGGGGTTTTATGCACGCAGGTGATCCTGTGTATGAGTTTCCACATGGAGTCCTCAGCAGCTCGCATCATCTTCTGTTATGGATCACAGAACTGAAACCTCATGGAGCTGCTTGGACAGTGGAGATTATTTTCTCCCAGAAGAGGGAAGACTTCCGAGCGAGTTTCCAACCAGGCAAGTAATTATTTCCCGCTCATTGTAAAAATCTCGAAACAAAGGGACATAGAAACTAGAAGTAGGCGTGAACCATTCGGCCCTTCAAACCTGCTCTGCCATTCATCATGATCTCAGCTTATCATCAAATGCAATATTCTGATCCCCCTTCCCCCTCTATTTCTTGATGCCTTTACCCCAAAACCTGTTTGTAGTTTCTTCTTGAAGTCACACAACATATTGACATCAATTGTATTCTGTGCTAGTGAATTCCACACATTCACCATTCTTTGGGTGAAGAAATTTCTCCCCACCTCAGTCCAATAACATTTACTCCCAATCCTCAAACGTTGACTCCTGCTCTGTATTCCCCCGCCATTGGGAACATTCTATACGAATCTGCCCCCTCTAACCCTGTTAGAATTTTGTACGTTTCTACGACGTTCGCTCTCACTCTTCTAATCTCCATTGAATATAACCCTGTCTGACTTAATCTCTCCTAGTACGACAGATCTGACGTCCCAGGAATCAGCCTGGTTAACCTTCGTTTTATTCCCTCTGTCGGAAGGACATCGTTCCTCAGATAAGTCCAACAAAACTGGAAAGAATTCTCCAGGGGTGGGAATCAGAACATGTCAGCAAGTGCAGAGACCGGGGCGCGGGAATAGGCCAAGACAAGTCTACCTAAGGGGAAGAGCAATCTCGGGGAAGATGAACTCAGTGACCCTGGGGGTCTGGAGTGCATCTGCTTAAATACAAGGAGCGAATAGGCAAGGCAGATGAACTTAAAGCTTTAATACAGGAGCGGAACCTGGATGTGGTTGCAGTGACAGAGACTTGGTTAAAAGAAGGACAGGACTGGCAGCTGAATATTCCGGGGTATAAGTGTTAAAGGGGGGGCGGTTTAGAACGGAGTTGAGGAGGAACTTCTTCACTCAAAGGGTGGTGAATTTCTGGAATTCTCTGCCCGTTGAAGTGGTGGAGGCTGCCTCGCTAAATATTTTTAAGGGTTGATGGGTTTTTGATAAGAGAGGGGATTAAGGGTTATGGGGAGAGGGCGGGAATGTGGAACTGAGCCACGACAGATCAGCCATGATCTTATTGAATGGTGGGGCAGGCTCGAAGGGCTAGTTGGCCTACTCCTGCTCCTATTTCTTATGTTCTTATGTTCTTATGTTTTAGGCGAGATCGAGGAGGGGCTGGAAGAGGTGGGGGAATAACAATACTGGTCAGATAGTATATTGCAGCGGTACAGAGGGTGGACGATTTGGAAGGATAATGTAACAAAACACTTTGGGTAGAGCTCAGAAACAGGAAGGGCGCAGTCACTTTGCTGGGGTTATACTACAGGCCTCCTAACAGCCCACGGAAAGTTGTGGAACGGATCTGTAAGAAGATTCTGGACAGGTGGAGAAAAAATCATGCGGTTGTAGTGGGAGACTTTAATTTCCCTCATATAGACTGGAAATCCCTTAGGGCAGGGAGTCCGGACTGGGAGGAATTTGTAGAATGTGCCCAGGAAGGTTGTTTGGAACAATATGTTGATACTCCTACGAGAGAGGGAGCTATACTGAACCGAGAAATGGGGAATGAGCCCGGTCAGGTCATCAAAATTTCAGTGGGGGAACATGTGGCGAACAGTGATGACAATTCTGTAAACTAAATCCTGTGTTCTTACATTTGAATTTGGCACAGTTGAGCAGAAGGGGCTTCATTCTGGGTATGATTCAAATAACCAACACGGATGTTTTTACCAAACAAAGTTTATTTAAGAATACAGTTCAATTTAAATCAAAAGAATTAACATTTCCCAATTACACGATTCGAACATGATGTAGAATAGACTTCACCAGCCAGCTGTCTATGAAGTTCCAATCCAAACAACATACCCCATACATAAGCACCTTCCTAGCCTTAGCACAAAAGGTAAGTATATTCACGTGGTGCTGAGTTTTCAGCTTTTTAACACCTGTCGTGAATCGATCCTATGACTTTTGGATTAAATCGCTGAGGCTTCCGAGTCCCAGAACTTTCCAAAAGCCTCTGGAGAGAGAAATGGACTGGGACGAGGCAGCCTCCATCAGCTTCTATCAGTAACTCACACACAGCATTGTTTCCTACTCCAGAGCAAGGGCAAATGCACTGTTGCTGCTCCCCACCTCAGGCTACTGGTGAACAACAAAAGTAAACAGGTTTAAGGTGCTGGGAAGCAAGTACAGAGGAGATGTCAGGGGTAAGTTTTTGACTCAGAGGGTGGTGAGTGAGTGGAATCTGCTGCCATCGGTGGTGGTAGAGGCGAACTCGCTGGGGTCTTTTAAAAAATTCTGAATGAGTATATGGGATCTAATGGCTTTGGGAGCTACAGATAGTTCTGTGGCTTGGTGGGTATAGATGTGATCAGCGCAACTTGTGGGCAGAAGGGCCTGTTTGTGCTGTTGTGTTCTATGTTCTATGTAAACCCTTGGACTCTACTGTGAAAGAAAACAAGTCCCCAGGCATCAACTGACTTCTCGATCAATCTCCACCCGGTAGTTCCAAAAGGATCATATCACGTGAAGATTCTGCATTAGTTCAGATTAAAAATGAACCAGATGGCAATGATATTGCTTCAGTTATAATTGGAGGATGCTGGTCTCTGTGAGAAAAGCAGGGCCAACACAATGCTCGGAGCTTCTTGAAAACTCTACTAAATAACATGATTGAAACACATTTTTAAAGGCACAGTGTTGCCACAACGACTTACAGGTTACATTGGCTGTGTGTGGAAACATTTTACTCTTGAATGTAATCGTTTGGAAACACAATCGGCTCCTCAAATGAGCATGTCAGTCACATGTGAAATGTTTTCTGTTTACTGACATAATGGAATATATTTCCAAACCACCTTTAATTTCATAAACAATAAAACTCTGAATTGGAAATCGTTGGCCTGATCATCACTGGATAAATAAATTCCAATATTATCTACAACCTCTATCTTCCTAACCCATACAACCATTCCCAAGTTAAAAATAGCTTATTTAGCCGTAAAATCATACCTAACAGATGTTGCAAACTGCTTCTGTTAAGACTGATAATTAGTCTTCCTGGACGGTGTAGGACGGGTTAACTTAAATCTCCTAAACATAAGAACATAAGAAATAGGAGCAGAAGTAGGCCATCTAGCCCTTCGAGCCTGCCCCGCCATTCAATCGGATCATGGCTGATCTGAAGCGGATCAGTTCCACTTTCCCGCTTTCTCCCCATAACCCTTAATTCCCCTGTTATCGGACAACAAATTTTATGAAATTGGGCACACAAAATGGAAGCAAACTAAAGCTATCCTCAGAGCCCTCCACTAAAATCACAAAGTAAAAGACACCAATCAGCCGGCAAGAGCATGCTTTTAGAATGCAAATGAGGGCTTGCACATAAGGGAAATTGGACAGGATGGCACCTACAGGAACTAAATTAAAGAACACATCCCCACCCCATCAAAATCAGCACTTCCTCACCAGTCAAACAACCCATGGAGACATCTAAAATTAACATAGTTAAGGAAATGTCCCTGGCCCCTCAAAACTCTTGAGATCAATAACACACCGATGGTTCAAACCCCAGAGATTCCAGACCATTGATAATCAAACAGACAAAAAACAATTAACACACACTCAAAACAATTGCTCCAACACTCGAAAACATCGAAACAGGATGGCTGAAGTCAAATAGTGTAAATAAAGGATTAGCATTTGAAACGCGAAGTTCAGGTGTAACTGTAGCCCCTTGTGGGGGAGTCTTCAGAGCGCTTTCGGGACAGTCCGATTATATGTCCTGACTGTGCTTCTCCGTCGACGTAAAAAGAAAATAAAGCTGTGCTGTTATTGAACTTCACCCTGAGTCCGTAGTGGTCGTTTCGCCCACTCGCACTAACAAGGCTTTTTAGCTTTCTATCTAACTCCCTAACTTGTTCTTGCAGGACCTCCCTGCTCTTTCTGCCAACGTCATTTGTACCAATGTGGAGAATGACGACTGTCTGATTACCCTCCTTTCTAGGGTGCTCTTTACCCGCTCAGAGACATCCAGGACCCCGGCACCAGAGAGGCGCCTCTAATACCGTGTGACTTCACTGTTCGTAACAGTCGACCATGAGGTATATTGCCAAAGGCTTTACTGAAGTCCATGCATACAACATCCACTGCCTTTTCCTCACCCATAATGATAATACAAACTCAATAGCCCTGCTGATGAAGACAAGCGTGCCGTATGCCTTCTTAACTACCTTCTCCACCTGCATTGCCACTTTCAGTGACCTACATGCCTGGAAACCCTGATCCCTTTACCTATCTAGCTAAGATAGTTATACTACATTCCGCACTCTTTTATTTCCTCTACTATGTAGAACCATAGAACCACAGAAAATTACAGCTCACAAACAGGCCTTTTGGCCCTTCTTGTCTGTGCTGAACCATTTTTTGTCTAGTCCCACTGACCTGCAACTCGGACCATATCCCTCCACACCCCTCTCATCCATGAACCTGTCCAAGTTTTTCTTAAATGTTAAAAGTGAGCCCGCATCTATCACTTTATCCGGCAGCTCATTCCACACTCCCACAACTCTCTGCGTGAAGAAGTCCCGTCCTAATATTCCCTTTAAACTTTTCTCCCTTCACCCTTAACCCATGCCCTCTGGTTTTTTTTTCTCCCCTAGCCTCAGTGGAAAAAGCCTGCTTGCATTCACTCTATCTATACCCATCAAAATCTTATACACCTCTATCAAATCTCCCCTCATTCTTCTACACTCCAGGGAATAAAGTCCTAACCTATTCAATCTCTCTCTGTAACTCAGCTTCTCAAGTCCCAACAACATCCTTGTGAACCTTCTCTGTGCTCTTTCAACCTTATTTACACCCTTCCTGTAACTAGGTGACCAAAACTGTCCACAATACTCTAAATTCAGCCTCACCAATGCCTTATACAACGTTACCATAACACTCCAACCTTCATACTCGATCTATAGTGTGCTTTGGTTGTATTGTGTCCAAAAAAGACATCTTTTGCTGTATGCGAACCCAAAGAGTAAATAAATAGTGACAATAGGAAATAAATCAAATCAAATCAAACATTTAAGTCAATGTTAACACCTATTATCTAGATTGTCCACAGGATGGGGATAAAGGAATTCCATTTAGAACATAGAACATAGAACAATACAGCACAAACAGGCCCTTCGGCCCACAAGTTGCCCGATCACATCAATACCTACCAATCCATAGACCTATCTATAACCCCCAATCCCATTAAATCCCATATACTCATCCAGAAGTCTTTTAAAAGACCCCAGCGAGTTCGCCTCCACCACCACTGACGGCAGCCGATTCCACTCACTCACCACCCTCTGAGTGAAAAACTTACCCCGAACATCACCTCTGTACTTGCTTCCTTGTGGTAGCTTGTGAATGAATCCTAAAATGTTGCTTTGCAGATGCAGCAGGTAATTATGGAATTTTGTCCCTCATTGTTTGAGGATTGAGTTTAAAAACAAACAGTGCATGGTGCAGCTGCATAAGATGTTTCTGAGGCCACATTTGGAGTACTATGAACACTTTTGGTCTACTTAATTGAGAGATGATATGATGTCACTGGAAGTGGTGTCGTGGAGATCCACTAAGTTAATTTCGGAGTTGAGAGGCTGGCTTCACATACAATAGAATCATCGAATCAAAGAATCACAAAAGTGCAGAAAGAGGCCATTCAGCCCACTGACGCTGCAGTGTCCACAATCCCACACAGGCCTAGTTCCCATAACCTCACATATTTACCATACTAATTGCCCTGACACTGGGATCAATTTAACATGGTTAACCAACCTAACCCTCACATTCTTGCAGTGTGGGAGGGAACGAGAGTAGCTGGAGGAGACCCACGCAGACATGGGGCGAATGTGAAAACTCCATGCAGATTGGAATTGAAATTGCACACCAGGCCTGAATTGAACCTGGGTCCGTGGTGCTCAGACATCAGTGCGAACACTGTGCACCAGGCCGCCCCAAATAAATAGAATGAGGAGAGACTGAGTAGACTGGGACTATTCTCAATAGAATTCAGAAGAATGAGCGGGATTTGATAGAAATATACACGATTAATAAGACAGTAGATGAGCAGGCAGAGAATAGGGAAGCACACAATTTGTTTCAGCTGGCGGGGGAAACCACAACAATTCGGCACAGCAATAACATATGGTGGAATCACATTTAGGACTGAGTTGAGAAAGAATTTTTTCACCTGCACGTTGTATATCTGTGGTGTTCCATGCCCAGTGAAGCAGCCAGGTCTCTGGCGCTGTGAGGCTGCCATGATAATCACTGTGCCACATTTCCAAAGACTGAATCATGTTCTCTCTGGTAAAAGCATTTAGTCATTGTTGATGTTGACCTCCAGTCCAGCTGTACAGGTTAAACTCATGTACAATTCTTAAATAAAAGCAAAAATAAAGATCAGGAGGATATCATTTGACACTTTGAGTCTTCTGTGCTATTGGATAAGATCACGGCTAATCTGATTGTGACCCCAACTCCCACTCTGTTATTTGCCCCCTCAACTCATACCTCCTAAAATTGCTGCTTTGACCACATTAAATATTTTCACTTCCGCCGCTCTCAGGGAAGGAAAATTCTACAGGCTAACAATCTTCTGAAAAAAAACACATTCTTCCTCATTTCAGTTTTACTTGAGGTGCCCTATCTTTTAAACAGGATGCCCTAGTTCAGGGCTGCCCACCATGGACACTCTATCGCGTCATTCAGGGTGGATAGAGGAGAGCCAGTGGATGTGGTCTTTCTGGATTTTCAGAAGGCGTTTGACAAAGTACCTCATAAAAGGTTATTGCAGAAGGTCAGGGGACATGGAGTTGGGGGTAGGGTGTTAGCGTGGATAGAGGATTGGTTGTCAAATAGGAGGCAGAGAGTGGGGATCAACGGGTGCTATTCGGATTGGCGGATGGTGACTAGTGGAGTGCCCCAGGGGTCGGTGCTGGGGCCTCAGCTTTTTACCATTTATATAGATGATCTGGAGGAGGGAACCGAGTGTAGGGTGTCGAAATTTGCTGATGACACCAAGATTGGGGGAACGGCAAATTGTGCGGGGGGTGTGAAGAGTCTGCAGAAGGATCTAGATAGGCTGGGCGAATGGGCCAGGAAATGGCAAATGGAATTTAATGTTGGCAAGTGTGAGGTGGTCCACTTTGGTAGGAAGAATGGTCGGAAGGACTATTACTTACGTGGCGAAAAACTGCAGCAGGCGACGGTGCAGAGGGACCTCGGGGTCCTTGTGCATGAGTCGCAAAAATCCAGCTTGCAGGTGCAGCAGGTGGTCAGGAAGGCGAATGGGATGCTGGCCTTCATAGCGAGGGGGATTGAATATAAAAGTAGGGAGGTCTTGCTGCAGCTGTATAGGGCATTGGTGAGGCCGCAGCTGGAGTACTGTGTGCAGTTTTGGGCGCCGCACCTGCGCAAAGATATTTTGGTCGTGGAGGGAGTGCAGAGGAGGTTTACTCGGCTGATACCGGAATTGAGGGGGTTGAGCTATGAGGAGAGGCTGAATAAATTAGGCTTGTACTCGTTAGAGTTTAGAAGAATGAGGGGAGATCTCATTGAGACGTATAAGATGATGAATGGGATGGATAGGATAGAGGTGGAGAGACTCTTCCCGCTCAAAAAAGACAGTAGGACTAGGGGGCACAGCCTCAAGATAAAGGGGGGGCGTTTTAGAACGGAGTTGAGGAGGAAGTTCTTCACTCAAAGGGTAGTGAATCTCTGGAATTCTCTGCCCGTTGAAGTGGTGGAGGCTGCCTCGCTAAATATTTTTAAGAAGCGGGTTGATGGGTTTTTGATAAGAGAGGGGATTAAGGGTTATGGGGAGAGGGCGGGAATGTGGAACTGAGCCACGACAGATCAGCCATGATCTTATTGAATGGCGGGGCAGGCTCGAAGAGCCAGATGGCCTACTCCTGCTCCTATTTCTTATGTTCTTATGTCAGCTATGATTTATTAGAGTCAACTTTTTCATCTGCAATTTGTATAAGCTCAATCGGCTCATTATTTCCTGTTAAGGTGTCCCTTTCAATCCAGAAATCAGTCGAGAGAACCTTCTGTCAATTGCTTCAAATGTAATAATAATATTTTGGAAGAAAGTAGACCAAAACTGCCCATCGCACTCCAGACATCGTCTCACTCCTCATTCAGACTCTGTGCGGGAAGAGCGTAAATGTTACACTCAATCTCACTTTAAACACATGTTACAATTCAATTTACTTTCCCAATCATTTTCCGTCCATTCACTTAATTAAATCTCTTCGTAACAACTTAATTTCTTCCAATCCTTCTCTCAGTGACAAACAGACGCTGCACGTGTTCAGTCTCCTCGTCCACCTTATTGATACAAAACGAAAAAATAATAGATGTTACACCAGGAATGATGCTTGTGTTTCTTCACTTGGTGCAGAGATGCATCGTAGGTTTCAGTTGAGACAGTGATTTCCATGGGTAAATCGTGATGAATTATTTGAAAAGAGGTGAGTTGAGAGCAAATTTGTAGGTGTTTCTGTCATTGAGCGAAGAAGGATATTTTTCAACAATATTAGAGAACATGAGAGCCAAACAGACATCTGAAAACATACAAGTTGAAACAGATGGTGTTTCTTACTTCGAACTGTTTGGTCAGCATTGACCCCTCACTGCGGATCCCCAATCCCCAGGTCAATCCATCCTCGAAGAATAAACAGGCAGAAAAGTAACACAGTAATATTTTCAGCTATTGAAACAATTTAGTTTTGCTGGAAGTAAGTTTTCCATCGTGATCTGAGATTAAATCAGTCAAAAATGGACCTGAATTTTGTCCACATGCCTTCTTTGAATTGCCTCCTACACCCTCCATCAACCCGACACTCCCCTCTCTGCCCTCTTGCCACATTCTATCCCGTCAATAAGCATCTCTTGTACTCTTTGCATTGTTTGCTCTTTTCTGGTCCTGTTTGCACTGACAATTTTTCATTCATATATTGAGAACAGGAAACCCTCTGCAAAGGTGCACTCATTTGATGTTTTTCCTAAATAATTGAACAATGGATTTAACTGGAAATGTAACCACGTTCTTGAACTGTTTCCTGAACTTGGACTGTGTCACCACATAAATAAATGTATTTATGCAGCAACTTGTACTCAGCAACATCAAACCAATGTGCCTTAATATATATTCAATATCATTGTAATTCCTGGGATCTTTTCGCGTGATGTTGCAATATAAGAAATCTATAACATGAATGAGCCACAGAAGAATGAAACTGCCGGATATGGTGAAGAGCAACACCATAGATTTCCTTCTGCTCTTCATTTCTGGGTCACAATGGTTCTTCCCTTTGTTTTGACCCCTGAGAACCTTGCGGACTTGACTGGCCACTAAAATATGTCTGACTGTCAGAGCATTGAGGAAAATAATTAACACAAATGGAAGCAATGGAGTTAATACTTTATCAAACAGGTCAAATCCCACCCATCCAGGATCAGTAAAGTATGTTTTCTTTACCAGACAGAATAATGGTACATTATTGATTCTCACCCGAGGAATGAAGGTAAAGTAGAAGGGTACATTTTTCATGCAGAGCAGAATGCCTGTTACTGATAGTACAACAGAAGCAGTTTTCTGGGTGCAATATTTCATTTTCAACTTCTTGCAACAAATGGCCACGAATCGATCAAAGGAGAATGCGATGGTAAACCAGACAGAACAATTTGTGGATATCCGTAGGAGAACAATGTTGACTCGACACACAACAGTGATGTCGAGAATTGATCCCGCAAAATAGTAATAATTTATCCTCCTCATTATGATCTCAGTGATGACAAATAGTATGTCTGCCATTGCCATTGCCACCAGGTAGCGGGTTGTGCACGTTGAGAGGCCACATTTTCCCCGAGACAGTATCACAAGCCCCAGTAAATTAACTGAAAGTTAAACAAAGGAGAGACAAGTTTGATATCAACCCACAGTAGTGTGGATGCTGGCAATCAGAAGTAGAAGCAGAAGGTTACAGATAAACACAGCAGCCCTGGCAGTATAACTGAAGAGAAATTGAGTTAATGTTTTGGAAATAAATGACCATGCCACAGACAAGTTAGATGTAAAATGGTAACTCTGTTTCACTCCACAGATGTTGATTTTTTACGCCATCGTAATCTTTCATCTCACACCTGAAATTTGCTGCTGTTAATAACAGCCAAACCTCTTCAAATTTCAAATCAAGTCGCCTCTTGTCTCTTCTAAACTTAAGTGACACAAGTCTAACTTTACATCATGAGACAATCCGCCCATCTCTGGTATTAATCTAGAGAACCTTTAAATTGTTTCTAATATATCCATACATTTCCTTAAATAAGCAGACCAGTCACGTGCACAATACTTTGCATTTTAGCTCATCAATGCCTTACACAACTTAAAAAGAGGTTTTGCAACAAATTCCCCTCACGACAGCTGGTATTTTCTTAGCTTTCTAAATTATTTGTTATTCCTTCATACCAACCTTTTTTGAATCCCGCATCAGTTGGCACATCAGAGTTCAGCAATGTCTTTATAAGCTTTCTAAAATCGAATCTTCCAGCCAATTGAATTATTTCACATGATCTCTGTGACAGAGTGAAATTTGCAGACAGGCGGGTTAGAAAGTGAGGAAACATGAAGAGGGAAACTCAACGTGGTTATTCAGAAGATGAGTGGTGAAGAAGACAGTCGGCATGCTTGGTTTCATTGGTCAGAGCACTGAATACAAGAGAAGGGACGTCTTGCTGAAGTTGTTCCAGACATGTGTAAGGCTACACTTGGAATACTGTCTACAGTTCTGCTCCTCCTATTATTGAAAGTAAACTGTACAGCTGGAAAGAGTGCAGAAAAGATAAACGAGGATGCTATCGGGACTTGACTGAGTTTTCAGGTGGGGCTGAATAGATTGGGATTTTTTTTCTATGGAACATAGGAGGTTTTGGGTTGATCTTATAGACATCTATAAAATAATGAGGGATATAGCTCAGCTAGATTGTCAGCACCGTTTCCCAAAGTTAGGGGAGCCTGACACTAAACGGCATAGGTTTAAAGTGAGATGGGAAAGATACAAAAGGGTCCAGAGGTGCATTATTTTCACACAGAGGGTAGTGAGTGTCTGAAACAAGCGGCCAAGGGTAGTAATATAGGCGGGTACAATTTTGTCTTTCAAAAAGCATTTTGGCAGTTTCATGGGTAAGGTAGGTATCGAGGGATATGAACCAAATGCGGGCAATTGTGACTTGCTTAGGTTAAAAAAAAGAGGGTGGGTAAAACATTTCAGCATCCTCAGAAATAAAATGTTTTGGTGCACTTAGTGGCGTGGACTATTAGAGAATATCAGAAAGCAAGCAGAATTGTCATGACTAAAATAGTACTGTGATAATGAATTAATTTCTAAATGTCTCAGTATTAGGTGTACTGTTTCAATCAGAACAAAACACTCCGAGAGAAAATATTGTTCCAATGGTGTAGAGGGACGGATGCAATCAGGCGTATAGATTCATGCAACATGTAAAGCAATAACATGTGAACAAGATAAGTAAAGTCCAGGGGAATTGATTAAAAAATAAAGCAGTGAAAAATATTAACATTGATTAAGCAATGCATTGTGTAACTTTCTGATCTGAATATTAACAAGAAAAATAATTTGCGTGTTAGAAACAACACATCTACTTCATGCATGATGTTATAGGAATTGAGGGAAGTGGTGTTTCGCACAGATACCTCTCAGTATGAAGAGCACATGTTCTACTGCGGCGTTTATACGTTCTCCCCATGCCTGCATTTTTTTTTCGAGTTGCTCCAATTTCCTCCAAGAGTCTGATGGTTCGTTGAATTAAATATGCTGAATGGCCATCTTGGGTCCAAGATGCATTGTTTAGGTGGCCTAGCCATGATAACTGCATAGTGTACAGGCATAGGTTGGAGGGCAGTTCCTAAACGTTTGGGACTCTATGTTTCTAAGTACAGAACTAAAGTAGTTATTAATATTTTCCTTATTTTTGTTACTGTTCGCGCCAGTCCACTGGACTATGGAAAGCCAATTGCTATCCCACTGGTCGAGAATATCCCCTTGCTGGAACACTGATCAATAAACTATAGGGCGGTATAACCTGCTTGCAAATCATCTGAAACACACTCAAGAGTATATCTGTCAAAATGTCATCAGGCACAGAAACAAGCGATTGTCAGATCGAGAGATAAGAATATTTACGTCGAGTCAGATGCCAATTTTCAAGATCCCACTGGTTGAAGTGGATAAACACTAAAAAAAATATATTTTTCACCAGTATTATAAGGTAAATAGGTTTGTGTTTGAGCAGGTCGACTAAGGTTGGAACAACTGCAATGCATTTTACTTTTCACTCTTACCAAATATTTCAACGATGCAAGCGATTGCAAATAAAACGGGGGCAAAATAGAGTGGAAGTATCAGTCAGCTGTCGCAATGATTTTATGATTAGGATTAGTTCCAGTTAATGGTTCACTAGGTATAATTCGACAGTGATAGACACTGACACCAATGGGTGGTCGCTGCTGACAGGTTGCTGTCCCACACACAGCACTGTTCCACACTGATGGCTACCATCTGGGTTATATTTTCAAAATGGGCAGAAGTTCTTCTCCTGTGAGTGACCAGCACTCATTGTGTATTGACGCTAACGGACCCGCTTGCTATTCTTTCTCTGCACATTCGACATTTCAGTGTTGCACAATATACAATATTTTACTTCAAAAAGCCTCTGATCACAACATTTACCAATTGAGCAAACCGAACGGAACATCAATGATAATTCAAACTGTTTGATATGATCACAGCAGTGACAACATGTAACGAGATCCTTCCTAAAATGTTCCCAGAAGAGAGTTGAATCACAGAGAGTTACACTGCTTTAATACAGAGAGTCGCTTACCAGGAACAGCAATAACAGCGAGGACCAGATAATAGATTTTCGCAATGCTGTGGAATTGATCACGCATTTTTTGCAGTGTTGTTTCTTTACAAGCAAGGTCTTTGATTTTCATTCTGAGCCCCTATATTCCCAGCGCCTTCAATTTATACATTTTGGGATACCCACTGGGAGATTAAGATTTCAACATCAGTTATTTGCGAAAGAAACATAGAATGATCACCACAATGGGATGACGCTGTATTTGGGAGAATATGTCTAATTATAGAGACAACAATTGTTATTGGGCAACAACAAAGATTGAAAAATCCAATTAAATATATCGAGCTGATACAAATTGAGGCCATCTTGTTCCAGCAATTTGTTTGGTCATTCAAACACTATCAATCTGTTTTTTCTACACTAATTTGTTTCAATTATATATTTCTCTGGATTTGGCTTGGATGTGAACAGTATAGAACATAGAGCATAGAACGTTACAGCGCAGAACAGGCCCTTCGGCCCTCGATGTTGCGCCGACCAATTAAGAAAAAAGCAATTAAAAAAAAATGCTGCAGTTGTAAATGCGTCTAGTTTGGGGGCGTTTAAGAGATCTCTGGATAGGTTTATGGACGAAAAGGGATTGGTATAGGCTAGTGGGTCATTGTTTTTGTAACTGGTCGGCGCAACATCGTGGGCCGAAGGGCCTGTTCTGCGCTGTAATGTTCTATGTTCTATGTTCTATGTTCTATTGACCTCTTAAACGCCCCCAAACTAGGCGCATCTACAACTGCAGCAGGCAGGGCATTCCAATCCCTCACCACCCTCTGGGTAAAGAACCTACCTCTGACATCCGCCCTATAACTACCCCCCCTTAATTTAAAGCTATGCCCCCTCGTGCTAGCTTTCTCCATCCGAGGAAAAAGGCTATCACTATCCACCCTATCTAAACCTCTAATCATCTTGTACGTTTCAATAAGGTCTCCTCTTAGCCGCCTTCTTTCTAACGAAAACAACCTCAAATCCCTCAGCCTCTCCTCATAGGACCTTCCCTCCATACCAGGCAACATCTTGGTAAACCTCCTCTGCACCCTCTCCAAAGCCTCCACATCTTTTTTATAATGTGGGGACCAGAACTGTACACAATACTCCAAGTGCGGCCGCACCAGAGTTGTGTACAGTTGCAACATGACGCTGCGGCTCCGAAATTCAATCCCCCTACCAATAAACGCCAAGACACCGTATGCCTTCCTAACAACCTTATCGACTTGATTTCCAACTTTCAGGGATCTATGCACATATACACCTAGATCCCTCTGTTCGTCAACACTATTCAGAGTCCTACCGTTAGCACTATACTCTACACATTTGTTATTCCTGCCAAAGTGAATTACCTCACACTTTTCCGCATTAAGCTCCATCTGCCACCTCTCGGCCCAGCTCTGCAACTTGTCCAAGTCTCTCTGTAAACTATGACACCCCTCCGCACTATCTACCACTCCTCCGACTTTGGTGTCATCAGCAAATGTACTAATCCATCCTTCTATACCCTCATCCAGATCATTTATAAAAATTACAAACAGCAGTGGCCCCAAAACAGATCCCTGAGGCACACCACTTGTAACCGAACTCCATGACGAATACTTACCATCAACCACCACTCTCTGTCTTCTATCAGCTAGCCAATTCCTGATCCAATTAACTAAATCACCCTCAATCCCATACATCTGTATTTTTTGCAGAAGCCTTCCATGGGGAAACTTGTCAAACGCCTTACTAAAGTCCACATATACCACGTCAACTACCTTACCCCCATCCACCTCTTTGGTCACTTTTTCAAAAAACTCAATAAGGTTAGTAAGGCACGACCTACCCTTCACAAAACCGTGCTGACTATCTCCCATCAATTCATTACTCTCTAAATAACTATTAATCCTATCCCTAATAATTTTTTCTAATACTTTGCCCACAACAGAAGTAAGACTCACCAGTCTATAATTCCCGGGAAAGTCTCTATTCCCCTTCTTAAACAATGGGACAACATTCGCTATCCTCCAGTCTTCCGGTACTATACCTGTGACCAACGACAACCTGAAGATCAGAGCCAGAGGCTCTGCAATCGCCTCTCTTGCCTCCCAGAGAATCCTAGGGTAAATCCCATCCAGCCCAGGGGACTTATCTATTTTCAAACCCTCAAGAATATCTAGCACATCCTCCTTATCTACATCAATACTATCCAGTTTACAACCCTGTAACCCAGTGTTCTCCACAACTACATTTACGTCTCCCTGGGTGAATACCGAAGAGAAATATTTGTTCAGTGCCTCTCCAATCTCTTCCGGCTCCACACATAACTTCCCACTGCTGTCTCTGACTGGCCCTAATCTTGCCCTAACCAATCTTCTATTCTTAACATATCTAATGAAAGCTTTAGGATTCTCCTTAATCCTATCAGCCAAAGTCTTCTCGTGTCCTCTTTTAGCTCTTCTTAACTCACTCTTTAGCTCCATCCTGGCTAATCTATAGCTTTCCAGTGCACTACCTGAGCCTTCAAGCCTCATCCTGACATAAGCCTCCTTTTTCCTTTTAACCAGCGAATCAACTTTTTTAGTGCACCACGGTTCCCTTACTCGACCATTTCCTCCTTGCCTGACAGGGACATACTTATCAAGGACTCGCAGTAGTTGTTCCTTGAATAAATTCCATATTTCGGATGTTCCCAGCCCCTGTAGTTTCCTAGTCCAACCTATGCTCCCTAATTCTCTCCTAATAGCCTCATAATTACCCTTCCCCCAGCTATAACTACTGCCCCTAGATTCATGCCTATCCCTTTCCATCGTTGGTCACAGGTATAGTGCCAGAAGATCGTTGGTCACAGGTATAGTGCCAGAAGATTGGAGGATAGCGAATGTTGTCCCATTGTTGAAGAAGGGGAATAGAGACTTCCCGGGGAATTATAGGCTGGTGAGTCTCACTTCTGTTGTGGGCAAGGTTTTAGAAAAAATTATTAGGGATAGGATTTATAGTTATTTGGAGAGTAATGAATTGATTGAAGATAGTCAGCATGGTTTTGTAGCGGGTAGGTCGTGCCTTACTAACCTTATTGAGTTTTTTGAAAATGTGACCAACGAGGTGGATGGGGGCAAGGCAGTTGACGTGGTATATATGGACTTTAGTAAGGCGTTTGATAAGGTTCACCATGGAAGGCTTCTGCAGAAAATGCAGATGTATGGGATTGATGGCGATTTAGTTAATTGGATCAGGAATTGGCTAGCTGATAAAAGACAGAGGGTGGTGGTTGATGGTAAGTATTCGTCATAGAGTTCGGTTACAAGTGGTGTGCCTCAGGGATCTGTTTTGGGGCCACTGCTGTTTGTAATTTTTATTAATGATCTGGATGAGGGTATAGTTGGGTGGATTAGTAAATTTGCTGATGACACCAAAGTCGGAGGTGTGGCAGATAGTGAGGAGGGGTGTCATAGTTTACAGAGAGACTTGGACAAGTTGCAGAGCTGGGCCGAGAGGTGGCGGATGGAGTTTAATGCGGAAAAGTGTGAGGTAATTCACTTTGGCAGGAATAACAGATGTGTAGAGTATAGTGCTAACGGTAGGACTCTGAATAGTGTTGATGAACAGAGGGATGTAGGTGTATGTGTACATAGATCCCTGAAAGTTGGAAATCAAGTAGATAAGATTGTTAGGAAGGCATGCGGTGTCTTGGCGTTTATTGGTAGGGGGATTGAATTTAGGAGCCGCAACGTCATGTTGCAACTGTACAAAACTCTGGTGCGTCCGCACTTGGAGTATTGTGTGCAGTTCTGGTCCCCACATTATAGGAAGGGTGTGGAGGCATTGGAGAGGGTGCAGAGGAGGTTTACCAGGATGTTGCTTGGTATGGAGGAAAGGTCCTATGAGGAGAGACTGAGGGATTTGAGGTTGTTTTCGTTAGAAAGAAGGCGGCTAAGAGGGGACCTTATTGAAACATATAAGATGATTAGAGGTTTAAATAGGGTGGACAGTGATAGCCTTTTTCCTCGGATGGAGAAAGCTAGCACGAGGGGTCATAGCTTTAAATTAAGGGGGGGTACATATAGGACGGATGTCAGAGGTAGGTTCTTTACCCAGAGGGTGGTGAGGGATTGGAATGCCCTGCCTGCTGCAGTTGTAAATGCGCCTAGTTTGGGGGCGTTTAAGAGATCCGTGGATAGGTTTATGGATGGAAAGGGATTGGTTTACGTTAAAGGGTCATTGCTTTTTTAATTGGTCGGCGCAACATCGTGGGCCGAAGGGCCTGTTCTGCGCTGTAATGTTCTATGTTCTATGTTCTATGTCTCTCATAACAGACTACTATTTAAAATTGAAGCAAATGGGATTGCTGTTGACGTCTTCAGCTGGATAGAAAGTTAGTTAGCACGTAGGAATGAGAGAGTTGTCATAAGTAAGCCTCCTTTTCTAATTGGCAGTCAGTGGCTAGTGGGGTTCAGTGGAAATCTGTACAGGAACCTTAACATTTCATATTCGATATTAACAACTTGGAAGAGGAAACTGAATGTAGTTTCTCCAAATTTACAGATCACACAAAGTTGGGTGGAAGGATAAGCTCTAAGGAGGATATAGAGATGCCTCAGCTTGATTTGGGCAGGGTGAGTGTGAGGGTTCACACTGTGTGTGGGCGATGCAATGTAATGTGGATCAATGTGATGTTATTCACTTTGGTAACAATAATATCCCAATAATATTGGTAACAATAATCGGAAGTCCGATTGTTACTTGAACGGGCATGACTTGACAGAGTTGAATACTCAACAGGACCTTGACGTCTTGTGCATCAGTCGCTGAAAGTAAACAAACAAGTACAGCAGCAATAAAGAAGGCAAATGAAATGTTGGCCATCGGAGCGATAGGAATTGTGTGCAGGGAGAAGAATATCTTGCCGCAATTGTATAGGGCGGAGTAAGGCCACAACTGGAGTATTTTATGCAGTTTTGTAATCCTTATCTGAGGAAGGACGTTCTTGCTCCCGAGGCAGTAGAGCGAAGATTTATCAGAATGATTCCTGGATTCCTTGGTTTGTCATGTGAGGAGAAATGAAATCGGTTATAATAATATTCACAGGAGTTGAAAAGAGTGGGAGGAAATGTAATAGCAAATTATTACATTCTAACAGGGTTAGACAGCGTAGATTCAGAAAGAGTGTTCCCAATGGGGGATAAGACCAGAAATAGGGGGCATAGAATGAAGGTAAGGGGTAAACATTTTTGAACTGAGGTGAGGAGTAATCTCTTCACGCAGAGGGTGTTGAATGTCTGGAATTCATGACCACAGAATGCAGTTGAGGTCAAAATGTTTTCTGATTTAAGAAGAAAGCAGATAAAGCTCTTGGTGATCAAGGGATCAAGGGGAATGGTAGGAAGGGAGCCAGGATATTGTATTCGACGATCAGTCATGATCACAATAAGTGGCAGAGCTGGATCGAACGGCCAAATAACCTTCTCCTGATCCTGGTTTATATGTTTCCATGTTCAAATCGACATTGATTATCTAAATACTATCCCCCTCCCCCCATTAGAAAATCTGGCTATTGGGGCGGTACTGTGGCACAGTTGCACAGTGGTTAACATTGCTGCCTCACAGCGCCAGGGATTCGGGTTCAATTCCAGCCTCAGGTCACTGCCTGTGTGCAGTTTGCATCTTCTCTCCGATTCATTGCGGGTTTTCTCCGGGTGCTCCACTTCCGCCCCTCCACTCCCCCCCGCCTCCCGCCCCCAACCTCCCCAGAGTGCGAAGATGTGTTGGTTAGGCTGTTTGGCCATGGAAAATTAAAGTCAGTGGATTAGCAGGATAAATATATGGAGTTACGGGAATAGGGTGGGATTGTGGTTGGTGCAGACATTATGGACTGAATTGTCTCCTTTTGCAATGTCGGAATGTTATGATTCCAAATCAGCCCATGTTATTCCATATTAATGCTATTAATACTCTGGTGAATAAACGTTTCTGCATGCTTTCCCATCATAGATTACAAACTGACCTGTTTGTAATTGTGAAGATTATCCTTACAACAATTTGTGAGCACAAGTGTATCATTGCAATTCCCCAGTCCTTCCGCACCTCCCAGGGTCTAGAGAAGACGGGAAGATTATGGCCAAAGCCCCTGTAATTTCCATTTTCACATCCTTCTGTACTCTGCGATTCATCTCATCTAGTCCCAGTGTCCTGTCAAGTTGGTAGAGTATATTCCTCCTGCCAGGGATAAGGTTTCATCGTGTGTTGCCATGACCTGGGTAACAACAACTTAATTTATAAAAGCGAAGGCATTCATATATAAATTCCAGTTTCTGACCCCTATAGGCCCCATTCCTCCATTATCATAATTTTAACTTGTATATGCCGATAGACGATTTAATGACTCCCTGTTAACTTGACTTTCCTCACAATCTCTCTTCGCTTCTCGAATCTGCTTTTTCACCTCTATAATGAACGTTTTGTGTTCCCCTTAGGTCTCAACTGTATTTTCTAACTGCAACTGTAACACCAATTATCTTAATTTCGATTTCCCTTTCCATTCAGGGTGCTGTGGATTTGTTCGTTCTAGCTTTATCTTTTAATGGCATATATATTCACTGTGCCTGGACATTCTCTGTTTCCAATATTCCATCAGCTGTTTTTTTACCACAAATCTTTAATTACAGCCGAACCATCCCAGCTCTGTCATTGACCCATTGAATCAGCCTTCCGCCAATTCATTTCAATTTTCTTATATTGCCTAATGCTCTTCCCATCATTGTCCTGAACCTTGAAATGCAACGACCACTGTTTTTTTCAAATACTTTCCCACTGACACTTGATCAAATTGCCTCACCTCATTTCCAAGCACCAGTCAAACATAGTCTGTTGTTATGCTGGACACTTAGTGCTGATTTTTAAAAAATCAGAACACAATCTAGAATATGTTGCCCGTCTACATCATTCACAACGCAAATGTCCCAGTCTAAATTCAGATAAATGATGTTTTCCCATTAATACGACCATATCGAATTTGCATCTCTCTGTAATTTCACTGCAGATCATAGAATCCCGACAGTGCAGGAAAAGACTATTCAGCTTGTCGAGCCTGCATCAACACAAAAAACCATCCAGCCCTGTCCACTAACATCACTTACTTGCTTGCTGAATCTCCCTGTCAACAAGGGACAACTATGAATGGTTAATAAACCAACCAGCACATGTTTGGACAGTGGAAAGAAACTGGACATCTAAGAGGAGACTTAAACAGACATGGGCAGAACGTGCAGCAGACAGCATAAGCTAGAATTCAACATTGGTCCCTGGAGCTGTGAGGCAGCAGCAGTAGCACGACTGTGTTGCTGTGTCACCCCTACACCTTTCTCATTGTTTGACAGTTTATCGGCTGCAGGGAGCTGTGAAATTGCACTGTTTTCGATCCTTGGCTCCAGCCAAGTTGATTTTCTCCTTGAATCCTCTGTGAGCTCCTTTTCCTCAAAAGCATTGCCATGCTCTCTTTTACCGACACCGCCTCCCAGCCTTTCCGAACTTCTCAGAACAATTTGTATCAATGCATGTTTAATGCTCATTCATATTCTTCCTTCAACCAGGTCTATGTTATCAACATAACATCATATTTCCGCTCCATAATGTGTAAGTCACCAATCGTATTTATTATATGATGTGCACTCACACATATACCTGCACATTGATAGAGTCATAGTGGGCAGAAAGACACTCTGACCCATCGAATCTGCACCAGCAATAACTGTTCCAAAGGCACATTACTCCCCTTTTCCTGCACTTGCGCAGTGTTCCAAAATATAACGACGCTCCAAATGCTCATCTATTTTATTTATGGCTGTAAATTCTCTCGCATCTATTACTTTCCCAAGTAGTGCGTTGCAAATTCCCACCACACTCTGCGCGAAAAAGTCTCAACATCCCTCTGACTCTCCTGCTGCTTATAACTAATACTATGTTCCATTGTGATTGTCATTTCAGTCAAGGGAAACAGCTATTTCCTACCCCGGCCCCAAGCCATCATTATCTTATGTACGTCAATCATGTCCGCACTTGACATCACTATTGTGAAGACAGCAATCCATGCTTATTTAATTTCTCCGTATAGCTCAAATATTCCATCTCAGGCAGCATCCTGGCGAACCTGCTGTGTATCCTCGCTAGTGATATAACAATAATTTATTCATTCCTCTGAGTGTTAACGAGATGATCAGATCTGGCGTTCAGTTGTATTTTGCATACTGTTGTTCCTCTGTACGTTAGGCGAATTAGTTTAGATAAATTCCTTGGGCTATGAATATTGAGCAGAGGGTGAGTTTGGGTGGCATGCCCTTTCGGAGATTTAATGCACCTTTGAAGGGAAAAGTGGCCTTTTGTGGATTACAGTGATTCTGTGTTTATATGTCTAGTATAGCATTGTATAGCACAGTATAGTGTACAGATTAATTCTCCCTCTTAGCCTCTCATTAAATCGATGACACAACATGTTAGAAAATTTAAAACTAAAAGATTGATCTATTTGGAAATCGGATGGCAGTTGGAATGGCCTATCCCACTAAGTGTGGGCTTTAACAAAACAGGATTTATACGTCAGCAATACATGCTGGGAGGTGGCAGTGGAGACAGAAACTAAGGAGTGGGAAACATTGCCAAGATCATATAACATGGTTGACAAGATGTGACCCAAATCCTCACCACCCCGCCCCCCCAACCCCGCCACCAAGCTTCGTCTCCAGGCTGTGAGCTCCTGTACAGACGGGGCCACACCTTTGCTCCAGTTAATTGCTGCATCCCTCGGCTGGTTATGCCCCCTTCCCTCGTCAGTCACAGTTCGGTGAGCCAGAAGATGAGCAAAGGAGAAAATGACTTTACTAAACTATTTCACTTCTGACAACAAATCGCCACAAATCGATCAGAAGAGGAGGTGACAGTGAACTTGGTAAATCATCCTGCGGCTCTCCTACTCCGGACACAGTTTACACTGCACAAAGCAGCATGTTCAGGAAGCATCCTGGGAAATGATAAGAATGGATAGATGCGTCTAGTTTGGGGGCGTTTAAGAGATCTCTGGATAGGTTTATGAACGAAAAGGGATTGGTATAGGCTAGTGGGTCATTGTTTTTGTAACTGGTCGGCGCAACATCGTGGGCCGAAGGGCCTGTTCTGCGCTGTAATGTTCTATGTTCTATGTTCTATGTTCTATGTTCTATGGATACATGGAATGAACTCAGTGATAATGAGCAGAAGATCCAGCATTGCCATGGACACGAGAGAATGGGTAGTGCATGTGGACAGGTTGCACTTTCCCCAGGAATATATCAGAATTGTCACCAAATTTATTACATAGAACATAGAAAACTACAGCACAAACAGGCCCTTCGGCCCCCAAGTTGTGCTGATCACATCTATACCTACCAAGCCATAGAACTATCTGTAGCTCCCAATGCCATTAAATCCCATGTACTCATCCAGAAGTCTTTTAAAAGACCCCAGCGAGTTCGCCTCTACCACCACCGACAGCAGCCGATTCCACTCACTCACCACCCTCTGAGTGAAAAACTTACCCCTCAACTTAATTGATGAGAAAGGAAAACAAATGATAAAACAGGTAGAAATTTAATGATGAAAGAAAAAGAGAAAATCTCAGCAGGTCTGGCAGCATCTGTAAGCAGTGAAAAGAGCTGACGTTTCGAGTCCAGACGACCGTTTGTCAGAGCTGAAAGGCACATGAATTGGGAGATGCTTATACTGCAGGATGAGGGAATGAAAGATGAGTCATAGTCACAGAAACCAAGGGAAAAGACTGCTAATGGCTCTCCACAGAGAAAACAAAGGGTGTGAATGGCCAAGCGGCAGATGAGCTGAAATGAAGATGTTGCCAGAAGTGGGGTTGGGGAGTCAGGGAATGAATGAGACAGAGGTAAGGTTTACAAAAGGAGATGGCAAGGGGGAGAGAAGGTAAGGTTTGGGGATAAAGTAAGGGGAAAGAATGGGGGAGGGGAAGAAAATGAAGAAATACAATAGAGAAATAAAATTTAGAGAACACTGAAGAGTGACAGACAATATAATGACATCAAAGGATCGAAGTGCGGTGGAACAGGTCATCTGACATTCAGGAATTTAATGTTGAGACGGGAAAGCTGTAAAGTGCCAAACCAGAAGATAAGATGCTGTTCCTCCAATCTGCATTGAGCTTCACTGGAACAGTGCAGACAGTCAAGGGCAGGCATGGGACGAGGTCGTTTGCTAAAATAGCAACAACCAGAAGGTGAGGGTTCTGATTGCGGACAGGCTGAAGATGCTCGGCGAAGCGATCACCCAGTCTACACGATCACTCCAATATGGAGGAGGCCACATTGGGAGCGGCGAATGCAATACAACAAATTGAAAAAGGTGCTAGTGAAACGCTGCTTCACCTGGAAGGAATGATTTGGACCTTGGATGTTGAACACAGGAGAGGGAAAGGGGCAGGTGTTACACCTTCTGTGATTGCATGAGAAGATAGCATGAGTGACGGGATTGGTGTTGGGTGTAATGGGGGGGGGGGGTGCGGTGGACAAGACTATGCCGGAGGGAACGGTTTTTGTGGAATTCTGTCAGAGGGGGTGAAGTGAAGATGCGTTTGGTGGTGGCATCCCGCTGGAATTAGTGGAAATGCTGGCGGATTCGGCTTTGCACGCAGAGGCTGGTGAGACAAAATGTGAGAATAAGGGGGAATCTATCCTTGTTCAGGTAGAGAGGGGGGTGGGTGTGTTTTGTGGTGGGGGAAATGGACTGCACGCTGCTAGGTACCCTTCGGCCCTCCAAACCTGTACAGATCATGTGTTCCTAACTACACCATCTGTTTGTATCCCTCTATTCCCAGTCCGTTCATGTGGTTATCTAAATAAGTCTTAAATGATGCTAGGACCAGGCAATATGGACGGGCTGTGGAGAAATTCATGCTGTTGTAGATCCCAGAACCACGGTTCTTCCCAACTGCAGATTCCCACTACAAGTGGGATTGTCGCTTCTTGTGCTAAGAGTGTGTTACTTGTGAACAGACCCACAACGATTGGTAACATACTTAACAGTGAAGGAAGTTATCTAGGATTGCAGCAACATCTTGATCACTTGAGCCAGTGGACTGATGAATGGCGAATGGAGTTTAATATAAATGAATGCGAGGTGATGCATTTTGCTCAGTTACTGTTCGGGCTTCAGGGAGAGTTACAGAACAAAGAGATCTAGGGGTACTGGTACATTACTCCTTAAAAGAAGAACCTCAGATGGACAGAGTGGTGAAGAAGGCATTCACCATTCTTGGTTTCATTAGTCAGAACATTGAATACAGGAGTTGGGACGCCTTTATGAATGTGTTAAAGATATTGGTAAGGCAACACATAGAATACTGTGTCCAATTCTGGTCACCCTATTATAGAAAATGTAGTTTTCAACCAGGAAGAACACAGAAAATGTTTACAAGGATGCGAGCAATATTTAATGATTTGAGGTATAAGGAGAGATTTGATAGACTGGGACACTTTTCCCTGGAGTGTCTGAGACTTAGAGGTGCTCTTACATAGGTCTATTAAATAATGGGGTTATATAATCAACATCTTACCCAAAGTTAGGGGAATCTAAAACTAGAGGGGATAGATTTGGAGAAATACAAAATGATTCAGAGGGGCAGCTGGTTCACACAGACGGTGGTGGGGGTCTGGAACAAGCTGCCAGAGATACTAGTGGAGGCGAGTACAATTTTGGCTTTCAAAAACTATGAAGACAGTTACAGAAGTAGCCTGGATACTGAGGGATATGGCCCAAATGCCGGCAATTGAGGCTCACTAAGGTCGGCATGGACAAGTTAGGACAAAGGGCTTGATTTCATGTTGTAAACCTCTATGACTCAAGAAAAGATAAACTGGGGTCAAGGTGGGGTTGGCAGGAGTTTCAGATGCATCTTTAGGTTGAGAAAATAATATCGGATTCACGACTGATGTGGAGAAGGGAAAGGAACAATACTTTCTATTTTTGTGGCATGCTCACACAGTAACATGTGGCAGAGCACTATTCTCATGTTCCCTTTAGCTCCTGCCCAACAGGACTGTTGGTGTGTGATGGGAGTTCATTCACATACCCAATAAAATCAGACTCAGAGCCAAAAATTGCATTTGCACCAATGGGCAAATTTGAATATGAGGATTTCACAAATCGAGGTCAGATTAACACATTCCATCAATTACAGAGGAGAGCAGATCAACTGCATTTGTCCTTGTCATTCAGCCAGAGGGAGATCAGTAACACAACACACTGTAGATCACAACATTGTGCATCACTGACATTGCGCTCACTGCACCGCATTAGATATATCTGTATCAGAGAAACCCAATGAACACTGCTGTGTCAACATCACCGACCCTGGGGTGAGATCACAAATATCCTGTTGTGTATTTATCAAAAACGAGGAGGAGAGAATAGCACCGAGCTTTACCTTCGTTTCAGATCCCAATAACAGACGACCAATCCAACTGTGCTTGTGGAGCTCACCAGAGGGCAAGACAGAATAAAAGCAGTTTTATTTTTAATGCCGAGCTCTGGGAAAAACAGACCGATTACATGTTTTTCTATTCAGGTGAAAGGGAAGGGCAAGTCGAAGGCAGTGTACATTATCAACAACAGCAGAGAGAGTAAGTTTGCAAAATCTGAAATACAAACTATTTTTGGCCAGTGAAAATTTACTCTTCATTTAATGAGCTTACACAGTATAGAAAAGGGATATTTTAGAGCACTTTTCAGCTGCTCGCGAAACTTAGACTGGGTCACAGCATAAATACATGTGTTCGTGCAGCAACTCAGGAGCTGGAGCATGAAGCCAATGTCCATTACAAACCGAGGTAGGTACACAAAATGATAGCCCAAATAGTGCATTCTAAGCCATATAAAGTAAATCATCAGTAATGTCCACAATAGTATGAAATTTCCAGAGATAACAAAGAGTAAAATTATGGATTTCCTTCTGCTTTCCATCTCTGGGTCTTTGGTAGAAGCCCCTTTTTTATGAGTCTGGAGTCTCCTGCGCGTGGCACTGCTCATTAAAATGTGCTTGACAGTGAGAATGTTCAACAAAAGAATCAGAATAAAAGGCAGACCTGGTGTTAGAATGTAATGAATGAACTCGATTATTGCCCATGCTTTAGAATACCGAACACTAAATGTCACAACACAAAACCAGGGAAAGTTCATCAGTAAATACCGACCTGTCAACAAAAAATACCAGAAGGTGTTCTTTAAACAGCTCAGAACAGTCACTGTTATAAGAACCACAGCTGTTGTGTTTGTGGTGCAGTATTTAGTTTTCAGCTTCTGGTAACAAATTGCCACACATCTGTCAAAGGTGAAAGCCACAGTGAACCAAACGGAACAGTCAGTAGCTGCATGAAGGAGGACGGCGTGTATATTACACACACGGAACAGCATCAGGAAAAAAAAAGTTTCGAAGTAAACAATTGGAATCTGCCTCAATATTAAGTCTAAAACAACGACTGATAAATCTGCCGCTGCAATGGCTGCCAGATAGGTGGTTACACATTTGGAGAGGCTGCACTTTCGCTGAGAGAGTATCACAATTGTTACGATGTTAGCTGCGAGGAAGAAAAATAACATGATTTTTTTGCACTAGAATTGCAGCAAGACTATCAATTAAATTCAGTACCTTTAAGATGTACATACAGAGCATTGCATTCTGTTTGTCCTGGAACAGTTGTACCCGAAAGAACAATCCAGAAAGAAGGAGCAGAAATTGGAAGACATTCAGTCCAAAAGGTTGAAATGAATTTGGTGAAATAGTTGTTTGTAAAAGCATTTCACTCCACCCAGTATTATGAGTTTGATAATATGCATATAATATTAAAAATCCTCTTTGTCATAAAGCTTTATCAATTGAAAACAATGTGGAACATTTATTACATAGATAGATTCCCCACATCTCTCCGGAATAGTCAGTATGCAATACACTGTGGCTGATGATAACACTTCCCGAATAATTTAGCAACTGAAAATTCTGTAGACATCAATTCAGGTCTGGATAGGAGAGTTTCTGCTACCTCGCACTCGTACAGAAATCTAAATGAGCGC
Organism: Carcharhinus amblyrhynchos; assembly: GCF_965287045.1. Lineage (NCBI taxonomy): Eukaryota > Metazoa > Chordata > Chondrichthyes > Carcharhiniformes > Carcharhinidae > Carcharhinus > Carcharhinus amblyrhynchos. The sequence goes on from NW_027649787.1 coordinate 2,144,920, forward strand.
TGGGCAATTGTATTCACCAACTGCTTAGGAGTGCGACCCATCCCCTTGGACAAACTGAAAATTGATGCAATCGTCTGACTCCTTGTCGAATAAATCGCAATGGTTATGACGGTGGGGAGTGGGATGCATGGTGATGGAGGTGGGTAATTTAGAGCAGAGAGTGACTGTGTGGATTTTGGTTGATTCTTTTAATGGAATTCCCACACGAGGATAGAACATCCGTTGCGCAGTCTACTGGCAGAACTCCAGGTGTTAAATCATTTCCTTAAGAAAGGTGCTCCCACATTCAGTTGAAGGCTGGAGCTGGGTGAGCCTCAAAGGTTTCACAACCCTGGGCCATTTCTGCCGTCTGAAAGTTATTGGTAGATGGGACAAGGCCTCAGACCTGCGAACGAGTGACCACATATTTACTTAACCCGTGAAGAAATGGGATATCTTCCATAGGACCTTTTAGTTCAGAATTCCGGAAGCAGCTGTCATTTCACTTGAATAGAATACATATTTTTGAGTTGGATGAATTATTCCCTTCTCTTATCACAGACAATAAAATAATGAGTTCAGCATGTTGGCAAGATATCAGTGAATTAAATATTCAAGTATTTGTATTTGCCCCTTTGGTGACTACAAGCAAAGCGAAATAGATAAATTCTGCAGATGCAGAAATTTCTTGAATTCAGGATTTGCATTAACAATGCTACTCGGGTACATTGTGCACATTTTGGCTGTTACATTTCTTACAAACCTTATTGATGGAGAAGTGACTGAATTAAATCTTTGTGTTTATATCAAGATATGGATCAGCAAAACAGGAATGTTGGAAACAGGAGGAAATAGCAAAGTAAATGATTTCAAACAATGCAATTAAACCTGAGAAATAGCAGGTTTCAAATGAATCAGTGATTATAAATTTTGGAGAGGAGCACGGAACTTCAGGGGATATTTTCTGAGTCGTGTTTTCCAACTGGGCAGATGCTCTTCAGGTTTCAGTATGAGACCAATCATATTTCTGATTTACATGACTGAATGCAAAATAGTTCAGAGGTAATTGTAGACAGGATTGGTAGGCAGTCAATGCATAATGAATTGCATTCTGAAGGAAAACTCAAACCTTTTTTCCCACAGTTTTCATGCCTGCTGTCTCGCAGCGCTACGGACCTGGGTTTGATTGCAGCCTTGAATGGCTGCCTGTGTGGAGTTTGAATATTCTCCCAATGACAGTGTGGGTTTCCTCCTTGTGTTCCCGTTTCCTCCAACAGTCCATCTGTCGATTGGTTACATGGATTGGTTACCAGAGGGTGGTGAGGGACTGGAATGCCCTGCCAGCTGCAGTTGTAAATGCGCCTAGTTTGGGGGCGTTTAAGAGATCTGTGGATAGGTTTATGGACGAAATGGGATTGGTTTAGATTAGTGGGTTAGTGTTGTTTTTTTTTAAAAGCTGGTCGGCGCAACATCGTGGGCCGAAGGGCCTGTTCTGCGCTGTAATGTTCTATGTTCTATGGATTGGTCATGCTAAATTGTCCCTCTGGGTCTTAAGATGTGTAACTAAGAAAGGCTAACCATGGGTAAAGTGGTCTTTTGGAGAGCTGGTGTGGACAGGTTCGGCTGAACCGCCTCCTTGACTATTTTAATGATACTGTGTTTCTCTGATCAGTATTTGAGTGGTGCGGGCAGTCAGGCAATAGACAGTTTAAAAGGTTGATTTCTGGGAACAGATTATTATCAGGAACACCATTAGCAGAGACAAATGAATCCCTAGGACTCTTAACAGCAAATTGTGGATGTAATGGTTAGAGACAGAGCTCTATGGGTGAACTAACTGCACAAAGTTTGAGTTTTACATGGCAAGTACAGTGTTACAGTTATAAAAGTAATAGCGTATTGAAGAAACTTACCAGGGACACCAAAAATGGCAAGGACTGGATAGTAAATATATTGAGTCACCTTAAGTGTCAGCTTGACCCGGTACTCAAATGACATTGTACTAAAAGCTGCAGAAAGATATTGAATGTCGTTGGTGAAACTCCTATCCATCGTTGTAACATTCCAATCTGTTCTCCTCATTCTATATCCAATTGTCAGAATGTTGCAGTCTATTGTACCCAGATTCCAGATGATCCCTTGCCTTGTCAAAGTCCTGCAGCTCCCGCTGACACAATGCGATAACAGAGTAACAGGATTTCCTTATTAACAGAAAAGCAAAATTCTCCAGTGACAGATTTAATGCCCATGAAGACTGTCATTAGTTGCAGTCGCTGAACAAACAAATCCAGTTTTCACTTTGCGCGCAAGAAACGAACAACAGCAATGTTGAACATTCACGCAGTCCAGATAGGATGAGTGATGGTTGCTGTAGAGAATAAATAAATACAACATTGAGCCAATTATTTCATTGCGTTAAGCATGTTAGAATGGAGCCTGTTATCGGACAACAAATTTTATGAAATTGGGCACACAATATGGAAGCAGACTAAAGTTACACTCAGAGCCTCTCCACTAAAAATCACACAGTAACAACACAGATTACCAGGCAAGAGCATCCTTTTAGAATGCAAATGAGGGCTAGCACATAAGGGAAGCTGGACAGGATGGCACCTGCAGGAGCTAACTCCCCTTCCCATCAAAATCAGCACTTCTAAAACATTCAAACAACCCATGGAGACACCTAAAATTAGCATAGTTAAGGAAACGTCCCTGGCCCCTCAAACCTCTTCTGAGATCAAAGACACACCTATGGTTCAAACCCCGGAGATTCTAGACCATTAATCACCAAGCAGACAAAAACCATTAACACACACTTAAAACATTTTCCCCAACACTTGAAAACACCGAGACGGGATGGCTAAGGTCGAATACTGTAAATAAAGTATAAGCATTTGAATTGCATACTGCACCGAAGTTCAGGTATAACTACAGCCCGCTGTGGCGCATCGTTAGAGCACTTTCGGGACAGTCCGATTGTATGTCCTGACTGCACTTCTCCGTCGACGTAAAAAGAAAATAAAGCTGTGCCGTTATTGAACTTCACCCTGAGTCCGTCGGGGTCGTTTCGCCCACTCGCGCTAACAAGCTACAGTTCGAAGTCAATCGATGCACCTTGCTTCAAAAAAAATGCTGAGAACTAAACTGGCTGCATAGAATTCGATATAATTTCACTGACAGGCAAATAGTTGATATAACAAGACAATAAGAATCAGGAGGAGGAATAAGCAATTTGGCCCATTGAACTTGCGTTGGCATTTAATGCAATCATGGTTGAATTCAAGAATCAACTCCACTTCCCCGTCTTTCTTTATAATCTTTCAAACCACTCCTAATTCCAAAACATTTTTATTACCTCCATAATTTTGTTCAATATTCCAAAGTTTACACACTCTGTGGTAGTAAATTTCTGAGATTCGTGAGAGATAAATACATTATCTTACTCTATACTGTACATCTGCTATCCCTGACCCTTAAACAATGGTCTCTCGCTCTATATTTCCCCACAAGCCATATCATCATATCTAGCCTGTTAGTCTTCTTTGGCACCTTACATAGTTCAATTCGACTTCCCCTCATTCTTCCGAAATCTAGTGGGTATCTGCCCAAACTGTAGAACATCTCTCCAGAAAAAAAAACTTCATCTCTCGAAAAATCTGGTGAACTTCCTCTGAGTTGCTTCCAATGCAACTACATCCCCCCTCAAGAAAGGGGGCCAAACGTTCAGAGCACCCCAGGTGCAATTTCACTGATGTATTGTACAATTGCAGCAATTCTTCTACACGGATATTATCTATTCAATTTGCAATTTTCAAAAATCATTTGTTTTCTTTTTTAATCATTCTACCTGCATACCAGTTTTCTGTGATCCATGGACGAGGAGATCCAAATCGGTGTGCACCAGAACAGCTGAAGATTCTCTCCATTTCAATATTAAATTTGCTTTGTATTTTTATTCCTATGAATTTGGATTACTTCCTACTATTCATGTTAAACCCCATCTATCAGGTTTCAGTCCACTCAGCTAATACTTCCACATCCAATTGTAAAATGATTGCCGCTTACTTACTTTCGCATCTGATTTCGTTTCATTTGCATATGTGTCACTTTACTTGCATCTAACTCATGTCTGCAGGTTGTAAACAGCTGGAAACCGAGGAGTGAAAACAGTGGCACTCCACAAATTACATCCTGTCCACCAGAAAATCACCTATCACTCAGAATTCTCTGTGAGATAAATAGATTCTTGTTTTCTGGGGGAAATGACATATGATGTGGCTAATGTAGAAAAATATTCAATGATTAGATTTGTTGCTGAAACATTTGGAGGCACTTTCAGAAATTCACGTTAATGTGGGAATATGGATCTATCTTGGCCACAGTGCATGATGTCAACAACAAAAGGTCATTTGGAAACCAGGATAGATTTTACAACAATTTGTAATTCTTCCCAACTTTGGCAAACTCCCCTTTCATGCCTCTGTAGTTACCTTTATTCAACTTTAATACCGCTATACCTGATTCCATCTTATCCCCCTCAATCCGCAGGGTGAATTATAACAATCACTGCCCCCTCACATTTCACCTGAATCTCATTTATCAAACTTGCTTCATTGCACATCACTTAATCAAGACTTGCCTGTTCCCAAATGGGTTTCACTGGAAGGCGTTACAAAAAACCATCTCATAGACATAGTTTCTTTTTTCTGGAGGTCCACTACCAAACTGATTTTGTTCAGTTAATCTGCATATTTCAGTCCCCATTAATGACTGTACCTTCCATGGTAATTATTTTTATCTGATGCTGCATTTTGTGCCCCACACCCTATCCATCGATCTATTATCGATCTAATTATGCATCGATCTATGTATCTACCTATCTGTCTGTCTGTTATAGAATGCCTGCAATGCAGAAGGAGGCCATCCAGCCCATCGGATCTGCACTGATCACAGTCCCACCCAGGCCCTATTCCTTAAACCCCACATATTTTCCCCGCTATTCCCCTGGCGCTCGGGTCGCTTTAGCATGGCCAATCAACTTAACCAGCACATTTTGGACTGTGGGATGAAACCAGAGCACCCAGAGGAAACCCACGCAGAAATGGAGAGAACGCACAGACAGTTCCCCGAGGCTGGAACCGAACCCGGGTTTGTGGCGCTGTAAGGCAGCAGCCCTAACCACCGTGCGACCGTGCCGCCCACGGATCTAGATAGATAGATAGATAGATAGAAAGAAAGATAGAACGAAAGAAATGGAGAGACACAAACGTGTCCATTTTTCACACAGAGGGTGGTGAGTGTCTGGAACAAGGTGCCAGAGATAGAGTAAAGGTGGGTACAATTTTGTCTTTTAAAAAACATTTAGATAGTTATATGGGTAAGATGGGTATCGAGGAAGATGGGCCAAATGTGGGCAATTGGGATTAACCTATGGGTTTAAAAAGAAAAAGGGCGGCATGGACAAGTTAGGCCAAAGGGTCTGTTTCCATGCTGTAAACCTCCATGACTCTGTGACTCTAGTTCACAAACCTAAGACCCTGACTCCCACCCACCCACTGGACAACAAAACCCCGCGCCACTTCTCTCATTTCCCCTCCATTAACAAGACCAAATTAACAACCTCCTTCCTCACCTCCCCGACTCACTTCCTTCACTAATCTCACCTTTTCAACCACCCACTCACAGAATCACTCGCCTACTCATCCAGTCATTGAAATGCGAAAAGCCTTGGATCATTAAATAATGACAAAATAAATCCAAAAATCGTGGCTGACCTTCCAATTTGCTTCCATCTTCCCTGTAGATGTTTGTGTTCACATTGCAATGCTTCGGTAAGGATCAAAAATGTTGGTTCAGTAACAGAAGAAATGTTGTGTCGGCATTGCAGACATATTGACAGGCAGTGACAATATGAGCTCTATTGACACTGTTTGGGAGATCTGGGTGAAAGTTTATGATCATGTGTCCAGAAATTTGTGAGCAATCCTCACCGGAATGCAATCTCCTTCCTCTGAAGAAGGATCAGGGCAAATGGTGGTAGATCCGGGGAGGACATGTTTTCCTCTTCGATGAAAGAGAAGAAACTGTCAATACCGCAAACACTGAGAGAGCCCTCACTCCGACTAATCTGCCCATTTGGCCTCTGGGATCTGGAAACTGTTTTAGTCTTTATCTTCTATATTCAGGTGACGCGTTATATTAATATGCTGCTTCCTCAGAAACGGAACATATTGACTTAAAATCTCTTAGCAATTACCAATCGCTTATTCAAAACTAATCTGTGAGAACAAAGATGTGCGGGTTAGGTTGATTGGCCATGTGAAGAAATTGCCCCTTAGTGTCCAGTGATGCGTAAATTAGAGGGATTAGTGGGTATAAATGTAGGGATATGGGGGTAGGGCCTGGATGGGATTGTGTTCGGTGCAGACTCGATGGGCCGAAGGGCCTCTTTCTGCACTGTAGGGTTCTATGATTCTATGACTAAGTATTAAGACTTTGCAAAAGTCAGTTCCCCAAAATGCAGGGAAGTTGTGATTATACCAGCAGAGGAGATGTAAATAGCACGTTGCCTGGAATGGAGAACATCAGTGATAAGGAAGCGGATATCGGGCAAAGATCATTACTTCAGAACACTTCCCTTGCCCCCTCCCTGGGTCTCTTACACCCCACCCCAATCTAACCAATCAACAAGGTATTTTCCCTTACTCTCGGCCCCTTGGACTTTCTCCAACCTACACTGTAACCACCAGCAATGCCGCCCCCGCCTGTTCACCTCAGCAGCGCGGGCTCCACTCCCAGTCATTGACAAGGAGGATACTCCTGGCTCTTCCGCGCACCGTGGAAGAAGCAACAGACGACTGAGCCGAAAAAGCTATGTCAATCTCCCTGAACTCTCCCCGCACCCTGCGTGACAGGAGAGCACCCCTGAGCCCGTTCCCCACCTTACTCCAACCTCACCATCTTCCAACAACTGATGGCTCTACCTCCATCCAAAAATCTCACCATGATTTATACCCCCATATCCCTAACAGTTTATCAATCTCTCTGCACAGGACAAACCCACCATCCCCAGGAGCAGTCTGGTGAAGATTTGTTGCAGTCACTCTAAGGGCCGTGTATCCTTCAATGGGCAGTGGAACAAAAACAAACACTCACTGATGTGAGGTTAATTTGCTTCTCTGCTCACCTCCCCTTGGTTGAAACTTCTCTTGGTTTCCTGATTGCTGTACCATGCTGTAATCAGAAACTTCGGACAAGCATACCCAAATCCGGGCACCACTATCATCACTTACTATCTCCTACATTTCTATAATCACTCTGCATCCAGACGGTATTCTCCCAGAGTGGACAATTTCACTTCTCTCTCTCTCTCTGCTATCCATCTACCATACCTAAACAATACGCTAATCCTGGCTAAAATCTTTTGAAATCCATTCTTCTCTGAATTCACATTCCTCAGCAGTTTTGGGCCATCAGTAAAAGTGGGATTATTAGAATTCATCCCCGCCCATCAACAATCGTTTTTTATTATTAACTGGTGATATATGAGACTTTAATTAGCAGTGCGGACTAATGTGGCGAGGGATTCAGCTTCATGCTTGGCCTCAGGTCACTGTCTGTGTTCAGTTAGCACATTTTCCACGTGTCTGAGTGGATTTCCTCCAGGGGCTCTGGTTAGCTCCCACAGTCCAAAGATGTGTGGATAAAGTTGATTGGCCATGCTAAATTGTCCTTTACTGTCAGGGGTACTAGCAGGGTAAATACTTGGGGATATGGGGATGGGTGGGATCGTTATTGATGCAGATTCGATGGGTGAATAGCTTCCTTCTGCACTGTGAGGATTCTTTATATAGCGGTGACTCAAGCACTCATCCCTTTAAGCCACATATTCGTGTTGAGCAATGTCAGAACGAGACGCCTCTTACTTTACCATTTTTTGCGAGCTACACAGTCCTCAATCTATGTCAATCCCATGTGCTCGAATTTGGTTCATTGATGACTTGTATGGACACCAATCTGATAATCTGAAAGATTTCGTATTCATTTGATACAGTTTACTCTTCTGCTCGTTACATCATCCAATATCTCCCAGAGGTTTGACAAACATGAACTTAGCCTGTTTACTGAGCCCAGATTTCATTCTAAGTGTCCAGTTATCGCTCCTGCAAAATAAAGATTTCAACATCATCTCTGTAACTGATGTCAGACAAATCAGACTATTGATTCTCTTCCTCCTGTGCTGTTCTCATCTGCAGAGACAGAAATCTTGAATGCATCAGACTGGATGGTAGTAAAACTTGTTTTGTAATCCCCAGCTCCTTCTCCATTTTTTGACAGTACATTGATGAATAATACTGGCACAAAACTGATGTCTGTGATTTTCGTACATCAGCACAATGAAGACTGTACACTTTACCCAGCACTTCCAAATCATTTATATACTATAAGAATGACTTAGTTTTCTACCTGCAATCCGGTCTGTAGTATTTCTGGTGAAGAACATCAGGAATTGCTACGTTGCAGCAGAGAACAACCAGGACTCAATTCATCACACCCAAATCGTTATAAAGATCTGATGTGGGCCATTTGACTCATCGAGGAAGTTCAACGGGATCAGCAGGGTGCATTTCAAAGCACAGACTGGACTCTGCTACCACAGTAGCCCTTCAATTCTATGGCACAGCAACAACATCAGGCTGTTTGGAGGCCGAGTATTTTGCACTGAGGTCACTCAGATTTCCATACATTGGGCACAGGAATCAGAAAATATTACATCACGCCTCACACATGTTATGTAGAACATAGAACATTACAGCGCAGTACCGGCCCTTCGGCCCTCGATGTTGCGCCAACCAGTGGAACCAATCTAATGACCCTCTAACCTCAACTATTCCAATGTTATCGATATGCCTATCCACTGACCTTTTGAACGCCCTTAAAGTTGGCGAGTCCACAACTGCTGCAGGCAGGGCATTCCACGCCCTTACTACCCTCTGAGTAAAGAACCTACCTCTGACATCTGTCCTATAATTACCACCCCTCAATTTGAAGCTATTCCCCTCGTGTTAGCCATCACCATCCAAGGAAAAAGGCTCTCACTGTCCACCCTATCTAACCCTCTCATCATCTTGTATGCCTCAATTAGGTCACCTTGTAACCTTCTTCTCTCTAATGAAAATAACCTCAAGTCCCTCAGCCTTTCCTCATAAGACCTTCCCACCATACCAGGCAACATCCTGGTAAACCTCCTCTGCACCCTTTCCAATGCCTCCACATCTTTCTTATAATGTGGCCACCAGAACTGTACACAATACTCCAAGTGCAGCCGCACCAGAGTTTTGCACAGTTGCAACATGACCTCACAGCTCCAAAGTTCAATCCCTCTACTAATAAAAGCTAACACACCGTATGCCTTCTTAACAACCTTATCAACCTGGGTGCCCACTTACAGGGAGCCATGCACACGTACACCGAGATCTCTCTGCTCGTCAACACTACCAAGAGTCCTTCCATTAGCCCTATATTCTGTACTCCTGTTACTCTTACCAAAGTCAATCACCTCACGCTTTTCCGCATTAAACTCCATCTGCCACCTCTCAGCCCAGCTCTGCAGCTTATCTATGTCCCTCTGCAAACTGTAACATCCATCCTCACTGTCTACAACTCCTCCAACTTTGGTGTCATCAGCAAATTTACTAATCCATCCTTCTACACCCTCATCTAGGTCATTTATAAAAATGACAAGCAGCAGTGGCCCCAAAACAGATCCTTGAGGTACACCACTTGTAACTGAATGTAGGAGCAGTCGGGAAATATTATTCACATTGAAAACATTACACAAAAATAAACAGGGGAATGCTATTCAGGAAAGGGTTTGGGTACTGTTTGGATTTGGCTGATGTGGAACACAAGAACAACTGTATCGCCAGCATCTTCCCCTGCATAATATCAAAAGAAGTGGAATGGTTCGTGCTTGAATTTAAACGATTTTCTTTGTGAACAGCTCCATGTGATCTGGCACCAAGGCTTTAAAATCCATCTGTGGGTAGAGGTAATAAACAAAACTGCAGGGGATGTTGTTCAGCAGAGAAACGCTAAATGTTTTTGTTCGCAGAGTACTTATATGAACAAGCATGTTGGATGAAAAAGTGTTGAGGTTCCCGTTTGTCTCAGCCCCACGGGACACTGAGGATCTGAGTCAAACTCCCCGTTCACTGCTCATGTCGCCAACTAGACCAACTCACGGTTTGTATCACTTCAATGACCCCGAAGATACAGATTTTCTTCATTGATAAGAAAGTGCAAGCAAATCTTTCTCTGCCAGTATCAGTGACAGCATGCAGAGGAAGTGATTGAGATCCTGAGACAGGAATCATTTCTGTTGTTGCATAATTTGACACTCATTTAAGAATGGGATATTTCAGAACATTCTTGAACTGCTCCCGCAACTTAGTCTGGGTCAGGACATAACAGGAAGTGTTTGTGCAAAACTCAGGAGCTGTAGCATGAAGCCCAATTCTTGTACATTCTGAGGTAATTGTAGAAAGTGATAACCTAAATAGTGCTTTCTAATCTATCCTGAGTACAGCATAAATATTGTCCATACGAGTAAGAAATTCCCTGAGATAACAAACAACAAAATGATGGATTTCCCTTGGCTCTCAATCTGAGGATCTCTGGAACTCTCCCCATTCCTGTTAGGATGGAGTCTCCTGCATGCTGCGCTGCTCATAAAAATTTGTTTGAGAGTGAAAATGTTCAACAGCACAATCAGAACAAAAGGAATCACAGGCTTTACAATGTTGAGAATGAACGTGTTTATTGCCCAAGCTGCAGAATAGCGAAAGCTGAATGTCACAGCACAAAAGCAAGGAAAGTTCATCAACAAGTAAGGACTAGTTAACAATAAAAAACAGAAAATATGTTTAAACCGCTCAAAATAGTCACTTATGCAAGAACCACAGCTGCTGTTTTCTCAGTACCATATTTATGTTTTAGGTTTTGGTCACAAATTGCCACAAATTGGTCAAAGGTGAACACCACAGTGAACCTGACAGAACAGTCAGTGGCTGCATAAAGCAGCACAGCATGGACATCGCACACACGGCTGAAGATCAGGAAGAGGAATTTGTCATAATAAATAATTGGAATTTGCCTCATGATCAAGTTGAGAACAATGACTAGGAGATCCAATACTGCCATGGGCACTAGGTAGCTGGTGACACATCTGGAGAGACCACATTTTTGCTGAGTGAGGATCACAATTGTTGCGATGTTAGCTGTCAAGAAGAAAATACCTCGTGTAATTTTACATCTGAAATGTAACAGTTTTCAAGTAGGGGCCTAAATCAGGCTGATGGTTTCAGAACACTGACACGATACTGATTTAGAGTGAGTGGTCTCAGACTATAAAGAGCGCAGACAAGAATCTGTCACAATGAAATGCAGCTCGAACTGAATAACTAGACCTTCTCATTTAAAACCTGTACTTTAAATTTATGGTATGGATGCAGTTTGCTATTAGAATACATTTTGTTAAACCTCAGCAAATGACATGACACAGCAGGAATTGACGTGATGGGGTAGAAGACATCGACAGTCAGAGAATCTCTACAGTGTAGAAGGAGGCCATTCGACCCATGGAATCTGCAATGACAACAGGCCCCGTCCCACAACCCGGTTGATCGTTCTAACCAATACATCCTGGGACACGAAGAGGCAATTTAACATAGCCAATCAAACTACCCCGCACATCTTCTGATCATGCGAAGGAACGAGAGCACAAGGAGGGAACCCACACAGACACGGGGAGAATGTGCAAACTCTGCACAGACCGCGCCTTCATTCCATAGGACAGTAGTTCTGCTGAATGCAGTCAGTTTTTCAGCAGTTGTCGGATACAATATCGCTACAGCTTAAACCTGAAAACACAGGTGAGAGGCAGACATAAGGATTGTCTTCGGGTTCGTCAAGTGTCACGTGGATTTTACTGTGGGGATCATTCCTCCATTCATTATCCACGGTCCTAGGCTGTTGGGCAACCAAGGGAGGAAATATCCAAAATTAAGGATCCATAAGATCCCATGAGGTCAGAATGTTGTTTGGACTGGACTTGGTGACAGGGATTATTACTGACTGATTTGTATTAAAGTTGCCTGGGTTAGGGCCACTAGAAAGGTGGAAAAATTGTTCTTGAAAATTTAAAATTGCCCTTGTGAAGGCATTGTATTTCAGAGTGATATTGGGCTGCCCATTTTCTCCATGTGGAGTGCTGGACTTCTTCAGATCACTCTTCCATTCGATGGATTGGTCAATAAAGTCAAGTTTTTGAATTAGTACATTGAGTTTCATGAGTTCCTGTATTTAGCTTAAGTTTTGCAATACATAGACTCAAGAAAAAACACTCTCAACAAGTTTGACTCAGTACTTATTGAGGTTCACATCGCAATGTTGCATCTTGTGCTGCATTAGAATAATTATACTCTACCGCATTGTGTTAATTAACTGAAATAAAAATCCAGAAGATGTCTGCCATGCAAGAAAATAGACGAGATTAAATTCCAAAATAATTGACCTGAAATTGTTGATATGCTGGTCACCCGATTCCCCTCCATTGGTTTTCCTGCCTGCTAGTTCTGATAAAGAGGAATGAAACTCAAATATTACAGCGCTTTTAGCATGGCCAAGTATCCCAACCCAACATCTGAATCGGTGTCACTTCGTGCATCCCCACTGGTCAGAGCAGATAGACAGCGTTTTAGTATTTTTATTGGCTGCAGACAGGCTCCTGCCCCTCACTCTGATGAAACCATTCCTCAGCGAATTTGTTGTCAATGTGAAAGTTTTGCAACCATACTTCCTCGCAGACCTAATTGTAAAAGTGGTTTACATCTGTGCTCCAAGTGGTGCTCAGCTTGTAGCTCACTGAGTGTGTGCCGAGATAAATGTGGTGAGCATCGATGAGTGTCTGGGTGTTCAGTGGTGGAGGTACTTGAGCGTGAGAGCTGATTTTCCAGTTTTCAATAAATATGTAAGTGGAGGAGGTGAGACCATAAAGGAAGACAATTGGGATCCCTCCGGATGTGGAAAAGATGGGTCAGTAAAGGAGGTTCAATGATTATTGTAGCTGAATCAAAAACATGGTGGTTACTTTGCTTCCCCAACCCCTCAAAGGCCTATCGAAAACTCAGCGTCCTCGGTCTCAAGAAAGCGAACCTGAAGTGAACAATACAAGCCCATGAATTCCTCTGTTTTGGCGCCTGAGAACAGTAGACCCTTGGACGTATGGCATGCACTTACAATCATTGATGCCTCAGAGGTGGAAGGAATTTTGTGGAATGCGCACCTGAGAAGTTAATGGAACCTCTTCCTGCGTCTAAGTATTTACAGGGGATATTACCGTTCTGAACATGAACTTGGATGAAAGTTTGTTCAACAGATAAGAACAAAGAATAAAGAAAATTACAGCACAGGAACAGGCCCTTCGGCCCTCCAGGCCTGCACCGACCATGCTGCCTGACTGAACTAAAACCCCCCTATCCTTCGAGGGATCCTATCCCTCTATTCCCATCCTATGCATGTACTTGTAAAGACGCCTCTTCAAAGTCACTACCATATCCACTTCCACTCCCTCCCCTGGCAAAGAGTTCCGGGCACCCACTACTCTCCGTATAAAAAATCTGCCTCGTACATCTCTTTTAAAACTTGCCCCTCGCACCTTAAACCTGTGCCCTCTAGTAATTGACTCTTCCACCCTGGGCAAAAGCTTCTGACTATCCACTCTGTCCGTGCTTCTCCTAATCTTTTCGACTTCTATCAGGTCTCCCCTCAACCTCCGTCGCTCCAGTGAGAACAAGCCAAGTTTCTCCAATCTCTCCTCATAGCTAATGCCCTCCATACCAGGCAACATCCTGGTAAATCTTTTCCGTATCCTCTCCAGAACCTCCACATCCTTCTGTTAGTGTGGAGACCAAAATTGAGACCAAAACCAAGTGCGGCCTAACTAAGGTTCCAAAAAACTGCAATATGACTTGCCAATTTTTAAACTCAATATCCCGGCCGATGAAGGCAAGCATGCCTTCTGTAATAGTCTGTAATGGATGTAAAGCTGGCTGATGTCCTGCAAGTTGAAATATGTTTGCTAAGTATTGCTGTGGATCTGTGGTTGTAAGTGCATCTGCGGGTCTAATATCTAAGTCATGTTTCCGAAATATTAGCTTAATAGAAACATAAATGCGACATTAGATTTATACATCTGCTGTATTTAGTCCAATAGATGGAAGCATGTTTTAGTTTTTGAGAAGATATAGTGAATTTGGTCAGAACAATTGCGGGTAGCCTATGAGAGAGAGGATCTACTGAAATTTCGAAACACAAGAACTCATTAGGGACAGTCAGCATGGCATTGTGAGTGGAAAATCATGACTCACAAATTTGTCTCACGAAGGGCGGAACTATAGCACAGTGGGTTAGCACTGCTGCTTCACAGCTCCAGGGTCTTGGGTTTGATTCCCGGTTCGGGTCACTGTCTGTGTGGAGTTCTCATATTCTCATCGTGTCTGCGTGGGCCTCCTCCGGGTACTCCGGTTTCCTCCCACAGTCCAAAGATGTGTGGGTTAGGTTGATTGGCCATGATAAGAAATTGCCCCTTAGTGTCCAAGGATGCATCAGTTAGAGGGATGAGTGGGTATAACATGTAAGGATATGGGGGTAGGGCCTGGGTGGAATTGTGTTCGGTGCAGACTCGATGGGCCGAAGGGCCTCTTTCTGCACTGTAGAGTTCTATGATCAATGATAAATTTGATTGAATTTTATGAAGGGGTTCCAAGAAGGTATATGAGGAAAGCGCAGTTGATGTTTTCTGCAAAGATTTTCGCAAGGCCTTCAACAAGGTACCACATGGTAGAGTGGTGCATGAGGTTAAATCTCAGAGGTGAGGTAACAAAATGGATCCAAAATTGGCTTGATGTCAGAAGACAGAGGGTGCTGTGGAGAATTGTTTTCCAACCTGGAGGCCTGCGACCAGCGGTGTGTCTCACGGATCGGTGCTGTTTCCACTGTTGTCTGTCATTTGAATTAATCACTTGGATGAGAATTTAGGAGGCATGGTTACTAAGTTTGCAGACGACACCAAGATTGGTGGCATAGTGGACAATGAAGGAGGTTATCTAGGATTGCAATGGGCTCCTTATCAATTGGACCAGTGGGCTGACGAATGGCAGATGGAGTTCAATGTAGATAAATGCGAGATGATGCATTTTGTTAGATCAGAACAGGGCAGGACTTACTCAGTTAATGGTGGGGTGATGAAGAGAGTTATATAACAAAGAGATCTAGGTGTATAGGTTCATAACTCCTTGAAAGTTGGGTTACAGATGGAGAGAATGGTGAAGAAGGCATTCGACATACTTGGTTTCATTTGTCAGAACGTTGAGTACAAGAGCCAGGACGCCTTGTTGAAGTTGTTGAAGACATCATTAAAGCCCTATGTGGAAGATTGTGTACACTTCTGTTCTCCCGATTATAGAAAGGATATTATTAATCCAGAAAAAGTGAAGAAAATATTTACTTGGATGCTACCAGGATTTGATGGTTTGAGTTATAAGATGCTGGATAGATTGTTTTTTCTGCCTCTGGAGAGCAGGAGGTTGAGAGGTAATTTTATAGATGTCTATAAAATAATGAGGGGCACAGATCAGCTAGATGGTCAATATATTTTCCCAAAAGTCGGGGATTTTAAAACTAGAGGATATAGGTTTCAGATGAGAGGGATGAGATTCAAAATGGCCCAGAGGACAATTATTTCACACAGAGGGTGGTGGGTGCCTGGACTAACCTGCCAGATGAAGTAGTAGAGCGGGTACAATGTTATCTTTTCAAAAGCGTTTAGACAGATACTTGGATAAGATGGATATAGCAAAATGCAAGAATTGGGACTATCTTAGGTATTGAAAAGGGGTGACATGGACAATTTGGGCTGAAGAGACTGTTCAGATGGCAAGGACAGAATTAATGCGAAGCATACTTTATAGAATTGATAGTGGAATAGTGATACTTACCAGGGACACCAACAATAGCGATAATTGGGTCGTAAATATATTGAGTTATCTCAAGGGTCAATTTGATCCGGTAATCTGATGACATTCTATCGTAACTAATGGGAAAAAAAAATCATTATTCCTGTCCATTGCTGTATGATTCCAACCATTGGTTTTGATAGTTTGATCCACTTTTAGAACACACCAATGCAATGTTCTCAGATTTTAAACATTCTCTCCCTCTCCGAAAACACTAAACAGTCTCCAAATAATTATCACCCCCAACCCATGTTAGGCGAAAAAATGATACGCCCTTCCTATATAATGTTAAAAAGCTTATTCAAACTGGCCTCCCACTTTGTAAAATATTCGCATAACCAACAGCTACTGTCAACCCATTTTATTTTTAATATTTCCCTCTAATCCAAAATTTGCATTAAGCTGGCTAAGTCTATCCTCAACCTTTTTCTAGCTTACCTTCTTTGTGGAGTGAACATTTTCCCAAAGGGTCGCATTCGCAATGTGACACTCAACGGGTATTTTACCCAAACTCCCTCACGTCAAATTTTCTGTTAATATCTTGGATATGAAAAAGATGTAGGCGCTGCCTCTACAAGGCTTGAAATCTCGGCGGCTAATGTGCTTTTTACCATAGAACATAGACCATAGAACATTACAGCGCAGAAGAGGCCCCCTTCGGCCCACGATGTTGCGCCGACCAATTAAAAATGCAATGACCCTCTAACCTAACCCAATCCCTTTCCATCCATAAACCTATCCACGGATCTCTTAAACGCCCCCAAACTAGGCGCATCTACAACTGCAGCAGGCAGGGCATTCCAATCCCTCACCACCCTCTGGGTAAAGAACCTACCTCTGACATCCGTCCTATAACTACCACCCCTTAATTTAAAGCTATGCCCCCTCGTGCTAGCTTTCTCCATCCGAGGAAAAACGCTATCACTGTCCACCCTATCTAAACCTCTAATCATCTTGTATGTTTCAATAAGGTCGCCTCTTAGCCGCCTTCTTTCGAATGAAGACAACCTCAAATCCCTCAGTCTCTCCTCATAGGACCTTCCCTCCACACCAGGCAACATCCTGGTAAACCTCCTCTGCACCCTGTCCAATGCCTTCACATCCTTCCTATAATGTTGTGACCAGAATTCACACTTCTTATTTTATTTTATTCCCATTCATGAGGTGAACTTACCATTTTGTCCCAAAAGAAAAATTATAAAACCTCCCACGCTTGAACTCCATCACAAAAACTAACATGGAATGCATCACTATAAAGTCTGAGTCTCAGGTGCCGAAGTTCACATAAAAACAGGAACCTCGAAACACTCACTTCTATTGTTTTAATTTGGCCAACGGTTCTTTGCTCTTCCCCCGTAGGATCATTCATTTTTGTATTTAAGTCTCGGACAGCAAAACTAATGTCCGGTCTGGTTTGCCGACCGAGCCAATTCAGTTGCCCAATTAATCTTCAGGGTTCATCTTTCTCCGCCTTAGAAACCACTGCGTTCTTTTGTGAAGTCCTACCATGACTAATCGCTATTGGCCTCATGTTATCCAAATAAGATTACTGACGTAAAGTGACACCTGACTCAGTCTGTTCAGTTCCAGCCCAATATATCTGAAAGCCCCGGAAGCCGAACTTCCAACACTAAATTTCTTCCTCAGCCCAGAAATTACAATAGCTTCAAAATCACGATCACCGACCCCCAAAGAAATCATCGACAGGCATTATAAAAACAAGGGAAAGATGTTCTTCAACCTGTCGGTTAAACTTTTCAGATCTGATGTTAAGTGGCAACAGCCTAACTTTGACAAAACAGACCTCACTCGAAAACAGAAAACTCTAGATGTATCATTTAAACCACATATTTGTTTAACTTCGAGAGTTCCCCTTCTGTATTCGCTGCCTCTTTATGGGGTCATAAAAAAATGTTTCTTTGAGGCTGATGCCCCTGAAAAAGGCAGCTTTAATGTCTTTGCATTCCCAGGTTTTTGTCGACAACAGCTAAAAAGATATTTAAAATGACTTTTGTTACCATGTGGTGAATCCACCCTTATTTCCTGGTCTCGTAAATGTTCTTCAAATCCCCGAGCCACAAGTCTTGCCTTTGCCTTAAAGTTAACTCTGACCAAGGAATTTCCAAAGAAGGTGAAGAGAAATGGATGGTGATGTCCCGCTTGATTGAAGAGGCTCAGCTCAGTTAACCTGGAAGGAAAAGGAACGGGTAATTTTTGGACTCATACTAGAAATTTGAAATGGGTACACAGAGAGATCACAAACAAGCAAGCAGGTTGTGTGATGAATCCTCCATTCTGTTGAACAGCTACATGTGAGGAAGCAGAAATTAGCAATCTACCTGTCAGCCTTGGTGCCCGAGACAATTTGCAATGCCACAGAAACCAAACTGGAGAAACAGTCACCCATTATGCAACATCGCAATTGCAAAGTTCAACAGGAAGTTCAAGGGCCACCAACAACACACAGGGGTCCGAAAAAAAAACACGTTATCAAAATCGAAAACAGGACAACTCGTGAGCTGCTGGCCGAATGGAAATCTCCTGCAGTTTACACGCTCAAACACGGATCAACAGTTTCAGAACACTTTTCTCCAACCAGGCGACTTAATGCGCATCTTAAAAGTTTTGTTGCCAAATGTAGAATGATAGCAATTGACACAGCTCGGATTGCACAATGGCATTAAAAAAAAAGTGTATTATAACCCTCTCCCCAGTGTAGTTATGAACAGGAATATTTGCTGTTGTAACTGCCAATTCCATCGATCAGACAAAATGTGATTGAAGAGGTAAAATTACGAGATAAAGAATGGTCAGAGAAGCTGCAATACATCATCCAATCAAACATGCTTGAATAAAGCTCGGAGTGTCCGAGTTCCAGTTTTTTCATTTGTTGCATGAAGATTAAAACACAAATAATGCAAATACAGCATTCGATTTTCATGATGGGAGGAGGTGTGACAGATTTCGTGTTATAGATATCGACAGAAATTGCATTTCAATGTTTCCGCTGATAAAAAGTCCAGAAGTGATTTCAGAGGCAAAAAAACCTGAACCAAAAATGGGTTCGGTCAGAATGATTGCTTCACCCGGGGCTTTGGCCTCTTCCCGTCAGCCATAGACCAGGCTACGTTGATGAAAAGACGATTAAAAAAAGGAATATATAAGTCGAATGAAACGTTAGTCTTTTAAAGGAATATGTGTCAGCTTTACTGTGAAAGTGGCAGAGACAGTGATTCATTCCAAGCCCCACTCGCGGCAATGCAACATCTCGATTTCCAAACAAGCAGACCTGTATCGAACAACTTGAAGATTGTTGCAGTTGTTATAAACATTGTTTTATCCGTATCTGTAATATTTTTAGTGTATCCTTGCTTCTTGCTTGTTTGTAGTAACACTACTCCACAAGTAATCACAAGGATAATATGGTGTGACGAACGTAGGTTTTTAACACAAAACGTGTTAAAACCTGGCAAGGTTTGAATCCGCTCCCTCACTTCAATGATATAAAAAACATATATCAGAGGCAAGTACAAAATTAAAGGGTGACTTCGAGAAAACAATGTTCGCCATGGCACAATGCTTAGTACAACTGCTTCACAGCACCACAGACCGAGGTTCAATTCCAGCTCAGATCATGGTCTCCATGGAGTCTGCACACTCTCCCCGTGTCTGCATGAGTTTCTGCTGGTGCTCCAGTTTCCTCCAACATTCCATTGGATGTACGGATTAGAGTGACTGTCCAGCGTAGATGCGTGGGGTTACGTGGATAGGGCCTGGGTGGGGGTGTTGTCAGTGCACACTTGATAGGCCGAATGGTCTCCTTCTGCACTGTGGATCTATGATTCTATGGTTCTTTAATGTATCTAACATAACATTTGCCTTTGGTAATAAATGTGAAAACGTTCTGATCAATTTGTTAAAACACCGTGTTTGGGTTTAATTTGAAATTTTAAAGAACCTTTACAAGGATCCTGAACTATGACGTCGAATTTGACAAAAGTTGAACCTTTATGTCCCATGTATAATCGTTACTAAACCAACTCCAGCGATTTCCAGCGATGCCATTGGTTCCACGAGGAGTTATGTCACTTTCCCCACTGCGCTCTTCTAAACAGTCTTCTGCAGCCATCAGGAAGTGTCGAGAATCTTGCTGTCAAGGTTGGAATAATACAATTTCAACAACTCCCAGATCTGACAGCATCATCTATTGCCATCATGACAGATGTTTTAATCGCTTCCCTCCTTCATTGACACCCTGCAGTATTGTGGCATCGTTACTTTGTTTATTCTGTCCAGAGCCTTCGGCCTCGTACAAAGAAGCACCAGTAAATTTAGAATCCTGCTGGCCAATTTTAAAAGTCAAGCCTCTTTCAGATTTATACTCACTGCCTGAATCAACAAGATCGCCTTCTGCCCCTCTTTACAAATCAGAACGTCACCCATTCAAAGTGCCTGATTCTTTTCCTGGAATGAGTTTTCCATATAATTACCCCTCAACCTAATGTGCAACAGTCTCAGGAATTGGAATCTAGCTGATATCATGTTGACTGCTGTTACTTGTGAGACAAATGTTTCCTGATGAAGTTCTTTTCCAGCATCACTACTACTGCAGAACATTGAAAGGAAGCATTGGTGGGAAATGGCACCTTCGTATGGCCATGTATTATTTCCATTATTTTAGATCAAATGGTTACTCCAGTTAAAATATAAATTTCAGCTGATCAAATAATTGAGTGAAAAGTGACAGTGTATTTTTGTGATGTCTTATGAATTGGAAAGTCTACAAATATTATCGGATCTGGAGTGTCTTGTGGGACTCTGTTTGGTTCTGGAACTCTGATTTTAGAAGACGTATTTCAGCTCATGGAACTATAATGGTCTTTGTGACACTATAAAACTACAGTGATTTATCGTTTTGAAGGCACACATTCATTAAATTCGTTAAACTCATTTTGCGAAATCTCGGTATTTGTTGGAAATACTCATTTGTTTTGATGGGGTGTATGAGTCGGTGGAGATGAATGATTAAAGATCAATTTATTTAGATCAACGGCCTGCATTTATTGGGATGCCGATATCACCGGATGAAGGAGAGGCGCTCCAAAAGTTCATCTCCCAAATAAATCTGTTGAACTTTAACCTGGTGTTGTGAGACACTGTGCCTATTCCAGTCCAACGCCGGCAATTCACCTTGTGCCTATATGTAAGAGGTTGTATCAGTCTGATAATTAAAACTTCTGCATTGTATGCATTTAGAAGCCTTACAGTGCACCAACCAAAATCCCACACAGGCCCTATTTCCGTCATCCCACATATTTACCCAGCTAATCCCCCTGGCACGACGGTCAACTCTGCATGGCCAATCAGCCTAACATGCGCATCGTTCGACTGTGAGAGGAAACCACAGTACCTGGGGGAAACCCACGCAGATACGGGGAGAAAGTGGAAACTCCACACAGACATTGACCCGAAGCCGGAATTGAACCAGGTTCCTGGCGCTGGAACAGTGCTAACCACTGTACCACAGTGCCACCCCACGGACACATTTGAGGGTCCGTGTCAGTTTCAGCAGTTGTACCTTTCAAGTGGGTTGTACTATTTGGTGTAGGAGGCCCAGTTGAATCTTTTCTAATATGAAGGAGGACTCCATTACTAGCAGGCAGCACATAAAACAGGGGCTGTGTAACTTGAAGTAGTTTGTCAGTCTGTAAACATGAGTGGTTGGGCCTAGAGGGATCTGTCTATCGGTTAACAGAGTTATATAAGTGATACTAACATTCTTGATCAGTTCTTTGAACATTTGGAGCAGCGACATCAACTTGACTGCTTACAATTTCTGTATTAATTGAGTTGATCTGAAGATTTTGAAGTTTGTCCAGATGTAATAATTGAAATATTGTTGCAGTTTGTCTTGTTGAATTAGTTTCAGATGCTAGACTATTTCTATTCAAAATACAAAAAGCAAATTAGATACTTCATGCAGACAAATGTACCAAAGGCCAATCGATTAACCAAGACTATGTCTTTAATATTTCTAAAAATCCGCTTTCCTCAGGAAAAGTATTCTTTAAAGCATAAATCCACGTTTTTTTCCCTATTCCCTGCCTTTAGATCGGCTAATTTCATATCAACGTTGCTGTTGTCTCTTTTTAATGACGTTCAAATGGTCAGTGGATAGGCATATGGATAATATTGGAATAGTTAAGGTTAGAGGGTCATTAGATTTATTCCACTGGTCGGCGCAACATCGAGGGCCGAAGGGCCTGTACTGCGCTGGAATGTTCTATGTTCGAAGACAACAACAATCTGTGTGAAAAGTCAACTTGATTTCTGCCTCCACAATATCTTCTTGTTGATCCTGTGGTGCAGTTTTAATCAAACTACTACACGCAGTGGGTTTCCAGTTAGAACGAAGTAGTTTCAGCATTGGCAGCATCAATTCGAAATCTTTTCCACCCGAGAAACACGAGGTGTGGATTTCAGAGGCACGGAGAAACTGATAAACCCAGCTAGGAATCATTACAATCACTCGCTGTTACTCGCTGAGATCGGGCTCAACTTTTTAACATGATCTGCATCCTCCAAATGCCCATTTGTAAATAAACAGTTATTCATTTATTTATGTTACCAGTGAGCAAAACCTGGATGTTCTGCTGCATCGCCACCCCCATCCTTTCTATTTAAAACCCTCTTTCAGATCAACTCCCAAATGATATGCAGCGCAGTTTCTCGTTAATTTTCGGCTGGAAACAATCCTGAGGCGAAGTGAAGAGCCATGGAAATCTATGTGAAAGGGCGAGACGCGAGGGGAGTTGGCGGGATGACCCAGACTGCCGACACACTTCCCCAGGCTCACCATCCAGCAAGTCATTCTCAATGGTGAATACTGACGCAAAGTACTCATTTACTAGCTCGGCCATTTCCTCTGGCTCCACGCATAAATTCCCTCCCTGTCTCTTGCTCTTTATATATGTGAAAAAAACTCTTAGGATCACCGAAATCACCTTATAAATCATAGAAACCCTACAGTATAGAAAGTGTCCATTTGGCCCATCGAGCCTGCAATCCCACCCAGACCCTCTCCCCATATCCCAACATATTTTACCACTAATCCCTCTCAACTACACATCTCAGGACACTAAGGGGCAATTTTAGCATGGCCAATCAACCAAACCCGCACATTTTTGGACTGTCGGTGGAAACCAGAGCACCCGCAGGAAACCCACAGACACACGAGGAGGAAGTGCAAACTCCACACAGACAGTCACCCAAGCCAGGAATCGATCCAGATCCCTGGAGCTGTGAAGCAGCAGTGCTAACCGCTTTGCTACCGTGGCGCCCTTCCTGAATGCAGCTGGTCAATGACTTTTCATGATCCTTTGACGCTCTCCTTACTCATCACTTAAGTTTCTTTCTACTTTCCTTGTATTCCACACTTGCTTCGTGTGTTCTCAGCTTCCGAGCCTGAACAAATGCTTCTTTTTTTCTCTTTCACGAGGCTCACAATATCTCTCGTTATCTGAGTTTCCCGAAAATTGCCATACTTATCCTTCATCCTTATAGGAATGTGCCAGTCCTGAATTCCCATCAACTTAGACTTGAAAGCTTACCAGATGCCAGATGTTGTTTTGCCCTCAAACATCTGCCCAGAACCTACATTATTCAGTCCCTGCCTATTGTTGGAATTGACTTTCCCCCAGTTTAGCATCTTCACTTGAGGACTCCACTTATCTTTCTCCATCAGCATCTTAAAGTTGCTGCGAACAACTGAATAACCAATTAACTACTTTACAGATTGTGGCCAATCTCACAATGAAGTAAAAATCTCTGCGCTGAATTATAAACAGAATCATTTATTGGGTTGCAGAATTAATTGATAATGTATTGAGAATGAAATTAGACGCGAGGGCCTTTGACATCCAATCCTGATTTCAGTTCAACGTATTCACTGTAACTCAGTTTTTCTCTTTCTCGCTCTTTCTTCCGCCCCTCAACATACACCGTGCACACAAACACCCGCGCACACACACACGCACACTCTCTCTCCTTTTCACACACACAAACATTCGCTGTCTCACCCACACACATTCTCTCTGTCATGCACAAGCTCTCTCTCTCTCACACACACACACACGCACACACAAACACACACACAAATACACTGTTCCTCTCTCTCACACACAAACACTCTCTCTCTCACTCACAGAAACACACGCACCCACACACACAAACACACACATCAAATTGTTCTGTATATTAATTTGTCTCATTCTTGCTCGCTCACACAGATAATAAGGATCATAATCCATCTGTTCCTCTGCTCTCTCTCTCCCAGGAAGAAAAAGGCCCAGGATCGGCCTCTCTCTCCTGTTTGGCGAGTGACTTTAAGCCCGGATTTGTCTGTGTCCTTTTCACAGTGTTAACAGTAAAGAGACAGACAGTGGCATGAGTCCAAGCCCAGTGACCCGGAAGAGTGATTAAACATACAGGCTGAGAAGTTACCTGAGAGTGCCGACAACTGAATGGGAGAAGGGATCCAGATTTTTCTTCAGTGTCAGCCATGTCTCCCCGAACTTCCCTCTTCTCAAAACCATCAGCTCAAGCGACTGTTCAATCTGAGAGAGTGTGAATGGAAGTTAGACATTAATTTATTAATAATGTGTCATTTGATGACGCAGATTGCTCACTGTTTGCAAAATGCTGCAATCTCAGTAGAAATTCCAGTACTTGTTGAATAATTGAATGAAATCAGGAGTGAGTGAAATAATTGCCCCAGTCTGAACAAAGAACAACGAACACAGAAAGTTACAGCACAGAAACAGACCATTCGGTCCTCCAGGCCTGCTCCGGCCATGCGGCCCGGCTGAAATAAAACCCCCGGCCCTTTTGGAGACCATATCCCTCTATACCCAATATATTCATCTGTTTGTCCAGATGCACCTTGAAAGTCACTGTCGTCTCTGCTTCCATTACCTCCCCTGGCAGCGAGTTCCAGGCACCAACCACCCTGTGTGTATAAAAGCAGCTCATACATCTCCTTTAAACTTTGACCCTCACACCTTAAACTTCTATCCCCCAGGAAATGACTCTTCCACCTATCCACTCTGTCCATGCCCTTCGTAACCTTGTAGGTTTCTATCAGGTCGCCCCTCAACATCCGTCGTTCCAGTGAGAGCAAATCAAGTTTCTCTTTCCTCTCCTCATATCTAATGCCCACCATGCCAGGCAACTTCCTGGTAATTTTTTTATGTTCCTTCTCTCAAGCTCGCATTTCCTTCTGGTAGTGTGGCGACCAGAATTGAACGCTTTAGTCCAAGTGCGGCCGAACTAAAGTTCTATAAATCTGCAACCTGGCTTGCCAGTTTTTAAACTCAGTGCCCCGGCCAATGAAGACACGCGTGCAACAAGCCTTTTTGACTAGTTTCTCCAACTGCGTTGAAACTTTCCATGACATGTGACCCTGTACACTCAGATCCCTCTGCTTATCAATACTCACAATGGATCTGCCATTTACTGCATATTTCTAATCGGAATTCGTGCTTCCAAAGTACATTACCTCACATTTGTCGCGATTAACCTCCATCTGCCATCCTTCTGCCCAAGGCTCCAACCGATCTACATTCTGCTGCATCCTCTGATAGTCCTCATCACCGACCGCAAATCCACCAACTTTTGTGTTATCCGCACACTTACTAATCAAACCAGTTACATTTTCGTGTAACGGTAGATGGTGTTCTCAGGTGAAATGGTGGCATCCGTGTCGATGACCCAGCATGTCTGGCAGAGGTTGCTGTAGATGGTGTTCTAATATGAGATGATGGCATCCATGTTGATGATCCGGCATGTCTTGCAGAGGTTGGTGCGGCAGGGTTGTCTGGTGTCGTGGTCACTGTTCTCCTGGACTACAATGCCTTCACCTTCAGCGATCAGTTCTTCATCCAGACACACAGAACGGCCATGGGGCCCAAATTTGCACCTCAATATGCCAACACCTTCATCCACTGGCTCGAACAAGAATCCTTCACCGCACAGGACATTCAACTGATGCTCTCCACTGGATACATAGATGACATTTTATGCCTGTGGACTCATGGTGAACAATCATTGAAGCAACGATCTGATGGTAACAGCAAGTTCCATCCCACCATCAGACTCACCATGGACGACACTCCAGGATTGGTTGCATTCTTGAAGGCACGCATGTCCATCAAGGGTGGTCACCTCACACCTCACTGTGCCACAAGTCCATGGATAACCTCACGATGCTCCACTTCTCCAGCTTCCACCCTAAACAAATTCAAGAAGCCATCCCCTAAGGACAAGCCCTTCGTATACACAGGATCTGTTCAGATGAGGAGGATCGCAACAGGCACCTCCGGGCACTGAAAGATGCCCTCATAAGAACAGGATATGGTGCTCGACTCATCGATCGACACTTCCGAAACGCCACAGCGAAAAACTGTGGCGTTTCGGAACAAAGACGGGAGACGGCGGACATTGCACCCTTTGTCGTCCAGTACTTCCCCGGAGCGGAGAAGCAGCGACATCTTCTCCGGAGCCTTCAACATGTCATTAATGAAGACGAACATCTCGCCAAGGCCATTCTCAAACCCCCACTTCTTGCCTTCAACCAACCGCACAACCTCAAACAGACTATTGTCCGCAGCAATCTACCCAGCCTTCAGGAGAACAGTGACCACAACACCACACAGCCCTGCCGCTAGAACTCCCACAGTCCATGTGTGTAGGTACACGCAGAGTGCTGTTGGGGAGGGAGATCCAGCTATTTGGCCCAGCCACAGTGAAGGAATGATGAAATATTTACAAGGATGGTGAATGATGTGATGGAGACCTTGCAGGTGATAGTGTTCCCCCTGTGTCTGCTGACCCTTGTTCTCCTAAACGTTAAGTTTTGTGGGTTTGCAAGGTGTGATCGAATGAGACTTGATGAGTTGCTGCAGTGCATCGTGTAGATGCTACACACTGCTTCCACTCTCTGCCCGAATGGAGAGAACGAATGATTGTGGAACGGGTGACAATCGAACTGGGCTCTTTTTCCCTTTGCTGGATGTGTCGAGGGTTTTAGAACCATAGAAACCCTACAGTGCAGAAAGGGGCCATTTCGACCATCGAGTCTGCACCGACCACAATCCCGCCCAGGCCCTAACCCTACATACCTACATATTTACCCGCTAATCCCTCCAACCTACGCTTCTCAGAACGTTAAGGGGCAATTTTAGCATAGCCAATCAACCTGACCCACACATCTTTGGACGGTGGGAGGAAACCGGACATCCCAGAGGGAACCCACACAGACACGAGGAGGATGTGCAAACTCCACACGGACAGTGACCCGAGCCGGGAATCGGTCCCAGGTCCCTGGAGCCTGCAGTCCTAAACACTGTGCTACCGTGCTGGCGATTTTGAGTATTCTTGCAACTACACTCACCCAAGCAAGAGGAGAACATGCCATCAGACTCCTGACTTGCAGGGGAATGGCGTAAAAGGGAACGGGTATTTCACCGAGCAGGACCCTCATTTGCAGAAACAATGCCTGCACCAAAGGCTAAATGGCCGTATGTGAAGTTTAAATCCTGTAATTCTGTTCCAAGATGCATTGGCGTTCAAACAGGTGTCTTAATTAAAAACTTTACACCATTGCCACATTACCAAGAATTGAGCTGCCCTTAATTCTTTTAATTCTTAAGCACCCACACGCAACACTCTCACACACACTCACACACACACTGACAACATCACACACACCCATATGCGCACTCCCAAAATCACACTGGAAACGCACAGCAACACTTACACAAACAGCCACGCGTGTACACAAACACACACATACACACACACACACACCCACACACACACAGACAAACACACAGACAAACACACACACACACAAAAAAACACACACAGACAAACACACACACAAACACACACACAAACACACACACACACACCCACAGACACACACACAAACACACACACACACAAACAAACACACACACAAGCGCACACACAAACACACACACAAACACACAGAAACACACACACACACAAACACACAAACACACACACACACAAACACACACACACAAACACACACACACAAACACACACACACAAACACACACACACACACACAAACACACACACACACACACACACACACACTTCGACATATCCAACACCAACAATGTACACTAACACATGCGCACACAAAACACGCTGACACCCATAAAGGACAACTGAACTCACACAAACCAAGGAAACAGAAATGTAAAGAAACACAACGTCCCACATTCACAACCCACGTTCACTAAAGTGTGCCGATACATACAGCCAATCTCATACTGCAGACACGTATGCGGAAATACACAATATTCGCACACAAACGCTCATTTAGACAAATAAACAAACACAAAATTTGCAGCCAAACAAATATTATCACAATTTCGAATTAGCCACACACACACAAGGACACACACACACACACACACACACACACACATGCTGATGCACACATTGGACATCTGCAACACACACATATATACAAACGCAAAAACATGCAGGTTTACACAGATAATTGCACATTCAATCACACTCTGAATACCCCAGCCACACACAAACCAACGCACACACGCACGCACAAGCGCTTCCACAAACGCACCACCCACATACAAATTCACTCTCGCAATGTCCAACCACACAAACACGCACACACACACTTATTAAGACGCTCACTCTCAACTACGCCCGCCCCCTCCCCGCCCCACAGCATGCACAGCCCACACACGCATCAACAAAGATAATCTCACACACACACACACACACACATTTACACACACGCACACATTTACAAAACATGGCGATAACGGACACAACCTCCATGCTCACAAACCGCACACAAGTTCACAATATCAAAAGGAAAAGTCATAAACATCCACAGCACAGCCACACAATCAAATCAAAACCCACACATACCGCTACACAGGCTCACACCCATAATTTTACACTCAAAATGCATACCTCACACCTATATGCACCCACCAGACAAACACACACAGCCACTTACAATTGCCACATGCAAACACCCACACACATCTATACAGACTCCCACACACTCCCCAAACATGCATGCACTCACAGATCCACACACACAGCCACACACAGTAAAAAACTACAGCAAAGCACGTGCTCACATGCAAATTCACACACACATAACCACCCACAGATATCCACCTGCAGGTGACTACCCTCACATATACACACAAACCTGTACACACTAACACACAGAACCATTGACCCACACATGCCCAGACACAAACACACTGCCACTTGCACATGCCATCACACACACCCAAGCCCACCCACACACACACACACGGAATCATACACATCACAAAGAGTACAGCACCTATACTTCCACCGAAAATGCACAGCCACTGAAATGCAAGCATCCATACCAACACAAACACACACAATCCATCAAGCTTGGTGATATTTGCTCTCACGTTTTAAGGAATTTGACATATATTATTGTTGACGATTCGCTTTATTTTTCCTGTTAACATATGGAGCGATGTTTGCTGCCAGAATTTAAAATTATCATGCTGTGAAATTTGATTTAAATGCTATTTCCTTTCCTCATTTGACAGGGGAACCATTATTACAAACTCGTATTTCGCACCAGTGGGAAATTGAATCATTGAGGCGTTTAAACACTTTCATTTTACACTGGATGCGGGATTTGATGGAGAGTACAGTAATTGCTCAAAATCCCAAACTGTGAATGAAAAGGTGGCGGTGATCATCCTTCTTGATCTAATTCAGTCCCAGTGCTGTGGGAATACCCGCATTGATCTTAAAACAGGAGTTGTAGCATTTTGGTTCTGTGACCATCAGGTAACGGTAACATATCTGCAAATCAGGATGCTGAGTGGGTCGAAGGAGAACTTCCAAAGGTGGTAATCAATTTGCCACATTTGCCCACATTAACCTGTGTCTGCTCTCCATTGTCATCCCAGGCATTGGAGGTGCAGGGTTCGAAGATGCTGTGAGGGAGGCTTGATGAACCACTGCAGTGCATCGTGTAGGTGCTGTACAAGGCTGCCACAGTGTTCTGGGAGAGTGGGTGCCTGTGGTTAGTGCATTGATCCAATGTGAACGGTTTGTCTTGAGTGTTTTTGGAGCTAAACTCACACAAACAAGTGGAGATGACACCTTCACGATCCTGATTTGTGCATTGTCGATGGTGGACGGAAATAGGGGAGTCAGGAGGTAGGGTACATTTCCCAGGATCGGTGGATCTGAATTTGTAGCCGACAATTTTACAAGAAAGCCCAGTTCAGTATCTGGTCTGTACCAGGATGTTGTTGTTGGGTATTCTGCATGATTTTCCCTTTGGATATCTCCGGGCAGTATTTAGATTCACTCTTGCTGGGACATTCCTGGCCAAGGACATGGCGACTCAATGTTAATGCTTACCAGGTCCATTTGTCTGCTGTCCAGGACTCGGAGAAAATGGAAACGAACTCCTTCAGTCTCCGAGGAGTCATGAATGATTGAACTTTGTGAAATCATCAGCAAACATCCGACTTTTCACCTGACAATGATGGGACATCCATTGATGAAGCAGCCGGATATCTTACACATTGAACCAGGAACCTGTTCAGTTCATATCAGACAATTAATTTTACAATCTGTGTAAAGGGATATTTTATCACGATCTTCAATTGTTCTCTGAACTTAGTCTGTGTCACAGCATAAATGCAGGTGTTTGTGCAGTAACTGAGCATCTGCAGCATGTATCCTATTTCTCCTAAGACTGCATTTGGATCTTCAAATTTCATGTTCACCCACCACAATTGAGTCCATATAACTTCGGCCAGGTAGAGGGCCCACAATACAATGAAATTCCCAGAGATAACAAAAAGTAATATCATGGACTTTCTTCGACTCTCCATTTCTGGATCATTGGGACTCTCCCCATCTCTGTGAGCTCGGAGCCTCCTGCGGGCTCGACTGCTCACTAGAATGTGTCTAACGGTTAAAAAGTTGAGCAACAGAAACAGAATAAATGGGATAAGTAGTGAATGAATAGTGAATGAATAAGTAGTGAAGTAGTGAATGAATTCTATCATGGCCCAGATTGGAGATTTCAGTACTTCATAACTTGTTTGACATAATCACGATGAATTGCTCATCACATAGCCATCTATGAACATGAAATACCAGAAAATATTCTTTGCAATGCTCAGCACTGTCACTGTTCCCAGAACAGCACCTGCAGTTTTCTCGATGCAATATTTACTTTTCAGCTTTTGGCAACAAATTGCTACAAACCTGTCAAATGTAAAAGCGACAGTGTACCAAACAGAACAGTCTCTGACAGCATAAATCAGGACAGCATGGCACTTGCAGAGAGGGTTGGAATACAGGAATGAAAAATTATCTTTGAACACAAACACAATTTGCCTCAGTATCAGGTCAACAACAACAAGCAGCAAATCTGTCGATCCCATGGCCAGCAGGTACAATGTGACACATCTGGAGAGACCACAATTTTTCAGCGAGAGTACAACAATCATCAGCACGTTAACTGTGAGGGAAATAAAAAATATGTAAAGGAAAAATATTGATCAGGCAGGAAGAAAAGTTAACACGTTGATCTACAATATTTTGCGATTTAAGGATGTGCTGCAAGATCTTGTACTCCATGCCGACTATTGTAACAGTGACAGGGTAATCTGCAGCTGGTGGTCATTTCAATTCAATAAAATCAATCTTTAAAAGGAGTGGAATACACTGGAGTAAACCACACACGAGGAATGGCAGCTCCTGTGTTCAGATAAAGATTCAAGTTGAGCAAAATAATAAAGACCACATGAGTACAGGATATGTGATTGACATTAACTCTGACATCAATATCTCTTGATTAGAATCAGTAAATAATTCCTGCTTTTGATCTTTACCGAATCGAGCCTGCAGTTTTGACCAAACCATCTTTGCAGGTAGTATATCTGATTTTGGGATATCCTCTTGCTTTATGTGGTTAATTTAAGGGTTAGTAGTTGTATTGTTAATAAACTTGTGAACCTTTACTTGTGTTTGTCGTTTGTCCACCTTGCAAATAAGGGCACCGGGCTAAAACATTGGAGTCAGAAAACTGGTCGAAAGAATCAAGGATATTTTAACATTTCAACACAATAAATGTTACATGTGTCACAATCGTATTGAAACTGCTCACAGTGAAACGTATTAATGCAGGCAACTTGAATCCATTTTCACCATTTCCAATGACCATTTTGAAATGTCTCTGATGTGATTGACTCGATTGAAACGCCTCAGTGGGTAACAACATCTCTGTGGAAAACTTGAATTTCATTTTAATTTCTGTGAGGAAAATTTTGCAATGTGTGTTACGTTCTTTCATATATTTCATGAATAAAACATATGCTTGCAATAGAAAGGAAAAAATATTTTAATTGGATGTTGCATCCTCCCATTTCCTGGTGTTCTAACTCTCAGTAGAGCAGGTAATCTCCCTGAATGCAGTTTTTGTGGATTCCAATTCTGTTAAAATGTTCATTTTATCCTTAATACTCAGCGGGATAGGCCGAGTTAGAAACCTTCTTCACAGAAAACAGTCCTTTAAGAAAAAGACGATTAAACAGTGCAGCAAATTCCTTGCTGTGATAAAAAAATACTCAGTGCACAATTTGAATTGCAAAATGCTCCAAATTGGGTCATTCTGCATCAAGAATGGAAACCTGGAACGCTGGTTCTGACAAAGAGCTGTGAGCTACTGCCTGACCATCATTAATAATCTCATGATACTTTTTCTTTAAGTGACATTTTTCTTCACATCATTCAGAAGTGCAATGTATTCTGAGTGTGCCTAACTCAGAGCTGATTTACTCAATTCTGGAATTCGCTGCTCACGTTCACTGCACTGGGTCAGTTTTGTACCCGGATTCGACGACCAAACAGATCGAGTGTTTTAGCACTCCCATTCTCCGACTTAGCCTCTTCACATCTGTGTGTAGTTATCTACTCACCTCTCGATCTATCCACCTTAATAAATTTCACATTGCTTCTGACCAAGAAACAATTGTTGAACGTCATAACAGCCCATGCAACTTATCAATGCCCGTGAGGGAGGGAAATCAGTTATTACTTGTCTCCCCTGAAATCCTGTCCACTATCGATACGGCACAGTTCAGGAACTTGATGTTATATTCACCACTTGCCTCAGTGAGTGCGGCTCCAAATGCACTCGCTAATCTTAGAACCATTCGGTGTAATGCAACCCCACTTGATCAGCGGCCGATCGACAAACATTCACTATCTCCTCCATCATCTGTGTTGAGAATGCAAAAAAGATGCAATGCAGGATCCCACTAAACAACCTTAGTCAGCAACGTCCAAGCACACCACCGCTGCTACCGAGAAGAAGGGCAACAAATGTATGGAAACACCAGCTGGATGGTCCGCTCTCGGTTAGCCATCATCCTGGAAGCATAACGGCCATTCCTTCACTTACCTTGGGTTAAGTTATGGTATTCCATCATTAACAGCACCGTTTGTCCAACTACACTTCAAGAACTGCAGTGTTTAAAGGCGGCAGCTCACCTCAATCTTCTACACGGTAGCTCAAGGTGGGAAACAAATGCTCGCATCACCGGTGAAATCCACATCCCATTTTTTTTTACAGAAGTATGACGCCAAAAAAGCAAAGGCTTCCCGTCTTTGATTCCCAATGTCTGCAGTTTTGCAACGGCTCCTTGAAACCACATTGGGTCAATTGTAGACTTCATCTCAAAGGCAATCAATCTGACTTGTGCTGAGGTCAGACGCTGAGTGATCCCAGCAATTATTGCGCAAAAAGTGCCCCTTGATAGTGTTGTTCATGAGATTAGCACCTCAAAGCAAGAGAGCAAAGGATGGAGAACTGAAGAAATGGGAAATTTGGCCCTTCACCATGTCCGGCAGCGTCCTTGACCTGTTGTTGCTAAAACTCACCTATGTCTTTATATCAGACTGTTACATGGACATCTGTCGCTCATAAAAATTATTCATTGTATGTTTTACACAAATTGGAATTATGCTACCGATATTAATTTAGAGAGTCGTTCATTGAGAGAGTCATTGCGAGGGTGGCACTGTCGCACTGTGGTTCGCACTGTTGCCTCAGAACCAGGTACCTGGGTTCGATTCCAGGCTGTTCGTGTGGGGTTTGCACGTTCTTGCAGTGTCTGTGTGCAGGTGAGGTGAATTGGCCATGCTGAATTCTCCCTCAGTGTATCCGAACAGGCTCTGGAGTGTGGTGACTTGGGGATTTTCACACGACTTCATCTCAGTGTGAATGAAAACCTACTTGTGACTGACAAACAAACTTTGACTTTATTCTTAGTGCTACTCAGGCCAAAATCAGGCAGCAGATCAGCAATCCTGTCACACATCCTATAACATCAGTTTTCGATTCATTTATTCAACATCTGGACTGAGAACCAGTGGCAAACACATCATTTCCATCCCATTAATTTGTTATTACTCGACGTTATACATGCCCTGAATGGCACGAGTAATCAAGAGCACAGCCAAGAAGGGCCAAAAGGCCTGTTTCTGTTCTCTAATATTCTATAGTTCGATAATGTCTGTCCCATCCATCAATCACTTCCCCCAATCACCATAATATACCCCATTATGATAATGTCCCTCAGAGCCCCGATTTATAATGCGCCTTACTGCCCCTCATTAGAATCTGTCTCACCGCTGCACATCACGATGTACCTCACTGGCCCCTATCCATCATAATGCACCCCACTGCCCTCCATCATAATGTACCTCACTGCTCCTCATCCATCGTCATATACATCAGGGATGCCACCTATTATAAACTGCCACTCTGCCCTCCACACATCATAATGTACCTCAGTACTCTTCATCATAATGTACTTCAGTGCCCCCATGTATCAACAAGTATCCAACTGCCATCCCAAATAATGGTTAAAGGAAGGGCAGGACTGGCAGCTAAATATTCCTGGGTTTAAGTGTTTTAGGCATGACAGGGGAGGGTCAAAAAGAGGAGGGAGAGTGGCGCTGTTAGTGAGGGAGCACATCACAGCGGTGCAGAGGGAGGATAATATCGAGGGGTTAGGAATTGAGTCTCTGTGGGTGGAGTTGAGGAATAGGAATGGAGCGATTACTATGCTAGGGGCGTACTACAGACCGCCCGCGGGCAGTGGAGGAGGGTATATGTAGAGACATTTTAGAAAAGTTTCGGAAGAACAGGGTTGTCGTAGTGGGAGATTTTAATCTCCCTGGGGTGGATTGGAAGGTGCCTAGAGCTGGGGGTTCGGAAGGGGAGGAATTCGTAAGACATGTATTGGAAGGGTCCTTGGAGCAGTATGTAGATAGCCCGACTAGAGAGGGGGCGATACTGGATTTAGTGCTGGGCAATGAGCCGGGTCAGGTGGTTGAGGTTGCAGTAGGTGACCATGTGACTAACAGTGACCACAACTCCGTCTACTTTAGGATACGAATGGAAAAAGATGAGTGCTGTCCTAAGGGGAGGGTGCTAAATTGGGGGAAGGCTAGATACAGCCGGATTAGGCAGGAGCTTAACGATACAGACGGGGATAGGCTGTTGGAGGGCAAGTCCACGTTATGCATGTGGGAGTCTTTCAAGGGAAAACTGCAAAGGGTGCAGGAAAGGCGTGTGCCGGTTAGGAGGAAGGATGGGAAAGGTAGGATTAGAGAGCCGTGGGTTCTGAGAGACATTGAGGACCTGGTCAGGAAGAAACGAGAGGCGTATGTCAGGTCTTAGCAACTGGGAACGGAGAGAGCATTGGAGGAATACAGAGAGAGTCGGAGGGATCTCAAAAGGGGAGTTAGGAGGGCAAAAAGAGGCATGAAATGGCTTTGGCAGGTAGGATTAAGGAAAATCCAAAGGCGTTTTACTCCTATGTTAGGAGCAAAAGGGTGGCTGGGGAAAAATGGGCCCTCTCAGGGACAGAAGAGGGGAATTGCGCTTGGAGTCCGAGGGAATGGGGGAGATCCTGAATGAATACTTTGCTTCCGTATTCACAAAGGAGAGGGGCTTGATGTCTGGTACAGTCTTCGAGGGAGCTTTGGACCAATTGAAGGAACTATCGATTCTGAGGGAAGAAGTGTTTGGGCTTTTAGGTAGCATTAAAACTGATAAATCTCCGGTGCCCGATGGCATTTATCCCAGGCTGCTTAGGGAGGCAAGAGGTGAAATTGCTGAGCCTCTGACGCAAATCTTTGTCTCTTCATTGGACACAGGTGAGGTCCTAGAGGACTGGAGGATAGCGAACGTGGTACCGTTGTTTAAAAAGGGTAGTAGGGATAACCCGGGTAACTACAGACTGGTGAGTTTGACGTCAGTGGCAGGCAAGTTGATGGAGAGGATTCTTAGGGACAGGACGTATGAGCACTGAGAGCGTTGAGATCTGATGAGGAATACACAGCATGGCTTTGTAAAGGGGAAGTCTTGCCTTATGAATCTGGTAGAATTTTTTGAGGAGGTGACAAAAACGGTCAACGAAGGACGAGCCGTTGATGTCGTCTATATGGATTTCAGTAAGGCGTTTGACAAAGTCCCTCATGGTAGGTTGATAGAAAAGATTAAAGCTCATGGGATACAAGGCCAGGTATCTAGATGGGTTGAGAACTGGCTTGCAAAGAGGAGACAGAGAGTAGTAGTGGAGGGGTCCTTTTCTAGCTGGAGGTCTGTCACTCGTGGTGTGCCGCAGGGCTCAGTACTGGGACCTCTTTGTAGTCTATATCAATGACTTGGAAGAGGGAGTAAGTGGTGTGATCAACAAATTTGCAGATGACACTAAGATGGCTCGATTGGCAGGCAGTGAGGAGCAGTGTCTGGCAATACAACGGGATATTGATAGGCTGGTATATTGGCAGATATATGGCAAATGGAGTTTAATCCTGATAGATGTGACGTGATGCATTTTGGCGGGAATAATGTCGGGAGGAGTTATTCGACAAACGGTAAGCCTATAAAGACTATAGAAACGCAGTGGGACATGGGGGTGCAGGTGCACAAGTCTTTGAAGGTGGCAGTACACGTGGCGAAGATTGTGAAGAAAGCCTATGGTATGTTAGCCTTTATAGGAAGGAGTATAGAGTATAAGAGCTCGAGTCTAATGTTGCAGTTGCATAGAACATTGGTGAGGCCGCATTCGGAGTACTGCGTCCAGTTCTGGTCGCCTTACTACCGGAAGGACGTGGAGACCATGGAGAGAGTGCAGAGGACGTTTACCAGGATGTTGCCTGGTATGGAAGGACTGGGTTATGAGGAAAAATTGAGCAAATTGGGGCTGTTTTCCCTTGAAAGACAGCGACTGAGGGGGGATCTAACAGAGGTATATAAGTTTATGAAGGGTATAGATAGAGTAAACAGAGGTAAGCCACTTACATGGTAAGCCTTAAGCACAGTACGAGGGGCCACGGGCTTAGGGTGAGGGGGGAGAGGTATAACACGGATATTAGAGGGAGGTTTTACACACAGAGGGTACTGGGGGTATGGAATGTTCTGCCAAGCAAGGTAGCGGAGGCAGGCACGCTGGAGTTGTTTAAGAGTTACTTAGACAGGCACATGAGTGGGTTGGAGATGGAGGGATATAGGAGATTGTTTTAAATAAGGTTCATTAGCATTGCGACCTCCCTGGTAGTTTATAAGGATGTGGTAGGATACTAATGTTTTTCTCTTTTAATTCACAGGTTTTAAGTCGGCATTTAAGTTAGCATTGGGACCTCCCTGGTAGTGTATAAGGATGTGGTATGATACTAATGTTTTTCTCTTTTAATCCACAGGTTTTAAGTCGGTCCGCCTTATTGTCCAACAAGGGGCGTACACCCGATGAGTCGGACAAGGGCTGCTCTTAGATGTTCGAGAATAGCCCAGTGCTTCATGTCGTTAGTGTGTGCTTAAACTGGACCAGATGCTGGGCAAGACGACAGCTCAGTGACTATCACTGTTTGCTGTGCAGACACATGGATTTGGGCCGGTGTCTGTGGGAGTTTGCGCATTCTCCCCGTGCTTGTGTGGGTTCTCTCCGGGTGCTCCGGTTTCCTCGCACACCCCAAAGATGTGCTATTAGGCTGATTGGTGGTCATAAGTTGTCCCTAAATCAGTTTTCCCTCAATGTGGAATGCCATAAGCATAGATAAGGGTCATGGGTGGAGGGGGGACTGGTAATGTTAAAATGGCGGCGCGGGCTCGTTGGGCCGAAGGGCCTGTTTCCTCCGGCTGTTTTTTGTTCTTTGTTCTTTGTTCTCAAGTATAAATCCACCTTTTCCCGCTTTTCCCTCTTTTTACATGAGCCAATTCTACATCAACGTTGCTGTTGTCTCTTTTCTGCCGGGACTAAAGTGAAGACAACAACAATCTGTGTGAAAAGTCAACTTGATTTCTGCCTCCACAATATCTTCTTGTTGATCCTGTGGTGCAGTTTTAATCAAACTACTGCCCGCAGTGGGTTTCCAGTTAGAACGAAGCAGTTTCAGCATTGGCAGCATCAATTCGAAATCTTTTCCACCCGAGAAATCCGAGGTGTGGATTTCAGAGGCAGGGAGACACTGATAAACCCAGCTAGGAATCATTACAATCACTCGCTGTTACTCACCGAGATCGGGCTCAACTTTTTAACATGATCTGCACCCTCCAAATGCCCATTTGTAAATAAACAGTTATTAATGTTGTCCCATTGTTTAAGAAGGGGAGCAGAGACTTCCCTGGGAATTATAGACCAGTGAGTCTTACTTCTGTAGTGGGCAAGGTTTTAGAAAGAATTATTAGGGATAGGATTTATAGTTATTTGGAGAGTAATGAATTGATTGGAGATAGTCAGCATGGTTTTGTAGCGGGAAGGTCGTGCCTTACTAACCTTATTGAGTTCTTTGAGAAGGTGACCAAAGAGGTGGATAGGGGTAAGGCAGTAGATGTGGTATATATGGATTTGAGTAAGGCGTTTGATAAGGTTCACCATGGTATGCTTCTGCAGAAAATGCAGATGTATGGGATTGGTGGTAATTTAGGTACTTGGATCAGGAATTGGTTAGCAGATAGGAGACAGAGGGTGGTGGTTGATGGTAATTATTCATCATGGAGTTCGGTTACGAGTGGTGTGCCTCAGGGATCTGTTTTGGGGCCACTGCTGTTTGTAATCTTTATTAATGATCTGGATGAGGGTATAGTTGGGTGGATTAGTAAGTTTGCTGATGACACCAAAGTCGGAGGTGTGGTAGATTGTGAGGAAGGGTGTCGAAGTTTGCAGGGTGACTTGGACAGGTTGCAGAGCTGGGCCGCGAGGTGGCGGATGGAGTTTAATGCGGAGAAGTGTGAGGTAATCCATTTCGGTAGGAATAACAGATGTGTTGAGTATAGGGCTAACGGGAGGACTTTGAATAGAGTGGAGGAGCAGAGGGATCTAGGTGTATGTGTACATAGATCCCTGAAAGTTGGGAATCAAGTAGATAAGGTTGTTAAGAAGGCGTACGGTGTCTTGGCGTTTATTGGTAGGGGGATTGAATTCAGGAGTCGCAGCGTCATGTTGCAACTGTACACAACTCTGGTGCGGCCGCACTTGGAGTACTGTGTGCAGTTCTGGTCCCCACATTACAGGAAGGATGTGGAGGCTTTGGAGACGGTGCAGAGGAGGTTTACCAGGATGTTGCCTGGTATGCAGGGGAGGTCCTATGAGGAGAGACTGAGGGATTTGGGGCTGTTTTCACTGGAAAGAAGGCGGCTAAGAGGGGATCTTATAGAAACATATAAGATGATTAGAGGTTTAGATAGGGTGGATGGTGATAGCCTGTTTCCTCGGATGGAGAAATCTAGCACGAGGGGGCATGGCTTTAAATTAAGGGGGGGTAGTTATAGGACGGATGTCAGGGGCAGGTTCTTTACCCAGAGGGTGGTGAGGGACTGGAATGCCCTGCCTGCTGCAGTTGTAAATGCGCCTAGTTTGGGGGCGTTTAAGAGATTGGTGGATAGGTTTATGGACGAAAAGGGATTGGTTTAGATTAGTGGGTCAATGTTTTTTTTTACAAATAAGACTGGTCGGCGCAACATTGTGGGCCGAAGGGCCTGTTCCGCGCTGTAATGTTCTATGTTCTATGTTCTATGTTCATTTATTTAAGTTACCAGTGAGCAAAACCTGGATGTTCTGCTGCATCGCCACCCCCATCCTTTCTATTTCAAACGCTCTTTCAGATCAACTCCCAAATGATTTGCAGCGCAGTTTCTCGCTAATTCTCGGCTGGAAACAATCCTCAGGCGAAGTGAAGAGCCATGGAAATCTATGTGAAAGGGCGAGACGCGAGGAGAGTTGGCGGGATGACCCAGACTGCCGACACACTTCCCCAGGCTCACCATCCAGCAAGTCATTCTCAATGGTGAATACTGACGCAAAGTACTCATTTCCTCGCTCGGTCATTTCCTCTGGCTCCACGCATAAATTCCCTCCCTGTCCTGAAGTTCGCCAACCCTCTCCCTGGCTAACCT
Source organism: Carcharhinus amblyrhynchos (assembly GCF_965287045.1). Taxonomy (NCBI): domain Eukaryota; kingdom Metazoa; phylum Chordata; class Chondrichthyes; order Carcharhiniformes; family Carcharhinidae; genus Carcharhinus; species Carcharhinus amblyrhynchos. The sequence continues at coordinate 2,185,534 of NW_027649787.1, forward strand.
CTTGCTCTTTATATATGTGAAAAAAACTCTTAGGATCATAGAAATCACCTTATAAGTCACAGAAACCCTACAGTATAGAAAGTGTCCATTTGGCCCATCGAGTCTGCACCGACCACAATCCCACCCAGACTCTATCCCCATATCCCTACATATTTTACCACTAATCCCTCTCAACTACACATCCCAGGACACGAAGGGACAATTTTAGCATGGCCAATCAACCAAACCAGCATATTTTTGGACTGTCGGAGGAAACCAGAGTACCCGCAGGAAACCCACAGACACACGAGGAGAATCTGCAAACTCCCCACAGATAGTGACCCAAGCCAGGAATCGATCCAGATCCCTGGAGCTGTGAAGCAGCAGTGCTAACCACTTTGCTACCGTGGCGCCCTTCCTGAATCCTGCTGGTCAATGACTTTTCATGATCCTTTTTCGCTCTCCTTACTCATCACTTAAGTTTCTTTCTACTTTCCTTGTATTCCACACTTGCTTCGTGTGTTCCCAGCTTCCGAGCCTGAACAAATGCTTCTTTTTTTCTCTTTCACGAGGCTCACAATATCTCTCGTTATCTGAGTTTCCCGAAAACTGCCATACTTATCCTTCATCCTTATAGGAATGTGCCAGTCCTGAATTCCCATCAACTTAGACTTGAAAGCTTACCAGATGCCAGATGTTGTTTTGCCCTCAAACATCTGCCCAGAACCTACATTATTCAGTCCCTGCCTATTGTTGGAATTGACTTTCCCCCAGTTTAGCACCTTCACTTGAGGACTCCACTTATCTTTCTCCATCAGCATCTTAAAGTTGCTGCGAACAACTGAATAACCAATTAACTACTTTACAGATTGTGGCCAATCTCACAATGAAGTAAAAATCTCTGCGCTGAATTATAAACAGAATCATTTATTGGGTTGCAGAATTAATTGATAATGTATTTAGAATGAAATTAGTCGCGAGGGCCTTTGACATCCAATCGTGATTTCAGTTCAACACATTTATTGTAACTCACTTTTTCTCTTTCTCGCTCTTTCTTCCGCCCCTCAACATACACCGTGCACACACACACCCACCGTGCATACACCCACACACACACGCACACTCTGTCTCTTTCTCACACACACAAACATTCGCTGTCTCACCCACACACATTCTCTCTCTCATGCACAAGCTCGCTCACTCTCACACCCACATTCTCTCTCTCTCTCTCTCTCTCTCTCACACACACACACACACACATCAAATTGTTCCGTGTATTAATTTGTTTCATTCTTGCTCGCTCACACAGATAATAAGGATCATAATCCATCTGTTCCTCTGCTCTCTCTCTCCCAGGAAGAAAAAGGCCCAGGATCGGCTTCCCTCTCCTGTTTGGCGAATGACTTTAAGCCCGGATTTGTCTGTGTCCTTTTCACAGTGTTAACAGTAAAGAGACAGACAGTGGCATGAGTCCAAGCCCAGTGACCCGGAAGAGTGATTAAACATACAGGCTGAGAAGTTACCTGAGAGTGCCGACAACTGAATGGGAGAAGGGATCCAGGTTTTTCTTCAGTGTCAGCCATGTCTCCCCGAACTTCCCTCTTCTCAAAACCATCAGCTCAAGCGACTGTTCAATCTGAGAGAGTGTGAATGGAAGTTAGACATTGATTTATTAATAATGCGTCATTTCATGACGCAGATTGCTCACTGTTTGCAAAATGCTGCTTTCTATCTGCAAACTCAGTAGAAATTTCAGTATTTGTTGATTAACCGGAATATTGAATGAAATCAGGAGTGAGTGAAATAATTGCCCCAGTCTGAACAAAGAACATTACAGCTCAGAAAGAGACCATTCGGTCCTCCAGGCCTGCTCCGGCCATGCGGCCCGGCTGAAATAAAACCCCCGGCCCTTTTGGAGACCATATCCCTCTATACCCAATATGTTCATCTGTTTGTCCAGATGCACCTTGAAAGTCACTGTCGTCTCTGCTTCCATTACCTCCCCTGGCAGCGAGTTCCAGGCACCAACCACCCTGTGTGTATAAAAGCAGCTCATACATCTCCTTTAAACTTTGACCCTCACACCTTAAACTTCTGTCCCCCAGGAAATGACTCTTCCACCGATCCACTCTGTCCATGCCCTTCGTAATCTTGTAGATTTCTATCAGATCGCCCCTCAACATCCGTCGTTCCAGTGAGAGCAAATCAAGTTTCTCCATCCTCTCCTCATATCTAATGCCCACCATGCCAGGCAACTTCCTGGTAATTTTTTTATGTTCCTTCTCACAAGCTTGCATTTCCTTTTGGTAGTGTGGCGATCAGAATTGAACGCTTTCGTCCAAGTGCGGCCGAACTAAAGTTCTATAAATCTACAACCTGGCTTGCCAGTTTTTAAACTCGGTGCCCTGGCCAATGAAGACAAGCGTGCAACAAGCCTTTTTGACTACTTTCTCCAACTGCGTTGAAACTTTCCATGACATGTGACCCTGTACACTCAGATCCCTCTGCTTATCAATACACACAATGGATCTGCCATTTACTGCATATTTCTAATCGGAATTCGTGCTTCCAAAGTACGTGACCTCACATTTGTCACGATTAACCTCCATCTGCCATCCTTCTGCCCAAGGCTCCAACCGATCTACATTCTGCTCTATCCTCTGATAGTCCTCATCACTGACTGCAAATCCACCAACTTTTGTGTTATCCGCACACTTACTAATCAAACCAGTTACATTTTCGTGTAATGGTAGATGGTGTTCTCAGGTGAAATGATGGCATCCGTGTCGATGACCCAGCATGTCTTGCAGAGGTTGCTGTAGATGGTGTTCTAATATGAGATAATGGCATCCATGTTGATGATCCGGCATGTCTTGCAGAGATTGGTGTGGCAGGGTTGTGTGGTGTCGTGGTCACTGTTCTCCTGGACTACAATGCCTTCACCTTCAACGATCAGCTCTTCATCCAGACACAAAGAACGGCCATGGGGGCCATATTTGCACCTCAATATGCCAGCACCGTCATGCACTTGGTCAAACAAGAATTCTTCACCGCACAGGATATTCAACTGATGCTGTACACTGGATACATTGATGACATTTTCTTCCTTTCGACTCATGGTGAACAATCATTGAAGCAACGATCTGATGGTAACAGCAAGTTCCATCCCACCATCGGACTCACCATGGACGACACTCCAGGATTGGTTGCATTCTTGAACGCACGCATGTCCATCAACGGTGGTCACCTCACACCTCACTGTACCACAAGTCCATGGATAACCTCACGGTGCTCCACTTTTCCAGCTTCCACCCTAAACAAATTCAAGAAGCCATCCCCTAAGGACAAGCCCTCCGTATACAGAGGATCTGTTCAGATGAGGAGGATCGCAAGAGACACCTCCGGGCACTGAAAGATGCCCTCATAAGAACAGGATATGGTGTTCGACTCATCGATCCACAGTTCCGAAACGCCACAGCGAAAAACTGCACCGACCTCCACAGAATACAAAGACGGGAGACGGCGGACGTTGCACCCTTTGTCGTCCAGTACTTCCCCGGAGCGGAGAAACAGCGACATCTTCTCCGGAGACTTCAACATGTCATTAATAAAGACGAACATCTCGCCAAGGCCATTCTCAAACCCCCACTTCTTGCCTTCAACCAACCGCACAACCTCAAACGGACTATTGTCCGCAGCAAACTACCCAGCCTTCAGGAGAACAGTGACCACAACACCACACAGCCCTGCCGCTAGAACACCCTCAGTCCGTGTTTGTAGGTACACCCAGAGTGCTGTTGGGGAAGGAGATCCAGCTATTTGGCCCAGCCACAGTTAAGGAATGATGAAATATTTACAAGGATGGTGAATGATGTGATGGAGACCTTGCAGGTGATAGTGTTCCCCCTGTGTCTGTTGACCCTTGTTCTTCTAAATGTTAAGTGTTGTGGGTTTGCAAGGTGCGATCGAATGAGACTTGATGAGTTGCTGCAGTGCATCGTGTAGATGCTACACACTGCTTCCAATCTCTGCCCGAATGGAGAGAACGAATGATTGTGGAACGGGTGACAATCGAACTGGGCTCTTTTTCCCTTTGCTGGATGTGTCAAGGGTTTTAGAACCATAGAAACTCTACAGTGCAGAAAGAGGCCATTTCGCCCATCGAGTCTGCACCGACCACAATCCCGCCCAGGCCCTAACCCTACATACCTACATATTTACCCGCTAATCCCTCCAACCTACGCTTCTCAGAACATTAAGGGGCAATTTTAGCATAGCCAATCAACCTAACCCACACATCTTTGGACGGTGGGAGGAAACCGGAGCACCCGGAGGGAACCCACACAGACACGTGGAGAATGTGCAAACTCCACACGGACAGTGACCCGAGCCGGGAATCGGTCCCTGGAGCTGTAAAACAGCAGTGCTACAATTGTGGCCAAACTTCAGTCTCTGACGAAAGGGAAGCTCGGGATGTTCGAAGAAGGAAATTCAGCCGTGGGAATGTCATTGAATGTGACCGTGTGGGGATGACTGTCCGTCTTTTTAGAGATGATCATTGCCAATGTCTCTGTTGAGATGGGACAGGAAAAAATACATACCTCCATCAGCCTCTCGTAAATTTTCTCTCTTTTATTTTCAAAATGACCAATACCCGGGCTGACAAATTGATGTCGATGATCACCCGCTGTCACCTGGACCTTTATGAGCAATTTTCAAGTGAACAAAAGCGAACACCTGACAGCTCCTTTAAGATAACACTGTTCCAGATAAACTTTCCAGCAGCCGGGACAATTCTCTGCCCCAGCCAGCGATGAACAAAGTCAGCTGTTTGCAAATCTCAGACCCAATCTGGTGATGATGACATCTATTTCAAAGTCAGAGAGATTGGGGGTCTACAAAGCACGGCCTGGAAGGATGGTGCAGGGAGGTTCGTGAGATGACGACTTAAATCGAGAACATTCGATGATTACATAAATACAAATAACTTGCAGGGGAATGGTGAAAAAGGGAACGGTTATTTCACCGAGCAGGACCCTCATTTGCAGAAACAATGCCTGCACCAAAAATAAATGGCCGGATGTGAAGTTTAAATCCTGTAATTCTGTTCCAAGATACATTGGCGTTCAAACAGGTGTCTTGATTAAAAACTTTACACCATTGCCACATTACCAAGAATTGAGCTGTCCTTAATTCTTTTAATTCTTAAGCACCCACACGCAACACTCTCACACACACTCACACACACACTGACAACATCACACACACCCATATGCGCTCATCCAAAATCACACTGGAAACGCACAGCAACACTTACACAAACAGCCACGCGTGTACACAAACACACACACACACAAACACACACTCACACACACACAGTCAAACACACACACACACACACAAACACAATCACACGCACACACACACACCCACAGACAAACACACACACACACAAACACACACTCACACACACACAGACAAACACACACACACACACACACACACCCACAGACAAACAGACGCAGAAACTTCGACATATTCAACACCAACAATGTACACTAACACATGCGCACACAAAACACGCTGACACCCATAAAGGACAACTGAACTCACACAAACCAAGGAAACAGAAATGTAAAGAAACACAACGTCCCACATTCACAACTCACTTTCACTAAAGTGTGCCGATACATACAGCCAATGACATACTGCAGACACGTATGCGAAATACACAATATTCGCACATAAACGCTCATTTAGACAAATAAGCAAACACAAACTGTGCAGCCAAACAAATATCATCACAATTTCGAATTAGCCACATACACACACACACACACACACGCACACACACACACATGCTGATGCACACATTGGATATCTGCAACACACACCTATATACAAACGCAAAAAGATGCAGATTTACACAGATAATTGCACATTCAATCACACTCGAAATACCCCAGCCACACACAAACCAACGCACACACGCACGCACAAGCGCTTCCACAAACGCACCACCCACATACAAATTCACTCTCGCAATGTCCAACCACACAAACACGCACACACACACTTATTAAGACGGTCACTCTCAACTCCGCCCCCCCCCACAGCAATGCACAGCCCACACACGCATCAACAAAGATAATCTCACACATACACACACATTTACACGCACACATTTAAACAGACAAAAACATGGCGATAACAGACACAACCTCCATGCTCACAAACCGCACACAAGTTCACAATATCAAAAGGAAAAGTCATAAACACCCTCAGCACAGCCACACAATCAAACCAAAACCCACACATACCGCTACACAGGCTCACACACACGGCCACACCCATAATTTTACACTCAAAATGCATACCTCACCCCTATATGCACCCACCAGACAAACACACACAGCCACATACAATTGCCACATGCAAACACCCACACACATCTATACAGACTCCCACACACTCCCCAAACATGCATGCACTCACTGATCCACACACACAGCCACACACAATGAAAAACTACAGCAAATCACAAGTGCTCACGTGCAAATACACACACACATAACCACCCACAGATATCCACCTGCAGGTCGCTACCCTCACATATACACACAAACCTGTACACACTAACACACAGAACCATTGACCCACACATGCCCAGACACAAACACACTGCCACTTGCACATGCCATCACACACACTCAAGCCCACCCACACACACACACGGAATCACACACATCACAAAGAGTCCAGCACCTATACTTCCACCGAAAATGCACAGCCACTGAAATGCAAGCATCCATACCAACACAAACACACACACACAATCCAACAAGCTTGGTGATATTTGCTCTCACGTTTTAAGGAATATTAACTGTCTCCAATTTGACATATATTATAGTTGACGATTTGTTTTACTTTTCCTGTTAACATATGGAGTGATGTTTGCTGCCAGAATTTAAAATTATAATGCTGTGAAATTTGATTTAAATGCTATTTCCTTTCCTCATTTGACAGGGTAACCATTATTACAAATTCGTATTTTGCACCAGTGGGAAATTGAATCATTGAGGCGTTGAAACACTTGCATTTTACACTGGATGCGGGATTTGATGGAGAGATCAGTAGCTGCTCAAAATCCCAAACTGTGATTGAAAAGGTGGCGGTGATCATCCTTCTTATCTAATTCAGTCCGTACGCTGTGGGAACACCCGCATTGATCTTAAAACGGGAGTTGCAGCATTTTGGTTCTGTGACCATCAGGTAACGGTAACATATCTGCAAATCAGGATGCTGAGTGGCTCGAAGGAGAACTTGCAAAGGTGGTAATCCATTTGCCACATTTGGCCACATTAACCTGTGTCTTCTGTCCCTTGTTAACCCAGGCGGTGGAGGTGCAGGGTTCGGAGATGCTGTGAGGGAGGCTTGATGAACCACTGCAGTGCATCGTGTAGATGCTGTACAAGGCTGGCACAGTGCGCTGGGGGAGTGGGTGCCTGTGGTTAGTGCATTGATCCAATGCGAACGGTTTGTCTTGAGTGTGTTTGGAGCTAAACTCACACAAACAAGTGGGGATGAAACCTTCACGATCCTGATTTGTGCATTGTCGATGGTGGACGGAACTAGGGAGGTCAGGAGGTAGGTTATATTTCCCAGGATCGGTGGATCTGAATTTGTAGCTGACAATTTTACAAGAAAGCCCAGTTCAGTATCTGGTCTGTACCAGGATGTTGTTGTTGGGTATTCTGCATGATTTTGCCTTTGGATATCTCCGGGCAGTATTTAGATTCGCTCTTGTGGGGCATTCCTGGCCAAGGACTTGGTGACTCAATGTTAATGCTTACCAGGTCCAATTATCTGCTGTCCAGGACTCGGAGAAAATGGAAACAAACTTTTTCAGTCTCCGAGGAGTCATGAATGATTGAACTTTGTGAAATCATCAGCAAACATCCGACTTTCTACCTACAATGGTGGGACATCCATTGATGAAGCAGTTGGATATCTTACAGATTGAACCGGGATCCTGTTCAGTTCATATCAGACAATTAATTTTACAATTTGTGTAAAGGGATATTTTATCACGATCTTCAATTGTTCTCTGAACTTAGTCTGTGTCACAGCATAAATGCCGGTGTTTGTGCAGTAACTAAGCATCTGCAGCATGTATCCTATTTCTCCTAAGACTGCATTTGGATCTTCAAATTTCATGTTCACCCACCACAACTGAGTCCATATAACTTCGGCCAGGTAGAGGGCCCACAATACAATGAAATTCCCAGAGATAACAAAAAGTAATATCATGGACTTTCTTCGACTCTCCATTTCTGGATCATTGGGACTCTCCCCATCTCTGTGAGCTCGGAGCCTCCTGCGGGCTCGACTGCTCACTAGAATGTGTCTAACGGTTAAAACGTTGAGCAACAGAATCAGAATAAATGGGATAAACGGCGTTGTGAAGTAGTGAATGAATTCTATCATGGCCCAGATTGGAGATTTCAGTACTTCATAACTTGTCTGACATAATCGAGATGAATTGCTCATCACATAGCCATCTATGAACATGAAATACCAGAAGATGTTCTTTGCAATGCTCAGCACTGTCACTGTTCCCAGAACAGCACCTGCAGTTTTCTCGATGCAATATTTACTTTTCAGCTTTTGGCAACAAATTGCTACAAACCTGTCAAATGTAAAAGCGACAGTGTACCAAACAGAACAGTCTCTGACAGCATAAATCAGGACAGCGTGGTACTTGCAGAGAGGGCTGGAATACAGGAATGAAAAATTATCCTTGAACACAAACACAATTTGCCTCAGTATCAGGTCAACAACAACAAGCAGCAAATCCGTCGATCCCATGGCCAGCAGGTACAATGTGACACATCTGGAGAGACCACAATTTTTCAGCGAGAGTACAACAATCATCAGCACGTTAACTGTGAGGGAAATAAAAATATGTAAAGAAAAGTATTGGTCAGACAGGAAGAAAAGTTAACACGTTGATCTACAATATTTTGCGATTTAAGGATGTGCTGCAACATCTTGTCCTCCATACCGACTATTGTAACAGTGACAGGGTAATCTGCAGCTGGTGGTCATTTCAATTCGATAAAATCAATCTTTAAAAGGAGTGAAATGCACTGGAGTAAACAACACACGAGGGGCAGCTCCTGTGTTCAGATAAAAATTTAAGTTGAGCAAAATAATAGAGACCACATGAGTACAGGATATGTGATTGACATTAACTCTGACATCAATATCTCTTGATTAGAATCAGTAAATAATTCCTGCTTTTGATCTTTACCGAATCTCGGCTGGTTTGAGGGGATGGATCAGCCCAGGTTCTATATCTTGCTTAATCCCGAATAACTGTGCGAGAGAATTAGACTATTCCCTTCTCCTGATTGGTCTTGCTGTTTCTGTGGACTCGATTTCGGTGCAGGGTTCAGCTGTTAGTCGATATTTGGAACAGGCAGCAGGGATTGTGGGGATGACCAAAAGGTGCAGGAAACGTTTCGAGAACACCAGAGGGCTTCCAGCACTGGCAGGAAGCGGCAAGGCCAGAGTATATGAAGGGGAACTGATGATATGCTGGGGTTGGAAATTATTAATACCCTTTAATTCATCAACCTATGATCCATGGAGGTTTTCATTGTAAATGGAACCAGGAAACACATTTCTATAGTACAGCCAGGAATTATCACTCGATCGAATTTCAGTTCATGTCAAATGTGCTGTCCACATATATTGATTCTGTTCTGTTATTGATTCTATTTACTAATGCAGCTCAATTCATCTTAATGGAAGCGAGAGCGAGTGGAATAATTCTCCCATTCCAGTGAAAATTGCATCGGGACATGAACAGCAAAGTTTCATAGTCAACCCTGATTGTGAAATTTCTTTGATATCCTTCTCAAAGCATTTACTCTAAGAGCCATCAGAACTCCGGCAGTGTAGAGGCCGTCGGTCCATCAGCAATGCACCAACTGCCCGTCACAGGATTTTACACTTTCCAAGATCAGGGATTCAGTTGCAATTTTTGGTTAATATTTGCAGAAATAACTTGGACAATGACAGCAGCACAGAGAAGAAAGCAGATTATAAGAACGGTAATTGAGCTAAACATTGTTTACATCATGACAACATTGAAAGAGATACTTAACCCGGACACCAGTGATAGCAAAGGTGGGATAGAAAGATATCCAAGTCCGGGGCAGACCCAGAATTCTAATGATACAACTCAATTATATATCTTATAAAAACGGTTATTATCATTCATAAATTCCTCGCCCATTCATGCAACATTCCTGTCCATTGTTCTCAGATTCTGATGAATCATTGGAACATTGTTATCTGTTCTCTGGTTCTGATCTCCCATCTCACTCTCTCTGGAGACACTGCCTATATGCAAACTATGGGATGCCACATCAAAACGAGTCTCTTATTAATATAAGAGAGACCTTATAAGAGGGTCACTGAAACCTTCCAGTGACACAGTTGGGATCCACGGAGTCTCTCATTAGCTATCTGTCCAAACAGTTTCAGTTAATCCTGTTTAAACCCAGTCCACAGCTACTGCGGTGAAGTAGAAATGTAATTGTCCCTGGTCAGATGTAACAGGGGTGCTAAAGGAGGAAATGATGGACAGTGGGTGCAATTACTTTTTACACATTTAAAAATTTGCTGGACCTTGTTACAGGACAGGAGATGCACTCCATCTGTGTTAATCCTGAAAACAAGAACAGAAACACCTCTTGTAACACCACAACACTGATTCTCACATTACTGATAGGAAAAACCCGCCATTATTAGAATTAAACATACACCAAGGTTAATCCAGGCGAGAACAAGGTCACGTTCTTTGGTAACTGAACTAACCAGTTCCGTGTCCCCTTCACCTGCAGGTCAAACGAACTGAAGGTGCTGGGGATATGTTTCAGACGGACCAGAGCATGTGTTAAAAACTAGAAGGTAGATATAATAAATTAAAGGCTCGGCATGGGGGCAAGACCACAGTCCGAGTCCTTTCCTTTGCAACCAAGAATCTGTCATCAGGTGTGAGGGATTCTCGGTGTTACGGTGCGCGGCACAGGGGTAGCCCGATTTACAGAACAAAAGAGGCTTACCCGGGAGACCAATGATAGCTAAGATCGGATAGTAAAAGTACCCCATTATCTGAAATCCAAGGAAGACCAAGAATTTTAATGAGAAACCCCAGTAACGATACCAATTAAGATTGTAAATGTCCTCTGATAAATCCCTGACCACTGCTGTAACGTTCCAGTCCATAGTTCTCCAATTCAGTTCCATTGCGGGAACATTACAGTCCATTGTGCTCAGATTCTGATTCATGGCTGGAACATCCTTATATACTTATATCCTTATATACTGTTGTTGGACTGTGACCGATAATTGGAACATTCTTATTCTTCTGTACAGATCTCTCCTCTCTCTCTCTCTCTCTCTCTGGAGCTGCTGTTGTCGTTTATCGGTGAGGTGCTGCTCTCAACTGCACTGGTGGATAACACGTTGAACTGAGACCCTTATTAATCGAAGGATGAAACCTTCGAGTGGCACAGTTGGAATCCATGGAGGTTCTCATTAATTACCCGTCTCTGAACAAACAAGTTAATTTAATCCTTTCGAAAGCCAAATCATACCGAACACAATGATGTAGAACTTTCATTGATCCTGGTCAGATGCAACAGGGACGCTGAAAGAAAGAATGATGGACAGTGGATGCAATTATTGAAAATCTTTCAATATTTATTGTATGTAAATGTGGCGTTAAAAAGCTTCAGATTTCTTACATCAATGTCAGTCCCAATACAAAGGAGAGAGAGGAATAAACTCGAATCACAATATAACTTTCAGATTTCCATCTGGTAGAAAAATCCCCGCCTTAACTGTAAACTCAGGTGCCAAGGTCAATCGTGGCAAATCCAACGCCATATCCTTTGGGACTGGACTGACCAATCCTTTGACCCCTTTTCTTTTGGATCCAATAGCCCAAAGGCGCTGGGATATAATTTGGAGGGACAGGGCAATGTGTTAGAAACTGGAGGGAGAGAATAGATACATTTGAATCAAACCTGGGCATATTGGAGAGACACTCCTAGAAATGTTGATGCGGAAAAACACCTTTGACCATATGTCAATCAGGCAGTGGTCTGCACGTAAAGTCCGAGAGGCCCTGAGGAGAGGAGGCGGCGGGGGGGGTCCTGACAGATGTTTTTCTGAACATACTGCCAAAGCCATTCTGCAAAACGCCTTATCGTCAGAACGTTCAAACAATTACCAAATCTTGTGTGGCTGGTAGTGAGGTAAACCCTCTGCATCAGATCCATCCGACACGCCCAGAGTCTCACTCGGTCATTCATTGCCCTCAAAGTGACTTTAGTGAGGAAGAGATTATTTTCTTCTCTCGGCACGATCGTATCCCATTTATAAGTGTTGCTCCAGACACAATGCTTTCGTAAGATGGAGCAAATGTTTGTTGTGAAACGGAACATATACATTCACTTCAGCCAAGTTAAGTGACTGAAGGTGCAGAGATCATTCACGATATTTACGATTGGGTCACTGAAAAAACTGTCACCATTAGATCAACAGGTCAAATTGCCAAACGCAGTAAGTAAGCCACAGATCAATTCACAACACACAGCCAACAGGATTTTAACGGTCACTTCCTAGAAGGGCCAGGCGAGCCAGGGGCAAAAACAGAGATCGCGGGCAAACTACCCTGCCATCTGGGTATGTCCAGATCCCATTTTTTAAGCGGCACCCCGCGCGCTCCCAGGACCGACGTTCCTGGGGGGAAACCTGCTGCTGGGCTGTCATGAGCTGGTCGTCACTGATCATCGAGGGGGGTGAAGTGGGCGCAGGGAGGTTGACCATCTGTAATATGGGGCATTGCCGCAACGCGACAGCACGGGCAATCTCGTCCGCTCGCCCATTTCCCCGGGAAACTTCATTATCACCTTGTGTGTGCGCTTGGCATTTTACTATCGCCAGTTTAGATGGCAGCTGGATGGCATCCAGCAGTTGCAGCACTAATCTAGAGTGTTTACCGGTGAGTCTGACCTCAGTGGTTGGTAAGCCGATGGAGAGGCTTCTGAGGGACAAGATTTACGAGCATTTGGAGAGGTTTGACATGATCAGGAATAGTCAGCATGGATTTGTCAAGGGCAGGTCGTGCCTTACGAGCCTGGTTGAGTTTTTCGAAAATGTGACTGAACACATTGACGAAGGAAGTGCGTTGGACATGGTTTACATGGACTTCAGCAAGGCGTTTGATAAGGTCCCCCATGCAAGAGTTCTTGCAAAGGTGAGAGGGCATGGGATCCAAGGGCCTTTGGCCTTGTGGATCCAGAACTGGCTTGCCTGCAGAAGGTAGAGAGTGGTTGTGGATGGGTCTTTTTCTGAATGGAGGTCAGTCACCAGTGGGGTGCCCCAGGGATCTGTTCTAGGACCCTTGCTGTTTGTCATTTTCATAAATGACCTAGATGAGGAAGTGGAGGGATGGGTAAGTAAGTTCGCTGATGATACGAAGGTCGGTGGTGTTGTGGATGGTCTGGAAGGATGTCAAAAGTTGCAGCAGGACATAAATAGGATGCAGGACTGGGCGGAGAAGTGGCAGATGGACTTCAACGCGGATAAATGTGTAGTCGTCCATTTTGGCAGAACCAATGGGATGAACGAGTACACTATCAAGGGCAGGAGTCTTGGTAGTGTTGAAGAGCAGAAGGACCTTGGGGTCCAAGTCTTAGGACTCTTAAATCGGCCTCGCAGGTGGAGGATGTGGTCAAGAAGGCGTATGGTGTACTGGCCTTCATTAATCGAGGGATTGAGTTTAGGAATCGGGAGGTAATGCTGCAACTTTATAAGACCCTTGTCAGGCCTCATTTGGAGTACTGTGCGCTGTTCTGGTCGCCTCACTATAGGGAGGATGTAGAAGCTATTGAAAGGGTACAGAGGAGATTTACAAGGATGTTGCCTGAACTGGGAGGCATGCCTTATGAAGTTAGGTTGAGGGAGCTGGGACTCTTTTCCCTGGAGAGACGAAGGTTGAGAGGCGACCTGATAGAAGTTTATAAAATGTTGAGTGGAATGGATAGGGTGGATTCTCGGCGGCTATTTCCCCGGGTTGAAATGGTCGCTCCGAGAGGACACAGACTGAAGGTGCGGGGAGGCAAGTACAGAAGTGATGTTAGGGGTAAGTTTTTCGCTCAGAGGGTGGTGAGTGAATGGAATCGGCTGCCGTCAGTGGTGGTGGAGGCGAAGTCTTTTCAAAGACTTCTGGATGAGTATATGGAATTTAATGGGATTGGGGGTTATAGATAGGTCTATTGATTGGAAGGTGTTGATGTGATCGGCGCAACTCGTGGGCCGAAGGGCCTGTTTGTGCTGTAGTGTTCTATGTTCTATGTTCTATGTTTAATTTGTTTTTCCCCCGAGGTGATAAAACCTCGATTTTTCCATAGCTGACCGAAATTGTGCACAACTCCGAATGCATACTGCGAGTCAGTATAAATGTTGACGGTTGTATCTTTGTCCAATACGCATGCCCGTGTCAGTGCGAACAATTCTGCTGCCTGGGCTGATGTGCCAGGGGGAAGAGCGAATGCCTCAACAGTTTCATGTGGGCTGACTATGGCGTAGCCTGCGAGGAGTTGATCGTGAGCCGGCCGGTGAGAGGAGCCATCAGTATAAAAAATAAGATCTGGATTGTCAAAAGGCTCAGTCTGTAAATCCAACCGGGGAACAATGGCAGTTTGAATCGTTAATAAACAATCATGGGTGTCAGTGTCTGTACTATCCCCGGGTGAGGGCACATAGAACATAGAACATAGAACATTACAGCGCAGAACAGGCCCTTCGGCCCACGATGTTGCGCCGACCAGTTAAAAAGCAATGACCCTCTAACCTAAACCAATCCCTTTCCATCCATAAACCTATCCACGGATCTCTTAAACGCCCCCAAACTAGGCGCATTTACAGCCGCAGCAGGCAGGGCATTCCAATCCCTCACCACCCTCTGGGTAAAGAACCTACCCCTGACATCCGTCCTATAACTACCCCCCCTTAATTTAAAGCCATGCCCCCTCGTGCTAGCTTTCTCCATCCGAGGAAAAAGGCTATCACTGTCCACCCTATCTAAACCTCTAATCATCTTATATGTTTCAATAAGATCCCCTCTTAGCCGCCTTCTTTCCAGCGAAAACAACCCCAAATCTCTCAGTCTCTCCTCATAGGACCTCCCCTCCATAGAACATAGAACATAGAACATAGAACATTACATCGCGGAACAGGCCCTTCGGCCCACAATGTTGCGCCGACCAGTCTTATTTTTAAAAAAAAACATTGACCCACTAATCTAAACCAATCCCTTTTCGTCCATAAACCTATCCACCAATCTCTTAAATGCCCCCAAACTAGGCGCATTTACAACTGCAGCAGGCAGGGCATTCCAGTCCCTCACCACCCTCTGGGTAAAGAACCTGCCCCTGACCAGGCAACATCCTGGTAAACCTCCTCTGCACCCTCTCCAAAGCCTCCACATCCTTCCTGTAATGTGGGGACCAGAACTGCACACAGTACTCCAAGTGCGGTTTAACTACAGGCGACCGCTTGTAGGTATAGTTGGGATGAGAGAGGAGGATCACTTCATATCCAGTTCGCCGAGATGCTGTGAAGTGCTGGGTGGCGGCAGAGTTAAGCAACAGCAGTACTGCATGAGCCGTAACTACAGTGCAGGGGTGGTCAAGCGCAATGGGAATTGATTTTTCCACCATGATAGCTGTGGCGGCTACAGCCCGCAGACAAGCAGGCATCCCTCGCACCACCGCAGGGAGTAGTACTGTATAGTATGCGACTGGCCGTTGTCGTCCGCCGTGTTCCTGTGTAAGGACCGCAGCAGCGAAGCCCTGGCGTTCATTTACAAACAGTTGAAAGGGTTTGACGTAGTTGGGCAACCCCAGGGCGGGCGCGCTGATCATAGCCTCCTTAAGCTGTTTAAAGCGGCAGCGCGCTCAGGGGTCCATCGGACATCGGAAGGGGCTTCCTTGACTGTGGCCGCGCGTAAAACTGCATCCCATTCCCTGAAGTCTGGAATCCACTGGTGGCAATATCCAACCATACCCAGGAAGGACAAAACGTCTTTTTTAGTTTTTGGAATGGGGGCGTTTACAACCACTTGGATCCGTTCTGGCCCCAGCCGCCGTTGGCCTTTAGTTAAACAGAAACCCAGATCGGTCACCTGCTGCTGACAGAATTGTAGTTTGTCCAAGGACACCCTATGGCCACGCTGCGCTAAGTGAGTCAACAGAATGAAAGTGTCCCGCATGCAGCTGAACCCATTTGTGGAAGCAATCAGTAAATCATCAGCATACTGTATTAACACCGAGCTGTCAGACAGGGACTGTCTTCTAGATCCCGTTTCACAGCTGCCGCGTATACGGCGGGGCTCTCAGTGTACCCTTGGGGTAACCTAGTCCAGGTGTACTGCCGTTTCTTATAGGTAAACGCGAACAGGTACTGACTGCCGGGGTGTAGGGGAATCGAGAAAAACGCAGAACACAAATCGACCACTGAAAATACCCCCGCTGTCGCCGGTATAGAAGAAAGAATCATGTTGGTGTCAGGTACCACGGGAGCAATGGGTGTCACTATCTTATTAATGGCCCGTAAGTCTTGCACAAACCGCCACTCTCCCGGCTTATTAATCTTCGGTGTAGGCAGAATGGGAGTGTTGCAAGGACTTTGTGTCTCCACTAAAACTCCTTGCTGTATCAGCGCCTGTATTACTGGGGCAATTCCGTCCTCAGCCTCAGGGGACAGTCGATATTGTCGAATACAGGGTAGGACGGCCCCCTTTACGAGTGTAACCTGATGGGGCATGGCTGAATAGACCTTTCCCACGTGATTTTTATGTTTTGCCCATAGTTCGGATGGCACCTGCGCAAGAGCACGGGGGAGCTTACAGTCATCCTGTCCGGGGGGCTGTTGTCGTTCAAAAATGGTGTCGTGATACTGTTTTATTCCCGTGATCCTTCCGCTAGTCGGGGTAACAAAGACTATCTGGAGGACAGTTCTGCCCACGGGTACTTTCGCCTGCACCCAAGGTTGATACCCCGCTGCCTGCATCTGTTGTTGTAAACGGTATATCATAGGTCCGATCTCTCTGTTCTTGGCCGGGGATTTTGTGGCTATTGTAAAATGAGGGATCGAGTCGTTCTCCCAAAATCGCGCTTGCTGTTGTTTCGTTAGGTAGACCTCAGTCCCCACCCCTTGGGGTCCAAAATATATGTGGGGGGATCCTTCCAAGCCCTCCTCTGCGCCCAGATGCGACTGTACCAGCTGAGTATATTCTGCCGTGTCTTCATACATGAAGCGGGCAGTACAGTGGAGTCGAGTTTTTTCGGAGCTCGTCTGGAGGATGTATTTCAATCCTTCAAATAGCGAACCCGTAATTTGGTCTAACGCGAGCAGCAGTCTCTGCACTGGCTGTGAATAGGGGTTACCATCCAACTGCCAGCAATATAAAATCGGTTCTGGTTTATTAGTATCGGGAATAGCGGGTAGGGCAACATTTGCATAGTACTGGTGTGCTCGTATCGAGGGTAATTCCATGAACATTCCCTCCTTTGTACAGTAAATTGTGGCCCCTAATTTGCAGAGAGCGCTTCGTCCCAATAGGGGAATAGGAGCTGTTTTAGAGACGATAAAAGTAACTGTTATTTTATTACCTTGAATCTCTAAATCTACGGGTAAGGACAGGGATTCGCGCATAGGAATTCCTGCAATTCCCATGCTGACTATGGTAGAATCGCTAACTGGTAACCGCGGAGAGTGGTACGGAGGACATTGTGGCGCCGGTGTCCACCAGCAGCTTCAAATGGCTATCTCCTATTTTCACGGTAGCCATGGGTATCTCCTCTGTATCAGATGACAAACAGATTGCAGCCGCTTGTACCACCTCATTCCCGGGGCACCCCTATGCGGAGAGGGGGTTCGGCTGTGTAAAAGTGAATTGGGGAGCCATCTGGGGCTCGGGAAACCCACCCTGCCCTTCTGTGTAACGCTTTGAGGGGAGTCTACAGTCCCTAGCCCAGTGTCCCCTTTTTCCACAGTTCCTGCATTCGTCCTGGGACCGGTCTTTTGCTGGCCACCGACCCCCTTTTCCTTTTATTCATCCAGAGCTTCCTGCTCTCTGTCCTGGTCTCCCCCTCCCCCCGTGCTGGTAAAACTGACTCACTCTCAACCTGCCCTCTGTGCGAGTGAGCAGTCCCTCCCTGTCTAGGTTAGTTAGTACCGTAATCGTCTCTTTCCATGTTTTTCCTTGCCAATCTAACACTTTTATTTTGTAGATCCTGGCATGTTCGGGGAGCATGCAGTTCAACAGGGTCTGTACTGCCAAGGGTTGGTTCTGTTCTAAAGGTATCCCAGCATTCTCTTCCCAAACATTCTTCCATCTAACTGCAAAGTCCATGACTGATTCGTCAGCTTTCTGCAGGCACCTGGTCACCTCACCTATGTCCCCATGTCTCTTAGCCCCCTGCATGATCGCTTCCCTTCCTCTATGTTTCAGCCAATGCTCCATAGATTCATTTCCCTCATCCAGTAATTCATTATCCTGCCTCCAGTCCCCGTTCTCTCCTACTGGGATTGCGAACGAGTCTCGCACACTGCGCCACGAGGCTCCGTAAGCTGCCTGCAGCAACAATCTCATGTCACCTGGTAGAGGATTATAGATAGTACAGGTTTGCTCCAGCCAGTTGTGAAAGGCCACTGGCTTTTTTACTGGATCAGGGGCTGATGAAATCATATCCCGGGCTTCGCCCGGGGTCCAGGGTTTTAAAATAGGTGTATCGCCTATCATAATCCTGGGGTTCTGAGCCTGGTATTTATGTTTGTCAAGTGTAGAATCTGCCTCTACCTTTTCTGGCCCCCTTTTGTCATGTTTACGGAGTCGGCTGGAGATTGATTGACTCTCAGCTCCCTCCTTTCGTACTTCGCCAACCCCTGACGGAGCTCGCTTCATCAAATAAACCTCCGCCTTCCTGGCTGGCTGACCCCGTAGGTCCCTCCTCCCCCGGGGACAATCCGCCTGCTGCTGAGAGTGACGGATTAGTGTGGGCACTCGGGCTGCTGCCGCTATTTCTAAAGGTTGATTCCAATTGTCTGACTTATAGGGCTCCAGTTGGGGGTATAGGCCCATAACGGGCGCTGGGGGAGCTGCCGGAGCTACGGGGCTATAGGAGGGAGGGCTATCGTTAGCAGATTCCTTCTTAGAATTCTCATGTGTCTTTTTTGTCTTAGGGGGCTGATGACGTTTGACTACATCCATCTATTTCTGGAAACAGTCCAGCATATACTGTTTGTCCCAAGTGGGGTCCCCTCCATCTCCCGCAGCTACATCCCACCATACTTGTATTAGGGAGATCTTAAAACTCCCCCCATATGGCCAATCGCCACCGGACCACCCGTGCAGATCGCTACTAAACGGTATTACATACTTCCATTCCCCTGTCTCTTTCAGCACGGTGTCCGCAGGTGACCCAGGGGGCACCACGGGGTCTCCTACCTTTTCTCGACACTTCTTTACCGTCTCAGCTCTTTTCTTGGTCTTTTTGTCCATCCCCGGACCTTTGCCTTGAGGGGGCCCTCCAGGGTTGCCGGGAGCAGATTTCTCCGCTCGACCCGGTGTGTTTCCCATGTTGTCGTCGGGGCCAGGTATCAGTCTGTAACGTAAGCAGAATTAACGCACACACACCGCCTATGAATCACAATATATATACAAGCGCTCACCGGTGTCTCCTTTCTGCGTTTCTCGGGGTCTCCTTTGCCTTCTTGTTATTCTAGCATAAATATGGTAGCTACCTATTGCATCCGGGCCGTACCCCCTTACAGCTGGGACGGCCCCGGGGACTGACCCCCTTTCAGCTGGGAAAGTCTTAATCAATTTCCTCCCCCTCGTTTAATTGTTAACTGTATTAACTGTTTTAGGTTCGGTCCAGAAATCCCATGTTAAAAGGGATCCTGCCGACTACGCCAAATTCTGTCAGGAAACTCCGAGCTCAGAATAACTCAGGCAGAGACGTTCAGAGTCAGGCGTCAGGAGAGTTTATTGTCGTGATACCACGGAGAGTCCACCTCAGTCAACACCGAGAGAACTCTGATTTTTTGAACAAACAGTTTTTATACATACTATTTTTATACAGTGAAACAAACAACTCTGCAAGCAGGTTACAATACACCCTATTATCCTTACTATCTCTACTACCCCTTTAATCATTGTCCCATTAATTAAATCTATGGTCCTAGGACTTATCTATAGTGTCCTTGGTCTAAATCATCCTACAGTCCCTGTCCCTTGTGATTTACCGTAACTCGATAGGGAAGAAGAATGGTGGTTTATTTTTCTATCCTCCTTAGAGTCAGATGGCCCGTTAACTGGCCTTTAGACCTTGAGTGTCTGCTAGGCCCTGTTTTTCTAACCCTGCCTGCTTCAGCTAGTTTCTTGATTTTCGGTATAATGGTGAGAATATAGTGAATCATTAACCCTTTAGCTACTGCTGCAGCTTTAGCCCCTACTATAGTAGGCCCGTTTAAAACAGACTTACTTTTCTATGCAACCTAATTGCTTATATGAATCTAATTTCTTCTACACTTCGGTATTCACGAAGGAGAGGGGCTTCGTGTCTGGTACAGTCTTCGAGGGAGCTTTAGACCAATTGAAGGAATTTTCCATTACGAGGGAAGAAGTGTTAGGGCTTTTAGGGAGCATTAAAACTGATAAATCTCTGGGGCCCGATGGCACTTATCCTAAGCTGCTTAGTGAGGTGAGAGATGAAATTGCTGGGCCTCTGACGCAAATCTTTGTCTCTTCATTTGACACAGGTGAGGTCCCAGAGGACTGGAGGATAGCGAACGTGGTACTGTTGTTTAAGAAGGGTAGGAGGGATAACCCGGGTAATTATAGGCTGGTGAGTTTGACGTCAGTGGTAGGCAAGTTGATGGAGAGGATTCTTAGGGATCGGATGTATGAGCACTCAGAGCGTTGCGATCTGATGAGGAATACACAGCATGGTTTTGTAAAGGGGAAGTCTTGCCTTACGCATCTGGCAGAATTTTTTGAGGAGGTGACAAAAACGGTCAACGAAGGACGAGCCGTTGATGTCGTCTATATGGATTTCAGTAAGGCGTTTGACAAAGTCCCTCATGGTAGGTTGGTCGAAAAGATTAAGGCTCATGGGATACAAGGCCAGGTATCTCGATGGGTTGAGAACTGGCTTGCAAAGAGGAGTCAGAGAGTAGTAGTGGAGGGGTCCTTTTCTAGCTGGAGGTCTGTCACTAGTGGTGTGCTCATGGAAAACTGAAATGGGTGCAGGAAAGGCATGTGCCGGTTCGGAGGAAGGATGGGAAAGGTAGGATTGGAGTAGGATTAGGATTAGAGGCTCAGTACTGGGACCTCTTTGTCGACAATATAAATGACTTGGAAGGGGGGGTAAGTGGTGTGATCAACAAATTTACAGATGACACAAATTTGCAGATGGCTGGATTGGCGGGCAGTGAGGAGCAGCGTCTGGCAATACAACGGGATATTGATAGGTATATTGGGCAGATAAATGGCAAATGGAGTTTAATCCTGATAAATGTGACGTGATGCATTTTACTAGACCTCATACATGCCCTGAATGGCACGAGTAATCAAGAGCACAGCCAAGAAGGACCAAAAGGCCTGTTTCTGTTCTCTAATGTTCTATAGTTCTATAATGTCTGCCCCATCCATCAATCACTTCCCCCAGTCATCATAATATGCCTCATTACGATAATGTCCCTCAGAGCCCCGATTTATAATGCACCTTACTGCCCCTCATTAGAATCTGTCTCACCGCTGCGCATCACGATATACCTCACTGGCCCCCATCCATCATGATGCACCCCACTGCCCTCCATCATAATGTACCTCACTGCTCCTCATCCATCGTAATATACATCAGGGATGCCACCTATTATAAGCTGCCACTCTGCCCTCCATACATCATAATGTACCTCAGTACTCATCATCATAATGTACCTCACTGCTCCTCATCCATCGTAATATACATCAGGGATGCCACCTATTATAAGCTGCCACTCTGCCCTCCATACATCATAATGCACATCAGTGCTCCTCTTCATAACGTACATCGCTGCTCTCCATCATAATGTATCTCACTGTCCCTATCTATCACAATGTACCTGAATGTCTCCCATCATAATGTACCTCACCGAAACCCCGGTATAACGTTCCACAATGCCCCTCATCATAATGAACCTCAGTGCCCCCATGTATCAACAAGTATCCAACTGCCATCCCAAATAATGGTTAAAGGAAGGGCAGGACTGGCAGCTAAATATTCCTGGGTACAAGTGTTTTAGGCATGACAGGGGAGGGTCAAAAAGAGGAGGGGGAGTGGCGCTGTTAGTTAGGGAGCACATCACAGCGGAGCAGAGGGAGGATAATATAGAGGGGTTAGGAATTGAGTCTCTGTGGGTGGAGTTGAGGAATAGGAATGGAGCGATTACTATGCTAGGGGTGTACTACAGACCGCCCGACAACCCGCGAGCAGAGGAGGAGGGTATATGTAGAGACATTTGAGAAAAGTTTCGGAAGAACAGGGTTGTCGTAGTGGGAGATTTTAATCTCCCTGGGGTGGATTGGAAGGTGCCTAGAGCTCGGGGTTCGGACGGGGAGGAATTCGTAAGATGTGTATTGGAAGGTTCCTTGGAGCAGTATGTAGAGAGCCCGACTAGAGAGGGGGCTATACTGGTTTTAGTTCTGGGCAATGAGCCGGGTCAGGTGGTTGAGGTTGCAGTAGGTGAACATGTGGCTAACAGTGACCACAACTCCGTCTACTTTAGGATACTAATGGAAAAAGATGACAGCTGTCCTAAGGGGAGGGTGCTAAATTGGGGGAAGGCTAGATACAGCCGGATTAGGCAGGAGCTTAGGGATACAGACTGGGACAGGCTGTTGGAAGGCAAGACCACGTTAGGCATGTGGGAGTCTTTCAAGGGAAAACTGCAAAGGGTGCAGGAAAGGCATGTGCCGGTTCGGAGGAAGGATGGGAAAGGTAAGATTAGAGAGCCGTGGATTACTAGAGATATTGAGGACCTATTCAGGAAGAAAGGAAACGCGTATGTCAAGTCGAAGCAACTGGGAACGGAGAGAGCGTTGGAGGAATACAGAGAGAGTCGGAGGGATCTCAAAAGGGGAGTTAGGAGAGCAAAAAGGGGGCATGAAATGGCTTTGGCAGGTAGGGTTAAGGAAAATCCAAAGGTGTTTTACTCCTATGTTAGGAACAAAAGGGTAGCTAGGGGTAAAATCGGTCCCCTCAGGGACAGAGGAGGGGAACTGTGCTTAGAGTCTGAGGGAATGGGGGAGATCCTGAATGAATACTTTGCGTCGGTATTCACGAAGGAGAGGGGCTTGATGTCTGGTACAGTCTTCGAGGGAGCTGCAGACCAATTGAAAGATCTATCGATTACGAGGGAAGAAGTGTTAGGGCTTTTAGGGAGCATTAAAACTGATAAATCTCCGGGGCCTGATGGCATTTATCCGAGGCTGCGTAGGGAGGTGAGGGATGAGATTGCTGGGCCTCTAATGCAAATCTTTGTCTCTTCATTGGACACAGGTGAGGTCCCAGAGGACTGGAGGATAGCGAACGTGGTACCGCTGTTTAAAAAGGGTAGGAGGGATAACCCGGGTAACTATAGGCCGGTGAGTTTCACGTCAGTGGTAGGCAAGTTGATGGAGAGGATTCTTAGGGATAGGATGTATGAGCACTAAGAGCGTTGCAATCTGATTAGGGATACACAGCATGGCTTTGTAAAGGGGAAGTCTTGCCTTACGAATCTGGTAGAAATTTTTGAGGAGGTGACGAAGGACAAGCCGTTCATGTCGTCTGTATGGATTTCGGTAAGGTGTTTGGCAAAGTCCCTCATGATAGGTTGGTAGAAAAGATTAAGACTCATGGGATACAAGGCCTAGATGGGTAGAGAACTGCCTTGCAAAGAGGAGACAGAGGGTGGTAGTGGAAGGGTCCTTTTCTAGCTGGAGGTCTGTCACTAGTGGTGTGCCGCAGGGCTCAGTACTGGGACCTCTTCTCTTTGTAGTCCATATAAATGACTTGGAAGAGGGAGTCAGTGGTGTGATCAACAAATTTGCAGATGACACTAAGTTGGCTAGATTGGCAGGCAGTGAGGTGCAGTGTCTGGCGATACAACGGGATATTGATAGGCTGGTACATCGGCAGATATGTGGCAAATGGAGTTTAATCCTGATGAATGTGACGTGATGCATTTTGGCCGGAATAATGTCGGGGGGAGTTATATGATAAAGGGTAAGACTATAAAGGGCATAGAAATGCAGCGGGACCTGGGGGTGCAGGTGCACAAGTCTTTGAAGGTGGCAGTACAAGTGGAGAAGGCTGTGAAGAAAGCTTATGGTATGTTAGCATTTATAGGAAGGAATATAGAGTATAAGAGCTGGAGTCTAATGTTGCAGTTGTATAGAACGTTGGTTAGGCCGCATTTGGAGTACTGCGTCCAGTTCTGGTCGCCTTACTACCGGAAGGACGTGGAGACCCTGGGGAGAGTGCAGAGGAGGTTTACCAGGATGTTGCCTGGTATGGAAGGACTGGGTTATGAGGAAAAATTGAGCAAATTGGGGCTGTTTTCCCTTGAAAGACGCCGACTGAGGGGGGATCTAACAGAGGTATGTAAGATTATGAAGGGTATAGAACATATAGAACATAGAACATTACAGCGCAGAACAGGCCCTTCGGCCCACGATGTTGCGCCGACCAGTTACAAAAACAATGACCCACTAGCCTATACCAATCCCATTTCGTCCATAAACCTATCCAGAGATCTCTTAAACGCCCCCAAACTAGACGCATTTACAACTGCAGCAGGCAGGGCATTCCAATCCCTCACCACCCGCTGGGTAAAGAACCTACCCCTGACATCCGTCCTGTAGCTACCCCCCCTTAATTTAAAGCCATGCCCCCTCGTGCTAGCTTTCTCCATCCGAGGAAAAAGGCTATCACTATCCACCCTATCTAAACCTCTAATCATCTTATATGTTTCAATAAGATCCCCTCTTAGCCGCCTTCTTTCCAACGAAAACAACCCTAGATCCCTCAGTCTCTCCTCATAGGACCTCCCCACCATACCAGGCAACATCCTAGTAAACCTCCTCTGCACCCTCTCCAACGCCTCCACATCCTTCTTGTAATGCGGGGACCAGAACTGCACACAGTACTCCAAGTGCGGCCGCACTAGAGTAGTGTACAGTTGCAACATTACACTGCGACTCCTAAATTCAATCCCCCTACCAATAAACGCCAAGACACCGTACGCCTTCTTGACAACCTTATCTACTTGATTCCCAACTTTCAGGGATCTATGTACACACACACCTAGATCCCTCTGTTCATCCACACTATTCAAGGTCCTCCCGTTAGCCCTATACTCGACACATCTGTTGCTCCTACCAAAGTGAATTACCTCACACTTCTCCGCATTAAATTCCATCCGCCACCTCTCGGCCCAGCTCTGCAACCTATCCAAGTCTCCCTGCAGACTATGACACCCTTCCTCACAATCTACCACACCTCCAACTTTGGTGTCATCAGCAAATTTACTAATCCACCCAACTATACCCTCATCCAGATCATTAATAAAAATTACAAACAACAGTGGCCCCAAAACAGATCCCTGAGGCACACCACTCGTAACTGCACTCCATGATGAATATTTACCATCCACCACCACCCTCTGTCTCCTATCTGATAGCCAATTCCTGATCCAACTTCCTAGATTACCCACAATCCCATACATCTGCATTTTCTGCAGAAGCCTACCATGGTGAACCTTATCGAACGCCTTACTAAAATCCATGTATACCACGTCAACTGCCTTACCCCCATCCACCTCTTTGGTCACCTTCTCAAAAAACTCAATAAGGTTAGTAAGGCACGACCTACCCGCTACAAAACCATGCTGACTATTTCTAATCAATTCATTACACTCCAAATAACTATAAATCCTATCCCTAATAATTTTTTCTAAAACCTTGCCCACAACAGAAGTAAGACTCACCGGTCTATAATTCCCGGCAAAGTCTCTGTTCCCCTTCTTAAACAATGGGACAACATTCGCTATCCTCCAATCCTCCGGGACTACACCAGAGACCAATGACGACCTGAAGATCTGAGCCAGAGGCTCTGCAATCACCTCTCTAGCCTCCCAGAGAATCCTAGGGTAGATCCCATCCGGACCAGGGGACTTATCTATTTTCAGCCCCTCAAGAATTTCCAGCACATCCTCTTTATCAACCGTAATACTGTCTATTTTAAACCCCTGCAACCCAATGTCCTCCTCAGCTATATTCATGTCCCCCTGCGTGAACACCGAAGAGAAATATTGGTTCAATACTTCTCCAATCTCCTCCGGTTCCACACACAACTTCCCCCTGCTGTCCGTAACTGGCCCTAATCTTATAGGTAGAGTAAACAGTGGTAAGCTATTTCCTATGTTAGAAACTCACGTACGAGGGGCCACGAGCTTCTGGTGAGGGGGAGAGGTATAACACAGATATTATAGGGAGGGTGGTCACACAGAGGGTACTGGGGGTATGGAATGCTCTGCCAAGCAAGGTGGTGGAGGCAGGCACGCTGGATGGGTTCGAGATGGAAGAATATCGGGGATTGTTTTAAATAAGGTTCATTAGCACTGGGACCTCCCTGGTAGTGTAAAAGGATGTGGAATGAAACGAATGTTTCTCTCTTTTAATTCACAGGTTTTAAGTCGTCCGCCTTGTTGTCCAACGAGGGGCATACACGCGATGGGTCGTACAAGGGCTGCTCTTAGATGTTCGAGAATAGCCTAGTGCTTCATGTCGTGAGTGTACGCTTAAACTGGACCAGATACTGGGCAAGACGACAGCTCAGTGACTATCACAGTTTGCTGTGCAGACACATGGATTTGGGCCGGTGTCTGTGGGAGTTTGCGCATTCTCCCTGTGCTTGTGTGGGTTCTCTCCGGGTGCTCCGGTTTCCTCCCACACCCCAAAGATGTGCTATTAGGCTGATTGGAAGTAATAAATTGTTCCTAAATTAGTTTTCCCTCAATGTGGAATGCCATAATCATAGATAAGGGACATGGGTGGAGGGGGGACTGGTAATGTTAAAATGGCGGCGCGGGCTCTTTGGGCCGAAGGGCCTTTTTCCCGGGCTGTTTTTTGTTCTTTGTTCTTTGTTCTCAAGCATAAAGCCACCTTTTCCCGCTATTCCCCCTTTTTACATTAGCTAATTCTACATCAACGATGCTGTTGTCTCTTTTCTGCTGGGACTAAAGTGAAGACAACAACAATCTGTGTGAAAAGTCAACTTGATTTCTGCCTCCACAATATCTTCTTGTTGACCCTGTGGTGTAGTGAACATTTTAATCAAACTACTACCCGCAGTGGGATTCCAGTTAGAACGAAGCAGTTTCAGCATTGGCAGCATCAATTCGAAATCTTTTCCACCCGAGAAATAAGAGGTGTGGATTTCAGAGGCAGGGAGACACTGATAAACCCAGCTAGGAATCATTACAATCACTCGCTGTTACTCGCTGAGATCGGGCTCAACTTTTTAACATGATCTGCAGCCTCCAAATGCCCATTTGTAAATAAACAGTTATTCATTTATTTATGTTACCAGTGAGCAAAACCTGGATGTTCTGCTGCATCGCCACCCCAATCCTTTCTATTTAAAACCCTCTTTCAGATCAACTCCCAAATGATTTGCAGCGCAGTTTCTCGTTAATTCTCGGCTGGAAACAATCCTGAGGCGAAGTGAAGAGCCATCGAAATCTATGTGAAAGGGCGAGACGCGAGGAGAGTTGGCGGGATGACCCAGACTGCCGACACACTTCCCCAGGCTCACCATCCAGCAAGTCCTTCTCAATGATGAATACTGACGCAAAGTACTCATTTCCTCGCTCGGTCATTTCCTCTGGCTCCACGCATAAATTCCCTCCCTGTCCTGAAGTTCGCCAACCCTCTCCCTGGCTACCCTCTTGCTCTTTATATATGTGAAAAAACTCTTAGGATCATAGAAATCACCTTATAAGTCACAGAAACCCTACAGTATAGAAAGTGTCCATTTGGCCCATTGAGTCTGCACCGACCACAATCCCACCCAGACTCTATCCTCATATCCCTACATATTTTACCACTAATCCCTCTCAACTACACATCTCAGGACACGAAGGGACAATTTTAGCATGGCCAATCAACCAAACCAGCACATTTTTGGACTGTGGGAGGAAACCAGAGTACCCGCAGGAAACCCACAGACACATCAGGAGAATCTGCAAACTCCCCACAGATAGTGACCCAAGCCAGGAATCGATCCAGATCCCTGGAGCTGTGAAGCAGCAGCGCTAATCGCTTTGATACCCTTCCTGAATGCAGCTGGTCAATGACTTTTCATGATCCTTTGACGCTCTCCTTACTCATCACTTAAGTTTCTTTCTGCTTTCCTCGTATTCCACACTTGCTTCGTGTGTTCCCAACTTCCGAGCCTGAACAAATGCTTCTTTTTTTCTCTTTCACGAGGCTCACAATATCTCTCGTTATCTGAGTTTCCCGAAAATTGCCATACTTATCCTTCATCCTTATAGGAATGTGCCAGTCCTGAATTCCCATCAACTTAGACTTGAAAGCTTACCAGATGCGAGATGTTGTTTTGCCCTCAAACATCTGCCCAGGTCCTACATTATTCAGTCCCTGCCTATTATATATAAGGGCCTGTTCTGCGCTGTAATGTTCTATGTTCTATGTTCTATTGTTGGAATTGGCTTTCCCCCAGTTTAGCATCTTCACTTGAGGACTCCACTTATCTTTCTCCATCAGCATCTTAAAGTTGCTGCGAACAGCTGAATAACCAATTAACTACTTTACAGATTGTGGCCAATCTCACAGTGAAGTAAAAATCTGTGCGCTGAATTATAAACAGAATCATTTATTAGATTGCAGAATTAATTGATAATGTATTTAGAATGAAATTAGTCGCGAGGGCCTTTGACATCCAACCGTGATTTCAGTTCAACACATTTATTGTAACTCACTTTTTCTCTTTCTCGCTCTTTCTTCCGCCCCTCAACATACACCGTGCACACACACACCCACCGTGCATACACCCACACACACACGCACACTCTGTCTCTTTCTCACACACACAAACATTCGCTGTCTCACCCACACACATTCTCTCTCTCATGCACAAGCTCTCTCACTCTCACACCCACATTCTCTCTCTCTCTCTCTCTCACACACACACACACACACACACACACACACACATCAAATTGTTCCGTATATTAATTTGTCTCATTCTTGCTCGCTCACACAGGTATTAACGATCATAATCCATCTGTTCCTCTGCTCTCTCCCTCCCAGGAAGAAAAAGGCTCGGGATCGGCTTCCCTCTCCTGTTTGGCGAATGACTTTAAGCCCGGATTTGTGTGTGTCCTTTTTACAATGTTGACGGTAAAGAGACAGAGAGTGGCATGAGTCCAAGCCCAGTGACCCGAAAGAGTGATTAAACATACAGGCTGAGAAGTTACCTGAGAGTGCCCACCACTGAATGGGAGAAGGGATCCAGATTTTTCTTCAGTGTCAGCCATGTCTCCCCGAACTTCCTCTTCCCAAAACCATCAGCTCAAGCGACTGTTCAATCTGAGAGACTGTGAATGGGAGTTAGACATTGATTTATTAATAATGCGTCATTTCATGACACAGATTGCTCACTGTTTACAAAATGCTGCTTTCTATCTGCAATCTCAGTAGAAATTTCAGTATTTGTTGAATAACCGGAATATTGAATGAAATCAGGAGTGAGTGAAATAATTGCACCAGTCTGAACAAAGAACAACGAACAAAGAATTTTACAGCACAGAAACAGACCATTCGGTCCTCCAGGCCTGCTCCGGCCATGCGGCCCGGCTGAAATAAACCCCCAGGCCCTTTTGGAGACCAGATCCCTCTATACCCAATATATTCATCTGTTTGTCCAGATGTGCCTTGAAAGTCACTGTCGTATCTGCTTCCATTACCTCCCCTGGCAGCGAGTTCCAGGCACCAACCACCTTGCGTGTATAAAAGCAGCTCATACATCTCCTTTAAACTTTGACCCTCGTACCATAAACTTCTGTCCCCCAGGAAATGACTCTTCCACCGATCCACTCTGTACATGCCCTTCGTAATCTTGTAGGTCGCCCCTGAACATCCGTCGTTCCAGTGAGAGCAAATCAAGTTTCTCTTTCCTCTCCTCATATGTAATGCCCACCATGCCAGGCAACTTGCTGGTAATTTTTTTATGTTCCTTCTCTCAAGCTCGCATTTCCTTCTGGTAGTGTGGCGACCAAAATTGAACGCTTTAGTCCAAGTGCGGCCGAACTAAAGTTCTATAAATCTGCAACCTGGCTTGCCAGTTTTTAAACTCGGTGCCCTGGCCAATGAAGACAAGCGTGCAACAAGCCTTTTTGACTAGTTTCTCCAACTGCGTTGAAACTTTCCATGACATGTGACCCTGTACACTCAGATCCCTCTGCTTATCAATACTCACAATGGATCTGCCATTTACTGCATATTTCTAATCGGAATTCGTGCTTCCAAAGTACGTGACCTCACATTTGTCACGATTAACCTCCATCTGCCATCCTTCTGCCCAAGGCTCCAACCGATCTACATTCTGCTCTATCCTCTGATAGTCCTCATCACTGACTGCAAATCCACCAACTTTTGTGTTATCCGCACACTTACTAATCAAACGAGTTACATTTTCGTGTAATGGTAGATGGTGTTCTCAGGTGAAATGATGGCATCCGTGTCGATGACCCAGCATGTCTTGCAGAGGTTGCTGTAGATGGTGTTCTAATATGAGATGATGGCATCCATGTTGATGATCCGGCATGTCTTGCAGAGATTGGTGTGGCAGGGTTGTGTGGTGTCGTGGTCACTGTTCTCCTGGACTACAATGCCTTCACCTTCAACGATCAGTTCTTCATCCAGACACACAGAACGGCCATGGGGGCCATATTTGCACCTCAATATGCCAACACCTTCATGCACTTGTTCAAACAAGAATTCTTCACCGCACAGGACATTCAACCGATGCTCTCCACTGGATACATTGATGACATTTTCTTCCTTTCGACTCATGGTGAGCAATCATTGAAGCAATGATCTGATGGTATCAGCAAGTTCCATCCCACCATCAGACTCACCATGGACGACACTCCAGGATTGGTTGCACTCTTGAACGCACGCATGTCCATCAAGGGTGGTCATCTCACACCTCACTGTGCCACAAGTCCATGGATAACCTCACGATGCTCCACTTCTCCACCTTCCACCCGAAACAAATTCAAGAAGCCATCCCCTAAGGACAAGCCCGCTGTAGACACAGGATCTGTTCAGATGAGGAGGATCGCAACAGGCAACTCCGGGCACTGAAAGATGCCCTCATAAGAACAGGATATGGTGTTCGACTCATCGATCCACAGTTCCGAAACGCCACAGCGAAAAACTGCACCGACCTCCACAGAATACAAAGACGGGAGACGGCGGACATTGCACCCTTTGTCGTCCAGTACTTCCCCGGAGCGGAGAAACAGCGACATCTTCTCCGGAGCCTTCAACATGTCATTAATGAAGACGAACATCTCGCCAAGGCCATTCTCAAACCCCCACTTCTTGCCTTCAACCAACCGCACAACCTCAAACAGACTATTGTCCGCAGCAAACTACCCAGCCTTCAGGAGAACAGTGACCACAACACCACACAGCCCTGCCGCTAGAACACCCTCAGTCCGTGTTTGTAGGTACACCCAGCGTGCTGTTGGGGAAGGAGATCCAGCTATTTGGCCCAGCCACAGTTAAGGAATGATGAAATATTTACAAGGATGGTGAATGATGTGATGGAAACCTTGCAGGTGATAGTGTTCCCCATGTGTCTGTTGACCCTTGTTCTTCTAAATGTTAAGTGTTGTGGGTTTGCAAGGTGTGATCGAATGAGACTTGATGAGTTGCTGCAGTGCATCGTGTAGATGCTACACATTGCTTCCACTCTCTGCCCGAATGGAGGGAACGAATGATTGTGGAACGGGTGACAATCGAACTGGGCTCTTTTTCCCTTTGCTGGATGTGTCGAGGGTTTTAGAACCATAGAAACTCTACAGTGCAGAAAGAGGCCATTTCGCCCATCGAGTCTGCACCGACCACAATCCCACCCAGGCCCTAACCCTATATACCGACATATTTACCCGCTAATCCCTCCAACCTATTCTTCTCAGAACATTAAGGGGCAATTTTAGCAAAGCCAATCAACCTGACCCACACATCATTGGACAGTGGGAGGAAACCGGAGCACCCGGAGGGAACCCACCCAGACACGAGGAGAATGTGCAAACTCCACACGGACAGTGACCCGAGCCGGGAATCGACCTCAGGTCCCTGGAGCTGTGAAACAGCAGTGCTAACCACTGTGCTACCGTGCTGCCCATTTTGAGTATTCTTGCAACTACACTCACCCAAGCAAGAGGAGAACATGCCATCAGACTCCTTTCTTTACTTGGGAATTCAGGATGTGAGTTAACCGCGGCAGGATTCCTCGTTTCTGAAACACAATTGTGGCCAAACTTCAGTCTCTGACGAAAGGGAAGCTCGGGATGTTTGAAGAAGGAAATTCAGCCGTGGGAATGTCATTGAATGTTACCATGTGGGGATGATTGTCCGTCTTTTTACAGATGATCATTGCCAATGTCTCTGTTGAGATGGGACAGGAAAAAATACATACCTCCATCAGCCTCTCTTAAATTTTCTCTCTTTTATTGTCAAAATGACCAATACCCGGGCTGACAAATTGATGTCGATGATCACCCGCTGTCATCTGGACCTTTATGAGCAATTTTCAAGTGAACAAAAGCGAACACCTGACAGTTCCTTTCGGATAACTCTCTTTGTTCCAGATAAACTTTCCAGCAGCCGGGACAATTCTCTGCCCCAGCCAGCGATGAACAAAGACAGCTCTTTGCAAATCTCAACCCCAATCTGGTGATAATGACATCTATTTCAAAGTCAGAGAGATTGGGGGTCTACAAAGCACTGCCTGGAAGGATGGTGCAGGGAGGTTCATGAGATGACGACTTAAATCGAGAACATTCGATGATTACATAAATACAAATAACTTGCAGGGGAATGGCGAAAAAGGGAACGGTAATTTCACCGAGCAGGACCCTCATTTGCAGAAACAATGCCTGCACCAAAGGCTAAATGGCCGGATGTGAAGTTTAAATCCTGTAATTCTGTTCCAAGATACATTGGCGTTCAAACAGGTGTCTTGATTAAAAGCTTTACACCATTGCCACATTACCAAGAATTGAGCTGTCCTTAATTCTTTTAATTCTTCAGCACCCACACGCAACAGTCTCACACACACTCACACACACACTGACAACATCACACACACCCATATGCGCACTCCCAAAATCACACTGGAAACGCACAGCAACACTTCCACAAACAGCCACGCGTGTACACAAACACACACACACACAAACACACACACAGACACACACACACACACAATCACAATCACCCATACACATACCCACAGACAAACACACACGCACAAACACACACGCAAACACACACACACAAACACACACACACACAAACACACACGCAAACACACACACACAATCACACACACACAATCACAATCACACATACACACACCCACAGACAAACGCACAAACACACACACACGCACAAACACACACACACACAAACACACACACACACACACACAAACACACACAGACACACACACAGACACTTCGACATATCCAACACCAACAATGTACACTAACACATGCGCACACAAAACACGCTGACACCCATAAAGGACAACTGAACTCACACAAACCAAGGAAACAGAAATGTAAAGAAACACAACGTCCCACATTCACAACCCACGTTCACTAAAGTGTGCCGATACATACAGCCAATGACATACTGCAGACACGTATGCGGAAATACACAATATTCGCACATAAACGCTCATTTAGACAAATAAACAAACACAAAATTTGCAGCCAAACAAATATCATCGCAATTTCGAGTTAGCCACATACACACACACACACACACACGCACACACACACACACACACACACATGCTGATGCACGCATTGGATATCTGCAACACACACGTATATACAAACGCAAAAACATACAGATTTACACAGATAATTGCACATTCAATCACACTCGAAATACCCCAGCCACACACAAACCAACGCACACACGCACGCACAAGCGCTTCCACAAACGCGCCACCCACATACAAATTCACTCCCACAATGTCCAACCTCACAAACACGCACACACACACTTATTAAGACGCTCACTCTCAGCTCCGCCCCCCCCCCCCCCCCACAGCAATGCACAGCCCACACACGCATCAACAAAGATAATCTCACACACACACACACACATTTACACTCACGCACACATTTACAAAACATGGCGATAACGGACACAACCTCCATGCTCACAAACCGCACACAAGTTCACAATATCAAAAGGAAAAGTCATAAACATCCACAGCACAGCCACACAATCAAACCAAAACCCACACATACCGCTACACAGGCTCACACCCATAATTTTACACTCAAAATGCATACCTCACACTTATATGCACCCACCAGACAAACACACACAGCCACTTACAATTGCCACATGCAAACACCCACACACATCTATACAGACTCCCACACACTCCCCAAACATGCATGCACTCACCGATCCACACACACAGCCACACACAGTGAAAAACTACAGCAAAGCACGTGCTCACGTGCAAATTCACACACACATAACCACCCACAGATATCCACCTGCAGGTGACTACCCTCACATATACACACAAACCTGTACACACTAACACACAGAACCATTGACCCACACATGCCCAGACACAAACACACTGCCACTTGCACATGCCATCACACACACCCAAGCCCACACACACACACACACGGAATCACACACATCACAAAGAGTCCAGCACCTATATTTCCACCGAAAATGCACAGCCACTGAAATGCAAGCACCCATACCAACACAAACACACACACAATCCAACAAGCTTGGTGATATTTGCTCAAATGTTTTAAGGAATATTAACTGTCTCCAATTTGACATATTATAGTTGACGATTTGCTTTACTTTTCCTGTTCACATATGGAGTGATGTTTGCTGCCAGAATTTAAAATTATAATGCTGTGAAATTTGATTTAAATGCTATTTCCTTTCCTCATTTGACAGGGTAACCATTATTACAAATTCGTATTTCGCACCAGTGGGAAATTGAATCATTGAGGCGTTTAAACGCTTTCATTTTGCACTGGATGCGGGATTTGATGGAGAGATCAGTAGCTGCTCAAAACCCCAAACTGTGAATGAAAAGGTGGCGGTGATCATCCTTCTTGATCTAATTCAGTCCGTGTGCTGTGGGAATACCCGCATTGATCTTAAAACGGGAGTTGCAGCATTTTGGTTCTGTGACCATCAGGTAACGGTAACATATCTGCAAATCAGGATGCTGAGTGGCTCGAAGGAGAACTTTCAAAGGTGGTAATCCATTTGCCACATTTGCCCACATTAACCTGTGTCTTCTGTCCCTTGTTATCCCAGGCGGTGGAGGTGCAGGGTTCGAAGATGCTATGAGGGAGGCTTGATGAACCACTGCAGTGCATCGTGTAGTTGCTGTACAAGGCTGTCACAGTGCGCTGGGGGAGTGGGTGCCTGTGGTTAGTGCATTGATCCAATGCGAACGGTTTGTCTTGAGTGTTTTTGGAGCTAAACTCACACAAACAAGTGGAGATGAAACCTTCACGATCCTGATTTGTGCATTGTCGATGGTGGACGGAAATAGGGAAGTCAGGAGGTAGGGTACATTTCCCAGGATCAGTGGATCTGAATTTGTAGCTGACAATTTTACAAGAAAGCCCAGTTCAGTATCTGGTCTGTACCAGGATGTTGTTGTTGGGTATTCTGCATGATTTTCCCTTTGGATATCTCCGGGCAGTATTTAGATTCGCTCTTGATGGGTCACTCCTGGCCAAGGACTTGGTGACTCAATGTTAATGCTTACCAGGTCCATTTGTCTGCTGTCCAGGACTCCGAGAAAATGGAAACAAACTCCTTCAGTCTCCGAGGAGTCATGAATGATTGAACTTCGTGAAACCATCAGCCAACATCCGACTGTTCACCTGACAATGGTGGGACATCCATTGATGAAGCAGCCGGATATCTTACAGATTGAACCAGGATCCTGTTCAGTTCGTATCAGACAATTAATTTTACAATCTGTGTAAAGGGATATTTTATCACGATCTTCGATTGTTCTCTGAACTTAGTCTGTGTCACAGCATAAATGCAGGTGTTTGTGCAGTAACTGAGCATCTGCAGCATGTATCCTATTTCTCCTAAGACTGCATTTGGATCTTCAAATTTCATGTTCACCCACCACAATTGAGTCCATATAACTTCAGTCAGGTAGAGTGCCCACAATACAATGAAATTCCCAGAGATAACAAAAAGTAATATCATGGACTTTCTTCGGCTCTCCATTTCTGGATCATTGGGGCTCTTCCCATCTCTGTGAGCTCGGAGCCTCCTGCGGGTTCGACTGCTCACTAGAATGTGTCTAACGGTTAAAAAGTTGAGCAACAGAATCAGGATAAATGGGATAAATGGCGTTGTGAAGTAGTGAATGAATTCTGTCATGGCCCAGATTGGAGATTTCGGTACTTCATAACTTGTCTGACATAATCGAGATGAATTGCTCAACACATAGCCATCTATGAACACGAAATACCAGAAGATGTTCTTTGCAATGCTCAGCACTGTCACTGTTCCCAGAACAGCACCTGCAGTTTTCTCGATGCAATATTTACTTTTCAGCTTTTGGCAACAAATTGCTACAAACCTGTCAAATGTAAAAGCGACAGTGTACCAAACAGAACAGTCTCTGACAGCATAAATCAGGACAGCGTGGTACTTGCAGAGAGGGCTGAAATACAGGAATGAAAAATTATCCTTGAACACAAACACAATTTGCCTCAGTATCAGGTCAACAATAACAAGCAGCAAATCCGTCGATCCCATGGCCAGCAGGTACAATGTGACACATCTGGAGAGACCACAATTTTTCAGCGAGAGTACAACAATCATCAGCACGTTAACTGTGAGGGAAATAAAAAATATGTAAAGGAAAAATATTGATCAGGCAGGGAGAAAAGTTAACACGTTGATCTACAATATTTTGCGATTTGAGGATGTTCTGCAAGATCTTGTACTCCATACCGACTATTGTAACAGTGACAGGGTAATCTGCAGCTGGTGGTCATTTCAATTCAATAAAATCAATCTTTAAAAGGAGTGGAATGCACTGGAGTAAACCACACACGAGGAATGGCAGCTCCTGTGTTCAGATAAAGATTCAAGTTGAGCAAAATAATAAAGACCACATGGGCACAGGATATGTGATTGACATTAACTCTGACATCAATATCTCTTGATTAGAATCTGTAAATAATTCCTGCTTTTGATGTTTACCGACTCTCGGCTTGTTCTTGATCGAGGTGATGGATCAGCCCAGGTTCTATATCCTGCTTAATCCCGAATGACTCTGCAAGAGAATTAGACTATTCTCCCCTCCTGATTGGTTTTGCTGTTTCTGTGGACTCGATTTCGGTGCAGGGTTCAGCTGTTAGTCGATATTTGGAACAGGCAGCAGGGATTGTGGGGATGACCAAATGGTGCAGGAAACGTTTAGAGAACATCAGAGGGCTTCCAGCACTGGCAGGAAGAGGCAAGGGGAAGGGGAACTGATGATATGCTGGGGTTGGAAATCATTAATACTCTTTAACTCACCAATCTATGATCCATGGAGATTTTCATTGTAAATGGAACCAGGAAACACATTCGTATAGTACAGCCAGGAATTATCACTCGATCGAATTTCAGTTCATGTCAAATGTGCTGTCCACATATATTGATTATGTTGTTATTGATTATATTTACTAATGCAGCTCAATTCATCTGAATAGAAGCGAGGGCGAGCAGAATAATTCTCCCATTCCAGTGAAAATTGCATCGGGACATGAACAGCAAAGATTTCACAGTCAACCCTAATTGTGAAATTTCTTTGATATCCTTCTCAAAGCATTTCGTCTAAGAGCCATCAGAACTCCGGCAGTGTAGAGGCCGTCGGCCCATCAGCAATGCACCAACTGCCCGTCAGAGGATTTTACACATTACAAAATCAGGGATTCAGTTGCAATTTTTGGTTAATTTTTGCAGAAATAACTTGGACAATGACAGCAGCACAGAGAAGAAAGCAAATTATAAGAACGA
The DNA here is from genome assembly GCF_965287045.1 of Carcharhinus amblyrhynchos. Classification (NCBI taxonomy): domain Eukaryota; kingdom Metazoa; phylum Chordata; class Chondrichthyes; order Carcharhiniformes; family Carcharhinidae; genus Carcharhinus; species Carcharhinus amblyrhynchos. The sequence continues at coordinate 2,224,052 of NW_027649787.1, forward strand.
TAATTGAGTTAAACACTGTTTACATCATGACAACGTTGAAAGAGATACTTAACCCGGACACCAGTGATAGCAAAGGTGGGATGGAAAAATATCCAAGTCCGGGGCAGACCAAGAATTCTAATGATACAACTCAATCATATATCTTATAAAAACGGTTACTATCATTCATAAATTCCTCGCCCATTCATGCAACATTCCTGTCTATTGTTCTCAGATTCTGATGAATCATTGGAACATTGTTATCTGTTCTCTGGTTCTGATCTCCCATCTCACTCTCTCTGGAGGCACTGCCTCTACACACACTATGGGATGCCACATCAAAACGAGTCTCTTATTAATATAAGAGAGACCTTATAAGAGGGTCACTGAAACCTTCTAGTGACACAGTTGGGATCCATGGAGTCTCTCATTAGCTATCTGTCACTGGACAAACAGGTTCAGTTAAACTTGCTTAAACCCAGTCCACACCTTCTGCGGTGAAGTAGAAATGGAATTGGTCCTGGTCAGATGTAACAGGTGTGCTAAAGGGAGAAATGATGGACAGTGGGTGCAATTATTTTTTACACATTTAAAAATTTGCTGGACCTTGTTACAGGACAGAAGATGCACTCCATCTGCGTTAGTCCTGACAACAAGGACAGAAACACCTCTTGTAACACCACAATACTGATTCTCACATTACTGATAGGAAAAACCCTCCATAATAACAAGAAAACATATACCAAGGTTAATCCAGGCGAGAACAAGGTCATGTTCTTTGGTAACTGAACTAACCGGTTCCGTGTCCTCTTCACCTGCAGGTCAGACAAACTGAAGTTGCTGGGGATATGTTTCAGAGGGACCGGAGCATGTGTTAAAAACTAGAATGCACGAGTAGATATAATGAATTAAAGTCTCGGCATGTGGGCAAGACCTTTCCTTTGCAACCAGGAATCTGTCATCAGGTGTGAGGCATTCTCGGTGTTACTGTGCGCGGCACAGGGATAGCCCGATTTACAGAACAAAAGAGGCTTACCCGGGAGACCAATGATAGCTAAGGTCGGATAGTAAAAGTATCCCATTATCTGAAATCCAAGGAAGACCAAGAATTTTAATGAGAAACCCCAGTAACGATACCAATTAAGATTGTAAATGTCCTCTGATAAATCCCTGTCCATTGCTGTAACGTTCCAGTCCATAGTTCTCCAATTCAGTTCCATTGCGGGAACATTACAGTCCATTGTGCTCAGATTCTGATTCATTGCTGGAACGTCCCTATATACTGTTGTCGGACTGTGACCGATAATTGGAACATTCTTATTCCACCGTACAGATCTCTCCTCTCACTCTCTCTCTGCCTGGAGCTGCTGTTGTCTTTTATCGGTGAGGTGCTGCTCTCAACTGCACTGGTGGATAACACGTTGAACTGAGACCCTTATTAATCGAAGGATGAAACCTTCGAGTGGCACAGTTGGAATCCATGGAGGCTCTCATTAATTACCCGTCTCTGAACAAACAAGTTAATTTAATCCTTTCGAAAGCCAAATCATACCGACCACAATGATGTAGAACTTTCATTGATCCTGGTCAGATGCAACAGGGACGCTGAAAGAAAGAATGATGGACAGTGGATGCCATTTTTGAAAATCTGTCAATATTTATTGTATGTAAATGTGGCGTTAAAAAGCTTCAGATTTATTACATCAATGTCAGTCCCAATACAAAGGAGAGGGAGGAATAAACTCGAATCACAATATAACTTTCAGGCTTCCATCTGGTAGAAAAATCCCCGCCTTAACTGTAAACTCAGGTGCCAAGTTCAATCGTGGCAAATCCAATGCCATATCCTTTGGGACTGGACTGACCAATCCTTTGACCCCTTTTCTGTTGGATCCAATAGCCCAAAGGCGCTGGGATATAATTTGGAGGGACAGGGCAATGTGTTAGAAACTGGAGGGAGAGAATAAATACATTTGAATCAAACCTGGGCATATTGGAGAGACACTCCTAGAAATGTTGATGCGGAAAAACACCTTTGACCATATGTCAATCAGGCAGTGGTCTGCACGTAAAGTCCGAGAGGCCCTGAGGAGAGGAGGCGGGGGGGTCCTGACAGATGTTTTTCTGAACATACTGCCAGAGCCATTCTGCAAAACGCCTTATCGTCAGAACGTTCAAACAATTACCAAATCTTGTGTGGCTGGTAGTGAGGTAAACCCTCTGCATCAGATCCACCCGACATGCCCAGAGTCTCACTCGGTCATTCATTGCCCTCAGTGACTTTAGTGAGGAAGAGATTATTTTCTTCTCTCGGCACGATCGTATCCCATTTATAAGTGTTGCTCCAGACACAATGCTTTAGTAAGATAGAGCAAATGTTTGTTGTGAAACGGAACATATGCATTCACTTCAGCCAAGTTAAGTGACTGAAGGTGCAGAGATCATTCACTATATTTACGATTGGGTCACTGAAAAAACTGTCACCATTAGATCAACAGGTCAAATTGCCAAACGCAGTAAGTAAGCCACAGATCAATTCACAACACACAGCCAACAGGATTTTAATGCTCGCTTCCTAAAAACACCAATAATCACAATCAGCATTGGAAATGTACAATTCAGGCTGAGGGCTTTCATCAACCTTCACAGAGACGTAATTGGGGGATGTTGTTGGATAAGTCCTTTGTGTGTCAAGGAATCGAACGGAGGGGAGAATTGTACCGCACCCCCTCGGTCTGTATGGCTCTCAGTGAATGCACCAAATGTAACATGAACAGGGCCTAGTTTTATGGCTGATAAAATGGATATCCTGAATTAAAGAATTGGGCAGATTAAAAATCAAACACAGTCAAACCTCAGGCAGGCCAGTTGTACAATACACAAACCTGTCTGGGCCTGACTCATCAATCTCCCCTGCACCCTACTGATACTTAGCAGGAGATCATTGCACCCCATTGAGATGCACCGACCTATTGTTAGAAGCCCAGATTGGGCCAGACTTTCTGTCACCAAGAGTTCCTGTAGTTGGCTTACCCTGATAACAGGTCACATGTAAGCAGCAGCATGGAGATGGACACCTGGGGGCGGACCCTGGTGTCCTGTCAGGCAGACATCAAGAAACCCACTGGGTATTGGAACCCCCTCCTGGGACCTCATTGGCCAGAAGCCAGGGAAGTTTCTGGAAAGGCAAGCAGGTAGGGGATAAAGGAACACAATTGCAGACACCAGAAGGGAAGACTGGAGAAGACTCGATGAAGGAGGCGATCCTTGACCATTCGGAAGACTGACCAGAGAAGGAAGGAAGAAAGAAGCTGCCATCGAGACTGACCTTCGTGACGCCGGGCCAGAGGGACTCAGGCAATCGAGCCTGCAGTTTTGACCAAACCATCTTTGCGGGTAGTATGTCTGATTTTGGGATATCCTCTTGCTTTATGTGGGTAATTTAAGGGTTAGTAGTGTTATTGTTAATAAACTTGTTGAACCTTTACTTGTGTTTGTCGTTTGTCCACCTTGCAAATAAGGGCACCGGGCTAAAACATTGGAGTCAGAAAACTGGTCGAAAGAATCAGGGGTATTTTAACATTTCAACACAATGAATGTTACATGTGTCACAATCGTATTGAAACTGCTCACAGTGAAACGTGAAACACAGGCAACTTGAACCCCTTTTCACCATTTCCAATGACCATTTTGAAATGTCTATGATGTGATTGACTCTATTGAAACGCCTCAGTGAGTAACAACATCTATGTGGAAAACTTGAATTTCATTTTAATTTCTGTGAAGAAAATTTTCAATGTGTGTTACGTTCTTTCGCATATTTCACGAATAAAACATATGCTTGCAATAGAAAGAAAAAAATATTTTAATTGGATGTTGCATCCTCCCATTTCCTGGTGTTCTAACTCTCAGTAGAGCAGGTAATCTCCCTGAATGCAGTTTTTGTGGGTTCCAATTCTGTTAAAATGTTCATTTTACCCTTAATACTCAGCGGGATAGGCCGAGTTAGAAACCTTCTTCACAGAAAACAGTCCTTTAAGAAAAAGACGATTAAACAGTGCAGCAAATTCCTTGCTGTGATAAAAAAAACTGTCTGTGCTTTATATGCTCTGTCTGAGGCCAGAACTCTCCATTCACCTGACGAAGAGGGTAACCCCTCGAAAGCTTGTGAGAATATTATCAAATAAATAGGTTGGACTAAAACCTGGTGTTGTCAGACTTTTTACTATAAAAAAAATACTCAGTGCACAAATTGAATTGCAAAATGCTCCAGATTGGGTTATTCTGCATCAAGAATGGAAACCTGGAGCGCTGGTTCTGACAAAGAGCTGTGAGCTACTGCCTGACCATCATTAATAATCTCATGACACTTTTTCTTTAAGTGACATTCTTCTTCACATCATTCAGAAGTGCAATGTATTCTGAGTGTGCCTAACTCAGAGCTGATTTACTCAATTCTGGAATTCGCTGCTCAGATTCACTGCAATGGGTCAGTTTTGTACCCGGATTCGACGACCAAACGGATCGAGTGTTTTTGCACTCCCATTCTCCGACTTAGCCTCTTCACATCTGTGTGTAGTTATCTACTCACCTCTCGATCTATCCACCTTAGTAAATTTCACATTGCTTCTGTCTGCCTTAGTTATTCTGTTCGGTTCAATGTGCCTTGAGCAAATGGGGCATGGTAGCACTTTCAATGGATTAGACATCGACAGAGCCGGTGAGGAGCCAAGTTCGAATCCCAGCATGTCAGATGGTGAAGTTTTGAGTTAACAAAGAAATGAATTCGAAATTCACAGCTTGAGGATGACCAAGAAGCCATTGTTGAACGTCATAACAGCCCATGCAACTTATCAATGCCCGTGAGGGAGGGAAATCAGTTATTACTTGTCTCCCCTGAAATCCTGTCCACTATCGATACAGCACAGTTCAGGAATGTGATGTTATATTCACCACTGGCCTCAGTGAGTGCGGCTCCAAATGCACTCGTTAATCTTAGAACCATTCGGTGTAATGCAACCCCACTGGATCAACGGCCGATCGACAAACATTCACTATCTCCTCCATCATCTGTGTTGAGAATGCAAAAAAGATGCAATGCAGGATCCCACTAAACATCCTTAGTCAGCAACGTCCAAGCACACCACCGCTGCTACCGAGAAGAAGGGCAACAAATGTATGGAAACACCAGCTGGATGGTCCGCTCTCGGTTAGCCATCATCCTGGAAGCATAACGGCCATTCCTTCACTTACCTTGGGTTAAGTTATGGTATTCCATCATTAACAGCACCGTTTGTCCAACTACACTTCAAGAACTGCAGTGTTTAAAGGCGGCAGCTCACCTCAACCTTCTACACGGTAGCTCAAGGTGGGAAACAAATGCTCGCATCACCGGTGAAATCCTCATCCCATTTTTTTTTTACAGAAGTATGATGCCAAAAAAGCAAAGGCTTCCCGTCTTTGATTCCCAATGTCTGCAGTTTTGCAACGGCTCCTTGAAACCATTGGATTAATTCATCTCAAAGGCAATCAATCTGACTTGTGCTGAGGTCATTCGCTGAGTGATCCCAGCAATTATTGCTCAAAAAGTGCCCCTTGATAGTGCTGTTCATGAGATTAGCACCTCAAAGCAAGAGAGCAAAGGATGGAGAACTGAAGAAATGGGAAATTTTGCCCTTCACCATGTCCGGCAGCTTCCTTTACCTGTTGTTGCTAAAACTCATCTATGTCTTTGTATCAGACTATTACATAGAACATAGAACATAGAACATAACAGCGCAGAACAGCATTCCAATCCCTCATCACCCGCTGGGTAAAGAACCTACCCCTGACATCCGTCCTGTAGCTACCCCCCCTTAATTTAAAGCCATGCCCCCTCGTGCTAGCTTTCTCCATCCGAGGAAAAAGGCTATCACTATCCACCCTATCTAAACCTCTAATCATCTTATATGTTTCAATAAGATCCCCTCTTAGCCGCCTTCTTTCCAACGAAAACAACCCTAAATCCCTCAGTCTCTCCTCATAGGACCTCCCCACCATACCAGGCAACATCCTAGTAAACCTCCTCTGCACCCTCTCCAACGCCTCCACATCCTTCTTGTAATGCGGGGACCAGAACTGCACACAGTACTCCAAGTTACATCTGTCGCTCACAAAAATTATTCATTGTATGTTTTACACAAATTGGAATTATGCTACCGATATTAATTTAGAGAGTCATTCATTTAGAGAGTCACTGCGAGGGTGGCACTGTGGTTAGCACTGTTTCCTCAGAACCAGGTACCTGGGTTCGATTCCCGGCTTCGTTCCCTGTTCGTGTGGGGTTTGCACATTCTCGCAGTGTCTGTGCAGGTGAGGTGAATTGGCCATGCTGAATTCTCCCTCAGTGTACCCGAACAGGCGCTGGAGTGTGGTGACTTGGGGATTTTCACACGACTTCATCTCAGTGTGAATGAAAGCCTACTTGTGACTGGCGAACAAACTTTAACTTTATTCTTAGTGCTACTCAGGCCAAAATCAGGCAGCAGTTCAGCAATCCTGTCACACATCCTATAACATCAGTTTTCGATTCATTTATTCAACATCTGGACTGAGAACCAGTGGCAAACACATCATTTCCATCCCATTAATTTGTTATTACTCGACGTCATACATGTCCTGAATGGCACGAGTAATCAAGAGCACAGCCAAGAAGGGCCAAAAGGCCTGTTTCTGTTCTCTAATGTTCTATAGTTCTATAATGTCTGCCCCATCCATCAATCGCTTCCCCCAATCATCATAATATACCCCATTATGATAATGTCCCTCAGAGCCCCGATTTATAATGTACCTTACTGCCCCTCATTAGAATCTGTCTCACCGCTGCGCATCACGATGTACCTCACTGGGCCCCCATCCATCATGATGCACCCCACTGCCCTCCATCATAATGTACCTCACTGCTCCTCATCCATCGTAATATACATCAGGGATGCCACCTATTATAAGCTGCCACTCTGCCCTCCATACATCATAATGTACCTCAGTACTCATCATCATAATGAACCTCAGTTCCCCCATGTATCAACAAGTATCCAACTGCCATCCCAAATAATGGTTAAAGGAAGGGCAGGACTGGCAGCTAAATATTCCTGGGTACAAGTGTTTTAGGCATGACAGGGGAGGGTCAAAAAGAGGAGGGGGAGTGGCGCTGTTAGTGAGGGAGCAGATCACAGCGGTGCAGAGGGAGGATAATATCGAGGGGTTAGGAATTGAGTCTCTGTGAGTGGAGTTGAGGAATAGGAATGGAGCGATTACTATGCTAGGAGTGTACTACAGACCGCCCGACAGCCCGCGGGCAGTGGAGGAGGGTATATGTAGAGACATTTTGGAAAAGTTTAGGAAGAACAGGGTTGTTGTAGTGGGAGATTTTAATCTCCCTGGGGTGGATTGGAGGGTGCCTGCATCTGGGGTTTCGGAAGGGGAGGAATTCGTAAGATGTGTATTGGAAGGGTCCTTGGAGTAGTATGTAGATAGCCCGACTAGAGAGGGGGCTATACTGGATTTAGTTCCGGGAAATGAGCCGGGTCAGGTGGTTGAGGTTGCAGTAGATGAACATGTGGCTAATAGTGACCACAACTCTGTCTACTTTAGGATACTAATGGGAAAAGATGAGTGCTGTCCTAAGGGGAGAGTGCTAAATTAGGGAAAGGCGTGATACAGCCGGATTAGGCGTGAGCTTCGGGATACAGACTGCAATAGGCTGTTGGATGGCAAGTCCACATTATGCATGTGGGAGTCTTTCAAGGAAAAACTGAAATGGGTGCAGGAAAGTCATGTACCAGTTCGGAGGAAGGATGAGAAAGTTATGATTAGAGAGCCGTGGGTTACTAGAGATATTGAGGACCTGGTCAGGAAGAACTGAGAGGCGTAAGTGAGATCGAAGCAACTCTCTGTGAGTTGAGAGAGCGGTGGAGGAATACAGAGCGAGTAGGAGGGATCTCAAAAGGGGAGTTAGGAGGGCAAAAAGGTGGCATGAAATGGCTTTGGCAGGTAGGATTAAGGAAAATCCAAAGGTGTTTTACTCCTATGTTAGGAACAAAAGGATGGCTCGGGGTAAAATTGGTCCCCTCAGGGACAGAGGAGGGGAATTGTGCTTGGAGTCCGAGGGAATGGAGGAGATCCTGAATGAATACTTTGCGTCGGTATTCACGAAGGAGAGGGGCTTGATGTCTGGTACAGTCTTCGAGGGAGCGGTAGACCAATTGAAGGAACTATCGATTCTGAGGGAGGAGGTGTTAGGGCTTTCAGGGAGCATTAAAACTGATAAATCTCCGGGACCCGATGGCATTTATCCGAGGCTGCTGAGGGAGGAGAGAGATGAAATTGCTGGGCCTCTGACGCAAATCTTTGTCTCTTCATTGGACACAGGTGAGGTCCCAGAGGACTGGAGGATAGCGAACATGGTACTGTTGTTTAAGAAGGGTAGGAGGGATAACCCGGGTAACTATAGGCCGGTGAGCTACGTCAGTGGTAGGCAAGTTGATGGAGAGGATTCTTAGGGATAGGATGTATGAGCACTGAGAGCGTTGAGATCTGATGAGGGATTCGCAGCATGGCTTTGTAAAGGGGAAGTCTTGCCTTCCGAATCTGGTAGAATTTTTTGAGGAGGTGACAAAAACGGTCAACGAAGGACGAGCTGTCGATGACGTCTATATGGATTTCAGTAAGGCGTTTGACAAAGTCCCTCATGGTGGGTTGGTAGAAAAGATTAAGGCTCATGGGATACAAGGCCAGGTATCTAGATGGGTTGAGAACTGGCTTGCAAAGAGGAGTCAGAGTAGTAGTGGAGGGGTCCTTTTCTAGCTGGAGGTCTGTCACTCGTGGTGTGCCGCAGGGCTGAGTACTGGGACCTCTTTGTAGTCTATATAAATGACTTGGAAGAGGGGGTCGGTGTTGTGATCAACAAATTTGCAGATGACACTAAGATGGCTGGATTGGCAGGCAGTGAGGAGCAGTGTCTGGCAATACAACGGGATATTGATAGGCTGGTATATTGGCAGATACATGGCAAGTGGAGTTTAATCCTGATAAATGTGACGTGATGCATTTTGGCCGGAATAATGTAGCGGGGAGTTATATGATAAAGGGTAAGCCTATAAAGAGTATCGAAACGCAGCGGGACCTGGGGGGGAAGGTGCACAAGTCTTTGAAGGTGGCAGTGCAAGTGGAGAGTGTGGTGAAGAAAGCCTATGGTATGTTAGCCTTTATAGGAAGGAGTGCAGAGGAGAAGAGCTGGAGTCTAATGTTGCAGTTGTATAGAACGTTGGTTAGGCCGCATTTGGAGTACTGCGTCCAGTTCTGGTCGCCTTACTACCGGAAGGACATGGAGACCCTGGAGAGAGTGCAGAGGACGTTTACCAGGATGTTGCCTGGTTTGGAAGGACTGGGTTATGAGGAAAAAATGAGCAAATTGGGGCTGTTTTCCCTTGAAAAACAGCGACTGAGGGGGGATCTAACAGAGGTATATAAGTTTATGAAGGGTACAGATAGAATAAACAGAGGTAAGCCACTTACAAGGTAAGCCTTAAGCACAGTACGAGGGGCCACAGGCTTAGGGTGAGGGGGGAGAGGTATAACACGGATATTAGAGGGAGGTTTTACACACAGAAGGTAGTGGGGGTATGGAATGCTCTGCCAAGCAAGGTGGTGGAGGCAGGCACGCTGGAGTTGTTTAAGAGTTACTTAGACAGGCACATGAGTGGGTTGGAGATGGAGGGATATAGGAGATTGTTTTAAATAAGGTTCATTAGCATTGGGACCTCCCTGGTAATGTATAAGGATGAGGAATGATACTCATGTTTTTCTCTTTTAATTCACAGGTTTTAAGTCGGTCCGCCTTGTTGTCCAACGAGGGGCATACACACGATGAGTCGGACAAGGGCTGCTCTTGGATGTTCGAGAATAGCCTCGTGCTTCATGTCGTTAGTTTGTGCTTAAACTGGACCAGATGCTGGGCAACACCACAGCTCAGTGACTATCACTGTTTGCTGTGCAGACACATGGATTTGGGCCAGTGTCTGTGGGAGTTTGCGCATTCTCCCCGTGCTTGCGTGGGTTTTCTCCGGGTGCTCCGGTTTCCTCCCACACCCCAAAGAAGTGCTATGAGGCTGATTGGAGGTCATAAATTGTCCCTAAATTCGTTTTCCCTCAATGTGGAATGCCATAAGCATAGACAAGGGACATGGGTGGAGGGGGGACTGGTAATGTTAAAATGGCGGCGCGGGCTCGTTGGGCCGAAGGGCCTTTTTCCCGGGCTGTTTTTTGTTCTTTGTTCTTTGTTCTCAAGCATAAAGCCACCTTTTCCCGCTATTCCCTCTTTTTACATTAGCTAATTCTACATCACCGTTGCTGTTGTCTCTTTTCTGCCGGGACTAAAGTGAAGACAACAACAATCTGTGTGAAAAGTCAACTTGATTTCTGCCTCCGCAATATCTTCTTGTTGACCCTGTGGTGCAGTGAACATTTTAATCAAACTACTACACGCAGTGGGATTCCAGTTAGAACGAAGCAGTTTCAGCATTGTCAGCATCAATTCGAAATCTTCTCCACCCGAGAAATACGAGGCGTGGATTTCAGAGGCAGGGAGACACTGATAAACCCAGCTTGGAATCATTACAATCACTCGCTGTTACTCACCGAGATCGGGCTCAACTTTTTAACATGATCTGCATCCTCCAAATGCCCATTTGTAAATAAACAGTTATTCATTTATTTATGTTACCAGTGAGCAAAACCTGCATGTTCTGCTGCATCGCCACCCCAATCCTTTCTATTTAAAACCCTCTTTCAGATCAACTCCCAAATGATTTGCAGTTCAGTTTCTCGTCAATTCTCGGCTGGAAACAATCCTCAGGCGAAGTGAAGAGCCATGGAAATCTCTGTGAAAGGGCGAGACACGAGGGGAGTTGGCGGGATGACCCAGACTGCCGACACACTTCCCCAGGCTCACCATCCACCAAGTCCTTCTCAATGGTGAATACTGACGCAAAGTACTCATTTCCTCGCTCGGCCATTTCCTCTGGCTCCACGCATAAATTCCCTCCCTGTCCTGAAGTTGGCAACCCTCTCCCTGGCGACCCTCTTGCTCTTCATATATGTGAAAACACTTTTAGGATCATAGAAATCACCTTATAAGTCACAGAAACCCTACAGTATAGAAAGTGTCCATTTGGCCCATCGAGCCTGCAATCCCACCCAGACCCTCTCCCCATATCCCAACATATTTTACCACTAATCCCTCTCAACTACACATCTCAGGACACTAAGGGACAATTTTAGCATGGCCAATCAACCAAACCCGCACATTTTTGGACTGTCGGTGGAAACCAGAGTACCCGCAGGAAACTCACAGACACACTAGGAGGATGTGCAAACTCCACACAGACAGTCACCCAAGCCAGGAATCGATCCAGATCCCTGGAGCTGTGAAGCAGCAGTGCTAACCACTTGGCTACCGTGGCGCCTTTCCTGAATCCTGCTGGTCAATGACTTTTCATGATCCTTTTTCGCTCTCCTTACTCATCACTTAAGTTTCTTTCTGCTTTCCTTGTATTCCACACTTGCTTCGTGTGTTCTCAGCTTCCGAGCCTCAACAAATGCTTCTTTTTTTCTCTTTCACGAGGCTCACAATATCTCTCGTTATCTGAGTTTCCCGAAAATTGCCATACTTATCCTTCATCCTTATAGGAATGTGCCAGTCCTGAATTCCCATCAACTTAGACTTGAAAGCTTACCAGATGCCAGATGTTGTTTTGCCCTCAAACATCTGCCCAGGACCTACATTATTCAGTTCCTGCCTATTGTTGGAATTGACTTTCCCCCAGTTTAGCACCTTCACTTGAGGACTCCACTTATCTTTCTCCATCAGCATCTTAAAGTTGCTGCGAACAGCTGAATAACCAATTAACTACTTTACACATTGTGGCCAATCTCACAATGAAGTAAAAATCTCTGCGCTGAATTATAAACAGAATCATTTATTGGATTGCAGAATTACTTGATAATGTATTTAGAATGAAATTCGTCGCGAGGGCCTTTGACATCCAATCGCGATTTCAGTTCAACGTATTTATTGTAACTCACTTTTTCTCTCTCCTTCTCTTTCTTCCACACAAGCACCCACACACACACACGCACACTCTCTCTCTTTTTCACACACACAAACATTCGCTGTCTCACCCACACACATTCTCTCTGTCATGCACAAGCCCTCTCTCTCACACCCACATTCTCTCCCTCTCCCTCACACACACACAAACACACACACAAATACATTCTTCCTCTCTCTCACACACAAACACTCTCTCTCTCACTCACAGAAACACACACACACACATCAAATTGTTCTGTATATTAATTTGTCTCATTCTTGCTCGCTCACACAGATAATGAGGATCATAATCCATCTGTTCCTCTGCTCTCTCTCTCCCGGGAAGAAAAAGGCTCGGGAACGGCCTCTCTCTCCTGTTTGGCGAATGACTTTAAGCCCGGATTTGTCTGTGTCCTTTTCACAGTGTTAACAGTAAAAAGACAGAGAGTGGCATGAGTCCAAGCCCAGTGACCCGGAAGAGTGATTAAACATACAGGCTGAGAAGTTACCTGAGAGTGCCGACCACTGACTGGAAGAAGGGATCCAGATTTTTCTTCAGTGTCAGCCATGTCTCCCCGAACTTCCCTCTTCTCAAAACCATCAGCTCAAGCGACTGTTCAATCTGAGAGAGTGTGAATGGGAGTTCGACATTGATTTATTAATAATGCGTCATTTCATGACACAGATTGCTCACTGTTTGCAAAATGCTACTTTCTATCTGCAATCTCAGCAGAAATTTCAGTATTTGTTGAATAACCGGAATATTGAATGAAATCAGGAGTGAGTGAAATAATTGCCCCAGTCTGAACAAAGAACGTTACAGCTCAGAAACAGACCATTCGGTCCTCCAGGCCTGCTCTGGCCATGCGGCCCGGCTGAAATAAAACCCCGGGCCCTTTTGGAGACCAGATCCCTCTGTACCCAGTATATTCATCTGTTTGTCCAGATGCACGTTGAAAGTCACTGTCGTATCTGCTTCCATTACCTCCCCTGGCAGCGAGGCCCAGGCACCAACCACCCTGTGTGTATAAAAGCAACTCATACATCTCCTTTAAACTTTGAACCTCGCACCTTAAACTTCTCTCCCCCAGGAAATGACTCTTCCACCTACCCACTCTGTCCATGCCCTTCGTAATCTTGTAGGTTTCGATCAGGTCGCCCCTCAACATCCGTCGTTCCAATGAGAGCAAATCAAGTTTCTCTTTCCTCTCCTCATATCTAATGCCCACCATGCCAGGCAACTTCCTGGTAATCTTTTTCTGTTCCTTCTCTCAAGCTCGCATTTCCTTCTGGTATTGTGGCGACCAGAATTGAACGCTTTAGTCCAAGTGCGGCCGAACTAAAGTTCTATAAATCTGCAACCTGGCTTGCCAGTTTTTAAACTCAGTGCCCCGGCCAATGAAGACAAGCGTGCAACAAGCCTTTTTGACTAGTTTCTCCAACTGCGTTGAAACTTTCCATGACATGTGACCCTGTACACTCAGATCCCTCTGCCTATCACTACTCACAATGGATCTGCCATTTACTGCATATTTCTAATCTGAATTCGTCCTTCCAAAGTACATTACCTCACATTTGTCACGATTAACCTCCACCTGCCATCCTTCTGCCCAAGGCTCCAACCGATCTACATTCTGCTCTATCCTCTGATAGTCCTCATCACCGACCGCAAATCCACCAACTTTTGTGTTATCCGCACACTTACTAATCAAACCAGTTACATTTTCGTGTAATGGTAGATGGTGTTCTCAGGTGAAATGATGGCATCCGTGTCGATGACCCAGCATGTCTTGCAGAGGTTGCTGTAGATGGTGTTCTAACATGAGATGATGGCATCCATGTTGATGATCCGGCATGTCTTGCAGAAGTTGTTGTGGCAGGGTTATGTGGTGTCGTGGTCACTGTTCTCCTGGACTACAATGCCTTCACCTTCAACGATCAGTTCTTCATCCAGACACACAGAACGGCCATGGGGCCCGAATTTGCACCTCACTATGCCAACACCTTCATGCACTTGTTCAAACAAGAATTCTTCACCGCACAGGACATTCAACCGATGCTCTCCACTGGATACATTGATGACATTTTCTTCCTTTGGACTCATGGTGAGCAATTATTGAAGCAACGATCTGATGGTAACAGCAACTTCCATCCCACCATCAGACTCACCATGGACGACACTCCAGGATTGGTTGCATTCTTGAACGCACGCATGTCCATCAAGGGTGGTCATCTCACACCTCACTGTACCACAAGTCCATGGATAACCTCACGATGCTCCACTTCTCCACCTTCCACCCGAAACAAATTCAAGAAGCCATCCCCTAAGGACAAGCCCTCCGTATACACAGGATCTGTTCAGATGAGGAGGATCGCAAAAGACACCTCCGGGCACTGAAAGATGCCCTCGTAAGAACAGGATATGGTGTTCGACTCATCGATCGACAGTTCCGAAACGCCACAGCGAAAAACTGCACCGACCTCCTCAGAAGACAAAGACGGGAGACGGCGGACATTGCACCCTTTGTCGTCCAGTACTTCCCCGGAGCGGAGAAACAGCGACATCTTCTCCGGGGCCTTCAACATGTCATTAATGAAGACGAACATCTCGTCAAGGCCATTCTCAAACCCCCACTTCTTGCCTTCAACCAACCGCACAACCTCAAACAGACTATTGTCCGCAGCAATCTACCCAGCCTTCAGGAGAACAGTGACCACAACACCACACAGCCCTGCCGCTAGAACTCCCTCAGTCCGTGTTTGTAGGTACACCCAGCGTGCTGTTGGGGAGGGAGATCCAGCTATTTGGCCCAGCCACAGTTAAGGAATGATGAAATATTTACAAGGATGGTGAATGATGTGGTGGAAACCTTGCAGGTGATAGTGTTCCCCATGTGTCTGTTGACCCTTGTTCTTCTAAATGTTAAGTGTTGTGGGTTTGAAAGGTGCGATCGAATGAGACTTGATGAGTTGCTGCAGTGCATCGTGTAGGTGCTACACACTGCTTCCAATCTCTGCCCTAATGGAGAGAACGAATGATTGTGGAACGGGTGACAATCGAACTGGGCTCTATTTCCCTTTGCTGGATGTGTCGAGGGTTTTAGAAACATAGAAACCCTACAGTGCAGAAAGAGGCCATTTCGCCCATCGAGTCTGCACCGACCACAATCCCGCACAGGCCCTCACCCTATATACCTACATATTTACCCGCTAATCCCTCCAACCTACGCTTCTCAGAACATTAAGGGGCAATTTTAGCAAAGCCAATCAACCTAACCCACACATCTTTGGACAGTGGGAGGAAATCGGAGCACCCGGAGGGAACCCACACAGACATGAGGAGAATGTGCAAACTCCACACGGACAGTGACCCGAGCCGGGAATCGGTCCCTGGAGCTGTGAAACAGCAGTGCTAACCACTGTGCTGCCGTGCCGCCCATTTTGAGTATTCTTGCAACTATACACACCCAAGCAAGAGGAGAACATGCCATCAGACTCCTGACTTTACTTGGGAATTCAGGATGTGAGGTAACCGCGGCAGGATTCCTCGTTTCTGAAACACAATTGTGGCCAAACTCCAGTCTCTGACGAAAGGGAAGCTCGGGATGTTTGAAGAAGGAAATTCAGCCGTGGGAATTTCATTGAATGTTACCGTGTGGAGATGATGGTCCATCTTTTTACAGATGATCATTGCCAATGTCTCTGTTGAGATGGGACAGGAAAAAATACATACCTCCATCAGCCTCTCTTAAATTTTCTCTCTTTTATTTTCAAAATGACCAATACCCGGGCTGACAAATTGATGTCGATGATCACCCGCTGTCATCTGTACCTTTATCAGCAATTTTCAAGTGAACAAAAGCGAACACCTGACAGTTCCTTTCGGACAACTCTCTTTGTTCCAGATAAACTTTCCAGCAGCCGGGACAATTCTCTGCCCCAGCCAGCGATGAACAAAGTCAGCTGTTTGCAAATCTCAACCCCAATCTGGTGATAATGACATCTATTTCAAAGTCAGAGAGATTGGGGGTCTACAAAGCACTGCCTGGAAGGATGGTGCAGGGAGGTTCGTGAGATGACGACTTAAATCGAGAACATTCGATGATTACATAAATACAAATAACTTGCAGGGGAATGGTGAAAAAGGGAACGGTTATTTCACCAAGCAGGACCCTCATTTGCAGAAACAATGCCTGCACCAAAAGTAAATGGCCGGATGTGAAGTTTAAATCCTGTAATTCTGTTCCAAGATACATTGGCGTTCAAACAGGTGTCTTGATTAAAAACTTTACACCATTGCCACATTACCAAGAATTGAGCTGTCCTTAATTCTTTTAATTCTTCAGCACCCACACGCAACAGTCTCACACACACTCACACACACACTGACAACATCACACACACCCATATGCGCACACCCAAAATCACACTGGAAACAGCAACACTTCCACAAACAGCAACGCGTGTCCACACACACACACACACACACAATCACACACACACACACACACACACAGACAAGCACACAATCACACACAAGCACAATCACACACACACACACACACAGACAAACACAAACACACACACAAACACACAATCACACACACACACACACCCACAGGCAAACAGACACACACACAATCACACACACACACACACACACACACACACACACACACAAACACACAGACACTTCGACATATCCAACACCAACAATGTACACGAACACATGCGCACACAAAACACGCTGGCACCCATAAAGGACAACTGAACTCACACAAACCAAGGAAACAGAAATGTAAAGAAACACAACGTCCCACATTCACAACCCACGTTCACTAAAGTGTGCCGATACATACAGCCAATCTCATACTGCAGACACGTATGCGGAAATACACAATATTCGCACATAAACGCTCATTTAGACAAATAAGCAACACAAACTGTGCAGCCAATCAAATATCATCACAATTTCGAATTAGCCGCACACACACACACACACATGTTGATGCACACATTGGATATCTGCAACACACACCTATATACAAACGCAAAAAGATGCAGATTTACACAGATAATTGCACATTCAATCACACTCGAAATACCCCAGCCACACACAAACCAACGCACACACGCACGCACAAGCGCTTCCACAAACGCACCACCCACATACAAATTCACTCTCGCAATGTCCAACCACACAAACACGCACACACACACTTATTAAGACGGTCACTCTCAACTCCGCACCCACCGCCCCCCCCCCTTAAAGCAATGCACAGCCTACACGCGCATCAACAAAGATAATCTCTCACACACACACACACATTTACACACACACATTTGAACAGACAAAAACATGGCGATAACGGACACAACCTCCATGCTCACAAACCGCACACAAGTTCACAATATCAAAAGGAAAAGTCATAAACATCCACAGCACAGCCACACAATCAAACCAAAACCCACACATACCGCTACACAGGCTCACACACATACCCACACCCATAATTTTACACTCAAAATGCATACCTCACCCCTATATGCACCCACCAGACAAACACATACAGCCACATACAATTGCCACATGCAAACACCCACACACATCTATACAGACTCCCGCACACTCCCCAAACATGCATGCACTCACAGATCCACACACACAGCCACACACAATGAAAAACTACAGCAAATCACAAGTGCTCACGTGCAAATTCACACACACATAACCACCCACAGATATCCACCTGCAGGTGACTACCCTCACATATACACACAAACCTGTACACACTAACACACAGAACCATTGACCCACACATGCCCAGACACAAACACACTGCCACTTGCACATGCCATCACACACACCCAAGCCCACACACACACACACACGGAATCACACACATCACAAAGAGTCCAGCACCTATACTTCCACCGAAAATGCACAGCCACTGAAATACAAGCACCCATAACAACATAAACACACACACAATCCATCAAGCTTGGTGATATTTGCTCAAACGTTTTAAGGAATATTAACTGTCTCCAATTTGACATATATTATAGTTGACGATTTGTTTTACTTTTCCTGTTATCATATAGAGAGATGTTTGCTGCCAGAATTTAAAATTATAATGCTGTGAAATTATATTTAAATGCTATTTCCTTTCTTCATTTGACAGGGTAACCATTATTACAAATTCGTATTTCGCACCAGTGGGAAATTGAATCATTGAGGCGTTTAAACACTTTTATTTTGCACTGGATGCGGGATTTGATTGAGAGATCAGTAGCTGCTCAAAATCCCAAACTGTGAATGAAAAGGTGGCGGTGATCATCCTTCTTGATCTAATTCAGTCCGTGTGCTGTGGGAATACCCGCATAGATCTTAAAACGGGAGCTGCAGCATTTTGGTTCTGTGACCATCAGGTAACGGTAACATATCTGCAAATCAGGATGCTGAGTGGCTCGAAGGAGAACTTTCAAAGGTGGTAATCCATTTGCCACATTTGCCCACATTAACCTGTGTCTTCTGTCCCTTGTTATCCCAGGCGGTGGAGGTGCAGGGTTCGAAGATGCTATGAGGGAGGCTTGATGAACCACTGCAGTGCATCGTGTAGTTGCTGCACAAGGCTGCCACAGTGTTCTGGGGGAGTGGGTGCCTGTGGTTAGTGCATTGATCCAATGCGAACTGTTTGTCTTGAGTGTTTTTGGAGCTAAACTCACACAAACAAATGGAGATGAAACCTTCACGATCCTGATTTGTGCATTGTCGATGGTGGACGGAAATCGGGGAGTCAGGAGGTAGGGTATATTTCCCAGGATCGGTGGATCTGAATTTGTAGCTGACAATTTAACAAGAAAGCCCAGTTCAGTATCTGGTCTGTACCAGGATGTTGTTGTTGGGTATTCTGCATGATTTTCCCTTTGGATATCTCCGGGCAGTATTTAGATTCGCTCTTGTGGGGCATTCCTGGCCAAGGACTTGGTGACTCAATGTTAATGCTTACCAGGTCCAATTATCTGCTGTCCAGGACTCGGAGAAAATGGAAACAAACTCCTTCAGTTTCCGAGGAGTCATGAATGATTGAACTTTGTGAAACCATCAGCAAACATCCGAATTTCTACCTGACAATGATGGGACATCCATTGATGAAGCAGCTGGATATCTTACAGATTGAACCAGGATCCTGTTCAGTTCATATCAGACAATTAATTTTACAATCTGCGTAAAGGGATATTTTATCACGATCTTCAACTGTTCTCTGAACTTAGTCTGTGTCACAGCATAAATGCAGGTGTTTGTGCAGTAACTGAGCATCTGCAGCATGTATCCTATTTCTCCTAAGACTGCATTTGGATATTCAAATTTCATGTTCACCCACCACAATTGAGTCCATATAACTTCAGTCAGGTAGAGGGCCCACAATACAATGAAATTCCCAGAGATAACAAAAAGTAATATCATGGACTTTCTTCGACTCTCCATTTCTGGATCACTGGGACACTTCCCATCTCTGTGAGCTCGGAGCCTCCTGCGGGTTCGACTGCTCACTAGAATGTGTCTAATGGTTAAAAAGTTGAGCAACAGAATCAGAATAAATGGGATAAATGGCGTTGTGAAGTAGTGAATGAATTCTATCATGGCCCAGATTGGAGATTTCAGTACTTCAAAACTTGTTTCACATAATCGAGATGAATTGCTCATCACATAGCCATCTATGAACATGAAATACCAGAAGATGTTCTTTGCAATGCTCAGCACTGTCACTGTTCCCAGAACAGCACCTGCAGTTTTCTCGATGCAATATTTAATTTTCAGTTTCTGGCAACAAATTGCTACAAACCTGTCAAATGTAAAAGCGACAGTGTACCAAACAGAACAGTCTCTGACAGCATAAATCAGGACAGCGTGGTACTTGCAGAGAGGGCTGAAATACAGGAATGAAAAATTATCCTTGAACACAAACACAATTTGCCTCAGTATCAGGTCAACAACAACAAGCAGCAAATCTGTCGATCCCATGGCCAGCAGGTACAATGTGACACATCTGGAGAGACCACAATTTTTCAGCGAGAGTACAACAATCATCAGCACGTTAACTGTGAGGGAAATAAAAAATATGTAAAGGAAAAATATTGATCACGCAGGGAGAAAAGTTAACACGTTGATCTACAATATTTTGCGATTTAAGGATGTGCTGCAAGATCTTGTGCTCCATACCGGCTATTGTAACAGTGACAGGGTAATCTGCAGCTGGTGGTCATTTCAATTCAATAAAATCAATCTTTAAAAGGAGTGGAATACACTGGAGTAAACAACACACGAGGAATAGCAGCTCCTGTGCTCAGACAAAGATTCAAGGTGAGCAAAATAATAAAGACCACATGAGTACACGTTATGTTATTGACATTAACTCTGACATCAATATCTCTTGATTAGAATCAGTAAATAATTCCTGCTTTTGATCTTTACCGAATCTCGGCTGGTTTGAGGGGATGGATCAGCCCAGGTTCTATATCCTGCTTAATCCTGAATAACTGTGCGAGAGAATTAGACGATTCCCTTCTCCTGATTGGTCTTGCTGTTTCTGTGGACTCGATTTTGGTGCAGGGTTCAGCTGTTAGTCGATATTTGGAGCAGGCAGCAGGGATTGTGGGGATGACCAGATGGTGCAGGGAACGTTTCGAGAACATCAGAGGACTTCCAGCACTGGCAGGAAGCGGCAAGGCCAGAGTATATGAAGGGGAACTGATGATATGCTGGGGTTGGAAATCATTAATACCCTTTAACTCACCAATCTATGATCCATGGAGATTGTCATTGCAAATGGAACCAGGAAACACAGCCAGTATAGTACAGCCAGGAATTATCACTCGATCGAATTTCAGTTCATGTCAGATGTGCTGTTCACATATATTGATTATGTTCTGTTATTGATTCCATTTACTAATGCAGCTAAATTTATCTGAATGGAAGCGAGGGCGAGCGGGATAATTCTCCCATTCCAGTGAAAATTGCATCGGGACATGAACAGCAAAGATTTCACAGTCAACCCTAATTGTGAAATTTCTTTGATATCCTTCTCAAAGCATTTCGTCTAAGAACCATTAGAACTCCGGCAGTGTAGAGGCGTCGGCCCATCAGCAATGCACCATCTGCCCATCAGAGGATTTTACACATTACAAGATCAGGGATTCAGTTGCAATTTTTGGTTAATATTTGCAGAAATAACTTGGATAATGACAGCAACACAAAGAAGAAAGCAAATTAGAAGAACGATAATTGAGTTAAACACTGTTTACATCATGACAACGTTGAAAGAGATACTTAACCCGGACACCAGTGATAGCAAAGGTGGGATGGAAAAATATCCAAGTCCGGGGCAGACCCAGAATTCTAATGATACAACTCAATCATATTTCTTATAAAAATTGTTATTATCATTCATAAATTCCTCGCCCATTGATGCAACATTCCTGTCTATTGTTCTCAGATTCTGATGAATCATTGGAACATTGTTATCTGTACTCTGGTTCTGATCTCCCATCTCACTCTCTCTGGAGACACTGCTGCTGCACACACTATGGGATGCCACATCAAAACGAGTCTCTTATTAAAATGAGAGGGAAAACCTTCCAGTGCCACAGTTGGGATCCATGGAGGCTCTCATTAGCTATCTGTCACTGACTAGCAGGTTCAGTTAAAACCCAGTCCATACCTGCTGCAATAAAGTAGAAATGTTATTGTTCCCGGTCAGATGTAACAGGGGTGCGAAAGGAAGAAATGATGGACAGTGGGTGCAATTATTTTATACACATTTAAAATTTTGCTTGACCTGGATATTGTGTTACAGGACAGAAGATGTACTCCATCAGTGTTAGTCCCGATAACAAGGAGAGAAACACCTCTTGTAACACCACAGCACTGATTCTCACATTACTGATAGGAGAAACCCGCCATAATATAAAAAACATATACCAAGGTAAATCCAGGCGAGAGCAAGGCTATGTTCTTCGATAACTGGACTAACCAGTTCCTTGTTTCCTTCACTTCCAGGACAGACAGACCGAAGGTGCTGAGGATATGGTTCAGAGGGACCAGGACAAGTGTTAAAAACTGGAAGGTGTGAGGAGTTATCATGAATCAAAAACTCAGCATCTGCAAATTGCAACCAAGAATCTGTCAGCAGGTGTGAGGCATTCTCAGTGTTACGGTGCGCGGCACAGGGTTAGCCCGATTTACAGAATAAAAGAGGCTTACCCGGGAGACCAATGATAGCTAAGATTGGATAGTAAAAGTATCCCATTATCTGAAATCCAAGGGAGACCAAGAATTTTAATGAGAAACCCCAGTAACGGTACCAATTAAGATTGTAAATGTCCTCTGATAAATCCCTGTCCATTGCTGTAACGTTCCAGTCCATAGTTCTCCAATTCAGTTCCATTGCGGGAACATTACAGTCCATTGTTCTCAGGTTCTGATTCATTGCTGGAACAACCCAATATACTGTTGTCGGACTGTGACCGACAATTGGAACATTCTTATTCCACCGTACAGATCTCTCCTCTCTCTCTCTCTCTCTCTGGAGCTGCTGTTGTCGTTTATCGGTGAGGTGCTGCTCTCAACTGCACTGGTGGATAACACATTGAACTGAGACCCTTATTAATCGAAGGATGAAACTCTCGAGTGGCACAGTTGGAATCCATGGAGGCTCTCATTAATTACTCGTCTCTGAACAAACAAAGTTCATTTAACCCTTTCTAAAGTTAAATCATACCGACCACAATGATGTAGATTGATCCTGGTCAGATGCAACAGGGACGCTGAAAGAAAGAATGATGGATGCAATTTTTCAAAATCTTTATTGTATGTAAATGTTGTGTTAAAACGCTTAAGATTTAATACATCAATGTCAGTCCCAATAAAAAGGAGAGAGAGGAATAAACTCTTCATTCTACCTTTCCTATCCTTCCTTTTTACAGGCATATGCCTGTCCTGCACTCCTATCAACTGCTCCTTAAAAGACTCCCACATGCCAGATGTGGATTCACCCTCGAACAGCCTCTCCCAATCAACAGTCACCAAACCCTGCCTAATCCGGCTGTCGTTAGCCTTCCCCTAATTCAGCACCTTACCCATAGGACAACACTCATCCTTTTCCATAACTAACCGAAAGTTTACAGAATTGTGGTCACTGTTCACCACATGCTCCCACACTGACACTTTGATGACATGACTGAACTCATTCCCCATTACTAGCTCCAGTAGAGCTCCCTCTCTAGATGGATTGTCAATATATTGTTCTAAAGAACCTTCCTGGAAACACTTTACAAAGTCCTCCCTGTCTGGACCAGAAGTCCGAAGGGATTTCCAGTCTATATAATGGAAATTAAAGCCTCCCATTACAACAACCCTATTTTTTCTACACCAGTCCAGAATCTCCTTACATATCCGTTCTTCAACTTCTCATGTTCTGTTGGGAGGTTTGAGGTATACCCCCAGCGAAGTGACTGAGCCCTTCCTGTTTCTGAGCCCTGTCCACAGTGTCTCGTTACATTATCCTTCCAAGTTGTCCACCCTCTGCACCGCTGCAATATGCTCCCTAACCAATATTGCTACTCCCTCACCTCTTCTAGCTCCTCGTCTATCTCACCTAAAACACTTATACCCAGAATATTCAGCTGTACGTACAACATAATGCACCTCACTGCCCCAAAATTAATGGATATCACCGTCCCCATTACAGCGAACCTCACTGCCCCACATCCATCATAATGTACCTCAGCTCCTCCCATTATAATGTGCCTTACTGCCCCCCATCCATTACAATATAAATCACTGCCCCATAATAATATACCTTACACCTCCCATCATAATGTACCTTTCCTATCCATTATAATGTATCTCACTGTCACACACCGTAACGTACCTCACTGCATCCCCATCATAATACAGCTTACTTCCCCCATCATAAGGCACATTACAGCCCCTATCTATCATAAAGTGCCTCACTGCCCCCATCATAATGTGCCTCAATAGCACATTGCAGTCTATACATCATAATTCTCCTCACTGTTCCCTTTCATATAATCACTGCCCCCATCATAATGTATCCCACTGCCCCCCGAACAGAATGAACAGGACTGAATGCACCATTCTGCTTCCCAACAATCATAAGCTAACTCATCACTACATAACAATTTTCCTCTCTGGCTTCCGCCACAATGTACCTCACTGCCACAATCATCATGAAATTCATTGCCCCCCAGCCATCATAATGCATCTCATTCCCAAATTATAATGTGCCTCACTGCT
This sequence comes from Carcharhinus amblyrhynchos, assembly GCF_965287045.1. Classification (NCBI taxonomy): domain Eukaryota; kingdom Metazoa; phylum Chordata; class Chondrichthyes; order Carcharhiniformes; family Carcharhinidae; genus Carcharhinus; species Carcharhinus amblyrhynchos. Next base: position 2,248,480 of record NW_027649787.1, read on the forward strand.
CCCCATTCTAGTGCACCTCTTTGCTGCCCTTCATAATTCACCTCATCACTCCTGTCCATCATAATGTACCTCACTGACCACCAAACATCATAATGCACTGTCCCCCATCATACATCAAACACACAAAGGGACTTGGGAATGTCAGCAATGACAGCATTCATGTAAAATGATCAGTTTCTATGAGAGCAACACGATAAGCTATTGCGCATTTATTCAAAATGCTCAAGTCACCCGGATAGTCACTTGGTGCAATACAACTTGTTTGGCGAAAAGAATCTTGAATGGTATTCAAAGAAATTTTCTGAACGATTGAGGATTAAGCGAAAACGCCGAACACTTTGAAATGAGCAGTTGGCCACAATATCAATGACTTGGCAGAAAACATTCAATGACATTCAGCGAGTCATTGGAAAGTAAAGGAGATCAACGCAAATTGCTCAACTCATCGAGACAAGCATTTTGCCGCGTTTTCTCTTCAGTGACGAAAAATGATCTGTTAGAATGAGAGGAACACTGGAAGCCAAGGGGCAGTTGTTCAAAATGCTTTACTCAATGGGATAGTCACTTTGTGACAGTAGCAACTTGCATGGAGAATGGAATCATGAATGGCGGGAAATCTAACTTTAGAATGATTGTGGATGATGAGAAAATGCTTAACGTATTGAGATGAACAGTTTGCCACAATATCAATAACTCGGCACAACACTCTCGATGACGTTCAGCGAGTCATTGGAAACTAAAGGAGATCAACACAAAGGGCTCAACTCATAGAGAGAAGCATTTTGCCGCGTTTTCACTTCAGCGACGAGAAATGATCAGTTACTATGAGAGGAAGACGTAGAAGCTCATGTGGATTTCCTCGAAATGCTCAACTCAACAGGTTGGACACATGGTGCATATCTCACATTGCTTGGCGAACAGAATCTTGAAAGGCATGAAATCAAATTTTCTGAACAATTGTGCATGATGCGAAATTCCTTACCACGTCCAGATGAGGAGCTTGCCACAATCTCAATAACATGGCTCAATAACATGACAGAGACAGAATCTTTGGAAACTGGTGGTTATCAACGCAAATTGCTGAACTCATCGAGATAAGCATTTTGCCGCGTTTTCATTTCAGCGACGAAAATTGACCAGTTACTTTGAGAGCAACACTGAAAGCGAAAGTAGATTCCCCAAAATGCTTAACTCAACGGGATGGGCACCTTGTGACAGTATAACTTTGCTTGGAGAACAGAATCTTGAATGACATGAAATGGAACGTGCAGAAAGATTGTAGATTCAGTGCAAATGCTTAACACAATTAGATGAAGACCTTGCAACAATATGAATAACTTGACAGAAAACTCTCGATAACATTGAGAGACTCATTGGAAACTACTGGAGACCAACGCACATTACACAACTCATCGAGAGAAGCATTTTGCCGCGTTTTCACTTCAGCGACGAGAAATGACCATTTCCGATGAGAGCAACACTGGAAGCTATTTAGAACATAGAACATAGAACATTACAGCGCAGAACAGAATTTCTGCATTAATAGACAATCCTCAACTCAACGGGATAGTCACTTGGTGCAACACAACTTGATTGGCGAAAGAATCTTGAATGGGATTCAAATAAATTTTCTGAGGGATTAAGGATTAAGCAAAAACGCCGAACACTTTGAGATGAGCAGTTTGCCACAATATCAATAACTTGGCAGAAAACTCTCAATGACATTCAGAGAGTCATTGGAAAGTAAAGGCGATCAACGCAAATTGCTCAACTCATCGAGACAAGCATTTTGCCGCGTTTTCACTTCAGTGACGAAAAATGATCTGTTACAATGAGAGGAACACTGGAAGCCAAGGGGCAGTTGTTCAAAATGCTTTACTCAATGGGATAGTCACTTTGAGACACCAGCAACTTGCATGGAGAATGGAATCATGAATGGCAGGAAATCAAACTTTAGAATGATTGTGGATGATGAGAAAATGCTGAACATATTGAGATGAACAGTTTGCCACAATATCAATAACTCGGCACAACACTCTCGATGACATTCAGCGAGTCATTGGAAACTAAAGGAGATCAACACAAAGAGCTCAACTCATAGAGAGAAGCATTTTGCCGCGTTTTCACTTCAGCGACGAGAAATGATCAGTTACTATGAGAGGAAGACGTAGAAGCTCATGTGGATTTCCTCGAACTGCTTAACTCAACAGGTTGGGCACATGGTGGATCTGTCACATTGCTTGGCGAATAGAATCTTGACAGGCATGAAATCAAATTTTCTGCACAATTGTGGATGAAGTCAAATTGCTGACCACATCCAGATGAAGAGCTTGGCACAATATCAATAACGTGGCAGGAAACTCTTCATGACAGAGACAGAATCATTGGGAACTGATGGACATACCTCAAATTGCTGAACTCTTCGAGATCAGCATTTTGCCCTGTTTTCACTTCAGCGACGATAAATGATCAGTGACTATGACAGGAAGATTTGGAAGATAAGGTGGATTTCCTCAAAATGCTTAACACAACGGGTTGGGCACATGGTGGATATGTCATATTGCTTGGCGAGGAGAATCTTGAATGGCATGAAATCAAATTTTCTGAACAATTGTGTATGATGCGAAATTTCTTCCTACATACACATGAGGAGCTTGCCACAATGCCAATAACATGGCTGGAAACTCGAGGTGACACAGACAGAATCTTTGGAAACTGATGGCAACCAGCGCAAATTGCTGATCTCGTCGAGAAAACTGATCAGTTACTTTGAGAGCAACACTGGAAGCGAAAGTAGATTCCCCAAAATGCTTAACTCAACGGGATGGGCACTTTGTGACAGTAGAACTTCGCTTGGAGAACAGAATCTTGAATGACATGAAATGGAACATGCAGAAAGATTGTGGATTCAGTGCAAATGCTTAACACAATTAGATGAAGACCTTGCAACAATATGAACAACTTGACAGAAAACTCTCGATGACATTGAGAGACTCATTGGAAACTACTGGAGACCAACGAAAATTGTTCAACTCATCAAGATAAGCATTTTGCCGCATTTTCATTTCAGCGACGAAAACTGATCAGTTACTTTGAGAGCAACACTGGAAACGAAAGTAGATTCCCCAAAATGCTTAACTCAACGGGATGGGCACTTTAGAACATAGAACATAGAACATTACAGCGCAGAACAGGCCCTTCGGCCCACAATGTTGCGCCGACCAGCTTTTAAAAAGAAACACTAACCCACTAATCTAAACCAATCCCATTTCGTCCTTAAACCTATCCACAGATCTCTTAAACGCCCCCAAACTAGGCGCATTTACAACTGCAGCTGGCAGGGCATTCCAGTCCCTCACCACCCTCTGGGTAAAGAACCTACCCCTGACATCAGTCCTATAACTACCCCCCCTTAATTTAAAGCCGTGCCCCCTCGTGCTAGCTTTCTCCATCCTAGGAAAAAGGCTATCACTATCCACCCTGTCTAAACCTCTAATCATCTTATATGTTTCAATAAGGTCCCCTCTTAGCCTCTTTGTGACAGTACAACTTCGCTTGGAGAACAGAATCTTGAATGACATGAAATAGGACATGCAGAAAGACTGTGGATTCAGTGCAAATGCTTAACACAATTAGAAGAAGACCTAGCAACAGTATGAATAACTTGACAGAAAACTCTCGATGACATTGAGAGACTCATTGCAAACTACTGGAGACCAACGCAAATTGCTCAACTCATTGAGAGAAGCATTTTGCCGCGTTTTCACTTCAGCGACGAGAAATGATCAGTTACTATGAGAGGAAGATGTAGAAGCTCATGTGGATTTCCTCGAAATGCTTAACTCAGTAGGTTGGGCACATGGTGGATATGTCACATTGTTTGGCGAACACAATCTTGAAGGGCATGAAATCAAATTTCCTGCACAATTGTGGATGAAGTCAAATTACTTACCGCATCCAGATGAAGAGCTTGGCACAATACCAATAACGTGGCATTAAACTCTACATGACTGAGACAGAATCATTGGGAACTGATGGGCATCAACGCAAATTGCTGAACTCATCGAGATAAGCATGTTGCCCGTTTTTCACTTCAGCGACGATAAAAGATCAGTTACTATGACAGGAAGAGAATCTTGAATGGCATGAAATCAAATTTTCTGAACAATTGTGTATGATGCGAAATTTCTTCCTACATACACATGAGGAGCTTGCCACAATGTTAATAACATGGCTGGAAACTCGAGATGACAGAGACAGAATCTTTGGAAACTGATGGCTACCAACGCAAATTGCTGAACTCATCGAGATAAACATTTTGCCGCGTTCTCATTTCAGCGACGAAAAATGATCAGTAACTTTGAGAGCAACACTGGAAGCGAAAGTAGATTCCCCCAAAATGCTTAACTCAACGGGATGGGCACTTTGTGACAGTACAACTTTGCTTGGAGAACAGAATCTTGAATGACATGAAATGCAACATGCAGAAAGATTGTGGATTCAGTGCAAATGCTTAACACAATTTGATGAAGACCTAGCAACAATATGAATAACTTGACAGAAAACTCTCGATAACATAGACCACTACAGCACAAACAGGCCCTTCGGCCCACGAGTTGCGCCGATCACATCAACACCTACCAATCTATAGACCTATCTATGACCCCCAATCCCATAAAATCCCATATACTCATCCAGAAGTCTTTTAAAAGACCCCAGCGAGTTCGCCTCCACCACCACTGACGGCAGCCGATTCCATTCACTCACCACCCTCTGAGTGAAAAACTTACCCCTAACATCACTTCTGTACTTTCCTCCCCGCACCTTAAATCTGTGTCCTCTCGTAGCGACTATTTCAACCCGGGGAAATAGCCTCTGAGAATCCACCCTATCTATTCCTCTCAACATTTTATAAACGTCTATCAGGTCGCCTCTCAACCTTCGTCTCTCCAGGGAAAAGAGACCCAGCTCCCTCAACCTAACTTCATAAGGCATGCTTCCCAGTCCAGGCAACATCCTTGTAAATCTCCTCTGTACCCTTTCAATAGCTTCTACGTCTTTCCTATAGTGAGGCGACCAGAATTGCGCACAGTACTCCAAATGAGGTCTGACAAGTTGCAGCATTACCTCCCGACTCCGAAACTCAATCCCTTGATTAATGAAGGCCAGTACCCCATACGCCTTCTTGACCACTTCTTCCACCTGCGAGGCCGATTTAAGAGTCCTGTGGACCCGGACCACAAGATCCTTCTGCTCTTCAACACTACTAAGACTCCTGCCCTTGATAGTGTACTCGTTCATCCCGTCGGTTCTGCCAAAATGGACGACTATGCATTTATCCGCGTTGAAGTCCATCTGCCACTTCTCCGCCCAGTCCTGCATCCTATTTATGTCCTGCTGCAACTTTTGACATCCTTCCAGACCATCCACAACACCACCAACCTTCGTGTCATCAGCGAACTTACTTACCCATCCCTCCACTTCCTCATCCAGGTCATTTATGAAAATGACAAACAGCAAGGGTCCTAGAACAGATCCCTGGGGCACTCCACTGGTGACTGACCTCCATTCAGAAAAAGACCCATCCACAACCACTCTCTGCCTTCTGCAGGCAAGCCAGTTCTGGATCCACAAGGCCAAAGGCCCTTGGATCCCATGCCCTCTCACCTTCTCAAGAAGCCTTGCATGGGGGACCTTATCAAACGCCTTGCTGAAGTCCATGTACACCACGTCCACGGCACTTCCTTCGTCAATGTGTTCAGTCAAATTATCGAAGAACTCAACTAGGCTTGTAAGGCACAACCTGCCCTTGACAAATCCATGCTGACTATTCCTGATCATGTCAAACCTCTCCAAATGCTCGTAAATCTTGTCCCTCAGAAGCCTTTCCATCAGCTTACCAACCACTGAGGTCAGACTCACCGGTCGGTAATTTCCCGGGCTATCTCTGTTCCCTTTCTTGAAAATAGGGACTACATCCGCAATCCTCCAATCTTCCGGAACCTCTCCCGTCTCCATTGACGACGCAAAGATCATTGCCAGGGGCTCTGCAATCACTTCCCTCGCCTCCCACAGTATCCTAGGGTATATCCCATCTGGTCCCGGCGACTTATCTATCTTGATAGAATTCAAAAGTTCTAACACATCTTCCACCTTAATATCCACAAACTCAATCTTTTCCATCTGCTGCAAATCCGTAGCAAAATCTCCCAGATCAGCTTCCACCGTGACTACTGAGGCAAAGTACTCATTAAGCACCTCTGCCATTTCTTCTGGTTCTACACAGACCTTTCCCCCTTCACCTTTTATAGGTCCTATCCCTTCTCTTCTCATCCTTTTACCTTTCACATATTTATAAAAGGCCTTGGGATTCTCCTTAATCTTACCCGCCAAGGTCTTCTCATGACCCCTTCTGGCTCTCCTAATTTCCCTTTTAAGCTCCTTTCTACAGTCCTTATACTCCTCAAGATCCTTAACATCTACTAGCTCCCTGAACCTTTTGTACACCTTCCCATTCCTCCTGACTAGGTTCAACACAGCCTTCGTGCACCACGGTTCCCGCGACCTACCAAAACCCCCTTGTCTCATCGGAACGTTGTCATGCATAGCTCCAGACAAACATTCCTTGAATATCCGCCACCTTCCTTCGGTACTTTTCCCTAAGAACGCCTCCTTCCAGTTTATTTGTCCAAGTAACTTCCTGACTATTTCGTATCTCCCCTTAACATTGAGAGACTCATTGGAAACTACTGGAGACCAACGAAAATTGCTCAACTCATCGAGAGAAGCATTTTGCCGCGTTTTCACTTCAGCGACGAGACATGACCATTTATTATAACAGCAACACTGGAAGCTATTGTGCATTTATTCACAATCCTCAACTCAACGGGATAGTCACTTGGTGCAATGCAACTTGACTGGCGAAAAGAACCTTCAATGGTATTCAAAGAAATGTTCTGAACGATTGAGGATTAAGCGAAAACGCCGAACACTTTGAGATGAGCAGTTGGCCACAATATCAATGACTTGGCAGAAAACTATCAATGACATTCAGAGAGTCATTGGAAAGTAAAGGAGATCAACGCAAATTGCTCAACTCATCGAGACAAGCATTTTGCCGCGTTTTCTCTTCAGTGACGAAAAATGATCTGTTACAATGAGAGGAACACTGGAAGCCAAGGGGCAGTTGTTCAAAATGCTTTACTCAATGGGATAGTCACTTTGTGACAGCAGCAACTTGCATGGAGAATGGAATCATGAATGGCGGGAAATCTAACTTTAGAATGATTGCGGATAACGAGAAAATACTTAACATATTGAGATGAGCAGTTTGCCACAATATCAATAACTCGGCACAACACTCTCGATGACATTCAGCGAGTCATTGGAAACTAAAGGAGATCAACACAAAGAGCTCAACTCATCGAGAGAAGCATTTTGCCGCGTTTTCACTTCAGCGACGAGAAATGATCAGTTACTATGAGAGGAAGACGTAGAAGCTCATGTGGATTTCCTCGAAATGCTTAACTCAACAGGTTGGGCACATGGTGGATCTGTCATATTGCTTGGCGAACAGAATCTTGACAGGCATGAAATCAAATTGTCTGCACCATTGTGGATGAAGTCAAATTGATTACCACATCCAGATGAAGAGCTTGGCACAATATCAGTAAACTGGCAGGAAACGCTCGATGAATCATTGGTAACTGTTGGATATCAACGCAAATTGCTGAACTCAACGAGATAAGCATGTTGCCCCGTTTTCACTTCTGCGACGATAAATGATCAGTTACGATGACAGGAAGATTTGGAAGATAAGGTGGATTTTCTCAAAATGCTTAACTCGACGGGTTGGGCACATAGAACATAGAACATAGAACATTACAGCGCAGAACAGGCCCTTCGGCCCACGATGTTGCGCCGACCAGTTACAAAAACAATGACCCACTAGCCTATACCAATCCCATTTCGTCCATAAACCTATCCAGAGATCTCTTAAACGCCCCCAAACTAGACGCATTTACAACTGCAGCAGGCAGGGCATTCCAATCCCTCACCACCCGCTGGGTAAAGAACCTACCCCTGACATCCGTCCTGTAGCTACCCCCCCTTAATTTAAAGCCATGCCCCCTCGTGCTAGCTTTCTCCATCCGAGGAAAAAGGCTATCACTATCCACCCTATCTAAACCTCTAATCATCTTATATGTTTCAATAAGATCCCCTCTTAGCCGCCTTCTTTCCAACGAAAACAACCCTAAATCCCTCAGTCTCTCCTCATAGGACCTCCCCACCATACCAGGCAACATCCTAGTAAACCTCCTCTGCACCCTCTCCAACGCCTCCACATCCTTCTTGTAATGCGGGGACCAGAACTGCACACAGTACTCCAAGTGCGGCCGCACTAGAGTAGTGTACAGTTGCAACATTACACTGCGACTCCTAAATTCAATCCCCCTACCAATAAACGCCAAGACACCGTACGCCTTCTTGACAACCTTATCTACTTGATTCCCAACCTTCAGGGATCTATGTACACACACACCTAGATCCCTCTGTTCATCCACACTATTCAAGGTCCTCCCGTTAGCCCTATACTCGACACATCTGTTGCTCCTACCAAAGTGAATTACCTCACACTTCTCCGCATTAAATTCCATCCGCCACCTCTCGGCCCAGCTCTGCAACCTATCTAAGTCTCCCTGCAGACTATGACACCCTTCCTCACAATCTACCACACCTCCAACTTTGGTGTCATCAGCAAATTTACTAATCCACCCAACTATACCCTCATCCAGATCATTAATAAAAATTACAAACAACAGTTGCCCCAAAACAGATCCCTGAGGCACACCACTCGTAACTGCACTCCATGATGAATATTTACCATCCACCACCACCCTCTGTCTCCTATCTGATAGCCAATTCCTGATCCAACTTCCTAGATTACCCACAATCCCATACATCTGCATTTTCTGCAGAAGCCTACCATGGTGAACCTTATCGAACGCCTTACTAAAATCCATGTAAACGTTGCTTGGCGAAGACAATTCTGAAAGGCATGAAATCAAATTTTCTGAACAATGGTGGATGAAGTCAAATTGTTTACAACATCCAGATGAAGAGCTTGGCACAATATCAATAACGTGGCATTAAACTCTACATGACAGAGACAGAATCATTGGGAACTGATGGACATCAATGCAAATTGCTGAACTCATCGAGATAAGCATGTTGCCTTGTTTTCACTTTAGCGACGATAAATGATCAGTTACTGTGTCAGGAAGATTTGGAAGATAAGGTGGATTTCCTCAAAATGCTTAACTCAACGGGTTGGGACATGGTGGATATGTCACATTGCTTGGCGAAGAGAATCTTGAATGGCATGAAATCAAATTTTCTGAACAATTGTGGATGATGCGAAATTTCTTCCTACATACACATGAGGAGCTTGCCACAATGTCAATAACATGGCTGGAAACTCGAGATGACAAAGGTAGAATCTTTGGAAACTGATGGCTCCCAACGCAAATTGCTGAACTCATCGAGATAAGCATTTTGCCGCGTTTTCATTTCAGCGACGAAAAATGATCAGTTACTTTGAGAGCAACACTGGAAGCGAAAGTAGATTCCCCCAAAATGCTTAACTCAACGGGATGGGCACTTTGTGACAACTTTGCTTGGAGAACAGAATCTTGAATGACATGAAATGCAACATGCAGAAAGATTGTGGATTCAGTGCAAATGCTGAACACAATGAGATGAAGATGTCTGGATAACTGGACAGAAAACGCTCGATGACTTTGAGGTCTCGTTGGAAACTACTGGCGACCAACGCAAATTGCTCAACTCATCGAGAGAAGCATTTTGCCGCATTTTCACTTCAGCGACGAGAAATGATCACTTACGATGGGAGCAACACTGGAAGCTATTGTGCATTCATTCACAATCCTCAACTCAACGGGATAGTCACTTGGTGCAATACAACTTGATTGGCGAAAAGAATCTTGAATGGTATTCAAAGAAATTTTCTAGAGGGATTGAGGATTAAGCAAAAACGCCGAACACTTTGAGATGAGCAGTTTGCCACAATGACAATAACTTGGCAGAAAACTCTCAATGACATTCAGAGAGTCATTGGAAAGTAAAGGCGATCAACGCAAATTGCTCAACTCATCGAGAGAAGCATTGTGCCGCGTTTTCTCTTCAGTGACGAAAAATGATCTGTTACAATGAGAGGAACACTGGAAGCCAAGGGGCAGTTGTTCAAAATGCTTTACTCAATGGGATAGTCACTTTGTGACACCAGCAACTTGCATGGAGAGTGGAATCATGAATGGCAGGAAATCAAACTTTAGAATGATTGTGAATGACGAGAAAATGCTTAACGTATTGAGATGAGCAATTTGCCGCAGTATCAATAACTCGGCACAACACTCTCGATGACATTCAGCGAGTCATTGGAAACTGGAGATCAACACAAAGGGCTCAACTCATCGAGAGAAGCATTTTGCCGCGTTTTCACTTCAGCGACGAGAAATGGCCATTTACGATGAGAGCAACACTGGAAGCTATTGTGCATTTATTCACAATCCTCAACTCAACGGGATAGTCACTTGGTGCAATACAACTTGATGGGCGAAAAGAACCTTCAAAGGTATTCAAAGAAATTTTCTGAACGATTGAGGATTAAGCGAGAACGCCGAACAGTTTGAGATGAGCAGTTGGCCACAATATCAATAACGTGGCAGGAAACTCTGGATGACAGAGACAGAATCATTGGGAACTGATGGACATCAACGCAGATTGCTCAACTCATCGAGAAAAGCATATTGCCGCGTTTTCACATCAGCGACGAGAAATGATCAGTTACTTCGAAAGGAAGATGTAGAACCTCATGTGGATTTCCTCGAAATGCTTAACTCAGTAGGTTGGGCACATAGTGGATATGTCACATTGCTTGGCCAACAGAATCTTGAAAGGCATGAAATCAAATTTCCTGGACAATTGTGGATGAAGTCAAATTACTTCCCACATCCAGATGAAGAGCTTGGCACAATACCAATAACGTGGCATTAAACTCTACATGACTGAGACAGAATCATTGGGAACTGATGGGCATCAACGCAAATTGCTGAACTCATCGAGATAAGCATGTTGCCCTGTTTTCACTTCAGCGACAATAAATGATCAGTGACTATGAAAGGAAGATTTGGAAGATACGGTGGATTTCCTCAAAATTCTGAACTCAACGGGTTGGGCACATGGTGGTTATGTCACATTGCTTGGTGAAGAGAATCTTGAATGGCATGAAATCAAATTTTCTAACAATGTGTGTATCTCAATCAAATGAGAAAGTGGAAAAGTGCTTATCTCGATGAGTTCAGCAAGTTGCAGCAAATCCACAATACTTTCCAAAGTTTCTCTGCATACCTTCGTGCAATAATCGGTCTTCGACTGATTTGTGAGAAATTGTGTATCTCAATGGGATTAACAATTTGAGTGCATGCACATTCAGTTCTAATGTTCTCTTTTAGCAATTGAATATTTCTCGACAGTGTACTGACATAGCGGCAAAGAGCTCATCTCGGTGAGTTGAAGAAATTTCAGGAAACCGACATTAGTTCCCCAGTTTCTCTCAATGTCATCAAGCAATGTTCGGTATTTGACTGATATTTTGCATATATGTCGATCGCAAAGCGATGAGCGTTTTGAGGCAATCAGTGTTTGGTTGCTACAGTTTCTCTGACAACAATTGAATATGTTTCGGCACTGAATTGATAGTGTGGCAAAGTGCTTATCTCGATGAGTTCAGCAAGTTGGAGGAAATTCACAATAGGTTGCAAAGTTTCTCTGAATGCCTTCGAACAGTGAATGCCATTTGGCTGATATTCTGCCATTGCGTGTATCTCAATGAAATGAGAAAGAGGTAAAGTGTTTATATCGATCAGTTCAGCATATTGGAGGAAATCCACAATGGGTTGCAAAGTTTCTCTGAATACCGCCGAGCAGTGAGTGCCATTTGGCTGATATTCTGCCATTGTGTGTATCACAATGAAATGAGGAAGTGGTAAAGTCCTAAACTCGATGAGGTCAGCAAGTTCGAAGAAATCCACAACCGGTTCCAAAGTTTCTCTGAATAACTTCGAGCAGTGAGTGCCATTTGGCTGACATTCTGCCAATGTGTGTATCTCAATGAAATGAGAAATTGGTCAATTGTTTATCTCGATGAGTTCAGCGAGTTGGAGGAAATCCACAATAGGTTCCAAAGTTTCCCTGAATACCTTCAAGTACTGAATTCCATTTGGCTCATATTCTGCCAATGTGTGTATCTCAATGAAATGAGAATGCCGTAAAGTGTTTGTCTCGGTGAGATCAGCAAGGTGGAGGAAATCCACAATAGTTTCCAAATTTTCTCTGAATACCGCCGAGCAGCGAATGCCATTGGGCTGATATTCTGTCTATGTGTGTATCTCAATGAAATGAGAAACTGGTGAAGTCCTTATCTCCATGAGTTCAGCAAGTTGGAAGAAATCCACTATAGTTTCCAAATTTTCTCGGAATACCTTGGAACAGTGAATGCCATTTGGCTGATATTCTGCCAATGTGTGTATCTCAATGAAAGGAGAATGTCGTAAAGTGTTTATCTCCGTGAGTTCAGCAAGTTGGAGGAAATCCACAATAGTTTCCGAAGCTTGCCTGAATACCGTCGAGCAGTGAGTGCCAGATGACTGATATTCTGCCAATGTGTGTATCTCAATGAAATGTGGAAGTGGTAAGGTGTTTATCTCGATGAGTTCAGCGAGTTGGAGGAAATCCACTATAGGTTCAAAAATTTCTCTGAATACCTTCGAGCAGTGAATGCCATTTGTCTGATATTCTGCCAATGTGTGTCTCTCAATGAAATGAGAAAGTCGTAAAGTATTTGTCTCGGTGAGTTCAGCAAGTTGGGGGAAATCCACAATAGGTTCCAAGGATTCTCTGAATTCCTTCCAGCAACGAATGCCATTTGGCTGATATTCTGCCAACGTGTTTATCTCAATGAAATGAGGAAGTGGTGAAGTCCTTATCTCATTGAGTTCAGCAAGTTGTAAGGAATCCCCAATAGGTTCCAAAGATTCACTGAATGCCTTCGAGAAGTGAATGCCATTTGGCTGATATTCTGCCAATGTGTGTATCACAATCAAATGAGAAAGTGGTAAAGTGTTTATATCAATGAGTTCAGCAAGTTGTAAGAAATCCCCAATAGGTTCCAAAGATTCACTGAATGCCTTCGAGTAGAGAATGCCATTTGGCTGATATTCTGCCAATGTGTTTATCTCAACGAAATGAGAAAGTTGTATAGTGCGTATCTCGATGAGATCTGCATGTTGGAGGAAATCCACAATGTGTTCCGAAGTTTCTCTGAATACCATCGAGCAGAGAATACAATTTGGATGAAATTCTGCAAATGTGTGCATCTCAATGAAATGAGAAAGTCGTAAAGTCTTTGTCTCGGTGAGTTCAGCAAGTTGCGGGAAATCCACAATAGGTTCCAAGGATTCTCTGAATTCCTTCCAGCAACGAATGCCATTTGGCTGTTATTCTGCCAACGTTTTTATCTCAATGAAATGAGGAAGTGGTGAAGTCCTTATTCATTGAGTTCAGCAAGTTGTAAGGAATCCCCAATAGGTTCCAAAGATTCACTGAATGCCTTCGAGTACCGAATGCCATTTGGCTGATATTCTGCCGATGTGTGTATCACAATGAAATGAGAAAGTTGTATAGTGCTTATCTCGATGAGATCTGCATGTTGGAGGGACTCCACAATATGTCCCAAGTTTCTCTGAATACCTTCGAGCAGTGAATGCAATTGGGCTGATATTCTGCCAATGTGTGCATCTCAATGAAATGAGAAAGTGGTAAAGTGTTTATCTCATTCAGTTCAGCAAATTGGAAGAAATCTACAGTAGGTTCCAAGGATTCACTGAATACCTTGGAGCAGTGAATGCTATTTGGCTGATATTCTGCCAACGAGTTTATCTCAATGAAATGAGGAAGTGGTAAAGTGTTTATCTCAATGAGTTCAGCAAGTTGTAAGAAATCGCCAATAGGTTCCAAAGATTGTCTCAATGCCTTCGAGTAGTGAATGCCATTTGGCTGATATTCTGCCAATGTGTGTATCTCAATGAAATGAGAAAGTTGTTTAGTGCTTATCTCGATGAGATCTGCATGTTGGAGGAAATCCACAATATGTTCCCAAGTTTCTCTGAATACCTTCGAGCAGTGAATGCAATTGGGCTGATATTCTGCCAATGTGTGTATCTCAATGAAATGAGAAAGTTGTATAGTGCTTATCTCGATGAGATCAGCAAGTTGGAGGAAATCTACAATACGTTCCAAGGATTCTGTGAATACCTTCCAGCAACGAATGCCATTTGGCTGATATTCTGCCAATGTGTTTATCTCAATTCAATGAGAAAGTGGTAAAGTCCTTATCTCAATGAGTTCTGCAAGTTGTAACAAAACCCCAATAGGTTCCAAAGAATCACTGAATGCCTTCGAGTAGTGAACGCCATTTGGCTGATATTCTGCCAATGAATGTATCTCAATGAAATGAGACAGTTCTATAGTGCGTATCTCGATGAGATCTGCATGTTGGAGGAAATCCACAATATGTTCCCAAGTTTCTCTGAATACCTTCGAGCAGTGAATGCAATTGGGCTGATATTCTGCCAATGTGTGTATCTCAATGAAGTGAGAAAGTCGTAAAGTGTTTGTCTCGGTGAGTTCAGCAAGTTGATGGAAATCCACAATAGGTTCCAAGGATTCTCTGAATTCCTTCAAGTCACGAATGCCATTTGGCTGATATTCTGCCAATGTGTTTATCTCAATGCAATGAGAAAGTGGAAAAGTCCTTATCTCAATGAGTTCAGCAAGTTGTAAGAAATCCCCAATCGGTTCCAAGGATTCACTGAATGCCTTGGAGTAGTGAATGCCATTTGCCTGATATTCTGCTAATGTGTGTATCACAATGAAATGAGAAAGTGGTAAAGTGTTTATCTCATTCAGTTCAGCAAATTGGAAGAAATCCATAATCGGTTCCATAGATTCACTGAGTGCCTGCGAGATGTGAATGCCATTTAGGTGATATTCTGCCAATGTGTGTGTCACAATGAAATGAGAAAGTGGTAAAGTGTTTGTCTCGCATACTTCAGCATGTTGGAAGAAATCCTCAATCGGTTCCAAAGTTAGTCTGAATACCTTCGAGCAGTGAATGCCATTTGACTGATATTCTGCCAATGTGTGTATTTCAAAGAAATGAGAAAGTTGTGCAGTGCTTATCTCGATGAGGTCAGCAAGTTGGAGGAAATCCACAATATGTTCCAAAGTTTCTCTGAATACCATCGAGCAGTGAATTCCATTTGACTGTTATTCTGCCAATGTGTGTATCTCAATGAAATGAGAAAGTCGTAAAGTGTTTGTCTCGGTCACTTCAGCAAGTTGGGCGAGATCGACAATAGGTTCCAAGGATTTTGTGAATTCCTTCCAGCAACGAATGCCATTTGTCTGATATTCTGCCAATGTGTTTATCTCAATGCAATGAGAAAGTGGTAAAGTCCTTATCTCAATGATTTCAGCAAGTTGTAAGAAATCCCCAATAGGTTCCAAGGATTCACTGAATGCCTTGGAGTAGTGAATGCCATTTGGCTGATATTCTGCTAATGCGTGTATCACAATGAAATGAGAAAGTGGTAAAGTGTTTATCTCATTCAGTTCAGCAAATTGGAAGAAATCCACAATAGGTTCCAAAGTTTCTCGCAATAACTTGGAGCAGTGAATGCCATTTGGCTGATATTCTGCCAACGTGTTTATCTGAATGAAATGAGGAAGTGGTGAAGTCCTTATCTCATTGAGTTCAGCAAGTTGTAAGGAATCCCCAATAGGTTCCAAAGATTCACTGAATATCTTCGAGTAGTGAATGCCATTTCGCTGATATTTTGCCAATGTGTGTATCACAATGAAATGAGAAAGTGGTAAAGTGTTTATCTCAATGAGTTCAGCAAGTTGTAAGAATTCCCCAATAGGTTCCAAGGATTCACTGAATGCCCTGGAGCCGTGATTGCCATTTGGCTGATATTCTGCTAATGTGTGTATCACAATGAAATGAGAAAGTGGTAAAGTGTTTATCTCAGTGAGTTCAGCAAGTTGTAAGAAATCCCCAATAGGTTGCAAACATTCACTGAATGCCTTCGAGTAGTGAATGCCATTTGGCTGATATTCTGCCAATGTGTGTATCTCAATGAAATGAGAAAGTTGTTTAGTGCTTATCTCGACGAGATCTGCGTGTTGGAGGAAATCCACTATATGTTCCAAAGGTTCTCTGAATACCTTCGAACAGTGAATGCAGTTTGGCTGAAATTCTGCCAAAGTGTTTATCTCAATGAAATGAGAAAGTGGTAAAGTCCTTATCTCAATGAGTTCAGCAAGTTGTAAGAAATCCACAATCGGTTCCAAAGATTCACTGAATGCCTGCGAGTAGTGAATGCCACTTGGCTGATATTCTGCAAATGTGTGTATCACAATGAAATGAGAAAGTGGTAAAGTGTTTGTCTCGTTGAGTTCAGCAAGTTGGAAGAAATCCACAATCGGTTCCAAATTACTCTGAATACCTTCGAGCAGTGAATGCCATTTGGCTGTTATTCTGCCAATGTGTGTATATCAATGAAATGAGAAAGTTGTGTAGTGCTTATCTCGATGAGTTCAGCAAGTTGGGCAAAATCCACAATAGGTTCCAAGGATTCTCTGAATTCCTTCCAGCAACGAATGCCATTTGGCTGATATTCTGCCAATGCGTTTATCTCAATTCAATGAGAAAGTGGTTAAAGTCCTTATCTCAATGAGTTCAGCAAGTTGTAAGAAATCCCCAATAGGTTCCAAGGATTCACTGAATGCCTTCGAGTAGGGAATGCCATTAGGCTGATATTCTGCTAATGTGTGTATCACAATGAAATGAGAAAGTGGTAAAGTGTTTATCTCATTCAGTTCAGCAAACTGGAAGAAATCCACAATAGGTTCCAAAGTTTCTCGCAATACCTTGGAGCAGTGAATGCCGTTTGGCTGATATTCTGCCATCGTGTTTATCTCAATGAAATGAGGAAGTGGTGAAGTCCTTACCTCATTGAGTTCAGCTAGTTGTAAGGAATCCCCAATAGGTTCCAAAGATTCACTGACTGCCTTCGAGAAGTGAATGCCATTTGGCTGTTATTTTGCCAATGTGTGTATCTCAATGAAATGAGAAAGTTGTATAGTGCATATGTCGATGAGATCAGCAAGTTGGAGGAAATCCACAATACGTTCCAAAGTTTCTCTGAATACCTTCGTACAGTGAATGCAGTTAGGCTGAAACTCTGCCAATCTGTTTATCGCACTGAAATGAGAAAGTCGTAAAGTGTTTGTCTCGGGGAGTTCAGCAAGTTGCGTGAAATCCACAGTAGGTTCCAAGGATTCTCTCAATACCTTCTAGCAGTGAATGCAATTGGGCTGATATTCTGCCAAAGTGTGTATCTCAATGAAATGAGAAAGTGGTAAAGTGTTTATCTCATTCAGTTCAGCAAATTGGAAGAAATCCACAATAGGTTCCAAATTTTTTGCAACACCTTGGAGCAGTGAATGCCATTTGGCTGATATTCTGCCAACGTGTTTATCTCAATGAAATGAGGAAGTGGTGAAGTCCTTATCTCATTGAGTTCAGCAAGTTGTACGGAACCCCCAATAGGTTCCAAACATTCACTGACTGCCTTCGAGAAGTGAATGCCATTTGGCTGATATTTTGCCAGTGTGTGTATCACAATGAAATGAGAAAGTGGTAAAGTGTTTATCTCAATGAGTTCAGTAAGTTGTAAGTAATCCCCAATAGGTTCCAATGATTCACTGAATGCCTTCGAGTAGTGAATGCCATTTGGCTGATATTCTGCTAATGTGTGTATCTCAATGAAATGAGAAAGAGGTAATGTGTTTATCTGATTCAGTTCAGCAAATTGGAAGAAATCCACAATAGGTTCCAAAGGTTCTCGCAATACCTTGGAGCAGTGAATGCCATTTGGTTGATATTCTGCCAGTGTGTGTATCTCAATGAAATGAGAAAGTGGTAAAGTGTTTGTCTCGGTGAGATCAGCAAGTTGGGGGAAATCCACAATAGGTTCCAAATTTTCTCTGAATACCGTCGAGTGGTGAATGCAATTGGGCTGATATTCTGCCAATGTGTGTCTCAGTGAAATGAGAAAGTGGTAAAGTCCTTATCTCCATGAGTTCAGCTTGTTGTAAGAAATCCCCAATCGGTTCCAAAGATTCACTGATTGCCTTCGAGTAGTGAATGCCATTTGGCTGATATTCTGCCAATCTGTGTATCTCAACGAAATGAGAAAGTGGTAAAGTGTTTATCTCGATGAGTCCAGCAAGTTGGTTGTTGTTGCTAAAACTCATCTATTTCTTTATATCAGACTATTACATGGACATCCGCCACTCAGAAAAATTATTCATTGTTTGTTTTCACAAATTGGAATTATGCTACCGATATGAATTTAGAGAGTCATTCATTTAGAGAGTCATTGCGAGGGTGGCACTGTGGTTAGCACTGTTGCCTCAGAACCAGGTACCTGGGTTCGATTCCCGGCTTTGTTCCCTGTTCGTGTGGGGTTTGCACGTTCTTGCAGTGTCTGTGTGCAGGTGAGGTGAATTGGCCATGCTGAATTCTCCCTCAGTGTATCCGAACAGGCGCTGGAGTGTGGTGACTTGGGGATTTTCACACGACTTCATCTCAGTGTGAATGAAAGCCTATTTGTGACTGACAAATAAACTTTAACTTTATTCTTAGTGCTACTCAGGCCAAAATCAGGCAGCAGTTCAGCAATCCTGTCACACATCCTATAACATCAATTTTCAATTCATTTATTCAACATCTGGACTGAGAACCAGTGGCAAACACATCATTTCCATCCCATTAATTTGTTATTACTCAACTTCATACATGCCCTGAATGGCACGAGTAATCAACAGCACAGCCAAGAAGGGCCAAAAGGCCTGTTTCTGTTCTCTAATGTTCTATGGTTCTATAATGTCTGCCCCATCCATCAATCACTTCCCCCAATCATCATAATATACCCCATTATGATAATGTCCCTCAAAGCCCCGATTTATAATGCGCCTTACTGCCCCTCATTAGAATCTGTCTCACCGCTGCGCATCACGATGTACCTCACTGGGCCCCCATCCATCATAATGCACCCCACTGCCCTCCATCATAATGTACCTCACTGCTCCTCATCCATCGTAATATACATCAGGGATGCCACCTATTATAAGCTGCCACTCTGCCCTCCATACATCATAATGTACCTCAGTACTCATCATCATAATGAACCTCAGTGCCCCCATGTATCAACAAGTATCCAACTGCCATCCCAAATAATGGTTAAAGGAAGGGCAGGACTGGCAGCTAAATATTCCTGGGTTTAAGTGTTTTAGGCATGACAGGGGAGGGTCAAAAAGAGGAGGGGGAGTGGCGCTGTTAGTTAAGGAGCACATCACAGCGGTGCAGAGGGAGGATAATATAGAGCGGTTAGGCATTGAGTCTCTGTGGGTGGAGTTGAGGAATAGGAATGGAGCGATTACTATGCTAGGGGTGTACTACAGACCGCCCGACAGCCCACGGGCAGTGGAGGAGGGTATATGTGGAGACATTTTAGAAAAGTTTCGGAAGAACATGGTTGTCGTAGTGGGAGATTTTAATCTCCCTGGGGTGGATTGGAAGGTGCCTAGAGCTGGGGTTTCGGAAGGGGAGGAATTCGCAAGATGTGTATTGGAAGGGTCCTTGGAGCAGTATGTAGAGAGCCCGACTAGAGAGGGGGCGATACTGGATTTAGTTCTGGGCAATGAGCCGGGTCAGGTGGTTGAGGCTGCAATCGGTGACCATGTGGCTAATAGTGACCACAACTCCGTCTACTTTAGGATACGAATGGAAAAAGATGACAGCTGTCCTAAGGGAAGGGTGCTAAATTGGGGGAAGGCTAGATACAGCCGGATTAGGCAGGAGCTTAGGGATACAGACTGGGATAGGCTGTTGGAAGGCAAGACCACGTTAGGCATGTGGGATTCTTTCAAGGGAAAACTGAAATGGGTGCAGGAAAGGCATGTGCCGGTTAGGAGGAAGGATGGGAAAGGTGGGATTAGAGAGCCGTGGGTTCCTAGAGATATTGAGGACCTGGTCAGGAAGAGACGAGAGGAGTATGTCAGATCTAAGCAACTGGAACGGAGAGAACGTTGGAGGAATACAGAGAAAGTCGGAGGGATCTCAAAAGGGGAATTAGGAGGGCAAAAAGGGGCATGAATTGGCTTTGGCAGGTAGGATTAAGGAAAATCCAAAGGCGTTTTACTCCTATGTTAGGAGCAAAAGGGTGACTAGGGGAAAAATGTGTCCCCTCAGGGACAGAAGAGGGGAATTGCGCCTGGAGTCCAAGGGAATGGGGGAGATCCTGAATGAATACTTTGCTTCAGTATTCACGAAGGAGAGGGGCTTGATGTCTGGTACAGTCTTCGAGGGAGCTTTGGACCAATTGAAGGAACTATTGATTCTGAGGGAAGAAGTGTTTGGGCTTTTAGGTAGCATTAAAACTGATAAATCTCCGGGGCCCGATGGCATTTATCTCAGGCTGCTTAGGGAGGCAAGAGGTGAAATTGCTGGGCCTCTGACGCAAATCTTTGTCTCTTCATTGGACACAGGTGAGGTCCCAGAGGACTGGAGGATAGCGAACGTGGTACCGTTGTTTAAAAAGGGTAGTAGGGATAACCCTGGTAACTACAGACCGGTGAGTTTGACGTCAGTGGTAGGCAAGTTGATGGAGAGGATTCTTAGGGATAGGATGTATGAGCACTTAGAGCCTTGCGATCTGATGAGGAATACACAGCATGGCTTTGTAAAAGGGGAAGTCTTGCCTTACAAATCTGGTAGAATTTTTTGAGGAGGTGACAAAAGCGGTCAACGAAGGACGAGCCGTTGATGTCATCTATATGGATTTCAGTAAGGCGTTTGACAAAGTCCCTCATGGTAGGTTGATAGAAAAGATTAAGGCTCATGACACCAAGATTGGGGGAAAGGCAAATTGTGCGGAGGGTGTGGAGAGTCTGCAGAAGGATCTAGATAGGCTGGGCGAATGGGCCAGGAAATGGCAAATGGAATTTAATGTTGGCAAGTGTGAGGTGGTCCACTTTGGTAGGAAGAATGGTAGGAAGGACTATTACTTACGGGGCGAAAAACTGCAGCAGGCGACGGTGCAGAGGGACCGCGGGGTCCTTGTGCATGAGTCGCAAAAACCCAGGTTGCAGGTGCAGCAGGTGGTCAGGAAGGCGAATGGGATGCTGGCCTTCATAGCGAGGGGGATTGAATATAAAAGTAGGGAGGTCTTGCTGCAGCTGTATAGGGCATTGGTGAGGCCGCAGCTGGAGTACTGTGTGCAGTTTTGGGCGCTGCACCTGCGCAAGGATATTTTGGCCCTGGTGGGAGTGCAGAGGAGGTTTACTAGGCTGATACCGGAGTTGAGGGGATTGAGCTATGAGGAGAGGCTGAATAAACTAGGCTTGTACTCGTTAGAGTTTAGAAGAATGAGGGGAGATCTCATTGAGACGTATAAGATGATGAATGGGATGGATAGGATAGAGGTGGAGAGACTCTTCCCGCTCAAAAAAGACAGTAGGACTAGGGGGCACAGCCTCAAGATAAAGGGGAGGCGGTTTAGAACGGAGTTGAGGAGGAACTTCTTCACTCAAAGGGTGGTGAATCTTTGGAATTCTCTGCCCGTTGAAGTGGTGGAGGCTGCCTCGCTAAATATTTTTAAGAAGCGGGTTGATGGGTTCTTGATAAGAGAGGGGATTAAGGGTTATGGGGAGAGGGCGGGAAAGTGGAACTGAGCCACAACAGATCAGCCATGATCTTATTGAATGGTGGGGCAGGCTCGAAGGGCTAGATGGCCTACTCCTGCTCCTATTTCTTATGTTCTTATGTTCCTATGGGATACAAGGCCAGGTATCTAGATGGGTAGAGAACTGGCTTGCAAAGTGGAGACAGAGAGGAGTAGTGGAGGGGCCCTTTTCTAGCTGGAGGTCTGTCACTAGTGGTGTGCCGCAGGGCTCGGTACTGGGACCTCTTCTCTTTGTAGTCTATATAAATGACTTGGAAGAGGGAGTAGGTGGTGTGATCAACAAATTTGCAGATGACACTAAGATGGCTGGATTGGCAGGCAGTGAGGAGCAGTGTCTGGCAATACAACGGGATATTGATAGGCTGGTATATTGGGCAGATATATGGCAAATGGAGTTTAGTCCTGATAAATGTGAGGTGATGCATTTTAGCCGGAATAATTTCAGGGGGAGTTTTCTGACAAAGGGTAAGCCTATAAAGAGTATAGAAACGCAGCGGGACCTGGGGGTGCAGGTGCATAAGTCTTTGAAGGTGGCAGTACAAGTGGAGAAGATTGTGAAGAAAGCTTATGGTATGTTAGCCTTTATAGGAAGGGGTATAGAATATAAGAGCTGGAGTCTAATGTTGCAGTTGTACAGAACGTTGGTTAGGCCGCATTTGGAATACTGCGTCCAGTTCTGGTCGCCTTACATAGACATAGAGACCCTGGAGAGAGTGCAGAGGAGGTTTACCAGGATGTTCCCTGGTATGGAAGGACTGGGTTATGAGGAAAGATTGAAGAAATTGGGGCTGTTTTCCCTTGAAAGTCGGCGACTGAGGGGGGATCTAATAGAGGTATATTAGATTATGAAGGGTATAGATAGAGTAAACAGAGGTAAGCTATTTCCTATGTTAGAAAAGCACAGTATGAGGGGCCATGGGCTTAGGGTGAGGGGGGAGGGGCATAACACAGATATTAGAGGGAGGTTTTTCACACAGAGGGTAGTGGGGGTATGGAATGCTCTGCCAAGTAAGGTGGTGGAGGCAGGCACGCTGGAGTTGTTTAAGAGTTACTTAGACAGGCACATGAGTGGGCTGGAGATGGGAGGATATAGGAGATTGTTTTAAATAAGGTTCATTAGCATTAGGACCTCCCTGGTAATGTATAAGGATGTGAAATGATACTAATGTTTTTCTTTTTTAATTCACAGGTTTTAAGTCGGTCCACCTCGTGTCCAACGAGGGGCATACACGCGATGGGTCGTATGGGGGCTGCTCTTGGTTGTTTGAGTTTGGCCTAGTGCTTCATGTCGTTAGTGTGTGCCTAAACTGGACCAGATACTGGGCAAGACGACAGCTCAGTGACTGTCACTGATTGCTGTGCAGACACATGGATTTGGGCCGGTGTCTGTGGGAGTTTGCACATTCTCCCCGTGCTTGCGTGGGTTTTCTCCGGGTGCTCCGGTTTCCTCCCACACCCCAAAGATGTGCTATTAGGCTGATTGGAGGTAATAAATTGTCCCTAAATTAGTTTCCTCAATGTGGAATACCATAATCATAGATAAGGGTCATGGGTGGAGCGGGGACTGGTAATGTTAAAATGGCGGCGCGGGGTCGTTGGGCCGAAGGGCCTGTTTCCTCCGGCTGTTTTTGTTCTTTGTTCTTTGTTCTCAAGCATAAATCCACCTTTTCCCGCTTTTCCCTCTTTTTCCATGAGCCAATTCTACATCACCGTTGCTGTTGTCTCTTTTCTGCCGGGACTAAAGTGAAGACAACAACAATCTGTGTGAAAAGTCAACTTGATTTTTGCCTCCACAATATCTTCTTGTTGATCCTGTGGTGCAGTGAACATTTTAATCAAACTACTACACGCAGTGGGATTCCAGTTAGAACGAAGCAGTTTCAGCATTGGCAGCATTAATTCGAAATCTTTTCCACCTGAGAAACACGAGGTGTGGATTTCAGAGGCACGGAGACACTGATAAACCCAGCTAGGAATCATTACAATCACTCGCTGTTACTCGCTGAGATGGGGCTCAACTTTTTAACATGATCTGCACCCTCCAAATGCCCATTTGTAAATAAACAGTTATTCATTTATTTATGTTACCAGTGAGCAAAACCTGGATGTTCTGCTGCATCGCCACCCCAATCCTTTCTATTTAAAACCCTCTTTCAGATCAACTCCCAAATAATATGCAGCGCAGTTTCTCGTTAATTCTCGGCTGGAAACAATCCTGAGGCGAAGTGAAAACAGTAAAAAGTCTGAAAACACCAGGTTTTAGTCCAACCTATTTATTTGATAATATACTCACAAGCTTTCGAGGGGACTGCCTCTTCGTCAGGTGAATGGAGAGTTCTGGCCTCAGACAGAGCATATAAAGCACAGACAGTTTAGAGATTACTGATTAAAATGCGAATCCTTACACCTAACCTGCTGTTCAAGACCTGAAGTGGCTGACAATGTGAGTGGTAGGAGCACTGATCACAGTTTAAAGAGATGTGTATTGTCTCCAGACAGTACAGTAAGTGAGGTTTTGCAAACCCAGGCAAGTCACGGGGGTTACAGATAGTGCGACATGAACCCAAGATCCCTGTTAAGACCGTCCTCATGTGTGCGGAACTTGGCTATCAGTCTCTGTTCAGCGACTCTTTTCCCTTCCTGTTGGCGAACACTTCAGTGGTCACGGGCATTCAGCCTCTGACCTTCGGGTAAGCATTCTCCAAGGCGGCCTTCACGACACACGACAGCGCAGAGTCGTGTGTTGCTACTCATGCACAAGGTGCTAAACTGGGGGAAAGTGAATTCCAACAATAGGCAGGAACTGAATAATGTAGATTGGGGGCGCGTGTTTGAGGGCAAAACAACATCTGGCATCTGGTAAACTTTCAAGTTGAATTTGATGGGAATTCATAACTGGCACATTCCTATAAGGATGAAGGATAAGTATGGCAATTTTCGGGAAACTCAGACAACGAGAGATATTGTGAGCCTCGTGAAAGGGGAAAAAAAGAAGCATTTGTTGAGGCTCGGAAGCTGGGAACACACGAAGCAAGTGTGGAATACAAGGAAAGTAGAAAGAAACTTAAGTGATGAGTAAGGAGAGCGAAAAAGGATCATGAAAAGTCATTGACCAGCAGGATTCAGGAAGGGCGGCAGGGTATCAAAGTGGTTAGCACTGCTGCTTCACAGCTCCAGGGATCTGGATCGATTCCTGGCTTGGGTCACTGTCTGAGTGGAGTTTGCAGATTCTCCTCGTGTGGGTTTCCTGCGGGTGCTCTGGTTTCCTCCCACGGTCCAAAAATGTGCGGGTTTGGTTGATTGGCCATGATAAAATTGTCCCTTAGTGTCCTGAGATGCGTGACTTTGAGGGATTAGTGGTAAAATACGTAGGGATTTGGGGATCGGGCCTGGGTGGGTTTGTGGTCAGTGCAGACTCGATGGGCCAAATGGACACTTTCTATACTGTGGGGTTTCTATGATTTATAAGGTGATTTCTATGATCCTAAGGGGAAGTAGGCAGAGAGTTGGTATCATTGGGTGTTATTCTGATTGGCGGTTGGTGACTAGTGGAGTGCCGCAGGGATCGGTGCTGGGGCCTCAGCTATTTACCATTTATATAGATGATCCGGAGGAGGGGGCTGAGTGTAGGGTAATGAAATTTGCTGATGACACGAAGATAAGTGGAAAAGCAAATTGTGCGGAGGGTGTGGAAGGTCTACAGAGGGATCTGGATAGGCTGAGTGAGTGGGCGAGGACCTGGCAGATGGAGTACAATGTTAGCAAGTGTGAGGTTATCCACTTTGGCAGGAATAATAGTAGGAGGGACTACTATTTAAAGGGCGAAAAGCTGCAGCATGCTACAGTGCAGAGGGACCTGGGGTCCTTGTGCATGAGTCGCAAAAACCCAGTCTGCAGGTGCAGCAGGTGGTCAGGAAGGCGAATGGGATGCTGGCCTTTATAGCGAGGAGGATTGAATATAAAAGCAAGGAGGTCTTGCTGCAACTGTACAGGGCACTGGTGAGGCTGCAGCTGGAGTACTGTGTGCAGTTTTGGTCGCCGCACTTGTGCAAGGATATTTTGGCCTTGGAGGGAGTGCAGAGGAGGTTCACTAGGCTGATACCGGAGATGAGGGGGTTGGACGATGAAGAGAGACTAAATAGACTGGGTCTGTACTCGTTGGAGTTCAGAAGGATGAGGGGGGGATCTTATAGAGGCGTATAAGATCATGAAGGGGATGAATAAGGTAGAGAGATTCTTCCCGCTCAGAAAGGATAGCAGGACTAGAGGGCACAGCCTCAAGATAAGGAGGGGGGTGCAGTTTAGAACGGAATTGAGGAGGAACTTCTTCACTCAAAGGGTGGTGAATCTCTGGAATTCTCTGCCCGTTGAAGTGGTGGAGGCTACCTCGCTAAATATATTTAAGTCGCGGGTAGATAGGTTTCTGATAGACAAGGGAATTAAGGGTTATGGGGAGAAAGCGGGAAAGTGGAACTGATCCACTTCAGATCAGCCATGATCTTATTGAATGGCAGGGCAGACTCGAAGGGCTAGTTGGCCCACTCCTGCTCCTATTTCTTATGTTCTTATGTAAGCGCATCCACAAACGCATCCACCCACATACACTTCCACTCTCCCAGGCCCAACTACGCAAACACGCACATACACACTTATTAAGGCGCTCACTCTCAACTCCACCCCCCCCAACCCCTGGAATGCACAGCCTACACATGCACTGACAAAGATAATCTCACACACACACACACACACACACACACACATTTCCATGCACACACAAAAACATGGCGAAAACAGACACAACCTCCATACTCACGAGCCGCACACAAGTTCACAATATCAAAATGAAAAGTCATTAACACCCTCAGCACAGCCACACAACCAAAGAAAACCACACACACCGCTGCACAGGCTCACACACATACACACAACCATGATTTCACATTCAAAATGCGCACCTCACACCTATACGCACCCAGCAGACAAGCACACACAGCCACATACAATTGCCACGCGCAAGCACCCACACACACCTACACATACATACTACTCTCACACACCCTCCAAACACACATACACTCACAGTTCCACACACCCAGCCACACACAACGAAAAACATACAGCAATGCACACAAGCTCATATGCAAGCACACACACATTGCCACCCACAGATACCCACCCGCAGGTGACTACCCTCACAGACACACACAAATCCGTGTGCACTAACACACAGAACCATTGACCCACACTTCCACTTACACATGTCATCTCTCTCTCTGTCTCTCTCTCACACACACACACACACACACACACCACAAAGAGTACAGCACCTATACTTCCACCGAAAATGCACAGCCACTGAAATGCAAGCACCCATACCAACACAAACACACACACACAATCCATCAAGCTTGGTGATACTTGCTCTCACATTTTAAGGAATATTACCTGTCTTCAATTTGACATATATAACATATAATATTATATATATAATATTATATATGCTTTATTTTTCCTGTTAACATATTAAGTGATATTTGCTGCGAGAATTTAAATGTATAATGCTGTGAATTTTTATTTAAATGCTATTTCCTTTCCTCATTTGACAGGGTAACCCTTCTTACAAATTTCAATTTCACACCAGTGGGAAATTGAATCATTCAGGCCGTTTAAATAATTTCATTTTGCACTGGATGCGGGATTTGATGGAGAGATCAGTAGCTGCTCAAAATCCCAAACTGTGATTGAAAAGGTGGCGGTGATCATCCTTCTTGATCTAATTCAGTCCGTGTGCTGTGGGAACACCCGCATTGATCTTAAAACGGGAATTGCAGCATTTTGGTTCTGTGACCATCAGGTAACAGTAACATATCTGCAAATCAGGATGCTGAGTGACTCGAAGGAGAACTTCCAAAGGTGGTAATCCATTTGCCACTTTTGCCCACATTAAGAAGGCGTTTGACAAGGTGCCTCACAAGAGATTATTGCAGAAGGTAAGGGGGCATGGAGTTGGGGGTAGGGTGTTAGCGTGGATAGAGGATTGGCTGTGGATTAGAGGGGGCAGAGAGTGGGGGTCAATGTGTGCTATTCAGATTGGCGGTTGGTGACTAGTGGAGTGCCTCACGGGTCAGTGCTGGGGCCTCAGCTATTTACCATTTATATAGATGATCTGGAGGAGGGAACCGAGTGTATGGTGTCGAAATTTGCTGATGACACCAAGATTGGTGGAACGGCAAATTGTGCGGTGGGTGTGGAGAGTCTGCAGAAGGATCTAGATAGGCTGGGCGAATGGGCCAGGAACTGGCAAATGGAATTTAATGTTGGCAAGTGTGAGGTGGTCCACTTTGGTAGGAATAATGGTAGGAAGGACTATTACTTACGTGGCAAAAAACTGCAGCAGGCGACGGTGCAGAGGGACCTCGGGGTCCTTGTGCATGAGTCGCAAAAACCCAGCCTGCAGGTGCAGCAGGTGGTCAGGAAGGTGAATGGGATGCTGGCCTTCATAGCGAGGGGGATTGAATATAAAAGTAGGGAGGTCTTGCTGCAGCTGTATAGGGCACTGGTGAGGCCGCAGCTGGAGTACTGTGTGCAGTTTTGGTCGCCGCACTTATGCAAGGATATTTTGGCCTTGGAGGGAGTGCAGAGGAGGTTTACTAGGCTGATGCCGGAGTTGAGGGGGTTGAGCTATGAGGAGAGGCTGAATAAACTAGGCTTGTACTCATTAGAGTTTAGAAGAATGAGGGGAGATCTCATTGCGACATATAAGATGATGAATGGGATGGATAGGATAGAGGTGGAGAGGTTCTTCCCGCTCAGAAAAGACAGTAGGACTAGAGGGCACAGCCTCAAGATAAAGGGGGGGTGGTTTAGAACGGAGTTGAGGAGGAACTTCTTCACTCAAAGGGTGGTGAATCTCTGGAATTCTCTGCCCATTGAAGTGGTGGAGGCTGCCTCGCTAAATATTTTTAAGACACGGATTGATGGGTTTTTGATAAGAGAGGGGATTAAGGGTTATGGGGAGAGGGCGGGAAAGTGGAACTGAGCCACGACAGATCAGCCATGATCTTATTGAATGGCGGGGCAGGCTCGAAGGGCTAGATGGCCTACTCCTGCTCCTATTTCTTATGTTCTTATGTAACCTGTGTCTGCTGTCCCTTGTCATCCCAGGTGGTGGAGGTGCAGGGTTCGAAGATGTTATGAGAGAGGCTTGATGAACCACTCCGTGCATCGTGTAGATGCTGTACAAGGCTGCCACAGTGCGTTGGGGGAGTGGGTGCCTGTAGATATTGCATTGCGTTGATCTAATGGGGCTGCTTTCTCGTGTATGGTGTGTTCTTGAGTGTTTTTGGAGCTTAACTCACACCAGCAAGTGGAGATGATCCTTTCACGATCCTGATTTGTGCATTGTCGATGACGGATGGAACTAGGGGAGTCAGGAGGTGGGTTATATTTCCCAGGATCAGTGGATCTGAATTTGTAGCCAATAATTTTACAAGAAAGCCCAGTTCAGTATCTGGTCTGTACCAGGATGTTGCTGTTGGGTATTCGGCATGATTTTGCCTTTGGATATCTCCGGGCAGTATTTAGATTCGCTCTTGCTGGGACATTCCGGGCCAAGGACTTGGTGACTCAATGTTAATGCTTACCAGGTCCAATTATCTGCTGTCCAGGACTCGGTGAAAATGGAAACAAACTCTTTCAGTCTCCGAGGAGTCATGAATGATTGAACTTTGTGAAATTATCAACAAAAATCCGACTTTCTACCTGGCAATGATGGGACATCCATTGATGAAGCAGCTGGATATCTTCCAGATTGAACCAGGATCCTGTTCAGTTCATATCAGACAATTAATTTTACAATCTGTGTAAAGGGATATTTTATCACGATCTTCAATTGTTCTCTGAACTTAGTCTGTGTCACAGCATAAATGCAGGTGTTTGTGCAGTAACTAAGCATCTGCAGCATGTATCCTATTTTTTCTACGATTGCAATTGGATCTTCAAATTTCATGTTCACCCACCACAATTGAGTCCATATAACGTCCACCAGGTAGAGTGCCCACAATACAATGAAATTCCCAGAGATAACAAAAAGTAATATCATGGACTTTCTTCGACTCTCCATTTCTGGATCACTGGGACTCTCCCCACCTTTGTGAGCTCGGAGCCTCCTGCGGGCTCGACTGCTCACTAGAATGTGTCTAATGGTTAAAAGGTTGAGCAACAGAATCAGAATAAATGGGATAAACGGCGTTGTGAAGTAGTGAATGAATTCTATCATGGCCCAGATTGGAGATTTCAGTACTTCATAATTTGTTTGGCAAAATCGAGGTGAATTGCTCATCACATAGCCATCTATGAACATGAAATACCAGAAGATGTTCTTTGCAATGCTCAGCACTGTCACTGTTCCCAGGACAGCACCTGCAGTTTTCTCGATGCAATATTTACTTTTCAGTTTTTGGCAACAAATTGTCACAAACCTGTCAAATGTAAAAGCGACAGTGTACCAAACAGAACAGTCTCTGACAGCATAAATCAGAACAGCGTGGTACTTGCAGAGCGGGCTGGAATACAGGAATGAAAAATTATCCTTGAACACAAACACAATTTGCCTCAGTATCAGGTCAACAACAACAAGAAGCAAATCCGTCGATCCCATGGCCAGCAGGTACAATGTGACACATCTGGAGAGACCACAATTTTTCAGTGAGAGTACAACAATCATCAGCACGTTAACTGTGAGGGGAATAAAAAATATGTAAAGGAAAAATATTGAGCAGACAGGAAGAAAAGTTATCACGTTGATCTACAATATTTTGCGATTTAAGGAGGTGCTGCTATATCTTGTGCTCAATACCGACTATTGTAACAGTGACAGGACAATCTGCAGCTGGTGGTCATTTCAATTCAATAAAATCAATCTTTAAAAGGAGTGGAATACACTGGAGTAAACAACACACGAGGAATAGCAGCTCCTGTGCTCAGATTCAAGTTGAGCAAAATAATAAAGACCACATGAGTACACGTTATGTTATTGACATTAACCCTGACATCAATATCTCTTGATTAGAATCAGTAAATAATTCCTGCTTTTGATCTTTACCGAATCTTGGCTGGTTCGAAGGGATGGATCAGCCCAGGTTCTATATCCTGCTTAATCCCGAATAACTGTGCGAGAGAATTAGACGATTCCCTTCTCCTGATTGGTCTTGCTGTTTCTGTGGACTCGATTTCGGTGCAGGGTTCAGCTGTTAGTCGATATTTGGAGAAGGCAGCAGGGATTGTGGGGATGACCAAATGGTGCAGGAAACGTTTCGAGAACATCAGAGGGCTTCCAGCACTGGCAGGAAGCGGCAAGGCCAGAGTATATGAAGGGGAACTGATGATATGCTGGGGTTGGAAATCATTAATACCCTTTAATTCACCAATCTATGATCCATGGAGATTTTCATTGTAAATGGAACCAGGAAACAAATTTATATAGTACAGCCAGGAATTATCACTCGATTGAATTTCAGTTCATGTCAAATGTGCTGTCCACATATATTGATTATGTTCTGTTATTGATTCTATCTACGAATGCAACTAAATTCATCTGAATGGAAGCGAGGGCGAGCGGGATAGTTCTCCCATTCCAGTGAAAATTGCATCGGGACATGAACAGCAAAGATTTCACAGTCAACCCTAATTGTGAAATTTCTTTGATATCCTTCTCAAAGCATTCAGTCTAAGAGCCATTAGAACTCCGGCAGTGTAGAGGCCGTTGGCCCATCAGCAATGCACCATCTGCCCATCAGAGGATTTTACACATTACAAGATCAGGGATTCAGTTGCAATTTTTGGTTAATATTTGCAGAAATAGCTTGGATAATGACAGCAACACAAAGAAGAAAGTAAATTATAAGAACGATAATTGAGTTAAACACTGTTTACATCATGACAACGTTGAAAGAGATACTTAACCCGGACACCAGTGATAGCAAAGGTGGGATGGAAAAATATCCAAGTCCGGGCAGACCCAGAATTCTAATGATACAACTCAATCATATTTCTTATAAAAATGGTTATTATCATTCATAAATTCCTCGCCCATTGATGCAACATTCCTGTCTATTGTTCTCAGATTCTGATGAATCATTGGAACATTGTTATCTGTTCTCTGGTTCTGATCTCCCATTTCACTCTCTCTGGAGACACTGCTGGATGCCACATCAAAACGAGTCTCTTATTAATATGAGAGGGAAAACCTTCTAGTGCCACAGTTGGGATCCATGGAGGCTCTCATTAGTTATCTGTCACTGACTAGCAGGTTCAGTTAAACCCGTTTAAACCCAGTCCATACCTGCTGCAATAAAGTAGAAATGTTATTGTTGCCAGTCAGATGTAACAGGGGTGCGAAAGGAAGAAATGATGGACAGTGGGTGCAATTATTTTATACACATTTAAAATTTTCTCGACCTGGATATTGTGTTACAGGACAGAAGACGTACTCCATCAGTGTTAGTCCCGATAACAAGGAGAGAAACACATTACTGATAGGAAAAACCCGCCATAATGAAAAAAACATATACCAAGGTAAATCCAGGCGAGAGCAAGGCTATGTTCTTTGATAACTGGACTAACCAGTTCCTTGTTTCCTTCACTTCCAGGACAGACAGACCGAAGGTGCTGAGGATATGGTTCAGAGGGACCAGGACAAGTGTTAAAAACTGGAAGGTGTGAGGAGTTATCATGAATCAAAAACTCAGCATCTGCAAATTGCAACCAAGAATCTGTCAACAGGTGTGAGGCATTCTCAGTGTTACGGTGCGCGGCACAGGGTTAGCCCGATTTACAGAATAAAAGAGGCTTACCCGGGAGACCAATGATAGCTAAGATTGGATAGTAAAAGTATCCCATTATCTCAAATCCAAGGGAGACCAAGAATTTTAATGAGAAACCCCGGTAACAATACCAATTAAGATTGTAAATGTCCTCTGATAAAACCCTGTCCATTGCTGTAACATTCCAGTCCATAGTTCTCCAATTCAGTTCCATTGCGGGAACATTACAGTCCATTGTTCTCAGGTTCTGATTCATTGCTGGAACAACCCTATATACTGTTGTCGGACTGTGACCGATAATTGGAACATTCTTATTCTAGCGTACAGATCTCTCCTCTCTCTCTCTCTCTCTCTGGAGCTGCTGTTGTCGTTTATCGGTGAGGTGCTGCTCTCAACTGCACTGGTGGATAACACGTTGAACTGAGACCCTTATTAATCGAAGGATGAAACTCTCGAGTGGCACAGTTGGAATCCATGGAGGCTCTCATTAATTACTCGTCTCTGAACAAACAAGTTCATTTAACCCTTTCTAAAGTTAAATCACACCGACCACAATGATGTAGAACTTTAATTGATCCTGGTCAGATGCAACAGGGACGCTGAAAGAAAGAATGATGGATGCAATTTTTCAAAATCTTTATTGTATGTAAATGTTGTGTTAAAACGCTTAAGATTTAATACATCAATGTCAGTCCCAATAAAAGGGAGAGAGAGGAATAAACTCTTCATTCTACCTTTCCTATCCTTCCTTTTTACAGGCATATGCCTGTTCTGCACTCCTATCAACTGTTCCTTAAAAGACTCCCACATGCCAGATGTGGATTCACCCTCGAACAGCCTCTCCCAATCAACAGTCACCAAACCCTGCCTAATCCGGCTGTCGTTAGCCTTCCCCTAATTCAGCACCTTACCCATAGGACAACACTCATCCTTTTCCATAACTATCCGAAAGTTTACAGAATTGTGGTCACTGTTCACCACATGCTCCCACACTGACACTTTGATGACATGACTGAACTCATTCCCCATTACTAGCTCCAGTAGAGCTCCCTCTCTAGATGGATTGTCAATATATTGTTCCAAAGAACCTTCCTGGAAACACTTTACAAAGTCCTCCCTGTCTGGACCACAAGTCCTAAGGGATTTCCAGTCTATATAATGGAAATTAAAGTCTCCCACTACAACAACCCTATTTTTTCTACACCAGTCCAGAATCTCCTTACATATCCGTTCTTCAACTTCTCATGTTCTGTTGGGAGGTTTGAGGTATACCCCCAGCGAAGTGACTGAGCCCTTCCTGTTTCTGAGCCCTGTCCACAGTGTCTCGTTACATTATCCTTCCAAGTTGTCCACCCTCTGCACCGCTGCAATATGCTCCCTAACCAGTATTGCTACTCCCTCACCTCTTCTAGCTCCTCGTCTATCTCGCCTAAAACACTTATACCCAGAATATTCAGCTGTACGTACAACATAATGCACCTCACTGCCCCAAAATTAATGGATATCACCGTCCCCATTACAGCGAACCTCACTGCCCCACATCCATCATAATGTACCTCACCTCCTCCCATTATAATGTGCCTTACTGCCCCCCATCCATTACAATATAAATCACTGCCCCATAATAATATACCTTACACCTCCCATCATAATGTACCTTTCCTATCCATTATAATGTATCTCACTGTCACACACCGTAACGTACCTCACTGCATCCCCATCATAATACAGCTTACTTCCCCCATCATAAGGCACATTACAGCTCCTATCTATCATAAAGTGCCTCACTGCCCCCATCATAATGTGCCTCAATGGCACACTGCAGTCTATACATCATAATTCTCCTCACTGTTCCCTTTCATATAATCACTGCCCCCATCATAATGTATCCCACTGCCCCCCGAACAGAATGAACAGGACTGAATGCACCATTCTGCTTCCCAACCATCATAAGCTACCTCATCACCACATCACAATTTTCCTCTCTGGCTTCCGCCACAATGTACCTCACTGCCACAATCATCATGAAATTCATTGCCCCCCAGCCATCATAATGCATCTCATTCCCAAATTATAATGTGCCTCACTGCTCCCCATTCTACTGCACCTCTTTGCTGCCCTTCATAATGCACCTCATTGCTCCTGTCCATCATAATGTACCTCACTGACCACCAAACATCATAATGCACTGTCCCCCATCATACATCAAACACACAAAGGGACTTGGGAATGTCAGCAATGACAGCATTCATGTAAAATGATCAGTTTCTATGACAGCAACACGATAAGCTATTGCGCATTTATTCAAAATGCTCAACTCAACGGGATAGTCACTTGGTGCAATACAACTTGCTTGGTGAAAAGGATCTTGAATGGTATTCAAAGAAATTTTCTGAACGATTGAGGATGAAGTGAAAACGCCGAACACTTTGAGATGAGCAGTTTGCCACAATATCAATAACTTGGCAGAAAACTTTCGATGACATTCAGCGAGTCATTGGAAAGTAAAGGAGATCAACGCAAATTGCTCAACTCATCGAGACAAGCATTTTGCCGCGTTTTCTCTTCAGTGACGAAAAATGATCTGTTACAATGAGAGGAACACTGGAAGCCAAGGGGCAGTTGTTCAAAATGCTTTACTCAATGGGATAGTCACTTTGTGACAGTAGCAACTTGCATGGAGAATGGAATCATGAATGGCAGGAAATCAAACTTCAGAATGATTGTGGATGACGAGAAAATGCTGAACATATTGAGATGAGCAGTTTGCCACAATATCAATAACTCGGCACAACACTCTCGATGACATTCAGCGAGTCATTGGAAACTAAAGGAGATCAACACAAAGGGCTCAACTCATCGAGAGAAGCATTTTGCCGCGTTTTCACTTCAGCGACGAGAAATGATCAGTTACTATGAGAGGAAGATGTAGAAGTTCATGGAGTTCGGTTACAGTGGTGTGCCTCAGGGATCTGTTTTGGGGCCACTGCTGTTTGTAATTTTTATTAATGATCTGGATGAGGGTATAGTTGGGTGGATTAGTAAATTTGCTGATGACACCAAAGTCGGAGGTGTAGTAGATAGTGAGGAAGGGTGTCATAGTTTGCAGGAAGACTTAGACAGGCTGCAGAGCTGGGCCGAGAGGTGGCGGATGGAGTTTAATGCGGAGAAGTGTGAGGTAATTCACTTAGAACATAGAACATAGAACATAGAACATTACAGCGCGGAACAGGCCCTTCGGCCCACAATGTTGCGCCGACCAGTCTTATTTTTTAAAAAAACATTGACCCACTAATCTAAACCAATCCCTTTTCGTCCATAAACCTATCCACCAATCTCTTAAACGCCCCCAAACTAGGCGCATTTACAACTGCAGCAGGCAGGGCATTCCAGTCCCTCACCACCCTCTGGGTAAAGAACCTGTCCCTGACATCCGTCCTATAACTACCCCCCCTTAATTTAAAGCCATGCCCCCTCGTGCTAGATTTCTCCATCCGAGGAAACAGGCTATCACCATCCACCCTATCTAAACCTCTAATCATCTTATATGTTTCTATAAGATCCCCTCTTAGCCGCCTTCTTTCCAGTGAAAACAACCCCAAATCCCTCAGTCTCTCCTCATAGGACCTCCCCTGCATACCAGGCAACATCCTGGTAAACCTCCTCTGCACCCTCTCCAAAATCTCCACATCCTTCCTGTAATGTGGGGACCAGAACTGCACACAGTACTCCAAGTGCGGCCGCACCAGAGTTGTGTACAGTTGCAACATGACGCTGCGACTCCTAAATTCAATCCCCCTACCAATAAACGCCAAGACACCGTACGCCTTCTTAACAACCTTATCTACTTGATTCCCAACTTTCAGGGATCTATGTACACATACACCTAGATCCCTCTGCTCCTCCACTCTATTCAAAGTCCTCCCGTTAGCCCTATACTCAACACATCTGTTATTCCTACCGAAATGGATTACCTCACACTTCTCCGCATTAAACTCCATCCGCCACCTCGCGGCCCAGCTCTGCAGCCTGTCCAAGTCACCCTGCAAACTTCGACACCCTTCCTCACAATCTACCACACCTCCGACTTTGGTGTCATCAGCAAACTTACTAATCCACCCAACTATACCCTCATCCAGATCATTAATAAAGATTACAAACAGCAGTGGCCCCAAAACAGATCCCTGAGGCACACCACTCGTAACTGAACTCCATGATGAATAATTACCATCAACCACCACCCTCTGTCTCCTATCTGCTAACCAATTCCTGATCCAAGTACCTAAATTACCACCAATCCCATACATCTGCATTTTCTGCAGAAGCATACCATGGTGAACCTTATCAAACGCCTTACTAAAATCCATATATACCACATCTACTGCCTTACCCCTATCCACCTCTTTGGTCACCTTCTCAAAGAACTCAATAAGGTTAGTAAGGCACGACCTTCCCGCTACAAAACCATGCTGACTATCTCTAATCAATTCATTACTCTCCAAATAACTATAAATCCTATCCCTAATAATTCTTTCTAAAACTTTGGTAGGAATAACAGATGTGTCGAGTATAGGGCTAACGGGAGGACTTTGAATAGTGTGGATGAACAGAGGGATCTAGGTGTATGTGTACATAGATCCCTGAATGTTGGGAATCAAGTAGAT
The DNA here is from genome assembly GCF_965287045.1 of Carcharhinus amblyrhynchos. Lineage (NCBI taxonomy): Eukaryota > Metazoa > Chordata > Chondrichthyes > Carcharhiniformes > Carcharhinidae > Carcharhinus > Carcharhinus amblyrhynchos. Next base: position 2,285,920 of record NW_027649787.1, read on the forward strand.
AAGGTTGTTAAGAAGGCATACGGAGTCTTGGCGTTTATGGGTAGGGGGATTGAATTTAGGAGTCGCAGCGCCATGTTGCAACTGTACACAACTCTGGTGCGGCCGCACTTGGAGTACTGTGTGCAGTTCTGGTCCCCACATCACAGGAAGGACTTGGAGGCTTTGGAGAGGGTGCAGAGGAGGTTTACCAGGATGTTGCCTGGTATGGAGGGGAGGTCCTATGAGGAGAGACTGAGGGATTTGGGGTTGTTTTCGCAAGAAAGAAGGTGGCTAAGAGGGGATCTTATTGAAACATATAAGATGATTAGAGGTTTAGATAGGGTGGACAGTGATAGCCTTTTTCCTCGGATGGAGAAAGCTAGCACAAGGGGGCATGGCTTTAAATTAAGGGGGGTTAGTTATAGGACGGATGTCAGGGGTAGGTTCTTTACCCAGAGGGTGGTGAGGGATTGGAATGCCCTGCCTGCTGCAGTTGTAAATGAGCCTAGTTTGGGGGCGTTTAAGAGATCCGTGGATAGGTTTATGGACGAAAAGGGATTGGTTTAGGTTAGAGGGTCATTGTTTTTTAACTGGTCGGCGCAACATCGTGGGCCGAAGGGCCTGTTCTGCGCTGTAATGTTCTATGTTCTAAGCTCATGTGGATTTCCTCGAAATGCTTAACTCAACAGGTTGGGCACATGGTGGCTATGTCACATTGCTTGGCGAACAGAATCTTGAAAGGCTTGAAATCAAATTTTCTGAACAATTGTGGATGAAGTCAAATTACATACCACATCCAGATGACGAGCTTGGCACAACACCAATAACGTGGCAGGAAACTCTAGATGACAGAGACAGAATCATTGGGAACTCATGGATATCAACGCAAATTGCTGAACTCATCGTGATAAGCATTTTGCCTTGTTTTCACTTCAGCGACGCAAAATGATCAGTTACTATGAGAGGAAGATTTGGACGATAAGGTGGATTTCCTCAAAATGCTTCACTCAACGGGTTGGGACATTGTGGATATGTCACATTGCTTGGCGAAGAGAATCTTGAATTGCATGAAATCAAATTTTCTGAACAATTGTGGATGATGCGAAATTACTTACCACATCCAGATGAGGAACTTGCCACAATCTCAATAACATGGCTCAATAACGTGACAGAGACAGAATCTTTGGAAACTGATGGCTATCAACGCAAATTGCTGAACTCATCGAGATAAGCATTTTGCCGCGTTTTCATTTCAGCCACGAAAAATGATCAGTTATTTTGAGAGCAATTCTGGAAGCGAAAGTAGATTCCCACAAAATGCTTAACTCAACGGGATTGGCACTTTGTGACAGTACAACTTTGCTTGGAGAACAGAATCTTGAATGACATGAAATGGAATATGCAGAAAAATTGTGCATTCAGTGCAAATGCTTAACACAATTAGGTGAAGACCTTGCAACAATATGAATAACTTGACAGAAAACTCTCGATGACATTGAGAGACTCATTGGAAACTACTGGAGACCAATGCAAATTGCTCAACTCATCGAGTGAAGCATTTTGCCGCATTTTCATTTCAGCGGCCAAAAATGGTCATTCAGTATGAGAAGTACACTGGACGCTCATGTGGATTTATTCAAATGCTTAACTCAACGAGATAATCCCTTGGTGACAACAGCATCTTGCTTGGTGAATTGAATCATGAATGGCATGAAATCAAATTTTCTGAACGATTGTGGGTTAAGCTTAACGCATCGAGATGTGCAGTTTGCCACAATATCAATAAATTGGCTGGAAACTCGAGATGACAGAGACAGAATCGTTGGAAAATAATGGACATCAACTCAAATTGCTGAACTCATCGAGATAAGCCTTTGGCCGCGTCTTCACTTCAGGGACGAAAAATGATGAGTTACTGCGAAAGGGAAACTTGAAGCAAATGTGGATTTCCTCAGAATGCTTAACTCAACGGGTTGATAGTTGATGCAAAGTCACTTTGCTGGTCGAAAAGAATCTTGAATGGCATTCAAAGAAATTTTCTGAACGATTGAGGATTAAGCGAAAATGCTCAACACATTGAGATGAGAAGTTTTCACTTCAGCGACGAAAAATGACAGTTACTATGAGAGCAACGCAGGAAGCAAATGTGGATTCCCTCAAAATGCTTCACTCAAGTTGGGCACATGGTAGATATGTCACATTGCTTGGCGAACAGAATCTTGAATGATATGAAATCAAATTTTCTGAACAATTGTGGATGATGCGAAATTGCTTACTACATACAGATGAGGAGCTTGCCATAATGTCAATAACATGGCTGGAAACTCTAGATGACAAAGGCAGAATCTTTGGAAACTGATGGCTACCAACGAAAATTGTTGATCTCAGCGAGATAAGCATTTTGCCATGTTTTCACTTCAGCGACGAAAAATGATCAGTTACTTTGAGAGCAACACTGGAAGCGAAAGTAGATTCCCCCAAAATGATTAACTCAACGGGATGGGCAATTTCGGACAGTACAACTTTGCTTGGAGAACAGAATCTTGAATGACATGAAATGGAATATGCAGAAGGATTGTGGAATCAGTGCAAATGCTTAACACAATTAGATGAAGACCTCTGAATAACTTGACAGAAAACTCTCGATAACATTGAGAGACTCATTGGAAACTGCTGGCGACCAACGCAAATTGCTCAACTCATCGAGAGAAGCATTTTGCCGCATTTTCACTTCAGCGACGAGAAATGATCAGTTACTATGAGAGCAACACTGGAAGCTATTGTGTATTCATTCACAATCCTCAACTCAACGGGATAGTCACTTGGTGCAATACAACTTGATTGGCGAAAAGAATCTTGAATGGTATTCAAAGAAATTTTCTGACCGATTGAGGATTAAGCGAAAACGCCGAACAATTTGAGATGAGCAGTTTGCCACAATATCAATAACGTGGCAGAAAACTCTTGATGACATCCAGAGAGTCATTGGAAAGTAAAGGAGATCAACGCAAATTGCTCAACTCATCGAGACAAGCATTGTGCCACGTTTTCTCTTCAGTGACGAAAAATGATCTGTTACAATGAGAGGAACACTGGAAGCCAAGGGGCAGTTGTTCAAAATGCTTTACTCTATGGGATAGTCACTTTGTGAGAGCAGCAACTTGCATGGAGAAAGGAATCATGAATGGCAGGAAATCAAACTTTAGAATGATTGTGGGTGACGAGAAAATGCTTAACATATTGAGATGAGCAGTTTGCCACAATATCAATAACTCGGCACAACACTCTCGATGACATTCAGCGAGTCATTGGAAACTAACGGAGATCAACACAAAGGGCTCAACTCATCGAGAGAAGCATTTTGCCGCGTTTTCACTTTAGCGACGAGAAGTGATCAGTTACTATGAGAGGAAGATGTAGAAGCTCATGTGGATTTCCTCGAAATGCTTAACTCAACAGGTTGGGCACATGGTGGATCTGTCACATTGTTTGGCGAATAGAATCTTGAAAGGCATGAAATCAAATTTTCTGCACAATTGTGGATGAAGTCAAATTGCTTACCACATCCAGATGAAGAGCTTGGCACAATATCAATAACGTGGCAGGAAACTCTGGATGACAGAGACAGAATCATTGGGAACTGATGGACATCAACGCAGATTGCTCAACTCATCGAGAGAAGCATTTTGCGGCGTTTTCACATCAGCGACGAGAAATGACCTGTTACTATGAGAGGAAGATGTAGAACCTCATGTGGATTTCCTCGAAATGCTTAACTCAGTAGCTTGGGCACATGGTGGATATGTCACATTGCTTGGCGAACAGAATCTTGAAAGGCATGAAATCAAATTTCCTGGACAATTGTGGATGAAGTCAAATTACTTACCGCAACCAGATGAAGAGCTTGGCACAATACCAATAACGTGGCATTAAACTCTACATGACTGAGACAGAATCATTGGGAACTGATGGGCATCAACGCAAATTGCTGAACTCACCGAGATAAGCATGTTGCCCTGTTTTCACTTCAGCGACGATAAATGATCAGTTACTATGACAGGAAGATTTGGAAGATAAGGTGGATTTCCTCAAAATGCTTAACACAACGTGTTGGGCACATGGTGGATATGTCATATTGCTTGGCGAAGAGCATCTTGAATGGCATGAAATCAAATTTTCTGAACAATTGTGGATGATGCGAAATTTCTTCCTACATACACATGAGGAGCTTGCCACAATGTCAATAACATGGCTGGAAACTCGAGATGACAGAGACAGGATCTTTGGAAACTGATGGCTACGAACGTAAATTGCTGAACTCATCGAGATAAGCATTTTGCCGCGTTTTCATTTCAGCGACGAAAAATGATCAGTTACTTTGAGAGCAACACTGGAAGCGAAAGTGGATTCCCCCAAAATGCTTAACCCAACGGGATGGGCACTTTGTGACAACTTTGCTTGGAGAACAGAATCTTGAATGACATGAAATGGAACATGCAGAAAGATTGTGGATTCAGTGCAAATGCATAACACAATTAGATGAAGACCTTGCAACAATATGAATAACTTGACAGAAAACTCTTGATAACATTGAGAGACTCATTGGAAACTACTGGAGACCAACAAAAATTGCTCAACTCATCGAGAGAAGCATTTTGCCGCGTTTTCACTTCAGCGACAAGAAATGACCATTTTCTATGAGAGCAACACTGGAAGCTATTGTGCATTTATTCACAATCCTCAACTCAACGGGATAGTCACTTGGTGCAATGCAACTTGATTGGCGAAAAGAACCTTCAATGGTATTCAAAGAAATTTTCTGAACGATTGAGGATTAAGCGAAAACGCCGAACACTTTGAGATGAGCAGTTGGCCACAATATCAATGACTTGGCAGAAAACTATCAATGACATCCAGAGAGTCATTGGAAAGTAAAGGCGATCAACGCAAATTGCTCAACTCATCGAGACAAGCATTTTGCCGCGTTTTCTCTTCAGTGACGAAAAATGATCTGTCACAATGAGAGGAACACTGGAAGCCAAGGGGCAGTTGTTCAAAATGCTTTACTCAATGGGATAGTCACATTGTGACAGCAGCAACTTGCATGGAGAAAGGAATCATGAATGGCAGGAAATCAAACTTTAGAATGATTGTGGATGACGAGAAAATGCTTAACATATTGAGATGAGCAGTTTGCCACAATATCAATAACTCGGCACAACACTCTCGATGACATTCAGCGAGTCATTGGAAACTAAAGGAGATCAACACAAAGGGCTCAACTCATCGAGAGAAGCATTTTGCCGCGTTTTCTCTTCAGCAACGAGAAATGATCATTTACGATGAGAGCAACACTGGAAGCTATTGTGCATTTATTCACAATCCTCAACTCAACGGGATAGTCACTTGGTGCAATACAACTTGATTGGCGAATAGAACCTTCAATGGTATTCAAAGAAATGTTCTGAACGATTGAGGATTAAGCGAAAACGCCGAACACTTTGCGATGAGCAGTTGGCCACAATATCAATAACTATCAATGATATTCAGAGAGTCATTGGAAAGTAAAGGAGATCAACGCAAATTGCTCAACTCATTGAGACAAGCATTTTGCCGCGTTTTCTCTTCAGTGACGAAAAATGATCTGTCACAATGAGAGGAACACTGGAAGCCAAGGGGCAGTTGTTCAAAATGCTTTACTCTATGGGATAGTCACTTTGTGACAGTAGCAACTTGCATGGAGAATGGAATCATGAATGGCAGGAAATCTAACTTTAGAATGATTGTGGATGACGAGAAAATGCTGAACATATTGAGATGAGCAGTTTGCCACAATATCAATAACTCAGCACAACACTCTCGATGACATTCAGCGAGTCATTGGAAACTGAAGGAGATCAACACAAAGGGCTCAACTCATCGAGAGAAGCATTTTGCCGCGTTTTCTCTTTAGCGACGAGAAATGATCAGTTACTATGAGAGGAAGATGTAGAAGCTCATGTGGATTTCCTCGAAATGCTTAACTCAACAGGTTGGGCGCATGGTGGATATGTCACATTGCTTGGCCAACAGAATCTTGAAAGGCATGAAATCAAATTTTCTGCACAATTGTGGATGAAGTCAAATTACTTCCCACATCCAGATGAAGAGCTTGGTACAATACCAATAACGTGGCATTAAACTCTACATGACTGAGACAGAATCATTGGGAACTGATGGACATCAACGCAAATTGCTGAACTCATTGAGATAAGCATGTTGCCCTGTTTTCACTTCAGCGACGATAAATGATCAGTTACTATGACAGGAAGATTTGGAAGATGAGGTGGATTTCCTCAAAATGCTTAACACAACGTGTTGGGCACATGGTGGATACGTCATTTTGCTTGGCGAAGAGCATCTTGAATGGCATGAAATCAAATTTTCTGAACAATTGTGGATGATGCGAAATTTCTTCCTACATACACATGAGGAGCTTGCCACAATGTCAATAACATGGCTGGAAACTCGAGATGACACAGACAGAGTCTTTGGAAACTGATGGCTATGAACGCAAATTGCTGAACTCATCGAGATAAGCATTTTGCCGCGTTTTCTTTTCAGCGACGAAAAATGATCAGTTACTTTGAGAGCAACACTGGAAGCGAAAGTAGATTCCCCCAAAATGCTTAACCCAACGGGATGGGCACTTTGTGACAACTTTGCTTGGAGAACAGAATCTTGAATGACATGAAATGGAACATGCAGAAAGATTGTGGATTCAGTGCAAATGCATAACACAATTAGATGAAGACCTTGCAACAATATGAATAACTTGACAGAAAACTCTCGATAAAATTGAGAGACTCATTGGAAACTACTGGAGACCAACGCAGATTGCTCAACTCATCGAGAGAAGCATTTTGCCGCGTTTTCACTTCAGTGACGAGAAATGACCATTTACGATGAGAGCAACACTGGAAGCTATTGTGCATTTATTCACAATCCTCAACTCAACGGGATAGTCACTTGGTGCAATGCAACTTGATTGGCGAAAAGAACCTTCAATGGTATTCAAAGAAATGTTCTGAACAATTGAGGATTAAGCGAAAACGCCGAACACTTTGAGATGAGCAGTTGGCCACAATATCAATAACTTGGCAGAAAACTATCAATGACATCCAGAGAGTCATTGGAAAGTAAAGGAGATGAACGCAAATTGCTCACATCATCGAGACAAGCATTGTGCCGCGTTTTTTCTTCAGTGACGAAAAATGATCTGTTACAATGAGAGGAACACTGGAAGCAAACGGGCAGTTGTTCAAAATGCTTTACTCAATGGGATAGTCACTTTGTGACAGTAGCAACTTGCATGGAGAATGGAATCATGAATGGCAGGAAATCTAACTTTAGAATAATTGTGGATGACGAGAAAATGCTGAACATATTGAGATGAGCAGTTTGCCGCAATATCAATAACTCGGCACAACACTCTCGATGACATTCAGCGAGTCATTGGAAACTGAAGGAGATCAACACAAAGGGCTCAACTCATCGAGAGAAGCATTTTGCCGCGTTTTCACTTCAGCGACGAGAAATGATCTGTTACTATGAGAGGAAGATGTAGAAGCGCCTGTGGATTTCCTCGAAATGCTTAACTCAACAGGTTGGGCACATGGTGGATCTGTCACATTGCTTGGCGAACAGAATCTTGAAAGGCTTGAAATCAAATTTTCTGCACAATTGTGGATGAAGTCAAATTACTTCCCACATCCAGATGAAGAGCTTGGCACAATATCAATAACGTGGCAGGAAACTCTGGATGACACAGACAGAATCATTGGGAACTGATGGACATCAACGCAGATTGCTCAACTCATCGAGAGAAGCATTTTGCCGCTTTTTCACTTCAGCGACGAAAAATGATCAGTTAATATCAGAGCAACACGGGAAGCTAAGGTGGATTTCCTCAAAATGCTTATGTCAAGGGGATGAGCTCTTTCTGACAATACCACTTTGCTTGGAGTCTTGAATGACATGAAATGGAATTTGCAGAAAGATTGTGGATTCAGTGCAAATGCTAAATGAAGACTTTGCCACAATATGAATAATTTGACAGAAAACTCTCGATGACATTGAGAGACTCATTGGAAACAACTGGAGACCAAGGCAAATTGCTCAACTAATCGAGATAAGCATTTTGACGGTTTTTTGCTTCAGCGACGAAAAATGATCAGTTACTATGAGAGGAACACTGGAGGCTCATGTGGATTTATTCAAATTCAAATAATTATTCAATTATCTCAACGAAATAATCACTTGGTGACAATAGCAACTTGCTTGGTGAATTGAATCATGAATGGCATGAAATCAAATTTTCTGAACGATTGTGGGTTAAGCTTAACGCATCGACATGTGCAGTTTGCCGCAATATCAATAAATTGGCTGGAAACTCGAGATGACAGAGACAGAATCTTTGGAAAATAATGGACATCAACTCAAATTGCTGAACTCATCGATATAAGCCTTTGGCCACGTTTTCACTTCAGGGGCAAAAAATGATGAGTTACTGCGAGAGGGAAACTTGAAGCAAATGTGGATTTCCTCAGAACTCAACGTGTTGGGCACTTGAGGCATTATCACGTTGCTCGGAGAACAGAATCATCGAGATGTGTTCAGGTGGGTTTCCTGACACAGTACGTGGATAAGCCTACAAGAGGAGAGGCTGTACTTGACCTGGTGCTGGCTAATGAACCAGGACAGGTGTCAGATCTCTTGGTAGGAGAGCATCTTGGGGATGGAGATCATAATTCTATCTCCTTCACGATAGCATTGGAAAGAGATAGGATCAGGCAGGCTAAATAGGTGTTTATCTGGAGTAAGGGGAAATATGAAGACATCCAGCAGAAAATTGGACAAGTAAACTGGGAGGAAAAGAAAAAAAGAACACTTGGGGAAAAGTACTGAAGGAAGGTGGCGGGTTTCCAAGGAATGTTTGTCTGGAGCTCTGCACGACAACGTTCTTTTGAGACAGGGAGGTTTTGTTAGGTCGCGGGAACCATGGTGTACAAAAGTTGTGATGAACCCAGTCAGGAAGAAAAAGAAAGGTGTACAAACGGTTCAGGGAGCTAGGAGATGTTAAGGATCTAGAGGAGTATAAGGCTTGGAGAAAGAAGCTTAAAAAGGAAATTAGGAGAGTCAGAAGGGGTCATGAGAAGGCCTTGGTGGATAAGATTAAGGAGAATCCCAAGGCCTTCTACAAATATGTGAAGAGTAAAAGGATGAGAAGTGAAGGGAAAGGACCTTTTAAAGATGAAGGGGGAAAAGTCTGTGTGGAACTGGAAGAATGGCAGAGGTGCTTAATGAGTACTTTGCCTCGGTATTCACGGTGGAAAGTGATCTGGGAGGTTGTACTACAGGTTTGCGGCAGACTGAAAAGATGTTAAGGAAGAGGATGTGTTAGAACTTTTAAACTCTTTCAAGATAGACAAGTCACCGGGACCGGATGGAATGTACCCCAGGTTACTGTGGGAGGTGAGGGAAGTGATTGCAGAGCCCCTGGTGATGTTCCTTGCATCATTGTTGGAGATGGGAGGGGTTCTGGAGGATTGGAGGATTGCAGATGTGGTTCCTATTTTCAAGAAAGGGAACAGGGATAGCCCGGGAAATTACCGACCGGTGAGCCTGACCTCAGTGGTTGGTAAGTTGATGGAGAGGATTCTGAGGGACAGGATTTATGAGCATTTAGAGAAGTTTAGTGTGATCAGAAATAGCCAGCACAGCTTTGTCAAAGGCAGGTCGTGCCTTACGAGCCTAGTTGAGTTCTTTGAAAATGTGACTGAACACACTGATGAAGGAAGAGCGGTCGACGTGGTTTACATGGACTTCAGCAAGGTGCTTGATAAGGTCCCCCATGCAAGACTTCTTGAGAAGGTGAGAGGGCATGGGATCCAAGGGGCTTTGGCCTTGTGGATCCAGAACTGGCTTGCCTGCAGAAGGCAGAGAGTGGTTGTGGATGGGTCTTTTTCTGCATGGAGGTCAGTCACCAGTGGAGTGCCCCAGGGATCTGAGGGGGGATCTAATAGAGGTATATAAGATTATGAAGGGTATAGATAGAGTAAACAGAGGTAAGCTATTTCCTATGTTAGAGACACACAGTACGAGGGGCCACGGACTTCAGGTGAGGGGGGAGAGGTATAACACGGATATTTGAGAGAGGTTTTTCACACAGAGGGTAGTGGGGGTATGGAATGCTCTGCCAAGTAAGGTGGTGGAGGCAGGCATGCTGGAGTTGTTTAAGGGATACTTAGACAGCCACATGAGTGGGTTGGAGATTGTTTTAAATAAGGTTCATTATCATTGGGACGCCCCGGTAATGTAAAAGGATGTGGAATGATACTAATGTTTTTCTCTTTTAATTCACAGGTTTTAAGTCGGTCCGCCTTGTTGCCCAATGAGGAGCATACACGCAATGGGTCGTACTGGGGCTGCTCTTGGATGTTCGAGATTGGCCTAGTGCTTCATGTCGTTAGTGTACGCTTAAACTGGACCAGATACTGGGCAAGACGACAGCTCAGTGACTATCACTGATTGCTGTGCAGACACATGGATTTGGGCCGGTGTCTGTGGGAGTTTGCGCATTCTCCCCGTGCTTGCGTGGGTTTTCTCCGGGTGCTCCGGTTCCCCCCCCACACCCCAAAGATGTGCTCTTAGGCTGATTGGAGGTAATAAATTGTCCCTAAATTAGTTTCCCTCAATGTGGAATGCCATAAGCATAGATAAGGGTCATGGGTGGAGGGGGGACTGGTAATGTTAAAATGGCGGCGCGGGCTCGTTGGGCCAAAGGGCCTGTTTCCTGGGCTGTTTTTGTTCTTTGTTCTTTGATCTGTTCTCGGACCCTTGCTCTTTGTTGTTTTCATAAATGACCTGGATGAGGAAGTGGAGGGATGGGTTAGTAAGTTCACAGACGATACGAAGGTTGGTGGTGTTGTGGATGGTCTGGAGGGATGTCAGAAGTTGCAGCGTGACATAGATAGGATGCAAGACTAGACGGAGAAGTGGCAAATGGACTTCAACGTGGATAAATGTGTAGTGGTCTATTTTGGCAGGACCAACGGGATGCAGGAGTACAATATCAAGGGTAGGAGTCTTAGCTGTGTTGAGGAGCAGAAGGATCTTGGGGTCTGGGTCCATAGGACTCTTAAATCGGCCTCGCAGGTGGAGGATGTGGTCAAGAAGGCGTATGGTGTACTGGCCTTCATTAATTGAGGGATTGAGTTTAGGAGCTGGGAGGTAACGCTGCAACTTTATAAGCCCCTTGTCAGACCCCACTTGGAGTACTGTGTGCAGTTCTGGTCGCCTCACTACAGGAAGGATGTGGAAGCTATTGAGAGGGTTACCCCCACTCTTTGATTTCTGTTATTTAACCAATCCTCGATCCATGCTAATACATTACCTGTAACACGATGCACGTTTATCAAACTGCACAACTAGGGAGCACAGGTTTCAGGTGTGAGGGGCAAGGTTTAAAGGAGATGTATGAGGCAGTTTTTTTTACACAGAGGCTGGTGGGTGCCTGAAACTCGTTGCCAGGGTGGGTAGTGGAAATGGATACGGTAGTGACTTTTAATGGGTGTCTTGACAAGTACATGAATAGGATGGGAATAGAGGGATATGGTCCCCGGAAGGGTAGGGGGTTTTAGTTCAGTCGGGCAGCATGGTCAGTGCAGGCTTGGAGAGGCCGAAGGGCCTGTTCCTGTGCTGGAATTTTCTTTGTTCTCTGTTCAATCTGTCCAGATCACCAACAACCTGCCCTGGTCCCTCCACTCTGATGCTAGAATTGAGAAAGACCACTTGAGAAAGACCACTTTTCTCAGAGGGCTAAAGAAATTCAGCATGTCCACTATAACTCTTTCCAACTTTTACAGATGGACCATAGAAAGCATCCTTTCCAGATATATCACAGCTTGGTAAGGTTCCTGCTCTGACCAAGACCGCGAGGAACTACAAAGGATTGTGAACAAACTCCAGTCCATTACGCAAACCAGTCTCCCACCTGTTAAGTCTGTCTACACTTCCCACTGCCTTGGAAAAGCATAATCACGGACCCCGGACATACTTTTCCACCTTCTTCCGTTGGGAAAAAGATACAAACAAAATTTTGAATATGTGCCAACTGACTCAAGAACAGCTACTGCCTCGGACCTTTGAATGGTCCTACCATTCTTTAAGCTGATCTTTTTCTACACCCTATCGATAACTGCAACATTATATTCTGCACCCTCTCATTTCCTTCTCCCTTTTTACTCAACGAATGGGATATTTTGTCTGTATAGTGCACAAGTACAATACTTTTTGCTGTCCTAACACATGTGACATAAAATCAATATGATTGGTACGTGGGATTAATAACGTAACTATTCAAAAGTGGCTGAAGCTCATCTGGATTTCTACAGCTGGCCATTGGAAAATGCTGCAAGTGATGCAAGTGGACATTCAGACCAGTTCAAATGACTTCAGGAACCATCACTCAGCAGAAGATTCCATAGCTTCACTCAGGAAGAATCCAGATCTGCCCCCAGGACAATCCCAAAGCAAAGCCAAACTTCAACCAAACAATTACAAGTCCCTTCAGAATCCCACCCAGTTGTGCACTGTAACTGTCGCTGGTCTGTGGAGTCTAAACAACAAAGGAGTCCTATTAGACCTCGATTTAGAAAAACTTGTAGGCCGGTATTGAGGAGAGTTCGCACCCTGGAAAGTCCAACTACATCTGATTTAGAACAATTAAATTGTATATTGATGTCCAACTCTCTGAACATGTGGTAAAGGAGATCCAGTACGAATGCAGGCTGATAATGGTGTGGCTGTCTCAGTGGTCAGAGAATCAATGTTCCAGAAAATTTGCTCTGGACTCCAGTCCTTAACTTTACTCAAGACCTCGGCAAGGGTAAACTCCAACTCAGCCACAAGGCGGCTAAGACCAATCTCCTGGAATGTCAGAGATGTTTCTGAGACGACTCAGACTGAGAGGGACTGAGCAGGAATTTAGCGAAAGACAAGCCCTTATACTGGACATCCCCTCTAACCCTTTAGGCTTCATCTAAGAGTAGAGAATGGCAGAGTGCCAAGAATGGGAAGAGATACCAAAAGTAGTGAAATACAAAGTGGGTCAAGCATGATAGTAAATTGGCACTGGGTCTGGGATCCACAGGTCAGATAAAGAATAAAGAAAATTCCAGCACAGGAACAGGCCCTTCGGCCCTCCAAGCCTGCACTGACCATGCTGCCTGACTGAACTAAAACCCCCAACCCTTCCGGGGACCATATCCCTCTATTCCCATCCTATTCATGGATTTGTCAAGACGCCCCTTAAAACTCACTACCATATCCGCTTCCACTCCCTCCCCCCAGCAGTGAGTTCCAGGCACCCACCCCACTCTGTGTTAAAAACCTACCTCGTACCTCTCCTTTAAACCTTGCCCCTCGCACCTTAAACCTGTGCCCCCTAATAATTGACTCTTCCACCCTGGGAGAAAGCTTCTGACTATCCACTCTGTCCATGCCCCTCATAATCTTGTAGACTTCTATCAGGTCTCCCCTCAACCTCTGTCGCTCCAGTGAGAACAAACCAAGTTTCTCCAACCTCTCTTCATAGCTATTACCCTCCATACCAGGGGCAACATCCTGGTAAATCTTTTCTGTACCCTCTCCAAAGCCTCCACATCCTTCTGGTAGTGTGGCGACCAGAATTGAACACTATATTCCAAGTGCGGACTCACTAAAGTTCTATAAAGCCGCAACATGACTTGCCAATTTTTAAACTCAATGCCCCAGCCGATGAAGGCAAGCATGCCGTAAGCCTTCTTGACTACCTTCTCCACCTGCATTGCCACTTTCAGTGACCTGTGTACCTGTACACCCAGATCCCTTTCCCTATCAATACTCTTAAGGGTTCTGCTATTTACTGTATATTTCCTACCTGTATTCGACGTTCCAAAATGCATTACCTCACATTTGTCCGGATTAAACTCCATCTGCCATCTCTCCGCCCAAGTCTCCAACTGATCTATATCCTGCTGTATCCTCTGATGGTCCTCATCGCTATCTGCAAATCCACCAACCTTTGTGTCGTCCGCAAACTTACTAATCAATCCAGTTACATTTTCCTCCAAATCATTTATATATATTACAAACAGCAAAGGTCCCAGCACTGATCCCTGAGGAACACCACCTGTCACAGCCCTCCATTCAGAAACACACCCTTCCACTGCTATCCTCTGTCTTTGACCGAACCAGTTTTGTATCCACCTTGCCAGCTCACCTCTGATCCCATGCGACTTCACTTTCTGCACCAGTCTGCCATGAGGGACCTTGTCAAAGGCCTTACTGAAGTCCATGTAGATAAACGCACTGTTCTACCCTCATTAATCATCTTCGTCACTTCCTCTAAAAACTTGATCAGGTTTCTGAGACATGAACATGACGTTAGGAAGTGGTGCGTAGAGAGTGAGGGATGCTTGTTTCAGTTAGGCTGTATGATAATCAGCTTGGAGAGAGTCAGAGAAAGCAAAGTTTAGAAGATTATGAGAAGTTGTGTGAAAAGGTGATCAGAAGGTGATCAGAAACAAAATCAGATAAGTTTGTTACACATGAGCCAGTTTCAGAGCCAATATAAGAAAGTTTATCAAAATGTAAGCAGTTACCATGATGCAGCTGAATGAAAAGTCCTGCATCCAGTTAGTACAGAAAATAGTCTCCCAGGGCTGATTATTCAAAGTATTGGAGGGTGATTGAGAGATTAAAATCTCAGCTGTTGATTCAAATCGAGATGATGCCTGTATTTGGGACAGTTCAGTCTGGAAATGATTGTGGATTGGTTATGGGAGCAGCTAGAAGAGATTTCCCATCAGTACGATGCACATAGCATGACTGAGGACCCTCAGCTCCCTTTCCAGGGGCACTGTAGCCCTGAGCACCCCCAGAACCTGCCCCGATGGAAGGTGAGGGCCTTGCAGTAACACAGTCATTGAAAATAGTTTAAAAGATTCCCATTTGGAGCTCTTTGCTGATCTCCATATGTTCTTTGGGAATACCTGCCAATCTGTAATGTTTAAATGGTACAGAAGAAGTGAAACGAATGTGAATGTGTTTGAGCCTTTTGATTCATTCTCCTTTACCCATTCCCCAGGAGTGAGTGAAGTGGGAGATATAAATGCCGATAGTGCAGAAAGGGGCCATTCGGCCCATCAAGTCTGCACTGACAACAATCGCGCTCAGGCCCTATCCCTGTAACCCCATGTATTTACCCCGTTAATCCCCCTAATATTAAGGAGCAATTTAGTGTGGTCAATCACCCTAACCTGCACATTTTGAAGAATGAAGTTATACTAACGACATAGAAATACAGAAAATAGGATGATGCCATTTGGCTTGTTGAGTCTCCTCGGCCAGGCCCAGGGTCCCCCCTCCCCCCCACCCTTCTTCTGTGGTAGCAAATTCCACAGGCTGCCCACTCCTGGTGAAGAAATTTCTCATCTGTTCTAACTGGTCCACCCCGTATCCTCAGACTGTGGCCCATGGTTCTGGGTTCCCCCACCATGGGAAACATCTTTTTGCATCTACCCAGTTTAGTCCTGTAGAATTTTATAGATTGCTGTGAAATCCCCCCTCGTTTTTAACTCCAATAAATATAATTATAACTGAATCAATTCCCTCCATGCATCCATCCTGCCACCCCAAGAGTCAGTCTGGTAAACTTTCTCTGCACTTCCTCTAGGGCAAAAACACCTTTCATCAGATAAGGAGCCTAAATTTGCGAACAATATTCCGGGTGTGGCCTCACCAAGCTCTATATAATTGCAGCAAAACATCCTGTACTCCAATCCTCTCGCTATGAAGGCCAACGTATCACTTGCCTTCTTTACTGCCTGCTGCATCTGCATGCTACCATCAGTAACCAGTATATGTGTGGTGGGCAATAACAAACAGGATCCAGGAGACGGTTTAATAAGTGGAGGTAGAGGAAAGGGATTCAACTGCATATGCTGGTCATTTGTGGATTCATTTACTCAAGATTTTGGGGCGACAGAACATAGAACAGAGCAAGATGGGCGGCTCGGTAGCACAGTGGGTTAGCACTGCTGCTTCGCAGCTCCAGGGACCTGGGTTCGATTCCTAGCTCATGTCACTGTTTGTATGGAGTTTGCACCTTCCCTTCATGTCTGCGTGGGGTTTCCTCCGGGTGCTCTGGTTTCCTCGGTGGGCTTGATGAAGAGTTCTTGGAATGCTGTTGGGATAGTTTCCTTGAACAGTGTGTGACAGAACCTATGAGGGAGTGAGCTATCTTAGATCTGGTACTGTGTAACGAGGCAGGTAGAATTAGGGATCTTCTTGTGAGGGATCCTCTTGGGACGAGTTATCATAGTACGATTGAATTTTAGATGCAGATGGAGGGTGAATTCTCTGCGTGTTGAAGTGGTGGAGGCTGCCTCGCTAAATATTTTTAAGACGCGGGTTGATGAGTTTTTGATGAGAGAGGGGATTAAGGGTTATGGGGAGAGGGCAGGAATGTGGAACTGAGCCACGACAGATCAGCCATGATCTTATTGAATGGCGGGGCAGGCTCGAGGGGCTAATTGGCCTACTCCTGCTCTTATTTCTTATGTTCTTATGTGAGAAAGTAGGGTCCCAAACTTGTGTCCTCTGTTTGAACAGAGGGGAGTGCGATAGGATGAGAGCGGAATTGGCGAATGTACACTGGGGACACAGATTGGTTGGTAGGACTGCTGAGGAACAGTGGAGGATTTTTAAGGAGATCTTTTTCGGTGCTCAGCAGAAATATATTCCGATGGTAAAGAAGGACTGTAGGAGAAGGGATAACCAGCCGTGGTTATCGAAAGAAATAAAGAAGAGTAGTAAATTAAAAGCTGATGCGTTCAGAGTGGCTAAAAGTAGTGGGGAATTAGAAGATTGGGAAAAATTTAAAAATCAACAAAGAATGACTAAGAAGTTGATAAAGAAAGGAAGGATAGACTATGAAGCTAAACTAGCACTAAATATAAAAAAGGGCAGTAAAAGTTTTTACAAATATATAAAGAGGAGGAGGCTGGCTAGAGTGAATGTTGGACCCTTAGAAGATGAGAGGGGGAGATTTAGTGGTGGGAGATGAGGAAATGGCTGAGGCTTTAAATAACTTTTTTGCCTCAGTCTTCACGGACGACGCGAATAGTTTGTCGGATATTAAAGATAGAAGGATGGTAGGAGTTGAGGGCCTGAATGTGATTACTGTCACTAGAGAGGTAGGGCTTGATAGACTAACGGGACTGATTGTGGACAAGTCCCCAGGACCGGATGGAATGCATCCCAGGGTTCTGAAGGAAATGGCAGAGGTGATAGTAGATGCCTTAGTGATTATTTACCAAAATTCGCTGGATTCTGGGGAAGTGCCGAAAGATTGGAAAACCGCTAATGTTACGCCGCTGTTTAAAAAAGGTAGTGGACAAAAGGCAGGGAATTATAGGCCGGTTAGTTTAACGTCTGTAGTTGGAAAAATGCTAGAATCTGTCATCAAAGAAGAAATAGAGAGGCACCTAGAAAAGAATGGTTTGATCGAGCAGACGCAGCACGGATTCGTTAAGAGGAAGTCGTGTTTGATGAATTTATTGGATTTCTATGAGGATGTGACGAGTGCGGTGGATGTGGTGTTTTTAGATTTCCAAAAGGCGTTTGATAAGGTGCCCCATAAAAGGTTGCTTCAGAAGGTTAGGGGGCATGGAGTTGGGGGTAAGGTGTGAGCGTGGATAGAGGATTGGCTGTCTAATAGGAGGCAGAGAGTTGGTATCAATGGGTGCTATTCTGGTTGGCGGTTGTTGACTAGTGGAGTGCCGCACGGATCGGTGCTGGGGCCTCAGCTATTTACCAGATGATCTGGAGGAGGGGGCTGTGTAGGGGGATGAAATTTGCTGATGTCACAAAGATGAGTGGAAAAGCAAATTGTGCGGAGGGTGTGGAAAGTCTGCAGAGGGATCTGGATAGGCTGAGCGAGTGGGCGAGGACCTGGCAGATGGAGTATAATGTTAGCAAGTGTGAGGTTATCCACTTTGGCAGAAATAATAGTAGGAGGGATTACTATTTAAAGGGCGAAAAGCTGCAACATGCTACGGTGCAGAGGGACCTGGGGGTCCTTGTGCACGAGTCGCAAAAACCCAGTCTGCAGGTGCAGCAGGTGGTCAGGGAGGCAAATGGGATGCTGGCCTTTATAGCGAGGGGGATTGAGTATAAAAGCAGGGAGGTCTTGCTGCAACTGTACAGGGCACTGGTGAGGCCGCAGCTGGAGTACTGTGTGCAGTTTTGGTTGCCGCACTTGTGCAAGGATATTTTAGCCTTGGAGGGAATGCAGAGGAGGTTCACTAGGCAGATACCGGAGATGAGGGGGTTGGACTATGAAGAGAGACTAAATAGACTGGGTCTGTACTCGTTGGAGTTTAGAAGGATGAGGGGGGATCTTATAGAGATGTATAAGATAATGAAGGGGATGGATAGGGTAGAGTTAGAGAGATTCTTCCCGCTCAGAAAGGACAGCAGGACTAGAGGGCACAGCCTCAAGATAAAGTCGGGGGGGGGGGGGGCGGTGGGGGGGGCGCAGTTTAGATCAGAGTTGAGGAGGAACTTCTTCACTCAAAGTGTGGTGAATCTCTGGAATTCTCTGCCCGTTGAAGTGGTGGAGGCTACCTCGCTAAATATATTTAAGTCACGGGTAGATAGGTTTTTGATAGACAAGGGAATTAAGGGTTATGGGGAGAAAGCGGGAAAGTGGAACTGATCCACTTCAGATCAGCCATGAATGGCGGGGCAGGCTCGAAGGGCTAGATGGCCTAGTCCTTATGTTCTCCCACAGTCCAAAGATGTGCAGGTTAGGTTGATTGGCCATGCTAAAATTGCTCCTTAGTGTCCAGGGATGTGTAGGTTAGAGGGATTAGTGGGTAAAATATGTAGGGATATGGGGGTAGGGCGTGGGTGGGATTGTGGTCGGTGCAGCCTCGATGGGCCTCTTTCTGTACTGTAGGGTTCTATGGTTCCTTCTATGGTTCCTAAGTTCCCTCCAAGCCACTCACTCGGATTCTCTGGGAGGCTAGGGAGGAGATTGCAGAGCCTTTGGCTTTGATCTTCATGTTGTCATTGGCTTCAGGTATAGTGCCGGAAGATTGGAGGATAGCAAGTGTTGTCCCCTTGTTCAAGAAGGGGAGCAGAGACCATCCTGGGAATTATAGACCAGTGAGCCTTACTTCTGTTGTGGGCAAAGTTTTGGAAAGAATTATAAGGGATAGAATTTATAATCATCTGCAGAGAAATAAATTGATTAGGGATAGTCAACACGGTTTTGTGAAGGGTAGGTCGTGCCTCACAAACCTTATCGAGTTTTTTGAAAAGGTGACCAATAAGGGTAAGGCAGTTGACGTGGTATATATGGATTTTAACAAAGCGTTTGATAAGGTTCCCCATGATAGGCTACTGCAGAAAATGCAGATGCATGGGATTGAGGGTGATTTAGCAGTTTGGATCAGGAATTGGCTAGCTGATAGAAGACAGAGGGTGGTGGTTGATGGGAAATATTCAACCTGGAGTTCAGTTACAAGTGGTGTACCTCAAGGATCTGTTTTGGGGCCACTGCTGTTTGTCATTTTTATAAATGACCTAGATGAGGGTGTAGAAGGATGGGTTAGTAAATTTGCTGACGACACTAAAGTTGGAGGAGTTGTAGACAGTGAGGATGGATGTTACAGAGGGACATAAATAAGCTGCAGAGCTGGGCTGAGAGGTGGCAAATGGAGTTTAATACGGAAAAGTGTGAGGTGATTCACTTTGGTAAGAGTAACAGGGGTACAGAATATAGGGCTAATGGAAGGACTCTTAGTAGTGTTGACGAGCAGAGAGATCTCGGTGTACATGTGCATAGCTCCCTGAAAGTTGGCACCCAGGTTGATAAGGTTGTTAAGAAGGCGTACGGTGTGTTAGCTTTTATTGGCAGAGGGATTGAATTTCGGAGCCGTGAGGTCATGTTACAACTGTACAAAACTCTGGTACGGCTGCACTTGGAGTATTGTGTACAGTTCTGGTCACCGCATTATAAGAAAGATGTGGAGGCATTGGAAAGGGTGCAGAGGAGGTTTACCAGGATGTTGCCTGGTATGGTGGGAAGGTCTTATGAGGAGAGGCTGAGGGACTTGAGGTTATTTTCATTCGAGAGAAGAAGGTTGAGAGGTGACCTAATTGAGGCATACAAGATGATCAGAGGATTGGATAGGGTGGACAGTGAGAGCCTTTTACCTCGGATGGTGATGGATAACACGAGGGGACATAGCTCTAAATTGAGGGGTGGTAATTATAGGACGGATGTCAGAGGTAGGTTCTTTACTCAGAGGGTAGTAAGGGTGTGGAATGCCCTGCCTGCAGCAGTTGTGGACTCGCCAACTTTAAGGGTGTTCAAATGGTCAGTGGACAACATATGGACAACATTGGAATAGTTTAGGTTAGAGGGTCATTAGATTGGTTCCACTGGTCGGCGCAACATTGAGGGCTGAAGGGCCTGTACTGTGCTGGAATGTTCTATGCTCTTTCCTAACTTGGAAATATATCACTGTTCCTTTGCAGTTCCTGGGTCACAGTCCTGGAATTCCCATATTGGTATTGTGGGTCAACCCACAGAATGTGGACTGCAGCGTTTATGGCAGCTCACCTTCACTTTCTCAAGGGCTACTGGGATAGGCAATAAATGCTGGAGAGCCAGCAACACCCATGTCCCATAAATGAATAAAAAAATCAAGGTTGCCTGGGTGTGACCTTTCTGAAAGGAGTGGGGCTCGCTCCAGAAGGGGGAAAGAAGGTGTGGGAGAATTTAGATCTCTCAGATGTCATGAGGCCTTCCTGTCAAGGCAAATAGTTTGAACCTGGGAGAAGGAAGTCCAGAGGGAACATGTTTGCCATAAAAGATCAAATGATGGTCCGCTGTGGAGAAATGAAGGTAACAGAGAGTGGGCGGTGTGAATCCTTGGAGTTCTCCACCTCTACATACAGCACCTATGAGCAGAGGTAGAGGCCAGCGACTCGCACCCAGGGCCGACTGGACAGCTCTCATGGATGTAGGGAAGTTGAGGGGACAAGTTTCCTGAACTCACAATGTCTGACCAAGTTGGTAATGTTTGCATCAAAGGCGGGGCCCCTATATGTAGCTCCTGGCTCGCATTTTCATGTTCAAAATCCCAGGATTTCATTATCCTTTTGTAATTGTAATTTGTTACAATTCTCCTCGGGATTAACTGCACCACCCAATTTAGTGTCAGCTGCATATTTTGAAATTGTGTTTCTGATCCCGAGTCCAAATAGTGAATGCAGACCTGTTGCCCTTGTCTGTGGGAAAGGTTATGAGTTTAGGAGGTAATGTTGAAAAATTTTGACGTTCTCCTTTCTCTTCCTCATTGTTTATTGACTTTTTTCTCCTTGTCAATCCTCTCCTTTATTGTACATGTGCTGAGTCCATGAATCTGGATGTCCTGGTACACAAATTGCAAAAGGTTGCCATGCAGATGCAGCAGAGCTGATTAGGGAGGCAGAAAGAGTGTTGTCTGTTTCAATAGGAATCAAGGACAGAAGGAAGCTTTTCTGCAGCTGTACAGGAAGGCGATGAGACCACATCCGGAATACTGTGTACAGGTCTGGTTTCCTTACTTAAGAAAGGATATAATTGCTTGCAGGCTGTTCAGAGAAGATTCATTCGATTGATTTCTGGAATCAGAGGGTTATGTTACGAGAAGCAGGTTATATCCATCAGAGTTCAGAAGATTGAGCTCAATGAATCACATCAGATTCTGAGGGAGCTTGAAGTGGTGGCCAATGAGGGGCTACTTCCTCTTGAGGGGGAATCTGAACCAGGGGATAGAGTTTTAAAGTCCGCGGTCTCTCATTTGAGACTGAGGTAAGGAGAACTCTTTATTCAGAGGGTCTTTAGTCTGTAGAATTCTCATCTCCAGGGACCAATGGAGACCGGATAATTGAACCTGTTTATGGCTGAGTTAGATTTTGATTGACGGTGGTGTCCCCGGGCGGACGGTGGTGTCCCCGGGCGGACGGTGGTGTCCCCGGGCGGACGGTGGCGTGTCCGGGCGGACGGTGGTGTCCCCGGGCGGACGGTGGTGTCCCCGGGCGGACGGTGGTGTCCCCGGGCGGACGGTGGTGTGCCCGGGCGGACGGTGGTGTGTCCGGGCGGACGGTGGTGTGTCCGGGCGGATGGTGGCGTGTCCGGGCGGACGGTGGCGTGCCCGGGCGGACAGTGGTGTGTCCGGGTGGACGGTGGTGTGCCCGGGCGGACGGTGGTGTGCCCGGGTGGACGGTGGTGTGCCCGGGCGGACGGTGGTGTGTCCGGGCGGACGGTGGTGTGCCCGGGCGGACGGTGGTGTGCCCGGGTGGACGGTGGTGTGCCCGGGCGGACGGTGGTGTGCCCGGGCGGACGGTGGTGTGCCCGGGTGGACGGTGGTGTGCCCGGGTGGATGGTGGTGTGTCCGGGCGGACGGTGGTGTGCCCGGGCGGACGGTGGTGTGTCCGGGCGGACGGTGGTGTGTCCGGGTGGACGGTGGTGTGCCCGGGTGGATGGTGGTGTGTCCGGGCGGACGGTGGTGTGCCCGGGTGGACGGTGGTGTGTCCGGGTGGACGGTGGTGTGTCCGGGCGGACGGTGGTGTGCCCGGGCGGACGGTGGTGTGTCCGGGCGGACGGTGGTGTGCCCGGGTGGACGGTGGTGTCCCCGGGCGGACGGTGGTGTGCCTGGGCGGACGGTGGTGTGTCCGGGCGGACGGTGGTGTGCCCGGGCGGACGGTGGTGTCCCCGGGCGGACGGTGGTGTGTCCGGGTGGACGGTGGTGTGTCCGGGCGGACGGTGGTGTGTCCGGGCGGACGGTGGTGTGTCCGGGCGGACGGTGGTGTGTCCGGGCGGACGGTGGTGTGCCCGGGCGGACGGTGGTGTGTCCGGGCGGACGGTGGTGTGCCCGGGCGGACGGTGGTGTCCCCGGGCGGACGGTGGTGTGCCCGGGCGGACGGTGGTGTGTCCGGGTGGACGGTGGTGTCCCCGGGCGGATGGTGGTGTGCCCGGGCGGACGGTGGTGTGCCCGGGCGGACGGTGGTGTGCCCGGGCGGACGGTGGTGTGTCCGGGCGGACGGTGGTGTGTCCGGGCGGACGGTGACAAAGAACAAAGAACAACCCAGCACGGGAAACAGGCCCTTCGGCCCAACGAGCCCGCGCCGCCATCTTAACAAAGCATTTTCCTACACCTACCCTGCCCCGTGTGTGTGTGAATGGTTCCCCCATTGGAAACCAGATCAAGGGGAGAATAATTTCGGGACAATTTGTTACACCAATCAGCCTAAGAGCAAATCTTTGGGGTGTGGGAGGAAACCGGAGCACCCGGAGAAAACCCATGCAAAGCACGGGGAGAATGCGCAAACTCCCACAGACACCGGCCCAAATCCATGTGTCTGCACAGCCAGCAGTGATAGTCACTGAGCTGTCGTGGTGCCCGTCTGCTGGTCCAGGTTTTAAGCACACACAACGACGTGAAGTACTAGGCCACTCTCGAAACATCCAAGAGCAGCCCACGCACGACCCACCGTGTCCATGCCCCTAGTTAGACTACAAGGTGGACCGATGCACCCGCGGAGTAAAAGAGACAAAACATGAACACATGGAGCATTAGATTTCCAGGAACGTCCCGAGGCTCTGACCCTTATTTAAAACAGTCTCCTATGACCCTCCATCCCTGTTTCGCTCATGTGTCTATCCAAGTAAACCTTAAACAACTCCAGCATGCCTGCCTCCACCACCTTACTTGGCAGAGCATTCCATACCCCCACTACCCTCTCTGTGAAAAACCTCTCTCTAGCATCCAAATTATACTTCACCCCCTCACCCTTAGCTCGTGCCCAGGTGGACAGTGGTGGACCCGGGTGGACGGTGGTGGACACGCCTGCTGTGCTGTGCTGTGCCCGGGTGGACAGTGGTGGACACGCCTGCTGTGCTGTGCCCGGGTGGACAGTGGTGGACACGCCTGCTGTGCTGTGCCCGGGTGGACAGTGGTGGACACTCCTGCTGTGCTGTGCCCGGGTGGACGGTGATGGACACTCCTGCTGTGCTGTGCCCGGGTGGACAGTGGTGGACACTCCTGCTGTGCTGTGCCCGGGTGGACAGTGGTGGACACGCCTGCTGTGCTGTGCCCGGGTGGATGGTGATGGACACGCCTGCTGTGCTGTGCCCGGGTGGACGGTGGTGGACACTCATAGAACATAGAACATAGAACACTACAGCACAAACAGGCCCTTCGGCCCACAAGTTGCGCCGACCACATCACCTACCAACCTACAGACCTATCTATAACCCTCAATCTCATTAAACCCCATATACTCATCCAGAAGTCTTTTAAAAGACCCCAGCGAGTTCGCCTCCACCACCACTGACGGCAGCCGATTCCATTCACTCACCACCCTCTGAGTGAAAAACTTACCCCTAACATCACTTCTGAACCTCCCTCCCCGCACCTTAAATCTGTGTCCTCTCGTAGCGACCATTTCAAACCGGGGAAATAGCCTCTGAGAGTCCACCCTATCTATTCCTCTCAACATTTTGTAAACTTCTATCAGGTCGCCTCTCAACCTTCGTCTCTCCAGGGAAAAGAGTCCCAGCTCCCTCAACCTAACTTCATAAGGCATGCCTCCCAGTCCAGGCAACATCCTTGTAAATCTCCTCTGCACCCTTTCAATAGCTTCTACATCTTTCCTATAGTGAGGCGACCAGAACTGCGCACAATACTCCAAATGAGGCCTGACAAGGGTCTTATAAAGTTCCAGCATTACCTCCCGACTCCTAAACTCAATCCCTCGATTAATGAAGGCCAGTACACCATACGCCTTCTTGACCACCTCCTCCACCTGCGAGGCCGATTTAAGAGTCCTGTGGACCCGGACCCCAAGATCCTTCTGCTCCTCAACACTACTCAGACTTCTGCCCTTAATAGTGTACTCGTTCATCCCGTTGGTTCTGCCAAAATGGACGACAACACATTTATCCGCGTTGAAGTCCATCTGCCACTTCTCCGCCCAGTCCTGCATCCTATCTATGTCCTGCTGCAACTTTTGCCATCCTTCCAGATCATCCACAACACCACCGACCTTCGTGTCATCAGCGAACTTACTTACCCATCCCTCCACTTCCTCATCCAGGTCATTTATGAAAATGACAAACAACAAGGGTCCCAGAACAGATCCTTGAGGCACTCCGCTGGTGACTGACCTCCATTCAGAAAAAGCCCCATCCACAACCACTCTCTGCCTTCTGCAGGCAAGCCAGTTCTGGATCCACAAGGCCAAAGGCCCTTGGATCCCATGCCCTCTCACCTTCTCAAGAAGTCTTGCATGGGGGACCTTATCAAACGCCTTGCTGAAGTCCATGTACACTACGTCCACGGCACTTCCTTCGTCAATGTGTTCAGTCACATTATCGAAGAACTCAACTAGGCTTGTAAGGCACGACCTGCCCTTGACAAATCCATGCTGACTATTCCTGATCATGTCAAACCTCTCCAAATGTTCGTAAATCTTGTCCCTCAGAAGCCTCTCCATCAGCTTACCAACCACTGAGGTCAGACTCACCGGTCGGTAATTTCCCGGGCGATCTCTGTTCCCTTTCTTAAAAATAGGAACTACATCCGCAATCCTCCAATCCTCTGGAACCTCTCCCGTCTCCATTGACGACGCAAAGATCATCGCCAGGGGCTCTGCAATCTCTTCCCTCGCCTCCCACAGTATCCTGGGGTACATCCCATCTGGTCCCGGCGACTTATCTACCTTGATCCTGCTGTGCTGTGCCCGGGTGGACGGTGATGGACACTCCTGCTGTGCTGTGCCCGGGTGGACAGTGGTGGACACTCCTGCTGTGCTGTGCCCGGGTGGACGGTGATGGACACTCCTGCTGTGCTGTGTCCGGGTGGACGGTGGTGGACACTCCTGCTGTGCTGTGCCCGGGTGGACGGTGATGGACACGCCTGCTGTGCTGTGCCCGGGTGGACGGTGATGGACACGCCTGCTGTGCTGTGCCCGGGTGGACAGTGGTGGACACTCCTGCTGTGCTGTGCCCGGGTGGACAGTGGTGGACACGCCTGCTGTGCTGTGCCCGGGTGGATGGTGATGGACACTCCTGCTGTGCTGTGCCCGGGTGGACGGTGGTGGACACTCCTGCTGTGCTGTGCCCGGGTGGACGGTGATGGAGACTCCTGCTGTGCTGTGCCCGGGTGGACGGTGGTGGACACTCCTGCTGTGCTGTGCCCGGGTGGATGGTGATGGACACGCCTGCTGTGCTGTGCCCGGGTGGACGGTGATGGACACTCCTGCTGTGCTGTGCCCGGGTGGACGGTGATGGAGACTCCTGCTGTGCTGTGCCCGGGTGGACGGTGATGGACACGCCTGCTGTGCTGTGCCCGGGTGGACGGTGATGGACACTCCTGCTGTGCTGTGCCCGGGTGGATAGTGATGGACACTCCTGCTGTGCTGTGCCCGGGTGGACGGTGATGGACACTCCTGCTGTGCTGTGCCCGGGTGGATAGTGATGGACACTCCTGCTGTGCTGTGCCCGGGCAATATAACGTTCTCTTCATAGAACCATAAGTGTTCTGATGTTACGATTCAGCTCAACGTGGCTGTTCCAGCCTGAAAAGAAACTCGTTCTAATCCTACAGCATGTGGTCCGGACTCTGACAGGTTCCAGCTCTTCATGATCCAGTTACTGTTTAAATGGGTTCAGTGTTTCAGCCTCAATCACCAACACAGGCCGTGAATTCCTGACACCATCACCCTCCGGGTGAGCACTTCTCCCTCATCTCCCCTCTCATTCTTCCACCAATCACCTTAAATCTATGCCTCCTGCTTATTGACCCCTCAGCTCGGGGAAAGACGTCTTTCCAGTCTATCCTGTGTCGGCCGCACAGTTCTTTATACCCCCCCACTGGATCACTCCCGTTCCACTGGATCACTCCCCCTCCACTGGAGCACCCCCCCTCCACTGGATCACTCCTCCTCCACTGGATCACTCCTCTCCACTGGATCACTCCCATCCACTGGATCACTCCCCGTTGGATCACCCCCCCCTCCACAGGATCACTCCACTCCACTGGATCACTACTCCCCACTGGATCATTACCTCCCCACTGGATCACTACCCCTCCACTGAATCACCCCCCCAGTAGATCACTCCCCTCCACTGGATCGCTCCCCACTGGATCACTACCCCTCCATTGGATCACTCCCCCGCCACTGGATCACTCCCCCTCCACTGGATCACCACTCCCCACCGCATCACTCCTCCTCCACTGGATCGCTGTCGCTACTGGATTACTACTCCCCACTGGATCACTACCTCACCACTGGATCACTCTCCTCCACTGGATCACTCCCCTCCAGTAGATCACCCCCTCCACTGGATCACTCCCCCTCCACTGGATCACTACTCCCTTCTGGATCACTATCCCTCCACTGGATCACTATTCTCCACTGGATCACTGCCCCTCCACTGGATCACTACTCCCCACTGGATCACTCCCCCTCCACTGGATCACTACTCCCTTCTGGATCACTATCCCTCCACTGGATCACTATTCTCCACTGGATCACTGCCCCTCCACTGTATCACTACTCCCCACTGGATCACTCCTCCTCCAAGTAGATCACTAACCCATCCACTGGATCACACCCCTCCACTGGATCACTACTCCCCACTGGATCACTCCCCCTCCACTGGATCACTACTCCCTTCTGGATCACTATCCCTCCACTGGATCACTATTCTCCACTGGATCACTGCCCCTCCACTGTATCACTACTCCCCACTGGATCACTCCTCCTCCAAGTAGATCACTAACCCATCCACTGGATCACACCCCTCCACTGGATCACTACTCCCCACTGGATCACTCCCCCTCCACTGGATCACCCCCTCCACTGGATCACCCCCCAGTAGATCACTACCCCTTCACTGGATCACCCCCCTCCAGTCGATCACTCCCCCTCCAGTCGATCACTCCTCAGCTTCTTCTGTTCTCAGGAAAACAACACTAGCCGGTCCAGTCTTTCCTCATTGCTGCAATTTTGAAATGCTGTGACTCTCCCCTGTATTCTCTCCATCAGACACAGGAGCAGAATGAGGCCACTCGGCCCATTGAATCTGCTCCCTCATTTAACAATGGCTGATATTTTTCTCATTCTCATTCTCCTGCCTTTTCCCCATAACCCCTGACCCCCTTATTAATCAAGAACCTATCTATCTCTGTCTTAAAGACACTCAGTGACCCGGCCCTCCACAGCCTCCTGTGGCAAAGAGTTCCACAGATTCCCCACTCTCTGGCTGAAGATATTCCTCCTCATCTCTGTTTTAAAGGATTGTCTCTTCAGCCTGAGGTTGTGCCCTCATAATTGTCCTTCAGAGTAATTATGTCTTTCCTGTAATAAGATCAAAACTGTACACAAAACTCCAGCTGTGGCCGAACCAGCATTTTATAAAGTTCCAGCATTACATCCCTGCTCTTGGACTCAATAACCCACCCAATAAAAGAAAACATTCAAAATGTTTTCTTTAAGCTGAGCTGTCTGCTATCTTCAGAGATCTGTGGACATTCACTCCAAGGCCTCTCACCTCCCCAACTACTCTCTATACCTTTCAGCTGGGGAAGGGGACACAGAGTGTTACATGAGAACATAAGAAATAGGAGCAGGAGTAGGCCATCTAGCCCTTCGAGCCTGCCCCGCCATTCAATAAGATCATGGCTGATCTGAAGTGGATCAGTTCCACTTTCCCGCCCTCTCCCCATAACCCTTAATCCCCTCGCCTATCAAAAACCTATCTACCCGTGACTTAAATACATTTAGCGAGGTAGCTTCCACCACTTCAATGGGCAGAGAATTCCAGAGATTCACCACCCTTTGAGTGAAGAAGTTCCTCCTCAACTCCGTTCTAAACTGCACCCCCCTCCTTATCTTGAGGCTGTGCCCTCTAGTCCTGCTATCCTTTCTGAGCGGGAAGAATCTCTCTACCTCTACCCTATCCATCCCGTTCATTATCTTATACATCTCTATAAGATCCCCCCTCATCCTTCTAAACTCCAACAAGTACAGACCCAGTCTATTTAGTTTCTCTTCATAGTCCAACCCCCTCATCTTCGGTATCAGCCTAGTGAACCTCCTCTGCACTCCCTCCAAGGCCAAAATATCCTTGCGCAAGTGCAGCGACCAAAACTGCACACAGTACTCCAGCTGCGGCCTCACCAGTACCCTGTACAGTTGCAGCAAGACCTCCCTGCTTTTATATTCAATCCCCCTCGCTATGAAGGCCAGCATCCCATTCGCCTTCCTGACCACCTGCTGCACCTGCAGACTGGGTTTTTGCAACTCATGCACAAGGACCCCCAGGTCCCTCTGCACTGTAGCATGCTGCAGCTTTTCGCCCTTTAAATAATAATCCCTCCTACCAAATTCCTGCCAAAGTGGATAACCTCACAATTGCTAACATTGTACTCCATCTGCCAGGTCCTCGCCCACTCACTCAGCCTATCCAGATCTCTCTGCAGACTTTCCACACCCTCCGCACAATTTGCTTTTCCACTCATCTTTGTGTCATCAGCAAATTTCGTCACCCTACACTCAGCCCCCTCCTCCAGATCGTCTATATAAATGGTAAATAGCTGAGGCCCCAGCACCGATCCCTGCGGCACTCCACTAGTCACCAACCGCCAATCCAAATAGCACCCATTGATACCAACTCTCTGCCTCCTATTTGACAGCCAATCCTCTATCCACGCTAACACCTTACCCCCAACTCCGTGCACCCTAACCTTCTGAAGCAACCTTTTGTGCGGCACCTTATCAAACGCCTTCTGAAAATCAAAAAACACCACATCCACCGGTTCTCCTCTGTCTACCGCACTAGTCACATCCTCATAGAATTCCAATAAATTTGTCAAACACGACTTCCCTTAATGAATCCATGCTGCGTCTGCTCTTCAAACCATTCTTTTCTTGGTGCCTCGCTATTTCTTCTTTGATGACGGATTCCAGCATTTTCCCAACTACAGACGTTAAACTAACCAGCCTATAATTCCCTGCCTTTTGCCTGCTACCTTTTTTAAACAGCGGCGTAACATTAGCCATTTTCCAATCTTCCGGCACTTCCCCGGAATCCAGCGAAGTTTGGTAAATAATCACTAAGGCATTTAGTATCACCTCTACCATTTCTTTCAGAACCCTGGGATGCATTCCATAAGCAGAATAGGGGCTTAGTCTCAGGATACAAGGTAGGCTGTTTAAGTTTAAAGTTTATTTCTTAGTTCACAGGTAGGCTTACATTAACAACACATTAAGTTACTGTGAAAATCCCCAAGTCTTTTCCCTGGAGCTTAGGAGACTTAGAGGTGATTTTAGTGATCTAGAAAATAACAAGGGGCATATGTCAGTTAGATAATCAATGTCTTTTCCCAAAGGTAGGGGAGTCTAAAACTAGAGGGCACAGGTTTAAGGTGAGAGAGGAGAGATACAAAAGGGTCCAGAGGGGAAATTTTTTCACACAGAGGGTGGTGAGTGTCTGGAACGAGCTGCCAGAGGCAGTAGGAGGCAGGTATAATTTTGCCTTTTAAAAAGCATTTGGACAGTTACGTAGGTGAGATGGGTGTCGAGAGATATGGGGCAAATACGGTCTGTTGGGACTAGCTTTGTGGTTAATAAAACAGTGGCATGGACAAGTTGGGCCAAAGGGCCTGTTTCTATCCTGTGACTCTATGACAGAGAGTAGCGGTGGGAGGGGGTTTTTCAGATTGGAGATCTGTAGTTTGTGGTGTTCCACAGGGATCAGTGCTGGGACCTGTTATTTGTTGTATATGTAAATGATCTGGAGGAAAATGTGGCTCGTGTGATTTAGTAAGTTTGTGGATGACACGGAGATTGTTGGAGTTGCTGATAGTGCCGGGGATTGTCAGAGGATACAACAGGATATCGATAGATTGGAGACTTGGACACGGAAACGGCAGGTGGAGTTTAATCTGGACAAGTAGAGGTTATGCGTTTTGGAGGATCAAATTTGGGTGTCAATAATACTGTAAATGGCAGAACCCTCAGGAACATTAACACCCAGAGGGATCTGGGCGTACAGCTCCAAAGTTCCCTAATTGTGGGAACACAGGTGGCCAAGGTGATGAAGAAGGAACTCAGCATGCTTGCCTTCATCGGCCAGAGCACTGAGTAACGTGAGCTGGGAAATCATGTTACAGCTACAGAAAACCTTGGTTAGGCCGCACTTATTGCATGTAGTTCTGGTCACACAGCACCAGAAGGATGTGGAAGCTTTGGAGAGGGTTCAAAGAAGGTTCACCAGGATGTTGACTGATCTTGAGGGTGTTGGCTATGAGGAGAGGTTGAATAAACTGTGATTAAAATGGTGGGTAGACCTGATAGGGGTCTACAAAATTATGAGAGGTATAAACAGGCTGGATAGTCAGAGGTGGAAGTGTCAGTTAGACAGGGGACACAGGTTCAATGCGAGAGGTGGAAAGTTTAAAGGAGATGTGCGGTGGAAGTTTTTCATGTAGATTGGTGGTGCCTGGAATGTGCCATCAGAGGAGGTGATGGAAGCAGGCACATAATAATATTGAACGGGTATTTCAGTGGATACACAAATAGGGAAGGAATAGAAGGATATGGACCAAGTAAGGGCAAAAGTTTTTTTTAGTTTAGTTATGTGTGATTGGCACAGACTCAAAGGGCCTGTTCCTGTGCAATATTTTTCTTTGTTCTTTCTCTTTAAGTGCGGAGGAGTTTGGGGGATTGACCGGACTGTGTGTGTCTCAGCTGATGTTGAGATCCCATTAGTTTTAAGTTGATTCAAGATTTCTATCATGAATTTTCTAAATGCAAAACCATTTCAGAGGGAAGTTAAAATTACTCACATCGCTGTGGGTCTGAAGTCACATGTAGGCCAGACCAGGTAAGGGTGGCAGATTTTCTTCCCTAAAGGACATGAATGAACCATAGAATCCCTGCAGTATAGGAGACCATTCAGCCCATCGAATCTCCAATAGAATATCTTACAACCTGCCACTGTAACCCTGTGCATAACGCTAACCCACACATCTTTAGACTGTGGGAGGAAACCCACGCAGACACGGGGAGAACATGCTGACTCCACACAGACAGTGACCCTAGTGCCATGAGGCAGCAGTGCTAACCACAGCCAGGTATGTTTTAGTTTTGATCGTTACCATTACTGAGGTTAGTTTTTTATTCTGTATATGTTGAATGAATTTAAACTCCCCCTTTGTAGAATTTGAACCCATGTCTCCAGAACTTTAGCCCAGGCCCCTGCATTACTGTTGCATTAAATTAACTACTATACTTGTGTATCCTGGACAGAAGCCCTTCTTAAGTGGTGGAGCAATTTGTCTGGTTAATTCTGATAATAAAACAGGACTATTCCATGCTAAATAGTTATCCTTTACATAACTCCTATATTTTCTACTTACGATACAGTGGCCCACAGTTCTGTATTACTTTAACTGGTAGTCATGACTCACATTCTAATCAGTATTCTGTAAACTGTGTGTGCCTTTATACGCTCTGTTTGTAACCAGAACTCTCCATTCACCTGATGAAGGGGAAAACCCTGAAAGCTTGTGGGTTTATTATCAAATAAACTTGTTGGACTTTAACCTGGTGTTGTAAGACTTCTTCCTCACTTTAACTGCACCATACTCTGTAAGCTGTCATTGTACAGCTTTCCTCCATCTTAAACTTCCTTTAGCTGTTTTAGGAAGGGCCATTCAGTCTGTGATCTGTTTCTCCTGTCAGTACAAATTCTCTGATCTTTGGTTTTAATTTTGAGAGTCGTCCAAACCAATGCAAAAGGGGTAGAATTAAAAGCGACTGTTCTTCGGCATGTTCATGGAGACTGACCTCTGGGGAAGGGAATGAACAGATCAGCTACAGGTAGCAAAGCACAGTTCAGAAACACTGAACTCCACAAATGTGCATAAGACATTTGACCCATTTGGATGTTAAAGTTCCCCCAGCAGCACTGGAAGATGAGCAGTTAACTTTCCCAATACACCACCAGGTGTATTCTACCACTAACCAACATTGTATAAATAAAATTCACCAGCACAGGTTACCCCATGGAGATGTTGCTACTTGTAAATTGGTTGTTGTGTTTATTTTGTGTTTCTACTTGACGCTGTGTCCTGAGTTGACATTCTTCTCAAGGCAAGTACAATTAGGCTCATGTGGAAAGTGAAATATGATTTAAAAAAACTACGGGATGATTGAGTGTTTTGTTGAGTTGCTAACGCATTATAAGCAAGGAAGACCCACAGTTGCACACTTCCTATTACAGTCAAACTGAATCAGAGGGGATAAAGCCTCGATATATCTCATGCAGTGAGCCGGGGGATTGATTATGGACCCAGTATCGAGGCACTCTGCTTTGCAGACTGGAAGTCAGCTTCCTCTTTCACCTTGCGCTAAGGTAAAGGATCCATAGACACAAGACTAAATGTAGATGCTTCCTATTTGTCCGGGTATCTTCATATAGCTTCACCAGCCCGAGGATCTTCATTCTCTAGATTACTCTGGATCTTACTCTACACTGTATTCTTCACTTTAGGTGAGATCTTAAAAGAAGTTCTAAGTGTCGAACGAGTGAGAATATGGGAGAGTTTCAGCCCTGTGTTTCAGGCAAGTTTGAAAATGCAATCTTATTTTTCTCTTCCTGCCCGATCTTACTGTCTTGCCCTGCCAGAAGTCAGGTAGGATGACGCTCTAAGATTCCAGGCTTTCACTCTCTAGATGTATTGAGATGAATAAAAAACTGGTTGGCAGAGAGGAAACAAAGAGTAGGAATTAATGGGTCCTTCTCAAATTGGCAGGCAGTAACTAGTGAGGTGCCACAGGGATTGGTGCTGGCACCCCAGCTATTCACAATATATATTAATGATTTGGATGAGGGAACAAAATGTAACATCTCAAAGTTGGCAGATGACATCAAGTTGGGTGGGAGGGTGAACTGTGACGAGGGTACAGAGATCCTTCAGAATGATTTGGACAGGTTGGGGGAGTGGACTAATCCATGGCAGATTCAGTATAATTTGGATAAATGTGAGGTTATTCACTGGGAGAGGGGAGTGTGCAGAGGGATCTGGGTGTCCTTGTGCATCAGTCACTGAAGGTAAGCGGGCAGGTACAGCAAGCGGAAGAGAAGGCAAATGGTATGTTGGCCTTCATTGTGAGAGGTTTCGAGCAGAGGAGCAGGGATGTGTTGTTGTAATTTTACAAGGCCTTGGTGAAGCCACACCTGGAGTATCATCTGCCATTTTTCTCAGTAAGGATGCTCTTGCTCTCGAGGGAGTGCAGCAAAGGTTTACCAGGCTGATTGACACGCTGAACATTGTTTTCGCTGGAATTCAAATGAAGGAGGGGGGTGAATCTCAAAGACTGAAAAAATTCTAACAGGACTGGACAGGGTAGATGCAGGGAGGATGTTCCCGATGGTCGGGGGAGTCCAGAACCAGGGGGTCACAGTCTGAGAATTTAGTACGGAGGTGAGGAGACATTTCTCCACCCGGTGAGTCTGTGGGATTCATTCCCACAGGAAGGAGTTGATGCCAAAACATGGAATGTATTCAGAAGGAGGTTGGATATCGCACTGGGGGTGAATGGGTTCAAAGGGGAGAAAGCAGGATTAGGTTATTGAGTTGGATAATCAGCCATGATGGTGATGAATGGTGGAGCAGGCTCGAAGGGCCAAATGGCCTCCTCCTGCTCCGAGCTTCCGTGTTTCCGTGCTTCAATTTTTCTAAGAACCATTTAATTTAAAAAAGGTGTTTAAATAATAAGATCTAACATAAAAATGCGTGAACAGAAAACATTAAGATGCTGAAAGATCCATCTAACTCAAGCAGCTCTTCACCGAGCCATCTTTGTGCAACTTCTGAACCTATGTGGTCTATCATACAGAATGTACATCGGAGGTGGAGGGGGCCAGCTGCCAACCTCTCCCCGTTGCCGGCGATCAGCTTGGTGAGCGTCCTCTGGAGGCCCTGGAACTTGAAGGCACTGACAGCCTCTTCATCCCGCTGCCCCTGAGATGCCCCTGGATCAGGAAAGGGGGATTCAGAAGGTGTAGCCAATGCCACAGTCTCCTGGATGGAAGGCCTTGGCATGGGCTCCAGCCCTTCCTCTTGGGATTCCTGTGGCTCCCTGGGTCACCCCATGGGATGGCAGCACTTCAGGTTGCGGTATCACCTGGCACTGCCAATCCACTACCTGCGTCCTACCCGTGCAGGTCAAGCCCTCCACGATGGCCACCTGAGTGGGAACACCCTGCAGCAAGTGCCTTCTGAGACTGGGTCACGCTCTGTGGCCCCTCAGCCCTTTGTGACTGGGCCACATTCTCAAGGGCTGCTGCTGTGGTCCGCTGTGTCTCAGCGCTGACCCCCCGGGTCTCCTGTAACCTCTGGAACCTCTCAGCGAGGGGCTGCAGCACCTCGCGAATCCTGTTCAGTCCCTCAGCTGTGACCAGCAGTGACTCGGCCATTGCTCGGAGGCTGGAGAGGCTCATGGCGAGGATTCCCTGCCTCTGTCACAGATGCTACCCTCGCAGTGTTGGCCTGGGAACCCCAGGATAGCTGGTCTGCCTGAAAGCTTTGGGACTCCTCCCAGCAGCCTTGCAGTTGGTCCAATGTGGTTGTATTCCCTGGATTTGCTGCTCTATCTCCAGCAGCTGAGGGAGAAGTGATTTCAGAGGCCCCGCTTGTAGCCTGGGTCCAAGCTACCAGAGGCCTCAGTTCCCTCCTCCACCCAATGTACATCGTGTATTGTGCTCCCCAGACACTGAGCCAGAGACCTCACCACTAACCGGACCCACTGACCAGTTACCAGTGTCAGAGTCTGGGATGGTGAACTGGAAGGTGAAGCTGATGCCAAAAAGGTGCCACCCTCGCAGGTGCCTTCACCCATATCCTCCAAGGACCCGTCCGAGCTGTCTGGGACAGGGTGGGCAGGAGCCTCAATGGCAGCTACAATGCCAGAAGGCCCCAGGGCCTCCGGATATCTCCCTGCAAAACAGGACAAGTTCAAGGGAGGGAGAGGAATCTGGGATGCAAAAAACGTGATTCACATTTCTCTACTGAATGTAGAACAAAATACAAGGAAGATAACATCACGGGAAAATGCCCTTTCAGCCTGCAGGAGCCAGGCTGCCCATCCGAACTGGAACTCCCTACCCTTCCAGGGACCTCTGTTCCCATCTCATTCACACAGCTGTAAAGTGCACTGTTGTATCTGCCTCCATGACCCCCCCTCAGCAGTGAGTTCCAGGCACCCAGAATTCTCTGTCTAAATAAACATTCCTCGTATATCTCCTTTAAACCTTGTTCCTTCCCCCAAAACCCACGTCCCTTCGAAATTACCTCAAATTGAGTGGAAGATTAACAGGTGCTCAATCCTTGACTCCAGCCTGACTATGCTTATCGCTAACAGCCCGCGTCCCCCCTTCCCTGGCCAGCTCCAACGCCTGGGGGAGGTGACCCAGGCGCCTCCCTCTCCAGCCCCCTGTCTCAGGTCTTCTGGCCGATCATCTCCTGTGGAGAAAGAAGCAGCCATGAAAGAGGTGATGGTGTGACCCTTGCAGAGTATCAGGGTTGGACTTCAGAGGTGTTTGGGGGTCAGGGACTGGAAGCATGCAAGGTGCTGGGTGTGGGGGGTATGGGGGAAGGTGCTACATGGGGTTAGGCACTCACCATTGCTGCCTCCCCGTTAACATTGTCACCAGCCCCCGGGTCTGAGGCCTATCAGAGAGAGGGGGGTGCGGAAGAAGGTGTCCCATCCCACCTCCACTCTGCTGCATCCAGCAGCCTCCCAAGGTCACCCTCAGAAAATGGGGGGGGGTTTGGGGGGCTGGTCGTGTGCTCATTATTTCCTGTCCTGCCTGCCTGTCCATCCCTGTGGTTTTTATGGAGTTTCCCCAGATCAGGGCAGATCATTCCTCAGGAGAGAATTGCAGCAACTCCCACGCAGTTTGCTTGTTAGCATTGAGGGAAAGGTCAGCCCGTACATGCAGCTGGGGAGGGGGACAGGGATTGAGCACGGTGCAGACAGAGGGAGGTGTCACACAGCCAGAGTGAGGAGGCTTTAAATTAAGGGGGGTAGTTATAGGACGGATGTCAGGGGTAGGTTCTTTACCCAGAGGGTGGTGAGGGATTGGAATGCCCTGCCTGCTGCAGTTGTAAATGAGCCTAGTTTGGGGGTGTTTAAGAGATCCATGGATAGGTTTATGGATGGTAAGGGTTTGGTTTAGATTAGTGGGTCATTGTTTTTTAACTGGTCGGTGCAACATCGTGGGCCGAAGGGCCTGTTCTGCGCTGTAATGTTCTATGTTCTATGAACTGGGGACCTTTTACAGGAGGGTCGAGGGGGTCGATGCCGGGGGGTCGGTGTGGGGGGGGGGGGGGTCGGTGTGTGGGGGGGGGGTCGGTGTGGGGGGGGGGGGGGTCGGTGTGGGGGGGGTCGGTGCGGGGGGGGGGGGGGGTCGGTGTGGGGGGGGGTCAGTGCGGGGGGGGGGGGTCGGTGTGGGGGGGGGTCGGTGCGGGGGGGGGGGTCGGTGTGGGGGGGGGGTCAGTGCGGGGTCGGTGCGGGGGGGGTCGGTGTGGGGGGGGGTCAGTGCGGGGGGGTCGGTGTGGGGGGGGGGTCGGTGCGGGGGGGGGGGTCGGTGTGGGGGGGGGTCGGTGTGGGGGGGGGTCAGTGCGGGGTCGGTGCGGGGGGGGTCGGTGTGGGGGGGGGTCAGTGCGGGGTCGGTGCGGGGGGGGTCGGTGTGGGGGGGGGGTCAGTGCGGGGGGGTCGGTGCGGGGGGGGGGGTCGGTGGGGGGGGGGTCGGTGTGTGGGGGTGGTCGGTGTGGGGGGGGGGTCGGTGTGGGGGGGGGTCAGTGCGGGGGGGTCAGTGCGGGGTGGGGGGGGGCAGTCGGGGGTGTGTGGAATCATTGCCTCAGGTTGGTGAGGGGGGAAGGGGGCCCCTGTCACTCTGCCTGTGATTGGTGAGGGGGGAAGGGGACTGCGATCAATCTGGGGGGTGGGGGGGGGTGGGGGATAAGGGATTCAGTAATGCTGGGGGACAGTAACGCCAGTGGGGGCTGGGGGGAGGTTTTATCCGCCCGGGAGGGGTATGGCAGGGGAGCACGCTCAGTTGGAAGCTCCGATCGGAGTTGGAGAGTTCGGGCCCCCCCAGAGGCTTCTGCAGCGACATTCGGAATCGCTGATATTTTTGCCACAGAATGCAAGTGGGGGCTCCTCAGAACGGATCTAAAAGTCAGATCTGAAACACTCCCAGTTTCAATCCGCCCAGCACTGAGAATTAAAATGGTAAAATCGCGCCCCGTGTGTGTCTGTCTCTTTAAAAAGTTCAGCAGAAAGGAGTCACCTGACCTGGGGGATCGCACCAGAGGGTGGACTCCTCTCTCAGGCAGAATCATCAAGCATTTTTCAACAGCAAACAATCCCATTTAACTGATTTACCCACCGTCAAGGGTGCCAGACACCCCCCAGACCTTCCTCTCTCATTTTGCTGATTGTATCTGACATTTCACACTCTCCCTCTTTAACTGAAACATCGGCGTGATCCCTCTCCATCGTGAAGACAAAGTACCAAGATACTCATTCAGAACTCTGCCCACATCCTCTGCATCAACCCACAAGGTACTGTGTACGTCTCCAATAGAGTTAAACATTTTAAGATTGTCTTTGATTTTACCTGCCTGTATTTTTGATATCCTCTAATTGTTTCCCTGATTCCCATTTTCACTTCACTCTCTACACCCCTCAAGGCTTTCCAAAGTATTAAGTATTCTGTAATTGTGATAAGCTTTCTTTTCCTGCTTTATCCTGGCCTGTACCAGCACAGAACAAAGATCAAAGAAGATTACAGCACAGGAACAGGCCCTTCAGCCCGCCAAGTCTGTGCCGATCATGATGCCTGCCTAAATTAAAACTGTACACACATGAAGTCTATATCCTCCCATTCCTATTTATGTATTGGTCTCATTGCTCCTTATATGCCTCAATTGTACCTGCTCCCACCACCTCCCAGACATTCACCACTCTCTACATAAAAAAACCTGCCTCACACATCTCCTCTAAACTTTTCCCCACGTCCCTTAAACCTACTTCCCCTAATACTTGGCTTTTCTACTTTTCTAGGAAAGAGCATCTGACTATCCACTTTGTGCCATTCATAATCTCGTAGATTTCTATCAGGTCTCCCCTCACCCTCCGTTGCTCCAGTGGGAACAAACCAAGTTTCTCCAACCTCTCCTCATAGCTAATACGCTCCTCACCGGGCAATATCCTGGTAAATCTTTTCTGTACCCACTCCAAAGCCTCCACATCCTTCTGGTACTGTGATGATCAGAATTGTACATAATATTCTAAATGAGGCCTAACCAAGGTTCTGTACAGCTGCAGCATGACTGACCAATTTTTAAACTCAGTGCCCCGGCCGATGAAGGCAGACATGCTGTATGCTTTCTAAACTACCTTCTCCACCTGTGTTGCCACTTTCAGTGATTGGTGGACATGTACGCCCAGATCCCTCTGCCTGTCAATCCTGCTAAAGATTCTACCATTTACTGTATAATTCCTACATGCATCGGACCTTCCAAAATGCAAAACCTCACACTTTTCCAGATTAAGCTCTATCTGTCATTTCTCTGCCCAAGTCTTCACAACCAGTCTATATCCTGCTGCATCCTCTGACAATCTGGGTATAGTTGGGTGGATTAGTAAATTTGCTGATGACACCAAAATTGGAGGTGTGGTAGATTGTGAGGAAGGGTGTCATAGTCTGCAGGGAGACTTAGATAGGTTGCAGAGCTG
Organism: Carcharhinus amblyrhynchos; assembly: GCF_965287045.1. Classification (NCBI taxonomy): domain Eukaryota; kingdom Metazoa; phylum Chordata; class Chondrichthyes; order Carcharhiniformes; family Carcharhinidae; genus Carcharhinus; species Carcharhinus amblyrhynchos. The sequence continues at coordinate 2,325,862 of NW_027649787.1, forward strand.
GGCCGAGAGGTGGCGGATGGAATTTAATGCGGAGAAGTGTGAGGTAATTCACTTTGGTAGGAGCAACAGATGTGTCGAGTATAGGGCTAACGGGAGGACTTTGAATAGTGTGGATGAACAGAGGGATCTAGGTGTGTGTGTACATAGATCCCTGAAAGTTGGGAATCAAGTAGATAAGGTTGTTAAGAAGGCGTACGGTGTATTGGCGTTTATTGGTAGGGGGATTGAATTTAGGAGTCGCAGTGTAATGTTGCAACTGTACACTACTCTAGTGCGGCCGCACTTGGAGTACTGTGTGCAGTTCTGGTCCCCGCATTACAAGAAGGATGTGGAGGCGTTGGAGAGGGTGCAGAGGAGGTTTACTAGGATGGTGCCTGGTATGGTGGGGAGGTCCTATGAGGAGAGACTGAGGAATTTAGGGTTGTTTTCGTTGGAAAGAAGGCGGCTAAGAGGGGATCTTATTGAAACATATAAGATGATTAGAGGTTTAGATAGGGTGGATAGTGATAGCCTTTTTCCTCGGATGGAGAAAGCTAGCACGAGGGGGCATGGCTTTAAATTAAGGGGGGGTAGCTACAGGACGGATGTCAGGGGTAGGTTCTTTACCCAGCGGGTGGTGAGGGATTGGAATGCCCTGCCTGCTGCAGTTGTAAATGCGTCTAGTTTGGGGGCGTTTAAGAGATCTCTGGATAGGTTTATGGACGAAAAGGGATTGGTATAGGCTAGTGGGTCATTGTTTTTGTAACTGGTCGGCGCAACATCGTGGGCCGAAGGGCCTGTTCTGCGCTGTAATGTTCTATGTTCTATGTTCTATGTTCTAATCCTCTTCACTATCCACAACTCCATCAACATTTGCTTCTGGATAACCAGGGGGCTCTGGATTTGGCTGTACCATACTTTTCAGGGTAGTTTGCACTGCTGCCTCACAGCGCCAGGGACCCAGGTTCAATCCCACTCTCGGGTGACAGTTTGTGTCCAGTTTGCACATTCACCCGTGTCTGTGTGGGGTTCTTTTGGGTGCCCCAGTTTCCTTCCCACACACAAAAATGGGTGGGTTAGGTGGATTGGCCATGTAAAATTGCCCTCAGTGTCAGGAGGACTAGCAGTGTAAATGCAGGGGTTTTCGCCAATAGGATTTGTGTGGGTTAGTAGTTGAAGCAGGATCAATGGGCTGAATGGCCTCCTTCAAGAGACACAACATCCGATACCCAAACCACAGCCATGCCGACCGTCCAGACTTTTATAAATCAGACGATAAGGCCAAGGTCCTTCTCCAAACTTCCAACGAAAATCTGAAGAGGGAGAATCTGATAAAATAGTGCAGTGTTGGTCTAAGGAATTGGACGATCTCCCGTGGGATGGCTTCAAGTCAGTGGACTGGTCAATATTTAAGAACTAACCTGAATGAATATGTCACTACAGTAACAGGCTTCATTAGTAAGTGCGCAGAAACCAAGAGTCAGAGAGGTTTATATCACGGAAACAGGCCCTTCGGCCCAACTTGTCCATGCTGTCCCTTTTTTTAAACCCCGAAGCTAATCCCAATTCTCACATTTGACCCTTATCCCTCGATACCCATCTTACCCATCTAACTGTCTAAATGCTTTTTAAAAGACCAAACTTCACTGCTACCTCTGGCAGCTCGTTCCAGTGCCTCACCAAAACAAGGAACAGGCCCTTCGGCCCTCCAAGCCTGCACTGACCATGATGCTCAACTTAACTAAAATCCCCTACCCTTCTGGGGACCGGATCCAGAGATGTCGGGGGTAAGTTTTTCACTCAGGGGGTGGTGAGTGTGTGGAATTGGCTGCCGGTGGTGGTGGAGGCGGATTCGATAGGGTCTTTTAAGAGACTTTTGGATCCGTACATGGGACTTAATAAGATAGAGGGTTATATGTAAGCCTAGTAGATAGGGATATGTTCGGCACAACTTGTGGGCTGAAGGGCCTGTTTGTGCTGTATGTTTCTCTATGTTCTATATCCCTCTATCCCCATCCTATTCATGTACTTGTCAAGTTGCCCCTTCGAAGTCACTACCATATCTGCTTCCACTCCCTCCCCTGGCAACAAGTTCCAGGCACCCACTACTCTCTGTGTGAAAATATCTGCCTCGTACATCTCCTTTAAACCTTGCCCCTCGCACCTTAAACCTGTGCCCCCCGAGTAATTGACTCTTCCACCCTGGGAAAAAGCTTCTGACTATCCACTCTGTCCAAGCCTCTCATAATCTTGTAGGCTTCTATCAGGTCTCCCCTCAACCTCTGTCACTCCAGTGAGAACAAACCAAGTTTCTCCAACCTCTCCTCATAGCTAATGCCCTCCATACCAGGCAACATCCTGGTAAATCTTTTCTGTCCCCTCTCCAAAGCCTCTACATTAGTAACATCATGGCTGATTACTTTAAAAATGGGGAAAAGCTGGAAACAGTGGATGTCCAAAGAGACTTGAGGTGGTCACTTGTAGATAGAAAATAGGAGGAGGAGCAGGCCATTCAGCCCTTTGAGACTGACCCACTATTCAACACCATCACGGCTGATCCTCCGTCTCAATGCCATACACCAGCACACTCCCCAGACTGGAACCTTAGAAATTTATAATTCCCTTTGATACAGATATATATATATACCATGAATTGGCTTCCACACCCTTGTACGTTAGAGAAATCCCATCTGAGTGAAAATGTTTCTCCTTATCTGAGTCCTAACCCGATGCTGAGACTGTGATTCCTTGTTCCAAACTTTCCAGCCAGAGGAAACAATATCCCTGTATCCAATCTGTCCAGCACTGTCAGAGATTTCTAATTTCAATTCCATCCCCTCTCATTCCTCTAAATTCCAGTGAATACAGGCCCAGTCGCCACAATCTCCCCGTATAGAACAATACTGCCATCCCAGGAATCTGGTGAATGTTCACTGCTCTCCCTCTGTGGCAAATATATCCTCTCTTAGATAAGGAGAGCAAAACTGCCCACAATACTCCGGGTGTGCTCTCCCCGAGGCCCTGTGCAGCTGCAATAAGACATTTTTGTTCGTTTACTCCAATCCTCTTGCAATGAAAGGATGACATCCCATTGGTCTTCCGAACTGCTTGCTGTAACGGCACACTTGTTTTCAGTGTTCTCAGACCCCCAGGTCTCTGTACAACAGTTCTCAATCTACCACCAGCTACAGAATACTCTGTCATTCTATTTCCCTGTCCAAGGTTAACATCCTCCTCATCACTCACATTCCCAACAAGTTTTGTCTCAACAGCAAACTTGGAAATATGGCATTTAGTTCCCTCATCCAAATCACTGATGAATTTTGTGAACAACTGGGAACAAGAATTAACTCCTATAGAACCCCACTAGTCATTCCTGTTACTTAGAAAAAGATTTATTTATTCTGACTCACTGTTCCCTGTCTGCTAACCAATTCTCAATCATTATATTCCCCCCAATCCCATGCACTTTAATTTAGCGCACTAACCTCCTATGTGGCACTGCTCCATCCACCTGTGTGACACGAGGATAGCAAGGGTAAAATCACAAGGTATTGAAATAACATGTTGAGGATTGTATTCCCTGGAATTTCGAAGGAATGGGGATGATTATTTGAAAGGTTTCAGGAGAAAAATGCAAATAAGTAGAACCGTAAAATCCCAGTGCAGAAGGAGGCCATTCAGCCCATCGAGTCTGTACCGATTCTCTGACAGAGTATCTGACCCAAACCCTTTGCTCCACTCATTCCCCGTAACCCCACACATTTACCATGGCCAATCCACCAAACCTAAACATCTTTGGATACTATTTAGCATGGCCAGTCCACCTAACATGTACATCTTTGGTTGTGGGAGGAAACCGAAGCACCTGGAGGAAACCCACGCAGACGTGGGGGGAACATGCAGATTCCACACAGTCACTCAAGGCTGGATTTGAACCCGGGCCCCTGGCACTGAGAGGCAGCAGTGCTAACCACTGTGCCAGCTTGTCTATTGCACCCCCCCCAGCTCCTCGTGTCCCATTACCCTCTGATATCTGTTTCGCTTTAATTCTGGCTCCCAGACCATCACTAATTTTAATTATTTCACATTGTGAATGAGACTGTGGGAGTGTTCCCTATCTGTGTGTGTCTGTGTGTGTGTCTATGTGTGTGTGTGTATGTGTATGTGTGTCTGTGTGTAAATGTGTGTGTATGTGTGTCTGTGCATCATTCTGTTTGTTATCAGTGAGTTTGTGTGTGTTTCACTAGCTCCCTGTCTCTCAGTCCCCCAGTCCCAGAATCTGCTTCTCACTACACAGACGCTGCCTGAGCTGTTCAGAATTTCTGCATTGACTATTTCAGAATCTGAGGAGTTACGAATGGTGCTGAAAGTTGTAACCCTGTTATGTAAAATAATCTTTTAACTTGGGTGTAATTTGTCACAGGAACAGGCCGCACGGGTTTATCTAGAATGATGGGATAGTGTGGGCGTGGAGAAGTTATTTCTTCAAGTGGAAATCAATGTCGTTTTGAAATGTGTTGAGGGTTTCTGCCTCTCCCCATTCAATCCTCCCAACCTCTCGATCGGGACTCCTCATCATTTTCTACCAGGCCGTTATTTGTGTTCTAGATTCGGTGCAGAGGAGATTGAAATGAAACAGACAGACAGTTAACTTCAACGCTGAGAAATGTGAAGTGATGCATTTTGGACAATAAGTTGAGAGAAAATATAAACAAAACGGGAACAAGTTAAAATGTGCAGCAAAAGGGAGACCTTCTGTACCTCTCTCAGTCTGTCTCTCTCTTTTTCTCACTCTCTATGTCTGTGTCTTGCATCCCTCTCTCCATCTCGCTCTCCCTCTCTGGGAATCTGTGAAAAATATCCACAAATATCAGTCAGCCATTTGCCATTCCTTCCCGTGGCCATTTGATGTGAACACAGCACTGAGATATTTCTGACAGAGTTGACTCCTCACTAAAGTAATGTTAGTGTTTTAAATGTGAGAGATACAAAGCTATGGAGACATAAATGATGATTGTAATACCAGGAATTTTGGAGCGTCAGGGACAATGTGATCAAAGTATTCAGGAGAACAATGGAAACTGATAGGATAGCTTTTCCCTTGAAAGACGGCGACTGAGGGGGGATCTAATAGACTATATTAGATTATGAAGGGTACAGATAAACAGTGGTAAGCTATTTCCTATGTTAGAAACGCACAGTACGAGGGGCCATGGGCTTAGGGTGAGGGGGGAGGGGTATAACACAGATATTAGAGGGAGGTTTTTCACACAGAGGGTAGTGGGGGTATGGAATGCTCTGCCAAGTAAGGTGGTGGAGGCAGGCACGCTGGATTTGTTTAAGAGTTACTTAGACAGGCACATATATGGGTTGGAGATGGGAGGATATAGGAGGTTGTTTTAATTAAGGTTCATTAGCATTGGGACGTCCCTGGTAATGTAAAAGGATGTGGAATGATACTAATGTTTTTCTCTTTTAATTCGCAGGTTTTAAGTTGGTCTGTCTTGTTGTCCAACGAGGGGCATACACGCGATGGGTCGTACTAGGGCTGCTCTTGGATGTTTGAGATTGGCCTAGTGCTTCATGTCGTTAGTGTACGCTTAAACTGGACCAGATGCTGGGCATGATGACAGCTCAGTGACTATCACTGATTGCTGTGCAGACACATGGATTTGGGACGGTGTCTGTGGGAGTTTGCGCATTCTCCCCGTGCGTGCGTGGGTTTTCTCCGGGTGCTCCGGTTTCCTCCCACACCCCAAAGATGTGCTGTTAGGCTGATTGGAGGTAATAAATTGTTCCTAAATTAGTTTCCCTCAATGTGGAATACCATAATCATAGATAAGGGTCATGGGTGGAGGGGGGACTGGTAATGTTAAAATGGAGGTGTGGGCTCGTTGGGCCGAAGGGCCTGTTTCTCGGGCTGTTTTTGTTCTTTGTTTTTGATTGTTGTTCTTTGAGAAATGTTTCTTATTGGTTGTGAAACCTCGGACAGGGATGATTGTCCGAAATATTTAAAATATTCTGAAACCTTTTCAAAAGTGAAATGAAGAAATACTTTTCACACAAAGGGTGTAATCCTCCAGTTCCAGATCATTCCCATTCTCTGAGTGAGAAAGATCTTCTTCACATTTTCCCCTCTGCATCCCTTTCAGTCTGTGTCCCCCTGTGTCCATGGGAACAGCTTCTCTTTATGAACGTGATCTAAACTTGGCCAAATCTCCCCTCGAGGGAACAAGCTCTCTTACTCCAACCTCACCCTGGGGCTCAAATCCCTCATTCCTGGAGATTAATTCACTCTCTAAGATGCTGCAGATCTTAATATTTCCTCAGTCTGCTTATCCCATCACAGGATCACAGAATTATTACAGAGCAGAAGGAATCAAGTGGAGTTCAGGCCACATCAGATCAGCCCTGATCTTATCAACAGCAGGAACAGTCTCAAGGGGCTGAGTGGCTCCTCTTACATAGGTTCTGTGTGGGATGTTGAAGGCCACTGTTCCCAGCTTCACAGGGATATTGCCTGACACTCTCTCCATCTCAATCGCTTCTGCTCTCTCTCTCTGTGACTCTCACCCTATTCCTATCCTCCTCTCTCTGTTACCCACTCCAGCTGGATGGTGTGTCTGTGTGAATATGTCTGAGCACGCATGGTTACATCTGTGTGTGTCTGTGTTAGTGTGTGTGTGTGGTCCCACCATCCATCTCTAAGTTGTTTATATAAAGCAGAAAAAGCAAGGGTCCCAACACTGGTCCCTGGGGACACCACTTCCATGGGGCAGCACAGTTGCACAGTGGTTAGCACTGCTGCTTCACAGCTCCAGGGTCCTGGGTTCAATTTCCGTCTTGGGTCACTGTTTGTGTGGAGTTTGCACATTCTCCTCGTGTCTGCGTGGGTTTCCTCTGGGTGCTCCGGTTTCCTCCCACAGTCCAAAGATGTGCGGGTTTGGTTGATTGGCCATGCTAAGAAATTGCCCCTTAGTGTCCAGGGATATGTAGGTCAGAGGGATTAGTGGGTATAATATGTAGGGATATGGGGGGTAGGGACTGGGTGGGATTGTGTTTGGTGAGACTCGATGGATCGAAGAGCCTCTTTCTGCACTGTAGGGTTTCTATGATTCATCTGCAGTCTGAGAAACACCCATCTCCGGGCATTTCCAGGCAGAGTCAGGAGAATCTATAAGCGGGAAGAGAGAAATGGCAATGATGGAAAATAATCACTTTGCGTCTGAGGGAGACACAAGAAATCTCTGAGAATTGGAGATCCAGGGAGCCAGGAGAATGAGGAATCAAAGTTATTTAGTATTATGAAGAAGCTTGTGTTGGGATTGAAGGTTGGTAAGTCCCCAGAATCTGATATTCTACATCCCAGAGTGTTGAAAGATGTCGTTATGGAGTTAGCGGATACATTGGTGACCACCCTCCAGAATTCGACAGAGTGTGGAACAATCCCTGTGGATTGGAAAGTAGTAAGTGTCACCCGACTATTGCAGAAGGGAGGGGGAGAGAAAGCAGGGAATGACTAAAGTTCAGCCTCACACCAATAATAAGGAAAATGCTGGAATCTATTGTACAGAATGAAGACTTGGATAAGGATGATGTGATTGGACATAATCTACACAGATTTATCAATGAGATATCACATTTATCAATACAGTTGCAGTTTTTTGAGAGTATTACTGATAGAATTGATCATGAGCAGATGGTGGATCTGGAATAATTATAATTTCAGAAGGTTTTTGACAGAATCCCCCACAGGAGGCCAGTTAGGAAAGTTAAAGCACATGGAATAACAGGAAATATTCAGGCATGGATTAAGTATTGGTTAATCCGTGTGATGTGAGGCCACCTCTTGTTTCTGAATGTCAATCTGCAGTTTTTAAACTTCAGTCCTGGGCTAATCATTCCAATCTGTAATCCCACACTTTGCTGCTGTGGGGAGGAATGAACTTTGTCAGTTCATTTTTACATCACAAAGATTAAACCTGGGGCTCAGAATCCATCAGCTGAATCTACTTTTTCTGTCCCGAAAACATGTCAACAATTGTGTTGGGGAATGTGACAAAAGGTGACATTCCTGCATCCTGCACAGTGGGGTTGGGAGGTTGTTTGAAAGGACTTTCAGAAAGTGTCAATTAGATTGTGTCTCTTTGCAGAAGGTGAGTATTTCACAGGAAATGCCCTGAGATAAAGGAAAGTTTTACCAGTGTCTGTGTAACTTTCAAAGTCTCCAGACACATGAACGGGGAGAGATTTTGTAATATTCAGAGCAGGAGATACCAGACAATCACAGAATTGAAGATGTGAGGCCAGCTCCTGTTTCTGAATGTCAATCTGCAGCTTTTAAACTTTAGCCCTGGGCAAATCATTCCGAGTCTGTAATCCCACACTTTGCTGCTGTGAATTTTCTGAAATTGATTGTGTGATAAAAGTACCCGCAGGATGCAATGATTCCCATTCTGTCAGCTGCTGCAAAGCCCCAGTTTGTGTCTCAGTTTCACTGTATTTATGAACCATGAGTCCAAGAGTTATAGAATTCCTACACTGCGGAATGAGGCCATGCAACCGACAATAATCCCACCCAGGCCTGAATCCTAATCCCACCCAGGCCTGAATCCTAATCCCACCCAGGCCTGAATCCCCCTGACACTAAGGGACAATTTAACAATCGTGCAAACTCCACACAGGCAGTGACTTGAGGCCGGGAATCGAACCCAGATCCCTGGTGCTGTGAGTCAGCAGTGCTAACCACTGTGCCACCGTGTTGCCCGGTGACGAGACAGTAAATTTGTTACAGTGCACAGAAATAGGCAGCATTGTCAGCATTTTAGCTGGAAGCTTCAAACGACACAGGGATCTTCATAGTAGAGTCACAGAATCCCTGCAGTGAAGGAGACCATTCAGCCCATCGAGCCTCCACTGACTGTCTGACACAGTATTCTTTACCAAGGCCCTTGCCCCAGCCCTTTCCCCATTGCCCCATACATTTACCTTAATCCATCTAAGCTACACAGCTTTGGAATATACTGGTGTGGATTGAGAAATGGTTAATGGACAGAAAGCAGAGCTTAGCTATAATTTTCAGGGTAAACACAGTAAGAAGTCTCACAACACCAGGTTAAAGTCCAACAGGTTTATTTGGTAACAAATGGTGGGTTTGTCACCAAAACAAGAAACAAAGAAATAAATAAATGAATAATAAAGGTCTAATAGTGTCATATGTCATATAGCTTTAAATTTAGAGGGGCTAGTTATAGGACGGATGTCAGGGGTAGGTTCTTTACCCAGAGGGTGGTGAGGGATTGGAATGCCCTGCCTGCTGCAGTTGTAAATGAGCCTAGTTTGGGGGTGTTTAAGAGATCTGTGGATAGGTTTATGGATGGTAAGGGTTTGGTTTAGGTTAGAGGGTCATTGTTTTTTAACTGGTCGGCGCAACATCGTGGGCCGAAGGGCCTGTTCTGCGCTGTAATGTTCTATGTTCTATATATGAAGGGTTGGTCGGCAATCAGTGTTTAATGGGGTTGAGTGGGGGGTAAGGAATTTGCAGAGTGTGAAAATAAAATGTTGGGTATGTGGTGTGTGTCCTTGTTATTGGAAGATTATGGCACAGGGTAACAATAGATTCCTCATCCCACAACCAGATGTGGTGTGTGGGAAGGTTACGGCGCAGGGTAATGTGGGCAGGTAAGAAGCCCTCTTCGATTGGGTGATGTGTGGAGTGAATGAAACTATTTCCAATCTGGACCATGCTGTCCTGATTCTTCCTCAGTGAAGGGAACCTATGTGGGTGGGCTTTGGCTGAAATTTCCATATGGAATAAATCCAGACTGTTAAACACTCCCAGAGACCCCCGAGGTTCTGTGATGAATCCCACACTATAAGAAGTCTCACAACACCAGGTTAAAGTCCAACAAGTTTATTTGACAGTAAACACACTAGCTTTCGGGGTTTGCCCCTTCGTCAGGTGAGCAAACCTCAAAAACTAGTGTGTTTACTATCGAATAAACCTGTTGGACTTTAACCTGGTGTTGTGAGACTTCTTACTGTGTTTACCCCAGTCCAACACTGACATCTCCACATCATGAATCCCACACTGTCAGAGTAGCAGTGACTGACTGATTCTGAATCTTTCTCCAGCAGACACTGAGATACAGACTGTAACACTGACAGTACCTGATCCTGAATGGCACTAATCAGTCTGACACAGAAAAATGGTACCAATAACAGAGTGTGAAATAATCACAAATCCACAGACTGATGACTGTGCCCACACACAGCCCATATTAAAGAATGGGAGATACAGACCCACATTTTCACACAGGATTCCCAGAGAGGATCACTGAATTATAATAAAATAATCCCAATCTCATGCCCAGCACCAGATCCTGACAGAAACAGAATAAATTCCACACTCACGTACAGCATCAGAATCTGATATCCATAATCAACATTGCCAAACTCACAAAGAGACGTGCTTGTTGTAATACTGAAAGAGGGTTTTCGGTCTGTCAGGTCTGTTCTGGCTTTCCAAGTCAGTGACATATCGGGCACCATTCATCCTCCTTCTCCCCCCATCTCTGCACATTCTTCCTTTTCAGGCAATAATCCAATCAAGGATTGGAGCTGATTGAAGTTACTTCTTGTGCACTGTCAGGCCCCACATCCCAGGATCAAAACCACTCGCTGCATGAAAACCTTTTTCTTCATGTAACCATTCCTTCATTTCTCAATTCCTTTCAATCTATTCCCTCTGCTTCTCAATCCTTCCAACAATGGGACCAGTTTCTCTCGAACTACTCTATCCAGACTCATCGTGATACTGAATACTGTCACCAAATCTCCTCCCAACCGTCTCTGCTGCAAAGAACTGGGCCAAACTTCACCAGATTTTCTCAGTTACTGAAGTTCCTCATCCTTCACAATGCAACTCACTGCAAATTGATCCCAATCTCACATCAGGACCACCAACTGACAGAATTATCCCACTCACACAAACATCACTGAAGATAGATAGATGGATGCAGAATTGGTGTCAAAGATTCCCAGATTTTTAGACTGATTCCTACTGACTGCGAGCAGATACTGTCAGAACCCCAATATCACACTGAGCAGCAGAACACACTCAGTGACACAGACTGAAAGATATCCAATCAATATCACACTGCCACAGACTGACAAATACAGGATGAAACACACAGTCAGTCAGTTACAGAGACTGACAGGTACAAAATAAACCCAGTCCTCTCACACTGTGTCCAAGGAGAACAGCCAAAACATTAATCTCAAACTACATATCATTTCAGGGAGAAAATAAATCCCAGATGCAGCACCCACGAGCTGGCAAATACACAAAATGTCTCAAACATTACCACAGACAGACTGACTCCATCTGTCACACACTCCCCAGGACAGACAGTCTCAGACAGTGAGTGAATCACCCGCACTCTCACACTGTATCAGGGGGTGAGTAAAAACCACACTCTCACACTGTATCAGAGAGTGAGTAAATCCCACACACACACTGTATCAGAGAGTGAGTAAATCCCACACACACACTGTATCAGAGAGTGAGTAAATCCACACTCACACACTGTATCAGAGAGTGAGTAAATACCGCACTCACACACTGTATCAGGGAGTGAGTAAAAACCACACTCTCACACTGTATCAGAGAGTGAGTAAATCGCACACACACACTGTATCAGAGAGTGAGGAAATCCCACACTCACACACTGTATCAGAGTGAGTAAATCCCACACTCACACACTGTATCAGAGAGTGAGTCAATCCCACACTCTCACACTGAATCAGAGTAAATCCCACACTCACACACTGTATCAGAGAGTGAGTAAATCCCACACTCACACACTGTATCAGAGAGTGAGTAAATCCCACACTCACACACTGTATCAGAGAGTGAGTAAATCCCACACTCACACACTGTATCAGAGAGTGAGTAAATCCCACACTCACACACTGTATCAGAGAGTGAGTAAATCCCACACTCACACACTGTATCAGAGAGTGAGTAAATCCCACACTCACACACTGTATCAGAGAGTGAGTAAATCCCACACTCACACACTGTATCAGAGAGTGAGTAAATCCCACACTCTCACACTGGATCAGAGAGTGAGTAAATCCCACACTCACACACTGTATCAGAGAGTGAGTCAATCCCACACTCTCACACTGAATCAGAGTAAATCCCACACTCACACACTGCATCAGAGAGTGAGTAAATCCCACACTCACACACTGTATCAGAGAGTGAGTAAATCCCACACTCACACACTGTATCAGAGAGTGAGTAAATCCCACACTCACACACTGTATCAGAGAGTGAGTAAATCCCACACTCACACACTGTATCAGAGAGTGAGTAAATCCCACACTCACACACTGTATCAGAGAGTGAGTAAATCCCACACTCACACACTGTATCAGAGAGTGAGTAAATCCCACACTCACACACTGTATCAGAGAGTGAGTAAATCCCACACTCACACACTGTATCAGAGAGTGAATAAATCCCACACTCACACACTGTATCAGAGAGTGAGTAAATCCCACACTCACACACTGTATCAGAGAGTGAGTAAATCCCACACTCACACACTGTATCAGAGAGTGAGTAAATCCCACACTCACACACTGTATCAGAGAGTGAGTAAATCCCACACTCACACACTGCATCAGAGAGTGAGGAAATCCCACACTCACACACTGTATCAGAGAGTGAGTAAATCCCACACTCACACACTGTATCAGAGAGTGAGTAAATCCCACACTCTCACACTGTATCAGAGAGTGAGTAAATCCCACACTCACACACTGTATCAGAGAGTGAGTAAATCCCACACTCTCACACTGAATCAGAGTAAATCCCACACTCACACACTGTATCAGAGTAAATCCCACACTCACACACTGTATCAGAGAGTGAGTAAATCCCACACTCACACACTGTATCAGAGAGTGAGTCAATCCCACACTCACACACTGTATCAGAGAGTGAGTAAATCCCACACTCACACACTGTATCAGAGAGTGAGTAAATCCCACACTCACACACTGTATCAGAGAGTGAGTCAATCCCACACTCACACACTGTATCAGAGAGTGAGTCAATCCCACACTCACACACTGTATCAGAGAGTGAGTAAATCCCACACTCACACACTGTATCAGAGAGTGAGTAAATCCCACACTCACACACTGTATCAGAGAGTGAGTAAATCCCACACTCACACACTGTATCAGAGAGTGAGTAAATCCCACACTCTCACAGTGTATCAGAGAGTGAGTAAATCCCACACTCACACACTGTATCAGAGAGTGAGTAAATCCCACACTCACACACTGTATCAGAGAGTGAGTAAATCCCACACTCACACACTGTATCAGAGAGTGAGTAAATCCCACACTCACACACTGTATCAGAGAGTGAGTAAACCCCACACTCACACACTGTATCAGAGAGTGAGTAAATCCCACACTCTCACAGTGTATCAGAGAGTGAGTAAATCCCACACTCACACACTATATCAGAGAGTGAGTAAATCCCACACTCACACACTGTATCAGAGAGTGAGTAAATCCCACACTCACACACTGTATCAGAGAGTGAGTAAAAACCACACTAACACACTGTACCAGACAGTGAGTAAATCCCACACTCACACAGTGTATCAGAGAGTGAGTAAATCCCACACTCACACACTGTATCAGAGAGTGAGTAAATCCCACACTCACACACTGTATCAGAGAATGAGTAAATCCCACACTCTCACACTGAATCAGAGTAAATCCCACACTCATACACTGTATCAGAGTAAATCCCACACTCACACACTGTATCAGAGTAAATCCCACACTCACACACTGTATCAGAGAGTGAGTAAATCCCACACTCTCACACTGAATCAGAGTAAATCCCACACTCACACACTGTATCAGAGAGTGAGTAAATCCCACACTCTCACACTGAATCAGAGTAAATCCCACACTCTCACACTGTATCAGAGTAAATCCCACACTCACACACTGTATCAGAGAGTGAGTAAATCCCACACTCACACACTGTATCAGAGAGTGAGTAAATCCCACACTCACACACTGTATCAGAGAGTGAGTAAATCCCACACTCACACAGTGTATCAGAGAGTGAGTAAATCCCACACTAACACACTGTATCAGAGAGTGAGTAAATCCCACACTGTATCAGAGAATGAGTAAATCCCACACTCACACACTGTATCAGAGAGTGAGTAAATCCCACACTCACACACTGTATCAGAGAGTGTGTAAATCCCACACTCTCACACTGTATCAGAGAGTGAGTAAATCCCACACTCACACACTGTATCAGAGAGTGAGTAAATCCCACACTCACACACTGTATCAGAGAGTGAGTAAATCCCACACTCACACACTGTATCAGAGAGTGAGTCAATCCCACACTCTCACAGTGTATCAGAGAGTGAGTAAATCCCACACTAACACACTGTACCAGACAGTGAGTAAATCCCACACTCACACACTGTATCAGAGAGTGAGTAAATCCCACACTCACACAGTGTATCAGAGAGTGAGTAAATCCCACACTCACACACTGTATCAGAGAGTGAGTAAATCCCACACTCACACACTGTATCAGAGAGTGTGTAAATCCCACACTCACACACTGTATCAGAGAGTGAGTAAATCCCACACTCACACACTGTATCAGAGACTGTGTAAATCCCACACTCACACACTGTATCAGAGAGTGAGTAAATCCCACACTCACACACTGTATCAGAGAGTGTGTAAATCCCACACTCACACACTGTATCAGAGAGTGAGTAAATCCCACACTCACACACTGTATCAGAGAGTGAGTAAATCCCACACTCACACACTGTATCAGAGAGTGAGTAAATCCCACACTGTATCAAAGAACAGCACAGGAAACAGGCCCTTTGGCCCTACAAGCCCGCGCCGCCCATTTTGACACTCAGTGAGTGCCTTATTCAAGTCTTTCATCGCCGGTTGACGTTTCTGTCTCCCTCCAGTGGAACTCCACAATAAAGCGGTGGAAATTTAGGAAATTGTATGTACGCCAGATTAAGGGAGATCCAATTAAGGGACAAAATGCACAGTTTTGGGATGTGGGAGGAAACTGGAGCACCCAGAGAAAACCCATGCAAGCACGGGGAGAATGTGCAATCTCCCCAGACATTGATCCAAGCCGGAGATCTGACCCGGGTCCCTGTAACTGTCCAGCAGACAGTGATAGTCACTGAGCTGTCGTGTTGCCCGTCGGTTGGTCCAGTTTAAGCGTACACTAATGACGTGAAGCACTAGGCAACTCTCGAAGCAACATCCAAGAGCAGCCCTCACATGACCCACTGCGTGTATGTCCCTTGTTGGCCAACAAGGTGGACCGAATCACCTGTGGATGTAAAAGGAGACATAAATAAACATAAATAGACACACAACAGGCATTAACGGAAGATCCCCAGTAGCTCCAACGTAAGTGACAAGTGAGCCATAAAATTTGTTGGACGACTGATAGGAATCTATTAATTCCCAGGAATGTCCTGAGGCTCTTGATCTTCAACTAGAACATTCTTTTGTATCCCTCCATCTCCAGTTTGCTCATGTGACTATCCAGTTAAGTCTTAAACAATCCCAGCGTGTCCACCTCCACCACCCTACTTGGCAGTGCATTCCAGGCCCCCACCACTCTCTGTGTAAAAAACGTCCCTCTGATATCTGAGTTAAACCTCACCCCTCTCTCCTTGAGCCAGTGACCCCTCGTGATAGTCGCCTTGGACCTGGGAAAAAGCTTCCCACTGTTCACTCTATCTATACCCTTCATAATCTTATACACCTTGATTAGGTCTCCCCTCATTCTCCGACTTTCCAGGGAGAACAACCCCAGTTTGCCCAATCTCTCCTCATAGCTAAGACCCACTATACCAGGCAACATCCTGGTAAACCTCCTCTGCACTCTCTCTAAAGCCTCCACATCCTTCTGATAGTATGCAAGTGTGAGGTTATCCACTTGGGCAGAAATAATAGTAGGAGGGATTATTATTTAAAGGGCGAAAAGCTGCAGCATGCTACGGTGCAGAAAGACCTGGGGGTCCTTGTGCACGAGTCGCAAAAACCCAGTCTGCAGGTGCAACAGGTGATCAAGAAGGCGAATGGGATGCTGGCCTTTATAGTGAGGAGGATAGAATATAAAAGTAGGGAGGTCTTGCTGCAACTATACAGGGTACTGGTGAGGCCACAGCTGGAGTACTGTGTGCAGTTTTGGTTGCCGTACTTACGCAAGGATATTTTGGCCTTGGAGGGAGTGCAGAGGAGGTTCACGAGGCTGATACCGGAGATGAGGGGGTTGGACTATGAAGAGAGACTAAATAGACTGGTCTGTACTCGTTGGAGTTCAGATGGATGAGGGGGGATCTTATAGAGACGTATAAGATAATGAGAAGGATGGATAGGGTGGAGAACAGCAGGACTAGAGGGCACAGCCTCAAGATAAGGGGGGTGCAGTTTAGAACGGAGTTGAGGAGGAACTTCTTCACTCAAAGGGTGGTGAATCTCTGGAATTCTCTGCCCGTTGAAGTGGTGGAGGCTACCTCGCTAAATATATTTAAGTCACAGGTAGATAGGTTTCTGAAAGACGAAGGAATTAAGGGTAATGGGGAGAAAGCGGGAAAGTGGAACTGATCCACTTCAGATCAGCCATGATCTTATTGAATGGTGGGGCAGGCTCGAAGGGCTAGATGGCCTACTCCTGCTCCTATTTCCTATGTTCTTATAGTGCGGCGACCAGAACTGGATGCAGTACTCCAAATGTGGCCTAACCAACGTTCTATACAGCTGTAACATCAGACTCCAGTTTTTATACTCTATACCCCTTCCTATAAAGGCAAGTATACCATATGCCTTCTTCACCACCTTCTCCACCCGTGCTGCCACCTTCAAGGATTTGTGAACTTGCACACCTAGGTCCCTCTGTGTTTCTATACTCTTGACGGCCCTGCCATTTATTGTATAGTTCCTCCCTACATTCGTTCTTCCAAAATGCATCACTCACATTTATCTGGATTAAATTCCATCTGCCATTTCTCCGCCCAATTTTCCAGCCTATCTATATCCTGCTGTATTGTTCGACAATGTTCATCACTATCAGCAAGTCCGGCCATCTTTGTGTCATCTGCAAACTTACTGATCACACCAGTTACTCCTTCATCCAAATCATTTATATGTATCACAAATAGCAGAGGTCCCAGTACAGAGCCCTGCAGAACACTACTAGTCACAGACCTCCAGCCGGAAAAAGACCCTACGACTGCTACCCTCTGTCTCCTGTGGCCCAGCCAGTTCTCTACCCATCTGGCCACCTCTCCTTAACCTTTTTCACTAACTTGCCGTGAGGGACTTTGTCAAACGCCTTACTGATATCCATACAGACGACATCCACAGCTCTTCCTTCGTCAACCGTTTTTGTCACCTCCTCAAAAAACTCCACCAAATTTGTAAGGCACGACCTCCCTGTTACAAAACCATGCTGTCTGTCACTAATGAGATTATTCCGTTCTAAATGCGCACACATCCTATCTCTAAGAATCCTCTCCAACAATTTCCCTATCATGGACATCAAGCTCACCGGCCTATAATTACCCGGGTTATCCCTGCTACTCTTTTTAAATAACGGTACCAGATTCATGATCCTCCAATCCTCTGGGACCTCACCTGTGTCCAATGAAGAGACAAAGATTTCCGTCAGATGCCCAGCAATTTTGTCTCTTGTTTCCCTGAGCAGTTTAGGATAGATGCCATCAGGCCCTGGGGATTTGTCAGTTCTAACGTTCCCTAACAAACCTGACACTTCCTCCCTTGTAATGGAGATTTTCTCTAATGGGTCAACACCTCCCTCTGAGACACTCCCGGTCAACATGTCCCTCTCCTTTGTGAATACTGATGCAAAGTATTCATTTAGGATCTCCCCTACTTCCTTGGGTTCTAAGCATAATTCCCCTCCTTTGTCCCTGAGAGGTCTGATTTTTTTCCCGACAACTCTTTTGTTCCTAACGTATGAATAAAATGCCTTGGGATTCTCCTTAATCCTGTCTGCCAAGAACATTTCATGATCCCTTTTTGCCCTTCTAACTCCCCGTTTGAGTTCTTTCCTACTCTCCTTGTATTTCTCCAGAGCTCCATCTGTTTTTAGCTGCCTGGACCTAACATACGTCTCTCTTTTCTTTTTGATCAGATCCTCAATTTCCCTGGTTATCCACGGCTCTCGAATCCTACTTGGTCGACTAACGGGACTGAAGGTAGACAAGTCCCCGGGACCGGATGGAATGCATCCCAGGGTTCTGAAAGAAATGGCAGAAGTAACAGTAGTAATTATTTATCAAAATTCGCTGGACTCCGGGGAAGTGCCGGAAGATTGGGAAATGCTAATGTTACGCCGCTGTTTAAAGAAGGTAGCAGACAAAAGGCAGGGAACTATAGGCCAGTTAGTTTAACATCTGTACTTGGAAAAATGCTAGAATCCATCATCAAAGAAGAAATAGCGAGGCACCTAGAAAAGAATGGTTTGATAGAGCAGACGCAGCACGGATTCGTGAAGGGGAAGTTGTGTTTAACAAATTTATTGGATTTCTATCAGGATGTAACTAGTGCGGTAGACAGAGGGGAACCGGTGGACGTGGTGTTTTTTGATTTCCAGAAGGTGTTTGATAAGGTGCCTCACAAAAGGTTGCTGCAAAAGGTTAGGGTGCACGGAGTTGGGGGTAAGGTGTTAGCGTGGATAGAGGATTGGTTGTCTAATAGGAAGCAGAGAGTTGGAATCAATGGGTGCTATTCTGGTTGGCAGTTGGTGCCCAGTGGATTGGTGCTGGGGCCTCAACTGTTTACCATTTATACAGATGATCTGGAGGAGGGTGCTGAGTGTAGGGTAACACGAAGATGAGTGGAAAAGCAAATTGCGTGGAGGACGCAGAAAGTCTGCAGAGAGATCTGGATAGGCTGAGCGAGTGGGCGAGGACCTGGCAGATGGAGGACAATGTTAGCAAGTGTGAGGTTATCCACTTTGGTAGGAATAATAAATAGTAGGAGGGAATATTATTTAAAGGGTGAAAAGCTGCAGCATGCTACAGTGCAGAGGGACCTGGGGGTCCTTGTGCATGAGTCGCAAAAACCCGGTCTGCAGGTGCAGCAGGTGATCAAGAAGGCGAATGGGATGTTGGCCTTTATAGCGAGGGGGATAGAATATAAAAGCAGGGAGGTCTTGCTGCAACTGTGCAGGGCACTGGTGAGGCCGCAGCTGGAGTACTGTGCGCAGTTTTGGTCGACGCATTTGCGCAAGGATATTTTGGCCTTGGAGGGAGTGCAGAGGAGGTTCACTAGGCTGATACCAGAGATGAGGGGGTTGGACTATGAAGAGAAACTAAATAGACTGGGTCTGTACTCGTTGGAGTTTAGAAGGCTGAGGGGGGATCTTATAGAGACGTATAAGATAATGAAGGGGATGGATAGGGTAGAGGTAGAGAGATTCTTCCCGCTTAGAAAGGACAGTAGGACTAGGGGGCACAGCCTCAAGATAAGGGGGGGCAGTTTAGAATGGAGTTGAGGAGGAACTTCTTCACTCAAAGGGTGGTGAATCTCTGGAATTCTCTGCCCGTTGAAGTGGTGGAGGCTGCCTCGCTAAATGTATTTAAGTCACGGGTAGATAGGTTTTTGATAGGCGAGGGAATTAAGGGTAATGGGGAGAAAGCGGGAAAGTGGAACTGATCCACTTCAGATCAGCCATGATCTTATTGAATGGCGGGGCAGGCTCGAGGGGCTAGATGGCCCACTCCTGCTCCTATTTCTTATGTTCTTAACTGGATTCTCACCCTCCCACTCCAAGTTCCTCTGCAGTCCAGATACCCTGGACCCGAGCACCAGGCAGGCAACACAACCTGCGGGATTCTCGATCCTGGTCACAGTGTCTATGCCCCTCACTACACTATCCCCAATAACCACTACTTCCTCCGCTTCAACGTCTCCCTGCATCACCGCGGGCAGTTTGCAGTCCCTCCTTGCAGTCCCTGTTCCCGTCCACACTGGGAGCAAGAATCTCAAACCTGTTGTACAGATTCAGGGGCTGAGGCTCTTGGAACTCTGCCTCCTTCCCGCCTCCTTCCCCCCTCTTCCCGCCTCCTTCCCCCCTCTTTCCCCCCTCTTCCCGCCTCCTTCCCCCCGCTTCCTGCCTCCTTCCCGCCTCCTTCCCCCCTCTTCCCGCCTCCTTCCCCCCTCTTCCCGCCTCCTTCCCCCCTCTTCCCGCCTCCTTCCCCCCTCTTCCCGCCTCCTTCCCCCCTCTTCCCGCCTCCTTCCCCCCTCTTCCCGCCTCCTTCCCCCCTCTTCCCGCCTCCTTCCCCCCTCTTCCCGCCTCCTTCCCCCCTCTTCCCGCCTCCTTCCCCCCTCTTTCCCCCCTCTTCCCGCCTCCTTCCCCCCGCTTCCTGCCTCCTTCCCGCCTCCTTCCCCCCTCTTCCCGCCTCCTTCCCCCCTCTTCCCGCCTCCTTCCCCCCTCTTCCCGCCTCCTTCCCCCCTCTTCCCGCCTCCTTCCCCCCTCTTCCCGCCTCCTTCCCCCCTCTTCCCGCCTCCTTCCCCCCTCCTTCCCCCCGCTTCCCGCCTCCTTCCCCCCGCTTCCCGCCTCCTTCCCCCCGCTTCCCGCCTCCTTCCCCCGCTTCCCGCCTCCTTCCCCCCCTCTTCCCGCCTCCTTCCCCCCGCTTCCCGCCTCCTTCCCCCCGCTTCCCGCCTCCTTCCCCCGCTTCCCGCCTCCTTCCCCCCTCTTCCCGCCTCCTTCCCCCCGCTTCCCGCCTCCTTCCCCCCTCTTCCCGCCTCCTTCCCCCCTCTTCCCGCCTCCTTCCCCCCGCTTCCCGCCTCCTTCCCCCCGCTTCCCGCCTCCTTCCCCCGCTTCCCGCCTCCTTCCCCCCTCTTCCCGCCTCCTTCCCCCCGCTTCCCGCCTCCTTCCCCCCTCTTCCCGCCTCCTTCCCCCCTCTTCCCGCCTCCTTCCCCCCGCTTCCCGCCTCCTTCCCCCCGCTTCCCGCCTCCTTCCCCCCGCTTCCCGCCTCCTTCCCCGCTTCCCGCCTCCTTCCCCCCGCTTCCCGCCTCCTTCCCCCGCTTCCCGCCTCCTTCCCCCCGCTTCCCGCCTCCTTCCCCCGCTTCCCGCCTCCTTCCCCCCTCTTCCCGCCTGCTTCCCGCCTCCTTCCCCCCGCTTCCCGCCTCCTTCCCCCGCTTCCCGCCTCCTTCCCCCCGCTTCCCGCCTCCTTCCCCCCGCTTCCCGCCTCCTTCCCCCGCTTCCCGCCTCCTTCCCCCCGCTTCCCGCCTCCTTCCCCCGCTTCCCGCCTCCTTCCCCCCGCTTCCCGCCTCCTTCCCCCGCTTCCCGCCTCCTTCCCCCCTCTTCCCGCCTGCTTCCCGCCTCCTTCCCCCCTCTTCCCGCCTGCTTCCCGCCTCCTTCCCCCCTCTTCCCGCCTCCTTCCCCCCTCTTTCCGCCTCCTTCCCCCCTCTTCCCGCCTCCTTCCCCCCTCTTCCCGCCTGCTTCCCGCCTCCTTCCCCCCTCTTCCCGCCTCCTTCCCCCCTCTTCCCGCCTGCTTCCTGCCTCCTTCCCCCCGCTTCCCGCCTCCTTCCCCCCTCTTCCCGCCTCCTTCCCCCCTCTTCCCGCCTGCTTCCCGCCTCCTTCCCCCCTCTCTTCCCGCCTCCTTCCCCCCTCTTCCCGCCTCCTTCCCCCCGCTTCCCGCCTCCTTCCCCCCTCTTCCCGCCTGCTTCCCGCCTCCTTCCCCCCTCTTCCCGCCTCCTTCCCCCCTCTTCCCGCCTCCTTCCCCCCTCTTCCCGCCTCCTTCCCCCCTCTTCCCGCCTCCTTCCCCCCGCTTCCCGCCTCCTTCCCCCCTCTTCCCGCCTCCTTCCCCCCTCCTCCCGCCTCCTTCCCCCCTCCTTCCCCCCGCTTCCCGCCTCCTTCCCCCCGCTTCCCACCTCCTTCCCCCCTCTTCCCGCCTCCTTCCCCCCTCTTCCCGCCTCCTTCCCCCCTCTTCCCGCCTCCTTCCCCCCGCTTCCCGCCTCCTTCCCCCCTCTTCCCGCCTCCTTCCCCCCTCCTCCCGCCTCCTTCCCCCCTCCTTCCCCCCGCTTCCCGCCTCCTTCCCCCGCTTCCCGCCTCCTTCCCCCCTCTTCCCGCCTCCTTCCCCCGCTTCCCGCCTCCTTCCCCCCTCTTCCCGCCTCCTTCCCCCGCTTCCCGCCTCCTTCCCCCCGCTTCCCACCTCCTTCCCCCCGCTTCCCACATCCTTCCCGCCTCCTTCCCCCCTCCTTCCCCCCTCTTCCCGCCTCCTTCCCCCCTCTTCCCGCCTCCTTCCCCCCTCTTCCCGCCTCCTTCCCCCCGCTTCCCACCTCCTTCCCCCCGCTTCCCGCCTCCTTCCCCCCTCTTCCCGCCTCCTTCCCCCCGCTTCCCGCCTGCTTCCCGCCTCCTTCCCCCCGCTTCCCACCTCCTTCCCCCCGCTTCCCACCTCCTTCCCCCCTCTTCCCGCCTCCTTCCCCCCTCTTCCCGCCTCCTTCCCCCCTCTTCCCGCCTCCTTCCCCCCGCTTCCCGCCTCCTTCCCCCCGCTTCCCACCTCCTTCCCCCCGCTTCCCGCCTCCTTCCCCCCTCTTCCCGCCTGCTTCCCGCCTCCTTCCCCCCTCTTCCCGCCTCCTTCCCCCGCTTCCCGCCTCCTTCCCCCCTCTTCCCGCCTCCTTCCCCCCGCTTCCCACCTCCTTCCCCCCGCTTCCCACATCCTTCCCGCCTCCTTCCCCCCTCTTCCCGCCTCCTTCCCCCCGCTTCCCGCCTCCTTCCCCCCTTCCCACCTCCTTCCCCCCTCTTCCCGCCTCCTTCCCCCCGCTTCCCGCCTCCTTCCCCCCTCTTCCCGCCTCCTTCCCCCCTCTTCCCGCCTGCTTCCCGCCTCCTTCCCCCCGCTTCCCGCCTCCTTCCCCCCTCTTCCCGCCTGCTTCCCGCCTCCTTCCCCCCTCTTCTGTTTGTAATCTTTATTAATGATCTGGATGAGGGTATAGTTGGGTGGATTAGTAAGTTTGCTGATGACACCAAAGTCGGAGGTGTGGTAGATTGTGAGGAAGGGTGTCGAAGTTTGCAGGGTGACTTGGACAGGTTGCAGAGCTGGGCTGCGAGGTGGAGGATGGAGTTTAATACGGAGAAGTATGAGGTAATCCATTTCGGTAGGAATAACAGATGTGTTGAGTATAGGGCTAACGGGAGGACTTTGAATAGAGTGGAGGAGCAGAGGGATCTAGGTGTATGTGTACATAGATCCCTGAAAGTTGGGAATCAAGTAGATAAGGTTGTTAAGAGGGCGTACGGTGTCTTGGCGTTTATTGGTAGGGGGATTGAATTTAGGAGTCGCAGCGTCATGTTGCAACTGTACACAACTCTGGTGCGGCCGCACTTGGAGTACTGTGTGCAGTTCTGGTCCCCACATTACAGGAAGGATGTGGAGGCTTTGGAGAGGGTGCAGAGGAGGTTTACCAGGATGTTGCCTGGTATGCAGGGGAGGTCCTATGAGGAGAGACTGAGGGATTTGGGGTTGTTTTCACTGGAAAGAAGGCGGCTAAGAGGGGATCTTATGGAAACATATAAGATGATTAGAGGTTTAGATAGGGTGGATGGTGATAGCCTGTTTCCTAGGATGGAGAAAGCTAGCACGAGGGGGCATGGCTTTAAATTAAGGGGGGGTAGTTATAGGACGGATGTCAGGGGCAGGTTCTTTACCCAGAGGGTGGTGAGGGATTGGAATGCCCTCCCTGCTGCAGTTGTAAATGCGCCTAGTTTGGGGGCGTTTAAGAGATTGGTGGATAGGTTTATGGACGAAAAGGGATTGGTTTAGATTAGTGGGTCAATGTTTTTTTTTAAAAATAAGACTGGTCGGCGCAACATTGTGGGCCGAAGGGCCTGTTCCGCGCTGTAATGTTCTATGTTCTTCCCGCCTCCTTCCCCCCTCTTCCCGCCTCCTTCCCCCCGCTTCCCGCCTCCTTCCCCCCTCTTCCCGCCTCCTTCCCCCGCTTCCCGCCTCCTTCCCCCCGCTTCCCGCCTCCTTCCCCCTCTTCCCGCCTCCTTCCCCCTCTTCCCGCCTCCTTCCCCCCCGCTTCCCGCCTCCTTCCCCCCGCTTCCCGCCTCCTTCCCCCCGCTTCCCGCCTCCTTCCCCCCGCTTCCCGCCTCCTTCCCCCCGCTTCCCGCCTCCTTCCCCCCCTCTTCCCGCCTCCTTCCCCCCCTCTTCCCGCCTCCTTCCCCCCTCTTCCTGCCTCCTTCCCCCCGCTTCCTGCCTCCCCCGCAGCCACCCCCTCTTGTCCCTGACCTCTGGCTGAATTAGTTAGTCTAAGGGATGTGACTTTCTCCTGAAACACAGCGTCCAGGTAACTCTCTCCCTCCCTGATCTGTCGCGGTGTCTGAAGCTCAGAGTCCAGCTCGTCCACTTTGAGCTGGAGCTCCTGAAGGAAGCAGCACTTCCTGCAGACCTCCAACAGCTCCCACATCATACAGGAACAGCACATCACATGTCCCTCCATCTCAATTACCTCGTTTAAATTAGTACAAACTCAGAATTAATCCTAATTTGCCTCACCCTTTTCGCCTAAGCCCGATGAGCCAAACCCTTTAACTCTTCTCCTGCCCTCTGCTCCCTCTCACTCCGCTGCACCCCTCCGTATAGATGGTACTGCCCCCCGTATAGATGGCGCTGCCCCCCCCGTATAGATGGCGCTGCCCCCCCCGTATAGATGGTACTGCCACCCCCGTATAGATGGTACTGCCCCCCCCGTATAGATGGTGCTGCCCCCCCCGTATAGATGGTACTGCCACCCCCGTATAGATGGTACTGCCCCCCCCTGTATAGATGGTACTGCCACCCCCGTACAGATGGTACTGCCCCCCCCCCCCCCCCGTATAGATGGTACTGCCCCCCCTGATGATGTCACCCCCCCCAGCGGGGGCGGGAGCAGGCGGAGGCCATTCGGCCCCTCCAGCCCTGCCCCGCCCCGCAGTCGGATCCCGGTGGATCTGGGGTGGATCAGTTCCACTCTCCCGCCTCCCCCTGATTCCCTGTCTGTCAGAAACCGGCCCACCGCTGACTTCAACTCAGGGAGCCTCCACCGGGCAGAGGATTCCGGAGAG
This sequence comes from Carcharhinus amblyrhynchos, assembly GCF_965287045.1. Lineage (NCBI taxonomy): Eukaryota > Metazoa > Chordata > Chondrichthyes > Carcharhiniformes > Carcharhinidae > Carcharhinus > Carcharhinus amblyrhynchos. Next base: position 2,351,033 of record NW_027649787.1, read on the forward strand.
CCAGCCGCTCCCTCAGGGTGAGGAAATTCCCCCGGGCCCCGGGCCATTTCCGATCCCTTTTGTTAAAGGAAAAACCCGCCAAAAACGGAATGAATAAAATGTCCGAGTTTTACTGACCTTCCTGTGAGAATCTGTCCGGATCCGGACCAGCAAACCGCCTCTCACATCAACCGCCACCCACAGGCCGCGGGCCGGGAGGGGGCGGAGCGGGGGCAGGGGAGGGGGCGGGGCCGGGAGGGGCGGAGCGGGGGCAGGGGAGGGGGCGGGGCCGGGAGGGGCGGAGCGGGGGCAGGGGAGGGGGCGGGGCCGGGAGGGCGCGGAGCGGGGGCAGGGGAGGGGGCGGGGCCGGGGAGGGGGAGGGGGCGGGGCCGGGAGGGCGCGGAGCGGGGGCAGGGGAGGGGGCGGGGCCGGGAGGGCGCGGAGCGGGGGCAGGGGAGGGGGCGGGGCCGGGAGGGGCGGATTGGGGGCAAGGGGAGGGGGCGGGGCCGGGGAGGAGGGGGCCGGGAGGGGCGGAGCGGGGGCAGGGGAGGGGGCGGGGCCGGGAGGGGGCGGAGCGGGGCTGGGGAGGGGGCGGGGCCGGGAGGGGCGCGGAGCGGGGGCAGTGGAGGGGGCGGGGCCGGGGAGGGGGAGGGGCCCGGGCAGGTGTGGGGAAGGGGCGGGGCCGGGAGGGGGAGGGAGGCGGGGCGGGGCCGGGGGCGGGGCCGGGCCGGGCAAGGGGCGGGGCGGAGTAGGGGGCGGGGCTATCGGGTCCGCGCGCCGGGCCTGCGCAACTGGAACACGGAGACGTCACCGCAGACCCATTGGTCTGGCAGGGCTCCGCAATGACGTCACAATGCGGAAGTTGTCGAATGAGCTTCAGAGTGAAACTCCCTCCTGGGGGTTACTTCCGGGAGATCAGTGTCTCCCCTCCCCCCCCCCCCCACTGTCCATTACTGTTCCCATTCCCTGGGAATCTGGAGAGAAAGGAAGCCAATCCAGTCTGTATGTTACCCACATTTCTAATTCAGTCATATCTGCCTGTCTGTCTGGCAGCCTGTGTGAAGGTTTTCAGATCTGTGTGTGTGTCCAGGACAGGGAGTAGTGAGCGTGAATCTGTCAATCAGCCTGAATCAGCATCAGCACAACAGGGTGGATGGATGTTAGATACAGCAGAGTGAGGATGGAGGTGTGTCCGATTTACAGCTTTTGGGGAATGAGGGGGAAAAATGTTCCTCTATCCTGTGCTGAGTGTTGCAAACTCGTTTTGCAGGAGATTGGATTGGATGTTGAATCAAGATCTCATTCGATTAATCAGGACCTGAATATTGTCAGCCTTTAAATCTAGAGGGAGGTATGTTTGTCCATTCTGTGTGATTCAAAGTATTTAAAATATCTATGTGACTGGAAAACACTGCTGACTGTTTAAAGAGCTTTTAGCAGTTACACAGTTGGTAAAATCATTCACGTAAGGAGAAACCATACACACCTGGACAGATACAAGCAGACCCACAACATGGATAAACCCTGGAAATGTGATGAATGTGGAAAGGGATTCAGATCCCCCTCTGTGCTGGAAACTCATCGACGCAGTCACACTGGTGAGAGGCCGTTCGTCTGCTCTGATTGCAGGAAGGGATTCAGTAATTCATCCAGCTTCCTGAAGCACCAGCGAGTTCACAAAGGGGAGAAGCCGTTCACCTGTTCTGAGTGTGGGAAGCGATTCAGTAATTCATCCCACTTTCTGACACACCAACAAGTTCACACAGGGGAGAGACCGTTCACCTGCCCTGATTGCGGAAAGGGATGCAGTAATTCATCTAGCTTGCTGACACACCAACGCATTCACACTGGGGAGAAGCCATTCTCTTGTCCTGAGTGTGGGAAAGGATTCAGTCATTCATCAAATTTAGTGACACACCAACGAATTCACACAGGGGAGAGGCTGTTTACTTGCACTGAGTGTGGCAAGGCATTCATTAATTCATCCCACCTGCGGAAGCACCAGAGAGTTCACACTGAGGAGAAGCCATTTACCTGCTCTGACTGTAGGAAGGGTTTTGCTCAGTTATGCAACTTGCAGAGACACCAGCGTGTTCACACAGGTGAGAAGCCATTCATTTGCTCTGAGTGTGAGATGCGATTCAGTCAATCATCCCACCTGCTGACACATCAGCGAGTTCACACATGATGACTGGGGTTGGATTCTGCTGTTATTGCTGCTGTTCATCACACCCAGGACTGAACCATGTTCATTCTGACAGTGGGTGAAGTGTGAGGGTCGGAGGGTTTCTTTCTGCTGGACTGGCCGGTCTCACAACTTTGCTTCCAGTGGGCTGATGCTGTTTGAGCCTGGGAGAGCACATTTCCACTGAAATGATACACAAATGCTCATGGGCTTTTCTTTTACTCTGGATAGTAAATAATGTTGTTCCTAACACTACAGATAAATCTAAAATAAATCTCTGTTCCATTGATCTAAAGCGCAGGGCAAGGCATTTGGTCTGTGTCGTTATTAATGATCAAAATAAGCCTCTACCCATCCCTCTCCATCCTCCAGCAGCATACCTTTCTATTCCTTTCTTACTCTTGCATGTATCCAGCTTCCCTTTCAATATATTCATGCTATTTGCATCAACTACTCCCTGTTTCCTATCGACACCGGTCATTGGTTTGCGTGATGGACTGAGCTACGTTCACAACCCTTTGTAATTTCTTGTGGTTTTGGCCAGAGCAGGAGGCATTTCAAGCTGTGATACAGCTGGAAAGAATGCTTTCTGTGTTGCATCTGTAAAAAATGGTGAAAGTAATAGAGGACATGCCAAATTTTCTCCAATCAGGTATTTCCTTCCCTAAATGACATTAATGAACAAGATGCATTGTTATCACAATCATCTTTAATCATTATGAAACTTTTAATTCCAGATTTTTATCTAATTTCTATTTCATCCTTTGCCATGGTGGGATTTTGAATCGAGGTGCCCAAAGTATTAACTCTGGGTCTCTGGTCCACTGACAATACCATTACACCCCAGCAAGGAAATGAATACATATGAAAATACATTTCTAGATATTCCACTAGGCCACAGACTTTGTTGGAAATCACATATAAAATATATTAAGACAAAATATTCAGAGTATTGAAATCCTGAGTAAAACTAAATTGAAATTGGATCCACAGTCATTAAACACTTTGTATTGTTCACTTATTGTTCTGTGTTCAAATGGTTCTTCAGAGGTTTGCGGAAATATAAGAACATATGTTCTTATGTTCTTATATTAAACTAACATTAATCCGATCTGCACGTTACAGAAAAAAGTCAGACGAATAGTGAGTAAAATGAATTTTCAAGAACTAAACAAATGATTGATAAAATATACAGGTTTTGAATTTTATGGAGTCCATTGAATTGAACATTTCAATCGTAGAATCCCACGGCCATTGAATCTGAGCCAATCACAATCCCACTCGGGCCTTATCTCCATAACCCCACTTACTCACCCTGGTAACCCCCTTTCACTGAGGGAGGATTTAGCATGGCTAATCCACCTAACCCTCACATCTTTGGAGTGGAAGGAAGCCAGTGCACTCAGAGGAAACCCATGGGGAGAATGTAGAAACTCCACACAGACAGTTACCCAAACCGGGAATCGAACCCGGGCCCCTGGTGCTGTGAGGCAGCAGTGCTAATCCTGCCACCCTTCATAAATTAGCAATGCGATGGCTGGGAATCAAACCCAGGGCAACTGCTTGGAAGGCAACAATACTCACTACTATACCACCCTCGCTCAGTCTATGATCTTAATTCTTATGTTATTTCTTGTTTAAGCTTGATTTGTCTTCTGCATTTTTGTGCCAAGGAGGATTTAGAATTTTAGTTTAGCTTCATGCCAAATCAAGGTTCAATGATTTTGTATGGAGCATTGGCTGAAAATTTGCAAAAAGAATGCAAATGAGCCTTCCATCTGTTGACTCTGTCTACACTTCCTGCTGCTTCAGAAAAGCAGCAAGGATAATCAAGGTCCCCACACACTCCAGACAGACACCACCTTTTTCTGTAGAGAAGGAGACATAAAAGTCTGAGGTCACTCATAAACCAACTCAAGAACAGCTTCTTCCCTACTGCCACCAGACATTTGAATGGAACTATCACGTATTAAGCAATTCTTTCTCTTCACCGTGTCAGTAAATTCAACACTACATTCTGCACTCTCTCCTTCTCTCCTAAGTCCACTATGAACAGTATGATTCATCCCAAAACAAATTGTTGGAGTCTTCTTGTCTGACATCCTAATGTAATGGGTTTCTGGTCCAGTGCCCCAATACTTACCCCAGCTTCCAAACCCACAGTTACTGCATCGAAGGATATGAGATGCAGATACCTGCGAACAGCACCACCTGAACATCCCCTCCGAATCACTCAATATCCTGATTTGGAAGAACAGCACCATATATATATATATATATATATAGGCTAGTGGGTCATTGTTTTTGTAACTGGTCGGCGCAACATCGTGGGCCGAAGGGCCTGTTCTGCGCTGTAATGTTCTATGTTCTATGTTCTATGTTCTATCCTTCACTGTTGCTCAATCAATGTTCTGGAATTACCTCCTTACAGCACCATAGGTGTACTTACACCTCAGGGACAGCAAAGGCTCAATCTTACCACTACATTCTCAAGGACAGTCAGAGATGGTCAATAAATGTGGCCTAGCCAGTGATGCCCACCTCAGAAGGATGCTCTACTTGTCTGAACTGGCACTCTGTGGGCACCTGATTTCACTGTCTTACCTTTTACTCGACATATTTTCCTTTTCATGGAATATTCCAATTCCCTTTTGAAATCCTCAATTAACTGCTGTGACTGCGTTCTCAGGCAGCATCTCAAAAGGTTTTCAACAATTGGACAATTCTGGTCAAATATTGCTGCTAGTTCCCTAATAATAGAATCCTACAGTGCAGAAGGAGGCCATTCAGCCCATTGAGTCTACACTGAGCATAATCCCATTCCAGTCCCTATCCCTATAACCCATTTACCCTAGCTAGTCCCCCTGACACAAAGGGGTATTTTAGCATGGCCAATCTATCTAACCCGCACATCTTTGGACTGAGGGAGGAAACTGGAGCACCCAGAGAAACCCACACAGACACGGGGAGAATGTGCAAACTTCACAGAGCTGGGAATTGAACCCAGGTCCCTGGCACTGTTAGACCATAGAACTAACCACTGTGCTGCCATGCTGCCCCTAATTCTTTTATAATAATCTTAAAATTTGCTATGCAAAAAAAATCCACTTGTGGCCACACGCAATGTTTTCTGCAGGCTTAACATCTGTGCTTTCGTACTCATAAAATTCAGGGCACCGTCTGTTTTATTGGGACCACTCTCCTCACCAAACCTGACAGCTTGGTAGATAAATGCATGGACTTGCTTGTTTAGAATTTAGAATTTTAGGTTTTGTACCTTTTTAATCTGCCGTATGAAACATTTTCAATGCCTTTGGAATTCTGTGTAAACCACAACAACCCTCTCAGTTACCACTTCAAGATACTCAAAACAGTTAATTGAAAACATTGTTCTGTTAGTAAATCCAAAGATTATTTCCAGTCTCCTCACACTGATCACTTCCTTCAGTATTCTAAGATGCAGGACATCCGGTCCCAGTGTCGAATCAAATGTGGACAGCCTCTCCTTTATTGTGTTAATTACCTCTGGAGTGGAATGTCAAACAACATCACAAAGATTCACTTTCTGCTCAGTCGAACACCTGGAGCACAGTTAAAATCTAATCAATTCAAAACCAAACTGTGCCCCCCCCCCACCTTTGTCAGATTGCAATTTCTTTCTGATAAAAATACAATTGAACACACGAAGCAAGGCCCCTGACACAAGAAACAATGTAAGAAATCTCACAACACCAGGTCTTCCTTCCTCAGGTGGTCACACACCTGACAAAGGAACAGCGTTTCTGAAAGCTTGCGAGATTACTATCAAATAAACTGGTTGGACTTTAACCTGTTGTTGTGAAACTTCTTACTGTGTTTACCCCAGTCCAACGCCGGCATTTCGACATCACGAGAAACAATGCACAGCCCTGACTGGTTTACTTGGATAAGTTTACAGCCCGGTTACATGAGTGAACATTGGAAACTTTTCTTCATTTTCTCCACACATCTAGCATTCAGAAAGTTGTTCTGATGTGTTGCAGGATTCCAAACCTCATCTCAAGATAGAGGGATTTTATCTCTAAAAGAATCTCTGGAAAAACCTACTCCCGTCTGTGTGGAATTTGCACATTCTCCTCGTGTCTGCGTGGGTTTCCTCCGGGTACTCCAGTTCCCTCCCACAGTCCGAAGATGTGCGGGTTGGGTTGATTGGCCGTGCTAAGAAATTGCCCCTCAGTGTCCAGGGATGTGCAGGTTAGAAGGATTAGTCGGTATAATATAGGGGGGTTGGGCCTGGGTAGGACTGTGTTCCGCGCAGACTCGATGGGCCGAAGGGCCCATTTCTGCACTGTAGGGTTCCTATGATTCCTGATTCTATGTAAATCCCGCCATTTCAAAGACAACGTAGTTTTTTTCAAATAGACAGCTGGCATTTACCAAAATTGGCAACAAGTGAGGGCTGGTCTGGGATTTGAACCCTGGACCTCTCACACACTCATTCAACAAAAGTCCTGAAGTGAGAGTCATACCACTGGACCAACAAGTCACTGGCATACTGAGCTCAGCAAATATATATTTACAATTTCGCTCAAAGCAGACCAGCTGTTTTTGCAAATCCATGATGGAACAATAGAAAATGAAGGAAAACACAGCAGATTCACAGGAAAATATGATCCTCTTTGTCTTACATCCTCAATATTCAACCAGATGCTCAATGTTGGAATTGTAGTCTCTCTCAGCCAAAGAGATTCCCATCACATCAGTTCAGGGGTTGTTGTGAAGAACTGACATGAAACACATTGTGGATGTGTGTTCAAATACGGAGAAGCAATGTATGAAATGCTCCAGAAATGAGTGATGAGAGTGGGTTTTACACCCACCGGCACAGAACACAGTCGATGAACAGACCATTACCAAAATGCTTGGCCATCTCATCAGCCACCCACAAGCTTATAAACTGTTTCCTTCCATCTGATTGTCTATCCATTAAGAGTTGGGGAAGAAGGTCACCCTCACTATCGCTGGATGTCCAGCTGGATGGAATATGTTGGAAATGTTGCTGCTGCAAAACAGAGGAAATTTCCACCCCCCATTGTATCACCTTCTATCTTTCATTCCCTCACGGTGCAGAATAAAAAATCCGACTTTTGATGCCTTTCAGCTTTGACAAAAGGTCATCTGGACTCGAAACGTCAGATCTTTTCTTTCCTTATGCTGCCAGACCGGTTGAGATATTCCAGCATTTTCTCTATTGTTCATTCACATTTCTGATTTTACAATTGCGTTGTGAAAAGATGGTTGGTAAGTTTTGGGAGACATTGAAAAAATATTTTCGCTGGGCTGGGCTGCAGCAGCTGGATTCTGATTCTTGCTCAGGGTTGGAATGTGAGAGGTCCCGGGTTCAAGCCCAGGAGCACTTTTTCAAAATAATAATTCTGAGCGATGGAGATGGATAAAACCAAAGTCAAAAGACACAGAAACTGGGAAGTATTTATTCTGCAGGGTGAGGGGATAAAAGATGAGTCATAGAAGGTAATCCAGTGGGATGGAGATTTTGTCTGTTTTGCACCAGATACATTTCCAACATATTTCACCCGACTGGATCAGGTTGATCTCCCGAAAAGTCGTTGCAAGAAATTCCTCTCTGCAGAATGCAAGCAGTAACCATCCAGTCAGACAGAACTGGAATCCCAAGGCTTGATTCCAGCTTTTCCACATTTTGCTGCAATTCTGGTTCTCCCACTGAATCGTGAGTATTGATGTGTTTCAGCAATCCAGTTCAGGGGAAATGAACAATCGGGATAAATACACACAAACTTCAGAAATAGGAGAAGAAATGGGCCACGAGCCTGCCCCACCATTCAATAAGATCATGGTTAATCTGTTTGTGTTTCAATATCCACATTCCCATTTACCCCGAATAACCCTTGATTCTATTGCAGAATAAGAATCTATCCACCTCCTCCTTAATAAATATTCAATATCCACCACCTTCTGAATCAGAGAGTTCCAAAGTCGCACAATGCCCCCAGAGAACAAAATTCTTTTCATCGCCATCTGAAAGCAGGAAGTTCAGTTTTCTTTAAGTGCCAGTTGTCCTGGATTCACCCACAACTGGAGTTGTCCTTTCCATGTGTATCTTGTGAAGACCATTCAAACACGTTACCTCCTGCTCGAGTATCTCGGGTACGAACACATCCAGTCAGTCTGGATCAACCTGGTAAATCTCCTCTGCATTCTCTAACCATCCACTTATCAAAGTAATAAATCTTACAGCGAGTTATAGTTGCCCTTCCCTAATTGCCCTTCAGCTGAGAATGGACTGTTTGGCTATTTCAGAGGGCAGGTACGAGTCACCCACATTGCTCTGTGCCTGGAGTCACATGTACACCAGTCCAGGTTTTGCTTGAACATGCGGATTGGGATCTTTCTAATTCTCTGGTGGAATTGTACAAGTGATTTTTCATTGTCAGCTTCCGGAACTGTAAAATCGTTTGCAAATTAATTCATTATCTGTCAATCTTTGGCAGTGCAATCGACTTTCTGCATCTCCTTATTATTATCTCTGATTTATTTTCTTTATTCATTCTTGGGATGTGGGTTGTCACTGGCTGGGTCCACAATTATTACCCACCCCAAACTGTCCTTGACCAAAGTGGGTCGATAGGTCACTTCAGAGGGCAGATTCGGGTCAAACACATTACTGCGGGTCGGGGGTCACATGTCGGTACAGCAAAGAGAAAACAAACATTCCTTAAAGGACGTTAGTGAATCAATTGTGTCTTTTATGACAATCGATTCATGGTCATTGGGAGTAATTGCAGATGTTTTTCTGACATCAAATTTCACTATCTGTTAGGGCGGAGTCTCTGTGTGTGTGTGTGTGTGTGTGTGTTTGTGTTTGTACGTGTGTGTTTGTGTGTGTGTGTTTTTGTGTGTGTATTTTTGTGTGTGTGTATGTGTGTGTGTTTGTGTGTATATTTTTGTGTGTGTGTATTTTTGTGTGTGTTTGTGTGTGTGTGTTTGTGTGTGTCTGTGTGTGTATTTTTGTGTGTGTGTTTATGTGTGTGTTTGTGAGTGGTTTTTTTGTGTGTGTATGTGTTTGTGTGTATTTTTGTGTGTGTGTTTGTGTGTGCATGCGTTGTGTATGTGTATCTGTTTGTGTGTGTGTGTCTGTGTTTGTGTGTGTGTTGTCTGTGTATGTGTGTGTGTTTGTGTGTGTGTGTTTATGTGTGTGTTTGTGTGTGTCTGTGTATGTGTGTGTTTGTGTGCGTATTTTTCTCTCTCTCACACACACAATCTCTCTCCCTCTCACACATTCTCTCTCTCGCTCACTCACACACACAAGCAGAATCTCTCTCTCAAACACACATTCCTTCTTTGTCTCACACACGGACGCACACGCACAGCCCGAATCTCTCTATCCCTCTGCCAACCCCCACACATGCATTCTTTCTCTCTCTCACCCACACATACACTTTCTCTTTCTCTCTCACATACACACACTCTTTCCCTCTCTCACACACACAGAAACACACACAGCCATAATCACTCCCTCTCTCTCTCTCTCTCACACACGCACACTTGCTCACACACATCCACTATTCACACATCACCTGGATCCACTATAGTTCACCCATCACTGCAGCAGATCCACAACAGACACCATCTCCCTGGCCCTGCACTCAACCCTCGAGAAGGAACTATCGTTTACAAGGGAAGAAGTGTTAGGGCTTTTAGGTAGCATTAAAACTGATAAATCTCCGGAGCCTGATGGCATTTATCCTAGGCTGCTTAGAGAGGTGAGAGATGAAATTGCTGGGCCTCTGACGCAAATCTTTGTCTCTTCTTTGGACACAGGTGAGGTCCCAGAGGACTGGAGGATAGCGAACGTGGTACCGTTGTTTAAAAAGGGTAGGAGGGTTAGTCCGGGTAACTATAGGCCGGTGAGTTTAACGTCAGTGGTAGGCAAGTTGATGGAGAGGATTCTTAGGGATAGGATGTATGAGCACTTGGAGCATTGTGATCTGATTAAGGATACGCAGCATGGCTTTGTAAAGGGGAAGTCTTGCCTTACGAATCTGGTAGAATTTTTTGAGGAGGTGACAAAAACGTTCGATGAAGGACGAGCCGTTGATGTCGTCTATATGGATTTCAGTAAGGCGTTTGACAAAGTCCCTCATGGTAGGTTGGTAGAAAAGATTAAAGCTCATGGGATACAAGGCCAGGTATCTAGATGGATTGAGAACTGGCTTGATAAGAGGAGACAGAGAGTAGTAGTGGAGGGGTCCTTTTCTAGCTGGAGGTCTGTCACTAGTGGTGTGCCGCAGGGCTCAGTACTGGGTCCTCTTCTCTTTGTAGTATACATAAATGACTTGGAAGAGGGAGTAGGTGGTGTGATCAGCAAATTTGCTGATGACACCAAGATGGCTGGATTGGCAGGCAGTGAGGAGCAGTGTCTGGCAATACAACGGGATATTGATAGGCTGGTTGATTGGGCAGATACATGACAAATGGAGTTTAATCCAGATAAATATGAGGTGATGCATTTTGGCCGGAATAATGTAGGGGGGAGTTATATGATAAAGGGTAAGCCCATAAAGAGTATAGAAACGCAGCGAGACCTGGGGGTGCAAGTCTTTGAAGGTGGCAGTACAAGTGGAGAAGATTGTGAAGAAAGCCTATGGTATGTTAGCCTTTATAGGAAGGGGTATAGAATATAAGAGCTGGAGTCTAATGTTGCAGTTGTATAGAACGTTGGTTAGGCCGCATTTAGAGTACTGCGTCCAGTTCTGGTCGCCTTACTACCGGAAGGACGTGGAGACTCTGGAGAGAGTGCAGAGGAGGTTTACCAGGATGTTGTCTGGTATGGAAGGACTGGGTTATGAGGAAAGATTGAACAAATTGGGGCTCTTTTCCTTTGAAAGATGCCGACTGAGGGGGATCGAATAGAGGTATATAAGATTATGAAGGGTATCAATAGAGTAAACAGAGGTAAGCTATTTCCTATGTTAAAGGCACACAGTACGAGGGGCCATGGGTTTAAGTGAAGGGGGAGAGGTATAACACAGATATTAGAGGGAGGTTTTTCACACAGAGGGTAGTGGGGGTATGGAATGCTCTGCCAAGCAGAGGTGGCGGAGGCAGGCACGCTGGAGTTGTTTAAGAGTTACTTAGACAGGCACATGAGTGGGTTGGAGATGGGAGGATATAGGAGATTGTTTTAAATAAGGTTCATTAGCATTGGGGCGTCCTTGGTAATGTAAAAGGATGCTTAAAATGGACCAGATGCTGGACAACATTGGTTGGTCAGGGCAAGATTAGGGCCAGTTACAGACAGCAGGGGGAAGTTGTGTGTGGAACCGGAGGAGATTGGAGAAGTATTGAACCAATATTTCTCTTCGGTGTTCACGCAGGGGGACATGAATATAGCTGAGGAGGACATTGGGTTGCAGGGGTGTAAAATAGACAGTATTAAATAGATAGTATTAGGGCTGAAAATAGATAAGTCCCCTGGTCCGGATGGGATCTACCCTAGGATTCTCTGGGAGGCTAGAGAGGTGATTGCAGAGCCTCTGGCTCAGATCTTCAGGTCGTCATTGGTCTCTGGTGTAGTCCCGGAGGATTGGAGGATAGCGAATGTTGTCCCATTGTTTAAGAAAGGGAACAGAGACTTTGCCGGAAATTATAGACCGGTGAGTCTTACTTCTGTTGTGGGCAAGGTTTTAGAAAAAATTATTAGGGATAGGATTTATAGTTATTTGGAGTGTAATGAATTGATTAGAAATAGTCAGCATGGTTTTGTAGCGGGTAGGTCGTGCCTTACTAACCTTATTGAGTTTTTTGAGAAGGTGACCAAAGAGGTGGATGGGGGCAAGGCAGTTGACGTGGTATACATGGATTTTAGTAAGGCGTTCGATAAGGTTCACCATGGTAGGCTTCTGCAGAAAATGCAGATGTATGGGATTGTGGGTAATCTAGGAAGTTGGATCAGGAATTGGCTATCAGATAGGAGACAGAGGGTGGTGGTGGATGGTAAATATTCATCATGGAGTACAGTTACGAGTTGTGTGCCTCAGGGATCTGTTTTGGGGCCACTGTTGTTTGTAATTTTTATTAATGATCTGGATGAGGGTATAGTTGGGTGGATTAGTAAATTTGCTGATGACACCAAAGTTGGAGGTGTGGTAGATTGTGAGGAAGGGTGTCATAGTCTGCAGGGAGACTTAGATAGGTTGCAGAGCTGGGCCGAGAGGTGGCGGATGGAATTTAATGCGGAGAAGTGTGAGGTAATTCACTTTGGTAGGAGCAACAGATGTGTCGAGTATAGGGCTAACGGGAGGACTTTGAATAGCGTGGATGAACAGAGGGATCGAGGTGTGTGTGTACATAGATCCCTGAAAGTTGGGAATCAAGTAGATAAGGTTGTTAAGAAGGCGTACGGTGTCTTGGCGTTTATTGGTAGGGGGATTGAATTTAGGAGTCGCAGTGTAATGTTGCAACTGTACACTACTCTAGTGCGGCCGCACTTGGAGTACTGTGTGCAGTTCTGGTCCCCGCATTGCAAGAAGGATGTGGAGGCGTTGGAGAGGGTGCAGAGGAGGTTTACTAGGATGTTGCCTGGTATGGTGGGGAGGTCCTATGAGGAGAGACTGAGGGATTTAGGGTTGTTTTCGTTGGAAAGAAGGCGGCTAAGAGGGGATCTTATTGAAACATATAAGATGATTAGAGGTTTAGATAGGGTGGATAGTGATAGCCTTTTTCCTCGGATGGAGAAAGCTAGCACGAGGGGGCATGGCTTTAAATTAAGGGGGGGTAGCTACAGGACGGATGTCAGGGGTAGGTTCTTTACCCAGCGGGTGGTGAGGGATTGGAATGCCCTGCCTGCTGCGGTTGTAAATGCGTCTAGTTTGGGGGCGTTTAAGAGATCTCTGGATAGGTTTATGGACGAAAAGGGATTGGTATAGGCTAGTGGGTCATTGTTTTTGTAACTGGTCGGCGCAACATCGTGGGCCGAAGGGCCTGTTCTGCGCTGTAATGTTCTATGTTCTATGTTCTAACACTTCAGCTCAGTGACTATCACTGTTTGCTGTGCAGACACATGGATTTGGGCCGGTGTCTGTGGGAGTTTGCGCATTCTCCCCGTGCTTGTGTGGGTTTTCTCCGGGTGCTCCGGTTTCCTCCCACACCCCAAAGATGTGCTGTTAGGCTGATTGGAAGTAATAAATTGTCCCTAAATTAGTTTCCCTCAATGTGGATGGCCATAAAACAATAGATAAGGGTCATGGGTGGAGGGGGGACTGGTAATGTTAAATGGCGGCGCGGGCTCATTGGGCCGAAGGGCCTGTTTCCCAGGTTGTTTTTGTTCTTTGTTCTTTGATCTCAGGCTCCTGTTTATCAACTACAGCTCAGCCTTCAATGCCATTACTCCTACGAAATTCAACTCCAAATTCCGTGGCCTGGGTCTGGGCTCTTCCCTCTACAACTGGATGCTGAACTTCCTAACTCACAGACCATAATCAGTGAGGATCGGCAACAACACCTCCTCCATGATCATCCTCAACACCGGTGCCCCACAAGGCTGTGTTCTCAGCCCCTCACTATACTCCTTATACACCTCTAACTGTGTGGCCAAACTCCCCACCAACTCCACCTACAAGTTTGCCACCGTAGTGGGTCAGATCTCAAACAATGATGAGACGGAGAACAGGATGAGATCGAGAATCTGGTGCGGCGACAATCATCTCTCCCCCAATGTCTACAAAACGAAGGAGATTGTCATCGACTTCAGGAAGCGTAAAGGAGAACATTCCCCTGTCTACATCAACAGGGACCAAGCGTCGAAAGCTTCAAGTTTTTAGGTGTCCAGAGACTGTCTTCACTTCCCACTGCCTCGGGGGAAAAGCAGCCGGTATAATCAAGGACCCCCACCCACCCCCACCCCACGCACCCCGGACATTCTCTCTTCCACCTTCTTCCATCTGGAATAAAAGATACAAAAGTCTGAGGTCACGTACCAACCGACTCAAGAACAGCTTCTTCCCGACTACCACCAAACTTTTGAATGCACCTATCTCATATTAAGTTAATTTTTTTCTACACCCTCGCTGTGTCTGCAACAATACATTTTGCTCCCTTCCCTTTCCTTCTCAATGAATGGTATGCTTTGTCTGTGTCGCGCGCAAGAAACAATACTTTTCACTGTATCCCATACATGTGACAATAATAACTCAAGTCTATGTACTCTCTGAATGGTATGCTTTGTCTGTATAGGGCGCAAGGGACAATACTTTTCACTGTATCCCAATACATGTGACAATAATAAATCAAATCAAATCAAAACACAGTCACAGACATAGCCAGGGTCTCTCTGTCTCTCTCACACACACACCTTCACCAACCGACATTCTGTTGGATAATGCCAGAATCACACACCCACACGCACACACACATACACTCTCCCTCTCTCTCACACACACACACACACACACACACACACACATACAGACAGCCAGAATCTCTCTCTCTCACACACATACATACACAGACACACAGACACACACACACACAGACAGAATCTCTCTCTCTCTGACATACACACACATACACACACACACACAGACATACAGACAGCCAGAATCTCTCTCTCACACACACGTACACAGACACACACACACAGACATACAGACAGCCAGAATCTCTCTCTCTCTCTCACACACACAGAGGGCGGGAAGTGAAGACAGAGGTGACAGATGGAGTTTAATGCGGAAAAGTGTGAGGTAATTCACTTTGGCAGGAATAACAGATGTGTTGAGTATAGGGCTAACGGTAGGACTCTGAATAGTGTGGATGAACAGAGGGATCTAGGTGTATGTGTACATAGATCCCTGAAAGTTGGAAATCAAGTAGATAAGGTTGTTAAGAAGGCATACGGTGTCTTGGCGTTTATTGGTAGGGGGATTGAATTTGCAACGTCATGTTGTAACTGTACACAACTCTGGTGCGGCCGCACTTGGAGTATTGTGTGCAGTTCTGGTCCCCACATTATAGGAAGGATGTGGAGGCATTGGAGAGGGTGCAGAGGAGGTTTACCAGGATGTTGCCTGGTATGGAGGGAAGGTCCTATGAGGAGAGACTGAGGGATTTGGGGTTGTTTTCGTTAGAAAGAAGGAGGCTAAGAGGGGACCTTATTGAAACATATAAGATGATTAGAGGTTTAGATAGGGTGGATAGTGATAGCCTTTTTCCTCGGATGGAGAAAGCTAGCATGAGGGGACATAGCTTTAAATTAAGGGGGGGTAGTTATAGGACGGATGTCAGGGGTAGGTTCTTTACCCAGAGGGTGGTGAGGGTTTGGAATGCCCTCCCTGCTGCAGTTGTAAATGCGCCTAGTTTGGGGGCGTTTAAGAGATCCGTGGATAGGTTTATGGATGGAAAGGGATTGGTTTAGGTTAGAGGGTCATTGCTTTTTAACTGGTCGGCGCAACATCGTGGGCCAAGGGCCTGTTCTGCGCTGTAATGTTCTATGTCCTATGTCTCTGGACATATAAAAACTTGAAGCTCTCTCGACCCTTGGTCCCCGTTGATGTAGACAGGGGCACGTTCTCCTTTACACTTCCTGAAGTCGATGACAATCTCCTTGTTTTGTTGACACTGAGGGTGCGATTCTTGTCGCCGCACCAGATTCTCGATCTCATTCCTGTTCTCCGTCTCATCATTGTTTGAGATCCGACCCACTGCAGTGGTGTCATCAGCAAACTTGAGAATCGAATTGGAGGGGAATTTGGCCGCGCGGTTAGAGGTGTGTAAGGAGGGGGCTGAGAACACAGCCCTGTGGGGCACCAGTGTTGAGGGTGATCGTGGAGGAGATGTTATTGCCTATCCTTACTGATTGTGGACTGTGGGTTGGGAAGTTCAGTCTTCGCGCTACTGGATGATATCAGAAAGAGACAGACCCACAATCTCTGCTGGGACTGTCAGAATGTCATTGGACGCGATATTACTGGAAACACCCTTGCTTAAGGTTATTTTGTTGTTTGCTGGGTGTATCGGATGCGATACATTGAATGTAACATTCCAATTTCCGCTAGCAGTGGTTCCATTCTTACAGAATCCATCTGTGATTCATCTCTCTCTCTCTTATTTGCGGCATTTTTAATACAGCAACATCCACCCCTGGGTGCTGCAACCCTGTCCTAAACCTGTAAAACATTTTATATTCGGGAAATATATAGATATGGAAATTAGATTCGTATCAGGTTATTCATTCTGTATCAAACACAAATCTGCTTTCACTGGGGATGAATATTAATAAGGAAATAATTAAAATTGAATTAATGTTTTTCAAATCAAAATATCCAGTCGGAAAACGGGACTATTTGGCTGTTGGACAGGTCAGTTCCTAAATAGACAGTTCTTCTGTATCCCTGTCAGTCTCTGCTGTCCCATGTTGAAGAGGAACTGTTCCCAATTTCTCACACAGTGCTTCACTTCAACAAAAATGGAAACCGGCTTTCTGGCTCCCCTAGTGGCGAGAGAAGAACTTGTTCTGTGTGGGATATTATTGAAAAAAAAACACTTCTTGCTGGTTCGAAGGGTTAAGTTCACTTCTTATTGTTTTGAATAACAGCGTCTACTAATAGCGTGCGCGCGCACACACACATACACTTACAGACTTATATACACACCCATACACGCTCATATATACACACATTCATACACTAAAACATACACACACTCTCATACACTGACACACACGCACACTCACACACACTCATACACTTATAGACTTATATACACACCCATACACACTCATACATACACATACTCACACTAAAACATACACACACTCTCATACACTGACACACACGCACACTCACACACACTCATACACTTACACATTCACGCACACATTCACACACACACATAATCACACTTACACATGAACACACGCTCATACACTGACACACACATTTACACACACACTGATACACACACACACACACATACTGATACACTCGCACACACACACACACACACACACACATTTACACACACACTGATACACACACACACACACACTGATACACTCGCACACACACATTTACACACACACTGATACACACACACACACATACTGATACACTGACACACACACACACACATACTGATACACTCGCACACACACACACACACACACATTTACACACACACTGATACACACACACATACTGATACACTCGCACACACACACACACACATTTACACACACACTGATACACACACACACATACTGATACACTGACACACACACACACACACACACACACATACTGATACACTCGCACACACACACACACACACACTGATACACACACACACACATACTGATACACTGACACACACACACACACACACATACTGATACACTCGCATACACACACACAACCAGAATCTCTGTCTCACACAGACAGACACAGGGAGATATGGGCCAAACGCAGATAATTGGGATTAGCTTACTGGTAATAACTGGGCGGCATTGCCAAGTTGAGCCAAAGGGCCTGTTTCTATGCAGTAAACCTCTATGACTCTATGACACACACAGTCGTGCACTTGCACGCTCACACACTCATACATTTACACACACACAAACTCATCACTTACACACTTGTACACATACACATATTCTCTCACAATTATACACTCACATTTACACACACATATACACACTCATATAAACACACGCTCTGTCACACACAATAACAAACTCATACACTTAGTCTCACACAAACAAACGCCCACTCATGCACACTCACATACACTCACACACACACACACAAACACACAAACATGCTGGTAAGAAAATATTAGTCATGATGTTAGATTAGAGAGGCACTGTGCGGGCACAGACTTGATGGGCTGAAGGGCCTGTTCCTGTTCTTTGTAATTTGTTAACGCTCTCTCTCTCTCACACACACACACCCACACACATACTTACACGCACTCATATACTTAAACATACAGACACAGGCACACATACATGCTCATATATTACACATATACACTTACACTTACACACACAAACAATCATATAGTGACATAAATAAGAAATAGGAGCAGGAGTAGGCCATCTAGCCCCTCGAGCCTGCTCCGCCGTTCAATAAGATCATGGCTGATCTGATAGTGGGTTCAGTTCCACTTACCCGCCTGCTCCCCATAACCCTTAATTCCCTTGTCTATCAGAAATCTATCCATCTGTGACTTAAACACATTTAATACCGTGTCTCCCATAGGGGAATGAAAGCTGGAAAGATGTCACAATGAAATCTGTGCCATAGAATGTTTTAATTTTAATGTTCTTTCCAGGACAAGTAATTGAGTGGAAAACATTATCTTGGAAACACTTAAACAAATCCATGAGGAAAAAAATCCACTGTGTAGGAATAAACACTGAGTATTATTAACATTATTAACAACTGCAAATAAAATCGCCAATGGGGAATGAGCAACAGAGTTCATGTTCAGTGGCTGGTGATGAAAGAGAGAATGCGCCACTGGAGATCCTGCTGGACAGGTCAATCCCTTTTACAATATTGTTCAATAATCACCTTACATTCATCAGTTCCCGGATGGTACCATTGGGTATATGAGCTCTGAAACTGACCAGGATGTGGAGATGCCGGCGTTGGACTGGGGGTAAACACAGTGAGAAGTCTCACAACACCAGGTAAAAGTCCAACCGGTTTATTTGGTAACACGAGCTTTCGGAGCGCTGCTCCTTCATCAGGTGAGTGGGAGTTTTGTTCACAAACTGGACATATAAAGACACAAACTCCATTGACAAAATAATGGTTGGAATGCGAGTCTTGCAAATAGGCTTGCAAAATCTCACCAACTGTCCTGCCTGGAGACAATACACGTCCCTGCCACCTGGTGGCAGGATTGCACCACTTTATTCACAAGACTGTGATCAGAGAGGTTTGAAACTTATTCCTTCACGCAGAGAAAACACAGAAAGCTCTTCGAAAAACACAGACACACACACACAGACACGCACACAGACACGCACACACACAGACACGCACACACACAGACACGCACACACAGACACGCACACACAGACACGCACACACACAGACACGCACACACAGACACGCACACACAGACACACACACACAGACACGCACACAGACACGCACACACACAGACACGCACACACACAGACACGCAAACACACAGACACGCACACACAGACACACACACACAGACACGCACACACACAGACACGCACACACAGACACGCACACACAGACACGCACACACACAGACACGCACACACACAGACACGCACACACACAGACACGCACACACACAGACACGCAGCCACACACACAGCCAGTCTCTTTCTCTCATACACAGCAAATCTCTCTCTTTTTCTCTCGCACACACACAGCCAAAATCTCTCCCTCAAATACACTCTCTTTCTCTCACACGCACAGACTCACTCACACAGCCAGAATCTCTCTT
This sequence comes from Carcharhinus amblyrhynchos, assembly GCF_965287045.1. Lineage (NCBI taxonomy): Eukaryota > Metazoa > Chordata > Chondrichthyes > Carcharhiniformes > Carcharhinidae > Carcharhinus > Carcharhinus amblyrhynchos. Next base: position 2,370,702 of record NW_027649787.1, read on the forward strand.
TTTCCCCTATCACACATTCTCTCGCTCACGCACACAGACAGCTAGAATCTCTGTCTCTAACACATTTTTTTTTTCTCTCACCCACAGACGCAACACTCACACAGCCAGAATCCCTCTATCCCTCTGCCCCAAATCCCCCCCACACACTCTTTCTCTCTCTCATCCACACATTCTCATTCTCTCTCTGATCTCACCAACACACACTCTCTCTCACGGACAGCAACACAGACAGCCATAATCGCTCTCTCTCTCTCTCTCTCTCACACACACACACACACACACACAGACACATACTTTCTCTCTCTCTCACATCCACTCTTCACACATCACCCGGATCCACTATAGTTCACCTATCAGCGTCGCAGATCCTCAGCAGACACCGTCTCCCTGGCCCTGCGCTCAACCCTGGAACACCTCGAGAACAAAGACACTGATATCAGGCCCCTATTTCTCAAGAGAACATAAGAAGAACATAAGAAATAGGAGCAGGAGTGGGCCATCTAGCCCTTCGAGCCTGCCCCGCCATTCAATAAGATCATGGCTGATCTGAAGTGGATCAGTTCCACTTTCCCACTTTCTCCCCATAACCCTTAATCCCCTTGCCTATCAATAACCTATCTACCCGTGACTGAAATATATTTAGCGAGGCAGCCTCCACCACTTCAACGGGCAGAGAATTCCAGAGATTCACGACCCTTTGAGTGAAGAAGTTCCTCCTCAACTCCGTTCTAAACCGCACCCCCCCTTATTTTGAGGTTGTGCCCTCTAGTCCTGCTGCCCTTTCTAAGCGGGAAGAATCTCTCTACCTCTACCCTATCCATCCCTTTCATTATCTTATACGTCTCTATAAGATCCCCCCTCATCCTTCTAAACCCCAACGAGTACAGCTGCAGCTATCGACTACAGCTCAGCCTTCAACACCATTTTTCTGATGAAATTCAACTCCAAACTCCGTGGCCTGGGTCAGAGCTCTCCCTCTGCCACTGGATCCTGAACTTTCTAACCCGCAGACCACAATCAGTAAGGACAGACAACACCACCTCCTCCACAAGCATCCTCAACACCGGTGCCCCACAAGGTTTTGCCTGTATAGCACACAAGAAAAAACTCTTTCCCCTGTGCCCGAATACATGGGACAATAATAAATCAAATCTAATCAAATCAACGCACACGCAGCCAGATTCTCTCTGCCTCTCTCTCACACCCACACATACAGACTCACACACACCAGAATCTCTCTTTCTCTCACATGGACGCAGCCAGAATCTTTCTTGCTCTCTTTCTCTCTCACACGTGCAGAGACACACCTTTACCAATCTACACTCTGCGGGATACTATCAGAATCACACACCCACACACAAACAAGCAGAATTTCTCTCTCTCTCTCACACACACATAGATACAATCTTTCTCGCTGTCTTTCTCTCTCACACACACACACACACACAGATACAGATATACGCACATTTACCAACCTATCCTCTGCTGGATTATGTCAGAATCACACACACACACACATACACACAAATACACACACCTTTACACCACTGGTTTATTCAACCTCACCATAACATTCCAACTTTTATACTCAGTACTTTGATTTATAAAGGCCAATGTTCCCAAAGCACTCTTTACGACCCTATCTACCCGTGATGCCACTTTTAGGGAATTATGCATCTGTATTCCCAGATCCCTCTGTTCTACAACACTCTTCAAAACTCCACCATTTACCATGTATGTTCTACCTTGGTTTGTCCTTCCAAAGTGCAATACCTCACACTTGTCTGCGTTAAATTCCATCTGCCATTTTTTCAGTCCATTTTTCTAGCTGGTCCAAATCCCTCTGCAAGCTTTGAAAACCTTCCTCACCGTCCACTACACCTCCAATCTTTGTATCATCAGATGATCCAATTTACCACATTATCATCCAGATCATTGATATAGATGACAAACAACAGTGGACCCAACACTGTTCCCTGTGGCACACCACTAGTCACAGGCCTCCACTCAGAGAAACAATCCTCCACTACCACTCTCTGGCTTCTTCCATTGACCCAATGTCTAATCCAATTTACTACCTCTCCATGTACACCTAGCACCATTAAGCCTCGGCATCAAGATGTGAACATTTCCTGAGAATTAAGGAAAAAAAAACACAATTAAAAGGGTGCTGAGATGAAAGAGGAATAATTCTCAAGGGCGTTGGGAGAAAGCCCAGAGTTTAGACTAAATTTCCGGTTCAAACAAATGTCACTGACTTGACGGGCAGAATGGCCTCTGTCTGGGCCGGAAATTGCCACAGTTCTGAGCTTCGAGTCTATAAAATCCATTTACTTGCGTTATCAGACAGGAATATGGATTGTAGATAATGTTCCTTCAAGATTAAATATACCTGTGTCCAATACCAGGATACAGCCAGTTAAGGCTCGGGACATATTTAATGTTGCAGATTTCATATTCATACAGCCGAAATCCCAAAGCAGTTGCTAACATGCCTTGTCAGTCCTTAATCCCACCTCCAACGCAAACACACTCACATTAAAAATATCTCTGTAAATTCGCTAAAGAGCCACCGGAAACATATTAGTTCTAAACCTTTATAGAAACCGGAATCACACAGCTTACATTTGGTATTCAAAACCTTCTTCTATATTTAGGTAACTCGGACACAGATACATTTTGATGCACAATTACAGTAGAAAATGCAGAATAGAATTCTGAAACCGCGATGAGAAATTAGAAGCATGGAGAGGTGAAATTGCCCTGCAGGCGATATTCCGTCATAGGATGGTGGACATTAAGAGGAAGTTCATTTTCCACTTTGGTCGCCATCACAATATTGAGTCGCCAATCCACCCGAATTTGCACTTTCGGAATTCCGCGTGCAAAAAGAAAAATGTTTCCACAACACTGGAAATCCAGGAAACACGCGGTGAATTCTCTCTCTTTTTGTCTTTACTCTCGAGTTAAAGTTTTGGATCCTCGTTAAAGGCCAGGCGAGCGTAAAGTGTCTGTGGATGAAAAATGATCTGTTAGCGTAATACGCACCCTTATTATAGTGATAGGTGAGATCATTGAGTACCCCCCACTCCACCCCCCCCCCCCACTCTATTCAATCGGTCCATGGCTGAAAGTTAGCTCAACTCACAGTCACCCACCAATATTGAATAATCCTTAATCTATTCCCTAATAGAAATCTAACTGTCGCACCTTTAAGAGTTCCAATTGCCCAATGCTCTATATAGATTTTTAGTGACCAGAATTCCGCCCTGCGTTCTGTCAAGAAGTGTTTTGATTTGATTTGATTTATTATTGTCACATGTATTGCTATGCATAAAAAATATCGTTTCTTGCCCAGAATACAGACAATGATCATAGAATCCTTACAGAGCAGAAAGAGGCCCTTTGGCCCATCGAGTCTGCACAGAACACAATCCCACCCAGGTCCACATCCCTACACTTTATACCCACTAATCCCTCTAGCCTACACATCTCTGGACACTAAGGGGTAATTTCTTAGCATGACCAATCAACCTAACCCGCACATCTTTGGAGTGTGGGAGGAAACTGGAACACCCGGAAGAAACCCACGCAGACACGGGGATAATGTGTAAACTCCACACAGACAGTGACCCGAGCCTGGAATCGAACCCAAGACGCTGGAGTTGTGAAGCAGCAGTGCCAACCCACTGTGCTACCGTGCCGCCCAAGTATACCGTGTACCATGCATGGAGAATGAAAGGAGAGGGTGCAGATTATAGTGTTACAGTGATAGTTAGGTTGTAGAGAAAGATCAACTTAATCTGAGGCAGGTCAATTCTAATGTCTGGTGACAACAGGGAATAATTTTCCCAAAGGAAGAAGGTGGGAAAAAGAACAAGTCCAGGGTGCGTGGTGTCCTTGATAATGCTGGCTGTTTCTATATAGAAACATAGAAGATACCAGCAGGGCGAGGCCATTTGGCCCTTCGACTCTGCTCCACCATTCATTACAATCATGGCCGATCGTCCAGCCCAATCGCCTAATCCTGCTTTCTCCCCAAAACCTTCACCCCAAGTGCTATGTCCAGCCTCCTGTTGAATACATTCAGTGTTTTGGCATCGACTACTTCCTGTGGGAATAAATCCCACAGACTCACCGGGTGGAGAAATGTCTCCTCACCTCCGTCCTAAATGGTCTACCCCCAATTCTCAGACTGTGACCCCCTGGCTCTGGACTCCCCCCACCATCGGGAATATCCTTCCTGCATCTACCCTAACTAGTCCTGTTAGAATTTTATAAGTCTCCGTGAAATCCCTCCTGATTCGTCTGAACTCCAGTGAAAACAATCTTAACCTGGTCAATCTCTCCTCATACATCAGTCCCGCCGTCCCTGGAATGAGCCTGGTAAACCTTCGCTGCACTCCCTCGAGAGCAAGAACATCCTTCCAAAGTGAATGCACTTGGTATGTCTCCTGCTCTGTCCAAGACCACAACAACTGGTCCAGTCCCATCACTCAAACCAGCCTCCCATCCATTGACTCTGTCTACACTTCCCGCTGCCTCGGGGAAAAGCAGCCGGCGTAATCAAGGACCCCCCCACACACTCCAGACATTCCCTCTTCCATCTTCTTCCATCGGGAAAAAGATACAAAAGTCTGAGGTCACGTACCCACCGACTCAACCTTGTTGTCTAACGAGGGGCATGCACACGGTGGGTCGTGCGTGGGCTGCTCTTGGATGTTTCGAGAGTGGCCTAGTACTTTGTGTCGTTGTGTATGCTTAAAACTGGACCAGCAGACGGGCACCGCAAGAGCTCAGTGACTATCACTGTTTGCTGTGCAGATACATGGATTAGGGCCGGTGTCTGTGGGAGTTTGCGCATTCTCCCTGTGGTTGTGTGGGTTTCCTCCCACACCCCAAAGATGTGATCTTAGGCTGATTGGTGTAACAAATTGTCCCTAAATTATTCTCCCCTGAATCTGGTTTCCAATGGGGGTCCCATTCACACACACACGGGTCAAGGTAGGTGTAGGAAAATGCTTTGTTAAGATGGCGGCGCGGGCTCGTTGGGCCGAAGGGCCTGTTTCCCGTGCTGGGTTGTTCCTTGTTCTTTGTTCTTTGTTCTAAGAACAGCTTCTTCCCTGCTGCTGCCAGACCTTTGAATGGACCTACCTCGCATTAAGTTGATCTTTTTCTGCACCCTCGCTGTGACTGTGGTGGATAGAGGAGAGCCGGTGGATGTGGTCTTTCTTGATTTTCAGAAGGCGTTTGACAAGGTGCCTCATAAGAGGTTATTGCAGAAGGTCAGGGGGCATGGAGTTGGGGGTAGGGTGTTAGCGTGGATAGAGGATTGGCTGTCAAATAGGAGGCAGAGAGTGGGGGTCAATGGGTGCTATTCGGATTGGCGGTTGGTGACTAGTGGGGTGCCCCAGGGGTCGGTGCTGGGGCCTCAGCTTTTTACCATTTATATAGATGATCTGGAGGAGGGAACCGAGTGTAGGGTGTCGAAATTTGCGGATGACACCAAGATTGGTGGAACGACAAATTGTGCGGAGGGTGTGGAGAGTCTGCAGAAGGATCTAGATAGGCTGGGCGAATGGGCCAGGAAATGGCAAATGGAATTTAATGTTGGCAAGTGTGAGGTGGTCCACTTTGGTAGGAATAATGGTAGGAAGGACTATTACTTACATGGCGAAAAACTGCAGCAGGCGACGGTGCAGAGGGACCTCGAGGTCCTTGTGCATGAGTCGCAAAAACCCAGCCTGCAGGTGCAGCAGGTGGTCAGGAAGGCGAATGGGATGCTGGCCTTCATAGCGAGGGGGATTGAATATAAAAGTAGGGAGGTCTTGCTGCAACTGTACAGGGCACTGGTGAGGCCGCAGCTGGAGTACTGTGTGCAGTTTTGGTCGCCGCACTTACACAAGGATTTTTTGGCCTTGGAGGGAGTGCAGAAGAGGTTCACTAGGCTGATTCTGGAGTTGAGGGGATTGAACTATGAGGAGAGGCTGAATAAACTAGGCTTGTACTCGTTAGAGTTTAGAAGAATGAGGGGAGATCTCATTGAGACGTATAAGATGTTGAATGGGATGGATAGGATAGAGGTGGAGAGGCTCTTCCCGCTCAGAAAGGACAGTAGGACTAGAGGGCACAGCCTCAGGATAAAGGGGGGGGGGGCGGTTTAGAACGGAGTTGAGGAGGGACTTCTTCACTCAAAGGGTGGTGAATCTCTGGAATTCTCTGCCTGTTGAAGTGGTGGAGGCTGCCTCGCTAAATATTTTTAAGACGCGGGTTGATGGGTTTTTGATAAGAGAGGGGATTAAGGGTTATGGGGAGAGGGCGGGAATGTGGAACTGAGCCACGACAGATCAGCCATGATCTTATTGAATGGCGGGGCAGGCTCGAAGGGCTAGATGGCCGACTCCAGCTCCTATTTCTTATGTTCTTATGTAAGACTACATTCTGCTCCCTCTCCTTTCCTTCTCTGTGAACATTATGCCTTCTTGTAGAGTGCGCAAGGATCAGTACTTTTCACTGCATCCCAGTACATTTGACAATAATAAATCAAATCAAATATCCCAGGAATGATTTAAACAAAAAAGCTAATTGGCCTCGAAATTTTCACTGTCGGTGGAAGCCGCCAGGCTTGTTGAGGTTTTCCAGAACTTTCTGTGTTGGTTATGAATTCTAAACCGCGGATTAATAATTAATGAAAAGTATCTGTGTGGTTTATAATAATAATAACTCCATCTATTCACCTCTTTATTCTGTTTGTGTTCTCTGGATTCTGTCAGTTCCTCATCACTGTTCCCGGTTCCTGTTAGAAAGAGGGATTTAACTGAAATTTAAAATGGATTCATCTCACTCCGAACCCGCGCAGAAGTGTCAATAACTCAGTGATAAATGGGTAGATTGAGAGCGCCGCGGAGTAACAGCGCCCTCCCAACAATCTCTACCTCTCTGCCGGTTCCTGCAGATCCTTCTTCCGGCCACAAGCACCAATCCCAGAAGGAGAAGCGCAGCGGCCGACAAACCCCCGGAAAACACTAAATGACAGTTGGGCGAGAACGGAGAATCTGCAAAAAAGAATTAGACTTTCACTCAACGGAAATCAAGTGTGAAAATAATTAAACAAGCGAAGGATTTTGTTCAATCTAACTGCCCAACTTGACCGGAAAATGGTTAAAATTTTTGCACACTTTCCCATCATGCAATAGAGTAGCACTTTTACAATAGAACACAAGGCGAGGCAGAGGGAGATAGTGACAGAGAGACTGAGCACTCGGCGCAGTGAGACATCATAGAATCACCATTAGAAACCCTACAGTGCAGAAGGAGGCCATTCGCCCCATCGAGTCTGCACCGACCACAATACCACCACGGCCCTACCCCCTCCCCCATCCCTACATATTTACCCGCTAGCTTATACATCTCAGGACACTAAGTGGCAATTTTAGCATGGCCAATCAACCTAACCCGCACATCTTTGGACTGTGGGAGGAAACCCACGCAGAAACGAGGAGAATGTGCAAACTTCACACAGACAGTGACCCGAGCCAGGAATCGAACCCAGGTCCCTGGAGCTGTGAAGCAGCAGTGCTAACCCACTGTGCTACAATTGTTGCCACCACGTTGCCCAATCGAGAGATTTTTAAGAAAAGCACTTTTCCAATAGGGAGAAGCAGAGAGAGACAGATAGTGACAGAGGGACTGAGCACTTTTTGAACAGGCCCCATATATATTATATATATATTTATTTGGGGGCGTTGAAGAGATCCGTGGATAGGTTTATGGATGAAAAGGGATTGGTTTAGGTTAGTGGGTCATTGTTTTTTAACTGGTCGGCGCAACATCGTGGGCCGAAGGGCCTGTTCTGCGCTGTAATGTTCTATGTTCTATGTTCTATATAGAGAAAGGGGGAGAGTGTGTGAACGCTTCAGGGAGGAGAAAGAACCAAGATGTTCCAAATCTCAGTTTAAACAGCAGAGAAATGAAGCAGTAACTCAGAGTCATAGAGGCTGACAGCATGGAAACAAGCCCTTCGGCCCAACCTATCCAACCTGCCCTCCTCTTTAGCCACTAAGCTATTCCCATTTGTCCGCGTTGGTCCATTTCTCTCTATAGCCATCCTGCCCAGGAAACTTTCCAAGTTTAAAAGATAGATTTGTATCCACCTCTGCTACACCCCTGATAGCTTGTTCCAAACTCTCACCACCCTCTGTGTGAAAAAACCGCCCCAGATATATTGACGGATTAAATGATTCAAAGTTAGTGGAGCGATCTGATGGAACACCGTTCAAACAGGACAAGGGATAGAGAGATAAGCAGAGCAGATAACTCGTACAGAAGTATTTCGCTCAATTTCAATTGGGAAACATAGAGAGAGCTTTAGAGATAGAAATGAAAGGAGAGAACAAAGAAAATAAGTAATAAATAATAAATAATAAAATAAAATAATGGGTAAGGCAGTTGACGTGGTATACATGGATTTTAGTAAGGCGTTCGATAAGGTTCACCATGGTAGGCTTCTGCAGAAAATGCAGATGTATGGGATTGTGGGTAATCTAGGAAGTTGGATCAGGAATTGGCTATCAGATAGGAGACAGAGGGTGGTGGTGGATGGTAAATATTCATCATGGAGTGCAGTTACGAGTGGTGTGCCTCAGAGATCTGTTTTGGGGCCACTGTTGTTTGTAATTTTTATTAATGATCTGGATGAGGGTATAGTTGGGTGGATTAGTAAATTTGCTGATGACACCAAAGTTGGAGGTGTGGTAGATTGTGAGGAAGGGTGTCATAGTCTGCAGGGAGACTTAGATAGGTTGCAGAGCTGGGCCGAGAGGTGGCGGATGGAATTTAATGCGGAGAAGTGTGAGGTAATTCACTTTGGTAGGAGCAACAGATGTGTCGAGTATAGGGCTAACGGGAGGACTTTGAATAGTGTGGATGAACAGAGGGATCTAGGTGTGTGTGTACATAGATCCCTGAAAGTTGGGAATCAAGTAGATAAGGTTGTCAAGAAGGCGTACGGTGTCTTGGCGTTTATTGGTAGGGGGATTGAATTTAGGAGTCGCAGTGTAATGTTGCAACTGTACACTACTCTAGTGCGGCCGCACTTGGAGTACTGTGTGCAGTTCTGGTCCCCGCATTACAAGAAGGATGTGGAGGCGTTGGAGAGGGTGCAGAGGAGGTTTACCAGGATGTTGCCTGGTATGGTGGGGAGGTCCTATGAGGAGAGACTGAGGGATCTAGGGTTGTTTTCGTTGGGAAGAAGGCGGCTAAGAGGGGATCTTATTGAAACATATAAGATGATTAGAGGTTTAGATAGGGTGGATAGTGATAGCCTTTTTCCTCGGATGGAGAAAGCTAGCACGAGGGGGCATGACTTTAAATTAAGGGGGGGTAGCTACAGGACGGATGTCAGGGGTAGGTTCTTTACCCAGCGGGTGGTGAGGGATTGGAATGCCCTGCCTGCTGCAGTTGTAGATGCGTCTAGTTTGGGGGCGTTTAAGAGATCTCTGGATAGGTTTATGGACGAAAAGGGATTGGTATAGGCTAGTGGGTCATTGTTTTTGTAACTGGTCGGCGCAACATCGTGGGCCGAAGGGCCTGTTCTGCGCTGTAATGTTCTATGTTCTATGTTCTATTTTAATAATGCAGAAAGAGATGGGTAGACATTTAGATGGAGCACCATGTAACTAGCATAAAAATAGTGACGATAGAACGCTGGAGAATACTTGGTAAAAAAAAGAGGGAGAGAGAGAGACGGAGAGAGAGAGAGAGATGAATAGCTGAAGGTAGAGGGAGAGTGAAAGAGATGCAAACATTGGATGAGGACAGACCGACCAAGAAAACTACACCATGGTAAAATGAAGGATTGATACAGAGAAAGTGGGGAGGGGAGGTAAACAGGGGAACATAAACAGCTGGACAGATCAAACAATCCCTACAGTACATGACAAGGCCGTTAGTCCATCGAACCAGTCCGACAACTGTCCCAACCAGGGACAAACAACGCAAGCCCAAATATTTACCTTAACAATTTAGCATGGCCAATCCACCCTAACCTACACATCTTTGGATACTGAGGGACAATTTAGCATGGCCAATCCACCCTAACCTACACATCTTTGGACACTAAGGGACAATTTAGCACGGCCAATCCACCCTAACCTACACATCTTTGGACACTAAGGGACAATTTAGCATGGCCAATCCACCCTAACCTACACATCTTTGGACACTAAGGGACAATTTAGCACGGCCAATCCACCCTAACCTACACATCTTTGGACACTAAGGGACAATTTAGCACGGCCAATCCACCCTAACCTACACATCTTTGGACACTAAGGGACAATTTAGCACGGCCAATCCAGATAACCTTCATTCCTCGGACACTAAGGGGTGATTTACCCTGGTCAATCCACCTGACCAACACATCTTTCAACGCTAAGGGACAATTTAGCGAGATGGAGCCACATAACCTGTACTTCTTTGGAGTGTGGGAGGGAACCAGAATTCCCGGAGGAAACCCGGTGCAACTCAAAGGGTTAGAAGTGAAGACAGACGGAGGGATAAATAAATGGTTCACCGGCAACGCTGAGAAAGAGCCACGCTGGGGATAGAATCACACATTGTCAGTTTTACTCACTGACTGACTGGCCCCTGACCGTCAGGGATGTAACGCTGTCTTAGCCAGACACAGGAAGTGGGAGAGGGGAAGAGGCCATTCGGCCTATCCAGTCTAATCTGACATTCAGTAACACCATGGGCTAACCGGGTGCATCAATTTCACTCTCCCGCCCTTTCCCCTGACCCATTAATGTATCCATTTTCACAAATGCGCTTCAGTGATTATTATTTAAAGGGCGAAAAGCTGCAGCAGGCGACGGTACAGAGGGACCTCGGGGTCCTTGTGCATGAATCGCAAAAACCCAGTCTGCAGGTGCAGCAGGTGGTCAGGAAGGCGAATGGGATGCTGGCCTTTATAGCGAAGGGGCTGGAATATAAAAGCAGGGAGGTCTTGCTGCAACTGTACAGGGCACTGGTGAGGCCGCAGCTGGAGTACTGTGTGCAGTTTTGGTCCCCGTATTTGCGAAAGGATATATTGGCCTTGGAGGGAGTGCAGAGAAGGTTCACGAGGCTGATACCGGAGATGAGGGGGTTAATTTATGAGGAGAGATTGAATAGACTGGGTCTGTACTCGTTGGAGTTTAGAAGGCTCTTATAGAGACTTGCTGAAGGGGATGGATAGGGTAGAGGTAGAGAGATTCTTCCCGCTTAGAAAGGATAGCAGAACTAGAGGTCACAGCCTCAAAATAAGGCGGGGGGTGGGGGGTGGGGATGCAGTTTAGATCGGAGTTGAGGAGGAGCTTCTTCACTCAAAGGGTGGTGAATCTCTGGAATTCTCTGCCCATTGAAGTGGTGGAGGCTACCTCGCTAAATATATTTAAATCACGGGTAGATAGGTTTCTGATAGACAAGGGAATGAAGGGTTATGGGGAAAAAGCGGGAAAGTGGAACTGATCCACTTCTGATCAGCCATGATCTTATTGAATGGCGGGGCAGGCTCGAAGGGCCTACTCCTGCTCCTATTTCTTATGTTGATATGTTCTTATGTTCACGGTTTTCTAAAGTAGTGAAAAAGATTTTAAAAGTCAGAGAACAAATCTCTGAACGATTGGAGGGCTGTGATAGGGCAGAGATGAATTGGGCCTCCGTGGAGACACTGCTAATTTACAAAGTTGGACTTTCTTAGTAAAGTGATGTTAATGTTCAATTAATTGATAAATGGTCATTGTGAATAGCTACCTCTCTGAGATGAGACACTGTCGCTGAAAATACTTTCACTGGAGTTGACCTGAAGGGCGCAAGTGCAGCGAGCGCCGCTTCTCCAAGTTTCCGCCGAGAGGCTGATGTAACTCCTGACGGTGTAGGTCCCGTCCGGCTCCAGTGTCCCCGAATCGGTCTGTCCCTCGGTATCCTGCCCCGAAACATTCCAGCGGATGGGAAAGGGATCGGGAGACACGCCTCTGACCAAACACAACAACGGGACCCTTTCCATGGCGGGAATCTCATCCAGCGGCGGGGTGAGGAGGAATATGGAGGGAGAACCCGCTAAAATGGAACAGAACACTCATTAATTGGCGGAAGAGGACACTTTAATTGCTTTGAGATACCCACTGCAATAGAATAATAATGGAATTTACCTGTAATCACTAACTTGGAGCCATTGCCGAATATTTGGGCCATGTTCTGGTAGTGGCGCTTTGCACAGTAATACATCCCAGAATCATTTACTCGGGAATCCGCAATGATTAGTGAATAAAGACGCCCATTTTCAGAAATCTGGCTGGAAAATCTCCCCTCAGCTCGGCTGTTCTCGTACGCTCTGTAAATGAAATCCATGCCGTTTCTCTCCCTCTGTCTGTACCAGAAGACAGAGCCAGTAGCTTGACCCTGGATGTGGCAGCTGAGATTAACAGGACTCCCCGCAGGGAGCGTCTGAACCGGCGGAGACTGGGACACGGTGACCTGAGACACTGTGACTGGGAAAGAGAAAGAGAGAGAACAACAGTCACCTCAGGTTATGGAGCATTCCCCGAATCCCTACAGTGCAGAAAGAGGCCATTTGGCCCATCGTATCTGCGCCGATCCCAATCCCTCCCATTCCCTCAAACCCACATATTTACACTGCTAATCCCCTGATACGAAGGGGGAATTTAGCGTGGCCATTCAAACTAACCCGCGCATCTTTGGACTTTGGGAGGAAAGAGGAGCACCCGGAGGAAACCCACTCAGACACGGGGAGAACGTGCAACTCTGCAAGCCCAAGCCGGGAATCCAAACCTGGCGCTGTGATGTGACAGTGCTCACCCACTGTGCCGCTGAGATGTTCCAGCACTTTCTATTTTCGCTTCGTTTCTTCTTCTCGTCCATTGACGTTGGGCGCTAAAGTCTGTTCAGAAATTTATAACTGACTCTGAAGTTCTACTTGAAAAGCTTTCTTCCCAAAGTGACCAGTATTGTTAAGGGAGCCCATTCACACGTCATATCCCAGGAGAAATGGCGGATCAGATTCATTCCATTCTAATCATTGTTATGAATCGAAGTTGCATTTTCTCAGCAACATTTTATTCATTGTTAAGTTAAACTTGCTCGCTAAATCACACCTTATAGCACTGCTGATGCCCGGGGTGGGGGACCGTTCGGCCCTTCCAATTTGAGTTGAACCTGTGAAAGATTTCGCTCATATTATTGAATTTCCCGCTTCAAATTTGTATCTAATCCCTCCATTTTGAAAATTCAATTCCCCCTGTTTGAAAGTTGCTGTTGGATCGCGTTCCTCCGCCCTTTCAGGCAGAGCCTTCCAGATCACAACAGCTCAGATAGGTTAAAAAAAATCCCCTAATCTCCCTGCCTTTTACTAAATCCATGTTCCCTTGGTTCCAGAAACTCCTACCAATGGAAACAGTTTCTTCGCTCTATCCAAATCCTTCTCCACTCTATCTGAATACAATGAGGATATCTCACCCTGGAAGAGATGGAACAATGCACAGATACCCAGGAAACTCATTGTCCTTGAGCGAGACCGTGAGACTCTGAGCCCCCAATCCAAATTTCGCTGAGAAATCGCTCCTGTTCTCTCTGTGTGGGGGAGGTGTGGAATATACGCACTGTACACATGAATAAAAACAGGACAGGGGTTTGAAAATAGAACCGAGGTAGAGAGCTCTCTGCGGTTTTCCTGTTTACTACAGGTCCAGGTACTGGCGAGCATTCGGCACGTTCTCCAAAATGCCTGAAAGATCTCACTGACATCAGCTACACCAGACATGGAGTGCAGAGCACGGTTCTTCCCAATCTGGTAAGGATTCCCAGGTAGTGGAAAAGGTGCAGTTCACATTTCACAATGAATGATACCAGGAATGAGAGTGAGCAACTGTCAGTGAGTCTTGAAGAGGTTGGAGCTCTTTGTCTCTGAAAAAAACAATTGAAAATTGAGGGCTGATCCACTGAAATATTTGCAATTATGAAATGGTTCAACAAGGCAGAAGTAGGATGTCACAATCTTGCAGGATGAGTTTGTCACCAAGCAGGAATTCAGGACAATTCTTGGAAGAATGGGGAGAATATGGAACTCCGTTGCGTAGGGAATGCTTTTGATTTGATTTGATTTGATTTATTATTGTCACATGTATTGGGACACAGTGAAAAATATTGTTTCTTGCGCGCTACACAGAGAAAGCACACCGTTCATAGAGTACATAGATTTGATTTATTATTGTCACATATATTGGGAAACAGTGAAAAGTATTGTTTCTTGTGCGCTATACAGACAAAGCATACTGTTCATAGAGTACATAGATTTGATTTATTATTGTCACATGTATTGGGATACAGTGAAAAGTATTGCTTCTTGCATGCTGCACAGACAACACATACTGTTCATCGAGTACATTGATTTAATGTATTATTGTCACATGTATTGTGATACAGTGAAAAGTATTATTTCTTGCGCGCTATACAGACAAAGCATACCGTTCATCGAGAAGGAAAGGAGAATGTAGTGTCACAATCATAGCCAGGCTGAAGAGAAAGTTCAACTTAATGCAAGGTGGGCCCATTTTTCGTTGTACAGTCATACATGTGACTATAAATCAAACCAAATTGAATTAAAATGTGCTGATTAAAAAAATCGCACTATTAAAATCGTTGTGATAATGGCGTTAGTTGCCCCATTTTCCTCCTCAAGTCCGCTTGAGACAAATGATAAAGATGTATTTGAACTGGGCAGCTGGAGAGACACAAAGGAGAGAAAGGAGGAGAAGGATGTAATAGAAATTGGAATAATAGAAAGTAATGGCGAAATAAAAGTTTTTACAGATCAGAATATTAGTCCAGCAAAAAATAATTAGTACACCACAACGGGCACCAACAACACCTGTTTTATTGGGAAGTCCCCATGGTCCTAATATACACATGTTAACTCAGGGTGAGGCATCAGACTCTTCTCCATGGAGTACAGGTAAAAGAAATAAAAAGGGTGAAAAAAAGGCAAAGGATTACGTCATTTCTCGATGAAGGTCTGTGAGAAAGTGCAACAGAAAGGAACAACTACCTACAATGAAGTGGCAGATGAGCTTGTTGCGGAATTCAGTAACACCAACAACCAAGAATCTGGCTCTGATGAAGGATACGATCAAAAGAATATAAGACGCCGTGTATATGATGCCTTGAATGTGCTCATGGCAATGAATATAATCTCCAAAGAGAAGAAGGAAATCAAGTGGATAGGACTTCCCACAAACTCAGCTCAAGAGTGCCAAAATCTGGAGATGGAGAAACGGAAGAAAATGGAAACAATTAAACAGAAACAGTCACAACTTAAGGAGTTGCTGCTGCAGCAAATTGCCTTTAAGAATCTGGTTCAGCGAAATCGCCTTGTAGAACAACAGTCTGGCAGGGTTCCTTCTCCCAATACTGCCATCCAGCTGCCCTTCATTTTAGTCAACACCAGCAAAAAAACAATCATAGATTGCAGCATCTCTCCTGATAAGTTCGAATATTTTTTTAACTTTGATAATACATTTGAAATCCATGATGATATTGAAATTCTTAAGAGAATGCGAATGGCTTTTGGATTGGAGTCTGGTGGCTGTTCTGCTGATGAGTTGAAGATGGCTAAAAGCCTCATACCCCACGTTTTGGAACCATATGTAATAGAAATGGCAAAAGGAGTGCAAAATGTTAACTCAGGCCCAAGTTCAGTAGCAGCATCCACATCTTCATCAAGCTTCCAGTCCAATAGAGCATTTGGTGCAAGTGACGAAGTAGCCTTACCAACTGATACCGAAGTGGCCTTAGTGACCAGTCAAGCACAAGGAAGTTTCAATGGTACACACTATTCCGATCCCAGAATGGAAACCCCTACGTCCTATATTGAAGATGACGATGATGATGACGACGAAGAAGAGTATGAATGAATTAATGATCGTTCTGCATTTCTTCCTATTTTCTGTTGCTTAAAGTGGCATCTCTGAAAAGAATTGTCTCTGACAGAGAGACTTTAAGAATTGTTATTTTGACTTGTGAGGGGTTTAACTTAATTCTATTCTCTTCTAATTTAAGCATAAAAAATTTAATACAGAATTGTTGAAATACTTTTCTGAATTTAGGAGCAACAGTTGAAATTTTAAAGGAGTTTTTGCTTCTCTGTTGAGGACCTACAATGAGTTTTCTAACTGCACCAAGTGCAGCTATAAAAGCTACTGGCTGTTCAATTATATCTTAGGGCGCTATCACAGTAACATCTTTGGCTTCACTGCCTGGTACTGATGTTTACATGTTGTAGTTTTGCTATTCTCAGCTGAGCTGGTGTAGCATCTTACTCAAAAGTCCTATTTCAGGGGAGGAAGAAATGGAGTTGGTTACCTCCCCTGTTACAAGTTCACCTCCTCTTGGATCACCAAAAGGCATTGAAAGTGGTCATGGATGGGTCAGTGATTTGTTCTATCTCCTCAACTTGGAGAAGTTGTTTTGAATAAATAGTTGGATAATTAAGGAGAAAGCGTTTATTAAAAAATATGCTAGTGCGGAAAAAGATGTTTGAAGTGTTATATGTCATGTAAAAGCTTTTTGCTGTTGCCAGGAAACTTTGTAAAAGGCAATCCTGTGATTGGTTTAGTAGAATTTCTGGTACTGGGTCAAATACACAGTGTGCCACATAGTTCTATTTAGTACGTTTCTGGAGCAGCAGTAATGTATGAAGTACTTCTTAAAGCTTGATTTCACCTTTTCAAACATGAGTATAGTGGTGTATTCACTGAACAGATGCAGATCTTTTTACCCATCTTATCTTTGTAACCACCTACAAATATGTTGATGGGGTGATAGAAAGAAGGAATGGGGGTACCTCTGGAACATGAACAACAGCTGAATGAACAAAGAACAAAGAACAAAAACAGCCCGGGAAACAGGCCCTTTGGCCCAACGAGCCCGCGCCGCCATTTTAACACTACCAGTACCCCCTCCACCCATGACCCTTATCTATGCTTATGGCATTCCACATTGAGGGAAGACTAATTTAGGGACAATTTGTTACACCAATCGGCCTAATAGCACATCTTTGGGATGTGGGAGGAAACCGGAGCACCCGGAGAAAACCCACGCAAGCACGGGGAGAATGTGCAAACTCCCACAGACACTGGCCCAAAATCCATGTGTCTGCACAGCAATCAGTGATAGTCACTGAGCTGTCGTGTTGCCTAGCATCTGGTCCAGTTTAAGCGCACACTAACGACATGAAGCACTGCGCTACTCTCGAACATCCAAGAGCAGCCCCAGTACGACCCATCGCATGTATGCCCCTCGTTGGACAACAAGGCGGACCGACTTAAAACCTGTGAATTAAAAGAGAAAAGCATTAGTATCATTAAAACAATCTCCTATATCCTCCCATCTCCAACCCACTCATGTGCCTGTCAAAGTTACTCTTAAACAAATCCAGCGTTCCTGCCTCCACCACCTTGCTCGGCAGAGCATTCCATACCCCCACTACCATCTGTGTGAAAAACCTCCCTCTAATATCTGTGTAATACCTCTCCCCCCTCACCCTAAGCCTCGTACTGTGTGCCCCCAACATAGGAAATAGCTTACCACTGTTTATCTATACCCTTCATAATCTTATATACCTCTATTAGATCCCCCCTCAGTCGCCGTCTTTCAAGGGAAAACAGCCCCAATTTGCTCAATATGGTACCAATCTGTTCTGTGCTTTTCATGTAATTGTGTTAGAAAAGTATGAAATCAAAGCCACCCTTTGATACCCCTGATATATGAGCAGTTAGTGCTGCCTCTATGCTTTACATGGGTTGCAACAGGGCATGGCCCACATTATTTCAGAGAGATTTCAGTCGCCTAGTTTAATGTCGACCCTGGCCAGAACATAGGATGCCCCAGGCTCTTGGTAGCCGGTCTTTGTAACTGCACTTCCTTTTGAAATGTAGGAGATTCAGTCAGGTTCACACAAAACAGGAGGGTGAAAACTGACAATTGATAAAGACTTGATAAGTTAACTTATAGAATCATAAAACTCCTAGAATGCAGAAGGAAGGCCATTCAGCCCATTGAGCCAGCACCGCCAGCAAAGACACCCAAGGCGCTATCGCTGTGACCCCACATAATTAACCTGCTAATTCCCCTGACACCAAGAGACAATTTAGCCCGGCCAATCCACCTAACCTGCAAATCTTAATCCACTAAGGCACTATTTAGCATGGACAATCCGGCATCCTGCGCATCTTTGGATAGTTAGGGACAATTTAGCTTGGCCAATCCACGTAACCTGTACACCTTTGGACGCTGAGGAACAATTTAGCATGGCCAGTCAGAAAACTGGCACATATTTGGCCACCAAGGGACAATTTTGCATGACCAACCCAGAATACCTGGACATCTTTGGACACTAATAGAGGTGTATAAAATTATGAAGGGCACAGACAGGGTGAACAGTGGGAAGCTTTTTCCCAGGTCGGGGGTGACGAGCACAAGGGGTCACAAGTTCAAGGTGAGGGGGGCAAGGTACAACACAGATGTCAGGGGGACGTATTTTACACAGAGGGTGGTGGGTGCCTGGAATCCGCTGCCAAGCAAGTTGGTT
Source organism: Carcharhinus amblyrhynchos (assembly GCF_965287045.1). Lineage (NCBI taxonomy): Eukaryota > Metazoa > Chordata > Chondrichthyes > Carcharhiniformes > Carcharhinidae > Carcharhinus > Carcharhinus amblyrhynchos. Next base: position 2,389,345 of record NW_027649787.1, read on the forward strand.
GAGGCGGACACGCTGGGATCGTTTAAGATTTATCTAGACAGCCACATGAACAGACTGGGAATAGAGGGATACAAACGAATGGTCTAGCTGGGCGCATGAGCGGCGCAGGCTTGGAGGGCCGAAGGGCCTGTTCCTGTGCTGTACTGTTCTTTGTTCTAAGGGGCAATTAAGCATGGTCAATCCACCTAACCAGCACATTGTTGGACATTGACACTTAAACTTACAGCGTTCTAATTTACAGATCCTGTCCCAGACACCTCAATCGCCATTTTTATTAATTCCTGTTGCTTCTTTTGCCAAACCCTCGTAAACCAATGTCATGCAACTCTCGACATTTTGCCCTTTTCTACAAATATGTATTCGTTCTTTTTTTTACAGAAATGACAAATGGTGTCAGAACACAGAAACAGACAAGGCTCTAAACTCAAAACTAAATAAAAGTAACGCGATTTGTTCCATTTAAGCTAATCTACGTCCTTTACCTTAATATAGGCTGTCTTAAGAAAGGGAAAGTAAGAATGTTTATTTATCATTGCGCTTCTAGAAAGCCAGCACACCCTGAACTGTGTGAAAAAACTTCCTTTATACTGACAAACAGGCCTATTTAAATAGCAGTTGCCTGGTTACTTGTTCTCTACCATCCAAGACCATCTCTACACATGCTCAGTGGTGGCACTTGCTGTCGACTGTATGATGGTCAGTTGACATTCCTGATTAACCATCCCTGATTAATCTGTGCACTTGGACACACTACATTTCGACCCCAACTCCGAGTAATCTATCATTGATCCCTTGAACGATAGGGTTGTCCTGTGACGAGAGGCTGGGAAAATTATGATAAATTGTCTGTAGAACTCTATAGAAAAATGAGACTTCAACTCGTTGAAGCACAATATTTTGAAGGATGGTGACATGCCAGATCCGGAAGGATTTGATTCCAATGGTAGGAAAATATGTCACACAGCGATATAACCTCAGGGTAAAGAAATTGCCATTTCAGAATGAGAGGAGAAGAATTCTCTGCCCCGAGAAGAGAATGGATTTTTGGGCTCTACCCAAGAGACCTGTCGATATTCAGTCACTCATAACCCGGTCCCTGGTGCTGTGAGGCAGCAGTGCTGTCCACTGAGCCGCCCTGCCGCCCAGGAACTTAGTCAATGAAGTAAAAGTCAACGGTGATTGGCAGAAGCAGGACCAATGAATTTAATGTTGTTACTGGAAAATAGGGGCTCCAACTATGGATCAAACACCTAGGCCCAAAATTCAAATGCTAAAGATCAAAACACATTGTGTAAAAAGTATTTTGAGTAGGAGCTATTCACTCTGTTATGAAACAAGAAACTAGTATTTTAAACTCATGCATATTAGAGGAACATTTCTTTCAGATGTCCCAGTTAGACATCCCGTTAGGATCAGCCGCTTTAGTGAAACACAGCTCTAATTAGGATACAGTTTAGAACACGGTTTTCCGCGATGCTTACTGCAAAACGTCAACATGCACCACCCTAACAGAAGGAAAACACTTAGAAACTGCCGGTGGATGAAATCGTTCATTTTTGGGAGACTCTCATTCGACACTTGAACCGAAGAGATTATTAAAACAACAAATTCAATGTTCTAGTTTCTCTACAAGACTGTAGCAATTATTCCGCCAGGGAACGTTCAAAAGAATGAGGAGGAACAGAGCTGGGAGACCAGAGCTAGATACATATATGTTAAGGTGAAGACCCTGGTAGAACGAATTAGTGCCACAACAGGTTAGGAGGTGAACACAGAGGGTGCTCCTGCCAGAGTGATTGAAATGCTCTGCAAAAATAGCTCTGACCTTTAAAGTCAAGGAAAAGAGTCATGAGATTTTGCAGCAGAGAGCGGGGCTTGGCAGCAGATAGAGACAGACAGAGAGGCGTTGGCTGTGGCCACGCTTGCATGGTATGACCTTAAGAAAGACGCCTCGCTCACAGCCCTTTCGGGGAGTGTGGAAAGCAGAGCACAACAGAAATCGCTGGTCGAGATTCTGACCAGGTTGAGACAGAAAGTTGTCCGAGGCTACAGCTCAGTGTGGTTTTTCGTTTGTTTACAGTTGAGGTGCTACACCTACCCAACTGCCTCCAGCGATCAGAAGCTGAGATACAATGTTCAACCGCAGACAGTTGGGCATTCGAGATAGATTTAGCTGCACAGAGAACCTGCTGGTTTACAATTAAGCCATGTTACAGGAAACTATTCAAAATAAAATTGGTCACTGTTTGCAAGCGTTGCTAGGGTTGAGTACAATTAGCAGAAACCCACTCTGATTCACAGCAGAGACACTCATCTCATCTGCAGCTCAGAGGAACTGCAGTCTGTACATTCCACACTGAAGCGGCAAATCACTGAGATTTCCAACACAATTTCAATCAAATCACATATAATTCATAGAATATTTTCACTTCTCTTTATGAGGCAGCTTACAGAGGGTGGGTCATTATAGAATTATCAAATCCTAAAGTGCAGAAGGATGCCATTCGGCCCATCGAGTCAGCACCCATCACAATTCCACGCAGGCCCTATCCCCATAACCCATGCATTTACCCTAGCTAGTGCCTCTGACACTAAGGGGTAATTTGGTCCGGCCATCCACAACCTGCACATCTTTAGAAACTAAGTTACAATTTAGCACGGCCAATACACCCAACCTACACATCATTGGACGCTAAGGGACAATTTAGCATGGCCAATCCACCTAACCTGCACATCTTTGGACACAAAGGGACAATTTAGCATGACCAATCCACCTAACCTGCACATCTTTGGACACTAGGGGACAATTTGGCATGGCCAACCCCCCTAACCTGCACATCTTTGGACACTAGTGGGCAATTTATCATGTCCAATCCACCTAATCTGTACATCTTTGGACACTAAGGGGCAATTTAGCATGGTCAATCCACCCAATCTGTGCATCTTTGGACACTAAGGGACAATTTAGCATGGCCAATCCACCCAACCTGCACATCTTTGGACATCATCATTTTCGAAAGAACAATGCACTCTGTCCTTGCCAAGGAAGTTCACATCCCGCGAATGAATTGAAATTTAGCTGAAATAGAAAACATTTCACCACACAATGACTGTACTGTAACACTCCCTGAAGACATGCTGCCTGTTCATCGCTGTGACGCACAGTCGATGACCGCACTGTGTCAAATGAATGTGGAATTCACCAGCACACCGCACCAAACCTGTGTCATACTTTCCATTGCACAGCCCGTCATAATTTCCACTGTATCTGAAAGGGAGGAAACTCTCTGGGTTTGAGATCAGGTCAACCTGCGGCCATTAACCCTACAGAAACAAACTGGTCACAAAACAAGTTGAAATTGCGCGGAAAGATATCCAAAGAATGATTAGATGCAAGAGTCATTTTCTTGCTGTTGCAGGTTTATGGTGAGTAAAAGAGAGTAAGAATTATCAGCTAGAATAATTGTTCAGACAGTAAAAACTGAGACCCCATGTTCAGATGGAGGGAATTATCCTGTTCAGGTGAGTTTGCTTTGTTTTCCTCACATAAATGTTCAGTAAAGGTTCACTCCTGCCCTTTAGGGAAGGACATTTCCCTTCCCCATCTGGTTTGCCCGACATGTGGAATCCAGAGCCACAGTAATGTGATTGATTTTTAAAAGCCCTCCAAAAGCAACGAGAGATGGGCAATAAATGCTGGCCGAGCCAGTGTCCCCAAAATGAACACACAACAAAACTTGTGATGGCTTCATTTTACTTCTACATCGTAAAATGTGTCTTTATTTGAACCCTACATATCAGAGCCATTGGTTCACTGCACTGAGTTTTCGAAGAGCCAATTTTTCCCTAAATCTTTCGCTCCTTTTCTTAATTTTCCTCCCTAACTTCCCTTTATTTCAGAGGGCATTTGCTCGTAAACCACGTGGCTGTGGGAATAGAGACACATGTAGGCCAGACCAGGTGGGAGAACGATAGATTTCCTTCCCGAAACCAGTTGGATTTTACGACAATCCACAATGGTTTAATGGTCATCATTAGACTTTCAAACCCTGATTTTTATTGAACCCAAGATGAGGCCGTCCTCATGCATGGGGAACTTGGCTATGAGTTTGTGCCCGGCGATTATGGGTTTTCATCTGTCTTGAAGACTGCCTTGGAGAACGCTTACCCGTCACTATAACTCTCTCCACACGCATTGTCTGTACCTGTACAGACTTGATTGGACACAGGTTGAAGTTGCTGGGGAGTAGGTACGGGGGAGATTTCTGGGGTAAGTTTTTCACTCAGAGTGTGGTGAGTGAGTGGAATCGGCTGCCGGCGGTGGTGGCAGAGGCGAACTCGTTGGGGTATTTTAAGAGACTTCTGGACGAGTACATGGGATTTAATGGGATTGAGGGTTATAGATAGGCCTGGTAGGTAAGGATATGATCGGCGCAACTTGTGGGCCGAAGGGCCTGTTTGTGCTGTAGTGTTCTATGTTCTATGATTACCTGTAAAGACTCGCATTCCAACCATTATCTTGCAATTGTGTCTGTGTCTATACATGCCGTGCTTGTAAACCCACCTTCCCGATCACCTGAGAAAGAAGCAGTGCTCCAAAAGCTCATGATTCTGAATAAACCGGCGGGACTTTAACCTGGTGTGTGAGATTTCTGACTGTCCCCTCATACAATAATGAAAATTCATGTCCATGACAGCGCTGTTATCATTATATTATGCAACTCCCAGAATGGTAGGATGCAATCTTTATGGAGTTTTGCAATTTTTTCTGTTTTATAATTCAGATGTCCAAAGATATGCAGGTTAGGTTGATTGGCCACGCCAAGAAATTGCCCCTTAGTGTCCAGGGTTGCGGAGGTTAGAGGATTAGTGGATATAACACGCAGGGATATGGGGGTAAGGCCTGGGTGGGATTGTGCTTGGTGCAGACTCGATGGGCCGAAGGGCCTCTTTCTGCACTGTAGGGTTCTATGATTCTATGTCACTCATTCAAAATTTGTGAAGCTTTGCAAGAAAGTTTCCAGTTAGCGATAAAAGGTTTCTCTGCCCCTGGTTACACTGCATAGGAGACACATCTGTCAAATTGTTTACTCTTCAATCAACAGAAACAATCAAATTTGGTTCAAATAGGACATTTGTAGTTTCAAATATTATGTAAGTTCCATCTCCCAGACATTGACAAACAAAATGTGTTGTCGATTTAATGGGGCTCTCATTTGACTGTCCCATTCTTGCTAATTGATTATACTATAACTATCAATAAGAACATAAGAAATAGGAGCAGGAGTAGGCCATCTAGCTCTTCGAGCCTGCCCCGCCATTCAATAAGATCATGGCTGATCTGAAGTGGATCAGTTCCACTTTCCCGCTTTCTCCCCATAACCCTTCATTCCCCTGTCTATCAAAAACCTATCTACCCGTGACTTAAATATATTTAGCGCGGTAGCCTCCACCACTTCAACGGGCAGAGAATTCCAGAGATTCACCACTCTTTGAGTGAAGAAGTTCCTCCTCAATTCCGATCTAAACTGCCCCCCCGCCCCTTATCTTGAGGCTGTGCCCTCTAGTCCTGCTATCCTTTCTAAGCGGGAAGAATCTCTCTACCTCTACCCTATCCATCCCTTTCATTATCTTATACGTCTCTATAAGATCCCCCCTCATCCTTCTAAACTCCAATGAGTGCAGATCCAGTCTATTTAGTCTCTCTTCATACTCCAATCCCCTCATTTCCGGTATCAGCCTAGTGAACCTCCTCTGCACTCCCTCCAAGGCCAAAATATCCTTGCGCAGGTGCGGCGCCCAAAACTGCACACAGTACTCCAGCTGCGGCCTCACCAGTACCCCGTACAATTGCAGCAAGACCTCCCTGCTTTTATATTCTATCCCCCTCACTATAAAGGCCAGCATCCCATTCACCTTCCTGATCACCTGCTGTACCTGCAGACTGGGTGATGTTGGATGCTGGATAATCTCAGCAGCTTTGGCAGATCCGTGGAGACAGAAACGCAGTTTCACAGACATTCCCTCCACCATGTCGGTCAGTGCATAACAATAATTCACCACAGATCTTTTGACAGCTCCTTCCAAACCCACGACCACTGCCATATAGAAGGACAAGGGCAGCTTATACAGGAGATCATCTGCATGTTCCCCTTCGAGCCACTCACCATCCTGACTTGGAAATATATTGGCCGTCACTGGGCCAAAATCCTGGAATTCTCTACCTAACGACCTTTTTGTCAACCCACAGTCGGTGGACTGAAGTCTTTCAAGAGGCCAACTCGCTTCATTAGGGCAACTGAGGGTGGGGAACGTATTCTGACCAGCCAGCGGCCCCCATATCCCAGGAAAGAATCAAAAAAAGTGAACATTTCGGGCTCATATGAATCTTGTGCTGAATTTGAACTGCTGTGTTGAGTTTTCTGAAACATATCTCAGTTTAGCATAAAGATACTGGGGTTAAAAAGGGGTAGATTGCGAGAACACGTTACACAGAGTAATCTTATTCCTTCCAGCAGATAAGATTATGAGACGGTCCAATCGCCGTGTTTCAGTTTGAAAAATAATTCGATGGGTTGATGGGGGGAAAACAGTTTCCTCTGACGGGGCGGGGGGGCGGGGGGGAGTGGGGGCTGAATGGGGTCCATAACATGGGGTCAGAAATTTTAAGTTACCGCCAGAGTGTTTACGGGTGATGTCAGGATGCACTCCCCCAGTGTGGATCTGGATCACTGTCCCCCGGAAAGCTCTGGATGCAGGGATAAATTTATTGGGTTATACTCCAGGGCCCCGTGTACAATTCCCACTCCGGCAAAAGATAAACACAACACAAAACATTTGGAATTAAATTCGAATGTATAATTAAAAACCGTTGTTGTAAAAAAAATGCTGTTGAAAAATGACTTGGCAAGTCACTCAGTTAGTTCAAGTGTAAATAGGGATGGCCAATACATGCTGGTGAACCGGTGACACCCATGTCCCATGGATGAACTAATTGAAGAAATAGTGAAGTTTATCCCTTGGGAAAAAAATCCAGTGTTTGCAATATCGAAATTGCAACGGAAATACATCATCACCTCAATGAAACGTTCTTTGAATTTCACTTTCATAATTAACTATTTATTTTATTCTGAAGGCCAATGTCATTTATATCCATTGATGGATCCATTGATGTATCGATTCATCAACGATTTTGTCTATGCTTCTCTCTACCTCCGAAAAGCAGTGAGCTTGTCTAAGGGCCCCACACACCCCGGACATACTCTCTTCCACCTTCTTCCGTCAGTAAAAAAAATGCAAAAGTCTGAGATCATGTACCAACCAATTTAAGAACAGTTTCTTCCCTGCTCCCAACAGACTTTTGAATAAACATACCATGTATGAAGCTGGTCTTTCTTTACACCCGAGTTGTGGCTGTAACAATACATTCTGCACACTCTCCGATCCTTCTCCCCTGTGTACTCTCTGAAATTTATGATTTGTCGTCAAGAAGCAACACTTTTCAGTATATCCCAACCCACGTAACAAGAATAAATCAAATATCTCCGACAAAGAACTTTCTCATGTTGTCCATGATTTCTTCATTATAAAGTGCACAATATTTCCAGGACAACAGACCGCTGTCACAGTGTTTATCATCTACACCAGCCTCCTCTGACCCACACTCTACCACCCCGCAACTCCCCCCCCGCCCCCAGCATAGAACAGTCATAGAACCCTACAGTGCAGAAAGAGGCCCTTCGAGTCTGCACGGACCACAATCCCACCCAGGCCCTACCCTCACATCGCTACATATTTTATCCACTAATTCCTCTAACCTACGCACCTCAAGACAGTAAGGGGATTTTTTTAGCACGGCCAATCAACCTAACCCGCACATCTTTGGACTGTTGGAGGAAACCGGAGCACCCGGAGGAAACCCACACAGACACGAGGAGAATGTGCAAACTCCACACAGACAGTGACCCGAGCCGGGAATCGAACTCAGATCCCTGGAGCTGTGAAGCAGCAGTGCTAACCACTGTGCTAACGTGCCGCCCGCATGTTCTATTATTATCTCCCTCTTGTGTTGATCCAATTTCCCCCTAAATGAGTATCTGATATTCAACTCAACCCAGCCCTGTGGTATAGAGTTCCACAATCTCTGCAATGTCTGCGAAAGACATTTTTCTTGAGCTCAACATTGGATATATTAGTGAATATCAGGTGCTGGTGGTCCAATGTTCTTGTGTCCCCTCATTTTCTACATGTCTACACTTTTGAATCTTTTGCACCTTCCAAGACCTATTTTAGGTCATCCCCCAGTCGAATATTTTGTACTGTAAAGAGCATGCTCAGTTTTAACTAATATCATACCATTAAATTATTGGTATCAATCTAATAACATTGTTGCCCACAGTTAAACGTCACCCACCTGTAACCTGGCAATCCAAATCGACTGAACATATTTGGACGGATGTATCAGACAGTTTGGGCTCACACATGCGATGTAGTCTTGCCTGGTGTTTGTCGAGCGATATTCATTCATCCGTTGTCGTAGCGTTTGCATGGTCTCCCCTCCCTGTTCCTTTCCTGTTGGCGAACACTTCAGCGGTCACGGGCATTCGGCCTCTGACCTTCGGGTAAGCGTTCTCCAAGGCGGCCTTCACGGCACACGACAGCGCAGAGTCGCTGAGCAGAGACTGATAGCCAAGTTCCGCACACATGAGGACGGTCTCAACCGGGATCTTGGGTTCATGTCGCACTATCTGTAACCCCCGTGACTTGCTTGGGTTTGCTAAACCTCACTTACTGTGCTGTCTGGAGACAATACACATCTCTTAAACCTGGGCTTAATGCTCCTTCCACTCACATTGTTAGCCACTTTAAGACTTGAATAGCAGGTTAGGTGTAAAGACTCGCATTCTAATCAGTAATCTGTAAACTGTGTGTGCTGTTATATGCTCTGTCTGACGCCAGAACTCTCTATTCGCCTGACGCAGGGGCAAACCCCGAAAGCTTGCGAGTTTACGATCAAATAAATCGGTTGGACTTAAACCTGATGTTGTCAGACTTCTTACTGTGTCGACCCCAGTCCAACGCCGGCATCTCCACATCATGACAAATTGCCCTTTAATGTCATGTGGTCAAACAGGGTAAAAATGTTGCCTTACAGGATCGGGCCTGGGTGGGATTGTGGTCGCTGCAGGCTCGCTGAGCCGAAAAGCCTCCTTCTGCACTGTAGGGATACTATGGATTTTAACCTTTTGCAGAAAAAACGACCAATGTGTCGTTGCCAATGTTTAGTTGTATCTGAATTTTAACTTTCTCTTATCCGTCTCTACGAACACACAAATCAATCTCCGAATATCAACTTCGCCTCACGCTAACGTTTTGAAAAATATTCTTCCATTCAATTATTTTCCGATCGCAGATATCATAACACGTGACATAAGGCAGAGAAATTATCCTTTTGACACAATCAGTTTATGCTGGTGTTTATTATCCAGTTGAAATTGCATATTTTTCTCATTTAAGTCCACTCAGATTTGCCCTCTGTTCTTTTCTCCCTCTTCAATTTGCCCCATTCCCGTTTCCTTCATTAGCCCCTGTGGCAGTGAGTTCAAAACTCCTACCGGTCACAATGCAAATACACGGATATTAGAGGGAGGTTTTTCACACAGAGGGTAGTGGGGGTATGGAATGCTCTGCCAAGTAAGGTGGCGGAGGCAGGCACGCTGGAGATGTTTACGAAGTACTTAGACAGGCACATGAGTGGGTTGGAGATGGAGGGATATTGGAGATTGTTTCAAATAACGTTCAGTAGCCTTGGGACGTCCCTGATAATGTACAAGGATGTGGAATGATACTAATGTTTTTCTCTTTTAATTCACAGGTGCTTCCGTCCGCCTTGTTGTCCAACGAGGGGCATACACGCGATAGGTCGTACGAGGGCTGCTCTTGGTTGTTTCTAGGATAGCCTAGTACTTCATGTCGGTAGTGTACGCTTGAACTGGACAAGATACTGGGCAAGACGACAGCTCAGTGACTATCGCTGATTGCTTTGCAGATACATGGATTTGGGTCAGTGTCTGTGGGAGTTTGCGCGTTCTCCCCGTGCTTGCGTGGGTTTTCTCCGGGTGTTCCGGTTTCCTCCCACACCTCAAAGATGTGCTGTTAGGCTGCTTGGTGTAATAAATTGTCCCTAAATTAGTTTTCCCTCGATGTGGAATGCTATAAGCATAGATAAGGGATATGGGCTGGCGGGGGGCGGGGGGGGGGGGGTACTCGTAATGTTAAAATGGCAGCGCGGACTCGTTGGGCCGAAGGGCCTGTTTCTCGGGCTGTTTTGTTCTTTGTTCTTTGAATTCCAGTTTGGATTAGATGTTGAGTATTTTACATTGATGGCTTCAGATTATGTGATCTTCTGCGACAATAATGCTTCTAAATAATGCTGGGACACGTGGTTCCCCTGGAGTGCCCTGTTTCCGGTGGTCTTTTCCTTAGAACAAAGCGACTGACGAGCTGCCATATTCTCCACACCAGGTGATGCATTTCTCAGGAGCTCCTTCTACATAAAACAAGAAGTAATTTGAATCGGAGGAAACAATGCAGCCACTCGAACTAGCTCTGTTACTCAGTCAGAGCATCCTTGGTCTGTTATCACATTGCACTTTCCTGTTTGATCCGTATTTTCGTATCTCATGAGTGCAGGGATCACAATTCTGTCCATCTTACCTTTCATTGACCTCATCGTATTGCAGCCACATCCAATGCTGTAGGTGGCGCTGTTCGCAGCCATTTCCTCGGCACAAGTTAATTCTGGGCAACGCTAGCAGAGCCACGCCAGGCGGCGCTGTTGACAGACGCCACATCTCCGTGAGGTGAATATGTTCACAGTCACTCCCAATTTAATGGTTACTCTGAAAGAGTCACTGCTTCACTAGTTGGTGAATATATTCAAGCTCTTGATTTAGACAATCCTCTTCACTGTCACCCTCTCCGCAGTAGGTGAACGGATCCATCAAATCCCCCTTTTACCATTTCCCCAATTCCGGGATAAAAAATGCAAGCATCTCCACACTCTCCATACAACAGAAGAGTCCATTCCTAGTGCTATGATGGCAAATCGCTTCTGGGCACTTCCGACGGTCGTGATACCCTACCTGTGGGTGTACGGTCCATAACCGTGCGCAACATCCCTGCTTTGTAATGACGAAAATTTTCAAAGACTTACACATAAGTTGCAGCCAGAATGATCAATTCCTCTGTAGAGAAACGGATTGAATTTTCTTAAATCAAGTGATCCTCTTAATCCATCCTGCCAACTTCAGTGTTTCAGCATCTGCTGTTCTCTATTGCTTCAATCTTTCATCCTCTTTTAAGTTTTGAACCATATTCCTTATTGCTGCCTGAAACTCTTCATAGCGGAATGCATCACTTCATTCTTCTGGGTTAATGTGGATCAGCCAAATAGCTGGTTATGTTCGCCTGAAGTCAATAAAACCACATGACCATTAGATGTCGAAGCAAAATTAGGCCATTCGGTCCATCGCGTCTGCTCGACCATCCGGTCATGACTGATCAGTTTCTCATTCCATAGAAACCCTCCCGTGCCGAAAGAGACCGTTCAGCCCATCGAGCCTCCACCGATAACAATCCTACCCAGGCTCTATCCCCTATTTTACCCGCTAATCCCTCTAACCTACGCATCCCATGAGACACAGGGACAACTTAGCTTGGCTAATCCACCTAACCCGCACATCTTTGGATTGTGGGAGGAAACCTGAGCAACCGGAGGGGACCCACGCAGACACAGGAAGAATGTGCAAAATCTGCACAGACAGTGATCCGAGCCGGGAATCGAACCCAGGTCCCTGGAGTTGTGAAGCAATAGTGCAAACCACTGTGCTACTGTGCCGCCCATTCTCCCGTCTTTTTCCTGTAATATTTGATTCTCAGATCAATCAAAAACTCATCAATCTGTTAAATACACTCAGTGATCTGGCCTCCAAGAGTCTTCTGCGGCAATGAATTCCACAGATTCACCATCCTCTGGCTGAAGACATTACTCCTCATCTCAGATCTTAAGAATTGTCCCGTTACTCTGAGGCTTTGCCCTCGGATCCTAGTCTTTCCTGCGAATGGAAACATCTTCTCCACGTCCACTCCGTCCAGGCGTTTTAGAATTCTACAAGTTCCAATGAGATTCCTCCCCCCACCCTTCTAAATTCCATTGAGTACAAACCCATAGTCCTCAAACGCTCCTCATATTGTCGAATAGATGTAACCTTGCATTCCTCCCAGGACATCGGTCCTCCCAGGATCTCGCCTATCCCCTTTTCAGTAAAGCATCCTTCTGCAATGTAGGGATTCTATGGGTCTTAAACCTTTTCAATGAAGTTACACCCTTCCAGTAATGACGTGATCTCAACTCCACAAAGTGTGTAAGCTGTGGGTCGAGAGGGGGACTGGTGGTGTTGAGATGGCGGCGTGGGCTCGTTGGGCCGAAGGGCCTGTTTCCCGGGCTGATTTTGTTCTTTGTTCTTTGAGACGTGAGTGCATTCAGCTCCACCCTCAGAACACCCACTCAGGCCCCTTTCCCTCTCAGACCTCGCACTCAGGTCCCCTTCTCTCTCCAACCCAAAGCACAGTCCCCTTTTGCCTCACACATTCCAGTTCATCCCCTTCCCCGCTCAAACCTCCTACTCAACCCTCTTCTGGCCATGCGTCTTGGCACCGCTGCTCCAGGGAGGACACTGGATTCTTGACACGGTTATCACCTGCAACCATGCACCAGCACTGATACAATCACCTCAATAGGAAATGTTAGTATTCAGGAATCTGGGACACTTTCTGCATATCAGGTGGAGAACAACTAAGAAAAAAACCCCAAAAAGAACAGTACAACGCAAGAACAGGCACTTCGGCCCACCAAGCCTGCGTGGATCACCGATCGAGAACAACCGCCTCTATCCCTCGATTACCCGCCTGTTGGTGTGCCTGTCCAGATAGATAGATAGGTAGAGATAGATAGATAGTGAGACAGAGAGAAAGAGAGATAGTGAGAGAGAGAGAGAGAGAGAGATGGTGTGAGAGAGAGACAGAGGGAGACATGGTGAGAGAGAGAGAGGCAGAGAGAGAGAGAGACAGACAGAGAGAGAGAGAGAGGGAGAGAGAGTGACGTGGTGAGAGAGAGAGAGAGAGAGGGGCATGGTAAGAGAGAAAGAGAAAGAGAGACATGGTGAGAGAGAGAAAGGGAGAGACATGGTGAGAGAGAGAGAGATTGAGAGACGTGGTGAGTGAGTGAGAGTGGAAGAGAGAGAGAGAGAGACAGAGAGAGAGAGATTTTGAGAGAGAGAGACAGAGACAGACATGGTGAGAGAGAGAGAGAGAGGGACATGGTGAGAGAGAGAGAGCCATGGTGAGAAAGAGAGAGAGGGACGTGGTGAGTGAGTGAGAGTGAGACAGAGACAGAGAGACGGAGAGAGAGAGAGAGATGGTGTGTGTGAGAGAGAGGGAGAGATGGTGAGACAGAGAGACAGAGAGAGACATGGTGAGTGAGTGAGTGAGAGAGAGAGAGAGAGATGGTGAGACAGAAAGACAGAGAGAGACATGGTGAGTGAGTGAGAGAGAGAGAGAGAGAGATGGTGAAAGAGAGAGTTTTCAATCCTACCAATCATTGAACTCTAACGTTTTCCCTCATTCCAATGTGATTCAATGGTTGGAGGGGGGGCCAATCTTCAGCATTCCCTCACTGCAATCACGTACTACAGCAGTTACTATCCACACCATCCAACCTGTACAGTGAGGCCTTTACTCCTTGTCCTCCCTACTTGCACCATGTCCTCCTGTCCCCATCATTCCTGCCTTCACAGCATCGATAGAATCCTTCTGGATTTGCGGAAAGTGGCAAAGGCCAAAGGTTTCCTCCAGTCAGAGGTGTGAACCCCCGGGGAAGTTGTGCTGCATTGAGTGAGACTGGCACTGTTTAGAATCTGAACTTCCATCACGCTCTTTGTTAAGTTCGAACAAATTTCCAGGGGCGTTAAAGTCATCCAGTGAGTTCTGGATAAGAAAAGAAAGAACAGCTGGCATGACGGGATAGCGAGCCTCGTTCTTTTTGCAGTTTCCCCTGTGTGTCTCAGGACTGCGGCTTGTTCTGATATGAATTACCTGGAAACATTTCTTCCAGCTGCTGCTGGGGAGCCTGACCCTTGTGTGAACTCACCCTTCCCATTCCTCTCCCTGATTTGATGTGGGACTGTGAATGAAGGGAGTCCCAGGAGGTGTTCCAACATCCACCACACAAGTTAGAGTTTGATGGGTGTGACCTTAGTGCTTTTTTAAGAAAGGTTTTTTTAATTTAAATCATGATCTCTGCAGCTCTCACAGCTCGCGTGTTTCTCAGCTCGCGGTGATGTCATTGGTAGGAGGAGAAAAAAAGTGTGCTGGTCAGGTGACAAGGGTTGGTTTTAAATTGTTTTGGCTGCTGTGTTATCAGCATAGCCAAATGAAGTCTCTCTGTCTTCTGTTTTATTTTATTTATTGGTCAATAGAAACATTTGATGCAGCGTTGTAATCGAAGAAAAATTGATTTTATTTACATAAAGGAATTTTCAACCAATTAACAATCGCATCAGTAACTGGAGTTACAGAATATGCCATTGAATGTTTCAAGAAAAAAACAGAGGATTACTTAGTGTGTTATTTCACACTTGCATGACCTTAATATAGTGGAATATCCTTCACAACGCTGAAGAAAGTCGTTACACAGTTGACAAAATGAGCCAGTCTTTCTAATCTGTGGCCAGAATGCGAGGAACATTCAGCTGTTTGACGGGAATGTACTTGCTTCCATGTTAATTCCCAAAGGGCCCAGCATGCATTGGTAATTCCAGTCTCCTGTATAATACGTCACAGACAAAACACCTCGATTCTCATTTCCGGTTCTTCTGTTTTGACCTTTTTTCCAATGCAGCCAAATCCAGGGAGGCGTAGAGAGGTCCACCCTGAGACTGGGAAATATATTCAACAGAAATGATTAAAATAAAGGACTGATTCCCAAAATTCATTTCAATGTATTTTGTTACAAGGTGTTCAATGCACTCACCTGTATTCGACGCTGCGTTTTCAAGTTTGCCTCAGTTTGACCATGATCCCCTGTGTGTTAAGGGTTAAACTATGAATTGAAATGTCACCCAGTCTATAGAATCTGTAAGTACATAGAAACATCGGGCGCCAATGACCACCTGAATGTCAACTCTGCAAAGATGTTAGTGTAAAAATCTCCTTCTCGCCATATCCCAGTGCTTGTTTTCCTGCACGAATTTATCATCGCTAATGCACCGAATTAGCACATCTTTCGGACTGTGTTCGGAAACCAGAGCACCCGGAAGAAACACACGCACAGACAAGGAGAACGTGCAGGCCGCACACAGACAGATACCCAAGCCAGGAATCGAACCCAGGTCCCAGATGTTGCCGGAGAGCTGTGCTAACCACTGTGCCACCGCTGCAATAGGTTGTCAGACTACAATCATTAACAAACAACCCATTTAAATTTCGTTAACACGACAGATATTCCACAATTCATCAGAGGAATTTAGATATGGCATTGTAGGTGAAGGGAACCAAAGGAACCGGGGAGGAGGCTATTGAATTGGGTGATCAGCCATAATCATGGTGAATGGCGAAGCAGGTGCAAAGGACAGACTGGTCTCTCCCTGCTCCTATGTTGAATGTTTCTATGTTAAGTGGCCATTGGATGAATGAGGAAAATCTCACACCGTTATCTGTCCACCTGGTATACTACAGGGCGGCACTGTAGCATAGTGGTTAGCACTGCTGCTTCACAGCTCCAGGGGCCCGGGTTCGATCCCTGGCTTGGGTCACTGCCTGTGAAGAGTTTGCACATTCTCCCCGTGTCTGCGTGGGTTTCCTCCGGGCGCTCTGGTTTCCTCCCACAGTCCAACGAGTTAGGTTGATTAGTCGTGGTAAAATTACACTTAGTATTCTAAGATGCATGTGTTAGAGGGGTTAGCGGGTGAATAGGGGGCTGGTTGGGATTGTGGTCAATACTGACTCGATGGGCCAAATGGCCTCTTACTGTACGGCAGGGTTTGTATGATCTGTGTTAACATCAACAATTTCCCCGTTTATGAAACCAACCGCTGCACGAGTGATTGTTGCACTTGCTGAAGATAAGGGACACACCCTGTGGACAGAAATAGTCAGTGTCCACATTGTGGCGAATCCAAAGAAAGAAAGGAGGGGACAGACATTGCCTGCTTCATTCCTCAGGCCAATGCTTTGACCAATCAGTCAAACGACCTCTTTTTAACTGCTCAGCAGGAAGTTAATAAGGCAAACGGCATGTTGTCATTGACAGCGAGAGGATTGAGTACAGGAATGGGATATTTTACTGCAATTGTACAGGGCGTTGGTGAGAAGCGATATGCGCAGTTTTGGTATCCTTATCTGAGGAATGATGTCCTTGCTTTAGAAGGTGAATGTTTACCAACTGATTCCTGGATGGCGGGTCTGTTATATGAGGAGAGACTCAGTCGGTTAGGATTGCAGTCACTGGAGTTTAGAAGAGTGAGGGGGGCCTCATGGAACCTCTGACAGGATTCAATAAGGCAGATTGAGAAGCAATGTTCCCGATGGTGAAGGAGTCCAGAACAAGGGATAATAGTTTGAGGTTAGAGGGGAAACCTTTTAGAACTGAGGTGAGGAGAAATGTCTTCACCCAGAAGGTGGTGAATGTGTGGAATTCACTACCACAGAATATAGCTGAGGCCGAAACGTTATGTGATTTCAGGAAGAAATTAGACATAGGTCTTGGGACTAAAGGGATCAAATGGTATGAGGGAAAGGAGGATCAGGATGTTGAGTTTGATTATCAGCTGTGGTCATAATGAATAGCAGAGCAGGTTTGAAGGGCCGAATGGCGTCCTCCTCCTAGTTTCTATGTTAACAAGTGTCGGCAGATAACTGGCAATTATCAGTTAACTGGAGCATTCTCCATCAAAAGGCCGCAACCCATCAACATCATTTTGCTAAACCGGGAAATATTCGCCTCAGGAAGAATGCATAATTGTTTCCATTATAAATGTTATTCTTGTTTTTTTTGTGCCAAAGAATACGAGGCCAAAAGCCTCGATGATATGTTTTCTTTGGCAAAGCTGAAGTCCTCCGTTTATTAAATTTTTCTATCAAACATGCCTCAGCAGTTAACTGTCAGTACCAATCAACTGGTGCGTTCACCATAGAAACGCCTCTACCAATCAATTTCCACTTCATTTTTTTTAAAAAAAATTCTGACATTTAATCGCTGCCAACATTTCAAAGAAACTTACCCATTTGACGCTCCTTACGTCCCTTTCGCTGCCTTTTCTCGCTCAAGCTAAAATTGGATGTGGGAAAAGAACACCAAACAAATGTTACATCTTGTCTATCATATTTCAGATGCTGCAAATTGTTGAAAGTAGGATTGTCCAGTGATCTTATATAAATCATAGAGAATAGAGGCACACACTCTGGAATCAGTTATTGGATTGAAATAAGTCTGACAAAATATAAGATAGAGAAGGAGGGGGCAATGAACAATGTTGAACTTTGCACATTGTTCTATTACTCACGTGTCATTCTGGGATCCTACATCTCTGCCTTCTAAAATAGAAGAACATATAATGAGCTCATTAAAAACTGCAAAGAGGAAATCACACTGAGAAAAAGGCATTAAAGTGTCTCAGATAATTATTAATCCTCACCTAATCTGCCGTGTTTACAAATCCAAATGGAAATAAGGACCGACAGTAGAATCAATATGACCAGGGCAGTGATTCCAACAGGAACTGTCTCTCTGCACCATTCTGTAGAGAAAAAAAAACTTAAAAACTGCCATCGCTCACATCATTCTTTTCCGGGCTTCTCTGACCAAATTAAAAATGCAGAGTCACCAAAACAGGGGGTGAATGTGGGAAATGAAACATTGCTGGTGGGATGGATAGTGGAGAATGAACACACAGAATGGAATTGATGAGACAATATTTGCTAGTGGAGATCAACTAAATGGCAGCACTGTCAGAGTTACCCCAAATTCACAGTGTATCAGATTGTATTAGACTGTAAGACTACACAGGAGCAGAATTAGGCTACTCGGCCCATGTGCCTGCACCACCATTCAATTATAGCTGATATGTTTCTCACCCCCATTCTCCTGCCTTTTCCCCATAACCCTGATCCCCTTATTAATCAAGAAACTATCTGTCTTTGTCTTAAAGATACTCAATGACCTGGTTTCTACAGCGTTCTGTGGCAAAGAGTTCCACAGATACACCACTCTCTGGCGGATTCCTCCTCACCTCTGTTTTAGAGGATCGTTCCTTTCGCCTGAGTTTGTGCCTTCTGCTTCTAATTTTTTCCACGAGTGGAAACATCCTCTCCACGTCCACTCTATCCAGGCCTCGCAGTAACCCGTAAGTTTCAATAAGATCCCCCCTCATCCATCTAAACTTCAACGACCACACACCCAGAGTCCTCAACCATCTTCATACGTCAAACTCTTCAATCCAGGGATAATTCTTGTGAATCTCCTCTGGATTAGCACATCCTTCCTTTGAACACTGAAGGCATCATGGATTTTTTTTTATTTGTGAACACAATCATACAAGGTTAACGCCCAGAAGGAAAGTATTCGGCCCATCTTTCCAAAGTTGTCTCTTTGATTGTCCCAACTCCAAATGCTCATTTTTCCCATGGCCCTGAAAACTACTCTCCATCAATTATTTGCCCAATTCTCCTTTTGGAAGTTCCTATTGAATCTGTTCACACCGCCTTTTAAAATCAAATCCAAATCCCGAGACATTGTGTAAAAAAACAATCAGAACATTGTGTATAGAAGTTGATACGTTGTGTCGCTACTGTACAAGAGATTTGGAAGGCCACAATTGGAGTTTTACAGCATGGAAACTGATCTTTAGAACCAACTTTTCCATGCCACCTTTTTATTTGAACCCCTAAACTGAACCCCATTGCCCACATTTGTCCCACATCCCTCTATACCCATCTTACCCATGTATCTATCTAAATGCTTTTTAAAAGATAAAATTGTACCCGCCTGTACTACTGGCAGCTCGTTCCAGACACTCACCACCCTCTCTGTGAAAAAATGCCACTCTGGACACTTTCGTATCTCTCTCCTCTCACCTTAAACTTATGCCCTTTAGATTTAGACTCCCCTACCTTTGGGAAAAGATACTGACTACCTACCTTGTCTATGCCCCTCATTGTGTTATAGACCTCATGGGTCAACCCTCAGCATCCTACGCTCCAGAGTCTATCCAGCCTCTCCTTAGAACTCAATCCATCAAGTTCCAGTTGCATTCTAGTCAACTTTTTCTTCATTCTTTCTAGATTAATAATATCCTTTCTATAAAAGGGTGACCAGAATTGCACACAGTATTCCAAGTGTGGCCTTACCAATGTCTTGTACAACTTCAACAAGACGTCCCAACTCGCCCTCTGATAGGAAGGATGTTATTCAACTAGAAATGGTGCAAAGAATATTTACAAGGAATGTTACCAGGACTGGGAGGTCTGAATTATAAGGAGAGACTGGATAGATTGTGACTATTTCCTGAGAGTAGGAGGATGAGGGGTGACCATATAGAGGCTTATAAAATCATGAGGGCCATTGGTAAGGTGAGTTGGCAAGGTTCTTTCCTCACAGTAGGGGAGTACAAAACTAATGGGCGTAGCTTTAAGGTGAGAGGGGAAAGATTGTAAAGGGACGTGAGGAGCAACTTTTTTCCACACAGAAGTTGGTGCATGTATGGAATTATCTTCCAGAGGAGGTGGTAGAGGCAGGAACAATTGCAGCGTTTAAAAGACATTTGAACAGGCACATGGATGGGAAGAGATTAGACGGATATGGGCCAAACGCTGGCAAGTGGGACCCGCTCAGATTAGGAAACCTGGTCGACATAGATGAGATGGGCAGAAGGGCCTGTTTCAGTGCTGTGTGTCTCTATGACTCGATGTCTCCCTTTCGCTCTTTGTACCAATCATCTTCAGTCTGTGTCCCCTTGGTTACTGACCCTACTGCCAGTGGGAAGGATTGTCATTTTTTAAAAACTAATCAAATGCTCTCTTGTTTTGGGACTGCGATTAAACGCCTTAACCTTGACTGCTGTAAGGTGTACAAACTCAGCTCTTCCCTTCTCTCCACTTTTACTAAATTCACTCATTCCCGGTACCATCCTGGTAATTCTGCTTTGTGTCTGCTCCAAGTCTTTGATATTCTTCCCAAAATATCGTCCTCATCATTGAAGGTAATGCTGTAAAGGTTATAATGCTATAAAATGTTGTCTCCACTTCCATTGTCTGTACCTTTAAGGCTTGATTAGATGTAAAGACTCGCATTTCAAGCATTATTCTGGAAATTGAGTTTGTGCCTTTATATGCCTTGTTTGTGAAAAGATCTCCCACTTACCTGATGAACGGGCAGCAAGCTCTCCGTAAGCTAGTGGCGTTTGCTACCAAACAAATCTGTTGGACTTTAACCTGGTGTTCTAAAACTTCTTAAACATGGCCAACCAGTCATTCGAATACATTTAAAATAACTTCTGAGCTTTATTTCTCAATTCTAAAATTTCAGGATGCCTGTTTATGCCGTCAGCAGCCACTTGAGTTTACCCTTCCATCTCCCAAGATTTAGGGAGTCTCAGGATAGCGCACACATAGAACATAGAACATAGAACATTACAGCGCTGAGGGGCGACTGGGTAAAAGTTTATCAAGTTATGAGGGCCATTGATAAGGTGGAGAGTTAGAAGCCTTTAGCCAAAGAGAGAAATGTCATGTAGAAGGGGACACCAGTTCAATGTAAGGGGCGAAATGTTCAGTGGAGATGTGCAGGGGAACTTTATTTTTACACAGGGGATGGTGAGGGCCTGGAATGCACTGCCAAATGTTAGCGACATTTATGACTCATCTGGATAGACACATGGGGGGGAGGGGGTGGTGCTTGGGGGCATACAGACCGTTCGTCTGGATGAACCAACGCGTTCAGTGCATGTTTGATGGGCCGAGCGGCCTGTTCCTGTGCTGTACCCCTCTTTGTTCTTTGTTGTTTGATATCTGCACTACAATTCTGCAACAACAACTGAGTTCACCAAAGAACGAAGAAAGATACAGCAGGGGAACAGGCCGCTCGGCCCATCAAACATGCGCTGAACGCGTTGGCCCATCTCGACGAACGGCCTGTATGCCCCAAACACCCCCACCCCCCGTTCATGTGTCTATCCAGATAAGTCAGAAATGTCGCTAACATTTGGCATTGCATTCCAGGCCCTCACCATCCCCTGTGTGAAAAAAAAACTTCCCCTGCACATTTCATAGAACATAGAACATTACAGCGCAGTACAGGCCCTTCGGCCCTCGATGTTGCGCCGACAAGTGGAACCAATCTAATGACCCTCTATCCGAAACTATTCCAATGTTATCCATATGCCTATCCACTGACCATTTGAACGCCCTTAAAGTTGGCGAGTCCACAACCTTTCGCACTTTATACTGAACTGGTGTCCCCTCGATCTTCATTTTTTTAACCCAATTAATTTAATTCTCCAATTTTCTTTGGGCAGCGAGGTGTAATTGGGCCTCCAGTACAGTTCCAGATACTATATTTCACATCCTCACCATTCGCTGCACATTAAATGTCAGAATGGGAAAAAAGATGAAATGGAAGTTGATTGATGGAGGCGTTGCCATGGGCAGCAATGGAAATGGTGGAGAGCTTGAAGTTTCTGGGTGCTCATATTACCAAGAACGTCCCCTGGCCCTCCACGCCGACGCTATAGTTAAGAAAGCCTACCAATGCCTTTACTTTCTCAGCGGGTTAAGGAAATTTGAAATGTCCGCTCCAAGACTCACCAATTTCCACAGATGCAGCATCGAAAACATCCTTTAGGGATGCATCACAGCAAGGAATCGCTCCTGCTCTGTCCAAGGCCACAAAAATCTAGAATGGGTTGTGAACGAAACCCAGTCCCATCTCCAGGCTCCCCCCCATTGACTCCATCTACACATTTCACTGCCTTGGAAAAGCGGCCACCATAATCAAGGGCCCTGCGTACTCGGGATATTTTCTCTTCCACCTTCATCCGCCAGAAAAAAAAAGTATATAAAAATCTGAGGTCATGTATCAATTGACTCAAGAACAGCTTCCTCCCTGCTGCCATCAGACTTTTGAATGGAATTACCGTATATGAAATTGATCTTTCTCGACAGGTTATTTATGGCTGTAGCACGAGATTCTATAAACTCTCCTTTCCTTTTCCCCGTGTACTCTGTAAATAGTGTGTTTTCTTTCTATAGCGCGCAAGAAACAATACTTCTCACTGTATCCCAAGACATGCGACAATAATAAATCAAATCTATGTACTCTATGAACGGTATGCTTTGTCTGTGTAGCGTGCAAGAAACAATATTTTTCACTGTATCCCAATACATGTGACAATAATAAATCAGATCTATATACTCTATGAACGCTATGCTTTGTATAGCAGACAACAAACAATACTTTTCAATTTAACCCAATACATGTGACAATAACAAATCAAATCAAATCTATGTATTCTATAAACAGCATGATTTGTCGGTATAGCGCGCAATAACCAATACTTTTCAATTTGTCTCATTGCACGTGGCAATAATAAATCTAATCAAATCTCTATTATAGAACATAGAACATAGAACATAGAACACTACAGCGCGGAACAGGCCCTTCGGCCCACAATGTTGCGCCGACCAGTCTTATTTTTTAAAAAAAAACATTGACCCACTAATCTAAACCAATCCCTTTTCGTCCATAAACCTATCCACCAATCTCTTAAACGCCCCCAAACTAGGCGCATTTACAACTGCAGCAGGCAGGGCATTCCAGTCCCTCACCACCCTCTGGGTAAAGAACCTGCCCTTGACATCCGTCCTATAACTACCCCCCCTTAATTTAAAGCCATGCCCCCTCGTGCTAGCTTTCTCCATCCGAGGAAACAGGCTATCACCATCCACCCTACCTAAACCTCTAATCATCTTATATGTTTCTATAAGATCCCCTCTTAGCCGCCTTCTTTCCAGTGAAAACAACCCCAAATCCCTCAGTCTCTCCTCATAGGACCTCCCCTGCATACCAGGCAACATCCTGGTAAACCTCCTCTGCACCCTCTCCAAAGCCTCCACATCCTTCCTGTAATGTGGGGACCAGAACTGCACACAGTACTCCAAGTGCAGCCGCACCAGAGTTGTGTACAGTTGCAACATGACGCTGCGACTCCTAAATTCAATCCCCCTACCAATAAACGCCAAGACACCGTACACCTTCTTAACAACCTTATCTACTTGATTCCCAACTTTCAGGGATCTATGTACACATACACCTAGATCCCTCTGCTCCTTCACTCTATTCAAAGTCCTCCCGTTAGCCCTATACTCAACACATCTGTTATTCCTACCGAAATGGATTACCTCACACTTCTGCGCATTAAACTCCATCCGCCACCTCGCGGCCCAGCTCTGCAACCTGTCCAAGTCACCCTGCAAACTTCGACACCCTTCCTCACAATCTACCACACCTCCGACTTTGGTGTCATCAGCAAACTTACTAATCCACCCAACTATACCCTCATCCAGATCATTAATAAAGATTACAAACAGCAGTGGCCCCAAAACAGATCCCTGAGGCACACCACTCGTAACCGAACTCCATGATGAATAATTACCATCAACCACCACCCTCTGTCTCCTATCTGCTAACCAATTCCTGATCCAAGTACCTAAATTACCACCAATCCCATACATCTGCATTTTCTGCAGAAGCATACCATGGTGAACCTTATCAAACGCCTTACTAAAATCCATATATACCACGTCTACTGCCTTACCCCTATCCACCTCTTTGGTCACCTTCTCAAAGAACTCAATAAGGTTAGTAAGGCACGACCTTCCCGCTACAAAACCATGCTGACTATCTCTAATCAATTCATTACTCTCCAAATAACTATAAATCCTATCCCTAATAATTCTTTCTAAAACCTTGCCCACTACAGAAGTAAGACTCACTGGTCTATAATTCCCAGGGAAGTCTCTGTTCCCCTTCTTAAACAATGGGACAACATTCGCTGTCCTCCAATCTTCCGGTACTATACCAGAGACCAACGACGACCTGAAGATCAGAGCCAGTGGCTCTGCAATCACCTCTCTTGCCTCCCATAGAATCCTAGGGTAAATCCCGTCTGGACCAGGGGACTTATCTATTTTCAACCCTTCTAGAATATCCAACACATCCTCTGTATCAACTGCAATACTTTCTATTTTACACCCCTTCACCCCAGTGACCTCCTCAGCTACATTCATATCGTCCTGCGTGAACACCGAAGAGAAATAATGGTTCAATGCCTCTCCAATCTCTTCCGGTTCCACACACAACTTCCCCCTACTGTCTGTAACTGGCCCTAATCTTGCCCGAACCAACCTTCTGTTCTTGACATACCTATAGAACGCCTTAGGATTCTCCTTAATCCTATCAGCCAAAGTCATCTCATGCCCTCTTCTAGCCCTTCTTAACTCCCTCTTCAACTCCCTCCTAGCCAATCTAAAGCTTTCTACTGCACTACCCGAGCCCTCAAGCCTCATCCGAACATAAGCCTCCTTCTTCTTCCTAACCAACAAATCAACTTTTTTTGTGCACCACGGTTCCCTAGCCCTACCAATTCCTCCTTGCCTGACAGGGACATACCTATCACAGACCCGCAGTAGCTGCTCCTTGAAAAAACTCCACATTTCAGACGTTCCTAGTCCCTGTAATCTCCTAGTCCAACCAATGCTTCCTAATTCTCTCCTAATGGCCTCATAATTACCCTTCCCCCAGCTAAAACTACTGACCCGAGGTTCATGCCTATCCCTTTCCATCACTAAGGTGAACGTAACCGAATTGTGGTCACTATCACCAAAATGCACACCAACTTCCAAGTCTAGCACTTGGTCTGGCTCATTTCCCAGCACCAAGTCCAATATAGCCTCACCTCTAGTTGGCCTATCTACATATTGAGTCAAAAAACCTTCCTGCACACTTTGAACAAAAACTGACCCTTCTAACGAGCTAGAGCTATAGCAATTCCAATCAATGTTAGTAAAGTTAGAGTCCCCCATAACAATTACCCTATTACTTTCACTCCTAACCAGGATCGTCTCTGCAATCCTTTCCTCAACCTCTCTAGAACTTTTTGGAGGTCTATAAAAGACTCCCAACAGGGTGACCTCTCCTCTCCTATTTCTAATTTCTGCCCATACTACCTCAACAGACAAGTCCTCATTAAACTTCCTCTCTGACACTGTGATATAGTCCTTGACCAATAATGCTACTCCACCCCCCCTTCTACCTCCTTCTCTACTCCGACTAAAGCACTTGTACCCCGGCACCTGCAACATCCATTCCTGACCCTGCTCTAACCACGTCTCTGAAATGGCCACAACATCAAAGTCCCAGGTACTGATCCACGCTGCAAGTTCATCCACTTTATTGCGAATACTCCTCGCGTTAAAGTATATACATTTCAAACCTCGCTCCGCCCCACCCCCACAATGCCGTGCAATGCCGTCCCCTTCTATGCCCCCCTCACTTTCACCCCCTCTACCCAGGATCCCACCCCCCCTCTGAATCAGTTTAAACCACTCCGCATAGCCTTCACAAATTTACCCCCCAGGATATTTGTTCCCCTCTGGTTCAGATGTATACCATCACTCTTATGGAGATCCCACCTTCCCCAGAATGAGCCCCAATTGCTCAAGTAATTAAACCCCTCCCTCCTGCACCATCCCCTCAGCCACAAGTTCAAACTTTCCCTCTCCCTATTCTTCTCTAAACTATCCCGTGGACAGGCAAGAGTCCAGAGATAACCACTCTGTTTGACTTGGCCTTTAGTTTCCATCCCAACTCCATGAAACTCTGCTTAATATCCCCTACCCTTAGCCTCCCTATGTCATGTGTCCCCACATGAATTATAACTTGGGGTTGATCACCCTCTCCCCTAAGAGTCTTGAATATCCTCTCTGACACATCCCGGACCCCAGCCCCTGGTAGGCAACACACCAGCCCTGAGTCCCTACCCTTACTACCAACTCTCCTATCCGTCCCCTTAACGGTAGAGTCCCCAATCACGAGGCCCAATCTCTTGCATCCCCTAGACACCTGAGCTTTTACAATAGGCTCACCCCCAGAGTCCTGCTCCCTTTGGCTATCCCCAGTTGATGCTTCCTCAACTGTAGCCTCCAGGACCGAAAACCTATTTTGGAGGGGAACAGCCCCAGGGGATTCTCCTCCCACATGCTTCTTTCCCCTCCTCTTGACATTGACCCAAGACTGATTACTAGGAGTGACTATTTCCTTATAACTCCTATCAATGTCTCTCTCTGCCTCACGAATTATGCGGAGCTCATCTAATTCCACCTCCAGCTCCTTAACACGCTCCTCCAGAAGCTTCAATCTAAGACACTTCCTACAAGTAAAATCCCCTGAAACACTACTGGAGTCCCTCACCACATACATCCCACAGGAGATGCAGCACACTGCCCGAACTGCCATCCCTGAAACAGGTAACAGCAAAAAAAGAGTAAAAAATATAAAAAAAAACTTCCCCACACTTATAATTAGGTTAGAGGAGGTGGGAGGGTGGGATTCTCTACTAGTGTAGAGAATCGGGTATCCTCTCTGGACTAATTTATAGGGTTAGAGGCCTGAAGAAAAAAAAACTACAACTACCGGTCGACGCCCTAGTGACGACTTCCGGTTTCTAACTAATTTAAGAAAAACCGCCGAAAAAACTCGCAACTGAAACTAGAATTAAACAGTTAAGGAAAATAAACAGAAAAAAAAACGCACCTTTTTACTGCCTCCTTACTCGCACAAAAATCGCTGCCTCTCGACTCTGCTCCAACGGAACAATGAGGCCGATTCGCAGTGGTGAGTGCTTTTAAACCCGAAAAAAAATATAAATGGTATGATTTGTCTGTATGACGCATAAGAAACACTACTTTTCACTGTATTCCAATACATAGAAAATAGGACATAGAACAATACAGCAGATTACAGGCCCTTCGGCCCTTGATGTTGTGCTGAACTATGTCCGAACCCAAGATCAAGCTATCCCACTCCCTATCATTCTGGTGTGCTCCATGTGCCTATCCAATAACCGCTTGAAAGTTCCTAAAGTGTCCGACTCCACTATCATAGCAGGCAGTGCATTCCACACCCCAACCACTCTCTGAGTGAAGAATCTACCTCGGACATCCCTCCTATACCTCCCACCATCAACCTTATAGTTATGCCCCCAGTAACAGCGACATCTACCCGACGAAATAATCTCTGAATGTCCACTCTATCTATCCCCCTCATCATCTTATAAACTTCTATTAAATTACCTCTCATCCTCCTCCACTCTAAAGAGAAAAGCCCCAGCTCCCTCAACCTTTCCTCATAAGACCTACCCTCCAAACCAGGCAGCATCCTGGTAAATCTCCTCTGCACTCTCTCCAATGCTTCCACATCCTTCTTATAGTCAGGTGACCAGAACTGAACACAACATTCCAAATGTGATCTCACCAAGGCCCAGTATAGTTGCAGAATAACCTCACGGCTCTTAAACTCAAACCCCCTGTTCATAAATGCTAACATACTATAAACCTTCTTCACGGCTCCATCCACTTCAGTGGCAACCTTCAGAGGTCTGTGGATATGAATCCCAAGAACTCTCTGTTCCTCCACATTCCTCAGAACCCTGCCGTTGACCCTATAATGTGCATTCAAGTTTGTCCTACCAAAATGAATCACCTCACATTTATTAGGGTTAAACTCCATCTGCCACTTCTCGGCCCAGCTCTGCATCCTATCAATGTCTCTTTGCAGCCTACGAGAGTCCTCCACCTCATCCACTACTCCACCAATCTTGGTGTCATCTGGATCTTCTAAGCTTTCCTCACAGCCTTTCATCTCCAATAATTTGCAGGTGGCAGCATGGTGGTACAATGGTTAGCAGTGTTGGCTCATAGCGTTAGGGAGCCTCGTTTGATTCCCACCTTGGGTGCTTGTGTGTGTGGAGTTAACACATTTCCCCCCTCTCTATATGTCTTTTCTTCAGGTGCTCTGCTTTCCTCCCACAGTCCAAAGATGGCAGGTTAGTTGGATTGGCCAGACTAACCTGCCCCTTAGTGTCCATCAATGTGTGATTTTGTTAGATTGGCCAAGCTAAATTGCCGCTTAGTGTGCAGCAATTTACGGTTTAGATGGATTTGCCACGCTAAAATGCCCCTTAGTTGTCCATAATGCGCACGTTAGGTAGATTTGTGATGTGAAACCGCCGCTTAGTGGCCCAAGATGTGTAGATTAGGGGGATTCGCGGGTAAATACGTGGGGCTACGGGAACAGGGCCTGGGTAAGATGAGAATCGGGGGAAAATCTGCACTGTAGGATTGTATGATTTGTATAGATTCATGGCCAGGTAATTATTCACCGTGTGATGGAAGAGTTGGAATCGTTTCCAACAATCCAAGTTTAACATTTGCTCTTAATTCAAATCCAAGAGAAGCACTGGGGAATACGCAATCCATTCAGCCCATCGATCCCACTTCCAATACAATCATAGGGGATTAATAATGACCTTTAGAGTTTCTGACATCAGGATGCAAATTTAAATGCACTTATATGTGAGAAGGCTTCCTGAAGCAAAGTGAGGTAAGTTAATTCACCACCCTTCTGGGCAAAGCTGTCAATTTCACCGCTTGCCTATGGTCTGTCTGTGAGGTGCCTGCAGGGTAGAACTGATCTCACCCCCATTCCTAGATTCACTCCCCGAAAAGGAAGGTGGGAGTAAATAATAAACTTCAAAAGGGAAATCACTTCTTGACATGAAGGTGAAAACCTGAAAGGGCTAGGGGTAAAATGGTGAGCAGAACAGCATCGCTGTTTCGAAGGCTCGGTCTTGGCATAATGAACTGAATGAGGTCTTTCTGGGTGTATTGCTCAAAGATTCTTACATGTTTTCAGGAATATAAAGCACAACGGAGAAGTGTGTGTCAAACACTAACCTACTCTAGGTAGATGCAACCCAATGCAGCCTGACATATTTTAACAAGATTGGGGGAACGGCAAATTGTGCGGAGGGTGTGGAGAGTCTGCAGAAGGATCTAGATAGGCTGGGCGAATGGGCCAGGAAATGGCAAATGGAATTTAATGTTGGCAAGTGTGAGGTGGTCCACTTTGGTAGGAAAAATGGTAGGAAGGACTATTACTTACGAGGCGAAAAACTGCAGCAGGCGACGGTGCAGAGGGGCCTCGGTGTCCTTGTGCATGAGTCGCAAAAACCCAGCTTGCAGGTGCAGCAGGTGGTCAGGAAGGCGAATGGGATGCTGGCCTTCATAGCGAAGGGGATTGAATATAAAAGTAGGGAGGTCTTGCTGCAGCTGTATAGGGCATTGGTGAGGCCGCAACTGGAGTACTGTGTGCATTTTTGGGCGCCGCACCTGCGCAAAGATATTTTGGCCTTGGAGGGAGTGCAGAGGAGGTTTACTAGGCTGATACCGGAGTTGAGGGGGTTGAGCTATGAGGAGAGCCTGAATAAACTGGGCTTGTACTCGTTAGAGTTTAGAAGAATGAGAGGAGATCTCATTGAGACGTATAAGATGATGAATGGGATGGATAGGATAGAGGTGGAAAGACTCTTCCCGCTCAAAAAAGACAATAGGACTAGGGGGCACAGCCTCAAGATAAAGGGGAGGCGGTTTAGAACGGAGTTGAGGAGGAACTTCTTCACTCAAAGGGTGGTGAATCTCTGGAATTCTCTGCCCGTTGAAGTGGTGGAGGCTGCCTCGCTAAATATTTTTAAGACGCGGGTTGATGGGTTTTTGATAGGAGAGGGGATTAAGGGTTAAGGGGAGAGGGCGGGAAAGTGGAACTGAGCAGCGACAGATCAGCCATGATCTTATTGAATGGCGGGGCAGGCTCGAAGGGCTGGATGGCCGACTCCTGCTCCTATTTCTTATGTTCTTATGTTCTTATGTAACAATTGAACGCACACACACGCTCAGATAAATAACTATACGCACAGACACTCTCAGATATATATCTATGTAGAAACGCTTAGATATTTATGTATGCACAAACATAGACAAAAACGCTCAATATTTCTCTATATGCACTCTTTTACACACACACGCTCAGATATTTATTTATGCACACACATAGACGCACACTCGGCTCAGATATTTACCTATACACAGGGATAGACACGCACATTCTTAGATATTTATCGAGACGCACGTGCAAGCTCAGTTATATATACATATGTATTACATATATATATACATACGCTCAGACATATGATATTATAACCTCACGCTCAGATACCTATCCATATACACATACTCAGATATATAACTATATACAAACACATGTTCAGATATTTATCTAACTTAGGGAAACTAACTTAGGGACAATTTATTACTTCTGATCAGTCTAATAGCGCATCTTTGGGGTGTGGGAGGAAACCAGAGCACCCGGAGAAAACCCACGCAAGCACGGGGAGAATGCGCAAACTCCCACAGACACTGGCCCAAATCCATGTGTCTGCACAGCAAACAGTGATAGTCACTGAGCTGTCGTGTGGCCCAGCATCTGGTCCAGTTTAAGCACGCACTAACGACATGAAGCACTAGGCCAATCTCGAACATTCAAGAGCAGCCCAAGTACGACCCATGGCGTGTATGTCCCTCGTTGGACAACACGGCAAGAAACTATACTTTTCACTGTATACTAATGCATGTACGATAATACATCAAATGAAAGCAAATGGACGTATGTTCAGAGATAAATCTGTGTGCGCGCACACACGTACACTCACTCACACACACACACGTGCACACATACACGCGCACACACTCACACAAAGCACACACACACACACAAACTCACACTCAGACACGCCCACACACAACTCACACAGAGTCACACACGCACACACACACATACACAAACACGCATACACTACACACTCTCACACAGACACACACGCACACTCACCCTCACACACACTCACACAAACACACAAAGACACACACACATGCACACGTACACGCGCACACACGCACTCTCACTCACTCACACACACACACACGTATATGCTCAGACGGCTGGGATCTACTGAACTAACCTCGTTGTCTCTAAAGTTGAATAGAAACCTTCGAAATACAGGGTAGCATCTCACCTTTCCGTTTTTCAGTTGCCTTAGGATACGAAACACTTTTTGTCCAGTATTTCCCTGGAGTCCCCAGTTGAACAATACAAGTGCAGACAGCGCCGCTTTTCCAGGTTACCCCCGACACCATGACATGACTCCTGATGCTGTAGGTCCCGTCCCCCTCCATCGTCCCGGGATCACTCGATCCTTCAGTGACCAGACCGGAAATATTCCAGAAAACAGCAATCTGATTGGAAGAAACTCCACTGACCAAACACAGTAAGGGCACGGTATCATTCCCATGCGGCTCAGACGGCGCGACAAATACCAGCAGGGCCGTCTGGTTGGCAGAACTGTCTGGACAGAAAATGGGACACAGTTAATGACTTCTTTACACCAAATGGTATTGTTGTGCGCAATCCGAATTCATTTTACTTGCTCTCTTACCTCCAACCAGCAGTGTGGGTCCATTCTGGAGCGGTGCATAGCCATACTTAGTAGGAACCCGAGTCATTTGCCTGGACATTGCGAATTTCCAGTATTAATTCATGTTTGCCGCGGCCTTTTTTAGAAATAAACTTACAATCGCCCCCTTCACAGGGTGGGATATAGATTAATTTCGGGATTTCACCAACGCGTTGTTTGTACCACAAATCGCTACCCACCAATTTCAAAAAGTAAATGCTGTGACAGGTTAAATCCACCATCTGGCCGACTCCAGCTGTCACGGTGAAGGGCCTTTGAGTTAGCGAGGGCTGGGAATCTGTAACTGGAGAGATTATTCAAACATTACAACATATTTTGACATAGAAAGTTGCCGTTTGCAAAAAAATCGCCTGTAAATTAAGAACAATCTCATTAATGTCTTCAATGATACTTCCTTAGATTATTTCCCAATTTGTGTTTTCTTCGCTTGAAAGGAGGAAGCAGAAAATCCCTTCTACCGATCACTAAGTCGCATTTGCAGAGCTGCAGCGGGGCGGCATGGCTGTTGGCACCACAGCGCTAGGGACCCAGTTTCAATTCCTGGCTTGGGTCACTGTCTGTGCACGTTCTCCCCGTGCCTGCATGGGAACTTTCCTCCCACTCACCGAAAGCCATGCTGGTTCGGTGCATTGGCCGTGCTAAATTCTGCCTCATTGTACCCGCACTGGCGCAGGAGTGTGGCGGCTGGGGTCTTTTCATCGTAACTTCATTGCAGTGTCGATGTCAAAGTAAAGATGATTAGTCACAAGTAAGGCTTACATTAACACTGTAAAGTGAAATTCCCCTGGAAGCTGACTTGCGACACTAATGCTTAAAAACTAACTTGGCTGCTGCCATTTTCAATGTCTCACCTGGCAAATACTCACCATGAGCCCACAACGCATGGAGAATGAGTATCAGGGATAAAGATTGCTGGGGCATTTTGCACAGACGGGTAATATCTCCCTGTTTCCACTCACACTAGTTTGTTTTTGCTGAGCGGTCAAGGATTGACCTGGTCTCGGCCCCAGTTAATTGTTACACTTTGTGATTGGGTGGAAACTATGACAAGGACAATGGAAAGTATGACGTAGTGCTGGTGACGTTGAGCTGCTAGATACCACGTGCATTTGACGCACTGTGGTCGCCGCCTACGTGTCACAGGGGCCAAGTGATAGAATATGACAAAGAGCTTGACTGGTTTGACATTCCAAGGGGGCCACAAGCTAATCATTGTGTGGGTATGTGCTGAATATGTTAATTTATTCTCAGGATATGCGATACGGCGGCTGAATTGAGAAGGGTGAGGGCGGGGATCTCAGTGAAACTTACAGAACACTGAAAAATCTCGTAGAGTGGACATGGAGAAGATCTTCAGAATAGAATAGAATCACGACAGTGCAGAAGGAGGGCATTTAGCCCTTTGAGGTTGCACTGACAATGACCTCACCCAGGCGATATATCCGTAATTGTACTTTACACTCCGACCCTCCCCGACACTAAGGGACAATTTAGCATGGCCAATACAGCTAAGCCATACATCTTTGGATTGTGGGAAGAAACTGGAGCACCGACAGGAATCCCTGGCAGACACTGGGAGAATGTGCAAACTCCACACAGTCACCCAAGGCCGGAATTGAACCCGAGTCCCTAGTGCTGTGAAATAGCAGTGCACACCACTGAGCCACCGTCCATTATTTGGAGAGACTGGGCTCCGAGTGCACAGACTCAGAGGAAAAGTTTGACCCTTTCGCACCGAGAAGAGAAGGAATTCCTTCAGCCAGAGAGACGTTAATCTGTGGAATTCATTGCCACAAAAGCCCCTGGAGGCCAAGTCATTGAGTGCATTTAAGACAGAGATAGGTAGGTTTTAGACAAGAGATAGATTGGCAAGTGGTTCAAAAGTTTAGAGGAAAAGGCGGGAGAATGGGGTTGAGAAACACATCAGCCATGATCGAATGGCAGAGCAGACTCGATGGGCAGAATGGCCTAATTAATGTCCTTTATCCTATGGGCTTATTGCTCGGCAACATGTATTAACCATCTCTGCGATCCGATTGATTGGTGGCGTTGAGTTGTCTTTGTAGAATATAGTGTATATATTATAGAAGTGTACAACACTTCGATGTTGTGCTGAACATGACAGGAGTTAAACTAATCCCTTCTGCCTGACATTGGTCTATATCCCTCTGTTCTTTGCATATTCATGCCCTTATCTAAAAGCCCCTTAAACGCCCCTATCAGATCTGCCTCCAAAACCACCTCAGACAGCGCGTTCCAGACACCTACTACTATCTGTTTAAACAATTTGCTCTTCACATTTCCTTTGAACTTTCCCCCTCTGTCCAACAAGGGACATACACGCTGTGGGTCGTGCGAGGGCTGCTCTTGGATGTTGGTTCCAGAGTTGCCTAGTGCTTCACGTCGTTAGTGTACGCTTAAACTGGACCAGCTGACGGGCAACAAGGCAGCTCAGTGGCTATCACTGTTTGCTGTGCAGATACATGGATTTGGGCCAGTGCCTGTGGGAGTTTGCACGTTCTCCCCGTGCTTGCGTGGGTTTTCTCCGGGTGCTCCGATTTCCCCCCACACCCCAAAAACGTGCTCTTAGGCTGATTGGTGTAACAAATTGTCCCTAAATTAGGCTTCCCTCAATCTGGTTATAATTCCATTATTGTGGAGTCCAATAGGTGTAGACAAAGGTCATAGGTAGAAGAGGGCACTCACAATGTTAAAACGGCGGCGCGGGCTTCTTGGGCCGAAGGGCCTGTTTCCTGTGCTGTGTTGTGCTTTTTTCTTAAGTGCACGCCCCTTAGTATTTGACATTTCAAATCTGAGAAAAATTATTTTGAGTGCCAACTCTGTTCATGACTATTATAATTTTTGTAGACTTCTATGAGGTCTCCCCTCAGCCTTCAACACTCCAGCGAAATCAAATTCTGCATCTTCTCTGTGGTTGTCCATGTTCTATATCAACAGTGCTAAATCAGGAGCGAAGACCACCATTTTGACCACGTCGTAGTGAAGGGACGACAATAGGTTTCCAACATATTGCCTCTGATTGGGAGGGCAGTTGGCGGCGATGGTTACCCATGAGTCCACTCTCTTTGTCCCTCAGGGCCAATAAGGTGTGGATTTGCAAAGAGAATGACAGAATATAGACAGAATGTAATAGTATACACTATGAGCCATTCTGAAAAAAAAAGGCTTTATTTTTACAATTATTGACATAGAAACATAGGCAACATAAGCAAGAGGAGGCCATTTGGCACTTTGAACCTGCTCTGCCATTCATTCTGGTCAAAGCTGATCATCAAATTCAATGTCCTGAATCCCCCCTTTCCCCCATATTCCTCGTTTGCCCCAAAAACTATTTCACCTCATTCCTTGAACTCCATCTTGAAATCACAACACTTTTTGGCCTCAACGACGGTCTGTGGTAGTGAATGTCACACATTGGCCACCCTCTGGGTGAAGACATCCCTCTCCATCTCAGTTCTAAAAGGTTTACCACTTATCCACAAACAATCACCACCAGTTCTGGACACCCCCACACTCAGGAACATTCTTTCTGTATCTACTCTGTCTAAACCTGATGGAACTTTATAAGTTAGTGCCGTCAGTGGTGGTGGAGGCGAACTCGCTGGGGTCTTTTAAAAGACTTCTGGATGAGGATATGGGGCTTAATGGGATTGGGGATTATAGA
This sequence comes from Carcharhinus amblyrhynchos, assembly GCF_965287045.1. Lineage (NCBI taxonomy): Eukaryota > Metazoa > Chordata > Chondrichthyes > Carcharhiniformes > Carcharhinidae > Carcharhinus > Carcharhinus amblyrhynchos. The sequence continues at coordinate 2,424,787 of NW_027649787.1, forward strand.
TAGGTCTATAGATTGGTAGGTGTTGATGTGATCGGCGCAACTCGTGGGCCGAAGGGCCTGTTTGTGCTGTAGTGTTCTATGTTCTATGTTACAACGAGACCCCCTCTCACCCTCCTAAACTCTGAAGAATTCAATCCGAGCCGACTTAGCCTCTCCTCACTTGACAGACCTGTCATCTCAGGAATCAGCCTGGTGCACCATTACTGTCCTTCCTGTAAAGCAAGGGTAAGATTATTCTCTCAGATAAGGGAAACCAAAATTGTACACGACACTCCAGGTTTGTTTTTGAAGTCACATAACGTTTTGGCCTCAACTACTCCATGTGGGAGTGAAATCCACACATCCACCACTCCCTGGGCGAGGACATTTCTCCTCACTTCAGTCCAAAATCTGGGGCGGCACAGTGGCACAGTGATGAGCACTGCTGCTTCACAGCACCAGGGACCTGAGTTTGATTCCCGGTTTCCCCACACTCTCTGTATGCACGTTCTCCCTGTGTCTGCGTGGGTTTCCTCCGGATGCTCTGGGTCCCTCCCACACTCTGAAATACGTACTAATTCGGTGCGTCGACCCGAACAGGCGTCCGATTGTGGTGATGGTGGGGGTGGGCGGGGGGGAGGGGTCTCAAACTTGACAGTAAGTTGATTGCAGTGTTAATATAAGCTTTACTCATGGCTAATGAATTAACTTTAAACTTGAAAGGGTTTACCCAAAGGTAGGTTCTTTACTCAGAGGGCAGTAAGAACGTGGAATGCCCTGCCTGCAGCAGTTGTGGACTCGCCAACTTTAAGGGCATTCAAATGGTCAGTGGATAGGCATATGGATAAGTTTAGGTTAGAGGATCATTAGATTGGTTCCACTGGTCGGCACAACATCGAAGGCCGAAGGGCCTGTACTGCGCTGGAATGTTCTATGTTCTATATTCTCAGGTATGATCCCTCCGTGATGACACAATCTGCTTGCACAGAAACTGTAAAATACCGGGTGAACTGTGGGTGGATACATTTGAAATGCACAGTTGCAGCCTTAGTGAGTTATTTCGATGCCCCCTGTACGTAGAGAATACACTGCCCGCTAACTGACACAATACTTCATTTGTGAGTAAATCTGGGTATCTTTAACTTGTCTTCCAAACTGGGCCTTGAAGAAACACATGGACCTGGTCTCGCATTCATGAGGACATTGTACATAAGGTCATTCATACAGTAGCCTGGTCTTTGTTCATTGTATCAAAGCAGGCAGCAGACAGTCTGCTGCTTGCGGTTTCAAGCTGAGAGCCAAGGAGTGCCCTCCCCAGGCAGCTCTGAGCGTGCAGCGTCTCAACTGTGAAAACAAGCAAACCACTGAGAGCTTCTGGCTCGAATAATTTTCCATCAGTGGTGTAAAGTGGATAGAATCTTGGCTGGCGACATCTGCCCCTCGATATCTTCTGCACACCGCAGAACATGCGAGCCGTCCTTGTGTGGGTAGAAGCTCGGAGCCGTGGCCAGAGAGAATGGGCCTCTTTGCTGCCACACCAAACCCTCTGTTGCACGGTCGACTGACTCGCTTCGTTTTCATTCCAGGTCATGCACTTATGCAGGACAGTTCGGGCACTCAGTTCCCAGTAGTCAGAAGCCATTCTACAAATTCATTCTACTAATCTCTTCATAGTAAAGAAGGAGAAGTGATGGGCGAGTGGTATTATCGCTGGACTATTAATCCAGACACTCAACTGGTGCCCTGGTAACCCTGGTTCTCATCCCGCCACGGTAGCTGGAAGAAAATGAATTCAATAGAAGATATCTGGAATTCAAAGTCTGCTGATGACCATGAAACCATTGTCGATTGTCAGGAAAATCCCTTCCAATTCACCAATATCCTTTAGCGAAGGAAATCTGCTCCCCTTATCTGTTCTGGCCTACATTTGACTCCAGACTTACCGTAATGTTGTTGACTCTCAACTGCCCTCAGGCAACCAGGGATAGGCAAAAAATTACTGGACAGCCAGCGATGCCCACGGCCCATGAATGTATGACCCTTTTGTGGCAAAGTGCGTTCCCCATCATTCTACTCAAGATTATGTGACATGGGTTCCTCAGGGGTGTTACAGAGAATTTGCTCGTTTCGCTGAATTCACTGCAGAACTAGGTCATGTTTCCAATGAGGGAATCCAATAGCATCAACATTTGCCCCATTAACAGTTCCAAGTGTTCCGTCTGGTAGAATGACGTATATTGACCCTTTGCAATAACTGCCACGTTGATCAGGATTCTACTCTTTATTCTCGCTGGGATTTGAAGTCTTAAGACAGCTGATCAGGTGAGAACTGATGTTTAGCAGGTACATTTTAAAATTAATGTTTTGTTTCAATTTGCATTGGTTTGAAACGTCACTTGTAGTTCGTTTGTCCACACACCCCCCACCCCCACCAGAAATCTGAGTGAACAGCTCCCTGAAGGAAAAGTGAGCGAATGATCCATTTCATAATGTTGACCAGTAACATTGTTACTCTTTTGGTCGAGAGCTTCAACTTTCTCATGTCCAGATCACTTTCAATCTGTCCTGGTCCCTCCATGCCGAAGATATGGTTAGGAAAGCCCCACCAACGCCTCTACTTTCTCAGATGGCTAAGGAAATTCTGCATTTCTGCTCGGCCTCTCACCAACTTTTACAGGTGCATCATTGAAAACATCCTTTCCGGATGCCTGACAGGTTGGTCCGGCCCCTGCTCTGACCAAGACCGCAAATAACTACAAATGGTTGTGAATGAGGTCATCTGCATTTTATCGTTATCAGATAATTTAATCAAATCTGATGAACTCATTTATCTGTCATATTGGCAATTCCTGGAATAGACTGGGGTGCTTCATCCACTGGACACTTCTAGTTGAAGTTTGTTAGAACAGATCCAGCCTTGTATTTTGCACTGATGTGCCTGCTCCCCGTCATTGAGCTTAGAAATATGTTTGGAGCTTCCTAACCTGTTAACTATTGCATTTAATACCTCCATTCCCGTCAGGACTGCAGTTGACAATGACCTGCTCATTGTGGGGACATTTAGCTTTGTCTATCGCATGCTGTGTTCGCTGTTTGTCACGCAAGTCTTCCTGTGTTGTACCTTAACGACGTTACATTTTATTTTTTGATGTTCTCCTCCAGTCAGTGCATCCTTCAAGTGGATTTGAAGATGGAGGAATATTGATGCATGAGCTGAGGCGGACAGTACGAGGCAAATAGCAGAACGTTTCCATGTCTATGGATGTGCTGCTGGCAAGTAACGTCTTGTGCTCCCGAGAAGATGTTGGGAACTCAATGTGTAAATCTGTGTCTCTGTCTCCGTTCCGACTTCATAGTACTCTAGCGCCACCTCAGGGATGGTGTTGGTAGTGTCTAGGATCTCCTCTGCCGGACGTGATTTCCTGAGTATGACGATTTACAGCGTTTTCCTACTCGGGGGTAGGGGTCGGTGGGGGAGGGGGGAGTGGGGAGTGGTCGGGAGGGATATGGGGTAGAAAATGCATTTCCTCTAAACTTGGAAGAGGCCCCCCAGATGTTATTAAAGGAGTACTTTGAAACGTCAACAACGTCGACTTCGCATTTTCCTCTGCTGTTGTTTTTGGCGTCTCGATCAATGTTGGGCGATTCTTCTTGATCTATTCTTATTGTACCATTTTTATAGAATGCGGTGACATAACAGCTATCTCAAAGGTCCGGAATCATAAGTGGACAAGGTCAGAGTGGGCGCAGAGTGAAAATTTCATCCCCGAAATGAGAGTAATTTAGGCAATGTTTCTTCATGACCATCAAAGAACAAAGAACAACACAGCACAGGAAACAGGCCCTTCGTCCCAACAAGCCCGCGCCGCCATTTTAACATTGTGAATGCCCTCTTCTCCCTATGGCCTTTGTCTACGCCTATTGGACTCCACAATAAAGGTGTGCAAGTTTAGAGAATTATAACCAGATTGAGGGATCGATCACGGTTTCAGGGTCTCTGTAACCAGGACGTGTTTCTGGATTCCAGTTATTTCCGTTATTAAATAAATTTTAATTCCACATTTTCCGAATTCTACTCTATATCGCATACACATTTGCCTGGACATGTCGAAGGGTATTACCATGGGTGCACTGTGTCCCTGTTTTACAAATCAAGTAGTCTACTTCTCTTAAATGACATTTTGATTTAAAAAATTAATGGCATGTTTTTTCATTTGAAGCATTTCAGACAACTGTATACATATATTTGCTTTAATCTATTTCCCAGGTTCAGTGGGGGCGCACAACCAGGCACTTAAAACATTTTTCTTCATTGAACAAAGGCCGATAGAAAGACAAGAAGGAGGCTAGTGTGGATTATCTCACGTTTCCAAACGGGTCCACTACACTCAGGGACAGGAACTAAACGGTCAGCCTAAATATCGAAGAGCCTCAACAACCAACTAAACAATGTTAAGATAATGGGTTTCTATTAGAAATATCGATAATAATAATTTTAGGAAGACATGATAGATTTCAATGCGTTTGGAACTTTCCACAGACGAGTGAGTTTGAGAATCTTTGGACGTTTCTTCCCTACATAAATACTGGGTGGCTTGTGGTAATATTACTGGATTTATTTTATAGATTAAGTTGCTATAGGAACTGCACCCCGAAGGTGTGTTTATTGATGAGTCTAACCAGGTAAAAATTTTTGGTGGAAAATGTTCTGTAAGATTATTATTAATGGTGTAATGTAATTTTCTGCGCGTAATTTTTGTATCATTTCTAATAAATGCATAACTTTAATATTTAAAAGCATCAAAAGTGTTGTGGAATTCCTGGCACCTGACCTCGTAAACCCACCTTCTTGTAGAAAGGAGCAAGTAAAAGAAGGATGGAATGTTTTGATTTTTCGTTGTCACATGTATTGGGATACAGTGAAATGTGTTGTTTCTTGCGCACCATTTTGACAAAACATACTATGAGTATGTAGAGATAAGGAAAAGAGAGGGCACAGAATATAATGCTGCAGTTACCGATTTTGTGTAGACAAAGTTCAGCTTAATAAAGGAAGAACAAAGATCAAAGAACAACACAGCACGGGAAACAGGCCCTTCGGTTGATACATGTCTGCAGATTTTTGTGTCATATCCGGCATAGAAAATGATGAAGAAGAGTATGTCCAGGTGCGTTGGGTCCTTGATTATGCTAGTTGCTTTCTGAGGCTGCGGGATGTCTTGTCCATAGAGTGAATAGATGGGAGGCTAGTTTGCCTGGTGGACAGAGCGACGTTCACGACTCATGATAATTTCTTGTTGCCTTGGAGCAGGACATATCCCAAGCTGTGGTACATAGACAATAGATGCTTTCCATGGGCCTTCTGTAAACTTTGGTGAGTTCCACAGTGGACATAATGAATTTGCATAACATCTTGAACCGTTGATGGGCTTTCTCAACTATCGCATGAGCGTGGAAGGATCAGGACATGTTGCTGGTGATGTGAACACTAGAAATTTGAATCTCCCGTCCATCCCTTCTTCATCATCTTTGATGTCGACAGCGGCACGTCATCTACTATGCTTTCTGAAGTTGGTGACTACCTTCTTCCTTTTGCTGACATTGATGGAGAAATTACCATAGTAACCAATGTGCCACCGTGGGTGGAAAAATGTTTCCCTGAGCAGACTTTCAGGGCCGTTTTGCAAAACGCCTCAGCGCCAGAATTTTCAAGCGAGATTGCCTAGTGGTGAGAAAAGCAATACCGCCCCCCCACCCTCTCCCCGTTAGATCCCTCCAACATGCCGGCAGACTCGCTCGAACAACATGTTGCCCTCCTCATGACTGTGAAGGGGAAAAGGCTAATATCCATTTCTTTTGCAAAGAAAGTTCTGGAGAGAGATGATGTGTTCTTTTTAGCTTTGGTTCATTTCTGTGACACAGCACTCTGTGCGCACGGGGCTGTTCCCAGGGACGCACACCAAGACGACCATCAACTGTCGCTGCAGAATAGCCAATTTAGTGAAAAATGTTCTTTTGTCTGCCCGGAATTAGTTGGTCTATTTTCTTATTATTCATGTGTGGGACATGGGCGTCGCTGGCTGGCCAGAGTTTATTGCCCATCCCTAGTTGCCTGAGGGCATTTGAACGTCAACCAAATTGTTGTGTCCCTAGAGTCACGTGTAGGTCAGAATGTCAATGTAGGGACGGCAGATTTCCTTTCTGGAGGACACTTTTGAACCGGATGAGGATTTCCTGCAATCGACAATATTTTCAGGGTCATCAGTAGATTCTTAATTCCAGATTTTTTTTATATCTAATTCAAATTCTGTCAGTGGCTGTAGCGGGATTCGCACCTAGTTCCCCAGAAAACTAGCTGAGTTTCTGGATTAATAGTCCAGCGACAATGCCACGAAGCCAACGCCTCCTCCATCCAGGACAAGGAGTTGTCTACGACTGATTGTTGGAGGCTGGCACAGCCCAGGACTATGTGCTGAGGAAGGCCCTAAAGGTTGAGACAGCCGCTGCAGAGATGCAGTTAGGAAATGTCGATATCTTAGACCCCACAACGAGACAGCAGTGAGGAGAGAAACGAACCTCCTATCTCCAACTCCAGTCTCTATGACACACATGGAATGCATGCACTGAATATCACTTGTATCGCAATCGCTTAGGAACAACTCCGAGCATAACCTGATCAATGTAGACACCTTCAATCTCGTTGGCTCATTTGTAATGACCATTTGAAATAGCCTGTGAGGTTTCTTTTTGGTTATGTGGAAGTGCTCCCGAGACCAACATGAAGTACTGAAAGAATTTCAATATTTTTGCTCTTTTGATGACGTCCATTTTGAAATGACGTGATGTTCTCCCAGATATTTTGCCAATAAAGTATTGTTTTGCAACACACAAAAGTACGGGAAGATCCTCCAATTTGATGAGGCCCAGGGCAGCCAATGTGATTGAGATCATCATCTATTCCATCGCGGTTCCAAGTTTGCTTTCTTCGAAATGCGGGGACCTCTTTGTTGACACTGCATTCCTGTTTAGGAACGGTTTCTGCCAAGCCGCTCCCACCTCAGTCCATCAGATTATCAGGGAGCTGTGCCAGTGTCTGATTCAGCATCATTCCCGGCCCTCCGATTCTCTGTCAAATGTACATTTAGTCCTATGTGCCATTATTGGCAAAGAACAGGAAATGGGAATTATTTGAAGTACTTGAACCCTTCAGAATGCCCCAAAAGAGGATGCATCCGCTCCATCTCTACTTTGTTCATACTTTTATCATGCCATATCCCTCAATTTGATTTCCCCTGATTCTTCTCAATACCAGAGAGTATATGTCTAAACGGTTCAATCTCTCTTCAACCGACAAATCCCACCTCACTGGAATCACTCTCGTGAACCTCCTCTGACCTGCCTCCAATGTCACTACAGCATTCCTCAAATAAAGGGACGTTCACAAAACTCCACGTGCGGCCTCAACATGGAGGCATACAAGATGATCAGAGGGTTAGTTAGGGTGGACAGTGAGAACTTCTTTCCTCGGATGATGATGGCTAACACGGGGGGACATAGCTTTAAATTGAGGGGTGGAAATTATAGGACGGATGTCAGAGGTAGGTTCTTTACTCAGGGGGTAGTAAGGGTGTGGAATGCCCTGCCTGCAGCAGTTGTGGACTCGCCAACTTTAAGGGCGTTCAAATGGTCAGTGGATAGGCATATGGATAACATTGGAATAGTTTAGGTTAGAGGGTCATTAGATTGGCTCCACTGGTCGGCGTAACATCGAGGGCCGAAGGGCCTGTACTGCGCTGTAATGTTCTATGTTCTAACAATGCCTTGTCTCGTTGCTTCAATACTTCCTTACCAATCCATTCTATTCGTTTAGCTGCAATATTCCATTTGCTTTCGTTGTTATCAGCTGTAACTGCATGCTAGATTTCTGTGACTCATGAACGAGGACATCCAGATCGCTCTGTATCAGAGCACCCCGAAATGCCTCCTCATTTAGATAATACATCGCCTTCCCTTTTTTTTCGGACTAAAATGAATAACCTCACACTTTTCCACGTTAATCTCCATCTGCCACCTTTTGGCCTACTCTCCTGACCTATCCACATCCATTTGTATGTTTCTTGTATCCTCATTCCTGCTTACCTTCCCGCCCATTTCTGTAACATCTGCAAATTTGGCTACAGAGTCTTCTATACTTGCATCGAAGTCGGAAATAGGGATTGTAAATAGCTGGAGTCCAAGTATCAAACCCTGTGGCAAGCCATTAATTACCTTTTACCATCCCGAACTAAAATATCCAGACTCTATGTCTTCTGTCCATTATCTAATGATTAATACATTACCTGTAATCCCATATGACCTAAGTTTGTGAATACACGTTTTGTGCAGCACCTTATCAAATGCCTTCCGGAAATCAAGATATATCACATATTTCGGATCCCCATTGCCCAATTTGCTTGTCACATCTTCGAAGAACTCTAGCAAATTAGTCAATCGTGTTTTGCCCTTCATAAAACCACACTGACTCTGATGGATAGCCTTTTGACTTTCCAAACGTCCTGATATTGCTTCCTTAATAACACTTTCCCAACAACAGGTGTTAAATTAACTGGTTTGCCATTTCCCACATTTTCCGTCCCTCCCTTTTTGAATAAGGGCGTTACATTAGCAATTTTCAAATCCACTGGAACCTTTCCCGTGTCCAGGGGGAATATTACAACCAATGGTTATTGCAATATTACAACCGACGGACTATCTCCGTCACGACTCCGTTAGTACCCTAGGATGTAATGCATCAGGCAAAGGGAACTTGTCTGCCCCCAATCCCTTTAGTTACACCTTTCCTATAGACGTTGATTATTCCAAGTTCTACCCTCGCTATTACCTCTGACTTGCCCGTTTCTGGAGGAATGGTACTAGTGTCTTCCATCATGAAAACTGAGGCAAAGTCCTGGTTTAACATTTCTGACATTTCAATCTTTCCCATTATTAACTCCCCAGTTTCATCTTCCAAGAGACCAACATTCACCCTCGTGACTCTCTTCCCTTTTCGATACTAACGGAAGCTTTTGTTACCTTTGTTAATATTTTACACTCGTTTTGCTTCTAATTTACCTGAGCACTTTTTATTACTTTCTTTTAGTATCCCTTTGTTGATGTTTGAAAGTTTCCCAATCTTCCAGCCTGTCACAGGCCTTTGAAATATGATGTAACTTCATTTTAGTCTTCATATTGCCCTTGAACTCCTTGCTTCACGATGCATTTCCAACCTCCCCCCCCCCCCCCACCCGCCATTTACCATCTTTCATTCTCTCTGGGATATAGTTTAGTTGTGAGGAATTGAGTATCTTCTTAAATAACTGCCACTGCTCATCCGCTGTCCTCACTTTTTGTCTTCCTGCCCATTCCACTCACGCCAAACCTGTCCTCATGCCTTTGTAATTCTATTTGTTTAATTCCAGAACGGTCGTGTGGGACTCCACTATTTCACCCCAATCTGAATTTTGAATTCTATTAAGCTATGGTCACTACCACCGAGAGGATCCTTAACCATGGGGTCATCAATAAATCCCTCCAGACAGCACAAAACCAAATCCAGGGTAGCCTGCTCCCTGATTGGCTACACAACAATAATTCCAAGAAACAATCTACCTTTTGCGGGGTAATGCCTGAATCGTACACCCTCGCAGACACACAGACAGCCAGAATTTCTCTCTCTCTCTCTCTCTCTAACACACACACACACACACACACAAAGGCACACACACACACACACACACACACACACACACACACACACACAGACACATGTACACACACACAAGCACACACACCTTTACAAATCTACCCTCTGCTGGATAATGTCAGAATCATCCACCCTCGCAGACACACAGACAGCCAGAATTTCTCTCTCTGTCTCTCTCTCTAACACACTCACACACACACACACACACACACACACACACGCAAAGGCACATACACACACACAGACACACGTACGTACGCACACACAAGCACACACACCTTTACAAATCTACCCTCTGCTGGATAATGTCAGAATAACACACTCATATGCAGACACACAGATAGCCAGAATTTTTCTCTCTCTCTCTCTCTCACACGCACACACACACACACACACACACACACACACACACACATACACACACTCCTTTACCACTCTTCCAACTACTGGATGATGTCAGGAACATTTGCACTTCCACAATCTCTGCTGGGACTGTCAGAATTTCATTGGACGCGATATTACCGGAAACAACTTTGCTTAAGATTATTTCGTTGTGTGTTGAACGTATCACGTGCTTTTCACATCACATCGGAAGTAAGATTTCAATCTCCGCCAGCAGTGGTTCTATTCTTATTGAATCCATTTGTGATTCGCCTCTCTCTGATTCGCAGCGTTTTTAATGAGGCAACATCCACCTCTCAGTAAAAAGTCCGGGGCTGCAACTCCGCCCTAAACCCGGAAAACATTTCATATTAGAGACATGTATAGATATGGAAATTAGATTCGTATCAATTTATTCAGTCTGTACCAAACACAAATCTGCTTTCAGTGGGGATGATTATTAATAAGAACATATTTAAAATTGAATTAAAGAAGATTACTTTTTCAGATCAAAATATCCAGTCAGAAAACGGGACTATTTGGCAGTTAGACAGGACCAATCAAGCCAAGCAGACAGTTCTCCTGTATATCTGTCAGTCTTTGCCGTCCCATGTTGAAGGGAAACTGTTCCCAATTTCTCACACAGTTCATTCCTTCGAAAAAAAGAAACCGCTTTCCTGACTCCCCTAGTGGCGAGAGAAGAATTTGTTCTGCATGGGATATTACTGAGAGAGGGAGAAAGGCTTCTTGCTGGTTCGAAGGGTCAAGCTCACTTCTTATTGTTTTGAGTAACAGCGTCTGCTAACTAAGAACACAGATACAGACATACACACTCATACATTTGCACATGCTCTCTCTCTCTCTCACACACACTCACACACACCCTTACACAGCCACTCACAATCACTTGCACATACACTCATACATTTACATACACACACATACACACACACACAGAAACATACTGACATGAAAATATTAGATTAAAGAGGCATCAGTGTCAGCACAGATTTGTTGGGCCGAAGGGCCTCTTCCTGTGCTGTACAGTTCTATGTTCTTTGTTTACACACACACACACACATACACACACACACACACACACACACACAGTTAAACATACGGAAACACACACACAAACAGACTCATGTACTTAAACACACTCACAAACATACTCACATACTGGCACACACACTCATGCATTTATGCACACTCATGCACACACTTATACACACTCAGACAAAAACACACATGCACTCGCGCACACACAGACAAATTCATACACTGACACAGACTCACACTTACATAACAAGCTGATACACACACTTACTCACACTTTCTCACACATAAACACACTCTCTCGTACACTGACACACACCCAAACACTGATACTTGTAGTCTGCCAAATGTCACGTGAAATCCCCCAGTTTATTCATTGAGATCTCGAGTCTAAAACGATTAAAGTTTGGGTAAGCACATTTGAAACATTACTTGCGTACATTTTCCACATTCCCTTCAGTTCCAAACACCAAACTTCTGGAATGATATTCCTGCGCATATCAGAGGAGATGAATATCAGTCAAAGTGGAAAGTTTGGGGGTGTCGGTGTTGAGTTGCCATTGTTCTCCCGAGATCAGAGAAACTTGAGTGGAGATGTGAAAGAGATGTGAAACATCATGGAAGCTGTGTCGGAGGGAGGGAATATTTCATCGTAAAATACCCAACATAAGGATATCGAGCAGCTAATATTTTACTATAAGGGTTCAGAATGAAATGGGCTTTTAAATAATATAGTAATTGCATTTTCAAAATGAATAATAATAAGAATAATAATAAAACTGCCAGTATTAAATGGTCTAAATCAAGGACTGATTGTGTCAGTAAGTTAGCTAAAACATAAACACATGGGCAGCACGGTAGCACGGTGGTTAGCACTGCTGCTTCACAGCTCCAGCCACCTGGGATCGACTCCTGGCTCGGATCACTGTCTGTGTGGGGTTTGCACATTCTCCTCGTGTGTGCGTGGGTTTCCTCCCACAGTCCAAAGATGAGCAGGTTAGGTTGATTGGCCATGATAAAAATGCCCCTTAGTCTCCTGAGATGTGTAGATTAGAGGGATTAGTGGGTAAAATATGTAGGGATAAGGGGGCCGGACCTGGATGGGATTGTGTTTGGTGCAGATTCGATGGGCCGAAGGGCCTCTTTCTGAACTGTAGGGTTCTATGATAAAACTCTGCTACAAATGTAACTTAAACTTTGTGATCATTATGAAATCGTGCATTGATTAAAGGGATAAAAAATGTAATTTTGCATTGGGTACAAGGAGTGCAACCTGGGAATCCTGCCAGATGATCGGACCCTCATCCAGCAGATGAACTAGTTTTGACTTCCCCACAAAACGCTGAGCAAGTTGTACCAGATTATGTGGGACATGGATAAGGTGCAGCCATTCCCCTTAGTTGAAGACCGTTTACGAGGGGACATAGGTTCAAGGTGAGGGGCAGGAGCTTTAGGGGGGATGTAAGGAGAAGTACTTTACCCAGAGGGAGGTGATGGTCTGCAATGTGTTGGCTGGGAGGTAGATGGCCTCACATCCTTTAAGAAGTATTTGCATAAGCACTTGGCACGTGACAACATTGAAGGCTATGGGCCTGGTGCTGGTAGATGGGATTATTGGGAGTTCGGGTCACGGTGCAGACTCAATGGGCCGAGGGGCCCCTTCTGCATTCTATGATTCTATGAATATAAGCAATGCAGCAAATGGCTCCAAAACCAATTTGCAATTTTTGTGCAGAATGATTTATTTGGACCAGTGAAAAGTGGTGTTAATTTGAACATGCGTCCTCCCATTTGTACCAGAAATTACCCAAGGTTCTTCATTACTTCAGAAACTAGCAATTGGAGGGCAGTTAAGAGTCAACCACATTGCTGTGGCTGTGAAGTCACATGTCGGCCAGGCCGGGTAAGGAGGCAGATTTCCTTCCCTAATGGATATTGGTGAACCACGTGTTATTTTTCAACAATGGCCATCAGTAGATTCTTAATTCCGGAGTTGTTTTTTTTTAAATTTTGTGCATATCTAACCATCTGCCGTGGTGGGATATGAACTCTTCTCCCCATTAGTTAACTTGCCAAATTACGAGTCCAGCGGTAATACCATCAGGCAGCAAGGTGCAAACATTTACTGATAATTAAGGAAAAGAATCAACATTAAAATGGTGATCTGGTGAAAGAGGAATAATTCTCAAGGGCGTTGGGAGACAGCTGAGAGTTTAGACTAAATTGCAAGTTCAAACAAAGGACACTGGCTTGATGGGCAGAATGGCCTGTTTCTGTGCTGGAAATGGCCATAGTTCTGAGCCTCGAGTCCAGGAAATCCACTTACCCGTGTTAGCGGACGGGAATATGGATTGTAGATAATGTTCTTTTAGGATTAAATATACCCGTGTCCAAAAGCAGGGTATATCCAGTTAAGGCTCGGGACATACTTAATCTTGCGGATTTCATATTCATACAGCGGAAATCCCAAAGCAGTTGCTAACATGCCTTATCAGTCCTTAATCCCATTTCCAGCACACACACTCACATTAAAAATGTCTGTGTAAATTCGCTGAAGAGCCACCGGAAACATATTTGTTCGAAACCTTTATAGAAACCGGAATCACACAGCTTACATTTGGTATTCAAAACCTTCTTCTATATTTAGGTAACTCGGACACAGATACATTTTGATGCACAGTTACAGTAGAAAATGCAGAATAGAATTCTAAAACCGCGATGAGAAATTAGAAGCATGGAGAGGTGAAATTGCCCTGCACCCGATATTCCGTCGTAGGATGGTGGACATTAAGAGGAAGTTCATTTTCCGCTTTGGTCGCCATCATAATATTGAGTCGCCAATCTGCCCGGATTTGCACTTTCGGAATTCCCCGTGCAAAAAGAAAAATGTTTCCACAACACTGGAAATCCAGGAAACACGCGGTGAATTCTCTCTTTTCTTTTCTCTCGAGTTAAAGTTTTGGATCCTCGTTAAAGGCCAGGCGAGCGTAAAGTGTCTGTGGATGAAAAATGATCTGTCAGCGTAATACACACCCTTATTATAGTGATAGGTGAGGCCATTGAGTCCCCCCCCCCCACCAACACTATTCAATCGGTCCATGGCTGAAAGTTAGCTCAACTCACAGTCACCCACCAATATTGAATAATCCTTCATCTATTCCCTAATAGAAATCTAACTGTCGCAACTTTGAGAGTTCCAGTTGCCCAATGCTCTACATAGCTTTTTAGTGACAAGAATTCCGCCCCGAGTTCTGTGAAGAAGTGCTTTGACTTATTATTGTCATATGTGTTACTATTCATTAACAAAGTATCGGTTCTTGCCCAGAATACAGACAAAGATCATAGATTCCATTCGGCCCATCGAGTCTGCACCGAACACAATCCCACCCATATCCCTACACATTATACCCACTAATCCCTCTAGCCTACACATCCCTGGACACAAAGGGGCAATTTCTTAGCCCGACCAATCAACCTAACCCGCACATCTTTGGAGTGTGGGAGGAAATTGGAGTACCCGGAGGAAACCCACGCAGAGACGAGAAGAATGTGCAAACTCCACACAGACAGTGACCCGATTCGGGAATCGAACCCAGGGTGCTGGAGCTGTGAAGCAGCAGTGCTAACCACTGTACTACTGTGTCGCCCAAGTGTACCGTGTACCATGCATAGAGAATGAAAGGAGAGGGTGCAGATTATAGTGTTACAGTGGTAGATAGGGGGCAGAGAAAGTTCAACTTGATGTGGGGCAGGTCAATTCTAATGTCTGGTGACAGCAGGGAATAAGCTGTTCTTGCGTGGGTTGGTGCGTGACCTCAGACTTATGTATCTTTCTCCCAAAGGAGGAAGGTGGGAAAAAAAAACATGTCCAGGGTGCGTGGGGTCCTTGATAATGCTGGCTGTTTCTATATAGACACATGGAAGATACCAGCAGGGGGAGGCCATCTGGCCCTTCGAGTCTGCTCCACCATTCGTTACAATCATGGCCAATCGTCCAGCCCAATCGCCTAATCCTGCTTTCTCCCCACAACCTTCACCCCAAGTGCTATGTCCAACCGCGTCTTGAATACATTCAATGTTTTGGCATCGACTACTTCCTGTGGGGATGAATCCCACAGACTCACCGGGTGGAGAAATTTCTACTCCCCTCCGTCCTAAATGATCTACCCCCGATCCTCAAACTGTGACTCCTTGGTTCTGGACTCCCCCCAACTTCGGGAATATCCTCCCTGCATCTACCCTAACTAGTCCTGTTAGAATTTTATAAGTCTCCGTGAAATCCCCCCTCATTCGTCTGAACTCCAGCGAAAACAATCTTAACCTGGTCAATCTCTCCTCATACATCAGTCCCGCCGTCCCTGGAATGAGCCTGGTAAACCTTCGCTGCACTCCCTCGAGAGCAAGAACATCCTTCCAAAGTGAATGCACTTGGTATGTCTCCTGCTCTGTCCAAGACCACAAGAACTGATCCAGTCCCATCACTCAAGCCAGCCTCCCATCCATTGACTCTGTCTACACTTCCCGCTGCCTCGGGGAAAAGCAGCCGGCGTAATCAAGGACCCCCCACACACCCCGGACATTCCTTCTTCCATCTTCTTCCATCGGAAAAAAAATACGAAAGTCTGAGGTCACGTGCCAACCGACTCAAGAACAGCTTCTTCCCTGCTGCTGTCAGACTTTTGAATGCGACCTCGCACTAAGTTGATCTTTCTCTACACCCTCGCTATGACTGTAACAGTACATTCTGCACCGTCTCCTTTCCTTCTCTATGAACCGAATGTCTTCTCTGTAGAATGCGGAAGAAACAATGCTTTTCACTGTATCCCAATACATGTGACAATAATAAATCAAACCTATGTACTTTATGAACAGTATGCTTTGTTTGCATAGAGCGCAAGAAACAATACTTTTCACTGTATCCCAATACACGTGACAATGATAAATCAAATCTATGTCCTCTATGAACTGTATGCTTTGTCTGTATAGGGCGCAAGAAACAATACTTTTCAGTGTATCCCAATCCCTGTGACAGTAATAAATCAAACCTATGTTCTCTATAAACGGTATGCTTCGTCTGTATAGCGCGCGAGAAACAATACTTTTCACTGTATCCCTATACATGTGACAATAATAAATCAATTCAAATATCCCAGGAATGATTTAAACAAAAAAGCTAATTGGCCTTGAAATTTTCTCTGTCGGTGGAAGCCGCCAGGCTTGTTGAGGTTTTCCAGAACTTTCTGTGTTGGTTATGAATTCTAAACCGCGGATTAGTAATTAATGAAAAGTATCTGTGTGGTTTATAATAATTATAATTCCATCTATTCACCTCTTTATTGTGTTTGTGTTCTCTGGATTCTGTCAGATCCTCATCACTGTTCCCGGTTCCTGTTGGAAAGAGGGATTTAAACTGAAATTTAAAATGGATTCATCTCACACCGAACCCGCGCAGAAGTGTCAATAACTCAGTGATAAATGGGTGGATTGAGAGCGCCGCGGAGTAACAGCGCCCCCCCCAACAATCGCTACCTCTCTGCCGGTTCCTGCAGATCCTTCTTCCGGCCACAAGGACCAATCCCAGAAGGAGAAGCGCCGCGGCCGACAAACCCCCGGAAAACACTAAATGACAGGTGGGCGAGAACGGAGAATCTGCAAAAAAGAATTAGACTTTCACTTAACGGAAATCAAATGTGGAAATAATTAAACAAGCGAAGGATTTTGTTCAATCTAACTGTCCGATTTGACTGGAAAATGGCAAAAGTGTTTGCACACTTTCCCATCATGCAATAGAGTAGCACTTTTACAATAGAACACAAGGCGAGGTAGAAAGAGATAGTGACAGAGAGACTGAGCACTTTTTGAACAGGGCACACAGAGAAATGGAGGGAAAGAGTGAAAGATTCAGGGAGAGAGTAACCATATAATCCCACAGTGCAGAAGATCATTCGGGCCATCGAGTCTTCACCACTCTATTCCCGTCACCTCACATATTTACTCTGCTAATCCTCCTGACACTCGACTCAATTTAGCATGGCCAATCAACCTAACCCGTACATTTTGGGCACTAAAGTGCAATTTAGCATGGCCAATCCACTTAACCCGCATATCTTTGGAAACTAAAGGGCAATTTGTCATAGCTAATCTAACTGACCTACAAATCTTCGACACAAAGGGGCAATTTACCATGGCTGATCCACCTAACCTACACTTCCTTTGACACTGAGGGGAAATTTAGCATGGCCAATCCACTCAATCTGCACATTTTCGGACACTAAGGGACAATTTAGAATGGACAATCCGCCTAACCTACACATCTTTGGAATTTAGGGGAAAACAGGAGCACCCGCGGGAAAGCCGGTGGAACTGAATGGGATTGAAATACAGGGAGGCGAAGGGATCATTGCTGTGCTGTGATAGTGTGCGACACTGGGGATATAATCACACATTTCAATTTTACACACTGACACATTGGTCCCTCACCTTCAGGAATGTAATGGTGTCTGAGCCAGATGCAAGAAGTGGGAGACGGGAAGAGGCCATTCGGCCTGTCTCGTCTATTCTGCCATCTAACATCACCATGCCTCACCGTGCACATAAAGCTCACTTGCCCGCCCTTTATCTTCCTCATTCATCTATCCGTTCTCACAAATGTGTCTCAGTGATTGAACATCCACGGTTCTTTACGGTTGCGTAGAAGAGTTAAAATATCAGAAAATGAAACTGGGGGGATTATGATAGGGCAGTGGTGATTTAGATCTCCATGGAGGTGCCCGCAGAGACATTTGTAATTTACAAAGTTGGACTGCTTTTAGTAAAATGTCCCGTTATTATAAAATGGATTGAAAAGTAGTCATTGTGAATAGTTACCTCTCTGAGATGAGACACTGTCACTGAGAATACTTTCACTGGAGTTGACCTGAAGGGCGCAAGTGCAGCGAGCGCCGCTTCTCCAAGTTTCCGCCGAGAGGCTGATGTAACTCCTGACGGTGTAGGTCCCGTCCGGCTCCAGTGTCCCCGAATCGGTCTGTCCCTCGGTATCCTGCCCCGAAACATTCCAGCGGACGGGAAAGGGATCGGGAGACACGCCTCTGACCAAACACAACAACGGGACACTTTCCATGGCGGGAATCTCATCCAGCGGCGGGGTGAGGAGGAATATGGAGGGAGAACCCGCTAAAATGGAACAGAACACTCATTAATTGGCGGAAGAGGACATTTTAATTGCTTTGAGATACCCATTGCAATAGAATAATAATGGAATTTACCTGTAATTACTAACTTGGAGCCATTGCCGAATATTTGGGCCATGTTCTGGTAGTGGCGCTTTGCACAGTAATACATCCCAGAATCATTTACTCGGGAATCTTCAATGATTAGTGAATAAAGACGCCCATTTTCAGAAATCTGGCTGGAAAATCTCCCCTCAGCTCGTCTGTGCTGGGACGCTCTGTAAATGAAATCCATGCCGTTTCTCTCCCTCTGTCTGTACCAGAAGACAGAGCCAGTAGCTTGACCCTGGATGTGGCAGCTGAGATTAACAGGACTCCCCGCAGGGAGCGTCTGAACCGGCGGAGACTGGGACACGGTGACCTGAGACACTGCGACTGGGAAAGAGAAAGAGAGAGAACAACAGTCACCTCAGGTTATGGAGCATTCCCCGAATCCCTACAGTGCAGAAAGAGGCCATTTGGCCCACCGTATCTGCGCCGATCCCAATCCCTCCCATTCCCTCAAACCCACATATTTACACTGCTAATCCCCTGATACGAAGGGGGAATTTAGCGTGGCCATTCAAACTAACCCGCGCATCTTTGGACTTTGGGAGGAAAGAGGAGCACCCGGAGAAAACCCACTCAGACACGGGGAGAACGTGCAACTCTGCAAACCCAAGCCGGGAATCCAAACCTGGCGCTGTGATGTGACAGTGTTCACCCACTGTGCCGCTGAGATGTTCCAGCACTTTCTATTTCCGCTTCGTTTCTTCTTCTCGTCCGTTGACGTTGGGCGCTAAAGTCTGTTCAGAAATTTATAACTGACTCTGAAGTTCTTCTTGAAAAGCTTTCTTCCCAAAGTGACCAGTATTGTTAAGGGAGCCCATTCACACGTCATATCCCAGGAGAAATGGCGGATCAGATTCATTCCATTCTAATCATTGTTATGAATCGAAGTTGCATTTTCTCAGCAACATTTTATTCATTGCTAAGTTAAACTTGCTCGCTAAACACACCTTATAGCACTGCTGATGCCCGGGGTGGGGGACCGTTCGGCCCTTCCAATTTGAGTTGAACCTGTGAAAGATTTCGCTCATATTATTGAATTTCCCCGTTCAAATTTGTATCCAATCCCTCCATTTTGAAAATTCCATTCCCCCCGTTTGAAAGTTGCTGTTGGATCGCCTTCCTCCGCCCTTTCAGGCAGAGCCTTCCAGATCACAACAGCTCAGATAGGTTAAAAAAGTCCCCTAATCTCCCTGTCTTTTACCAAATCCATGTTCCCTTGGTTCCAGGAACTCCGACCAATGGAAACAGTTTCTTCGCTCTATCCAAATCCTTCTCCACTCTATCTCAATACAATGAGGATATCTCACCCTGGAAGAGATGGAACAATGCACAGATACCCAGGAAACTCATTGTCCTTGAGTGAGACCGTGAGACTCTGTGCCCCCAATCCAAATTTCGCTGAGAAATCGCTCCTGTTCTCTCTGTGTGGGGGAGGTGTGGAATATACGCACTGTACACATGAATAAAAACAGGACAGGGGTTTGAAAATAGAACCGAGGTAGAGAGCTCTCTGCGGTTTTCCTGTTTACTACAGGTCCAGGTACTGGCGAGCATTCGGCATGTTCTCCAAAATGCCTGAAAGATCTCACTGACATCAGCTACACCAGACATGGAGTGCAGAGCACGGTTCTTCCCAATCTGGTAAGGATTCCCAGGTAGTGGAAAAGGTGCAGTTCACATTTCAGAACGAATGTTACCAGGAATGAGAGCGAGCAATTGTCAGTGAGTCTTGAAGAGGTTGGAGCTCTTTGTCTCTGAAAAAAGCAATTGAAAATTGAGGGCTGATCCACCGAAACATTTGCAATTGTGAAATGGTTCAGCAAGGCAGAAGTAGGATGTCAAAATCTTGCAGGATGAGTTTGTCGCCAAGCAGGAATTCAGGACAATTCTTGGAAGAATGGGGAGAATATGGAACTCGGTTGCGTACGGAATGCTTTTGATTTGATTTGATTTGATTTATTATTGTCACATGTATTGGGGTACAGTGAAAAGTATTATTTCTTGCGCACTATACAAAGCACACCGTTCATAGAGTACATAGATTTGATTTATTATTGTCACATGTATTGGGATACAGTGAAAAGTATTATTTCTTGCGCGCTATACAGACAAAGCATACCGTTCATCGAGAAGGAAAGGAGAATGTAGTGTCAAAATCATAGCCAGGCTGAAGAGAAAGTTCAACTTAATGCAAGGTGGGCTCATTTTTCGTTGTATAGTCATACATGTGACAATAATAAATCAAACCAAATCAAAATAAAATGTGCCGGTTTAAGATAAACGCACTATTAAAATCGTTCTGATTATGGCGTTAGTTGCCCCATTTTCCTCCTCAAGTCCGCTTGAGACAAATGATAAAGATATATTTTAACTGGGCAGCTGGATAGACACGAAGGAGAGAAAGGAGGAGAAGGATATGTCGATGGGGTGATAGAAAGAAGGAATGGGGGCACCTCTGGAACATTAACAACAGCTGAATGGTACCAATCTGTTCTGTGCTTTTCATGTTAGAAAAGTATGAAATCGAAGCTTCCCTTTTATCCTCTGATATGTGAGCAGTTTGTGCTGCCTCTATGCTTTACATGGGTTGTAACAGGACATGGCCCACACTATTTCAGAGAGATGACATTCGCCTAGCGTAATGTCGAGCCTGGCCCGAGCAGAGGATGTTCCCAAGTTCTTGGTAGCCGGTGATATGTCTTTGCAACTGCACTTCCTTTTGAAATGTAGGAGATTCAGTCAAGTTTACACGAAACAGGAGGGTGAAAACTGACAATTCATAAATCCTTGATTAGTTAACTTATAGAACCATAAACTCCAATAATGCAGCATAAGGGCCATTCAGCCCATTGAGCCAGCACCACCAGCAAATGCACCCAAGGCGCTATCGCTGTGACCCCACATAATTAACCTGCTAATTCCCCTGACACTAACAGACAATTTAGCTCGGCCAATCCACCTAACCTGCACATCTTTAGCCACTAAAATGCAATTTAGCACGGACAATCCGGCATCCTGCGCATCTTTGGATAGTTAGGGACAATTTAGCGTGACCAATCCACGTAACCTGCACACCTTTGGACACTGAGGGACAACTGAGCATGGCCAATCAGAAAACAGGCACATATTTGGCCACTAAGGGACAATTTTGCATGACCAACCCAGAATATCTGTACATCTTTGGACACTAAGCCTAATAGAGGTGTACAAGAGCATAAGAACGTAAGAAATAGGAGCAGGAGTAGGTCATCTAGCCCTTCGAGCCTGCCCCGCCATTCAGTAAGCTCATGGCTGATCTGAATTGGATCAGTTCCACTTTCCCGGTCTCTCCCCATAACCCTTAATTCCCTTGTCTATCAGAAACTTATCTACCCGTGATTTAAATATATTCAGCGAGGTAGCCTCCACCACTTCAATGGGCAGAAAATTCCAGAGACTCACCACGCTTTGAGTGAAGAGGTTCCTCCTCAACTCCGATCTAAACTGCCCCCCCTTATCTTGAGGCTGTGCCCTCTAGTCCTGCTATCCTTTCTAAGCGGGAAGAATCTCTCTACCTCTACCTTATCCATCCCCTTCATTATCTTATACGTCTCTAAAAGATCCCCCGCAGCCTTCTGAACTCCAACGAGTACAAACTCAGTCTAATCAATCTCTCCTCATGGGTTAACCCCCTCATCTCCGGTATCAGCCTAGTGAACCTTCTCTGCACTCCCTCCAAGGCCAAAATATCCTTCCCCAAATGCAGCGACCAAAACTGCACACAGTACTCCAGCTGCGGCCTCACCAGTACCCTGTACAGTTGCAACGAGACCTCCCTGCTTTTCTATTCTATCCCCCTCGCTATAAAGGCCAACATTCCATTCGCCTTCCTGACCACCTGCTGCACCTGCAGACTGGGTTTTTGCGATTCGTGCACAAGGACCCCCAGGTCCCTCTGCACCGTAGCATGCTGCAGCTTTTCACCCTTTAGATAATAATCCCTCCTACTATTATTTCTGCCAAAGTGAATAACCTCACACTTGCTAACTGTATACTCCATCTGCCAGGTCCTCGCCCATTCGCTCAGCCTATCCAGATCCCTCTGCAGACTTTCCACACCCTCCACACAATTTGCTTTTCCACTCATCTTCGTGTCATCAGCAAATTTCGTTACCCTACACTCAGCCCCCTCCTCCAGATCATCTGGTAAATAGCTGAGGCCCCAGCACCGATCCCTGCGGCACTCCACTAGTCAGCAACCGCCAACCAGAATAGCACCCATTGATTCCAATATAAAATTACGTATAAAATTGTGTATAAAATTATGAAGGGCACAGATAGGGTGAACAGTGGGAAGCTTTTTCCCAGGTCGGGGCTGACGAGCACAAGGGGTCACAAGTTCAAGGTGAGGGGGGCAAGGTACAACACAGATGCCAGGGGGACGTATTTTACACAGAGGGTGGTGGGGGCCTGGAATCCGCTGCCAAGCAAGGTGGTTGAGGCGGACACGCTGGGATCGTCTAAGACTTATCTAGACAGCCACATGAACAGACTGGGAATAGAGGGATACAAACGAATGGTCTAGCTGGGCGCATGAGCGGCGCAGGCTTGGAGGGCCGAAGGGCCTGTTCCTGTGCTGTACTGTTCTTTGTTCTAAGGGGCAATTAAGCATGGTCAATCCACCTAACCAGCACATTGTTGGACATTGACATTTAAACTTACAGCGTTCTAATTTACAGATCCTGTCCCAGACACCTCAATCGCCATTTTTATTAATTCCTGTTGTTTCTTTTGCCAAACCCTCTTAAACCAATGTCATGCAACTCTCGATATTTTGCCCTTTTCTACAAATATGTATTCGTTCTTTTTTTACAGAAATGACAAATGGTGTCAGAACACAGAAACAGACAAGGCTCTAAACTCAAAACTAAATAAAAGTAACGCGATTTGTTCTATTTAAGCTAATCTACGTCCTTTACCTTAATATAGGCTATTTTAAGAAAGGGAGAGTAAGAATGTTTATTTATCATTGCGCTTCTAGAAAGCCAGCACACCCTGAACTGTGTGAAAAAACTTCCTTTATACTGACAAACAGGCCTATTTAAATAGCAGTTGCCTGGTTACTTGTTCTCTACCATCCAAGACCATCTCTACACATGCTCAGTCATGGCACTTGCTGTCGACTGTATGTTGGTCAGTTGACATTCCTGATTAACCATCCCTGATTAATCTGTGCACTTGGACACACTACATTTCGTCCCCAACTCCTAATAATCTATCATTGATCCCTTGAACGATAGGGTTGTCCTGTGACGAGAGGCTCGGGAAATTATGTTAACTTCTCTGTGGAACTCTATAGAAAAATGAGACTTCAACTCATTGAAACACAATATTTTGAAGGATGGTGACATGCCAGATCCGAAAGAGTTTGATTCCATTGGCAGGAAAATATGTCACACAGTGACATAACCTCAGGGTAAAGAAATTGCCATTTCAGAATGAGAGGAGAAGAATTCTCTGCCCCGAGAAGATCTTTGGGCTCTACCCAAGTGACCTTTCGATATTCAGTCACTCATAACCCGGTCCCTGGTGCTGTGAGGCAGCGGTGCTGTCCACTGAGCCACCCTGCCGCTCAGGAACTTAGTCAATGTGGTAAAAGTCAACGGTGATTGGCAGAAGCAGGACCAATGAATTTAATGTTGTTACTGGAAAATAGGGGCTCAGATTATGGATCAAACACCTAGGCCCAAAATTCAAATGCTAAAGATCAAAACACATTGTGTAAAAAGTATTTTGAGTAGGAGCTATTCACTCTGTTATGAAACAAGAAACTAGTTAGTATTTTAAACTCATGCATATTAGAGGAACATTTCTTTCAGATGTCCCAGTTAGACATCCCGTTAGGATCAGCCGCTTTAGTGAAACACAGCTCTAATTAGAACACGGTTTTCCGTGATGCTTACTGCAAAACGTCAACATGCACCACCCTAACAGAAGGAAAACACTTAGAAACTGCCGGTGGATGAAATCGTTCATTTTTGGGAGACTCTCATTCGACACTTGAACCAAAGAGATTATTAAAACAACAAAGTCAATGTTCTAGTTTCTCTACAAGACTCTGTAGCAATTATTCCGCCAGGGAACGTTCAAAAGAATGAGGAGGAACAGAGCTGGGAGACCAGAGCTAGATACATATATGTTAAGGTGAAGACCCGAATTAGCGCCCCAACAGGTTCGGAGGTGAACACAGAGGGTGCTCCTGCCAGAGTGATTGAAATGCTCTGCAAAAAATAGCTCTGACCTTTAAAGTCAAGGAAAAGAGTCATGAGATTTTGCAGCAGAGAGCGGGGCTTGGCAGCAGATAGAGACAGACAGAGAGGCGTTGGCTGTGGCCACGCTTGCATGGTCTGACCTTAAGAAAGACGCCTCGCTCACAGCCCTTTCGGGGAGTGTGGAAAGCAGAGCACAACAGAAATCGCTGGTCGAGATTCTGACCACGTAGAGGCAGAAAGTTGTCCGAGGCTACAGCTCAGTGTGGTTTTTCGTTTGTTTACAGTTGAGGTGCTACACCTACCCAACTGCCTCCAGCGATCAGAAGCTGAGATACAATGTTCAACCGCAGACAGTTGGGCATTCGAGATAGATTTAGCTGCACAGAGAACCTGCTGGTTTACAATTAAGCCATGTTACAGGAAACTATTCAAAATAAAATTGGCCACTGTTTGCAAGCATTGCTAGGGTTGAGTACAATTAGCAGAAACCCCCTCTGATTCACAACAGACACTCATCTCATCTGCAGCTCAGAGGAACTGCAGTCTGTACATTCTACACTCAAGCAGCAAATCACTGAGATTTCCAACACAATTTCAATCAAATCACATATAATTCATAGAATATTTTCACTTCTCTTTATGAGGCAGCTTGCAGAGGGTGGGTCATTATAGAATTATCAAATTCTAAAGTGCAGAATGATGCCATTCGAACGATCGGGTCAGCACCCATCACAATTCCACGCAGGCCCGATCCCCATAACCCATGCATTTACCCTAGCTAGTGCCTCTGATACTAAGGGGTAATTTCATTTGGCCATCCACAACCTGCACATGTTTGGACACTAAGGGGCAATTTAACATAGCCAATCCACCCAACCTGCACATCTCCGGACAATAAGGAAAAATTTAGCATGGCCAATCCACCAAACATGCACATCTTTAGACACTGAGGGACAGTTTAGCATGGGCAGTACACCCAACCTGCGCATCATTGGACACTAAGGGGCAATTTAACATGGCTAATCCATCTAACCTGCACATCTTTGGGCACTAAGGGACAATTTAGCATGACCAATCCCCCTGACCTGCACATCTTTGGACACTAAGGGGCAATTCAGCGTGGCCAATCCACCTAACCTACACATCTTTGGACACTAAGGGGCAATTTAGCATGGCCAATCCACCTAACCTACACATCTTTGGACACTAGTGGGCAATTTAGCATGTCCAATCCACCTAATCTGTACATCTTTGGACGCTAAGGGACAATTTAGCACGAGCAATCCCCCTGACCTGCACATCTTTGGACACTAAGGGGCAATTTAACATGGCCAATCCACCTAACCTGCACATCTTTGGACACTAAGGGGCAATTTAGCATGGCCAATCCACCTAACCTACACATCTTTGGACACTAGTGGACAATTTAGCATGTCCAATCCACCTAATCTGTACATCTTTGGACGCTAAGGGACAATTTAGCATGACCAATCCACCCAACCTGCACATCGTTGGACACTAAAGGACAATTTAGCATGGCCAATCCACCTAACCTGCGCATCTTTGGACACTAAGGGACAATTTTGCATGGTCAATCCACCCAACCTGCACATCTTTGGACACTAGGCGACAATTTGGCATGGCCAATCTACCCTAACCGGCGCATGTTTGGACGCTAGGGGGAAATTTAACATGGCCAATCCACCTAACCGACACATCTTTGGACACTGGTGGGCAATTTAGCATGTCCAATCTACCTAATCTGTACATCTTTGGACACTAAGGGACAACTTAGCGTGGCCTATCCACCTAACCTACACATCTTTGGACGCTAAGAGACAATTTACCATGGTCAATCCACCCTAATCTACACATCTTTGGACACTAAGGGACAATTTACCATGGTCAATCCACCCTAACCTGCACATCTGTGGACACTAAGGGACAAATTAGCATGGCCAGTCCACCCAACCTGCACATCTTTGGGCACTAAGGGACAATTTAGCATGGTCAATCCACCTAACATGCGCATCTTTGGACATCATCATTTTCGAAAGAACAATGCACTCTATCCTTGCCAAGGAAGTTCACATCCCGCGAATGAATTGAAATTGAATGAATTGAATGAATTGAAATAGAAAACATTTCACCACACAATTACTGTACTGTAACACTCCCTGAAGACATGCTGCCTGTTCATCGCTGTGACGCACAGTTGGTGACCGCACTGTGTCAAATGAATGTGGAATTCACCAGCACACCGCACCAAACCTGTGTCATACTTTCCATTGCACAGCCCGTCAGAATTTCCACTGTATCTGAAAGGTAGAAAACTCTCTGGGTTTGAGATCAGGTCAACCTGCGGCCATTAACCCTACAGAAACAAACTGGTCACAAAACAAGTTGAAATTGCGCGGAAAGATATCCAAAGAATGATTATCTGCAAGACTCATTTTCTTGCTGTTGCAGGTTTATGGTCAGTAAAAGAGAGTAAAAATTATCAGCTAGAATAATTGTTCGGACAGTAAAAACTGAGACCCCATGTTCAGATGGAGGGAATTATCCTGTTCAGGTGAGTTTGCTTTGTTTTCCTCACATAAATGTTCAGTAAAGGTTCACTCCTGCCCTTTAGGGAAGGACATTTCCCTCCCCCATCTGGTTTGCCCGACATGTGGAATCCAGAGCCACAGTAATGTGATTGATTTTTAAAAGCCCTCCAAAAGCAGCGAGAGATGGGCAATAAATGCTGGCCGAGCCAGTGTCCCCAAAATGAACACACAACAAAACTTGTGATGGCTTCATTTTACTTCCACATCGTAAAATGTGTCTTTATTTGAACCCTACACATCAGAGCCATTGGTTCACTGCACTGTGTTTTCGAAGACGTCATGTTTTCGAAGAGCCAATTTTTCCCTAAATCCTTCGCTCCTTTTCTTAATTTTCCTCCCTAACTTCCCTTTATTTCAGAGGGCATTTGATCGTAAACCACGTGGCTGTGGGAATAGAGACACATGTAGGCAAGACCAGGTGGGAGAACGATAGATTTCCTTCCCGAAACCAGTTGGATTTTACGACAATCCACAATGGTTTAATGGTCATCATTAGACTTTTGAACCCTGATTTTTATTGAACCCAAGATCCCAGTTGAGGCATGGGGAACTTGGCTATGTGTTTGTGCTCGGCGATTGTGGGTTTTCATCTGTCTTGAAGACTGCCTTGGAGAACGCTTACCCGTCACTATAACTCTCTCCACACGCATTGTCTGTACCTGCAAAGACTTGATTGGACACAGGTTGAAGGTTCTGGGGAGTAGGAACAGGGGAGATTTCTGGGGAAAGTTTTTCACTCAGGGTGGTGAGTGAGTGGAATCGGCTGCCGGTGGTGGTGGTAGAGGCGAACTCGTTGGGGTCTCTTAAGAGACTTCTGGATGAGTACATGGGATTTAATGGGATTGAGGGTTATAGATAGGCCTGCTAGGTATGGATATGATCGACGCAACTTGTGGGCCGAAGGGCCTGTTTGTGCTGCAGTGTTCTATGTTCTATGATTACCTGTAAAGACTCGCATTCCAACCATTAACTTGCAATTGTGTCTGTGTCTATGTAGGCCGTGCTTGTAAACCCACCTTCCCGATCACCTGAGAAAGGAGCAGTGCTCCAAAAGCTCATGATTCCAAATCAACCTGCTGGACTTCAACCTGGTGTGTGAGATTTCTTACTGTCCCCTCATGCAATAATGAAAATTCATTTCCATGACAGCGCTGTTATAATTATATTATGCAACTCCCAGAATGGTAGGATGCAATCTTTATGGAGTTTTGCAATTTTTTCTGTTTTATAATTCAGATGTCAAAAGATATGCAGGTTAGGTTGATTGGCCACGCTAAGAAATTGCGCCTTAGCGTCCAGGGTTGCGTAGGTTAGAGGATTAGTGGATATAACATGAAGGGATATGGGGGTAAGGCCTGGGTGGGATTGTGCTTGGTGCAGACTCGATGGGCCGAAGGGCCTGTAGGGTTCTATGATTCTATGTTACTAATTCAAAATTTGTGAAGCTTTGCAAGAAAGTTTCCAGTTAGCGATAAAAGGTTTCTCTGCCCCTGGTTACACTGCATAGGAGACACATCTGTCAAATTGTTTCCTCTTCAATCAAGAGAAACAATCAAATTTGGTACAAATAGAACATTTATAGTTTCAAATATTATGTAAGTTCCGTCTCCCAGACATTGACAAACAAAATGTGTTGTCGATTTAATGGGGCTCTCATTTGACTGTCCCATTCTTGCTAATTGATTATATAATAAATATCAATAAGAGCATAAGAAATAGGAGCAGGAGTAGGCCATCTAGCCCTTCGAGCCTGCCCCGCCATTCAATAAGATCATGGCTGATCTGAAGTGGATCAGTTCCACTTTCCCGCTTCCTCCCCATAACCCTTCATTCCCCTGTCTATCAAAATCCTGTCTTCCCGTGACTTAAATATATTCATCGAGGTAGCCTCCGCCACTTCAACAGGCAGAGAATTCCAGAGATTCACCACCCTTTGAGTGAAGAAGTTCCTCCTCAACTCCGATCTAAACTGCACCCCACCCCCCGCCGCTTATCTTGAGACTGTGCCCTCTCGTCCTGCTATCCTTTCTAAGCGGGAAGAATCTCTCTACCTCTACCCTATCCATCCCTTTCATTATCTTATATGCCTCTATAACATCCCCCCTCATCCTTCTAAACTCCAACGAGTACAGATCCAGTCTACTTCGTCTCTCTTCATAGTCCAACCCCCTCATCTCCGGTATCAGCCTCGTGAACCTTCTCTGCACTCCCTCCAAGGCCAATTATCCTTCCGCGAGTGCGGCGACCAAAACTGCACACAGTACTCCAGCTGCGGCCTCACCTGTACCCTGTACAGTTGCAGCAAGACCTCCCTGCTTTTCTATTCTATCCCCCTCGCTATAAAGACCAGCATCCCATTCGCCTTCTTGATCTTCCAAACCCACGACCACTGCCATATAGAAGGACAAGGGCAGCTTATACAGGAGATCATCTGCATGTTCCCCTTCGAGCCACTCACCATCCTGACTTGGAAATATATTGGCCGTCACTGGGCCAAAATCCTGGAATTCTCTACCTAACGACCTTTTTGTCAACCCACAGTAGGTTCACCGAAGTCTTTCAAAAGGCCAACTCGCTTCATTGGGGCAACTGAGGATGGGGAAAGTATTCTGACCAGCCAGCGGCCCCCATATCCCAGGAATGAATCAAAAAAAGTGAACATTTCGGGTTCATATGAATCTTGTGCTGAATTTGAACTGCTGTGTTGAGTTTTCTGAAACACATCTCAGTTTAGCATGAAGATACTGGGGTTAAAAAGGGGTAGATTGCGAGAACACGTTACACAGAGTAATCTTATTCCTTCCAGCGGATAAGATTATGAGATGGTCTAATCGCCGTGTTTCAGTTTGAAAAATAATTCGATGGGTTGATGGGGGGAAAACAGTTTCCTTTGACCGGGGGGTGGTGGGGGGGAGGTCGGGAGTGGGGGCTGAATGGGGTCCATAACATGGGGTCAGAAATTTTAAGTTACCGCCAGAGTGTTTAGGGGTGATGTCAGGATGCACTCCCCCAGTGTGGACTGGTACTCTGGATCACTGTCCCCCGGAAAGCTCGAGATGCAGGGATAAACCCTACAAATTAGTGCAGAGAGGATACCCAATCCTTCACACTGGTAGAGAATCCCACCCTCCCACCTCCTCTAACCTAATTATAAGTGTGGGGGAAGTTTTTTTTATATATTTTTATTTTTCTGCTGGTAATTGTTTCAGGGATGGCAGTTCAGGCAGTAAGCTGCATCTCCTGTGGGATGTATGTGGTGAGGGGCTCTAGTAGTGTTTCAGGTGATTTTACTTGTAGGAAGTGTGTTAGATTGCAGCTTCTGGAGGAGCGTGTAAAGGAGCTGGAGGTGGAATTAGAGGAACTCCGCATAATTTGGGAGGCGGAGGAGGACATCGATAGGAGTTATAAGAAGGTAGTCACTCCTAGAAATGAGTCTTGGGTCACTGCCAGGAAGAGGGGAAAGAAGCAATTGGGGGGACAATCCCCTGGGGCTGTTCCCCTCCAAAATAGGTTTTCGGTCCTGGAGGCTACAGTTGAGGAGGAATCAACTGGGGATAACCGAAGGGAGCAGGTCTCTGGGGGTGAGCCTAGAGTGAAAGCTCAGGTGGTTAGGGGATGTAAAAGATTGGGCCTCGTGACTGGGGACTCTACAGTTAAGGGGACGGAAAGGAGAGTCGGAAGTAATGGTAGGGACTCAGGGCTGGTGTGTTGCCTACCAGGGGCTGGGGTCCGGGATGTATCGGAAAGGGTATTCGGGACTCTTAGGGGAGAGGGAGATCAACCCCAAGTTATAGTTCATGTGGGGACGCATGACATAGGGAGGTTAAGGGAAGGGGATATTAAGCAGAGATTTATGGAGTTGAGGTGGAAACTAAAGGCCAAGTCAGAGAGAGTGGTTATCTCCGGACTCTTGCCTGTGCCACGGGATAGTTTAGAGAGGAAATGTAAATGTAAATGCGTATAGTTTGGGGGCGTTTAAGAGATCTCTGGATAGGTTTATGGACGAAAAGGGATTGGTATAGGCTAGTGGGTCATTGTTTTTGTAACTGGTCGGCGCAACATCGTGGGCCGAAGGGCCTGTTCTGCGCTGTTATATGTTCTATGTTCTATGAATAGAGAGAGGGAAAGTTTGAACTCGTGGCTGAGGGGATGGTGCAGGAGGGAGGGGTTCAGGTACTTGAGCAATTGGGGCTCGTTCTGGGGAAGGTGGGACCTCGATAAGAGTGATGGTCTACACCTGAATCAGAGGGGGACCAATATCCTGGGGGGTAAATTTGCTAAGGCTATGCAGGGAGGTTTAAACTGATTCGGAGGGGGGGGGGGTGGGATCCTGAATAGAGGGGGTGAAAGTGAGGGGAGCATAGATGGGGACTGCAATGCACGGCATCGTGGGGCTGGGGCGGAGCAGGGTTTGAAATGCGTATACTTCAATGCGAGGAGTATTCGCAATAAAGTGGATGAACTTGCAGCGTGGATCAGTACCTAGGACTTTGATGTTGTGGCCATTTCAGAGACATGGATAGAGCAGGGGCAGGAATGGTTGTTGCAGGTCCCGGGGTTCAAATGCTTTAGTCGGAGTAGAGAAGGAGGTAGAAGGGGGGGAGGGGTAGCATTATTGGTCAAGGACTGTATCACAGTGTCAGAGAGGAAGTTTGATGAGGACTTGTCTGTTGAGGTAGTATGGGCGGAGATTAGAAATAGGAGAGGAGAGGTCACCCTGTTGGGAGTCTTTTATAGACCTCCTAAAAGTTCTAGAGAGGTTGAGGAAAGGATTGCGGAGACGATCCTGGTTAGGAGTGAAAGTAATAGGGTAATTGTTATGGGGGTCTTTAACTTTACTAATATTGATTGGAATTGCTATAGCTCTAGCGCGTTAGAGGGGTCAGTTTTTGTACAAAGCGTGCAGGAAGGTTTTTTGACTCAGTATGTAGATAAACCAACTAGAGGTGAGGCTATATTGGATTTGGTGCTGGGAAATGAGCCAGACCAGGTGCTAGACTTGGAAGTTGGTGTGCATTTTGGTGATAGTGACCACAATTCGGTTACGTTCACCTTAGTGATGGAAAGGGATAGGCATGAACCTCGGGCCAGTAGTTTTAGCTGGGGGAAGGGTAATTATGAGGCCATTAGGAGAGAATTAGGAAGCATAGGTTGGACTAGGAGATTACAGGGACTGGGAACGTCCGAAATGTGGAGTTTTTTCAAGGAGCAGCTACTGCGAGTCTGTGATAGGTATGTCCCTGTCAGGCAAGGAGGAATTGGTAGGGCTAGGGAACCGTGGTGCACTAAAAAAGTTGATTCGTTGGTTAAAAAGAAAAAGGAGGCTTATGTTCGGATGAGACTTGAGGGCTCGGGTAGTGCACTAGAAAACTTTTAGATTGGCTAGGAGGGAGTTGAAGAGTGAGTTAAGAAGGGCTAAAAGAGGACATGAGAAGACTTTGGCTGATAGGATTAAGGAGTTCTATAGGTATGTTAAGAACAGAAGGTTGGTTAGGGCAAGGTTAGGGCCAGTTATAGACAGCAGAGGGAAGTTATGTGTGGAACCGGAAGAGATTGGAGAGGCATTGAACCAATATTTCTCTTCGGTGTTCACGCAGGGGGACATGGATATAGCTGAGGAGGACACTGGGTTGCAGGGGAGTAGAATAGACAGTATTACAGTTGCTAAGGAGGATGTGCTGGATATTCTGGAGGGATTGAAAATAGATAAGTCCCCTGGTCCGGATGGGATTTACCCTAGGATTCTCTGGGAGGCAAGAGAAGTGATTGCAGAGCCTCTGGCTCTGATCTTCAGGTCGTCGTTGGCCTCTGGTATAGAACCGGAAGATTGGAGGTTAGCGAATGTTGTCCCATTGTTTAAGAAGGGGAACAGAGACTTCCCCGGGAATTATAGACCGGTGAGTCTCACTTCTGTTGTGGGCAAGGTTTGAGAAAAAATTATTAGGGATAGGATTTATAGTTATTTGGAGAGTAATGAATTGATTGGAGATAGTCAGCATGGTTTTATAGCGGGTAGGTCGTGCCTTACTAATCTTATTGAGTTTTTTGAGAAAGTGACCAAAGAGGTGGATGGGGGTAAGGCAGTTGACGTGGTATATATGGATTTTAGTAAGGCGTTTGGTAAGGTTCACCATGGTAGGCTTCTGCAGAAAATGCAGATGTATGGGATTGAGGGTAATCTAGGAAATTGGATCAGGAATTGGCTAGCAGATAGGAGACAGAGGGTGGTGGTTGATGGTAAATATTCGTCATGGAGTTCGGTTACGAGTGGTGTGCCTCAGGGATCTGTTTTGGGGCCACTGCTGTTTGTAATTTTTATTAATGATCTGGATGAGGGTATAGTTGGGTGGATTAGTAAATTTGCTGATGACACCAAAGTCGGAGGTGTGGTAGATTGTGAGGAAGGGTGTCATAGTTTGCAGGAAGACTTGGACAGGTTGCAGAGCTGGGCCGAGAGGTGGCGGATGGAGTTTAATGCGGAGAAGTGTGAGGTAATTCACTTTGGTAGGAATAACAGATGTGTTGAGTATAGGGCTAACGGGAGGACTTTGAATAGTGTGGATGAACAGAGGGATCTAGGTGTATGCGTACATAGATCCCTGAAAGTTGGG
The DNA here is from genome assembly GCF_965287045.1 of Carcharhinus amblyrhynchos. Lineage (NCBI taxonomy): Eukaryota > Metazoa > Chordata > Chondrichthyes > Carcharhiniformes > Carcharhinidae > Carcharhinus > Carcharhinus amblyrhynchos. Next base: position 2,458,696 of record NW_027649787.1, read on the forward strand.
AATCAGGTAGGTAGGGTTGTTAAGAAGGCATACGGTGTCTTGGCGTTTATTGGTAGGGGGATTGAATTTAGGAGTCGCAGCGTCATGTTGCAACTGTACACAACTCTGGTGCGGCCGCACTTGGAGTACTGTGTGCAGTTCTAGTCCCCACATTACAGGAAGGATGTGGAGGCTTTGGAGAGGGTGCAGAGGAGGTTTACCAGGATGTTGCCTGGTATGGAGGGGAGGTCCTATGAGGAGAGACTGAGGGATTTGGGGTTGTTTTCGCTGGAAAGAAGGCGGCTAAGAGGGGATCTTATTGAAACATATAAGATGATTAGAGGTTTAGATAGGGTGGACAGTGATAGCCTTTTTCCTCGGATGGAGAAAGCTAGCACGAGGGGGCATGGCTTTAAATTAAGGGGGGGGCGTAGTTATAGGACGGATGTCAGGGGTAGGTTCTTTCCCCAGAGGGTGGTGAGGGATTGGAATGCCCTGCCTGCTGCGGTTGTAAATGTGCCTAGTTTGGGGGCGTTTAAGAGATCCGTGGATAGGTTTATGGACGAAAAGGGATTGGTTTAGGTTAGTGGGTCATTGTTTTTAAACTGGTCGGCGCAACGTCGTGGGCCGAAGGGCCTGTTCTGCGCTGCAATGTTCTATGTTCTATGTTCTAAATGTCATTTTATTGGGTTATACTCCAGGGCCCCGTGTACAATTCCCACTCCGGCAAAAGATAAACACAACACAAAACATTTGGAATTAAATTCGAATGTATAATTAAAAGCCGTTGCTGTAAAAAAATGCTGTTGAAAAATGACTTGGCAAGTCACTCAGTTAGTTCAAGTGTAAATAGGGATGGTCAATACATGGTGGTGAACCGGTGACATTGAAGAAATAATGAAGTTTATCCCTTGGGAAAAAAATCCAATGTTTGCAATATCGAAATTGCAACGGAAATACATCATCACCTCAATGAAACGTCCTTTGAATTTCACTTTTATAATTAACTATTTATTTTGTTCTGAAGGCCAATGTCATTTATATCCATTGATGGTCCATTGATGTATCGATTCATCAACTGATTTTGTCTATGCTTCTCTCTACCTCCGAAAAGCAGTGAGCTTGTCTAAGGACCCCACACACCCCGGACATGCTCTCTTCCACCTTCTTCCGTCAGTAAAAAAAATGCAAAAGTCTGAGGTTATGGACCAACCAACTTAAGAATAGTTTCTTCCCTGCTCCCAACAGACTTTTCAATAAACATACCATGTATGAAGCTGATCTTTCTCTACACCCGAGTTGTGGCTGTAACAATACATTCTGCACACTCTCCTATCCTTCTCCCCTGTGTACTCTCTGAAATTTATGATTTGTCGTCAAGAAACAACACTTTTCAGTATATCCCAATCCGCGTAACAAGAATAAATCAAATATCTCCGACAAAGAACTTTCTCATGCTGTCCATGATTTCTTCATTATAAAGTGCACAATATTTCCAGGACAACAGACCACTGTCACAGTGTTTATCATCTACACCAGCCTCCTCTGACCCACACTCTACCATCCCGCCACCCCCCCAGCATAGAACAGTCATAGAACCCTACAGTGCAGAAAGAGGCCCTTCGAGTCTGCACGGACCACAATCCCACCCAGGCCCTACCCTCACATCGCTACATATTTTATCCACTAATTCCTCTAACCCACGCACCTCAAGACAGTAAGGGGATTTTTTTAGCACGGCCAATCAACCTAACCCGCACATCTTTGGACTGTTGGAGGAAACCGGAGCACCCGGAGGAAACCCACGCAGACACGAGGAGAATGTGCAAACTCCACACAGACAGTGACCCGAGCCGGGAATCGAACTCAGATCCCTGGAGCTGTGAAGCAGCAGTGCTAACCACTGTGCTAACGTGCCACCCACATGTTCTATTATTATCTCCCTCTTGTGTTGATCCAATTTCCCCCTAAATGAGTATCTGATATTCAACTCAACCCAGCCCTGTGGTATAGAGTTCCACAATCTCTGCAATGTCTGGGAAAGACATTTTTCTTGAGCTCAACATTGGATATATTAGTGAATATCAGGTGCTGGTGGTCCAATGTTCTTGTGTCCCCTCATTTTCTACATGTCTACACTTTTGAATCTTTTGCACCTTCCAAGACCTATTTTAGGTCATCCCCCAGTCGAATATTTTGTACTGTAAAGAGCATGCTCAGTTTTAACTAATATCATACCATTAAATTATTGGTATCAATCTAATAACATTGTTGCCCACAGTTAAACGTCACCCACCTGTAACCTGGCAATCCAAATCGACTGAACACATTTGGACGGATGTATCAGACAGTTTGGACTCACACACGCGATGCAGTCGAGCCTGGTGTTTGTCGAGCGATATTCATTCATCCGTTGTCGTAGCGTTTGCATGGCCTCCCCTCCCTGTTCCTTTCCTGTTGGCGAACACTTCAGCGGTCACGGGCATTCGGCCTCTGACCTTCGGGTAAGCGTTCTCCAAGGCGGCCTTCACGACACACGACAGCGCAGAGTCGCTGAGCAGAGACTGATAGCCAAGTTCCGCACACATGAGGACGGTCTCAACCGGGATCTTGGGTTCATGTCGCACTATTTGTAACCCCCGTGACTTGCTTGGGTTTGCTAAACCTCACTTACTGTGCTGTCTGGAGACAATACACATCTCTTTAACCTGGGCTTAATGCTCCTTCCACTCACATTGTTAGCCACTTTAAGACTTGAATAGCAGGTTAGGTGTAAAGACTCGCATTCTAACCAGTAATCTGTAAACTGTGTGAACATAGAACATAGAACATTACAGCGCAGAACAGGCCCTTCGGCCCACGATGTTGCGCCGACCAGTTAAAAAACAATGACCCTCTAACCCGTTATATGCTCTGTCTGACGCCAGAACTCTCTATTCGCCTGACGAAGGGGCAAACCCCGAAAGCTTGCGAGTTTACGATCAATAAATCGGTTGGACTTAAACCTGATGTTGTCAGACTTCTTACTGTGTTGACCCCAGTCCAACGCCGGCATCTCCACATCATGACAAATTGCCCTTTAATGTCATGGGGACAAACAGGGTAAAAATGTTGCCTTACGGGATCGGGCCTGGGTGGGATTGTGGTCGCTGCAGGCTCGCTGAGCCGAAAAGCCTCCTTCTGCACTGTAGGGATACTATGGATTTTAACTCTTTGCAAAAAAAACCGACCAATGTGTAGTTGCCACTGTTTAGTTGTATCTGAATCTTAACTTTCTCTTATCCGTCTCTACGAACACACAAATCAATCTCCGAATATCAACATCGCCTCACGCTAACGTTTTGAAAAATATTCTTCCATTCAATTATTTTCCGATTGCAGATATCATAACACGTGACGTAAGACAGAGAAATAATCCTTTTGACACAATCAGTTTATGCTGGTGTTTATTATCCAGTCGGAAATTGCATATTTTTCTCATTTAAGTCCACTCAGATTTGCCCTCTGTTCTTTTCTCCCTCTTCAATTTGCCCCATTCCCGTTTCCTTCATTAGCCCCTGTGGCAGTGAGTTCAAAACTCCTACCGGTCACAATGCAAATACACGGATATTAGAGGGAGGTTTTTCACACAGAGGGTAGTGGGGGTATGGAATGCTCTGCCAAGCAAGGTGGCGGAGGCAGGCACGCTGGAGATGTTTAAGAGAAACTGAGACAGACACATGAGTGGGTTGGAGATGGGGGGATATTGGAGATTGTTTCAAATAACGTTCAGTAGCCTTGGGACGTCCCTGGTAACGTATAAGGATGTGGAATGATACTAATACTCTTTTAATTCACAGGTGCTTCCGTCCGCCTTGTTGTCCAACGAGGGGCATACACGCGATAGGTCGTACGAGGGCTGCTCTTGGTTGTTTCTAGGATAGCCTAGTACTTCATGTCGGTAGTGTACCCTTAGACTGGGACCGGATGCTGGGCAACAGGACAGCTCAGTGACTATCACTGATTGCTGTGCAGACACATGGATTTGGGCCAGTGTCTGTGGGAGTTTGCGCGTTCTCCCCGTGCTTGCGTGGGTTTTCTCCGGGTGTTCCGGTTTCCTCCCACACCTCAAAGATGTGCTATTAGGCTGATTGGTGTACCAAATTGTCCCTAAATTAGTCTTCCCTCAATGTGGAATGCCATAAGCATAGATAAGGGATATGGGTTGGGAGCGGGGGGGGACTCGTAATGTTAAAATGGCGGCGCGGACTCGTTGGGCCGAAGGGCCTGTTTCCCGGGCTGTTTTGTTCTTTGTTCTTTGAATTCCACTTTGGATTAGATGTTGAGTATTTTACATTGATGGCTTCAGATTATGTGATCTTCCGCAACAATAACGCCTCTAAATAATGCTGGGACACGTGGTTCCCCTGGAGTGCCCTGTTTCCGGTGGTCTTTTCCTTCGAACAAAGCAACTGACGAGCAGCCATATTTTCCACACCAGGTGATGCATTTCTCAGGAGCTCCCTCTACATAAAACAAGAAGTAATTTGAATCGGAGGAAACAATGCAGCCACTCGAACTAGCTCTGTTACTCAGTCAGAGCATCCTTGGTCTGTTATCACACTTGTACTTTCCAGTTTGATCCGTATTTTCGTATCTCATGAGACCAGGGATCACAATTCTGTCCATCTCAGCCTTTCATTGACCTCGTAGTATTGCAGCCACATCCAATGCTGTAGGTGGCGCTGTTCGCAGCCATTTCCTCGGCACGAATTAATTCTGGGCAACGCTAGCAGAGCCACGCCAGGCGGCGCTGTTGACAGACACCACATCTCCGTGAGGCGACTCTGTTCACAGTCACTCCCAATTTAATGGTTACTCTGAAAGAGTCACTGCTTCTACAGTTGGTGAATATATTCAAGGTCTTGATTTAGACAATCCTCTTCACTGTCACCCTCTCCGCAGTAGGTGAACGGATCCACCAAATCCCCCTTTTACCATTTCCCCATTTCCGGGAGAAAAAATGCAAGCATCTCCACACTCTCCATGCAACAGAAGAGTCCATTCCTAGTGCTATGATGGCCAATCGCTTCTGGGCACTTCCGACGGCCGTGATACCCTCCCTGTGGTGTATGGTCCATAACCGTGCGCAACATCCCTGCTTTGTAATGACGAGAATTTTCAAAGACTTACATATAAATTGCAGCCAGAATGTTCAATTCCTCTGTCGAGAAACGGATTGAATTTTTTTTAATCAAATGATCCTCTTAATCCATCCTGCCAACTTCAGTGTTTCAGCATCTGCTGTTCTCTATCGCTTCAATCTTTCATCCTCTTTTAAGTTTTGAACCATATTCCTTATTGCTGCCTGAAACTCTTCATAGCGGAATGCATCACCTCATTCCTCTGGGTTAATGTGGATCAGCCAAGTGGCTGGTTATGTTCGCCTGAAGTCAATAAAACCACATGACCATTAGATGTCGAAGCAAAATTAGGCCATTCGGTCCATCGCGTCTGCTCGACCATCCGGTCATGACTGATCAGTTTCTCATTCCATAGAAACCCGACCGTGCAGAAAGAGACCGTTCAGCCCATCGAGTCCGCGCCGATAACAATCCTACCCAGGCTCTATCCCCTATTTTATCCGCTAATCCCTCTAACCTACGCATCCCATGACACACAGGGACAATTTAGCTTGGCTAATCCACCTAACCCGCACATCTTTGGATTGTGGGAGGAAACCAGAGCAACCGGAGGGGACCCACGCAGGCACGGGAAGAATGTGCAAAATCTGCACAGACAGTGATCTGAGCCAGGAATCGAACCCAGGTCCCTGGAGTTGTGAAGCAATAGTGCAAACCACTGTGCTACTGTGCCGCCCATTCTCCCGCCTTTTTCCTGTAATATTTGATTCTCAGATCAATCAAAAACTCATCAATCTGTTAAATACACTCAGTGATCTGGCCTCCAAGTGTCTTCTGCGGCAATGAATTCCACAGATTCACCATCCTCTGGCTGAAGACATTACTCCTCATCTCAGACCTTAAGAATTGTCCCGTTACTCTGAGGCTTTGTCCTCGGATCCTAGTCTTTCCTGCTAATGGAAACATCTTTTCCACGTCCACTCCGTCCAGGCGTTTTAGAATTCTACAAGTTCCAATGAGATTCCTCCCCCCACCCTTCTAAATTCCATTGAGTACAAACCCATAGTCCTCAAACGCTCCTCATATTGTCGAATAGATGCAACCTTCCATTCCTCCCAGGTCATCGGTCCTCCCAGGACCTCGCCTATCCCCTTTTCAGTAAAGCATCCTTCTGCAATGTAGGGATTCTACGGATCTTAAACCTTTTCAATGAAATTACACCCTTCCAGTAATGAGGTGATCTCAACTCCACAAAGTGTGTAAGCTGTGGAAACCTGAGTGCATTCAGCTCCACCCTCAGAACACTCACTCAGGCCCCTTTCCCTCTCAGACCTCGCACTCAGGTCCCCTACTCTCTCCAACCCAAAGCACAGTCCCCTTTTGCCTCACACCTTCCAGTTCAGCCCCTTCCCTGCTCAAACGTCCGACTCAACCCTCTTCTGGCCATGCGTCTTGTCACCGCTGCTCCAGGGAGGACACTGGATTCTGGACACAGCTGTCAACTGCAACCATGCACGAGCACTGATACGATCACCTCAATTGGAAATGTTAGTATTTAGGAATCTGGGACACTTTCTGCATAACAGGTGGAGAACAACTAAGAAAAAAACCCCAAAATGAACAGTACAACGCAAGAACAGGCCCTTCGGCCCACCAAGCCTGCGTGGATCACCGATCTAGAACAACCGCCTCTATCCCTCGATTACCCGCTTGTTGGTGTGCCTGTCCAGATAGATAGATAGGTAGAGGTAGATAGATAGTGAGACAGAGAGAAAGAGAGATAGTGTGTGTGTGTGTGAGAGAGAGAGTTGGTGTGAGAGAGAGACAGAGAGAGAGAGACAGACAGACAGAGAGGGAGAGAGTGACGTGGTGAAAGAGAGTGAGAGAGAAATGGTGTGAGAGAGAGACAGAGGGAGACATGGTGAGAGAGAGAAAGAGAGAGATTGAGAGAGACATGGTGAGTGAGCGACAGTGGAAGAGAGAGAGAGAGACAGAGAGAGAGAGAGACAAAGAGAGTTGGTGAGAGAGAGAGATGGTGAGTGAGAGAGACAGAGAGAGACATGGTGTGTGAGAGAGAGAGACATAGTGTGTGTGTGTGAGAGAGAGCGAGACATCGTGTGAGAGAGAGAGAGATGGTGAGAGAGAGAGAGAGAGGGACATGGTGAGAGAGAGAGAGGCATGGTGAGAGAGAGAGAGAGAGAGAGATATGGTGAGTGAGTGAGTGAGAGTGAGACAGAGACAGAGAGACGGAGAGAGAGAGAGATGGTGTGTGTGTGAGAGAGACAGAGATGGTGAGACAGAGAGACAGAGAGAGACATGGTGAGTGAGTGAGTGAGAGAGAGAGAGGGAGAGATGGTGAAAGAGAGAGTTTTCAATCCTACCAATCATTGAACTTTAACGTTTTCCCTCATTCCAATGTGATTCAATGGTTGGAGGGGGGCCAATCTTCAGCATTCCCTCACTGCAATCATGTACTACAGCAGTTACTATCCACACCATCCAATCTGTACAGTGAGGCCTTTACCCCTTGTCCTCCCTACTTGCACCATGTCCTCCTGTCCCCATCATTCCTGCCTTCACAGCATCGATAGAATCCTTCTGGATTTGCGGAAAGTGGCAAAGGCCAAAGGTTTCCTCCAGTCAGAGGTGTGAACCCCCGGGGAAGTTGTGCTGCATTGAGTGAGACTGGCACTGTTTAGAATCTGAACTTCCATCACGCTCTTTGTTAAGTTCGAACAAATTTCCAGGGGCGTTAAAATCATCCAGTGACTTCTGGATAAGAAAAGAAAGAACAGCTGGCATGACGGGATAGCGAGCCTCGTTCTTTTTGCAGTTTCCCCTGTGTGTCTCAGGACTGCGGCTTGTTCTGATATGAATCGGAGGGGGGGAGGGATAGTGAGGAAAGGGGGTGAAAGTGAGGGGGGCATAGTTGGGGAATGCAAGGCACGGCATAGTGGGGGTGGGGCGGAGCAGGGTTTGAAATGCGTGTACTTTAATGCGAGGAGTATTCGCAATAAAGTGGATGAACTTGCAGCGTGGATCAGTACCTGGGACTTTGATGTTGTGGCCATTTCTGAGACATGGATAGAGCAGGGTCAGGAATGGATGTTGCAGGTTCCGGGGTACAAATGCTTTAGTCGGAGTAGAGAAGAAGGTAGAAGGCGGGGTGGGGTAGCATTGCTAGTCAAGGACTGTATCACAGTGTCGGAGAGAAAGTTTGATGAGGACTTGTCAGTTGAGGTAGTATGGGCGGAGATTAGAAATAGGAGAGGAGAGGTCACCCTGTTGGGAGTCTTTTATAGACCTCCTAAAAGTTCTAGAGAGGTTGAGGAAAGGATTGCGGAGACAATCCTGGTTAGGAGTGAAAGTAATAGGGTAATTGTTATGGGGGACTTTAACTTTACGAATATTGATTGGAATTGCTATAGTTCTAGCTCGCTAGAGGGGTCAGTGTTTGTACAAAGCGTGCAGGAAGGTTTTTTGTCTCAGTATGTAGACAGGCCAACTAGAGGTGAGGCTATATTGGATTTGGTGCTGGGAAATGAGCCAGACCAGGTGCTAGACTTGGAAGTTGGTGTGCATTTTGGTGATAGTGACCACAATTCGGTTACGTTCACCTTAGTGATGGGAAGAGATAGGCATGAACCTCGGGTCAGCAATTTTAGCTGGGGTAAGGGCGATTATGAGGCTATCAGGAGTGAATTAGGAAGCATGGATTGGATTAGGGGATTACAGGGACTGGGAACGTCTGAAATGTGGAGTTTTTTCAAGGAGCAGCTACTGCGAGTCCTTGATAGGTATGTCCCTGTCAGGCATGGTGGATTTGGTAGATCTAGGGAACCGTGGTGCACTAAAAGAGTTGAGTCGATGGTTAAAAAGAAAAAGGAGGCTTATGTTCGGATGAGATTGGAGGGCTCAGATAGTGCACTAGAAAGCTTTAGATTGGCTAGGAGGGAGTTGAAGAGTGAGTTGAGAAGGGCTAAAAGAGGACATGAGAAGACTTTGGCTGATAGGATTAAGGAGAATCCTAAGGCGTTCTATAGGTATGTCAAGAACAGAAGGTTGGTCAGGGCAAGATTGGGGCCAGTTACAGACAGCAGGGGGAAGTTGTGTGTGGAACCGGAGGAGATTGGAGAAGTATTGAACCAATATTTCTCTTCGGTGTTCACGCAGGGGGACATGAATATAGCTGAGGAGGACATTGGGTTGCAGGGGTGTAAAATAGACAGTATTACGGTTGATAAAGGGGATGTGCTGGAAATTCTTGAGGGGCTGAAAATAGATAAGTCCCCTGGTCCGGATGGGATCTACCCTAGGATTCTCTGGGAGGCTAGAGAGGTGATTGCAGAGCCTCTGGCTCAGATCTTCAGGTCGTCATTGGTCTCTGGTGTAGTCCCGGAGGATTGGAGGATAGCGAATGTTGTCCCATTGTTTAAGAAGGGGAACAGAGACTTTGCCGGGAATTATAGACCGGTGAGTCTTACTTCTGTTGTGGGCAAGGTTTTAGAAAAAATTATTAGGGATAGGATTTATAGTTATTTGGAGTGTAATGAATTGATTAGAAATAGTCAGCATGGTTTTGTAGCGGGTAGGTCGTGCCTTACTAACCTTATTGAGTTTTTTGAGAAGGTGACCAAAGAGGTGGATGGGGGCAAGGCAGTTGACGTGGTATACATGGATTTTAGTAAGGCGTTCGATAAGGTTCACCATGGTAGGCTTCTGCAGAAAATGCAGATGTATGGGATTGTGGGTAATCTAGGAAGTTGGATCAGGAATTGGCTATCAGATAGGAGACAGAGGGTGGTGGTGGATGGTAAATATTCATCATGGAGTACAGTTACGAGTGGTGTGCCTCAGGGATCTGTTTTGGGGCCACTGTTGTTTGTAATTTTTATTAATGATCTGGATGAGGGTATAGTTGGGTGGATTAGTAAATTTGCTGATGACACCAAAATTGGAGGTATGGTAGATTGTGAGGAAGGGTGTCATAGTCTGCAGGGAGACTTAGATAGGTTGCAGAGCTGGGCCGAGAGGTGGCGGATGGAATTTAATGCGGAGAAGTGTGAGGTAATTCACTTTGGTAGGAGAAACAGATGTGTCGAGTATAGGGCTAACGGGAGGACTTTGAATAGTGTGGATGAACAGAGGGATCTAGGTGTGTGTGTACATAGATCCCTGAAAGTTGGGAATCAAGTAGATAAGGTTGTTAAGAAGGCGTACGGTGTCTTGGCGTTTATTGGTAGGGGGATTGAATTTAGGAGTCGCAGTGTAATGTTGCAACTGTACACTACTCTAGTGCGGCCGCACTTGGAGTACTGTGTGCAGTTCTGGTCCCCGCATTACAAGAAGGATGTGGAGGCGTTGGAGAGGGTGCAGAGGAGGTTTACTAGGATGTTGCCTGGTATGGTGGGGAGGTCCTATGAGGAGAGACTGAGGGATTTAGGGTTGTTTTCGTTGGAAAGAAGGCGGCTAAGAGGGGATCTTATTGAAACATATAAGATGATTAGAGGTTTAGATAGGGTGGATAGTGATAGCCTTTTTCCTCGGATGGAGAAAGCTAGTACGAGGGGGCATGGCTTTAAATTAAGGGGGGGTAGCTACAGGACGGATGTCAGGGGTAGGTTCTTTACCCAGCGGGTGGTGAGGGATTGGAATGCCCTGCCTGCTGCGGTTGTAAATGCGTCTAGTTTGGGGGCGTTTAAGAGATCTCTGGATAGGTTTATGGACGAAAAGGGATTGGTACAGGCTAGTGGGTCATTGTTTTTGTAACTGGTCGGCGCAACATCGTGGGCCGAAGGGCCTGTTCTGCGCTGTAATGTTCTATGTTCTATGTTCTATGAATTACCTGGAAACATTTCTTCCAGCTGCTTCTGGGGAGCCTGACCCTTGCGTGAAATCACCCTTCCCATTCCTCTCCCTGATTTGATGTGGGACTGTGAATGAAGGGAGTCCCAGGAGGTGTTCCAACATCCACCACACAAGTTAGAGTTTGATGGGTGTGACCTTAGTGCTTTTTTAAGAAAGGTTTTTTTAATTTAAATCATGATCTCTGCAGCTCTCACAGCTCGCGTGTTTCTCAGCTCGCGGTGATGTCATTGGTATGAGGAGAAAAAAAAAGTGTGCTGGTCAGGTGACAAGGGTTGGTTTTAAATTGTTTTGGCTGCTGTGTTATCAGCATAGCCAAATGAAGTCTCTCTGTCTTCTGTTTTATTTTATTTATTGGTCAATAGAAACATTTGATGCAGCGTTGTAATCGAAGAAAAATTGATTTTATTTACATAAAGGAATTTTCAACCAATTAACAATCGCATCAGTAACTGGAGTTACAGAATATGCCATTGAATGTTTCAAGAAAAAAACGGAGGATTACTTAGTGTGTTATTTCACACTTGCATGACCTTAATATAGTGGAATATCCTTCACAACGCTGAAGAAAGTCGTTACACATTTGACAAAATGAGCCAGTCTTTCTAATCTGTGGCCAGAATGCGAGGAACATTCAGCTGTTTGACGGGAATGTACTTGCTTCCATGTTAATTCCCAAAGGGCCCAGCATGCATTGGTAATTCCAGTCTCCTGTATAATACGTCACAGACAAAACACCCCGATTCTCATTTCCGGTTCTTCTGTTTTGACCTTTTTTCCAATGCAGCCAAATCCAGGGAGGCGTAGAGAGGTCCACCCTGAGACTGGGAAATATATTCAACAGAAATGATTAAAATAAAGGACTGATTCCCAAAATTCATTTCAATGCATTTTATTACAAGGTGTTCAATGCACTCACCTGTATTCCACGCTGCGTTTTCAAGTTTGCCTCAGTTTGACCATGATCCCCTGTGTGTTAAGGGTTAAACTATGAATTGAAATGTCACCCAATCTATAGAATCTGTAAGTACATAGAAACATCGGGCGCCAATGACCACCTGAATGTCAACAGTTTAAAGTCTAATTAATACAGTCACAAGCGGGCTTACATTAACTCTGCAAAGACGTTAGTGTAAAAATCTCCTTCTCGCCATATCCAAGTGCTTGTTTTCCTGCACGAATTTATCGTCGCTAATGCACCTAACTAGCACATCTTTCAGACTGTGTTCGGAAACCAGAGCACCCGGAAGAAACACACGCACAGACAAGGAGAACATGCAGGCCGCACACAGACAGATACCCAAGCCAGGAATCGAAGCCAGGTCCCTGATGCTACCGGACAGCAGTGCTAACCACTGTGCCACCGCTGCAATAGGTTGTCAGGCTACAATCATTAACAAACATTCCACTTAAATTTCGTTAACACGACAGATATTCCACAATTCATCAGAGGAAATTAGATATGGCATTGTAGGTGAAGGGAACCAAAGGATCCGGGGAGGAGGCGATTGAATTGGGTGATCAGCCATGATCATGGTGAATGGCGAAGCAGGTGCAAAGGACAGACTGGTCTCTCCCTGCTCCTATGTTGAATGTTTCTATGTTAAGTGGCCAATGGATGAATGAGGACAATCTCACACCATTATCTGTCCACCTGGTATACTACAGGGCGGCACTGTAGCATCGTGGTTAGCACTACTGCTTCACGGCTCCAGGGACCCAGGTTCGATTCCTGGCTTGGGTCATTGCCTGTGAAGTGTTTGCACATTCTCCCCGTGTCTGCGTGGGTTTCCTCCGGGTGCTCTGGTTTACTCCCACAGTCCAACGAGTTAGGTTGGTTAGTCGTGGTAAAATTACACTTAGCATTCTAAGATGCGTATGTCAGAGGGGTTAGCGGGTGAATAGGGGGCTGGTTGGGATTGTGGTCAATACTGACTCGATGGGCCAAATGGCCTCTTACTGTACGGCAGGGTTTGTATGATCTGTGTTAACATCAACAATTTCCCCGTTTATGAAACCAACCGCTGCAAGAGTGATTGTTGCACTTGCTGAAGATAAGGGACACACCCTGTGGACAGAAATAGTCAGTGTCCACATTGTGGCGAATCCAAAGAAAGAAAGGAGGGGACAGACATTGCCTGCTTCATTCCTCAGGCCAATGCTTTGACCAATCAGTCAAACGACCTCTTTTTAACTGCTCAGCAGGAAGTTAATAAGGCAAACGGCATGTTGTCATTGACAGCGAGAGGATTTGAGTACAGGAATGGGATATTTTACTGCAATTGTACAGGGCGTTGGTGAGAAGCGATATGCGCAGTTTTGGTATCCTTATCTGAGGAATGATGTCCTTGCTTTAGAAGGTGAATGTTTACCAGCTGATTCCTGGATGGCGGGTCTGTTATATGAGGAGAGACTCAGTCGGTTAGGATTGCAGTCACTGGAGTTTAGAAGAGTGAGGGGGGACTTCATGGAACCTCTGACAGGATTCAATAGGGCAGATTGAGAAGCAATGTTCCCGATGGTGAAGGAGTCCAGAACAAGGGATAATAGTTTGAGGTTAGAGGGGAAACCTTTTAGAACTGAGGTGAGGAGAAATGTCTTCACCCAGAAGGTGGTGAATGTGTGGAATTCACTACCACAGAATATAGTTGTGGCCGAAACGTTTTGTGATTTCAGGAAGAAATTAGACATAGGTCTTGGGACTAAAGGGATCAAATGGTATGAGGGAAAGGAGGATCAGGATGTTGAGTTTGATTATCAGCTGCGGTCATAATGAATAGCAGAGCAGGTTTGAAGGGCCGAATGGCGTCCTCCTCCTAGTTTCTATGTTAACAAGTGTCGGCAGATAACTGGCAATTATCAGTTAACTGGAGCATTCTCCATCAAAAGGCTGCAACCAATCAACATCATTTTGCTAAACCAGGAAATATTCGCCTCAGGAAGAATGCATAATTGTTTCCATTATAAATGTTATTCTTGTTTTTTTTGTGCCAAAGAATACAAGGCCAAAAGCCTCGATGATTTGTTTTTGTTTGGCAAAGCTCAAGTACTCCGTTTGTTCAAATTTTCTATCAAACACGCCTCAACAGTTAACTGTCAGTACCAATCAACTGGTGCATTCACCATAGAAACGCCTCTACCAATCAATTTCCACTTCATTTTTAAAAACAATTCTGACATTTAATCGCTGCCAACATTTCAAAGAAACTTATCCATTTGACGCTCCGTATGTCCCTTTCGCTGCCTTTTCTCGCTCAAGCTAAAATTGGATGTGGGAAAAGAACACCAAACAAATGTTACATCTTGTCTATCATATTTCAGATGCTGCAAATTGTTGAAAGTAGGATTGTCCAGTGATCTTATATAAATCATAGAGAATAGAGGCACACACGCTGGAATCAGTTATCGGATTGAAATAAGTCTGACAAAATATAAGATAGAGAAGGAGGGGGCAATGAACAATGTTGAACTTTGCACATTGTTCTATTACTCACGTGTCATTCTGGGATCCTACATCTCTGCCTTCTAAAATAGAAGAACATATAATGAGCTCATTAAAAACTGCAAAGAGGAAATCACACTGAGAAAAAGGCATTAAAGTGTCTCAGATAATTATTAATCTTCACCTAATCTGCCGTGTTTACAAATCCAAATGGAAATAAGGACCGACAGTAGAATCAATATGACCAGGGCAGTGATTCCAACAGGAACCGTCTCTCTGCACCATTCTATAGAGAGAAAACAAAACACTTAAAAACTGCCATCGCTCACATGATTCTTTTCCGGGCTTCTCTGACCAAGTTAAAAATGCAGAGTCACCAAAATAGGGGGTGAATGTGGGAAATGAAACATTGCTGGTGGGATGGATAGTGGAGAATGAACACACAGAATGGAATTGATGAGACAATATTTGCTAGTGGAGATCAACTAAATGGCAGCACTGTCAGAGTTATCCCAAATTCACAGTGTGTCAGATTGTATTAGCGTGTAAGACTATAATACACAGGAGCAGAATTAGGCTACTCGGCCCATGTGCCTGCACCGCCATTCAATTATAGCTGATATGTTTCTCACCCCCATTCTCCTGCCTTTTCCCCATAACCCTGATCCCCTTATTAATCAAGAAACTATCTGTCTTTGTCTTAAAGATACTCAATGACGTGGTTTCTACAGCGTTCTGCGGCAACGAGTTCCACAGATACACCACTCCCTGGCTGATTCCTCCTCACCTCTGTTTTAGAGGATCGTTCCTTTCGCCTGAGTTTGTGCCTTCTGCTTCTAATTTTTTCCACGAGTGGAAACATCCTCTCCACGTCCACGCTATCCAGGCCTCGCAGTAACCCGTAAGTTTCAATAAGATCCCCCCTCATCCTTCTAAACTTCAACGACCACACACCCAGAGTCCTCAACCATCCTCATACGTCAAGCTCTTCAATCCAGGGATAATTCTTGTGAACCTCCTCTGGATTAGCACATCCTTCCTTTGAACACTGAAGGCATCATGGAATTTTTTTTATTTGTGAACACAATCATACAAGGTTAACGCCCAGAAGGAAAGTATTCGGCCCATCTTTCCAAAGTTGTCTCTTTGATTGTCCCAACTCCAAATGCTCATTTTTCCCATGGCCCTGAAAACTATTTGCCCAATTCTCCTTTTGGAAGTTCCTATTGAATCTGTTTGCACTGCCTTTTAAAATCAAATCCAAATCCCGAGGCATTGTTGTGTAAAAAAAATCAGAACATTGAGTATAGAAGTTGATACGTTATGTCGCGACTGTACAAGAGATTTGGAAGGCCACAATTGGAGTTTGCGAATAATTCTAGTCATAAAGTCGTAGAGTTTTACAGCATGGAAACTGATCTTTAGAACCAACTTTTCCATGCCACCTTTTTATTTGAACCCCTAAACTGAACCCCATTGCCCACATTTGTCCCATATCCCTCAATACCCATCTTACCCATGTAACTATCTAAATGCTTTTTAAAAGATAAAATTGTACCCGCCTGTACTACTGGCAGCTCGTTCCAGACACTCACCACCCTCTATGTGAAAAAATGCCACTCTGGACACTTTCGTATCTCTCGCCGCTCACCTTAAACTTATGCCCTTTAGATTTAGACTCACCTACCTTTGGGAAAAGATATTGACTACCTACCTTGTCTATGCCCCTCATTGTGTTATAGACCTCTTAGGTCAACCCTCAGCATCCTACGCTCCAGAGTCTATCCAGCCTCTCCTTAGAACTCAATCCATCAAGTTCCAGTTGCATTCTAGTCAACTTTTTCTTCATTCTTTCTAGATTAATAATATCCTTTCTATAAAAGGGTGACCAGAATTGCACACAGTATTCCAAGTGTGGCCTTGCCAATGTCTTGTACAACTTCAACAAGACGTCCCAACTCGCCCTATGATAGGAAGGATGTTATTCAACTAGAAATGGTGCAAAGAATATTTACAAGGAATGTTACCAGGACTGGGAGGTCTGAATTATAAGGAGAGACTGGATAGATTGTGACTATTTCCTGAGCGTAGGAGGATGAGGGGTGACCATATAGAGGCTTACAAAATCATGAGGGGCATTGGTAAGGTGAGTCGGCAAGGTTCTTTCCTCACAGTAGGGGAGTACAAAACTAATGGGCGTAGCTTTAAGGTGAGAGGGGAAAGATTGTAAAGGGACGTGAGGAGCAACTTTTTTCCACACAGAAGTTGGTGCATGTATGGAATTATCTTCCAGAGGAGGTGGGAGAGGCAGGAACAATTGCAGCGTTTAAAAGACATTTGAACAGGCACATGGATGGGAAGAGATTAGACGGATATGGGCCAAACGCTGGCAAGTGGGACTCGCTCAGATTAGGAAGCCTGGTCGACATAGATGAGATGGGCAGAAGGGCCTGTTTCAGTGCTGTGTGTCTCTATGACTCGATGTCTCCCTTTCGCTCTTTGTACCAATCATCTTCAGTCTGTGTCCCCTTGGTTACTGACCCTACTGCCAGTGGGAAGGATTGTCATTTTTTAAAAACTAATCAAATGCTCTCTTGTTTTGGGACTGCGATTAAACGCCTTAACCTTGACTGCTGTAAGGTGTACAAACTCAGCTCTTCCCTTCTCTCCACTTTTACTAAATTCACTCATTCCCGGTACCATCCTGGTAATTGTGCTTTATGTCTCCTCCAAGTCTTTGATATTCTTCCCAAAATATCGTCCTCATCATTGAAGGTAATGCTGTAAAGGTTATAATGCTATAAAAATGTTGTCTCCACTTCCATTGTCTGTACCTTTAAGGCTTGATTAGATGTAAAGACTCGCATTTCAAGCATTATTCTGGAAATTGAGTTTGTGCCTTTATATGCCTTGTTTGTGAAAAGATCTCCCACTTACCTGATGAAGGGGCAGCAAGCTCTCCGTAAGCTAGTGGCGTTTGCTACCAAATAAATCTGTTGGACTTTAACCTGGTGTTCTAAAACTTCTTAAACATGGCCAACCAGTCATTCGAATACATTTAAAATAACTTCTGAGCTTTATTTCTCAATTCTAAAATTTCAGGATGCCTGTTTATGCCGTCAGCAGCCACTTGAGTTTATCCTTCCATAGAACATAGAACATAGAACATAGAACATTACAGCGCGGAACAGGCCCTTCGGCCCACAATGTTGCGCCGACCAGTCTTTCTTTTAAAAAAAAACATTGACCCACTAATCTAAACCAATCCCTTTTCGTCCATAAACCTATCCGCCAATCTCTTAAACGCCCCCAAACTAGGCGCATTTACAACTGCAGCAGGCAGGGCATTCCAGTCCCTCACCACCCTCTGGGTAAAGAACCTGCCCCTGACATCCGTCCTATAACTACCCCCCCTTAATTTAAAGCCATGCCCCCTCGTGCTAGATTTCTCCATCCGAGGAAACAGGCTATCACCATCCACCCTATCTAAACCTCTAATCATCTTATATGTTTCTATAAGATCCCCTCTTAGCCGCCTTCTTTCCAGTGAAAACAACCCCAAATCCCTCAGTCTCTCCTCATAGGACCTCCCCTGCATACCAGGCAACAGCCTGGTAAACCTCCTCTGCACCCTCTCCAAAGCCTCCACATCCTTCCTGTAATGTGGGGACCAGAACTGCACACAGTACTCCAAGTGCGGCCGCACCAGAGTTGTGTACAGTTGCAACATGACGCTGCGACTCCTAAATTCAATCCCCCTACCAATAAACGCCAAGACACCGTACGCCTTCTTAACAACCTTATCTACTTGATTCCCAACTTTCAGGGATCTATGTACACATACACCGAGATCCCTCTGCTCCTCCACTCTATTCAAAGTCCTCCCGTTAGCCCTATACTCAACACATCTGTTATTCCTACCGAAATGGATTACCTCACACTTCTCCGCATTAAACTCCATCCGCCACCTCGCGGCCCAGCTCTGCAACCTCTCCATCTCCCAAGATTTAGGGAGTCTCAGGATAGCACACACATAGAACATAGAACATAGAACATTACAGCGCTGAGGGGCGACTGGGTAAAAGTTTATCAAGTTATGAGGGCCATTGATAAGGTGGAGAGTTAGAAGCCTTTAGCCAAAGAGATAAATGTCATGTAGAAGGGGACACCAGTTCAATGTAAGGGGCGAAATGTTCTGTGGAGATGTGCAGGGGAACTTTATTTTTACACGGGGGTTGGTGAGGGCCTGGAATGCACTGCCAAATGTTAGCGACATTTATGACTCATCTGGATAGGGGGTGGGGGGGAGGGGGTGGTGCTTGGGGGCATACAGGCCGTTCGTCTAGATGAACCAACGCGTTCAGTGCATGTTTGATGGGCCGAGCGGCCTGTTCCTGTGCTGTACCCCTCTTTGTTCTTTGTTGTTTGATATCTGCACTACAATTCTGCAACAACAACTGAGTTTACCAAATCCATGTGTCTGCACAGCAAACAGCGATAGTCACTGAGCTGAAGCGTTGCCCAGCATCTGGTCCAGTTTAAGCACACACTAACGACATGAAGCACTAGGCCAATCTCGAACATTCAAGAGCAGCCCAAGTACGACCCATCGCGTGTATGCCTCTCGTTGGACAACACTGCAAGAAATTATACTTTTCACTGTATACTAATGCATGTACGATAATACATCAAATGAAATCAAATGCACATATGTTCAGAGATATATCTGTGTGCGCGCACACACGTACACTCACTCACACACACAGACGTACACTCACTCACACACACACGTGCACACATACACGCACACACTCACACAAACTCACACTCACACACGCACACACACAACCCACACAGAGTCACACACGCATACACACACCACATACTCACACACACACATATACACACACCACACACACTCACACACACATACACAAACAAAAATACACTACACAGTCTCACACAGACACACACGCACACTCACCCTCACACACGCTCACACACACACACAAACACACACACACACACACATACACACACACACCTCACACACACGCACACACTCACACATACACACACACAGACACACACACACACACGTATATGCCCAGATGGCTGGGATCGACTGAACTAATCTCGTTGTCTCCAAAGTTGAATAGAAACCTTCAAAATACAGGGTAGCATCTCACCTTTCCGATTTTCAGTTGCCTTAGGATACGAAACACTTTTTGTCCAGTATTTCCCTGGAGTCCCCAGTTGAACAATACAAGTGCAGACAGCGCCGCTTTTCCAGGTTACCCCCGACACCATGACATGACTCCTGATGCTGTAGGTCCCGTCCCCCTCCATTGTCCCGGGATCACTCGATCCTTCAGTGACCAGACCGGAAATACTCCAGAAAACATCAATCTGATTGGAAGAAACTCCACTGACCAAACACACTAAGGGCACGGCATCATTCACATCCGGCTCAGACAGCGGGACAGATACCAGCAGGGCCGTCTTGTTGGTAGACCTGTCTGGACAGAAAATGGGGCGCAGTTAATGATTTATTTACACCAAATGGTATTGCTGTGCACAATCCGAATTCATTTCACTTGCTCTCTTACCTCCAACCAGCAGTGTGGGTCCATTCTGGAGCGGTGCATAGCCATACTTACGAGCACAGTAGTAGGAACCCGAGTCATTTGCCTGGACATTGTGAATTTCCAGTATCAATTCATGTTTGCCGTGGCCTTTTTTAGAAATAAACTTACAATCGCCCCCCGGACAGGATTGGATATCGATTACTTTCGGGATTTCACCAACGCGTTGTTTGTACCAGAAATAGCTAGTCACCAATTTGAAAACGTAAATATTGTGACACGTAAAATCCACCGTCTGGCCGACTCCAGCTGTCACGGTGAAGGGCCTTTGAGTTAGCAAGGGTTCGGAATCTGTAACTGGAGAGATTATTCAAACATTACCACATATTTCGACATAGAAAGTTGCCCTTTGAAAAAAAAATCGCCTGTAAATCAAGAACAATCTCATTAATGTCTTCAATGATACTTCCTGAGATTATTTCCCAATTTGTGTTTTCTTCGCTTGAAAGGAGGAAGTGGAAAATCCCTTCGACCGATCACTAAGTCGCATTTGCAGTGCTGTCGCCGGGCGGCATGGCTGTTGGCAGCACTGCCTCACAGCGCTAGGGACCCAGTTTCAATTCCTGCCTTGGGTCACCGTCTGTGCACGTTCTCCCCGTGCCTGCATGGGAGTTTCCCCCCACCGTTCGAAAGCTGTGCTGGTTCGGTGCATTGGCCGTGCTAAATTCTGCCTCATTGTACCCGCACTGGCGCAGGAGTGTGGCGACTGGGGACTTTTCATAGTAACTTCATTGCAGTGTCGATGTCAATCTTACTTGTGATTATTAGTCACAAGTAAGGCTTACATTAACACTGTAAAGTGAAATTCCCCTGGAAGCTGACTTGTGACACTAATGCTTAAAAACTAACTTGGCTGAGCCATTTTCAATGTCTCACCTGGCAAATACTCACCATGAGCCCACAACGCATGGAGAATGAGTATCAGGGATAAAGATTGCTGGGGCATTTTGCACAGATGGGTAATATCTCCCTGTTTCCACTCACACTAGTTTGTTTTTGCTGAGCGGTCAAGGATTGACCTGGTCTCGGCCCCAGTTAATTGTTACACTTTGTGATTGGGTGGAAACTATGACAAGGACAATGGAAAGTATGACGTAGTGCTGGTGACGTTGCGCTGCTGGATACCACGTGCATTTGACGCACTGTGGTCGCCGCCTACGTGTCACAGGGGCCAAGTGATAGAACATCTACAAAGAGCTTGACTGGTTTGACATACCGAGGGGACCACAAGCGAATCATTGTGTGGGTATGTGCTGAATATGTTAATTTATTCTCAGGATATGCGATACGGCGGCTGAATTGAGAAGGTTGAGGGCGGAGATCTCAGTGAAACTTACAGAACACTGGAAAACCTCGTAGAGTGGACATGGAGGAGATCTTCGGAATAGAATAGAATAGATTCACTACAGTGCAGAAGGAGGCCATTGAGCCCTTTGAGGTTGCACTGACAATGACCCCCCCAGGCCATATATCCGTAACGGTACCTTACACTCCGACCCTCCCCGACACTAAGGGACAATTTAGCATGGCCAATACAGCTAAACCATACATCTTTGGATTGTGGGAGGAAACTGGAGCACCGACAGGAATCCCTGGCAGACACTGGGAGAATGTCCAAACTCTACACAGTCACCCAAGGCCGGAATTGAACCCGAGTCCCTAGTGCTGTGAAATAGCAGTGCACACCACTGAGCCACCGTCCATTATTTGGAGAGACTGGGCTCCGAGTGCACAGACTCAGAGTAAAAGTTTGACCCTTTCGCACCGAGAAGAGGAGGAATTCCTTCAGCCAGAGAGACGTTAATCTGTGGAATTTATTGCCACAAAAGCCCCTGGAGGCCAAGTCATTGAGTGCATTTAAGACAGAGATAGGTAGGTTTTAGACAAGAGATAGATTGGCAAGTGGTTCAAAAGTTTAGAGGAAAAGTCGGGAGAATGGGGTTGAGAAACGCATCAGCCATGATCGAATGGCAGAGCAGACTCGATGGGCAGAATGGCCTAACTAATGTCCTTTATCCTATGGGCTTATTGCTCGGTAACATGTATTAACCATCTCTACGATCCGATTGATTGGTGGCGTTGAGTTGTCTTTGTAGAATATAGTGTATATATTATAGAAGTGTACAACACTTCGATGTTGTGCTGAACATGACGGGAGTTAAACGAATCCCTTCTGCCTGACATTGGTCTATATCCGTCTGTTCTTTGCATACTCATGCCCTTATCTTAAAGCCCCTTAAACGCCCCTATCAGATCTGCCTCCAACCCCACCTCAGACAGCGCGTTCCAGACACCTACCACTATCTGTTTAAACAATTTGCTCTTCACATTTCCTTTGAACTTTCCCCCTCTGTCCAACAAAGGACATACACGCTGTGGGTCGTGCGAGGGCTGCTCTTGGATGTTGCTCCCAGAGTTGCCTAGTGCTTCACGTTGTTAGTGTACGCTTAAACTGGACCAGCTGACAGGCAACGAGACAGCTCAGTGACTATCACTGTTTGCTGTGCAGATACATGGATTTGCGCCAGTGTCTGTAGGAGTTTGCACGTTCTCCCCGTGCTTGCGTGGGTTTTCTCCGGGTGCTCCGGTTTCCCTCCACACCCCAAAAACGTGCTCTTAGGCTGATTGGTGTAACAAATTGTCCCTAAATTAGGCTTTCCTCAATCTGGTTATCATTCCATTATTGTGGAGTCCGATAGGCGTAGACAAAGGTCATAGGTAGAAGAGGGCACTCACAATGTTTAAACGGCGGCGCGGGCTTCTTGGGCCGAAGGGCCTGTTTCTTGTGCTGTGTTGTTCTTTGTTCTTAAGTGCACGCCCCTTAGTATTTGACATTTCAAATCTGAGAAAAATTATTTTGAGTGCCAACTCTGTTCATGACTATTATAATTTTTATAGACTTCTATGAGGTCTCCCCTCAGCCTTCAACACTCCAGCGAAATCAAATTCTGCATCTTCTCTGTGGTTGTCCATGTTCTATATCAACAGTGCTAAATCAGGAGCGAAGACCACCATTTTGACCACGTCGTAGTGAAGGGACGACAATAGGTTTCCAACATATTGCCTCTGATTGGGAGGGCAGTTGGCGGCGATGGTGTACCCATGAGTCCACTCTCTTTGTCCCTCAGGACCAATAAGGTGTGGATTTGTAAAGAGAATGACAGAATACAGATAGAATGTAATAGTATACACTATGAGCCATTCTGAAAAAAAGGCTTTATTTTTACAATTATTGTTATAGAAACATAGGCAACATAAGCAAGAGGAGGCCATTTGGCACTTTGAACCTGCTCTGCCATTCATTCTGGTCAAAGCTGATCATCAAATTCAATGTCCTGAATCCCCCCTTTCCCCCATATTCCTCGTTTGCCCTAAAAACTATTTCATCTCATTCCTTGAACTCCATCTTGAAATCACAACACTTTTTGGCCTCAACGACGGTCTGTGGTAGTGAATGTCACACATTGGCCACCCTCTGGGTGAAGACATCCCTCTCCATCTCAGTTCTAAAAGGTTTACCACTTATCCACAAACAATCACCACCAGTTCTGGACACCCCCACACTCAGGAACATTCTTTCTGTATCTACTCTGTCTAAACCTGATGGAGCTTTATAAGTTAGAACGAGACGCCGTCTCACCCTCCTAAACTCTGAAGAGTTGAAAGAACAAAGAACAAAGAACAACCCAGCACTGGAAACAGGCCCTTCGGCCCAACGAGCCCGTGCCGCAGCATCACCCTACACCTATTCTACCCTGCATGTCTACGAATGGAACCCCTAACTTAGCCAGATTCAGGGGAGAATAGTGTCAATTTGGTAAAACCAATCAGCCTAAGAGCACATCTTTGGGGTGTGGGAGGAAACCGGAGCGCCCGGAGGAAACCCACGCAACCACAGGGAGAATGCACAAACTCCCACAGACACAGGCCCAAATCCATGTATCTGCACAGCTGGCAGTGCTCGTCACCGAGCTGTTGCGGCGCCCGTCTACCGGTCCACGATCAAGCACACACACCGACACGAAGTACTAGGCCACTCCCGGAACTTCCA
Organism: Carcharhinus amblyrhynchos; assembly: GCF_965287045.1. Taxonomy (NCBI): domain Eukaryota; kingdom Metazoa; phylum Chordata; class Chondrichthyes; order Carcharhiniformes; family Carcharhinidae; genus Carcharhinus; species Carcharhinus amblyrhynchos. The sequence continues at coordinate 2,482,801 of NW_027649787.1, forward strand.
AGAGCAGCCACTCACGACCCACCGTGTTCAATCCGAATCGACTTAGTCTCTCCTCACTTGCCTGACCTGTCATGTGAGGAATCAGCCTGGTGCACCACCGCTGTCCTTCCTGTAAAGCAAGAACATGCTTAAGGGAAACCAAAATTGTACACAACACTCCAGGTTTGTTTTTGAAGTCACATAAGTCATGTTGCAACTGTACACTACTCTAGTGCGGCCGCACTTGGAGTACTGTGTGCAGTTCTGGTCCCCGCATTACAAGAAGGATGTGGAGGCGTTGGAGAGGGTGCAGAGGAGGTTTACTAGGATGTTGCCTGGTATGGTGGGGAGGTCCTATGAGGAGAGACTGAGGGATTTAGGGTTGTTTTGGTTGGAAAGAAGGCGGCTAAGAGGGGATCTTATTGAAACATATAAGATGATTAGAGGTTTAGATAGGGTGGATAGTGATAGCCTTTTTCCTCGGATGGAGAAAGCTAGCACGAGGGGGCATGGCTTTAAATTAAGGGGGGGTAGCTACAGGACGGATGTCAGGGGTAGGTTCTTTACCCAGCGGGTGGTGAGGGATTGGAATGCCCTGCCTGCTGCAGTTGTAAATGCGTCTAGTTTGGGGGCGTTTAAGAGATCTCTGGATAGGTTTATGGACGGAAAGGGATTGGTATAGGCTAGTGGGTCATTGTTTTTGTAACTGGTCGGCGCAACATCGTGGGCCGAAGGGCCTGTTCTGCGCTGTAATGTTCTATGTTCTATGTTCTATAACGTTTTGGCCTCAACTTCTCCGTGTGGTAGTGAATTTCGCACATCCACCACTCCCTGGGTGAGGACATTTCTCCTCACTTCAGTCCAAAATCTGGGGCGGCACAGTGGCACAGTGATTAGCACTGCTGCTTCACAGAACCAGGGGCCTGAGTTTGATTCCCGGTTTCCCTCACTGTCTGTGTGCACGTTCTCCCTGTGTCTGCGTGAGTATCCTCCGGATGCTCTGGGTCCCTCCTGCACTCTGAAATACGTACTAATTCGGTGCATCGACCCGAACAGGCGCCCGGCTGTGGCGATGGTGGGGGTGGGCGGGGGGGAGGGGTCTCAAACTTGACAGTAAGTTGATTGCAGTGTTAATATAAGCTTTACTCAAGGTTAATAAATTAACTTTAAACTTGAAAACGTTTACCCAAAGGTAGGTTCTTTACTCAGAGGGCAGTAAGGGCGTGGAATGCCTTGCCTGCAGCAGTTGTGGACTCGCCAACTTTAAGGGCATTCAAATGGTCAGTGGATAGGCATCTGGATAAGTTTAGGTTAGAGGGTCATTAGATTGGTTCCACTGGTCGGCGCAACATCGAAGGCCGAAGGGCCTGTACTGCGCTGGAATGTTCTATGTTCTATATTCTCAGGTATGATCCCTCCGTGATGACACAATCTGCTTGCACAGAAACTGTAAAATACCGGGTGAACTGTGGGTGGATACATTTGAAATGCACAGTTGCAGCCTTAGTGTGTTATTTCAATGCTCCCTGTACGTAGAGAATACACTGCCCGCTAACTGACACAATACTTCATTTGTGAGTAAATCTGGGTATCTTTAACTTGTCTTCCAAACTGGGCCTTGAAGAAACACATGGACCTGGTCTCGCATTCATGAGGACATTGTACATAAGGTCATTCATACAGTAGCCTGGTCTTTGTTCATTGTATCAAAGCGGGCAGCAGACAGTCTGCTGCTTGCGGTTTCAAGCTGAGAGCCAAGGTGTGCCCTCCCCAGGCAGCTCTGAGCGTGCAGCGTCTCAACTGTGAAAACAAGCAAACCACTGAGAGCTTCTGGCTCGAATAATTTTCCATCAGTGGTGTAAAGTGGATAGAATCTTGGCTGGCGACCTCTGCCCCTCGATATCTTCTGCACACCGCGGAACATGCGAGCCGTCCTTGTGCCGGCAGAAGCTCGGAGCCGTGGCCAGAGAGAATGGGCCTCTTTGCTGCCACACCAAACCCTCTGTTGCACGGTCGACTGACTCGCTTCATTTTCATTCCAGGTCATGCACTAATGCAGGACAGTTCGGGTACTCAGTTCCCAGTAGTCAGAAGCCATTCTACAAATTCATTCTACTAATCTCTTCATAGTAAAGAAGGAGAAGTGATGGGCGAGTGGTATTATCGCTGGACTATTAATCCAGACACTCAACTGGTGTCCTGGTAACCCTGGTTCTCATCCCGCCACGGTAGCTGGAAGAAAATGAATTCAATAGAAGATATCTGGATTCAAAGTCTACTGATGACCATGAAACCATTGTCGATTGTCAGGAAAATCCCATCCAATTCACCAATACCCTTTAGCGAAGGAAATCTGCTCCCCTTATGTGTTCTGGCCTACATTTGACTCCAGACTTAGGGTAATGTTGTTGACTCTCAACTGCCCTCAGGCAACCAGGGATAGGCAAAAAATTATTGGACAGCCAGCGATGCCCACGGCCCATGAATGTATGACCCTTTTGTGGCAAAGTGCGTTCCCCATCATTCTACTCAAGATTATGTGACATGGGTTCCTCAGGGGTGCTCATTTCACTGAATTCACTGCAGAACTAGGTCATGTTTCCAATGAGAGAATCCAATAGCATCAACATTTGCCCCATTAACAGTTCCAAGACTACGCGGATAAATGCGTAGTCTCCATTTTGGCAGAACCAACGGGATGAACGAGTACACTATCAAGGGCAGGAGTCTTGGTAGTGTTGAGGAGCAGAAGGATCTTGGGGTCCGGGTCCACAGGACTCTTAAATCGGCCTCGCAGGTGGAAGCGGTGGTCAAGAAGGCGTATGGTGTACTGGCCTTCATAAATCGAGGGATTGAGTTTAGGAGTCGGGAGGTAATGCTGCAACTTTATAAGACCCTTGTCAGGCCTCATTTGGAGTACTGTGCGCAGTTCTGGTCGCCTCACTATAGGAAAGACGTAGAAGCTATTGAAAGGGTACAGAGGAGATTTACAAGGATGTTGCCTGGACTGGGAGGCATGCCTTATGAAGTTAGGTTGAGGGAACTGGGTCTCTTTTCCCTGGAGAGACGTAGGTTGAGAGGCGACCTGATAGAGGTTTATAAAATGTTGAGAGGAATAGATAGGGTGGATTCTCAGAGGCTATATCCCCGGGTTGAAATGGTCGCTACGAGAGGACACAGGTTTAAGGTGCGGGGAGGAAAGTACAGAAGTGATGTTAGGGGTAAGTTTTTCACTCAGAGGGTGGTGAGTGAATGGAATCGGCTGCCGTCAGTGGTGGTGGAGGCGAACTCGCTGGGGTCTTTTAAAAGACTTCTGGATGAGTATATGGGGTTTTATAGGATTGGGGGTTATAGGTAGGTGTTGATGTGATCGGCGCAACTCGTGGGCCGAAGGGCCTGTTTGTGCTGTAGTGTTCTATGTTCTATGTGTTCCGTCTGGTAGAATGATGTATATTGACCCTTTGCAATAACTGCCACGTTGATCAGGATTCTACTCTTTATTCTCATTGGGATTTGAAGTCTTAAGACAGCTGATGAGGTGAGAACTGATGTTTAGCAGGTACATTTTAAAATTAATGTTTTGTTTCAATTTGCATTGGTTTGAAACGTCACTTGTAGCTCGTTTGTCCACACACCCCTCACCCCCACCAGAAATCTGAGTGAACAGCTCCCTGAAGGAAAAGTGAGCGAATGATCCATTTCATAATGTTGACCAGTAACATTGTCACTCTTTTGGTCGAAAGCTTCAACTTTCTTGTGTCCAGATCACCTTCAATCTGTCCTGGTCCCTCCATGCCGAAGATATGGTTAGGAAAGCCCCACCAACGCCTCTACTTTCTCAGATGGCTAAGGAAATTCTGCATTTCTGCTCGGCCTCTCACGAACTTTTACAGGTGCATCATTGAAAACATCCTTTCCGGATGTCTGACAGGTTGGTACGGCCCCTGCTCTGACCAAGACCGCAAATAACTACACATGGTTGTGAATGAGGTCATCTGCATTTTATTGTTATCAGATAATTTAACCAAATCTGATGAACTCATTTATCTGTCATATTGGCAATTCCTGCAATAGGCTGGGGTGCTTCATCCACTGGACACTTCTAGTTGAGAGCTTCCTAACCTGTTAACTATCGCATTTAATACCTCCATTCCCGGCAGGACTGCAGTTGACAATGACCTGCTCATTGTGGGGACATTTAGCTTTGTCTATCGCATGCTGTGTTCGCTGCTGGTCACGCAAGTCTTCCTGTGTTTTACCTGAACGACGTTACATTTTATTTTTTGATGTTCTCCTCCAGTCAGTGCATCCTTCAAGTGGATTTGAAGATGGAGGAATATTGATGCATGAGCTGAGGCGGACAGTATGAGGCAAATAGCAGAACGTTTCCATGCCCATGGATGTGCTGTTGGCAAGTAACGTCTTGTGCTCCTGAGAAGATGTTGGGAACTCAATGTGTAAATCTGTGTCTCTGTCTCCGTTCCGACTTCATAGTACTCTAGCGCCACCTCAGGGATGGTGTTGGTAGTGTCTAGGATCTCCTCTGCCGGACGTGATTTCCTGAGTATGACGATTTACAGCGTTTTCCTACTCGGGGGTAGGGGTCGGTGGGGGAGGGGGGAGTGGTCGGGAGGGATATGGGGTAGGAAATGCATTTCCTCTAAACTTGGAAGAGCCCCCCCCAGATGATATTAAAGGACTACGTTGAAACGTCAACAACGTCGACTTCGCATTTTCCTCTGCTGCTGTTTTTGGTGTCTCGATCAATGTTGGGCGATTCTTCTTGATCTATTCTTATTGTACCATTTTTATAGAATGCGGTGACATAACAGCTATCTCAAAGGTCCGGAATCATAAGTGGACAAGGTCAGAGTGGGCGCAGAGTGAAAATATCATCCCCTAAATGAGAGTAATTTAGGCAATGTTTCTTCATGACCATCAGAGAACAAAGAACAACACAGCACAGGAAACAGGCCCTTCGTCCCAACAAGCCCGCGCCGCCATTTTAACATTGTGAATGCCCTCTTCTCCCTATGGCCTTTGTCTACGCCTATTGGGCTCCACAATAAAGGTGTGCAAGTTTAGAGAATTATAACCAGATTGAGGGAACGATCACGGTTTCAGGGTCTCTGTAACCAGGACGTGTTTCTGGATGATTATTCCAGTTATTTCCGTTATTAACTAAATTTTAATTTCACAGTTTCCGAATTCTATTCTATATCGCATACACATTTGCCTGGACATGTCGAAGGGTATTACCATGGGTGCACTGTGTCTCTGTTTTACAAATCAAGTAGTCTACTTCTCTTAAATGACATTTTGATTTAAAAAATTAATGGCATGGTTTTTCATTTGAAGCATTTCAGACAACTGTATATATAGATTTGCTTTAATCTATTTCCCAGGTTCAGTGGGGGCGCACAACCAGGCACTTAAAACATTTTTCTTCATTGAACAAAGGCCGATAGAAAGACAAGAAGGAGGCTAGAAGTGGATTATCTCACATTTCCAAACGGGGCCACTGCACTCAGGGACAGGAACTAAACGGTCAGTCTAAATATCGAAGAGCCTCAACAACCAACTAAACAATGTTAAGATAAGAACATAACATAAGAACATAAGAAATAGGAGCAGGAGTAGGCCATCTAGCCCTTCGAGCCTGCCCCGCCATTCAATAAGATCATGGCTGATCTGTCGTGGCTCAGTTCCACTTTCCCGCCCTCTCCCCATAACCCTTAATCCCCTCTCTTATCAAGAACCCATCAACCCGCTTCTTAAAAATATTTAGCGAGGCAGCCTCCACCACTTCAACGGGCAGAGAATTCCAGAGATTCACCACCCTTTGAGTGAAGAAGTTCCTCCTCAACTCCGTTCTAAACCGCCTCCCCTTTATCTTGAGGCTGTGCCCCCTAGTCCTACTGTCTTTTTTGAGCGGGAAGAGTCTCTCCACCTCTATCCTATCCATCCCATTCATCATCTTATACGTCTCAATGAGATCTCCCCTCATTCTTCTAAACTCTAACGAGTACAAGCCTAGTTTATTCAGCCTCTCCTCATAGCTCAACCCCCTCAACTCCGGTATCAGCCTAGTAAACCTCCTCTGCACTCCCTCCAGGGCCAAAATATCCTTGCGCAGGTGCGGCGCCCAAAACTGCACACAGTACTCCAGCTGCGGCCTCACCAATGCCCTATACAGCTGCAGCAAGACCTCCCTACTTTTATATTCAATCCCCCTCGCTATGAAGGCCAGCATCCCATTCGCCTTCCTGACCACCTGCTGCACCTGCAAGCTGGGTTTTTGCGACTCATGCACAAGGACCCCGAGGTCCCTCTGCACCGTCGCCTGCTGCAGTTTTTCGCCACGTAAGTAATAGTCCTTCCTACCATTCTTCCTACCAAAGTGGACCACCTCACACTTGCCAACATTAAATTCCATTTGCCATTTCCTGGCCCATTCGCCCAGCCTATCTAGATCCTTCTGCAGACTCTCCACACCCTCCGCACAATTTGCCTTTCCCCCAATCTTGGTGTCATCAGCAAATTTCGACACCCTGCACTCGGTTCCCTCCTCCAGATCATCTATATAAATGGTAAATAGCTGAGGCCCCAGCACCGACCCCTGGGGCACCCCACTAGTCACCAACCGCCAATCCGAATAGCACCCATTGACCCCCACTCTCTGCCTCCTATTTGACAACCAATCCTCTATCCACGCTAACACCCTACCCCCAACTCCATGTCCCCTGACCTTCTGCAATAACCTCTTGTGAGGTACCTTGTCAAACGCCTTCTGAAAATCCAGAAAGACCACATCCACCGGCTCTCCTCTATCCACTGCCCTAGACAATGGGTTTCTATTAGAAATATCGATAATAATAATTTTAGAAAGACATGATAGATTTCAATGCGTTTGGAACTTTCCACAGACGAGTGAATTTGAGAATCTTTGGACGTTTCTTCCCTACATAACCACTGGGTGGCTTGTGGTAATATTACTGGATTTATTTTATAGATTAAGTTTCTATAGGAACTGCACCCCGAAGGTGTGTTTATTGATGAGTCTAACCAGGTAAAAATTTTTGGTGGAAAATGTTCTGTAAGATTATTATTAATGGCGTAATGTAATTTTCTGTGCGTAATTTTTGTATCATTTCTAATAAATGCATAACATTAATATTTAAAAGCATCAAAAGTGTTGTGGAATTTCTGGCACCTGACCTCGTAAACTCACCTTCTTGTAGAAAGGAGCAAGTAAAAGAAGGATGGAATGATGTGATTTTTCGTTGTCACATGTATTGAGATAGAGTGAAATGTGTTGTTTCTTGCGCACCGCATAGACAAAACATACTATGAGTATGTAGAGATAAGGAAAAGAGAGGGCACAGAATATAATGCTGCAGTTACCGATTTTGTGTAGACAAAGTTCAGCTTAATAAAAGAAGATCAAAGATCAAAGAACAACACAGCACGGGAAACAGGCCCTTCGGCCCAACGAGCCCGCGCCGCCATCTTAACATTGTGTTTTTCGTCCTCTACCTTTGACCCACGTGATGGGACCATTCTAAAGTCCGATAGCAGCAGGGAAGAAGCTGTCCTTGAGTCGGTTGGTACATGTCTGCAGATTTTTGTGTCATATCCGGCATAGAAGATGATGAAAAAGAGTATGTCCAGATGCATTGGGTCCTTGATTATGCTAGTTGCTTTCTGAGGCTGCGGGATGTCTTGTCCATAGAGTGAATAGATGGGAGGCTAGTTTGCCTGGTGGACAGAGCGACGTTCACGACTCATGATAATTTCTTGTAGCCTTGGAGCAGGACATATCCCAAGCTGTGGTACATAGACAATAGATGCTTTCCATGGGCCTTCTGTAAACTTTGGTGAGTTCCACAGTGGACATAATGAATTTCCATAACATCTTGAACCGTTGATGGGCTTTCTCAACTATCGCATGAGCGTGGAAGGATCAGGACATGTTGCTGGTGATGTGAACACTAGAAATTTGAATCTCTCGTCCATCCCTTCTTCATCATCTTTGATGTCGACAGGGGCACGTCATCTACTATGCTTTCTGAAGTTGGTGACTACCTTCTTCCTTTTGCTGACATTGATGGAGAAATTACCATAGTAACCAATGTGCCACCGTGGGTGGAAAAATGTTTCCCTGAGCAGACTTTCAGGGCCGTTTTGCAAAACGCCTCAGCGCCAGAATTTTCAAGCGAGATTGCCTAGTGGTGAGAAAAACAACACCGCCCCCCCCGACCCTCCCCCCGTTAGATCCCTCCAACATGCCGGCAGACTGGGTCGAACAACATGTTTCCCTCCACATGACTGTGAAGGGGAAAAGGCTAATATCCATTTCTTTTGCAAAGAAACTTCTGGAGAGAGATGATGTGTTCTTTTTAGCTTTGGTTCATTTCTGTGACACAGCACTCTGTGCGCACGGGGCTGTTCCCAGGGATGCACACCAAGACGACCATCAACTGTCGCTGCAGGATAGCCAATTTAGTGAAAAATGTTCTTTTGTCTGCCTGGAATTAGTTGGTCTATTTTCTTATTATTCATGCGTGGGACATGGGCGTCGCTGGCTGGCCAGAGTTTATTGTCCATCCCTCGTTGCCTGAGGGCATTTGAACGTCAACCAAATTGTTGTGTCCTTAGAGTCACGTGTAGGTCAGAATGTCAATGTAGGGACGGCAGATTTCCTTTCTGAAGGACACTTTTGAACCGGATGAGGATTTCCTGCAATCGACAATATTTTCAGGGTCATCAGTAGATTCTTAATTCCAGATTTTTTTAAATATCTAATTCAAATTCTGTCAGTGGCTGTGGCGGGATTCGCACCTAGTTCCCCAGAACACTAGCTGAGTTTCTGGATTAATAGTCCAGCGACAATGTCACTAGGCCAACGCCTCCTCCATCCAGGACAAGGAGTTGTACACGACTGATTGTTGCAGGCTGGCATAGCCCAGGACTATGTGCTGAGGAAGGCTCTAAAGGTTGAGACAGCCGCTGCAGTGATGCAATTGGGAACGGTCGATATCTTAGTACCCACAACGAGACAGCAGTGAGGAGAGAAACGAACCTCCTATCCCCAACTCCAGTCTCTATGTCTCACATGGAATGCATGCGCTGAATATCACTTGTATCGCAATCGCTTAGGAACAACTCCGAGCATAACCTGATCAATGTAGACAACTTCAATCTCGTTGGCTCATTTGTAATGACCATTTGAAATAGCCTGTAAGGTTTCTTTTTGGTTATGTGGAAGTGCTCCCGAGACCAACATGAAGTACTGGAAGAATTTCAATATTTTTGCTCTTTTGATGACGTCCATTTTGAAATGACGTGATGTTCTCCCAGATATTTTGCCAATAAAGTATTGTTTTGCAACACACAAAAATACGGGAAGATCCTCCAATTTGATGAGGCCCAGGGTAGCCAATGTGATTGAGATCATCATCTATTCCATCGCGGTTCCAAGTTTGCTTTCTTTGAAATGCGGGGACCTCTTTGTTGACACTGCATTCCTGTTTAGGAACGGTTCCTGCCAAGCCGCTCCCACCTCAGTCCATCAGATTATCAGCGAGCTGTGCCAGTGTCTGATTCAGCATCATTCCCGGCCCTCCGATTCTCTGTCAAATGTACATTTAGTCCTATGTGCCATTATTGGCAAAGAACAGGAAATGGGAATTATTTGAAGTACTTGAACCCTTCAGAATGCCCCAAAGATGATGCATCCGCTCCATCTCTACTTTGCTCATACTTTTATCATGCCATATCCCTCAATTTGATCTCCCCTCATTCTTCTCAATACCAGAGAGTATATGTCTAAACGGTTCAATCTCTCCTCAACCGACAAATCCCACCTCACTGGAATCACTCTCGTGAACCTCCTCTGACCTGCCTCCAATGTCACTACAGCATTCCTCAAATAAAGGGACGTTCACAAAACTCCATGTGCGGCCTCAACATGGAGGCATACAAGATGATCAGAGGGTTAGTTAGGGTGGACAGTGAGAACTTTTTTCCTCGGATGATGATGGCTAACACGGGGGGACATAGCTTTAAATTGAGGGGTGGAAATTATAGGACGGATGTCGGAAGTAGGATCTCTGCTCAGAGGGTAGTAAGAGCGTGGAATGCCCTGCCTGCAACAGTTGTGGACTCGTCAACTTTAAGGGCGTTCAAATGGTCAGTGGATCGGCATATGGATAACATTGGAATAGTTTAGGTTCGAGGGTTATTAGATTGGCTCCACTGGTCGGCGCAACATCGAGGGCCGAAGGGCCTGTACTGCGCTGTAATGTTCTATGTTCTAACAATGCCTTGTCTCGTTGCTTCAATACTTCCTTACCAATCCATTCTATTCGTTTAGCTGCAATATTCCATTTGCTTTCGTTGTTATCAGCTGTAACTGCATGCTAGATTTCTGTGATTCATGAACGAGGACATCCAGATCGCTCTGTACCAGAGCACCCCGAAATGCCTCCCCACTTAGATAATATATCGCCTTCCCTTTTTTTTCGGACTAAAATGAATAACCTCACACTTTTCCACGTTAATCTCCATCTGCCACCTTTTGGCCTACTCTCCTGACCTATCCACATCCATTTGTTTGTTTCTTGTATCCTCATTCCAGCTTACCTTCCCGCCCATTTCTGTAACATCTGCAAATTTGGCTACTGAGTCTTCTATACTTGCATCGAAGTCGGAAATAGGGATTGTAAATAGCTGGAGTCCAAGTATCAAACCCTGTGGCAAGCCATTAATTACCTTTTACCATCCCGAACTAAAATATCCAGATTCTATGTCTTCTGTCCATTATCTAATGATTAATACATTACCTGTAATCCCATATGACCTAAGTTTGTGAATACACGTTTTGTGCAGCACCTTATCAAATGCCTTCCGGAAATCAAGATATATCACATATTTCAGATCCCCATTGCCCAATTTGCTTGTCACATCTTCGAAGAACTTTAGCAAATTTGTCAATCGTGTTTTGCCCTTCATAAAACCACACTGACTCTGATGGATAACCTTTTGACTTTCCAAACGTCCTGATATTGCTTCCTTAATAACACTTTCCCAACAACAGGTGTTAAATTAACTGGTTTGCCATTTCCCACATTTTCCGTCCCTCCCTTTTTGAATAAGGGCGTTACATTAGCAATTTTCAAATCCACTGGAACCTTTCCTGTGTCCAGGGGGAATATTACAACCAATGGTTATTGCAATATTACAACCGGCGGACTATCTCCGTCACGACTCCGTTAGTACCCTAGGATGTAATGCAACAGGCAAAGGGAACTTGTCTGCCCCCAATCCTTTCAGTTCTCTGATACACCTTTCCTATAGATGTTGATTATTCCAAGTTCTACCCTTGCTATTACCTTTGACTTGCCCGTTCCTGGAGGAATGGTACTAGTGTCCTCCATCATGAAAACTGAGGCAAAGTCCTGGTTTAACATTTCTGACATTTCATTCTTTCCCATTATTAACTCCCCAGTTTCATCTTCCAAGAGGCCAACATTCACCCTCGTGACTCTCTTCCCTTTTCGATACTAACGGAAGCTTTTGTTACCCTTGTTAATATTTTACACTCGTTTTGCTTCTAATTTACCTGAGCACTTTTTATTACTTTCTTTTCGTATCCCTTTGTTGATGTTTGAAAGTTTCCCAATCTTCCAGCCTGTCACAGGCCTTTGAAATATGATGTAACTTCATTTTAGTCTTTATATTGCCCTTGAACTCCTTGCTTCACGATGCATTTCCAACCCCCCCCCCACCCCCACCCGCCATTTACCATCTTTCATTCTCTCTGGGATATAATTTAGTTGTGAGGAATTGAGTATCTTCTTAAACAACTGCCACTGCTCATCCGCTGTCCTCACTTTTTGTCTTCCTGCCCATTCCACTCACGCCAAACCTGTCCTCATGCCTTTGTAATTCTATTTGTTTAATTCCAGAACGGTCGTGTGGGACTCCACTATTTCACCCCAATCTGAATTTTGAATTCTATTAAGCTATGGTCACTACCACCGAGAGGATCCTTAACCATGGGGTCATCAATAAATCCCTCCATATTGGAAGAAACCAAATCATAAGAACATAAGAACATAAGAAATAGGAGCTGGAGTAGGCCATCTAGCCCTTCGAGCCTGCCCCGCCATTCAATAAGATCATGGCTGATCTGTCGTGGCTCAGTTCCACTTTCCCGCCCTCTCCCCATAACCCTTAATCCCCTCTCTTATCAAGTACCCATCAACCCGCTTCTTAAAAATATTTAGCGAGGCAGCCTCCACCACTTCAACGGGCAGAGAATTCCACAGATTCACCACCCTTTGAGTGAAGAAGTTCCTCCTCAACTCCGTTCTAAACCGCCTCCCCTTTATCTTGAGGCTGTGCCCCCTAGTCCTACTGTCTCTTTTGAGCGGGAAGAGTCTCTCCACCTCTATCCTATCCATCCCATTCATCATCTTATACGTCTCAATGAGATCTCCCCTCATTCTTCTAAACTCTAACGAGTACAAGCCTAGTTTATTCAGCCTCTCCTCATAGCTCAACCCCCTCAACTCCGGTATCAGCCTAGTAAACCTCCTCTGCACTCCCTCCAAGGCCAAAATATCCTTGCGCAGGTGCGGCGCCCAAAACTGCACACAGTACTCCAGCTGCGGCCTCACCAATGCCCTATACAGCTGCAGCAAGACCTCCCTACTTTTATATTCAATCCCCCTCGCTATGAAGGCCAGCATCCCATTCGCCTTCCTGACCACCTGCTGCACCTGCAAGCTGGGTTTTTGCGACTCATGCACAAGGACCCCGAGGTCCCTCTGCACCGTCGCCTGCTGCAGTTTTTCGCCACGTAAGTAATAGTCCTTCCTACCATTCTTCCTACCAAAGTGGACCACCTCACACTTGCCAACATTAAATTCCATTTGCCATTTCCTGGCCCATTCGCCCAGCCTATCTAGATCCTTCTGCAGACTCTCCACACCCTCCGCACAATTTGCCTTTCCCCCAATCTTGGTGTCATCAGCAAATTTCGACACCATACACTCGGTTCCCTCCTCCAGATCATCTATATAAATTGTGTATAGCTGAGGCCCCAGCACCGACCCCTGGGGCACCCCACTAATCACCAACCGCCAATCCGAATAGCACCCATTGACCCCCACTCTCTGCCTCCTATTTGACAACCAATCCTCTATCCACGCTAACACCCTACCCCCAACTCCATGTCCCCTGACCTTCTGCAATAACCTCTTGTGAGGTACCTTGTCAAACGCCTTCTGAAAATCCAGAAAGACCACATCCACCGGCTCTCCTCTATCCACTGCCCTAGACACATCCTCATAGAACTCCAGCAAATTTGTCAAATCCAGGGTAGCCTGCTCCCTGATTGGCTACACAACAATAATTCCAAGAAACAATCTACCCTTTGCTGGATAATGTCAGAATCATCCACCCTCGCAGACACACAGACAGCCAGAATTTCTCTCTCTCTCTCTAACACACTCACACACACAAAGACACACACACACACACACACACACACACAAAGGCACATACACACACACAGACACATGTACACACACACAAGCACACACACCTTTACAAATCTACCCTCTGCTGGATAATGTCAGAATAACACACTCATACACAGACACACAGATAGCAGGAATTTTTCTCTCTCTCTCACACACACTTACACATACACACACTCCTTTACCACTCTTCCCACTACTGGATGATGTCAGGAACATTTGCACTTCCACAATCTCTGCTGGGACTGTCAGAATTTCATTGGACGCGATATTACCGGAAACAACTTTGCTTAAGGGTATTTCGTTGTGTGTTGAACGTATCACGTGCTTTTCACATCACATCGAAAGTAAGATTTCAATCTCCGCCAGCAGTGGTTGTACTCTTATTGAATCCATTTGTGATTCGCCTCTCTCTGATTCGCAGCGTTTTCAATGAGGCAACATCCACCTCTCAGTAAAGAGTCCGGGGCTGCAACTCCGCCCTAAACCCGGAAAACATTTCATATTAGAGAAATGTATAGATATGGAAATTAGATTCGTATCAATTTATTCAGTCTGTACCAAACACAAATCTGCTTTCAGTGGGGATGATTATTAATAAGAACATATTTAAAATTGAATTAAATAAGATTACTTTTTCAGATCAAAATATCCAGTCAGAAAACGGGACTATTTGGCAGTTAGACAGGACCAATCAATACAAGTAGACAGTTCTCCCGTATATCTGTCAGTCTTTGCCGTCCCATGTTGAAGGGAAACTGTTCCCAATTTCTCACACAGTTCATTCCTTCGAAAAAAAGAAACCGCTTTCCTGGCTCCCCTAGTGGCGAGAGAAGAATTTGTTCTGTATGGGATATGACTGAGAGAGAGAAAAAGGCTTCTTGCTGGTTCGAAGGGTCAAGCTCACTTCTTATTGTTTTGAGTAACAGCGTCTGCTAACTAAGTACACAGATACAGACATACACACTCATACATTTGCACATGCTCTCTCTCTCTCTCTCTCACACACACTCACACACACCCTTACACAGCCACTCACAATCACTTGCACATACACTCATACATTTACACACACACACATACACACACACACTCATATGCACACATGCACATACTCTCCCCCTGACACATACACGCACGCACACACATAGACACGCACAAACACACATACACACGAACACACATGCGCGTACACACACACACAGATACACACACACACACAGAAACATACTGACAAGAAAATATTAGATTAAAGAGGCATCAGTGTCAGCACAGATTTGTTGGGCCGAAGGGCCTCTTCCTGTGCTGTGCAGTTCTATGTTGTTTGTTTACACACACACACACACACACATACACAGTTAAACATACGGAAACACACACACAAACACACTCATGTACTTAAACACACTCACAAACATACTCACATACTGGCACACACACTCATGCATTTATGCACACTCATGCACACACTTATACACACTCAGACAAAAACACACATACCCTCGCGCACACACACAGACAAATTCACACACTTACGCAGACTCACACTTACAGAACAAGCTGATACACATACTTACTTACACTTTCTCACACATAAACACACTCTCTCATACACTGACACACACCCAAACACTGATACTTGTAGTCTGCCAAATGTCACGTGAAATCCCTCAGTTTATTAATTGAGATCTCGAGCCTAAAACGATTAAAGTTTGGGTAAGCACATATGAAACATTACTTGCGTACATTTTCCACATTCCCTTCAGTTCCAAACACCAAACTTCTGGAATGATCTTCCTGAGCATATCAGGGGAGATGAATATCAGTCAAAGTGGAAAGTTTGGGGGAGTCGGTATTGAGTTGCCATTGTTCTCCCGAGATCAGAGAAACTTGAGTGGAGATATGAAAGAGATGTGAAACATCATGGAAGCTGTGTCTGAGGGAGGGAATATTTCATTGTAAAATACCCAACATAAGGATATCGAGCAGCTAATATTTTACTATAAGGGTTCAGAATGAAATGGGCTTTTAAATAATATAGTGACTGCATTTTCAAAATGAATAATAAAAATAATAAAACTGCCAGTATTAAATGGTCTAAATCAAGGACTGATTGTATCAGTAAGTTAGCTAAAACATAAATACATGGGCAGCACGGTAGCACAGTGGTTAGCACTGCTGCTTCACAGCTCCAGCCACCTGGGATCGATTCCTGGCTCGGATCACTGTCTTTGTGGAGTCTGCACATTCTCCTCGTGTCTGCGTTGGTTTCCTCCAGGTACCCCGGTTTCCTCCCACAGTCCAAAGATGTGCGGGTTAGGTTGATTGGCTATGCTAAAATTGCCCCAAAGTGGCCTGAGATGTGTCGATGAGAGGGATTAGTGGGTAAAATACGTAGGGATAAGGGGGCCGGACCTGGATGGGATTGTGTTCGTTGCAGATTCGATGGGCCGAAGGGCCTCTTTCTGAACTGTAGGGTTGTATGATAAAACTCTGCTACAAATGTAACTTAAAGTTTGTGATTATTATGAAATCGTGCATTGATTAAAGGGACAAATAATGTAATTTTGCATTGGGTACAGGGAGTACAACCTGGGAATCCTGGCAGATGATCGGGCCGTCATCCAGCAGATGAACTAGTTTTGACTTCCCCACAAAACGCTGAGCAAGTTGTACCAGATGATGTGGGACATGGATAAGGAGCGGCCATTCCCCTGAGTTGAAGACCGTTCACGAGGGGACATCGGTTCAAGGTGAGGGGCAGGAGCTTTAGGGGGGATGTGAGGAGAAGTATTTTACCCAGAGGGTGGTGGCGGTCTGCAATGCGCTGGCTGGGAGGTAGATGGCCTCACATCCTTTAAGAAGTATTTGCACAAGCACTTGGCACGTGACAACATTGAAGGCTATGGGCCGAGTGCTGGTAGATGGGATTATTGGGGGTTCGGGTCACGGTGCAGACTGAATGGGCCGAGGGGCCTCTTCTGCATTCTATGATTCTACGAATATGAGCAATGTAGCAAATGGCTCCAAAACCAATGTGCAATTTTTGTGCAGAATGATTTATTTGGACCAGTGAAAAGTGGTGTTAATTTGAACATGCGTCCTTCCATTTGTATCTGAAATTACCCAAGGTTCTTCATTACTTCAGAAACTAGCAATTGGAGGGCAGTTGAGAGTCAACCACATTGCTGTGGCTGTGAAGTCACATGTCGGCCAGACCGGGTAAGGAGGCAGATTTCCTTCCCGAATGGATATTGATGAACCACGTGCTATTTTTCAACAATGGCCATCAGTAGATTCTTAATTCCGGAATTGTTCTTTTAAAAATTTTGTCCATATTTAACCATCTGCCGTGGTGGGATATGAACTCTTCTCCCCATTAGTTAACTTGCCAAATTACGAGTCTAGCGGTAATACCATCAGGCAGCAAGGTGCAAACATTTACTGAGAATTAAGGAAAAGAATCAACATTAAAATGGTGATCTGGTGAAAGAGGAATAATTCTCAAGGGCGTTGGGAGAAAGCTGAGAGTTTAGACTAAATTGCAAGTTCAAACAAAGGACACTGGCTTGATGGGCAGAATGGCCTGTTTCTGTGCTGGAAATGGCCATACTTCTAAGCCTCGAGTCCAGGAAATCCGTGTTAGCGGACGGGAATATGGATTGTAGATAATGTTCCTTCAGGATTAAATATACCCGTGTCCAAAAGCAGGGTATATCCAGTTAAGGCTCGGGACTTATTTAATGTTGCAGATTTCATATTCACGCAGCGGAAATCCCAAAGCAGTTGCTAACATGCCTTGTCAGTCCTTAATCCCACCTCCAACGCAAACACACTCACATTAAAAATGTGTCTGTAAATTCGCTGAAGAGCCACCGGAAACATATTTGTTCTAAACCTTTATAGAAACCGGAACCACACAGTTTACATTTGGTATTCAAACCCTTCTTCTATATTTAGGTAACTCGGACACAGATACATTTTGATGCACAATTACAGTAGAAAATGCAGAATAGAATTCTAAAACCGCGATGAGAAATTAGAAGCATGGAGAGGTGAAATTGCCCTGCAGCCGATATTCCGTCATAGGATGGTGGCCATTAAGAGGAAGTTCATTTTCCACTTTGGTCGCCATCATAATATTGAGTCGCCAATCCACCCGAATTTGCACCTTCGGAATTCTCCGTGCAAAAAGAAGAACGTTTCCACAACACTGGAAATCCAGGAAACACGCGGTGAATTCTCTCTCTCTCTCTTTTCTCTCGAGTTAAAGTTTTGGATCCTCGTTAAAGGCCAGGCGAGCGTAAAGTGTCTGTGGATGAAAAATGATCTGTTAGCGTAATACACACCCTTATTATAGTGATAGGTGAGACCATTGAGTCCCCCCCACTCCACCCCCCCCCCCACCAACACGATTCAATCGGTCCATGGCTGAAAGTTAGCTCAACTCACAGTCACCCAGCAATATTGAATAATCCTTCATCTATTCCCTAATAGAAATCTAACTATCGCAACTTTGAGAGTTCCAGTTGCCCAATGCTCTACATAGCTTTTCAGTGACAAGAATTCCGCCCCGAGTTCTGTGTAGAAGTGCTTTGACTTATTATTGTCATATGTCTTACTATGCATTAAAAAAGTATCGGTTCTTGCCCAGAATACAGACAAAGATCATAGATTCCCTTCGGCGCATCGAGTCTGCACCGAACACAATCCCACCCACATCCCTACACATTATACCCACTGATCCCTCTCGCCACACATCCCTGGACACTAAGAGGCAATTTCTTTGGCCGACCAATCAACCTAACCCGCACATCTTTGGAGTGTGGGAGGAAATTCGAGTACCCGGAGGAAACCCACGCAGAGACGAGGAGAATGTGCAAAATCCACATAGACAGTGACCCGATTCGGGAATCGAACCCAGGATGCTGGAGCTGTGAAGCAGCAGTGCTAACCATAGTACTACTGTGTCGCCCAAGTGTACCGTGTACCATGCATGGAGAATGAAAGGAGAGGGTGCAGATTATAGTGTTACAGTGATAGATAGGGGGCAGAGAAAGTTCAACTTGATGTGGGGCAGGTCAATTCTAATGTCTGGTGACAACAGGGAATAAGCTGTTCTTGCGTGGGTTGGTGCGTGACCTCAGACTTATGTATCTTTTTCCCAAAGGAAGAAGGTGGGAAAAAAAAACGTGTCCAGGGTGCGTGGAGTCCTTGATAATGCTGGCTGTTTCTACATAGAAACATAGAAGATACCAGCAGGAGGAGGCCATTTGGCCCTTCGACTCTGCTCCACCATTCATTACAATCATGGCCGGTCGTCCAGCCCAATCGCCTAATCCTGCTTTCTCCCCATAACCTTCACCCCAAGTGCTATGTCCAGCCTCCTGTTGAATTCATTCAATGTTTTGGCATCGACTACTTCCTGTGGGAATGAATCCTACAGACTCACCGGGTGGAGAAATGTCTCCTCACCTCCGTCCTAAATGGCCTACCACGAATTCTCAAACTGTGACCCCCTGGTTCTGGACTCCTCCCACCATCGGGAACATCCTTCCTGCATCTACCCTAACTAGTCCTGTTAGAATTTTATAAGTCTCCGTGAAATCCCTCCTCATTCGTCTGAACTCCAGCGAAAACAATCTTAACCTGGTCAATCTCTCCTCATACATCAGTCCCGCCGTCCCTGGAATGAGCCTGGTAAACCTTCGCTGCACTCCCTCGAGAGCAAGAACATCCTTCCAAATTGAATGCACTTGGTATGTCTCCTGCTCTGTCCAAGACCACAACAACTGGTCCAGTCCCATCACTCAAACCAGCCTCCCATCCATTGACTCTGTCTACACTTTCCGCTGCCTCGGTGAAAAGCAGCCAGCGTAATCAAGGACCCCCCCACACACTCCAGACATTCCCTCTTCCATCTTCTTCCATCGGGAAAAAGATACAAAAGTCTGAGGTCACGTACCCACCGACTCAACCTTGTTGTCTAACGAGGGGCATGCACACGGTGGGTCGTGCGTGGGCTGCTGTTGGATGTTTCGAGAGTGGCCTAGTACTTTGTGTCGTTGTGTGTGCTTAAAACTGGACCAGCAGACGGGCACCACGACAGCTCAGTGACTATCACTGCTAGCTGTGCAGATACATGGATTTGGGTCGGTGTCTGTGGGAGTTTGCACATTCTCCCTGTGGTTGTGTGGGTTTCCTCCGGGTGCTCCGGTTTCCTCCCACACCCCAAAGATGTGCTCTTAGGCTGATTGGTGTAACAAATTGTCCCTAAATTATTCTCCCCTGAATCTGGTTTCCAATGGGGGTACCATTCACATACACACGGGTCAAGGTAGGTGTAGGAAAATGCTTTGTTAAGATGGCGGCGCGGGCTCGTTGGGCCGAAGGGCCTGTTTCCCGTGCTGGGTTGTTCCTTGTTCTTTGTTCTTTGTTCTAAGAACAGCTTCTTCCCTGCTGCTGCCAGACTTTTGAATGGACCTACCTCGCATTAAGTTGATCTTTTTCTGCACCCTCGCTGTGACTGTGGTGGATAGAGGAGAGCCGGTGGATGTGGTCTTTCTGGATTTTCAGAAGGCGTTTGACAAGGTGCCTCATAAGAGGTTATTGCAGAAGGTCAGGGGGCATGGAGTTGGGGGTAGGGTGTTAGCGTGGATAGAGGATTGGCTGTCAAATAGGAGGCAGAGAGTGGGGGTCAATGGGTGCTATTCGGATTGGCGGTTGGTGACTAGTGGGGTGCCCTAGGGGTCGGTGCTGGGGCCTCAGCTATACACCATTTATATAGATGATCTGGAGGAGGGAACCGAGTGTATGGTGTCGAAATTTGCGGATGACACCAAGATTGGTGGAACGGCAAATTGTGCGGAGGGTGTGGAGAGTCTGCAGAAGGATCTAGATAGGCTGGGCGAATGGGCCAGGAACTGGCAGATGGAATTTAATGTTGGCAAATGTGAGGTTGTCCACTTTGGTAGGAATAATGGTAGGAGGGGCTATTACTTATGTGGCGAAAAACTGCAGCAGGCGACGGTGCAGAGGGACCTCGGGGTCCTTGTGCATGAGTCGCAAAAACCCAGCCTGCAGGTGCAGCAGGTGGTCAGGAAGGCGAATGGGATGCTGGCCTTCATAGCGAGGGGGATTGAATATAAAAGTAGGGAGGTCTTGCTGCAGCTGTATAGGGCATTGGTGAGGCCGCAGCTGGAGTACTGTGTGCAGTTTTGGTCGCCGCACTTACGCAAGGATTTTTTGGCCTTGGAGGGAGTGCAGAGGAGGTTTACTAGGCTGATTCCGGAGTTGAGGGGATTGAACTATGAGGAGAGGCTGAATAAACTAGGCTTGTGCTCGTTAGAGTTTAGAAGAATGAGGGGAGATCTCATTGAGACGTATAAGATGTTGAATGGGATGGGTAGGGTAGAGGTGGAGAGACTCTTCCCGTTCAGAAAGGACAGTAGGACTAGAGGGCACAGCCTCAGGATAAAGCGGGGGGGGGGGGGGGGGTAGAACGGAGTTGAGGAGGAACTTCTTCACTCAAAGGGTGGTGAATCTGTGGAATTCTCTGCCCGTTGAAGTGGTGGAGGCTGCTTCGCTCAATATTTTTAAGACGCGGGTTGATAGGTTTTTGATAGGCAAGGGGATTAAGGGTTATGGGGAGAGGGCGGGAATATGGAACTGAGCCACGACAGATCAGCCATGATCTTATTGAATGGCGGGGCAGGCTCAAGGGGCTAGATGGCCTACTCCTGCTCCTATTTCTTATGTTCTTATGTTCTTGTGTAAGACTACATTCTGCTCCCTCTCCTTTCCTTCTCTATGAACATTATGCCTTCTTGTCGAGTGCGCAAAGATCAATACTTTTCATTGCATCCCAATACATGTGACAATAATAAATCAAATCAATGTACTCTATGAACGGTATGCTTTGTCTGTATAGCGCGCGAGAAACAATACTTTTCACTGTATCCCAGTACATTTGACAATAATAAATCAAATCAAATATCCCACGAATGAATAAAACAAAAAAGCTAATTGGCCTCCAAATTTTCTCTGTCGGTGGAAGCCGCTAGGCTTGTTGAGGTTTTCCAGAACTTTCTGTGTTGGTTATGAATTCTAAACCGCGGATTAATAATTAATGAAAAGTACCTGTGTGGTTTATAATAATAATAATTCCATGTATTCACCTCTTCATTCTGTTTGTGTTCTCTGGATTCTGTCAGTTCCTCATCACTGTTCCCGGTTCCTGTTAGAAAGAGAGATTTAAACTGAAATTTAAAATGGATTCATCTCACACCGAACCCGCTCAGAAGTGTCAATAACTCAGTGATAAATGGGTAGATTGAGAGCGCCGCGGAGTAACAGCGCCCTCCCAACAATCTCTACCTCTCTGCCGGTTCCTGCAGATCCTTCTTCCGGCCACAAGGACCAATCCAAGAAGGAGAAGCGCAGCGGCCGACAAACCCCCGGAAAACATTAAATGACAGGTGGGCGAGAACGGAGAATCTGCGAAAAAGAATTAGACTTTCACTCAACGGAAATCAAGTGTGAAAATAATTAAACAAGCGAAGGATTTTGTTCAATCTAACTGCCCAACTTGACCGGAAAATGGTTAAAATTTTTGCACACTTTCCCATCATGAAATAGAGTAGCACTTTTACAATGGAACACAAGGTGAGGTAGAGGGAGATAGTGACAGAGAGACTGAGCACTCGGCGCAGTGAGACATCATAGAATCATCATTAGAAACCCTACAGTGCAGAAGGAGGCCATTCGCCCCATCGAGTCTGCACCGACCACAATACCACCACGGCCCTACCCCCTCCCCCATCCCTACATATTTACCCGCTAGCTTATACATCTCAGGACGCGAAGTGGCAATTTTAGCATGGCCAATCAACGTAACCCGCACATCTTTGGACTGTGGGAGGAAACCGAAACACCCGGAAGAAACCCACGCAGAAACGAGGAGAATGTGCAAACTTCACACAGGCAGTGACCCGAGCCGGGAATCGAACCCAGGTCCCTGGAGCTATGTAGCAGCAGTGCTAACCACTGTGCTACAATTGTTGCCACCATGTTGCCCAATGGAGAGATTTTTAAGAAAAGCACTTTTCCAATAGGGAGAAGCAGAGAGAGACAGATAGTGACAGAGGGACTGAGCACTTTTTGAACAGGGCCCATATAGAGAAAGGGGGAGAGTGTGTGAACACTTCAGGGAGGAGAAAGAACCAAGATGTTCCAAAGCTCAGTTTAAACAGCAGAGAAATGAAGCAGTAACTCAGAGTCATAGAGGCTGACAGCATGGAAACAAGCCCTTCGGTCCAACCTATCCAACCTATCCTCCTTCTTAGCCACTAAGCTATTCCCATTTGTCCGCGTTCGCCCATTTCTCTCCATAGCCATCCTGCCCAGGAAACTTTCCAAGTTTAAAAGATAGATTTGTACCCACCTCTGCTACACCCCTGATAGCTTGTTCCAAACTCTCACCACCGTCTGTGTGAAAAAACCGCCCCAGATATATTGACGGAATAAATGATTCAAAGTTAGTGGAGCGATCTGATGGAACACCGTTCAAACAGGACAAGGGATAGAGAGATAAGCAGAGCAGATAACTCGTACAGAAGTATTTCGCTCAATTTCAATTGGGAAACATAGAGAGAGCTTTAGAGATAGAAATGAAAGGAGAGAACAAAGTAAATAATGCAGAAAGAGATGGGTAAACATTTAGATGGAGCACCATGTAACTAGCATAAAAATAGTGACGATAGAACGCTGGAGAATACTTGGTAACAAAAAAGAGGAAGAGAGAGACGGAGAGAGCGAGAGATGAATAGCTGAAGGTAGAGTGAGAGTGAAAGAGATACAAACATTGGGTGAGGACAGACCGACCAAGAAAACTACACCATGGTAAATTGAAGGATTGATACACAGAAAGTGGGGAGGGGAGGTAAACAGGGGAACATAAACAACTAGACAGATCAAACAATCCCTACAGTACATGACAAGGCCGTTAGTCCATCGAACCAGTCCGACAACTGTCCGAACCAGGGACAAACAACGCAAGCCCAAATATTTACCTTAACAATTTAGCATGGCCAATCCACCTAACCTACACATCTTTGGATACTGAGGGACAATTTAGCATGGCCAATCCACCCTAACCTACACATCTTTGGACACTGAGGGACAATTTAGCATGGCCAATCCACTTAACCCGCACATGTTTGGACACCAAGAGGCAATTTAGCACGGCCAATCCAGATAACTTTCATTCCTTGGACACTAAGGGGTAATTTACCGTGGTCAATCCACCTGACCAACACATCTTTCAACACTGAAGGACAATTTAGCGAGATGGAGCCACATAACCTGTACTTCTTTGGAGTGTGGGAGGGAACCAGAATTCCCGGAGGAAACCCGATGCAACTCAAAGGGTTAGAAGTGAAGACAGACGGAGGGATAAATAAATGGTTCACCGGCAACGCTGAGAAAGAGCAACACTGGGGATAGAATCACACATTGTCAGTTTTACTCACTGACTGACTGGCCCCTGACCGTCAGGAATGTAACGCTGTCTTAGCCAGACACAGGAAGTGGGAGAGGGGAAGAGGCCATTCGGCCTATCCAGTCTAATCTGACATTCAGTAACACCATGGGCTAACCGGGTGCATCAATTTCACTCTCCCGCCCTTTCCCCTGACCCATTAATGTATCCATTTTCACAAATGTGCTTCAGTGATTATTATTTAAAGGGCGAAAAGCTGCAGCAGGCGACGGTGCAGAGGGACCTGGGGGTCCTTGTGCATGAATCGCAAAAACCCAGTCTGCAAGTGATCAAGAAGGCAAATGGGATGCTGGCCTTAAAAGCGAGGGGGGATTGAATATAAAAGCAGGGAGGTCTTGCTGCAACTGTACAGGGCACTGGTGAGGCCGCAGCTGGAGTACTGTGTGCAGTTTTGGTCCCCGTATTTGCGAAAGGATATATTGGCCTTGGAGGGAGTACAGAGGAGGTTCACTCGGCTGATACCGGAGATGAGGGGGTTAATTTATGAGGAGAGATTGAATAGCCTGGGTCTGTACTCGTTGGAGTTTAGAAGGCTCTTATAGAGACTTACAAGGTAATGAAGGGGATGGATAGGGTAGAGGTAGAGAGATTCTTCCCGCTTAGAAAGGATAGCAGAACTAGAGGGCACAGCCTCAAAATAAGGTGGGGGAGGGGGTGCAATTTAGATCGGAGTTGAGGAGGAACTTCTTCACTCAAAGGGTGGTGAATCTCTGAAATTCTCTGCCCATTGAAGTGGTGGAGGCTACCTCGCTAAATATATTTAAATCACGGGTAGATAGGTTTCTGATAGACAAGGGAATGAAGGGTTATGGGGAAAAAGCGGGAAAGTGGAACTGATCCACTTCAGATCAGCCATGATCTTATTGAACGGCGGGGCAGGCTCGAAGGGCCAGATGGCCTACTCCTGCTCCTATTTCTTATGTTCATATGTTCTTATGTTCACGGTTTTCTACAGTAGTGAAAAAGAGTTTAAATGTCGGAGAACAAATCTCTGAACGATTGGAGGGCTGTGATAGGGCAGAGATGAATTGGGCCTCCGTGGAGACAATCGCAGAGACACTGCTAATTTACAAAGTTGGACTTTCTTAGTAAAGTGATGTTAATGTTCAATTAATTGATAAATGGTCATTGTGAATAGTTACCTCTCTGAGATGAGACACTGTCGCTGAAAATACTTTCACTGGAGTTGACCTGAAGGGCGCAAGTGCAGCGAGCGCCGCTTCTCCAAGTTTCTGCCGAGAGGCTGATGTAACTCCTGACGGTGTAGGTCCCGTCCGGCTCCAGTGTCCCCGAATCGGTCTGTCCCTCGGTATCCTGCCCCGAAACATTCCAGCGGATGGGAAAGGGATCGGGAGACACGCCTCTGACCAAACACAACAACGGGACCCTTTCCATGGCGGGAATCTCATCCAGCGGCGGGGTGAGGAGGAATATGGAGGGAGAACCCGCTAAAATGGAACGGAACACTCATTAATTGGCGGAAGAGGACTCTTTAATTGCTTTCAGATACCCACTGCAATAGAAAAATAATGGAATTTACCTGTAATCACTAACTTGGAGCCATTGCCGAATATTTGGACCTTGTTCTGGTAGTGGCGCTTTGCACAGTAATACATCCCAGAATCATTGACTTGGGAATCCGCAATGATTAGTGAATAAAGAAGCCCATTTTCAGAAATCTGGCTGGAAAATCTCCCCTCAGCTCGGCTGTTCTCGTACGCTATGTAAACCCAATCCATGACGTTTCTCCCCCTCTGTCTGTACCAGAAGACAGAGCCAATAGTTTTACCCTGGATGTGGCAGCTGAGATTAACAGGGCTCCCCGCAGGGAGCGTCTGAACCGGCGGAGACTGGGACACGGTGACCTGAGGCACTGTAACTGGGAAAGAGAAAGAGAGAGAACAACAGTCACCTCAGGTTATGGAGCATTCCCCGAATCCCTACAGTGCAGAAAGAGGCCATTTGGCCCATCGTATCTGCGCCGATCCCAATCCCTCCCATTCCCTCAAACCCACATATTTACACTGCTAATCCCCTGATACGAAGGGGGAATTTAGCGTGGCCATTCAAACTATCCCGCGCATCTTTGGACTTTGGGAGGAAAGAGGAGCACCGGGAGGAAACCCACTCAGACATGGGGAGAACGTGCAACTCTGCAAACCCAAGCCAGGAATCCAAGCCTGGCGCTGTGATGTGACAGTGTTCACCCACTGTGCCGCTGAGATGTTCCAGCACTTTCTATTTTCGCTTCGTTTCTTCTCCTCCATTGACGTTGGGCGCTAAAGTCTGTTCAGAAATTTATAACTGACTCTGAAGTTCTACTTGAAAAGCTTTCTCCCCAAAGTGACCAGTATTGTTAAGGGAGCCCATTCACACGTCATATCCCAGGAGAAATGGCGGATCAGATTCATTCCATTCTAATCATTGTTATGAATCGAAGTTGCATTTTCTCAGCAACATTTTATTCATTGTTAAGTTAAACGTGCTCGCTAAATCACACCTTATAGCACTGCTGATGCCCGGGGCGGGGGACCGTTCGGCCCTTCCAATTTGAGTTGAATCTCTGAAAGATTTCGCTCATATTATTGAATTTCCCCCTTCAAATTTGTATCTAATCCCTCCATTTTGAAAATTCCATTCCTCCCGTTTGAAAGTTCCTGTTGGGTCGCCTTCCTCCGTCCTTTCAGGCAGTGCCTTCCAGATCGCAACAGCTCAGATAGGTTAAAAAAAATCCCCGAATCTCCCTGTCTTTTACCAAATCCATGTTCCCTTGGTTCCAGAAACTCTGACCAATGGAAACAGTTTCTTCGCTCTATCCAAATCCTTCTCCACTCTATCTGAATACAATGAGGATATCTCACCCTGGAAGAGATGGAACAATGCACAGATACCCAGGAAACTCATTGTCCTTGAGTGAGACCGTGAGACTCTGAGCCCCCAATCCAAATTTCGCTGAGAAATCGCTCCTGTTCTCTCTGTGTGGGGGAGGTGTGGAATATACGCACTGTACACATGAATAAAAACACGACAGGGGTTTGAAAATAGAGCCGAGGTAGAGAGCTCTCTGCGGTTTTCCTGTTTACTACAGGTCCAGGTACTGGCGAGCATTCGGCACGTTCTCCAAAATGCCTGAAAGATCTCACTGACATCAGCTACACCAGACATGGAGTGCAGAGCACGGTTCTTCCTAATCTGGTAAGGATTCCCAGGTAGTGGAAAAGGTGCAGTTAACATTTCACAATGAATGACACCAGGAATGAGAGCGAGCAACTGTCAGTGAGTCTTGAAGAGGTTGGAGCTCTTTTGAAAAAAAAATTGAAAATTGAGGGCTGATCCACCGAAACATTTGCAATTATGAAATGGTTCAACAAGGCAGAAATAGGATTTCAAACTCTTGCAGGATGAGTTTGTCGCCAAGCAGGAATTCAGGACAATTCTTGGAAGAATGGGGAGAATATGGAACTCGGTTGCATAGGGAACGTTTTTGATTTGATTTGATTTGATTTATTATTGTCACATGTATTGGGGTACAGTGAAAAGTATTGTTTCTTGCGCGCTATACAGACAAAGCACACCGTTCATAGAGTGCATAGATTTGATTTAGTCTTGTCACATTTATTGGGATACAGTGAAAAGTATTGCTTCTTGCACGCTGCACAGACAACGCATACTGTTCATCGAGTACATTGATTTAATGTATTATTGTCACAGGTATTGTGATACAGTGAAAAGTATTATTTCTTGCGCGCTATACAGACAGAGCATACCGTTCATCGAGAAGGAAAGGAGAATGTAGTGTCACAATCATAGCCAGGCTGAAGAGAAAGTTCAACTTAATGCAAGGTGGGCCCATTTTTCGTTGTATAGTCATACATGTGACAATAATAAATCAAACCAAATTGAATTAAAATGTGCTGATTAAAAAAACGCACTATTAAAATCGTTGTGATAATGGCGTTAGTTGACCCATTTTCCTCCTCAAGTCCGCTTGAGACAAATGATAAAGGTGTATTTGAGCTGGGCAGCTGGAGAGACACAAAGAGGAGAAAGGAGTAGAAGGATATGTTGATGGGGTGATGGAAAGAAGGAATGGGGGTACCTCTGGAACATGAACAACAGCTGAATGAACAAAGAACAAAGAACATAAACAGCCCGGGAAACATGCCCTTCGGCCCAACGAGCCCGCGCCGCCATTTTAACATTACCAGTCCCCCCTCCACCCTTATCTATGCTTATGGCATTCCGCATTGAGGGAAGACTAATTTAGGGACAATTTGTTACACTAATCGGCCTTTGGGGTGTGGGAGGAAACCGGAGCACCCGGAGAAAACCCATGCAAGCATGGGAACGTGCAAACTCCCACAGACACTAACCCAAAATCCATGTGTCTGCACAGCAAACAGTGATAGTCACTGAGCTGTCGTCTTGCCCAGCATCTGGTCCAGTTTAAGCGCACACTAACGACATGAAGCACTAGGCTACTCTCGAACATCCGAGAGCAGCCCCAGTACAGCCCATCGCGTGTATGCCCCTCGTTGGACAACAAGGCGGACCGACTTAAAACCTGCGAATTAAAAGAGAAAAACATTAGTATCATTCCTCATCTTAAGACATTACCAGGGACGCCCCAATGCTAATGAACCTTATTTAAAACAATTTCCTTTTTCCTCCCATCTCCAACCCACTCATGTGCCTCTCTAATTATTCTTAAACAACTCCAGCGTGCCTACCTCCACCACCTTGCTTGGCAGAGCATTCCATACCCCTACTACCCTCTGTGTGAAAAACCTCCCTCTAATATCTGTGTTATACCTCTCCCCCCTCACCCTAAGCCTCGTACTGTGTGCCCCCAACATAGGAAATAGCTTACCACTGTTTATCTATACCCTTCATAATCTTATATACCTCTATTAGTGGTTGTAGTGGGCTGCTCTTGGATGTTGCTTCGGGAGTTGCCTATTGCTTCATGTCGTTAGTGTGCTTAAACTGGACCATCTCGAGGGCAACATGACAGCTCAGAGACTATCTCTGTTGCTGTGCGGACACATGGATTTGGGCCTGTGTCTGTGGGAGTTTGCGCGTTCTCCCCGTGGTTGCGTGGGTTTCCTCCGGGTGCTCCGGTTTCCTCCCACATCCCAAAGATGCGCTTTTAGGCTGATTGATTGGGTAACAAATTGCCCCTATATTGGACCTCCCTGATCCTCGCACATTAGGCGTAGACTAAAATCATGAATAGGTCACTGAGACAATGGGACGGCGGCGCGGGCTCGTTGGGCCGAAGGGCCTGTTTCCCGTGCTGTGTTGTTCTTTGTTCTTTGTTCTTTGTATTAGATCCCCCCTCAGTCGCCGTCTTTCAAGGGAAAACAGCCCCAATTTGCTCAATATGGTACCAATCTGTTCTGTGCTTTTCATGTAATTGTGGTAGAAAAGTATGAAATCAAAGCCACCCTTTGATACCCCTGATATATGAGCAGTTAGTGCTGCCTCTATGCTTTACATGGGTTGCAACAGGGCATGGCCCACATTATTTCTGAGAGGTTACAGTCGCCTAGTTTAATGTCGACCCTGGCCAGAACATAGGATGCCCCAGGTTCTTGGTAGCCGGTGATATCTCTTTGCAACTGCACTTCGTTTTGAAATGTAAGAGATTCAGTCAGGTTCACACAAAACAGGAGGGTGAAAACTGACAATTGATGAAGACTTGATAAGTTAACTTATAGAATCATAAAACTCCAATAATGCAGCAGTAGGGCCATTCAGCCCATTGAGCCAGCACCGCCAGCAAATGCACCCAAGGCGCTATCGCTGTGACCCCACATAATTAACCTGCTAATTCCCCTGACACGAAGAGACAATTTAGCCCGGCCAATCCACCTAACCTGCAAATCTTAATCCACTAAGGCACTATTTAGCATGGACAATCCGGCATCCTGCGCATCTTTGGATAGTTAGGGACAATTTAGCTTGGCCAATCCACATAACCTGCATACCATTGGGCACTAAGGGACAATTTAGCATGGCCAATCAGAAAACTGGCACATATTTGACCACTAAGGGACAATTTTGCATGATCAACCCAGAATACCTGGACATCTTTGGACACTAAGCCTAATAGACGTGTATAAAATTATGAAGGGCACAGGTAGGGTGAACAGTGGGAATCTTTTCCCCAGGTCGGAGGTGACGAGCACAAGGGATCACAAGTTCAAGGTGAGGGGGCAAGGTTCAACACAGATGTCAGGGGGACGTATTTTACACAGAGGGTGGTGGGTGCCTGGAATCCGCTGCCAAGCAAGGTGGTTGAGGCGGACACGCTGGGATCGTTTAAGACTTATCTAGATAACCACATGAACAGACTGGGAATAGAGGGATACAAACGAATGGTCTAGCTGGGCGCATGAGCGGCGCAGGCTTGGAGGGCCGAAGGGCCTGTTCCTGTGCTGTACTGTTCTTTGTTCTAAGGGGCAATTAAGCATGGTCAATCCACCTAACCAGCACATTGTTGGACATTGACACTTAAACTTACAGCGTTCTAATTTACAGACCCTGTCCCAGACACCTCAATCGCCATTTTTATTAATTCCTGTTGCTTCTTTTGCCAAACCCTCTTAAACCAATGTCCTGCAACTCTCGACATTTTGTCCTTTTCTACAAATATGTATTCGTTCTTTTTCTACAGAAATGACAAATGGTGTCAGAACACAGAAACAGACAAGGCTCTAAACTCAAAACTGAATAAAAGTAACGCGATTTGTTCTATTTAAGCTAATCTACGTCCTTTACCTTAATATAGGCTGTCTTAAGAAAGGGAAAGTAAGAATGTTTATTTATCACTGCGCTTCTAGAAAGCCAGCACATCCTGAACTGTGTGAAAAAAAACTTCCTTTATACTGACAAACAGGCCTATTTAAATAGCAGTTGCCTGGTTACTTGTTCTCTACCATCCAAGACCATCTCTACACATGCTCAGTCATGGCACTTGCTGTCGACTGTATGATGGTCAGTTGACATTCATGACTAACCATCCCTGATTAATCTGTGCACTTGGACACACTACATTTGGTCCCCAACTCCTAATAATCTATCATTGATCCCTTGAACAATCGGGTTGCCCTGTGACGAGAGGCTGGGAAAATTATGTTAAATTGTCTGTAGAACTCTATAGCAAAATGAGACTTCAACTCATTAAAACACAATATTTTGAAGGATGGTGACGTGCCAGATCCGGGAGGATTTGATTCCAATGGCTGGAAAATATGTCACACGGCTAAATAACCTCAGGGTAAAGAAATTGCCATTTCAGAATGAGAGGAGAAGAATTTTCTGCCGCGAGAAGAGAATGGATCTTTGGGCTTTACCCAAGAGACCTTTCGATATTCAGTCACTCATAACCCGGTCCCTGGTGCTGTGAGGCAGCGGTGCTGTCCACTGAGCCACCCTGCCGCCCAGGAACTTAGTCAATGAAGTAAAAGTCAACGGTGATTGGCAGAAGCAGGACCAATGAATTTAATGTTGTTACTGGAAAATAGGGGCTCCGACTATGGATCAAACACCTAGGCCCAAAATTCAAACGCTAAAGATCAAAACACATTGTGTAAAAAGTATTTTGAGTGCGAGCTATTCAGTCTGTTATGAAACAAGAAACGAGTTAGTATTTAAAACTCATGCATATTAGAGGAACATTTCTTTCAGATGTCCCGGTTAGACATCCCGTTAGGATCAGCCGCTTTCGTGAAACACAGCTCTAATTAGGATACAGTTTAGAACACCATTTTCGGTGATGCTTACTGCAAAACGTCAACATGCACCACCCTAACAGAAGGAAAACACTTAGAAACTGCCGGTGGATGAAATCGTTCATTTTTGGGAGACTCTCATTCGACACTTGATCCAATGAAATTATTAAAACAACAAATTCAATGTTCTAGTTTCTCTACAAGACTCTGTAGCAATTATTCCGCCAGGGAACGTTCAAAAGAATAAGGAGGAACAGAGCTGGGAGACCAGAGCTAGATACATATATGTTAAGGTGAAGACCCTGGTAGAACGAATTAGTGCCACAACAGGTTCAGAGGTGAACACAGAGGGTGCTCCTGCCAGAGTATTTGAAATGCTCTGCAAATAAAAGCTCTGACCTTTAAAGTCATGAGATTTTGCAGCAGAGAGCGGGGCTTGGCATCAGATAGAGACAGACAGAGAGGCGTTGGCTGTGGCCACGCTTGCATGGTATGACCTTAAGAAAGACGCCTCGCTCACAGCCCTTTCGGGGAGTGTGGAAAGCAGAGCACAACAGAAATCGCTGGTCGAGATTCTGACCACGTAGAGGCAGAAAGTTGTCCGAGGCTACAGCTCAGTGTGGTTTTTCGTTTGTTTACAGTTGAGGTGCTACACCTACCCAACTGCCTCCAGAGATCAGAAGCTGAGACACAATGTTCAACCGCAGACAGTTGGGCATTCGAGATAGATTTAGCTGCACAGAGAACCTGCTGGTTTACAATTAAACCATATTACAGGAAACTATTCAAAATAAAATTGGTCACTATTTGCAAGCATTGCTAGGGTTGAGTACAATTAGCAGAAACCCCCTCTGATTCACAACAGACACTCATCTCATCTGCAGCTCAGAGGAACTGCAGTCTGTACATTCCACACTGAAGCGGCAAATCACTGAGATTTCCAACACAATTTCAATCAAATCACATATAATTCATAGAATATTTTCACTTCTCTTTATGAGGCAGCTTGCAGAGGGTGGGTCGTTATAGAATTATCAAATTCTAAAGTGCAGAAGGATGCCATTCGGCCCATCGAGTCAGCACCCATCACAATTCCACGCAGGCCCTATCCCCATAACCCATGCATTTACCCTAGCTAGTGCCTCTGACACTAAGGGGTAATTTGGTCCGGCCATCCACAACCTGCACATCTTTAGAAACTAAGTTACAATTTAGCACGGCCAATACACCCAACCTACACATCATTGGACGCTAAGGGACAATTTAGCATGGCCAATCCACCTAACCTGCACATCTTTGGACACAAAGGGACAATTTAGCATGACCAATCCACCTAACCTGCACATCTTTGTACACTAAGGGGCAATTTAACATGGCCAATCCACCCAACCTGCACATCGTTGGACACTAAGGGACAATTTAGCATGGTCAATCCACCCAACCTGCACATCTTTGAATACTAAGGGACAATTTACCATGACCAATCCACCTAACCTGCACATCTTTGGACACTAGGGTACAACTTAGCATGGCCAACCCCCCTAACCTGCACATCCTTGGATACTAAGGGACAATTTAACATGGCCAATCCACCCTAACCTGCACATCTTTGGAAACTAAGGGACAATTTAGCATGGTCAATCCACCCAACCTGCACATCTTTGGATACTAAGGGACAATTTAGCATGACCAATCCACCTAACCTGCACATCTTTGGACACTAGGGGACAATTTAGCATGGCCAACCCCACTAACCTGCACATCTTTGGATACTAAGGGACAATTTAGCATGGTCAATCCACCCAACCTGCGCATCTTTGGAAACTAAGGGACAATTTAGCATGGCCAATCCACCCTAACCTGCACATCTTTGGAAACTAAGGGACAATTTAGCATGGTCAATCCACCCAACCTGCACATCTTTGGATACTAAGGGACAATTTAGCATGGTCAATCCACCCTAACCTGCACATCTTTGGACATCATCATTTTCGAAAGAACAATGCACTCTGTGCTTGCGAAGGAAGTCCACATCCTGCGAATGAATTGAAATTTAGCTGAAATAGAAAACATTTCACCACACAATCACTGTACTGTAACACTCCCTGAAGACATGCTGCCTGTTCATCGCTGTGACGCACAGTCGATGACCGCACTGTGTCAAATGAATGTGGAATTCACCAGCACACCGCACCAAACCTGCGTCATACTTTCCATTGCACAGCCCGTCATAATTTCCACTGTATCTGAAAGGTAGAAAACTCTCTGGGTTAGAGATCAGGTCAACCTGCGGCCATTAACCCTACAGAAACAAACTGGTCACAAAACAAGTTGAAATTGCGCGTAAAGATATCCAAGGAATGATTAGATGCAAGAGTCATTTTCTTGCTGTTGCAGGTTTATGGTGAGTAAAAGAGAGTAAAAATTATCAGCTAGAATAATTGTTCAGACAGTAAAAACTGAGACCCCATGTTCAGATGGAGGGAATTATCGTGTTCAGGTGAGTTTGCTTTGTTTTCCTCACATAAATGTTCAGTAAAGGTTCACTCCTGCCCTTTAGGGAAGGACATTTCCCTTCCCCGTCTGGTTTGCCCGACATGTGGAATCCAGAGCCACAGTAATGTGATTGATTTTTAAAAGCCCTCCAAAAGCAACGAGAGATGGGCAATAAATGCTGGCCGAGCCAGTGTCCCCAAAATGAACACACAACAAAACTTGTGATGGCTTCATTTTACTTCTGCATCGTAAAATGTGTCTTTATTTGAACCCTACATATCAGAGCCATTGGTTCACTGCACTGTGTTTTCGAAGAGTCAATTTTTCCCTAAATCCTTCGCTCCTTTTCTTAATTTTCCTCCCTAACTTCCCTTTATTTCAGAGGGCATTTGCTCGTAAACCACGTGGCTGTGGGAATAGAGGCACATGTAGGCCAGACAAGGTGGGAGAACGATAGATTTCCTTCCCGAAACCAGTTGGATTTTACGACAACCCACAATGGTTTAATGGTCATCATTAAACTTTTAAACCCTGATTTTTATTGAACCCAAGATCCCAGTTGAGGCCGTCCTCATGCATGGGGAACTTGGCTATGAGCTTGTGCTCGGCGATTATGGGTTTTCATCTGTCTTGTAGACTGCCTTGGAGAACGCTTACCCATCACTATACCTCTCTCCACACGCATTGTCTGTACCTGTACAGACTTGATTGGACACAGGTTGAAGGTGCTGGGGAGTAAGTACAGGGGAGATTTCTGGGGTAAGTTTTTCACTCAGAGTGTGGTGAGTGAGTTGAATCGGCTGCCGGTGGTGGTGGTGGAGGCGAACTCGTTGGGGTCTTTTAAGAGACTTCTGGATGAGTACATGGGATTTAATGGGATTGAGGGTTATAGATAGGCCTGGTAGGTATGGATATGATCGGCGCAACTTGTGGGCCGAAGGGCCTGTTTGTGCTGTAGTGTTCTATGTTCTATGATTACCTGTAAAGACTCGCATTCCAACCATTATCTTGCAATTGTGTCTGTGTCTATACATGCCGTGCTTGTAAACCCACCTTCCCGATCACCTGAGAAAGAAGCAGTGCTCCAAAAGCTCGTGATTCTGAATAAACCCGCTGGACTTTAACCTGGTGTGTGAGATTTCTGACTGTCCCCTCATACAATAATGAAAATTCATTTCCATGACAGCGCTGTTATCATTATATTATGCAACTCCCAGAATGGTAGGATGCAATCTTTATGGAGTTTTGCAATTTTTTCTGTTTTATAATTCAGATGTCCAAAGATGTGCGGGTTAGGTTGATTGGCCACGCCAAGAAATTGCCCCTTAGTGTCCAGGGTCGCATTGGTTAGAGGATTAGTGGATATAACATGCAGGGATATGGGGTAAGTCCTGGGTGGGATTGTGTTTGGTGCAGACTCGATGGGCCGAAGGGCCTCTTTCTGCACTGTAGGGTTCTATGATTCTATGTTACTCATTCAAAATTTGAGAAGCTTTGCAAGAAAGTTTCCAGTTAGCGATAAAGGGTTTCTCTGCCCCTGGTTACACTGCATAGGAGACACATCTGTCAAATTGTTTACTCTTCAATCAACAGAAACAATCAAATTTGGTTCAAATAAAACATTTGTAGTTTCAAATATTATGTAAGTTCCATCTCCCAGACATTGACAAACAAAATGTGTTGTCGATTTAATGGGGCTCTCATTTGACTGTCCCATTCTTGCTCATTGATTATATTATAAATATCAATAAGAACATAAGAAATAGGAGCAGGAGTAGGCCATCTAGCCCTTCGAGCCTGCCCCGCCATTCAATAAGATCATGGCTGATCTGAAGTGGATCAGTTCCACTTTCCCGCTTTCTTCCAATAACCCTTCATTCCCCTGTCTATCAAAAACCTATCTACCCGTGACTTTAATATATTCAGCGAGGTAGCCTCCACCACTTCAACGGGCAGAGAATTCCAGAGATTCACCACCCTTTGAGTGAAGAAGTTCCTCCTCAACTCCGATCTAAACTGTCCCCCCACCTTATCTTGAGGCTGTGCCCTCTAGTCCTGCTATCCTTTCTAAGCAGGAAGAATCTCTCTACCTCAACCCTATCCATCCCTTTCATTATCTTATACGTCTCTATAAGATCCCCCCTCATCCTTCGAAACTCCAATGAGTACAGACCCAGTCTATTCAGTCTCTCTTCATAGTCCAATCCCCTCATCTCCGGTATCAGCCTCGTGAACCTTCTCTGCACTCCCTCCAAGGCCAAAATATCCTTCCGCAAGTGCGGCGACCAAAACTGCACACAGTACTCCAGCTGCGGCCTCACCAGTACCCCATACAGTTGCAGCAAGACCTCCCTGCTTTTATATTCTATCCCCCTCGCTATAAAGGCCAGCATCCCATTCGCCTTCTTGATCACCTGCTGTACCTGCAGACTGGGTGATGTTGGATGCTGGATAAACTCAGCAGCTTTGGCAGATCCGTGGAGACAGAAACGCAGTTTCACAGACATTCAGTGGACGTGGTGTATATGGATTTTAGTAAGGCGTTTGATAAGGTTCACCATGGTAGGCTTCTGCACAAAATGCAGATGTATGGGATTGGGGGTGATCTAGGGAACTGGATTAGGAATTGGCTAGCGGATAGGAGACAGAGGGTAGTGGTTGACGGTAAATATTCAACATGGAGTTCGGTTACAAGTGGTGTGCCTCAGGGATCTGTGTTGGGGCCACTGCTGTTTGTGATTTTTATTAATGATCTGGATGAGGGTATAGTTGGGTGGATCAGTAAATTTGCTGATGACACCAAAGTCGGAGGTGTGGTAGATAGTGAGGAAGGGTGTCATAGTTTGCAGGAAGACTTAGACAGGTTGCAGAGCTGGGCCGAGAGGTGGCGGATGGAGTTTAATGCAGAGAAATGTGAGGTAATTCACTTTGGTAGGAATAACAGATGTGTTGAGTATAGGGCTAACGGGAAGACTTTGAATAGTGTGGAGGAGCAGAGGGATCTAGGTGTATGTGTACATAGATCCCTGAAAGTTGGGAATCAAGTAGATAAGATTGTTAAGAAGGCATACAGTGTCTTGGCGTTTATTGGTAGGGGGATTGAATTTAGGAGTCGTAGCGTTATGTTGCAACTGTACACAACTCTGGTGCGGCCGCACTTGGAGTATTGTGTGCAGTTCTGGTCCCCACATTACAGGAAGGATGTGGAGGCTTTGGAGAGGGTGCAGAGGAGGTTTACCAGGATGTTGCCTGTTATGGAGGGGAGATCCTTACGAGGAGAGGCTGAGGGATTTGGGGTTGTTTTCGCTGGAAAGAAGGCGGCTAAGAGGGGATCTTATTGAAACATATAAGATGATTAGAGGTTTAGATAGGGTGGATAGTGATAGCCTTTTTCCTCTGATGGAAAAATCTAGCACGAGGGGGCATGGCTTTAAACTAAGGGGGGGTAGTTATAGGACAGATGTCAGGGGTAGGTTCTTTACCCAGAGGGTGGTGAGGGATTGGAATGCCCTGCCTGCTGCAGTTGTAAATGCGCCTAGTTTGGGGGCGTTTAAGAGGTCTGTGGACAGGTTTATGGACGAAAAGGGATTGGTTTAGGTTAGTGGGTCATTGTTGTTGTTTTTTTTAACTGGTCGGCGCAACATCGTGGGCCGAAGGGCCTGTTCTGCGCTGTAATGTTCTATGTTCTATGTTCTATGTTCTATAACATGGGTTCAGAAATTTTAAGTTACCGCCAGAGTGTTTACGGGTGATGTCAGGATGCACTCCCCCAGTGTGGATCTGGATCACTGTCCCCCGGAAAGCTCTAGATGCAGGGATAAATGTCATTTTATTGGGTTATACTCCAGGGCCCCGTGTACAATTCCCACTCCGGCAAAAGATAAACACAACACAAAACATTTGGAATTAAATTCGAATGTATAATTAAAAGCCGTTGTTGTAAAAAAAAATGCTGTTGAAAAATGACTTGGCAAGTCACTCAGTTAGTTCAAGTGTAAATAGGGATGGCCAATACATGCTGGTGAACCGGTGACACCCATGTCCCATGGATGAACTAATTGAAGAAATAGTGAAGTTTATCCCTTGGGAAAAAAATCCAGTGTTTGCAATATCGAAATTGCAACGGAAATACATCATCACCTCAATGAAACGTCCTTTGAATTTCACTTTCATAATTAACTATTTATTTTATTCTGAAGGCCAGTGTCATTTATATCCGTTGATGTATCGATTCATCAACTGATTTTGTCTATGCTTCTCTCTACCTCCGAAAAGCAGTGAGCTTGTCTAAGGACCCCACACACCCCAGACATACTCTCTTCCACCTTCTTCCGTCAGTAAAAAAAAATGCAAAAGCCTGAGATCATGTACCAACCAACTTGAGAACAGTTTCTTCCCTGCTCCCAACAGACTTTTGAATAAACATACCATGTATGAAGCTGATCTTTCTTTACACCCGAGTTGTGGCTGTAACAATACATTCTGCACACTCTCCTATACTTCTCCCCTGTGTACTCTCTGAAATTTATGATTTGTCGTCAAGAAGCAACACTTTTCAGCATATCCCAATCCACGTAACAAGAATAAATCAAATATCTCCGACAAAGAACTTTGTCATTCTGTCCATGATTTCTTCATTATAAAGTGCACAATATTTCCAGGACAACAGACCGCTGTCACAGTGTTTATCATCTACACCAGCCTCCTCCGACCCACACTCTACCACCCCGCCCCCCCCCCCTCAACATAGAATAGTCGTAGAACCCTACAGTGCAGAAAGAGGCCCTTCGAGTCTGCACGGACCACAATCCCACCCAGGCCCTACCCTCACATCTCTACATATTTTATCCACTAATTCCTCTAACCTACGCACCTCAAGACAGTAAGGGGATTATTTTTAGCATGGCCAATCAACGTAACCCGCACATCTTTGGACTGTTGGAGGAAACCGGAGCACCCGGAGGAAGCCCACGCAGACACGAGGAGAATGTGCAAACTCCACACAGACAGTGACCCGAGCTGGGAATCGAACTCAGATCCCTGGAGTTGTGATGCAGCAGTGCTAACCACTGTTCTAACGTGCCGCCCGCATTTTCTATTATTATCTCCCTCTTGTGTTGATCCAATTTCCCCCTAAACGAGTATCTGATATTCAACTCAACCCAGCCCTGTGGTATAGAGTTCCACAATCTCTGCAATGTCTGGGAAAGACATTTTTCTTGAGCTCAACATTGGATATATTAGTGAATATCAGGTGCTGGTGGTTCAATGTTCTTGCGTCCCCTCATTTTCTATTTGTCCCCCCTTTTGAATCTTTTACAACTTCCAAGACCCATTTTAGGTCATCCCCCAGTCGAATATTTTGTACTGTAGAGAGCATGCTCAGTTTTAACTAATATCATACCATTAAATTATTGGTATCAATCTAATAACATTGTTGCCCACAGTTAAACGTCACCCACCTGTAACCTGGCAATCCAGATCCACTGAACACATTTGGACGGATATATCAGACAGTTTGGACTCACACACGCGATGCAGTCGAGCCTGGTGTTTGTCGAGCGATATTCATTCATCCGTTCTGCGCTGTAATGTTCTATGTTCTATGTTCTATGTTCTATGTTGTCGTAGCGTCTGCATGGTCTCCCCTCCCTGTTCCTTTCCTGTTGGCGAACACTTCAGCGGTCACG
Organism: Carcharhinus amblyrhynchos; assembly: GCF_965287045.1. NCBI lineage: Eukaryota > Metazoa > Chordata > Chondrichthyes > Carcharhiniformes > Carcharhinidae > Carcharhinus > Carcharhinus amblyrhynchos. The sequence continues at coordinate 2,522,807 of NW_027649787.1, forward strand.
GGCATTCGGCCTCTGACCTTCGGGTAAGCGTTCTCCAAGGCGGCCTTCACGACACACGACAGCGCAGAGTCGCTGAGCAGAGACTGATAGCCAAGTTCCACACACATGAGGACGGTCTCAACCGGGATCTTGGGTTCATGTCGCACTATCTGTAACCCCTGTGACTTGCCTGGGTTTGCTAAACCTCACTTACTGTGCTGTCTGGAGACAATACACATCTCTTTAACCTGGGCTTAATGCTCCTTCCACTCACATTGTTAGCTACTTTAAGACTTGAATAGCAGGTTAGGTGTAAAGACTCGCATTCTAATCAGTAATCTGTAAACTGTGTGTGCTGTTATATGCTCTGTCTGACGCCAGAACTCTCTATTCGCCTGAGGAAGGGGCAAACCCCGAAAACTTGCAAGTTTATGATCAAATAAATCGGTTGGACTTAAACCTGATGTTGTCAGACTTCTTACTGTGTCGACCCCAGTCCAACGCCGGCATCTCCACATCATGACAAATTGCCCTTTAATGTCATGGGGACGAACAGGGTAAAAATGTTGCCTTACAGGATCGGGCCTGGGTGGGATTGTGGTCGCTGCAGGCTCGCTGAGCCGAAAAGCCTCCTTCTGCACTGTAGGGATACTATGGATTTTAACCCTTTGCAAAAAAAAACGACCAATGTGTAGTTGCCAATGTTTAGTTGTATCTGAATCTTAACTTTCTCTTATCCGTCTCTACGAACACACAAATCAATCTCCGAATAGCAACTTCGCCTCACGCTAACGTTTTGAAAAATATTCTTCCATTCAATTATTTTCCGATCGCAGATATCATAACACGTGACATAAGACTGAGAAATTATCCTTTTCACACAATCAGTTTATGCTGGTGTTTATTATTATGTTTAAGAAATACTTAGACAGGCACACGAGTGGGTTGGAGATGGAGGGATATTGGAGATTGTTTCAAATAACGTTCAGTAGCCTTGGGACGTCCGTGATAATGTACAAGGATGTGGAATGATACTAATGTTTTTCTCTTTTAATTCACAGGTGCTTCCGCCCGCCTTGTTGTCCAACGAGGGGCATACACGCGATAGGTCGTACGAGGGCTGCTCTTGGTTGTTTATAGAATAGCCTAGTACTTCATGTCGGTAGTGTACGCTTGAACTGGACCAGATACTGGGCAAGACGACAGCTCAGTGACTATCACTGTTTGCTGTGCAGAAACATGGATTTGGGCCAGTGTCTGTGGGAGTTTGCGCGTTCTCCCCGTGCTTGCGTGGGTTTTCTCCGGGTGTTCCGGTTTCCTCCCACACCTCAAAGATGTGCTCTTAGGCTGATTGGTGTAACAAATTGTCCCTAAATTGGTCTTCCCTCAATGTGGAATACCATAAGCATAGATAAGGGATATGGGTTGGGTGGGGGGGCTCGTAATGTTAAAATGGCGGCGCGGACTCGTTGGGCCGAAGGGCCTGTTTCTCGGGCTGTTTTGTTCTTTGTTCTTTGAATTCCATTTTGGATTAGATGTTGAGTATTTTACATTGATGGCTTCAGATTATGTGATCTTTTGCGACAATAATGCTTCTAAATAATGCTGGGACACGTGGTTCCCCTGGAGTGCCCTGTTTCCGGTGGTCTTTTCCTTAGAACAAAGCGACTGACGAGCAGCCATATTCTCCACACCAAGTGATGCATTTCTCAGGAGCTCCCTCTACATAAGACAAAAAGTAATTTGAATCGGAGGAAACAATGCAGCCACTCGAACTAGCTCTGTTACTCAGTCAGAGCATCCTTCGTCTGTTATCACATTGCACTTTCCTGTTTGATCCGTATTTTCGTATCTCATGAGACCAGGGATCACAATTCTGTCCATCTTACCTTTCATTGACCTCATCGTATTGCAGCCACATCCAATGCTGTAGGTGGCGCTGTTCGCAGCCATTTCCTCGGCACGAGTTAATTCTGGGCAACGCTAGCAGAGCCACGCCAGGCGGCGCTGTTGACAGACGCCACATCTCCGTGAGGTGAACATGTTCACAGTCACTCCCAATTTAATGGTTACTCTTAAAGAGTCACTGCTTCTACAGTTGGTGAATATATTCAAGCTCTTAATTTAGACAATCCTCTTCACTGTCACCCTCTCCACAGTAGGTGAACGGATCCATCAAATCCCCCTTTTACCATTTCCCCAATTCCGGGATAAAAAATGCAAGCATCTCCACACTCTCCATGCAACAGAAGAGTCCATTCCTAGTGCCACGATGGCAAATCGCTTCTGGGCACTTCCGACGGCCGTGATACCCTCTCTGTGGGTGTACAGTCCATAACCGTGCGCAACATCCCTGCTTTGTAATGACGAAAATTTTCAAAGACTTACATATAAATTGCAGCCAGAATGTTCATTTCCTCTGTAGAGAAACGGATTGAATTTTTTTTAATCAAATGATCCTCTTAATCCATCCTGCCAACTTCAGTGTTTCAGTATCTGCTGTTCTCTATCGCTTCAATCTTTCATCCTCTTTTAAGTTTTGAACCATATTCCTTATTGCTGCCTGAAACTCTTCATAGCGGAATGCATCACTTCATTCTTCTGAGTTAATGTGGATCAGCCAAGTGGCTGGTTATGTTCGCCTGAAGTCAATAAAACCACATGACCATTAGATGTCGAAGCAAAATTAGGCCATTCGGTCCATCGCGTCTGCTCGACCATCCGGTCATGACTGATCAGTTTCTCATTCCATAGAAACCCGACCGTGCAGGAAGAGACCGTTCAGCCCATCGAGTCCGCACCGACAACAATCCTCCCCAGGCTCTATCCCCTATTTTACCCGCTAATCCCTCTAACCTACGCATCCCATGACACACAGGGACAACTTAGCTTGGCTAATCCACCTAACCCGCACATCTTTGGATTGTGGGAGGAAACCTGAGCAACCGGAGGGGACCCACGCAGACACAGGAAGAATGTGCAAAATCTGGACAGACAGTGATCCGAGCCGGGAATCGAACCCAGGTCCCTGGAGTTGTGAAGCAATAGTGCTAACCACTGTGCTGCTGTGCCGCCCATTCTCCCGCCTTTTTTCTGTAATATTTGATTCTCAGATCAATCAAAAACTCATCAATCTGTTAAATACACTCAGTGATCTGGCCTCCAAGTGTCTTCTGCGGCAATGAATTCCACAGATTCACCATACTCTGGCTGAAGACATTACTCCTCATCTCAGATCTTAAGAATTGTCCCGTTACTCTGAGGCTTTGCCCTCGGATCCTAGTCTTTCCTGCTAATGGAAGCATCTTCTCCACGTCCACTCCGTCCAGGCGTTTTAGAATTCTACAAGTTCCAATGAGATTCCTCCCCCCACCCTTCTAAATTCCATTGAGTACAAACCCATAGTCCTCAAACGCTCCTCATATAGAACATAGAACATAGAACATAGAACATTACAGCGCAGAACAGGCCCTTCGGCCCACGATGTTGCGCCGACCAGTTACAAAAACAATGACCCACTAGCCTATACCAATCCCTTTTCGTCCATAAACCTATCCAGAGATCTCTTAAACGCCCCCAAACTAGACGCATTTACAACTGCAGCAGGCAGGGCATTCCAATCCCTCACCACCCGCTGGGTAAAGAACCTACCCCTGACATCCGTCCTGTAGCTACCCCCCCTTAATTTAAAGCCATGCCCCCTCGTGCTAGCTTTCTCCATCCGAGGAAAAAGGCTATCACTATCCACCCTATCTAAACCTCTAATCATCTTATATGTTATATATTGTCGAATAGATGTAACCTTGCATTCCTCCCAGGACCTCTGTCCTCCCAGGATCTCGCCTATCCCCTTTTCAATAAGCCTCCGTCTGCAATGTAGGGATTCTATGGATCTTAAACCTTTTCAATGAAGTTACACCCTTCCAGTAAGGAGTTGATCTCAACTCCACAAAGTGTGTAAGCTGTGGGTGGAGAGGGGGACTGGTGGTGTTGAGATAGCGGCGCCGGCTCGTTTGGCCGAAGGGCCTGTTTCCCGGGCTGATTTTGTTCTTTGTTCTTTGAAACGTGAGTGTATTCAGCTTCACCCTCAGAACACCCACTCAGGCCCCTTTCCCTCTCAGACCTCGCACTCAGGTCCCCTTCTCTCTCCAGCCCAAAGCACAGTCCCCTTTTGCCTCACACATTCCAGTTCATCCCCTTCCCTGCTCAAACCTCCTACTCAACCCTCTTCTGGCCATGCGTCTTGGCACCGCTGCTCCAGGGAGGACACTGGATTCTTGACACGGTTATCACCTGCAACCATGCACCAGCACTGATACAATCACCTCAATAGGAAATGTTAGTATTGAGGATTCTGGGACACTTTCTGCATATCAGCTGGAGAACAACTAAGAAAAAAAACCCAAAAAGAACAGTACAACGCAAGAACAGGCCCTTCGGCCCACCAAGCCTGCGTGAATCACCGATCTAGAACAACCGCCTCTATCCCTCCATTACCCGCCTGTTGATGTGCCTGTCCAGATAGATAGATAGGTAGTGATAGATAGATAGAGAGAGAGAAAGAGAGATAGTGAGAGAGAGAGAGAGATGGTGTGAGAGAGAGACAGAGGGAGACATGGTGAGAGAGAGAGAGAGAGAGAGACAGAAAGAGAGAGAGAGCGAGAGAGTGACATGGTGAGAGAGAGAGAGAGATTGAGAGAGACTTGGTGAGTGAGTGAGAGTGGAAGAGAGAGAGAGACAGAGAGACACATGGTGAGAGAGAGACCGAGAGAGACATGGTGTGAGAGAGAGAGAGAGAGAGAGGGAGATGGTGAGAAAGAGAGAGAGAGAGGGATATGGTGAGTGAGTGAGAGTGAGACAGAGACAGAGAGACGGAGAGAGAGAGATGGTGTGTGTGTGTGTGAGAGAGAGAGAGAGATGGCGAGAGAGAGAGTTTTCAATCCTACCAATCATTGAACTCTAACGTTTTCCCTCATTCCAATGTGATTCAATGGTTGGAGGGTGTGCCAATCTTCAGCATTCCCTCACTGCAATCATGTACTACAGCACTTACTATCCACACCATCCAACTTGTACAGTGAGGCCTTTACCCCTTGTCCTCCCTACTTGCACCATGTCCTCCTGTCCCCATCATTCCTGCCTTCACAGCATCGATAGAATCCTTCTGGATTTGCGGAAAGTGGCAAAGGCCAAAGGTTTCCTCCAGTCAGAGGTGTGAACCCCCGGGGAAGTTGTGCTGCATTGAGTGAGACTGGCACTGTTTAGAATGTGAACTTCCATCACGCTCTTTGTTAAGTTCGAACAAATTTCCAGGGGCGTTAAAGTCATCCAGTGAGTTCTGGATAAGAAAAGAACGAACAGCTGGCATGACGGGATAGCGAACCTCGTCCTTTTTGCAGTTTCCCCTGTGTGTCTCAGGACTGCGGCTTGTTCTGATATGAATTACCTGGAAACATTTCTTCCAGCTGCTTCTGGGGAGCCTGACCCTTGCGTGAAATCACCCTTCCCATTCCTCTCCCTGATTTGATGTGGGACTGTGAATGAAGGGAGTCCCAGGAGGTGTTCCAACATCCACCACACAAGTTAGAGTTTGATGGGTGTGACCTTAGTGCTTTTTTAAGAAAGGTTTTTTTAATTTAAATCATGATCTCTGCAGCTCTCACAGCTCGCGTGTTTCTCAGCTCGCGGTGATGTCATTGGTAGGAGGAGAAAAAAAGTGTGCTGATCAGGTGACAAGGGTTGGTTTTAAATTGTTTTGGCTGCTGTGTTATCAGCATAGCCAAATGAAGTCTCTCTGTCTTCTGTTTTATTTTATTTATTGGTCAATAGAAACATTTGATGCAGCGTTGTAATCGAAGAAAAATTGATTTTATTTACATAAAGGAATTTTCAAACAATTACCAATCGCATCAGTAACTGGAGTTACAGAATATGCCATTGAATGTTTCAAGAAAAAAACAGAGGATTACTTAGTGTGTTATTTCACACTTGCATGACCTTAATATAGTGGAATATCCTTCACAACGCTGAAGAAGCTCGTTACACATTTGACAAAATGAGCCAGTCTTTCTAATCTGTGGCCAGAATGCGAGGAACATTCAGCTGTTTGACGGGAATGTACTTGCTTCCATGTTAATTCCCAAAGGGCCCAGCATGCATTGGTAATTCCAGTCTCCTGTTTAATACGTCACAGGCAAAACACCCCGATTCTCATTTCCGGTTCTTCTGTTTTGACCTTTTTTCCAATGCAGCCAAATCCAGGGAGGCGTAGAGAGGTCCACCCTGAGACTGGGAAATATATTCAACAGAAATGATTAAAATAAAGGACTGTTTCCCCAAGTTCATTTCAATGTATTTTGTTACAAGGTGTTCAATGCACTCACCTGTATTCCACGCTGCGTTTTCAAGTTTGCCTCTATTTGACCATGATCCCCTGTGTGTTAAGGGTTAAACTATGAATTGAAATGTCACCCAATCTATAGAATCTGTAAGTACATAGAAACATCGGGCGCCAATGACCACCTGAATGTCAACTCTGCAAAGATGTTAGTGTAAAAATCTCCTTCTCGCCATATCCCAGTGCTTGTTTTCCTGCACGAATTTATCATCGCTAATGCACCGAATTAGCACACCTTTCGGACTGTGTTCGGAAACCAGAGCACCCGGAAGAAACACACGCACAGACAAGGAGAACATGCAGGCCGCACACAGACAGATACCCAAGCCAGGAATCGAACCCAGCATCCCTGATACTGCCGGAGAGTTGTGCTAACCACTGTGCCACCGCTGCAATAGGTTGTCAGATTACAATCACTAACAAACAACCCACTTAAATGTCGTTAACACGACAGATATTCCACAATTCATCAGAGGAAATTAGATATGGCATTGCAGGTGAAGGGGACCAAAGGATCCTGGGAGAAGGCTATTGAATTGGGTGATCAGCCATGATCATGGTGAATGGCGAAGCAGGTGCAAAGGACAGACTGGTCTCTCCATGCTCCTATGTTGAACGTTTCTATGTTAAGTGGCCATTGGATGAATGAGGAAAATCTCACACCGTTATCTGTCCACCTGGTATACACAGTAAAAAGTCTGACAACACCAGGTTTTAGTCCAACCTATTTATTTGATAATATTCTCACTAGCTTTCGAGGGGACAGCCTCTTCGTCAGGTGAATGGAGAGTTCTGGCCTCAGACAGAGCATATAAAGCACAGACAGTTTAGAGATTACTGATTAAAATGCGAATCCTTACACCTAACCTGCTGTTCAAGACCTGAAGTGGCTGACAATGTGAGTGGTAGGAGCACTGATCACAGTTTAAAGAGATGTGTATTGTCTCCAGACAGTACAGTGAGTGAGGTTTTGCAAACCCAGGCAAGTCACGGGGGTTACAGATAGTGCGACATGAACCCAAGATCCCTGTTGAGACCGTCCTCATGTGTGCGGAACTTGGCTATCAGTCTCTGCTCAGCGACTCTGCGCTGTCGTGTGTTGTGAAGGCCGCCTTGGAGAATGCTTACCCATTCTCCAAGGCGGCCTTCACAACACACGACAGCGCAGAGTCGCTGAGCAGAGACTGATAGCCAAGTTCCGCACACATGAGGACGGTCTCAACAGGGATCTTGGGTTCATGTCGCACTATCTGTAACCCCCGTGACTTGCCTGGGTTTGCAAAACCTCACTCACTGTACTGTCTGGAGACAATACACATCTCTTTAAACTGTGATCAGTGCTCCTACCACTCACATTGTCAGCCACTTCAGGTCTTGAACAGCAGGTTAGGTGTAAGGATTCGCATTTTAATCAGTAATCTCTAAACTGTCTGTGCTTTATATGCTCTGTCTGAGGCCAGAACTCTCCATTCACCTGACGAAGAGGCTGTCCCCTCGAAAGCTAGTGAGAATATTATCAAATAAATAGGTTGGACTAAAACCTGGTGTTGTCAGACTTTTTACTGTGTTTACGCCAGTCCAACGCCGGCATACCCACATCACCTGGTATACTACAGGGCGGCACTGTAGCATAGTGGTTAGCACTACTGCTTCACAGCTCCAGGGACCCGGGTTCGATTCCTGGCTTGGGTCACTGCCTGTGAAGCGTTTGCACATTCTCCCCGTGTCTGCGTGCGTTTCCCACGAGTTAGGTTGGTTAGTCGTGGTAAAATTACACTTAGTATTCTAAGATGCGTATGTCAGAGGGGTTAGCGGGTGAATAGTGGGCTGGTTGGGATTGTGGTCAGCACAGACTCGATGGGCCAAATGGCCTCTTTCTGTACGGCAGGGTTTCTATGATCTGTGTTAACATCAACAATTTCCCCGTTTATGAAACCAACCGCTGCAAGAGTGATTGTTGCACTTGCTGAAGATAAGGGACACACCCTGCGGACAGAAATCGTCAGTGTCCACATTGTGGCGAATCCAAAGAAAGGAGGGGACAGTCATTGCCTGCTTCATTCCTCAGGCCAATGCTTTGACCAATCAGTCAAACGACCTCTTTTTAACTGCTCAGCAGGAAGTTAATAAGGCAAACGGCATGTTGTCATTGACAGCGAGAGGATTGAGTACAGGAATGGGATATTTTACTGCAATTGTACAGGGCGTTGGTGAGAAGCGATATGCGCAGTTTTGGTATCCTTATCTGAGGAATGATGTCCTTGCTTTAGAAGGTGAATGTTTACCAGCTGATTCCTGGATGGCGGGTCTGTTATATGAGGAGAGACTCAGTCGGTTAGGATTGCAGTCACTGGAGTTTAGGAGAGTGAGGGGGGACTTCATGGAACCTCTGACAGGATTCAATAGGGCAGATTGAGAAGCAATGTTCCCGATGGTGAACGAGTCCAGAACAAGGGATAATAGTTTGAGATTAGAGGGGAAACCTTTTCGAACTGAGGTGAGGAGAAATGTCTTCACCCAGAAGGTGGTGAATGTGTGGAATTCACTAACACAGAATATAGTTGAGGCCAAAACGTTTTGTGATTTCAGGAAGAAATTAGACATAGGTCTTGGGACTAAAGGGATCAAATGGTATGAGGGGAAGGAGGATCAGGATGTTGAGTTTGATTATCAGCTGCGGTCATAATGAATAGCAGAGCAGGTTTGAAGGGCCGAATGGCGTCCTCCTCCTAGTTTCTATGTTAACAAGTGTCGGCAGATAACTGGCAATTATCAGTTAACTGGAGCATTCTCCATCAAAAGGCTGCAACCAATCAACATCATTTTGCGAAACCAGGAAATATTCGCCTCAGGAAGAATGCATAATTGTTTCCATTATAAATGTTATTCTTGTTTTTTTTGTGCCAAAGAATGCAAGGCCAAAAGCCTCGATGATTTGTTTTTGTTTGGCAAAGCTCAAGTACTCCGTTTATTCAAATTTTCTATCAAACATGCCTCAACAGTTAACTGTCAGTACCAATGAACTGGTGCATTCACCATAGAAACGCCTCTACCAATCAGTTTCCACTTCATTTTGAAAAACAATTCTGACATTTAATCGCTGCCAACATTTCAAAGAAACTTACCCATTTGACGCTCCTTACGTCCCTTTCGCTGCCTTTTCTCGCTCAAGCTAAAATTGGATGTGGGAAAAGAACACCAAACAAATGTTACATCTTGTCTATCATATTTCAGATGCTGCAAATTGTTGAAAGTAGGATTGTCCAGTGATCTTATATAAATCATAGAGAATAGAGGCACACACTCTGCAATCAGTTTTCGGATTGAAATAAGTCTGACAAAATATAAGATAGAGAAGGAGGGGGCAATGAACAATGTTGAACTTTGCACATTGTTCTATTACTCACGTGTCACTCTGGGATCCTACATCTCTGCCTTCTAAAATAGAAGAACATATAATGAGCTCATTAAAAACTGCAAAGAGGAAATCACACTGAGAAAAAGGCATTAAATTGTCTCAGATAATTATTAATCCTCACCTAATCTGCCGTGTTTACAAATCCAAATGGGAATAAGGACCGACAGTAGAATCAATATGACCAGGGCAGTGATTCCAACAGGAACCGTCTCTCTGCACCATTCTATAGAGAGAAAAAAAAACACTTAAAAACTGCCATCGCTCACATGATTCTTTTCCGGGCTTCTCTGACCAAGTTAAAAATGCAGAGTCACCAAAATAGGGGGTGAATGTGGGAAATGAAACATTGCTGGTGGGATGGATAGTGGAGAATGAACACACAGAATGGAATTGATGAGACAATATTTGCTAGTGGAGATCAACTAAATGGCAGCACTGTCAGAGTTATCCCAAATTCACAGTGTATCAGATTGTATTAGACTGTAAGACTATAATACACAGGAGCAGAATTAGGCTACTCGGCCCATGTGCCTGCACCGCCATTCAATTATAGCTGATATGTTTCTCACCCCCATTCTCCTGCCTTTTCCCCATAACCCTGATCCCCTTATTAATCAAGAAACTATCTGTCTTTGTCTTAAAGATACTCAATGACGTGGTTTCTACAGAGTTCTGTGGCAAAGAGTTCCACAGATACACCACTCCCTGGCTGATTCCTCCTCACCTCTGTTTTAGAGGATCGTTCCTTTCGCCTGAGTTTGTGCCTTCTGCTTCTAATTTTTTTCACGAGTGGAAACATCCTCTCCACGTCCACTCTATCCAGGCCTCGCAGTAACCCATAAGTTTCAATAAGATCCCCCCTCATCCTTCTAAACTTCAACGGCCACATACCCAGAGTCCTCAACCATCCTCATACGTCAAGCTCTTCAATCCAGGGATAATTCTTGTGAATCTCCTCTGGATTAGCACATCCTTCCTTTGAACACTGAAGGCATCATGGATTTTTTTTTATTTGTGAACACAATCATACAAGGTTAACGCCCAGAAGGAAAGTATTCGGCCCATCTTTCCAAAGTTGTCTCTTTGATTGTCCCAACTCCAAATGCTCATTTTTCCCATGGCCCTGAAAACTATTTGCCCAGTTCTCCTTTTGGAAGTTCGTGTTGAATCTGTTTGCACCGCCTTTTAAAATCAAATCCAAATCCCGAGACATTGTTGTGTAAAAAAACAATCAGAACATTGAGTATAGAAGTTGATACGTTATGTCGCTACTGTACAAGAGATTTGGAAGGCCACAATTGGAGTTTGCGAATAATTCTCGTCATAGAGTCGTAGAGTTTTACAGCATGGAAACTGATCTTTAGAACCAACTTTTCCATGCTACCTTTTTATTTGAACCCCTAAACTGAACCCATTGCCCACATTTGTCCCATATCCCTCTATACCCATGTTACCCATGTAACTATCTAAATGCTTTTTAAAAGATAAAATTGTACCCGCCTGTACTACTGGCAGCTCGTTCCAGACACTCACCACCCTCTCTGTGAAAAAATGCCACTCTGGACACTTTCGTATCTCTCTCCTCTCACCTTAAACTTATGCCCTTTAGATTTAGACTCCACTACCTTTGGGAAAAGGTATTGACTACCTACCTTGTCTATGCCCCTCATTGTGTTATAGACCTCTTAGGTCAACCCTCAGCATCCTACGCTGCAGAGTCTATCCAGCCTTTTCTTAGAACTCAATCCATCAAGTTCCAGTTGCATTCTAGTCAACTTTTTCTTCATTCTTTCTAGATTAATAATATCCTTTCTATAAAAGGGTGACCAGAATTGCACACAGTATTCCAAGTGTGGCCTTACCAATGTCTTGTACAACTTCAACGAGACGTCCCAACTCGCCCTATGATAGGAAGGATGTTATTAAACTAGAAATGGTGCAAAGAATATTTACAAGGAATGTTACCAGGACTGGGAGGTCTGAAGTATAAGGAGAGACTGGATAGATTGTGACTATTTCCTGAGCGTAGGAGGATGAGGGGTGACCATATAGAGGCTTATAAAATCATGAGGGGCATTGGTAAGGTGAGTAGGCAAGGTTCTTTCCTCACAGTAGGGGAGTACAAAACTAATGGGCGTAGCTTTAAGGTGAGAGGGGAAAGATTGTAAAGGGACGCGAGGAGCAACTTTTTTCCACACAGAAGTTGGTGCATGTATGGAATTATCTTCCAGAGGAGGTGGGAGAGGCAGGAACAATTGCAGCGTTTAAAAGACATTTGAACAGGCACATGGATGGGAAGAGATTAAACGGATATGGGCCAAACGCTGGCAAGTGGGACTCGCTCAGATTAGGAAGCCTGGTCGACATAGATAAGATGGGCAGAAGGGCCTGTTTCAGTGCTGTGTGTCTCTATGACTCGATGTCTCCCTTTCGCTCTTTGTACCAATCATCTTCAGTCTGTGTCCCCTTGGTTACTGACCCTACTGCCAGTGGGAAGGATTGTCATTTTTTAAAAACTAATCAAATGCTCTCTTGTTTTGGGACTGCGATTAAACGCCTTAACCTTGACTGCTGTAAGGTGTACAAACTCAGCTCTTCCCTTCTCTCCACTTTTACTAAATTCACTCATTCCCGGTACCATCCTGGTAATTGTGCTTTATGTCTCCTCCAAGTCTTTGATATTCTTCCCAAAATATCGTCCTCATCATTGAAGGTAATGCTGTAAAGGTTATAATGCTATAAAATGTTCTCTCCACTTCCATTGTCTGTACCTTTAAGACTTGATTAGATGTAAAGACTCGCATTTCAAGCATTATTCTGGAAATTGAGTTTGTGCCTTTATATGCCTTGTTTGTGAAAAGATCTCCCACTTACCTGATGAAGGGGCAGCAAGCTCTCCGTAAGCTAGTGGCGTTTGCTACCAAATAAATCTGTTGGACTTTAACCTGGTGTTCTAAAACTTCTTAAACATGGCCAACCAGTCATTCGAATACATTTAAAATAACTTCTGAGCTTTATTTCTCAATTTTAAAATTTCAGGATGCCTGTTTATGCCGTCAGCAGCCATTTGAGTTTATCCTTCCATCTCCCAAGATTTAGGGAGTCTCAGGATAGCACACACAGAACACATTTAGCTGATGCTGTGAAGACGGAGGCTGAGGGGCGACTGGGTAAATGTTTATCGAGTTATGAGGGCCATTGATAAGGTGGAGAGTTAGAAGCCTTTAGCCAAAGAGAGAAATGTCATGTAGAAGGGGACACCAGTTCAATGTAAGGGGCGAAATGTTCAGTGGAGATGTGCAGGGGAACTTTATTTTTACGCAGGGGATGGTGAGGGCCTGGAATGCACTGCCGAATGTTAGCGACATTTATGACTCATCTGGATAGAGACATGAACGGGGGGTGGGGGGGAGGGGGTGGGGGTGTTTGGGGGCATACAGGCCGTTCGTCTAGATGAACCAACGCGTTCAGTGCATGTTTGATGGGCCGAGTGGCCTGTTCCTGTGCTGTACCCCTCTTTGTTCTTTGTTGTTTGATATCTGCACTACAATTCTGCAACAACAATTATGGTTTAAGATATTAATGGATAAAGATGAAGCCTGTCCTAAGGGGAGGGTGTTAAACTGGGGGAGGGTTAGATACAACCGGATTAGGCAGGATCTTAAAGATACAGACTGAGGTAAGCTGTTTGATGGCAGGTCGACGCTGGGTATGTGGGAGTCTCTCAAGGGAAAACTAAAATCTTTGCAGGAAAGGCACGTGCCGGTCAAGAGGAAGGATGGGAAGGGTAGGATTAGAGAGCCGTGGGTAACTAGGGATATTGAGGACCTGGTCAGGAGGAAGAGGGAGGCGTACATTAGATCTAGGCATTTGAGGACAGAGATAGCGTTAGAAGAATACAGAGAATGTAGGAGAGAACTTAAAAGGGGCATCAGAAAGGCAAAAAGGGGCCACGAAATGGCTTTGGCGGGTAGGATTAAAGAAAATCCTAAGGCATTTTACTCCTATGTTAGAAATAAAAGGATGGTTAGAGGGAAGATTGGTCCTCTCAGGGACAGAGGAGGGGAACTATGCTTGGAGCCTGGGGGAATGGGGGAGATCCTGAATGAATACTTTGCGTCGGTATTCACGCAGGAGAGGGGCCTGATGTCTGGTGCTGTGCTTGAGGAGTTTGAGGATCCGTTGAGGGATATAGTCATCACGAGGGAAGAGGTGTTGGGACTTTTAGACAGTATAAAGACGGATAAATCTCCGGGGCCTGATGGCATCTATCCCAGGCTGCTAAGGGAGGTGAGGGGTGAAATTGCTGGGCCTCTGACGCAAATCTTTGTCTCTTCTTTGGACACAGGTGAGGTCCCAGAGGATTGGCGCATTGCAAATGTTTAAGAAGGGTTTAAGAAGGGTCAGAGGGATAACCCAGGGAATTATAGGCCGGTGAGCTTGACTTCAGTTATAGGCAAGCTAATGGAGAGGATCCTCAAGGATAGGATGTATGAACATCTGGAGCGCTGCAATCTGATCAGGGATACGCAGCATGGCTTCGTTACAGGGAGGTCGTGCCTTACGAATCTAGTGGAATTTTTTGAAGAGGTGACAAAAACGGTTGACGAAGGACAAGCCGTTGATGTCGTCTATATGGATTTCAGTAAGGCGTTTGACAAGGTCCCTCATGGTAGGCTGATAGAAAAGGTGAAGGCTCATGGGATACAAGACCAGGTATGTAGATGGGTGGAGAACTGGCTTGGGAGGAGGAGACAGCGAGTAGTAGTGGAAGGCTCCTTTTCCAATTGGAGGCCTGTCACCAGTGGTGTGCCGCAGGGCTCGGTACTTGGACCTCTTCTATTTGTGGTATATATTAATGACTTGGAAGAGGGGGTAGGTGGTGTGATCAGCAAATTTGCTGATGACACTAAGATGGTTGGATTGGCGGGTACTGAGGAGCAGTGCCTGGCAATGCAACAGGACATAGACAGGCTGGTAGATTGGGCAGATAGATGGCAAATGGAATTTAATCCGGAGAAATGCGAGGTGATGCACTTTGGCCGGAATAATGTGGAGGGGAGTTATACGATAAAAGGTAGAACTATCCGGAGTATAGATACGCAGAGAGACCTGGGGGTGCAAGTGCACAAGTCCCTGAAGGTGTCGGTGCAGGTGCAGAATGTGATGAGGAAAGCGTATGGTATGTTAGCCTTCATAGGAAGAGGTATAGAATATAAGAGTAGGAGTCTGATGTTGCAGTTGTATAGAACGTTGGTTAGGCCTCACTTGGAGTACTGCGTCCAGTTCTGGTCGCCATACTACCGGAAGGATGTAGAGATCCTGGAGAGAGTGCAGAGGAGATTTACCAGGATGTTGCCTGGTATGGAAGGGCTGTCTTACGAGGAAAGATTGAATGAACTTGGGCTGTTTTCCCTTGAGAGACGTCGGCTGAGGGGGGATCTAATAGAGGTTTGTAAGATTATGAAGGGGATAGATAGAGTAAATGGTGGTAAGCTTTTTCCGCTATTAGAAATGGATAGAACGAGGGGTCACGGGCTTAGGGTGAGGGGGGCTAGGTATAAGACAAATATTAGAGGGCAGTTTTTCACGCAAAGGGTAGTGGGGGTGTGGAATGCACTGCCGAGTAAGGTGGTGGAAGCAGGCACGCTAGGGTTGTTTAAGAGTCACTTAGACAGCCATATGAGCGGGCTACATATAGGGGGATATAGTAGGCCCTACTAAACATTGTAGGCTTGGGAATACGTTTTGCCTCAGGGATGTTAGTCTTTGCCTGTTTAATAATGAATTTTTTTGTCTCCACAGGCATTTAAGTCCAGCAAGGGGCATGCATGCGGCAGGTTGTAGTGGGCTGCTCTTGGACGTTGCTTCGGGAGTTGCCTATTGCTTCATGTCGTTAGTGTGCTTAAACTGGACCATCTCGAGGGCAACATGACAGCTCAGAGACTATCTCTGTTGCTGTGCGGACACATGGATTAGGGCCTGTGTCTGTGGGAGTTTGCACGTTCTCCCCGTGGTTGCGTGGGTTTCCTCCGGGTGCTCCGGTTTCCTCCCACATCCCCCAAAGATGTGCTTTTAGGCTGATTGATTGGGTACTAAATTGTCCCTAAGTTGGACCTCCCTGATCCTCGCACGTTAGGTGTAGACTAAAATCATGAAGAGGTCACTGAGACAGTGGGACGGCGGCGCGGGCTCGTTGGGCCGAAGGGCCTGTTTCCCGTGCTGTGTTGTTCTTTGTTCTTTGTTCTTTGTTTAACAACTGAGTTTACCAAATCCATGTGTCTGCACAGCAAACAGCGATAGTCACTGAGCTGAAGCGTTGCCCTGCATCTGGTCCAGTTTAAGCACACACTAACGACATGAAGCACTAGGCCAATCTCGAACATTCAAGAGCAGCCCAAGTACGACCCATCGCGTGTATGCCTCTCGTTGGACAACACTGCAAGAAATTATACCTTTCTCTGTATACTAATGCATGTACGATAATACATCAAATGAAAGCAAATGCACATATGTTCAGAGATATATCTGTGTGCGCGCACACACGTACACTCACTCACGCACACACACGTACACTCACTCACACACACACGTGCACACATACACGCACACACTCACACAAACTCACACTCACACACGCACACACACAACCCACACAGAGTCACACACGCACACGCACACCACATACTCACACACACATATACATACACCACACACACTCACACACACTCACACACACAAACACGCATACACTACACAGTCTCACACAGACACACACGCACACTCACCCTCACACACGCTCACACACACACACAAACACACACACACACAAACACACACACACACACACACACACCACACACACTCACACACGCACACACTCACACATACACACACACACAGACACACACACACACACACGTATATGCCCAGATGGCTGGGATCGACTGAACTAATCTCGTTGCCTCCAAAGTTGAATAGAAACCTTCAAAATACAGGGTAGCATCTCACCTTTCCGATTTTCAGTTGCCGTAGGATACGAAACACTTTTTGTCCAGTATTTCCCTGGAGTCCCCAGTTGAACAATACAAGTGCAGACAGCGCCGCTTTTCCAGGTTACACCCGGCACCATGACATGACTCCTGATGCTGTAGGTCCCGTCCCCCTCCATTGTCCCGGGATCACTCGATCCTTCAGTGACCAGACCGGAAATACTCCAGAAAACATCAATCTGATTGGAAGAAACTCCACTGACCAAACACACTAAGGGCACGGCATCATTCACATCCGGCTCAGACAGCGGGACAGATACCAGCAGGGCCGTCTTGTTGGTAGACCTGTCTGGACAGAAAATGGGGCGCAGTTAATGATTTATTTACACCAAATGGTATTGCTGTGCACAATCCGAATTCATTTCACTTGCTCTCTTACCTCCAACCAGCAGTGTGGGTCCATTCTGGAGTGGTGCATAGCCATACTTACGAGCACAGTAGTAGGAACCCGAGTCATTTGCCTGGACATTGTGAATTTCCAGTATCAATTCATGTTTGCCGTGGCCTTTTTTTAGAAATAAACTTACAATCGCCCCCCGGACAGGATTGGATATCGATTACTTTCGGGATTTCACCAACGCGTTGTTTGTACCAGAAATAGCTAGTCACCAATTTGAAAACGTAAATATTGTGACACGTAAAATCCACCGTCTGGCCGACTCCAGCTGTCACGGTGAAGGGCCTTTGAGTTAGCAAGGGTTCGGAATCTGTAACTGGAGAGATTATTCAAACATTACCACATATTTCGACATAGAAAGTTGCCCTTTGAAAAAAAAATCGCCTGTAAATCAAGAACAATCTCATTAATGTCTTCAATGATACTTCCTGAGATTATTTCCCAATTTGTGTTTTCTTCGCTTGAAAGGAGGAAGTGGAAAATCCCTTCGACCGATCACTAAGTCGCATTTGCAGTGCTGTCGCCGGGTGGCATGGCTGTTGGCAGCACTGCCTCACAGCGCTAGGGACCCAGTTTCAATTCCTGCCTTGGGTCACCGTCTGTGCACGTTCTCCCCGTGCCTGCATGGGAGTTTCCTCCCACTGTTCGAAAGCCATGCTAGTTCGGTGCATTGGCCGTGCTAAATTCTGCCTCATTGTACCCGCACTGGCGCAGGAGTGTGGCGACTGGGGACTTTTCATAGTAACTTCATTGCAGTGTCGATGTCAATCTTACTTGTGATTATTAGTCACAAGTAAGGCTTACATTAACACTGTAAAGTGAAATTCCCCTGGAAGCCGACTTCTGGCACTAATGCTTAAAAACTAACTTGGCTGAGCCATTTTCAATGTCTCACCTGGCAAATACTCACCATGAGCCCACAACGCATGGAGAATGAGTATCAGGGATAAAGATTGCTGGGGCATTTTGCGCAGATGGGTAATATCTCCCTGTTTCCACTCACACTAGTTTGTTTTTGCTGAGCGGTCAAGGATTGACCTGGTCTCGGCCCCAGTTAATTGTTACACTTTGTGATTGGGTGGAAACTATGACAAGGACAATGGAAAGTATGACGTAGTGCTGGTGACGTTGCGCTGCTAGATACCACGTGCATTTGACGCACTGTGGTCGCCGCCTACGTGTCACAGGGGCCAAGTGATAGAACATCGACAAAGAGCTTGACTGGTTTGACATTCCGAGGGGACCACACGCGAATCATTGTGTGGGTATGTGCTGAATATGTTAATTTATTCTCAGGATATGCGATACGGCGGCTGAATTGAGAAGGATGAGGGCGGGGATCTCAGTGAAACTTACAGAACACTGGAAAACCTCGTAGAGTGGACATGGAGGAGATCTTCGGAATAGAATAGAATAGATTCACTACAGTGCAGAAGGAGGCCATTTAGCCCTTTGAGGTTGCGCTGACAATGACCCCCCCCCCCCCCCGGCGATATATCCATAACGGTACCTTACACTCCGACCCTCCCCGACACTAAGGGACAATTTACCGTGGCCAATACAGCTAAGCCATACATCTTTGGATTGTGGGAGGAAACTGGAGCACCGACAGGAATCCCTGGCAGACACTGGGAGAATGTGCAAACTCCACACAGTCACCCAAGGCCGGAATTGAACCCGAGTCCCTAGTGCTGTGAAATAGCAGTGCACACCACTGAGCCACCGTCCATTATTTGGAGAGACTGGGCTCCGAGTGCACAGACTCAGAGTAAAAGTTTGACCCTTTCGCACCGAGAAGAGAAGGAATTCCTTCAGCCAGAGAGACGTTAATCTGTGGAATTCATTGCCTCAAAAGCCCCTGGAGGCCAAGTCATTGAGTGCATTTAAGACAGAGATAGGTAGGTTTTAGACAAGAGATAGATTGGCAAGTGGTTCAAAAGGTTTAGAGGAAAAGGCAGGAGAATGGGATTGAGAGACATATCAGCCATGATCGAATGGCAGAGCAGACTCGATGGGCAGAATGGCCTAATTAATGTCCTTTATCCGATGGGCGTATTGCTCGGCAACATGTATTAACCATCTCTACGATCTGATTGATCGGTGGCGTTGAGTTGTCTTTGTAGAATGTAGTGCATGTATTATAGAAGTGTACAACACTTCGATGTTGTGCTGAACATGATCGGAGTTAAACTAATCCCTTCTGCCTGACATTGGTGTATATCCCTCTGTTCTTTGCATATTCATGCCCTTATCTTAAAGCCCCTTAAACGCCCCTATCAGATCTGCCTCCAACCCCACCTCAGACAGCGCGTTCCAGACACCTACCACTATCTGTTTGAACAATTTGCTCTTCACATTTCCTTTGAACTTTCCCCCTCTGTCTAACAAGGGACATACACGCTGTGGGACGTGCGAGGGCTGCTCTTGGATGTTGCTTCCAGAGTTGCCTAGTGCTTCACGTCGTTAGTGTACGCTTAAACTGGACCAGCTGACAGGCAACAAGACAGCTCAGTGACTATCACTGTTTGCTGTGCAGATACATGGATTTGGGCCAGTGTCTGTGGGAGTTTGCACGATCTCCCCGTGCTTGCGTGGGTTTTCTCCGGGTCCTCCGGTTTCCCTCCACACCCCAAAAACGTGCTCTTAGGCTGATTGGTGTAACAAATTGTCCCTAAACTAGGCTTCCCTCAATCTGGTTATAATTCCATTATTGTGGAGTCCAATAGGCGTAGACAAAGGTCATAGGTTGAAGGGGGCACTCACGATGTTAAAACGGCGGCGCGGGCTTCTTGGGCCGAAGGGCCTGTTTCCTGTGCTGTGTTGTTCTTTGTTCTTAAGTGCATGCCCCTTAGTATTTGACATTTCAAATCTGGGAAAAATTATTTTGAGTGCCAACTCTGTTCATGACTATTATAATTTTTACAGACTTCTATCAGGTCTCCCCTCAGCCTTCAACACTCCAGCGAAATCAAATTCTGCATCTTCTCTGTGGTTGTCCATGTTCTATATCAACAGTGCTAAATAAGGGGCGAAGACCACCATTTTGACCACGCCGTAGTGAGGGGACGACAATAGGTTTGCAACATATTGCCTCTGATTGGGAGGGCAGTTGGCGGCGATGGTGTACCCATGAGTCCACTCTCTTTGTCCCTCAGGGCCAAGAAGGTGTGGATTTGCAAAGAGAATGACAGAATACAGATAGAATGTAATAGTATAGACTATGAGCCATTCTGAAAAAAATACTTTATTTTTACAATTATTGATATAGAAACATAGGCAACATAAGCAAGAGGAGGCCATTTGGCAGTTTGAACCTGCTCTGCCATTCATTTTGGTCAAAGCTGATCATCAAATTCAATGTCCTGAATCCCCCCTTTCCCCCATATTCCTCGTTTGCCCTAAAAACTATTTCATCTCATTCCTTGAACTCCATCTTGAAATCACAACACGTTTTGTCCTCAACGACGGCCTGTGGTAGTGAACGTCACACATTGGCCACCCTCTGGGTGAAGACATCCCTCTCCATCTCAGTTCTAAAAGGTTTACCACTTATCCACAAACAATCACCACCAGTTCTGGACACCCCCACACTCAGGAACATTCTTTCTGTATCTACTCTGTCTAAACCTGATGGAACTTTATCAGTTACAACGAGACCCCCTCTCACCCTCCTAAACTCTGAAGAGTTCAATCCGAACCGACTTAGTCTCTCCTCACTTGACAGACCTGTCATCTCAGGAATCAGCCTGGTGCATCATCGCTGTCCTTCCTGTAAAGCAAGAACATGCTTTCCTCAGATAAGGGAAACCAAAATTGTACACAACACTCCAGGTTTGTTTTTGAAGTCATATAACGTTTTGGCCTCAACTACTCCATGTGGGAGTGAATTCCACACATCCACCACTCTCTGGGTGAGGACATTTCTCCTCACTTCAGTCCAAAGTCTGGGGCGGCACAGTGGCACAATGATTAGCACTGCTGCTTCACAGGGACCTGAGTTTGATTCCCGGTTTCCCTCACTGTCCGTATGCACATTCTCCCTGTGTCTGCGTGAGTTTCCTCCGGATGCTCTGGGTCCCTCCCACACTCTGAAATACGTACTAGTTCGGTGCATCGACCCGAACAGGCGCCCGGCTGTGGCGATGGTGGGGGTGGGCGGGGGGGAGGGGTCTCAAACTTGACAGGAAGTTGATTGCAGTGTTAATATAAGCTCTACTCAAGGTTAATAAATTAACTTTAAACTTGAAAACGTTTACCCAAAGGTAGGTTCTTTACTCAGAGGGCAGTAAGGGCGTGGAATGCCTTGCCTGCAGCAGTTGTGGACTCGCCAACTTTAAGGGCGTTCAAATGGTCAGTGGATAGGCATCTGGATAAGTTTAGGTTAGAGGATCATTAGATTGGTTCCACTGGTCGGCACAACATCGAAGGCCGAAGGGCCTGTACTGCGCTGGAATGTTCTATGTTCTATATTCTCAAGGATGATCCCCCCGTGATGACACAATCTGCTTGCACAGAAACTGTAAAATACCAGGTGAACTGTGGGTGGATACATTTGAAATGCACAGTTGCAGCCTTAGTGAGTTATTTCGATGCTCCCTGTACGTAGAGAATACACTGCCCGCTAACTGACACAATACTTCATTTGTGAGTAAATCTGGGTATCTTTAACTTGTCTTCCAAACTGGGCCTTGAAGAAATACATGGACCTGGTTTCGCATTCATGAGGACATTGTACATAAGGTCATTCATACAGTAGCCTGGTCTTTGTTCATTGTATCAAAGCAGGCAGCAGACAGTCTGCTGCTTGCGGTTTCAAGCTGAGAGCCAAGGTGTGCCCTCTCCAGGCAGCTCTGAGCGTGCAGCGTCTCAACTGTAAAAGCAAGCAAACCACTGAGAGCTTCTGGCTCGAATAATATTCCATCAGTGGTGTAAAGTGGATAGAATCTTGGCTGGCGACCTCTGCCCCTCGATATCTTCTGCACACCGCGGAACATGCGAGCCGTCCTTGTGTGGGTAGAAGCTCGGAGCCGTGGCCAGAGAGAATGGGCCTCTTTGCTCCCACACCAAACCCTCTGTTGCACGGTCGACTGACTCGCTTCGTTTTCATTCCAGGTCATGCACTTATGCAGGACAGTTCGGGCACTCAGTTCCCAGTAGTCAGAAGCCATTCTACAAATTCATTCTACTAATCTCTTCATAGTAAAGAAGGAGAGGCGATGGCCGAGTGGTATTATCGCTGGACTATTAATCCAGACACTCAACTGGTGTCCTGGTAACCCCGGTTCTCATCCCGCCACGGTAGCTGGAAGAAAATGAATTCAGTAGAAGATATCTGGATTCGAAGTCTGCTGATGACTGTGAAACCATTGTCGATTGTCAGGAAAATACCATCCAATTCACCAATATCCTTTAGCGAAGGAAATCTGCTCCCCTTATGTGTTCTGGCCTACATTTGACTCCAGACTTACGGTAATGTTGTTGACTCTCAACTGCCCTCAGGCAACCAGGGATAGGCAAAAAATTATTGGACAGCCAGCGATGCCCACGGCCCATGAATGTATGACCCTTTTGTGGCAAAGTGCGTTCCCCATCATTCTACTCAAGATTATGTGACATGGGTTCCTCAGTGGTGTTGCAGAGAAGTTGCTCGTTTCACTGAATTCACTGCAGAAGTAGGTCATGTTTCCAGTGAGAGAATCCAATAGCATCGACATTTGCCCCATTAACAGTTCCAAGTGTTCCGTCTGGTAGAATGATGTATATTGACCCTTTGCAATAACTGCCACGTTGATCAGGATTCTACTCTTTATTCTCATTGGGATTTGAAGTCTTAAGACAGCTGATCAGGTGAGAACTGATGTTTAGCAGGTACATTTTAAAATTAATGTTTTGTTTCAATTTGCATTGGTTTGAAACGCCACTTGTAGTTCGTTTGACCACACACCCCCCACCCCCACCAGAAATCTGAAGGAAAAGTGAGCGAGAATCCATTTCATAATGTTGACCAGTAACATTGTTACTCTTTTGGTCGAGAGCTTCAACTTTCTTGTGTCCAGATCACCTTCAATCTGTCCTGGTCCCTCCATGCCGAAGATATGGTTAGGAAAGCCCCACTAACGCCTCTACTTTCTCAGATGGCTAAGGAAATTCTGCATTTCTGCTCGGCCTCTCACAAACTTTTACAGATGTATCATTGAAAACATCCTTTCCGGATGCCTGACAGGTTGGTACGGCCCCTGCTCTGACCAAGACCGCAAAGAACTACAAATGGTTGTGAATGAGGTCATCTGCATTTTATTGTTAGCAGATAATTTAATCAAATCTGATGAACTCATTTATCTGTCATATTGGCAATTCCTGGAATAGACTGGGGTGCTTCATCCACTGGACACTTCTAGTTGAAGTTTGTTAGAACAGATCCAGCCTTGTATTTTGCACTGATGTGCCTGCTCCCCGTCATTGAGCTTAGAAATATGTTTGGAGCTTCCTAACCTGTTAACTATCGCATTTAATACCGCCATTCCCGGCAGGACTGCAGTTGACAATGACCTGCTCATTGTGGGGACATTTAGCTTTGTCTATCGCATGCTGTGTTCGCTGTTTGTCACGCAAGTCTTCCTGTGTTGTACCTTAACGACGTTACATTTTATTTTTTGACGTTCTCCTCCAGTCAGTGCATCCTTCAAGTGGTTTTGAAGATGGAGAAATATTGATGCATGAACTGAGGCGGACAGTATGAGGCAAATAGCAGAACGTTTCCATGTCCATGGATGTGCTGTTGGCAAGTAACGTCTTGTGCTCCTGAGAAGATGTTGGGAACTCAATGTGTAAATCTGTGTCTCTGTCTCCGTTCCGACTTCATAGTACTCTAGCACCACCTCAGGGATGGTGTTGGTAGTGTCTAGGATCTCCTCTGCCGGACGTGATTTCCTGAGTATGACGATTTACAGCGTTTTCCTACTCGGGGGTAGGGGTCGGTGGGGGAGGGGGGGAGTGGGGAGTGGTCGGGAGGGATATGGGGTAGGAAATGCATTTCCTCTAAACTTGGAAGAGGCCCCCCAGATGTTATTAAAGGGCTACGTTGAAACGTCAACAACGTCGACTTCGCATTTTCCTCTGCTGTTGTTTTTGGCGTCTCGATCAATGTTGGGCGATTCTTCTTGATCTATTCTTATTGTACCATTGTTATAGAATGCGGTGACATAACAGCTATCTCAAAGGTCCGGAATCATAAGTGGACAAGGTCAGAGTGGGCGCAGAGTGAAAATATCATCCCCTAAATGAGAGTAATTTAGGCAATGTTTCTTCATGACCATCAAAGAACAAAGAACAACACAGCACAGGAAACAGGCCCTTCGGCCCAACAAGCCCGCGCCGCCATTTTAACATTGTGACTGCCCTCTTCTCCCTATGGCCTTTGTCTACGCCTATTGGACTCCACAATAAAGGTGTGCAAGTTTAGAGAATTATAACCAGATTGAGGGATTGATCACGGTTTCAGGGTCTCGATAACCAGGACGTGTTTCTGGATGATTATTCCAGTTATTTCCGTTATTAACTAAATTTTAATTCCACATTTTCCGAATTCTACTCTATATCGCATACACATTTGCCTGGACATGTCGAAGGGTATTACCATGGGTGCACTGTGTCTCTGTTTTACAAATCAAGTAGTCTACTTCTCTTAAATGACATTTTGATTTAAAAAAATAATGGCATGGTTTTTCATTTGAGGCATTTCAGACAACTGTATATATAGATTTGCTTTAATCTATTTCCCAGGTTCAGTGGGGGCGCACAACCAGGCACTTAAAAAATTTCTCTTCATTGACCAAAGGCCGATAGAAAGACAAGAAGGAGGCTAGAAGTGGATTATCTCACATTTCCAAACGAGTCCACTACAGTCAGGGACAGGAACTAAACGGTCAGTCTAAATATCGAGGAGTCTCAACAACCAAATAAACAATGTTAAGATAATGGGTTTCTATTAGAAATATCGATAATAATAATTTTAGAAAGACATGATAGATTTCAATGCGTTTGGAACTTTCCACAGACGAGTGAATTTGAGAATCTTTGGACGTTTCTTCCCTACATAACCACTGGGTGGCTTGTGGTAATATTACTGGATTTATTTTATAGATTAAGTTGCTAGAGGAACTGTCCCCAAAAGTGTGTTTATTAATGAGTCTAACCAGGTAAAAAGTTTTGGTGGAAAATGTTCTGTAAGATTATTATTAATGGTGTAATGTAATTTTCTGTGCGTAATTTTTGTATCATTTCTAATAAATGCATAACTTTAATATTTAAAAGCATCAACAGTGTTGTGGAATTTCTGGCACCTGACCTCGTAAACCCACCTTCTTGTAGAAAGGAACAAGTAAAAGACGGATGGAATGACGTGATTTTTCGTTGTCACATGTATTGGGACAGAGTGAAATGTGTTGTTTCTTGCGCACCGCATAGACAAAACATACTATGAGTATGTAGAGATAAGGAAAAGAGAGGGCACAGAATATAATGCTGCAGTTACCGATTTTGTGTGGACAAAGTTCAGCTTAATAAAAGAAGAACAAAGATCAAAGAACAACACAGCACGGGAAAAAGGCCCTTCGGCCCAACGAGCCCGCGCCGCCATCTTAACATTGTGTTTTTCGTCCTCTACCTTTGACCCACGTGATAGGGCCATTCTAAAGTCCGATAGCAGCAGGGAAGAAGCTGTCCTTGAGTCGGTTGGTACATGTCTGCAGATTTTTGTGTCATGTCCGGCATAGAAGATGATGAAGAAGAGTATGTCCAGGTGCGTTGGGTCCTTGATTATGCTAGTTGCTTTCTGTGGCTGCGGGATGTCTTGTCCATAGAGTGAATAGATGGGAGGCTAGTTTGCCTGGTGGATAGAGCGACGTTCACGACTCATGATAATTTCTTGTAGCCTTGGAGCAGGACATATCCCAAGCTGTGATACATAGACAATAGATGCTTTCATAAGAACATAAGAACATAAGAAATAGGAGCAGGAGTAGGCCATCTGGCCCTTCGAGCCTGCCCCGCCATTCAATAAGATCATGGCTGATCTGTCGTGGCTGATCTGTCGTGGCTCAGTTCCACTTTCCCGCCCTCTCCCCATAACCCTTAATCCCCTCTCTTATCAAAAACCCATCAACCCGCGTCTTAAAAATATTTAGCGAGGCAGCCTCCACCACTTCAACGGGCAGAGAATTCCAGAGATTCACCACCCTTTGAGTGAAGAAGTTCCTCCTCAACTCCGTTCTGAACCGCCCCCCCTTTATCTTGAGGCTGTGCCCCCTAGTCCTACTGTCTTTTTTGAGCGGGAAGAGTCTTTCCACCTCTATCCTATCCATCCATGGGCCTTCTGTAAACTTTGGTGAGTTCCAAGTGGAGATAATAAATTTCCATAACATCTTGAACCGTTGATGGGCTTTCTCAACTATCGCATGAGCGTGGAAGGATCAGGACATGTTGCTGGTGATGTGAACACTAGAAATTTGAATCTCTCGTCCATCCCTTCTTCACCATCTTTGATGTCGACAGGGGCACGTCATCTACTATGCTTTCTGAAGTTGGCGACTACCTTCTTCCTTTTGCTGACATTGATGGAGAAATTACCATAGTAACCAATGTGCCACCGTGGGTCGAAAGATGTTTCCCTGAGCAGACTTTCAGGGCCGTTTTGCAAAACGCCTCAACGCCAGAATTTTCAAGCGAGATTGCCTAGTGGTGAGAAAAGCAACACCGCCCACCCCACCCTCCCCCCGTTAGATCCCTCCAACATGCCGGCAGACTCGCTCGAACAACATGTTGCCCTCCACATGACTGTGAAGGGGAAAAGGCTAATATCCATTTCTTTTGCAAAGAAAGTTCTGGAGAGAGATGATGTGTTCTTTTTAGCTTTGGTTCATTTCTGTGACACATGACTCTGTGCGCACGGGGCTGTTCAAAGGGATGCACACCAAGACGACCATCAACTGTTGCTGCAGGATAGCCAATTTAGTGAAAAATGTTCTTTTGTCTGCCCGGAATTAGTTGGTCTATTTTCTTTGTATTCATGCGTGCGACATGGGCATCGATGGCTGGCCAGAGTTTATTGCCCATCCCTTGTTGCCTGAGGGCATTTGAACGTCAACCAAATTGTTGTGTCCTTAGAGTCACGTGTAGGTCAGAATGTCAATGTAGGGACGGCAGATTTCCTTTCTGAAGGACACTTTTGAACAGGATGAGGATTTCCTGCAATCGACAATATTTTCAGGGTCATGAGTAGATTCTTAATTCCAGATTTTTTTAATATCTAATTCAAATTCTGTCAGTGGCTGTGGCGGGATTCGCACCTAGTTCCCCAGAGCACTAGCTGAGTTTCTGGATTAATAGTCTAGCGACAATGTCACTAGGCCAACGCCTCCTCCATCCAGGACAAGGAGTTGTCCACGACTGATTGTTGCAGGCTGGCATAGCCCAGGACTATGTGCTGAGGAAGGCCCTAAAGGTTGAGACAGCCGCTGCAGTAATGCAATTGGGAACAGTCGATATCTTAGTCCCCACAACGAGACAGCAGTGAGGAGAGAAACGAACCTCCTATCCCCAACTCCAGTCTCTATGTCTCACATGGAATGCATGCACTGAATATCACTTGTATCGCAATCGCTTAGGAACAACTCCGAGCATAACCTGATCAATGTAGACAACTTCAATCTCGTTGGCTCATTTGTAATGACCATTTGAAATAGCCTGTGAGGTTTCTTTTTGGTTATGTGGAAGTGCTCCCGAGACCAACATGAAGTACTGGAAGAATTTCAATATTTTTGCTCTTTTGATGACGTCCATTTTGAAATGACGTGATGTTCTCCCAGATATTTTGCCAATAAAGTATTGTTTTGCAACACACAAAAATACGGGAAGATCCTCCAATTTGATGAGGCCCAGGGCAGCCAATGTGATTGAGATCATCATCTATTCCATCGCGGTTCCAAGTTTGCTTTCTTTGAAATGCGGGGACCTCTTTGTTGACACTGCATTCCTGTTTAGGAACGGTTCCTGCCAAGCCGCTCCCACCTCAGTCCATCAGATTATCAGCGAGCTGTGCCAGTGTCTGATTCAGCATCATTCCCGGCCCTCCGATTCTCTGTCAAATGTACATTTAGTCCTATGTGCCATTATTGGCAAAGAACAGGAAATGGGAATTATTTGAAGTACTTGAACCCTTCAGAATGCCCCAAAGAGGATGCATCCGCTCCATCTCTACTTTGCTCATACTTTTATCATGCCATATCCCTCAATTTGATCTCCCCTCATTCTTCTCAATACCGGAGAGTATATGTCTAAACGGTTCAACCTCTCTTCAACCGACAAATCCCACCTCACTGGAATCACTCTCGTGAACCTCCTCTGACCTGCCTCCAATGTCACTACAGCATTCCTCAAATAAAGGGACGTTCACAAAACTCCATGTGCAGCCTCAACATGGAGGCATACAAGATGATCAGAGGGTTAGTTAGGGTGGACAGTGAGAACTTCTTTCCTCGGATGATGATGGCTAACACGGGGGGACATAGCTTTAAATTGAGGGGTGGAAATTATAGGACGGATGTCAGAGAGGGTAGTAAGGGCGTGGAATGCCCTGCCTGCAGCTGTTGTGGACTCGCCAACTTTAAGGGCGTTCAAATGGTCAGTGGATCGGCATATGGATAACATTGGAATAGTTTAGGTTCGAGGGTCATTGGATTGGCTCCACTGGTCCGCGCAGCATCGAGGGCCGAAGGGCCTGTACTGCGCTGTAATGTTCTATGTTCTAACAATGCCTTGTCTAGTTGCGTCAATACTTCCTTACCAATCCATTCTATCCGTTTAGCTGCAATATTCCATTTGCTTTCGTTGTTATCAGCTGTAACTGCATGCTAGATTTCTGTGACTCATGAACGAGGACATCCAGATCGCTCTGTACCAGAGCACCCCGAAATGCCTCCCAATTTAGATAATACATCGCCTTCCCTTTTTTTCGGACTAAAATGAATAACCTCACACTTTTCCACGTTAATCTCCATCTGCCACCTTTTGGCCTTCTCTCCTGACCTATCCACATCCATTTGTAAGTTTCTCATATCCTCATTCCAGCTTACCTTCCCGCCCATTTCTGTAACATCTGCAAATTTGGCTACTGAGTCTTCTATACTTGCATCGAAGTCGGAAATAGGGATTGTAAATAGCTGGGGTCCAAGTATCAAACCCTGTGGCAAGCCATTAATTACCTTTTACCATCCCGAACTAAAATATCCAGACTCTATGTCTTCTGTCCATTATCCAATGACTAATACATTACCTGTAATCCCATATGACCTAAGTTTGTGAATACACGTTTTGTGCAGCACCTTATCAAATGCCTTCCGGAAGTCGAGGTACATCACATATTCCGGATCCCCATTGCCCAATTTGCTTGTCACATCTTCGAAGAACTCTAGCAAATTAGTCAATCGTGTTTTGCCCTTCATAAAACCACTCTGATTCTGATGGATAGCCTTTTGACTTTCCAAACTTCCTGATATTGCTTCCTTAATAACACTTTCCCAACAACAGGTGTTAAATTAACTGGTTTGCCATTTCCCACATTTTCCGTCCCTCCCTTTTTGAATGAGGGCGTTACATTAGCAATTTTCAAATCCACTGGAACCTTTCCCGTGTCCAGGGGGAATACTACAACCAATGGTTATTGCAATATTACAACCGACGGACTATCTCCGTCACGACTCCGTTAGTACCCTAGGATGTAATGCATCAGGCAAAGGGAACTTGTCTGCCCCCAATCCCTTTAGTTCTCTGATACACCTTTCCTATAGATGTTGATTATTCCAAGTTCCACCCTCGCTATTAACTCTGACTTGCCCGTTCCTGGAGGAATGGTACTAGTGTCCTCCATCATGATAACTGAGGCAAAGTCCTGGTTTAACATTTCTGACATTTCAATCTTTCCCATTATTAACTCCCCAGTTTCATCTTCCAAGAGACCAACATTCACCCTCGTGACTCTCTTCCCTTTTCGATACTAACGGAAGCTTTTGTTACCCTTGTTAATATTTTACACTCGTTTTGCTTCTAATTTACCTGAGCACTTTTTATTACTTTCTTTTCGTATCCCTTTGTTGATGTTTGAAAGTTTCCCAATCTTCCAGCCTGTCACAGGCCTTTGAAATATGATGTAACTTCATTTTAGTCTTCATATTGCCCTTGAACTCCTTGCTTCACGATGCATTTCCAATCTCCCCACCCACCCCCCATTTACCATCTTTCATTCTCTCTGGGATATAGTTTAGTTGTGAGGAATTGAGTATCTTCTTAAATAACTGCCACTGCTCATCCGCTGTCCTCACTTTTTGTCTTCCTGCCCATTCCACTCAGGCCAAACTTGTCCTCATGCCTTTGTAATTCTATTTGTTTAATTCCAGAACGGTCGTGTGGGACTCCACTATTTCACCCCAATCTGAATTTTGAATTCTATTAAGTTATGGTCACTACCACCGAGAGGATCCTTAACCATGGGGTCATCAATAAATCCCTCCATACTGCACAAAACCAAATCCAGGGTAGCCTGCTCCCTGATTGGCTACACAACAATAATTCCAAGAAACAATCTACCCTTTGCTGGATAATGTCAGAATCATCCACCCTCGCAGACACACAGACAGCCAGAATTTCTCTCTGTCTCTCTCTCTCTAGGACACACACACACACACACACACACACACACACACACAAAGGCACATACACACACACAGACACATGTACACACACACAAGCACACGCACTTTTACAAATCTACCCTCTGCTGGATAATGTCAGAATAACACACTCATACACAGACACACAGATAGCCGGAATTTCTCTCTCTCTCTCTCTCTCTCTCTCACACACACACTTACACACACACACACACACACACACACACACACACACACACACACACACACACACTCCTTTACCACTCTTCCCACTACTGGATGATGTGAGGAACATTTGCACTTCCACAATCTCTGCTGGGACTGTCAGAATTTCATTGGACGCGATATTACCGGAAACAACTTTGCTTGAGATTATTTCGTTGTGTGTTGAACGTATCACGTGCTTTTCACATCACATCGAAAGTAAGATTTCAATCTCCGCCAGCAGTGGTTCTATTCTTATTGAATCCATTTGTGATTCGCCTCTCTCTGATTAGCAGCGTTTTCAATGAGGCAACATCCACCTCTCAGTAAAGAGTCCGGGGCTGCAACTCCGCCCTTAACCTGGAAAACATTTCATATTAGAGACATGTATAGATATGGAAATTAGATTCGTATCAATTTATTCAGTCTGTACCAAACACAAATCTGCTTTCAGTGGGGATGATTATTAATAAGAACATATTTAAAATTGAATTAAAGAAGATTACTTTTCAGATCAAAATATCCATTTAGAAAACGGGACTGTTTGGCAGTTAGACAGGACCAATCAATCAAAGTAGACAGTTCTCCTGTATATCTGTCAGTCTCTGCCGTCCCATGTTGAAGGGGAACTGTTCCCAATTTCTCAGACAGTTCATTCCTTCGAAAAAAAGAAACCGGTTTCCTGACTCCCCTAGTGGCGAGAGAAGAATTTGTTCTGTATGGGATATGACTGAGAGAGAGAAAAAGGCTTCTTGCTGGTTCGAAGGGTCAAGCTCACTTCTTATTGTTTTGAGTAACAGTGTCTGCTAACTAAGAAGACAGATACAGACATACACACTCATACATTTGCACATGCTGTCTTTCTCTCACACACACACTCTTACACAGCCACTCACAATCACTTGCACATACACTCATACATTTACACACACACATACCCACACACACTCATACGCACACATGCACATACTCTCCCTCTGACACACACACACACACAC
The DNA here is from genome assembly GCF_965287045.1 of Carcharhinus amblyrhynchos. NCBI lineage: Eukaryota > Metazoa > Chordata > Chondrichthyes > Carcharhiniformes > Carcharhinidae > Carcharhinus > Carcharhinus amblyrhynchos. The sequence goes on from NW_027649787.1 coordinate 2,554,976, forward strand.
ATACACACGCACAAACACACATACACACGAACACACATGCGCGTACACAAACACACACACACACACACAGAAACATACTGACAAGAAAATATTAGATTAAAGAGGCATCAGCGTCAGCACAGATTTGTTGGGCCGAAGGGCCTCTTCCTGTGCTGTACTGTTCTATGTTCTTTGTTTACACACACACACACACACACACACACACACACACACACACAGTTAAACATATGGAAACATACACACAAACACACTCATGTACTTAAACACACTCACAAACATACTCACATCGTGGCACACACACTCATGCATTTATGCACACTCATGCACACACTTATACACACTCAGACGAAAACACACATACCCTCGCGCACACACACAGACAATTTCATACACTTACATACACTCACACTTACAGAACAAGCTGATACACATACTTACTTACACTTTCTCACACATAGACACACTCTCTCATACACTGACACACACCCAAACACTGATACTTGTAGTCTGCCAAATGTCACGTGAAATCCCTCAGTTTATTCATTGAGATCTCGAGTCTAAAACGATTAAAGTTTGGGTAAGCACATATGAAACATTACTTGCGTACATTTTCCACATTCCCTTCAGTTCCAAACACCAAACTTCTGGAATGATATTCCTGAGCATATCAGAGGAGATGAATATCAGTCAAAGTGGAAAGTTTGGGGGTTTCGGTGTCCATTGTTCTCCCGAGATCAGAGAAACTTGAATGGAGATATGAAAGAGATGTGAAACATCATGGAAGCTGTGTCTGAGGGAGGGAACATTTAATCGTAAAATACCCAACTTAAGGATATCGAGCAGCTAATATTTTACTGTAAGGGTTCAGAATGAAATGGGCTTTTAAATAATATAGTGATTGCATTTTCAAAATGAATAATAGTAAGAATAATAATAATAAAACTGCCAGTATTAAATGGTCTAAATCAAGGACTTATTGTGTCAGTAAGTTAGCTAAAATATAAAAATATGGGCAGCACCGTAACACAGTGGTTAGCACCGCTGCTTCACAGCTCCAGCGATCTGGGATCGATTCCTGGCTCGGATCACTGTCTGTGTGGTCTCCTCGTGTGTGCGTGGGTTTCCTCCCACAGTCCAAAGATGAGCAGGTTAGGTTGATTGTCCATGATAAAAATGCCCCTTAGTCTCTTGAGATGTGTAGATTAGAGGGATTAGTGGGTAAAATGTGTAGGGATAAGGGGGTCGGGCCTGGGTGGGATTGTGTTCGGTGCAGATTCGATGGGCCGAAGGGCCTCTTTCTGAACTGTAGGGTTCTATGATAAAACTCTGCTACAAATGTAACTTAAACTTTGTGATCATTATGAAATCGTGCATTGATTAAAGGGATAAATAATGTAATTTTGCATTGGGTACAGGGAGTACAACCTGGGAATCCTGCCAGATAATCGGGCCCTCATCCAGCAGATGAACTAGTTTTGACTTCCCCACAAAACGCTGAGCAAGTTGTACCAGACGATGTGGGACGTGGATAAGGTGCAGCCATTCCCCTTAGTTGAAGACCGTTTACGAGGGGACATCGGTTCAAGGTGAGGGGCAGGAGCTTTAGGGGGGATGTGAGGAGAAGTACTTTACCCAGAGGGAGGTGATGGTCTGCAATGCGCCGGCTGGGAGGTAGATGGCCTCACTTCCTTTAAGAAGGGTTTACATAAGCACTTGGCACGTGATACCATTGAAGGCTATGGGCCTAGTGCTGGTAGATGGGATTACTGGGAGTTCGGGTCACGGTGCAGACTCAATGGGCCGAGGGGCCTCTTCTGCATTCTATGATTCTATGAATATGAGCTATGTAACAAATGGCTCCAAAGCCAATTTTCAACTTTTGTGCAGAATGATTTATTTGGACCAGTGAAAAGTGGTGTTAATTTGAGCATGCGTCCTCCTATTTGTACCAGAAATTACCCAAGGTTCTTCATTACTTCAGAAACTAGCAATTGGAGGGCAGTTGAGAGTCAACCACATTGCTGTGGCTGTGAAGTCACATGTCGGCCAAACCAGGTAAGGAGGAAGATTTCCTTCCCTAATGGATATTGATGAACCACGTGTTATTTTTCAACAATGGCCATCAGTTGATTCTTAATTCCTGAGTTTTTTTTAAAATTTTGTCCATATTTAACCATCTGCCGTGGTGGGATATGAACTCTTCTCCCCATTAGTTAACTTGCCAAATTACGAGTCCAGTGGTAATACCATCAGGCAGCAAGGTGCAAACATTTACTGAGAATTAAGGTAAAGAATCAACATTAAAATGGTGATCTGGTGAAAGAGGAATAATTCTCAAGGGCGTTGGGAGAAAGCTGGGAGTTTAGACTAAATTGCAAGTTCAAACAAAGGACACTGGCTTGATGGGCAGAATGGCCTATTTCTGTGCTGGAAATGGCCATAGTTCTAAGCCTCGAGTCCAGGAAATCCACTTACCCGTGTTAGCGGACGGGAATATGGATTGTAGATAATGTTCTTTTAGGATTAACTATACCCGTGTCCAAAAGCAGGGTACATCCAGTTAAGGCTCGGGACATATTTAATTTTGCAGATTTCATATTCATACAGCGGAAATCCCAAAGCAGTTGCTAACATGCCTTGTCAGTCCTTAATCCCATCTCCCGCAAACACACTCACATTAAAAAATGTCTGTGTAAATTCGCTAAAGAGCCACCGGAAACATATTTGTTCTAAACCTTTATAGAAACCGGAATCACACATCTTACATTTGGTATTCAAAACCTTCTTCTATCTTTAGATAACTCTGACACAGATACATTTTGATGCACAGTTACAGTAGAAAATGCAGAATAGAATTCTAAAACCGCGATGAGAAATTAGAAGCATGGAGAGGTGAAGTTGCCCTGCACCCGATATTCCGTCGTAGGGTGGTGGCCATTAAGAGGAAGTTCATTTTCCACTTTGGTCGCCATCATAATATTGAGTCGCCAATCTGCCCGGATTTGCACTTTCGGAATTCCCCGTGCAAAAAGAAAAATGTTTCCACAACACTGGAAATCCAGGAAACACGCGGTGAATTCTCTCTCTTTTTTCTTTTCTCTCGAGTTAAAGTTTTGGATCCGCGTTAAAGGCCAGGCGAGCGTAAAGTGTCTGTGGATGAAAAATGATCTGTTAGCGTAATACACACCCTTACTATAGTGATAGGTGAGACCATTGAGTCCCCCTCACCCCCCCACCCCCGCCAACACGATTCAATCGGTCCATGGCTGAAAGTTAGCTCAACTCACAGTCACCCACCAATATTGAATAACCCTTAATCTATTCCCTAATAGAAATCTAACTGTCGCAACTTTGAGAGTTCCAGTTGCCCAATGCTCTACATAGCTTTTTAGTGACAAGAATTTCGCCTCGAGTTCTGTGTAGAAGTGCTTTGACTTATTATTGTCATATGTGTTACTATTCATTAACAAAGTATCGGTTCTTGCCCAGAATACAGACAAAGATCTTAGATTCCATTCGGCCCATCGAGTTTGCACCGAATGCAATCCCACCCGTATCCCTACACATTATACCCACTAATCCCTGTAGCCTACACACCCCTGGACACAAAGGGGCAATTTCTTAGCCCGACCAATCAACCTAACCCGCACATCTTTGGAGTGTGGGAGGAAATTGGAGTACTCGGAGGAAACCCACGCAGAGACGAGAAGAATGTGCAAACTCCACACAGACAGTGACCCGATCCTGGAATCGAACCCAGGGTGCTGGAGTTGTGAAGCAGCAGTGCTAACCACTGTACTACTGTGTCGCCCAAGTGTACCGTGTACCATGCATGGAGAATGAAAGGAGAGGGTGCAGATTAAAGTGTTACAGTGATAGATAAGGGGCAGAGAAAGTTCAACTTGATGTGGGGCAGGTCAATTCTAATGTCTGGTGACAACAGGGAATGAGCTGTTCTTGCGTGGGTTGATGCGTGACCTCACACTTATGTATCTTTTTCCCAAAGGAAGAAGGTGGGAAAAAAAGAACAAGTCCAGGGTGCGTGGTGTCCTTGATAATGCTGGCTGTTTCTATATAGAAACATAGAAGACACCAGTAGGGCGAGGCCATTTGGCCCTTCGACTCTGCTCCACCATTCATTACAAACATTGGCGATCGTCCAGCCCAATCGCCTAATCCTGCTTTCTCCCCATAACCTTCACCCCAAGTGCTATGTCCAGCCTCCTGTTGAATACATTCAGTGTTTTGGTATCGACTACTTCCTGTGGGAATGAATCCCACAGACTCACCGGGTGGAGAAATGTCTCCTCACCTCCGTCCTAAATGGTCCACCCCCAATTCTCAGACTGTGACCCCATGGTTCTGGACTCCTCCCACCATCGGGAATATCCTCCCTGCATCTACCCTAACTAGTCCTGTTAGAATGTTATAAGTCTCCGTGAAATCCCCCCTCATTCGTCTGAACTCCAGTGAAAACAATCTTAACCGAGTCAATCTCTCCTCATACATCAGTCCCGCCGTCCCTGGAATGAGCCTGGTAAACCTTCGCTGCACTCCCTCGAGACCAAGAACATCCTTCCAAAGTGAATGCACTTGGTATGTCTCCTGCTCTGTCCAAGACCGCAAGAACTGGTCCAGTCCCATCTCTCAAACCAGCCTCCCATCCATTGACTTCCCACTTCCCGCTGCCTCAGGGAAAAGCAGCCGACATAATCAAGAACCCTCCACACACCCCGGACATTCTCTCTTCCATCTTCTTCCATCGGGAAAAATATACAGAAGTCTGAGGTCACGTACCAACCGACTCAAGAACAGCTTCTTCCCTGCTGCTGTCAGACTTTTGAATGTACCGACCTCGCACTAAGTTGATCTTTCTCTACACCCTCGCTATGACTGTAACAGTACATTCTGCATCCTCTCCTTTCCTTCTCTATGAACCGAATGTCTTCTCTGTAGAATGCGGAAGAAACAATGCTTTTCACTGTATCCCAATACATGTGACAATAATAAATCAAATCTATGTACTCTGTGAACAGTATGCTTTGTCTGTATAGGGCGCAAGAAACAATACTTTTCACTGCATCCCAATACATGTGCCAATAATAAATCAAATCTATGCACTCTATGAACGGTATGCTTTGTCTGTATAGCGCGCATGAAACGATACTTTTCATTGTATCCCAATACTTGTGACAATAATAAAACAAATCTGTGTACTCTATAAACGGTATGCTTTGTCTGTATAGCGCGCAAGAAGCAATAATTTTCACTGTATCCCAATACATGTGACAATAATAAATCAAATCTATGTACTCTATGAACGGTGTGGTTTGTCTGTATAGGGCGCAAAAAATAATACTTTTCACTGGTTCCCAGTACATGTGACAATAATAAATCAAATCTATGTACTCTATGAACGGTATGCTTTGTCTGTATAGCGCGCGAGAAACAATACTTTTCACTGTATCCCTATACAAGTGACAATAATAAATCAATTCAAATATCCCAGGAATGATAGAAACAAAAAAGCTAATTGGCCTCGAAACTTTCTCTGTCGGTGGAAGCCGCCAGGCTTGTTGAGGTTTTCCAGAACTTTCTGTGTTCGTTATGAATTCTAAACCGCGGATTAGTAATTAATGAAAAGTATCTGTGTGGTTTATCAACAATAATTCCATCTATTCACCTCTTTATTGTGTTTGTGTTCTCTGGATTCTGTCAGTTCCTCATCACTGTTCCCGGTTCCTGTTAGAAAGAGGGATTTAAACTGAAATTTAAAAAGGATTCATCTCACACCGAACCCGCTCAGAAGTGTCAATAACTCAGTGATAAATGGGTGGATTGAGAGCGCCGCGGAGTAACAGCGCCCTCCCAACAATCTCTACCTCTCTGCCGGTTCCTGCAGATCCTTCTTCCGGCCACAAGCACCAATCCCAGAAGGAGAAGCGCAGCGGCCGACAAACCCCCGGAAAACGCTAAATGACAGGTGGGCGAGAACGGAGAACCTGCAAAAAAGAATTAGACTTTCACTCAAGTGTGGAAATAATTAAACAAGCGAAGGATTTTGTTCAATCTAACTGTCCAGTTTGACTGGAAAATGGCAAAAGTTTTTGCACACTTTCCCATCATGCAATAGATTAGCACTTTTACAATAGAACACAAGGCGAGGCAGAAAGAGATAGTGACAGAGAGACTGAGCACTTTTTGAACCGGGCACACAGAGAAATGGAGGGAGCGAGTGAAAGATTCAGGGAGAGAGTAACCATATAATCCCACAGTGCAGAAGAAGATCATTCGGGCCATCGAGTCTTCACCACTCTATTCCCGTCACCTCACATATTTACTCTGCTAATCCTCCTGACAGTCGGCTCAATTTAGCATGGCCAATCAACCTAACCCGTACATTTTGGGCACTAAAGTGCAATTTAGCATGGCCAATCCACTTAACCTGGCACATTTTTGGACACTAAGGGACAATTTAGCATGGCCAATCCACTTAACCCGCATATCTTTGGAAACTAAAGGGCAATTTGTCATAGCTAACCTAACTGACCTACAAATCTTCGACACTAAGGGGCAATTTACCATGGCTTATCCACTTAACCTGCATTTCCTTTGACACTGAGGGGAAATTTAGCATGGCCAATCCACTTAATACGCACATTTTTGGATACTAAGGGGCAATTTGGCATGGGCAATCCACTAACCTGCATATCTTTGGATACTAATAAACAATTTAGCATGGCCAATCCACCTAACCTCCACAGCTTTGGACACTAAGGGGCAATTTACCATGGCTGATCCACCTAACCTACACATCCTTTGACACTAAGGGGAAATTTAGCATGGCCAATCCACTTAATCTGCACATTTGTGGATACTAAAGGACAATTTAGAATGGACAATCCGCCTAACCTACACATCTTTGGAATTTAGGGGAAAACCGGAGCACTCGCGGGAAAGCCGGTGTAACTAAATGGGATTGAAATACAGGGAGGCGAAGGGATCATTGCTGTGCTGTGATAGTGTGCGACACTGGGGATATAATCACACATATCAATTTTACACACTGACACATTGGTCCCTGACCTTCAGGAATGTAATGGTGTCTGAGCCAGATGCAAGAATTGGGACAGGGGTAGAGGCCATTCGGCCTGTCTCGTCTATTCTGCCATCTAACATCACCATGCCTCACCGTGTACATAAAGCTCACTTGCCCGCCCTTTATCTTCCTCATTCATCTATCCGTTCTCACAAATGTGTCTCAGTGATTGAACATCCACGGTTCTTTACGGTCGCGTAGAAGAACTAAAATATCAGAAAATGAAACTGGGGGGATTATGATAGGGCAGTGGTGATTTAGATCTCCATGGAGGTGCCCGCAGAGACATTTGTAATTTACAAAGTTGGACTGCTTTTAGTAAAGTGTCCCGTTATTATAAAATGGATTGAAAAGTAGTCATTGTGAATAATTACCTCTCTGAGATGAGACACTGTCACTGAGAATACTTTCACTGGAGTTGACCTGAAGGGCGCAAGTGCAGCGAGCGCCGCTTCTCCAAGTTTCCGCCGAGAGGCTGATGTAACTCCTGACGGTGTAGGTCCCGTCCGGCTCCAGTGTCCCCGAATCGGTCTGTCCCTCGGTATCCTGCCCCGAAACATTCCAGCGGACGGGAAAGGGATCGGGAGACACGCCTCTGACCAAACACAACAACGGGACCCTATCCATGGCGGGAATCTCATCCAGCGGCGGGGTGAGGAGGAATATGGAGGGAGAACCCGCTAAAATGAAACAGAACACTCATTAATTGGCGGAAGAGGACACTTTAATTGCTTTGAGATACCCACTGCAATAGAATAATAATGGAATTTACCTGTAATCACTAACTTGGAGCCATTGCCGAATATTTGGGCCATGTTCTGGTAGTGGCGCTTTGCACAGTAATACATCCCAGAATCATTGACTCGGGAATCCGCAATGATTAGTGAATAAAGACGCCCATTTTCAGGAATCTGGCTGGAAAATCTCCCCTCAGCTCGGCTATTCTCGTACGCTCTGTAAATGAAATCCATGCCGTTTCTCTCCCTCTGTCTGTACCAGAAGACAGAGCCAATAGCTTTACCCTGGATGTGGCAGCTGAGATTAACAGGACTCCCCGCAGGGAGCGTTTGAACCGGCGGAGACTGGGACACGGTGACCTGAGACACTGTAACTGGGAAAGAGAAAGAGAGAGAACAACAGTCACCTCAGGTTATGGAGCATTCCCCGAATCCCTACAGTGCAGAAAGAGGCCATTTGGCCCATCGTATCTGCGCCGATCCCAATCCCTCCCATTCCCTCAAACCCACATATTTACACTGCTAATCCCCTGATACGAAGGGGGAATTTAGCGTGGCCATTCAAACTAACCCGCGCATCTTTGGACTTTGGGAGGAAAGAGGAGCACCCGGAGGAAACCCACTCAGACACGGGGAGAACGTGCAATTCTGCAAACCCAAGCCGGGAATCCAAGCCTGGCGCTGTGATGTGACAGTGCTCACCCACTGTGCCGCTGAGATGTTCCAGCACTTTCTATTTTCGCTTCGTTTCTTCTTCTCGTCCGTTGACGTTGGGCGCTAAAGTCTGTTCAGAAATTTATAACTGACTCTGAAGTTCTACTTGAAAAGCTTTCTTCCCAAAGTGACCAGTATTGTTAAGGGAGCCCATTCACACGTCATATCCCAGGAGAAATGGCGGATCAGATTCATTCCATTCGAATCATTGTTATGAATCGAAGTTGCATTTTCTCAGCAACATTTTATTCATTGTTAAGTTAAACGTGCTCGCTAAATCACACCTTATAGCATTACTGAAGCCCGGGGCGGGGGGCCGTTCGGCCCTTCCAATTTGAGTTGAATCTCTGAAAGATTTCGCTCATATTATTGAATTGCCCCCTTCAAATTTGTATCTAATCCCACCATTTTGAAAATTCCATTCCCCCCGTTTGAAAGTTCCTGTTGGGTCGCCTTCCTCCGCCCTTTCAGGCAGAGCCTTCCAGATCACAACAGCTCAGATAGGTCAAAAAAAATCCCCTAATCTCCCTGTCTTTTACCAAATCCATGTTCCCTTGGTTCCAGAAGCTCCTACCAATGGAAACAGTTTCTTCGCTCTATCCAAATCCTTCTCCACTCTATCTGAATACAATGAGGATATCTCACCGTGGAAGAGATGGAACAATGCACAGATACCCAGGAAACTCATTGCCCTTGAGTGAGACCGTGGGACTCTGAGCCCCCAATCCAAATTTCGCTGAGAAATCGCTCCTGTTCTCTCTGTGCGGGGGAGGTGTGGAATATACGCACTGTTCACATGAATAAAAACACGACAGGGGTTTGAAAATAGAGCCGAGGTAGAGAGCTCTCTGCGGTTTTCCTGTTTACTACAGGTCCAGGTACTGGCGAGCATTCGGCACGTTCTCCAAAATGCCTGAAAGATCTCACTGACATCAGCTACACCAGACATAGAGTGCAGAGCACGGTTCTTCCTAATCTGGTAAGGATTCCCAGGTAGTGGAAAAGGTGCAGTTAACATTTCACAATGAATGACACCAGGAATGAGAGCGAGCAATTGTCAGTGAGTCTTGAAGAGGTTGGAGCTCTTTGTCTCTGAAAAAAAAAATTGGAAATTGAGGGCTGATCCACCGAAACATTTGTAATTATGAAATGGTTCAACAAGGCAGAAGTAGGATGTCAAAATCTTGCAGGATGAGTTTGCAACCAAGCAGGAATTCAGGACAATTCTTGGAAGAATGGGGAGAATATGGAACTCGGTTGCGTAGGGAATGCTTTTGATTTGATTTGATTTGATTTGACTTATTATTGTCACATGTATTGGGGTACAGTGAAAAATATTGTTTCTTGCGCGCTACACAGAGAAAGCACACCGTTCATAGAGTACATAGATTTGATTTATTATTATCACATGTATTAGGATACAGTGAAAGGTATTATTTCTTGCGCGCTATACATACAAAACATACTGTTCATCGAGAAGGAAAGGAGAATGTAGTGTCACAATCATTGCCAGGCTGAAGAGAAAGTTCAACTTAATGCAAGGTGGGCCCATTTTTCTTTGTATGGTCACACATGTGACAATAATAAATCAAACCAAATCAAAATAAAATGTGTCAGTTTAAAATAAACGCACTATTAAAATCGTTGTGATTATGGCGTTAGTTGCCCCATTTTCCTCCTCAAGTCTGCTTGAGACAAATGATAAAGATTTATTTTAACTGGGCAGCTGTATATACACGAAGGAGAGAAGGGAGGAGAAGGATATGTTGATGGGGCGATAGAAAGAAGGAATGGGGGCACCTCTGGAACATTAACAACAGCTGAATGGTACCAATCTGTTCTGTGCTTTTCATGTTAGAAAAGTATGAAATCGAAGCTTTCCTTTTATCGTCTGATGTGTGAGCAGTTTGTGCTGCCTCTATGCTTTACATGGGTTGCAACAGGGCATGGCCCACATTATTTCAGAGAGATGACATTCGCCTCGCGTAATGTCGAGCCTGGCCCGAGCGTAGGCTGTTCCCAAGTTCTTGGTAGCCGGTGATATGTCTTTACGAGCGCACTTACTTTTGAAATGTAAGAGATTCAGTCAAGTTTACACGAAACAGGAGGGTGAAAACTGACAATTGATAAATCTTTGATTAGTTAACTTATAGAACTATAAACTCCAATAATGCAGAAGGAGGGCCATTCAGCCCATTGAGCCAGCACCACCAGCAAATGTACCCAAGGCGCTATCGCTGTGACCCCACATAATTAACCTGCTAATCCCCCTGACACTAAGAGACAATTTAGCACGGCCAATCCACCTAACCTGCACATCCTAATCAACTAAAGCGCAATTTAGCACGGACAATCCGGCATCCTGCGCATCTTTGGATAGTTAGGGACAATTTAGCCTGGCCAATCCACTTAACCTGCACACCTTTGGACACTGAGGGACAACTGAGCATAGCCAATCAGAAAACAGGCACATATTTGGCCACTAAGGGACAATTTTGCATGACCAATCCAGAATATCTGTACATCTTTGGACACTAAGCCTAATAGAGGTGTACAAGAACATAAGAACATAAGAAATAGGAGCAGGAGTAGGTCATCTAGCCCTTCGAGCCAGCCCCGCTATTCAACAAGATCATGGCTGATCTGAAGTGGATCAGTTCCACTTCCCCGGTCTCTCCCCATAACCCTTAATTCCCTTGTCTATCAGAAACCTATCTACCCGTGAGTTAAATATACTCAGCGAGGTAGCCTCCATCACTTCAATGGGCAGAAAATTCCAGAGACTCACCACGCTTTGAGTGAAGAGGTTCCTCCTCAACGTCGATCTAAACTGCCCCCCCTTATCTTGAGGCTGTGCCCTCTAGTCCTGCTGTCCTTTCTAAGCGGGAAGAATCTCTCTACCTCTACCCTATCTAGCCCCTTCATTATCTTAAATGTCTCTAAAAGATCCTCCGCAGCCTTCTGAACTCCAACGAGTACAGACCCAATCTATTCAATCTCCCCTCATAGGTTAACTCCCTCATCTCCGGTATCAGCCTAGTGAACCTTCTCTGCACTCCCTCCAAGGCCAATATGTCCTTCCACAAATGCGGTGACCAAAACTGCACACAGTACTCCAGCTGCGGCCTCACCGGTACCCTGTACAGTTGCAACGAGACCTCCCTGCTTTTCTATTCTATCCCCCTCGCTATGAAGGCCAGCATCCCATTCGCCTTCTTGATCACCTGCCGCACCTGCAGACTGGGTTTTTGCGATTCGTGCACAAGGACCCCCAGGTCCCTCTGCGCCGTAGCATGCTGCAGCTTTTCGCCCTTTAAATAGTAATCCCTCCTACTATTATTTCTACCAAAGTGGATAACCTCACAAATGCTAACTTTATACTCCATCTGCCAGGTCTTCGCCCACTCGCTCAGCCTATCCAGATCCCTCTGCAGACTTTCCACACCCTCCACACAATTTGCTTTTCCACTCATCTTTGTGTCATCAGCAAATTTCGTTACCCTACACTCAGCCCCCTCCTCCAGATCATCTATATAAATGGTAAATAGCTGAGGCCCCAGCACGGATCCCTGACGCACTCCACTAGTCACCAACCACCAACCAGAATAGCACCCATTGATTCCAATATAAAATTATGTATAAAATTGTGTATAAAATTATGAAGGGCACAGACAGGGTGAACAGTGGGAAGCTTTTTCCCAGGTCGGGGCTGACGAGCACAAGGGGTCACAAGTTCAAGGTGAGGGGGGCAAGGTACAACACAGATGTCAGGGGGACGTATTTTACACAGAGGGTGGTGGGGGCCTGGAATCCGCTGCCAAGCAAGGTGGTTGAGGCGGACACGCTGGGATCGTCTAAGACTTATCTAGACAGCCACATGAACAGACTGGGAATAGAGGGATACAAACGAATGGTCTAGCTGGGTGCATGAGCGGCGCAGGCTTGGAGGGCCGAAGGGCCTGTTCCTGTGCTGTACTGTTCTTTGTTCTAAGGGGCAATTAAGCATGGTCAATCCACCTAACCAGCACATTGTTGGACATTGACATTTAAACTTACAGCGTTCTAATTTACAGATCCAGTCCCAGACACCTCAATCGCCATTTTTATTAATTCCTGTTGCTTCTTTTGCCAAACCCTCTTAAACCAATGTCATGCAACTCTCGATATTTTGCCCTTTTCTACAAATATGTATTCGTTCTTTTTTTTACAGAAATGACAAATGGCAACAAAACACAGAAACAGACAAGGCTCTAAACTCAAAACTAAATAAAAGTAACGCGATTTGTTCCATTTAAGCTAATCTACGTCCTTTACCTTAATATAGGCTATCTTAAGAAACGGAGAGTAAGAATGTTTATTTATCATTACGCTTCTAGAAAGCCAGCACACCCTGAACTGTGCGAAAAAACTTCCTTTATACTGACAAACAGGCCTATTTAAATCGCAGTTGCCTGGTTACTTGTTCTCTACCTTCCAAGACCATCTCTACACATGCTCAGTGGTGGCACTTGCTGTCGACTGTATGATGGTCAGTTGACATTCCTGATTAACCATCCCCGATTAACCTGTGCACTTGGACACATTACATTTCGTCCCCAACTCCGAGTAATCTATCATTGATCCCTTGAACGATAGGGTTGTCCTGTGACGAGAGGCTGGGAAAATTATGTCAAATTGTCTGTAGAACTCTATAGAAAAATGAGACTTCAACTCATTGAAACACAATATTTTGAAGGATGGTGACATGCCAGATCCGAAAGAGTTTGATTCCATTGGCTGGAAAATATGTCACACAGCGACATAACCTCAGGGTAAAGAAATTGCCATTTCAGAATGAGAGGAGAAGAATTCTCTGCCCCGAGAAGGGAATGGACCTTTGGGCTCTACCCAAGAGACCTGTCGATATTCAGTCACTCATAACCCGGTCCCTGGTGCTGTGAGGCAGCAGTGCTGTCCACTGAGCCGCCCTGCCGCCCAGGAACTTAGTCAATGAAGTAAAAATCAACGGTGATTGGCAGAAGCAGGACCAATGAATTTAATGTTGTTGCTGGAAAATAGGGGCTCAGAGTATGGATCAAACACCTAGGCCTAAAATTCAAATGCTAAAGATCAAAACACATTGTGTAAAAAGTATTTTGAGTAGGAGCTATTCACTCTGTTATGAAACAAGAAACTAGTTAGTATTTTAAACTCATGCATATTAGAGGAACATTTCTTTCAGATGTCCCAGTTAGACATCCCGTTAGGATCAGCCGCTTTAGTGAAACACAGCTCTAATTAGGATACAGTTTAGAACACGGTTTTCCGCGATGCTTACTGCAAAACGTCAACATGCACCACCCTAACAGAAGGAAAACACTTAGAAACTGCCGGTGGATGAAATCGTTCATTTTTGGGAGACTCTCATTCGACACTTGAACCAAAGAGATTATTAAAACAACAAATTCAATGTTCTAGTTTCTCTACAAGACTCTGTAGCAATTATTCCGCCAGGGAACGTTCAAAAGAATGAGGAGGAACAGAGCTGGGAGACCAGAGCTAGATACATATATGTTAAGGTGAAGACCCGAATTAGTGCCCCAACAGGTTCGGAGGTGAACACAGAGGGTGCTCCTGCCAGAGTGATTGAAATGCTCTGCAAAAAATAGCTCTGACCTTTAAAGTCAAGGAAAAGAGTCATGAGATTTTGCAGCAGAGAGCGGGGCTTGGCAGCAGATAGAGACAGACAGAGAGGCGTTGGTTGTGGCCACGCTTGCATGGTATGACCTTAAGAAAGACGCCTCGCTCACAGCCCTTTCGGGGAGTGTGGAAAGCAGAGCACAACAGAAATCGCTGGTCGAGATTCTGACCACGTAGAGGCAGAAAGTTGTCCGAGGCTACAGCTCAGTGTGGTTTTTCGTTTGTTTACAGTTGAGGTGCTACACCTACCCAACTGCCTCCAGAGATCAGAAGCTGAGACACAATGTTAAACCACAGACAGTTGGGCATTCGAGATAGATGTAGCTGCACAGAGAACCTGCTGGTTTACAATTAAGCCATATTACTGGAAACTATTCAAAATAAAATTGGTCACTGTTTGCAAGCGTTGCTAGGGTTGAGTACAATTAGCAGAAACCCCCTCTGATTCACAACAGACACTCATCTCATCTGCAGCTCAGAGGAACTGCAGTCTGTACATTCTACACTCAAGCAGCAAATCATTGAGATTTCCAACACAATTTCAATCAAATCATATATAACTCACAGAATATTTTCACTTCTGTCTATGAGGCAGCTTACAGATGGTGGGTCATTCTAGAATTATCAAATCTCAAAGTGCAGACGGATGCCTTTCGGCCCATCGAGTCAGCACCCATCACAATTCCATCCAGGCCCTGTTCCCATAACCTCATGAATTTACCCTAGCTAGTTCCTCCGACACTAAGGGGTAAATTAGTCTGGCCAATCCACCTAACCTGCACATCTCTGGACAATAAGGAGAAATTTAGCATGGCCAATCCACCCCAACCTGCACATCTTTGGACACTAAGGGGCAATTTAGCACGGCCAATCCACCCTAACCTGCACATCTTTGGGCACTAAGTGACAATTTGGCACGGCCAATCCACCTAACCTACACATCTTTGGACACTAAGGGACAATTTAGCATGGCCAATCCACCTAACCTACACATCTTTGGACACTAAGGGGCTGTTTATCTTGGCCAATCCACCTAACCTGCACATCTTTGGACACTAAGGGACAATTTAACATGGCCAATCCACCCAAACTGCACATCTTTGGACACTAAGGAGCAATTTAGCATGGCCAATCCACCTAACCTACATATCTTTGGACATTAAGGGGCAATTTAGCATGGCCAATCCACCCTAACCTGCACATCTTTGGACACTAAGGGACAATTTAGCATGGCCAATCTACCTAACCTGTACATCTTTGGACACTAAGGGACAGTTTAGCATGGCCAATCCACCCTAACCTGCACATCTTTGGACATTATCATTTTCGAAAGAACAATGTACTCCGTCCTTGCCAAGGAAGTTCACATCCCGCTAATGAATTGAAATTTAGCTGAAATAGAAAACATTTCACCACACAATTACTGTACTGTAACACTCCCTGAAGACATGCTGCCTGTTCATCGCTGTGACGCACAGTCGATGACCGCACTGTGTCAAATGAATGTGGAATTCACCAGCACACCGCACCAAACCTGTTTCATACTTTCCATTGCACAACCCGTCATAATTTCCACTGTATCTGAAAGGGAGAAAACTCTCTGGGTTTGAGATCAGTTCAACCTGCGGCCATTAACCCTACAGAAACAAACTGGTCACGAAACAAGTTGAAATAGCGCGTAAAGATATCCAAGGAATGATTAGATGCAAGACTCATTTTCTTGCTGTTGCAGGTTTATGGAGAGTAAAAGAGAGTAAGAATTATCAGCTAGAATAATTGTTCAGACAGTAAAAACTGAGACCCCATGTTCAGATGGAGGGAATTATCCTGTTCAGGCGAGTTTTGCTTTGTTTTTCTCACATAAATGTTCAGTAAAGGTTCACTAATGCCCTTGAGGGAAGGATATTTGCCCTCCTTATCTGGTTGGCCCGACATGTGACTCCAGAGATGCAGCAATATTGTTGACTCTCAACTGCCTTCGGGCAACTAGGGATGGGCAATAACATTTTTAAAGTTAAATTTTATTTCCCAGTGTCACAATTAGGCTTACATTAAGACTGGGGCGATGTTAGTGTGAACATCACCTAGTCGCCACACTCTGGCGCCTGTTTCTGTGCAATGAGGGAAAAGCTAGGGAGGTCAATGGATCTAACTCGCAGGTCATTCCGACTGTGGAGGAAACCTGAGCTCTCAGAGGAAATACATCTGGAATGAAGAATCTGCAAGTGGCCCTGAATCGATTTGCGGGGGGAAAAAAGAGTCTCGATCACTCATATCCGTTAGGTAAGGAAACTTCCCTCCTTATCGGGCCTGGCCTCCGTGTCGACTCCAGGGCCACAGCAATGTGGTTCGTTCTCAGGTGCCCTCCAGGAGCAACTAAGAGCAAGAACAAAGAACAACACAGCACAGGAAACAGGCCCTTCGGCCCAACAAGCCTGCGCCGCCATTATAACATCTAATGAATGCCTCATCTGCCTTTTTCGACCTATGACTTTTCTCCACGCCAGATTTGGGGAGGTCTAATTTCGGGACAATTTGTTAACACCAATCAGCCTAAAAGCACGTTTTTGGGGTGTGGGAGGAAACCGGAGCACCCGGGGAAAAACCACGCAAGCACAGGGAGAATGTGTAAACTCCCACAGAAACCGACCCAAGCCGGAGATACGACCTGGGTCCCTGTATCTGCACAGCAACCAGTGATAGTCACTGAGCTGTCACGTTTCCCGTCAGTTGGTCCAGTTTAAGCGTACACTAACCACGTGAAGCACTAGGCAACTCTGGAAGCAACATTCAAGAGGAGCCCATGCATGACCCATCGCGTGTCCGCCCCTTGTTGGCCAACAAGGCCGACCGAATCACCTGTGGAAGGATAAGCAATAGGTGCTAATCGAGCCAGCGACGCCCATGTCCCAAGAATGAATGCAAAAACAACTTGTGATGGTTTCATTCTTTTTACACACCATAAAATATGTTTTTTATTTCAACTCTACACGTCAGATCCAATGGTTCACTGCACTGTGTTTTCTAAGTGGTCATATTTTTCAATAGCCAGCTTTTCCCAAACCTTTCCCTCCTTTTCTTAATTTTCCTTCCCAACTTCCGTCTATTTCAGAGGGTATTTGAGAGTCAACCACGTGGCAGTGGGTGTGGAGTCAAATGTAGGCCAGAAGGGATGAGGAGGGCAGATTTCCTTCCCCAAACCAGTTGGATTTCACGACAATCCGCAATGAACCATAGAACACTACAGGCCCTTCGGCCCATCGAGTCTGCAACGAACACAATCCCACCCAGACCCTACCCCAATATCCCCAATTAGTGGGTATATTATTGGTTAGGCCTCACTTGGAGTACTGTGTCCAGTTCTGGTCGCCGTACTACCGGAAGGATGTAGAGATCCTGGAGAGAGTGCAGAGGAGATTTACCAGGATGTTGCCTGGTATGGAAGGGCTGTCTTACGAGGAAAGATTGGATGAACTTGGGCTGTTTTCCCTTGAGAGACGTCGGCTGAGGGGGGATCTAATAGAGGTTTATAAGATTATGAAGGGGATAGATAGAGTAAATGGTGGTAAGCTTTTTCCGCTACAAGAAATGGATAGAACGAGGGGTCACGGGCTTAGGGTGAGGGGGGCTAGGTATAAGACAAATATTAGAGGGCAGTTTTTCACGCAAAGGGTAGTGGGGGTGTGGAATGCACTGCCGAGTAAGGTGGTGGAAGCAGGCACGCTAGGGTTGTTTAAGAGTCACTTAGACAGCCATATGAGCGGGCTACATATAGGGGGATATAGTAGGCCTTACTGAACATTGTAGGCTTGGGAATACGTTTTGCCTCAGGAATGTTAGTCTTTGCCTGTTTAATAATGAATTTTTTTGTCTCCACAGGCATTTAAGTCCAGCAAGGGGCATGCAGGCGGCAGGTTGTAGTGGGCTGCTCTTGGATGTTGCTTCGGGAGTTGCCTATTGCTTCATGTCGTTAGTGTGCTTAAACTGGACCATCTCAAGGGCAACATGACAGCTCAGACTATCTCTGTTGCTATGCGGACACATGGATTTGGGCCTGTGTCTGTGGGAGTTTGCACGTTCTCCCCGTGGTTGCGTGGGTTTCCTCCGGGTGCTCCGGTTTCCTCCCACATCCCCCAAAGATGTGCTTTTAGGCTGATTGATTGGGTACTAAAATTGTCCCTAAATTGGACCTCCCTGATCCTCGCACGTTAGGCGTAGACTAAAATCATGAATAGGTCACTGAGATAGTAGGACGGCGGCGCGGGCTCGTTGGGCCGAAGGGCCTGTTTCCCGTGCTGTGTTGTTCTTTGTTCTTTGAATTATACCCACTAATCCCTCTAACCTATGCATCCCTGGACACTAAGGGGCAATTTCTTAGCATGGCCAATCAACCTAACCCACACATCTTTGGACTGTGGGAGGAAACCGGAGCACCCGGAGGAAACTCACGCAGACACGAGGATAACGTGCAAACTCCACACAGACAGTGACCCGAGCCTGGAATCGAACCCAGGTCCCTGGAGCTGTGAAGCAGCTGTGCTAACCACTGTGCTACCATGCCGCCCTTCAGCGATATTTTCTGGGAATGGCCCTTGTGTCCGGGAAAAGGATCTGCAGGGATTGGCAGAGAGATAGAGATTGTCGGGAGACTTCGTAACTGTGCAAGACTCTCAATCAATTTCTTGATGACTTTCAGTTGCAGGCGGTTCAGTATGAAATTGGACAATTTGCAGCCAGTTGTAGCTGCTCTTTTTAACAGATAACGGGAACAATGTTGAGGGACAGACGAATTATAGAGTATATCCAGAGGAAATGGTAGTAACTATAGAATTGTTTTTTATGATGAGGAGATCAGGTTCTGGGATTTTCAATTTAACTTGAAGAATTATACTTGCTGTAAATGAGCCTGTGTGAATTTGCATGGTGCATACTGGCACACAACACTATAAATCTTTGCTATAACTCCATCTGTGTGGAATTTGCACATTCGCCTCGTGTCTGCGTGGGTTTTCTCCGGGTGCTCCGGTTTTCTCCCACACCCCGAAGATGTGCTATTAGGCTGATTGGAGGTAATAAATTGTCCCTAAGTTAGTTTCCCTCAATGTGGAATGCCATAAGCATAGATAAGGGTCATGGGTGGAGGGGAGACTGGTAGTGTTAAAATGGCGGCGCGGGCTCGTTGGGCCGAAGGGCCTGTTTCCCGGGCTGTTTTTGTTCTTTGTTCTTTGTTCTTTGTACTCCGGTTTCCTCCCACAATCCAAAGATGTGCAGGTTAGGTTGACTGGCAATGCTAAGAAATTGCCCCTTAGTGTCCAGGGTTCCGTAGGTTAGAGGGATTAGTGGGTATAATATGTACAGATATGGGGGTAGGGCCTGGGTGGGATTGTGTTCGGTGCAGACTCGATGGGCCAAAGGGCCTCTATCTGCACTGTAGTGTTCTATTAACACTGCAAAAATAAATTACATTGAGAATGGCACATCAAGTGAAATTTTCGAACGTCTTTTTAGACTTCTTATGTTGGATTAAGTGGATTAGGCATTGTGTTCCAAAATTATCTACCTAACTGCTGGGGACGACGTGAGTGGATAAATTCCCCCTTCCCATCGCCCTGAAGATGGTTTAGTTCATGATGTAGAGATGCCGGCGTTGGACTGGGGTAAACATGTCGCACTATCTTTAACCCCCATGACTTGTCTGGGCTTGTAAAATCTCAGTTACTGTCCCGCCTGGAGACAATACACATCCCTTTAACCTATGCTAATGCTATCTCCACTCACATCGTCTGCATCTTTAAGACACCCCAAAGACGTGCTCTTAGGCCTGATTGGTGTAAGAAATTATCCCTAAATTAGTCTTCCCTCAATCTTCACCAGTAGGCGTAGACAAAGGTCATATGTAGAGGAGGGCACTCATAATGTTAAAATGGCGGCGAGGGCTCGTTGGGCCGAAGGGCCTGTTTCCTGTGCTGTGTTGTTCTTTGTTCTTTGTACTTGAATAACAGATTAGCTGCAAAGACTGGCATTGTAATCAGTATTCTGTAAACTGTGTGTGACTTTATATGCCCTTCTCTGATCACAACCTTCCACGCACCTGACGAAGAAACACCGTTTCCGAAAGCTTGTGAGATTACTATCAAATAAACGGGTTGGACTTTAGCCTGGTGTTGTGAGACTTCTGACTTAGTTCATGATAACAGTGTTTCCATTCTGTTACAAGCTCTGTGTGCCCGGCTGGTGTTTAATGCAGAATCCAGAATCTAATTGAGGCATACAAGATGATCAGAAGCTTAGATAGGGTGAGATCCTTTTTCCTCGGATGGTGATGGTTAACACGAGGGGGCATAGCTTTAAATTAAGGGGTGGTGATTATAGGACAGATGTCAGAGGTGCCACAGATGTCAGATGTCAGAGATGTCACACCCCCACCGACAAGACATCCAATCGTATCCCCATAACCCAGCACGGTAGCACAGTGGTTAGTACTGCTGCTTCACAGCTCCAGGGTCCCGGGTTCGATGCCTGGCTCGGGTCACTGTCTGTGTGGAGTTTGCATATTCTCCCCGTGTCTGCGTGGGTTTCCTCTGGGTACTCCAGTTTCCTCCCACAGTCCAAAGATGTGCGGGTTAGGTTGATTGGCCATGCTAAGAAATTGCCCCTTAGTGTCCAGGGATGCGTAGGTTAGAGGGATTAGTGGGTATAATAAGGAGGGATATGGGGGTAGGGCCTGGGTGGGATTGTGTTTGGTGCAGACTCGATGGGCCGAAGGGCCCCTTTCTGCACTGTACGGTTCTATGATTCAAACCCCACATATTTGTTTTGCTAGCCGTCATAACACTAAGGGATAATTTGGCGTGGCTAATCTCCCTAACCTGCACACTTTGGAGCATGGGAAAAATAACCGGAGCACCCGAAGGGAACCCACATAGACAAGGGGAGCATGTACTAACTCCATACTGACACTGGCCCAGTGCT
The DNA here is from genome assembly GCF_965287045.1 of Carcharhinus amblyrhynchos. Lineage (NCBI taxonomy): Eukaryota > Metazoa > Chordata > Chondrichthyes > Carcharhiniformes > Carcharhinidae > Carcharhinus > Carcharhinus amblyrhynchos. The sequence continues at coordinate 2,576,177 of NW_027649787.1, forward strand.
GAATCGAACTGAGAGTGGTCCAATGTTGTTTCGAACTTTGGTCCCTGGCGTTGTGTGGCAGCAATGCTGACCATGGTGACAACATTTTGGGCAGTGAAAAGGAAGGAAAGGAGTTCAAAGTAGCACATTCTATGATTTCAGGGGAAGGTGCTGACGTAAGTGGATAATTACATTGGGGAAATGGAGAAGTGGATAACAATATCACTGAGGGTGTAGTCTTTGTGTATTGCTGACAAAGGGTGTGATGAGAGTTTTCGTGCTAACATCATGCTGGAATTGATGGGAATGTTGGAGGACGATGGATTGCATGTGGAGGGTGGTATGGTGAAACATTAGGCGAAGTGGGATCCTTTCCATATTCTGGGAGGGAGAGGGAGGGCTGAAGTAAGAGCTGATGCAGGTGATGGCACGGACATGCTTGAGGTACAGTGTCTGGCAATCCTATGTTGAGGAAACGGGCAAATGTGCAGGAGGTGCTGATTTTGAATGTGGCTTCATTGCAACAGAAGAAGCTAAGCCACAGAAACAGAGGGAACGGTTTGGAATTCTCTCAGCGACTCTGATGCGAAGAGCTCTCGTCGAGGTAGCTGCGGAGTTGGTGGATTTGCTCTGGTTATAAATGTTTTGTCTATCGTCAAAAATTGAGATCGAAAGCTTAACGAAAGGAAGTGAGGTGTTGTAGATATGCTATGTCACATCCATGAGAGGGATGGAGATTGAAATGAAAATTAATATTTTCCAAGGTGACAATAAACATGAAGTGGTACAACATAATCATTGATACAACGAAGGAAAAGTTGTGGGAGATATAATTATCGATTGAATGGAGGAGAAGTTGTGGAAATGAGCCTGAGAAAAAACTTAAACATAGAACATAGAACATAGAACATTACAGCGCAGAACAGGCCCTTCGGCCCACGATGTTGCGCCGACCAGTTACAAAAACAATGACCCACTAGCCTATACCAATCCCTTTTCGTCCATAAACCTATCCAGAGATCTCTTAAACGCCCCCAAACAAGAAATGTTCTATCGAACCCACAAAGTGGAATGCGTAGCTGTGGCAATGTGTGCACGCAAAACAGCACATTCCATTTGTAGGAAGTGAGACAAATTAAATGATACTTGAGTGACAGAACAGGTTCAGCTCGGCAGGGACGAAAGGGGAATTGTGTGAGCCTCTGCTCGAGGAATAAGCGGATGCAATTATTGGTTTCAACGCTCCAATGACGTCCAAAACAAATTAGAAGAAAATTGACTCATCTTTCGATTTGGCATATTACAATCTTCGTTCCTCACCTTTGCGTTCAACAACTTTAGACACTTAATCTCCCCATCCGTGTTAACCGCCACTCCCTCCATGATCTCATTTGTTATCAGTTGTTTTTCAAATACCTGACCTCCCAAACACAATTCCTTCACTCCTGCACTTGTCCACTTTGCCCTGGCTTTGCGCTTGATTTCATGAAAACATTCTATTATTTAAGGTTTTGCCATCATTTGCACTATTCATCGTCAATGGTAGCATTAACTCTCCTGTTTGCACCATGGCAATCGCAAAGCTCACCCTCTCTCTGTGCTTTGACCTAACCCTGGTATTACTTTGTCCACCTGCAGTGCTCCTTCCAAAATATATATTCTGTACATTTCAGCCTCATTTCAGTTATATAGAAGAGTAATGTTGAGCCGAATCATTGACTCTTTCTCTCGACAGACGCTGCCACACCTGCTAAGTTTACCCAGAAAATGTTGTCTATGTTCAATAATTAATAACCTTTTCCAGTTTATACTTCCCTGTTTCGCTGATGGACAAATCTGTCTTCAAATATCCAGACTCAATTATACTCTATATTTCACTTTCTGACTTCATAGATTTTTCTGGCTTCATTTAATCTTTGTGCAATATCCATTGCCCATTCTTTTGGAATTTCCATTCGAGGTCGTCCGTGAACGAACATACCTAATCCCCGAAAGGTCTACACATAAAGATAATCATAAACCCCACTCAGTGGCAGTCACACTGAAATACATACACCAAATCACCTAAAAACAGAAACACACACTCACATATATCGACACACATATAAACACACAGAAACACACACACTACTCTTACATCCTCGATAATTTTGAAGAGATTCACTTGATCCCAGCTGCCTGAACACTCTTCTTGACCAGGGCCTCAGTATCTCGAGTCGTCCATGATTCCCTACTTCTGCCAGTCTTGCCCTTCACTCTAAGAGGAATGTGTTTACCCTTTTATGTACAAGAATGTGCATCCTTTGTCAAAGAGGCAAACATTTTCACATTAGTAAATCCACAAAGCTGAGGTCAGGCAGCGACATAGACACCAATATGTGATCACAGACAGACACTCACATATGTATGAGAAAGAAAAAACATACGACATTTGTCAAGACAATAAATGTAACAGATGCATGGGAATATAACTGCCATCTGGATTCAGTAAAAGCCATGCATCATCTCAGTTAGGAACTGGTCTACATTTCCCCCGCTCTCTTAATCAATGTACAAAACGCCTTTCCGAAGAATACTGTGGCTGAGTGCAAGTGGAATGGATAATTTCAAGAAGTTGATCGCTCAACAACATCACACCAGGACAACAAATGACAATCATGCCTCCGTGTGAATTTGGGTACATGGAGAGTCCCAAATACATACTTCCATCGCGGCTAACTGCCAAATATCATTCACTCTGTCAGAAAAAAACAGCTGACATCAAACTCTGGGTCAGTGTCTCCTGAGCTCCAATTTGGCTTTATGTTATCGTACATCAGTTGTTTCTTCTTGGAGCAGATTGAATGGAATGTTAGATAGCGACAATCGGCTGTGAATCATCTCCATTAGCATAGAGAAATATTCATTGCAGACTGATTGAGTCACATTTCTGATGTCTCTGCCCCACCCATCCCCTCTTCCCAAAAGCAACACACATGATTAATCACATGTATTAGCATTTCCGCCTGGCCCTCTTGATTTTCCTACATTTCCTTCCCCTTCTTTTGTATGCTCCGAGGACTTAAATCAGCCCCCATATGGATCTCAATATCTTAAATCGGCGCATGCACCTTGTCCAATTGTGCTTGTTGCCATCAATCAGGTCAAAACTGCATCACAGTTTTTTTTCACTGTGTCAGACTGTGGTACCGATGTGATTACACAAACATATTTTGTTCTGGTTCCACCAGTGTTCAGATGAAATGTTATCCAATTGTAAGCTTCAATTTATATTTCTAACCAATGAAAGTGATAGCAATAATGGACATTTAATGAACTATCTGTTTTTATTGTCTTACTTACATAAATATATATCTTCTGCATTTGTTCAAATACAGAGGCGTGACTATTAACAATGGACTATCAAAATAGGATTGGCAACAGAGATTAGGGCGCTAAATATTAACAGTACGGCATTACATTTCAACAGTTTTATATTGCATGGTAATGTGGATCATGAGAAGAACTTGACAAAAAACTACAGCTGCATGCTTGCTTGAGTGTCTATGACATGTCCGTGGATCTGAACAGTTTAATGTTAATTCCCAAGCCTTATTGGACCATAGTGATACAGGGCACTTTGTCTTATCAGATGACGTGAATGTCTGATAGAGTGGGTTACTGATCAGTGAGTGAGTCTGTTCGGCCACGCTGCAAGGTTTCCTACCAGCGTAGAAACGAGAAGGGAAAGAATCAAGAAATGCTGACCCTTCTTTTCCACAAAACGTGATGTGAAATAAAATGTCCCAACTTCTGTAAGCAAACGGGACTTGTGAAAACTAGCACACCTGCGTCAAAAGTGAAAGGCTGGTTAATTGGGATGTCATCGTTCTCCTTGTGACATTTCAGTGTAAATCCAACCTCTGGGAATTTTTAGGCATTTCCTTTTCACATCCACATTCAAAACGGAAGAGGATGCTTCAGAGGCAAGTTAATGTCAGAATTTTTAAAGATTAAATTTTAACTGATCCAAACAAAATATGTTTTGGGGTTCTTTAAGAAAGACCTTGTTCTCTCAAATAAGGCACAAAATAAATAAATTATCGATTTTAATATGTTTTCCACTCTCTTCTGGATTGTTTCCTGTTGACTGTCATCCTCTACCGGGTGACCTGCCGAGCTATCACTAGATTCATCTCATGAAGTTTCCATGAGTTCCACGTCCTTCAACCTTCTCAATCAATCTCCCATGTGGGACATTTTGGAGCGAATCACTGTAACAGTTTGAACGACTGCACAAGTTTGAGTTACTTTTGCATTCATTTAGTTTCAGTTCATGGAGTAATCGCCTTAATCTCAGGGTCTCTTGTTTTTTCAATCACTTTTAATATTGAATTGATATTTTCATTTGTATTGTTATATATTTGCCAAATTCCACGTAAATATGAATTGTTATTTGAATGACTGCATTATTTCAATTTGCTGAGATAATTTGAGGGGAGAATGGCCAAGCAGGATTTGGAGATGCAGCGACACCAGCGCTCAGAAGACAGAGTGACAGAGCGAGAGCAGGAAAGACAGCGACAGCAGCAGTCGGAGGAGTGAGTAACAGAGAGACAGCGATAGACAGACATTGACAACAGCCTTGGGGGCAGTGAATAACAGAACGAGAGGGAGAGACAGTGACACCAGCAGTGGTAGGAGTGAGTGCCAGGCAAGAGGAGGTAGATGGAGACAGTGACACCAGGCGTAAGAACACTCATGGCGCGAGAGCAGTAGAGACATTGAAATCAACGGTGGAGGAGGGAGTACCAGGGCAAGGGGGAGAGGGTAAAGACAGCGGCAACGGTGTGAGAGCACTGATGGAGCGAGAGGGGGAGGGATCGTGACATCAGTGGTGGGAGGAGAGAATTACAGAACAAGAATGGGGAGACAGTGACACCAGCGGTAAGAGAAGAAAGTGACAGAACGAGAGGGGAGAGTTGTAGCCACTGGTGCTGGGAGGAGAGATTGATAGGGCTACAGAGATATCCAGAACTAGTGAGAGAGAGTGAATAAGGGAGAGAAAGTGGGAGATGCAGTGCAATTGAGAGGGATAAATGGTTAGAGAAAAGAAAAGGAATCGAACAATTGACGGGGGCGGGGCGGGGGGACAGAGAGAGAGACAGAGAGACAGATTGAAATACAGAGGTGGAGAGAAATTGAGAGGGACAGAGACATTGGTGAAGTAGGGAATGGGAGGGGGAGAGTTTACAGCAAGCAGCAGGGGAGATATGCTCAGTATTTCAATTTAATCAGAAATATTTAATATTCATATTTCAGCAAAGGAACTGACGTCAGTGGACGCCCGCTAAAAATCCAATTAACCTTCCATGGATAACACATAAAATGTTGCTGCTGATGAGCCCGAAGTTATTCAGTAATAAACTTCATATTTATTACAGAGAGAAAAAAAACTGAACCACATTCATAGAGAAAGCTCAATGAACAAAACTGATATGAGAAACGGGAAAAAGTTCTCACAAGATTAAGGTAGAAATGAGGCTTTGTTGAATTCACATTCTTGACATTCCTTCAATGAGCAGTGTTGGCAGGGAACTTGCTCTCTGCGCACTGGCCTGCAATGCAACAGTGCTGACACATCAAACAAATGTTTTTTTGCAATGTGAAGTAACTTTTGACTTTTAATTTGAATGTTTGTAAACTTGAACATTGGTGACAGTGCGTTGTTAGTTAATATGTTGTGGGTAAACTTAGACAGTGTTTGCGATGTTCAACATATTCCTGCTTCTGAGATTTTGAAATGGGAAGAGGACACGTGCGGCTTCCAATATGACAACATTGTTTCAGAAAAGGATGGAGGGAGAGAGATAGAAACCATTTGAGTTGATGGGAAAGATGCAGAGTTGGTGATGCAGGCTGCCACTGAGGTGTGGGAGGTTTCAGTGGGGGAAAGTTTCGACACTTACTTCTGAGTTTCCCAGGATGGAGATCCCCCTGTCGAAGCATCTCCATGTCTATCTTTCAGTACAAACATTGTGCAAATTTAAGCAGCACTCCATACTTCTCACAGCCCCTCGTGGAATCTTGCTGTTCAGTCAGTAATTTTGTTATAATTGCTCAAGACAGATGACAAAACATTTTTTTAGAAACTGCATGGAAATCTTCAGACTTGAGTCTTGTGTGCGGTATTGGTTATGCGTTTGAGTGGTGGTGGTGGTGGTGGTGGGGGGGAGGGTGCTGGTGGTAATCGGGAATATAGTGTTTGTGTTTGTTTGTGTGTATGTGTATGTGTGTATACGTGCATGAGAGAAAGAGAGCGTGTACAGCAGCGCATGTCACTGATGTTGTTCTATATGCGAGAGTGTACAATAGTGTATTGTGATTGTGAGTTACAGAGTCAATGACGCTTCAGGCCTGGAAATTAACGCAATTGAACCATTATGCCAATTAGGAGAGAAAAGAGAAATCCAAGGGGTATGTACTCTGTGTTATTGTGCATGGTATGGGGAACAGCGGATACAAGGAAGGTTTGTGTTGCTGTTGAGTGATAGCTTGAGATTGTCAGTGAATGTGCGGAGCATGGTACTGCATTTTCTCTTGTGGCAAAATAGGTGGGCAAAGCAGGCTGGCTGGGGTTGTTGTGAGGTGGAGATTGATAGCCATGTGACAGCAGAGCTAGCTGTCCAGGACCTTGAAGAATATACAAGCTCTATTATAAACAGCTCTAGATATAATGAGGCAAGAGAATAATTAGCAAGGACATTACTCTGTGAACCAAGTAGGTGACAGTGTCGAGGATTTGGAAAGTATGGTGCCCTCTATAAAGCTATAGCAAGCACTGCAGACAGGTCAAGAAAAAAGAGCATTAATCGTGAACTTTGATGGAATCAAACTGCATGAAATCTTTGACCTTCAGAAACACCGTTTTTACACTGTTGTATGACGTCACGGATCATCCGAAACCAATCCCGACGTTCCAGTATAAATAAGAGACATAACTTGAGACAAGCAGCAAATTGCACTTATCTTGAGAGGAAATGGAGTGTTCAGATATTTTGGTAATTTATGACGTAGGGAATGTTGTTTTGGTTTTTGTTCTGATCATTGACAGTACTTGTTTTACCGAATGAAGGAAATGTAGAAGATACACCGGTTAGTAATCCCAGTTCATTGCCAGTGAGGAAAGGACTCTGGCCCATTCGGCTGGGCAATTCCAAGTTTATCAGCTCCCAAAGTCAGATCCGTGCCCTCACATTGATTTCCGTGTCTCCACATGAAAACCTCGGCCGTTGCTAGCCAGGGATCTGACCCCATTTTCCAGGGTTAAATAATTGCTTCAGGGAAAGAGAGGGGCAGAGGCAAAATGGACTGACGGAGGTTGTAGAATTGAGGCAGACAAAAAGAGTGTGGAAAATGAAACAATCTGAGTGTTACTATGTATTGTAATGAAAATCGCCATCAGCAGCAGTGTCCACAAAATTTCCAGTCCAATGTTTTGTAAGGACAAATCCTGATTTGGATCTGAGCGGATGTGAACATGCCCATTGTGAAGTAGTCAAACCAGAGGAATAGCTTCGTCTGCTGTTTTAGCTCGTGTCCATTGAGTTCTGATCTCTGAGGTGTCTAAAACTTTACATCCCATCGTCCCAATGTCAACTCTTGCTGCTGGTGCATTGTGTTTTCCTTTCCTTTGGCTCTCATGCTCTGTGAATTTTATTCATAAACGCCACCTGTTTCCACAGGACCAATGATTTTTTGCTTATTTGTTTCCTGCTTCTAAAGTACTTCCTCACTCAAAATGCCAAATATTGTCTTTGCTCCACTGTTGCACGTGCTGTATGACAACTCCTGCCAATGTATCCCCAAACTTCTAGCCTTCTGGCCCTCTGTCTGCTCCTCCTCTCTTCTGAGTTTTCATTCCATCCCATCCTCCAAATATTCCCTATCCCCAGAGACACTGATCTCTGCCACTTTCCTTCTCTTCAGTTTGTCACTTAGACTGTGATGTTCTAAAAAATGAGATGACCACTGGCCCCATTAGCGCCTCCCGCCTTCCATCCCAATTCACTCACTCCACCCTCGCCAGAACCAGCGCCAACAAACATGTATGTTCTCCAATCCTCAATGATATCGGGATCCATTCAGTTACTGGGAAGCTGGAATGAGAAATCACATTTAGAATCTGGATTCCATCTCTGGAACGCTCTCAATTATTCTTTCTATTCGTGAGCTGGATAATTGAAGTCACTGGATATTGCATGCTACTTTTGAACTGCTCCCTAAATTTGGACTGAGTGAGTCCATAAATGAATGTGTTTGTACAGCAGCTTAAATTCGCCAACATAATTCCCACTTGTTGAAATACAAATTCAGGACTGGTGTAACTCCCGGGATCTTTCCCTGTTACGCTGTAATACAAGAATTCTGTCACAAATGTCAACCACAGCAGGATAAAGCTGCCAGAAATGGTGAAGAGTAATATCATAGACTTCCTTCTGCTCTCCATTTCCGGATCACTGGACATCTCTCTTGTTCTTTGACCCCTTAGTCCCTTTCTGACTTTACTGGCTGTTAAAATGTACCTGACTATCAGAGCATTGAACAATATAACCAAAGTGAATGGGAGCAATGGGGTTAATATTGTATCAAACCAGTCAAACATCATCCATCCAGGCTCAGTGAAATAATTCGGCTTTCTATAACAGAACCAGGGTATATTGTCAATTATCTCCACAGGCTCATAAACAAAGTAAAACGGGACATTTTTGAGACAGAGTAGAACACATATTGCTGCCACAACCGTGGTCGCAGTTCTTTCAGTGCAATATTTTCTTTTCAGATTCTGGCAAGAAATTGCAACAAATCGATCAAGTGTAAAAGCGACGGTGAACCAAACAGAGCAATCTGTGACTGCACTCGTAAGCACAAGGATAACACAACACACTGGGGTGATGTTCAGGAAAGAAACTGCCAAATAATAAGAGCAGATGTGGAACAGAATGTCTGCCATGATAATGACCAGTAAATCCGCCGCTGCCATGACAACCAGGTAACGAGTGGTGCAAGTGGAGAGTCCGCACTTTCCCTTGGACAAGATCACAATCGCCACTAAATTAACTGCAACAGAGAGAGATAATTGAAAAACGATTGGAAATGACGGCCAAAACATGTCACCCGCCCGTCACTACGCGATCAGTAACAAAACTGGAATGATTAAAATGGCCCAGCATGAAGGAAAGTCTCACAACACCAGGTTAAAACCCGGCAGGTTTGTTTGCTGGGTCGAGCTTTTGAAGCACAGCACCTTTATCAGGTGACTCACTTGATGAAGGAACACTGCTCTAAAAGCTCGTGCTACCAAACAGAGTTTTGAGACTTTCTTTAATTCTGGAGCCATTTTAACCGAAATGATTCACCAGATGAGGGAGAAGTGACTCGAAAGCTCATGCTACCAAAGAAACCTGTTGGACTTTAAACTGGTGTGGTGAGGCTTCTTACTGTCCCCACCCCAGTCCATTGCCAGCATTTCCATATCATGGCAATAATGGAGTACAAGAACGACATCACACATTTCCAACACAACAACTTTCAGGTTGTGAAGAATAGAAGCATATAACTTCAGAACACAAGTAGGTCATTTTAATCTTCGAGTCGACTTCACCCGTAAATGATGCAGGTTAGAATGTTAAATATTTTCAGTGAGCGTCAAGTCTCACATTTACATGTTTAATATAAGATGCGAAAGATAGCCAGGCCCCTGGAAGCTGGGTGTCTGATGGGAAGGGGAAGCACAGTCAGAGACAATTTAATTGTCTCTTACAGCACGAGGTGTAGGTCGAGGGATAGCGCTCCATTCCTCTTCTGCCCACTCCAGAAATTCAGTGTTGTTTCTCATCCCCCATCTGGTTATTTACACACAATTCCGAGTCAGAATTGCGACTAGGAACCTGAACACTGGGGTAATGTACTGGTGATGTCAGTTTCAATTTCAAATTGGCGGATGGTGACATTTTAATTCAATAACAAACCATGAAAATATTGTTCATTGTCATAAGAAACCATTTGGTTAAATAATGTCTGTTAGGGGAAGAAACCTGGTGTTGTCGAACTTGTGACCTCATACACACAGCAATGTGGTAGACTCCTAACTGATTTGTGATTCGTGTCGGAAATCTTTTGAATGTGACCATGGATTAGCGAAAAATGCTGGATCAGCCAGTAATGTCCCGATGGTTTATTCTTTTATGTGAGGAAACATATTGCTGTGGAATTGAAAGAATATGACAATCTTTTCTTCGACAGGGAAACAATAATATTGGAGAAGGTAGTTGATGAGGCAGAATGATATCATATGCGGCTAAGGCAGCGACCGAATTTCGAAGTGTTCCAGCTATTTTTCTCTCTGTCACCTTGAGAAATTGAAATGTACCGCTGCAGTTATTATTGTTCTTTTAAAGGTGGGTGAGGAATGAACCTGAGCAGCTCAGAACCGTTTGGGAATAGCGGGGTTCCAATGAGAAAGTGAGATTGGAACAAACCTCTTCAGGTCCAAATTTAAACTTTGCCTTATAACATCAGACGGAGATTAAGCGGACTATTGAATGGATCGGGATTTTTTTCATAATGTTTTAGTTTTATTTGTGTTAATATTAGGCTTACACTGACATGGCATTCAAGTTGCTGTGGAAATTCCCCAGTCTCCACACTCCAGCGTCGATTCAGGTGCACTTATGGATAAGTTAGCATTGCCAATGCACCTTCCAGACTCTTGGAGCAGACAGGAGCAGCTGGAGGAACACACAGAAAATGCACAGACTCTACAGACAGTGACCCAAACTGGGAATCGAACCCAGGCTGCTGGCGCTGTGAGGCAAAAGTGCTAACCACTCTGCCACAGTACCACCAGCTGCCACTTTAACGTGCAGCTCCAGGTAATAAGGTAATGAGAATGCCATTTACAGAGCGACAATGGAAACTGAAAAACTCGTAGATATAAGAAATTATTGATGCTTGCAGAAGAACAGAAGAAGGAATGTGAGCCAACTGTTGATTATGCAGAGGCTCAAGAGGGGATAGAAATTCAAGATGGAATCTTCCAGTAATGATTTAGTAACTTGGTGGGAGAAAAAAAATCAAGCTGGTAATGGCAGAAAGGTAGATCAACTAATGGCTCATGAAATAAAGATTTAAAACTATTTCAGTTATCAACGGAGGATCACCCCACCTGAGGGAAGCAAGCCATGCAGTGAGCATTATTTCTACGACAAGGTAGCTAAGAGGAGTGATGGTATGTTAAAGTGCTTGAGATGATTATTTACAACATGTAAGTGTATTGTGCCCAGTTCTATAATTCATATCACAAAGTGGACACTGACGCTCTGCAGGATGTGTAAATATGTTCTTTCAAGCACATGCACAGAACAAAGCAAATGTACTCATTGGGCAGGCTCGAAGGGCTAGATGGCCTACTCCTGCTCCTATTTCTTATGTTTCTTATGTAATTAGAAGGATTATTGCCCTTCTTCTTCATGAAAGCCTGAACGACAACATAGGAAAGATGAGAAATTTCTCAGAGAGGGGAAATATCCAGATATTTTGAAGGTGATGGCGCTCGAATCTGGGGTTCATTAATAAGGGGAGACATTAACACCATGGAGGAAGAATATAGCCGGAATGATTTTACTTAGACACAGTTGGGAATTTCGGACTCACAGATGGCAGTCTTGTTGAAGGATATTTAATTTTAAAGCTCAATGCATGAAGGAAAAATGAAATGGAAGATACAACGATTCATGGAATGGGAAAGGTTTGGGTGAAAATCTGGCGCAGCAGTGATAGAATAACCACTTTGTATCCTGTGAATTACTACAACAATTACCAACATTAGTATTAGTTCATCACAATGAAAATTGTTGCTTAATGTTGCAGAAATATATGTGATTCTTGTTGAAGCAAAGCACAATTCATTTCATGATAAAACATTTACTAACTTATTATTTACTGCCTCCGAGCTGATACCTGTAATACAAAAATAAACAGACATGTACATTCCTTGATTATATGGCGACCTCCTCATCAGGGTAAATCAGGGTAAATCTCACTATGCTTAGATGGCTTCAAAATATCTATATCAGGAATTGCAATCACATTTATAGAATGGTGTGCCAAACCTTTATCCATTACATAAATGCATTCTTCACATCAGTAAAATAATAGAATTCAACACACTATATCCGCAGGTTCATGGAACTGCGATAGATGGATTGTAGCGCATTTCAAACATTTTTTTTCTTGTCAATAAATGCAGACGTTAAAATGCTTAAAATAAAATAAGAACCAAACGACATCAATCAAATTATAAGTATATTAACCGGCGTTATCAAAGGGAAACGAAGTCATTTGCCACTGACTACATTCGTATAAGAGGAAGACAGCTCAAGGTCGTGGCTAGATCTATCACTTCAAATAAAGTTTCAAGAAAGAATGTTCTGGCAAAATCGAGTCAGTGACACACACTCAATATAGGTCAAGAGTCATAGGTATTTCCAATAATACATACACACTGTGGCACACTGGTTTGCACTGTTGCCAAACAGCGCCAGGGACGTTGTTTCAATTACAGGATTGGCTGATGCCTGTGCCAGGTTGTGCATTCCTGCTTTGTCTGCTTGGGTTTCCTTCAGTTCTCCAGTTTCCTCTCACATCCAAAGATGTGTAGGTTCGGTAGATGGGCCATGCTAACTTGCCGCTCAGTGTCCCAAGATGTAGACTAGACAAATGCATGACGTTACAGGCATTTGGGAGAGAGGAGGGTCTGGGTGAGATGATCGCTCGGACAGTCAGTACAGACTCCACCGAACGAGTGGCCTATTTCTGCACTGCAGGTGCTCTATACGGGGTTGGAATTCCACTCTGGTGAGTGACCACACTAAGTATAATAGTGCAGAGGCAGATAATCTCAATTATCTTTGTCTGCCGGGGCCTTGTATCCCAATATGCTAATATCATAGAAATTGGAAACTAGAAGTAGGCTTTGCCCATTCGGACCTTCCAGCCTGCTCATGGCTGATCATCAAATTCAATATCCTGATCCTGCCATCCCCCCCATATCCATTTAGCCCATGAGCTAAAACTTCATGAGTCAAGTGCACCCATTTCCCGTAGAATCCATAGAACCTGACACTGCAGAAGGAAGCCATCAGTCAATCGATTCTGCACCAGCCAGAATCCCACCCAGGCCTTATCCCTATAACCAGCCTCCCAGACAATAAGGGGCAATTTAGCATGATCACTAGACCTAACCCACCTAACTTTGGCCTGTGGGAGGAAAATGGAGAACCCAGAGCAAACCCACACAGACACGGGGAGAATGTGCAAACTATACAAAGATAGTAAGCCAAGCCAGAAATTGAACCCGGGTACCTGGGGCTGTGAGGCAACAGTATTAACCACAGTGCCGCCAGATCGCCCCTACTGTACACCGGGCCGTCCCTGTATCCTGCTGATTTTTTGATACTTGCACACATATATTCTCTCCGGTTACGAACACCAGACGAATTGACTTTTCATGACTAACCAGTCAACCAAGAAAGCATCTGTCGAGGGATAGGGCCTTTGTCAGAGTCGGGGCAGACTTGAGGGGCTGAATGTCCTCCGTCTGCAGTCTATGTATTCAAAAATCTATGATTCTAGGATTAGTAAATTTGCTGATGACACCAAAGTCGGAGGTGTGGTAGATTGTGAGGAAGGGTGTCATAGTTTGCAGGGAGACTTGGACAGGTTGCAGAGCTGGGCCGAGAGGTGGAGGGTGGAGTTTAATGCGGAGAAGTGTGAGGTAATTCACTTTGGTAGGAATAAACGATGTGTCGAGTATAGGGCTAACGGGAGGACTTTGAATAGTGTGGATGAACAGAGGGATCTAGGTGTATGTGTACATAGATCCCTGAAAGTTGGGAATCAAGTAGATAAGGTTGTTAAGAAGACATACGGTGTCTTGGTGTTTATTGGTAGGGGGATTGAATTTAGGAGTCGCAGCGTCATGTTGCAACTGTACACAACTCTGGTGCGGCCGCACTTGGAGTATTGTGTGCAATTCTGGTCCCCACATTATAGGAAGGATGTGGAGGCTTTGGAGAGGGTGCAGAGGAGGTTTACCAGGATGTTGCCTGGTATGGAGGGGAGGTCCTATGAGGAGAGGCTGAGGGATTTGAGGTTGTTTTCGTCAGACAGAAGGCGGCTAAGCGGGGATCTTATTGAAACATATAAGATGATTAGAGGTTTAGACAGGGTGGATAGTGATAGCCTTTTTCCTCGGATGGAGAAAGCTAGCACGAGGGGGCATGGCTTTAAATTCAGTGGGGGGGGGGGGGGCTAGTTATAGGACGGATGTCAGGGGTAGGTTCTTTACCCAGAGGGTGGTGAGGGATTGGAATGCCCTGCCTGCTGCAGTTGTAAATGCGCCTAGTTTAGGGGCGTTTAAGAGATCCGTGGATAGGTTTATCGATGGAAAGGGATTGGTTTAGGTTAGTGGGTCATTGTTTTTTAACTGGTCGGCGCAACATCGTGGGCCGAAGGGCCTGTTCTGCGCTGTAATGTTCTATGTTCTATGTTCTAAGCGGCTCTGTAAGTTGTAAGACTTTATCTACCGGGGGGGCAACGTAATAATTCTGTGAAATATTTGCGGACAATTGAATCAACAGTTTTTTTTTCCTCCACAATGATCACCACTGGATAACAGTGCCAGAGAAAAGTACACGCTATCTCTCAGAGTACCAATAGTTATAGATACTCACCAGGCACACCAATAATGGCAATGGTAATGTAGACTATCTTCGCAATTCTGGAAAATGATTCAGACATTTTTCCCCTGCAATGATCTATCCCTTCCCGCTCCAGGTACCGACCCAAATTAGCTTGTGAGACAATACATTCGCGCCACCTTCAATTTATACCTTGAGGGATCTCCATGGGGACAGAAACGTTGCAATTATGTTCATCTTATTTTCGTCTTAATATTAAGCAACAGATACGACAGCTGAGTTAAATCCCTGCCGTGAAAGGTTAATCATTTCGTGCAGGCAATTAATTTGAAAATTCGAAATGCTGAGTAGTTATGCTCACATTGATGGATAAAACATGACTTTGCTTTGCACTTTCCATCAACAGTGATTCCCTCCTTCAATCTCATACTGCTCAAAGGCAATTAGCGCTGGACAGTGAATGCTGGCCTATCCAGTGAAGCCCACATCCATTAATCAGTGGAGAAAAAAAAAACTCATTTCATGACTTTCACGCAATTGTGTTTGTTAAAATGTTGTATTGCTAAAGTTAGATTGTTATCTCAATGCACACCCTGATGGCACTTACTGCCAGCAGGCATGTGAGATTCAACGTCTCTGTCATTTTCAGAAGGAAAAGAAATGCTGGGTTTGCAGTGAGAATGAGTAGGATGGATATCTGATAACGTGAGGTGAGGAGGGGTCATGAGGAGATTGTTCATGGATCAGTTCGGAGTGACAACAATAATGGAATTGCGAGGCATCTTGAAGGGAACTGCTTGATAGAGCAGACGCAGCACGGTTTCATTAAAGGGAAGTCGTGTCTGACAAATTTACTGGAGTTCTATGAGGATGTGTCTAGGGCAGTGGATAGAGGAGAGCCGGTGGATGTGGTCTTTCTGGATTTTCAGAAGGCGTTTGACAAAGTACCTCATAAGAGGTTATTGCAGAAGGTCGGGGGACATGGAGTTGGGGGTAGGGTGTTCGCGTGGATAGAGGATTGGTTGTCAAATAGGAGGCAGAGAGTGGGGGTCAACGGGTGCTATTCGGATTGGCGGATGGTGACTAATGGAGTGCCCCAGGGGTCGGTGCTGGGGCCTCAGCTTTTTACCATTTATATAGATGATCTGGAGGAGGGAACCGAGTGTAGGGTGTCGAAATTTGCTGATGACACCAAGATTGGGGGAACGGCAAATTGTGCGGAGGGTGTGGAGAGTCTGCAGAACGATCTAGATAGGCTGGGCGAATGGGCCAGGAAATGGCAAATGGAAATTAATGTTGGCAAGTGTGAGGTGGTCCACTTTGGTAGGAAGAATGGTAGGAAGGACTATTACTTACGTGGCGAAAAACTGCAGCAGGCGACGGTGCAGAGGGACCTCGGGGTCCTTGTGCATGAGTCGCAAAAACCCAGCTTGCAGGTGCAGCAGGTGGTCAGGAAGGCGAATGGGATGCTGGCCTTCATAGCGAGGAGGATTGAATATAAAAGTAGGGAGGTCTTGCTGCAGCTGTATAGGGCATTGGTGAGGCCGCAGCTGGAGTACTGTGTGCAGTTTTGGACGCCGCACCTGCGCAAAGATATTTTGGCCTTGGAGGGAGTGCAGAGGAGGTTTACTAGGCTGATACCGGAGTTGAGGGGGTTGAGCTATGAGGAGAGGCTGAATAAACTAGGCTTGTACTCGTTAGAGTTTAGAAGAATGAGGGGAGATCTCATTGAGACGTATAAGATGATGAATGGGATGGATAGGATAGAGGTGAAGAGACTCTTCCCGCTTAGAAAGGACAGTAGGACTAGGGGACACAGCCTCAAGATAAAGGGGGAGGGGCGGTTTCGAACGGAGTTGAGGAGGAACTTCTTCACTCAAAGGGTGGTGAATCTCTGGAATTCTCTGCCCGTTGAAGTGGTGGAGGCTGCCTCGCTAAATATTTTTAAGACGCCGGTTGATGGGTTTTTGATAAGAGAGGGGATTAAGGGTTATGGGGAGAGGGCGGGAATGTGGAACTGAGCCACGTCAGATAAGCCATGATCTTATTGAATGGCGGGGCAGGCTCGAAGGGCTGGATGGCCTACTCCTGCTCCTATTTCTTATGTTCTTATGTTCTTATTGAATGGTCGTCAGTGTTCGGGGCAATAATGGTGGCAGGCGTGAGTACATGACGTTGGCACTTTAGGTTAGCGGATGAAGGTTTATGGAACAAAATCCAAGGTTTGTTAACATAATGATTGGCTGGATGATGCAGGAGATGCACAGAAATTAATTGTGTGTCTTTCAAGAAATGCACTGGATTATTTTCTTGATCCTAAATGTGTACCGTCATGCAACAAACATCATTGTTCCTTCCATTCTTAATGCCAGTTCAATTTATATTTTGTTTTCTTTATTCATTCGTAGGGTGTGGGCATCGCAGGCTGGGCAGGACTTCTTCCCCATCCCTCACTGGCCTTGGGGGGCAGCTGAAAGTCCACCACATTGCTGTGACTCCAGAGTAACATGTGGGCCAGGCCAGGTAAGGGTGACAAAAGAATGGCAAAGTGCCTTAATGACTATCGTCCGGTGGCTCTGAGATCCGATCCATCATTATAAAGAGCTTCGAAGAGTTAGTCATGACACGTACCAATTCCAGCCTCCAGGGTTGCCTATATCCAGTACAGTTTACGTACATCTGCAGCAGATCCGCAGCAGACGCCACCATCCTGGATCTGCATAACAAAGACCCCTGTGTCTGACTCCTGTTTATTGACCACAGTTCAGCCTGAAACAGCGTTATCCCTATGAAACCCGTCTTCAAGATCCCTGGCCTGGCCTTCAGTTCCTCTCTCTTCAATTGGATTCTGAACATCCTAACCCACAGTAAGAATAGGCAAGAATAACTTTTCCACAAAGATCCTCAAAACCAGTGTCCCACAAGGCTGCATTCTCAGCCTCTATTCTACTCCGCATACACGGATCATTAGGTAGCCAAATGACCCTTCAACTCAATTTCCAAGTTTACTCACGGTACCACGGCAGTGGGTCGGATCTCAAACAATGATGAGGCAGAATATAAGAATGAAGTCGAGAATCTGCGAACTTGGATGGTGATAATAATCTCCCCCCACCCACCCCAACCCATTTCAACAAAACGAAGTAGACTTTCATCGACTTTAGGAAGTGTAATGGAAAAATTGCCCCTTGTTACATCAATGGGAAGGAAATAGAAAGGTCGAAAGCTTCATGTTTTTAGATGTCCAGAGCACAAGCAAGCTGTCCTGACACCCTCCCCCCACACCCCCACATGCCGACACTACAGTTACGAAAACCTACCAATGCCTCTACTTTCTCAGAAGACGAAGGAAATTTGGCATGTCAACTCTGACTCTCACCAACTTTCACAGATGCCTCACATGAAGCATTATTTCTGGTTGTCTCACAGCTTAGTATGGGCTCCTGCCCTGCCCAAGACAGCGAGAAGATGCAAAAGGTCGTGATTGTAACCCAATCCATCTTACAAAACAACCTCCCATCCATTAACTCCGTCTACACTTCCCGCTGCCTCAGACCCGGGACATTTTCTCTTCTATCAGGAAAATGATACAAAAGCCTGAGGTCATATACCAACAGACTCAAGAACAGCTTTTCCTCCTGCTGCCATCAGTTATTTGAATGAGCCTACCTTGCATTAAGTTGATCTTTCTGTGCACCCGAGCAATAACTGTAACAACACAATCTGCACTCTTTCGTTTCCTTCTCTGTGAACGGCATGCTTTGCCTTGACAGAGTGCAAGAATCAAGACATTTCACTGTCTGCTAATACATGTGACAATAATAAATCAAATCATATCACATCTTCGCTTCCCGAAAGGATATCAGTAAAACGAATGGGCTTTTCTGAAAATGGCAATGGTTTGATCGCCATCAGTAGGTTCATAATTCCAGATACATATGCTTATTGCATTAAAACTACACCATCTATCATGGCAGGATCCGAACACAGATCGTCAGAACAATAGCTGAGCTTCTGGATTATAAACCCAGTGATAATAACACTAAACCATCTCCTTATCAAATTCGAGGAATAATTAGAGGGACTTTGAGAGACAATATGGTTGTGCTGAGGATGAGAAAATTTCATTGTTGTTTGTGAACAGTGTGAATAATGATTTTAACTGAAATTGCACGCAGATCAATATATCAGCGAGCAATGCTGGTTTTAAATTAAAATGTTACATAATTTAACCGATAATAGTCTCATGGTTAATGTTAAGAGGACACACTCCCTAAGTGGTGAAACGAGAACGAGTGATTGCAGACCCAGAAAAGTTTTTTTTCCATTCCTGGTGTAGATGAGATTGGATTTGTTCTCTTCCATGGGAATGATGTTCTGAATTTTCTTTCCCAAAATTCAATGGCGTCTCAGTAGTACAAAAAGTTGAAGAGTGAGTTCGAGAATGATTTGGTCGATATCGGATTAGCGTGTTGGGGTACAGGCAGAACAGTGCAACTAAGAACAATCCATGAACCATGACCTGGTTGAACATTTGAGCAGTTCTACAAGGACCAATCGCCTACTCCTCCTGTCTAGTTCTGGGTGTTCGTGGGACAGTTAGGTCAATTGAAAAAACAGATGGCGTATTTTCCTTTTGAGGCGAGTTGTAGAACAAAATTTAAAGAAGTCATGCGAGAAGTGCATACAGCATTACGTAAACAAAATGTCTTGCTGCTTTTAGTCCTCGCCACGCCATTGAAGCGCGGAGGTTAGACTATGGATTAGATGGAACACAGGATTAGAGAGGCTTTTGATTGACAGTGGAGTAATGGGTTATGGACAGCAGGCAGAAAAGTAAATTTAAATCAGGTAAATCATGACGTTACTGACTATTATAGAGGCTCCAGGGGTTCGATTTGTCTCCTGGCATTATTTTATATGTTATTATGTTAAAATTGCCCGGGCGCAGAGGAAATTCTCGAGGTTATGAAGTTATAGGTCATAAGAAGGCATAGTTTGGTTGCTGCAAGGTCAGAGGGAAATGGCTATGAGGAAACATTGGAAATGAGGAGACGGACGGCTTACTTAATATAGACCAAATCCCTCAGTCTCTCCTCATAGGACCTCCCTTCCATACCAGGCAACATCCTGGTAAACCTCCTCTGCACCGTCTCCAAAGCCTCCACATCCTTCCTGTAATGTGGGTTAATAAATAAATAAATAAATAAAGAATAAATAAATAAATAAATAAATAAATAAAGACAGCATGTTTATTTTGGCAGTGGAATCAAATACAGTGAACACAAACTTCAATTAATTGCTGGACGGATGAGAAAAGTGGCCGGGAGACATACATTTAGGGAGAGATGGGGACGCAGGACTCCATTGCCCGAATATATAGTTGAGACTGGAAATCTCACTACATTTAAAACATACTTGGATGTCTTCTTGAACAAACATGGAGTCAGTACCCCCGACCGACGAATCTGCAGTGATTATCACGTTGGTAAGGCCATACCGAGAAAACTGTATGCAGTTTTGGTCTCCTTTTCTGAGGAAGGATGTCCTTGCCCTCGAGGGAGTGCTGTGAGAGTTTACCAGGCTGACTCCGGCGATGGCGGGACTGATGTATGATGAGAGATTGACTGGGTTAGGATAGTTTTCGCTGGAGTTCAAATGATTGAGGGGGGATCTCACAGACACTTATAAAATTCTAACAGGGCAAGGCAGGGTTGATACAGGGGGGATGTCCAGAACCAGGGGTCACAGACTGAGGACACGGGGTAGGCCATTTAGGATGGTGATGAGGACACATTTCTTCACTCAAAGTGCGATAGGCCTGCTGAACTCACTACCACAGGAAGTAGCTGATGCCAAAAACGTTGAATGCATTCAAGAGACCGCTAGATGTAGCACTTGGGGCGAATGAGATCAAATAACATGGGGAGAAAGCAGGATTAGGCTATTGAGTTGAAAATCAGTCATGATCGGTATGAATGGCGATCATAACGAAGGGCCAAATGGCCTCCTTCTGCTCCTATGTTTTTATGAAGCCGAGTAACGCTTTGTCAATAAGCACATAAGTAACTTCGAACCAAATGTCTGTCAGTTAAAATTGCTATTATTCGATGTTATCTATTTAAATAAACAACACACAGTTCATGAATAAGGTGCGTTTTCCCAGAACATTACCCTGGGTTTACTTACGTTCATTCGTGGGACATGGGCGTCGCTGTCTGGCCAGCATTTATTGCGCACCACCAATTGTCCATGAGAAGGCGCTGGTGAGCTACCTTCTTGAATCGCTGCAGTCCATGATCTGTGGGTTGACCTTTAGGGAGGAAATTCCAGGGCTTTGATGCAGCGACTGCAAAGGAACGGTGAGGTTTTTTGCAAGGATGACGAGTGGCTAGGAGGTGAACTTGCTGGTGGCGATGTTCCCATTTATCTGCTGCCCTTGTCCTTCTCGATGGAAGTGATCGTGGGTTTGGAAGGTGCTGTCCAAGAACCTTTGATGAATTGTTAATAATGCAAGTCCAGTGACAATTCCACTAGAACATTGCTTCCCAACGCGGCCAACGAGCTCAGCTGGGGCCTTTACCTCGGTCTAATCATATTAGGGTGCTGGTCCCTTCATTAATAAGGTCCCTTCATTATAGTGTCAGAGATGGAGGAGGTCAATGTCCTTCATATCTGGATAAAATACACGTTCCTACTCACGTGGACAGCATTCTGATCACGGCTGGAAACATTTTCATCGCAGAAATGTAATGACCACCTCAGATATAACACTGCTACCTATCACTGTTTGACATTCACATAGGTTTCCATCCTTGAATGCCTAATTACTCAGTCCCTGGGGGTTTCCACTGACAGCAACATATGTGTGGCATAAATGCACTGGCCAAAATAGATACAGTAAAACAGAACAAAGGCTGGAAATATTATGTCCAGTGAATCAACTCCAGAATCCTTAAAGACAATCTGCACACAATTTGCAAGGTGCAAAGCAGGGGTGTGTTGGAAGAATCACTATTTCACTGGATGAGCACTGTCCCAACAACAAATCAAAAAGAACACTTCCAAAGACAAGTTAAGTCGCCCAGTTTAGCTCGGTCTCTCTCTGGTTTTGAACTTTAACTCAATTATCTGCCCCATCCCCACCTCAATGGTCGGCACAGCGGCTGGGATGTTTGCCAGTTATCTGATGCCCTGCAAATTGTCAGCTGATGGAATGATGCCAGAGCCACAACATTACCAGTTATAAGGCCACAGCCAGTAGGACTTGCATCACTTCATTTCAACCTATCATATCTGTGAAATGCACTGACGTCTGATTAATTTTGCTGATTCAGTGATCTGGAACTCCCCCTTGCTGATGGTTTGGCTGGACCTACACCACAAAAGTTTCGATGGGGTAACTGCCATCACTTTCTTTGGAAAAAATTATCAATTAGAAATTGTCATTGCTGACATACTTTGACAGAAAGTAATACAAACGAGGATGTTAATTGCAACAAGAATGTCGAATCTACAGCAGGTGCTCAATAGCTATTACATTGTAAAATCCACCTCAGCAGTCATTCGTTAATGACAATCAAACGTTTCAAAACAGAAAACATCAACTATCTCGTGGAAAACTTGCACCTTCAGGTCTTCAAGTGCTTCTTCACCTTCCAAACTAAATTTCTATGTCATTGTCAATGAGTCTAGAATCAAGGAAATATTGAAGGAAAAATGAGTGAACAATGTTTGTTACCGACTTAAGAAAGATAATTTATATACAAAAATGGCAAAATACTTCAATCTCTCATATCGTAATTCACCCGGAGCTTGTTCTTCCCATCATCTTCAGTGAAGGCCAATTGAGCGTAAAGACTCTGTGAGAGAAAGCAGAAACCAGTCATCAACATTGCAACGCCCGAAAGGGTAATTGGCCATTCGACCCTTAACCCTAAATATCCATTTCATAGGATCAGAGCTGGCCCAAATATCACTATGTTATCCAATTGAAACTGAACGTTCAAATCTGTGCGGGGACTTCTAGTCCTATTTGAACACTTTATATTGTTTCTGCAATGCTCTGTCCGATTGTAAAGTTTTATCCCTTGGAATGGACGACTGTTTCTTTTCTTTCACAGAAACAGATTTGAAATAATATAGATTATGGAACTAGTGGTGGTGTTATATAGACTCCCCACATGTAGCGATGACTTGCAATGGCTTAAAACAGGAAGTTAGAGATGCACAAGATGAAGGAACATGTGCAATTAGGGGCAACGTTAATCTCCATATATATTGGATGAATCGAATTCTTGGTATGATAGTATCACTGCACTGCAGAGAGTGGTCGTTTGTGCTGAACGGGTCAGCCCGACTCTGTGAGGGATATAATTCCCGGGCCCTCTCCCCCATCCTATTCTTGTAACCCCACATATTCATCATGTCAATCTCCTGAACCAATACATCTTTAGATACTAAGGAGCAATTTCGTATCGGCAATCTCATTAACTTGCACAAGATCGGTCTATAAGAGTAAACCGGAGCACCTGAAGGAAACGCACACAGACACGAGGCGAATGTGCAAATTCCCAACAGTCACCCAAGCACAGAATTGTACGCAGGTGCCTGGACCTGGCAGGCAACGTTGCTAACAGCTCTGCCAACGTACTATCCATCGGGAATCAGTCACAATATCCTCCAGGAGGAGCACTTCCTAGAGTGCATGCGGATTTTTTTTGTCCGCCAATACATTGAGCAATTAACGAGAGAACAGAACACTGTAAACTCGGTATTGTGTAATAAAAAAAACAAATAATTGGAAATCTTATTGTTTGAGACCATCAGGACATGGACGGATATTAGATGCTAGAATTATGCGTCAAGGTGATTGTGGGACCAGGGTCCTCAATCCTCATAAAATAAACTGTGGTGGTTTGAGGCTCGGGTTGGATATGTTTGAGAGGAAAACGTTCCCTGAAGATGGAAAAAACAATGATATGTATACGAAAGATACAAGAGATAAATTGCAATAATGGTTTGTTTCTGTCTGAAGCAAAAGTAAAACGGGAAAAGTGGCCAAACCACAGTTTAAAAGTGAAATTAGCGATAGTATTAGAGACATTATTTGGGCATAGACATTGGCCAGAACAAAAAAAAACTCTGAACATTTGGAACAGTTTAGACTTCGGCAAAAGATGCCTAAAGGATGAAGAAGAAGCAGAAAATTTTGATTTGATTTGATTTCATTTATTACTGTCGTATGAATTAATATACACGCTATACAGACAAAGCGTACCACTCATAAAGAAGGAAACCAGTGAGTGCAGGGTATAGTGTTTGCAGTCATACTTACGGTGTAGAGAAAGATCAACTTAATGCAAGATACGTCCGTTCGAAAGTATGATGGTAGCAGGGAAGAAGGTGTTTTGAGTCGTTTGGTGTATGACCTCAGACTTTTGTGTTTTTTTTTCCGATGGAAGAATGAGGAAGATAGAATATCTGGAGTGCATGGGGTTATTAGTTATGCTGGCTGCTTTGCTGAGTCAGTGGGAAGTGAAGAAAGAATCAATGGATGTGATCCTGGTTTGCGCGATGGATTGGGCTATATCCACGATATTTTGTGGTTACTTGTGGTCTTGGGCAGAGCAGGCGCCATGCCGAGCTGTGATACAACCAGAAAGAACGCTTCCTATGGTGCATCTGTAAACGTTTGTGAGAGCTGTAGCAGGCATGGCGACTTTCCTTAGTCTTCTGAGAAATTAGAGGCATTGTTGGGCTTTATAAATATAGTGTCAGAATGGGGAATCTAATAATTTGATGCTCTTGACCCTTTCTATTTCTTCCTCATTGATGTGGACAGGGACATCTTCTCCACGGCACTTCCTGAAGACAATCCCCTTCGAAAATAGGGTCGGATTGGAAGTTTGTATGGAATATAAAACATCTTCGTGAAATTTTTGAAGATGTTTGAAGAAAAAAGGGAGTTTTATAATGGAGAACAATCTAATAGATGACCATCTAAGTACACGCTTTACATCTGCCTTCGCAAAGATGGCCACAAATAACTTAACAGAATTTTGGAGAGTACAGACTTTAGTGGGAGGGACGAAGACAGAAGAATTAATAAGAGCCAGTTGACAGGATTAAAGGCAAATAAATAGCCAGGGCCTGAAAATCTACATCCCAGATTACTTACAGAAGTGGTCCGAGAAATTGAGGCGCAGTGGTGGTCATCATCGAAGGTTTCATAGACTCTGGAACACTTCCTATAAATTAGAGTGTAGCTAAGATCATCCTACCGTTTCTAAAATAAGGTTGTAGAGTGAAAGCCGTGAATTAATTAACCAGTCAGCCTGACATTGGTTACGGGAAAATTCTAGAATCCAGTACCATGGATTTTCAAAACACTTGGAAAGGAATGGCAGGAGTGAACAGAGTCGGTATACAATTATGAAAGGGAAACCGTGCTTGACATTTTTTTCTGGAATTCCTGTGGGCGCAACTAATAGAGTTGATTGCGAACGGAGACTTCCAGAAGCCTTTGACAAAATCCCAAAGAACACATTAACATGTAAAACAAAAGCGCATTAGATTGGGGAAAGTATATTGAGGTGCGTAGAACACTGGTTGGCAGACAGGACACAAAGAGCATGATATATATTTAGCTGGGGGAACTATGTTTACTATCTGTAACTTTGATAATTATTCAAAGCTGACTGGGAGGCTATGTTTTAAGGACGGTGCAGAGATGCATCAGGTTGATTTAGACAAGTTCAGTGAGTGTGCAGCTACATGGCAAATACAATATAATGTGGATAAATGAGAGGTGCGTTAGCAAAAACGAAAGGTAGATTACAATTTGGATGGCTTTAAACTGAGAGTGGAACGCACATCATCATTGCTCTGCCTCTCAATTCTCCTAAGGGTGCTCACATTTACTATGTTATTTCCTCTTGCATTGGACCTTCCAAAATGCATTACCTCACAAAATTTTATCTGCCATTTCTCTGCCCAAGTCTCCATCCTGTCTATATATTGCTGTGTCATCTGACAATTCTCTTCACTATCCGCAACTCCATCAATTTTTGTGTCTTCTGCGAAACTGCCAGTCACACCAGCTACATCTACCTCCCTATCATTTATTCTATGAGCATCAAAGGTCCAAGAAAGGATCCCTTTGGAAGACCGTTCGCCACAGCCCTCCATTCAGAAATTCACCCCTTTGCCCAAGGCAATTCTGGATCCATCTTGCCCTGGGTGACTTCACCTTTCGCCCCAGTCTAACATGATAAACCTTGTCAAAGCCATAACTGAAGTCCATGTATAAAGCATCCAAAGATTATGCCTCATCTCTCATCTTTCGCACACCCTCGAAAAACTGGATCAAGTTAATCGCCCCACATCCTCTTCATAAAACCATGTTGTTTATCACTAATAAGTCCATTTGTTTCCAAACGAGAACAAATTTTGTTCCTAAGAATCATTTCCAATCATTTCCCCACTGCTGACCTAAGGCTCACCGGCCTGTAAGTTCCTGTGTTTTCCCTGCTGCCCTTTTTAAACAGTAGAACAACATTGGCTATTCCGCATTCCTCTGAAACTTCACCTGTAGACAATGAAGATACAAGCATTTCTGTCAAGGCCGAGCAGTTTCCCCCCTTTCCCCCCTCAGTATTATGCTGTATATCCAATCAGGCCCTGGGGGCTTATCTATTTTAGTGCATTTGAAGACGCCGAATACGTCATCCGTTTTATATCAAAATGAACCGGAATATCTACACAAGCTGTCCTAGGATCATCAGCCACCAAGTCCTTCTATTTGGTGAATACTGAGGGAAAATATTCATTTTGCATCTCACACATTTTTCTCGGCCTCCACGCAAACATTCCCTGCACTATCCTCCACTGGATCAATCATTTCCTTGGCTAATCTCTTGGTCGTTACTTATGTATAAAAGACCTTAGGAATTTCCTTAATCTTGTTTGCCAATCCCTTTTCATTAACAGCATACTCCTTCCTGTATCTTATGTGTTTGTCTTCAGTAGACGCGGGGATATAGGTGAAATCTTTGCTACCTTTTCTCACAATCCAATTCCATTTAAACCCCGTACTGTTTAATTTGAACGACATTCTGTCATTATCTCTATTTTCTGAGATTAATTGTCCATATCTATATTGTACAGCTACTTTCATTTGCTGCAACATGCTAAATAACACATTGAAACGTTAATAGATTCTGTAACCAACACAATCGATATTAAGCGTTGTTCTCAAAAGTCAGAGCAATTAAACAATGTATATTAATAAATACAATTTACCTTTTCATTTTGTTCGCAATACTTCGAATCCGTGAATACGTCGCGTGATGTCTTGATGCCTAAAGCACATAAAAAAGACTAAAGCATTATAACGTGTGCAGGGAGCAGGTTAATTATTGTGTAGAGGAACAAGACAGATCAACAAATATTTAGGGATGCTGAGCCGCACAGAAGGACAGAGTAGGCAGACACTTCCTACCTGAGAGCCGATTCTTGCAGTTCCAACCCGCCAGGACAGCAAATATCACGAGAAGGACAATTATTACCAAGGAACCGCCATAAAGCAGTGAATTGCAGGATGGTTCCAGCGGATCTGATGAAGGGGGGAAAATAACTTTGAAGGATGATTTTACTCAGGCCACCGCGCACATGCTCAAATTTCAAAGACACCCACGAATAGTCAACTCAAATTTGAATGTCTCAAAGCCACTTCTCCAATTTCACCAATGTAACAGTTAGGATGACGGGGAGGCTTATGAGCGATACTTAAGAAGAAGCAATGCAATCAGAATAATATTATTGGCAAAGTATCCAATTGCATAGAAGGAGGCAATAAAATTTTCAATTGTTGGTCGATTCTTTGCTAGATCCTAGCTCTATCCCATTGCTTGGATGGGGTGAGTTTATGAGGAGAGATTGAGTAGATTGGGCCTGTACTCGTTGGGGTTTAGAAAGCTGAGGGGGTATAAGGTAATGAAGGGGCTAGATAGGGTAGAGGTAGAGAAAGGAGACCAGAACTAGAGGGCACAGCCTCAAAATAAGGGAGGGGGGGGGGCACAGTTTAGAACAGAGTTGAGGAGTAACGTCTTCTCTCAGAGGGTGGTGAATCTCTGGAATTGTCTGCCCATTGAAGTGGTGGAGGCTACCTCGTTGGATATGTTTAAGTCACGGGTAGATCGATTTCTGATTGATAAGGGAGTTAAGGATTATGGGGAACAGGCGGGAAAGTGGAACTGATCCACTTCAGATCAGCCATGATCTTATTGAATGGCGGGGCAGGCTCGAGGGGCTAGGTGGCCTACTCCTGCTCCTATTTCTTATATTCTTGTGTTCCTATGTCTCTGTGTAAACTTGTATCTGGCTGAATAATCTACCTTCCGCTCTCGCTAAAAAATGTGAATAATCTCTCATTTATCCGCATTATATGGTATTTTCCATGCAGTTGCACACTCACTGAACTTGTCTAAATCACACCGTTGCATATCTGCACCGTCCTAACTCACCCTCCCTCGAAACTTTGAATCATCATTAAAGTTAGAGATACTAAATTTAGTTCCCTCTCTAAATGAATAATTGATCGCATGCTGCCTGCGTCCACACGCAGAAAAGTGAACAGCCTTAAACACTAAATACACAATTGGTCACAACGGATCTCACAACAGCAATACATGAAGTGAATTTGCAAATACTTACCTCTCTGACATGAGAACTCTTCGCTTATAAGATTTTCAACTGAGGTCGTGTGAACGGAACAAATACAAACAGCCCCCTTGCTGCAGCTTTCTCGGGGGACAGTGAGCTGACTTCTAACACTGTACATCCCGGTGGAGTCTATTACTCCAGAATCCGTCCATCCCTCTGTCTCCCCTGTGGAAACATTCCAGTGGACAGGGAGAGTGACCGAGGTTAAGCCGCTCACCAAACACATCAATGGGATAGTTTCCATGGACAGAATCTCAGCCGGCGGTGGAGCCAAGAGGAATATTGTCGGGGGACCTGGTTAGGGAAGATGAAATTACTTTTCAGTCTCAATTCCTACTTTTTAAATTATTTAATTCACTTATTTTTATTTTTTTTTACCAGTGATGAGTAACGTTGAGCCGTTTCCGAATATAAAGGACATCCCGTAAGATTTCCTTGCTGCACAGTAATAAACCCCCGCATCCTCCACCTGAGCACCCTGAATGATCAGAGTATAAAGGGTCGAATCGCTGTTAACAGCTCCTGAAAACCGCCCGTCTCCAGGAACGTGTTTTCTGACGGTATGAACAAACTGTAGATGTTGATGGTGCCGCTGTTTATACCAGTAAACCGCTGCACTTGCTAACCAGCCTGTGTGACAATGCAGCTCAAAGCGACTTCCCGCCGAGACGGTTTGGATCGCTGGAGTTTGCGTGAACAGCGCCTGGGAGAAAATAACTGAGAGAGAACAGGGCACATCAGCAGAAATTCCTCTTTTGTGAGCAAAATCCAAATCTGATTCATACTGAAGTGGGGAAAATAACCCTAATCTTAACCTGGCACACACAATGGTTACCTGGGAGGAGACATATATAGAACATAGATCACTACAGTGTAGAAAGAGGCCCTTCGAGCACCGAGGCCCTATCCCCCTATCCCTACGTATTTGAACCACTAATCCCTCTAACCTACACATCCCTGGATACTAAGGTGCCATTTCTTAACATGGACAATCAACCTAACCTGCACATCTTTAGACTATGGGGGGAAACCCACGCAGACACGCGGAGGATGTGCGATCCCCACACAGGCAATGCCCCGAGCTGGGAAACGAACTCAGGACCCTGGAGCTGTGAAGTAGCAGTGCTAACCACTGTGCTACCGTGCTGTCCATCAAACAGGCACTGGCTTTTAGCACAGACAGTCACTTAAAGTTAAAACATGCAGTAACCGAAATGCTGCAGAAACAGACCCAGAATAAAGAGGCTGATAATAGGATCAGCCCTAGATGGGAAAATAAATACCAAAATAAAACCATCACTGAATGTATGGATAGAAAACAGTC
The DNA here is from genome assembly GCF_965287045.1 of Carcharhinus amblyrhynchos. Taxonomy (NCBI): domain Eukaryota; kingdom Metazoa; phylum Chordata; class Chondrichthyes; order Carcharhiniformes; family Carcharhinidae; genus Carcharhinus; species Carcharhinus amblyrhynchos. The sequence goes on from NW_027649787.1 coordinate 2,605,946, forward strand.
ATTGATAGAGGAAGTGCATCCATCCTATGAACAATGCTCCGTTAACTGTCCATGTCTGTACCTGTCTGATTGTAACCATGTGTTACCTATCGATGGCCATGATCTGTCCACTCAAATATTAGGATGTATTAAACGACTAATGTCCGGACTATCCATTGTCTGAAAGTATAAAAATGATCAACTGCTATTGTATGATCGAGAAGGTAGCTGCCATGTGGAGTACCAGTGCTTTCTCCTCAATCTTCATATCCGAAATAAAACTGTATTGTTGAAACCTCCAGTCTGTCTCCGGTGATACATTTCCCACAGCAATACAAGTGAAGAATTCCGCCTATCGCCTGGAGGTTAGTGATTCCCAATCTAAAAATCAATCTTAACCTCCGATTGGGTACTGGACTGAGTTAATATTTCCGTTAATATCTGACAAGGGAGCTGGAAAGGCAGGAGAGGAGAGATATAATAAAGAGAGAGGTAGAAAATTGGAGCAAAGAGAACACACAAAAAAAACTTGAAAGAAATCAAAAGAGAGATAAAAGAGCTGTGAGAGGGAGAGAGCAACAGAGGAAAGGACCCAAGAGACATAAAAGAAAAGAAAGAATGAAACAGTAAGGAAAGGAGAGAGGCCGAAGGAAAGTTACCTTCACAGTGAAATACTTTTGCAAGTGCAGATCCTTTTCTGTTGCAAAAAAAAGTTGCAGAGAATAATTTTTCACCAGCAAAATTCCACAAAGGTAATGTGAGAACATCAGAAATTGAAGTTCTTTCTGATGGGAGGGTGAACTCAGGATCAAGAAAACTCAGATCATGATCTGTGTATAATCGTGGTGAGGAGATGTGAATGTGTGTTTGCTCTATTGTATTTGACGCTTTTCTTAAACATAACACTATTGCGACAGATTACAGAAATGTGATCTGCCACATACCTGAGTTTCTCGGTGATCTGAGCCAGTTTGTCTCCCAAACTATAGAGTCATAGAGTCATAAAGGTTTACAGAATGGAAACTGGTGCTTCGGCCCAAATTGTCCATGCTGCCCTTTCTTTTAGACACCTCATCCCAATTGCCCACTTTTGGACCATATCCCTCTATACCCATCTCACCCATGTAACTGTCTAAATGTTTTTTAAAAGACAAAATTGTACCCGCCTCTACTACTACTTCCAGACAGTCACCGCTCTGTGTGAAAAAAGAAATGCCCCTTTGGACACTTTTGTATCTCACCCCTCTCAGCTTAAAACTATGCCATCTCGTTTTAGACTTCCTTATCTTTGGGAAAATATAGTGACTGGCAATTTGATCTGTGCCCCTCACTATTTTATAGACGTCTGGAAGATCACCCCTCAGCCTTCCACGCTCCAGAGAAAAAAGTCCCAGTCTATCCAGCCTCTCCTCATCACTCAATCCATCAAATTCTGGTAGCACCCTAGTAAATGTTTTTCTGCACTCTTTCTCGTTTAATAATATCCTTTCTACAATAGGGTGACCAGAACTGTACACAGTGTTCCAAGTGTGGCCTTACCAATGTCTTGTACAACTTCAATAAGACATCCCAATTCCTGCATTTAATGTTCTGACCGATGAAACCAAGCATGCTGGATGCCTTCTTCACCACTCTGTCCACCTATGACTCCACGTACAAGGCGCTGTGAACATGTATCCCTAGACTTCCTTGATCTGTAACTCTCCCCAACGCCCTACCATTAACTGAGTGAGTTCACACATGTACCACCATGTGTCACCTCGTATTTATCTGAATTAAACTCCATCTGCCATTCGTCAGCCCACTGTCCACTATGCCACCAAGCTTTGTGTCATCTGCAAACTTACTAACCATGTCTATATTCTATCCAAATCATTAATTGACAAACTCCAGTGGACACAGCACTTATCCCTGAGGCACACCGCTGGTCACAGTTTGAAAAACAACCCTCTACAACCACCCTCTGGCTTGTGTCAAGAAGTCAATTTTATATCCATTTGTTAGCTCACCCTGGATTCCGTGAGATTTAACTTTATACAACAGCCTACCATGTGGTACCTTGTCAAACGTCCATGTCGACAACATCAACTGCACTGCCCTCATCTACCTTTTGATTACCCCCTCAACAAACTCAAGCAAATTCGTGAGACTTGATTTTCAACTCACAAAGCTATGCTGACTGTTTCTAATTAGACCTTGCCTCTCCAAATACCTCCAGATCCTGTCTCTCAAAATACCTTCCATCAACTTACACACCACAGGTGTGAGGCTCACTGGCCTCTAGTTCTCAAAATTTTTTCCTGCAGCCCTTTTTAATCAAAGACACAGCATTTGCCACTCTCCAATCTTCAGGAACTTCGCCTGTGACTATCGATGATTCAAATACATTAGAAAAAAAAACCGAATCTCACCTGGAAGGAGATGGAAGAGGGCACCGAGAGCCAGGAGGCCCATAATCTGCAGCTCGGGTCCTTAGCGTGAGCTTCAAACCTGACTCTTGTCTCTATGGATCTAAATCCAGAGACCGAATGACGAGAAGTTTTGAAATGCCCAAATGCAGAAACTCGATGCTTCACTGAAAAGAACGGAGCTGGGTGGAAACTTCAGCACACTACAAAGAGCATCGGTGAGTTTCCTGTTTCCATGTGGACCGCCCACGCACATATCCGTCCGCAAACAGTAACAGAGTGGCAACTGCTTCTCTACACGCCTGAAACTTTTGCTGCTACCTCATCTGAAAAATAAGTTGCACAGCACTCAGTTTAACATTTATCACTAGTGTTCTCAGTGTAGGCAGATCATTCAAATTCTAAAAGGCAATCATGTATACACACTTACTGATGCCAACAACTATCAGCCAGACTGCACCACGTTACTTCTTAATTCAAAATGTATTTTCCACCCAATTTGTGTTCCCCGTCATTCTCCTCCGGTTTTTGAATTTGCTTCTGTTCATTTGCTGATAATGGACAATGTTTATCATTGGGCTGGGAGTGTGGGGTTTTTGGGATGGTCCAGTAGATCACGTGCCGCCAAGATGCCAGGTCCAAATTCACCTGGAGGTCAACCAACATCTCTGCATTAATTTCTCAGCCATTGGAAACTTGGTTTGCTACCATACCCTCCCTCTTTGTTAACCTTCACAGCTTCTTTACAGAAGGCCTTTGATTCCAGAGAGGAAACAAACAGTCTCCAATACCGACAGATTTCAGACTCATGGGAGATCTTCTGATCCAAGACCCGATGGGGTCCTGATACGGGGTGGAGAGGGCGGGGGGAAGTGGGGGCGGGATCCCGGCTTAGACATCCAGTTGTGTACTGTGGGAGACGATGATCCACAAACAGCGCATCGATCTGCATCCAATATATGTTAAATTTTGCACGTGGTTCCAAGCCTGAGTGTCTGATGATCCAACGGTTGTGCGTTTATTATAGAGAGGAGACTAATTCTACAATTAAAGGAGTTCTGAGCCTCAGGGCATGGCAGTCCTTCGCTGCGTTGTGGTGAGTCTGTTATTTGCGTGTGTTATGTCCTGAAGGAACCTGAGCTCAGGGATGGGAGTTTTGATCCTAAATAGTGTTTAATCCCATAGATTGCGTCTACTCCAGAGGGCGGGTTGATCTTGAATCGGAATTTGCAGCGGGTGACCTGGGGAAGACTATAATTCTGGGAAGGGTAGAACTCTGGTTGTCGGAACCCAGGGAGCGGCTCTGATCCTGTCTTATGCCTGATCGTGAGGTCTGTTGGATCCATTTGCGTGTCCTGATCATGTGGGGTATCTAACCTGAACTGGTTTCTGATTCTAGGGACTGGGTAGATCCTATGTAGTGTCGGAACCTGAAGAGTCCGAATCGCAAGGAATGGGTTTGCTCTGTGGGGTGTCAGATCCCGGGAGAGAATTCTGGTCCGGTGGGTGCCTAAACCTCGGGAGTTTCTGGGAAAAAGGATCTGATCATGTGAGCTGTCTCAAACCAGGCGGTGTCTGCTGGAGGAATGTTGGAATTCTGGTCGTTCGTTTCTGGTAGAGAGGATACAATGTTCATGAGGGGAGGAGGATTTCGATCCTTTTCTACCACCGCTCCGGGGTATGTTCTATCCAGCAGGGCTAGAATTCTTTAAATGGCAGCATTGTAAAACCTGGAAGTTCAGCTTTATTTTTCCTGAGGAGAGTAAGCGGCACACCCAGTATGTGGAGTGTTGAACCTGGGCAGGGAATGAGCCCAAGGACTATCCGATAAGGGATTTAATCCTGTGTACTTTGCCATTTTATGAGCGTTCAGATCGGGAGATCCTTTATCCTTGGAGAAGGCCTGAACCCGGATTGGAAATTAAGCTTCTTTTTGCTTCATTGGCAGAATGAGAATGTTTTCCATCACATTAATTAATCGGCTTTCTGGTCCGGAGTGAGCCCTATAATCGGTCAGTGAATGTTCGATCTCATCCCAGGTGGGATCCAGTAGTCAGCAGAAAGGTGGGACTGCTGTGATCTATAACCTTCAAAGCCTTTTTTGTGAAGTGTGGTTTCGGATGGGGAAAATCTGACATTCAGAGTTAAACCTTTTAATCAGAATAAACCAGAGACACCCAGCCTCACTAAGATATTTCATCACCAGCCTAACTACCAGGAGTTCCTCTCCATCTGATACCTATCTTGATTCTTTTAAAGTTGTCAGAATGCAAGGAAAGTTTGTGGTTTCACCATTGAATTTTAATCTCCAAAAACCACGCTCTGTATATTGTGCAGAAAATGCCACCCTGTGCACTCATATGCGTTAATAAGTTCCTCTCTGAACTGTCTGCACCAGACGTGGAGACTGTTTGATCAACGAATTCTGGTCTATTTTTATCTTCCAGTTAGTTTCCTGGGAATTTTGATCCTCTCCCGGGAAAAATGTGGTCTCTCCATCTGCACAACTCGCTACACTTATCCATGGCAACGGCGAATCATCTGATCATTACCACCCAGGTGAGACTGAACCACGTCAATTCTTACTTTTTACAATTGTAATTCCATGTGTGTAGTGTCCATGCTGTCATATTCTGCACAGCTATTGAATGTTCTGTTGGGTTCGATGTCACTTTCTCCGTTGATATATTTGTGGTTATTTGTTGCCGGAAGTTGGCATTGAAATATTGTGCCAAGTAAACCGCAGCCTCGTTTTGAACGATAACTTACATTCTGCTCTGTTTGAAAAATATCCCCTTCAGGTTTATTTATTAACCTTGTGGATAAACAACAACGTACCGTGGTTTATTACAGGCTCCATATCAATGACATAGCCTCACTTTTGATGCGAACTATGGCTCCCTCAGACCCAGCACAGGACGAGAAAGATCGCAGCTTCCAGGTGAGACCCGCAATCACTGCACCCTTAAAAGAAGCACATGTGTTTCATTACAACTTAACCAAAGTTCACAGAATGCTTGCCTGTAATCGTTACAATTGCTGTTACAGATAGACGAAGTGTTTAGGGATACAGAGAGGCATTTCGATTTAGAAGGTGGTATGAATTTAGCGGGGAGGGGGGTGGTGGTTAGTGTTGGTAGCCTTTAAAACTAGACGGGATGGGACCTACAGATTTCGATGCTGAATTTGGAATGAAAGGGGGAGTTTAAATTTAGAGCGGGGTTTTGAGTTGGAGTGGAATCAAAATCACGGAATTTTGGATTTAAAGGGGAAATGTTCAGCAAAACAAAAAGGGTGTGTAGAGAGTTAACATGGACGCTTACACTTAGTGGAAGGCGCCAAGTTTTAGAAGATTAATTTAGATTTAGAAGCGAATGATTTAATTTCAGAGGGGTTAGAGTTAGAAGGAGACTTCAGAGTTAGAGGGAGTGTTTTGACTTCGAGAGGAAATTTAGAGATACTGAGGAAATTTAGAGTGATATGGTTATCTACTGTTAGAGTGGAAGTTTCGAGTTAGAGAGGAATTCAGTGCCAGTGTGGAATTTCAAAGTTGGGGGCAGTTTAGTGATACATGATTGATATGAGTTTTATTGGGGTCATAGATTTTGAGAGGCAGTTATGAGTAAGAAGGCGATGTAGATACAAAGATAGAGTTTATATTAAGAGGGAGAGTTCAGAGCTAGATGGGGAGTTTAGAGCTGGATGGCGAGTTGAGAGTTTGAAAGTTTATTTTGCGCTTCGTGGGGGAATCGATTTGATGAAGGACTTATGAGTTCCTAATGCATTTAGTGATAGTTATGGGATTAAGAATTAACAGGAGAGTTTAATGTTAAACTGGGAGTTTCGGGTTTTAGCAGCAGTTTAGTGTTGCCGAAGGAAAAGTGAAAAACAGAGGGGCAGTTTAGAGTTAGAGGGAGTTTGGAGGTAGATGGTGATGTTACGTTGAGTGTGCTGTAAATTTAGCGAGGGTCTTATGATTTACTGGTGAATTTAGAGAGTGAGAGGGCGTTCAGATTTAGAGAGAAGTAAGAAGGAGTTTAGAGATAAATGGGAGGTCGGTGCTAGAGTGGGAGTTTAGTGTCAGAGGGAGTTAAGAGTGAGAGGGGAGTTCAGTGTGAGAGTAGGATTTTTGAGATCGAGGGAGGTTAGAGATAGAAGTGTGATGGGTGTATGGATAAGGAGAGGGAGTTATGAATTATAATGAATTTTAGAGACTGGGGTTGGATGTAGAGGGAGAGTTTAGAGTTAAAGGGAGAATTGTAATATAGAGGGGAGTTTAGAATGAGCCGGGTAGTTTAGAATTCCAGGTGGCAGATGGGAGTTACAGGGGATTATTTCAAGTTAGATGAGTGGAATTCCTTTCAGTTGGGGCATAGATTTAGTGGGGACTTATGATTTATAGGTGAATTTAGTGTCAGAGAGAGAGTTTATGGTTAAAGGAGTTTAGATTTACTAATCCCTGAGGGAACGAAATACAACTTTTAAAGTTGTCAGATGATACCAAGTTGGGTGGGAGAGTGAGCTGTATGAAGAATCCGAGATCCTTTAGCATTATCTGCACAGGTTTGCTCAGTGGGCAAATCAAAGGCAGATGCTTTATAATTTGGATAAATATGAAGTTATTCAGTTTGGAAACAAGAGCAAGAAGCCTGATTACTACCTGTTGATTGGGAGAGAGGGGTGTGCAGAGGGACCTGGGTGTCCTTGTGCACTAGTCACTGAAGGTTAGCATGCAGTTGCAGCAGGTTGGAAAGAAGACAAATAGTACGTTGGCCTTCACTGCAAAAGGTTTCGAGTCCAGGAACAGGGATGTATTGTTGCAATTATATAGGGCCTTGATAAAGTTAAAGTTTACTTATTAGTCACAGGTAAGGTTTACATTAACGCTGCAATGAAGTTACTGTGAAATTCCCCGGGTCACCACAATCTGACATCTGTTCAGTTCAATGCACCCAAACCTGTTCATGTTTCAGAAAGTGGGAGGAAACCGGAGCACCCAGAAAAAAGCCCATGCAGACACGGGGAGAAGGTACAATCCAACACTGACAGTGACTCAGCTGGGAATCGAACCCGAGTCTGTGGCACTGTGAGGTAGCAATGCTGACCACTGTGCTAACGTACCACCCGAAGATCACAACTAGAATATTGTGTGCAGCTTTGTGTGCAGGGAGGATTTTCTTGCTCTCGAGGGAGTGCAGCAAATGTTTACGAGGCTGATTCCGGGGACGGCGGAACGAGTGACTGAGGAGGGATTTACCAGATTAGGATTGTTTTCGTTGGCGTTCAGGCGAATGGCGGGGGTGGGGGGGGGGTGGTGGCGGATCTCATCGACACCTTTAAAATTGTAACAGGACTAAATAAGGTAGATGCAGGGAGGATGTTTCCGATGGTGGGGGAGTCCAGAACCAGGGGGTCACAGTCTGAGGATTCGATGTAGAGCATGAAGGACAGAGATGAGGAAACCTTTCTTCACCCAAAGGGTGATGATTTTGTAAGTTCATACAATCTTGGAGCAGAATTGGATCCTGAAAGGTCTTGACAAGCTTGATGTGGAGAGGAAGCTCAATCTTCTTGGAGGATTTGGGGTAACAGTTTGAAAGTAAGGGTACATTTCAACAGACATGAGACAATTTGCTTACTCCCTTACAAGATCCTGAGTCCTTGGAACTCTCAACCCGAAAAAGTAGATAGAGATAGATAGGTTCTGTGTTATTAAGGGGATCAGTGTTTATTCGAGGCGGGCCCCGTGAGGTTTGAGATTACCATGAGAGCAGTGTGATCTTCTTAATTGGGGTTCGTAAAATGCCTGCTCCTGTTCCCTCTGATTGTATGAATTTTCCCAGGGATAATTATTAAAGTGAAATTAATGCTGTTAGTATGTGGTTGACACGGCAGTACAGCGGTTAGTACTGCTGCTCCACAGCTCCAGGGACGTGGGTTCGATCCCTGGCTTGGGTCACTGTCTGTGTGGAATTTGCACATTCGCCTGTTGATTGCATGGGATCCCTCAAGGTGCTCCAGTTTCATAGAACATAGAACATTACAGCGCGGAACAGGCCCTTCGGCCCACAATGTTGCGCCGACCAGTCTTATTTTTAAAAAAAAACATTGACCCACTAATCTAAACCACTCCTTTTTCGTCCATAAACCTATCCACCAATCTCTTAAACGCCCCCAAACTAGGCGCATTTACAACTGCAGCAGGCAGGGCATTCCAGTCCCTCACCACCCTCTGGGTAAAGAACCTGCCCCTGACATCCGTCCTATAACTACCCCCCATTAATTTAAAGCCATGCCCCCTCGTGCTAGATTTCTCCATCCGAGGAAACAGGCTATCACCATCCACCCTATCTAAACCTCTAATCATCTTATATGTTTCTATAAGATCCCCTCTTAGCCGCCTTCTTTCCAGTGAAAACAACCCCAAATCCCTCAGTCTCTCCTCATAGGACCTCCCCTGCATACCAGGCAACATCCTGGTAAACCTCCTCTGCACCCTCTCCAAAGCCTCCACATCCTTCCTGTAATGTGGGGACCAGAACTGCACACAGTACTCCAAGTGCGGCCGCACCAGAGTTGTGTACAGTTGCAACATGACGCTGCGACTCCTAAATTCAATCCCCCTACCAATAAACGCCAAGACACCGTACGCCTTCTTAACAACCTTATCTACTTGATTCCCAACTTTCAGGGATCTATGTACACATACACCGAGATCCCTCTGCTCCTCCACTCTATTCAAAGTCCTCCCGTTAGCCCTATACTCAACACATCTGTTATTCCTACCGAAATGGATTACCTCACACTTCTCCGCATTAAACTCCATCCGCCACCTCGCGGCCCAGCTCTGCAACCTGTCCAAGTCACCCTGCAAACTTCGACACCCTTCCTCACAATCTACCACACCTCCGACTTTGGTGTCATCAGCAAACTTACTAATCCACCCAACTATACCCTCATCCAGATCATTAATAAAGATTACGAACAGCAGTGGCCCCAAAAGATGTGCAAGTCAGGTAGATTGGCCATGCTGAAAAAAAATGCCCTTAGTATCCTGCGATGCGTAGGTTAGCGGGATTAGTGGGTAAACTTGTAGGGATATGGGGAAAGGGCCTGGGTGGGATTGTGGTTGGTGCAGACTTGATAGGCCAAATGGACTCATTCCGCACTGTAGAGATGCTATGATAAGAACTGTGAATACAACATGAGGGCTGTGCTAGCTGAAGTGTGTGGCCAAGGGATAGCTCAAGTATATTGCAATGGCAAACACTTTTACTTCCCGTAGGACATGGGCGTTGCTGGATGATGAGCACATATTGCTCTAACTGTCATAGAGTCATAGACTCAGAAAGGTTTACAACATGAAACAGGCCCTTCGGCCCACCTTGTCCATGCCACCCTTATTTTTTTAAACCCCTAAAGAACATAGAACATAGAACATTACAGCGCAGAACAGGCCCTTCGGCCCACGATGTTACGCCAACCAGCTTTTTTTAAAAAAAACAACACTAACCCACTAATCTAAACCAATCCCATTTCGTCCATAAACCTATCCACAGATCTCTTAAACGACCCAAAACTAGGCGCATTTACAACTGCAGCTGGCAGGGCATTCCAGTCCCTCACCACCCTCTGGGTAAAGAACCTAACCCTGACATCAGTCCTATAACTACCCCCCCCTTAATTTAAAGCCATGCCCCCTCGTGCTAGCTTTCTCCATCCTAGGAAAAAGGCTATCACTATCCACCCTGTCTAAACCTCTAATCATCTTATATGTTTCAATAAGGTCCCCTCTTAGCCGCCTTCTTTCCAGCGAAAACAACCCCAAATCTCTCAGTCTCTCCTCATAGGATCTCCCCTCCATACCAGGCAACATCCTGGTAAACCTCCTCTGCACCCTCTCCAAAGCCTCTACATCCTTCCTGTAATGTGGGGACCAGAACTGCACACAATACTCCAAGTGCGGCCGCACCAGAGTTGTGTACAGTTGCATCATGACGCTGCGACTCCTAAATTCAATCCCCCTACCAATAAACGCCAAGACACCATATGCCTTCTTAACAACCTTATCTACTTGATTCCCAACTTTCAGGGATCTATGTACACATACACCTAGATCCCTCTGCTCCTCCACACTATTCAAAGTCCTCCCGTTAGCCCTATACTCAACACATCTGTTATTCCTACCAAAATGAATTACCTCACACTTCTCCACATTAAACTCCATCCGCCACCTCGCGGCCCAGCTCTGCAACCTTTCTAAGTCACCCTGCAAACTATGACACCCTTCCTCACAATCTACCACACCTCCGACTTTGGTGTCATCAGCAAATTTACTGATCCACCCAACTATGCCCTCATCCAGATCATTAATAAAAATTACAAACAGCAGTGGCCCCAAAACAGATCCCTGAGGCACACCACTCGTAACTGAACTCCATGACGAATATTTACCATCAACCACCACCCTCTGTCTCCTATCTGCTAGCCAATTCCTGATCCAATTACCTAGATCACCCCCAATCCCATACATCTGCATTTTCTGCAGAAGCCTACCATGGTGAACCTTATCAAACGCCTTACTAAAATCCATATACACCACGTCAACTGCCTTACCCCTATCCACCTCTTTGGTCACTTTCTCAAAGAACTCGATAAGGTTAGTAAGGCACGACCTACCCGCTACAAAACCATGCTGACTGTCTCTAATCAATTCATTACTCTCCAAATAACTATAAATCCTGTCTCTAATAATCCTTTCCAAAACCTTACGCACCACAGAAGTAAGACTCACCGGTCTATAATTCCCAGGGAAGTCTCTTCTCCCCTTCTTAAACAATGGGACAACATTTGCTGTCTTCCAATCTTCCGGTACTATACCAGAGACCAACGACGACCTGAAGATCAGAGCCAGAGGCTCCGCAATCACCTCTCTTGCCTCCCGGAGAATCCTAGGGTAAATCCCATCTGGACCAGGGGACTTATCTATTTTCAAACCCTCTAAAATATCCAGCACATCCCCCGTATCAACTGCAATACTATCTATTTTACACCCCTGCACCCCAGTGTCCTCCTCAGCTACATTCATGTCCCCTTGCGTGAACACCGAAGAGAAATATTGGTTCAACGCCTCTCCAATCTCCTCCGGTTCCACACACAACTCCCTCTACTGTCTGTAACTGGCCCTAATCTTGCCCTAACCAACCTTCTGTTCTTGACACACCTGTAAAACGCCTTAGGGTTCTCCTTAATCCTATCAGCCAAAGTCATCTCATGTCCTCTTTTAGCCCTTCTTAACTCCCTCTTCAACTCCCTCCTAGCCAATCTAAAACTTTCTAATGCACTACCTGAGCCCTCAAGCCTCATCCGAACATAAGCCTCCTTTTTCTTCCTAACCAACGAATCAACTTTTTTAGTGCACCATGGTTCCCTGGGCCTACCAAATCCTCCTTGCCTGACAGGGATATACCTATCACAGACCCGCAGTAGCTGCTCCTTGAAAAATCTCGGACGTTCCCAGTCCCTGTAATCTCCTAGTCCAACCAATGCTTCCTAATTCTCTCCTAAAAGCTAATCCCAATTGCCCACATTTGGTCCATGTTCCTCTATACCCATTGTACCTATGTAACTGTCTACATGCTTTTTAAAAGATAAAATTGTACCAGCCTCTACGACTACCCCTGGCAGCTTGTTCCAGCCACTCACCACCCTCTGTGTGAAAAAGAAGTGCCTATCTGGACACTTTTGTATCTCTCCCCTCTCACCTTAAACCTATACCTTCAAGTTTTAGACTCAGCTACCTTTGGGGGAAAATATTGACCTTGTCTATATCCCTCATTATTTTATAGACATCTGTAAGGTCACCCCTCAGCCTCCTGCACTCCAAAGGAAAAACTTCCCAGTCCATTCTTCCTGTCCTTAAAACTCAATCCATCTAGTCTCGGTAGCATCCTAGTAAATCTTTTCTGCGCTCTTTCGAGTATAATAATATCCTTTCTATAACAGGGTGACCAGAATTGTTCACAATATTCCAAGTGTGGCCTTACCAATGTTTTGTACAACTTCAACAACTCCTGTATTCAATGTTCTGACAGATGAAACCAAGCACGCCAAATGCCTTCTTCACCACTCTGTCCACCTGTGACTCCACTTTCATACAGCTATGAACATGTACCCCTAGATCTCCTGGCTCCATACCTCTCCCCAGCACCCTGCCATTAACCGAGTAAGCCCTGCCCTGGTTCAATCTACCAAAACGCATCACCTCACATTTGTCTAAATTAAACTCCATCTGCCACTCGTCAGCCCACTGGCCCAATTGATCAAGATCCCGTTGCAATTGGAGATAACTTTCCTCACTCTCCATCATGCCACCAATCTTGGTGTCATCTGCAAACTTACTAACCATGGCCCCTATATTCTCCTCCAAATCATTAATATAAATGATAAATAACAGTTGGCCCAGCACTGATCCCTGAGGCACACTGCTGGTCACAGGCTGGTCAAACAAATTCCTGTGTCTCTGGGGTCTCAGGAAAACTGGACCAAGTAACGACAGCAGATTTCCTTCAATAAAGTATATCAGTGAGACGGATGGATATTAAACATTTAAATGATAATTTAAGATACACTGAATATTTACACCCAGCTGACTCAGAAGCCACCCAAGGAACCGAACAACAGTTCTTTTTCAACTGGAATGTTTAAGCATAGTAGCAAACTTAAACAAAACAAAATATAATTGTGCCAAGGCAAATGCCGGGATTGGTTGAGGCGGGGGTGGTGGTGGTGGTGGCGGGGGTGGGGGTGGGGATGGTTCTGGTGGTGGGGATTGGATGCAGGTAATGGTTAGAATATTGGACAGAATCCGAGGGACACCATAGGATGAATAAAATATTGAAATGAGAGACAGATTCGTGAACATAACAAAGGGGTAAGAATTTAATATCAAATAGTCATAAAAAGAGTTAACATTTTGTGTGTTCATCTTACAGAAAGTGAGACTTGTGAATTGGTAACAGCAATCAAGGGGAAAGGAAATTAATTGAACATGGGTTTTTCATCACTCCTTATTATCGAAGATTCAGGTATGGGATGGCTTTGGATGGGTGTGGGGTGGGGAGGGGCGGATAGAGTTTTGTAAGAGTTTTACATGCAGTGAGACTGTCAATAATGAGACTTACAGAATGGTTTACTCCCTTGTTTTGTTTCATCTCTTCAGTTCATTCTGTTTTCTGAAATGAGAAACTGCAATCCGTGTTTCAAAGCGATGCCAGGTAATAAAACCAGTCCATAAAATACCACAGCCTAGCACCGCTGCTCAGCAACTCAGGTACTGCACAGCATCAAATCCCAAACAGGATCAAGAACAGGTCCGGGATCATCACGACAGTTCGAGCAAATGGTTAAAATAAACGAGACTCACAATTAGACACTGCCACTGGGTAAAAGGATTCTTTACAAAGTTTATTTAAGGGAAACATGAGCCAATTATCAACTCAATGCAGGAAGAATCCGCGCTGTACAGCCTCTAAAACAGTCGCAGGAATCCATATCAGTGAATGGAAGCCTGGAGATAACAGCCAGTTAGATTAACCTGAAAGTGTACAGCCTGGGAGAATGAATGACTGGGGGGAGGGTGGGGGTCTTAAATAAGCAGATGATGCAGCACCTTATTGATTGCATGAGCTGTGTTGCAGAAATACTTGAGCTTGACAAACGAATACGTGATTCACTAAAGCTTGCAGCAGAGAGCGGAGCTCGGCAGCTTTGTCTGTGACCCCGGATGTTTCAACCACAGCCCATTTGGGGCTGTGCAAAATGCGCTGACGAGTGGAAATTGTTGAACAAGATTGTGACCACTTCACAACTTTCTGCTTGAGATGGAAAATGATTTTTGAAGTTTTCATTCTTGTTTTTGCAGTTAAGGCACTTCATGTAGACAACTGTCCTCAGCGGTGAAACAGTGAGGGGGTTTACAGCCTCAGGTGCATTGAACTAAGCAGAGAATAGACTGGTGTATAATTAAACTGGTTGCTAGTCTACTAACCGATATAATACCGGGTAACAATATGGCTGCCATGCCCGGAACTTGTATAAAAGTGAACCCCACATTGTTCGAATAGCACAATCCTTTCATTGCTGGCTCACTGGAATGGCACAGTGTAATATCCACATGTGCAAGACACGACAATACCACAGAAAGTCTACCACCTTCTGGAAGAATGTGGCAATAGCATAAGGCATAAAGGTGCACCAGGTCCTGCAATTGCACTCCTCACCGTGTGGCCACTTTATTTGGCACTTCATCAATGTTTCCTTGTCGTCACTATGAAAAATCCTGGAACTGCCACCCCAAAAGCATTGTTGTATTATCGAAACGCTGTGGATAATAGTGGTCAAGAATGCAGCTCCTGATCAAGTTAAAGTGAATGTATTAGTCACAAGCAGGCTTACATTCACACCACAACGAAGTTACTGAGAAAATCGCCTGGTCACCTCCTTGAGGTGAAATTAAGAATGGACAAACGATAGTTATATCCGATAAATGAATTGGTGGATATTTGTTATCCTTTGCTTTTATGAAATGATACAAAGTCACCTGGTACGTTTTTTTCCTGCTACTCTCCACTGTCCACTTTATTTCCTGTGATGTGGTTTGTCATTATCACATCGAGAAGATTTTCTGTCCCCAAAAAGTGTTTAATCTCCTCTGAGGAATATTTTAATTGAATCCTGACTGGCTCGTTAGGGAAAACTTATCCATTTTGCTGGGAAATTCGACCTATCAAAATATCAATTACCGTTTAAACTAACAAGGGAAAATCCCCGGAATGTATTCCGTGTTTGCAACCGCGGCTTTAGTATGTTTTTTTTTAAAAATCATGTCCACTGTTATTTCTGAATGGGAAAACATTTTAATAGGTTATTAACGGAGGATGCAAGATGATTCGGCTTTGTGTTATTTACAATGCAGAAGCTCACTACACTGCAGTCTTTTGGAGTCTTTTGGAGTCACCATTTTGAATCTAAATAGAAACAGGTTAAAGAGAGGCCGCGGGTTTTGGGCAGACAAAAAAGATATAAACACATCACAGGAAATAAACTGGGCAGTAGAGGATAGAAAAATGTACCACTTGCCTTTTTAAATTGTTTTATGAAAGCAAAAGAAACTAATTTATATAAAATCCTTTCTCGGATCTGACTGTCTCCTGTCCTTTCCCAATTTCATCTTAATGATGTGACCGGGGGACTTCCACAGTTAATTCATTGCCGTCTGAATGTAAGTCTACTTGTGGCTAATACATATTTTAACTTTGTCAGGAGCTGCATTCATACACCGAGTTTATACACAGTCTCACTAATTTCAAAAGTGAGACCACATTTGTTGAACGTATTGGTGACATTCACCAGAAACACAAAAATATAACTGTAAAGGAACAGTCTTCTAACATTCATCAGTCGTTCTTTTTTTGTTGTTTATTGGACCCAGATTCGAATACTTGGAGGAAATGTGCACACGTCCGCTCCTTGTTGTACAAATAGGGCACTGAAGCACAGACAAAATGCATCCACAATAATTCACGGCCTGTAAAAGGACTCAGATATTCTAAAAATAACAAGAAGGGCGAACAGTTAACTAAATCAGTGAAGGCTGAGGGGCGACCTGATCAATCTTTCACAATGGATTCACAGTGACAATTGTCGACGGCGACTCTTGAATTAAGCTGTATGTACAGTATTCAGCATGCACCCATCCACTTTTTATTCCGTTGTATTCGCTGAACTGCACCCATTCGAGTTTATTCATAGACCTTCTGCTCTGTGAGAAACTCTGACACACAGAGGTTGACCACATTGTGCAAAATTAATGTTGCATTCAGCAGGGCACGCACGCAGAATGGTGTCATACTTTCCACAACACAGCTCATCATAGATTCCACGGCAACTGAAAGGGTAACAAGTCACTGGGACTGAGCTCAGGTCAGTCTGCGGCCACTCCACCTACAGTAATAACAGAGTGACAGCAGCAACAGAGGATCCTTGCCCGTGTGACTATGGCCAAACCATTATTATCGCTGATACTGATTTTCCAAGTGTTTTGGGTTTATGGTAAGACACGGAACAATTTTCATTGGAATCATTTTAAATGTTAATCAGCCAGTGTGAGATTTTACCGAGGTGAAAATATGACCTTGTCTTCACGTGAGGTCTTTTAACCTGATCAACTGAATTTAATTTCTGTTTCCGCCTGACAAGTAAAATTGAAGAATAAATCTAGCCAACAATGCTCATGGACAATAAGGAGATTGTTATTGTATTCCAGACGATTTTTTTCCTAAATTGAAACAGCTAGGTGATCATCCCAGGTAATCAGTGTTTAGATAACAATAATCTGTCTGTTTGCAGAATTCTGCTCCTCTTTGTCTGAGAATCCCTTCGCAATCACCGCTGAAGTCGGCAGGAAGGTGGAATTATTCTGTCAGTTCAGTTACGACGTGGAGTTGGTGTCTAGCTATGCTTGGTTCAAACAACATGTGGGTGAAACGCCAATACCAATCAATGCTACATCCTGTCCTGGGAATGATTGTAAGTTTATTTCTAAAAAAGGGAATCAGAAAAATATATTGATTCTGGAAATTCGGAATGTCCAAGTGAATGATTCAAGCACCTACTACTCTGCACATATAGCTAGCTATGCACCGCTCCAGAAAGCGGCGACACTGCTGGTTGGAGGTAAGAGAGCAAGAAAAATGAATTCGGATTGTGCACAGCATTAATATTGTGTGTAAACTGTATCAGTAACTGTGTCCAAATCTGTGTCCAGATAGTTCCACCAACAAGACGGCTGTGGTGGTATTTGTCCCGCCGGCTGAGCTGGATTTGAATGACACCGTTCCCTTAGTGTGTTTGGTCAGTGAAGTCTCTTCCAACCACATTACTATTTTCTGGAATATTTCGGGTCTTGTCACTCAGGGATGGACGGATCCCGGGACAAAAGAGGGTGATGATGGGACATACGGCATCAGGAGTCACATCATGGTGTCGAGCGAAACCTGGAGAAGTGGTGGTGTCTGTACTTGTATTGTTCAACTGGGCAGTCCAGGGAAATATTGGACAAAAAGTGTGTCATCCCCCAAAGCAGCAGCGACTGGCACAGGTGAGTTGGTGACTTCTGGACTTCTGCTGTTCGTAGTTTACATAAAGTATTTGGGGGAAAATTTGGAGGAACTTGGAGAAAAATGATCTGAATAATAAGTTTGCAGATTTCACAAAAATGGTGGAGAGTGAACAGGATTATCCGAGGATACAGGAAAATATAGAATAGTTGAAGACTTGGGCGGAGAAATGACAAATGGATTTTAATCTGGACAAATGTGAGGTTATGCATTTTGGAAGGCCCGATACATGTAGCACCCTCAGGATTATTGTCAGGCAGAGATATTTGGGCGCACATGCCTGGCGATCACTGAAAGTGGTAAAGCAGGTGGATAAGGTGGTCAAGAAGGCATACGTCATGCCCTCCTTCATCGGTTCGTGCATTGAGTCTAAAAATGGGCAGGTCACGCGGCAGCTACACAGAACCAGTTAGGCCTCATCTGGAATATTGCGATCAAAATGTATGGAACCAGACGACAGAAATCCGTTGGAATTAACACAGAAACAAACAACAACATGATGAAGGAAACTCCTGTTGAGATGATGTTCGTCATTTGGAACGCACTGTCTGAGGCTGAGGCAGTACAATGGCAGGTTTCAAAGGGAATTGGGGAGTGACCTGAAAAAGAATCAATTGCTGGTTGACGAGAAAAGACAGAGAGAACAGCAACACAATGGGCTGAGTGGCCTCATTTTGCGCTGTAATCATTCTAAGTTTTATTTATTGTTGGAGATAGAAAGGTAAAATGAAAGTGTTGCTGAAAAATAGACAGATCCTGGATGTATACAACTGAATAATCGAGTCCACAATCAAGGAGAGGCATTTTACGTTAAAAGGTCACGGTCAAGTTTGCAGGGTGGCCGATAGCTCCATGCACCGCTTTGTTGGGGAAGAATGAGAAGGATTGAGCGAGGGTGCAGAGTGGAATCAATGGTTTTGGACAACTTCAGTCAATGTGGGAATACTGAAGGAAATGAGATTGTTCTCCTTACAACAGAAACGTTTATGTGCTTAATATCATCGCGAGCTTGATTCAGCAAAATAAAAAAAAACGATGTCCAGTGGCAGGAGGTCAAGACGGAAATAGAACACAGATTGAAGAAAATTGACTAAAAGTGGCAAGATGAGGAGATTGTTTGTTACGCTGTGAGGTTTGTGATCTGGAATAGGTCTGAAAGGGCGATGGGAACATTTTTGATGGTAATTTTCACAAGGGGTATTGCATAAACCCTGAAAGGGGAGAAGTGTGCAATGCCATCTGGGAGATATTGCAAAATGATGGACGCTCATTGGATGGATCGTTCAAAAAACCAAAACCAAAACCATCAGTCTGTTCCACTCCCCGAATGTCATTTCAAATAAATATTCATACATTCAAACTGATGCACTCTGAACAAGAAATCATCCTGACAGAGCTGTCTGATAACTGATCGGAACTAGCAAACGTTATGCTATTTATTCCAATATTTGCTGTCGCATTTCATTATCATTTGAAATTTATTTCCGGTTTCACACTCGAGTTTCAGACACCAGCATTTAAATTGGAAATGCTTAGCAAGTGTGATTCCAAGAAAATAGTTACCTGATTGTTGTGAGGGTCAATAGATTAATTTCAGATTGAGGATTCGAATGTTGGAATTTGGTGTTTATAAAATTATTTTAATATTTTACAAATATTAAGTGGAAAGCATTGCACTATTCTGTTAAAAAGTCGGTGTTCTTGTCAATGCTTGGAAAGTTAACAAAAATGCAGGACTATATGTGGTCACTGAATGAAACTTTGTTTTGTTATTGAAAGGCCAGGCAGCAATGTTGCCAAAACAACAAAAAAGCTTTTGATTTATTTTAAATTCTGCCAAACACTCTAAATCAGGCACTTGAGTAGCAGCAACCTATTTGATTTAAATTTGATGTTTATGGCAACTTGGGACCAATCCAAAAGTAGGGGGTGTCATCGCAGGTATAAAAATAAGTGTCAGAGGGGCACTAAGTGGAGAAATCAACTCGCATTTGCCTCATCCATGCCTTAAGAGAAATCCTCATCTCAATAAAAAGGGCGCCAAAGACGACAGAAGTTTCAGACAGAAGAATGAATAGAGAAAGCAGAGAATATTCCAGAAAACGCCAAACCTGGTTGTAATTTAGATAGTGATTAAATTCTAATCTTTTGTTAATAAGTGGGAATTCTATTAATCTTAACATCATTCCATAGGAATCGGGTTTTATTCTGTTTGTTAATAGTTCATTTAAATTGTTCGCTGTTAAATAAATCGTTACTTGCTGGCTTCCCACAGTGTTGGGTATTTTGATTTAGCCACTAAATGTTGCTGGAAAGTAAATCAATACTTCACAAAACTTCACACTCAGTTTTACAGATTTTGAGGCGAGGTATTCCTCTTTGAGTGGTTCGGTATTAGTTATCGGCGTGGCGTGGGGGGGGAGGGGCTTGGGGGAGGGGGTGGAGGAGGATCCACCTTCGCTTCATAACATTGACCCAGCAGCTGTTTTTCAATGTTTTCTCTCTTCAGGATGGTGCAGTGTGATACATCTCATTCTCATAATTGTCCGGATCATTCTGGTTCTCCTCTTTGTCCTTTTGTCCATCTGGGTTTGCAAAACAGATAGATCAGGTGAGAGTTAATGTTTAGAACTGACATTGGCGTTATTATTTGTTCAAAGTGATTCTCATCATGTTGTTTAATATGACTAACCACAGTTTCTTCTTTCAGTAGAACATAGCAAGGAAATCCACAGTGAAAAGTGAGTAACATAACCATTTGCAGAGGTCACCCTCTCGGTGTTTAACATTGAGAAATCCCCTTCAACTTCAACATTATTTCTCATGGTATGCGTTAGCATTATCCATGATATTTATGGACTGGCTCTAAAACTGTTCGAAAATACTTTTCTAAACCAATTCTGACATCTGGGTTAAGCTTAGCACGACATCTTAATACATTTTGTCCTTATTCAGTTACAGATCGACAGAGGCAACATCACAACGGGAGCAGAAAAAATGGAAAACAGGTAAATTGTTTTGAAATGTTGTCACAGATTAAGTATCAAATGCGCTGAATTCACAGATTAACAAAGGCATTTTCTGCCATAAAATAGATTATTCATTAAATCTCTTCTCTGCTGGATGAGTATATGGGGTTTTATGGGATTGGGGGTTATAGATAGGTGTTGATGTGATCGGCGCAACTCGTGGGCCGAAGGGCCTGTTTGTGCTGTAGTGTTCTATGTTCTATGCTGGACCCATGTTGCCAACAATATACCAGACGGTCAGTGGAAGTCGTATATTTTGGGAAGGCTCATCCAGTGGCAAATTGGTCTCCATAAATTATTTCTTGACAAGAGTGTATTGAGTTCCAATTTGAATATGTGGGGAGCACTGGTGAATTTTGAAGCCTTCTTTGGATTTTTTCCCCATTGTGGCACGATAGCACAGTGGGTAACACTGCTGCCTCACAACCCCAGGGACCCAGGTTCAATTCCAGCCTCGGGTCACTGACTGTGTGGAGTCTGCACATTCTCCCCGTGTCTGCGTGGGTTTCCTCCGGGTGCTCCAGTTTCCTCCCACAGTCCAAAGGTCTGCAATGTAGGTAGATTGGCACTAAATTGTTACTAGTGTCGGGGGAGAAACAGGGAGTCACGGGAATTGGGCTGGATCAGATTGTGGTCAGTGCAGGCTCGATGGGCCGAATGGCGTCCTTCTGCACTGGAGGGGTTCTATGATCCAATGAGAGGTCGGGACATTGATGTACTGTGCATTGAATGATAGTTGGTTCCCGATGTGTCTGGAATCATCGAATTCTGACGTTACGGAAGGGAGCTATTCAGCTCATCGAATCTGCACCAACAGCAATCCACCCAGACCCTACCTCCGTCACACAGCATATTTTCCCCCTCAATCCCCTTAACCTATACATCCCGGACACTAAAGAGCAACTTAGCATGGCCAATCAACCTGTCCTGCACATCCTTGGAGTGTGGGAGGAGTGGTGTGGATATGCCGGCGATGGACTGGGGTAAACACAGTAAGATAAATCGGTTGGACCAAAACCTGGTGTTGTCAGACTTTTTACTGTGTGGGAGGAAACCGGACCATCTGGACGAAACCCACACAGACACAGGGAGAATGTGCAAACTCAGACAGTGAGTCACGCCGGGAATCGAACCAGGTCCCCGGAGGTGTGAGGCAGCAGTGCTAACCACTGTGCCACCGTGCAACCCTAATCAGTGATTAAGTGCCCAAATTAGGAAAGTATTCAAGGTGAAATCTCAAACTTCAATCCACAGGTGATCGTGGTCAAACACAGACACTGGGAAGATAAGACGATACATCACGGGTAAGTGTAATGAATTTATTGTAATATTGAACAGAATATTGGTGATTTTATTCGAACGAAGTGAAGGATATCCCATGCTGTATATTCCATGCGGTTAACAGAGAGCAGGTCACAGTCCAAAACATCCAAATTTGTTTCAAATCAAAATCATCCTCATAAACTGAGAATCAGTATATCTCCCTTTGCCTCAATTTCATCTGATCATGCACGGTATAGATTAATGTTCTGCTTAGACTCTTTCCTTCAGATATTATAGAGGATTTCCAGCAATTCCAAAAAACACATGGCCTACCTTTTGCTATTTTTCATTTTACTTCTGTCTCGGGTGTGTCTTGTCTCCATTCCCTCACTCCCAGATTCGACTCATCCACACACACCCGCTTCACTTTAGATCCATAACCACTTGCATTGGAATGAAAATAAGACCAAACTTATGATAGCTTTATCAACAATTGAAACATGTTTTGTTTAATTCGATCAAAGAGAGATGGTTAGAGAGAGATTAAGAGTTCAAGCCAGAGAAACAGAGCTAGTGAGTGAGAGAGAGAGAGATAGATAGATAAATGGAGAGAGAGCAAGATAGAGATAGAGAGAGAGAGAGATAGAGAGAGAGAGAGAGAGAGAGAAGACGGATAATACTTGCATGTGTGCCGTTGTAGGTGAATATTCTTTACACTTGTTTTTTTTATTTGATTGATTTATTATTGCCATATGTATTAGTATACAGAATAAAAGTATTTTTAACCGTGCACGGTATGCAGAAAGCATGACATTCACAGATAAGGAAAGGAGATTGCAGAAGGTTTTGTTACAGTCATAGCTGGGGCGTAGACAAATATCAACTTATTGCGAGAAAGACCATTCAAAGTCTGATGGCAGCAGGGAAAACGCTGTTCTTGGTTGAGACTCAAGTGAGCGTGTGAGAGTCTATGAGCGTATTTATCTGTGAATGTGAATGTGTGCGTCCGTGTGTGTGTGTGAGTGTGTGTGTACTTGTGTGTGTGAGTGTGCGCGCGTTTGTGTGTGAGTGTAGGTGTGTGTGCGTGTGTGTGTGTACTTGTGTGTGTGTGTACTTGTGTGTGTGCGTGTGTGTGTGTACTTGTGTGTGTGTGTACTTGTGTGTGTGTGTGTGTGTGTGTTAGGTGTGTGTGAGAGAGAAGGGAGGAGAGAGAACATGCCGTTTGTGCGTGAGACTTCTTAATACTCCATTCCACTTTAAAAAGTGGCCAACATTTTATTTGCCATTACCTGATGAAATTGGACGCTAAATTTGTGATTTATGCATGAAGCCCGAAGCCTCACAGTGCTGCAGCTTTCTGTTGCCTTTGTCTGTTTAAATAATACACAGCTCCTGTGTTCTTCACATCACAGTGCACACATTTACATTGCACTTTTAAATGTCACCTGTTTGTGCGTGGAGGCGTAATTGAATGTGGTGTGCATACATAGAATCATCGAATCATAGAAAAACTACAGCACAAACAGGCCCTTCGGCCCACTTGTTGCGCCGATCATATTTCTACCTATTAGGCTTACCTATAACCGTCAATCCTATTAAATCCCATGTACTCATCCAGAATTCTCTTAAAAATGCTAATGAATTCGCCTTCACCACCACCGACGGCAGCCGATTCCACTCACCCAACACCCTCTGAGTGAAAAACTTACCCCTGACATCTCCTTTGTACCTACTCCCCAGCACCTTAAACCTGTGTTGAATTCTTTTTGTATGAATGAGATTGTTTGCGAGAGGAAATCTGTGTTTGAGTATCTGTGCGTGTAAGAATGTATGCATGCTTTTGTGTGTGCGTGTGCATGTCTGGGTATACTTGTGTATGCGAGTATACTCGTGTGTGTGTGTGTGTCCGTGTGTGTGTGTGTGTGTGTGTGTGTGTGTGTGTAGAATTATAGAAGAATCATTGATACCCCACAGTGCAGAAAGAGGCCATTTGGCCCACCGAATCTGCACCGACTACAATCCCACCCACGCCCTACCCCCAGATTCCGACATGTTTTACCTACTAACCCTCAAATCTACGCATATCAGGACACTAAGTGACAATTAAACCATGGCCAATCACCCTATCCTGCAAAGATTTGGACTGTGGGAGGAAACCGGAAGAACCCGGAGGAAACCCACACAGACACGAGGAGAATGTGCAAACTTCACACAGATAGCGACCCAAACCGGAAATCGAACCTGGGTCCCTGGAGCTGTGAAACAGCAGTGCTAACCACTGTGCTACCGTGCTGCCGAATGTGTTTTGGAGGAGTGTGTCTGTGTATGTGTGTGTGTGTGTGTGTGTGTGTGTATAAGATATTCAGTCTTAATTGCTGGGCAACTCCTGACTCCCTCCCTACCGCCAACCTTCACATACATCAGCGCTACGAGATCAACTGTGTAAGTCCCATTTGAGGCCAGAATGCCTGGTCTGAATGCCACAGGCAGTATTAGTCTCCCCATAGACTGTGAGGTGAGGGCTGAGGTGGGAGGAAGTGAAAGTGAGTAGAGATGGATTTTCAAGGATCGCAATCTATAACTAGTGGAATGTCACAAGGATCACTGTTCGGGTACATGCATTCACAACATACATTCATGAGTCAGTGGAGATAATTGAATAGATTATTGTCAAGTTTTGGACTCCAAAATGAATGGGAATGCAAAACGTAATGATGTTAGGAATAGTGTACAGAGGGAGAGACAGAGGTTAAGTGTCTGGCAGAAGATTGGGAACGATGTTTAGTGTAGGACAATGCCAACTTGTGCACTGTGATTGGAGGAATATAAGAGCTGAGTATTATTTTAATGGATACAGACAACAGAAAGCTGCAACACTGAGAGACTTCGGATCTCATGCGCAGATCACAAAAGTAGCATGCACATTCATCAGGTAATCTCAAATAGAATATTGGCCTCTGTTTCAAAGGAAATGGAGTATAAGAACATAAGAACATAAGAACATAAGAAATAGGAGCAGGAGTAGGCCATCTAGCCCTTCGAGCCTGCCCCGCCATTCGACAAGATCATGGCTGATCTGAAGTGGATCAGTTCCTCTTTCCCGCTTTCTCCCCATAACCCTTAATCCCCTTGTCTATCAGAAACCCATCTACCTGTGACTTAAACATAGTCAGCGAGGTAGCCTCCACCACTGCAACGGGCAGAGAATTCCAGACATTCACCACCCTTTGAGTGAAGAAGTTCCTCCTCAACTCCGTTCTAAACTGGCCCCCCGCCCCACTTGTTTTGAGGCTGTGCCCTCTAGTCCTGCTATTCTTTCTAAGCGGAAAGAGTCTCTCTACCTCTACCCTATCTAGCCCCTTCATTATCTTATATGTCTGTATGAGATCCCCTTTCAGCCTTCTAAACTCCAACGAGTACAGACACAGACTATTCAATCTCTCCTCATAGGCTAACCCCCCCCCCCCCCCCCATCTCTGGTATCAGCCTGGTGAACCTCCTCTGCATTCCCTCCAAGGCCAATATATCCTTCCACAAGTGCAGTGACCAAAACTGCACACAGTACTCCAGTTGCGGCCTCACCAGTACCAGCAAGACCTCCCTGCTTTTATATTCTATCCCCCTCGCTATAAAGACCAGCATCCCATTCGCCTTCTTGATCACCTGCTGCACCTGCAGATTGGGTTTTTGCGATTCGTGCACAAGGACTCCCAGGTCCCTCTGCACCGTAGCATGCTGCAGCTTTTCACCTTTTAAATAATAATCCCTCCTCCTATTATTTCTACCAAAGTGGATAACCTCACATTTGCAAACATTATACTGCAGCTGCCGGGTCCTTGCCCACTCACTCAGCCTATCCAGATCTCTCTGCAGA
Organism: Carcharhinus amblyrhynchos; assembly: GCF_965287045.1. Taxonomy (NCBI): domain Eukaryota; kingdom Metazoa; phylum Chordata; class Chondrichthyes; order Carcharhiniformes; family Carcharhinidae; genus Carcharhinus; species Carcharhinus amblyrhynchos. The sequence goes on from NW_027649787.1 coordinate 2,631,678, forward strand.
CTTTCCACACCTTCCACGCAATTTGCTTTTCCACTCATCTTCGTGTCATCAGCAAATTTCACTACCCTACACTCAGCCCCCTCCTCCAGATCATCTATATAAATGGTAAATAGTTGAGACCCCAGCACTGATCCCTGCGGCACTCCACTCGTCACCAACTGCCAACCGGAATAGCACCCATTGATTCCAACTCTCTGCCTCCTATTAGACAACCAATCCTCTATCCACGCTAATACCTTACCCCCAACTCCGCGCACCCTAACCTTTTGCAGCAACCTTTTGTGAGGCACCTTATCAAACGCCTTTTGGAAATCTAAAAACACCACATCTACCGGTTCCCCTCTGTCTACCGCACAAGTCACATCCTTATAGAAATTCAATAAATTCGTCAAACACGACTTCCCCTTAACAAATCCGTGCTGCGTCTGCTCGGTCAAACCATTCTTTTCTTGCTATTTCTTCTTTGATGACGGATTCTAGCATTTTTCCAACTATGGACTTTAAACTAACCGGCCTATAATTCCCTGCCTTTTGTCTGCTACCTTTTTTAAACAGCGGCATTACATTAGCCATTTTTCAATCTTCCGGCACCTCCCCGGAGTCTAGTGAATTTTGATAAATAATTACTAAGGCATCTGCTATTACTTCTGCCATTTCTTTCAAAACCCTGGGATGCATTCCATCCGGTCCCGGGGACTTGTCTACCTTCAGTCCCATTAGTCCGTCAAGCACTACCTCTCTAGTGACAGTATTGCATTCATGACATCATCTCCTACCATCCTTCTAACAGCAAACTATTCGTGTCCTCCTCCATGAAGACCGACACAAAAAACTTATTTAAAGTCTCAGCCATTTCCTTGTTACCCACCGCTAAATCCCCCCTCTCATCCTCCAGGGGTCCAACATTCACTCTCGCCAGTCTCCTCTTCATTTTATATTAGAAAACTTGTACTTTTTTTTACATTTGGAGCTAGTTTAGCTTCATACTCTATCTTTCCTTTCCTAAAGATGTGGAAAAATTGCTTAAACTGTGCAAGACTCTAGTTGGACTACAGCTGGAACATTTAACACTTCTGATTCCCATATGAAAAAAAACAAATACGCTGACACTGGGTGCAGTGCAGAGAAGATTCACTTGGTTGCTTGTAGGTATGGAAGTATTTCTGTATGAGGAGAATTTGATTAGTTTGGTCTCTACTCAGTGGAATTTAGGAGAGTGAGAAGATTATTTATTGCAATGTCTAGGATGTAGTGGGTGTAACAGTGCAGATGCTGAGATGTTGTATCCACCTGGAAGCCTAGGACATAATCTCAGAATAAGAAGTTGCCCATTTAAGGCAGAGTTGAAGGAGATATCTTCTCTCAGGCGTTTGCACACCTGTGTACTTCTTTAGCGCACACAGAGCAGTAAAATTTGGATGGAAACCTATGCTGATAGAGAGTCAGACAGATTGTTAGTCAATAAGGGCATCATGGGAATGGGATAAGGTTGGAAAGCAGACTTGAGGATTATCATATCAGATTTCAACCAATGGATCAGATGGAAACTCTGCAACCCTCCTTCATCCAGTCGCAAATTGTGATGGATAATGAAACAACTCGCTGGAGGAGGAGACTCCACAAATACCGAAGAGTTCAATGAAGAGGGAGGGGGGGCAATCAGACCCCTGGTAAAAGTAAGGCTGAAGCATTCGCAAAATTCCTCTTCCACAATTGTCGATTGGATAAGGATTTTGACCTCCTCACGTACTCCCCCCTCTCCCCCGACCCCCCCCCCCCCCAACACTTCATTGCAGATGCCAGTCTTCAGCCAATTCCATTCACTCTACTTGATAACAGTAAACAGAATTGGATAATACAACAGCCACAGGCGATGATGATGATGCGGATACAAGACTGAACTTGCTTTGAGGTTATTGCAACACTGTCCAAGCTATTCTATTAAACCTGCAACACTGGCATTTATCCATAAGGGCGATAATTGCCCAGGTGTGCCCTGTGTATATGGAACAGGGCAAATACAACCCAGTAAAATACTGCGCCATCAGTTTACACTCAATCAAAGGTAAAGTGACTGAAAAGGTCAACAACAGAGCTACTAAATGCATTTATTCAGCAATAACCTACTCATGGGTACTCAGTTTGTGTTACTGCAACTTCCCTCAACCCTTCATCTCATGAAAGGTTTGGTTCAAACATGGATAAAGGAGCTCACTGACAGGGCCTCGGTGACATGAGAATGACTTGTCTTAACATAAAGAATCACGTATCCGAGTATTGCACAAAGGAACCCGAGCAAAACTCGATGTCGCATGTTGGCACAGTGATCAGCACTGTTGCCTCACATCGTGAGGAACCTGGGTCTAATTCCGGCTTAGGGAGACAGTCTGTGTTGAGTTTCCATGTTCTCACAGTTTCTGTGTGGGTATCCTCAGGGTGCTCCTGTTTCCTTCCACACTCTAAAGATGTGCAGTTTCGGTTGATGTTAAATTGCTGCTTACTGATAGGGGACTAGAAGGGCAAATATGTCGGGTTGCTGCCGTTGTGTGCGGTGCCGACTTGATGGGCTGAATGGACTTTTTATGATCTGCCAGTGTTCTGTCAAACTGGATTCAATGGGAATCTTGATTGAACCCTCTGCTGGTTGGAGTCAGATCTGGCACAAAGAATGATGGATGTGGAGGTCTAAGTTCTGGAATGTTATCTGCAGAAGTTCCAATAGGTCAGTTTCCTCGGCCCAACCAATCCGCAGCTATTTCATTGATGACCTTCCTTCATCATGACGTGGTAAGTTCACTGATGACGTCACGATGTTCAGCACCGATCAATGTTCATATGCAGTAAGACATGGACAATGTCAGCATTGAGCTGACAAGTATCAAATAGCATTCGCACCAGAGAAATGCCAGGCAGCGATGGTCACGAACATGGGTGGAGAGAAAGACCTCCCACAATCAACATTCTGGGGGGTAACATTGACTGACAAATGAACTGGCTGATCAGATGCATACTTTGGCTACAAGAGCCACTCAAAGCCAGGGAACCTGGCGGCGAGTAACTCACCTCTTCATTCCCCAAAGCCCGTCCACCATCAAAAAGGCAAAACTCGGAAGTGTGATGGGATCCTCTCCACTTGCCTGGATGAGAGCAGATCCAACAACACTCAAAAAAAAAACTCCACATCACCCAGTCCACTCTAACAGTGGCAGCAGTGTGAAATTTACTCGATTCGCAGCACGAAATCACCAAGTATCTTTCAGCAGAACCTTCCAAATTGAGGCCATTGCGAAGGACAAGGACAGCAGATTTCTGAGGACAGCCCCACGTTCATCTTGCCCTCCAAGTCATTTGCTAGACGGACTTGGTATCTACCACCGTTCCTTTCCTGATGCTGTATGAAAACCCTGGAAGTCTCTCCCCCCACCCCTCCCCTCCCTCAAAGCTCTGCTGCAGTATTGGCAGTTCAGGATTGCAGTTCCTGTAGGGTCAATACTGCACTTCAGGAATTACTGGGAAATCACTTCCCCACCATCCTGTTCAAGTGAAATTAACTATGAGTGATAAATGGTGGCCGAGCATGAGAAGCCCGTATGTCATCAACAATTCTAAAAAAGGTCATAATCTTATGGAATGGTGAGCAAACTCAAAGAGTAAAATGACCTACTTTTGCCGGTATCTTTTGGTTTTATAGGCTTGTACTGACATTTAGGGCATTGAAGTAGATTGAAAAGTAGCTTTGGAAACACAGCTGGTTAATTAATAGAGGGGGATAAATTGCTGATTGATTTGGGGAATGATAAAGCTGCATCGTTAAATCTTTTTCTTATTTAGGTTGCAGTTCGGGATAATATCACCTCTCTTCTAATTATTGTCAACGGTAATGTTTAATATGTTTCCCGGGCACAGGGCGGACCTCTCTATGCATCGCTGGATTTGACTGCAATGGAAAAGAGATCAAAAAAGGCAAGTCGAAGATGAGAATCAAATGGCTTCTCCAGGGAGAATTGTCGAGGAGAGAGGATGTGTAAAACAATAGTTTGTTTTCTGGAAATTAAAATGGAACAAAGGAGTCTCCCATAAAACAGCCGGACTATCCCCATGCATTCACCAAAGACTGGCTCTTTTCATTCATCATGGATGATTCAGTTTCGTATATCGCAGTATCGTTTGGGATATTCTTTTGCGAATTTCAAAATTGTTGAACAATGTGAAGGGAGTTCCCTGAAATTCCTTGAAAATATTCTGCTAATTGCATATCTCCAGTTACTGATGTTTTATTATTTAATTGCACATGTCAAAGAATCAAGAACAGCACAGTCCAGCAACAGGCCTTTCGGCCGGCCAAGCCTGCACGGATATCTACTGCATTTCCAAATTGCAGCCTCTGTGATGTCGTATTCCCCCATTCCTTGCATACCCATGTGTTTGTAAAGATGCCCCTTGTCCGTTGCTGTTGTATCTTATGTTGCATCTCCTCTGGCAGCGCATTCCAGACTCTTACCACCCTCATCGTAAAAAAAAGTCTGTCACTTTACTTTCAAACTTTCGCCCGTTTACCTTAAATCCATGTTCCCTGGTAATTCGCATTTTTACTCGAATGAAAAGAAGTTCCAACTCTCCATTCTATCCCTGCCTCTCATAATTCTGTAGAGTCACAGAAATATATCATATATATATGTCATAAATATTCATAAACATGTCATAAATATGCATAAACATTCATAAATATATCAATATAGTCACATCACAGAGTCACAGAAATATATCGAACAAATGAAATAAAAATTAGTCATTTGGTTCTTTGAGCCTGCTCCGTGATTCATTTTAATCGCGCCTGATCATCAAAAGCAATGTCCGAATTTTATAATCGTCTATTAGGTTGCCCCTCAGCCTCCAAAGTTCAGTGAAAGGAACCACGTTTGTCTAAGCTTGCATCATATTTAATGCCCTCCAAAGCAGGCAACACCCTAGTGAACCTTTTCAATCCCCTCCCCAAAGTCTCCACATCTTTCCGTTAGTGGGGCGACCAGAACTGTGCAGAATTTTTCAAATGTAGCCTAACTAAACTTTTATGCAGTTGCAAAATGACTTGCCATTTCTATGCTCTATGCCCTGAGCAATAAACGCATTGGTCTTTTTGACTACATTATCCACTTGTTTTGCCCTTTGCAGGGAACTGTGGACTGCCTGCCTTAGTCACTCTGCATGTTAATGCTTCCAAGTGTTCCTCTATTTATTGTATTGTTGTCTCCTGCATTGGACCTCTAAATTCCATCTATTTGCATTTGTCCGGATTAACTTCTACCTGCCTTTTGTCAGCCCAAGTCTCCAGCCTACCTGTATCCTACTGTATCCTATGACAATCCTCCTCAATATCTTCAGCTCTCCCAACCTTTGTGCTTTCTGCAAACTTACTAATAAGACCACCAACATATTCAGCCATATCATTTATACATAGTATAAACAACCAGGGTCCCGGCGCAGACCCCTAAAGGAAACCACTTGTTACATATCTCTAGTCAGGAAAACACACTTTCACCGCTACTCTCTAACTACTATAGCCAAGCAAGTTCTGTATCCATCTGAGCAGTTCACTGCGGATCCCATGTGACTTCATCTTCAGTATCAGCCTTTCATGAGGGAACTTGTCAAATGCCTTCCTAAAGTCTTTGTCTACAACATTCACAGCCTTGTGCTTCTCAGTCATTGGCATCGCTTCCTCACAAAACGCAATCAAGCTTGAGAGACACGACACCCCCTGCACAAAGCCACGCTGCCACTCATAAATTCAGTCTTTTTTTTCAATTGTGAGTAAATCTTGCCCCAGAGAACCTTGTCCAATCATTTCCTGACTGTTGACGTAAGGTTCATTGGCCTATAACTTCCTGGATAATTCCTGTTCTCCACCTGAAACAAAAGGAACATTGACTGTTCGCCAGCCCTCTGGGAACTCTCCTGTGACTAAACAGGATGCGCAGATTTTGTACAAGGCCCCGGCAATTTCCTTCCTCAACTCTCTAAGTATTCAATGATGGACCCCATGAAGGCCTGAAGACTTGTCTATCTTAAATGTTTTTCAAAACACTCAACATCTCCACCATTTGTTAGCGACATGTCCCAGAATATCAACATTCCCCTCTCCAGACTCATCATTCAACATGTCATCCTGTGTTAATACTGGTGCAAAATATTAACTCCGGAACTCAGGCACTTTCTCCCGCTCCACACATAAATTTCCTTCCTTGTCCTTGAGTGGACCTACGTTTTCCCAAGCTACCCCCTTGTTCCTTATGTAGGCATAAAATGCCATGGGATTTTCCTTAATGCTCCTTGCCTATGATGTTTTGTGGCTCATTTTAGCCAATCTAACTCCTTGTTTAAATTATTTCCTGCTTTCTTTATATTCTTACAATCGTTATGTAAATATAGGTTTACTGCAAAATTGTTACAATGATGGTCCAGATTGATATATATTTGACATATAAATAAATGGTTAAATGTCATCATTATGGAATTGTCAATGCTGTTGAGCTCAGAGTATCAGCCCTGGATTCAGATGTTGCTCATTGTGTTTCACTGTCTATGATATAAATTGTTTTTTATGTAGAATTAGAACACAGCAGGATACTGACCTCGGCTGCGATTCAGGAAATTTCTGGTGATACAATGTTAATTTCACGGATTGTAGTTAGTTTTCAATGTAAGTTCCAGAGCCAGAAGAGAGTGCACATCATTGGGAAGATTAAACGAATTTTAGCACAATGGAAGGCGGGGGGGGTGGGGGAGCCACAATGCACATGGAGATAATAATAAGGCAACTAAATAAATGAACGGGCTGTTCCTCGGCATCGAATTGGAATAACGTTCCAGAGGACAGGAAATGAATTGTTGCCAATGCAAACATTGCAACAATCCAGGCAATTACAGGGAGCAGCAGAGTTAAGAGTTTTTTGGCGGGTGTGTCGTTTTTCTCTGATCACCCTTGTGCCTGGTTGATTTGGAAGTAGTGGGTCAAGTAATCACCATTTTCCCCGGAGATGAATGAAGGGTCTGAGGTTATCGGTGTAACGGTAGTAGATGGAAACATGCAACAACCAGAGTTTGGACATTCGATTTGTCCATAACTTAGGACATAAGAACATAAGAACTAGGAACAGGAATAGTCCATCTGGCTCCTCGAGCCCGCTCCGCCATTCAATAAGACCATGGCTGGTCTTTTCGTGGACTCAGCTCCACATATCATCGCCCTCCTACCACTCACCGTAGCCATAATCTTGTTACCGTTCAAAAAATTATCTATCCTTTCCTTAATAACAATCAATGAGGTAGCCTCAGCTGCTTCACTGGGCAGGGAATTCCACAGATTCACAAGCATTTGTGTGAATAAGTTCCTCCTCAACTCAGTCCAAAATCCGCTTCCCCTTATTTTGTCGCCATTCTAGTTTCCAATTCTAGTTTCACCTGCATGTGGAAACAACTTCCCTGCTTCTGTTCCGTTCATAATCTTTAAGATTTTCCCTCATTCTTCTGAATTCCAATGAGTACAGCCCCAGTCTACTCAGTCGCTCCTCATAATCCAACCCTCTCAACTCTGGAATCAACCTAGCGAATCTCCTCTGCACCCCCTCCAGTGCCAGTATATCCTTTCTCAAGTAAGGAGACCAAAACTGTACACAGTATTCCAGGTGTGGCCTCACCAGCACCTTATACAGCTGCAGCATAACCTCGCTGTTATTAAACTCCATCCCTCTGGCAATGAAGGACAAAATTCCATTTGCCTTCTTAATTACCTGCTGCACCTGCAAAACCAACTCCTTGAGATTCCTGCACAAGTCCCTCTGCACAGTTGCATGCTGTAATTTTTTAGTCATTTTAATAATAGTCCATTTTGCTGTCATTCATACCAAAACTGATGGCCTCACATTTGCCAACATTGTACTCCATCTGCCAGACTCTCGCTCACTCGCTTAGATTATCTATACCTCTTTGCAGACTTTCAACATCTTCTGCATACTTCGCTCTGCCACTCATCGAATTTTGACACACTACACTTGGTCCCCACCTCCAGATCATCTGTGTAAATCGTCAGCAACATTGATCTCTGAAGGACACCACTAATCACTGATCACCAACAAGAAAAACACACATTTACCCCCACCTTTTGATTTCTGTTAGTTCACCAGTCCTCTATCCATTCGAATATATTACCTGTAACACCGTGAACCTTTACCTTATGTAGCAATCTTTGGTGCAGCACCTTGTCAAATGCCTTTTGGGAATCCAGATACACCAAATCCACAGGTTCCCCATTGTCCACTGCACATGTAATGTTCTCAAAGAATTCCACCAAATTGGTCAGACATGACCTGCCCTTCATGAACCCACGCTGTGTCTTCCCGATGGGACAATTGATATCCAGATGTCTCGCTATGTCTTCCTTGATGATAGATTCAAGCAGTTTCCCTACTCGTGAAGTTAAACTAAGAGGCTTATAGTTGCCCACATTTTGTCCATCTCTTTTTTTTAAACAGTGGTGTCACATTTGCTTTTTTCCAATCTGGGAACCACCGCAGAGTCCAGCGAATTTTCGTTAATTACCACTAAAGCATTTGCTATTTCTCCATCTCTTTTAGTACCCTGGGATGCATTCCATCAGGGCCAGGAGACTTGCCTACCTTTAGCCCCATTAACCTGCCCAACACTACCTCTTTGGTGATAAGGATATTTTCCATGTCTTAGTTGTTTGGTTTAGGATTATTTTAATCCCAAAAATCAATACGTGTTCAGTAATGGTCTTTCATTTCAGGATAGCTTCGCTTAGCTTGTGGAATTATGGATCTTTCAATGGCTAAAATTTTCCATCATTTGGAAGACATAAGTGGAGTTAGTGTACAGACATTTGCTTCAAATAAACATTTGGGAATTATCAATAAAACCAGCGGGTTCGGCAGGATTAGGAGGCTGTTGTTTGGGAAAGGCTTTTTGAGGGTGAATGCACAACTTTCAAGTGGGAGTTTTCTATGGACCAGTTGTTTGGAGTGCAGTATAGGCATGTGCATGAGAAACTGAAAGACAGTGAAGGCCAGATTCGAATACGTTGGATGACCAAAGAAATTACAAGTCTCGTGAAAACGAAAAAAAATGCATCCATCAGGTCCAGACAATTAAAACAGTTGAAGGCATTTGAAAGACACAGGGAAAGTCAAAAAGAGCTCATACAGGGAGTTAAGAGAGCAAAGGGGGGTTACAAAATGTACTTGGCAGCGAAGGATAAGGAGAATCCCAAGGTATTTTATGCATATATGAGCAACATCTGCATATGTAGAGAGATATTTTGTCCATTCATGGAGAAAGGAGGGAAATTATGCATAAAATCAAAGAAAGTGGGTGAGGCTCTGAATTAGAACTTTACATCATATTCACGAAAGAGAGAGGAACATTGATTGGTTGTGTCTCAGAAGCATACGCACATCCTCCAGATACGCCACCATTACGAGAGAGGAAGTTAGTTGCACTGAAAAGCATTAAGGTAGACAAATCCCAGATTGTGATATTGTTCAAGAAGATTCTTGGAGAGACAATCTACACACAAGTGGAACGCAATGAGCTCATTAGCAGCAGGGAGCACGGTTTTGTACGATGAAGTTCATGTTTCACTAATTTAATTGCATTGTTGAGGACGTGACAAAATGATTGCCGAGGGAAGGGCTGTGGATGTTGTCTTCATGAACGTAAGTAAAGCATTTGCCAAGGTCCCTCACGGCAATGGTGGAAAAGATTATAAGAAATAGGAGCAGGAGTAGGCCATCCAGCCCTTCGAGCCTGCCCCGCCATTCCATAAGATCATGGCTGATCTGTCGTGGCTCAGTTCCACTTTCCCGCCCTCTCTCCATAACCCTTAATCCCCTCTCTTATCAAAAACCCATCAACCCGCGTCTTGAAAATATTTAGCGAGGCAGCCTCCACCACTTCAACGGGCAGAGAATTCCAAAGATTCACCACCCTTTGAGTGAAGAAGTTCCTCCTCAACTCCGTTCTAAACCGCCCCCCCCCTTTATCTTGAGGCTGTACCCCCTAGTCCTACTGTCTTTTTTGAGCGGGAAGAGTCTCTCCACCTCTATCCTATCCATCCCATTCATCATCTTATACGTCTCAATGAGATCTCAATGAGATTACCTCACAAGGGATCAGAGGTGAACTGGCTCGATGGATTCAGACTTGGGCTTGGTCATAGAAAACAGAGGGTAGCCATGGAAGATGGTCTGTCTGAATGGAAGACTGTAACTAGTGCTGTTACCGATGGATCAGTGTTGGGACCTTTGCTATTATGTAATAAATATAAATGTCTTGGAAGAAAATGTAGCTGGTTTGAGTAGCAAGTTTGCAGATGATACCGAGATTGCTGCAGTTGCGCAAAGTGATAAAGATTTTCAGAGACTCCAGCAGGATATGGATCGACTGGAAAATTGGGCAGAGAAAGTGGGACTTAATCCGGACAATTGTGAGGTGATGCATTTTGGCAGACCTAATTCTGGTGGAAGCTTTCAAATAAATGGTTGAAACTTCAGGAGTATCGATGAACTGAGGATGTACCGGGTGTGCATGTCCACAGATCCTTCGAAGTGGCAGCACAAATGGAAAAAAATGTGGTGGAGAAATCATATGGTATACTTGCATTCATTGGACGGGGCATAGACTATGATAAATGTTCATAACATTATTAGGAACAGAGATAGGGTGAAGAGTGAGAAGTTTTCTATTTTCCCCTGGGGCAGAAATGACACCTACAAGGGGCCAATAGTTCAAGGTGAGGGGCCAATGTTTTAGTGGGCATGTGCTTGGAGATTTTTTTTAGACAGGAGGTGATGATGTTGGCCTGGAATGTACTGCCAGTTGAGGTGGGTGAGGCAGATACATTAGCGATATTAAGACTTACCTGGATAGACACATGAACAGACGGGGAATAGATGTTTGACTTTGATAGGACAACACGATTTGCACAGGGCCGCAGGGCCTTGTCCCGTGCTGTAGTGTTCTTTATTATTTCTTTGTCCACATTTGATATTATCTGAAGAGCGAGAAATGTCCCAGCACCGATCCCTACGGCACTCCGCCAATCACCAACTGCCAACCAAAAATGCACCCATTTATTCCAACTCTCTGCTTCCTGTTAGACAGCCAATCCTCAATCCACGTTAACATTTTACCCCCAACTCCGTGTACCTTAATCTTATGCAGCAACCTTTTGTGAGGCACCTTATCGAATGCCTTCTGGAAATTTAAAAACATCACATCCACCGATTCCCCTCTGTCAACCGCACTCGTTACATCTTCATAAAAATCCAGTAAATTCGTCAAACACAACTTTCTCTTCACGAATCCCTCTCCTTTTCATGGGAATTACTGTAAACATTCCCTAGTCGCCACACTCTGAACCTTGTTTGTGTGCACGGAGGGAGAATTTAGCATTAACAATCCATCTCACTCTCACATCTTTGGATTGTGGGAGAAAACCAGAGCAAGGGGAGGTCGTGTCTTACGAATCTGATAGAATTTTTTGAAGAGGTGACAAAAACGGTTGACGAAGGACGAGCCGTGGGTGTCGTCTATATGGATTTCAGTAAGGCGTTTGACAAAGTCCCTCACGGTAGGTTGGTGGAAAAGTTTAAGGCTCATGGGATACAGGGGCAGGTATCGAGATGGATTGAGAACTGGCTAGGTAAGAGGAGACAGAGAGTAGTAGTGGAAGGGTCTTTTTCTTGCTGGAGGCAGGGCTCAGTACTGGGACCTTTGCTATTTGTAATATACAAAAATGACTTGGAAGAGGGAGTAACCGGTGTGAGCAGCAAGATTGCAGATGACACGAAGATGGCTGGACTTGCTGATAGTGAGGAACAGTGTCAGGCAATACAGCAGGATATAGATAGGCTGGTATATTGGGCAGAGAAATGGCAAATGGAATTTAATCCAGATAAATGCAAAGTGATGCATTTTGGAACAAATAATGGGGGGGGAGTTATATGATAAATGGTCGCACTATTAAGAGTATAGAAACGCAGAGGGACCTTGGGGTGCAAGTACACAAGTCTTTGAAGGTGGCAGTACAGGTGGAGAAGGTGGCGAAGAAGGCTTCTGGTATGCTTGCCTTCCTCGGGAGGGGTATAGAGTATAAAAGCTGGCGTCGAAAGTTGCAGTTGTATAGAACATCTAATGTAGCAGTTGTATAGACCGCGTTTGGAGTACTGCATCCAGTTCTGGTCGCTTTACTACCGGAAGAACGTGGAGACCCTGGAGAGAGTGCAGAGGATGTTTACCAGGATGCTGCCTGGTATGGAAGGACTGAGCTATGAGGAGATATTGGGCAAACTGGGGCTGTTCTCCTTAGAAAGATGGGGAATGAGGGGAGATCTAATAGAGGTGTATGAGATTATGAAGGGTATAGATAGAGTGAACAGTGGGAAGCTTTTTTCCCATGTTGGATACAACAATTACGAGGGGCCACGGGCTTAGGGTGAGGGGGCGAGGTATAATTCGGATGTTAGAGGGAGGTTTTTCACACAGAGGGTTGTGGGGGCCTGGAATGCACTGCCAAGCAGGGTGGTGGAGTCAGGCACGCTAGAGTTGTTTAAGGTTTACTTAGATAGGCACATGAGCGGACTAGCGATGGAGGGATACAGGAGACTTGTTCTAAATAAAGATCAAGATCCTTGGGACGTTCCTGGGAGACAATTGATTCCGATGGACTTTCCAACATATTTTATGGCTCACTTGTCTGACTTCTGAGCTGCGGATTCCGTGAATATCTGTCTAAGTTTTGCATGTTTATTGATGTCTTTTCTTTTAATTCACAGGTGATTCGGTCCGCCTCGTTTGTTGATTTTCAGAAGGCGTTTGACAAGGTACCTCACAAGAGGTTATTGCAGAAGGTCAGGGGACATGGAGTTGGGGGTAGGGTGTTAGCGTGGATAGAGGATTGGTTGTCAAATAGGAGGCAGAGAGTGGGGGTCAATGGGTGCTATTCGGATTGGCGGTTGGTGACTAGTGGGGTGCCCCAGGGGTCGGTGCTGGGGCCTCAGCTATTTACTATTTATATAGATGATCTGGAGGAGGGAACCGAGTGTATGGTGTCGAAATTTGCGGATGACACCAAGATTGGTGGAACGACAAATTGTGCGGAGGGTGTGGAGAGTGTACAGAAGGATCTAGATAGGCTGGGCGAATGGGCCAGGAAATGGCAAATGGAATTTAATGTTGGCAAGTGCGAGGTGGTCCACTTTGGTAGGAATAATGGTAGGAAGGATTATTACTTACGTGGCGAAAAACTGCAGCAGGCGACGGTGCAGAGGGACCTCGGGGTCCTTGTGCATGAGTCGCAAAAACCCAGCTTGCAGGTGCAGCAGGTGGTCAGGAAGGCAAATGGGATGCTGGCCTTCATAGCGAGGGGGATTGAATATAAAAGTAGGGAGGTCTTGCTGCAGCTGTATAGGGCATTGGTGAGGCCGCAGCTGGAGTACTGTGTGCAGTTTTGGGCGCCGTACTTACGCAAGGATATTCTGGCCTTGGAGGGAGTGCAGAGGAGGTTTACTAGGCTGATGCCGGAGTTGAGGGGATTGAACTATGAGGAGAGGCTGAATAAACTAGGTTTGTACTCGATAGAGTTTAGAAGAATGAGGGGAGATCTCATTGAGACGTATAAGATGATGAATGGGATGGATAGGACAGAGGTGGAGAGACTCTTCCCGCTCAGAAAGGACAGTAGGACTAGGGGGCACAGCCTCAAGATAAAGGGGGGGGGGGGTGCGGTTTAGAACGGAGTTGAGGAGGAACTTCTTCACTCAACGGGTGGTGAATCTCTGGAATTCTCTGCCCGTTGAAGTGGTGGAGGCTACCTAGCTAAATATTTTTAAGACGCGGGTTGATGGGTTTTTGATAAGAGAGGGGATTAAGGGTTATGGGGAGAGGGCGGGAATGTGGAACTGAGACACGACAGGTCAGCCGCGATCTTATTGAATGGCGGGGCAGGCTCGAAGGGCTAGATGGCCTACTCCTGCTCCTATTTCTTATGTTCGTATGTTGTCCAACAAGGGGCATACACGCAGTGGGTCGTGCGAGGGCTGCTCTTGGATGTTGCTTCGAGAGTTGCCGAGTGCTTCACGTTGTTTCTGTACGCTTAAACTGGACCAGCTAAGGGGAATATGACAGCTCAGCGACTATCACTGTTTGCTGTGCAGATACATGGATTTGGGCCAGTGTCTGTGGGAGTTTGCACATTCTCCCCGTGGTTGCGTGAGTTTTCTCCAGGTGCCCTGGTTTCCCTCCACACCCCAAAAACGTGCTCTTAGGCTGATTGGTGTAACAAATTGTCCCTAAATTAGTCTCCCCTCAATCTGGTTATGGTTCCGTTATTGTGGAGTCCAATAGGCATAGACAAAGGTAGAAGAGGGCACTCACAATGTTAAAATGGCGGTGCGGGCTCATTGGGCCAAAGGGCCTGTTTCCTGTGCTCTGTTGTTCTTTGTTCAAATCCATGCAGACAAGGGGAGATCGTGCAAGCTCCACACAGACAGTGACCCAAATGGGAGCTGAACCCATCCCTGGCAAACATGACCACAAACAAACTCCTGGGATGACCCAGCGAGAATCAAACTCACGATCCCTGGTTTACAAGGCCAGTGGTCTAACCACTAGAGCTATGGAGCCTGAAACAATAGATGTGGTGCCAGAGGACTGAAAGGTTTCAGATACTTCACTCTGTATAGTGAACAGGTAGAGATTAAACTCCGTAAATAATAGGACAACCAATATTACATTCATGATGGCGAAGCCAGCTGAAATCATAATTCAGGAAAAAAAACATTCATTGTCAGTAAAAGGGCAAGTGTTAATAAGGGAAAATAGTTCTGAATTCTCTTGACTTAGTTAATTGATAAAAGAACCACATGTTTTATAAGTTAATTTATGTAATGTGGGAGTCACTGGTTTCATCAGCGAGTATTGTTTATCCTTACTTGGACTTGAAGGGAGTGACTTGCTTGGCCAGTTCAAAGGGCAGTTCAGAGCCTGTACAAGGATAGAATCCCTCGTGTGCACAAGACCCATTCAGCCTGCACTTTGACAAACAGCGTATCAGCCAAGCGCACGGTCGATCCCCATCCCCGTTACACCAGGCATTTACAATGGCAAACCCAAACTCACCTATTCATCGTTAGAGACTCGATAGCAATTTCACATGTTCAATCCAGCTAACATGCACATTTTATTCATTGGGAAGAAACTGGAACACCCAAAGTGAAACCACAAAGATAATTGCAGAAAGGCCAATCTTCACACAGACAGGCACGAAAGGCTGGCACCAGACATTGGCCCCTGGCATTGTGAGGCAGCAGTAATTATAATTGTGAATGCATGGCACACTAAGAAATCGCTCTGGGTCGGGAGTTATCTGTAGGACAAAACGGATAATGATGTCAGCGTCCCTTCCCTCAATGTACATTCCGGCACTATATTGGTTTGTAGTGAAATGGACAATGGTGTCAATATTTACAATTAAACTTTTCTTTGAGATTGTTTCCAATACAAATCCAGTACTTCCGAAGAAGTCATTGAATGGACGGTGGCAGCAAGTGAATCTCATAGGTTAAGATTTAATGACTTTGTGGTTAACATTGGCAACAACTCAAAGTTAAGGGATGTGGTGTGCAGTTGTTGTTATGACCAGTGATGAGTTTGCATTGATGCTCCCCAGGGGACGATGTTAGGTATATTTCTCACACTGATACATATAGATTATCACAGAATCATAGATGACATACGCTTCACTCCAAAATACATTATTTTAGAATTTATAGCTGACAGGAAGTCGGGGTTGTAAATGGTTAGGTGAATAGCAGTTTACTTCGGAGAACACAGTCGGAGTGGACAATCAAAAGACACAGGTCAAAGACAAATGGAACTGTAGTATGTGGGAAGGGTTAATTTGTGAAGAAGAATGTGATGAGACCATACAAATCAGATTGGAAATATTACACGAAACATTGGTACCTTCACTTAGACGAAGAAGTACTTAATAGTAATTGTAATGTGATCACTCTAGGTCAGAATCAATGCCTCAGACCTAATCCCTCCAAAGCAGTTGGCGGAATTTTAATTAGATTAATAAACCTGAAAAATAAAACTACTTTCAATCATGGTAATCTTACAACTCTGACCTAGTTTTGGAGTAAACCATCTGGTCCAAATAATGCGCCCATGTTAAGATTTGGCCTATTTGTGACTGCTGATCCACAACCAGGTTGTTGACTCAACTGGCTGCTGGAATGTTGGTTAGAGATTTTGGATTGATGCTGTGACACTCATCCCATGAGCAAAAATAATGACGGCATAAATATCTGTCCACCAGTCTGAAAAGATCTCAGGAAAGTTTGATGGGCATTACTTTTGAAGCAAATGGGATATGAGGAAGAACAACGTGTTTTTCAAGCTATGAGTTTTTTCAGTCTGGATTGCACTGTGTGGAAACGTGGTGGAGACACTTTCAACTCAAATATTGAAATGTTCCCTGCAATTTTACCCTCATACTCTATTTCCCTTCTTGATAAAATGTGCTGCTCTCATTTCCTGTATTCTATTATGTTCACAGGCTTGCCGCTTTTTCTGTCAATGTTATTGGCCTCCTCGTTGGACGTAATATTATCTCGAATTTCATTTGGAAAGCCTGGCAAATTTTTTTCTTGTCATAGAATCACAGAAGAAAACCGGAGAATCCCTTACAGTAACGAGTGGGGGCCTTTGGACCCACCAAGCCTGTACTGACAACAATCAAACCCAGACCCGATTCCTGTAACCGCATATACTTAAAGATAAGGGATAAAACTAGATAATGCTAGAATCCGCCATCAAAGAAGAAATAGCGAGGCACCTGGAAAAGAATGGTTTGATAGAGCAGACACAGCACGGATTCGTTAAGAGGAAGTCGTGTTTAACGAATTTATTGCGTTTCTATGAGGATGTGACTAGTGCGGTAGACAGAGGGGAACCGGTGGATGTGGTGTTTTTAGATTTCCTGAAGGCATTCGATAAGGTCCCTCACAAAAGTTTGCTGCGAAAGGTTAGGGTGCACGGAGTTGGGGGTAAGGTGTTAGCGTGGATAGAGGATTGGTTGTCTAATAGGAAGCAGAGAGTTGGAATCAATGGGTGCTATTCTGGGTGGCGGTTGGTGACTAGTGGAGTGCCACAGGGATCGGTGCTGGGGCCTCAATTGTTTACCATTTGTATAGATGATCTGGAGGAGGGGGCTGAGTGTAGGGTGACAAAATTTGCTGATGACACTAAGATGAGTGGAAAAGCAAATTGTGTGGAGGGTGTGGAAAGTCTGCAGAAATATTTGGATTGGCTGAGCGAGTGGGCGAGGACCTGGCAGATGGAGTACAATGTTGGCAAGTGTGAGGTTATACCTAACATTACTTTGGTAGAAATAATAGTAGGAGGGATGGTTATTTAAAGGGCGAAAAGCTGCAGCATGCTACGGTGCAGAGGGACCTCGGGGTCCTTGTGCATGAGTCGCAAAAACCCAGTCTGCAGGTGCAGCAGGTGGTCAGGAAGGCGAATGGGATGCTGGCCTTTATAGCGAGGGGGTTAGAATATAAAAGCAGGGAGGTCTTGCTGCAACTGTACAGGGCACTGGTGAGGCTGCAGCTGGAGTACTGTGTGCAGTTTTGGTCGCCGCAGTTGCGGAAGGATATATTCGGCTTGGAGGGAGTGCAGGGGAGGTTCACTAGGCTGATACCAGAGATGAGGGGGTTGGACTATGAATAGGGATTGAATAGAGTGGGTCTGTACTCGTTGGAGTTTAGAAGGCTGAGGGGGGATCTTATAGAGACGAATAAGATAATGAAGGGGATGGATAGGGTAGAGGCAGAGAGATTCTTCCCGCTCAGAAAGGATAGCAGGACTAGGGGACACAGCCTCAAGATAAAGGGGTGGCAGTTTAGATCGGAGTTGAGGAGGAACTTCTTCACTCAAAGGGTGGTGGATCTCTGGAATTCTCTGCCCATTGAAGTGGCGGAGGCTGCCTCGCTAAATATATTTAATTCACGGGTAGATAGGTTTCTGATAGACAGGGGAATTAAGGGTTATGGGGAGAAAGCGGGAAAGTGGAACTGAGCCACTTCAGATCAGCCATGATCTTATTGAATGGCGAGGCAGGCTCGAAGGGCTAGACGGCCTACTCCTGCTCCTATTTCTTATGTTCTTATGTCCTTAAAGCTTTTAGAACTGGAGTGAGGAGAAATTTCTTCACCCAGAGGTTGGTAAATGCGTGGAATTCAGAAAGTAGCTGAGGCCAAAGCCTGTGATTTCAAGGAGAAATTAGATATAGCTCTTGTGGCTGTAGGGATCAAGGGATAATGGAGGAAGGGGGGCGGGGATCAGGATATTGAATTTGATGATCAGCCATGATCAAAATGAACGGCAAAGCAGGTTCAAAGGGCCGAATGGGCTACTCCTGCTTCTGTATCTATGTTTGTATTTCCCCAGAATCCACCGAAGCTAAAAATAGAACGTAGAACACTACAGCACAAACAGGCCCTTCGGCCCACAAGTTGCGCCGATCACATCTATACCGACTAAGTTATAGACCTATCTGTAACTCCCAATCCCATTTGGTCCCATATACTCATCCAGAAGTCTTTTAAAAGACCCCAGCGAGTTCGCCTCCACCACCAGCAACGGCAGCTGATTCCACTCACTCACCACCCTCTGAGTGAAAAACTTACCCCTAACATCTCCTCTGTACTTGCTCCCCAGCACCTTAAACCTGTGTCCTCTCGTAGCGACCATTTCAGCCCTGGGAAATAGCCTCTGAGAATCCACCCTATCTATTCCTCTCAACATTTTATAAACCTCTATCAGGTCACCTCTCAACCTTCGTCTCTCCAGGGAGAAGTGTCCCAGCTCCCTCAACCTATCTTCATAAGGTAGCCCTCCCAATCCAGGCAACATGCTTGTGAATCTCCTCTGCACCCTCTCAATAGCTTCCACATCGTTCCTATAGTGAGGTGACCAGAACTGTGCACAGTACTCCAAGTGGGGTCTGACAAGGGTCTTATAAAGTTGCAGCATTACCTCCTGACCCCTAAACTCAATCCCTCGATTAATGAAGGCCAGTACACCATACACCTTCTTGACCACATCCTCCACCTGTGAGACCGATTTAAGAGTCCTATGGACCCGGACCCCAAGATCCTTCTGCTCCTCAACACTGCTAAGACTCCTACCCTTGATATTGTACACCTTCATCTCATTGGTCCTGCCAAAATGGACCGCTACACATTTATCCGCTTTGAAGTCCATCTGCCACTTCTCCGCCCAGTCTTGCATCCTATCTATGTCACGCTGCAACTTCTGACATCCCTCCAGACTATCCACAACACCACCAACCTTCGTATAGTTCGCGAACTTACTAATCCATCCCTCCACTTCCTCATCCAGGTCATTTATGAAAATGACAAACAGCAAGGGTCCTAGAACAGATCCCTGGGGCACTCCACTGGTGACTGACCTCCATGCAGAAAAAATCCCATCCACAACCACTCTCTGCCTTCTGCAGGCAAGCCAGTTCTGGATCCACAAGGCCAAAGCCCCCTGGATCCCATGCCCTCTCACCTTTTCAAGAAGTCTTGCATGGGGGACCTTATCAAACGCCTTGCTGAAGTCCATGTAAACTGTCACTAGAGAGGTAGTGCTTGACTGACTAGCGGGGCTGATGGTGGACAAGTCCCCAGGACCGGATGGAATGCATCCCAGGGTTCTGAAGGAAATGGCAGAGGTGATAGTAGATGCCTTAGTGATTATTTACCAAACTTTGCTGGATTCCGGGGAAGTGCCGGAAGATTGGAAAACGGCTAATGTTACGCCGCTGTTTAAAAAAGGTAGCAGGCAAAAGGCAGGGAATTATAGGCCGGTTAGTTTAACGTCTGTAGTTGGAAAAATGCTTGAATCCGTCATCAAAGAAGAAATAGCAAGGCACCTGGAAAGGAATGGTTTGATCGAGCAGA
Organism: Carcharhinus amblyrhynchos; assembly: GCF_965287045.1. Classification (NCBI taxonomy): domain Eukaryota; kingdom Metazoa; phylum Chordata; class Chondrichthyes; order Carcharhiniformes; family Carcharhinidae; genus Carcharhinus; species Carcharhinus amblyrhynchos. The sequence goes on from NW_027649787.1 coordinate 2,651,732, forward strand.
CGCAGCACGGATTCATTAAGGGGAAGTCGTGTTTGACGAATTTATTGGATTTCTATGAGGATGTGACTAGTGCGGTAGACAGAGGGGAACTGGTGGATGTGGTGTTTCTCGATTTTCAAAAGGCGTTTGAGAAGGTGCCACACAAAAGGTTGCTTCAGAAGGTTAGGGGGCATGGAGTTGGGGGTAAGGTGTTGGCATGGATAGAGGATTGGTTGTCTAATCGGAGGCAGAGATTTGGTATCAATGGGTGCTATTCTGATTGGCGGTTGGTGACTAGTGGAGTGCCGCAGGGATTGGTGCTGGTGCCTCAGCTATTTACCATTTATATAGATGATCTGGAGGAGGGGGCTGAGTGTAGGGTGACGAAATTTGCTGGTGACACAAAGATGAGTGGAAAAGCAAATTGTGCGGAGGGTGTGGAAAGTCTGCAGAGGGATCTGGATAGGCTGAGCGAGTGGGTGAGGACTTGGCAGATGGAATACAATGTTTGCAAGTGTGAGGTTATCCACTTTGGCAGGAATTACAGTAGGAGGCATTACTATTTAAAAGGCGAGAAGCTGCAGCATGCTACGATGCAGAGGGACCTCGGGGTCCTTGTGCATGAGTCGCAAAAACCCAGTCTGCAGGTGCAGCAGGTGATCAAGAACGCGAATGGGATGTTGGCCTTTCTAGCGAGGGGGATAGAATATAAAAGCAGGGAGGTCTTGCTGCAACTGTAGAGGGCACTGCTGAGGCCGCAGCTGGAGTACTGTGTGCAGTTTTGGTCGCCGCACTTGCGCAAGGATATATTGGCCTTGGAGGGAGTGCAGAGGAGGTTCACTAGGCTGATACCGGAGATGAGGGGGTTAGACTATGAAGAGAGACTAAATAGACTGAGTCTGTACTCGTTGGAGTTTAGAAGGATGAGGGGTGATCTTATAGAGATGTATAAGATAATGAAAAAGATGGATAGGGTAGAGGTGGAGAGGTTCTTCCCGCTCAGACAGGACAGCAGGACTAGAGGGCACAGCCTGAAAATAATGCGGGGGGGAGCAGTTTAGAACGGAGTTGAGGAGGAACTCCTTCACTCAAAGGGTGGTGAATCTCTGGAATTTTCTGCCCGCTGAAGTGGTGGAGGCTACCTCGCTAAATATATTTAAGTCACGGGTAGATAGGTTTCTGATAGACAGGGGAATTAAGGGTTATGGGGAGAAAGCGGGAAAGTGGAACTGATCCACTTCAGATCAGCCATGATCTTATTGAATGGCGGGGCAGGCTCGAAGGGCTAGATGGCCTACTCCTGCTCCTATTTCTTATGTTCTTATGTTCTAAACCACATCCACCGCTCTTCCTTCGTCAATGTGTTCAGTCACATTTTCAAAGAACTCAACTAGGCTTGTAAGGCACGACCTGCCCTTGACAAAGCCGACTATTTCTGATCATTCATCACTTCTCTAAATGCTCGTAAGTCTTGTCCCTCAGAAGCCTCTCCATCAACTTATCAACCACTGAGGTCAGACTCACCATTCTGTAATTTCCTGGGCTATCGCTGTTCGCTTTCTTAAAATAAGAACCACATCCGCAATCCTCCAATCCTCCAGAACCTCTCCCGTCTCCATCGACGACGCAATGATCATCGCCAGGGGCTCTGCAATCACTTCCCTTGCCTCCCACAGCAACCTGGGGGATATCCCATCCGGTCCCGGCGACTTATCTATCTTGATCGAATTTAAAATTTCAAACACATCCTCTTCCTTAACATCCACATACTCAATCTTCTCAGTCTGCCGCAAACCTGTAGTACAACCTCCCAGATCACTTTCCACCGTGAATACTGAGGCAAAGTACTCATTAAGCACCTCTTGCCATTTCTTCCGGTTCCACACAGACCTTTCCCCCTTCACCTTTTATAGGTCCAATCCCTTCTCTTCTCATCCTTTTACTCTTCACATATTTGTAGATCATACACGCAAATCATAGAACCCACAGAGCAGGAGAAGGCTATTCAGCCCATCGACTCTGCACCAACTACAATGCAACCCAGGTGCTGTTCCCATAGCGCCTCAAATTTACACCGCTAAGCTCCCTGTCACAGTTCGATTTCAGCCTCGGGTCACTGTCTGTGTGGATTTTGCACGTTCTCCCCGTCTCTGCGTGAGTTTCTTCCAGGTGGTCCGGTTTCCTCCCACTGTCTGTAAGATGTGCAGGTTAAATGGATTGGTCATGCTAAAATGCTCCTTCGTATCCAAAGATATATATGTTAGGTAGATTTATCATGCAAACTTGCCTCTTAGTATCCAAATGTGTGCAGGTTAATTAGATTGATCATGGTAAATTGACCCTCAGTGTCAGGGGGGGATTAACAGAATAAATGTGTGGGATTGCGAGAATAGGGCCTGGGTGGGTTTATGGTCAGTACACACTCGATGGGCCGAATGGCCTCGCTCTGCACTGTAGGGATTCCTGAAAAAAGAAACTTAAAAAGTGCTTCACTCAAAAGGTCAGTGCGAGATAGTTCATGATGTCACAGGAAGTGGGAGCAATAATGGAGCATTTAATGCTGGAGGACTTCACTGTTCACAGTCCTGCAGGTATTCTATGATAAGTAGGCTGACATTAAGATTGCTATGAAGTTACTGTGAAAACCTCTCGTCGCCACAGTCCAGCACCTGTTCAGGTACACTGAGGGGGAATTTAGCATGGCCAATACATCTAAACAGGGCGCCATTCAGACTGCAGCAGGAAATTGCAACATCTGGAGGAAACCCACGCAGACACGGGGAGAACGTGCAGAATCAGCACAGACAGTCACCCAAGCCGGGAATAGAACCTGGGTCTCTGGGTCCATGAGGCAGCAGTGCAACCACTGTGCCACCGTGCTGCTGTGAGGCAGCAGTGCAAACACTGTGCCACCGTGCTGCTGTGAGACAGCAGTGCAACCACTGTGCCACCGTGCTGCTGTGAGGCAGCAGTGCAAGCAATGTGCCACCGTGCTGCTGTGAGGCAGCAGTGCAAGCACTGTGCCACCGTGCTGTTGTGAGGCAGCAGTGCAACCACTGTGCCACCGTGCCACCCAGTGTAGTGGCATGGGAAGCATTTCAGGGGAGACTCACGAGACTAATTCCAGAGATGAGGGATCTGTCACATGAAGAAACGTGGAGCAGTTTCGACCGATACTGTCTGCAGTTTAGAAGAATGAAGGGAGATCTAATTGAGGAATATGTGATGCTAAAGGGGATTGCCAGCGTAGACTTAGAGAGGGTCTTTTTCTCTTGTGGGAAGATATCGAACAAGAGGTTTGTTGTTCTCAGGTTCTCATCCATTACTGGAACATAACTGTCAATTGTTCTCAGATTCCGATCCAGTATTGGAACATTACAGTATATTGTTCTCAGATTCAGATCCATTCTTTTAACATTGCAATTTTTTGTACTCAGACTCTGCTCCAGTATTGGAACATTACGGTATATCGTTTTCAGATTCAAATCCAGTCTATTGTTCAAAGATCCTGATCCATTTTTGGAACTTCACAATCTATTGTTCTCAGACTCAGATCCATTACTGCAACATTGCTGTCTACTGTACTCAGATTCTGATCCAGTATTGGAACATTGCAGACTATTGTTCTCAGACTCAGATCCATTACTGCAACATTGCTGTCTACTGTACTCACATTCTGATCCATTATTTCAACAATAAAGTCAATTGTTCTCAGAATCTGATCCTATATTGGAAAATTGCAGTCTATTGTTCTCTGCTTCTGATCCATTAATAGAACTTTGAAATCTTTTGCTCACAGATTCTGATCCACGGTTAGAACACTGCAAACTATTATTATCAGATTCTGATCTTTCATTGGAATGTTGAAATCATTTATTCCCTAATTCTGATCCTATATTGGAATATTAGTCTATATAATGGAACATTACAGACTACTGTTCTCAGATTCTGCTCCGGTGTGGAATATTGTTCTCAGGTTCTGATCCTATATTGGAACATTGCACGTTATTGTTCTCTGCTTCTGGTCCAGTATTGGAATATTACAAAGAACAACACAACACAGAAAACAGACCCTTCGGCCCAACAAGCCCGCTCCGCCATTTTAACATTCAGTGAGCGCCTCATTCCAATCCTTCTTCTACCTATGACTTTTGCCCCTCGTGGACTCCACAATGTAGGTGTGCAGGGGGTCTATTGTTCTCAGATTTTGATCCAAAATTGGGACTTAACAGTCTATTGTTCAAAGATTCTGATCCAGTATTGGAATATTACAGTCTGCCACCTTCTTAAGGACAGCTAGGGATAGGTAATTCATGCTGGGAATAGCCACCGATATCCACATCTTATGAAATGAACCTTGAAAGAATTGGGAAGATTGTAAGTTTATGGCCAGTGCCTCCACTATTTCCACATGCCCTGTTCTCAGTGAACCTCCATCATTATCCAGGCTGTGACAGGTTCTATTCCATTGTGATATGAAAAGTGTTGGATTGAACAGGGTTAACTGAAACGGTTTGCTTAGTGACTGTAATTGATGTGATTCCCCGTGGATCCGATTAGTGTGCCTGCAGGATTTTCCCTCTACTACTAATAAGGGATTCCGTTCAATGTATTGTCCCATTGAGTCAGTGGGAGCGACAACTCCGACACTAACAGACATCAGCGGCTGTGGAGAGAGAGGGAGGGAGAGGAGAGATCAGAATCTGGGAGAAATGGATTCGAATGTTCCAACAATGGATCAGAATCTGGGAACAATGAACTGGAATGTTCCGACAATGGATCCGAATCTGGGAACAATGGATTCGAATGTTCCAACAATAAACAGGCAGTTTACTCAGGGTCTGTTCTTTATTTCTCAAGATTGGTTTGGTTCGTTACCATTAGCAAATCGCATCCAATTTGTGCTCTTGTTTATGCAAGGGTTTTACTATCCAATCCTGGCTATTGTTGGTGTCCCTGGTAAGTCTCTGTTTCCACTTATTCTATTTGTTATCAACGTTTCAATGTATTACTCAACTTCTTATTTCAGTTTCGGGGACATGGAGCCCATTGATTTCATTTTGAAGCTTAATCTATGTTCCCTGTCCGTTTACTCCATTCCTGTAACTGAAGTTGGTCCAGACGGATTAAACCATCCATTAACCCATTGACCTTAAGCTGATTACTGACCCCGAGTCGCATGCAGCCATACAAGACATTGGTTAGCCCGCATTTAGGGTATTGTGTGCAATGTCGTTCACCACACTATCTGAAGGATGAGTAAACTCTGGAGGCAGTGCAAAGTGAGTTCACCAGGATGCTGCCATTAACTAGAAACTGAACTGGTCTCACCACATGAACACAGTGGCGACAAGAGCAGGTCAGGGGCGAAAAATACTACAGCGAGTAACTCACCTGCTGATTCCACAAAGGCTGTGCATCACCTACCAGGCATTTGATAAGGTGCCCCATGCAAGGCTTATAGCGAAAGGGTGGAGGCATGGGATCCAAGGGGACATTGCTTTGTGGATCCAGAACTGGCTTGCCGACAGAAGGCAAACAGTGGTTGTAGATGGGTCGTATTCTGCATGGAGGTCGGTCACCAGTGGAGTGCCCCAGGGGTCTGTTCTGGGACTCCCCACTCTTTGTGATTTTTATAAATGACCTGGATGAAGAAGTGGAGGGATGGATTGATACAAAGATTGGAGGTGTTGTGGATAGTGTGGAGGGGTGTCAGAAGTTGCAGCGAGACATTGATAGGATGCAAGACTGGGCGGAGAAGTGGCAGATGGAGTTCAACGCAGATAAGTGTGAAGTGGTTCATTTTGGCAGGTCAAATAGGATGGCAGAACACAGAATTAGTGGTCGGACTCTTGGCTGTGTGGAAGATCAGAAGGATCTTGGGGCTCGGGTTCGTAGGACGCTCAAAGCAGCTGTGTAGGTTGAAGCTGTGGTTCAGAAGGCATATGGTGTACTGGCCTTCATCAATAGAGGAATTCAGTTTAGGAGTCGAGAGATAATGTTCCAGCTAAATAGGACCCTGGTCAGACCCCACTTGGAGTAATTTGCTTAGTTCTGGTCGCCTCAATACAGGAAGGATGTGAAAGCTATTGAAAGGGTGCAGAGGAGATTTACAAGGATGTTGCCTGGATTGGGAGGCATGCCTTATGAGGATAGGTTGAGGGAGCTCGGCCTTTTCTCCTTGGAGAGACGAAGGATGAGGGGTGACCTGATAGAGGTGTATAAGATGTTGAGAGGTATTGATCGAGTGGATAATCAAAGGCTTTTTTCCCAGGGCTGAAATGGTTTCTACAAGAGAACACAGGTTTAAGGTGCTGGGGAGTAGGTACCCAGGAGACGTCAGGGGTAAGTTTTTCACTCAAAGAGCGGTGGGTGCGTGGAATGGGCTGCCAGCAACGGTGGTGGAGGCGGTTTCGATCGGGTCTTTTAAAAGACTTTTAGATAAGTACATGGAACTTAGTAAGATAGAGGGTTATAGGTCAGCCTAGTAATCTCTAAGATAGGGACCTGTTCGGCTGAAGGGCCTGTATTGTGCTGTAGTTTTTCTATCTTTCTATGTCTATACTCCCCACTTGTCTGGATGGGTGCATCTCCAACAACACTCAAGAAGCTCGACACCATCCAGGACAAAGCAACACTGCTTAACTGGCACCCCACCCAAAAACATTCACTTCCTCCACCACCAATGCTCAGTAGCAGCATTGTGTACTATCTACAAGATGCACTGCAACAATTTACCCAAGATCCTGAGACAGAATCTTCCAAACACAAGACCACTTCCTCCTAGAAGGGCAAGAGAAGCAGGTACATTGGGAAACCACCACGTGCAACCTCCCCTCCAAGCCACCCAACGTCCTGCTTTGGAAAAATATTGTCCTTTCCTTCACAGTTGCTGTGTTGAAATACTGAAAATCCCTCTTAAAGGGCATTGTGGGTTAACCCACAGCAAATATTGAGTCTCCTTGATAGGTATGTCCCTGACAGGCAGGGAGGAAATGACCGAGTGAGGGAACCATGGTTCACAAAGGAGGTTGAACGTCTTGTCAAGAGGAAAAGAAAGGAGAGTATGTTAGGATGAGAAAACATGGTTCAGTTGGATCGCTTGAGGGTTACAAGGTAGCAAGGAATGAGTTAAAGAAAGGGCTTCAGAGAGCTAGGAGGGGGCATGAAAAGTCCTTGGCAGGTCGAATCAAGGAAAACCTCAAGGCTTTTTACTCTGACGTGAGAAATAGAAGAATGACCAGGTTAGGGTCGGTCAAGGATAGTAGTGGGAACTTGTGCATGGAGTCAGAAGAGATAGGTGAGGCGTTGAATGAATCCGTTTCTTCAATGTTCATTAAGGAGGGGGGCCATGTTTTTGAGGATGAGAGTGTGATACAGGCTGATAAGCTGGAGGAGGTAGATGTTCTGACGGAAGATGTATTAGCAATTTTGAAAATCCTAAGGGTCGATACATCCCCTGGGCAAGATGGGATACTCCTTAGGATTCTTTGGGAGGCAAGGGATGAGATTGCAGAGCATTTGGCTTTAATCTTTGGGTTCTCAGTGTCTACGGGGATAAAGCCAGAGGACTGGAGGGTGGTGAATGTGAAGTGGTTTTCAAGAAAGGAAATAGGAATGACCCTGGTAATAATAGGCCAGTTAGTGTTACTTCGGTGGTAGATAAGTTACTGGAAATGGTCCTGAGGAATAGGATGTAGCACCATTTGGAAAGATGCAGCTTAATCTGGGATAGTCAGTAGATTCATGAGGAGTAAGTCTTGCCTCATAAATTTGACTGAATTCTTTGATGAGGTAACTAAGTGTGTAAATGAATGTAGAGCAGTTGATGTCGTAACTGGCTATCTCATAGAAATAATGATGTGGATATGCCGGCGTTGGACTGGGGTAAACACAGTGTCACTCGACAATCACCAGGCAAGACTGTTCCCTTCCTGTTGGCGAACACTTCAGCGGTCACGGGCATTCAGCCTCTGACCTTCGGGTAAGCGTTCTCCAAGGCGGCCTTCACGATACACGACAGCGCAGAGTCGCTGAGCAGAGACTGATAGCCAAGTCCCACACACATGAGGACGGTCTCAACAGGGATCTTGGGTTCATGTCGCACTATCTGTAACCCCTGTGACTTGCCTGGGTTTGCAAAACCTCACTCACTGTGCTGCCTGGATACAATACACATCTCTTTAACCTGTGATCAGTGCTCCTTCCACACATTGTTAGCCACTTTAAGACTTCAACAGCAGGTTAGGTGTAAAGATTAGCATTCTAATCAGTAATCTGTAAACCGTCTGTGCTTTATATGCTCTGTCTGAGGCCAGAACTCTCCATTCACCTGACGAAGGAGCTAACTCGAACGCTAGTGAGTTTACTATCAAATAAATCGGTTGGACTGAAACCTGGTGTTGTCAGACTTTTTACTATCTCATAGAAGGCAGAGGGTGATGGTAGAGGGAACATTTTCATACTGGAAGCCACTTACCAGCGGTGTACCACAGGGATCAGTGCTGGGTCCTCTGATATTTGTGATTTTTATCAAAGACTTGGAAGAGGGGGCTGAAGGGTGGGTTAGTAAATTTGCTGATGACACCAAGATTTGGTGGAGCAGTGGATGAGGTGGAGGGCTCTTGTAGGCTGCAAAGAGACATTGATAGGATGAAGAGCTGGGCCGAGAAGAGGCATATGGAGATTAACCCTGATAAGTGCGAGTTAATTCATTTTGGTATGACAAACGTGAATGCAGATTACGGGGTCAACGGCAGGGTTCTGAGGAATATGGTGGAACAGAAAGATCTTGAGGTTCATATCCACAGGTCTCTGAAGGTTGCCACTCAAATGCTGTGAAAAAGACTTATAGTTTGTTAGCGTTTATTAACCGGGGGTTTGAGTTTAAGAGCCGTGGGGTTATCTGCGGCTATGCAGGACCTTGGTGAGACCACATTTGGAATATTGTGTTCAGTTCTGGTCATCTCACCCTAAGAAGGATGTGGAAGCATTGGAGAGAGTGCAGAGGAGATTTACCAGCATGCTGCCTGTTTTGGAGGCTAGGTCTTATGAGGACAGGTTGAGGGAGCTGGGACTTTTGTCTTTGGACTGGAGGAGGATGAGAGGTGACTTATTGAAGGTTTGTAAGATGATGAGGGGGATAGATAGACCAGACGTTCAGAGACTATTTCCTCGGATGGTTGGAGCTGTTAGTAGGGGCATAAATGGTGGGAGATTTAGGAGGGGTGTCCGAGGTAGATTCTTCACTCAGGGGTGTGGAATAAGCTGCCTGCTGTGATGGTGGAATCGGACACTTTAGGATCTTTCATGCAGTTATTGGACAGGCACATGGAACAAACCAGAATGATAGGAAGTGGGATAGCTTAGGTGTCTTGGGTTCAGACACCGCTCAACGCAACATCGAGCGCTGAAGGGCCTGCGCTGTGCTGTACTGTTTTATGTTCAATGTTCTATGTATATCTTGTTGTATCCACAGACAATCCCAAGTAATGTCAGCAACTCCGCAAATCTTCATGTCATCCACAAACTTATTAGTCAGACCCCTCATATTTCCCTCCAGATCTTTTGTATATACAATAAACAACGGAGGTTCCAGCGCTGATCCCTAAGGAATATCACTAGCTGAAGATATTCATTCGGAAAAAAAAGACACGCTACCACCACTGAACTCTACCTGCTGTAACTAAGTAAGAAGACTCACAACACCAGGTTAAACTCCAAACTGGTTGGACTTTAACCTGGTGTTGTGAGATTTTTTACTGTGTTTACCCCATCCCAACGCCGGCATCGCCACATCATGCTATAACTAAGCCAGTTCTGTACCCACCTAACTTGCCCACCCCAAATCCCATGTGATTTTAGATTTTATACCAGCCTGCTATGTGGAACCTTGTCAAGCGTCTTACTAAGAGGGGATCTTATTGAAACATATAAGATGATTAGAGGTTTAGATAGGGTGGACAGTGATAGCCTTTTTCCTCGGATGGAGAAAGCTAGTGTCGTGGTTCCCCAAGACGACAACTTATTTAACCCGATTGAAACAGAGAGTCTGAGTTGTAATCTTCCAAGCAATAGGCTTTATTTCCCAGTACAAGAGAAATACAGCCGGGAGGTCCGGAACACTCCACAGAGCCCTCGGCTTACAGTCTTTTTATGCACATTTCAGCTCCATATCTCAAGATTCTTATCTCGCTTTTACAATGCGACCTCGTTTAGCCATCATTGTTTCTGTACTGACCCCTTATTTACCTTGCATGAGATTGGTCACCCATTGTTACATCTCTTTTCCTCTCGAAACCATGGTAGTTACATCCTTTGCCCTTATCTTTACGACTCTGCTTGTACAACAATAGTGGTTTAGCTGACTTAGGCCGAATGTGAAGAAAAACATGCTCACTTTATTCTTTCTTGCTTGTTACAATCATATATTAAGCTGGACAGCTGTATAGTACCCATTGTCTCCCCAAGTGACTGCTGTTTACTTTCATTCGGGTCGCATGCACTGATTTCATCAGCTATACTTGATTATGTGAAGTAACCTACTAGTCCCATCCTATCACCCATCCTAAATCTATTTCAGGAAGACACTCTAATACTATCCGTGATTCCATATTTCATACCCAGTTTAGGTACAATTGTTCAGTACAAATTCTCTAAGTACTAACATGCTTACATACTGAGTACAAATTTCCTTACATATCCCCCCTTTGAGACTATCCCCTAGTCTCATCCCAATTACCAAGGCCAGCTCAGATAGTCCCCCTTGTTTGGCCCTGTTCATATGCACATATTTAATCACACTTGTAGGCAACGTGGGGGAGCCAAGTACTTTGGCCAGGGATCAATGTCCCCATTCTAGTCTTATCATGGCTTGTCTAGCAAAAGTCCTGATTTTTAGGTTGCTCCCCCAGATTGCCTGCCCCTAACAGTCATCAGCCAAAAACCTTCCCACCCTTGTCTAGGGAAGGGAAAAAGACTGATTCCTGTGTACAGACTAAGTCTCTTGGTCTCCGTAGGCATCGGTGAGGTTGTAGAACGATCCTCCACTAGTGCAGCTATTTCGCAAACTGACAGGTTTCAATTTCGACCAGGGTCATTGTGAATTCATCCAGCGGGGGCAGTTCAATGTTTCCCCATTCCTTAGTTGTCCCTCCCAAACGTGGGTTGCCGGTTACTTGTGTCACCATTTGTCGCACTGCCAATCTAGCAAGGAGAGATCTCAGGACAGGTAAAAAACAGCAAAATATTAATCCCAGGATGGTTATTGTCATGGCTGCCACAACTCCAGCTTTAGCAAACCAGGCCCTCCATCTTCCTAACATATTGTCCAGCCAATTCCATACCCCATTGTGACTGTGGCTGCCTTTTCGTATGCCCACCAAGCTGCTGCCAGACCTTGATAGCAAGGAGGATACCCCATTGCTACGTCGTCTAGCTTGGTGCTGTAATATGCTACAGCCTGCCTTCGTCTGCCCTTGCAATTCTCCTGCATTAACACTGCTGTAGCAAATCCTGCTTCTCTGTTACTCACAAATAAGTCAAAGGGTTTGTCATAGGTTGGTAAAGCCAATGCTGGTGCCTGTGCCATTTCTTTCTTTATATTCTCAAATGCGTCTGAAGCATCTTTATCCCATTTTAGTTTAGCTTTTAACTCTTCACATCCCGCCTCTTTCATTATTTTCCGTAGTGCCTGTGTTTTTTCTGCATAGCTTTCCACCCATTCTGAACTGAATCCTGTCATTCCCAAAAATGTCATCATTTGTCCCACCGTCTGTGGTTTCGGAACTTTTAGTACTGCTTCTATTTGCTGTGAAGCTATCCCCTTTTGCCCTGCTGATATCTCTCTCCCCAAATATTCTACTTTTTCCTGGCACAACTGCAGCTTTTTCCTGGATACTTTGTGACCCCCTTCTGCTAATCTTTCCAATAGTTTTAAACTGTCCTTCCTGCATTGCTCTCTTGTCTCTGCGCATAATAATAAATCATCCACATACTGTATCAATGTTTCCTCCAACTGTATCCCCTCCAAATCTGCCCTCAACACCTGGTTGAATGCATGTGGGGAATGCTTGAATCCTTGGGGCATCCTGTTATACGTGTATTGTTTCCCTTCAAACGTAAATGCAAAGAGATACTGGCTTTCTTGAGCTAGCGGCACGCTAAAAAATGCTGAGCATAGGTCTACTACAGTGAACCATCTGCTTTCAGGCGGTATATTAGTCAACAGGGTGTAGGGGTTGGGAACCTCTACTGGCATGTCCTCCACTACCTCATTTACTGCCCTCAAGTCATGCACCAATCTCCATTTTGCCCCATCCGCCTTTTTTACCGGTAGCAGTGGTGTGTTACACTTGCTCCGAGTTTCCTTTAATACCCCTGCTTCTATCAGTCCCCTAATTGTTCCTCTAATTCCTTCAATTGCTTCTGCCTTAATCGGATACTGTGGTCTGTAAGGTCCTTGTCGTCCGGTCTTTAGTCTAACCTCCACTGGATTGGCGTTTTTAACCCTCCCCACATCAGTGTCCTGTCTGGACCACAACTCCTGTGGGAGGGAATTCAAATCCTTTTCTAAGCTCTTTCTCCACTCCTGCTCCTGCTTCTCAATCTCTGCCCCTATTTTTACCTGTTTTGGCTTCCCGATCATTTTAACATCCACGATTATCTTCAACATTTGTCCATTACTGGACGTCCAAATATCTACGTTTTCTGTCTGAACAAATTCTAATTCTTGTGCTCTCAGCACCATTGGTCCTAGGTCCTTTGATCTATATCCCAGATTCACTTTCAGTGTAACATGTGGTTCTGCTCCAGGTACAGAGAACCATTTGTTAACCCATTCATCTCTAACGACCGCGAGGGCCGCTCCCTCTGGGCCAACTAAAATACTTTCTGACCTTATCTCTTGTTCTCGTCCTGCCTCCTTTTTCCATTTCTCCTGTATCTCGGGTTTCTGTTCTTCATCAAATATCATTGTGCTGTGTAGCTCTGTCCTTGGCCATTCGGCCTGTGGAACCCAAGTGTCTATCAGCTCCCCCCAAACTTCCCATACCTGTTTTTTAACTTGTTCCTCTATGTCTCCCAACCAGTACACATTAACCCCTTCCTTTCCTGGTACTCCGAGTAAATACACTCCCATCAAATCAATTCCTTGTTCTGTACATTCTAATTTTAGTCCTAAACCTAGGATTGCATCTCTTCCTAATAAATTTAATGGCATTCTATCACACACTAATATAGGTACATGAGTAGTTTTGCTTCCAATGGTGACAGGTACCGGCGTTGTCATCTGAGTTAACGTTACTTTCCCCGAGAACCCCACAGTTTTCACAAACTGGTTTGATAATGGTAGGTGATTCGCATATTTTGTTTGTATGCACGTACACGTGGCGCCGGTGTCTATCATCATGGGGACCTCAACCCCTCCTACTCTAACACTAATTATGGGTTCCTGATCTGCTGTATCTGTTATTTGTACGTACTGTCCTGCCATTTCAGGGTTCTCTGGGCCCCCCTATAGGGAGCTCTGAAAATTCACAGGTCCCTGCAGCACAGGAGTGTTATTCAACGGCATTTGCTGGCCTATCTGCTGCTGGTTTTCTCCCTGCCTGTGAGAGTTCTGTGGGCAATTTCTTTTTATATGTCCTGCTTCCCCGCACCCCCAGCATACGCCTGGAGGGCCAGGCGGCGGTCCCTGCCTTAGAAGCTGCTGATTTCCCTGTCCCTGTCCTCTCTGATTCTGATAGGGTGGCCTGCCACTTCCCTGTCCTTTCTCATTTCTATTCCAGTCAGTCTGATTTTGTGAAGCATAAGGGTGTTGATAATGTGAGCCATAGCCTCCTGGGTTCATGGACAGCGGGAAGGCAGAAATGTTATAGGTTATGATGGGCTGGCCTCCATCTCCGTTTCTCCCTAGCATCGGTGCAGGTATTTCCTCTGTCTTTTGGTTCACCACCATCGGTGCTATTTTCTTGGATGTGGGGTCTTCTTTCACTTTCAGCTTTCCCTTACTTTTAATTTCTTCCAGCTGGGCTTGCAGGAGTTTGCATTGTATCTCCTTCAACTGTTTGTCTGCATTTTTTTCCTCCCTGCGGTGTCTCTCCACTGCATGGGCAACATAGTCCACAAACTCTCAGTAGTTTTTCGAATCCAGGCCCACCACTTCTTCCAGTCTTGCCTTAGCTGAAGTCGGCAGGCCTTCTAGGATTGCGGCTCGGAACATGGAGTTGGTTAGTGGATCTGTTAGAATGTCCCTCTCCGTGTCCCTTCTCCACCTTCTTAATTGGTTTTCTATGTACACGGCCGCATTCTCTTCCTCACCCAACGGTTCCCCTCTCAGAGTTTTTATATCCATCCGATTGGGGTACATATCCCTTAGTGCTTGCCAAATGTCGTGGCGGTATGGATCCATTAGTGTCCCATCCACATCCGGGTCATAGGCTGCAGTCGGGATGCCAGCACGTCTCATTACTTCAGCCATTTGGTCCATTCCTAACACTTTTGTCAGGAGAGCTTTGATGTCACCCAGCGCCATCCTCTTTCCCATCATTCCAGCCTCCAGCTGTCCAATCCACCTTCCAGCTCCGTCCAAAATATTGGGTAATTCGTTAATTAAATAAGGCAAGTCCTGACCTGACCAAGGGATATATTGCAGTCTGCCACCCTTCAGAATCACCGGGAACATCCCTTTCTCCCTTCGTTCCTCGGCTGGATATTTTACAGTTTGGTGTCTTTTCCGCATTGATTTTCTTCGTCCCCCTAACACTGACTGTCTCTCCTCCTCTTCACTACTTTCTTCTGTCCCTCCTTCCATTCTTTCCCTCTCTGGGTGCTTCCATGTCCATGCTCTCCCAAACTTTCGTCTGTCATCCCCTCTTTGTACTTCCCAGCATTTTCTATCTTTTCTTGTGGTATCTCACTTTCACATTCGTGGAGATCCTCTCTCATTTTCTGCTCGCATTCTTTCCTGGCCCCAGTCCCTTCTCTTTGGTGCCTCTTGTCTCCTTCTCCTTCTATTATCTTTTTTGCCCATTCAAAAGATCTACCACGTTCACTTCTGCCTCTAACTGCCTCCTCCTTTGAATTAACCCATCCAGGTTTTCTTCCATCCTCCTAGTCTCTTCCTCAATACCTTGTCTCCTTTCTTCCTCCTTCTGTGCCCACTGTTCCTTTGTCATTTGCTTCACGTCAAACTCTCCCTCAAAATTCATTGTACCTGATATAACTGGGTACAGTCCTGCGGGATTTGACCCTTCCAGGTATGGGGGTGGGGCTACGTTTGGGTCCTCCAGTTCCTTTTTTCCTGAGCTTGGACTGGCATTTGCATCCTACCCCTCCCCCATGCCCTTCTTCTCTCTCTCCCTTCTTCTTCGAATAACGCTAATATCTCTAACTCCTTTTCTCGCTTCTCCCTTCTTTTGCTCGATCTATCCTTGATTTTATAGTTCTTTATCATTCCCTTCTGATCCTCACACCTCTCTATGCACCAGGTGCCTTCCTCCAGCCACTGTGTATTTGTCTTACTTGTTCTTTTAGCCCACTTCTTAGAGATGTGTTCTATATCCCCCCTGAGGGCTGGGAACTTATCCCCTAACATCTCCACTGGTGTTTTAGCTTTGTTTGCCATTATTCGTCTTTTCAGATTGGTATCGCAATTTTTATCACTTAATTTGTCAGAGTTTGGTATCACAGTGATTATTACCCGATGTATTGCCTTTCCGTGGTCAGTCCCCTGTTCACTTTTCCCCTGTGATTCCCCTGCCAGTATTTGTAAGTCTAACCGGGGTTCCGATATCCACTTCCCCGTAGCCCCCTGTCCTGGCACTATCTTTCTTTACTCTGGCGATCTCTCAGACAGATTCTTTCTTACTCTCATCTGAACATCACATCCCAGGCATCCTTTTCTAGCCTTTACACTCACTTCAAACTTCTGAGCTTCGCATAGGGGGCTACCCCTCTTAACAACTGGTCTAAGGCTGGGTGTAAAGACAGACACCTCCTTATTTGCACGTGCTCAGCTCAGACCTCTCACACACTCTCACACTCTTTCATCACAGATGAGCACCTACTGTACTTTGATTCACTCCCTTAAATTCGGTAATCTATTCCGGAGCTCCGGTTGTGGCCATTCAACCGGACCCGTAAACAGATCCCAGGTTTCAGCACCAATTCTTGTAGGTAAAGATACCTCTGAGACTAATTGTGAGTCAAAGTACAGCAGTTTAATTAACTAAAGCCTGATTCAGAAAATCCAAAATAAGATTTATTTTTATCACCTTTAAATATCCTCACTAAATCAAGACCCTTGCACCTTCTTACAATTCTGGTACAATAAAACAAAACATCACTTGGAACACAGATGCACGAAGAAATACTGAAAGCATTCTAATGTGCAATTTACATGTTTAATTATTTCTACAGCTCTGCCTTTGTAACCAACACAGGCAAGTACAAAATCAAATCTACTGTGTGCCTAAATGGTTAACTCTCCTTACAACTTTAAGATGCAATGTAATGCCACCTTTCCCACTTGGCAGAATTCAAATCTCTGTCCGATCCCTGCATAATTTAGTAAACTTAAAGCAACTCACTTTGATTGGCTATACCTATTACATCACCTGAGGGTCTCAATTACACAGTTACACCCTCTCTCTCTCTCTGTACCATACAGAGTCAGCCTGCTTGTCTCTTTTTTTAACCCTTTACTGGTGGGAGCTCACTGGCCTCTAATAAATTTGATGGGTGTCTCATGTCGTGACAAATCCCCTTCTCTCTCAAACAGTCATATAGTCATGCACAATTCCAAATACATAACTGCTATTAGCGTTCACCCCGCACCTCAGTAAAAGCCTATGTCAGGGTTCCCAGTTCCATTGACATACTTCTCTCTACTCTTTCTGCTCCCTCATCACATAACCTCCCCTTAGTTTTAACTACCGTATTAGGTAAGAGAGCAATCTCTCACAGATCTCTCTCCCTCTCGGGTGACGTCTTTTCCCCGAGGTCCTGGGTAGGTTCGGACTGGCAGGCCTTCCTACACTTACTCTCCTTGGGCAAGTCGTAACCTGGAATCCCGCTCCAAACCGCTTGACTTAACCTAGTTGCATCGATTAGCGTTCGGTTCTTTTTTCGTCGCACTTTTTACCCATTCACAGACAATACAGTATTCGCAGCGCGCTTTGCATGCAAAACTCTACCCTTCAGATCAGACTCAGTCTCTCAAAATGTTTTCCCCAATTTAATTTTACCTATGCAGGATATTCTTTGGGTTGGGGAGATCCAGGACCAGCAGAGAGCCGGGTGCGCTGAGCCTCGAGATCCCTTTTTCCGACAACAAGGATTTACATGCAATATAAGTCTGCTCACCTTGCTGTCAGAATGCCGGCTTTGGGATGTCCAGCCCCAGTCGGACCACCGTCTCCGCTACTCCTTCCAGATGCTATTTTCTGGGCGATTTCCCACAACACCCTGCTCGCAGCGCCAATTTTGTCGTGGTTCCCCAAGACGACAACTTATTTAACCCGATTGAAACAGAGAGTCTGAGTTGTAATCTTCCAAGCAATAGGCTTTATTTCCCAGTACAAGAGAAATACAGCCGGGAGGTCCGGAACACTCCACAGAGCCCTCGGCTTACAGTCTTTTTATGCACATTTCAGCTCCATATCTCAAGATTCTTATCTCGCTTTTACAATGCGACCTCGTTTAGCCATCATTGTTTCTGTACTGACCCCTTATTTACCTTGCATGAGATTGGTCACCCATTGTTACATCTCTTTTCCTCTCGAAACCATGGTAGTTACATCCTTTGCCCTTATCTTTACGACTCTGCTTGTACAACAATAGTGGTTTAGCTGACTTAGGCCGAATGTGAAGAAAAACATGCTCACTTTATTCTTTCTTGCTTGTTACAATCATATATTAAGCTGGACAGCTGTATAGTACCCATTGTCTCCCCAAGTGACTGCTGTTTACTTTCATTCGGGTCGCATGCACTGATTTCATCAGCTATACTTGATTATGTGAAGTAACCTACTAGTCCCATCCTATCACCCATCCTAAATCTATTTCAGGAAGACACTCTAATACTATCCGTGATTCCATATTTCATACCCAGTTTAGGTACAATTGTTCAGTACAAATTCTCTAAGTACTAACATGCTTACATACTGAGTACAAATTTCCTTACACTAGCACGAGGGGGCATGGCTTTAAATTAAGGGGTGGTAGATATAGGACGGATGTCAGAGGTAGGTTCTTTACCCAGAGGGTGGTGAGGGATTGAAATGCCCTGCCTGCTGCAGTTGTAGATGTGCTTAGTTTGGGGGCGTTTAAGAGATCCGTGGATAGGTTTATGGATGGAAAGAGATTGGTTTAGGTTAGAGGGTCATTGCTTTTTAATTGGTCGGCGCAACATCGTGGGCCGAAGGGCCTGTTCTGCGCTGTAATGTTCTATGTTCTATGTTCTACTAAAGCCCTCACAGGCTACATCCACAGCCCTTCATTCATCAATTATTTTCGTCACCTCTTCAAAAAACCCAATCAAATTGATGAGGCATGGCCTTCCCGCACAGAATCATGTCACTTACTGGTACATTTTCTGCTAATGATCATATAAGTCCCTCAGTACCTTCTGCTTAATCTGCCCCACCTCAGGCACAGCAGCTTATATTTCCTGTAGGGAGTCTCACAACACCAGGTTAAAATCCAACAAGCTTATTTGGTATCACGAGCTTTCGGAGTACTGTTCCTTCATCAGATAGTGGAGTTGAGTGGAGTCCATTCATTCGATGAAGGAACAGCACTCCAAAACCTCGTGATATAAAATAAACCTGTTGGACTCTAACCTGGTGTTGTGAGACCATTATTGTGCTGACCTCAGTTCAGTACCGCCATCCCCACATGATCTGTTTTACTTGGATTTCCCCGATTCATTTTTAAACAAGGGAACAATACGCTTGCCATCATCAGCTGGGGAATTGAGTTGAAAAATTGGCTGCTCACGATGCAGCTGTACAGAAACTCAGGGCTCATTTGGAAGATTGTTTACAATTCTGGTTGCGACAATACAAGAAGGATGTCGATGCTTTGGGAAGGGTACAGTCGAGGGTACAGACCGTTACCTTGTAGGGAGGCTAATCGCTACAGGGATCGTTTGGATAAACTTGGTTAGTTCTCACGGGAATGGCAGAGGTTGAGGGGTGACCTGATAGAGGTCTAAAATATTATGAGTGGCATAGACCGAGTGGATAGTCAGACCCTCCTTCCCAGGGTAGAAAAGCCATGTGCTATGGGACAGAAGTTTAAAGTGTGTCAGGATAAAATAGAGATGCATAAGGCAAGACTTTTACACAAGGGTAGGAAGTTTCAAGAATGCGCTGTCTGGGGAATGGTGCGAGCAGGTAAAATAGCGACATTTAAGTGGCACGCAGGTAAATATTTAAATAGAATGGGAAAGAAAGGAAGCGGACTTCAGAAGTGTAAACAGTTTTAGTTTAGGCAACATGATTTGCACAGGCTTGGGGCGGGGGGGGGGGGGGGGGTGGGCGGGGCGAAGGGCCTGTTCCTCTGCTGTATTCTTCTTCTCCTTTTCCCTTAAGAATGGAGAAACTGTATCGAATGGCCTCCTCCAGATGGTATTTTCGATGTTTCCATGGGAAGATTAGTCTTCTTAATGGGTCAACTTTCACAGGATAACAATGTCTCAATCATCAAAAGCAAGTGGGGATATTTACAGTGCAAAGATCATAATTCTCCACCAAGGGGGGCCCTGAGGCCCGGGCTCATGCTGTGGTGCATAGGTTCAAATCCCATCACAAGAACTGTTTGAATTTAAATTCAATTGAGAAAAAATGCAATTGAAAGTTATTCTCAGGAATGTTGACCATGAAAACATTGTCGATTGTTGTTAAAGTTCATCCAGTTCCCTCATGTCCTTTTGTTATGGTTAAAACTTCAAAGTATTTTGGAGACTGCCTGAACTATAAGTTTTGGATCTTGAGTTTGGTTAGAATGAACATGATAAGTTTCACCTCAGCGATGATTCACGAACCGACCACAGAGGTTTTCGCTAACAACGTTTTTTTGAGAATATATTTAACATCTATGGACAGAAAATTAACAAAAAAAAATTATCAATTACAAACAAAACAAACAGAACGAAAACAGCCACAATAATGAATTAACCCTTAGCTGAATATTAAACCTGATCCAATGAACCTTTCCTTTGACATTCATAGTCAAGCAAAATCACAAAAGGAAGGGTTGAGTGTGGTGGAAATAATCTTTGGAGGTGTGTCTATTTTAATGCCAGGAGTATTGTGGGGAAGGCAGATGAGCCGAAGGCATGGATTGACACATGGAAATGTGACATTGTAGCCATTAGTGAAACTTGGCTACAGGAGGGGCAGGACTGGCAGCTCAATGTTCCAGGGTTCCAATGTTTCAGGCCTGATGGAGGAAGAGGGATGAAAGGTGCGGGGGTGGGGAGTGGCATTGTTGGTCAGGGAAATTGTTGCAGCGGTATGCAGGCAGGATAGATTAGGGAGCCTGTCTACAGAAGCCGTATGGGTGGAGCTCAGAAACAGGACATGTATGACCACACGAATGGGGTTGTATTGTAGACCACGGTAGCACAGTGGTTAGCACTACTACTTCACAGCTCAAGGGTCCTGGGTTCGATTCCTGGCTCAGGTCACTGTTTGTGTGGAGTTTGCACATTCTCCTCGTGTCTGCGTGGGTTTCCTTCGGGCACTCTAGTTTCCTCCCACAGTCCAAAGATGTGTGGGTTAGGTTGATTGGCCATGCTAAGAAATGTCCCCTTCGTGTCTAGGGATGTGTAGGTTAGAGGGATTAGTGGGTATAGTATATGGGGGTAGGGCCTGGGTGGGATTGTGTTCGGTGCAGACACGATGGGCCGAAGAGCCTGTTTCTGCACTGTAGGGTTCTATAATTCTATGACCACCTAATAGTCAGTGAGAATTGGAGGAGCAAATCAGCAGAGAGATAGCTGACAACTGCAAGAAACAGAAAGTTGTGATAGCAGGGGATTTGAATTTTCCACATATAGATTGGGACTCGCATAGTGTTAGAGTTTAGACGGGGTAGAGTTTGTAAAATGTGTTCAGGGGAATTTTCTACATCATATATAGAGGTGCCAACTAGAGAGGATGTGATACTGGATCTCCTATTGGGAAATGAGTTAGGGCAGGTGATGGATGTGAGTGTGAGGGAACACTTTGGATCCAGTGATCATAATGCCATTAGTTTCAACCTGATCATGGATAGGGATAGATCTGGTCCTCGGGTTGAAGTTCTGAACTGGAAAAAGGCCAAATTTGATGAAATGAGTTTCCTCCAAACTGGGACAGAACAGGAGCCAGACCAAACTGTGACACAACCAGAAAAAAATGTTCTCTCTGGTGCACCTGGAAAAGTTGGTGAGAATCGTAGCTGACATGCCAAATTTCCTCAGACCTCTGAAAAAGGAGACACGTTGATGGACATTCGTAACGATAGGGTCGTCATGGGGAGACCAGGAAGGTTGTTGGTGATCTGGACCCATAAAAATTCAGCCTCTCGAGCATTTCAAATTCATCCCATTGATAGGAATGTGCTCCATTCTGCTTCCTGAACTCAGTGACTATCTCCTTTGCTTTGTGATGGGAAGGAAGAAATTATTATTGTCACATCAGTTCACCAGATTCTCTTCCCTATCCTCCGTCTCATTATTGTTTGAAATCCGACAGCAGTAGTGATGTCACCAGCAAACTTGGAAATGGAGTTGGAGGGAAATTTGGCCATCCAATCATCGGCTAAGGGGCTGAGGACACAGCCTTGTGGGGCACTGTTGTTGAGGGTCATTGTGGAGGAGTGGTTGTTGACTGTCTTTATATATTGACGTCTGTGGGTTAGGAAGTTCAGGGTTAAGTTGCAGAGGAGGATCCGAGCCCCAGGGCGCGGATATTGGAAATAAGTTTCGTATTTGAAGGCTGGCCTGTCTTCCATAAACACGAGTCTGTATTCCAGGGTTGACTGTAGGGTCAGGGAGATGATGTCTGTGGATGTAGGTGAATTGAAATGGATCCAGGCAATCTGGGAGGTCAGAATTGATTCATGCCATGACTAACCTTTTGATGCATTTCATAATATTGGACATCAGAATCACTGGACGATCGTCATTAAGGCAGACTGCTTGGCTTTTCTTGCTACCGGCCTTTGTTTGAGTTTTTCTTGCCTGGTGCACAGATTATCAACCTTCCTGCCGAGAGGGGACTCATTGAGAATCAGTGGTCCAGTAGTCCATAGTGGGACAGCAGCGTACACACAGGGCACTGTGGCTGATAGCCATTCACTGAACCCTAAAGCTTCCTCAAACTGTTGACAGCAAATCCTGGTACTTATGTTTTGTTCCAATTGAATGTGAGATTTCTGTTTCTTCCTGTGTTGTGTCAACAATAGCCACGATATATGGTCTCCTCTCCAGGGTACAGTTCTGTGTAAATGCAATTGAGATCTTGAGCTGTCAAGGCACTAGGATCTTCCTCTGCCAACTGTTAATATTGTCCATGATGAAATATTGTCCAGGATGAAACCAGCACTGTTTGGTACCAGCTCTGCTGCAAAGTTGTCAGTAAGTTGTCTTAGAGACGACAGCTAACAACCTACAGGACTCCACTCCGGATTTTCGGTCAGGGTTTACTCCCTCCGCCTTCTTACCTTCCAAATCCCCCACAAGGTAGAGGGACTATTTACCTGTTGCTGAGTGAGGGTCAATGTTGAGGAGTCTGTGGAAAACCCTCACCCAAATGTATGCCATTGTGTCACTACCATGGAGCAACATGGTGACACAGTGGTTAGCACTGCTGACTCACAGCATCAGGGACCTGGGTTGAGCTCTTGGATCACTGTCTGTGTGGATTATGGACCTTCTCTCCATGTCTGTGTGGGTTTCCTCCGGATGCTCCACTCGCCTCTCACACTGCAAAAGACGTGCTGGATTTAAAAAGAAGAGAGATCTCAGTGATTCTGTTTATGTGCACATGTTTTTTATTCTAACCCATCCTCAGTCTAAATGGTAACTTCTTCCCCTGAATCATGTCTAATTTTATTCTTCATTTCCTTCCTGACAGTGAACATACTCACAATCGCGACACTGACGAGCAGAAACTGTGGTCTGTCCAAATGTGTGACTCGTTACCTGGTGGCCATGTCAGTGGGGGATCTGCTGGTCATTATCCTCGACCTGATATTCAGACACATTCCCACGGTTTATCCAAAACAGTTTAATTTTCTGCGCTCGATCCCCGTGTGTAACATCCACGCCGTCCTGCTTTATGCAGCCACTGACTGTTCTGCCTGGTTCACCGTCACTTTCACCTTTGATCGATTTGTGGCCATTTGCTGCCCCAAGCTGAAAAGTAAATATTGTAGTGAGAAATCGGCGGCTGTGGTTCTGGGAACAGTGACGGCGGTGAGCTGTTTAAAGAACATTTTCTGGTATTTTATGTTATTGGATAACTATCAGCTGGTGAATATCCCCTGGTTTTGTGGTGTTGCAGACAATGTTGTAGATTCTCTGGTCTGGGGAGCCATCGAGTTCCTCCACCACATTCTAACCCCGGGTGTCTCATTTGTCCTGATTCTGCTGCTCAATGTGTTCACTGTCAGACACATTTTAGTGAGCAGCAGAGCCCGCAGGAGACTCCGGGCTCAAAGCGGTGGGGAAAATCTCAAAGACCCAGAGATGGAGAGTCGAAGGAAATCCATCGTTTTACTGTTTGTTATCTCAGCCAATTTCATCCTCTTATGGTCGACATTAATGACATACTTTATATGGACTCGAATGTATTATTTGGGCTTTGGGTCAATAATGTTAGATTATTGTGTTCAGGAAGTGGGCTACATGCTGCAACTTACAAGTTGCTGCACAAATACTGCTATTTATGCTGTGACACAGACTCACTTCAGGCAGCAGCTAAAACGTCTACTGAAGTATCCCCTTACTTCAATTCTTCAACTTATTAACTGAGAGGAAACTACACCCACAAGATTCCTGACTCTTCCTATTGGACGTTCAAACTGTAAATCACTAAACAGCCTCATAGAGACAGAAATAGTGACAGATACAGACAGACAGATAGATGGAGAGAGAGAGAGAGAGGGAGAGAGAGAGGGCAATGATAGCAATAGTGAGAGTGATAAAGAGAGAGATTGACAGAGAGCAAGAAGGGCACAACAACATGAAGAGCAACAGAGTTTGAAAAAGATTTTGATAGGTGCAGGAAAAGAAGCAGACAGACAGAGGGATATAGAGACAGAGAACAGGGACAGAGAGAGAATATCACAGAGTGAGAGAGACAGGGATAGAGAGTGTGGCAAAAGGCGAGGGAGATATACAGGGAATAAGAAAAGGAGACAGAGGAAGAGGTTGCAATAAGAGAGGGAGGCGGAGCAAGAAAAGGAGAGTGAGACTGAGAGGGGCAGGAGAGACAGAGGAAGAGGGAGAGGGAAGAGATGAAAAGAGATGGAGAGAAATATTGAGGGAGACAGAGAGAAACAGATAGGGTGGACAGTGATAGTCTTTTTCCTCGGATGGAGAAAGCTAGCACGAGGGGGCATAGCGTTAAATTAAGGGGTGGTAGATATAGGACGGATGTCAGGGGTAGGTTCTTTACCCAGAGGGTGGTGAGGGATTGGAATGCCCTGCCTGCCGCAGTGTAAATGCGCCTAGTTTGGGGGCGTTTAAGAGATCCGTGGATAGGTTTATGGATGAAAAGGGTTTGGTTTAGGTTAGAGGGTCATTGCTTTTTAACTGGTCGGCGCAACATCGTGGGCCGAAGGGCCTGTTCTGCGCTGTAATGTTCTATGTTCTATGTTCTATTCTAAACAATGACCCTCGAACCTAAACCAATCCCTTTCCATCCATAAACCTATCCACGGATCCGGTGGCTTTATCGTGAGAGCATAAATACAGAAACTCAGCTAATATTCTGGGCACCCGGGTTCCAATCCCGTCACAGCAGAAAGTGGAATTTGAATAAATATATCTGGAGTTTAGAATCTGCTGGTGACCAGAAAACGACTATTGAATTTTGGAAAAAGACCCATGTGGTTCACCAATGTACCAGGGAAGGAAATCTGTCTTCCTTATGAGGTCAGGACTAAATGTGACTCCATACTTAACAGGCCATAGAACTATCTGTAACTCCCAATCCCATTAAATCCCATGTACTCATCCAGAAATCTTTTAAAAGACCCCAGCGAGTTCGCCTCTACCATCACCGACGGCAGCCGATTCCACTCACTCACCACCCTCTGAGAGAAAATCTTACCCCTAACATCTCCTCTGTACTTGCTTCCCAGCACCTTAAACCTGAGTCCACTCGTAGTGACCATTTCAGCCCGGGGAAATAGCCTCCGTGAATCCACCCTATCTATTCCTCTCAACATTTTATAAACCTCTATCAGGTCACCTCTCAACCTTCGTCTCTCCAGGGAGAAGAGTCCCAGCTCCCTCAACCTATCTTCATAAGGCATGCCTCCCAATCCAGGCAACATGCTTGTGAATCTCCTCTGCACCCTCTCAATAGCTTCCGCATCCTTCCTGTAGTGAGGCGACCAGAACTGCGCACAGTACTCCAAGTGGGGTCTGACAAGGGTCTTATAAAGTTGCAGCATTACCTCCCGACTCCTAAACTCAATCCCTCGATTAATGAAGGCCAGTACACCATACGCCTTCTTGACCACATCCTCCACCTGCGAGGCCAATTTAAGAGTCCTGTGGACCTGGACCCCAAGATCCTTCTGCTCCTCAACACTGCTAAGACTCCTACCCTTGATAGTGTACTCCTTCATCCCATTGGTCCTGCTAAAATGGACCACTACACATTTATCCGCGTTGAAGTCCATCTGCCACTTCTCCGCCCAGTCTTGCCTCCTATCTATGTCACCTATATCCTTCCTATCCTACCTACTTACGCTGCTACCCCCTGCTAATTTCTTGTGAGTTATTTGTTACAGTTGTTTATCGATCAAAATCCAGTCATAATACTCAAAGCAAAACTATTCTCAAGGCAAACCAGGTGGATTCTGACACTTCCACTACACTGTCGAAATCCAAAATATTTAGAAAAAGGGATGCGTTCTGAAACAAAAATTTCTGTTGGTTCTTGGATGGACATTTCAAGTTTTACAACTTCACTCAGCATAGTGATAGTCACAGAATATCTCCTCTTCCAGCCGATATAGAGTCGTAGAGCAATACAGCTGTCATAGGGCAATACGTGCATTTCCTCCGGGCAATCCAATGTCCTTTCACGCTTCAGAGATGCCCAGGATTGGTGGATTGACCATGCTAAAATTGACCGTTGTGTCAGGGCACTAGCTCGGGTAAATACATGAGATGACAGGGATCTGGATGGACAGAGGTCAGGGCAGACTCGATGGACCCAATGGCCTTCTTCTGCATTGAAGTGATTCTATGAAAATCTCATCGAGTATCTGTCATGATACAAAGAACAAAGAACAAAAACAGCCCAGGAAAGAGGCCCTTCGGCCCAACGAGCCCGCGCCGCCATCTCAACACCACCAGTCCCCCTCTCCACCCGCGACCCTTGTCTATTGTTTTATGGCCGTCCACATTGAGGGGAACTGATTTAGGGACAATTTATTACCTCCAATCAGCCTAATAGCACATCTTTGGGGTGTGGGAGGAAACCGGAGCACCCGGAGAAAACCCACGCAAGCACGGGGAGAATGTGCAAACTACCACAGACACTGGCCCAAATCCATGTGTCTGCACAGCAAACAGTGATAGTCACTGAGCTGTCGTCTTGCCCAGTATCTGGTCCAGTTTAAGCACACACTAACGATATGAAGCACTTGGCCAATCTTGAACAACCAAGAGCAGCCCAAGTACGACCCATCGCGTGTATTCCCCTCGGTGGGCCCAAGGCGAACGAACTTAAAACCTGTGAATGAAAATAAAAAAAAATATTATTATTGTACCATATCCATTTACATTACCAGGGACGCCCCAATGCTAATGACCCTTATTTGAAACAATCTCCTACATCCACCCATCTCCAACCGACTCATGTGCCTGTCTAAGTTACTCTTAAACAACTCCAGCGTGCCTGCCTCCAACCTTACTTGGCAGAGCATTCCATACCCCCACTACACTCTGTGTGAAGAACCTCCCTCTAATATCTGTGTTATACCTCTCCCCCCTCACCTTAAGTCCATGGCCCCTTGTCCTACGTGTTTCTATCATAGGAAATAGCTTACCTCTGTTTACTCATGTTCCAACATCCTGGTAAACCTCCTCTGCACTCTCTCCAGAGTCTCCATGTCCTTCCGGTAGTAAGGCGACCAGAACTGGATGCAGTACTCCAAATGGTGGATTTGTGGAACTTGCTGACCCATAGCGTGGTGGAGTCTGAATCATTGAATGGTTTCAAGAAGGAGATAGATATAAAAAAAGGGAGAAGGGGATATGGGGAACAGGTGAGGAGGTGGATTTTAAACCAGGGAAATATAAACCATGATCTGATTGAATGGCGGAGCAAGCTCAAAGGGCTGAATTTGCCGCCTTCTGCTCCTCATGTTCCCATGTTATAGAATCATAGAGATTTACAGCATGGAAACAGGCCCTTTGGCCAACTTGTCCATGTCACCCAGTCATTACCATTAAAATAGTCCCAAATCTCCATGTTTGGCCCATATCCCTTTACGTCCATCTTACCCATATAACTGTCTCAATGCTTTTTAAAAGATAAAACTCCACCTGCCTCTACTACTATCTCTGGCAGCTTGTTGCAGACACTCAGCATCCTCTGTGTGAGAAAAATGCCCCACTGGACACTTCTGAATCTTTATTTTTAGGATCCTGTATTCTGCATCTGTTTTCACAGTAGAACACACCAGTCCCATAGCAGGAATAGAGAATTACCAATGGGCTTACTCATAAGAGCAAGGAGCTCCAATAATTTACTATCTGGAGGCGGAGGTATGAGAATAAGTTGAGAGATTTAAAACATACAGCATCGCCAAAATATAAAACCAACTTTAGTGCTTTGAAATAGATAGCTGCAAATATAGTATAAATGCTGTTTTTATTAGTATCACAGGTAGGCTTGCATTAACACTGCAATGAAATTACTGTGAAAAATCCCCGAGTCGCCACACTCCGGAGCCTGTCTGGGGACACTGAGGGAGAATTTAGCACGGCCAATGCAATAAACAGCATGTCTTTCGGACTGTGGGGGGATACCAAGCACCTCGAGGAAACCCATGCAGACAAGGAGAGAACTTGCAGACTCCATACAGACTGTGACACTAGCCGGGGATGGAGCCCGGTTTCCTGCCCCTGTGAGACAGCAGTGATAACCACTGTGTTATCATGTGGCCCATTTCAGTTCACCATTCAAAGAGGAAATAGCAAAGAAAAGTTCAGCACAGGAACAGTCCATTCGGCCCTCCAAGCCTGCACCGATCACGATGCCTGCCTAAACTAAAAACATATGCACTTACAGAGTCCTTATCCTTCCATTCCCATCCTATTCATGTTTTTTGTCTAGATGACCCTGTCGTACCTGCTCCCACCATCTCCACAGGCAGCACGTTCCAGACATTCACCACCCTCTGTGTAAAAAAACTGGCCTCCCACATCTCCTCTAAACTTTTCCCCACACACCTTAAACGTATATCTCCGAGTACTTGACTTTTCTACCCGAGGAAAGAGCATCTGATAATCCACTCTGTCCATGCTACACTTGCACAAGGTGTGGAGGCATATTTACAAATCACTACAGCCTGTAGGGGGATTAAACTCGCATCATTGGTCGCATACTTTGTTGTTTTACATATCACATACATATCATTGCTGATGACACCAAGATTGGTGGAGTGATGGATGGGGTGGAGGTCTCTTGTCGGCTGCAATGAGATATTGATAGGATGCGGAGCTGGGTCGAAAAGTGGCAGATGGAGTTTAACGGTGATAAGTGTGAGGTGATTCATTTTGGTAGGACAAACCTGAATGCAGATTACAGAGTCAACAACAGGGTTCTGAAGAATGTGGAGGGAAAAGGAGATCTTGGGGTTCATATCCACAGATCTCTGAAGGTTGCCACTCAGGTGGATAGATCCGTGAAGAAGGCTTATAGGGCGTTAGCGTTTATTAACAGGGGGTTTGAGTTTAAGAGCCGTGGGGTTTTGCTGCAACTATACCGGGCCTTGGTGAGACCACATTTAGAATATTGTGTTCAGTTCTGGTCACCTCACTATAAGAAGGATGTGGAAGCATTGGAGAGAGTGCAGAGGAGATTTACCAGGATGCTGCCTGGTTTGGAGGGTAGGTCTTATGAGGAAAGATTGAGGGAGCTGGAGCTTTTATCTTTGGAGAGGAGGAGGATGAGAGGTGATTTAATAGAGGTTTATAAGATGATGAGAGGGATTGATAGAGTGGACGTTCAGAAACTATTTCCTCAGGTGGATGTATCTGTTACCGGGGGTATAACTGTAAGGTTCATGGTGGGAGATATAGGAATACACTGCCTGCTATGTTAGTGGAGTCGGACACTTTAGGGCTTTCCAAGCGGTTATTGGATCGGCACATGGAGCCTATGATCGGATGATAGGGAGTGGGATAGCTTGATCTTGGGTTTGAACATAGCTCAGCACAACATCGAAGTTTGAAGAACCTGTACTGTTCTGTGTTCTAAGTTCTATATTCATACTGAATCACACCCTTGCCATGTAGACATGTGAGTTAACCGCTCTGTACAGTGGATCCAGTCAATGTCATAGGTTTGAATTTTAACAATCCCACAGCATGCTGCACAATAGTCGAGGTGTCTGACTGTGGCTCATGGACCTGAGGTTGACAGCCTGGATTTGATAAATAATTCAGAGCAGGCATGGAACAGTGAGTCGGGATACAAAAGCACATTCAGGCTGGCTGGCTGTAACTGATGAAGTATTGCAAAGATAAGTGTCGGGGAGGTAGATGTTTATGTGATACGTCAATAAACTAATTGAAGATGCTGGGAGTAAGCTACCAGATTTCCAAATTTATTTAAAACTAGTTGTGAATTCAAGCTATGAGGGTGTTTCAAAGGGGCTGTACAGAGGTACAGATAAAATAACAGAATGGATCACAAGTTGTCAGTTCGAGGATTAAACTAAAATATTTAGTTTTGTGATTATTTGATTGATTTGATTCAATTTATTTTTGTCATATGTATCGTGGACATTGAAAAGTATTGTTTCTTATGCACTGAACAGGCAACGCATACCGGACATAGAGAAAGAAAGAAGAGAGTGCAGAATGTAATGTTATAGTCATAGCGAGGGCGTAGAGAAAGGTCAACGTAATATGAGGTGGGTCCATTCAAAAGTTAGATAACAGCAGGGATGAAGCTGTTTTTGAATCAATAGATGCGTGAACTCAGACTTCTGTATTTTTTCTCTGATGGAAGAAGGTGGAAGAGAGAATGAGTATCCTGGCTGCTTTACTGAGGCAGCGAGTGTAGATAGAGTTAATGGATGGCAGGGATATATTTAGAAGGTATATCTCAGTGAATGGAAAAGTACTGAAGGAAAACAATCAATATGTCGATATATTTTCCTATGAATGGGGAGTCACTGAAACTCTGTACTAAGAGCGCAGATGTTTCCCTGTAGGTGGAGAGGGTGTGAGGGTGGAGGGCACTAATCAAGAAAGGTTGTCATTGAAAGAAGTGCTAGTTTAAAAGTTTTTTTTTATTCATGTCACAAGCAGACTTACATTAACATTGCAATGACGTGACTGCGAAAATCCCCTCGTCCCACACTCTGGGGCGTATTGGGTACATTGAGGGAGAATTTCGCATGACCAATGCACCTAACCAACACGTCTTCCAGTCTGTGGATTAAAAAGGAGCAGCTGCAGGAAACCCACAGATACAGGGAGGAAATGCAGGTTCCACCCAGACATTGAACTAGGCCGAGAGTCGAACCCAGATTCCTGGCGCTGTGGGGTTAGCAGTGTTAACTACTCTGCCTCCGTGTTGTTACTGAATCCTCTTGTGTTTAAGGCCTGCCGATAGATTTGTGTTTGCAAATATTTGTCCTTTCTTCTGTGTCACCATCACCTCTGTGCATTCACTGTACTGGTGTGTTCAATTCTTTGGAAACTCCCTCAAAATTATGTTTGACAAGATGGTGAGCATTGCTGCCTCACAGCGCCAGGGACCCAGGTTCAATTTATGTCTTGGGTCACTGTCTGAGTGGAGTATGCACGTTCTCCCTGTGTTTGCATGGGTTTCTTCCGGGTGCTCCGGTTTCCTCCCACACTCCAAAGATGTGGGGATTCGGGTGATTAGCTGTGTTCAATTTCCCTTTAGTGTCAGGGGGATTAGCGGGGTAAATATATGTGGTTACGGGAATAGGGCCTGGTGGGATTGCAGTGGCTGCTGGCTCGATTTTTGTTTCTGTCAATATTGAGTCATATTTCATTTCATTTATCTGAATGCTGAATTGTTTTTGTTTACAGCAGCGAACTTATTAATGAAAGTTTATGGACACAAACGACTGTGGGTGATAGAAGTGGAAGAGATTCTAAAAACAAGAGCGGGCTGTGAAATAGTTACTTATTCGGCAAACAACGTTCAGCTACTTTGCCTACCAGTGAAACAGTAATACTTTGAAGGTGAACATAAACTATCTCATAGTGACATCTTAGCGCCAACTAAACCTAACTTTCCAACCTGCCTTGTGTTCAGTTCAAGTCATGCCATGGAATTTCAAGCTGTATAAACTCCATTCACTTGAAGCCAACGCAAAAACGGAACTGAACCACTGGATTCCACTCAACCTCAAATAATGCAACACTTCACAAGGCAAAACCTACATGTGTCCACTGGAATTACTGGATGGTTCTAAACCAAATGAGAAGCGAGCCTTACGGGCACACTTTCATCATGAAGAATTCCCGCGCTATGTTTTTTTTAGCTCCCATGTTTGACAGACCGGCGAAGTTTAAAATGAGAAGGAATGTCTTTTTTATTCCACAAGACGTTATAAGTAAGAGATTCTTACCCAAATTCACTCATTAAAACAGCAATATCATTATGGTAGTTTGCCGTCAACTCAATGATATAATGCACAATGTAATTTTTCAGGAATGAATCTTCTGTTTTCTGTTGAGGAACTAGTATATCTTACAATGAGGCTTTTTTGAAATATTCAAAGCCTGAAATAAAATGCACTTTCTTCTTTAGTTTGGCTCATTGTTCTTTCAAAGACTTTTACAAAAATAAGTTTCAACAAATGCTGAAAGTCGAATGTCTCCTTAAGATTTTAAAAATGTTGATAGTTCCCAATTGTACTCTGGTCTTCATTTCTCAGAAGGTGACGCTGCTTTAGTTGGTTGATGTGATATTCAGGTGCAGTGAGGTTCACAGGAAGGGAGTTGCTGCCCTTTACAATGATATCTTCCGTTTTGTTGCTTACGCAACTGGATTGATATTACATCAAAGTTCTAAGCGCAAACTAGAACTGCGTCCTTAAGGAACCAGCCAGGAAAGTACGTGTTTGTCTGGGACGGAAAACAAAAAGTTACAAATTAACTTCTGTGTGAAACAAAAATAGTAGAATCCCTACAGTGCCATTTAGCTTTCGAGACTTCACCATCAACAATCCCACCCAGGGCTGATCCCTGCAACCCCACATAACTATCCTGCTAGTCCCCCTGACACGAAGGAGCAATTTCACACGGCCAATCAACTGAACCCACACATCTTTGGGGTGTGGGAAGAAAGTGGAGCACCCGGAGGAAACCCACACAGGGGACACGAGGAGAAAGTGCAAACTCCACAGAGATAGTGACCCAAGCCGGGAATCAAACCCGGGTCCCTGGCGCTGTGAGGCAGCAGTAATGACAAGTCTGGGATAGCAGCATTTCATGTAAATGTTGTGATGGATATATTAAAATGTGATTTATTTTTTACTGTATTAGACAGGTGCCGATTACATTGCAAAGTCTCAAACGCCAGTGATTGACCCCCGACATGGTGGCACAGTGGTTAACACGCTGCCTTACAGCGGCAGGGACCCGGGTTTGATTCCCAGATTGGGTCAGTGTGTGTGTGTGTGTGTGTGTGTGTGTGTGTGTGTGGAGTCTGCACGTTCTCCCCATGTCTGCATGGGTTTCCTCTGGGGGGTTGGGTGGATTGGCCTTGTTAAATTGCCCTTCAGTACCAGAGGGCATTAGCAAGGATAAATAGGGGTACCGGCAGAGGGGCTGGGTGGTTTTGTGGCCTGTGCAGTCTTGCATGGCCTCCTTCAGCACTGTAGGTATTTTATGGATTGCATGACCATGATCTAGTCTATGTTCTACGGATAACATAAACAGGGCCTAGTTTTAAGGCTGATAAAATTCGATATCCTAAACTAAAGAATTGGGCACATTAAAAATCAAACACAGCCAAACCTCAGGCAGGCCAGTTGTACAATACACAAACCTGTCTGGGCCTGGCTCATCAATCTCCCCTGCACTCCACTGATACTTAGCAGGAGATCATTTCACCCCATTTAAATGCACCGGCCTTTTGTTAGAAGCCCAAATCGGGCCAGGTTTTCTGTCACCAAGAGTTCCTGTCGTTGGCTTAACCTGATAACAGGTCACATGTAAGCAGCAGCATGGAGATGGACACCTGGGGATGGACCCTGGTGTCCTGTCAGGCAGACATCAAGAAACCCACTGGGTATTGGAACCCCCTCCTGGGACCTCATTGGCCGGAAGCTGGAGAAGTTTCTGGAAAGGCAAGCAGACAGTGGGATAAAGGAACACCAGGAGCGAAGACTCGGTGAAGGAGGCGACCCTTGACCATTCGGAAGACTGACCAGAGAAGGAAGGAAGGAAGAAGCTGCCATCGAGACTCACCTCCGTGACGCCGGACCAGAGGGACTCAGAGAATCGAGCCTACAGTTTTAACCAAACCATCTTTGTGGGTAGTATATCTGATTTTGGGGTATCCTCTTGCTTTATGTGGGTAATTTAAGGGTTAGTAGTGTTATTGTTAATAAACTTGTTGAACCTTTACTTGTGTTTGTCCTTTGTCCATCTTGTAAATAAGGGCATTGGGACATTGGAGTCAGCAAACTGGTCAAAAGTATCCAAGAGAGATTTTAAAATTATAACAGTGGCACCCGACGTGGGGCTTCGATAAGAAGCGATACATTGCTCCAAAGTTGAACCTTCAACCCAGTATTCTCCAACACTCCGTCTGAGCCTGAATTCAGAGGCCAGGCGCCCCACGTGACGGCCAGTCTTAGTGAGTGAAGGACTAATACAGATTCGACCAGTAAACTGGGCCATAAACCTGGTGTCTGTGACACAAGGTGGACAAACTGTGTAGTTAGAACGAGAACAGTCTCGGAAATTTGGGTAAAATCTGTGGGAGGGAATTTAGTGAAAACCGGACCCCGACCCCGATCCCTTACCTATACTCAAGTGACAAATCCTAAAGGGAGGTAATTATGGCCAGTCGCGCTGAATGGGAGGAAGTTCTTCGTTTATATTTGAACCACAAGTGGCCCATATAGGCACAGTGGGGTGACGCCCCGACACCGGACCTGGGATCCGAGGGAGAGAATTGTTGGAATCGTGACCATAAGGAAGTGGGTAAAAGGGCTCACAAGCTCAGGAAAGTGATTGCAATCGCCAGTTGTCTGGAACAGCTCCTTGGTGGAGAAGCAGAGATTACCCGGGTTAAACGGGACACAGAGGCCCAGGTAACCCAACTAAAACAGGACTTAATGAGGGCTACCACACACAACCAACAATTAGAAGGGGAGGTAAACACACGAGAGGAAAGGAACCAAATCAATACGATACACAGGAGCCAGTTCCAGGCTCAGTGTGATGAAGCTTACCAAAAGACACAGTGTGCTGTCAGTGAGAGAGAGGCTGCGCTGTAACAGGTAGAGGAATTTAAACATAAATGCAGTGACCTGCAGGCTGCAGTAAAAGTTTTACACCGAGCCGGAAAAGCAAATACAGACCGTGTAACAGACCACTCCAAATGCCTGCGTGAGATTGCAGATTTAAAATCACAACTAGCTATAAAAAGCGGTGGAATGTGTGCATTCACCACTGAAACAGGGGAGAGTGACCCAGAGGTAGAGTGGGGGGATTTAGAACAGGATGCTTACCAGAGGGTGGTGAGGGATTGGAATGCCCTGCCTGCTGCAGTTGTAAATGCGCCTAGTTTGGGGGCGTTTAAGAGGTCCGTGGATAGGTTCATGGGTGGAAAGGGATTGGTTTAGATTAGAGGGTCATTGCTTTTTAATTGGTCGGCGCAACATCGTGGGCCGAATGGCATGTTTTGCGCTGTAATGTTCTATGTTCCATTATGCAACAGCTCGTGTCACTGCCGACTGGGGACCCTCACCTCCCTTCCCGGGAGTGGAACATACGGCAGCACCTAATCCAGCCCCCATCTCGGAAAACTCAGCCTCAGCTCCTAGTGCTATTCCCGTCCCGATAAGTCCAGTCATTAATCCGGTTCCGGTACCGATGAATCTGGTCACTCCCCGATGACAGGACAGACAGAACCACAGTGTAACTTCTGTAACTCCATGCACCGTGACACAGCTCACTGACACAGCTACAGTGATTGGAGTATTTCAACCCTCCGGGGATCCACATGCTCCATTTGACCAAGTCACCCAACATTGTGTTTTAAATGGCGGAGACGAGGCAGAGGAGGTGAAACTTATTCTGTTATGTTTAAGTCCTACCATCCGCTCCGCCCTACCCGAACCCCAGAACGTGGCTGGGGGAACCCTATCAGAAATGAAGGCAGTCGTTCTGGCTGCCATGGGCTACAGTAGGGATGACCCAGTACAAGGCTTAAACAACAGCTAACAAAAGAGAGGGGAGCAGCCGACAGCCTCTGCTGGCCGACTATGGAACCAATTTCTTGCAGTTTTTGGCCAATTAAATAGAGTCCAATTAAATGCACACCACCGGTCCAGATGGATCGGGACCCTGATAGCACACGCTACTGAGGAGAGGCGGAAAGCCTGTGAGAATTTTGACCCTGATGATAATACACATACAGAAGCCTGGGCCATCCACAAAATGACTCGTGTGTGGGAACAGGATCTCAGACAAAAGGACACCAAACCCACAAAACACAGAAAGATGAACCCGGCCCACACAAACACA
This sequence comes from Carcharhinus amblyrhynchos, assembly GCF_965287045.1. Taxonomy (NCBI): domain Eukaryota; kingdom Metazoa; phylum Chordata; class Chondrichthyes; order Carcharhiniformes; family Carcharhinidae; genus Carcharhinus; species Carcharhinus amblyrhynchos. The sequence goes on from NW_027649787.1 coordinate 2,687,922, forward strand.
GCCTCTGTTTGGCGTAACGAAGGGGAAGGTGGAAACAGGGGACAGGGAAATTCTCCCCCCTATACCCCTACCAATCATCGATACAGAAGACCGGAGGCCCGCGCAGAACCCCGATATATTCCCAACCCTACGTCCAGGGAACAAGACAAAGCCAGTTCCAGATATCTACCCCCACAAATGCAATGCTACAAATGTGGCCAGATTGGCTATTTTGCCAGAGAATGTAGATCCCCGCCCAGCCAGACCCCACAACGGCCCCAACGATTGCACAGAGGAGACCCCGATCTATGCCATTAGAGGGGCCTGTCAGACAGGACGTCACAACACCTATGGATACCTCCAACACCCCTTTCAGTCTCTACCCCCCGTTTGACTCCAGACCGGAAGAATGTCTGTGCCAGACCTCCCCAACTTGTGTTTGCAACACTGAATGGGATAGGCAAAGTAGGGGGCCCAGGCTTCTGTGTGCGTATTATCATCAGGGTCAAAATTCTCACAGGCTTTCCGACTCTCCTCAGTAGCGTGTGCTATCAGGGTCCCGAGCTATCTGGACCGGTGGTGCGCATTTAATTGGACTCGATTTAATTGGCCGAAAACTGCAACAAATTGGTGGATCAGGCCCACAGAAATGAGAGGACCCTGAAGCACAGGGTTTATTAGCCAAACACACACAGGCATTCACCAGTCACAAGCATGACTGTGGCCGAATAACAGGGGAGGTAATCATGGAGGGTCCTGACCCTAAACCCCAAAGGCTTCCCTAAGCAAGCCGAAGAGGAAGTGGCCAAGGTGATTAGCAGTTTATTAAAACAGGAAGTCCTGCTTCCACTAAAAACTCCCCCATTTGACCAGTGAGGAAGCCGGATAGTTCCTGGAGGCTTACAATTGGTTATCGAACTGGAAATCAGACCAGCCCCATCACAGCCCCCACAGTGGCGGCTAGCCCAGAGGCCCTGATGAAACAAACCCCACACGCAAAATTGTTAACCGTGTTGGACATCAGTAACGGCTTCTGGTCAATTTCCTTCGATCACCACCACCAGTAACAATTTGCCTTCACGTCCCAGGGACAACAATATACCTGGACGTGTCTACCACAAGGTTTTCATGACTCCCTCTCCATATTTCACCAGCACTCAGCAAAAGGCGAAGAGGGATTCTCCAAACCAGAATGTTTGGTACAATACGTAGATGATCTCCCCTTACAGGCTGAAACAAGCGGGGAACCTCTAAAGTTATTGGATGAACTGCTGACCCTCCTGACGACACTAGGATAAAAGGTAAGTCCCAAGAAAGCCCAGATCACGAGGCGACAAGTCTCCTACTTGGGCACAGTAGTGACTGAGGGAAAGTATGAGATAGACAGGAAGGGAATCGAATCTGTAACATGCCTTCCCTTACCAAAGGACGTGAGCTCCCTGCGCTCCTTTACAGGCTTAGTGGGGTACTGCCACAACCACATAGACGGTTTCGCCACTAAAGCTGCTCCCCTGTCTGAACTTTTACGAAAAAATACCCCGTGGATCTGGACTGCGCGAGACACACAAGCAGTCTCAGACCTTAAACAATCCCTTGCACAAGCCCCTGGCTCACAGGTACCCAATGCTGAACTCCCCTTTGCCTTGAAGTACAAAGAACAAAGAACAAAAACAGCCCAGGAAACAGGCCCTTCAGCCCAACGAGCCCGCGCCGCCATTTTAACAATACCAGTCCCCCCTCCACCCATGACCCTTATCGATGCTTATGGCATTCCACATTGAGGGAAACTAATTGAGGGACAATTTATTACCCCCAATCAGCCGAATAGCACATCTTTGGGGTGTGGGAGGAAACCGGAGCACCCGGAGAAAACCCACGCAAGCACGGGGAGAATGCGCAAACTCCCACAGACACTGGCCCAAATCCATGTGTCTGCACAGCAATCAGTGATAGTCACTGAGCTGTCGTCTTGCCCAGCATCTGGTCCAGTTTAAGCCCACACTAATGACATGAAGCACTAGGCTACTCTCGAACAACCAAGAGCAGCCCCAGTACGACCCATTGCGTTTTTGCCCCTCATTGGGCAACAAGGCGGAGCGACTTAAAACCTGTGAATTAAAAGAGAAAAACATTAGTATCATTCCTCATCCTTATACATTACCAGGGATGTCCCAATGTTAATGAACCTTATTTAAAACAATCTCCTATATCCCTGCATCTCCAACCCACTCATGTGCCTGTCTAAGTTACTCTTAAACAACTCCAGCGTGCCTGCCTCCACCACCTTACTTGGCAGAGCATTCCATACCCACACTACCCTCTGTGTGAAAAACCTCCCTCTAATATCCGTGTTATACCTCTCCCCCCTCACCCTAAACCCATGGCCCCTCGTGCTGTGTGTCTCTAACATAGGAAATAGCTTACCTCTGTTTACTCTATCTATACCCTTCATAATCTTATATACCTCTATTATATCCCCCCTCAGTCGGCGTCTTTCAAGGGAAAAGAGCCCCAGTTTGCTCAATCTTTCCTCATACCCCAGTCCTTCCACACCAGGCAACATCCTGGTAAACCTCCTCTGCACTCTCTCCAGAGTCTCCACGTCCTTCTGGTAGTAAGGCGACCAGAACTGGACGCAGTACTCCAAATGCGGCCTAACCAATGTTCTGTACAACTGCAACATTAGACTCCAGCTCTTATATTCTATACCCCTTCCTATAAAGGCTAACATACCATAGGCTTTCTTCACCACACTCTCCACTGGCACTGCCACCTTCAAAGACTTGTGCACTTCCACCCCCAGGTCTCGTTGTGTTTCTATACTCTTTATAGGCTTACCCTTTATCATATAACTCCCCCCTACATTATTCCGGCCAAAATGCATCACCTCACATTTATCAGGACTAAACTCCATTTGCCATATATCTGCCCAATATACCAGCCAATCAATATCCCGCTGTATTGCCAGACACTGCTCCTCACTGCCCGCCAATCCAGCCATCTTAGTGTCATCAGCAACTTTGCTGATCACACCACCTACTCCCTCTTCCAAGTCATTTATATACCCTACAAAGAGGAGGTCCCAGTGCTGGCTCGCTCGAAAATTACCAGTGTGCTGCAGCCATTTGTAACATCTACAACACTACCTTTTGCATTAAACCACAGATTCCCACTAGGATAGGAATTGAGATGTTAAACATACACAGAAGAGAGATAACACTGATAAATTCTAGCGAGGAATTGAGACAAAGCTTGGGAGACTATTTTGGAAAATTTGATCCTGGGATAACACTCCTTCTCGAGAAATTTCAACAAATTCGGACAGAATTGATCACAGCACACGAGACCTTTGTCAAAGTGGTGCAACAAACAGGGGAATAGAAAAGAACATTCGAGAAATTAGAGTGACTACCCGGTGGGAAGACCTCTGGGATTGGGGTTGAAATGTCCAAATCCACCCATGGGTCCACATCCTGTCCCACCTGGCCGTAACAGGAATCCTAGTTACGGCAGTGTACCTAACCATCCTTACATTTAAATTCGCTCGATGGAAGAAGGAATTTCTGCAAAACTTGGACTCGGCAAGGCCCATCCAACATCAGAAGAGGCCCTACAGGCAAGAGCCTTGATACTCTCCCCTCTATATTTAATATGTGTAGACAATTGTCATTTTGTACTGTTTATTGCATTGTCGTCTAAATACCCAAGTAATGTATTGTTTCTTATTGTTTTTCTAATTATTTGACTTCATTTAATTTTTTGTTAGTTGTTTCACTTCATTTAAATGTGTTGGTACTAATGTGGGTTAGGGATGATACTATCAAAACCCACAATCAGGGTACTTGCTTGCTGAGATGGTTTGGTGAGAATTGTGTGATCGGGTTCGCTGACGCTCACTGGATCAAAAGGAGGGAATGTAACATAAACAGGGCCTAGTTTTAAGGCTGATAAAATTTGATAACCTAAACTAAAGAATTGGCATATTAAAAATCAAACACAGTCAAACCTCAGGCAGGCCAGTTGTACAATACACAAACCTGTCTGGGCCTGACTCATCAATCTCCCCTGCACTCTACTGATACTTAGCAGGAGATCATTGCACCCCATTGAAATGCACCGGCCTATTGTTTGAAGCTCAGATTGGGCCAGACTTTCTGTCACCAAGAGTTCCTGTAGTTGGTTTCACCTGATAACAGGTTACATGTAAGCAGCAGCATGGAGATGGACACCTGGGGGTGGACCCTGGTGTCCTGTCAGGCAGACATCAAGAAACCCACTGGGTATTGGAACCCCCTCCTGGGACCTCATTGGCCGGAAGCTGGAGAAGTTTCTGGAAAGGCAAGCAGGCAGGGGGATAAAGGAACACCAGGAGCAAAGACTCGGTGAAGGAGGCGACCCTTGGCCATTCGGAAGACTGACCAGAGAAGGAAGGAAGGAAGAAGCTGCCATCGAGACTCACCTTCGTGACGCCGGACCAGAGGGACTCAGAGAATCGAGCCTGCAGTTTTAACCAAACCATCTTTGTGGGTAGTATATCTGATTTTGGGGTATCCTCTAGTTTTATGTGGGTAGTTTAAGGGTTAGTAGTGTTATTGTTAATAAACTTGTTGAACCTTTACTTGTGTTTGTCCTTTGTCCATCTTGCAAATAAGGACATTGGGGTAAAACATGAGAGTAAGGAAACTGGTTGAACGTATCCAAGGGAGATGTGCAGGTTGGGCGGATTGGCCATGCTAAATTGCCCCTCAGTACCAGAGGGCTTTAGCAAGGGTAAATAGGGGTACCAGCATAGGGGCTGGGTGGTTTTGTGGTCTGTGCAGTTTTGCATGGCCTCCTTCGGCACTGAAGGTGTTTTATGGATAGAATGACCATGACTATGTTCGATGGAAAAGCACATAGAGCACACCAGAATGATAGGAAGGGGATAGCTTGATCTTGGGATTGAACATAGCTTGGAACAACTTTGAGGGCCGAAGGGCCTGTACTGTGCTGGACTGTTCTATGTTCTATGATCTAATCGGGTTGTTTTGACAACATGTTGGTCTTTCCACGTGTACTTCAGGTTCCTGTCATGAATCATTCCGACATGATTCATTGAAACAGGAATGCGATTTAACAGCAAGGTTCACTTTCAGATTGGCAATTCAGGAGAGAACTGTGCTGAGTGACATTTTTATGTGAAATATTCACACTTGTGTTTCCACTTTTGGTTTCCATTGTCATGGTTGCACCTTTCATCAACTTCGCATTGGTGGGACAAATAGAGATCAGTTTTATTCATTCATGGGCCATGGGAGTCTCTGGCTGGGTCAACATTTATTGCCCATCCCTTCAACTGAGTGACTTGCTCGGACATTTCGGAGGATAATTGAGAGGTAACCACATTGCTGCGGTTCAGGAGTCACATGTAGGCCAGACCAGGTAAGGACGGCAGATTTCCTTTCCTAAAGGGAACAGATGTTTTTTAATATAATAGACAATGGGTTTCATGATCATTAGTAGATTCTTAATTCCAGTTTTATTTTCAATTCAAATTCAACCATCTGTTGTGGCGGGATTCGAACCCAGGTCCCAGAACATGAGATGTGTTTCTGGATTTATAGTCCAGCAATAATATGAATAACACTTCCCTAACTTGTGTTGAGGATATTGCAACATAGCGTTGGTTTGGATGGAGTCAATGAGTAGCAAGGCATACGTTTAAGATTATTTATTAGTGTTACAAGTCAGCTTACATTAACAATGCAATGAAGTGACTGTGAAAATCCCCTATTCGCCACACACGTCTGTTTGGGTACACTGAGGGAGAATTCAGCAAGGCCAATGCACCTAACCAACACGTCTTTCAGACTGTGGGAGGAAACCGAAACAGCCGGAGGAAACCCACACAGACACGGGGAGAATGTGCAGACTCCATGCCGTGAATCAAGCTGGGAATCGAACCGTGTGCCTGGTGCTCTCAGATAGCAGTGCTAACCACTGTGCTGCTCCAGTGAAGTCTCCAGTGACTCAGCACTCTGTTTCAAGTACTCTGAAGCTTGCAAAAAAACTTAGTGAATTATTTCAACGCTTAATCAATTGCCTCACAAATTTATTGGAAGAGATGAATGGCAAAAAGTTCAATGAATTATGTTATCCTTCCAATAATATTTCGGGGCATATTCTGGTACAAAACAAACAGATTTATGTGAAAGTTTGAAGGAAATTATATCAAAACCAACAATATTTGTGCATTGAGAGGCCCTTTCACGCCTGCACATTTCAGCATTAACTTAGAACTTAGAACATAGAACATAGAACACTACAGCACAAACAGGCCCTTCGGCCCACGAGTTGTGCCGATCACATCAACACCTACCAACCTACAGACCTATCTATAACCCTCAATCTCATTAAACTCCATATACTCATCCAGAAGTCTTTTAAAAGACCCCAGCGAGTTCGCCTCCACCACCACTGACGGCAGCCGATTCCATTCACTCACCACCCTCTGAGCGAAAAACTTACCCCTAACATCACTTCTGAACCTCTCTCCCCGCACCTTAAATCTGTGTCCTCTCGTAGCAACCATTTCAACGTGGGGAAATAGCCTCTGAGAGTCCACCCTATCTATTCCTCTCAACATATTGTAAACTTCTATCAGGTCGCCTCTCAACCTTCGTCTCTCCAAGGAAAAGAGTCCCAGCTCCCTCAACCTAACTTCATAAGGCATGCCTCCCAGTCCAGGCAACATCCTTGTAAATCTCCTCTGTACCCTCTCAATAGCTTCTACATCATTCCTATAGTGAGGCGACCAGAACTGCGCACAATACTCTAAATGAGGCCTGACAAGGGTCTTATAAAGTTGCAGCATTACCTCCCGACTCCTAAACTCAATCCCTCGATGAATGAAGGCCAGTACACCATACGCCTTCTTGACCACCTCCGCCACCTGCGAGGCCGATTTAAGAGTCCTGTGGACCCGGACCCCAAGATCCTTCTGCTCTTCAACACTACTCAGACTTCTGCCCTTGATAGTGTACTCGTTCATCCCGTTGGTTCTGCCAAAATGGACGACTACACATTTATCTGCGTTGAAGTCCATCTGCCACTTCTCCGCCCAGTCCTGCATCCTATCTATGTCCTGCTGCAACTTTTGCCATCCTTCCAGACCATCCACAACACGACCAACCTTCGTGTCATCAGCAAACTTACTTACCATTGATCTTAAAAGGAAACATGTATGCACATCATTTCAATGTGGGTAAGATGATCTGTCGAAGAGTCAGTGCAGGCTCGTTGGGATCTATGGCCTCCTTCTGCACTGCCGTATCTGACCTTCTATTATTTCCACTTTTCCATATTTCTCTGGTGCTCAACGCCCCATCGCCGTTGTAAATTTTCTATTTTGGGGGTAAAATTGTTGGGTTGAACGGGGTTAATTGAAACTGTTTGTTAAGTGACTGTAATTGATGTGTCTCCATGGATCCGATTAGTGTGTCTGGAGGGATTTTCCCTCTTCTATTAATAAGGGATTCCGTTCATTGTGTTGTCCCATTGAGTCAGCGGGAGTGACAATTCCAACACTAACAGAGATCAGCGGCTGTGGAGAGAGAGGGTGGGAGAGGAGAGATCCGAATCTGGGAGAAATGGATTGGAAAGTTCCGACAATGGATCCGAATCCGGGAGAAATGGACTGGAATGTTCCGACCAAGGACAGGAGTTTATTCTATTGGATTTCTGAGTTTAATGCAGATGATTGGTGGATAACATCAGCCTTTCGGATTTGTATTGTACTGTATGCGATTCAATGCTTTTACTATCCACTCCTGGCGATTGTTGGTGTTCCGGGTAGGTACCTGGCTGTAATTGCTCTGGCCCGTGAATGAGCGGGCGAGGGGTTGGACATGGGGAGATCTGTTGAGCACAGGTGGGATTTTACAGCTTCGGGAAGAGTGAGGCTGTAACGTCCCGTCCCCTGTGTCCAGTTCCTCATTCTAGAAAGGATGTTTCACTGCGTGGAGTTTCTTGTCATTTACTGGACTGGGTTTGCTGCTCTTGTTGTTTCTGTTGAATCACTCTGTGCAGTTATTCATTCTTTCAGCCACTGGCAATTGTCTCAGGGCCCATGGGCTAAGATGTCTTCTGTGTGCTGTGGCTTTTCACAGACATGTGACCTCAAATACTATCCCATTGTGAGTAAAAGACTGAGACAGAATACTTTTTACCCTCTACTTATATCACCAGTTCATTCTAATCACCCGCCCAGTCTCAGACAGCAGAGTCCACTTTGGTAGGAAGAATGGTAGGAAGGACTATTACTTACGTGGCGAAAAACTGCAGCAGGCGACGGTGCAGAGGGACCTCGGGGTCCTTGTGCATGAGTCGCAAAAACCCAGCGTGCAGGTGCAGCAGGTGGTCAGGAAGGCGAATGGGATGCTGGCCTTCATAGCGAGGGGGATTGAATATAAAAGTAGGGAGGTCTTGCTGCAGCTGTATAGGGCATTGGTGAGGCCGCAGCTGGAGTACTGTGTGCAGTTTTGGGCGCCGCACCTGCGCAAGGATATTTTGGCCTTGGAGGGAGTGCAGAGGAGGTTTACTAGGCTGATACCGGAGTTGAGGGGGTTGAGCTATGAGGAGAGGCTGAATAAACTAGGCTTGTACTCGTTAGAGTTTAGAAGAATGAGGGGAGATCTCATTGAGACGTATAAGATGATGAATGGGATGGATAGGATAGAGGTGGAAAGACTCTTCCCGCTCAAAAAAGACAGTAGGACTAGGGGGCACAGCCTCAAGATAAAGGGGGGGCGGTTCAGAACGGAGTTGAGGAGGAACTTCTTCACTCAAAGGGTGGTGAATCTCTGGAATTCTCTGCCCGTTGAAGTGGTGGAGGCTGCCTCGCTAAATATTTTTAAGAAGCGGGTTGATGGGTTTTTGATAAGAGAAGGGATTAAGGGTTATGGGGAGAGGGCGGGAAAGTGGAACTGAGCCACGACAGATCAGCCATGATCTTATTGAATGGCGGGGCAGGCTCGAAGGGCCAGATGGCCTACTTCTGCTCCTATTTCTTATGTTCTTATGTTCTTAATCCATTTTTTTGGTCAAATATGCACAGCAAGATCTCACAGAGAGAGGAAACGTTTTGTAAAGTTTGAAGCTAATTCATTAGTGTAACAAGTAGGCTTGCATTAACACTGCAATGAAGTTACTGGAAAAAAAAATCCCCTGGCACAACACTCCAACACCTTTTCAGGTACACTGAGGGAGAATTTAGCATGGCCAATGCACCGACCCAGAACAAATTACAGAGTCTGGGAAGAAACCGGGGCACGCAGAGGAAACCCACGCAGACACAGGGAGAACGTACAGAAACTGCGCAGACAGTTGCCAAGCTTGGAATTGAATAGGGCCTCTGGTGCTGTGAGGGAACAATACTATCCCCTGTACCACCACAAAATCCCCGAGAGTCACAGGAACACGAACACACTGACACGCCCAAACACACACATATAAATACAGACATTTGCTGATAGAAGCGAACAGATTGAAGAATGTATTCCCACTCAAACACCAATTCAAGAATAGCTAAATAGAACACTGATACTATACTCTGTTGCTTTCTCTCCCTCTCTCTCTCTCAGACACACACACACACACACACACACACACACACACGGGAGGGGGGCGGGTTTACAACTACTCCCTGTCCATTGATGACGGGGTGAGCAGGAAAACCGCGTGACAGCCGAGAACTCAGGTCCAAACCCAATTTCTCGCCTCTTGCGACCTTCACCGGCAACGGATATGTGACGGATTCAGTCTCCTGTAACTTTCTGGCAAGACGCTGGATAAATTATTGAAATGTAATTTCAAACAAGTTGAATTAAATGAAGCGAGACACACTTGTCTTTGCAGCCTCCCCGAGGGAGGAGGCACTTGGGCAGCGCCCACCGGGCAGGACCAGGGGGTGGGACATGAAGTAGCGGGGTCTACAGGAGCAGGGCCTGAAGATATATGGATGTCAGCAAGGCGTTTGAGAAGGTACCTCATGGTAGGTTGGTGGAAAAGGTTAAGGCTCATGGGATACAAGTCCAGGTGTCCAGATGGATTGAGGACTAGCTTGGTAATAGGAGACAGAGGGTAGTAGTGGAAGGGTCTTTTTCTAGCTGGAGGTGTGTGACACGTGGTGTGCCGCAGGGCTCAGTACTGGGACCTTTGCTATTTGTAATATGACTCGGAAGAGGGGGTAACTGGTGCGATCAGCAAGTTTGCAGATGACACGAAGACGGCTGGAGTTGCTGATAGTGAGGAGCAGTGTCAGGCAATACAGCAGGATGTAGATAGGCTGGTATATTGGGCAGAGAAATGGCAGATGGAATTTAATCCAGATAAATGCAAGGTGATGCACTTTGGAAGAAATAATGCAGGGGGCAGTTATATGATAAATGTAGGACTATTAAGAGTATAGAAACGCAGAGGGACCAAGGGGTGCAAGTACACAAGTCCTTGAAAGTGGCAGTACAGGTGGAGAAGGTGGCGAAGAAGGCTTATGGCATGCTTGCCTTGAGAGGAAGGGGTATAGAGTATAAAAGCTGGCATCTAATGTTGCAGTTGTATAGAATGTTGGTTGGACCGCATTTGGAGTACTGCGTCCAGTTCTGGTCGCCTTACTGCCGGAAGGAGGTGGAGACCCTGGGGAGTGTGCAGAGGAAGTTTACCAGAATGCTGCCTGGTATGGAAGGACTGAGCTATGAGGGGAGATTGGGCAAATTAGGGCTGTTTTCCTTAGAAAGAGGGAGAATGAGGGGAGATCTAACAGAGGTATATAAGATTATGAAGGTGATAGATAGAGTGATCAGTGGTAAGCTTTTTCCGAGGTGGGATACAAAAATACGAGGGGCCATGGGCGGTGAGGAGGGCGAGGTACAATTCGGATGTTAGAGGGAGGTTTTTCACACAGAGGGTTGTGGGGACCTGGAGTGCACTGCCAAGTAGCGTGGTGGAGGCAGGCATGCTAGAGTTGTTTAATGCTTACTTCGATAGGCACATGAGCGGACTAAAGATGGAGGGATACCAGAAACTGTTTTAAATAAAGATCAAGAGACTTGGGACGTTCCTGGGAATCAAATGATTCATATGGATCTTCCAACATATTTTATGGCTCACCTGTCTTCCGTCTGAGCTTCTGTGGATCCCGTAAATGTCTAAGTTGTGCATGTTTGTTGATGTCATTTTTTTAAAATCCACAGGTGAATTCGGCCCGCCTTGTTGTCCAACAAGGGAGACACACGCAATGGGTCATGTGAGCGCTGCTCTTGGATGTTGCTTCGAGAGTTGCCGAGTGCTTCACGTTGTTAGTGTACACTTAAACTGGACCATCTGATGGGCAACAGGACAGCTCAGTGACTATCACTGTTTGCTGTGCATACACATGGATTTGGGCCAGTGTCTGTGAGAGTTTGCACATTCTCCCCGTGCTTGCGTGGGTTTTCTCTGGGTGCTCCGGTTTCCTCCCACACCCCAAAAACGTGCTCTTAGTGCACGTGTTAATTGGTGTAACAAATTGTCCCTAAATTGGTCGTCCCTCAATCTGGTTATGGTTCCTTTATTGTGGAATCGAATCTGCGTGGACAAAGGTCAGAGGTAGAAGAGGGCACTCAGAATGTTGAAATGGCAGCACGGGCTCGTTGGGCCGAAGGGTCTGTTTCTTGTGCTGTGCTGTTCTTTGCTCTTTGTTCTTTATAGTGGGCCGGATGGGTGGTGACCTGTAGGGCAGGGCCTTAAGGGCAGGGACTGAAGGCAGCTTGTCCCTTGGAGAGCAGATCTATCCAGGAGGGGCGGGACTCCCCTGCCACTCTGAATGTGATTGGAGCATAGAGAGGGTGGCCCCGCTGCGGATCAACACGACAATATTGTGGGTGTAGGCATTCCCGCTGCCAAGCTGCACGCTGTCTTTGGGGTGGGGTGGGTCCCACTGCAAAACTGCACGTGATTGGTGTGGGTGAAGGGAGGCGATTAGTGAGCTTAGTGGTGCTGGAGGGTGGCAGCGAGTGGGTGCTATATCCACTGGGGGGTCCTCATGAAGAACTGCTGCCCCCGGACTGTCTAGGGGCAGCTGCTGTGTTGAAGCTAGCTGCAGCAGCAGAGGGCTGACAGATGTCGCTCTCAGACCAGGCAGCTCACTGCTGGCTGCAATTGCACATTTGCAGCAACGTAGGTTTGGTGACCCAGTGGTCAGCAATGCTGCCTCACCGTGCCAGGGACTGATGTTTGGTTCCAGTCTCAGTCACTGCCTTTATGGAGTCTGCGCGTTCTCCCTGTATCTGCGTGGGTTTCGATTATGTGCTGCAGTTTCTTCTCACAGTCTAAAGATGTTGAGGTTAAATGGATTGGCCATGCTAATTTGACGCTTAGTGTCATGGGGATTAGCAGAATAGATGCGTGGGGTTTTGAGGATGGTCCCTGGGTAGGATAGCAGATTAGATGGGCAGAATTGGAAAGGGATAGGCATGAACCTCGGGTCAGTAGTTTTAGCTGGGGGAAGGGTAATTATGCGGCTATTAGGAGAGAATTAGGAAGCATAGGTTGGACTAGGAGACTACAGGGTCTCGGAACGTCCGAAATGTGGAGTTTTTTCAAGGAGAAGCCACTGCGAGTCCTTGATATGTATGTCCCTGTCAGGCAAGGAGGAATTGGTCGAGCTAGGGAACCGTGGTGCACTAAGAAAATTGGTTCGCTGGTTAAAAAGAAAAAGGAGGCTTATGTCCGGATGAGACTTGAGGGCTCAGGTAGTGCACTGGAAAGCTTCAGATTGGCTAGGAGGGAGTTAAAGAGTGAGTTAAGAAGGGCTAAAAGAGGACATGAGAAGACTTTGGCTGATAGGGTTAAGGAGAATCCTAAGGCGTTCTATAGATATGTTAAGAACAGAAGGTTGGTTAGGGCAAGATTGGGGCCGGTTAGAGACAACAGTGGGAATTTGTGTGTGGAGCCGGAAGAGATTGGAGAGGCATTGAACCAATATTTCTCTTCGGTGTTTACGCAGGGGGACATAAATGTAGCTGTGGAGAACACTGGGTTACAGGATTGTAAACTGGGCAGTATTGCAGTTGATAGGGAGGATGTACTCGATATTCTTGAGGGTTTGAAAATAGATAAGTCCCCTGGGCCGGACGGGATTTACCCTAGGATTCTCTGGGAGGCAAGAGAGGTGATTGCAGAGCCTCTGGCTCTGATCTTCAGGTCGTCGTTGGTCTCAGGTATAGTGCCGGAAGATTGGAGGATGGCGAATGTTGTCCTATTGTTTAAGAAGGGGAACAAGAGACTTCCCCGGGAATTATAGACCGGTGAGTCTTACTTCTGTTGTGGGTAAGGTTTTAGAAAAAAATATTAGGGATAAGATTTATAGTTATTTGGAGAGTTATGAATTGATTGGAGATAGTCAGCATGGTTTTGTGGCGGGTAGGTCGTGCCTTACTAACCTTATTGAGTTTTTTGAGAAAGTGACCAAAGAGGTGGATGGGGGTAAGGCAGTGGACGTGGTGTATATGGACTTTAGTAAGGCGTTTGATAAGGTTCACCATGGAAGGCTTCTGCAGAAAATGCAGATGTATGGGATTGAGGGTGATTTAGGTAATTGGATCAGGAATTGGCTAGCAGATAGGAGACAGAGGGCGGTGGTTGATGGTAAGTATTCGTCATGGAGTACAGTTACGAGTGGAGTGCCTCAGGGATCTGTTTTGGTGCCACTGCTGTTTGTGATTTTTATTAATGATCTGGATGAGGGTATAGTTGGGTGGATTAGTAAATTTGCTGATGACACCAAAGTCGGAGGTGTGGTAGATAGTGATGAAGGGTGTCATAGTTGACAGGGGTACTTGGACTACTTGTAGAGCTGGGCCGAGCGGTGGCGGATGGAGTTTAATGCGGAGAAGTGTGAGGTAATTCACTTTGGCAGGAATAACAGATGTGTAGAGTATAGGGCTAACGGTAGGACTCTGAATAGTGTGGATGAACAGAGGGATCGAGGTGTCTGTGTACATAGATCCCTGAAAGTTGCGAACCAAGTAGATAAGTTTGTTAGGAAGGCATACGGTGCCTTGGCGTTTATTGGTAGGGGGATTGAATTTAGGAGGCGCAGCGTCATGTTGCCCCTCAGTACCAGAGGGCATTAGCAAGGGTAAATAGGGGTACCAGCATAGGGGCTGGGTGGTTTTGTGGTCTGTGCAGTTTTGCATGGCCTCCTTCAGCACTGAAGGTATTTTATGGATAGAATGACCATGATCTCGCCTATGTTCTATGGAAAAGCACATGGAGCACACCAGAATGATAGGAAGGGGATAGCTTGATCTTGGGATTGAACATAGCTCGGCACAATATTGAGGGCCGAAGGGCCTGCACTGTGCTGGACTGTTCTATGTTCTATGATCTAGTCGGGTTGTTTTGACAGCATGTTGGTCTTTCCACGTATAATTCAGGTTCCTGTCATGAATCATTCCGACATGATTCATTGAAACAGGAATGTGATTTAACAGCAAGGTTCACTTTCAGATTGGCAATTCAGGGGGGAACTGTGCTGAGTGACATTTTCATATGAAATATTCGCACTGTGTTTCCACTTTTGGTTTCCATTGTCATGGTTGCACCTTTCATCAACTTCGCATTGGTGGAACAAATAGAGATCAGTTCTATTCATTCATGGGCCATGGGAGTCTCTGGCTGGGCCAACATTTATTGCCCATCCCTTCAACTGAGTGACTTGCTCGGACATTTGGGAGGATAATTGAGAGGTAACCACATTGCTGCGGTTCAGGAGTCACATGTGGGCCAGACCAGGTAAGGACGGCAGATTTCCTTTCCTGAAGGGAACAGATGTTTTTTAACATAAGGGACAATGGGTTTCATGATCATTAGGAGATTCTTATTCCCTTTTTTTTCATTCAATTCAAATTCAACCATCTGTTGTGGTGGGATTCGAACCCAGGACCCAGAACATGAGATGTGTTTCTGGATTTATAGTCTAGCAATAATATGAATAACACTTCCCTAACTTGTGTTGAGGGCATTGCAACATAGCGTTGGTTTGGAAGGAGTCAATGAGTAGCAAGGCATACGTTTAAGATTATTTATTAGTGTTAGAAGTCAGCTTACATTAACAATACAATGAAGTGACTGTGAAAATCCCCTATTCGCCACACACGTCTGTTTGGGTACACTGAGGGAGAATTCAGCAAGGCCAAAGCACCTAACCAACACGTCTTTGAGACTGTGGGAGGGAACCGAAACAGCCGGAGGAAACCCACGCAGACACGGGGAGAATGTGCAGACTCCATACCGTGAATCAAGCTGGGAATCGAAACGCGTCCCTGGTGCTCTCAGATAGCAGTGCTAACCACTGTGCTGCTCCAGTGAAGTCTCCAGTGACTCAGCACTCTGTTTCAAGTGCTCTGAAGCTTGCAAAAAAACTTAGTGAATTATTTCAACGCTTAATCAATTGCCTCACAAACTTATTGGAGGAGATGAATGGCAAAAAGTTGAATGAATTATGTTATCCTTCCAATAATATTTCGGGGCATATTCTGGCACAAAACAAACAGATTTATGTGAAAGTTTGAAGTAAATTATATCAAAACCAACAATATTTGTGCATTGAGAGGCCCTTTCACGCCTGCACATTTCAGTATTAACATTGATCTTAAAAGAAATCATGTATGCACATCATTCCAATGTGGGTAAGATGCATGTCGAAGAGTCAGTGCAGGCTCGTTGGGTTCTATGGCCTCCTTCTGCACTGCCGTATCTGACCTTCCATTATTTCCACTTTTCCATATTTCTCTGGTGCTCAACGCCCCATCGCGGTTGTAAATTTTCTATTTTGGGGGGAAAAATTGTTGGATTGAACGGGGTTAATTGAAATTGTTTGTTAAGTGACTGTAATTGATGTGTCTCCATGGATCCGATTAGTGTGTCTGGAGGGATTTCCCTCTTCTATTAGTAAGGGATTCCGTTTATTGTGTTGTCCCATTGAGTCAGCGGGAGTGACAATTCCAACACGAACAGAGATCAGCGGCTGTGGAGAGAGAGGGAGGGAGAGGAGAGATCCGAATCTGGGAGAAATGGATTGGAAAGTTCCGACAATGGATCCGATTCCGGGAGAAATGGACTGGAAAGTTCCGACCAAGGACAGGACTTTATTCTATTGGATTTCTGAGTTGACTGCAGATGATTGGTGGATAACACCAGCCTTTCGGATTTCCCTTGTACTGTATGCGATTCAATGCTTTTACTATCCACTCCTGGCGATTGTTGGTGTTCCGGGTAGGTACCTGGCTGTAATTGCTCTGGCCCGTGAATGAGCGGGCGAGAGGTTGGACATGGGAAGGTCTGTGGAACACAGGTGGGATTTTACAGCTTCGGGAAGAGTGAGGCTGTAACGTCCCGTCCCCTGTGTCCAGTTCCTCATTCTAGAAAGGCTGTTTCACTGCTTGGATTTTCTTGTCATTTACTGGACTGGGTTTGCTGCTCTTGTTGTTTCTGTTGAATCACTGTGTGCAGTTATTCATTCTTTCAGCCACTGGCAATTGTCTCAGGGCCCATGGGCTAAGATGTCTTCTGTGTGCTGTGGCTTTTCACAGACATGTGACCTCAAATACTATCCCATTGTGAGTAAAAGACTGAGACAGAATACTTTTTACCCTCTACTTATATCACCAGTTCATTCTAATCACCCGCCCAGTCTGAGACAACAGAATCCATTTTATTGGTCAAATATGCACAGCAAGATCTCACAGAGAGTGGAAACGTTTTGTAAAGTTTGAAGCTAATTCATTAGTCTAGCAAGTAGGCATGCATTAACACTGCAATGAAGTTACTGTAAAAAAAGTCCCCTGGCACAACACTCCAACACCTTTTCAGGTACACTGAGGGAGAATTTAGCATGGCCAATGCACCGACCCAGAACAAATTACAGAGTCTGGGAAGAAACCGGAGCACGCAGAGGAAACCCACGCAGACACAGGGAGAACGTACAGAAACTGCACAGACAGTGGCCAAGCTTGGAATTGAATAGGGCCTCTGGTGTTGTGAGGGAACAATACTATCCCCTGTACCACCACAAAATCCCCGAGAGTCACAGGAACACGAACACACAGAACCGCCCAAACACACACATATAAATACAGAGATTTGCTGATAGAAGCGAACAGATTTGAGAGTGTTTTCCCACTCAAACACCAATTCAAGAATAGCTAAATAGAACATTCATACTGTACTCTCCTGCTCACTCTCACACACACACACACACACACACACACACACACACACATATACACACACACACACACACACACACACACACACGGGAGGGGGGCGGGTTTACAACGACTCTCTGTCCATTGATGACGGGGTGAGCAGGAAAACCGCGTGACAGCCGAGAACTCAGGTCCAAACTCAATTTCTCGCCTCTTGCGACCTTTAGCGACAACGGATATGTGACGGATTCAGTCTCCTGCACCTTTCTGGCAAGATGCTGGATAAATTATTGAAATGTAATTTTAAACAAGTTTAAGTGAACTAAGCGAGCCACACTTGTCTTTGCAGCCTCACTGGGAGAGGTTGTGTCCGGTGAGGGAAACAGCTGGACCATATGTGCGAGGCCAAGTCGAGATGACCTCACCTGCAGAACTGAAGGACATTGAGGAGACCGGACAAGAATGAGAACAAATTTAGGAGCCACTTGGGCAGCGCCCACCAGGCAGTACCAGGGGGTGGGGCATGAAGTAGCGGGGTCTACAGGAGCAGGGTCTGAAGAGAGTGGGCTGGATGGGTGATGACTTGCAGAGCAGGGCCTGAAGGGTGGGGACTGAAGGCAGCTTGTCCCTTGGGGAGCAGGTCCATTCAGGAGGCAGAGGCCAGGCGTCTCCAACGCCACTCTGAATGTGATTGGTGCATAGAGAGGGTGGCACCGCTGCTGATCAACACGAGAATGTTGGGGGCGTAGGAGTTCCTGCTGTCACTCTGATCGCTGCCTTGGGGGTGGGTGAGCCCCACTGCCAAACTGCACGTGATTGGTGGGGGGAAGGGAGGTGATATGTGGGCTTGGCGGTATTGGTAGTGGTGGGGGTGGGGGGTGCGGCGAGTAAGTGCTATATTCATTGGGGGGTCCGCATGAAGTGTTGCTGCCTCCGACTATCTGGGGGCAGCTGCTGTGTTGAAGCTAGCTGCAACAGCAGAGGGCTGACAGATGTCGCTCTCAGACCAGGCAGCTCACTGCTGGCAGCAATTGCACATTTGCAGCAACGTAGGTTTGGGACGTGGTCAGTATCTCAGCCAGCGCTGTGAGAGCTGCAAGTGATGGCTTTCTGCTGAGGGTATCGAACAGCCTTCGAGTTTTAACAGCACAAAATGAGGCCCTTCGGCCCAATCCCATTTTGCAGCACTCGATCCACAGCCCTGTGCGCTCTGGCGTTTGAATTGCTGATCTAAATGCCTCTTGTTCCCGCTCCTACCATTCTTCCAGGCCGTGAGCTCCAGATCACAGCACCCTGTGGATAGAAACATTTTTCCTCAAATCTACACAGAAATCTGCCCTTTCTCTTACATACATGTCATATCTACATGTCAGAAGACATGGGAAATCCATGTCCTCTGGTTATTGACACTTCCAATAAGGGGAAAAATGTTTCTTCCAAACTATGTGCCACAGAATATTGCATCTATCATTCAGCCCCGCCCGCACCAACCTGAAAACATTCCCCGCTACCACTCACTACACCCTCTCCCCCACTCACTACACCCTCTCCCCCACCCACTACACCCTCTCCCCCACCCACTACACCCTCTCCCCCACCCACTACACCCTCTCCCCCACCCACTACACCCTCTCCCCCACCCACTACACCCTCTCCCCCACTCACTACACCCTCTCCCCCACCCACTACACCCTCTCCCCCACCCACTACACCCTCTCCTCCACCCACTACACCCTCTCCCCCACCCACTACACCCTCTCCCCCACCCACTACACCCTCTCCCCCACCCACTACACCCACTCCCACACCCACTACACCCTCTCCCCCACCCACTACACCCTCTCCTCCACCCACTACTCCCTCTCCCCCACCCACTACACCCTCTCCCCCACCCACAACACCCTCACCCCCACCCACTATACCCTCTCCCCCACCCACTACACCCTCTCCCCCACCCACTACACCCTCTCCCCCACCCACTACACCCTCTCCCCCACCCACAACACCCTCACCCCCACCCACTACACCCTCTCCCCCACCCACTACACCCTCTCCTCCACCCACTACACCCTCTCCCCCACCCACTACACCCTCTCCCCCACCCACTACACCCTCTCCTCCACCCACTACACCCTCTCCTCCACTCACTACACCCTCTCCCCCACTCACTACACCCTCTCCCCCACCCACTACACCCTCTCCCCCACCCACTACACCCTCTCCCCCACCCACTACACCCTCTCCTCCACCGACTACACCCCCTCCCACACCCACTATACCCTCTCCTCCACCCACTACACCCTCTCCTCCACCCACTACACCCGCTCCCACACCCACTATACCCTCTCCCCCACCCACTACACCCTCTCCTCCACCCACTACACCCTCTCATCCACCCACTACACCCCCTCCCACACTCACTACACCCTCTCCTCCACCCACTACACCCTCTCCTCCACCCACTACACCCTCTCCTCCACCCACTACACCCTCTCCTCCACCCACTACACCCTCTCCCCCACCCACTACACCCTCTCCTCCACCCACTACACCCTCTCCTCCACCCACTACACCCACTCCCACAACCACTACACCCTCTCCCCCACCCACTACACCCTCTCCCCCACCCACTACACCCCCTCCCACACCCACTATACCCTCTCCTCCACCCACTACACCCTCTCCTCCACCCACTACACCCCCTCCCACACCCACTATACCCTCTCCCCCACCCACTACACCCTCTCCTCCACCCACTACACCCCCTCCCACACCCACTACACCCTCTCCCCTACCCACTACACCCTCTCCTCCACCCACTACTCCCTCTTGCCCACCCACTACACCCTCTCCTCCACCCTCTACACCCTCTCCCCCACCCACCACACCCTCTCCTCCACCCACTACACCCCCTCCCCCACCCACTACACCCTCTCCTCCACCCACTGCACCCTCTTCCCCACCCACTACACCCTCTCCTCCACCCTCTACACCCTCTCCTCCACCCACTACACCCCCTCCCTCACCCACTACACCCTCTCCCCCACCCACTACACCCTCTCCCCCACCCACTACACCCTCTCCCCCACTACACCCTCTCCTCCACCCACTACACCCCCTCCCACACCCACTATACCCTCTCCGCCGTCCACTACACCCCTTCCCACACACACTACACCCTCTCCCACACCCACTATACCCTCTCCACCTCCGGCCATCTCTGCTGTAAGGTAAAAAAATTACAAGCCGAGTTGTGTGTCCCACATGCCTTTGCAGCCTCACCGGGAGAGGTTGTGTCCAGCGAGGAAAGGAACTGGTCCACATGTACGAAGATGATTTGCGATGATCTCGCTGGTAGAATTGAAGCCATTGAGGGCACTGAGCAAGGTCGAGGGCAAAGATATGTGCCCTGTGGGCAATGCTCACCGTGCAGTACCAGGGTTATTGTTCGAAGTGGCTGGATCTGCAGGAGTGGGGCCTGAATTTGGCGGGGCATATGGTCCATGGTCTGCAGGGGCGCGACCTGAAGGAATGGGTCCTGAAGGCAGCTTTGCCCTTGGGGACCGGGCCAATCAGTCGGGAGGGAGGCCCAATGTCACCCTGAACGTGATTGGTTGTGGGTCTGGTGGTCACTGTCCCTCTGCTTGCAGTCGGTGGAGTAGTGTGGGGGTGTCACTGCCTCTCTGCAGGCACAGTGGGTTAGGGAGGGGGTGTCACTGCCTCTCTGCAGGCACAGTGGGTTATGGAGGGGGTGTCACTGCCTCTCTGCAGGCACAGTGGAGTCGGAAGGGGTCGGTCTTGTTATCTCTGCAGGCACAGTGGGGTAGGGAGCGGGGTCACTCTGTCTCTCTGCATGGACAGTCTGGTGGGGAGGGGGTCCCGCTGCCTCTGTAGGCCAGAATAGGTTAGCGACGGGGTCTCATTGCCTGTCTGCATGCACAGGGGGCTAGTGAAGGGAGCTTGCTTCCTCTCTGCATGCACAGTTGGGTAGGGAGGGGGTCCCCGCTGCCTCTCTGCGTGTACAGTGGGGTAGAAAGGGGCTTCCTGTTGCCACTCTGCATTTATTTTGTGTGGGAAATGTGGGAATTGGTCCGGCTGGTAGTGATGATGATGGAGAGATCGGGGTGGAGGGGCTGGGGGGTGCTGCGTGGTGGGGGGTGGGGGGGCGGTGGTGGGGTGGAAGGGGAGGCAGGGGGATCCAAATCAGTTGGGGGCTCCTCACAAAGAGCTGCGTGCCCTGGACTATCTGGGAGGGCAGCTGTTGTGTTGAAATAAGCTGCGGCAACAGACAGCTGACGGATGTCTCTCTCAGACCAGGCAGCTCACTGCTGGCTGCAATTGCACATTTGCAACCACATAGATTTGGTAATTGGTCAGTATCGCAGCCAGCGCTGGGAGAGCTGCAAGTGATGGAGCTTTCTAGGGTGGCACGGTGATGCGGTGGTTAGCCACTGCCTCATAGTGCCAGGCTCCCGTGTTTGATTCCGGACTTGGGTTGCTGTCTGTGTGGGTTTCTTCCGGGTTTCCTGATTTCCTCCCACAGTCCAAAGATGTGTGGGTTAAGAGGATTGGCCATGCTAAATAGATCCTAGTGTCACTGGGATTAGCAGGGGGCTGACAAAAACAGGCCATGGGTGAGATTGTGGTCAGTGGAGACTCGACGCGCTGAATGGCCTCATTCTGCACGATATGAATTCTGTGACTGATTGTGTGACTAATGGGGGTCATTGCTGAAGGACTAACAGCCAGCGAATTTTAACAGCACAAAATGAGGCCTTTCTGCCCATTATGTCTGAACAGGTCATCAAATATCTCTCCAATCCAATCCCATTTTCCAGCACTCGATCCACAGCCCTGTGCGCTCTGGTATCTGAATTGCTGATCTAAATGCCTCTTGTAGTTGTTCCTGCTTCTAACATCCTTTCAGCTCCTGAGCTGCAGATCCCACACCCTGTGGATGGAAACATTTTACCACAAATCCACACAAAAATCTGCCCTTTACCTTAAATCCACACCCCTCAGGTTATTGGCACCTGCACTGAAGAGAGAAAAAAAGTTTCTTCCCATCGATGTGAAGCATAATTTTGTCCAAATCACTCAGGTTCACCCCCCACCCCCAACACCCAGCTGAAAGCAATCCCACCACCACTCATTACAGCCGCTTCCCCTCCAGCCATTTCTGCTCTAAGTTAGAAAACCCAGCCAAACCAGCCTCTATTCATAGCTGAAACTCTCCAGCCCAGGCAGCACCCCGGTGAGTCTCCTCTCCACCGTCTGCAGGGGAATCACATCATTCCTGTAGTGTGATGACCAGAACTACACACAGCACTCTCGCTCTGGTCTAAACAGCATTTTATACTTCCATGGGGTGTGGGAAAGACTGCCTGCTGTGACAGTGCAGTCGGACACTTTCGGAACTTTCAAGCAGTTATTGGATATGTCATCTTAACCACCTCATTTCACCTGTCTTGTTTCCTTCAGGGATCCACATGTATGCACCCCAAATTCATTCTGGTCCTCTGGACTTCTTCACACTCTGTTGTTCATTGTGTATTTTCTTGCCCTGTTAGTTGTCCCAAATGCATCTCTTTACAATTTTCAGGTTTAAATGCCATTTATCCACCCTACCAGCCTGTCCATTTTTTCGGCACAGTAGTATACTGGTTAGCACTGTTGTCCCAAAGCACCAAGGATGTGTATTCAATTCCTGGCTGTGTGGAGTTTGCACATTCTCCCCGTGTCTGTGTGGGTTTCCTCCGGGGGCTCCAGTTTCCTCCCACATTCCAAAGACATTTGGGTTAGGTGGATTGACCGGACTAAATAGGCCTTAGTGTCAGGGAGACTTGCTAGGGTAAATAAAAGATGTTCTGTGGATAGGTCCCCATTGGGATTGTGGTCGGTGCTGACTAGATGGACAGAATGGACTCATTCTACACTGTAGAACATAGAACATAGAACATTACAGCGCAGAACAGGCCCTTCGGCCCACGATGTTGCGCCGACCAGTTACAAAAACAATGACCCACTAACCTAAACCAATCCCTTCTCGTCCATAAACCTATCCACGGATCTCTTATACGCCCCCAAACTAGGCGCATTTACAACTGCAGCAGGCAGGGCATTCCAATCCCTCACCACCCTCTGGGTAAAGAACCCACCCCTGACATCCGTCCTATAACGACCACCCCTTAATTTAAAGCCATGCCCCCTCGTGCTAGATTTCTCCATCAGAGGAAAAAGGCTATTACTATCCACCCTATCTAACCCTCTAATCATCTTATATGTTTCAATAAGATCCCCTCTTAGCCGCCTTCTTTCCAGCGAAAACAACCCTAAATCCTCAGTCTCTCCTCATAGGACCTCCCCTCCATACCAGGCAACATCCTGGTAAACCTCCTCTGCACCCTCTCCAAAGCCTCCACATCCTTCCAATAATGTGGGGACCAGAACTGCACACAGTACTCCAAGTGCGGCCGCACAAGAGTTGTGTACAGTTGCAACATGACGCTGCGACTCCGAAATTCAATCCCCCTACCAATAAACGCCAAAATTCTATGGATTCTATGATTCCTGTAATCTAAGGCTTTCCCCCTCAATATTTACCAAACCACCTTTTTTATCACCTGTGAACTTACTGATCGTACCTCACACATTCATGTTGAGACCATCAATGTACATTACAAACAGCAAGGGACCCAGCACCGATCCCTGTGGAACCCCACTAGACACAGGCTTGCAGGCACAAAAGCAACCTTCGCCCATCACCCCCTGCCTCACGCCACTCAGCCAATTTTGGATGTAATTTACCAAATTGCCCTGCATCCAATCGGCTATCATCTCCTTGTTCAGTCTCCCATGCTGAATTATTCAAAATCTTCTCTGAAGGCAATGTAGATTACATCGGCTACACTTCCCTCATCTCCTTATCCAGTCACCTCCTCAATATCTTCCAGCAAATTGTTAGACATGATCTCCCCCTGACAAAGCCATGCTGACTATTGTTCATAAATGCTTCCCTCCCGAAATGAGATTAAATCTGTCCCTCAGATTGTTTTCCAGTCATTTCCCTGTCATGGATATGGTGATGATGGTGTCCTGGGTGTGATCTTGGATGTGCCCAGAGCACCTTGTAGGATGGCACTATGGCACAGTGGTTGGCACTACTGCCTCACAGTATCAAGGACACCGGTCCAATCCCTGGGAGTCCATCATCACGAGTGAAGTTGTTTTTAAACTTTGAAACCAACTCCATTCTCACATCCAGCCTATTGGGATTTCTCCTGTTACAGGAACGTGTGGTGTTTCTCTTGGAAGTATCCACTTTGAGCAAGTCCAGTATCTCGCAGCTCCCCAGTGTTCACATTGAGCCTTGTAACTTCATTCTCGATTACAGCAGTCCCACACACATCACCAACCTGCAGAGGTTCATTGATAAGTCCAGGGCACATCGTGCTGAATTTACAGCCTGAGTAGTGAAATTTGATTTGATTTGATTTGATTTATTATTGTCACATCGATGAGTACGCACTGAAAAGTATTGTTCCTTGAGTGCTTTATTGAGACAATGCATACCGTGCATAGAGAAGGAGAGCGTGCAGTGTGGAATTTCGCAGTCACATGTTGCTAGGTGTAGATCAATTTGATGTGATGTAGTTCTATTCAAAAGGCTGATTGCAACAGAGAAGAAGCTGTTCTTGAGTTGGCAGCCTCGTGACACAATGGATAGAACTGCTATCTCACACCTCCAGAGACCTGAGTTCAATTCCTTGCTTGGATCACTGTCTATGTGGAATTTGTGCATTCTTCCCATGTCTGCGTGGGTTTCCCCCGGATGTTCCGTTTTCCACTACAGTCCAAAGATGTGCAGGTTCGGTTGGGTTTGGTCATACTAAATTGCCCATTTGGGTCCCAGGGGATGTATGTTATAGGGATTAGCAGTGTACATGTGGGACTTTGAGGGCAGGACCTGGCTGGGATTGTTGTCGGCGCAGACTCGATGAGTCTGTGTTGTTTCTATGATTCTATGAGTTGGTTGATACATGTCCTCAGATGTTATTATCTTTTTTTCCCGACAGAACAAGGTGGAAGAGTTTATGTCCGTGGTGCGTTGTTTCCTGAATTAGTCTGGTTGTTTTTGCGGAGCAGCAGGAAGTGTAAACAATGTCAATGGGTGAGAGGTTGGTTTGAGTGATGGCCTGGGTTCCATTCACGAAGGTTTGAATTTTCTTCCGGTCTTAGACGGAGCAGGAGCCATACCAAACTGTGATACAATCTGAAACAATGTTTTCTTTTGTGCATCTGTAAAAGCTGGTGAGAGTTGTAGCCAACATTCCAATTGTCCATGGAGCTCTGAGAAAGAAAAGGCGTTAATAGGTTTTCCTAATTATTGGGTCATCATGGGGGGTCCAGGGCAGGTGGTTGGTGGTCTTACACCCGAAATACTTGATACTCTCGGCCATTTCAACTTCATCCCATTGATGTAACCAGGGGGATGTACTCCATTCTGCTTCCTGAAGTTTATGACTATCTCCTTTGCTTTATTGACATTGAGGAAGAGATTATTGTTGTCCCACCAGTTCATCAGGTTCTCTATCTCTTCCCTAATCTTGGTCTCATCGTCGTTTCAGATCTGACCCACTGCAGTGGTAGTGTCAATGAATTTGGAAATCGATTTGGAGGTGAATTTGGCCACGCAGTCATCGGCATGTAAGGAGTATAGTAAGGGGCTGAGGATACAGGCTTGTGGGGCAACTCTGTTCAGGATGATTGTGGAGGTGCTGTTGTTGACTGTCCTTACTTATTGCTGTCTCTGGGTTCGGACGTTCAGGATCAAATTGCAGCAGCAGGAGCCGAGTTCCAGGCCACAGATTTTGTACCCGAGTTTTGTTTGAAGAATGGTGTTAAAGGCTGAGCTGTAGTCAATAAAATCGAGTTTGTGTTCCCGAGTTGAATGTAGGGCCAGGGAATTGGGGTCTGTGGGCCTGCAGTGGAGGTAGGCGAACTGTAGTAGATCCAGGCAATCTGGGAGGCCAGAATTACACAGAACAAAGAACAACCTGGCACGGGAAACAGGCCCTTCGGCCCAACGAGTCCGCGCCGCCATTTTAAAGCATTTTCCTACACCGACCCTGCCCCGTGTGTATGTGAATGGTACCCCTATTGGAGCCAAATTCAGGGGAGAATAGTGTAGGGTCAATTTGTTACACCAATCAGCCTAAGAGCACATCTTTTGGGTGTGGGAGGAAACCGGAGCACCCGGAGGAAACCCACGCAACCACAGGGAGAATGCGCAAACTCCCACAGACACTGGCCCAAATCCATGTATCTGCACAGCTAGCAGTGATAGTTACTGAGCTGTTGTGGTGCCTGTCTGCTGGCCCAGTTTAAGCGCACACATCGACACAAAGTACTAGGCTACATCCAAGAGCAGCCCACGCACGACCCACCGTGTGCATGCCCCTCGTTTGACAACAAGGTGGACCGACACCTGTGGATTAAAAGAGACAAAACATCAACATGTACTATTAAATTTCCAGTATCGACCCGAGGCTCTAACCCTTTTTAAAACCGTCTTATATAACCCTCCATCCCTGTTTCACTCGTGTGCCTGTCTAAGTAAAACTTAAACAAGTCCAGCGTGCAGTAAACCTTCAACAAGTTTCATGTCATGACTAACTTTCTGATGCAACTTTATAAGACCCTTGTCAGACCCCACTTGGAGTACTGTGCGCAGTTCTGGTCGCCTCACTACAGGAAGGATGTGGAAGCTATTGAGAGGGTGCAGAGGAGATTTACAAGGATGTTGCCTGGATTGGGAGGCATGCCTTATGAAGATAGGTTGAGAGAGCTAGGTCTCTTCTCCCTGGAGAGACGAAGGTTGAGAGGCGACCTGGTAGAGGTTTATAAAATGTTGAGAGGAATAGATAGGGTGGATTCTCGGAGGCTATTTCCCAGGGCTGGAATGGTCGCTACGAGAGGACACAGATTTAAGATGCTGGGAAGGAAGTACAGAGGAGATGTTAGGGGTAAGTTTTTCACTCAGAAGGTGGTGGGTGAGTGGAATCGATCGGCGCAACTTGTGGGCCGAAGGGTCTGTTTGTGCTGTAGTGTTCTATGTTCTATGTGTTATAATAATAAATACCAGTGTCACTGGACAATAGCCATGAAGGCAGGCTGCTTGGCTTTTCTTTGGCAGCAGCCTTTGTTTGAGCTTTACTTACCTGGTACATGGATCAGCAACCTTCCCAGCGAGAGAGGATTCACTAAACCTCAATGGTCCAGTTGATCACAGTGGGACAGCAGCAAGCTGTTTGGACGGAGCTATTGGGTGAACCCTGAAGCTTTGAAAGCAAACCCTGACAGTTGTGTTCTGTGCCATTGGAGAACGAGTTTACTGTTTCGTCCTGTGTTGTGCGAACTGTGGCTACAATGTTCTTGTCTCCTCTCCAGGCTACAGTCCTTTGTAAGTATAATAGAGATTCTGAGCTGCCAAGGCATCAGGATCTTCCTCTTTCAACTGTTAGGATTGTCCAGAGGAAAGGGTGAAACCAGGACTGTTTGGTAGCAGCTCTGGTGCAGGAGTTGTCAGTCAGCTGTCTGGCAGACAACAGTTCACACCTACAGGACTCCACTCTGGGTTTTCTTTCAGGGTTTACTCCCTCAGCCTTCTTACTCTCCACATCCCCCACAAGGTAGAGGGGCTATTTACCTGTAGCTGAGTCAGGTTTGAGGACTCCCTGGAGAACTGTCTCCCAAATATATATCATTGTGTCGCTACCATGGTGTAGCACGGTGACACAGTGGTAACACTGCTGACTCACAGTGTCAGGGACCTGGGTTCAGTTCCAGGCTTGGGTCACTGTCTGTGTGGAGTTTGGACTTTCTTCCCCGTGCCTGCGTGGGCTTCCTCCAGATTCTCAATTTTGCTTTCACACTGCAAAAGACGTGCTGAATTTCAAAAAAAGTAATTCTGTCTGTGTCTACATGTGTTTTTCATTTTAACCCATCCTCAGTCTAAATGGTAATTCCTTCCCCTGAATCGTGTCTAATTTTAGTCTTCATTTCCTTCCTGACAGTGAACATACTCACAATCGCGACACTGACGAGCAGAAACTGTGGTCTGTCGAAATGTGTGACTCGTTACCTGGTGGCCATGTCAGTGGGGGATCTGCTGGTCATTATCCTCGACCTGATATTCAGACACATTCCCATTGTTTATCCATATCAGTTTGTTTTCCTGCTGTCGGTCCCCGTGTGTAACATCCACGCCGTCCTGCTTTATGCAGCCACTGACTGTTCTGTCTGGTTCACCGTCACTTTCACCTTTGATCGATTTGTGGCCATTTGCTGCCCCAAGCTGAAAAGAAAATATTGCAGTGAGAAATCAGCAGCTGTGGTTTTGGGAACAGTGTCGGCGGTGAGCTGTTTAAAGAACATTTTCTGGTATTTTATGTTATTAAATAACTATGTGCTGGGGAACAGCCCCTTTTTTTGTTCTGTCACAATGGATGTTGAGGAACCTCCGGTCTGGACAACAATCGAGTTCCTCCACCACATTCTAACCCCGGGTGTCCCATTCGTCCTGATTCTGCTGCTCAATGCTTTTACTGTCAGGCACATTTTAGTGAGCAGCAGAGCCCGCAGCAGACTCCGGGCTCACAGCAGTGCAGAGAATCCCAGAGACACAGAGATGGAGAGTCGGAGGAAATCTATCATTTTGCTGTTTGTTATCTCAGCCAATTTCATCCTGTTATGGTCGACATTAATGATTTTTTCAATATGGCGTCGGATGTTTTATTTAGGCTATGGGTCAGTATGGATAGATTATTTTGTTCTGGAATTGGGTTTCATGCTGCAACTCACAAGTTGCTGCACAAACACTGCCATTTATGCTGTGACACAGACTCATTTCAGGCAGCACCTAAAAAATCTCCTGATGTATCCCTTACTTCAATTCTTCAACTCATTTCCCCCGAGAAGAAACTAAAAGCACAAGACACCTGATTCTTCCCATTGGACGGTCAAACTTTAAATAACAAAAACCCTCACAGAGACTGAAAGAGTGACAGATTGTAGAGAGAGGGCAGTGAGAGCAACAGTGAGAGTCATAGATCGACACATATTGACAGAGAAGGATGGGCACAAAGCGATGGAGAGAGGCAGAGTTTGAAAGAGTTTCTAACAGATACAGGGGAAGAAACAGAAACGAGAGAGACCGAGAGAGAGATAGAGCGAGGGACAGAGAGAGAGAGAGAGAGAGAAGACAGAAACAGACAGAGATTTTCAAAGACCGAGAGAGACAGGGTAGAAGGTGGAGAAAATGGCGAGGAAGATGATGCGGAATGACAAAGGGTGACAACAAAAGACAGATGGGAGGACGTTAGAAAGGAGGGAAAGCGAGACTAAATGGGAAAGGCATACAGAAAGGGAGGGGTCGGAAAATAGTCAGAGGCAGGGAGGAACAAGGATACGAGTTTGAGAGTGTCAGCAAGTATGAAAGAGTAAGACTGAACAGTACCGTGGGCACAGCAAGAGCAAAGGTCAATGCGAGGTAGAGAGAGGGAGAGAAACAGACAAAGAAAAGAAGGGGGGCAGAGACAGAGAGGGAGTGGGAGATGAAGATGAGACGGGAGAAAGAGAGTGTGGTTGAGAGAGGGCTGGAGGGACAGAGGAAGAATGTAGAGAGAGGGAGACTGAGGGAGAGGCAGAGAGAAACATAAAGAGAGGGACAGAGAGAGAGAGAGGGATAGCGAGAGAGAGATACAGAGAGAGAGAGGCTGAGAGAAAGAAACACAGAAAGCAACAGAGAAATTTATTTAATGAATGTAACGATAACAATCAGGTGGTGTTATTGGAAGATGAGCTCCCTGATTGAGACAGTGAGTGCTGTCGAATCCGGGAGCCCTCCATCGTATATAATATGCTGTATCTCGGTTACCAGAACTCAGGGTATTGTACACTCAGAGTGTGGATGTGATGGACTGGTGGTTTTAACACAAGACTATTAATACAGAAACTCCGCTAACATACTGAGGATCTGTGTTCGAATCCTGTCACGGTAGATAGTGGAATTTGAACAAATATATCTGGAATTCAGAATCTGCTGGTGACCATAAAAGCATTGTCAATTTTCAGAAAAAAAAAACAAATGGTTCTCTAATATCCCAGGGAAGAAACCTGTCGTCCTTAAGTGGTCAGGACTAAATGTGACTCGAGAGCCGTAGCAATGTGGTTGACACTTAATTGACCTGTGAACAACGGCAAAATATATGCGACAGAATATGTTCAGGAAGTTAGTTCAAGAAGCAATTAGTTTCGAATCTGTGTTCAGAAAGATAATGGAATCTTTACTCAAAGATGTGATTGTAACATGTAAACAAACTGAAAATCTAGGGGAAGATCTTGAGTTTGTGTTCACTGTCTGTGGGAATGGGAACGAGGGCTCAAGTTCCGACCAAACCCAGAAGGCGCCAATCTTGCCGGCGTTTTCCATCTGTTTTTTGCTGCCCTTCACTGGGGGCCTCATCAGGCTCATATCCACACCAGGTGTGAACCGAATTCAAATCCATCTTCACACATTAACATATTATTCAAGCCCCACCCCCCTTACCGGATATCGAGCCCAATGTGCATGTTTAACTCTCACCAATGTGATGCGACCATTTTGAAGGGTCCCCTGTGTGTGTAAATTTAAGTGTAACTCCTGGGAGAGAGGGACATGGGCAGACAATAGCCTGACAATGCCCAAGCATTGCTCTTGTCACAGACTGGCACTGCCAAGTTGGCATAGGCATGGTGCCAAACTGACATTGCCAACCTGTGCTAGGGAGCAGTGACAGGGGCAGACCCCACTGGGAACCTCATGGGAAACAGCGGGAGGGATTAATTTATTGGTGAGGATAGGGTAAATGGAGGTGGGAGCTGTGGATGCTGGTGATGGCCGTTTGGGTGTGGGTGGAGGGGGTGGGTGGATTGACTGGGTGGTGATTTGGGGGGAATTGGTCCAATGTTTGGGGGAAGAGGGGTGGGTGAATGCCCGCTCTGATCGCGGGGGGTGAATGGTAGCCCTGGTGCGGGCGGGGGTGGTGTTCGGGTCGGATGTTGCTTGTTCCTTGCCCTCTGATGAAAACAGTAACAACAATAGAAACGCGAGGATTGCTGAGGGAAGCCCTGTTGCCATTCTGTGCAGCAGAACATGACACCCCAGCTTTCTCACTGGGCTGTTTCAGTAAAGGAAGTTCAATTTTTCATAAAGCTCATATTTCCCGTTTTCTAAATGTTGTCCTGGTACCAGATGGTGTCTGTGTCCTGCCCACAAGTTACTGTTTAACATGAGGCGTTTGGTTTTCCTTTTGAATGTGTGGTCCCTTTTAGAAAGTTACTGATACAATGGTGTAAGTCAGGCATTCTCTACTTTTCACACAGCGCTAATCAAGTTTTTAAAGTTTATTTATTCGTGCCACAAGTAGGTTTACATTAACACTGCAATGAAGTCACTATGAAAATCCCCTGGTCGCCAAAATCCAGCCCCTGTTCAGGTACACGGAAGGAAAATTTAGCATGGCCAATGCATCTAACTAGTCTTTCGCACTGTGGGAGGAAACTGCAGCACCCGGAGGAAACCCACGGAGACACAGGGAGAACGTTCATACTCCGCATAGTGACCCAAGCCAGGAATCAAAACCAGATCCCTGCAACTGTGAAACAGCAGTGCTAACCACTGAGCCACCCATACACACAAAAAACAAAGAAGAGTACTGCACGGGAACATTCTCTTCTGCCCTCCAAGTCTGTTTTGATCAAGATGCCCAAGCTAACTAGAAAATAAAATCTTTTCCCATACTCAGTCTGTATCCTTCTATTGCCTCCCTGTTCATGTACCCATCCAGATGCCACTTAAATGTAGCTAATGTACCAATTTTCACCGCCTCCTTTGGCAACTCCCTCAAAGCACCTACCACTCTCCATGAAAAATCTTCCCTGCACATCTCCCTTAAACTTTTCCGGTCCCACCGTGAACCTGTGCCTCTTTGCAATTGACAGTCCCACCCTGGGGAAAAAGCCTCTGACTATCCACCCTATCTATGCCTCTCATCATTTTGGAGACATCTATCAGATCTCCACTCAGCCTCCATCTTTCCAGCGAAAAAAAGTCCTAGTTTATTCAACCTCTCCTCGTAACCAACACCCTGAGACGAGGCAACATCCTGGCGAATCTTCTTTGCACTCTTTCCAAAGCTTCCAGCTTCTGGTCGTGTGGTGACCAGAACTGCACACAATCCTCCAAGTGCTGTCTAACCAAGGATTTCTACAGCTGCAGTATGATTTCCCAACTCTTGCACTCAATGCCCTGGCTGATGAAGGCAAGTATGCTATATGCCTTTTTAATCATCTTGCCCCTGTTTTGCCACTTTTAGGGACCTGCATGCACAGTTTCCTCTGTATATTCATGTTCCTCGGTGTTCTGCCATTCACAGAATAATTCACACCAAAATGTGATCCTCCAAATTGCATCACCTCACATTTATCCAGATTAATGTCCATCTGCCAATTATATGCCCAAGCCTTCAATCATTCCATATCCTTCTGTATTCTCTGACAATCCCTTCTTGTAATTATAAAAATCTCTGATGCTTTCGACCAGTTTGTTTATTCCAATATTTTACCCCAATGCCCTTACTTACAAGATGGACAAAGGACAAACACAAGTAAAGGTTCAACAAGTTTATTAACAATAACACTACTAACCCTTAAATTACCCACATAAAGCAAGAGGATACCCCAAAATCAGATATACTACCCACAAAGATGGTTTGGTTAAAACTGCAGGCTCGATTCTCTGAGTCCCTCTGGTCCGGCGTCATGAAGGTGAGTCTCGATGGCAGCTTCTTCCTTCCTTCCTTCTCTGGTCAGTCCCCAGAATGGCCAAGGGTCGCCTCCTTCACCGAGTCTTCGCTCCTGGTGTTCCTTTATCCCCCTGCCTGCTTACCTTTCCAGAAACTTCTCCGGCTTTCGGCCAATGAGGTCCCAGGAGGGGTTTCCAAGACCCAGTGGGTTTCTTGATGTCTGCCTGACAGGACACCAGGGTCCACCCCAGGTGTCCATCTCCATGCTGCTGCTTACATGTGACCTGTTATCAGGTTAAACCAACTACAGGAACTCTCGGTGACAGAAAGTCTGGCCCAATCTGAGGTCTAACAATAGGTTGGTGCATTTCAATGGGGTGCAATGATCTCCTGCTAAGTATCAGTAGGGTGCAGGGGAGATTGATGAGCCAGGCCCAGACAGGTTTGTGAATTGTACAACTGGCCTGCCTGAGGTTTGGCTGTGTTTAATTTTTAATATGCCCAATTCGTTAATTTAAGATATCCAATTTTATCAGCCTGAAAACTCGGCCCTGTTTATGTTACATTCTGCACAATCCCAGCAATTCCACCAATCCTTGTGTCATACGCAAACTTACCAATCAGACCACCCCATATTTTCCTCCAGATCATTTTTATGTACCACCAACAACAGGCCTTCTAGCATTGATCCCTGTGGGGCACCTAGCTGCAGTTTCTTTGAGGGATCTGTGGACCTGTACACCCTGAACCCTCTGTATCCTTCCTGATAATATATGTAAAGATCAGGGGAATGCAAATTGAGTTTAAAAGTTTATTTATCATTGTCACAAGTTTGCTTACATTACTAGTGCAATGAAGTTCCTGTGAAAATCCCCTAGTCCCTAGTTGAAGAGAGATATGTAGGGGAGGATTTTCACACAGTGATTGGTGGGTGCCTGAAACTCGCTGCCAGATGAAGTGGTGGAATCAGGTACCTGGGAAGGTCCAAGAATAGGAAGGGACTAGAGGGATACGGAGTGAGTAAGGGCAGAGTGTTCCTTTGTTTAGTTAGGGTGTCGTGATCAATATTGGCTTGGAGGGTCGAAGGGCCTGTTCCTGTGCTGTACCATTTGGCATCTGTTTGGGTATACTGAGGGAGAATTTAGCATGGCCAATGCACCAAACTAGCATGTCGTTCGGACTGTGGGAGGAAGCAGGAGCATCCAGGGACAACCACGCAGACATGGGAGAGAACGTGCAGACTCCACACAGACAGTCATCTAAGATGGGAAGCATACCCTGGTCCCTGGCACTGTGAGGCACCAGTGATCATCACTGTGCCACCCTGAACACAATCCTCTAAGTGATGGTATTTATTCTCTCCCTTCTCAATTTTCGTACATTGTTTGATTAAAATTGCCCTTCCCATTCGTTGTATGTTCAAAAGAGTTTCTGCCAATGTGGCAACGGCAGAGCAGCTATGAAGCCACCGGCCGGTGGGGCAATGCTTCGAGAAGCTGAGATGGAAAAATACCAGCTCATTTTAAGCACAGAACTTCTCCCCCACTCCACACCCTATTGGACACTCTCATCATGTAACAGAGCGGTATGGTGGCACAATGGTTAGCACTGCTGCCTCACAGTGCCAGAGACCCAGGTTCAATTCCAGGTTAAGTCACTGCCTGTATGGAGTTTACACGTTCTCTCCATGTTTGTATGGCTTCCTCCAGATGCTCCAGTTTCCTCCCAAAATCCGAAAGATCTGCTGGTTGGGTGATTTGGCCATGCTAGGTTTTCCCTTAGTGTTACCCAAACAGGCGCCGTAGTGTGGCGATTGGGGGACTTTCACAGTAACTTCATTACAGTGTTAATGTAAGCTTCCTTGTGATACTAATAAATACATTTACTTTTCTGTAGCTTCATCTACTCCAGTTCAGACATGAAGGACTGAATTGGATGCCAACTGAAAGCTTCTGTTTGAAGGATCATTGTGGGGTCGGCACATTCTGTCCCAGGACTGTAATCATCTCAAATGTTTTCATGGGTCACATGGATATCCAACGTCTGGTAAAATGCAAGCTCTCCAACCAGAGATTTGTATGCTTGGAATGGGAAGGGTCAGAGGCAGTGTTCTGGACCGGGACTCTGAGGTCACCGCATGAAAAAGAAGCAAAAAAAAGTGAAGAGGCCTTCAAAAGAATTGAAATTGCACGCAAGGGGACACGAAAATCATTGTCGAAGAAAGGTTGCTGTTCACAGTGTGATCCTGCAATCCCTCCTTATCAGCCACTCCCACCTCCTCCCACACCCCAGTGCTTCCTTTTCCATCTCAGTGACTCATTCTCCTGGGAGAAGGCGAAGGTTTCAAATTTCAAATCCGATAAAAGGGACGAAGAAGCGAATGATTCCTCAGAGGAAAAAAAGCCCGTGGACAATCGTCATGGGCCCTATCAGTCAACTAATATTTCCAAATAGTTCAGAGGAGGGTTAACAAGTTAAATGCTGTGTAAAGGGTTTGTATTATGTAAGGGCGGCATGGTGACACAGTGGTCAGCAATGCTGCCTCACCGTGCCAGGGACCGATGTTTGGTTCCAGTCTCAGTCACTGCCTTTATGGAGTCTGCGCGTTCTCCCTGTATCTGCGTGGGTTTCGATTATGTGCTGCAGTTTCTTCTCACAGTCTAAAGATGTTGAGGTTAAAAGGATTGGCCATGCTAATTTGACGCTTAGTGTCATGGGGATTAGCAGAATAGATGCGTGGGGTTTTGAGGATGGTCCCTGGGAAGCATAGCAGATTAGATGGGCAGAATGCCCACCTTTTGTTCTGCTTCTATTTATGTGTAAGTGTTGAGTAAGCTCTGCCAAAGGATTGAGGTTGAGAAGAAGCATTGATTTGATTAATTATTGTCACATTCATCGGGATATAGTGAAAAATATTGCTTCTTGCACACTATACAGGCAAAGCATACCTTTCATAGAGTACATAGGGGAGAAGGATTTGATTTGATTTATTATTGTCACATGTACTGGGATGTAATGAAAAGTATTGTTTCTGGTGTTGAAACTGTTCTTGAGTCGGTTATTACCTGATCTCAGACTTTTGTATATTTTTCCTGATCGAAGAAGGTGGAAAAGAGAATGTCCGGGGTGTTTGAAATCCTTAATTTGCTGGCTGATTTTCCAAGTGGGAAATGCGGACCGAGTCAATAACTGGGAGGCTGGTTTGGTGATGGACTGGGCATTATTCATTACTGTTTGTTGTTTCTTGCAGTCTTGGGCACAGCAGGAGCCATACCAAGCTTTGGTACAAACAGAAAGAATGTTTTCGATAGTGCACCTGTGGAGCGTAGTGGACATGCTGAATTTCCTTTGTCTCTTCAGAATTAAAATAAACTGAAGTAAAGTTTATTTATTAGTGTCACAGATAAGGCTGACATTAACACTGCAATGAAGTTATTTTGAAGTTCCCCTAGTCACCAGAGTTTGGCGTCTGTTCAGATCAATGCCCCTAACCAGCACATCTTTCAGACTGTGAAGCGAAACCGGAGCTGCTGGAAGAAACCCACGCAGACACGGGGAGAATGTGCAAACTCTGCACAGACAGTGACCTGAACCAGGAATTGAACCTGTGGCCTTGACGCTGTGAAGTAGCAGCGTTAACCATTGTGCTACTCTGCCGCCCCGAAGTAGATGGGTTGGTTGCCATTCTTAACTATAGCGTCGGCATTCGGGGAGGCGACAAAGATTATGTTTGTGTCAGTCTGTGTGTGTGTGTGTGTGTGAGAGAGAGAGAGAAAATCTGGCTATCTGTGTGTGCTTGTTTCTGTGCGTGTGTGTGTGTGTGTGTGTGCGTGTGTGTGTGTGTGTGTGTGTGTGTGTGTGTGTGTGTGTGCCGGGTGTGTAATTCTGACATTATCCAGCAGAGGGTAGATTGGTTAAGGTTTGTGTGTTTGTATGTATCTGTGAGAGAGGGAGAGGGAGAGGAATTCTATGTGTGTGTGTGTGTGTCTGTGTGTGAGAGAGAGAAATTCTGGTTGTCTGTGTGCCTGTGCGTGCGTGGTGAAAGCTGTTCTTGAGCCCGTTGGTACGTGACCCCAGGCATTTGTAACTTTATCCAGACAGAAAAAAGCTGGGAGAGAGAATATTCCTGGTGTGTGCTGTCCTTCATTTGGTAGGCTGCTTTGCCGAAGTTTTGGGAAGTGTCGACAGAATCAATGGTTGGGAGGCTGGTTTGCTTGATGGATTGGGCCATGTTCACGAGCCTTTGTTATTTCCTGCGATCTCGGGGAGATCAGGAGTCTTACCCGGCTTTGATACAACTATTCTATTACCATTTGCCAGCCCATAGTCTTGTATGACTTGATATCGCTGGTGGACATCAAAGTACTTCTGAAACTTTATAAGCGTCTCTTCCTCCACCAACCATTGAGGTAGTGAGCTGCAGATTCTCAACCAACCTTTGTTTCAGGTGTCAGTCACACTACAATGTTAAAGGGTTCAGTGCTTTTGTGAGAAATGGCACAGGAGCGGGAGACCAAAATGTGCAATTAGTCTCCGTATAATTAAGAAATAGCAAAAGGAAGAAGTACTTGGAAGGAGTCATCTATTGGTCCCCAACTAATCGTTCCGCAGTTTGGACAAGATAAACTGCGAAATACTGCGTGCTTGTAAGACAGGCGTGACAAAAAATCATGGGTGATTTTAACACGCATATAGATCTGAAAAAAAAATCACATTGGCAAGGACAGCGTGGAGGCAGGGTGTATTGAATGTATTCGAAATTGTTCCTTGGATCAATAGTACAGATGATTTTTTTTAACACAGAGGATGGT
Organism: Carcharhinus amblyrhynchos; assembly: GCF_965287045.1. Lineage (NCBI taxonomy): Eukaryota > Metazoa > Chordata > Chondrichthyes > Carcharhiniformes > Carcharhinidae > Carcharhinus > Carcharhinus amblyrhynchos. The sequence continues at coordinate 2,725,782 of NW_027649787.1, forward strand.
GAGTGTCTGGCAGAGGTAGTAGTAGAGGCGGGTACAATTTTGTCTTTTATAAAAAACATTTAGACAGTTACATGGGCAAGATGGTTATAGAGAGATATGTGCCAAATGCAGGCAATTGGGATTAGCCTTGGGTTTTTTTTAAAAAAGGCGGCATGGGCAAGTTGGGCCGAGGGGCCTGTTTCCATGCAGTGAACCTCTGTGAATCTACAACAATATGTTGGGGAACCAACCCGGAAGTAGGCTACTCTGGACCTGCTATTGTGCAATGTGGAGGGATTTATCGATGACCTCATAATTATGGATCCTCTGCGGAGTAGTAGTGACCGTAGCATGATAGAATTCAAATCTCAGTTTGGGGTGAAATAGTGGAGCCCCATATTAGCGTTTTGGAATTAATCAAATGAAATACCACACGCATGAGGAGACACTTCAGCGTGCTCTGGTGCAGAGGGATCTGGGTGTCCTGGTTCATGAGTCACAGAAAGCTAACATGCTGATACAGCAGATAATAATGAAAGCAAACGAAAAGTTGGCGTTTATAATAAAAGCAATAAGATATACAGATAAAGAAGTACTGTTGCACCGTTGAGACCACACCTGGAATATTGTGCACAGTTTTTGTCCCCTTATTTGAGGAAAGATGTAATGTCTTTGGATGCAGTTCAAAGGATTTTCACTCGATTGATTCCAGAGTTGACTGGTTTGCCGTGTAAAAAGAGATTGAACAATTTTGGACTATAGGTTATTGAACTTGAAAGAATGAGGGGAAATCAAATTGAGTTATACAAGATGATAAAATATGGATAAAATAGATATGGAACAAATGTATCCTGTTTTGGGGCATTCTAAGGTGTTCAAATAATTTCCATGAATCCCATTTCCTGTTGTCAGCCATGAATGGCACGTGGGACTCAATGTACATTCCACAGAGAATCAAACTACCATCAGTTGTGAATGGCCTTCAGGCCATCCGGCAAACCAGCCTCCCATCCATTGACTCTGCCGACACGACCCGCTGTTTTGGTAAAAAAGCAGCCAGCGTAATCAATGACCCAACCCAACCTTTGCATGCTCTCTTTTACCATCTTCCATCGGGAAAAATACACTACAGTTTTCAAAGATGTACCACCGACTCAAGGATAAATACTTACCTGCTGCCATCGGACTTTAGAGTGGTCCTATGTCATACATTCAGCTGATTTTTCCGCTCACCCTATCGGTAACTGCAACATTATATTCTGCAACCTTTCCTTTCCTTCTCTCCTACATATTCTGTGAATGACATGTTTTGTCTATATAGTGTACAAGAAACAACAATTTCATTATATCCAATATATCTGACAATGACAAATCACATCATTTCATTGTTTTTTAACTTGCTTCCTTCCACAAGAAAGTTACTTAGATTACTTAGATAGACACATGACTGAAATAGGGATGGAGCGTTATAGGAGATTGTTTTAAATAAGGATCAGAGCCTCGCGACGTTCCTGTCAATCTAATGTTACTTGTGTTGATATTTTTCTCTTTTACTCCGCAGGTGCGTCGGTCCACCTTGTTGTTTAACGAGGGGCATATACACGGTGGGTCGTGCGTGGGCTGGTCTTGAAAGTTCGAGAGTAGCCTAGTACTTCGCGTCGTTTGTGTATGCTTAAAACTGGACCAGCAGGTGCTCACCACAACAGCTCAGTGACTATCACTGTTTGCTGTGCACATACATGGACTTGAGCCAGTATCTGTGGGAGTTTGCACATTCTCCCCGTGGTTGCGTGGGTTTCCTCCGGGTGCTCCAGTTTCCTCCCACATCCCCAAGATCTGCTCTGGGGCTGATTGGTGTAACAAATTGTTCCTAAATTATTCTCCCCTTAATCTGGTTTCCAATGGGGGTACCATAAGCATAGACATGGGTCAAGGGTGGAGGAGGAAAAACACATTGTTAAGATGGCGGCGCGGGCTCGTTGGGCTGAAGGGCCTGTTTCCCGTGCTGTGTTGTTCTTTGTTCTTTGTTAAACTGTGTGCACTCAGATCAGGTGCCAGGCAATCCATAGAAAATTTGGCTTTTTAAAAAATAATTTAAAACATTTATTAAAAAGATTTACAGCAATTGCACATAAAAGATTACATTTCCACTAATAGCACGAATTTGTAGAACATTTTTCAACAAAGATTCTTACCAGGTTAGACTCAAAAATAAACACGCCTTTAGGGTACAGTTTGTACAGATTAAGTATCTATATCAAACAAATCGAGTAACATTACCACAAGCCATCCATTCTTTATCTAAGGAAATAACATCCCAGGGATTCTCACTTGTCAAGGAAAATTCCAAACACTTCGAAATCAATCACTTCTTCCTGAAATTATTATTATCGATATTGCTCATACAAACCCATTATCTTAACACAGTTTAGTTGTTTGTTGAGAGTCTTCGATGCTTTAGGTTGAACGCTTAGTTGCTGTCTCTGATTGCTGTGGACCCCTTTGGAAATCTGAGATAATCCACTTGACTTCTCACCTCCTTCTTGTCTTCTTATCAGCCTTTGTTCAATGCACAGGAATGTTTGAAGTGTCTGGTTGTGCACCTCAACTGAACCAGGGAATTAAACTATCTATCTATCTGTCAATGTATGTATGTTTGTATCTATCTATCTATCTATCTATCTATCTATCTATCTATCTATCTATCTATCTATCTATCTATCTATCTATCTATCTATCTATCTATCTATCTATCTATCTATGTATCTATCTATCTGTCTATCAATTTATCTATCTATCTATCTATCTATCTATCTATCTATCTATCTATCTATCTATCTATCTATCTATCTATTTATATATGTATATATAAATATAAATAAGTAAGTATATATGTGTGTGTGGGAGTGTGTGTGTGTGTGTGTGTGCGCGTCAAAATCAGTCTCAGATCAGTTCATTCGATATGTTTAGAACATGAAACTGGCATGTGGATCATGGACAACCTGTGACAAATATCGGCCATGAAATAGTTCAAACGAAAACATACCATTCATTTTTAAATGCAAAGATCATTTCAGAGAGGTAGGCCACGTGACTTGTAGAACAGGGATGCGGTGCTGTTGTGGTAACATCATTGGACATGTCCAGGCAAATAATTTCGGGATATAGAATCGAATTCGGTAGCTGGTGGAATTAACATTTAGTTAATAACGGAAATAAAAGAAATAACAGTCCAAAAGTAATTGCAGATAATCGAGACCCCAAAACAGTTGTCGATCATCGTAAACATAAGAACATAAGAACATAAGAAATAGGAGCAGGAGTAGGCCATCTAGCCCTTCGAGCCTGCCTCGCCATTCAATAAGATCATGGCTGATCTGTTGTGGCTCAGTTCCACTTTCCCGCCCTCTCCCCACAACCCTTAATCCCCTCTCTTATCAAGAACCCATCAACCCGCTTCTTAAAAATATTTAGCGAGGCAGCCTCCACCACTTCAACGGGCAGAGAATTCCAGAGATTCACCACCCTTTGAGTGAAGAAGTTCCTCCTCAACTCCGTTCTAAACCGCCTCCCCTTTATCTTGAGGCTGTGCCCCCTAGCCCTACTGTCTTTTTTGAGCGGGAAGAGCCTCTCCACCTCTATCCTATCCATCCCATTCATCATCTTATACGTCTCAATGAGATCTCCCCTCATTCTTCTAAACTCTAACGAGTACAAGCCTAGTTTATTCAACCTCTCCTCATAGCTCAATCCCCTCAACTCCGGTATCAGCCTAGTAAACCTCCTCTGCACTCCCTCCAGGGCCAAAATATCCTTGCGCAGGTGCGGCGCCCAAAACTGCACACAGTACTCCAGCTGCGGCCTCACCAATGCCCTATACAGCTGCAGCAAGACCTCCCTACTTTTATATTCAATCCCCCTCGCTATGAAGGCCAGCATCCCATTCGCCTTCCTGACCACCTGCTGCACCTGCAAGCTGGGTTTTTGCGACTCATGCACAAGGACCCCGAGGTCCCTCTGCACCGTCGCCTGCTGCAGTTTTTCGCCACGTAAGTAATAGTCCTTCCTACCATTCTTCCTACCAAAGTGGACCACCTCACACTTGCCAACATTAAATTCCATTTGCCATTTCCTGGCCCATTCGCCCAGCCTATCTAGATCCTTCTGCAGACTCTCCACACCCTCCGCACAATTTGCCTTTCCCCCAATCTTGGTGTCATCAGCAAATTTCGACACCCTGCACTCGGTTCCCTCCTCCAGATCATCTATATAAATGGTAAATAGCTGAGGCCCCAGCACCGACCCCTGGGGCACCCCACTAGTCACCAACCGCCAATCCGAATAGCACCCATTGACCCCCACTCTCTGCCTCCTATTTGACAACCAATCCTCTATCCACGCTAACACCCTACCCCCAACTCCATGTCCCCTGACCTTCTGCAATAACCTCTTGTGAGGTACCTTGTCAAACGCCTTCTGAAAATCCAGAAAGACCACATCCACCGGCTCTCCTCTATCCACTGCCCTAGACACATCCTCATAGAACTCCAGTAAATTTGTCAGACACGACTTCCCTTTAATGAAACCGTGTTGCGTCCGCCCTATCAAGCAATTCCCTTCAAGATGCCTCGCAATTTCCTCCTTAATGACGGATTCTAACATTTTACCTCCCACAGACGTTAAACTAACCGGCCTATAATTCCCCGCCTTTTGCCTGGCACCCTTCTTAAACAACGGCGTAACATTAGCCGTTTTCCAATCTTCCGGCACTTCCCCGGAATCCAGCGACGTCTGGAAAATAACCACCAAGGCATCCACTATAACCTCCGCCATTTCTTTCAGAACCCTCGGATGCATTCCATCCGGTCCTGGGGACTTGTCCACAATCCGTCCCTCCAGTCTGTCGAGCACCACCTCTCTAGTAACAGTAATGTCATTAAGACCCTCCATTCCTACCACCTTTCCATCGCTAACACCCGGCAAATTATTCACGTCCTCCTCCGTGAAGACAGAAACAAAAAAGTTATTCAAGACCTTAGCCATATCCCCATCCCCTACCACTAGCTCCCCTAATTTGGGAATAAAACGGTCAGTCTACGCCTAGTCTGGCCTTGCCTACACATAATTTCCGACCTCAGAGATAGTTTTCATGACACCCTTTTGTATAAAATCTGCAATAGGAAATGATCAGGAAGAATGGCCCAGCATTCATAGAGACACCAAAAACAGCAACAGAAAAAAAAATGTAAACTCAATGCTATTGACCCATCAATGCAGTCACTAGTAACATCTGCGGGGGCCTCTTCCAAAGTTAGAGAAAATGCACTCCCCCACCCCTTCCTCCACCACCCCGGAGTAGGAAAACAAAAGCCTGATATCGTCATCCTCAAGGACACATATCCAACAGAGGAGATCCCAGACACTGCCTTCACCATCCCTTTGGTGGCGCTATAACAGTATGCAGTCCGAACGGAGTTAGAATCATAGTTATCCAGTGACTTCCCAAAAAAATTCTCCAGACCACAAGCTGCCACTTGCCAATAGCACATCAATGGGCAAGAAAACGTCCTCCTATTTATCTCATACTGTCCGCCTCAGGTCATGAATCAATACTCCTCCATCTCGAAAACCACTCGAAAAATAGACTGACTGTGTGAAAGGTGCAAAATACCCTCAAGTGGGGGAATTCAGTGACGAACACCTAGTGGCTCGCTAGCGCCACTGCTGGCCGAACTGGCCGGGGGCTAAATGACATAAATCTGACTGGAGTCCAGCTGCGACTGGTGATGATGGAACCAAAAAGAGGGAAAAGGAACTACTTGAAATCTACCTGTCGCAACTGCATCTACAGGTGACCGTACAGATCGGAAAGGCGTCTGTGGGAGTTTGCACATTCTCCCAGTACTTGCGTGGGTTTTCTCCGGGTGCTCTGGTTTCCTCCCATACCTCAAAAACGTGCTTTTAGGCTGATTGGTGTTGATAAATTTTCTCTAAATTGGACCTCCCTTAATCTGGCGCACATATAATTCCCTAAATTTGCACCCCCTCTATTGTGGAGTCTACTAGATGTAGATAGTCGTAGGTAGAAGAAGGGTTGGAAACGAGGCACTCATTGAGAGTTAAAATGGGCGGTGCGGGCTTGTAGGGCCTGAGGGCCTGTTTCCTATGCTGTGTCGTTCTTTGTTCTTCATATTGAGCATATTCTCTGTAGTTTGAGGTTATAAGAACATGAGAAATAGGAGCAGGAGTAGGCCATCTAGCCCCTCGAGCCTGCCCCGCCATTCAATAAGATCATGGCTGATCTGTCGTGTCTCACTTCCACATTCCCGCCCTCTCCCCATAACCTTTAATCCCCTTGCCTATCAAAAACCCATCAACCCGCGTCTTAAATATATTTAACGAGGCAGCCTCCACCACTTCAACGGGCAGAGAATTCCAGAGATTCACCACCCTTTGAGTGAAGAAGTTCCTCCTCAACGCCGTTCTAAACCGCCTCCCCTTTATCTTGAGGCTGTGCCCCCTAGTCCTACTGTCCTTTCTGAGCGGGAAGAGTCTCTCCACCTCTATCCTATCCATCCCATTCATCATCTTATATGTCTCAATGAGATCTCAGTGAGATCAATGAGATTATTTCACTGAAGTGCGATAGAGTTGAGAGAGATCTAGAAACTGGATCCTGGGAATTCATGAGACTCCGTGCAGGAGAATTATACTCAATGAAAATTGGAACCTGATGAATCAGTATGCCCTCCAGGTCAACAGTTAATATCAAGCGGGCGATGATTCCTGGTTAAATGATATGCACAAAAAAACAAAAAACAACACAGCCCGGGAAACAGGCCCTTCGGCCCAACGAGCCCGCGCCGCCATTTCAACATTATGAGCCCCCTCTCAACCCATGACCCCTGTCTATGCTCATGGCATTCCACATTGAGGGCAGACTAATTTAGGGACACGTCCCTACCTTGGAGGAATTCTAACAAGGGTCCCCAGAACAGTAACTGAGTGTCTGGATCCCGGGAGCACAGTGGTTATCACTGCTGGTTCACAACTCCAGGGACCTGGGTTCGATTCCAGGCTTGGGTCACAGTCTGTGTGGAGTTTGCATACTCTCCCTATATTTGCATGGGTTTCCTCCAGGTGCTCCGGTTTCCTCCTATAGTCCAAAAATGTGTGGTTGATTGGCCATGCTAAATTGTCCCTTGGCGTCCCGGGATACATAGGTTCGAGCGATACATAATGTGGGGTTACGGGGATAGTGCCCGGGTGGGATTGTTGCGGATGCAGACTGGATGGGCCGAATGGCCTCCTTCTGCACTATAGGGATTCTATTTTATTCTAATAGTTTAGCGATGAAACCAATAGGTTTTCGCCTCTCGCTCTATGATGTAAAGGCATTTGCAGAATGAGAAACTGATAGAACACTTTCTGACATCTCCGGGAACTGAGCGCTTGAATTGTTATGCACAATTGCATGACCGAGAATGAAAATGCATCCAATCAGTCGAACCTGCAACAGAGGGTTTGGCGTGCCAGCAAACAGGAGCATTGGCTCTGGCTTTTAGCTTTCACCCCCCACAATGACGCTTAGCATGTGCTGCGGTGTGCGGAGGACGTGGAGGGGCGGAAGTGACTAGCCAAGTTTCTATCCACTTTACACCGCCGATGGAAAAAAGTATTTGAGCCAGAAGCTGTCAGTGGTTTTCACAGTTGAGAAGCCACACACACAGAGCTGCCTGCCCAGGGCACACCTGGCGCTAAGCTTGAAACCGCAAGCACAGACGGTCTGCCGCTCGGCTTTAATACAATGAACTAAGACCAGGCTATTGTATGAATGACCTCATTTACAGTCTCCTCACAAATGCGGCACTAGGCCCATTGCCTTCTTCAACGCCCAGTTTGGAAGAAAAGTTACAGATACCCAGGTTCACTCACAAATGATGTATTCCCTTCACTCACAAATGATCAGCGGCAGTGTAAGTCTCTACACACAGGGAATATTTAAACAACTGCCACTGTGCATCTCAAATATGTGTACTTTTGTATATTCCAGTTTCTGTGCAAGCAGGTTGTGTCTTGCGGGAGTTTCCACATTCTCCCCGTGATTGCATGGGTTTTCTCCGGGTGCTCCGGTTTCCTCCCACATCCCAAAAAACGTGCTCTTCGGCTGATTGGTGTAACAAATTGTCTCTAAATTAGTTTTCCCTCAATCTTCCCCAATAAGTATAGACCAAGTTCACGGGTAGGGGAGGGCACTCATAATGTTAAATTGGCGGCGCGGGCTCATTGGGCCGAATGGCCTGTTTCCCGGGCTGTGTTGTTTTTTGTCCTTAGTGATCATAGTTTGAGAATATGGGATCAATCTTTCCGGACTGAACTGAGGTGAAATTTCTTCCCCCAGAGAGTGTTGAATGTGTGGAATTCACTACCACAGAAAGTGGCAGAGCCCAAAACGTTTTGTGACACCAAAAGTAAACCTGGAGTATTGTGCACAGTTTTGGCGTTCTTATCTCAGGAAGGATGTCCTTTCTGTAGAGGGAGTACAGTGAAGGTTTACCAGGCTGATTCCTGGGATGACAGGCCTGTCATATGAGGAGAGACTAAGCCGGTTAGGATTGTATTCTTTGGAGTTTGGAAGAGTGAGAGGGGATCTCGTAGAAATGATAAAATTCTAACAGGATCAGACAGGATCGATTGAGAAATAATGTTCCCAATTGTGTGGGCATTCCAGAACTCGGGGTCATAGTTTGAGGATATAAGAGGTTAATCTTTTCGGAGTGAGATGAGGACAATTTTTTTCACCCACAGGGGGGCGAATTTATGGAATTCACTCCCACAGAAAGTAGTTAAGGGCAAATGTGATTTCAACAATAAATTAGGTATACCTCTTGGTGTAAAGGGATCGAAAGATTTTAGGAGAAAGGGGGGGGTGGTATCAGGATATTGAATTTGAAGGTCAGTCATGATCAAAATTAGTGGCGGAACAGTTTCAAAGGGCTGAGTGGCCTCTCTCTGCCAATATTTCCAATGTTTCTATGTCAATAATTGTACTAATAAAACATTTTGTTTCAGAATGGCTGATACAATTACATTCAATCTATTTTCCTGTCGTTCACCTTGCAAATCCCACACATTAATTGCTCAGAAGGACAAAGGCAGCAGACGCATGGGGACACCATGATCACACTCTCCTCCCAGTAAGAGACAATCTGATGGAAATCTATCACTGTTCCTTCACTACGGCGAGGTCAAAATGTTGGATCTCGCATCTTATTTAGGGCTGTTGGTTAGCAAATAGATGCCATAGAGAAGGTGAAGAAGTTTTTTTCTTTGGAGCGACGGACGCTGAGGGGAGATCTCATAGAAGTCTATAAAATTATGATAATCCTCAATCGGGTTGACAGTCAGAATCTTTCTTTTCCCCAGAGATGAAATGTCAAATAGCGAGGGGCATGCACTTAAGGTGCTAGAAGGAAGTTCAAAGATATGAGGGGCAAATACTTGGCACAGGGAGCGGTAGGTGTCTGGACCGGCCTGCCTGGGATTGTGGTGGAGGCAGAGAAGATAGGGGTGTTGAAGGGGTTTTTAGTTAAGCACTTGAATATGCTCGGAATAGAGGGATATGGACCACACCAGGCAGAAGGGATTAGTTCCATTAGGTGTCATGTTTGGCAAAATATCGAGGGCCGTAGGGCCTGTTCCAGTGCTGTATTGTGCAATGTTCTGTGTTCTTTGTTCTATTAAGGCAACTCACCCCCACTGATCAACCACCCCATTGAAATAGTTCATATATGCGGCCCCAGTCAAACATAGAACATAACATAGAACATAGAACATAACAGCGCAGAACAGGCCCTTCGGCCCACGATGTTGCGCCGACCAGTTACAAAAACAATGACCCACTAGCCTATACCAATCCCTTTTCGTCCATAAACCTATCCAGAGATCTCTTAAACGCCCCCAAACTAGACGCATTTACAACTGCAGCAGGCAGGGCATTCCAATCCCTCACCACCCGCTGGGTAAAGAACCTACCCCTGACATCCGTCCTGTAGCTACCCCCCCCTTAATTTAAAGCCATGCCCCCTCGTGCTAGCTTTCTCCATCCGAGGAAAAAGGCTATCACTATCCACCCTATCTAAACCTCTAATCATCTTATATGTTTCAATAAGATCCCCTCTTAGCCGCCTTCTTTCTAACGAAAACAACCCTAAATCCCTCAGTCTCTCCTCATAGGACCTCCCCACCATACCAGGCAACATCCTAGTAAACCTCCTCTGCACCCTCTCCAACGCCTCCACATCCTTCTTGTAATGCGGGGACCAGAACTGCACACAGTACTCCAAGTGCGGCCGCACTAGAGTAGTGTACAGTTGCAACATTACACTGCGACTCCTAAATTCAATCCCCCTACCAATAAACGCCAAGACACCGTACGCCTTCTTAACAACCTTATCTACTTGATTCCCAACTTTCAGGGATCTATGTACACACACACCTAGATCCCTCTGTTCATCCACACTATTCAAAGTCCTCCCGTTAGCCCTATACTCGACACATCTGTTGCTCCTACCAAAGTGAATTACCTCACACTTCTCCGCATTAAATTCCATCCGCCACCTCTCGGCCCAGCTCTGCAACCTATCTAAGTCTCCCTGCAGACTATGACACCCTTCCTCACAATCTACCACACCTCCAACTTTGGTGTCATCAGCAAATTTACTAATCCACCCAACTATACCCTCATCCAGATCATTAATAAAAATTACAAACAACAGTGGCCCCAAAACAGATCCCTGAGGCACACCACTCGTAACTGTACTCCATGATGAATATTTACCATCCACCACCACCCTCTGTCTCCTATCTGATAGCCAATTCCTGATCCAACTTCCTAGATTACCCACAATCCCATACATCTGCATTTTCTGCAGAAGCCTACCATGGTGAACCTTATCGAACGCCTTACTAAAATCCATGTATACCACGTCAACTGCCTTGCCCCCATCCACCTCTTTGGTCACCTTCTCAAAAAACTCAATAAGGTTAGTAAGGCACGACCTACCCGCTACAAAACCATGCTGACTATTTCTAATCAATTCATTACACTCCAAATAACTATAAATCCTATCCCTAATAATTTTTTCTAAAACCTTGCCCACAACAGAAGTAAGACTCACCGGTCTATAATTCCCGGCAAAGTCTCTGTTCCCCTTCTTAAACAATGGGACAACATTCGCTATCCTCCAATCCTCCGGGACTACACCAGAGACCAATGACGACCTGAAGATCTGAGCCAGAGGCTCTGCAATCACCTCTCTAGCCTCCCAGAGAATCCTAGGGTAGATCCCATCCGGACCAGGGGACTTATCTATTTTCAGCCCCTCAAGAATTTCCAGCACATCCCCTTTATCAACCGTAATACTGTCTATTTTACACCCCTGCAACCCAATGTCCTCCTCAGCTATATTCATGTCCCCCTGCGTGAACACCGAAGAGAAATATTGGTTCAATACTTCTCCAATCTCCTCCGGTTCCACACACAACTTCCCCCTGCTCTCTGTAACTGGCCCTAATCTTGCCCTGACCAACCTTCTGTTCTTGACATACCTATAGAACGCCTTAGGATTCTCCTTAATCCTATCAGCCAAATTCTTCTCATGTCCTCTTTTAGCCCTTCTCAACTCACTCTTCAACTCCCTCCTAGCCAATCTAAAGCTTTCTAGTGCACTATCTGAGCCCTCCAATCTCATCCGAACATAAGCCTCCTTTTTCTTTTTAACCATCGACTCAACTCTTTTAGTGCACCACGGTTCCCTAGATCTACCAAATCCACCATGCCTGACAGGGACATACCTATCAAGGACTCGCAGTAGCTGCTCCTTGAAAAAACTCCACATTTCAGACGTTCCCAGTCCCTGTAATCCCCTAATCCAATACATGCTTCCTAATTCACTCCTGATAGCCTCATAATCGCCCTTACCCCAGCTAAAATTGCTGACCCGAGGTTCATGCCTATCTCTTCCCATCACTAAGGTGAACGTAACCGAATTGTGGTCACTATCACCAAAATGCACACCAACTTCCAAGTCTAGCACCTGGTCTGGCTCATTTCCCAGCACCAAATCCAATATAGCCTCACCTCTAGTTGGCCTGTCTACATACTGAGACAAAAAACCTTCCTGCACGCTTTGTACAAACACTGACCCCTCTAGCGAGCTAGAACTATAGCAACTCCAATCAATATTCGTAAAGTTAAAGTCCCCCATAACAATTACCCTATTACTTTCACTCCTAACCAGGATTGTCTCCGCAATCCTTTCCTCAATCTCTCTAGAACTTTTAGGAGGTCTATAAAAGACTCCCAACAGGGTGACCTCTCCTCTCCTATTTCTAATCTCCGCCCATACTACCTCAACTGACAAGTCCTCATCAAACTTTCTCTCCGACACTGTGATACAGTCCTTGACTAGCAATGCTACCCCACCCCCCCTTCTACCTTCTTCTCTACTCCGACTAAAGCATTTGTACCCCGGAACCTGCAACATCCATTCCTGACCCTGCTCTATCCATGTCTCAGAAATGGCCACAACATCAAAGTCCCAGGTACTGATCCACGCTGCAAGTTCATCCACTTTATTGCGAATACCATTCGAGCCATTGAGTCTGCTCTGCCATTCATGGCTGGTATGTTTCTCAGCCCCATTTTGCTTCCTTTACTTCATAACCTTTTAGCACCTTCCGTATCAAAGATCTATCTATTTCTTTCTTAAATGCACTCAGTGACTTGCCCTCAACAAGTGGCAATGAATTCCACACATTTATCATCCACTGGCTGAAGAAATTCTCTCTCACCTCTGTCCTAAAGGGTCAACTCTTTACTCTAAATCTGTGCTCCAGGAGCCTAGCCTCTCCAATAATGGATGGTGGCGCATTGGTTACCATTGCTGCCTCACAGCACCATGGGCCCGGGTGGAATTCCGGCCTCTGGTGACTGCATAGAATTTGCACATTCTCGCTGTGTATGCACAAATTTCCTCTGGGTGCTCCAGTTTCCTCCCACACTCGAAAGATGTATGCATTAGTTCGACTGGCCATGGTAACTTGCCCCTTATTGCCAGGGGGCTAGCAGTGTGTGGTGACAATGTGGGGATATGGCTAGAGTGGGATTGCTGTCAGTGCAGGGTCGGTGTGCTGAATGGATCACCTTTTGCACAGTAGGGATTCTATTCTATTCTGTTCAATTCTGATCATCTTCCCCATGGTTTTCACTATTCTGTAAGTTTCAATGATTTACCCTTGGCCATCCTTCTGAACTAAGCCCCGTACCCCACACCCCGAGAATAAATTAAACTTTTACTTACATATTCAGCACATACCCGCACATTAATTTTGATCCCTTCGGAAAGACAAGCCAGTCCAGCTCTGTATGGATATTCTATCTCTTGACCCCTGTGACACGTATGTGGCGACCACAGTGCGTCAGAAGCATGTGGCATTCAGCAGGACACTGCCCCCAGTATTGTGTCATGCTTTCCATTGCGCCCCTTGTCATAGTTTCCATCGCATCTTAATGTGCATCAATTAACTGGGACTGGACCCAGGTCAGTCGGCGAATGCTCACCGAAAACAAACTGTTACCAGTGGAAACTGGGAGATATTGCTCACCTCCGCGAAATGCCCCAACAAACTTTATCCCTGATAATTATTCTCCAACTGTTCTGGACTTATGGTGAGTTTGTGCCATTTAAATTGGACACCAGCCAAAAATAGATTTTAAGCATTTGTGTCACAAATGGGTTTACATTCACATTGCAATGAAGTTACTGTGAAAATATCCTGGTCGCCACACTCCGGCGCCTGTTCGGGATCATGGAGGGAGAATTTATCATGGCCAATCCACTGAACCAGTGGGACTGTGGGAGGAAACCGGAGCCCCCGGAGGAAACTCACGCAGACACGGGGAGAATGTGCACAGAGAATGAAACAGATACTGGTTGGAGCCCGGTGCCCAGCGCTGGGAGGTAGTGGTAGCAACACCGTGCCCCTCCCCCCCCCCCCGGGCTACAGCATTGCAAATGCGAGCCAATGATTGGGAAAAAGGATTTCGTTTATTTTCTGTTTCCTGCTTTCAAGGGAGGAAACACAAACTGGGAAATAAACCTAAGCACAATAATTGAAGAGATTAGTGAGGTTGTTCTTAATTTACAGATGATTTATTTATTTTTGCAAACGGCTGTTTCCTATGTCGAAATAATCCGTGGTGATGTGTCAATAATCTCTTTAGTTACAGATTCCGAGCTCTCTCTACCTCAGAGACCCTTCACAGTGACAGCTGAAGTCGGCCAGACGGTTAATTTACCCTGTCAGCTCAGCTATGAGGTGTTATTGGCGACTAGCTATTTCTGGTATAAACAACGCGTTGGTGAAATCCCCAAAGTAATCGATACCCCACCCTGTCCGGGGGGCGGTTGTAAGTTTATTTCCAGAATAGGCAACGACAAACGCGAATTGATACTGGAAATTCGCAATGTCCAGGCGGATGACTCGGGTTCCTACTACTGTGCTCTTAAGTATGGCTACGCTCCGCTCCAGAATGGACCCACACTACTGGTTGGAGGTAAGAGAGTAAGTGAAATGAATTCAGATTGTGCACAGCAATACCATTTGGTGTAAATAATTCTTTAAGTATGCCCCATTTTCTCTCCAGACAGGTCTACCAACAAGACGGCCCTGCTGGTATTTGTCCCACCGGGTGAGCGGGATGTGAATGATACCGTCCCCTTAGTGTGTTTGGTCAGTGGAGTTTCTTCCAACCAGATTGCTGTTTTCTGGAATATTTCCGGTCTGGTCACTGAAGGATCGAGTGATCCCGGGACAATGGAGGGGAACGGGACCTACAGCATCAGGAGTCATGTCATGGTGTCGGGGGTAACCTGGAGAAGCGGCGCTGTCTGCACTTGTATTGTTCAACTGGGGACTCCAGGGAAATATTTGCCCAAAAGTGTGTCGAATCCCAAAGCATCTGAAAAACGGAAAGGTGAGATGTCACTTTGTATATTGAAAGTTTCTATTCAACTTTAGATCTGGGTTAATTCATTAATTCGATATGCGTGCAGAGTTAAATATCTGACCGTGTTTGTGGGTATGTATGTGTATACATCTGAGTGTGTGTTTACATGTGTGCATATAGATGCATATCTGAGTATGTCTTTAGATATGTATATATAGACTAATATCTGAGCGTGTGCGTATCTATGTGGGTTATAGAATATTGTGTGCAGTTTGGGTCACCTAATTACAGGATAGATATTCATAAGGAGTGCAGGGAAGGTTCACAAGGATGTCGCCGTGACTTGAGAAACTGAGTTACAGAGAAAGGTTGAATAGGTTAGGACTTTATTCCCTGGAGCGTAGAAGAATGAGGGGAGATTTGATAGAGGTGTATAAAATTATCATGGGTATAGATTGAGTGAAGGCAATCAGGCTTTTTGCACTGAGGCTAGGGGAGAGAGGAAAGAAAACTAGAGGACATGGGGTTAAGGGTTGAAAGTTTAAAGTGAATACTGGGGGGGGGGGGTGGTTGTGGGGGGGGGGGGGTGGGATTCACACAGAGCGTGGAATGAGCTGCCAAATTAAGTGGTAAATGCGGACTCACTTTCAACATTTAAGACAGACTTTGACAGGCACATGGATGAGAGGGGTGTGGAGGGATATGGTCCAGGTGCAGGTCAGTGGAACGAGGCAGAAAAATGGTTTGGCACAGACAAGAAGGGCCAAAAGGCCTGTTTAGCTGCTGTAATATTCTATAGTTCTATGCATTGATCCTAAGCATCTGGGGATATGTGTGTGTGTGTGAGTGTGTGTGTGTGTGTGTGTATGTGTGTGTATGTGGAGTTTGTAACTATATCTCTGAGCGCATGTGCATTTGATTTCATTTGATTTATTATTGTCACATGTATTAGTATACAGTGAAAGTATTGTTCCTTGTGCACTATACAAACATTCATTGAGTACATAGGAGTGAAGTAAGGAGTGGACGCAGAATGCAGGGTTGCAGGGTATAAAGAAAAATCACCTCAATGTGAGGATGGTCATTTCAAATCCAATGAGAACAGGGAAGAAGCTGTTCTTGAGTCGGTTGGTATATGACCTCAGACTTAAATGTTTGTATGTATACATATGTGAACGTATGCATATAGTTACATATCTGAGTATCTAGAACAAAGAACAAAGAACAACCCAGCACGGGAAACAGGCCCTTTGGCCCAACAAGCCCGCGCCGCCGCATCCTCCTACGCCTACCCTGCCCTGCCCTGCGTGTATGCGAGTGGAACCCCTAACTTAGCCAGATTCAGGGGAGAATAGTGTCAATTTGGTAAACCAATCAGCCAAAGAGCACATCTTTGGGGTGTGGGAGGAAACTGGAGCGCCCGGAGGAAACCCACGCAACCACAGGGAGAATGCGCAAACTCCCACAGACACCGGCCCAAATCCATGTATCTGCACAGCTAGCAGTGCTAGTCACTGAGCTGTTGCGGCGCCCGTCTACCGGTCCAGGATCAAGCACACACACCGACACGAAGTACTAGGCCACTCCCGGAACCTCCAAGAGCAGCCCACGCACGACCCACGCTGTGCATGCCCCTTGTTTGACAACAAGATGCACCGCCACCTGCGGAATAAACCGACAAAAACGTTAACATGTAACATCTGTATATAGATAAATATCTGAGAGTTTGTTTATATAGTTATATGTGTGAGCGCGTGTATATAAATATATTCCTGACCTGGTGTGCATGTGTAGATAAATATCTGAGGGCCTATGTGTCGACATGCGTGCAGAGGTAAGTATCTGAGCGTGTTTGTGTCTATGTATGTGTGTAGGTAAATACCTGAGTGTGTGTTTACGTGTGTGTATAAATATCTGAGTATGTTTTTACATATGTGTGTACAGACTAATATGTGAACATATGGGTACCTATGTGTGTGTATAGGTAAGTATCACAGCGTGTGTCTGTGTGCGAATGTCTGTGTATAGATAAATATCTGAGCGCATATGTTTCTATATGTATGTACAGGTAAATACCTGAGCACGTGTATGTCTATGTGCGGGCATAGATAGATATATGAGCAAATGTGCGTCTACATGTATGTAGAGATAAGTAGCTGAGCATGTGTGTGAAATATGTGTGTGTATCGATAAATATGAGTGTGACTTTCTGTGTGTAAGTAGGTAAATATTTGTGCGTGTTTGTGTCGATATGCATGTAGAGATAAATTTCTGAGCATGTGTGTGTATATGCGTATTTATCGACAAATATATGAGCGTGTCTTTCGATGTGTAAGTTTAAGTAAATATCTGAGTGTGTGTATATGTATAAATAGGTAAGTATCTGTGTGTGTGTATATGTGTGAGTAGGTAAATATCTGATAGTGTGTGTGCGTGTGTGTGTGTGTGTGTGTGTGCATGTGTAAATAAATACCGGAGCCTGTGTATGTGTGTGCATAGAAAAATATCTGAGCGTGTATGTGTCCCTGTGCATGTATGCATAAATATCTGTGTGTGTGTGTATGGATAAATACCTGAACGTGTAAATATCTATAAGTGGGTAAAGGTAAATATCTGAGTGTGTGTGTATCAATATGTGTCTATGTGTGTGTGTGTGTACAGATGTTTATCCGAACGTTTATTTGCATTCAATTGTTAAAATATGTCAGTCTGCATTCGAATACATCTGCCCCAGAATAAGTTCGTGTTTGGTACATTCTTCTCCGTTTCGCTTTGTATTTCTGAAAACGTACAAATATTTGAAATATGCATCCAGAAAGATCTCAGCCCATTACGCTTAGACTGTCTCTTCGAAAGAGCTATCTTATTCGGCCCATCATTTCCCCTCTCGGCCTTTCAAATTTTCTCCTTCTTGTCCAGATGTGATTTCTCTCCTGAAGGTTGTTATTTGCTTCCATCTCCCTTTCCAGAAAGTGAATCTAGGCATGACCTGTCTAAGGAAAGCAGCAGCAGCCAAACTCATTGCATCGTAGTTGATTTTGCTGCAGAGGGGAGGGATAGAAAAGTGTGCCAGTGCAATAGTTACAGGGGATTCAAATGTAAAGGGAATAGACAGGCGTTTCTGTGGCCGCAAACGAGAATGCAGGATGGTATGTTGTCTCCCTGGAGCTAGGGTCAAGGATGTATCGGAGCAGCTGCAGGACATTCTGAGGGAGACGGCGAAGAGCCAGTTGTCGTAGTAAACGTTGGTACACGCGACATAGATAAGAAAAGAGATGAGGTTCTAAAAGTGGATACACGGAACTAGGAAGAAAGTTAAAAAATTGGACCTCAAAGGGTTAGGGTTAGGGTTAGGGATCTCAGGATTACTACCGGTGTCCCGTGTTGGTCAGAGTAGAAATGAAAGGATATATTGGATAAATATGTGGCTGAAGAGGTAGTATCAGGGGGATGGTTTCAGATTGCTGGAGCATTGGGACCTGTTCTGGGGCAGATGGGACCTATACAAATTGGACGGGTTACACCTGGGCAGGACTGGGACTAATTCCTGCGGGGGAATGTTTGCAAGACCGATTGGGGAGGGTTTAAACTAATATGCCAGAGGGATGGGACCTTATATAAGGAGTCTCAGAAGAAGGGAACAAGGACAAAATGTGGGGAGAAGGTTCCAACTACATCAAAAATGAGGAAAAAAAATGGAAAAAAGAACTCAAGCGATTTTATTAATGGAAGTGTTTGAATTCAAAGAGAAGACACAAAAACTAGTATAAAGCCTCTTCATCTGAATGCTCGTTAACTAACAGAAAACAAAGAATGGGGTTAAATGGCTGTTTTTTTCTTGTTGGTGATCAGTGACTAGTGGTATGCCTGATGGATCAGTGTTGGGTCCGCAAGTGTTTACGACTTACATAGATGATTTGGAGTTGGGAACCAAGTGTAGTGTGTCAGAATTCGTAGATGACACGAAGATGGGTGGAAGAGTAAAGTGTGCAGTGGACGCTGACAGTCTGCAAAGGGATATAGATAATCTGAGTGAGTGGGCGAGGGTCTGGCAGATGGAGTACAATGTTGGTAAATGTGAGCTCATCCATTTTGGTAGGAAAGAAACAGCAAAATTGACTGCTATTTAATGACAAAAATTGCAGCATAGTTCTGTGCAGAGGGACCTGGGTGTCCTTGTGCGGGAATCTCAAGGAGTTGGTTTGCAGGTGCAGCAGGTAAGCAAGAAGGCAAATGGAATTTTGTCCTTCATTCTAGAGAGATGGATTTTAAAAACAGCGAGATCATGTTGCAGCTGTATAAGGTAATCCTTATGGTCTTATCCATACTGATACACTGTGAATATGGGACAACTGGTAGTGCTGTCAATTAATAATGCTCTACTCGCAAATATTGCGTCATTGATTCTATTCTGTGTGTTCAATCTCCAAAATCCATCCCACCAGCTGTTTCATTTTCACCCTCTGTTTTGGTGAACCTATATTTTTAACTGGGTCATGTTTCCCTTCAGAGAAGCCCGGAAATGAATGATTTGTTCGATGCCCGTTTCTAAGTGTGTTTTTTCTCTGTACAGAATGGTGCACACTGGCTGTTCGTCTTGGAATTCCTGTCCTGGTCATAATGATTGTACTGTTGATTCTTATTTCCATTTGGAGTTTTAAAAAAGGCAGATCAGGTGAGGATTAATGATTATCTGGGACACTTTAATACCTGTTTCTCCAATACAATTTCCACCTTGTGGATTTTAATTCGCTAATTACGTCTTTTTTTTCTATTTTAGGAGACAGAGACACAGGATCCCACAATGCAACGTGAGTAAGACAAGCATGTGCAAAGCTGATTCTTCTTTCTCTCTGTTTTATATTTTGTCAAAACTGTTTCAACCTGATCAAAGGATTGGATAGGGTGGACAGTGAGAGCGTCTTCCTCAGATGGTGACGGCTAACACAAGGGGACATAGCTTTAAATTGAGGGGTGGGAATTATGGGACGGATGTCAGAGGTAGGTTCTTTACTCAGAGGGTAGTAAGGTCGTGGAATGCCCTGCCTGCAGCAGTTGTGGACTCGCCAACTTTAAGGGCATTTAAATGGTCAGTGGATAGGCATATGGATAACATTGGAATAGTTTAGATTGGAGGGGCATTAGATTGGTTCCACTTGTCGGCGTAACATTGAGGGCCGAAGGGCCTGCACTGCGCTGTAATGTTCTATGTTCTATAACCTCAGAAAACTGATTCCGCTGGTGTGTGCCTCTTTTTTTTATTATTTCTGTAAGATTACTAGACAATCTTACTTTCAACAATGTGTAGCATTTGAGATAGGATATCCAAAATCTAACATTTGTTTGGTGTTCTTTTTCCACATCCGATTTTCTCTTCAGTGGAAGAAGGCAGCAAGAGGGACGTAAGGAGCGAAAAACGGGTAAGCTTCTTTGACATGTCAATGGAGGTCAAATGTCAGAATGAAAAATAAATGTGGAGGAAATTGATTGGTAGAGGCGTTGCCATGGAGAATGCACCAGTTGATTGGTACTGATAGTTAACTGTGAAGAACTGTTTGAAAGAAGAGTTGAATGTTGAGTACCACTGGGAGAAAAAACATATTATTAGAGCTATTGGCCTTTTATTCATTAGCAAAAAACAAGAGTAACAAATTTTAGGGAAACAATTATACATTTTTTGCCGAAAAGACGATGCCCCTGTTTGGCATGAGGAGTCTGCTTGATTGTAGCTTTTTATGGAGAATGCAGGGGTTAACTGATGATTGGGTGCTATGTACCTGCACTTGTTAATGTAGAAACATAGAATCTAGAAGGAGGAATAAGCTATTTGGCTATTTGAACCTGCTTTACGATTCATTACGATCATGGCTGATAGAATAAAAAAAACAGGGAGGTCTTGCTGCAACTGTACAGGGCACTGGTGAGGCCGCAGCTGGAGTACTGTGTGCAGTTTTGGTCGCTGCACTTGCGCAAGGATATTTTGGCCTTGGAGGGAGTGCAGAGGAGGTTCACTAGGCTGATACCGGAGATGAGGGGGTTGGACTATGAAGAGAGACTTAATAGACTGGGTCTGTGCTCGCTGGGGTTTAGAAGGGTGAGGGGGGATCTTATAGAGATGTATAAGATAATGAAAGGGATGGATAGGGTAGAGGTAGAGGTAGAGAGATTCTTCCTGCTTAGAAAGGATAGCAGGACTAGAAGGCAGAGCCTCAAGATAAGTGGGGCGGGGGGGGAAGGCAGTTTAGGTCGGAGTTGAGGAGGAACTTCTTCACTCAAAGGGTGGTGAATCTCTGGAATTCTCTGCCCGTTGAAGTGGTGGAGGCTACCACGCTAAATATATTTAAGTCACGGGTAGATAGGTTTCTGATAGAGAAGGGAATTAAGGGTTATGGGGAGAGAGCGGGAAAGTGGAACTGATCCGCTTCAGATCAGCCATGATCTTATTGAATGGCGGGGCAGGCTCGAGGGGCTAGATGGCCTACTCCTGCTTCTATTTCTTATGTTCTTATGGCTGGCCATCAAATTCAGTACGCTGATCCCCCCTTTCCCTATATATCTTGATTCCTTTCGCTCCCAGAGCTATATATAATTTCTTCCTGAAATCAATCTTTTGGTCTCAATTAGTTTCTGTGGCAGTGAATTCCACACATTCGCCACCCCCTGGGGAAAAAAATACTCAGCTCAGTTCTACAAGGTTTTTCAGGTATCTTCCAAATTTGACCCGAACTTCTCGACTACCCCGCCATATTCAAAAAAAAATGAATCTACCCTCTCTAATTTTCTCAGAATTGTATAATTTTCTTTGCGATCCCATCTCACTCATCTAACTTCCAGTGATTATAATCCTAACCGACTTAGTCTCTCCTCATATCAGAGTCTGAAGGGCAACACGACAGCTCAGTGACTATCACTGTGCTATTAGGCTGATT
Source organism: Carcharhinus amblyrhynchos (assembly GCF_965287045.1). Taxonomy (NCBI): domain Eukaryota; kingdom Metazoa; phylum Chordata; class Chondrichthyes; order Carcharhiniformes; family Carcharhinidae; genus Carcharhinus; species Carcharhinus amblyrhynchos. The sequence goes on from NW_027649787.1 coordinate 2,747,703, forward strand.
GGAGGTAATACATTGTCCCTAAATTAATTTTCCCTCAATGTGGAATGCCATACGCATAGATAAGGGTCATGGGTGGATGGGTAATGTTAAAATGGCGGCGCGGGATAGTTGGGCCGAAGGGCCTGTTTCCCGGGCTGTTTTTGTCCTTTGCTCTTTGTGTGCTGTGCAGATACATGGATTGGGCCAGTGCCGGCGGGAGTTTGCACGTTCTCCCCGTGATTGCATGGGTTTTCTCCAGGTGCTCCAGTTTCCTCCCACACCCCAAAAACGTGCTCTTAGGCTGATTGGTGTAACAAATTATCCCTAAACTAGTCTTCCCTCAATCTTGCCCAATAGGCGTAGACAAAGGTCATTGGTAGAGGAGGGCACTCACAATGTTAAAATGGTGGCGCCGGCTCGTTGGGCCGAAGGGCCCGTTTCCCGAACAGTGTTGTTCTTTGTTCTTTGTACTGGACATCCCAGGAATCAGCTGGTAAATCTTCGCTGTTCGCCCTCTATAGTAAGGAGATCCTTCCTCAGATAAAGGTCCCAAAACTGCACGCAACGTTTCTCGTGAAACACCCTATACAATAGCAGTAAAACATCCCTATTCCAATATAGAAATCCCCTCCCTATGAATGTCAATATATTGTTTGCCTTCTTAACTACCTGATACCAAATTGAAAAGAGGTCGTTTGACGAATTGGTCAAAGCATTGGCCCGATGAATGAACCAGGGAATGGCTGCACCTCCGTATGGTTAGGTGAATCAGCCGCAATGTGTACACTTGCTATTTCTGTCCACAATGTGTATTCCTCAACAAGTTCAACAATTACACTTGTATCTGCTATTTTCATGGAAGGGAAGATCACTGATATTAATACAAGGAGTAGTGTACCAGTTGGACAACAGGCGCTAAGTACTGGTGTGAGATTTTCCTCATCCATCCATTGGCAACTTCGCATAGGATCATCCAAAATAGGAGCAGGGAGAGGCCATCTTGTTCTTTGATCCTGCTCTGCCATTTACTCTGAACATGGCCGACTGTGTCATTGCAAAAGGTCGTGGAGGCTTTGGAGAGAGTTCAGAAAAGGTTTACCAGGATGTTGCCTGGTATGGAGGGTCTTAGCTATGAGGAGAGATTGGGTAAACTGAGGTTGATCTCCCTGGAAAGACGGAGAATGAGGGGAGAGCTAATAGAGGTGTGTAAAATTATGAGGGGTATAGATTGGGTGAACAGTGGGAAGCTTTTTCCCAGGTCGGAGGTGACGAATACAGGGGTCACAGGCTCAAGGTGAGGCGGGTGGGGAGGGGGCAGGGGCGAGATTTTACTCATATATCAGAGGGACGTATTTTACACAGAGGGTGGTGGGGGCCTGGAATGCAATGCCAAGTAGGGTGGTGGAGGCGGACACACTGGGATCGTTTAAGACTTATCTGGGTGGTCACATGAACAGACTGGGAATGGAGGGATACAAATAAATGGTCTAGTTGGACCAATGACCGGCGCAGGCTTGGAGGGCCGAAGGGCCGGTTTCCTGTGCTGTATTGCTCTTTGTTCTTTGACCACCCAACTCAGGCACCTGGTCGCGCCTTCTCCCCAGATCTTTTGGTCTCCTTCACCGACAGGGCTATATCTAACTACCTCTGAACAGTTGTGGAATATCTCTCGTTTTGGAAAGAAAATAAGTCGCTGTGTGATAATTTTCATAGCCTATCAACATGTTGCGACAGCTCGATGGCATATTGGTTGGCACTGCTGCCTCGCAACATCAGGGACCCATGTTCGATTGGCGGCTTGACTCACTATCGGTCCACCTTGTTGTCTAACGAGGGGCATGCACACTGTGGGTCGTGCGTGGGCTGCTCTTGGATGTTTCGAGAGTGGCCTAGTACTTCGTATCGTTTGTGTATGCTTAAAACTGGACCAGCAGACGGGCATCACAACAGCTCAGTGACTATCACTGTTTGCTGTGCAGATACATGGATTTGGGCCGGTGTCTGTGGGACTTTGCGCATTCTCCTTGGGGTTGCGTGGGTTTCCTCCGGATGTTCTAGTTTCCTCCCACACCCCAAAGATGTGCTCTTAGGCTGATTAGTGTAACAAATTGTCCCTAAATTATTCTCCCCTCAATCTGGTTTCCAATGGGGGAACCACAAGCATAGACACGGGTCAAGGGTGGAGGAGGAAAAACACATTGTTAAGATGGCGGCGCGGGCTGGTTGGGCCGAAGGGCCTGTTTCCCGTGCTGTGTTGTTCTTTGTTCTATGCCGATTCTGCATGTTTCCCCAGAGTGTGTGTTGGTTCCCTCCGTGTGCTCCAGCTTCCTCCAACAGTCCGAAAGACGCGCGGGTTAGGTGCATTGGTGATGCCAAATTCTCCCGCAGTGTAGTAAAACAGGTGCAGGCGTCTGGACAGCAGAGGAATTTCACAGTAACATCTTTGCTGTGTTAATGTAAACCAACTTGTGGTACTTCAACTTTACACTGTGACATCCTGGTGACCTTTGGCACCCGATGATTCTATGTACTTATAGATTGGGTGACATTTCAATTCATAATTTAATCCTTAACACGCAGGGGATCACCGTCAAACAGAGGCAATATTGGAAACGCAACGAGGAATACAGGTGAGTGCAGTGAGAACCTTGTAATAAAATGCATTGAAATGAATTTTGGTATCAAGGCCCATTGTTTTACCCACGTTGATTATTATTGTTGAATGCATTTAAATTACTATTACTATTAAATCACCATTTAAAGGGCGAGGGATTACTATTTAAAGGGCGAAAAGCTGCAGCATGCTACGGTGCAGAGGGACCTGGGGGTCCTTGTGCATGAGTCGCAAAAACCCTGTCTGCAGGTGCAGCAGGTGATCAAGAAGGCGAATGGGATGCTGGGCTTCATAGCGAGGGGCATAGAATATAAAAGTAGGGAGGTCTTGCTGCAACTGTACAGGGCATTGGTGAGGCCGCAGCTGGAGGACTGTGTGCAGTTTTGGTCGCCGCACTTGTGCAAGGATATTTTGGCCTTGGAGGGAGTGCAGAGGAGGTTCACTAGGCTGATAAAGGAGATGAGGGGGATAGCCTATGAAGAGAGACTAAATAGACAGGGTCTGCACTCGTTGGAGTTTAGAAGGATGAGGGGGGATCTTATAGAGACGTATAAGATAATGAAAGGGATGGATAGGGTAGAGGTAGAGAGATTCTTCCCGCTCAGGATGGACAACAGGACTAGAGGGCACAGCCTCAAGATAAAGGGGGGGGCAGTTTAGAACGGAGTTGAGGAGGAACTTCTTCACTCAAAGGGTGGTGAATCTTTGGAATTCTCTGCCCGTTGAAGTGGTGGAGGCTACCTCGCTAAATATATTTAAGACACGGGTAGATAGGTTTTTGGTAGGCAAGGGAATTAAGGGTTATGGGGAGAAAGCGGGAAAATGGAAGTGAGTCACTTCAGATCAGCCATGATCTTATTGAATGGTGGGGCAGGCTCGAAGGGCTAGATGGCTTACTCCTGCTCATACTTCTTATGTTCTTATGTATTTCCCAGTCTCAGGGTGGACCCCTGTACGCCTCCCTGGATTTGGCTGCATTGGAAAAAAGGCCAAAAAAGAAGAGACGGAAGTGAGGATCGGGGTATTTTGTCTATGATATGTATGACACAGGAGACTGGAATTACCAATCGGTGCTCTGCGCTTTGGAATTCAACATGGGAGCAAGTGCATTCCCGTCAAACAGCTAAACTTTCCTCGCATACTGGCCACAGATTAGCAAGGGTGGCTCATTTTGTCAAATGTGTAACGAGATTTCTTCGGCACTATGAAAGATAGTCTACCATGTTCAGATTCTTCAAGTGTAAAATGACACTAGGGACTTTTTTCTAAACCTTCAATACGGATCCTATAACTCCGGTTACTGACAGGATTGCTATTCCTCTGAAAATTCATCTATGTAAATAAAATAAATGATTTTTCCACCATAACGCCGCGCCAGAGATTTCTGTTGGACAATAATTGTATTATAATTAAACATAATCTGCCTGAAACTGGAAACATTTCTTCATTTCAAATGCGAACCCGATGAGATTTGTGGCTGGTGCTTTTCTCTGCCTGAGCAGTGGGGGGCGACTCTCCGCCCTCGTCAGACGGCAGGCGGGGATCCCGCTGGAAGGGGCATGGGCGGAAAGTCGGGATTCCCGACTGGCCTGGGGGTTCTCAGGACTCAGCAGAAATGCCTTTCCCATCACTCTTGGATTCTGATACAAAGTGGGTGGCAGCCCAATAATGATGCAAATACCTTAACTGGGATGTGTTTAGTTCATTGATTAATTTAAGTTCATTTATGAGTCACAAGTAGGCCCACAACAACGTATCAATGTCGTTAAAGCAAAAATCCCCGAGTTGCCACACGCCAATGCCTGTCGGCTACACGAAGGGAAAATTTGGCATGGCCTAAATATCTAACCGACATGTGGGAGGAGAGCGGAGGTCCCCGAGAAAACCCACGCAGACATGGGGAGAACGTGCAGAGATAGTGACACAAACTGGCAATCAAACCCAACCCCAGATTAAGTGGCCAAGTGATACCCAGCTACATCCTTACCAGAAGTCACTCGGGTGTAGTTTGGTATAACTCTTGACAAGAGAGGAACTGCTGGTGAGGGTGCAGGGTGAGCTAGGAGGTAAGTGTTAATTTTCAAGCGCCTTTGGCTTTTGCTTGGAAGATGTAATTCTCTGCCCGTTGAAGTGGTGGAGGCTACCTCGTTAAATATTTTTAAGACGCGGGTTGATGGGTTTTTGATAAGCGAGCGGATTAAGGGTTATGGGGAGAGGGCGGAAATGTGGAACTGAGCCATGACAGATCAGCCATGATCTTATTGAATGGCGGGGCAGGCTTGAAGGGCTAGATGGCCTACTCCTGCTCCTATTTCTTATGTTCTTATGTTATGTTCTTCTGTATCTGATTAAAATGAGTCAACTGTGGTTGCGTGGGAGGGAAGGGGGTGACCTCGGGGTTTTCCCTGTGATTGAGAAGCCTTCCTTTCCCACTTCCATTGTGTTCTTGAAGTGATGCAGTGAACCGGATGCACATCATCTGCCATATGCCAAAATTGTTGGTTCCTCTCGGTGTCTGATCTGAACTCTGACCTTCTGGCACCATGGAAACCACCAAGGACACCTGGACTACTGCAGACCTGGACCTGTTAACCTCTCACAGCATGGCATAGTCCTGTCCTCATGCCAACATAGCCACAAATCCCCTCACACACAGTGAGTGTCCCTGACCCAGCGCCACCCCTCCCCCTTTCAAACCCTTTGCCAGTGTTGGGAGTTGGCACAGCTTCCCCCAAAGTTTAATATGCCCTTCAGTCAAGAGCTTTCACTCGTTATCATTTCTGCCACATCCAATTATTTAGATCATAGAACCCTACAGTGCAGAAAGAGGCCCTTCGGCCCATCGAGTCTGCACCAAACGCAATCCCACCCCTATATCCCGACATATTATACCCACTAATCCCCTCTAACCTACACATCCCTGGACACTAAGGGGCAATTTCCTAGCATGGCCAATCAACCTAACCCGCACATCTTTGGACTGTGGGAGGAAAGCGGAGCACCCAGAGGAAACCCACGCAGACACGAGGAGAATGTGCAAACTCCACACAGACAGTGACCCAAGCCGGGAATCGAACCCAGGGCCCTAGAGCTGTGGAGCAGCAGTGCTAACCCACTGTGCCACCGTGCCGCCCTATTTATGAGGAGGCGATGACCCAGTGGTATTACCATTATGCCATTAATCCACAAACTCAGCTCATGTTCTCGGGACTCGGATTCAATCCCCGCCATGGGAAGGTAGTGGAATTTAAATTCAATAAAAAAATGTCTGGAATGAATTCAGTGATGATCATGAAATGATTGTCAGGAAAATCTCATCTGTTTCATTGATAACTATGAGGGAAGGAAATCTGCCATCCTGACCTGATCTGGTCTGCATGTGACTCCAGGGTCACTAGAATGTTCTAGACTCTCAACTGCTGTCAGTAGCTGGGGATGGGCAATAAATGGTCGCCCTGCCTGTGACACCCATGTCCCATGAATGAATTTAAAAACTTGTCACAGTCCCAGGATCTCTCTCCCTTGTTCTGATTCAGGTCAGAAATTTCAAAGTGTTTTTTTAAGTCCGCCTGAACCACAAGTTTTCCATCTTGAATTTGACTCTGATAAGATGCGATGCTTCACTTCAGTATAACCCCAGTGACCCACTAGGGAGCTTTTAACAAACATTTATTTTACAATAAAGTTAACATGTACAGTAAGAAAATTGACAAAAACCTTTAACAATTACAAACAAAAGCAATACTGCCTCAACAATGAATAATCCTGAATCAATATGTATCAGATGTTCCATTGAAAGCAATATCCAATAAGCAAACTCAATGAATAGATGTATCACTGCAGAGGCTAAAGCTCGCTTGATACTGGATCCAGTTCCCTGCGGTGAATGCTGATTTCAAATGGCCTTGAAAATTATGAGCAGCTTATAGTCATGAGATCCCCGAAACCGAGATTTTTGACTATAGAATGGAAAACAAAATGTGCCTTCAGTTAACTGGTAAAACTTCCAAAATTACAGATTTATAGAATCCTTACAGTGCAGTAAGAGGCCATTCAGTCCATCAGGTCTGCACCAACCACAACCCCACCCAGGCACTATCCCCATAACCCCATGTATTTACCCTGCTAATCCCCCTAATACTAATAGAATATTATATTAATAATATTTAATCATTTCGACTGTCACCTGAGTTTTGGGAAGATTGGCACTGAATATTTCAACCGCTTCCATTCAGCATCACCGTCCCGAGGTATTCCTTGCACCCTTCCCCCTCAGTGGAGTTTATCAGTACACAGTGCAGTGCAGAACCCACCTGCCCAGGGTGGGGATGGGAGGAGGTGGCCAACAGGCAATGTTAATTAATATTAATTATAATAATATTATAATATAATTATAATATTAATTATAAAATAGAACAGAGATAGGGAGATTTCATTCTGCTATACTCTAACACAGCAGCCAAAACAAATTTTAAAGCAACACTTGTCACCTGACTGGCACAGAAATATTTTTCTCCTCCCACCAATGACGTCACTTAAGGCTAAGAGTTGAGAAATACTAACTGTGAGAGCCGCAGAGATTATGATTTAAAAAAACTATTAAAGGAACACTAACATTACACCCTTCAAACTCTGACTATGTGTTGCATGTTGGAACACCTCCTGGGACTCCCTTCATTCACAGTCCCACATCAAATCAGGGAGAGGAATGGAAAGGGTGATTTCACGCAAGGGTCAGGCTCCCCAGCAGCAGCTGGAAGAAATGCTCCCAGGTAATCCATATCAGGACAAATCGCAGTGCTGAGACGCACAGGGGAAGCTACATACAGGACAATGTTCCATGTCCTGTAATACCAGCTGTTCTGACCTCTCTTATACAAATCTCACTGGATGACATTAACACCCCCAGAAACTTGTTGGGTCTCACCAAAGAACGTGAGGGCAACTCAGATTCGAACCAGTGCCAGTGTCATTCAATGCAACCCAACTTCCTCGGAGGGTCACATCCAGAACTGAAGGAAATCTTTAGCCTTATGCGCTTTCAGCACATGCTAAAGGATTCCATAGGTGCTGTGGAGGGAGGGATGATGGGGACAGGAGGGTATGATGCAAGAAGAGGGGCAATGGGCAAAGGTCTCACCGTACAAGCTGGGTGGTGTGGACAGCAGCTGCTGTAAAGCATGATTGCACTGAGGGAATGTTGAAGAATGGTCAACCTCCAATCATTGATCACATCGAGATGAGGGAATGTGTTAGAGTTCAATGAGTGGTAGGATTGAAAACTCTCTCTTCTCTCTCTCTGTATCTCTCTCTCTCTCTCTGTGGCCCAGTGAGAGCTTTTTTTCTCGGATGGTGATGGCTAACACAAGGGGACATAGCTTTAAATTAAGACGTGGTAATTATAGGACGGATGTCAGAGGTAGGTTCTTTACTCAGAGGGTAGTAAGGGCGTGGAATGCCCTGCCTGCAGCAGTTGTGGGCTCGCCAACTTTAAGGGCGTTCAAATGGTCAGTGGATAGGCATATGGATAACATTGGAATAGTTTAGGTTGGAGGGTCATTACATTGGTTCCACTGAGCGGCGCAACATTGAGGGCTGAAGGGCGTGTACTGCGCTGTAATGTTCTATGTTCTATATTTGAATTCAACAAAAATAAGGGGTTCAAAGTCTAATGATTAGAATTAAACCATTGCGAATTGTTGTAAAATCCAACTGGTTTTGGGAAGGAAACCTGCGTCCTCACCTGGTGTGGCCGAGATTGGATTCCACACACCACAGCCACGTGGCTGACTCTCAAATGCCCTATGAACTAGAGGGAAGTTGAGGAGGGAAATTAAGCAAAGGAACAAAAGCTTTGGGAAAAGTTGACCCTTCAAAAGTATGACCTCTTCGAAAACACAGTGCAGTGTATCTGACGTGTAGGGCTGAAATAAAAACACATTTTATCGTGTAAAAGTAAAATGAAACCATCACAATTTTTTTTGTATCCGTTCTTGGGTGTCGCTTGCTGGGCCAACATTTATTGCCCATCCCTAGTTGCTGTTGGAGGGCTACTGGGAATCAACCACATTGCTGTGACTCTGGAACACGGCAGCTCAGTGACTATCATTGCTAGCTGTGCAGACACATGGATTTGGGTCGGTGTCGGTGGGAGTTTGCGCATTCTCCCCGTGCTTGCGTGGGTTTTCTCCCGGTGCTCCGGTTTCCTCCCCCACCTCAAAGATGTGCTATTAGAACATAGAACATAGAACATTACAGCGCGGAACAGGCCCTTCGGCCCACAATGTTGCGCCGACCAGTCTTATTTTAAAAAAAAACATTGACCCACGAATCTAAACCAATCCCTTTTCGTCCATAAACCTATCCGCCAATCTCTTAAACGCCCCCAAACTAGGCGCATTTACAACTGCAGCAGGCAGGGCATTCCAGTCCCTCACCACCCTCTGGGTAAAGAACCTGCCCCTGACATCCGTCCTATAACTACCCCCCCTTAATTTAAAGCCATGCCCCCTCGTGCTAGCTTTCTCCATCCGAGGAAACAGGCTATCACCATCCACCCTATCTAAACCTCTAATCATCTTATATGTTTCTATAAGTTCCCCTCTTAGCCGCCTTCTTTCCAGTGAAAACAACCCCAAATCTCTCAGTCTCTCCTCATAGGACCTCCCCTGCATACCAGGCAACATCCTGGTAAACCTCCTCTGCACCCTCTCCAAAGCTTCCACATCCTTCCTGTAATGTGGGGACCAGAACTGCACACAGTACTCCAAGTGCGGCCGCACCAGAGTTGTGTACAGTTGCAACATGACGCTGCGACTCCTAAATTCAATCCCCCTACCGATAAACGCCAAGACACCGTATGCCTTCTTATTACCTCCAATCAGCCTTATTAGGCTGATTGGAGGTAATAAATTGCCCCTAAATTAGTTTTCCCTCAATGTGGATTCCCATAAAACAATAGATAAGGGTCATGGGTGGAGGCGGGGGTGGGGGGGGGGGGGAGGGGGGTGGAGGTGGAACTGGTAATGTTAAAATGGCGGCCCGGGTCGTTGGGCCGAAGGGTCTGTTTCCCGGGCTGTTTTTGTTCTTTGTTCTTTGTCTACCAGACCAGGCAAGGAGAGGAAATTTCCTTCTCTAAAGGGCGTCAGTGAACCAGAGTTTTTTTTCCAACAGTCGATTTATGCTCATCAGTTGATTATTAATTCCAGATTTATTTTAGTGAATTCAAAATCGGCCCACAGCCGGGGTCGGATTCAAACGCAGATCACTAGAATATTAACACAATTTCTGGATTAGCAGTTCATCAATAATGTAACTAGGCCATCACCTCGCTTAATTCCTGCATCAATGCCCGTGGGCTGAATAACTTATTTCATCGTATTTTGGCTGTGTGCCACCCCCAACCTCCAACACCGCCTCACCCTACGCATCTCTCTCCCTCTCTCTCTCTCGTACAAGAATAATAAGACCTAAGAGCAGGAATTGGTAAATTGGCTTCTGTAGTCCGTTTTGCCACTCACTATTATCATAGCTGATCTGATCTGAACCTCAACTACTCTGTCCTGCCTATCCATCATAGGCCTTCAAACCGTTCCTAATTGAAATATCATCCACCTAATCATTAAATTTAATCAAATTCCCGACATCCATCGCACTGTAGGGGAGTAACTTCCACAAACTCATCATTCTTTGGCAGGAGTTATATTCCCCCCATCTCAGCTTTACATCTACCACCCGTTCTAGATTACCCCAGAAGAGTGAACTTTATCTCTCTCCCTCTCTTAGATAGATAGATAGATAGACAGACAGACAGATAGACAATTATATAGATAGACAGAGAAAGAGAGAGAGAGAGAGAGCTAGCTAGACAGACAAATAGATAGATAGACAGATAGATAGACAGACAGACAGACAGACAGACAGAAAGTCTTCCCGCTCAGAAAGGACAGTAGGACTAGAGGGCACAGGCTCAAGATAAAGGGGGGGGGGGGCGGTTTGGAACGGAGTTGAGGAGGAACTTCTTCATTCAAAGGATGGTGAATCTCTGCAATTCTCTGCCCGTTGAAGTGGTGGAGGCTGCCTCGCTAAATATATTTAAGACGCGGGTTGATAGGTTTTTGATAGGCAAGGGGATTAAGGGTTATGGGGAGAGGACGGGAAAGTGGAACTGAGCCACGACAGATCAGCCATGATCTTATCGAATGGCGGGGCAAGCTCGAAGGGTTAGATGGCCTACTCCTGCTCCTATTTCGTATGTTCTTATGTTCTTAGATAGACAGATAGATAGATTGGTGGGTAGATAGATAGATAGATAAATAGATAGATCGACAGATAGATAGATAGATAGGTAGGTAGATAGATAAATAGATAGATCGACAGATAGATAGATAGATAGATAGATAGATAGATAGATAGATAGATAGATAGATGAACGGATGGATGGATGGATGGATGGATGGACGGATGGATGGAGACTGCATGTATTTCCACTGGGTGCTCCAGTTTCCTCCCGAAGTCCGAATGACAAGTTACTTTTTTGCATTGACGATGCTAAATTCTCCCTCAGTGTACCCGAACAAACATTGGGGGAGTGTAGCGATTAGGGGATTTTCACAGTTACATCATTGCAGTCTCAATGTAAGCCTACTTGTGACAGTAATAAATAAACTTTAAATTTAATTTTTTTTTTGCCGATCCCTAGTTGCCTGAGGGCAGTTGAACGTCAACAACATTGCTGTGGCTCTGGAGTCACACACCAGCCAAACGAAGTTCGGACGTCAGATTTCCTTCCCTGAAGGGCGTTAGTGAACATTTACTGAACATTTATGTGAGGAAAATGAAACAATCATGAGCAGGATATTTCCCTTCGCCTGAATTGTTCCGTGGGAGCATTGAAGAGAGGCTGCGATTTGAGAGTGGAGAGCTGTGGGTGAGTAAAAGTGACTTTTTCTTTTAGAAACTAACTTTATTTTTTAGTGGGTTTTTTTTGATTGTTTTTTTTAAGTTTGACCCCGGTTTGACCCCGGAAGTAGTTGCGAGGGCACTCGGGTCGCGTTTTTTTTTACCCGACTATAAATTAGACCGGAGGGGTTTCCCGATACTCTACACGGGTAGAGTATCCCAGCCCTCCCCCCTCCCCTAACCTAAAAAAAAAGAGAGAGAGAGAGGGGCTCTGTCTGAGAGCTGGTAAGACTGCTTTTGTATTTGTGTGTGCTGTAAGTGCTTTGGCTCACAGGGCCAAAGAGATAAGGTAAGTTGTAAGTTTTTTTTTCCTTTTTTTCCTTTGGGTTGCTATAAGGGGTAAATATGAGTGTGAGACCTGTATGTTGTTGCCAATGCAACATGTGGGAGGTCTTGGAGGCTCCTGGCCTGCCAGACATCCACACCTGTGCTCGGTGTGTGGAGTTGCAGGCCCTACGAAACCAGGTTAAGGAGCTGCAAATGCAGCTCGAGGACCTTCGGCTAGTTAGGGAGAGTGAGGACGTTATAGAAAGGAGCTACCAGCAGGTAGTCACACCAGGGCAACGGGATGAGGGCACTTGGGTTACCATTAGGAAGGGGAAAACACGGGTGATGGGGAGCACTCCGGTGGATGTCCCCCTTCAAAATAAGTACTCTGGCCTGAGTACTACTGGGGGGGACAGCTCATCTGAGGGAGGAAGCGATGGCCAGCTCTCTGGAGCTGAGCCAGTGAGCCAAAAAATCAAAAAGGGAAGCAGAAAGGTAGTATTAATAGGGGACTCCACAGTGAGGGGCGCAGACAGGCGTTTTTGTGGACGTAGAAGGGAGTCGCGGATGGTGGTTTGTCTCCCTGGGGCTGGGATCCAGGATGTCTCTGGGCGGGTCCCAGACATCCTGAAAGGGGAGGGTGAGGAACCGGAGGTAGTAGTACATATAGGTACTACTGATGTAGGTAAGAAGAGGGAGGCACTTGTGAAAAAGGACTATAGGGAACTGGGTAGGCAGCTGAGGAAGAGAAAAGCGAAGGTAGTAATCTCAGGATTGCTGCCTGTGCCAAGGGAGAATGAGGGAAGAAATGAAATGAGGTGGAGGGTGAATGCGTGGCTGAGGGACTGGTGTAGAGGGCAGGGATTTCGGTTCCTAGATCACTGGGACATCTTTAGGGGTAGGTGGGACCTCTATAGTAGGGACGGGTGGCACTTAAATACCAGGGGGACTAGTATCTTGGCGGGAAGACTGGCTAAGGCTACCGGGGGGACTTTAAACTAGAAAGGATGGGGGGAGGGAACTGTGTTGGGGAAACTGGGACGGAGGAGGTTCGCTCCCAGGTAGGGGAGGACCGCAGGCAGTATGCGAGGGAGGTTAGACAGGTGGTGGAGATGGGAAATGCCCAGACTGAGGGGCTGAAGTGTATATATTTTAATGCAAGGAGTATAGTGAATAAGGTAGATGAGCTTAGGGCGTGGATAGCTGTTTGGGATTGTGATGTGGTGGCCATTACGGAGACTTGGATGTCTCAGGGACAGGACTGGGTACTTCAGGTGCCAGGCTTCAGGTGCTTCAGGAAGGACAGGGAGGGTGGCAGAAGGGGTGGTGGCGTGGCACTGTTGATCAGGGATAGTGTCATGGCTACAGAGAAAGAGGATGTCGTGGAGGGATTGTCTACAGAATCTCTGTGGGTGGAAGTTAGGAACAGCAAAGGGTCAAAAACTTTGCTGGGTGTAATCTATAGGCCGCCCAATAGTGACAGGGAAGTTGAAGTGCAAATAGGGAAACAGATTCTGGAGAGATGTTTTAATAACAGAGTTGTCGTGATGGGAGACTTCAATTTCCCAAACATCGACTGGAATATCCCTAGGGTAAGGGGTATAGATGGGGAGGAGTTTGTTAGGTGTGTTCAGGAGGGTTTCCTGACGCAGTATGTGGACAAGCCTACGAGGGGAGAGGCTGTACTTGACCTGGTACTGGCGAATGAACCAGGGCAGGTGACGGATCTTTCGGTAGGAGAGCATCTTGGATATGGTGACCATAATTCTATCTCCTTCACAATTGCGTTGGAACGAGATAGGATCAGGCAGGCTAGGAAGGTGTTTGTCTGGGGTAAGGGGAGATACGAAGAAGTCAGGAAGTTACTTGGACAAATAAACTGGAAGGAGGCGTTCTTAGGGAAAAGTACCGAAGGAAGGTGGCAGATATTCAAGGAATGTGTGTCTGGAGCTCTGAATGACAACGTTCCGATGAGACGAGGGGGTTTTGGTGGGTCGAGGGAACCGTGGTGCACAAAGGATGTGTTGAACCTAGTCAGGAAGAAAAGGAAGGTGTACAAGAGGTTCAGGGAATTAGGAGATGTTAAAGATCTTGAGGAGTATAAGGACTGTAGGAGGGAACTTAAAAGGGAAATTAGGAGAGCCAGAAGGGGTCATGAGAAGACCTTGGCGAGTAAGATTAAGGAGAATCCCAAGGCCTTCTATAAATATGTGAAAGGTAAAAGGATAAGAAGAGAAGGGATAGGACCGATAAAAGGTGAGGGGGGAAAGGTTTGTGTGGAACCAGAAGAAATGGCGGAGGTGCTTAACGAGTACTTCGCCTCAGTATTCACGGTGGAAGCCGATCTGGGAGATTTTGTTATGGATTTGCAGCAGATGGAAAGGATTGAGTACGTGAATATTAAGGAGGAGGATGTGTTGGAACTTTTGAATTCTATCAAGGTAGATAAGTCGCCGGGACCAGATGGGATGTACCCCAGGATACTGTGGGAGGCGAGGGAAGAGATTGCAGAACCCCTGGCGATGATCTTTGCGTCGTCAATGGAGACGGGAGAGGTTCCAGAGGATTGGAGGATTGCGGATGTAGTTCCTATTTTTAAGAAAGGGAACAGAGATAGCCCGGGAAATTACCGACCGGTGAGTCTGACCTCAGTGGTTGGTAAGCTGATGGAGAGGCTTCTGAGGGACAAGATTTACGAACATTTGGAGAGGTTTGACATGATCAGGAATAGTCAGCATGGATTTGTCAAGGGCAGGTCGTGCCTTACAAGCCTAGTTGAGTTCTTCGATAATGTGACTGAACACATTGACGAAGGAAGTGCCGTGGACGTAGTGTACATGGACTTCAGCAAGGCGTTTGATAAGGTCCCCCATGCAAGACTTCTTGAGAAGGTGAGAGGGCATGGGATCCAAGGGCCTTTGGCCTTGTGGATCCAGAACTGGCTTGCCTGCAGAAGGCAGAGAGTGGTTGTGGATGGGGCTTTTTCTGAATGGAGGTCAGTCACCAGCGGAGTGCCTCAAGGATCTGTTCTGGGACCCTTGTTGTTTGTCATTTTCATAAATGACCTGGATGAGGAAGTGGAGGGATGGGTAAGTAAGTTCGCTGATGACACGAAGGTCGGTGGTGTTGTGGATGATCTGGAAGGATGGCAAAAGTTGCAGCAGGACATAGATAGGATGCAGGACTGGGCGGAGAAGTGGCAGATGGACTTCAACGCGGATAAATGTGTTGTCGTCCATTTTGGCAGAACCAACGGGATGAACGAGTACACTATTAAGGGCAGAAGTCTGAGTAGTGTTGAGGAGCAGAAGGATCTTGGGGTCCGGGTCCACAGGTCTCTTAAATCGGCCTCGCAGGTGGAGGAGGTGGTCAAGAAGGCGTATGGTGTACTGGCCTTCATTAATCGAGGGATTGAGTTTAGGAGTCGGGAGGTAATGCTGGAACTTTATAAGACCCTTGTCAGGCCTCATTTGGAGTATTGTGCGCAGTTCTGGTCGCCTCACTATAGGAAAGATGTAGAAGCTATTGAAAGGGTGCAGAGGAGATTTACAAGGATGTTGCCTGGACTGGGAGGCATGCCTTATGAAGTTAGGTTGAGGGAGCTGGGACTCTTTTCCCTGGAGAGACGAAGGTTGAGAGGCGACCTGATAGAAGTTTACAAAATGTTGAGAGGAATAGATAGGGTGGACTCTCAGAGGCTATTTCCCCGGTTTGAAATGGTCGCTACAAGAGGACACAGATTTAAGGTGCGGGGAGGGAGGTTCAGAAGTGATGTTAGGGGTAAGTTTTTCACTCAGAGGGTGGTGAGTGAATGGAATCGGCTGCCGTCAGTGGTGGTGGAGGCGAACTCGCTGGGGTCTTTTAAAAGACTTCTGGATGAGTATATGGGGTTTAATGAGATTGAGGGTTATAGATAGGTCTGTAGGTTGGTAGGTGATGTGGTCGGCGCAACTTGTGGGCCGAAGGGCCTGTTTGTGCTGTAGTGTTCTATGTTCTATGTTCTATGTTCTATGAATATTGGGCCTCAGTTTGTACTGTGTGAACACTGATTCTCGCTGACTGCAGTGTATAGTTCTTCCCCTCTTCTACTCACCATAAACCTGCAAAGGCAAAAATATGAGTCTTGCAGATAAGCATTCTTTGAATATCTTTACACGTTATTTATTCATGTTATGTGGCCAGTTTGTTTTTGTTGGGTTAATGGCCGCTGGTTGACCTGAGCTCAGTCCCAGAGATTACGCCTCTGTCAGATACAGTGGAAATTATGATCAGCGATGGAATGGAAAGTGTTACACCAGTTTGGTTCTGTTTGCAGGTGAATTCCACATTCATTTGACACAATGTATTGATCGACTGCGTCACCGCGATGAACAGGACGCATGTCGTCAGGAAGTGTTACAGTACAGTAATCGTGTGGTGATATGTTTCTATTTGAGCTAAATTTCAATTTATTCTTGGGATGCAAACTTCCTTGGCAAGGGCAGATTGTATCATTCTTTCGAAGAAGGTGATGTACAAAGATTGGGGTGGCACAGTAACACAGTGGTCAGCAGTGCTGCCTCACAGTGCCAGAGACCCGGGTTCAATTCTCATCTTGGGTCACCGTCTGTATGGAGTTTGCACGTTGCCCCCGTGTCTACGTGGGTTTCCTCCGGGTGTCCCTGTTTCCAACCACAGTCCAAACATGTGCAGGTTAGTTGGATTGGCCATGCTAAATTTCCCCTTAGTGTCAGGGTAGGGTATATGCATGGAGTTAGGGGGATATGGCTGGACTGGGATTGTGTTTGATGCAGTCTCGATGGGCCGAATGGCCTCCTTCGGCACTATAGGAGTTCTATGAATTTATAATTTGTAGGTTAGGTAGATTTACCATGTTAAATTGCCAGTTAGTGCCCAAAGATGTGCAGGATGGGTGGATTGGCCATGCTAAATTGTCTCTTAGTGTCCAAAGATGTGCGTGTTAGGTGGATTGGCCATGCTAAATTTCCTCATAATGTTCAAAGATGTGCGGGTTTCGTGGATTGGCCGTGCTAAATTGCCCCTTAGTGTAAGAGAGACTAGCTAGGATAAATGCATGGGGTCATGGGGATAGTGCTTGCGTGAAATTGTGCTCGGTGCAGACACGATGGGCCGAATGGCCTCCTTCTGCTCTGTAGGTTTTAATGATTCTATGATGACCGCTCTTTTAGCCTTTGGAGTGCAAATTGTGTTCGCTCACAGTTCATGCTAGGGCGGGAGTGAAGGAATGGTGATATATTTCCAAGTCAGAATGTTCTGCAGCTTCCAGGGGCACTCTGACATTTTGGCGTTCCTATTAAAGTGTCCCCATCGCCTGCAGCTAAACTCTCAGTGTTACAATGTGAAGTGGCAGGAATTCAGAATGTAATTATAAACTCCCTACATTGCATTTTACCCAGGTCCACTTCACCTCACCTTTTCTCCATAACTGCGTTGATTTAGCATGGATAATCCACCTAACCTACACATCTTTGGACATTAAGGGGCAATTTAGCATGGCCAATCCACCCTAATCTACACACCTTTGGACATTAAGGGGCAATTTAGCATGGCCAATCCAACTAACCTACACATCTTTGGACACTAAGGGACAATTTAGCATGGCCAATCCACCTAACCTACATATCTTTGGACACTAAGGGACAATTTAGCATGGCCAATCCAACTAACCTACACATCTTTGGACACTAAGGGGCAATTTAGCACGGCCAATCCACCCTAACCTGCACATCTTTGGACACTAAGGGGCAATTTAACATGGCCAATCCAACTAACCTACACATCTTTGGACACTAAGGGGCAATTTCGCATGGCCAATCCACCTAACCTGCACATCTTTGGACACCAAGGGGCAATTTCGCATGGCCAATCCACCTAACCTACACATCTTTGGACACTAAGGGGCAATTTAGCATGGCCTATCCAACTAACCTACTCATCTTTGGACACTAAGGGGCAATTTAGCATGGCCAAACCACCCTAACCTGCACATCTTTGGACACTAAGGGGCAATTTAGCATGGCCAATCTACCCTAACCTGCACACCTTTGGACACTAAGGGACAATTTAGCACGGCCAATCCACCCTAACCTACACATCTTTGGACACTAAGGGACAATTTAGCATTGCCAATCCACCTAACCTGCACCTCTTCGAAAACAAAGAGACAATTTTCCATGGACAATCCACACAACCCGCACACTTTGCACAAGAAGGGCGGTTTAGCATGGCCAATCCACCTAGCTTACACATCCCCGGACTGTGGGGGGAAAGGGGAGCACGCAGACGCAACCCACGCAGACACGGGGAGAACGTTTAAACTCCACACTGCATGTCACCCCAGGTTGGAACTGAAGCCGGGTCCCAGGCGCCGTGAGACAGTGCTGCTAACTACTGTGCCAGCTTGCCGGAATGTAATTGTGCCTAATCTAATTCATTCCGTAAACAGTTTACACGTGATACCTGATGCAAGTCGCCTAAGAAAGAACTGAAAATATTGTATGAATTGCATTGAAATTGTGTCGAAAGTGAATTGCTGCTTTAAGCACAGACAGAACAAACTGCGGTTCCTCGGAGCTTCAGATGAAATGAGTGCATCTGTTGTGAATCAGGGGGAGTTTCTGCAAATTGTACCCAACCCTCGGAATGTTTGCAAATAGTTGCCTTTTGGAAAGAATCCTGTAATATGGCTTAATTTTAAAAACAGGTACTCTCTTCAGCTAAATCTATCTCCAGTGCCCAATTGTCTTCTCGCTGCGGTTTAACGTTGTGTCTCAGTTTCTGACCTCTGGAGGCAGTTGTGTAGGTGTAGCGGCTCAACTGTAAACAAACGAAAAACCGCAAAGAGCTGCTGCCTTGGACAAGTTTCCATCTCAAGCGTAATGTGATCAGAATCTCGACCAGCGATTTCTGCTTTGATCTGCTTTGCACTGCCCCTGAATGGGCTGTGAGCGAGGCGTCTTTCTTAAGGTCATACCACGCAAGAGTGGCCACAGCCCACGCCTCTCTGTCTTTCTCTATCTGCTGCCAAGCCCCGGCCTCTGCTGCAAATTCTCATGACGCTTTTCCTTGACTTTAAAGGTCAGAGCTTTTTGCAAGAGAATTTCAATCACTCTGGAAGGAGCATCCTCTCTATTTGCTTCCGAACCTGTTAAGAACATAACAAGAACATAAGAAATAGGAGCAGGAGTAGGTCATCTAGCCCATCGAGCCTGCCCCGCCATTCAATAAGATCATGGCTGATCTGTTGAATCAATCAACAATTAATTGCATTTAATAAGCAGTTGATAAATAAGTTGTTTTGAATTAAAGAGTCTAATGTAAATTGATATTTCCAGTCTTGCTTGCTTTTGGGAGTGCCAGTGGCGTCTCTGGATGAACAGATTCTAGTGAGCTCGTAGCCGGATTCAACAATTAAGGAATTCACTGTAACCGATTAATTGGGATTTGATTTCTTATATTGTTGTCACTTGTTTGATTGTATAGTGAAACACATTATTTTTGCATGCTCTACATCCGAAACATAGTGAAGGAAGGGAAACAGTGCCGAATGTATTGTTACAGTCATAGCTAGAGTGTAGATGATATCGATCATATGGATGATCTGGAGGAGGGAACCGAGTGTATGGTGTCGAAATTTGCTGATGACACCAAGATTGGTGGAACGGCAAATTGTGCGGAGGGTTTGGAAAGTCTGCAGAGGGATCTAGATAGGGTGGGCGAATGGGCCAGGAACTGGCAAATGGAATTTAATGTTGGCAAGTGTGAAGTTGTCCACTTTGGTAGGAATAATGGTAGGAAGGACTACTACTTACATGGCGAAAAACAGCAGCATGCTACGGTGCAGGGGGACCTCGGGGTCCTTGTGCATGAGTCGCAAAAACCCAGCCTGCAGGTGCAGCAGGTGATCAGGAAGGCGAATGGGATGCTGGCCTTCATAGCGAGGGGGATTGAATATAAAAGTAGGGAGGTCTTGCTGCAACTGTACAGGGCACTGGTGAGGCCGCAGCTGGAGTACTGTGTGCAGTGTTGGTCGCTGCACTTACGCAAGGGTATTTTGGCCTTGGAGGGAGTGCAGCGGAGGTTCACTAGGCTGATACCGGAGTTGAGGGGGTTGAGCTATGAGGAGAGGCTGAATAAACTAGGCTTGTACTCGTTAGAGTTTAGAAGAATGAGGGGAGATCTCATTGAGACATATAAGATGATGAATGGGATGAATAGGATAGAGGTGGAGAGGCTCTTCCCACTCAGAAAGGATAGTAGGACTAGAGGGCACAGCCTCAAGATAAGGGGGGGGAGGGGCGTGGTGTAGTTTAGAACAGAGTTGAGGAAGAACTTCTTCACTCAAAGGATGGTGAATCTCTGGAATTCTCTGCCCGTTGAAGTGGTGGAGGCTGCCTCGCCAAATATATTTAAGACACGGGTAGATAGGTTTTTGATAGGCAAGGGGATTAAGGGTTATGGGGAGAAGGCGGGAAAGTGGAACTGAGCCACGTCAGATCAGCCATGATCTTATTGTATGGTGGGGCAGGCTCGAAGGGCTAGATGGCCTACTCCTGCTCCTATTTCTTATGTTCTTATGTTCTTATGTAGAGAAAGATCAGCTTAATGTGAGGTAGGTCCATTCAAAAGTCTGAAGGCAGCAGGGACTAAGTGGTTTTGTGGTGGTTGGTACCTGTCTTGAGACTTCTGGATCTTTTTTTTTCCGATGGAAGAAGGAGGAAGAGATTATGTCCGGGGTGAGTAGAGCCCCTAATTATGCTGACTGCTTTTCGGAGACAGCGTGGAGTGGCCTGAACATGTTGGGAGACTAGGGCGCAATTTAGTATGGCCATGAGCTGTAATGTTATTGAGTGGTGCAGGCTTAGACCACCGAATGGCCTACTCCTGCTTTGTGTTTGTGAAAGTAAAACTGTGATGTACAGTGTTACAAAGAACAAAGAACAACACAGCACAGGAAGCAGGCCCTTCGGCCCAACAAGCCGGCGCCGCCATTTTAACAATCAGTGAACGCCTCATTCCAATCCTTCTTCGACCTATGGCTTTTGCCTACGCCTTTTGGTCTCCACAATAAACGTGTGCAAATTTAGAGAATTATATGTGTGCCAGATTGAGGGAGGTCTAATTCTGGGACAATTCGTTCACACCAGTCAGCCTAAAAACACGTTTTTGGGGTGTGGGAGGAAACCGGAGCACCCGGAGAAATCCCACGCAAGCACGGGGAGAATGTGCAAACTCCCACAGACACCGACCCAAATCGGAGATCCAACCCGGGTCCATTTATCTGCACAGCAAACAGTGATGGTCACTGAGCTGTCGTGTTGCCCGTCAGTTGGTCCAGTTTAAGCGTACACTAACGACGTGAAGCACGAGGCAACTCTCGAAGCAACATCCAAGAGCAGCCCTCGCACGACCCACCGCATGTATGCCCCATGTTGGCCAGCAAGGCGGACAGATTCACCTGTTGATTGGTAACAGATGAACCTTAAATGACCATAAGAACATAAGAAATAGGAGCAGGAGTAGGCCATCTAGCCCTTCGAGCCATGGACAATTTATTTTTTTTATTATTCATTGGATGTGGGCATCGATGACAGGACCAGTATTTATTACTCATCCTTAATCACACTTCAATTACTCGTCTATTTAAGAGTGAATCACATTGCTGTGGGTCTGGAGTCACATGTAGGCCACACCGTGTAAGGACAGTAAATTCCCTTCTCTGAAGGGCATTACTGAACGAGATGGGTTTTTAGGTTTCATAGTCATTGTTAGGCTTTTCTTTTCAAATATTTATTGAATATAAATTCACCGGTGCAAATGCTGGGATTCGAACCCGCCTCCCCAGAGCATTTCCATTTATTTTATTCCATTTCACTCAATCTCATTCATCGATTTTATCATCCTTCTTTTTTCAATTCCAGTTTTTCCACTTCTCCAGTCCAATTCTCCTTTTCTTAACACCCCCCCCCCCACACTCCATTGCAACTGCCACAACACTTTGTACCTCTGTTCTGCCATTCTCTCACTTCATGGACACTGTTAGCACGTCATCAGCATTCTGTATCCTCATGCACATTCCATTTGTCCAATTCCACACCCCCTTCTCCCTACCCCAGTCGCATACACTTCTGCTGACACTCCTTGCTCCTCGCTCTGATGAAGGGACATCGAAACTCGAAACGTTGGCTCTATTTTATACGCACAGTTGCTGCCAGGCTTGCTGAGATTCTCCAGCATCTTCTGTTTTTGTTTTAGAAACCAGCATCTGCAGTATTTTGCTCTTATCCCCAGAACATTCTCCTGGATCTCTGGTTCCCTAGCCCAGTAACAACATCACGACACCAATGTGTCCCATCAGAATGGGTACTGAGGAGTAACTTATTTTAACACAGTGTTAAATGCTGTTAATTATGAAATTAGAACATAGAACATAGAACACTACAGCACAAACAGGCCCTTCGGCCCACAAGTTGCGCCGATCATTTCCATACCTACCAGGCCATGGAACTATCTGTAACTCCCAATCCCATTCAATCCCATATACTCATCCAGAAGTCTTTTAAAAGACCCCAGCGAGTTCGCCTCCATCACCACCGACGGCAGCCGATTCCACTCACTCACCACCCTCTGAGTGAAAACCTTACCCCTAATATCTCCTCTTTACTTGCTTCCCAGCACCTTAAACCTGTGTCCTCTCGTAGTGACCATTTCAGCCCTGGGAAATAGCCTCCGAGAATCCACCCGATCTTGTGCAACTTCAACAAGACGTTCCAGCTCCTGTATTCAATGTTCTGACCGATGAAACCAAGCATGCCGTTAGCCTTCTTCACCACTCTGCCCATCTGTGTCTCCATTGTCAAGGAGCTATGAACATGTACCCCAGATTTTTTTGCTCTCTAACTGTCTCCAACGCCTATCATTAACTCAGTAAGTCCTGACCTGGTTCAATCTACCAAAATGCATAACCTCGCATTTGTCTAAATTAAACTCTATCTGCCATTCTTCAGCCCACTGGCCCAATTGATCAAGATCCTGTTGCATTTGGAGATAACTTTCTTCACTGTCCACTATGCCACCAATCTTAATGTCATCTGCAAACTTACTAACCGTGCTTCCTATATTCTGATCCAAGAATTCTCAGTCTTATGCTACATTGTTGATGCGGACGAGTTTATCCACATCGGTAATTGTAAGTTTCATTGTTGAAATATTCCCCAGGATCTTATTTGATGATGTTTGTGAATTGAGGAAAATTCCAGGAATATTTTCCTCACATTTCGAGTTAACTTCAATGATACCTATAAAGGAGGTTTAGGTACTAACAGATAGTTGCCATTCATGCCCGGATTTCCCAGTTACAATATGAAATTAGTTGATTTCGCCAATCACCATTGACATATACTTCATTAACTCAGTTGATTGGGTGGCATGGTAGCACAGTGGATAGCACTGCTGCCTCACGGGATCTGGTTCGATTCCGGCTTGGCGTCACTCTCTGTTTGGAATCTGCATTTTTTTCCTGTGTCTGGATGGATGTCCTCAGGGTGCTCTGGTTTCGCCCCAGAGTCCAAAGGCGTGCCGGTTGTTTCATTGGCCATGCCATATTCTCCCTCGGTGTACCCAAACAGGCGATATAGTCTGGCGACTACGGGATTTTCACAGCAACGTCATTGCAGTGTGAGTGTAAGCCGACTGGTGACTAATAAATACACTTTATCTCTGTTACTGCTGAATAAGAAAGTGAGTGCTTTCATCTGAGAATGGCCATCATGGATAGAGGACTACTTTTGACTAATAAATAAACTTTAACTTCACTGTAATGTGTGTGTAAAGTGCAGCCACAGTCCATTTCCCTTTCGTTCAACGATTAAAGCTTTCAAGTCTAGTTTATCTCTTAGTGTCACTGTCGGGTTACATTAACACTGTAATGAAGTTACTATGAAAATCACCCTCGCCATCACACTCCATCCCCTGTTCATGATACTGATGGAGAATTTAGCATGGCCAATGCAACTAACCAGCACATCTTTCAGACTGCGTGTTGGGGCGGCACGGTAGCAGAGTGGTTAGCACTGCTGCTTCACAGCTCCAGTTGCCTGGGTTCGATTCCCGGCTCGGGTCACTGTCTGTGTGGAGTTTGCACATTCTCCCCGTGTCTGTGTGGGTTTTCTCCCACAGTCCAAAAATGTGCGGGTTAGGTTGATTGGTCATGCTAAGTAATTGCCCCTTAGTATCCAGGGGTGTTTAGTTTAGAGGGATTAGTGGGTATAATATATGGGGGTAGGGCCTGGGTGGGATTGTGTTCGGTGCAGACTCGATGGGCCGAAGGACCTGATTCTATGAAACCGGAGGAAGCCCACGCAGACACGGGGAGAATGTACAAACTTCACACAGACAGGCACTTTAGCCAGGAATCAAACCCGGATCCTTGGCACTGTGATGCAACAGTGCTAACCACCGTGCCGCCTCCTGGTCAATGAGATCTGGAATTCATTCCCTGACCTTCGAAAGATCCTGTTCTCATTGTCCAATTTAAGACTCTCCTTAAAACACACCTCTTTGAAAAAGCTTTTCAGCGCCCATGCAAAGATATCTTTGTGCCGTCTGGGCTCCGACGTTGATATTGTTCTGCGTGTTCGTCATTGCAAGTAAATCGATGCAAATCTTTATCGTGGGACACAAGAAACCACCCGGGAGTTCTCCATCTGACGTTACGATCCAAGAGCCACAGAGTTGGGAGACAATGTGCTCTGGATAATTCTTAACTTTCATTTTAAAACAAACAATTGACCACTAGAAGTAGCGAAATAGCCTTTATTTTACACTCATCTTGAATAAGCTAAGTATGCCCAGTGCTATCAGAGTAATCCCACTTATACTCACAAACGAAATGTTGCAATTAACAGAAACAGTATGATACTAACAGTCAGCACATTATTCGTTGGTAGAATTAGCACACAAACAAACATCCTCCATCAACTCCCTCAAACGGCGATTTGAATATTTGAAAAGGATTTGACATCACGAATGAATGTCCCCGTTGCGGGCCATAGGGGTCTGACCGCGATTTGACAAAGAGCAGCAGCCAGGGACCGAGTGGGCAAGATGTGACTGAGGGTAGGAGAGACTTGCTGAAGAGTTAGAGCGGCACCGTGTCGCCGAGAGTGGGAGCAGCGGCAGTGCCAGTCTTTGTCACAGGGTCCATTCTGAACAATTTGTAATTCTTCTGGAAGTGTTGATCTCCTGTGAAAATAATATACAAAAATCTCTTTGGAACCAGACAATAGATGACATTTCAAACGATTGTATCAATGCGGGCACTGTGTGTCTGCATAAGTCGCTCTTTTGAGAGTCGCTGCAGGTAATCCAGCACTGTGGCACAGTGCCTCACAATTCTCGGGATCTGGGTTGGATTCCTGGCTTGGATCACTCTTTGTGTTGAGTTTGCACGTTCTCCCCGTTTTTCCTGGATTTCCTCTGGTTTCATCGCTTACTAAATTGATCCCTTGTGTCACAAGATATGCAACTAAGGAGAATTGGCCTTGCTAAATTGCCCCCTAGTGTCCACAATGTGCAGGGCAGTAGAATCGGCATATGAAATTGCCCCTTATTGTCCCATGATATACAGTTTAGATCGATTGAGAAAGCTAAACTAACCCTTAATCTTCCAAGATATGTAGGTTGGATGGATTGGCCATGTTAAATCGAACCCTGGTGTCCAAAGATGTGCAGTTTAGGTGGATTGGTCATGCTAAATTGCCAATTGTTATCTAGAGGTGTGTTGGTTGGCTGGATTAGCTATAGTAATTGCTCTGGGGGTAGATGATTTTTCCAAGACCCTGTGCAGACTTGATTGGCCAATGGCCTCCTTCTGTACTGTGGGGATACTTTGGCCTCCAGTCCATCCTCTGCACAAAAACCTGGTTGATCTTCTAGCTCTGCTTCACATTCTGCTAATTCTCAAAAATGCATGGGTCTCTGTGTAGCGAATCCCAAAGTCCTCCAACTGATTTATCCAATCTCAGTCTTCATTTGGAGACTATTAATCCGTGTTCCAGAATCTACGCAAAGGGGGAGAGAAAGCTTGTCAACATTTACCCTGAACGCCCAGCCAGTATCTTGCATATTTTCATGAGATTACCACATACTATTCTGGACCCCAGGGAATACACACTCAGCTCACTCAGCGACGTAGAAGCCTCAAAGACATAAACATTACTGTTAAAGTACAGCCACCTCACAATAACTCCTAACAATCTGATTCATCAAAAATACATTAACTTTGTCATTAGTTGCAAATGAATGAACACTGCACTGAAGTTACTGTGAAAAACCCTATCGAAGGAGATTTACAAGGGTGTTGCCTGGCTGGGGAGGCATGCCTAATGAAGATAGGTTGAGGGAGATAGGTGTCTTCTCCCTGGAGAGACCAAGGTTGAGAGGCGACCTGATAGAGGTTTATAAAATATTGAGAGGTATAGATAGGGTGGATTCTCGGAGTCTATTTCCCAGGGCTGAAATGGTCGCTACGAGAGGACACAGGTTTAAGGTGCTGTGGAACAGGTACAGAGGAGATGTCAGGGGTAAGTTTTTCACTCAGAGGGTGGTGAGTGAATGGAATCGGCTGCATCGGTGGTGGTAGAGGTGAATTCGCTGGGGTCTTTCAAGAGACTTCTGGATGAGTGCGTGGGATTTAATGGGATTGAGACTTATAAATAGGCCTGGTAGGTATGGATATGATCGGCACAACTTGTGGGCCGAAGGGCCTGTTTGTGCTGAAGTGTTCTAAGTTCTATGTACTATGTTCTATGTGCACTTGTGATGTCAAAACATACACGGCTTTAGATCAAGTGACTGCTCCTTCACTGGCAGAGGAATAGAGTACAAAAGATGGGATATAATGATGACCATGTACAAGACATTGGTGAGGCCACAAGTGGAACATTGTGTGTAGATCTGGTCATGATGTTACAGGATGACATCTTTGCTCAGGAGAGAGTGCAGAACAGCGTGACAAGAATGCTTCCAGAGCTGGAGAATTGTAACAATGAGGAGAGATTGGAGAGGTTGGGTTTGTTTTCCATCGGGAGAGGTTGGGTTTGTTATCCACTGAACAGAGAAGGATAAGGGGTGACAATATTGAGGTACACAAAATTCTGAGGGGTGGAGATGAAATGGAGAGGAATAATCTGTTTCCCTTGGCAGAGCGATCAAAAAACAGAGGTCATAGATTTAAGAGAAGTGGCAATATCTGTGGAGGCGATCTGAAAAGAAGTTTTATTTTATGAAGAGGACGGTGGGAGTGTAGAATTCGCTGCCCGAATTGTTGACGGAGGGACAGACCCTAAACTCTGATTAGTAAAAAACAACTGGAGCTGCACCATAAGATGTATGCCTCAATTAGGTCACCTCTCAACCTTCTTCTATCTAACAAAAACAACCTCAAGTCTCTCAAACTTTCCTCATAAGACCTCCCCACCATACCAGGCAACATCCTGGTAAACCTCCTCTGCACCCTTTCCAATGCCTCCGCATCTTTCTTATAATGCGGCGACCAGAACTGTACGGAATACACCAAGTGCGGCCGCACCAGAGTTTTGTACAGTTGCAACATGACGTCACGGCTCCGAAATTCAATCCGTCTACCAATAAAAGCTAACACACCGTACGCCTTCTTAACAACCTTATCAACCTGGGTGCCAACTTTCAGCGATCTATGCACATATACAGTGTATACACCATATACACATGTTCCACTGGTCGGCGCAACATCGAGGGCCGAAGGGCCTGTCCTGCGGTGTAATGTTCGATGTTCTATAACTGCTGCAACCTACGGCTTTGGGCTGGGTGAACAAAGGTGGGATTAGAATGGGCACCTAGGTGCCTTGGATCGGCATGGCCAAGGTGCACCACATTCCGCCTCCTGTGCTGTATCATTCTATGGCTACATCATTCTGATTTGCACTGCATCCCTTTCAATGGATTACTTCAGATTTGCTGTGTCCACAATTATGCACAGAGATTCACATCCTGGGAGATTTAAGGAATGCAGCAGAAAGAGAGAGATCAGATAAGCATTGGCCTGCAAGTATAATATCAGGTGTGAAATTGGCTGATCTGACGTTGTGCATCGTGTGAATATTGACTTGGGCCAAATGAATACACCTGACATAGGACTTTGAATAGTGTGGAAGAACAGAGGGATCTAGGTGTGTGTGTACATAGATCCCTGAAAGTTGGGAATCAAGTAGATAAGGTTGTCAAGAAGGCGTACGGTGTCTTGGCGTTTATTGGTAGGGGGATTGAATTTAGGAGTCGCAGTGTAATGTTGCAACTGTACACTACTCTAGTGCGGCCGCACTTGGAGTACTGTGTGCAGTTCTGGTCCCCGCATTACAAGAAGGATGTGGAGGCGTTGGAGAGGGTGCAGAGGAGGTTTACTAGGATGTTGCCTGGTATGGTGGGGAGGTCCTATGAGGAGAGACTGAGGGATCTAGGGTTGTTTTCGTTGGGAAGAAGGCGGCTAAGAGGGGATCTTATTGAAACATATAAGATGATTAGAGGTTTAGATAGGGTGGATAGTGATAGCCTTTTTCCTCGGATGGAGAAAGCTAGCACGAGGGGGCATAACTTTAAATTAAGGGGGGGTAGCTACAGGACGGATGTCAGGGGTAGGTTCTTTACCCAGCGGGTGGTGAGGGATTGGAATGCCCTGCCTGCTGCAGTTGTAGATGCGTCTAGTTTGGGGGCGTTTAAGAGATCTCTGGATAGGTTTATGGACGAAAAGGGATTGGTATAGGCTAGTGGGTCATTGTTTTTGTAACTGGTCGGCGCAACATCGTGGGCCGAAGGGCCTGTTCTGCGCTGTAATGTTCTATGTTCTATGTTCTATGTTCTATATTGTGTGCAGTTTTGATCTCCTTTTTTCTGAGAAAATATATTCTTGCTCTCGAGGGAGCGCAGCGCTGGTTTTCCAGGCGGATTCCGGGGATAAATTAACTAGGGTTAGGATAGTTTTCGCTGGAGTTCAGATGAATGAGGGGGAATCTCACAAAGTCTTATAAAATTCTAATAGGATTAATCAGGGTCGATACAAGGAGGGTGTTCCCGATAGTCGGGGAATCGAGAACCAGGGTTTACGGTCTCAGAATTCGGGTTAGACCATTAAGGCAGAGGTGAAGAGATATTTCTGTCATTGTTAATTAGGAGTGTTTATCAGTATAAAGGAGATCTTTATAGACATGCTGGCTTCGTATAAGTGCTCTGATAAATAAATATTATTACTCTCCTTTACTCTTATGACCAATAGCCGATTTAAAGTGAATGACGTAAGATTATCTTAAGTACAACAAATCACGTTACTTTTTTTCGTTTCGAATTTAGAAACTTGTCTGTTTCTGTGTAGTGTCGCCATTTGTCATTTCTGCAAAAAAGACTAATACGTATTTGTAGAAAAGAGGAAAATATCGACAGGATTCAGCCATGTTAAATTGTCTCTTAGTATCCAAAGGTGTGCTGAATAGATGGATTGGTTCTGAGAATTTTTCCCTTAGTGTCCAAAAATGTGTAGATTAGCTGGATTGGTCATGCTAAATTATTCCTCAGTATCAAAAGATGCACAGGCAAGGCAGAAAGGATATGCTAAATTGCCCTTAATGCCCCAAGATGTTCAGGTTAGGTGGCTTGGCCATGTTAAATTGCCCTTAATGTATCAAGATATGCAGGTTAGGTGTATTGATCATGTTAAGTTGCCCTTAATGTATCAAGATATGCAAGTTAGGTGTATTGATCATGTTAAACTGCCCTTAATGTATCAAGATGTGCAGGTTAGGTGGATTCGCCATGTTAAATTGCCCCTTAGTGTCAGTAGGGTAAATATGGGAGGTCATGGCAATAGGGCCTGAGTGGGATCCCTGGCGGTGCAGGCTCGCTGGGCTGAATGACCCCCTTCTGCACTGAAGGAGTTTTATGATTTTACCAGTCAACATATCAAGGTGTCATCACTTGTCTGCTTTCGGGATCTGATTTTGCATAGATCTGAATCTCTTACATTGCAAAGACACATCATCGGCTGCAAAGAGCCCTGGGGTATTCTGTGTTCGGCGCAGACTCCACATGAAGCAAGGCAACTGAAATCTCACTGAAATAATGTCGGCCGTGCCCTGTTGCAAGTAATACAAAGCAAAGAGGCAGCGCTCACTGCTCACATATCAGCCTTTCAAAGCATGGCCTCCGTATGGCTTGGATTTCACGTTTTTTTCTAACACAATTGCATACAAAGCACAGCACAGGTTGGTATCATTTGCTCCACTCACGGCAGTTAATGCTCCAGACGTGCATCTTCCTGTCACCCCATCAACATATCCTTAATCCGGGATCGTCAGCGTGGTTTCGTGCGGGGTAAGTCCTGCCTCACAAATTTGATGGAATTCTTTGAGGAGGTAACTAAGTGTGTAGATGAAGGTAGAGCAGTTTATGTCGTACACATGGATTTTCGTAAAGCGTTTGATAAGGTTCCCTATGGTAGGCTCATGAAGAAGATAAGGAGTTGTGAGATAGAGGGAAATTTGGCCAACTGGATAAGTAAATGGCTGTTTCGTGGGAGACAGAGGGTGGTGGTTTGGAAGGTAGGTCTGATGAGGAAAGGTGGAGGGAGATGGGGGTTTTCTCTTTGGAGCGGAGGAGGATGAGGCACGACTTAGAGGTTTATAAGATGATGAGAGGGACTGATAAAGCAGGCGTGCAGAGACTATTTCCTCGGATGGATATCGCTGTTGCTAGGGGGCATAAGTATTAGATTCATAGTGGGAGATACAGGAGGGATGTCCGAGGTAGATTCTTTACTCAGAGAGTGGTTGGAGTGTGGAATAGACTGCCTACTGTGATAGTGGAGTCGGAAACTTTAGGAACTTTCAAGCGGTTATTGGATAGGCACATGGAGCACACCAGAATGATAGGAAGGGGATAGCTTGATCTTGGGTTGGTCATAACTCGGCAGAACATCGAGGGCCGAAGGGCCTGTGCTGTGCTGTAATGTTCTATGTTTTAGCTCTTTCCCTCCTTCGTGTCTATCGAGCTGCCCAGTTAAAATACATTTTTATCATTCGCCACGAGCAGAAGTGAGGAGGAAAATGGGACATTGAATGCCATGATCAGATTTTAATCGTGCGATTTTTTTAAAATCGGGAACTCTTTTTAATTTGATGTGATTTGATTTATTATTGTCACATGTATTAGCATATAGCGAAAAATTGGCCGACCTTGCATTAAGTTGTTCCTTCTCTACACCCTAGCTGTGACTATAACACTACATTCCCTCCTTTCTTTGTCTATGAACGGTAAACTTTGTGTGTATAGCGCACAAGAAGCAACACTTTTCACCATATCCCAACACATGCGACAATAAATCAAGTCTATGTACTCTATGAATGGTATGCTTTGTCTGTATAGCGCGCAAGAAACAATATTTTTCACTGCATTCCAATACATGTGCCAATAATAAATCAAATCTATGTACTCTATGAACGGTATGCTTTGTCTGTATAGCGCGCAAGAAACAATATTTTTCACTGCATCCCAATACACATGACAATAATAAATCAAATCTATGTACTCTATGAACGGTATTCTTTGCCTGTATAGCGCGCAGGAAGAAACAATTTTTAATCTAAGCTAATACATGTGACAATAATAAACCAAATCAAACGAAATCAAAACACTCCCTGTGGTAGCGAGTTCCATATTGTGCCCATTCCTCCAAAATACATTTTTTTTCCTGAATTCCTTACTGGCGACTATTTCATCCTATAATATTTTGAAATTCTACTTTGTTGAACCATTTCATAACTGCAAATTCTCGATGGGTCAGCCCTCAATTTTCACTTGTTTTAGAGAAAAAAAGAGCTCCAAACTCTTTAAGCTTCACTGACAGTTACACACCCTGTCTTCTGGTATCATTCATATGAAATGTTAACTGCATCTTTTCTGTCCCCTGTGCATCCTTGCTGGGGAAGCCCGGTGGCACCGTGCTTAGCACTTGCTGCCTCCCAGAGCCGAGGAACTGGGTTCGATTCCCGGCTTGGCACACCACCTGTGCAGAATCGACACGTTCTGCCGTGTCTGCCTGGGTTCCCTCTGGGTGTTCCGGTTTCTTCCCATAGTCTGAAAGATATGGTGGTTACTTGGATTGGTCCTTGCTAAATTCTCGCACGGTCTGCAGGCGGCAGGGTATGGCGATGAGGAGGTTTTCACAGTAACTTCATTGCAATGTTAATGTAAACCTACTTGTGCCCAATAAATGAACTTGAACATTTTTTTCTCGGACTCGGAACAACTGTGCTCTGCACTCAAAATCTGGCCTCAGTGATGTGAGTCAGACATCTGAGATATTCTGTAGAACATGTCGAGTGCTCGCAGTCACCTGAACCTCTAGTAAACAGGAAAACCGCAGAGAGATTCCACCTCGGTTCTATTTTCCAACCCCAGTCATGTTTTAGTTCATATGCACAGCGCGCACATTTCAGGCGTCCCCCACACAGAGAGAACAAGAGCTTGTTCTTGTTGTGAATCTTGTGAATCTCAGTGCGATTCGGAGCGCGGACTCAGAGTCTCACCTTCTGGGTCAAGGACAATGAATTTCCTGGGCATCTGTGCATTGTTCCATCTCTTCCAGGGTGAGATATCCTCATTATACACAGACAGAGTGGAGAAGGATTTGGATAGAGCGAAGGGGCAGAGACTGTTTCCATTGACAGGCGTTCCTGGAACCAAGGGAACATGGATTTGGTAAAAATAACAGAGAGGGAGATGAGGGGAGTTCTTTTCTTATCGGTCTGAGTTATTGTTGTCTAGGAGGCTTTGCCTGAAAGGGCGGAGGAAGCAGATTCAATAGGAGCTCCCAAAAGGGTGGAATGGAACTTTCAAAAGTGGGGAACTGGATACATCATTAAAGGGAGAAAATTTAGCAATATTAGCTAAATCTTTCAAAGACTCAACACAAACTCGAAGGTCCGAACGGTCTCCCTCTTGATTCTGTGCTACTATGCGATGTGAGTTAGCGTGTAAGTTTGACATAACAACGAAACAAAATTTACTGAGAAAATGGGAAGCCAACTAATAACAATGATTAGAAATCCCAATTGTGATTTCTCCTGTGATATGACGTGTGAGTGAGCTCCGTTAACAATATTGGCCACTATGGAGAAGAAAGTTCAAGTAGAACTTCAGAGTGAGTTTTTTTTTGGTGAAAAAAGGCGCCCAAATTCAGTGGAGGAGAAGAAGAAACGAAGCCAGAACTGAAACTGCTGGGATATCTCAGCGGCACAGTGGTTAGCATTTCTACCTCTCACCACCCGGGGCCTGGGTATGATTCCTGGCTTGGGTTACTGCCTGTGTGGAGTTTGCAGTTTCTTGCCGTGTCTTCGAGTGTTCCCCCTTCTTGCTCTTGTTTCCTCCCACAATCACAAAAAAATGTGCGGGTTAGGTTGATTTGCTGTACTAAATTTACCCTGTGTTAGCAGGGTAAATAGGTGGCATTATGGCGATTGTGATCAGTGAAGACTAGATGTGGCTCCTTTCTGCATTGTAGAGGCTCTGCGATTCTAGGCCAGAGAGCATGGAGCTCTGACGGAGGGTAACCTTCTCTGGCCTTGGAGGGAGAGAAGGTTCACTGGGCTGATACCAGAGATGAAGGGGTTAGCTTATAAAGAGAGACTAAACAGACTGGGTCTGTACTCGTTGGAGTTTAGAAGGATGAGGGGGGATCTTACAGAGACGTATAAGATGTTGAAGGGGATAGATAGGGTAGGGGTAGAGAGATTCTTCTCGCTTAGGAAGGATAGCAGGACTAGAGGGCAAGGCCTCAAGATAAAGGGGAGGGGGGCAGTTCAGATCAGAGTTGAGGAGGAACTTCTTCACTCAAAGGGTGGTGAATCTCTGGAATTCTCTGCCCGTTGAAGTGGTCGAGGCTACCTCGCTGAATATATTTAAGTCACGGGTAGGTAGCTTACTGATAGACAAGGGAATTAAGGGTTATGGGTAGAAAGCGGGAAAGTGGAAGTGATCCACTTCAGATCAGCCATGATCTTATTGAATGGTGGGGCAGGCTCGAAGGGCTAGGTGGCCTACTCCTGCTCTTATTTCTTATGTCCTTCTGTAATCCACACTCGGAATTTTGATTCTATTGTCTCTCCACAGATACCCTCAGACCTAGAATCATACAGTGCTTCAAGAGGCCATTTGGCCCACCGAGTCTGCACTGATCACCATTTCCATAACCCAACAGAGATTTTCCAGCATTTTCTGTTTTTGGTTCAGATTCCAGCACTCAGCTGGTGTCATATAAGGAGGGAGAGGGATGTAGGCAATCGTTGAGGCATGTAGTTTATCTGTAACTCTTTATGTGATTTAACATTACAAAGTTCACATGTGTCCCCTGCCAAACCAGATTTACAGGTGAATGAACTCGTATTGTAACTTTAGATCGTGAGGAGGAAAATGGGACAATTGAACACCATAATTAGAACGGTTTAATAGTGCGATTTTAATTTAGAATTGGGCATTTTTAAAAGTTTAATTTGATACATTATTGTCACATGTATTAGCATACAGTGAAAAGTATTGTTTCTGACACATTATACAGACAAAACATATTGCTCATAGAGAAGGAAAGGAGAGAATAGAGAATGTAGTGCAAAGAACAAAGAACAACACAGCACGAGAAACAGGCCCTTCGGCCCAACGAGCCTGCGCCGCCATCTTAACAATCTGTTTTTCCTCCTCCATCCTTGACCCGTGTCTATGCTTATGGTACCCCCATTGGAAACCAGATTAAGGGGAGAATAATTTAGGGACAATTTGTTACACCAATTAGCCTAAGTTTAGTGTTACCATCATAGCTGGGGTGTAGAGAAGGATCAGTTTAATGCCAGGTAGACCATTCAAAAGTCTGAAGGCTGCAGTGAAGAAGAAGTTCTTGAGTCGTTTGATACGTGACCTCAGACTTTTGTATCGTTTTCCCGACAGAAGAATGTGGAAGAGAGAATGTCCGGGTTGCGTTCGGCCCTTAATTATGCTGGCTGCTTTTTCTTTCTGAGGGAGGTGTCGATGGAGTCAATGGATGGGAGGCTGGTTTGATTATTTAATCCCAATCGGCGTGTCATAGTTGGGGGCTGTCTTCAGAAAATGTTCCATAACCCGAGGTGACTGTTCGCTCTCTCGCTTTCCTAGTTATAGAGCCTCAGATCACCTTGTCCCAGTCTCCGCCGGTTCAGACACTCCCTGCCGGAAGTTCCATTAATCTCAGGTGCCGCATCCAGGGTAAAGCTGCTCATTTGGTCCACTGGTACAGACAGAGAGAGGGTAACGACATGGAGTTGGTTTATACAGCGTTCCGGAACAGTCCAGCTGAGGGGAGGTTTTCCAGCGAGATTTCTGCAAAAGAGGGCATTTGTACACTAATCATTGCGAATTCCCAGAAAAAAGATTCTGGGATGTATTACTGTGCATTCGTGGAATATCAAAACATGGTGCATATATTCGGAAATGGCTCCAAGTTAGTGATTACAGGTAAATCCCATTATTATTTTATTGGAATGGATAGCCCAAAGCAAGTAAAGTTCAACCTGTTAATAAGTTCTCCGTTTCATTTGCCTGATTTAGGGGGGGCTCCCTCCTTAGTCCTCCTCACCCCGCCGCTGGATGAGATTCCCGCCATGGAAAGGGTCCCGTTGTTGTGTTTGGTCAGAGGCGTGTCTCCCCATTCCTTTCCCGTCCGCTGGAATGTTACGGGGCAGGATACCGAGGGACAGACCGATTCGGGGACCCTGGAGCCGGACGGGACCTACACCGTCAGGAAATACATCAGCCTCCCGGCGGAAACTTGGAGAAGCGGCGCTCGCTGCACTTGCGCCGTTCAGGTCAACTCCAGTGAAAGTATTCTCAGTGACAGTGTCTCATCTCAGAGAGGTAACTATCCTTTTATTTCAAGACATTTAACCTTAACGGGACAATTTACAAAGAACAATACAACTTTGTAAATTAATAATGTCTCTTCGGTATCTCCATGGAGATCGAATTCATCGCTGTCCTATCACAGCCCTCCCAATAACACTTTTTCGCTGCCGTAGAGAGCCGTGGATGTCCAATCGCTGAAGAACATTTGTGAGAGCGGATAGGAAAGGGGAAAGGGCGGGAAAGTTATGTTTATGTTAGCCATGGTGTTATAGAAAGACAGAACAGACTGGATAGGCCGAATGGTTTTTTTTCTCTCTCTCGCCACGTGTGTCTGCCGAAGACACCGTTACATTTCTGAAGGTCAGGGGCCATTCTGTCGGTGTGTCAAATTGAAATGTGTGACTAAACCCTCAGTGTTGCAATTCATCTCTCTACTTCAATCCCTTTCAATTGCACCGTGCGCTACAAATTACCTGTTCAATGGCATATTGGCATTGCTGTCTCACTGCTCCAGTGACCCGGGTTCAATTCCGGCTTTGGGTGACTGTCTGTGTGGAGTTTGCATGTTCTCCCCGTGTCAGCGCGGGTTTCCTCCAGGTGCTGCGGTTACCTCCCACACTCCGAAGATGGCATTCTCTGCCCATTGAAGTGGTGGAGGCTACCCCGTTGAATATATTTAGTCACTGGTGGATAGATTTCTGATAGGCAGGGGAATTAAGAGTTATGGGGAGAAAGCGGGAAAGTGGAACTGATCCACTTCAGGTCAGCCATGATCTTATTGAATGGCGGGGCAGGCTCGAAGGATGGCCTACTCCTGCTCCTATTTCTTATGTTCTTATGTGTAAGTTACATGGATTGACCGTGCTAACTTGCCCTTTAGTATGTAAAGATGTGCGGGTTAAGTGGATTGGCCATGCTAAATTGTCTCGTACAGTCCAGAGATGTCCAGGTTTTGTGGATTAGCCATACTAAATTACCCCCTAGTGTCCAAAGACACAGAGGTTATGTAGATTGACCATGCTAAATTGTCTCTTCGTGTCCAAAGGTGTACAGGTTAGGTGGATTGGCCATGCTAAATTGTCCCTTAGTGTCCAAAGATGTGTTGGTTAGGGTGGATTGGCCATGCTAAATTGCCCCTTAGTGTCCAAAGATGTGTAGGTCAGGTTGGATTGACCATGCTAAATTGTCCCTTAGTGTCCAAAGATGTGTGGGTTAGGTGAATTAACCAGTGCTAATTTGTCAGGATAAATACTTAGGTTCACGTGGTTGGGGCCTGGATGGCACTAGTGTCATCCTTGCTCGATGGGCCGAATAGACTTGTGTAGGGATTTTACAATCTGCCTAGTTGTTTATCTTCCCCTGTTAACTTCCCTTTCCTCCTCTTCTCTCTATTCGTCCTCCATATTACCCTGGAGTCAGTCTATCCTAACACACCGTTTGCATCTCTTTCACTCGCACTCAACCTTCAGCTGTTGATCTCTCTCTCTCTTCCTCCCTGTCTCTGTCTCTCTGTCTATTTGTTGGTTTATCTAGTATTCCCCAGCGTTCCTTCTTTACTATTATTATGCTAGTTACATGTTGCTCCATTTAAGTGTCTATCCATCACGCTCTGCATTATCTACATTGTCCTCTTCTTTCTCTAAAGCTCTATGTTTCATCATTGGAAATCGAGCTAAATAAGTTATCTGCTCTGTCTATCTCTTGACCTGTTTCAACAGTGTTCCATCAGATTGCTGCTCTAACTTTGAATCATTTATTCTCTCAATATATATGAGAGAATGCTTTTCTCACAGAAGATGGTGACTGTCTGGAACAGGCTACCAGAGGTAGTAGTGGAGGCGGGTAGGATTTTGTTCTTTAAAATGCGTTTAGAAAGTTACTTGGGTAAAATGGGTGTAGAGGGATATGAGCCAAACGCAGGCAATTGGGACGAGCGTAGTTGTTTGAAAAGGGGACTGGTTGGGCCGAAGAGCCTGTTTACAGCTGTAAACTTCTCTGACCCTATGGTTCTATCTTGTGCTTTAATTGTCTGTTGCTTAAACTGTGCTTTCTAAAATTTTGGTTCTTACTCTCTCCCTGAATCTTTCACTTTCTCCATCTTTCTGTATTTGTGCCTTGTTTAAAAAGTGTTTAGTCCTTCTGTCAGTGTCTCTTCCTGTGTCCCATTGGAAAAAAAGACTATCTAAAGTTTCTCGATTGGGCAGCGCGGAGGCATAGTCGTTAGCACTGATGCCTCACCGTGTCAGGTGACAGTCTTCAATCCTGGCCTCCAATCAATGCCTGTATGGAGTCTTCACATTCTCCCCATGACTGTATGGGTTTCTGAATCATAGAAATCCAACAGCACAGAAAAAGGCCATGCGGCCCATCGAGTCTGCGCCGACCACAATCCCACCCAGGACCCATCCCCATATCCCCACACATGTAGCCGCTTATCCGTCTAGCCTACACATCTCAGGACACGAAGGACAATTTCAGCATGGCCAATCAACCTAACCCGCACATCTTTGGAGTATGGGAGGAAACCGGAGCACCCGGAGGAAATCCACGCAGACACGGGGAGAATGTGCAAAATCCACACAGACAGTAACCCAAGCCAGGAATCGAAACCACGTCCCTGGAGCTGTGAAGCAACAGTGCTAACCCACTGTGCTCCCGTGCAGCCCACAAATTCATTCCTCCGGGTGATTCAATTTCCTCCCACAGTCCAAAGATATGTGGGTTAATTGGCTATGCTAAGTTGACCCGAATTTCAGGGGGATTGGCCGGATAACACGTGGGTATACGTGGATAGCGTGGGATTGTTGTCGTACAGACTCGATGGGCTGAGTGGTCTCCTTCTGCATTGTGGGACTCAATAACTACACTCTCCCTGAATGTTTTGCTCTATCTCTCTCTCTTTCTCTATAGGCGCCATGTTCAAAAATTGCTCAGTCTCTTTGTCACTATGTCGCTCTAGCTCTCCATACGTTCTATTGTAAAAGTGCTGCTCTATTGCATGATGGGAAAGCGTGCAAACACGTTTTGCCATTTTCCAGTCAATTTGCGATTTCGGAAAATCCTTCGCTTGTTTAATTATTTCCACAATCGATTTTCTTTGTGTGAAAGTTTAATTCTTTTCCAGATTCTCCATTCCCGACCACCTGTAATTTACTGTTTTCCGGGGGGTTTTCGGCCGCGGCGCTTCTCCTTCTGGGATTGGCCCTTGTGGCCGGAAGAAGGATCTACAGGAACCGGCAGAGAGGTAGCGTTTGTTGGGGGGCGCTGTTACTCCGCGGCTCTCTCAATCCACTTACAAATCACTGAGTTATTGGCACTTCTGAGCGGGTTCGGTGTAAAATGTAGCCATTTTAAATTTCAGATTTTTTCTAACAGGAACCACGAAAAGTGACGAGGAACTGACAGAATCCAGAGAACACAAACAGAATAAAGAGGTGAATAAATGGAATTATTGTGGCTATACCACACGGATATTGTTCATTTTTTTCAATCCAGGTTTTAAAATTCATATAGAACACAGAAAATTCTAGAAAATCTCAACAAGCCTGGTGGCATCCGCGGACAGAGAACGTTTCGAGGCCGAATTACATTTCATCAGTTTTGCCTTAGTTCACTTGTGGGAAATTTGATTTGATTGGATTTATTACTGTCACATAAGAACATAAGAAATAAGAGCAGGAGTAGGCCATCTAGCCCTTCGAGCTTTCCCCGCCATTCAATAAGATCATGGCTGATCTGAAGTGGATCAGTTCCACTTTCCCGCTTTCTACCCATAACTCTTAATTCCCTTGTCTGTCAGAAACCTATCTACCCGTGACTTAAATATATTTAGCGAGGCAGCCTCCACCACTTCAACGGGCAGAGAATTCCAGAGATTCACCACCCTTTGAGTGAAGAAGTTCCTCCTCAACTCCGATCTAACCTGCACCCCCCACACCCTATTTTGAGGCTGTGCCCTCTAATAGTCTGCATTAGCATATAGTAAAAACTATCGCTTCCTGAGCGCTATACAGACAAAGCATACCGTTCATAGAAAAGGAAAGAAGAGACAATAGATTGCAATGCTACAGTCATAGCTAGGCCGTGGAGAAAGATCAACTTAATGCAAGGGAGGTCCATTCAAATGTCTGATGGCAGCAGGAAAGAAGCTGTTCTTGAGTCGCTTGATACATGACCTAAGACCTTTGTACCTTTTTCTCTGGCAGAAGAAGTTGGAAGAAGGTATGTCCGGTGGCGTGGGGTCCCTGATTGTGCTGGCTGCTTTTCCGAGGCGGTGGGAAGTGTAGACAGTATCAATGGATGGGAGGCTGGTTTGCGTGATGGACGAGGCTACATTCACAAACCTTTGTTGTTTCTTGCGGTCTTGGACGGAGCAGGAGCCCATACCAAGCTTACTCACTTTGAAAGCACAAAATGGAAGGCAGGTGACTTCCTGAATGGTTCTATCTTGGGAGAGAAGAGTGTGCAGCGGGATGTGGGTGCCTTTGTGCACCAGTGGAGTGCCATTAGCGTTGGCAAGGGTCATGGGTGGAAGAGGGATTCACAATGTTGAAATGGCGGCGCGGGCTTGTTGGGCCGAAGGGCCTGATTCCCATGTTGTGTTCTTTGTTCTTAGCCCCTGAAGTTGGTACAGATACAGCAGGCGGTAAAATGGCAAATTCTATGCTGGCCTTCACGGCGAGAAATTTTGATTACAGGAGCAGGGATGTGTTGTTCCAATCATACGGGGCTTTGGTGAGGCCAGACCTAGTGTACTAGCTCCTTTTCTGAGGAAGGATGTTCTTGCTCTCGAGGGAGTGCAGCGAATGTTTACCAGGCTGATCCCAGGGATGGCAGGACTGACGCATGAGGAGAGATTGACTAGGTTAAGATTGTTTTCGCTCGAGTTTAAACAAATGAGGTGGATCTCATAGAGGCTTCTAAAATTCTAATAAGACGACGCACAATAGACGCAGGGAGGATATTCCCGATGGTGGGGGAATCCAGAGCTAGGGATCAGAGGAATCAGGATAGACCATTCAGGACGGAAATGAGGAAACATTTCTTCACCCAAAGAGTGGTGAGCCTGTGGAATTCATTACCACAAGAAGTAGCTGATGCCAAAATATTGAATGTATTCAAAAGTTGGTTGGATATGGGATCGAATGGGATCAAAAGTGAATGGGAGAAAGCAGGATTCGGCGATTGAAATGGATGATCTTCCATCATCGTGATCAATAGTTGAGCAGGCTTGAAGGGCCAAATGGCTTTCTCCTTGCTCCTCACTTCTATGTTCCTATGTTATGTGTAAAAGCAACCAGCAAAATCAAGGAAGCCACATATTCTAGACATACTGTCTTCTTCCATCGGAAAAGAAAAACATAAGTCTGAGGTTATGTACCAACCGACCCAAGGACAATTTCTTCCCTCCTTCTATCAGACTTGTTTGGAACCTACATTTAATTAAGCTGACGTTTCTCTACATCTCTAGCTATGATTCTATCACTGTAATCTAGACCCATCGCATTCCTTCTCAATGAACAAATGCTTTGTCTGTGTAACAAACAAGAAACAAAACTTTTCAATGCAATGCATTTGAAAGTAAAAAATCAAATCAAAACACTTCACACAAAGCGGGGCTGAATTCGGGAATACTCGCCACCAAAAAGCTATACAGAGGAGTGGACAATCGAAACTCTCAGAATTGAGACAGGTGCATTTGTGTTAAGGAATGGATTAAGGAATATGCAATGTTGGTGGATGTATGAGAGTTGAGCTGCTAGTCAACCATGAATAGATTGAATAGAATGGAGGGGCTCGATGGCCTCACCTACCCCTATAATGGTGGTGTGGATGACACTAACACATCACTTTTCATCCCCAGACTCTTTATGCTCGCCTGGCCTTTAACGAGGATCCAACACTCTAACCTGAGAGAAAAGAGAGAGAGAGATGACTCACCGGGTGTTTCCTGGATGTCTTGTGTTGTAGAAATATGCATCTTGTAGCACGGGAAATTCGGAAAGTGCAACGGGTGCAAATTCGGGCGGACTGGTGACTCAATTTCCGCCCAAAACAGGACAAGAATTTTCTCTAAATGACCGCCATTCTAAGGAGGAAGAGCGCCTGCAGTGCAATTTCACCTCTTCATCTTTCTCCTCTACCTGGCTAGGGGAGGGCACTCGTAATGTTAAAATGGCAGCGTGGGCTCGTTGGGCCGAAGGGCCTGTTTCCCCTGCTTTGTTCATGCTTCTAATTTCACATGTAGTTCTTACAGTTCTATTCTGCATTTCCCACTGTAATTGTGCAAGGAATAGTTCAAAATGTATCTTGTCCGAGTTATCAAAATATTGAAACAGAGCTTGAATACCGATGCAATGTGTGCGATTTTAGATTCTTTTATGCTACAAAACAAATGCAAGTCCCTTTGTTTTTCAACTCATTCACAGAGACATTTTCATAGTGAATGCGCATGCGTTGGATGTGTGGTTAAGGACTGACAAGCCATCTTTGCATCTGGCATGAGATTTCGGCTTCATGAATATGCAATACGCAAAATTAAATGTGTCCCCAGTTTTAAACGGATGTACCCTGGTATTGCACA
The DNA here is from genome assembly GCF_965287045.1 of Carcharhinus amblyrhynchos. NCBI lineage: Eukaryota > Metazoa > Chordata > Chondrichthyes > Carcharhiniformes > Carcharhinidae > Carcharhinus > Carcharhinus amblyrhynchos. The sequence goes on from NW_027649787.1 coordinate 2,790,080, forward strand.
CTATTATATTTCATCCTGATAGAAACTAGCTACAATCCATATTCCCGTCCGTTAACACGGGTAAGCGGATGTTACAGAAAAGAAGCTTGGAACTATGGTCATTTCCGACACAGAAAGAGGCCATTCTGCCCGTCAAGCCAGTGCCATTTGTTTAATCTGGGAGTTCAGTCTGAATTCCCGGCCTTCTCCGAATGTCTCTGCGAAATATTCCTCTTTCACCACATCTCTCTTTCAATCTTGATTTTTTTCCCCTTAATTCTCAGTAAATGTTCGCACTGGATACCGAGGCGATGGCCCAGTGGTTTATGGCTAGACACATAATCCAAGAAAGTTAGCTAATGGCGACCAGGGTTCGTACCCCACCACCGCAGATGGTAAAATTTGGATTAAAAAAACCCCGCTGGAATGAAGAATCTATGGGTGACCATTGGCAATAGTGGAAAAATAATATCTGGTTCACTAATATCCTTTAGAGAAGTAAATCTGCCGCCCTTACCCCATCTGATCTACATGTGACTCCAGGGCCTCGGCAATGTGGTTGATTCTCAACTGCCCTCCAAGGGCAACTAGAGATGGGCAATAAATGCTGGCCAGCCAGTGGCGGCCATGTCGCGAAGATGACCATATAAAATCCATACAGCTCGAAGCATAACACATCAGCTTTAACTGCAAGAGGTTTGCTGGTGAACGTTGATTGTTCAGTCATGTTAGAAGATTAGGCAAATAAGTGAGTGCATTAGGGATGATTTTTCGCTGAGGTTGTGCGCCTTATTTCCATGATTTTTTAATATCAACACTATGGAGAATCTCTAATGTCGTATGACGATTTTGGGGTACTTGGGTCATTGTTAGTTTCGCAAGTAATATAGAACTTCGGACAATTCCTGGCACATATGTACATTTTCAAATTAACACCGCTGTGGTCCAAAAAGTCATTCTGCGCCGACATTTCGAAGAGAATTTTAAGCCATGTGCTACATTATGTCGAATCATAGAATTATAGAGCGCTGAAGAGGCCCTTCAGCCCATCGAGTTTACATCAAGACCTGAAATCCACCTAATTCGGTCCACCAGCACTTGGCCCATAGCCTTGAGCGTTACAATATATCAAGTGCTCATCCAGATAGTTCTTGAAGGGTGTAAGGCAACCAGTCTGTACCACCCTGTCAGTCAGCACGTCCAAACTTTCAGCACCCTCTGTGTGACCAATCTTTTCCTCACATCCGCCTAAACCACCTGCCTCTGACCTTGAATCTATGTCCACTCGTTACTGACATTTGAACTAAGGGGAACGGTTGCTCCTTGTATGCTCTGTCTCTGCTCCTCGTAATTTTGTACACCTGCATCAGGTCACCGCTCAGTCTTCTCTGCTCCATCGAAAATGACTCAAAGCTATCCAACCTCTCTTCATAACTTGAATGTTCCATCCCAGGCAGAATCATGGTGAATCTTCTTTGCACCTCTTCCCGTGCAGTCACGTCCTCCTGATAATTCGGCAACCAGAACTGCACACAGTAGTCCAGCTGTGACATCAGCAAAGTTCTATAGGACATCAACATGTCTTCCCGGGATTTGAAGGGAAGAGAAAAGATGGGAAAAGTTATTGTGCTCAAGACATTTGATCCGTCCCATGAGGTTTTCAAATTCTCATCCACCAGGACAATTGTTTCCACGGGAATGCAGGGATTTCATTAAATCATTCCCCAATTCGCTTTACTCAGAGATCCATTCTCAATGCCAATCACTTCCTGTCTGCTAGGCTCCTGGTATCATTCCTAAATTTGCCTTGGAATATTTTACACTATTGTATCAACAAGAACACTGGGATAGATGGAGTCCTTTCAGACACTCGGTAAGTTTGACCTGTCTTGACTGATCTGTATCTTAACTCCATCCAGGCTGTTCCATACAATAAAGCATTATTGAACAACATCTGAATTCTGATAGTTTTCAATGAACCTCCTGCACAGCAGCCCACCCCCCCCTCCCCTCAGCTGTTGTTGGAGGGTCGGAGTTCCAGAATATCCCACCCCTTTGTTTTCGGAAATATGAACAGGCCAACGGTCATGGGATCCCTGCAGTGCACAAGGAGGTCATTGAGGCAGCACCCATAACAATCCAATCCAGGCCCTGTCCCTGTAACAATATATATTTATTTGTTGAACCCCTCACACGAAAGTGGGGGGGGGGCGCTTGTGTGTGTGTGTGTGTGTGTGGCGTGAGATGTGTGTGAGTGTGTGTGTGTGTGTGTGTGTGAGAGAGAGAGAGAGATAAGTAGACACAATGACCAAGAAAAAATGGTCAAACTACGCTGGCACATAATTACATGGATTGAGAGAGAAAATATAGAGAAAAGGGGGATGTTGGGTCGTAAAGAACACAAAAATAAAAGGCAGGTAGTTAGACAACATTTTTCGGATGAAAGTATTTAAATGAGAATGATAGAAGTAGGTTATATGACATTTCAATTTGGCATATCTCCAGATTAGCCACTGATCACCAACTATGTCAATATTGCCTAGTCAGACGGAAGAACACAAGCAATAGAAGCATCAGGAGGCCACTCCGCCCCCTGTAGGCCGCTCCGCCATGCAATTACATCATGCCTAATCTTCTATCAAACATCCAGTTTCCCGCCCATTGCCCAAATCCATTAATCAGCCGCTGCCCACAGCGCCATCTCACAGACTGAACATCCACAACTCTCTGGGGTACAGAAAAAAGAGGAAGTACATATTTCAGAAAGGGAAACGTTGAATCTCTGAGAGGCCTGTGATAGATCAAAGATTAATTCAGATTATAGCATCCCTACAGTACAGAAGGAGGTCATTCGGATATCGACCATAGAACATAGAACATAGAACATAGAACATTACAGCGCAGAACAGGCCCTTCGGCCCACGATGTTGCGCCGACCAGTTACAAAAACAATGACCCACTAGCCTATACCAATCCCTTTTCGTCCATAAACCTATCCAGAGATCTCTTAAACGCCCCCAAACTAGACGCATTTACAACTGCAGCAGGCAGGGCATTCCAATCTCTCACCACCCGCTGGGTAAAGAACCTACCCCTGCAATCCGTCCTGTAGCTACCCCCCTTAATTTAAAGCCATGCCCCCTCGTGCTAGCTTTCTCCATCCGAGGAAAAAGGCTATCACTATCCACCCTATCTAAACCTCTAATCATCTTATATGTTTCAATAAGATCCCCTCTTAGCCGCCTTCTTTCCAACGAAAACAACCCTAGATCCCTCAGTCTCTCCTCATAGGACCTCCCCACCATACCAGGCAACATCCTAGTAAACCTCCTCTGCACCCTCTCCAACGCCTCCACATCCTTCTTGTAATGCGGGGACCAGAACTGCACACAGTACTCCAAGTGCGGCCGCACCAGAGTAGTGTACAGTTGCAACATTACACTGCGACTCTTAAATTCAATCCCCCTACCAATAAACGCCAAGACACCGTACGCCTTCTTGACAACCTTATCTACTTGATTCCCAACTTTCAGGGATCTATGTACACACACACCTAGATCCCTCTGTTCATCCACACTATTCAAAGTCCTCCCGTTAGCCCTATACTCGACACATCTGTTGCTCCTACCAAAGTGAATTACCTCACACTTCTCCGCATTAAATTCCATCCGCCACCTCTCGGCCCAGCTCTGCAACCTATCTAAGTCTCCCTGCAGACTATGACACCCTTCCTCACAATCTACCACACCTCCAACTTTGGTGTCATGGTCCTACAAAATTCCCACCCAGGCCCTGTAATCCCACAACTCCATCTATTTACCCTGCTAATCCCTCTGACACTAGGGGCAATTTAGCATGGCTAATCCACCGAGTTCACACATCTTATGGAACTCAGGGATAATTTAGCATGGCGAATCCAACCAACCTGCACATTTTTGGACACCATGGGGCAAGTTAGCATGACCAATCTGTCTAACCTGAACATCATCGGGAAGTGGGAGGAAGCTTGTGCTCTTGGAGGAAACATGCGCATAATGGGAGAATGTGCAGACTCCAAGCAGTCATTGTGGAATTGAATCTTGGCCTCTGGCGCTGTGAAGCAGCAGTGCAAGTCATTGTGCCACCGGGCCGCCAATTTCCATGGAGGCAATAGGAAATGTAATTTACAATGGTGGCCCACTCTTACTAAAAGTTAGCGCTGAATAGTTTTGTGAGTGGACATTGTAAATATCTACCTCTCTGAGCTGAGACACTGTCACTGAGAAGATAATCATCAGAGTTGATCTGAACAGCGCAAGTACAGCGAGGGCCGCTGCTCCAAGTTTCCGCCGAGACACTGATGTAACTCCTGACAGTATAGGTCCCATCCGGCTCCAGTGCCCCTGAATCGTTCTGTCCCTCCATATCCCGCCCCAAAACATTCCAACGGACGGGAAAGGAATCGGGAGACAAACCTCTGACCAAACTCAACAACGGGACCCTTTCCATGGCGGGAATCTCATCTAGCAGCGGAGTGAGGAGGAATCTGATGGGAGAATCCGCTAAATCCGGTAAATAGAACAGAAAATCCATTAACTTTTTGCACAGTAACATGATTGCATTATTAGCGCATGCAACGTGTGATTTCAATGAATAAACTTAAAACTTTAATTGTTGGAACAGGACACGTTTTAATTGCTGTTCAAATGCTTAATTCATTGGAAAAATGAAAATGATACGGATGTTTTTCTCTTTTAACTCACAGGTTTTAAGTCGGTCCGCCTTGTTGTCCAACGAGGGACATACATGCGATGGGTCGTACTAGGGCTGCTCTTGAATGTTCGAAAGTTGCCTAGTGCTTCATGTCGTTAGTGTGCGCTTAAAGTGGACCAGATGCTGAGCAACACGACAGCTCAGTGACTATCACTGTTTGCTGGGCAGACACCTGGATTTGGGCCGGTGTCTGTGGGAGTTTGCGCATTCTCCCCGTGCTTGCGTGGGTTTTCTCGGGTGCTCCGGTTTCCTCCCACACCCCAAAGATGTGCTATTACGCCGATTGGAGGTAATAAATTGTCCCTAAATTAGTTTCCCTCAATGTGGAATGCCATAAGCATAGATAAGGGTCATGGGTGGAGGGGGGACTGGTAATGTTAAAATGGCGGCGCGGGCTCGTTGGGCCGAAGGGCCTTTTTTCTGGGCTGTTTTTGTTCTTTGTTGTTCTTTGAGAATCAGCTAAATCCGGCAAATAGAACAGAAAATCCATTAACTAGGGGATTTTTTTTCACATTAACTTTATTGCATTATAAGAACATAACATAAGAACATAAGAAATAGGAGCAGGAGTAGGCCATATAGACCTTCGAGCCTGCCCCGCGATTCAATAAGATCATGGCTGATCTGTCGTGGCTGAGTTCCACTTTCCCGCCCTCTCCCCATAAACCTTAATCCCCTCTCTTATCAAAAACCCATCAACCCGCGTCTTAAAAATATTTAGCGAGGCAGCCTCCACCACTTCAACGGGCAGAGAATTCCAGAGATTCACCACCCTTTGAGTGAAGAAGTTCCTCCTCAATTCTGTTCTAAACCGCCCCCCCCCCTTTATCTTGAGGCTGTGCCCCCTAGTCCTACTATCCTTTCTGAGCGGGAAGAGTCTCTCCACCTCTATCCTATCCATCCCATTCATCATCTTATACGTCTCAATGAGATCTCCCCTCATTCTTCTAAACTCTAACGAGTACAAGCCTAATTTATTCAGCCTCTCCTCATAGCTCAACCCCCTCAACTCCGGCATCAGCCTAGTAAACCTCCTCTGCACTCCCTCCAAGGCCAAAATATCCTTGCGTAAGTACGGCGCCCAAAACTGCACACAGTACTCCAGCTGCGGCCTCACCAATGCCCTATATAGCTGCAGCAAGACCTCCCTACTTTTATACTCAATCCCCCTCGCTATGAAGGCCAGCATCCCATTCGCCTTCCTGACCACCTGCTGCACCGTGTGATTTCAATGAATAAAGTTAAAACTTTAACAGTTGGAACAGGACAGGTTTTAATTGCTATTCAAATGCTTAATTCATTGGAAAAATGAAAATATTTACCTGTGATCACTAACATGGAGCCGTTCCCGAATATTAATCCTCTGATCATGTAATGGCGCACTGCACAGTAACACATTCCAGAGTCGTTTGTCTGGGTATCCGCAATGATCAGAGAATAATTATCCCTTTTTTTGTTAGAAACATCACTGGAAAACGACTGAGATGAGGGGAAAATCCTTCATTCATAGATTTGTGAGGTTTCGGGGTGTTCTGCAATCAGAGTTCTGGATATTTATTGGAGACACAGATCGATGTCTGTGAGGAACCAAGACAATACGGAATTAATGTACAGTCAAGATCTAATTGCCTTTCAGAAAAAAAAAGAAAAAGAAAAGACCTAATCGCCTGATGGAGATCGAATGAAGTCTTTATTTAGCATGGTTTGGTATGTTAAACTCACTGAGGGTTGTTGCAGTTTCTCGTCCTGACCACACGGTGCCGCTCGAACTCCACCCATGCATTATCCAGTCCTCCCAAAGTGAAATATTGCTTGTTCCCTTTCCTCTTCCCCTTTTCCCTTTCCTTGTCAAACGTTGGCCATGACTCCATGCTGGGAGTGGTGTCGGTCATTGATTCATGCCGAGAAATCATTTATTTAAATCAAAAGTCGGCATCCTCAGAATGGAAAGAGAAGAGAAATTCTAATGAGCGAGGATTCTTCACGATTCTATCCCCGATACAGGTCTTTGTCAGACGCGAAATATTTTATGGAAACATATGCGGTCACTGGCTATCCAACTCTGAAAATGTCTGGCTGATTTCCAAAATAGGGTTGGGACCAGTAATGGATTTTGCATAGGACAGCACACAGATTTTTTGCCAAATATTTTATGAACTTTATCTTCTTTCTGAAGTTGTTCTGTCTCCCAGAACAAATATACTTCAGGAAAACTCTTCGAAATATCCGTCAGGGGTGCGGTTTGGAATCATTCTGAACTTTATTGGTCCACATCGATGTGATTTCCTCAGAATATTCACACTGTTGAGGATGTGCCAAGCTGCTACATGCAGACATACAATCCCTCAGCGCATGAGGAGGCCAATTACTCCCATCGAGTGGGTACCGATTCTCCGAGAAAGCATCTTATCCAGGGCTTAGTCTGTAACTGCTTGTACTTACCCCACTAACTCTCCTACACATATCAGCACACTAAATGAAATTTACCAAGGCCAACCTGCATATCTTTAGACTATGAGGAGAAATTGGAGCACCGAGAGGACACATGCGCAGACACGGAGAGATTGTGCAACCTGCACTCAGTCAGTGTTCCAAGCCAGGTTCCAAACCCAGGTCCTTGGATCTGTGAGGCAGCAAGGCTAACCACTGTGCCACCCTGCCCTTCTACTACATGACGCAGGAAGTAATTTTCAAATGGACTCATTGCTTAGAGTTTCCAAATAAACTTTCAACAGATGAGAAATTATAAAATTGCGAATTAACTGAAATTGTTGAATTACGCCATTTTTTTTTCGCTGGACGTGGATGTGACTCGCCAGGTTATTAATTGCGTCAAATCAGATGACATTTTATTAAACGTCTATAATTTTCCCAGGCAGCACATCACAAAAGTCTCTGTTCTACCAATCAGTTCGTTCTAGTTTTCTCGAACTCTATCGTTCACTTTTTCCCTTTCCCTCTCTCACGCACATAAGCAGACAATAAACATTACCACCTGAGCATATATATATACAACGTTAAATATTCATTTTCTCTCACACACAGTCAGTCTTCTATACATTAAGGAATTCTCTCTCTCATAAATACAGATATACTTGTCAAATTACTTTTTGTTAATTTTTCCCTATCTCATTCACGGGCTCTCATGCACGGTGGCACAGTGATTAGCACTGCTGCACCCACCCAGCCAAAGAGACGCATGTTGAGTTCCCTGTCTGGGTGACTGTCTGTGTTTTGCCTGCACGTTGTTGCGAATGTTTTAGCCTTAACGTTTGCCGTGAACTACACCATTGAGGATTGGGATGTTCTCGGGGCCTCCTCTTGCACTGAGTTGTTTCATTGTCCGCCACCATTCAGAGCTGGATGCGGCGGGACTGCAGAGTTTATGCGCTGAACCGATGGTTGTGGAAAGGCTTTGCCAGGCCTATTACTTGCTGCGTTGGGGTTTTTATGCACGCGGGCGATCCTGTGTATGAGTTTCCACATGGAGTCCTCAGCAGCTCGCATCATCTTCTGTTATGGATCACAGGACTGAAACCACATGGAGCTGCTTTGACAGTGGAAATTATTTTCTCCCAGAAGAGGGAAGACTTTCGAGCGAGTGTCCAACCAGGCAAGTAATTATTTCCCGCTCATTGTAACTATCTCGAAACAAAGGAACATAGAAACATAGAAACTAGAAGCAGGCGCGGGCCATTCGGCCCTTCAAACCTGCTCTGCCATTCATCCTGATCTCAGCTTATCGCCAGATACAATATTCAGATCCCCCTTTCCCCGATATTTCTTGATCCCTTTAGCCCCAACAGTTCTGGATAGGTTTAGAGAAAAATAGGGTGGTTGTATTGGGAGACTTTAATTTCCCTCATATAGACTGGAAATCCCTTCGGGCTGGGGGTGCGGACGGGAAGGAATTTGTAAAATGGGCCCAGGAAGGTTCTTTGGAACAATATGTTGATAGTCCGACTAGAGAGGGAGCTCTACTGGACTGAGAAATGGGGAATGAGCCCGGTTCGGTCATCAAACTTTCAGTAGGGGGACATGTGGCGAACAGTGATGACAATTCTGTAAACTCAATCCTATGTTCTTACAGTTGAATTTGGCACAGTTGAGCAGAAGATGCTTCATTCTGGGTATGATTCAAATAATCAACACGGAAGTTTTCATCAAACAAAGTTTATTTAAGAATACGGTTCAATTTAAATCAAAAGATTTAGCATAACATTTCCCAATTACACGATTCGAACATGACGTAGAATAAGCTTTACCAGCCAGCTGTCTATGAAGTTCCACTCCAAACAACATATCCCAAACATACTCGCTTTCCTTGTCTGAGCACAAAAGGTAAGCATATTCACGTGATGCTGAGTTTCCAGCTATTTAACATCTGTCATGAATTGATCCTTTTGGATTAAATCGCTGAGGCTTCCGAGTCCCGGACATTTCCAAAAAGCCTCTGGAGAGAGAAATGGACTGGGACATGGCAGCCTCCATCAGCCTCTAACAGTAACTCACACACAGCATTGTTTCCAACTCCAGAGCAAGGGCAAATGCACCGTAGATGCTCTCCATGTCAGGCTGCTGCTGAACAAGAAAACTAAATACTTGGACAAATTGTCCCTAAATTAGGTGCCCCTCAATCTGGTTATAATTCCTTAATTGTGGAGTTCAATAGGTGTAGACAAACTCATAGGTAGAAGAGGGCACTCACAATGTTAAAATGGTGGTGTCTGCTTGTTGGGCCGAAGGGCCTGTTTCCTGTGCTGTGTTGTTCTATGTTCTTCGTTCTTTGTTCTTTTCTCTGAAAGGAAAAAAAGTCCCCAGGCATCAGCTGACTTGTCGATCATGCTCCACCCGGTAGTTCCAAAAGGATCATATCACTTGAAGATTCTGCATTAGTTCAGATTAAAACTGAACTGGATGGCAATTATATTGCTTCAGTCACAATTAGAGGACGCCGGTCTCTGTGAGAAAAGCAGGGCCAACACAATGCTAGGAGCTGCTTGAAAACCCGACTAAATAACATGATTGAAAATACATTTTTAAAGGCACAGTGTTGCCACAGCTACTTACAGGTTACATTGGCTGTGTGTGGAAACATTTTACTCTTGAATGTAAACGTCTGGAAACACAATCGGCTCCTCAAATGAGCATGTCAGTCACATGTGAAACGTTTTCTGTTCACTGACATAATGGAATATATTTCCAAACCACCTTTAATTTCATAAACAATAAAACTCTGAACTGGAAATTGTTGGCCTGATCATTAATGGATAAATAAATTCTGATACAAAATATAACCTCTATCTTCCTAACCTATACAATCATTCTCAAATTAAAAATAGCTTATGTGGCCGTAAAATCATACCTAAAAGATATTGCAAACTGGTTCTACAGAAATCTGTTAAGACTGATAATTAGTCTTCCTGGAGGGTGTAGGACGGGTTAACTTAACTCTCCTAAACATAAGTACATAAGACCAGAGGAAATAAGAGCAGGAGTAGGCCATCCAGCCCTTCGAGCCTGCCCTGCCATTCAATCGGATCATGGCTGATCTGAAGTGGATCGGTTCCACTTTCCCGCTTTCTCCTCATAATCCTTAATTCCCCTGTCTATCAGAAACAAATTCATTCATTCAGAAATTTACTGGGCTGTGTATGATTTGACACGATCTGATTTATTATTGGCATATGTATCGGGATACATTGAAAAGTATTGTTTCTTGTTCACGACACAGGCACAACATACCGATCATAAAGTACACAGACTTGATTTATCATTGTCACGTGTATTGGGGCACAGTGAAAAATATTGCTTCCTACATACCACCCAGGCAAAACATGCCGTTCATAGTGGGTTAGCACAGCTGTCTCACAGCGCCAGGGCCTGAAGTTCCATTCCAGCCTTGGGTGACTATCTAGGTGGAGTCTCATGCTCTCCTTTTCTCTACCTGGATTTCCTCTAGGTTCCTCGCTTTCCTCTCACAGTATGAAAAGCATGCTGGTTAGGGACATTCACCATGCTAAAGTTTCCTTCCGTGTACCTAAACAGGAGCCAAAGTGTGGAGGATGGTTAGGAATGAAAGTTTCGAGACAAAAGCGAGTTATTTATGCATTATTGAATAGTTTCACAAGTAGGCTTCCATTAACATTGCAATGGCATCTCTGTGAAAACCCCTCGTCTGCACACTCTGGTGCCTGTTCTGGGACAATAGTCATGATGTAGAGATGCCGGCATTGGGCTGGGGTAAACTTAGAAAGAAGTCTCACAACACCAGGTTAGAGTCCAACCATTTTATTTGATAGATGGAGATCTGTAACCTCCATGTCTTGCCTGGGCTTGCAAAATCTCACTTACTGTCTGGAGACAATCCACATCTCTTTAACCTATGCAAATGCTCTCTCTGCATCTTTATGACTTGAATAGCAGATTACCTGCAAAGACTTACATTCTAATGAGTACTCTGTAAACTGTGTGTGTCTTTATATGCCCTTCTCTGATCAGAACCTTCCTCACACCTGACGAACATAGAACATTACAGCGCAGAACAGGCCCTTCGGCCCACGATGTTGCGCCGACCAGTTACAAAACAATGACCCACTAACCTAAACCAATCCCTTTTCGTCCATAAACCTACCCACGGAGCTCTTAAACGCCCCCAAACTAGGCGCATTTAGAACTGCAGCAGGCAGGGCATTCCAATCCCTCACCACCCTCTGGGTAAAGAACCTACCCCTGACATCCGTCCTATAACTACCCCCCCTTAATTTAAAGCCATGCCCCCTCGTGCTAGATTTCTCTATCAGAGGAAAAAAGGCTATCACTATCCACCCTATCTAAACCTCTAATCATCTTATATGTTTCAGTAAGATCCTCTCTTAGCCGCCTTCTTTCCAGCGAAAACAACCCCAAATCCCTCAGCCTCTCCTCATAGGACCTCCCCTCCATACCAGGCAACATCCTAGTAAACCTCCTCTGCACCCTCTCCAAAGCCTCCACATCCTTCCTGTAATGTGGGGACCAGAACTGCACACAGTACTCCAAGTGCGGTCTCACCAGAGTTGTGTACAGTTGCAACTTAACGCTGCGACTCCTAAATTCAATCCCCCTACCAACAAACGCCAAGACACCGTATGCCTTCTTAACAACCTTATCTACTTGAATCCCAACTTTCAGGGATCTATGTACACATACACCTAGATCCCTCTGCTCCTCCACACTATTCAAAGTCCTCCCGTTAGCCCTATACTCGACACATCTGTTATTCCTACCAAAGTGAATTACCTCACATTTCTCTGCATTAAACTCCATCCGCCACCTCTCGGCCCAGCTCTGCAACCTGTCTAAGTCTTCCTGCAAACTATGACACCCTTCCTCACTATCTACCACTCCTCCGACTTTGGTGTCATCAGCAAATTTACTAATCCACCCAACTATACCCTCACCCAGATCATTTATAAAAATTACAAACAGCGGTGGCCCCAAAACAGATCCCTGAGGCACACCACTCGTAACTGAACTCCATGATGAATATTTACCATCAACCACCACCCTCTGTCTCCTATCTGCTAGCCAATTCCTGATCCAATTCCCTAGATCACCACCAATCCCATACATCTGCATTTTCTGCAGCAGCCTACCATGGTGAACCTTATCAAACGCCTTACTAAAATCCATATATACCACGTCCACTGCCTTACCCCCATCCACCTCTTTGGTCACTTTCTCAGAAAACTCAATAAGGTTAGTAAGGCACGACCTACCCGCCACAAAACCATGCTGACTATCTCCAATCAATTCATTACACTCCAAATAACTATAAATCCTATCCCGAATAATTTTTTCTAAAACCTTGCCCACAACAGAAGTGAGACTCACCGGTCTATAATTCCCGGGGAAGTCTCTGTTCCCCTTCTTAAACAATGGGACAACATTCGCTAACCTCCAGTCTGCTGGTACTATACCAGAGGCCAACGACGACCTGAAGATCAGAGCCAGAGGCTCTGCAATCACTTCTCTTGCCTCCCAGAGAATCCTGGGGTAAATCCCATCCGGACCAGGGGACTTATCTATTTTCAGACCCTCCAGAATATCCAGCACATCCTCCTTATCAAATGTAACACTGTCAATTCTACTTCCCTGCAACCCAGTGTCCTCCTCAGCTATATCCATGTCCCCCTGCGTGAACACCGAAGAGAAATATTGGTTCAGTGCCTCTCCAATCTCCTCCGGTTCCACACATAACTTCCCTCTGCTGTCTATAACTGGCATTAATCTTGCCCTAACCAACCTTCTGTTCTTGACATACCTGTAGAACGCCTTAGGATTCTCCTTAACCCTATCAGCCAAAGTCTTCTCATGTCCTCTTTTAGCCCTTCTTAGCTCACTCTTCAACTCCCTCCTAGCCAATCTAAAGTTTTCTAGTGCACTACCCGAGCCCTCAAGCCTCATCCGAACGTAAGCCTCCTTTTTCCTTTTAACCAACGAATCAACTTTTTTGGTGCACCACGGTTCCCTAGCCCTACCAATTCCTCCTTGCCTGACAGGGACATACGTATCACGGACTCGCAGTAGCTGCTCCTTGAAAAAACTCCACATTTCGGACGTTCCCAGTCTCTGTAATCTCCTAGTCCAACCTATGCTTCCTAATTCTCTCCTAATACCCTCATAATTACCCTTCCCCCAGCTAAAACCACTGGCCCGAGGTTCATGCCTATCCCTTTCCACCACTAAGGTGAACGTAATCGAATTGTGGTCACTATCACCAAAATGCACACCAACTTCCAAGTCTAGCACCTGGTCTGGCTCATTTCCCAGCACCAAATCCAATATAGCCTCACCTCTAGTTGGCCTATCTACATACTGAGTCAAAAAACCTTCCTGCACGCTTTGTACAAAAACTGACCCCTCTAACGAGCTAGAGCTATAACAATTCCAATCATTATTAGTAAAGTTAAAATCCCCCATACCAATTACATTATTACTTTCACTCCTAACCAGGATCGTCTCCGCAATCCTTTCCTCAACCTCTCTAGAACTTTTAGGAGGTCTATAAAAGACTCCCAACAGGGTGACCTCTCCTCTCCTATTTCTAATCTCCGCCCATACTACCTCAACAGACAAGTCCTCATCAAACTTCCTCACTGACACTGTGATACAGTCCCTGACCAATAATGCTACCCCTCCCCCCCTTCTACCTCCTTCTCTCCTCCGACTAAAACATTTGAACCCCGGGACCTGCAGCAACCATTCCTGCGCCTGCTCTATCCATGTCTCTGAAATGGCCACAACATCGAGGTCCCAGGTACTGATCCACGCTGCAAGTTCATCCACTTTATTGCGAATACCCCTCGCATTAAAGTATACGCATTTCAAACCCTGCTCCACCCCACCCCTGCGATCCTGTGCATTGCAGTCCCCATCTATGCCCCCCTCACTTTCAACCCCTCTACTCAGGATCCCACCCCCCCTCCGAATCAGTTTAAACCTCCCTGCATAGCCTTAGCAAATTTACCCCCCAGGATATTGGTTCCCCTCTGATTCAGGTGCAGACCATCCTTCTTATAGAGGTCCCACCTTCCCCAGAATGAGCCCCAATTGCTCAAGTGCCTGAACCCCTCCCTCCTGCACCAGCCCCTCAGCCACGAGTTCAAACTTTCCCTCTCTCTATTCCTCTCTAAACTATCCCGTGGCACAGGCAAGAGTCCGGAGATAACCACTCTTTCTGACTTGGCCTTTAGTTTCCACCCCAACTCCATGAATCTCTGCTTAATGTCCGCTTCCCTTAACCTCCCTATGTCATGTGTCCCCACATGAACTATAACTTGGGGTTGATCTCCCTCTCCCCTAAGAGTCCTGAATACCCTTTCTGATACATCCCGGGCCCCAGCCCCTGGTAGGCAACACACCAGCCCTGAGTCCCTACCTTTACTTCCAACTCTCCTATCTGTCCCCTTAACTGTAGAGTCCCCAATCACGAGGCCCAATCTTTTACATCCCCTAACCACCTGAGCTTTTACAATAGGCTCATCCCCAGAGACCTGCTCCCTTTGGCTATCCCCAGTTGATTCCTCCTCAACTGTAGCCTCCAGGACCGAAAACCTATTTTGGAGGGGAACAGCCCCAGGGGATTGTCCCCCCGATTGCTTCTTTCCCCTCTTCCTGGCAGTGACCCAAGACTCATTTCTAGGAGTGACTATCTCCTTATAACTCCTATCGATTTCCACCTCCGCCTCCCGAATTATGCGGAGTTCCTCTAATTCCACCTCCAGCTCCTTTACACGCTCCTCCAGAAGTTTCAATCTAACACACTTCCTACAAGTAAAATCACCTGAAACACTACTGGAGTCCCTCACCACATACATCCCACAGGAGATGCAGCTTACTGCCTGAACTGCCATCACTGAAGCAATTACCAGCAGAAAAATAAAAATAAAATAAAAAAAAACTTCCCCCACACTTATAATTAGGTTAGAGGAGGTGGGAGGGTGGGATTCTCTACCAGTGTAGAGGTCCGAAAGCTTGTGTTATTACTATCAAATAAACTGGTTGGACTCTAACCTGGTGTTGTGAGATGTCTCTCTGGGACAATAGGCCAGTGCACAATCCAGCACGTCAATCGGACAATGGGAGGAAACTGGAGCACCCGGAGGAAACCCACACAGACACGAGGAGACAGTGCAAACTCCACACAGGCAGTGACCTGAGCCGGGAAACAACCCCAGGTCCCTGAAACTGTGAGGCAGAAGTGGTAAACCCAGTAAAACAGTCAGCCTGGGGCCGTGGCCGGGAGGGCAAATACAGGTTGTCAAATCCCCTCAGCTACTTCCATTTATTTCAAACAGATAACAATCTTCCTGATTTGTTGCCGTGTGTTTGTGTAGACATTACACAGTGCGATCCCAGAGAGGAGCTGATGAAGGGATTAATCCCAACATTAATGAGGTACATGAATCTGAATGTGAAGAGCCTGGTAGAAGGGATTACTGACAAAATGGGTTCTGAAATGAGCAGTGAGTGCTGAGCCTCACTGAGGGCCTGAACTATTTTGCACAAATGCTTGAGTCGGTGGAGGCAGCCGCAGAGAGCGGGGCTCGGCAGCAAAGAGGCTCATTGCCTGTGACAGCAGCTGTTTGCTGTGAGGGTCAGAACACCCTTACTCACAGCCCATTCGGTGCTGTGCAAAACGCCCCGAGGAGAGGAGATCGCTGACCAAGATTCCGACCATTTCACCACCTGATGCTCGCGATGGAAAATGACGTTCGAGCAGAAGCTGTCAGTGCATTTCCGGTTTTAATAGTTGCTGTTCTTTAGGCACAGAACTGCCTGCTGTAGTCAAAGTGTTAGAATACAGATTGATGAGTGTGTCCAGTCTGGGTGTATTAGATCAGTAAAAAGTCTGACAACACCAGGTTTTAGCCCAACCAATTCATTTGATAATACTCACAAGCTTTCGAGGGGACTGCCTCTTCGTCAGGTGAATGGAGAGTAAGAACTCCCCTCGAAAGCTTGTGAGTATTATCAAATAAATTGGTTGGACTAAAACCTGGTGTTGTCAGACTTTTTACTGTGTTTACGCCAGTCCAACGCCGGCATTCCCGCATCATGTATTAGATCAAACAGAGAATAGGCTAATGTACAGTTTGAGAGAGAGAAACCACACGGAAACAGCATCAATTCGTCCATGCCGACTAAGTCTCCAAACCGAAAGTGATCCCATTTGCGTTTGGCCCACATTCCTATAAACCTTTCCCATCCATGGACCTGTTCAAGTTTCTTTTAAATGTTGTAATTGTGCCCACCTCTGCCACCTCCTCTGGCCGCTCATTCCATAAACACACCGCACTCCGTGTGAAAAGGTTTCTCCTCAAAACCCTTTTCATCGTTCCCCTCTCAAATTCAAGCTGTGCTCTTTAGTTTTAGACTCTCCTATCCTGGATAACCGACACCCAGAAGAAAGCGGCGCAGACACGGGGAGAACGTGCAAACTCCGTACAGACAGTGAGCCAAGCCGGGAGTCGAACCAAGGTCCTTGGAACTGTGAGACAGCAATGCTAACCGCAGTAATACAGTAAATGTGGGGTGCTGCCGGGAGGGCAATTGGAGATTGTCGAATTCCCATGTCCCCCTCTGTTCCTCCCTCCAATTTCCAGCAATTTTCCTGAATTGTTACAGTTTGTGTAGATATTACACAGTGCGATCCCAGTGAGCTGCTGGTAAAGGGACTGATCCCCTACATTAATGAGTTACATTAATATGAATGTGAGGAGACTGGTGGAAAGGATTACTGATAAAATGGGTTCTGAAATGAGCAGAGAGTGTGGAGCCTCACTGAGGGCCTGAACTATTTTGCAGAATTGCTTGATCTTGAAGGATGAAGAAGGGAGTCAGTAGAGGCAGCAGCTGAGAACCAGCTCCGGCAGCAAAGAGGCGCATTTCCTGTGACCGCGGCTGTTCGCTGTGAGTCTCAAAATACTCTAACCCACAGCCCAAATGGGGCTCTGCAACATGAACTGATGTGCGGAGTTGATTGGCCAAGATTCTTATCACCTCATCACCTGATGTTTGAAATGGAAAAATGATGTTCTTGCCAGATGTTGTCAGTGCCTTTCCCGTTTCTACAGTTGAGGGGCTTCCTGTACAGAACTGCATAAGGTGGCCAAACACTGGACGAAGTGTTTAACTGCAGGTTGAGGAGTGTTACCTGCCGGGGGTGGATTGGAGTAAACAGAGAACAGGCTTGTATAAAATTAGAGAGAGGTGCAGCATGGGAACAGATCCTTCGGCCTAATTTGTCCTTGTTGACCAGATTTCCTAAACTGAACTAATCCCATTTGCCTGCGCTTGGCCATATCCCTCTCCATCCTATCCGTCCATGTACCTGGACAAATGTTTTTTTTTAATGTTGTAATTACACCTGTCACTAACACCCCCTCTGAAAGCTCATTCCATATGGGTCCCACACTCTGTATGAAGCAGTTTACCCCCACACACCCCTTTATACGTTCCCCTCTCAACTTCGAGCTATGCTCCTTAGTTTTTTTTCCTGACTTTTAACAAACAAAGAACAAAGAACAACACAGCACGGGAAACAGGCCCTTCGGCCCAAAGACCCCGAGCCGCCATTTTGATGAAGTTACTTGTGCAATTCACTGGGAAAATACAAAACCCAACTGCAGGGGCATAAGAGTGTAACACTCATAAGTTGACTTTTGTACAGAAGAATTTATTCCAAATTTGGGCTAACTGTCTTGATTTGCGCCCCTCCATCGTACAAAGAGGAAATTCAGAGGCTGGAATTAGCGCAGTTTCTTAGAAGGATAGCAGGAATAATAGTAGGAGGGATTACTCTTTAAAGGGCGAAAAGCTGCAGCATGCTATGGTGCAGAGGGACCTGGGGGTCCTTGTGCATGAGTCGCAAAAACCCAGTCTGCAGGTGCAGCAGGTGGTCAGGAAGACGAATGGGATGCTGGCCTTCATAGCGAGGGGGATTGAATATAAAAGTAGGGAGGCCTTGCTGCAACTGTACATGGCACTGGTGAGGCTGCAGCTGGAGTACTGTGTGCAGTTTTGGTCGCCGCACTTGCGCAAGGATATTTTGGCCTTGGAGGGAGTGCAGAGGAGGCTCACTAGGCTGATACCGGAGATGAGGCGGTTGGACTATGAAGAGAGACTAAATAGGCTGGGTCTGTACTCGTTGGAGTTTAGAAGGATGAGGGGGGATCATATAAAGGCGTATAAGATAATGAAGGGGCTGGATAGGGTAGAGATAGAGAGATTCTTTTTACTCAGAAAGGACAGCAGGGCTAGAGAGCACAGCCTCAAGATAAGGTGGGGGGGGGCAGTTTAGAACGGAGTTGAGGAGGAACTTCTTCACTCAAAGGGTGGTGAATCTCTGGAACTCTCTGCCCGTTGATGTGGTGGAGGCTGCCTCGCTAAATATATTTAAGTCACGGTTAGGTAGGTTTTTGGTAGGCAAGGGGATTAAGGGGAGAAGGCGGGAAAGTGGAACTGAGCCACGACAGATCAGCCATGATCTTATTGAATGGCGGGCAGGCTCGAAGGGTTAGATGGCCTACTCCTGCTCCTATTTCCTTTGTTCTTTTGTACTTATTAGGACGGAACTATCATTAGTAACAGGGAAGGACAAACAGATTAGGTCTCTTTTTATTCAAGAACACAAGGCTGAGGGGGAACAGAATAGATGTCCTGAAAATTGGACCAGCAGCAACTATTCAGTAACAGTTTCCGGTTTCTGGGGAGGCGATGGCCTCCAGATATTATCGCTAGACTATTAATCCAGAAACACAGTTGATGCTCAGGGGACACAGTTAGAATCCTGACACGGGTGCAGATTTAAATTTGAGTTCAACACAAAAATCTAGAATTAAGCATCGTCTAATGAGCACGAAACCATTGTTCACAGTAGGGAATGAACCGCTCTGCTTCACTCAAGTCCTTTTGGGATGGAAATCTGCCATCTTTACCTGGTCTGGCCTACATGCGACTTTACAGCCACAGTAATTTGGTTCTAAAGTCTCAATGAAACTGAAATACCCTCCATAAGTCATGGACAGTAAATGTTGGCCAACCAGCACGCGCATGTCCCACAAATGACTAAAAATGCAGATATTTAAACTTAAAAAAAAGTTAACCCGTCCTTCAGCCTGCATCTATCCAATAGCAGACTCTGAACTACAATGGAGAAAAGTTAATTATTACACTCTATCAATTTGTGCACTGGATAGCACTGCTGCCTCATCGCACCAGAGAACCGGGTTCGATACCTGGTTTGGGTCACTGTCTGTGTGGAGTCTGAATGTCCTCTCCCTGTCCGTGTGGATTTCCTCTGTTCGCTCCCACGTGCTAGTTGCTGCATTGGCGGTGCTAAAAAATCTCCTTAGTGCATCCGAACAAGCGTCGCAGTGCAGAGACGAGGGGATTTTCGCCGTTACTTCATTGCAGTGTTAATGCAAACCTACTTCTGCCATAAACAAAATAAACTTTAATTCGAGGAGATTTGATTTTTTGAGTCGGCTGCTCTGCTGTGACGCACAAACTGTGAGGTTTGCCAAACGAATATTGTGTTCGCCCCAAGACTGCCCTACAATGGTGACATCATCTCCACAGCAGAGGTCGTCATAGTTTCCATTGAATCTGTAAAGGCCCAACTGAATGGGACGCAGACCACGTCATTGTGTCTACAGTGTCTATAGAAACGAGCCTGGGAGACAGAACAGGAGGAAATTTCTATCAAGATGGCCGAAGAATCTCTGTCTCTGATCCTCATTTTCCAAGTACTGAGGTTTCACTGTGAGTAACAGGCGGGTGGGAATTTTAATCGGAACCAATTTTATAAACCAGAATGAGCTTTTTCTAAGCCGAAAGCGTGAGCCAGTGTTCAGGTGAAGGCATTTGAACTAATCATATAAGTTCATTTATTGGTTCCACCCAGAACGCGAAAAAAATAAGTATAACAAACACTGATTACAAAGTATAATGAGATTGTGCAGTGGATAGCACTGCTGCCTCACAGCGCCAGAGAACCGGGTTCGATACCTGGTTTGGGCCACTGTTTGTGTGGCGTCTCCATGTCCTCTCCCTGTCTGTGTGGGTTTCCTCCCATCGCTCCAGCTTGCACCCACAATCCAAAAGAGGTGCGAGTTGATGCATTAGCGGTAATTCTCCCTTAGTGTATCCGAACAGACGCCACAGTGTGGAGAATAGGGGATTTTCGCCGTTACTTCATTGCAGTGTTAATGTAAGCCTACGTCTGACATGAATGAAAACAATTTTAATTCGAGGTGATTTGATTATGAAAATCTACTTCAGGTATTTCAATAATCAGTGCTTATGTCAGAATATCTCTTTAGTTACAGAATCCGAGTCTTCTCTGTCTCAGATCCCCTTCACAATGACAGCTGAAGTGGGCCAAACGGTGGGATTACCCTGTCATGACACTCAAGAAGTGGATTTGGTGTCCAACTATGCTTGGTACAAACAGCGGCTGGGTGAAGCCCCGATACTCGTAGACAATACATCCTGTACTGGGCCCGAGTGTAAGTTTAGTTTTGAAAAAGCCAATCCAGGGAATGTGTTGATTCTGAAAATTCGCAATGTCCAGACAACTGACTCTGGTTCCTACTACTGTGCATATCGTCGGTCTGCACTGTTCCGGAATGGAACCACACTTCTGGTTGGAGGTAAGAGAGCAAGTGCAGTTCACTCAGAGTATGCGCAACATTTTCTTTTTTTTGTGCAAATTAATTGTTAACTGTGTCCGAATTTCTATCCAGACAGTTCCACCAGCAAGACGGCTGTGCAGGTATTAGTCCCGCCGGGTGAGACGGATGTGAATGATCATGTGCCCTTAATGTGTTTGGTCAGTGGAGTTTCCTCCAACCGGATTGCTATTTTCTGGAATATTTCTGGCCTGGTCACTGAGGGATCGAGTGATCCCGGGATAATGGAGGAGGACGGGACCTACAGCATCAGAAGTCTTGTCATGGTGTCGGGGCAAGTCTGGAGAAGTGGCGGTGTCGGTACTTGCATTGTTCAACTGGGGATTCCAGGCAAATATTGGACGGAAAGTGTGCCCTTCCCCAGTACAGGTAAGTTGTTCATCTCCACAATGATGGTTTGAATTCAACTTGTAATCAGTTGCGTTAATGTTCCAACTATTCAGAAACTGACGTCTGTTAGGTACACAGGAGAGATCTCCTATTTTACCTGCGTTATTTATTAGTGTCACAAATATACTTACCTTAACGCTGCAATGAAATGGCTGTGAGAATGCCCGATTCGCCACACTCCTGCGCCTCTTGGAGTGCACTGAAGAAGAATTCAGCATGTCCAATTCCGCCAACCAGCTCGGCTTCCGAGAATTGGAGGAAACTGGGACACCCGGAGGAGGCGAGCACCGATCTGGGAGAACGCGCCGACTGTGCACAGACAGTGATCCAAGCCGGGAATTAAACCATGTTCTCTGGCAATGTGAGGCAGCAGGGGTAAGCACTGTGCCGCCCGGTATCCGGTCACTTCTCCCCTTCAAGGCAGTGTCTATTTTCCTGGCTGAAAGTTTTTATTGAATCTGTGTCCACCGCCCTTCTCAGAAATTGGATTTTCAAATTCAGTTGCGTTCAATCCGACGTTGGGTGCGCATTGCAACCAAGAAACGAACAAGCATTGACACTATTTTCTAAATCTGTCTTTTTTTCCCCCTGACGCATTAATTCAATTCTCCAGAATCTCACGCCACAATCTCTAGTTAAGAACATAAGAGCATAAGAAATAGGAGCAGGAGTAGGCCATCCAGCCCTTCGAGCCTGCCCCGCCATTCAATAAGATCATGGCTGATCTGAAGCGGATCAGTTCCACTTTCCCGCTCTCTCCCTATAACCCTTAATTCCCCTGTCTATCAAAAAAAAACTATCTACCCGTGACTTAAATATATTTAGCGAGGCAGCCTCCACCACTTCAATTGGTAGAGAATTCCAGAGATTCACCACCCTTTGAGTGAAGAAGTTCCTCCTCAACTTTGATCTAAACTGCACCCCCCCGCCCTTATCTTGAGGCTGTGCCCTCTAGTCCTGCTATCCTTTCTAAGCGGGAAGAATCTCTCTAAATCTACCTTATCCATCCCCTTCATTATCTTATATGTCTCTATAAGATCCCCCTCAGCCTTCTAAACTCCAACGAGTACAGGCCCATTCTACTTAGTCTCTCCTCATAGTCCAAACCACTCTCGTTTGGCATCTGATTTATTATAAATTCCTAATCCCTAGAATCCAATCGCATTAAGATCAAGGTCAAAAGCAAGACATTAATTGCATTTTCAATGGCTTTATGCTGTCAACAACGAGGTTAAGACTGCTCTGGGAGCAGTGGGAATGGTTGGAACTGTTCATGCGAGTATCACTGTAATTCCATAGAACCCTACAGTGCAGAAAGAGGCCCTTCGGCCCATCTAGTCTGCACCAACCACAATCCCACCCAGGCCCTACCCCCATGTCCCTACATATTATGCCCACTAATCCCTCTAACCTATGCATTCCTGGACACTAAGGGGCAATTTCTTAGCGTGGCCAATAAACCTAACCTGCACATCTTCGGACTGTGGGAGGAAACCGGAGGAAACCCACGCAGACACGAGGAGAATGTGCAAACTCCACACAGACAGTGACCTGAGCCAGGAATCGAACCCAGGACCCTGGAGCTGTTGACGTAGCGGGGCTAACCACTGTGCTACTGTTTGATCTTGTGGTTACGAGCGCGTCTGGACGGCCAATGGACGCATCTATAACAATAGACCTCAGAACTGGAATTGTATGTGGACTCGGTAGTGAGAAATACACAAAAGTGTGAGGGAAATTTAGAAAGAGTGGCTGTATTTCAATAGCTATTTCAAAGATGCGGCACAGTCTACGTGCTGTGGGTTGACCCATAATGACATTAGGGATGGAATTCTAGGATTTTGACCCAACAAGTGCGACAGAATGCTGATATGTTTCCAAGTCAGGATATTGAGTGGTTTGGAGAAGAAAATGCAGGTGGTGGTGTTTCCATGTATCCGCTGCCCTTGTCCTTCTAGATGGAAAAATGTTTGAAAGGTGCCGTCTAAGGATCTTTGATGTGTTGCTCCAGTGAGTGCACACACACAGCTGATTCTGAGCGTGGGCTGGTGGAGGGAGTGAATGTGTTGCCAATCGAGCGGGTTGTTTTGCCCTTGATGATGTCAAGCTTCTTATGCGTTGTTGGAGTTACACCCAACCAGGCAAGTTGGGGTGGGGGTGTTGGGGGTGGGGGGCGGAATCCATCACACTTCTGACTTGTGCTTTCTAGATGGTGAACAGGCTTTGGGGAATCAGGAGGTGAGTTATTCTCCACAGGATTCCCAGCCTCTGACCTGCTTTTGTAGTCATTCTGTTTAAGTGGGGATTCCATTTGAGTTTTGATCAATGATAATCGAAAAAAAAATGCCAGTGGTGATTCAGTTATGGATATAACACAATGTCGAGAGGCAATGGTTAGAGTGTCTGCGTTCAGCTTCCCGTCCGAGCAACGCGGAAAGATTTATTTGACCCAGCAGCAATTTCTAATAGTTTTCTCTCTATAGGATGGTGCAATCTGGAACTTTCCATTGCCATAATTATCCTGGTGATCCCGATTATCCTTTTTGTCCTTCTCTCCATTTGTATTTGGAAGAGAGGGAGATCAGGTGAGGAATAATGTTCAGTAGGAATATCATTACTGTTCATCCAATGTGACTCCCCTCGAAGGTTTAAATTACTGATCACAGTGTCTTGTTTCAGGAGAGCGAGCGGAGGGGGCCGGGAATGAAAGGTGAGTAACTGAGCCATTTTCAAAGTTCATGCCTCTGTATATAATATCCTGTTAAACACACTTCAAAACCACTACTTATTCCAATGGTACATGTTGAAATTTTCCATATTTTAACAATGAGTATCCTTTCTCTCAAAGATTTCTTGGCCAGGATTTGCAGGATATAACACCTCTTTAGAACATTAGAACATAGAACATGGAACATTACAGCGCAGAACAGGCCCTTCGGCCCACGATGTTGCGCCGACCAGTTACAAAAACAATGACCCACTAGCCTATACCAATCCCTTTTCGTCCATAAACCTATCCAGAGATCTCTTAAACGCCCCCAAACTAGACGCATTTACAACTGCAGCAGGCAGGGCATTCCAATCCCTCACCACCCGCTGAGTAAAGAACCTACCCCTGACATCCGTTCTGTAGCTACCCCCCCTTAATTTAAAGCCATGCCCCCTCGTGCTAGCTTTCTCCATCCGAGGAAAAAGGCTATCACTATCCACCCTATCTAAACCTCTAATCATCTTATATGTTTCAATAAGATCCCCTCTTAGCCGCCTTCTTTCCAACGAAAACAACCCTAAATCCCTCAGTCTCTCCTCATAGGACCTCCCCACCATACCAGGCAACATCCTAGTAAACCTCCTCTGCACCCTCTCCAACGCCTCCACATCCTTCTTGTAATGCGGGGACCAGAACTGCACACAGTACTCCAAGTGCGGCCGCACTAGAGTAGTGTACAGTTGCAACATTACACTGCGACTCCTAAATTCAATCCCCCTACCAATAAACGCCAAGACACCGTACGCCTTCTTAACAACCTTATCTACTTGATTCCCAACTTTCAGGGATCTATGTACACATACACCTAGATCCCTGTGTTCATCCACACTATTCAAAGTCCTCCCGTTAGCCCTATACTCGACACATCTGTTGCTCCTACCAAAGTGAATTACCTCACACTTCTCCGCATTAAATTCCATCCGCCACCTCTCGGCCCATTGTGTTTCATTGTGTTTATTTTCTTATGCAGTTTTAGATTGAGAGAAAGACAACACAAAGGGCAGCGGAAAGAGAGACAAACGGGTAAGTCATATTCAAATGTTGGCAACGATTCAATATCACTGAACACATAAATCATAGAGACTTTGCCGTGCAGGAGGCCATTCGGCCCGTCGAACCTGAATTGAGACCAATCCCACCCAGGCTCTATCCCTGTAGCCCCACACATTTACAGAGGTAGTGCTCCTGGCGGTAAGCACAATTTAGCCTGGCCCATCCTCCTAACCTACACATCTTTGGGCACTAAGGGACATTTCAGAATGGCCAATCCAGAGAACCTACATATTTCTGGGCACGAATGAACAAGTTGGCATGGCCAGTCCACCTAACCTACACATCTTTGGACCATGGGAGGAAGCTGGAGCAGCCGGAAGAAATCCATGCAGATATGGGGAGGGCGGGCAAGCTACACACGGAGAGTCACCCAAGCCTATAATTGAATCCAGGTCTCTGGCTCTTGGTGGAAACAGTGCTAAACAATGACAAAATGGGAGAAATTAAAAGGTTGATCCGTGTACCTCACGCAATCAAATTGTTGAGGAATTAATTGGCCACATAAAAAGGCATAACTGTTGATTGCCAATTCCGGCAGGGAAATATCAGATGGACAATCGACACCAGGAGGGGTAGATATTCCTTATTCCTCCATCGGTGAATTGGGATCGAGTGAATTATTGTTGGTGTATTGGAGGACATTTTATGGGTCAGTAAAATGCTGGTGTATGTGGGAGTATTCTTTGGATTGTCACCCAGTGGGGCCATTGAGGTATTGTTCTCATTTGTGCAACAGGGCATCATTGGTTCACTGTATTTCAAATTATTTATTGCTTAAACGGAACAGGATTAGATTCGATTTCTGGAATCATAGATTCAAACAGTGCAGAAGAAGAAGGCCTTTACCGCCATTGAGAGGTCACTCCCACTGAGCTAAACAAAAACAGTAAGTGAGATGGATACACCAGTAATGGCACTGCATCCCGCCATGCCCCACCCTGCCCCGCCCCACCCCACTTGCCACACCCCGCACCGCCCCACCCCGTCCCACTCCACCCTGCTCTGCAGTTCCCCACCCACCCTGCCCTCCCCTGCCCTGTACTGCCATATTACAAACACGCAAACTCACGCCTAATCCCATCTGCCAGCACTTGTCCCAGAACCCCGAATATCATGCTCCAACTGCTCATCCAGATACTTTTTATGAGGCGGCCCACCTCCACCCTCCCTCCCTGGCAGCGGATTCTAGACTGTCACCACCCTCTGGGTAAAACAACTTTTCCTCACACCCCCTCCCAAATTTCCTGCCCCTCACCTTAAACCTATGCCCCACGTGACTGACCCTTCAACTAAGAGGAATAGCTGTTTCTTACACTCTCTATCCATGTCCTTCGTCATCTTGTATACTCGATTACTTCAGCACTAATTCTTCTCTGTTCCAACGAAAACACAAGCTTATCCAACCTCACTTCATATGGTCCACCCCAGGCAGCATCCTGGTGAATCTTCTCTGCACTCCCTCCAATGCCATCACATACTTCCGATAATGTGTCTACCATAACTGCACACAGTTCCCTAGCTGTGGCCTCACTAAAGTTCTATACAACTCCAACATGGCTTCCCTGCTTTTGCACACAATGTCTCGATTGGTAAATGATAGCGGCCTGTATTCCATTTCACCTCCCTACTAACATGTCCTTCCACTTTCAGAGATCTGTGGATAAAGACGCCAAGGTCCTTTTGTTCCACAGAATTTCCTAGTGTCCTCCCATTCAATGAATACAAGATTGTCAAATTATTCCTTCCAGAGCGTGTCATTTCAACTTTTCAGTGCTAAATTCCATCTGCCACTTATTTGCCCATTTGACCATTCCATCTATATGTTCTTGTAGATCAAAACACTCCACGTTGCTGGTAGTCATACATCCAATACTTGTGTCTTCTGCAAACTACCTAATCCTACCTGCCACACAGATATCAGTGAAATTTATGTAAATGGTGAAAAATAGGGGGCGGCACAGAGCCCCATGGTCCGCCAATGGACACTGGCTTCCAGTCACTGAAGCGTCCTTATGTCGTCACACGCGGTCTCCTACAACTGATCCAATTCTGAATGCACTTTATCAAATTACCCTGAATATTTGCATGTCTCCCATTTGGAACCATGTCAAAGATTTTGCTGAAATTCATATAAACTATATCGACTGCACTACCTTCATCTGTACACCAGGTCAGCCTCACAAAATTCAATCAAATTTGTTAGGCCTGACCTCCCTCTATCGAAACCATTCTCACTATCTCTACACAAGCTTTGTCTCTCCAAGTGTCGCTACATTCTCTCCTTCAGAGGTTTATCCCGTTGTTTCCCTACCACTGACATGACACTCACCCGTCTCTAGTTCTCTGGTTCATCTCTACAACTGTTCCTAAATAACCCAGCCACATTTGTTGTTCTTCTGGGACCTCCCGTGGCCAGAGAGGAATTGAAAAATATGAGCCAGTGCACCTGCAATCTCCCCTCTTGCGTCCCAATGCTGGTGAGGCGCAATTCAGCTGGACTTGGAGATTTATCCACTTCTCAGGTTGACAAGACCCCCAATAGCTCATCTTAGCCCATGTCAATTTGTTCAAGAACCGCACAGTCCCTCTCCCTGAATTCTGGATCATAGTCCTCATTCTCTTGTGTGAATAAGGATATGATGTATTCATTTAGCACCTGACCCATGTCCTCTGGCTGCACGCAAGTTTGTCGCCTTCGTGCCTAATTGGCCCTATTCTGTCCCTGTTTGACATAAACGCTGATTATGCTGGGATTTTCCCTACCTTAACCAGACAAAACTTTCTCATAACCGTTCTTTGTATTCCTAATTGTTTTCCTAAATTGATATCTGTCACGTTGTTACACAGATAACTATGACCAAACATATGGAGAGAGAACACAAGACTGTGCAGCTCAGGTAAGCGCTTTGCAAATATTTTTATATCATGGAGGATATTGGATTTTGGAATAAGTTGCAGGATGTCCCATCTGGGATAGTTCATGCGGCTGTCCGCGAGCAGCCCACCGTCTGAAGCATCTACTTGTAACCAAATTACATTCGTCCACACTTTGGAACCAGAACATATATCTCTGCGGCTCTTCCAAACGATCATACAGCGATTGAGTTAATGTTCCGGTTACATAAGAACATAAGAAATAGGAGCAGGAGTAGGCCATCTGGCCCTTCGAGCCTGCCCCGCCATTCAATAAGATCATGGCTGATCTGTTGTGGCTCAGTTCCACATTCCCGCCCTCTCCCCATAACCCTTAATCCCCTCGCTTATCAAAAACCCATCAACCTGCGTCTTAAAAATATTTAGCGAGGCAGCCTCCACCACTTCAACGGGCAGAGAATTCCAGAGATTCACCACCCTTTGAGTGAAAAAGTTCCTCCTCAACTCCGTTCTAAACCGCGCCCCCCCCCTTTATCTTGAGGCTGTGCCCCCTAGTCCTACTGTCCTTGAGCGGGAAGAGTCTCTCCACCTCTATCCTATCCACCCCATTCATCATCTTATACGTCTCAATGAGATCTCCCCTCATTCTTCTAAACTCTAACGAGTACAAGCCTAGTTTATTCAGCCTCTCCTCATAGCTCAACCCCCACAACTCCGGTATCAGCCTAGTAAGCCTCCTCTGCACTCCCTCCAAGGCCAAAATATCGTTGCGTAAGTACGGCGACCAAATACCTCAGACAATACCTCAGACAGACGTTTCTGCGGATTTCCAGCTGTTTTCATTGCTGATTGCCAGATATCTGCTACTTTTCACTTTCCTTATTATTGTGGTGGGTCTAATTCTCCCTCACTCAGTTCCAGGTTTCCTCCCATCCGCGCACAGTTGGAAATGTACTAATTGCTGGGATTATCTTCACAGTGGTTGGCAATGCTGCTTCAGAGTGTCAGGGCCACGGGTTCAATCCTCGGCTTGGGTCACTGCCTCTGTAGAGTTTGCATGTTCTCCCCGTGCCTGCATGGGTTTCCTCCGGGTGCTCCGGTTTCCTCTCACTGTCCGAAGATGTGGGTTGGCTATGCTGAATTTCCCCCTTAATATCAGGCAGATAAGCTGGAGGAAATGTATAAGGCTATGGGGAAAGGGCCTGACTGTGATTGTGGTGCAGACTGGATGGACCGAATGACCTCATGCTGTATGGTAGGATTCTATATATGTGCTGGTTTGAGTCTGTGTGTTTGAGAGATTCAATGTATATCTCTGTGTCTGTTGTTGAGAGTTTGTGTGTGTGTGAGATTGTGAGATTCTCTTTCTGTGTATCTTTCTCGGTGAGAGATTGTGTCTGTGTTGAGCGGGATGGGTGAAACTGTGGGGAGTTTGCACATTCTCCTCGTGTCTGTGTGGGTTTCCTCCGGGTGCTCCGGTTTCCTCCCACAGTCCAAAGATGTGCGGGTTAGGTTGATTGGCCACACTAAAATTGTCCCTTAGTGTCCCGAGATGCGTGGGTTAGAGGGAATTGTGGGTAAATATGTAGGAACATTGGGATGGGGCCTGGGTGGGATTGTGTTCGGTGTAGTCTCGATGGGCCGAATTGCCTCTTTCTGTGCTGTAGGGTTTCTATGTTTTGCACTGTAGGCGATCTATCGCTCTCTATGATCATTCTCTGATTTGTGCATGTTTCAGAGTGAACCTATCTACGCCAATGTGGAATTGGTCGCCTTGGAAAAGAGATCAAAAATGAAGGCGGGTCGAAAATAAGAATCCAAACGACAAATTCTGGAGGGGGCAGAATTTCCGAAAATTCCACAGCCTCGTGGAAGTAACCATGGAGCCAATGAGACTCCCTTCAAACACCTATACTTTCCCTGAGCATCCGCCAATCGTTGGCTCCAGTGTTCAATGGAAATGATTGGAAATTGAGTTTCGGGTATTTCACTGGAATAGTGTTCTTCAGCTGTAGACAAAACTTGGAGCAATGCTCGGAGAATTTCCTGAGTTTCTCTGGAAAGGTTCTGCTGATCGTATAGCTCAAGTTACTCACAGGAAATGTACCAATTCTCTTTGTAAATATCAATGCTTGAATACCAACTAATGATTCTATATTTACAACGATGATTTGTTTTGATCTTGATCAACAATAAACTTATAACTAAATGTAATCTTTATGATGTTGCGGTTTCTGTTGAACTGACATTATCAGTCCAGAATTCAGATGTTTGTCAATGCTTCCGGTGTGAGAGGTTTGATGATTTGTCGAATTGGAATTCAATGAGAGATGGGCCCAGATTGCAATGCATGGAATTTCCAATGGTTTCATCATAAATTTACACAGTGAGTTTGTGTTTGTATTTAACATAAACCGTACATTTCAAAACAATAGGTTGAGAGCAATGTTACGGAAGAAGTAACGAATTTCGGTTTGTGCTCTGCAGCATCTGAATCTTCTTGCCAATCCTTGTCATTTCCTCGCCAACTCTGCCCTGATTTATAGAAACTGGTATTTTTGTGAGAATATTAACCCAGAAACTCACATGCCACAAACTCAGTAGCCTTGCATGCTCAGACGTTTAAAGTGTTCATCTTAATTTTACCAGGATGTTGCCTGGTATGGTGGGAAGGTCTTATGAGGAAAGGCTGAGGGTTATTTTCATTAGAGAGAAGAAGGTTACGAGGTGACCTAATTGAGGCATACAAGATGATCAGAGGATTAAATACAGTGGACAGTGAGAGCCTTTTTCCTCGGATGGTGATGGCTAACACGAGGGGACATAGCTTTAAATTAGGGGGTGGTAATTATAGGACGGATGTCAGAGGTAGGTTCTTTACTCAGAGGGTAGTTAGGGCGTGGAATGCCCTGCCTGCAGCAGTTGTGGACTCGCCAACTTTAAGGGCGTTCAAATGGTCAGTGGATAGGCATATGGATAACATTGGAATAGTTTAGGTTAGAGGGTCATTAGATTGGTTCCACTGGTCGGCACAACATCGAGGGCCGAAGGGCCTGCACTGTGCTGTAATGTTCTATGTTCTATTAATGCTTCTTAAATGCTGTGAGAGTTCTCACCTTTACCACCCTCTCAGGCAATGCCTTCCACATTCCTATTACCCTCTGAGTCGAAACCTTTTTCATCCCATCTGTTGTAAACCTCAAGCTCTTTACTTTAAATCAATGTCCCAGGCTGGGTACTGACCCCTCCCCTCGGCTACATAAGGTCCTTTCTATCCATCCTGTCTATACCGCTCATAACATTTGAAACATTAATCAGTTCCTCCCTCAGCCTTCTCTGCTTGAAGGTGAACGACCCGAGCCAATCCAGCCCTCGTTGTAGCTGAAACAGTCCAAGCCAGGCCACATCCTGGTGAATCCCCTCTGCACCTTCCCAAGTGCAATCACTTCCTTCCTGTCCTTTGGCGGCCAGGACTGCAGCTATACCCCACAAAGTGTTGCGTACAGCTCCATCACAACCTCCCTGCTATTGTACTCAATGTCTCAGTTAATAAAGACATGTAGAATCATAGAACCCTATAGTGCAGAAAGAGGCCCTTCGGCCCATCGAGTCTGCACCGAACACAATCCCACCCAAGCCTACCCCCATATCCCTACATATTATACCCACTAATTCCTCTAACCTACACATCCCGTGACACTAAGGGGCAATTTCTTAGCAGAGCCAATCAACCAATGTGTCCCACATAGCCTTTTTGAATGACCTTATCAACCTGTCCTGCTGTTTTCACAGATCATTGGACATGCAGATCAATGTATCTTTGATCATTTGTACTTCTTTTGTGTCCAACGGCTCCTTGTGCAATCCGTTGCCATGTTGGCCATTCTAAAATGCGTCAACTCACACTTACTGCATTAAATTCAATTTGTCACTGGTCTGACTATCTGGCCAATCCTTCTCCATCATCCTTTAATCTAAGGCTTTGATCGTTTTTTCATTTGCATACCACCAATGATTTCTGTATGATGTGGGAGCTGGTGGACCCCAGGGTCCTTCCCAGTGACCATGTCTGCAGTAAGTGCAGGTTGCTGGAGGAGCTCCAGCTCAGGGTAAATGAGCTGGCCTCTGAGCTACAGACACTGAGGCTCATCAAGGGGAGAGAGGGTGCCATTGTCAATGGGGTGCAAGAGACATCCACCCCCCCTAGACTGGCTAACTCTAAGGGTCAGGAGCAAGAGGGGGCTGCTGGGAGGAGGAAGGGGGGTGAGGTGCGGAGGAAGGAGGGTGGGGGGAGGAGGGAGGAGGGTGGGGGGAGGAAGAAGGAGGGTGGGGAGAGGAGGGAGGAGGGTGGGGAGAGGAGGCCTCAGCCTGTCAATCTGCATAACAGGTTTGAGGCTTTTGCTTCCAGTCTGGACGAGGACGAGGGAGGTGAGGTTGGTGAGCAAACTGCACACGGTACAGTGATGCAGCAGGACATAGGCAAGGAGAAGGTGAAAAGGAACATAGTAGTGATTGGGGATAGTGGGGTGAAGGGTATTGACACTGTCCTTTGTCACAATGACAAAGTGCACAGAAGGGTGTGTTGTCTGCCTGGTGCTCGGGTCCGGGATGTCGCATCTGGGCTGCAGAGGAACCTGGAGTGGGAGGGTGAGAATCCGGTCGTTGTGGTACATGTGAGTGCCAACGACGTAGGCAAAATGCGAACTGAGGATCTGAGGAGGGAGTATGAGAAGCTGGGAATGGAATTAAAGAGTAGAACCGACAGGTTGGTTATCTCTGGGCTGCTGCCTGAACCGAGTGCAGACGGGCGGAGGGTAGATAGGATTAAGGAAGTGAATGGGTGGCTCAGGGATTGGCGTGGGAGGAATGGGTTTGAATTTATGGGGCATTGGCATCAGTATTGGGGTAGGTGGGACCTGTTTGGGCGGGATGGGGTGGGTCTGAACCGTGCTGGGACCAGAGTGCTGGCGAATCGAGTAAAGAGGACTGTAGACAGGGCTTTAAACTAATTGGGGGGGGGGGAGGGTGCGAGGGTAGGTGACGTTACAGGGTCTAACGTTTACAGGCCGAGGATGTCCCAATAATAGAGGGAGTACGGGGCGTGAGTATGGTGGGTGGCGTTACGGCAAATAGGGTCCAGGTGAAGGCTGGGATGAAGGCACTTTATCTGAATGCTCGAAGCATTCGGAATAAAGTGGATGAGCTGGTGGCGCAGATCAGCACAAATGGATATGATCTGGTGGCCATTACAGAGACGTGGCTGCAAGGTGACAGGGACTGGGAGCTGAATGTATAGGGCTATCAAGTGTTTAGGAAGGATAGGCGGGAGGAAAAAGTTGGGGGGGAGTAGCTCTGCTGATTAAGGATAGCATCAGGGTGGTAGCAAGGGATGATATTGGAGCCAAGGAGCAGAAAGCGGAATCGTTGTGGGTAGAGATTAGGAACAGCAAAGGGTGGAAGACGCTGGTGGGTGTCGTCTATAGGCCCCCCAATAATGATCTGGAGGTGGGGCGGGCTGTTAACGCGCAAATAAGTGCGGCGTGCAGGAATGGGGCGGCCGTAGTTATGGGTGATTTCAATCTGCACATTGATTGGTCGACCCATGTTGGACGCGGTGGGCTCGAGGAAGAGTTCTTGGAATGCTGCCGGGATAGTTTCCTGGAACAGTGTGTGTTGGAGCCGACGAGGGAGCGAGCTATCTTGGATCTGGTGCTATGTAATGAAGCGGGTAGAATTAGGGACCTTGCGGTGAAGGATCCTCTTGGGGAGAGTGATCATTGTATGGTGGAGTTTCTGGTGCAGATGGAGGAGGAGAAAGTGGGTTCCCGGACACGCGTCCTTTGTTTGAACAGAGGGGAGTACGGTAGGATGAGAGAAGAATTGGCGAATGTGGACTGGGGGAGCGCGTTGGAAGGTAGGTCTGCTGAGGAGCAGTGGAGGATCTTTAAGGAGATCTTTCTTGGTGCTCAGCGGAAATTTATTCCGATGGTCAAAAAGGACCGTAGGAGGAGAGGTAATAAGCCGTGGATAACGAAGGAGGTGAAGGAAAGTGTTAAATTAAAAGCGGAGGCGTTTAGAGTAGCTAAGAGTAGTGGGCGAGAAGAGGATTGGGAGAGGTTTAAATGTCAACAAAGATTGACAAAGAAGATGATAAAGAAGGGTAGGAGAAACTATGAAGCTGGGCTTGCGATTAATATAAAAAAGATAGCAAGAGTTTTTATAAATATATAAAACGGAAGAGGCTGGCTAGGGTGAACGTTGGTCCCTTAGAGGATGAGAAGGGGGACTTAGTGGTAGGGGATGGGGATATGGCTGAGGTCCTGAATAACTTTTCTGTTTCTGTCTTCACGGAGGACGTGGATATTTTGCCGGGTGTTAGAGATGGAAAGGTGGTAGGACTGGAGGGTCTTAATGACATTACTGTTACTAGAGAGGTGGTGCTCGACAGACTGGAGGGACGGATTGTGGACAAGTCGCCAGGACCGGATGGAATGCATCCGAGGTTTCTGAAAGAAATGGCGGAGGTGATAGTGGATGCCTTGGTGGTTATTTTCCAGACGTCGCTGGATTCCGGGGAAGTGCCGGAAGATTGGAAAACGGCTAATGTTACGCCGTTGTTTAAGAAGGGTGCCAGGCAAAAGGCGGGGAATTATAGGCCGGTTAGTTTAACGTCTGTTGCAGGTAAAATGTTAGAATCCGTCATCAAGGAGGAAATTGCGAGGCATCTTGAGAGGAATTGCTTGATAGAGCAGACGCAGCACGGTTTCGTTAAAGGGAAGTCGTGTCTGACAAATTTACTGGAGTTCTATGAGGATGTGTCTAGGGCGGTGGATCGAGGAGAGCCGGTGGATGTGGTCTTTCTGGATTTTCAGAAGGCGTTTGACAAGGTACCCCACAGGAGGTTATTGCAGAAGGTCAGGGGACAGGGAGTTGGGAGTAGGGTGTTAGCGTGGATAGAGGATTGGTTGTCAAATAGGAGGCAGAGAGTGGGGGTCAATGGGTGCTATTCGGATTGGCGGATGGTGACTAGTGGAGTGCCTCAGGGGTCGGTGCTGGGGCCTCAGCTATTTATCATTTATATAGATGATCTGGAGGAGGGAACCGAGTGTAGGTTGTCGAAATTTGCTGATGACACCAAGATTGGTGGAACGGCAAATTGTGCGGAGGGTTGGAGAGTCTACAGAAGGATCTAGATAGGCTGGGCGAATGGGCCAGGAAATGGCAAATGGAATTTAATGTTGGCAAGTGTGAGGTGGTCCACTTTGGTAGGAAGAATGGTAGGAAGGACTATTACTTACGTGGCGAAAAACTGCAGCAGGCGACGGTGCAGAGGGACCTCGGGGTCCTTGTGCATGAGTCGCAAAAAACCAGCTTGCAGGTGCAGCAGGTGGTCAGGAAGGCGAATGGGATGCTGGCCTTCATAGCGAGGGGGATTGAATATAAAAGCAAGGAGGTCTTGCTGCAGCTGTATAGGACATTGGTGAGGCCGCAGCTGGAGTACTGTGTGCAGTTTTGGGCGCCGTACTTACGCAAGCATATTTTGGCCTTGGAGGGAGTGCAGAGGAGGTTTACTAGGCTGATGCCAGAGTTGAGGGGGTTGAGCTATGAGGAGAGGCTGAATGAACTAGGCTTGTACTCGTTAGAGTTTAGAAGAATGAGAGGAGATCTCATTGAGACGTATGAGATGATGAATGGGATGGATAGGATAGAGGTAGAGAGACTCTTCCCGCTCAGAAAGGATAGTAGGACTAGGGGGCACAGCCTCAAGATAAAGGGGGGGCGGTTTAGAATGGAGTTGAGGAGGAACTTCTTCACTCAAAGGGTGGTGAATCTCTGGAATTCTCTGCCCGTTGAAGTGGTGGAGGCTGCCTCGCTAAATATTTTTAAAAATATCTGAGGCACAGAATTAATCTCCACTTGGGGAGGCAAGTGAAGGATGAAGGATAATCATCATGGCTTTGCCAAAGGGAAATCATGCCACACAAATTCTACTGAATTGTTCAAGGAGGGAACTAGTTGTGTCGATGCGGGCAGTACACTTGACGTGGTCGACATGGACTTCAGAAAGAATGTTGAGCAGGTCCCACATTGGCGGCTGATGAAAATGGTGAGAGCCCATGGGATCCAGTCAATTTTTCAAACTGGACCCAAAATTATTTTAGTGACAAGAGGCAGTGCCTGATTGTCGAAAGTTATGTTTGTGACTGGAAGTCTGTGACCAGTGGTGTCCATGATGTGGATATACCGGCGTTGGACTGGGGTAAACACAGTAAAACGTCTGACAACACCAGGTTTAAGTCCAACCGATTTATTTGACAGTAAACTTACAAGCCTTCGAGGTTAAACTCTTCTTCAGGTGAATGGAGAGTTCTGGCCTCAGACAGAGCATATAAAGCACAGACAGTTTACAGATTACTGATTAGAATGCGAATCTTTACACCTAACCTGCTGTTCAAGTCTTAAAGTGGCTGACAATGTGAGTGGAAGGAGCGCTGATCACAGGTTAAAGAGATGTTATTGTCTACAGACAGTACAGTAAATGAGGATTTGCAAACCCAGGCAAGTCACGGGGCTTGCCTGGGTTTGCAAAACCTCACTTACTGTACTGTCTGGAGACAATACACATCTCTTTAACCAGTGGTGTTCAACAGGAACAGGTTCAGCCATTTCTGTGGGATGTTGAAAGAAGCAGAAATCCGTTTGGTGCAAATCACTCAGTCCCTCGTTTAGTATAGCTCAGTGCCTCTAATATGAATTTCCAATTATTGGGCAGCACCGTAGCACTGCAGCTTCACAGCTCCAAGGGCCTGGGTTCGATTCGCGGTTTGGATCACCTCTGCGTGGAGTTTGCACATTCTCCTCGTGTCTGCGTGGGTTTCCTCTGGGTGCTCCTGTTTCCTCCCACAATCCAAAGATGTGTGGGTTAGGTCGATTGGTCATGCTTAAATTGCCCTTTATGTCCTGAGATGTGTAAATTCGAGGGATTAGCGGGTAAAACATATAGTGATAAGGGGCCAGGGCCTGGGTGGGATTGTGGTCGGTGCAGACTCGATGGGCCGAATGGCCTCCTTCTGCACTGTAGGGTTTCTATTTATGTTGACCATTTGTGAATGAAAAGGGCATTACAATATGCTGGCATGGATTGGTGGAAGGCTTTTGGACTGAAGGAAAATAACACCAGCTGTGCGCAAAGCCGTATTGCAAACTTGAAAAAAACAGAAAAGGAAATGTTCAAAACTATTGACTGAAAAGTAACTCAACCCCCACCCCCATGCGATACCTCAATATTATCCTCTTTGTGAGTTTACTTCGCTTGGGCAAATTCCTTAGCAATGCATTAAAGGGACGATAGCACACGTTTTTTTTCTCAGATACAAAAGTCATAGGTAGAAGAAGGATTGGAATGAGGCACTCACTGAATGTTAAAATGGGCGGCATGGGCTTGTAGGGCCTGTTTCCTGCGCTGTGTTGTCCTCAGGAAATCATCATAGAACCCTACAGTGCAGAAAGAGGCCCTTCGAGTCTGCATCGACTAGAAGCAACACCGCCATATCCGTACATATTATACCCATTAATCCCTCTAACCTACACATCCCTGGACACTAAGGGGCAATTTCCTTAGCATGGCCAATCAACCAAACTCGCACATCTTTGGACTGTTGGAGGAAACCAGAGCACCCTGAGGAAACCCAAGCAAACACGAGGAGAACATGCAGGCTCCACACAGACAATGACCCGAGGTGGGGATCGAACCCAGGAGCTGTGAAGCAGCAGTGCTAACCACGGGGCTACCGTGCCACCCTGTTCTTCGTTCTTTGTTTGGATAGCTTGGAATTCCTCCTGCTGAAGGCTGATGGAAATTGAAAATTCGGAAACTGGACAGAAATCACAATGTTTACTTCTTTATTTTGTTTAATTTTCGGATGGCATCGATTGCAATTCCAGTTTTTTTTTTCTGCCCACTCTGGAAATCAATGATTTGCTGGTACTGCTGTGGCGCCACATTCCGGCCAAACCAGATATAGACAGTCGATTACCTTCCAGAAAAAGAATAAAGAACAACACAGCACGGGAAACAGGCCCTTCGGCCCAACGAGCCCGCGCCGCCATTTTAACATTATGAGTCCCCTCTCCACCCATGACCCTTGTCTATGCTTATGGCATTCCACATTGAGGGAAGACTAATTGAGGGCCAATTTGTTACACCAATCAGCCTAACAGCACATCTTTGGGGTGATGTACCAATAATTGATTATATTGATCACGGTTGCCATGGATTAGACGAGATGCTAATCCAATTAATTTAGTTTAAACTTTTCCATCTGCCCAGGCGCTATTTGCAAGCCTCCACACTCAAATAATCATTGACACTCTTCACTCCACTGAATGCGTCTGATTGACCATGTTCCTCTGGTGTGCGGCCACTCCACAGTTCCTTGCACAGGGTGTACATTGGTAAGTCCCTTCACATCGGTTGGACAACTGTCTTCTCTCCTCATGGCCACCATTTAAGATATGAAGTGCTTCCATCTTGCCGCCCTGAATGTGGCTGACCATTCCAAAACTGACTATGGCCGGATGTAAATAGAAACAAGAAGAAAAAGTAAGACAAACTTTCTTGTTATTGGTGGCCGTGGAATCATTGTCAGCCCAGAGGAGCAGAAAGTCTAAATGGAAATATTGCTGAATGTTTCCCATGAGCGCTTCTGATCAACTACAAATGATACATTCTTTCACCATGAGATTCCTTTTTTTATCGGAAGTTAGCATTAGCAAAAGTTTCTACTTGATTCACTACCTCAGTAGTTCTACAACCTGCAAATGTGCGACGCTAATGGAGGACTGATGAAGACACAGACCTGCAAAGAGACGCTGCAACGTTCAGGGTGACAGAAAGTTGCTGGGCTGCGGTAACACAGGGAACCGAAAGACATGGTGAACGTGCACGTTTTGCAGACACAGCTGCTGCGGTGAAAATTGCGCACTAAAAATATCAGAGCAGGGTGACTTGTCGTTCAGAGTTTCCTCTTTATAGATGAAAAGGCCGCGCTGAGCTCAGTCTGCAACGAGAAACATCTTCCAGCTAGTGCTAAACACGTGATCAGACTGATCTAAACTGTGTTGAACAGATAATGTTGCTGAATTCAGTAACGTGGCTGTCTGAGAAATTCGAATGGGCACATCGGATAGCACAGTGGCAGAGGGGCTGAACGGCACGGTAGCACAGTGGGTTAGCACTGCTGCTTCACAGCTCCAGGGTTCGATTCCCGGCTCGGGTCACTGTCTGTGTTGTTCCAATTTAATGATAGCTCCCACCAGTATGCAACCTTCCTCTGGATTATTTAATACAAAAACTCGTCTCCTCATGCAAGACAAGATTTCCAGCCTTTAACACCAATCGACAGAAATCCAAACAGTCGTTTTCAGAGAAGTATTTATGCCCAAAGCAGCAAAACAGTGAAATAAATCTAGCCTCTGGCAGCTTCGAGGTTTCAGATCTGAGGGTCTGAACAGAATACTACTGACCATCACTGTTTGCTGTACAGATACATGGATTTGGGCCAGTTTGTGTGGGAGTTTGCACATTCTCCCCGTGCTTGCATGGATTTTCTCCCGGTGCTCCAGTTTCCTCCTACACCCCAAAAACGTGCTCTTTGGTGTTAACAAATTGACCCTAAATTAGTCTTCCCTCAATCTGGTTATGGTTCCTTTATTGAGGAGTCCAATAGGCCTAGAAAAATGTCGTAGGTAGAAGAGGGCACTCACAATGTTAAAATGGTGGTGAGGGCTTGTTGGGCCGAAGGGCCTGATTCCCGTGCTGTGTTGTTCTTTGTTCTTTTTTGTTAATACCTCTCTCCCTTTCTCTCTGACTCTCTGCAGCTTCGAAAACAGCAGCACTCAGAAAGCAAAATCTACAACATCAAAGAGGGGTGCAAACTGACATTGCTCTATCTCAAGTCCAAACAACATCTGGAAGTAGCAACACAGTTGGAATTCTCTGTGTAAGATGCATTGTTCACAGTCATATGACCGGATCTGTCAATCGTACCGATCAAGGTCTGCCCTGCGAGCCCAAGGAAGCACTCTAAAAACAGATCACTGCATTCAGATTGAAACAGACCTAGCATCAATTTTGATGTCTCAATAGCAATGGAGGAGGCCATTTGTAGACAAAAGTTTCCAAACGCTGCCACAGACTACTAGAGACATCCTGTAAATCAACATTTGTTTAAGGCAAGGTATTGTCAAAGTCAAGGACGATTCGGATAGATGTGGTATGAAGTGGTGGCCGGATATTTGGATACAGTGTCCCTCGAAAATGAAGCCTGTGCGTCTGGATGTGACGTGTTCACAGTTCTTCAAATAAAGGAAAAGGGGGATCTGTAATTCTTAACTTCAAAGATTACAGAGAAAATTTGCAAGGATGCTGCCTGGATTGCTGCCTTATGTGAATAGGTTGAGGGAGTTCCATCTTCTCTCCCTGGAGAGATGAAGGGTGAGAGGTGACCTGACAGAGGTTCAGAAGAAGTTGAGAGGTATAGATAGGGTGGATTCTCGGAGGCTATTTCCCAGGGCTGAAATGGTCGCTACGAGAGGACACAGGTTTAAGGTGCTGGGGAGCAGGTACAGAGGAGATGTCCGGGGTAAGATTTTCATTCAGAGGGCGGTGGGTGAGTGGAATCGGCTGCCGTCGGTGCTGGTGGAGTCGAACTCGTTGGGGTCTTTTAAGACAATTCTGGATGAGTACATGGGATTTAATGGGATTGAGGGTTATAGATAGGCCTAGTAGTTGGGGATATGATCGGCGCAACTTGTGGGCCAAAGGGCCTGTTTGTGCTATAGTTTTCTATGTTCTATGTTCTAAATAGCTGCTGAGGCCAGGGCTAAAATGAAACTGTCAAAACAGAAATTGATAGATTGTCTTTTGCTAACTGGATAGATTTATGGATGCGAGCGGAGTGGATGGAGTTAAGATATTGTTCCAGGTTCGCGGAAATTAACTCACCAAAGTGCTGAATGGTTTCCTACTGTTTGCATGCACGGGGGGAAGGAAAGTAATTGTAATCGCTGATTAAAGAGAAATAAGCCTATTGTTCATGCTGTGATAGATAAAATATGGAACGAAAGTACAGATTGAAAGAGCCAACAGGTTCTTTCTCTGCTGTACATGGGTATGGTTCTCTGATCCGATTCTGTAAAATCCACTGAGCGACGTTATCCAAAGCGAACATGGATTGGAAATGATTTTGTCTCAGCAATAAATGTGTTCATTACCCCTGCACAACAAGTTCAAGAATGTTCTCAATCTGCATTTTTAATTAATCCAGCCAGAATCCCAAACTCAAACGCCCCGTCAGTTCTTTACCCATTTCCAAACGCACACACATTCACTGCAAAAAATGTCTTTGGTAATTAGCCAAAGAGCGACCGGAAGCGCGTTTGGGCTGAACCCAAATGGAATCTGGAATCATGCAGTTTACATTCCAAACGAGTTTCGATCAATTGGTAACTCGGATACAGATACATTTTGAATTGTTTATTGCATATTTACCATAGTCAACGGAGAATAGAATTGTAAGAAAACGACATAAGGAATTAGAAAAGCACGAAGGGGTGAAATTGTGCTGCGGGCCATATTCCATTGTAGAATGGCGGACATTACAAGCGAGTGTGTTTTCCGCTTTGGGCGCCATCACAACATTGAGCCGCCAGTCCGCCCGAATTTGCTCCAGTTGTACCTTCAAAGTTTACCGTGCACCAAGAGGAATGTTTCTACACTAGACATAGAGGAAACACACTCTCCTCTCCGTCTCTTTCTCTATCGCTCCTCTCGAGTTAGCGTGTTGGATTTTCACTGTAGGCCAGACCAGCATAATCACTCTGTGGATGAAAAGTGATCTGTCAATGCACTCTGCACCATTATTATAGGGATAGAACAAAGAACAAAAACAGCCCGGGAAACAGGCCCTTCGGCCCAACGAGCCCGCGCCGCCATTTTAACATTACTAGTCACCCCTCCACCCATGACCCTTATCTATGCTTATGGATAGGTGAGGCCATTGAGCCCCTCACTACATTCAACGAGATTAAGGCTAGCATGTATTTTAGCCCACATGATCCCACCATTTTTGAATATTCCGAAATATTCTCCCACATATAAATCTACCCATCTCAGTTTTGCACATTCCAACTGTTAACTGGCCTGATCAGCTGTTGTTTTACCCGGGGACAGTGTTCCAAAATTTGACTCCCATTGCGTGAAAAAACAAATCAACTTCCTAATTGGATGCGGTGGCTCCCAAGTTGGTATTCCGCTTCCTTGGCGGGACATCCCTGTCGGTCCCCTGCGCCCCGTCCCTCCCCGCAGCCCCCAGCCACGTCTGCATCTTCCGGTGCCACCGACGTCAAAAAAAAACCTCCACGGCGGCGGAGTGGTGCAACTGACCGGAAACCAGGTTGACACAAAGTTCAACAAAGGGCCGCATCCCATTGTTGTGGAGGTAGGGGAAACAGACAGGGGTGCGCTGCTTATGACGGGGCAGGAAAACCGAGCCAGCTGGATGGACTGGAGATTTCAGCAAATGATTCAAATTAGGTCTGAAGAAATATCCCAAGGGTTCGAAATGAGGAAAGGTTGAGGGAAAGTGAGAGGAGATTTACCAGGATGCTGCCTGGTTTGGAGGGTAGGTCTTATGAGGAAAGGGAGCTGTGGCATTTCTCTTTAGAGCGGAAGACATGAGAGGCGACTTAATAGAGGTTTATAAGATGATGAGGGAAATAGATAGAGTGGACGTGCAGAGACTATTTCCTCGAGTGGATGTAGCTGTTACGAGCGGGCATGACTATAAGTTTCAAGGTG
Source organism: Carcharhinus amblyrhynchos (assembly GCF_965287045.1). Lineage (NCBI taxonomy): Eukaryota > Metazoa > Chordata > Chondrichthyes > Carcharhiniformes > Carcharhinidae > Carcharhinus > Carcharhinus amblyrhynchos. Next base: position 2,832,996 of record NW_027649787.1, read on the forward strand.
GGACATATAGGAGGGATGTCCGAGGTACATTCTTCACTCAGACAGTAGTTGGGCTGTGAAATACACTGCCTGCTGTGATAGTCCGACACTTGAGGAGCTTTCAAGTGGTTACTGGTATAGGCACATGGAGCACACCAGAATGATAGATTGATCTTGGGTTTGGACATAGCTCGGCACAACATTGAGGGCCGAAGGGCCTGTATTGTGCTGCACTGTTCTATGTTCTATGTTCTATTCCCGTCTCCACGAATGCTGCCAGCGTTGCAGATTTTTTTTTCTAGAGCCATGTACTCATTACGAACTTTGAACCTTGGGTGAAAAGGTAGGGAAAAATAATCACGCATTATGGGAAATAAAACGCACCTTTTCATTCCCTACGTGCGATCTGGAGACTGTCAAGGCCTCAACACTCCTTGCATTGCCTGTTTAGAAGAAAAAAACGTCGGGCTAAATGGCCATAAAAACATAGGAACATAAGAAAAAGCAGCAGGAGTCGGCCTTCTAGCCCTTCGAGACTGCCCCGCCATTCAGTAAGATCATGGCTGATCTGAAGTGGATCAGTTCCACTTTCCCGCATTCTCCCCATAACCCTTAATTCCCTTGTCAATCAGAAATCTATCTACCCGTGACTTAAATATATTTAGCGAGGAAGCCTTCATCACTTCAACGGGCAGAGAATTCCACAGATTCACCACCCTTTGAGTGAAGAAGTTCCTCCTCAACTCCGATCTAAACTGCCCCCCCCCCCCTCCTTATCTTGAGGCTGTGCCCTCTAGTCCTACTGTCCTTTCTAAGCGGGAAGAATCTCTCTACCTCTACCCTACCCATCCCTTCCATTATCTTATACGTCTCGATAAAATCCCCCCTCATCCTTCTAAACTCCAACGAGTACAGACCCAGTCTATTTAGTCTCTCTTCATAGGCCAAACCCCCTCATCTTCGGTATCAGCCTAGTGAACCTCCTCTGCACTCCCTCCAAGGCCAAAATATCCTTGCGCAAGTGCGGCGACCAAAACTGCACACAGTACTGCAGAAGGCAGAGAGTGGTTGTGGATGGGTCTTCCTCTGAATGGATGTCGCTGACCAGTGGAGTGCCCCAGGGATCTGTTCTAGGACCCTTGCTGTTTGTCAATTTCATCAATGACCTGGATGTGGAAGTGGAGGGATGGGTTAGTAAGTTCGCTGATGATACAAAGGTTGGTGGTGTTGTGGATGGTCTAGAGGGATGTCGGAAGTTGCAGCGTGACATAGATAGGATGCAAGACTGGGCGGAGAAGTGGCAGATGGACTTCAAAGCGGATAAATGTGTAGTGGTCCATTTTGGCAGGTCCAATGGGATGCAGGAGTACAATATCAAGAGTCGGAGTTTTATCAGTGTTGAAGAGCAGAAGGATCTTGGGGTCCGGGTCCACAGGACTCTTAAATGGGCCTCGCAGGTGGAGGATGTGGTCAAGAAGGCGTATGGTGTACTGGCCTTCATTAATCGAGGGATTAAGTTTAGGAGTCGGGAGGTAATGCTGCAACTTTATAAGCCCCTTGTCAGACCCCACTTGGAGTACTGTGCGCAGTTCTGGTCGCCTCACTACAGGAAGGATGTGGAAGCTATTGAGAGGGTGCAGAGGAGATTTACAAGAATGTTGCCTGGATTGGGAGGCATGCCTTATGAGGATAGGTTGAGGGAGCTGGGACTCTTCTCCCTGGAGAGACGAAGGTTGAGAGGCGACCTGACAGAGGTTTATAAAATGTTGAGAGGGATAGACTGCAGGCACAGTGAGGTAGGGAGGGGGAGTCTCGCTGCCTGACTGCAGGCACAGTGGGGTAGGGAGGGGGAGTCTCACTGCCTGATTGCAGGCACAGTAAGGTAGGGAGGGGGAGTCTTGCTGCCTGATTGCAGGAACAGTGAGTTAGGGAGGGGTCTCACTACCTCTCTGATGGACATTACTATAGAAAGTGGACCTCGCTGCCTCTCTGCATGCACAGTGGGGTAGGGAGGGTGCCTCGCTGCCTCTGCATGCACGGTAGTTAAGGAGGAGGGCATCACTGCCTCTCTGCATGTGTAGTTAGGTAGGGAGGGAGTCTCGCTGCCTCTCTGCATGGACAGTCGGGTAGAGACTGGCTCTCGCCTCTCTGCATGTAATTGGTATGAAGGAACTGAATTGGTGGCGTGGAAGGGGTGGAGTTGATCACGAAGAGCTGTGGCCCCCGGACTATCTAGGGGCAGCTGCTGTGTTCAAGCTAGCTGCAGCAGCAGAGGGCTGACAGATGTCTCTCTCAGAGCAGGCAGCTCACTGCTGGCTGCAATTGCACATTTGCAGCAACGTAGGTTTGGGACGTGGTCAGTATCTCAGCCAGCGCTGTGAGAGCTGCAAGTGATGGCTTTCTGCTGAAGGTGTCTAACAGCCTTCGAGTTTTAACAGCACAAAATGAGGCCCTTCGGCCCATTATGTCTGAACTTATCATCAAACATCTATCCAATGCAATCCCATTTTGCAGAGCTCGATCCACAGCCCTGTATGTTCTGGTGTCTGAATTGATGATCTAAATGCCTGTTGTGGTTGTTCCCGCTTCTGCATTCAGGGCCTGAGCTGCAGATCCCAGCACCCTGTGGATGGGAACATATTTCCTCAAATCCACATAAAAACCTGCCCTTTACCTTAAATCCACACCCCTCTGGTTATTCACACCGAACAGAAGGTGAAGAGAAAAAAAAGTTTATTCGCATCTATGTGCCAAATAGTTTCGTCCATATCACTCAATCCGCCCCCCCGCCCCCAACACCCCTGAAAACACTCCCACCACGACCCACGACACTCACTCCCCCTCCAGCCGTCTCTGCTCTAAGGTAAAAAATCTGCTGAACCAGCCTCTCCACACAGCTGAAATTCTCCAGCCCACGCAGCATCCCGGTGAATCTCCTCTCCACCGTCTCCTGTGGAATTCCATCCTTCCTGTAGCGTGAGATAATAGAGGTGTATAAGATAATGAAAGGAGTTATAGAGGGGTATAGATAGAGTGAACAGTAGCAGGCTTTTTCCAACATAGGAGACAAATATCACGAGGGGCCACGGGCTTAGGGTGAGGGGGGTGAGGTATAATTGGGATGCTAGAGGGAGGTTTTTCACACAGAGGGTCGTGGGGATCTGGAATGCTCTGCCAAGTAAGGTGGTGGAGGCAGGCACGCTGGACTTGTTTAAGGTTTACTTAGATAGACACATGAGCGAAATAGGGATGGAGGGTTATAGGAGACTGTTTTAAATAAGGGTCAGAGCCTCGGGACATTCCTGGAAATCAACTGTTACATGTGTTGATGTTTTTCTCTTTTACCCCGCAGGTGTGTCGGTCCACCTTGTTGTCTAACGAGGGACATACACACGGTGGGTCGTGCATGGGCTGCTCTTGGATGTTTCAAGAGTAGCCTAGTACTTTGCGTCATTTGTGTACACTTAAAACTGGACCAGCAGATGGGCACCACGACAGCTCAGTGACTATCACTGTTTGCTGTGCAGATACATGGATTTAGGCCAGTGCCTGTGGGAGTTTGCACATTCTCCCTGTGCTTGCGTGGGTTTCCTCCGGGTGCTCCGGTTTCCTCCCACACCCCAAAGATGTGCTCTTAGGCTGATTGGTGGAACAAATTGTCCCTAAATTATTCTCTCCTTGATCTGGTTTCCAATGGGGGAACCACAAGCATAGACATGGGTCAAGGGTGGAGGAGGGAAAGCACATTGTTAAAATAGCGGCGCGGGCTCGTTGGGCCGAGGGGCCTGTTTCCTGTTCTTTGTTCTCTTTGTTCTTTGAATAGTGCTGCACACAGTAATCTTGCTCTGGTGTAACCAGCATCTTATACACTTCCATCACATCCCCCCAGCTCTTATATTCGATGCTGTGGCTGCTAAAAGCAAATATCCTGCATTTGTTTTAATCCCGTTGTATACCTGTCCTTCGGCCTTCAGGGACACTCATACATGCAGCCCATATTCATTCTGGTCCTCTTCACTTCCTCATACCCTACTCTTCATTGTGCATTTCTTTATCCTGTTAGTCGTCCCAAACGCATTGCACCATATTTTCCAGGTTTAAATTCCATTTGCCCATCTGAGCAGTCTGTCTGTTTCCTCGGCATGGTGACGTAGTGGTTAGCACGGCTGCCCCACAGTGCCACGGATGCCTGTTTGTTTCCTGGCTTGGGTTACTGTCTGTATGGATTTTGCACATTTTCCCCGTGTCTGCGGGGGTTTCCTCCAGGTGTTCCATTTCCTCTCACATTCCAAAGACGTGTGGGTTATGTGGATTGGCCAGGGTAAATTGCGCTTAATGTCAGAGACTCGCAGCGGTAAATGCATGTGGTATGGGGATAGGACCTGGGTGGGATTGTCATCGGTGCCGACTAGATGGGCCAAATGGCCTCGTTCTGCACTGTAGGATTCTATGATTCCTGTAATCTAAGGCTTTCCTCCTCAATACTCACTACATCACCAATTTTTGTATGATCTGTGAACTTACCAATTATACCTCACACATTCTTGTCTACACTATCAATTTGCACTACAAATAACAAGGGACCTATCATCGATCCCTGTGGAAGCCCACTGGGCACAGGCTTGCAGTCACAAAAGCAACATTCCACCACCCTCCTGCCAATCAGCCAATTTTGAGTGCAATTTACCAAATTGCCCTGGATCCCATTGGCTATCACTTTCTTGTTTTTTTCTCCCATGAGGAATTTGTCAAAAGCTTTCCTGAAGTCCATGTAGACAACATCGGCTGCACTTCCCTCATCTACTCATTCAGTCACATCCTCAATATATTCAAACAAATTGTTAGACATGATCTCCCCCTGACAAAACCATACTGACTATTGTTCATAAATCCTTACTTCTCAAAGTGGAGATTAGATCTGTCCCTCACATTGTTTTCTAATCATTTCTCTCCAATGGATATGATGATGATGGTGTCCTGAGCGTGATCTTGGATGTCGGAGGGCATCCTGCAGGATGGCACTATGGTATCCCGGTTCAATTCCTGCGATTCCATCAGCACCAGTGAAGTTTCTTTCTTACTTTGAAACCAGTTCCATTCTCACATATTGTCCGGTTACAAGAATGTGTGGTGTTTTTCTGGAAAGGATCCACTTTGAGAAAGTCCAGTTTCTCGCAATTCCCCAGTGTCCACATTGAGCCTTGTAACTTCATTCTCAATTACAGCAGTCCCGTGTTCATCGCCAACCTGCAGAAGGTGACTGGAAAGGCCAGGGCACATTGTGCTGATGTTCCTGCCTGAGAAGTGAATGGCTGATTTGATTTGATTTGATTTATTACTGTCACAGTATTAGTATACTGTGAGAAGTATTGTTCATTGAGTGCTGTACAGACAAAGCATACCGTACATAGAGAAGGGGAGAGTGCAGTATGTAATGTTGCAGTCATAGCTGGGGCATAGAAAAGAACCATCTCGATGTGATGTATGTTGATTCAAATGTCTGCTGGCAGCAGAGAAGAAGCTGCTCTTGAGTGGGCAGCATGATTGCACAATGGCCAGCACCGCTGCCTCACATCTCCAGAAACATGACTTTGATCACCTCTTGGATCACTGTCTGTGTGGAATTCACACATTCTTCCGGTGTCTTCTGGGTTTCCTCTGAATGCTCGGGTTTCCACCCACAGTCCAAAGATGTGCAGGTTACGTTGGTTGGCATGCTAAATTGCCCCTTGGTGTCCCGCATGTGTATGTTAGAGGGATGAGCTGGATAATTATGTGGGATTTTGGGGATAGCACATGGGTGGGATTGTTGCAGGTACAGATTTGATGGGACAAATGGTCTCCGTTTGCGCTGTACGATTTCTATGATTCTATGAGTCGGATGGTACATGTCCTCCCTTTTTTAAACTCTTTTTTTCCCGATGGAAGAAGGTGGAAGAGTTTATGTCCGTGGTGTGTGGGATCCTCAATATGCTGGCTGCTTTTCCTGGTGTAGACAGTATCAATGGGTGGGAGGTTGACTGGACTTCATTCACAAACCTTTGTAGTTTCCTCCAAACTGGGACAGAACAGGAGCCAGACCAAACTGTGACACAACCAGAAAAAAATGTTCTCTCTGGTGCATCTGGAAAACTTGGTGAGAATCGTAGCTGACATGCCAAATTTCCTGCGACCTCTGAAAAAGGAGACACGTTGATGGACATTCGTAACGATAGGGTCATCGTGGGGAGACTAGGAAGGTTGTTGGTGATCTGGACCCATAAATTTCAGCCTCTCGAGCATTTCAAATTCATCCCATTGATAGGAATGTGCTCCATTCTGCTTCCTGAACTCAGTGACTATCTCCTTTGCTTTGTTGATGGTAAGGAAGAAATTATTATTGTCAGATCAGTTCACCAGATTCTCTTCCCTATTCTCGCTCTCATCATTGTTTGAAATCTGACCGCAGTAGTGATGTCACCAGCAAACTTGGAAATGGAGTTGGAGGGAAATTTGGCCATCCAATCATCGGCGTATGAGGATTCTACCAAGGTGCTGAGGAAACAGCCTTGTGGGGCACTGTTGCTGAGGGTCATTGTGGAGGAGTGGTTGTTGACTGTCTTTATATATTGACGTCTGTGGGTTAGGAAGTTCAGAGTTAAATTGCAGAGGAGGATCCGAGCCCCAGGCCGTGGACGTTGGAGATAAGTTTCGTATTTGAAGGCTGGGCTGTCTTCCATAAACACGAGTCTGTATTCCAAGGTTGACTGTAGGGTCAGGGAGATGGTGTCTGTGGATGTAGGTGAATTGAAGTGGATCCAGGCAATCTGGGAGGTCAGAATTGATTCATGCCTTTTGATGCATTTCATAATATTGGATATCAGAATCACTGGACGATCGTCATTAAGGCAGACTGCTTGGCTTTTCGTTGCTACCGGCCTTTGTTTGAGTTTTTCTTGCCAGGTGCACAGATTATCAACCTTCCTGCTGAGAGGGGACTCATTGAGAATCAGTGGTCCAGTAGTCCATAGTGGGACAGCAGCGTACACACAGGGCACTGTGGCTGATAGCCATTCACTGAACCCTGAAGCTTCCTCAAACTGTTGAAAGCATATCCTGGTACTTACGTTTTGTTCTAATTGAATGTGAGATTTCTGTTTCTCCCTGTGTTGTGTCAACAACAGCCACGATATATGGTCTGCTCTCCAGGGTACAGTTCTGTGTAAATGCAATTGAGATCTTGAGCTGTCAAGGCACTAGGATCTTCCTCTGCCAACTGTTAATATTGCCCATAATGAAATATTGCCCAGGATGAAACCAGCACTGTTTGGGACCAGCTCTGCTGCAGGGTTGTCAGTAAGTTGTCTTGGAGACGACAGCTAACAACCTACAGGACTCCACTCCGGATTTTCGGTCAGGGTTTACTCCCTCAGCCTTCTTACCTTCCAAATCCCCCACAAGGTAGAGGGACTATTTACCTGTTGCTGAGTGAGGGTCAATGTTGAGGAGTCTGTGGAAAACCCTCACCCAAATGTATGTCATTGTGTCACTACCATGGAGCAACATGGTGACACAGTAGTTAGCATTGCTGACTCACAGCATCAGGGACCTGGGTTGAGGTCTGGGATCACTGTCTGTGTGGATTATGGGCCTTCTCTCCATGTCTGTGTGGGTTTCCTCCGGATGCTCCACTTGCCTCTCACACTGCAAAAGACGTGCTGGATTTAAAAAGAAGAGATACCTCAGTGATTCTGTTTATGTGCACATGTTTTTTATTCTAACCCATCCTCAGTCTAAATGGTAACTTCTTCCCCTGAATCATGTCTAATTTTATTCTTCATTTCCTTCCTGACAGTGAACATACTCACAATCGCGACACTGACGAGCAGAAACTGTGGTCTGTCCAAATGTGTGACTCGTTACCTGGTGGCCATGTCAGTGGGGGATCTGCTGGTCATTATCCTCGACCCGATATTCAGACACATTCCCATTGTTTATCCAAAACAGTTTAATTTTCTCCGCTCGGTCCCTCTGTGTAACATCCACGCCGTCCTGCTTTATGCAGCCACTGACTGTTCTGTCTGGTTCACCGGCACTTTCACCTTTGATCGATTTGTGTCCATTTGCTGCCCCAAGCTGAAAAGTAAATATTGCAGTGAGAAATCAGCGGCTGTGGTTCTGGGAACAGTGACCGTGCTGAGCTGTTTAAAGAACATTTTCTGGTATTTTATGTTATTAAATAACTCTCAGCTGGTGAATATCCCCTGGTTTTGTAGTGTTGCGGACAATGTTGTGGATTCTCCGGTCTGGGGAGCCATCGAGTTCCTCCACCACATTCTAACCCCGGGTGTCTCATTTATCCTGATTCTGCTGCTCAATGTGTTCACTGTCAGACACATTTTAGTGAGCAGCAGGGCCCGCAGGAGACTCCGGGCTCAAAGCGGTGGGGAAAATCTCAGAGACCCAGAGATGGAGAGTCGAAGGAAATCCATCGTTTTACTGTTTGTTATCTCAGCCAATTTCATCCTCTTATGGTCGACATTAATGACATACTTTATATGGACTCGAATGTATTATTCGGGCTTTGGGTCAATAATGTTAGATTATTGTGTTCAGGAAGTGGGCTACATGCTGCAACTTACAAGTTGCTGCACAAATACTGCTATTTATGCTGTGACACAGACTCACTTCAGGCAGCAGCTAAAAAGTCCACTGAAGTATCCCCTTACTTCAATTCTTCAACTTATTAACTGAGAGGAAACTACACCCAAAAGATTCCTGACTCTTCCTATTGGACATTCAAACTGTAAATCACTAAACAGCCTCATAGAGACAGAAAGAGTGACAGATAGAGACAGACAGATAGATGGAGAGAGAGAGAGAGGGAGAGAGAGAGGGCAATGATAGCAATAGTGAAGTGATAAAGAGAGAGATTGACAGAGAACAAGGAGGGCACAACAACATGAAGAGCAACAGAATTTGAAAAAGATTTTGATAGGTGCAGGAAAAGAAGCAGACAGACAGAGGGATATAGAGACAGAGAACAGGGACAGAGAGAGACTATCACAGAGTGAGAGAGACAGGGATAGAGAGTGTGGCAAAAGGCGAGGGAGATATACAGGGAATAAGAAAAGGTGACAGAGGAAGAGGTTGCAATAAGAGAGGGAGGCGGAGCAAGAAAAGGAGAGTGAGACTGAGAGGGGCAGGAGAGACATAGGAAGAGGGTGAGGGAAGAGATGAAAAGAGATAGAGAGAAATATTGAGGGAGACAGAGAGAAACAGATAGGGTGGACAGTGATAGCCTTTTTCCTAGGATGGAGAAAGCTAGCACGAGGGGGCATAGCGTTAAATTAAGAGGTGGTAGATATAGGACGGATGTCAGGGGTAGGTTCTTTACCCAGAGGGTGGTGAGGGATTGGAATGCCCTGCCTGCCGCAGTGTAAATGCGCCTAGTTTGGGGGCGTTTAAGAGATCCGTGGATAGGTTTATGGATGGAAAGGGTTTGGTTTAGGTTAGAGGGTCATTGCTTTTTAACTGGTCGGCGCAACATCGTGGGCTGAAGGGCCTGTTCTGTGCTGTAATGTTCTATGTTCTATTCTAAACATCGAGGGAAACAGAGGGAAACATCGAGGGAGACAGAGACACAGTGAGACACAGAGAAAGAGCAACAGGAAGGGACACACAGAAACACAGAAAGAGACAGAGAGACATATTCAATGACATTAAGAATAACCATCAGATGGATTATTGGAATATGAGCTCCCTGATTGAGGCAGTTGATATTGTCCAATCCGGGAGACATGTCTGCGTATGTAATACGGTGTGTCTAAGTTACTGGACACTCAGGATGTGGATGCGATGTTCTATAGAACATAGAACATAGAACATTACAGCGCAGAACAGGCCCTTCGGCCCACGATGTTGCACCGGCCAGTTTAAAAAAAAAATGACCCTCTAATCTAAACCAATCCCTTTCCATCCATAAACCTATCCACGGATCTGGTGGCTTTATCGTGAGAGCATAAATACAGAAACTCAGCTAATATTCTGGGCACACTGGTTCCAATCCCGTCACAGCAGAAAGTAGAATTTGAATAAATATATCTGGAGTTTAGAATCTGCTGGTGACCAGAAAACGACGATTGAATTTTGGAAAAAGACCCATGTGGTTCACCAATGTACCCGGGAAGGAAATCTGTCTTCCTTATGAGGTCAGGACTAAATGTGACTCCATACCTAACAGGCCATAGAACTATCTGTAACTCCCAATCCCATTAATTCCCATGTACTCATCCAGAAGTCTTGTAAAAGACCCCAGCGAGTTCGCCTCTACCATCACCGACGGCAGCCGATTCCACTCACTCACCACACTCTGAGAGAAAAACTTACCCCTAATATCTCCTCTGTACTTGCTTCCCAGCACCTTAAACCTGTGTCCTCTCGTAGCGACCATTTCAGCCCTGGGAAATAGCCTCCGAGAATCCATCCTATCTATTCCTCTCAACAGTTTATAAACCTCCATCAGGTCGCCTCTCAACCTTCGTCTCTCCAGGGAGAAGAGACCTAGCTTCCTGAACCGAGTTTCATAAGGCATGCCTCCCAATCCAGGCAACATCCTTGTAAATCTCCTCTGCACCCTCTCAATAGCTTCCACATCCTTCCTGTAGTGAGGCGACCAGAACTGTGCACAGTACTCCAAGTGGGGTCTGACAAGGGTCTTATAAAGTTGCAGCATTACCTCCCGACTCCTAAACTCAATCCCTCGATTAATGAAGGCCAGGACACCATACGCCTTCTTGACCACATCCTCCACCTGCGAGGCTGATTTAAGAGTCCTATGGGCCCGGACTCCAAGATCCTTCTGCTCTTCAACACAGCTAAGACTCCTACCCTTGATATTGTATTCCTTCATCCCATTGGTCCTGCCAAAATGGACCACTACACATTTGTCCTTGTTGAAGTCCATCTGCCACTTCTCCGCCCAGTCTTGCATCCTATCTATGTCACCTATATCGTTCCAATCCTACCTACTTACGCTGCTACCCCCTGCTAATTTCTTGTGAGTTATTTTTTACAGTTGTTTATCTATCAAAATCCAGTAATAATACTCAAGGCAAAACTATTCTCATTATATTAAAGGCAAAGCAGGTGGATTCTGACACTTCCACTGCACTGTGGAAATCCAAAATATTTAGAAAAAGGGATGCGTTCTGAAACAAAAATCTTTCTTGGTACCTGGATGGACGCTTCAAGTTTTACAACTTCACTCAGCAAAGTGTTAGTCACAGAATATAGAGCATAGAACATAGAACATTACAGCGCAGAACAGGCCCTTCGGCCCACGATGTTGCGCCGACCAGTTACAAAACAATGACCCACTAACCTAAACCAATCCCTTTTCGTCCATAAACCTATCCACGGATCTCTTAAACGCCCCCAAACTAGGCGCATTTACAACTGCAGCAGGCAGGGCATTCCAATCCCTCACCACCCTCTGGGTAAAGAACCTACCCCTGACATCCGTCCTATAACTACCCCCCCCTTAATTTAAAGCCATGCCCCCTCGTGCTAGATTTCTCCATCAGAGGAAAAAGGCTATCACTATCCACCCTATCTAAACCTCTAATCATCTTCTATGTTTCAATAACATCCCCTCTTAGCCGCCTTCTTTCCAGCGAAAACAACCTATATCTCCTCTTCCAGCCGATATAGAGTCGTAGAGCAATACAGCAGTCATAGAGCAATACGTGCATTTCCTCCGGGTGCTCCAATGTCCTTTTACGCTTCAGAGATGCCCAGGATTGGTGGATTGACCATGCTAAAATTGGCCCTTGTGTAAGGGCACTAGCTCGGGTAAATACATGAGATCACAGGGACCTGGATGGACAGTGGTCAGGGCAGACTTGATGGAGCCAATGGCCTTCTTCTGCATTGTAGTGATTCTATGAAAATCTCATCGAGTATCTGTCATGATACAAAGAACAAAGAACAAAATCAGCCCAGGAAACAGGCCCTTCGGCCCAACGAGCCCTCGCCGCCATCTGAACACCACCAGTCCCCCTTTCCACCCACGACCCCTGTCTAATATTTTATGGCCATCCACATTGAGGGAAACTAATTGAGGGACAGTTTACTCCTGCCAATCAGCCTAACAGCACATCTTTGGGGCGTGGGAGGAAACCGGAGCACCCGGAGAAAACCCAGGCAAGCACGGGCAGAATGCGCAAACTCCCACAGACACCGGCCCAAACCCATGTGTCTGCACAGCAATCAGCGATAGTCACTGAGCTGTCGTCTTGCCCAGTATCTGGTCCAGTTTAGGCACACACTAACGACAATCTCGAACAACCAAGAGCAGCCCCAATACGACCCATCGCGTGTATGCCCCTCGTTGGACACGAGGTGGACCGACTTAAAACCTGTGAATGAAAAGAAAAAAAACATTATTATCATACTATACCCATTTACCTTACCAGGGCGCCTCAATGTTAATGACCCTTATTTAAAACAATCTCCTATATCTACCCATCTCCAACCCAGTCATGTGCCTGTCTAGGTTACTCTCAAATGACTCTAACGTGTTTGCCTCCACCACCTTACTTGGCAGAGCATTCCATACCCCCACTACCCTCTGCGTGAAAAACCTCCCTCTAATATCTGTGTCATATCTCTCCCCCCTCACCTTAAGTCCATGGCCCCTTTTCCTATGTGTCTCAATCATAGGAAATAGCTTACCTCTGTTTACTCTATCTATACCCTTCATCATCTTATATACATCTATTAGAACCCCCCTCAGTCGCTGTCTTTCAAGGGAAAAGAGCCCCAATTTCTTCAATCTTTTCTCATACCCCAGTCCTCCTATACCAGGCAACATCCTGGTAAACCTCCTCTGCACTCTCTCCAGAGTCTCCACGTCCTTCCCGTAGTAAGGCGACCAGAACTGGATGCAGTACTCCAAATGCGGCCTAACCAAAGTTCTGTACAACTGCAACATTAGACTCCAGCTCTTATATTCTATACCCATTCCTATAAAGGCTAACATACCATAGGCTTTCTTGATCACACTCTCCACTTGCACTGCCACCTTCAAAGACTTGTGCACTTGCACCCCCAGGTCTCGCTGCGATTCTATACTCCTTATGGGCTTACCCTTTATCATATAACTCCCCCCTACATTATTCCGGCCAAAATGCATCACCTCACATTTATCCGGATTAAACTCCATTTGCCATGTATCTGCCTAATCAACCAGCCTATCAATATCCTGCTGTATTGCTAGACACTGCTCCTCACTGCCCGCCAATCCAGCCATCTTGGTGTCATCAACAACTTTGCTTGTCACACCACCTATTCCCTCTTCCAAGTCATTTATATACCCTACAAAGAGAAGGTCCCAGTGCTGGCTCGCTCGAAAATTACCAGTGTGCTGCAGCCATTTGTAACATCTACAACACTACCTTTTGCATTAAACCACAGATTCCCGCTAGGATAGGAATTGAGATGTTAAACATACACAGAAGAGAGATAACACTGATAAATTCTAGCGAGGAATTGAGACAAAGCTTGGGAGACTATTTTGGAAAATTTGATCCCGGGATAACACTCCTTCCCGAGAAATTTCAACAAATCCGGACAGAATTGATCACAGCACGCGAGACCTTTGTCAAAGTGGTGCAAAAAACAGGGGAAATAGAAAAGAACATTCGAGAAATTAGAGTCACTACCCGGTGGGAAGACCTCTGGGATTGGGGTTCAAATGTCCAAATCCACCCATGGGTCCACATCCTGTCACACCTGGCCGTAACAGGAATCCTAGTTACGGCAGTGTACCTAACCATCCTCACATTTAAATTCGCTCGATGGAAGAAGGAATTTCTGCAAAACTTGGACTCGGCAAGGGCCATCCAACATCAGAAGAGGCCCTACAGGCCTTGATACTCTCCCCTCTATATTTAATATGTATAGACACTTGTCATTTTGTCCTGTTTATTGCATTGTCGTCTAAATACCCAAGTAATGTATTGTTTCTTATTGTTTTTTCTAAGTATTTGACTTCATTTATTTTTTTGTTAATTGTTTCACTTCATTTAAATGTGTTGGTACAAATGTGGGTTAGGGATGATACTATCAACCCCAGATTCAGGGTACTTGCTTGTTGAGATGGTTTGGTGAGAATTGTGTGATCCAGTGAGCGTCAGCGAACTGGATCAAAAGGAGGGAATGTAACATAAACAGGGCCTAGTTTTAAGGCTGATAAAATTTGATATCCTAAACTAAAGAATTAGGCATATTAAAAATCAAACACGGTCAAACCTCAGGCAGGCCAGTTGTACAATACACAAACCTGTCTGGGCCTGGCTCATCAATCTCCCCTGCATCCTACTGATACTTAGCAGGAGATCATTGCACCCCATTGAAATGCACCAACCTATTGTTTGAAGCTCAGATTGGGCCAGACTTTCTGCCACCAAGAGTTCCTGTAGTTGGTTTAATCTGATAACAGGTTACATGTAAGCAGCAGCATGGAGATGGACACCTGGGGGTGGACCCTGGTGTCCTGTCTGACAGACATCAATAAACCCACTAGGTATTGGAACCCCCTCCTAGGACCTCATTGGCCGGAAGCCAGAGAAGCTTCTGGAAAGGAAAGCAGGCAGGGGGATAAAGGAACACCAGGAGCGAAGACTCGATGAAGGAGGCGACCCCTGGCCATTCGGAAGACTGACCAGAGAAGGAAGGAAGGAAGAAGCTGCCATCGAGACTCACCTTCGTGACGACAGACCAGAGGGACTCAGAGAATCGAGCCTGCAGTTTTAACCAAACCATCTTTGTGGGTAGTGTATCTGATTTTGGGGTATCCTCTAGTTTTATGTGGGTAATTTAAGGGTTAGTAGTGTTATTGTTAATAAACTTGTTGAATCTTTACTTGTGTTTGTCCTTTGTCCATCTTGCAAATAAGGACATTGGGGTAAAACATTAGAGTAAGGAAACTGGTCGAACGTATCCAAGGGAGATGTGCAGGTTGGGCGGATTGGCCATGCTAAATTGCCCCTCAGTACCAGAGGGCTTTAGCAAGGGTAAATAGGGGTACCAGCATAGGGGCTGGGTGGTTTTGTGGTCTGTGCAGTTTTGCATGGCCTCCTTCGGCACTGAAGGTATCTTATGGATAGAATGACCATGACTATGTTCTATGGAAAAGCACACAGAGCACACCAGAATGATAGGAAGGGGATAGCTTGATCTTGGGATTGAACATAGCTCGGCACAATTTTGAGGGTCGAAGGGCCTGTACTGTGCTGGACTGTTCTATGTTCTATGATCTAATCGGGTTGTTTTGACATGTTGGTCTTTCCACGTATAATTCAGGTTCCTGTCATGAATCATTCCGACATGATTCATTGAAACAGGAATGGGATTTAACAGCAAGGTTCACTTTCAGATTGGCAATTCAGGAGAGAACTGTGCTGAGTGACATTTTCATATGAAATATTCGCACTTGTGTTTCCACTTTTGGTTTCCATTGTCATGGTTGCACCTTTCATCAACTTCGCATTGGTGGAACAAATAGAGATCAGTTTTATTCATTCATGGGCCATGGGAGTCTCTGGCTGGGCCAACATTTATTGCCCATCCCTTCAACTGAGGGACTTGCTCGGACATTTGGGAGGATAATTGAGAGGTAACCACATTGCTGAGGTTCAGGAGTGACATGTGGGCCAGACCAGGTAAGGACGGCAGGTTTCCTTTCCTAAAGGGAACAGATGTTTTTTAATATAATCGACAATGGGTTTCATGATCAGTCGGAGATTCTTAATTCCAGTTTTTTTTTCAATTCAAATTCAACCATCTGTTGTGGTGGGATTCGAACCCAGGTCCCAGAACATGAGATGTGTTTCTGGATTTATAGTCCAGCAATAATATGAATAACACTTCCCTAACTTGTGTTGAGGGTATTGCAACATAGCGTTGGTTTGGAAGGAGTCAATGAGTAGCAAGGCATACGTTTAAGATTATTTATTAGTGTTACAAGTCAGCTTACATTAACACTACAATGAAGTGACTGTGAAAATCCCCTATTAACCACACACGTCTGCTTGGGTACGCTGAGGGAGAATTCATCAAGGCCAAAGCACCTAACCAGCACATCTTTCAGACTGTGGGAGGAAACTGAAACAGCCGGAGGAAACCCACGCAGACACGGGGAGAATGTGCAGACTCCATACCGTGAATCAAGCTGGGAATCGAACCGGGTCCCTGGTGCTCTCAGATAGCCGTGCTAACCACTGTGCTGCTCCAGTGAAGTCTCCAGTGACTCAGCACTCTGTTTCAAGTGCTCTGAAGCTTGCAAAAAAACTTAGTGAATTATTTCAACGCTTAATCAATTGGCTCACAAATTTATTGGAGGAGATGAATGGCAAAAAGTTGAATGAATTATGTTATCCTTCCAATAATATTTCGGGGCATATTCTGGTACAAAACAAACAGATTTATGTGAAAGTTTGAAGTAAATTATATGAAAACCAACAATATTTGTGCATTGAGAGGCCCTTTCATGCCTGCACATTTAAGTATTAACATTGATCTTAAAAGAAATCATGTATGCACATGATTCCAATGTGGGTAAGATGCTCTGTCGAAGAGTCAGTGCAGGCTCGTTGAGATCTATGGCCTCCTTCTGCACTGCCGTGTCTGACCTTCCATTATTTCCACTTTTCCATATTTCTCTGGTGCTTAACGCCCCATCGCCGTTGTAAATTTTGTATTTTGAGGGGAAAAATTGTTGGATTGAACGGAGTTAATTGAAACTGTTTGTTAAGTGACTGTAATTGATGTGTCTCCATGGATCCGATTAGTGTGTCTGGAGGGATTTCCCTCTCCTATTAATAAGGGATTCCGTTCATTGTGTTGTCCCATTGAGTCAGCGGGGGTGACAATTCCAACACTAACAGAGATCAGCGGCTGTGGAGAGAGAGGGTGGGAGAGGAGAGATCCGAATCTGGGAGAAATGGATTGGAAAGTTCCGGCAATGGATCCGAATCCGGGAGAAATGGACTGGAATGTTCCGACCATGGACAGGGGTTTGTTCTATTGGATTTCTCAGTTGACTGCAGATGATTGGTGGATAACACCAGCCTTTCGGATTTGTTTTGTACTGTTTGCGATTCAATGCTTTTACTATCCACTCCTGGCGATTGTTGGTGTTCCGGGTAGGTACCTGGCTGTAATTGCTCTGGCCCGTGAATGAGCGGGCGAGGGGTTGGACATGGGAAGATCTGTTGAGCACAGATGGGATTTTACAGCTTCGGGAAGAGTGAGGCTGTAACGTCCCGTCCCCTGTGTCCAGTTCCTCATTCTAGAAAGGCTGTTTCACTGCGTGGATTTTCTTGTCATTTACTGGACTGGGTTTGCTGCTCTTGTTGTTTCTGTTGAATCACTCTGTGCAGTTATTCATTCTTTCAGCCACTGGCAATTGTCTCAGGGCCTATGGGCTAAGGTTGTCTTCTGTGTGCTGTGGCTTTTCACAGACATGTGACCTCAAATACTATCCCATTGTGAGTAAAAGACTGAGACAGAATACTTTTTACCCTCTACTTATATCACCAGTCCATTCTAATCACCCGCCCAGTCTCAGACAGCAGAATCCATTTTTTTGGTCAAATATGCACAGCAAGATCTCACAGAGAGAGAAAACGTTTTGTAAAGTTTGAAGCTAATTCATTAGTGTAACAAGTAGGCTTGCGTTAACACTGCAATTAAGTTACTGTAAATAAAAAGTCCCCTGGCACAACACTCCAACACCTTTTCAGGGACACTGAGGGAGAATTTAGCATGGCCAATGCACCGACCCAGAACAAATTACAGAGTCTGGGAAGAAACCGGGGCACGCAGAGGAAACCCACGCAGACACAGGGAGAACGTACAGAAACTGCACAGACAGTGGCCAAGCTTGGAATTGAATAGGGCCTCTGGTGCTGTGAGGGAACAATACTATCCCCTGTGCGTCCACAAAATCCCCGAGAGTCACAGGAACACGAACACACTGACACGCCCAAACACACACATATAAATACAGAGATTTGCTGATAGAAGCGAACAGATTGAAGAATGTATTCCCACTCAAACACCAATTCAAGAATAGCTCAATAGAACACTGATACGGTACTCTGTTGCTTTCTCCCCCTCTCCCTCTCTCTCAGACACACACACACACATACACACAAACACACACACACACACACACACACACACACTGACAGGAGGGGGGCGGGTTTACAACGACTCCCTGTCCATTGATGACGGGGTGAGCAGGAAAACCGCGTGACAGCCGAGAACTCAGGTCCAAACCCAATTTCTCGCCTCTTGCGAACTTCACCGACAACGGATATGTGACGGATTCAGTCTCCTGCACCTTTCTGGCAAGACGCTGGATAAATTATTTAAATGTAATTTCAAACAAGTTGAATTAAATGAAGCGAGACACACTTGTCTTTGCAGCCTCCCCGAGAGAGGAGCCACTTGGGCAGCGCCCACCGGCAGGACCAGGGGGTGGGACATGAAGTAGCGGGGTCTACAGGAGCAGGGCCTGAAGATATGTAGTTGTCAGCAAGGCGTTTGAGAAAGTCCCTCATGGTAGGTTGGGGAAAAGGTTAAGGCTTATGGGATACAAGGACAGGCGTCAAGATGGATTGAGGACGAGCTTGGTAATAGGAGACAGAGGGTAGTAGTGGAAGGGTCTTTTTCTAGCTGGAGGTCTGTGACACGTGGTGTGCCACAGTGCTCAGGACTGGGACCTTTGCTATTTGTAATATGACTCGGAAGAGGGGGTAACTGGTGTGATCAGCAAGTTTGCAGATGACACGAAGACGGCTGGAGTTGCTGATAGTGAGGAGCAGTGTCAGACAATACAGCAGGATATAGATAGGCTGGTATATTGGGCAGAGAAATGGCAGATGGAAATTAATTCTGATAAATGCGAGGTGATGCACTTTGGAAGAAATAATGCAGGGGGGAGTTATATGATAAATGTGGGACTATTAAGAGTAAAGAAACGCAGAGGGACCAAGGGGTGCAAGTACATAAGTCCTTCAAGGTGGGAGTACAGGTGGAGAAGGTGGCGAAGAAGGCTGATGTCATGCTGGCCTTGAGAGGAAGGGGTATAGAGTATAAAAGCTGGCGTCTAATGTTGCAGTTGTATAGAATGTTGGTTGGACTGCATTTGGAGGACTGCGTCCAGTTCTGGTCGCCTTACTGCCGGAAGGAGGTGGAGACCCTGGGGAGAGTGCAGAGGAGGTTTACCAGGATGCTGCCTGGTATGGAAGGACTGAGCTATGAGGGGAGATTGGGCAAATTGGGGCTGTTCTCCTCGGAAAGACGGAGAATGAGGGGAGACCTAATAGAGGTGTATAAGATTATGAAGGGTATAGATAGAGTGATCAGTGGTAAGCTTTTTCCGAGGTGGGATACAAAAATACGAGGGGCCATGGGCAGTGAGGAGGGCGAGGTACAATTCGGATGTTAGAGGGAGGTTTTTCACACAGAGGGTTGTGGGGACCTGGAATGCACTGCCAAGTAGGGTGGTGGAGGCAGGCATGCTAGAGTTGTTTAAGGCTTACTTAGATAGGCAGATGAGCGGACTAGAGATGGGAGGACACCAGAAACTGTTCCAAATAAGGATCAAGAGACTTGGGACGTTCCTGGGAATCAATTGATTCATATGGACCTTCTAACATATTTTATGGCTCACCTGTCTTCCGTCTGAGCTTCTGTGGATCCCGTAACTGTCTGTCTAAGTTGTGCATGTTTATTGATGTCACTTTTTTTAAATCCACAGGTGATTCGGCCCACCTTGTTGTCCAACAAGGGACACACACGCGATGGGTCATGTGAGGGCTGCTCTTGCATGTTGCTTTGAGAGTTGCTGAGTGCTTCATGTTGTTAGTGTGCACTTAAACTGGACCAGCTGACGGGCAACACGACAGCTCAGTGACTATCACTGTTGGCTGTGCAGACACATGGATTTGGGCCGGTGTCTGTGGGAGTTTGCACATTCTCCCCGTGCTTGCGTGGGTTTTCTCCGGGTGCTCCGTTTACCTCCCACACCCAAAAAAGGTACTCTTAGTGCACGTGTTAATTGGTGTAACAAATTGTCCCTACATTAGTCGTCCCGCAATCTGGTTATGGTTCCTTTATTGTGGAGTCCAGTAGGCGTGGTCAAAAGTCAGAGATAGAAGAGGGCGCTCAGAATGTTGAAATGGCAGCACGGGCTCGTTGGGCCAAAGGGTCTGTTTCTTGTGCTGTGTTGTTCTTTGCTCTTCGTTTTTTCCAGCGGGCCGGATGGGTGGTGACCTGTAGGGCGGGGCCTTAAGGGTAGGGACTGAAGGCAGCTTGTCCCTTGGGGAGCAGATCTATCCAGGAGGGAGAGGGTGGGGCGGGACTCCCCTGCCGCTCTGAATGTGATTGGTGCAGAGAGAGGGTGGCCCCGCTGCGGATCAACACGAGAATATTGGAGGTGTAGGCATTCCCGCTGCCACGCTGCACGCTGTCTTTGGGGTGGGGTGGGCCCCACTGCAAAACTGCACGTGATTGGTGTGGGGGAAGGGAGGCGATTAGAGAGCTTGGTGGTGCTGGAAGGGGGGCAGCGAGTGGGTGCGATATCCATTGGGGGGGTCCTCATGAAGAACTGCTGCCACCGGACTATCTAGGGGCAGCTGCTGTGTTGAAGCTAGCTGCAGCAGCAGAGGGCTGACAGAAGTCTCTCTCAGACCAGGCAGCTCACTGCTGGCTGCAATTGCACATTTGCAGCAACGTAGGTTTGGGACGTGGTCAATATCTCAGCCAGCGCTGTGAGAGCTGCAAGTGATGGCTTTCTGCTGAGGGTGTCTAACAGCCTTCGAGTTTTAACAGCACAAAATGAGGCCCTTCGGCCCATTATGTCTGAACTTATCATCAATCATCTATCCAATGCAATCCCATTTTGCAGCACTCGATCCACAGCCCTGTGCGCTCTGGCGTTTGATTTGCTGATCTAAACACTACTTGTTCCCGCTCCTACCATTCTTCCAGGCCGTGAGCTCCAGATCCCAGCACCCTGTGGATGGAAACATTTTTCCTCAAATCTACAGAGAAATCTGCCCTTTACCTTAAATCCATGTCCTCTGGTTACTGACACTCCCAATAAAGGGAAAAAGTTTCTTCCAAACTATGTGCCACAGAATTTGTACCGATCACTCAGATCCCCCCTACTTGAAAACATTCCTCTCCCCACCCACTACACCCTCTCCCCCACCCACTACACCCTCTCCCCCACCCACTACACCCTCTCCTCCACCCACTACACCCTCTCCCCCACCCACTACACCCTCTCCTCCACCCACTACACCCTCTCCCCCACCCACTACACCCTCTCCCCGACCCACTACACCCTCTCCTCCACCCACTACACCCTTTCCCCCACCCACTACACCCTCTCCTCCACCCACTACACCCTCTCCCCCACCCACAACACCCTCTCCCCCACCCACTACACCCTCTCCCCCACCCACTACACCCCCTCCCACACCCACTACACCCTCTCCCCCACCCACTACACCCTCTCCCCCACCCACTACACCCTCTCCCCCACCCACTACACCCTCTCCTCCACCCACTACACCCTCTCCCCCACCCACAGCACCCTCTCCCCCACCCACTCCACCCCCTCCCCCACCCACTACACCCTCTCCCCCACCCACTACACCCTCTCCCCCACCCACTACACCCTCTCCCCCATCCACTACACCCTCTCCCCCACCCACAACACCCTCTCCCCCACCTACTACACCCTCTCCCCCACCCACTACACACTCTGCCACACCCACTACACCCTCTCCCCCACCCACTACACCCTCTCCCGCACCCACTACACCCTCTCCCCCACCCACTACACCCTCTCCCCCACCCACTACACCCTCTCCCCCTCGCACTACATCCTCTCCCCCACCCACTACACCCTCGCCTCCCCCCACTGCACCCTCGCCTCCCGCCACTACACCCTCTCCCCCTCCCACTACACTCTCTCCCCCACCCGCTACACCCTCTCCCACACCCACTACACCCTCTCCCCCACCCACTACACCCTCTCCCCCTCGCACTACATCCTCTCCCCCACCCACTACACCCTCGCCTCCCCCCACTACACCCTCGCCTCCCCCCACTACAACCTCTCCCCCACCCACTACACCCTCTCCCCCACCCACTTCACCGTCTCCCCCACCCACTACATGCTCTCCCACCCACTACACCCCCCCGACCCCACCGCCGCCTCCCCCCCCCAACCCCTGGGCCATCTCTGCTCAAAGGTAAAAAACAAGCCGAGTTGTGTGGCACACATGCCTTTGCAGCCTCACCGGGAGAGGTTGTGACCAGCGAGGCAAAAAACTGGTCCACATGTACGAAGATGAGTTGTGATGATCTCGCTGGAAGAATCGAAGCCATTGAGGGCACTGGGCAAGGCCGAGAGCAAAGATATGTGCCCTTTGGGCAATGCCCACCGGGCAGTACCAGGGTGTGGGGTTCGAGGTGTCTGGATCTGCAGGAGTGGGGCCTGAATTTGGCGGGGCATATGATCCATGGCCTGCAGGGGCGCGACCTGAAGGAATGGGTCCTGAAGGGAGCTTTGCCCTTGGGGACCGCGCCAATCAGTAGGGAGGGTGGCCCAATGTCACTCTGAACGTGATTGGTTGTGGGGCTGCTGGCCACTGTCACTCTGCTTGCAGTCGGTGGAGTAGGGTGGGGGTGTCACTGCCTCTCTGCAGGCACAGTGGGTTAGGGTGGGGGTGTCACTGCCTCTCTGCAGGCACGTTGCGGTAGGGAGGGGTTCTCACTGCCTCTGTGCATGCACAGTGGGGTAGGGAGCGGGGTCACTCTGTCTCTCTGCATGGACGGTCTGGTAAGGAGGGGAACTTGTTCCCTCTCTGTGTGCACAGTGGAATAGGGAGGGGGTCTCCGCTGCCTCTCTGCAGGCACAGTGGGGTAGAAGGGGGTTTCCTGTTGCCACTCTGCATTTATTTTCTGTGGGGGATTGGGTAATTGGTCCGGTTGGTAGTGATGATGATGGTGGAGAGGTCGGGGGGGTGGGGGTGCGGACCCAAATCAGTTGGGGGCTCCTCACAAAGAGCTGCGTGCCCTGGACTATCTGGGAGGGCAGCTGTTGTGTTGAAATAAGCTGCAGCAACAGACAGCTGACGGATGTCTCTCTCAGACCAGGCAGCTCACTGCTGGCTGCAATTGTACATTTGCAACCACACAGATTTGGTAATTGGTCAGTATCGCAGCCAGCGCTGGGAGAGCTGCAAGTGATGGAGCTTTCTAGGGTGGCACGGTGATGTGGTGGTTAGCCACTGCCTCATAGTGCCAGGCTCCCGTGTTTGATTCCGGACTTGGGTTGCTGTCTGTGTGGGTTACTTCTGGGCTTCCTGATTTCCTCCCACAGTCCAAAGATGTGTGGGTTAAGAGGATTGGCCATGCTAAATAAATCCTAGTGTCACTGGGATTAGCAGGGGGCTTACAAAAACAGGCCTTGGGTGGGATTGTGGTCAGTGGAGACTCGACGCACTGAATGGCCTCATTCTGCACTATATTAATTCTGTGACTGATTGTGTGACTAATGGGGGTCATTGCTGAAGGACTAACAGCCAGCGAATTTTAAAAACACAAAATGAGGCCTTTCTGCCCATTATATCTGAACTGGTCATCAAATATCTCTCCAATCCAATCCCATTTTCCAGCACTCGATCCACAGCCCTGTGCGCTCTGGTATCTGAATTGCTGATCGAAATGCCTCTTGTAGTTGTTGCTGCTTCTAACATCCTTTCAGCTCCTGAGCTGCAGATCCCACACCCTGTGGATGGAAACATTTTACCACAAATCCACACAAAAATCTGCCCTTTACCTTAAATCCACACCCCTCAGGTTATTGGCACCTGCACTGAAGGGAGAAAAAAAGTTTCTTCCCATCGATGTGAAGCATAATTTTGTACAAATCACTCAGGTTCACCCCCCACCCCCAACACCCAGCTGAAAGCAATCCCACCACCACTCATTACAGCCGCTTCCCCTCCAGCCATTTCTGCTCCAAGTTAGAAAACCCAGCCAAACCAGCCTCTATTCATAGCTGAAACTCTCCAGCCCAGGCAGCACCCCGGTGAATCTCCTCTCCACCGTCTGCAGGGGAATTACATCCTTCCTGTAGTGTGATGACCAGAACTACACACAGCACTCTCGCTCTGGTCTAAACAGCATTTTATACTTCCATGGGGTGTGGAAAAGACTGCCTGCTGTGACAGTGCAGTCGGACACTTTCGGAACCTTCAAGCAGTTACTGGATATGTCATCTTAACCACCTCATTTCACCTGTCTTGTTTCCTTCAGGGATCCACATGTATGCACCCCAAATTCATTCTGGTCCTCTGTACTTCTTCACACTCTGTTGTTCATTGTGTATTTTCTTGCCCTGTTAGTTGTCCCAAATGCATCTCTTTACATTTTTCAGGTTTAAATGCCATTTATCCCCCCTACCAGACTGTCCATTTCTTCGGCACAGTAGTATTCTGGTTAGCACTGTTGTCCCAAAGCACCAAGGATGTGTATTCGATTCCTGGCTTCCGTCACTTTCTGCGTGGAGTTTGCACATTCTCCCCGTGTCTGCGTGGGTTTCCTCCGGGGGCTCCCGTTTCCTCCCACATTCCAAAGACGTTTGGGTTAGCTGGATTGACCGGCCTAAATAGGCCTTAGTGCCAGGGAGACTTGCTCGGGTAAATGAAAGGTGTTATGTGGATAGGTCCTCATTGAGATTGTGGTCGGTGCTGACTGGATGGACAGAATGGACTCATTCTGAACTGTAGGATTCTATGATTCCTGTAATCTAATGCTTTCCCCCTCAATATTTACCAAACCACCTTTTTTTACCATCTGTGAACTTACTGATCATACCTCACACATTCATGTTGAGACCATCAATGTACATTACAAACAGCAAGGGACCCAGCACCGATCCCTGTGGAACCCCACTGGACACAGGCTTGTAGGCACAAAAGGAACCTTCGCCCATCACCCCCTGCCTCACGCCACTCAGCCAATTTTGGATGTAATTTCCCAAATAGCCCTGCATCCAATCGGCTATCATCTCCTTGTTCAGTCTCCCATGCTGAATTATTCAAAAGCTTCTCTGAAGACAATGTAGATTACATCGGCTACACTTCCCTCATCTCCTCATCCAGTCACCTCCTCAATATCTTCCAGCAAATTGTTAGACATGATCTCCCCCTGACAAAGCCATGCTGACTATTGTTCATAAATGCTTCCCTCCCGAAATGAGATTAAATCTGTCCCTCAGATTGTTTTCCAGTCATTTCCCTGTCATGGATATGGTGATGATGGTGTCCTGGGTGTGATCTTGGATGTGTCCAGAGCTCCTTGTAGGATGGCACTATGGCACAGTGGTTGGCACTGCTGCCTCACAGTATCAAGGACACCGGTTCAATCCCTGGGAGTCCATCATCACGAGTGAAGTTGTTTTTAAACTTTGAAACCAACTCCATTCTCACATCCAGCCTATTGGGATTTCTCCTGTTACAGGAACGTGTGGTGTTTCTCTTGGAAGTATCCACTTTGAGCAAGTCCAGTGTCTCGCAGCTCCCCAGTGTTCACACTGAGCCTTGGAACATCATTCTCGATTACAGCAGTCCCACGTACATCACCAACCTGCAGAGGTTCATTGATAAGTCCAGGGCACATCGTGCTGATATTACAGCCTGAGTCGTGAAATTTGATTTGATTTATTATTGTCATATCGATTAGTACACACTGAAAAGTATTGTTCCTTGAGTGCTTTATAGAGACAAGGCATACCGTGTATAGAGAAGGAGAGCGTGCAGTGTGGAATTTCGCAGTCACATATTGCTAGGTGTAGATCAATTTAATGTGATGTAGTTCTATTCAAAAGGCTGATGGCAACAGAGAAGAAGCTGTTCTTGAGTTGGCAGCCTCGTGACACAATGGATAGAACTGCTATCTCACACCTCCAGAGACCTAAGTTCAATTCCCGGCTTGGATCACTGTCTATGTGGAATTTGTGCATTCTTCCCATGTCTGCGTGGGTTTCCTCCGGATGTTCCGGTTTCCACCACAGTCCGAAGATGTGCAGGTTCGGTTGGGTTTGGTCATACTAAATTGCCCATTTGGGTCCCAGGGGATGTATGTTATAGGGGTTAGCAGTGTACATGTGGGACTTTGAGGGCAGGAACTGGCTGGGATCGTTGTCAGCGCAGACTCGATGAGTCTGTATTGTTTCTATGATTAATTGAGTTGGTTGGTACATGTCCTCAGATGTTATTATCTTTTTTTCCCGACAGAACAAGGTGGAAGAGTTTATGTCCGTGGTGCGCTGTTTCCTTAATTAGGCTGGTTGTTTTTGCGGAGCAGCAGGAAGTGTAAACAATGTCAATGGGTGAGAGGTTGGTTTGAGTGATGGTCTGGGTTCCAATCACGAAGCTTTGAAGTTTCTTGAGGTCTTGGACAGAGCAGGAGCCATACCAAACGGTGATACAATCTGAAACAATGTTTTCTTTTGTGCATCTGTAAAAGCTGGTGAGAGTTGTAGCCAACATTCCAAATGTCCATGGATCTCTGAGAAAGAAAAGGCGTTGATAGGCTTTCCTAATTATTGGGTCATCATGGGGGGTCCAGGGCAGGTGGTTGGTGGTCTTACACCCTAAATACTTGATACTCTCGGCCATTTCAACTTCATCCCATTGATGTAACCAGGGGGATGTACTCCATTCTGCTTCCTGAAGTCGATGACTATCTCCTTTGCTTTATTGACATTGAGGAAGAGATTATTGTTGTCCCACCAGTTCATCAGATTCTCTATCTCTTCCCTGATCTTGGTCTCATCGTTGTTTCAGATGTGTGCAGTAGTAGTGTCAATGAATTTGGAAATCGATTTGGCGGTGAATTTGGCCACGCAGTCATCGGCATGTAAGGAGTATAGTAAGGGGCTGAGGATTTTAAAAGCGGAGGAATTTAAATTAAAAGCGGAGGAATTCAGAGTAGCGAAGAGTAGTGGGCGAGAAGAACATAGAACATAGAAAATGGCTAATGTTACGCCGTTGTTTAAGAAGGGTGCCAGGCAAAAGGCAGGGAATTATAGGCCGGTTAGTTTAACGTCTGTGGTAGGTAAAATGTTAGAATCTGTCATGAAGGAGGAAATTTCGAGGCATCTTGAAGGGAATTGCTTGATAGAGCAGACGCAGCACGGTTTCATTAAAGGGAAGTCGTGTCTGACAAATTTACTGGAGTTCTATGAGGATGTGTCTAGGGCGGTGGATAGAGGACAGCCGGTGGATGTGGTCTTTCTGGATTTTCAGAAGGCGTTTGACAAAGTACCTCATAAAAGGTTATTGCAGAAGATCAGGGGACTTGGAGTTAGGGGTAGGGTGTTAGCGTGGATAGAGGATTGGTTGTCAAGTAGGTGGCAGAGAGTGGGGGTCAACGGGTGCTATTCGGATTGGCGGATGGTGACTAGTGGAGTGCCCCAGGGGTCGGTGCTGGGGCCTCAGCTTTTTACCATTTATATAGATGATCTGGAGGAGGGAACCGAGTGTAGGGTGTCGAAATTTGCTGATGACACCAAGATTGGGGGAACGGCAAATTGTGCGGAGGGTGTGGAGAGTCTGCAGAACATAGAACATAGAACATTACAACGCAGAACAGGCCCTTCGGCCCACGATGTTGCGCCGACCAGTTTTTTTAAAAAAAACACTGACCCACTAATCTAAACCAATTCGTCCATAAACCTATCCATAGATCTCTTAAACGCCCCCAAACTAGGCGCATTTACAACTGCAGCAGGCATGGCATTCCAATCCCTCACCACCCTCTGGGTAAAGAACCTACCCCTGACATCCGTCCTATAACTACCACCCCTTAATTTAAAGCCATGCCCCCTCGTGCTAGCATTCTCCATCCGAGGAAAAAGGCTATTACTATCCACCCTATCTAAACCTCTAATCATCTTATATGTTTCAATAAGATCCCCTCTTAGCCTCCTTCTTTCCAGCGAAAACAACCCCAAATCCCTCAGTCTCTCCTCATATGACCTCCGCTCCATACCAGGCAACATCCTGGTAAATCTCCTCTGCACCCTCTCCAAAGCCTCAACGTCCTTCCTGTAATGTGGGGACCAGAACTGCACACAGTACTCCAAGTGCGGCCGCACCAGAGTTGTGTACAGTTGCAACATGACGCTGCGAATCCTAAATTCAATCCCCCTACCAATAAACGCCAAGACACCGTATGCCTTCTTAACTACCTTATCTACTTCATTCCCAACCTTCAGGGATCTATGTACACATACACCTAGATCCCTCTGCTCCTCCACACTATTCAAAGTCCTCCCGTTAGCCCTATACTGAACACATCTGTTACTCCCACCGAAATGAATTACCTCACACTTCTCCCCATTAAACTCCAACCGCCACCTCGCGGCCCAGCTCTGCAACCTGTCTAAGTCACCCTGCAAACTATGACACCCTTCCTCACAATCTACCACACCACCGACTTTGGTGTCATCAGCAAACTTACTAATCCACCCAACTATACCCTCATCCAGATCATTAATAAAAATTACAAACAGCAGTGGCCCCAAAACAGATCCCTGAGGCACACCGCTCGTAACCGAACTCCATGACGAATATTTACCATCAACCACCACCCTCTGTCTCCTATCTGCCAGCCAATTCCTGATCCAATTCCCTAGATCACCCCCAATCCCATACATCTGCATTTTCTGCAGAAGCCTACCATGGTGAACCTTATCAAACGCCTTACTAAAATCCTATATACCACGTCAACTGCCTTACCCCCATCCACCTCTTTGGTCACTTTCTCAAAGAACTCAATAAGGTTAGTAAGGCACGACCTACCCGCTACAAAACCATGCTGACTATCTCCAATCAATTCATTACTCTCCAGATAACGAGAATCCTATCCCTAATAATTCTTTCTAAAACCTTGCCCACAACAGAAGTAAGACTCACCGGTCTATAATTCCCGGGGAAGTCTCTGTTCCCCTTCTTAAACAATGGGACAACATTCGCTGTCCTCCAATCTTCCGGTACTATACCAGAGACCAACGATGACCTGAAGATCAGTGCCAGAGGCTCTGCAATCACCTCTCTAGCCTCCCAGAGAATCCTAGGGTAAATCCCATCCGGACCAGGGGACTTATCTATTTTCAAGCCCTCTAGAATATCCGGCACATCCCCGGTTTCAACTGCAATACTTTCTATTTTACACCCCAGCACCCCAGTGTCCTCCACAGCTACATTCATGTCCCCCTGCGTGAACACCGAAGAGAAATATTGGTTCAATGCCTCTCCAATCTCTTCCGGTTCCACACACAACTTCCCTCTACTGTCTGTAACTGGCCCTAATCTTGCCCTAACCAACCTTCTGTTCTTGACATACCTATAGTACGCCTTAGGATTCTCCTTAATCCTATCAGCCAAAGTCATCTCATGTCCTCTTTTTGCCCTTCTTAGAATTATCTAGATAGGCTGGGTGAATGGGCCAGGAAATGGCAAATGGAATTTAATGTTGGCAAGTGCGAGGTGGTCCACTTTGGTAGGAAGAATGGTAGGAAGGACTATTACTTTTACGTGGCGAAAAACTGCAGCAGGCGACGGTGCAGAGGGACCTCGGGGTCCTTGTGCATGAGTCGCAAAAACCCAGCTTGCAGGTGCAGCAGGTGGTCAGGAAGGCAAATGGGATGCTGGCCTTCATAGCGAGGGGGATTGAATATAAAAGTAGGGAGGTCTTGCTGCAGCTGTATAGGGCATTGGTGAGGCCGCAGCTGGAGTACTGTGTGCAGTTTTGGGCGCCGCACCTGCGCAAGGATATTTTGGCCCTGGAGGGAGTGCAGAGGAGGTTTACTAGGCTGATACCGGAGTTGAGGGGATTGAGCTATGAGGAGAGGCTGAATAAACTAGGCTTGTACTCGTTAGAGTTTAGAAGAATGAGGGGAGATCTCATTGAGACGTATAAGATGATGAATGGGATGGATAGGATAGAGGTGGAGAGACTCTTCCCGCTCAAAAAAGACAGTAGGACTAGGGGGCACAGCCTCAAGATAAAGGGGAGGCGGTTTAGAACGGAGTTGAGGAGGAACTTCTTCACTCAAAGGGTGGTGAATCTCTGGAATTCTCTGCCCGTTGAAGTGGTGGAGGCTGCCTCGCTAAATATTTTTAAGAAGCGGGTTGATGGGTTTTTGATAAGAGAGGGGATTAAGGGTTATGGGGAGAGGGCGGGAAAGTGGAACTGAGCCACGACAGATCAGCCATGATCTTATTGAATGGCGGGGCAGGCTCGAAGGGCTAGATGGCCTACTCCTGCTCCTATTTCGTATTTCTTATTTCTTATTTCTGATACAGGCTTGTGGGGCAACTCTGTTCAGGATGATTGTGGAGGAGGTGTTGTTGACTGTCCTTACTTATTGCTGTCTCTGGGTTCGGACGTTCAGGATCAAATTGCAGCGGCAAGAGCCGAGTTCAATGCCACAGATTTTGTACCCGAGTTTTGTTTGAAGAATGGTGTTAAAGGCTGAGCTGTACTCGACAAACACGAGTCTGTGTCCCCGAGTTTCCTGTAGGACCAGGGAATTGGGGTCTGTGGGCCTGCAGTGGAGGTAGGCGAACTGTAGTAGATCCAGGCAATCTGGGAGGCCAGAATTACAAAGAATAAAGAACAACCCGGCACGGGAAACAGGCCCTTCGGCCCAAACAACCCGCGCCGCCATTTTGAAGCATTTTCCTACACCGACCCTGCCCCGTGTGTATGTGAATGGTACCCCTATTGTAGCCAAATTCAGGGGAGAACAGTGTAGGGTCAATTCGGTGAACCAATCAGCCTACGAGTGCATCTTTGGTGTGTGGGAGGAAACCGGGGCACCCGGAGGAAACCTATGCAACCACAAGGAGAATGCGCAAACTCCCACAGACACTGGCCCAAATCCACGTATCTGCACAGCTAGCAGTGATAGTTACTGAGCTGTTGTGGTGCCTGTCTGCTGGCCCAGTTTAAGCGCACACATCGACACGAAGTACGAGGCTACATCCAAGAACAGCCCACGCACGACCCACCGTGTGCATGCCCCTCGTTTGACAACAAGGTGGACCGAGACCTGTGGATTAAGAGAGACAAAACATTAACATGCACTTTTACATTTCCAGTATCGACCCGAGGCTCTGACCCTTTTTGAAACCGTCTTATATAACCCTCCATCCCGGTTTCACTCGTGTGCCTGTCTAAGTAAACCTTAAACAAGTCCAGCGTGCAGTAAACCTTCAACAAGTTTCATGTCATGACTAACTTTTTGATGCAACTTTATAAGACCCTTGTCAGACCCCACTTGGAGTACTGTGCGCAGTTCTGGTCGCCTCACGACAGGAAAGATGTGGAAGCTATTGAGAGGGATGTTAGGGGTAAGTTTTTCACTCAGAGGGTGGTGAGTGAGTGGAATCGTCTGCATCGGTGGTGGTGGAGGCGAACTCGCTGGGGTCTTTACAAAGACTTCTGGCTGAGTATATGGGATTTAACAGGATTGGAGTTATAGATAGTTCAATGGCCTGGTAGGTATTGATGTGATCGGCGCAACTTGTGGGCCGAAGGGCCTGTTTGTGCTGTAGTGTTCTATGTTCTATGTGCTATAATAATAAATACCAGTGTCACTGGACAATAGTCATGAAGGCAGGCTGCTTGGCTTTTCTTTGGTACCAGCCTTTGTTTGAGCTTTTCTTATCTGGTACATGGATCAGCAACCTTCCCAGCTAGAGAGGTTTCACTAAACCTCAATGGTCCAGTTGATCACAGTGGGACAGCAGCAAGCTGTTTGGACGCAGCTATTCGGTGAACCCTGAAGCTTTGAAAGCAAACCCTGACAGTTGTGTTCTGTGCCATTCGAGAACGAGTTTACTGTTTCTTCCTGTGTTGTGCGAACTGTGGCTACAATGTTCTTGTCTCCTCTCCAGGCTACAGTCCTCTGTAAGTATAATAGAGATTCTGAGCTGCCAAGGCATCAGGACCTTCCTCTGTCAACTGTTAGGATTGTCCAGAGGAAAGGGTGAAACCAGCACTGTTTGGTAGCAGCTCTGGTGCAGGAGTTGTCAGTCAGCTGTCTGGCAGACAGCAGTTCACACTTACAGGACTCCACTCTGGGTTTTCTTTCAGGGTTTACTCCCTCAGCCTTCTTACTCTCCACATCCCCCACAAGGTAGAGGGGCTATTTACCTGTAGCTGAGTCAGGTTTGAGGGCTCCCCGGAAAACTGTCTCCCAAATATATATCATTGTGTCGCTACCATGGTGTAGCACGGTGACACAGTGGTTAACACTGCTGACTCACAGTGTCAGGGACCCGGGTTCAGTTCCAGGCTTGGGTCACTGTCTGTGTGGAATTTGGACTTTCTTCCCCGTGCCTGCGTGGGCTTCCTCCAGATTCTCAATTTTGCTTTCACACTGCAAAAGACGTGCTGAATTTCAAAAAAAGTAATTCTGTCTGTGTCTACATGTGTTTTTCATTTTAACCCATCCTCAGTCTAAATGGTAACTTCTTCCCCTGAATCGTGTCTAATTTTATTCTTCATTTCCTTCCTGACAGTGAACATACTCACAATTGTGACACTGACGAGCAGAAACTGTGGCCTGTCGAAATGTGTGACTCGTTACCTGGTGGCCATGTCAGTGGGGGATCTGCTGGTCATTATCCTCGACCTGATATTCAGACACATTCCCATTGTTTATTGGCAACAGTTTTTTTTCCTGCTGTCGGTCCCCGTGTGTAACATCCACGCCGTCCTGCTTTATGCAGCCACTGACTGTTCTGTCTGGTTCACCGTCACTTTCACCTTTGATCGATTTGTGGCCATTTGCTGCCCCAAGCTGAAAAGTAAATATTGCAGTGAGAAATCGGCGACTGTGGTTCTGGGAACAGTGACGGCGGTGAGCTGTTTAAAGAACATTTGCTGGTATTTTATGTTATTGAATACCTATCGGCTGGGGAACAGCCCCTTTTTTTGTGATGTCACAGCGGATTTTGAGGAATCTCCGGTCTGGACAACAATCGAGTTCCTCCACCACATTCTAACCCCGGGTGTCCCATTCGTCCTGATTCTGCTGCTCAATGCTTTTACTGTCAGGCACATTTTAGTGAGCAGCAGAGCCCGCAGGAGACTCCGGGCTCACAGCAGTGCAGAGAATCCCAGAGACACAGAGATGGAGAGTCGGAGGAAATCAATCATTTTGCTGTTTGTTATCTCAGCCAATTTCATCCTGTTATGGTCGACATTAATGGTTTATTCAATATGGCG
Source organism: Carcharhinus amblyrhynchos (assembly GCF_965287045.1). NCBI lineage: Eukaryota > Metazoa > Chordata > Chondrichthyes > Carcharhiniformes > Carcharhinidae > Carcharhinus > Carcharhinus amblyrhynchos. Next base: position 2,866,353 of record NW_027649787.1, read on the forward strand.
TCGGATGTTTTATTTTGGCTATGGGTCAGTATGGTTAGATTATTTTGTTTTGGAATTGGGTTTCATGCTGCAACTCACAAGTTGCTGCACAAACACTGCCATTTATGCTGTGACACAGACTCACTTCAGGCAGCACCTAAAAAATCTCCTGACGTATCCCTTACATCAATTCTTCAACTCATTACCCCTGAGAGGAAACTAAAAGCACAAGACGCCTGATTCTTCCCACTGGACATTCAAACTATAAATAACAAAAAGCCTCAAAGAGACTGAAAGAGTGACAGATTGTAGAGGGAGGGCAGTGAGAGAAACAGTAAGAGTGATAGATCGACACATATTGACAGAGAAGGATGGGCACAAAGTGATGGAGAGAGGCAGAGTTTGAAAGAGTTTCTAACAGATTCAGGAAAAGAAACAGAAACCGAGAGACCGAGAGAGAGAGGGAGAATGAGAGAGAGAGAGAGAGAGAGAGAGAGAGAGAGAGAGAAACAGACAGAGATTTTCAAAGAGCGAGAGAGACAGGGTAGAAGGTGGGGAAAATGGTGAGGAAGATGATAGAGAATGACAAAGGGAGACAACAAAAGACAGATGGGAGGACGTTAGAAAGGAGGGAAAGCGAGACTAAGTGGGAAAGGGATACAGAAAGGGAAAGGTCGGAAAATAGTCAGAGGCAGGGGGAAACAAGGATACGAGATCGAGAGTGTCAGCAAGTATGAAAGAATAAGACTGAACGGTACCATGGGCACAGCAAGAGCAAAAGTCAGTGCGAGGTAGAGAGCGGGAGAGAAACAGACAAAGAAAAGGAGGGCAGAGACAGAGAGGGAGTGGGAGATGAAGATGAGACGGGAGGAAGAGAGTGAGATTGAGAGAGGGCTTGAGGGACAGAGGAAGAACGTAGAGAGAGGGAGACTGAGGGAGAGGTAGAGAGAAACATAAAGAGAGGGACAGAGAGAGAGAGGGATAGGGAGAGAGAGAGAGAGAGAGAGGCTGAGAGAAAGAAACAAAGAAAGCAACAGAGAAACTTATTTAATGAATGTAACGATAACAATCAGGTGGTGTTATTGGAAGATGAGCTGCCTGATTGAGACAGTGAGTGCTGTCCAATCTGGGAGCCCTCCATCGTATATAATATGCTGTATCTCTGTTACCAGAACTCAGGGTGTTGTACACTCAGAGTGTGGATGTGATGGACTGGTGGTTTTAACACTAGACTATTAATACAGAAACTCCGCTAACATACTGAGGATCTGTGTTCGAATCCTGTCACGGTAGATAGTGGAATTTGAACAAATATATCTGAAATTCAGAATCTGCTGGTGACCATAAAAGCATTGTCGATTTTCAGAGAAAACAAAACAAATGGTTCACTAATATCCCAGGGAAAAAAACCTGTCGTCCTTAAGTGGTCAGGACTAAATGTGACTCGAGAGCCGTAGCAATGTGGTTGACACTTAATTGGCCTGTGAACAACGGCATAATATATGTGACAGAATATGTTCAGGAAATTAGTTCAAGAAGCAATTCGTTTAGAATCTGTGGTGAGAAGGATAATGGAATCTTTAATCAAAGATGTGACTGTAACATGTAAACAAACTGAAAATCCAGGGGAAGATCTTGAGTTTGTGTTCACTGTCTGTGGGAATGGAAACGAGGGCTCAAGTTCCGACCAAACCCAGAAGGCGCCAATCTTGCCGGCGTTTTTCATCTGTTTTGCTGCCCTTCACTGGGGGCCTCATCAGGCTCATATCCACACCAGGTGTGAACCGAATTCAAATCCATCTTCACACATTAACATATTATTCAAGCCCCACCCCTCTTACCGGATATCGAGCCCAATGTGCGTGTTTAACTCTCACCAATGTGATGCGACCATTTTGAAGGGTCCCCTGCGTGTGTAAATTTAAGTGTAACTCCTGGGAGAGAGGGACATGGGCAGACAATAGCCTGACAATGCCCAAGCATTGCTCTTGTCACAGACTGGCACTGCCAAGTTGGCATAGGCATGGTGCCAATCTGACATTGTCAACCTGTGCTAGGGAGCAGTGACAGGGGCAGGCCCCAGTGGGAACCTCATGGGGAACTGTGGGAGGGATTAATTTATTGGTGAGGATAGGGCAAATGGAGGTGGGAGCTGTGGATGCTGGTGATGGCCGTTTGGGTGTGGGTGGAGGGGGTGGGTGGATTGACTGGGTGGTGATTTGGGGGGAAGTGGTCCAATGTTTGGGGGAAGAGGGGTGGGTGAATGCCCGCTCTGATCACGGGCGGAGGGGGCGGGGAGGGGGGGTGGTCGCCCTGATGCGGGTGGGGGTGGTGTTCAAGTCGAACCCCTGAGACTCCTTGGTGGGATAGGTGTTCGGTTCCTCGTTCGTCTGATAGAGGTGCTAAAGAGCATCATGGTGCCCCGCTCGCAGTACAGCTCGGCTGTGCTGCACTCAGTGTCTCCCTCTAATGAATCGATGATTTATGAATTTGTATATTACTCAGGATCCCCGTGATCCCATCAGTGTTTTGCTCTTTTGAGTTCATCTCTGTTTCTACCTCTCTCCCTCTCTGTTCTGGAGGTGAGCTGCTGGAATTGATGCCATTTCCGGATGTGCTCCTGGGCAGGCTGGAGAGGGGGCCAGGCTCAACAATGCTAGAATAGGCTTCATAGACCTTCTGGCTACCTTCTAGAATCTTGTGAAGATTCGGTCTAGTATGTGCTTTGGTCTGATTTGCTTCACAACATTTTTGGTGGGTTTTCAATGGGTATTAATGAGTTTCAGTGGTGGACCTTTTGTGTTTGTGTGCTGTGCACTGTAACAGTCCTTTTACTCCAGGCAGAAGGCCTCGGATGCCTCTGATAAATGTGAGTGCCTCTCTCTTCCAGGCGCTCAACCCACAACCTGCAAGAGAGAGGAAGAAAGACTCACTGTTTAGTCCTGACCAGTGGGCTCACTGTCATGACACACGAGTTACCCGGGCTGCCACCTACGACCGTGTGTCTCTCTTTCTCGTAGGGAGTAAAATACAACCCAGAAGTGTCACACTGGGACAGCTTCACAAGAGAGAGAAAGAGAGAGAGATCACTGTTTCTTCCTGACCACTAAACTCCTTTGAGTGAGCGGTTTCTAGTGCTCGGCCCCTTTGCGGTCCTGTACCCCAAGAATTATGTTCTGGCTTTTCAGTGACTCACCAAGATGGACGATGAGAGAAAGAGATAGAGAGAAAGAGAGAGAGAGAGAAAGAGAGAGAGACTCGTCAAAGTTAATTCAAAAATACTTTTTCAAGAATAACCCCAACCAAACGCAGTCAGTAAAACACAGACAATCAATGCGATGCTATTGAAAGCGAACTCTAACGACACAACGTAAATTTTTAGGATTACACAATTTACACGATTTACACAGAAACAAGAAGAATCCTCGAACCCTCCTCAACCTGGACCTAATTGGGGAATTTGTGAAGCCTGAGAGAATACACTCACCACTCCTTGGACCGTTTGAAAAGTGAAAGTCCTTGTTGCTGAATCTTCCTTTTTCATTCCTCTGCCACACAGTAGTCTTCTGGCTGGACACCTGAATTCACTCCTTTCCGAAGTCACACAACTCTCCTGCACTGTTCTTCACAGGACTCCTTGCTGAGTTAACTGTTGAAAGGTCAGCCTCCTCTCCTCTTGTTTTCTTTTGGCCCCGGTGGGAGATTATTTAAAAGGTCGTTCGCTGAATCAAATCCATCGGTCAGTCAGGGTGCAAAGTGCTTCCAGAATGAAACTGATTTGATTTGTTTCAATGACAAAGAGTCCAAACTGTTTTAGTGGGGGCCTGATAAGCTGCAAAGTGTCCCAAAGTCGTTTTCTGGAACTGCTAAATATTTCCCATTAGTGGAGGCATTATTCTATATAGCTGGGTTAAAACTCGTCCCCATTTCCATTGACTCTCCTGTAGTTGGTCAGGTAGAAATGTTTCTGTGACAGCTCGACTGCACCCAACAGTTCCGTGAGCTTTTCCTTGAAGGGGGGAGTGCCATTCCCAAATTGAACAATGTATTCTTGGAAATTGATGAAATTTTGACGTACCGTGATGTGAATTGAAGAAAGTTCTGGGATGGGTACTGTTGGTTGATGTACCACATGAACTTCCGCCCAGGTTTAAAACAGAAACTGCTGTGTGGTATTTGGCACCATGTTGTGTTGATCCCACCGGGCACTGGTGGTGACACAATAGGTCCCACTCCATATGTATGCAACCTGTGGGTGGATGCGGCTGGTGGCCATCGCTTCCATTGTGCAATTATAGGCTCTGCCCCAGTACTCCTGAACCCGCACTGAGCTCTTGTATAGACTTTCATGTGCTGGGAACACAGATTCACTCCTGCTCCCCTGCTCTGACAATCGGAGAGGTCGGTGCCTGTCACAGTCTGCTCCCACACTCTGACATATAGCGGGACCTTCCTGTAAAGAACATATACACTCCCACATTCCCAGCCCAGTACTGGGATGTTGGCTGTGAGGATGTTCCCGTCACCAGCACACTTACAACCACCCCTATAACTGGGTTTTTGGACTTCCCACAATCAACTCGCAAAGGCTACGCGTCTGAGGCCACATCGAGCTGGCAGGGACTCAATGTGCTGTTGTAAGTGTGTAATGCCGCTCGGTGCTGGGTTGCTGATCCATCAGGGTTCCTGCCCATGTCTCAAACCTTCCAGATTGTTCCATCCCTCCCTATATCGCCCCGCACACCTCATTCTGGGCAGCTGGATCGGATGCATTCCGATCCTCTAATTATTACATTTATCGTTTTAACATGGGTCTCCAATTGCCTATGATTTATTTTCGATGTAGAGTCATCACTAGCTCTGTGTAACCCCAACCTCACCACAGTTCTTTTTTAATCCCACGACACCTTTCTGAGCTGCTTTTTAATTGGTTCATCTGTAGAGCCAGTTCAACATCATAAGAACATAAGAACATAAGAAATAGGAGCAGGAGTAGGCCATCTATCCCTTCGAGCCTGCCCCGCCATTCAATAAGATCATGGCTGATCTGTTGTAGCTCAGTTCCACTTTCCCGCCCTCTCCCCATAACCCTTAATCCCCTCTCTTATCAAGAACCCATCAACCCGCTTCTTAAAAATATTTAGCGAGGCAGCCTCCACCACTTCAACGGGCAGAGAATTCCAGAGATTCACCACCCTTTGAGTGAAGAAGTTCCTCCTCAACTCCGTTCTAAACCGCCTCCCCTTTATCTTGAGGCTGTGCCCCCTAGTCCTACTGTCTTTTTTGAGCGGGAAGAGTCTCTCCACCTCTATCCTATCCATCCCATTCATCATCTTATACGTCTCAATGAGATCTCCCCTCATTCTTCTAAACTCTAACGAGTACAAGCCTAGTTTATTCAGCCTCTCCTCATAGCTCAATCCCCTCAACTCCGGTATCAGCCTAGTAAACCTCCTCTGCACTCCCTCCAGGGCCAAAATATCCTTGCGCAGGTGCGGCGCCCAAAACTGCACACAGTACTCCAGCTGCGGCCTCACCAATGCCCTATACAGCTGCAGCAAGACCTCCCTACTTTTATATTCAATCCCCCTCGCTATGAAGGCCAGCATCCCATTTGCCTTCCTGACCACCTGCTGCACCTGCAAGCTGGTTTTTTGCGACTCATGCACAAGGACCCCGAGGTCCCTCTGCACCGTCGCCTGCTGCAGTTTTTCGCCACGTAAGTAATAGTCCTTCCTACCATTCTTCCTACCAAAGTGGACCACCTCACACTTGCCAACATTAAATTCCATTTGCCATTTCCTGGCCCATTCGCCCAGCCTATCTAGATCCTTCTGCAGACTCTCCACACCCTCCGCACAATTTGCCTTTCCCCCAATCTTGGTGTCATCAGCAAATTTCGACACCCTGCACTCGGTTCCCTCCTCCAGATCATCTATATAAATGGTAAATAGCTGAGGCCCCAGCACCGACCCCTGGGGCACCCCACTAGTCACCAACCGCCAATCCGAATAGCACCCATTGACCCCCACTCTCTGCCTCCTATTTGACAACCAATCCTCTATCCACGCTAACACCCTACCCCCAACTCCATGTCCCCTGACCTTCTGCAATAACCTCTTGTGAGGTACCTTGTCAAACGCCTTCTGAAAATCCAGAAAGACCACATCCACCGGCTCTCCTCTATCCAGTGCTCATCCATGCTGTTTATCATCGATGTGCCAGTGTTAAAAGCCTTGAAACCTTCGTTAACAAACCTTAATCGCTGCTTCCCGGGTTCCTCAGCCAAATCATATATAAATTTATGCAAATCACCGGCAATAATATCACCAAATCTGAATTTTAGCATTTGTGGAAAAGCTCTGTCAATAAGGCTCAATATAGCGATATAACACTCTGCAGGCAACCGTATCTCCGTTAAATTTAAATCGACTGAAATCACTACTCAATGCACCCCCTGGTAGAATAGGTTCTTAACTGGGGCAAATACCAACCCACTGCTGCGTCCCCAACTTGTGATCGGACAGTAGTGAGGATTGATCAGTTGGGCTGTGGGTGGAGGATTCTCCGCTTGAACCAGCAGTTCAGTGGCCTTTACTGACAGCCCTGACTTGGTGGGGGAGGAGTGGGGGAGGTGGGTGGTGGTGGAGGGTGGGGTTAGTTGGGGGGGGTGGTTGGTGGGGGGGTTCTGGGGGGGGTGTGGGGGGGGTGGTGGGGGCGGCGGTGGTAGGCGCTGCACATGCTTCCCCGCTATGATTCCAATCCATACTGGCTGCTGGGTCCTGCAGCATAATTATGAACATAATCAATGAACCTTCAGGACACACCTCGACAGACCCCCACAAACACAATATCGCCCCTGGTTATACGCCCACCATTTCTCCCAACATACCGTGACACCTCCCCGTGAACCCGTGACGGTCCGGTAAGATTCATTGTCTAATTGTAACCAGTCCAAGGACCGGCCCCTCATGTCTGGGTTCAGCTTCCTGAGCCGCCACCATCTCCCAAAGGGACGTCCCTTTTACAAGTTAAACCCACCCTCCTATCCTCAGTCACACTAACCCCGGCAGTCAACACTTTCATTTCGGAACAGCGCCCAGGTGCTTCTCCGTAAGTGAAACTCTGATGGCTGGAGAGTATAATGGAGTTCGATCCCAGCCATTCATGGGATCTCCCCTCAAATATCGGACAGGATTTTGTGGCCTTGCTCGTCCTGAAACCGGAAAACCTCACTCGAGTCAACAGGACCTTTCCATTGGCTCACTCTTCACCCGCTCTGATTCCCGTGGCGGGCAGGAAGGTTGAATTCCAGCCATTAACTTTCTTTGATTACAAAGCTAACTGTGTGAAGGAAATAAATGTTAAATTCTAACCTTAACTTCTGAACAAGCCTTTTTTCCACCTGTAATAATTAGGAATTAGCGGACAGTGCAGTCCATTTCCCAAACAGGAAACTGAGAACAGGCAAAATACACGCAAGTTTCACGGTCCAACCTTTCGCATTGTATTTGGAATTAAAGAGGCAATGGCCGAGTGGTTTTATCTTTCGATTATTAATCCAGAAAATCGGCTAATGTTCTGGTATCCAAGTAGTGGAATTTGAATCGGAAAAAAAGAACACATCTGGAATTAAGAACGCACTGATGACCAAATAACCATTCTCAATTGTCGATAAAAACCCATCTGGTTCACTGATGTCCTTCAGGGAAGAGAATCTGCTGTCCTCACCTGGTATGGACTAAATAGAACCAAGAACAAAGAACAATACAGCACAGGAAACAGGCCCTTCCGCCCTCCAAGCCTGTGCTGCTCATTGGTCCAAGTAGACCATTCTTCTGTATCTCTCCATTCCCAGTCTGCTCATGTGACTATCCAGATAAGTCTTTAGTGATCCCAGAGTGTCCGCTTCCACCACCCTGCTTGGCAGTGCTCTCCAGACCCCCACCACCCTATGTGTAAAATACGTCCCTCTGACATCTGAGTTAAACATGCCCCCCCCCCCCCCTCCCCCCCCCACCGAACCTGTGACCCCTCGAGTTTGCAATCTGCGACCTGGCAAAAAACACTTCCCACTGTTCGCCCTATCCACATCCATCATAATTTTAAACACCTCTATTAGGTTTCCCCTCATTCTCCGTCTTTCCAGGGAGAACAACCCCAGTTTACTCAATCTCTCCTCATAGCTAAGACCATCCCAAACCAGACAACATCCTGGTAAACCTTCTCTGCACTCTCTCCAAAGCCTTCACGTCCTTCTGGTAGTGCGGCGACCAGAACTGGACAAGTACTCCAAATATGGCCTAACCAGCGTTCTATATAGCTGTACCATCAGACGCCAATTTTTACACTCTATATCTCGTCCTATAAAGGCAAGCATGCCATATGCCTTCTTCACCATCTTCACCGCCTGTGCTGCCACCTTCAAGGATCGGTGGACTTGCACACCCAGGTCCCTCTGTGCGTCCATACTTCTGATGGTTCTGCTATTTATTGTACAGCTCCCCCCACCTACATTAGTCCCACCAAAATGCTTCACTTCGCATTTATCTGGATTAAATTAAATGTGACTTCAGAAACACAGCAATGTGGTTGACTCTGGACTATCCTCCAAGGATAACTATTGATAGGCAATAAGTAAAAAGAGAAAATACTGGAAACCCTCAGTAGGTCTGACAGCATCTGTGCGAAGAGAGCGGAGCCAACGTTTCGAGTCAAGATGACCTTGACCGGGCTGAGATTTTCCACCACTTCTGTTTTTGCATCAGATTCCATCACCCGCAATATTTTGCTTTTATCGATGCAGGCCAGCCAGCGACACACGAGTCCCACAAACAAAGAAAAAGAAAGCAGACATCTTGCAAGAGGTGGACCAATTATTCGACCTCTAAACCTCACATTTCCGGAAGGCTTGCCGAAGTGACTTTTTACCTTGTGTTTCCTCAACGTCGGAACATTCACAATCCACCAATCCCTGGAGCAGAAGGGTCAGCATAGGAGTTATTCTTACCTGCGAAAGTTCACTCTTTAGTGAGGTCCGTTACCAAAAGTGCCTTGTTCTTGTTGTCATGAAGATTTCCTTTCGCTAACTGTTGGATTTGTTTCAATTCAGCTGAGTTGGAATGGATCAGTTGGCTTCAATCCTTGAGAGAGTTGACAAAGAGACTGAAATTTCAGGGTATGAGTTGAGCTGACCTTGAATTATGTTGAATGAATTGAGTTACGTTGAGCTCTCAAACGTTGCAGTGTCTGTCGAATTTCAAGTGTTGCTGTTTCAATGTTGGGATAAGGAGTTGCACTGGCAAAATAAATCAACATTTTATGGCAAGAGATGAGTCTGTATGTTGTTTTCAATATATTTCATGTATTACTTAGAAAAATAGAAGACAGGGGCAAGAATTCCACAGGCTCACCATTCTTTGGGTGAAGAAATGTCTCCTTACCTCCGTCCTAATGGTCTATGCTGTACCTTCAGACTGGGACCTCTGATTCTGGACTCCCCCAGCATCGAGAGCATCCTCCCTGCATCTACCTTGCCGTGTTCTGTTAGAATTGTATGTCTCCATAAATTCACCCCCTCCCCCCGCCAATTCTTCCGAACTCCAGCTGAAACAATTCTAACCGAGTCAATCTTTCCCCATACATCAGTCCCGCCATTCCCGGAATCAACCTGGTAAACCTTCGCTGCACTCCCTCGAGAGCAAGAACATCCTTCCTCAGAAAAGAAGACTAATATTGCACACAATATTCCAGATGTGGCCTCAGCGGGACCCTCTATAAATGTAACAACACATCCCTACTCCTGTACTGGAAGCCTTAATTATCAGAAACAGTACTTTCTATTTGTCAACGTTTTTTAATATATAAATATATCTGTTTTGTTCTGGGCAGAGCAGGTTCAAGATGCTGAATGAGTTACTTCTGCTTTTGGGCGGCACAGTGACACACTGCTTAGCACAGCTGCCTCACAGCACCAGGGACCCGCGTTCTGTTCCAGGCTTGGGGCACTGTGCAGAGACTGCACATCCTCCCCGTGTCTGTGTGGGTTTCCTCCTGGTGCTCCAGTTTCCTCTCACACCCCAAAGATATGCGGGTTATCTTGATTGGCCATGCTAAATTAACCCTAGCGTCAGGGGAATTACAGGGTAAATATGAGGGGTCACGGGAAAAAGGCCAGGGTGGGATTGTGGTTGGTACAGGCTCGATGGGCAGAATGGCCTCTTTCTGCACTGTAAGGATTCTATGATTCTAAATGCAGGGAGCACGGATAATGGCTTCAGTTCTGAAGAATGCAAGCTCTCAAAGGTTATTTAGTAGCATCACATGTAGGCTTACATTAACAGTGCAATGAAGTAAGTGTGAAAATCCCCTTGTTGACACACTCTGTCATGTGTTTGGGTACACTGAGGGAGAATTTGGCATGGCTAATTCACACAACCAGCACATCTGTGACTGTGAAAGGAAACTGGAGAACCCGGAGGAAACCCACACAGACGCGGGGAGGATGTGCAGACTCCACACAGACCATGACTCGAGGCCAGGAATCGAACCTGGGTCCGTGGCGTTGTGAGGCCGCAGTGCTAACCACTGCGCAACTGTGAATTCTCAGGATTGGCAGGGTGAACGCCATTATCTTTCTGCTGCATTTATGTTACATTTCGTTCAAGCTGAGGAGACCTCCGTGAGGTACGGTGCACGAAACGAAATCAGTACTCTAAGACGCTGTATAACAGAAACAGAGCATCACACTGGTTTTCAACCTGTTGGGATGAAGCCTGGAATCTGTGTCAAATTTCCAATATCTTTTTCCACAAAAACTGTGTGGAAATAATTTAATTTTCACATTTTGGACTGAAACAAGGATTCAGTGAAAATTGGAAAATAATGCTTAGACACAATAATACAGCAACAGAGGCAGACTGTGGGTAGCGCAGTGGTTAGCACTGTTGCCAAAGTCTCGGGTTCAATTCCTGGCTTGGGACACTGTCTGTGCGGAGTCTACACATTCTCCCAGTGTCTGCGTGGTTTCCTCAGTCTGCTCCAGTTTCTTCTCACTGCCCAAAGATGTGTAAGTCAAAGAACGAAGAACAAAATCTGCCCGGGAAACAGGCCCTTCGGCCCAGCGAGCCCGCGCCGCCATCTCAACGCCACCAGTCCCCCTCTCCACCCACGGCCCCTGCCAAATGATTTATGGCCATCCAGATTGAGGGAATCTGATATCGGGACAATTTATTCCTGCCAATCAGCCTAACAGCACATCTTTGGGGTGTGGGAGGAAACCGGAGCACCCGGAGAACCACGCAAGAACGGGGATAATGCGCAATCTCCCACAGACACCGGCCCAAATCCATGTGTCTGTACAGCAATCAGTGATAGTCATTGAGCTGTCGTCTTGTCCAGTATCTTGTCCAGTTTAGGCACACACTAACGAGATGAAGCACTAGGCCAATCTCGAACAACCAAGAGCAGCCCCAGTACGACCCATCGCGTGTATGCCCCTCGTTGGACACAAGGTGGACAGACTTAAAACCTGTGAATGAAAAGAGAAAACACGTTATTATCGTACCATATCCATTTACATTACCAGGGACGCCCCAATGTTAATGACCCTTATTTAAAACAATCTCCTGCATCCACCCATCTCCAACCCACTCATGTGCCTGCCTAAGTTACTCTTAAATGACTCTAGCGTGTTTGCCTCCACCACCTTACTTGGCAGAGCATTCCATACCCCCACTACCCTCTGTGTGAAAAACCTCCCTCTAATATCTGTGTTGTACCTCTCCCCCCTCACCTTAAGCCCATGGCCCCTTGTCCTACTTGTCTCTATCATAGGAAATGGTTTACCTCTGCTTACTCTATCTATACCTATATATATATATATCTATATCTATATTGCGGAGACAATCCTGGTTAGGAGTGAAAGTAATAGGGTAATTGTTATGGGGGACTTTAACTTTACGAATATTGATTGGAGTTGCTATAGTTCTAGCTCGCTAGAGGGGTCAGTGTTTGTACAAAGCGTGCAGGAAGGTTTTTTGTCTCAGTATGTTGACAGGCCAACTAGAGGTGAGGCTATATTGGATTTGGTGCTGGGAAATGAGCCAGACCAGGTGCTAGACTTGGAAGTTGGTGTGCATTTTGGTGATAGTGACCACAATTCGGTTACGTTCACCTTAGTGATGGGAAGAGATAGGCATGAACCTCGGGTCAGCAATTTTAGCTGGGGTAAGGGCGATTATGAGGCTATCAGGAGTGAATTAGGAAGCATGGATTGGATTAGGGGATTACAGGGACTGGGAACGTCTGAAATGTGGAGTTTTTTCAAGGAGCAGCTACTGCGAGTCCTTGATAGGTATGTCCCTGTCAGGCATGGTGGATTTGGTAGATCTAGGGAACCGTGGTGCACTAAAAGAGTTGAGTCGATGGTTAAAAAGAAAAAGGAGGCTTATGTTCGGATGAGATTGGAGGGCTCAGATAGTGCACTAGAAAGCTTTAGATTGGCTAGGAGGGAGTTGAAGAGTGAGTTGAGAAGGGCTAAAAGAGGACATGAGAAGACTTTGGCTGATAGGATTAAGGAGAATCCTAAGGCGTTCTATAGGTATGTCAAGAACAGAAGGTTGGTCAGGGCAAGATTAGGGCCAGTTACAGACAGCAGGGGGAAGTTGTGTGTGGAACCGGAGGAGATTGGAGAAGTATTGAACCAATATTTCTCTTCGGTGTTCACGCAGGGGGACATGAATATAGCTGAGGAGGACATTGGGTTGCAGGGGTGTAAAATAGACAGTATTACGGTTGATAAAGGGGATGTGCTGGAAATTCTTGAGGGGCTGAAAATAGATAAGTCCCCTGGTCCGGATGGGATCTACCCTAGGATTCTCTGGGAGGCTAGAGAGGTGATTGCAGAGCCTCTGGCTCAGATCTTCAGGTCGTCATTGGTCTCTGGTGTAGTCCCGGAGGATTGGAGGATAGCGAATGTTGTCCCATTGTTTAAGAAGGGGAACAGAGACTTTGCCGGGAATTATAGACCGGTGAGTCTTACTTCTGTTGTGGGCAAGGTTTTAGAAAAAATTATTAGGGATAGGATTTATAGTTATTTGGAGTGTAATGAATTGATTAGAAATAGTCAGCATGGTTTTGTAGCGGGTAGGTCGTGCCTTACTAACCTTATTGAGTTTTTTGAGAAGGTGACCAAAGAGGTGGATGGGGGCAAGGCAGTTGACGTGGTATACATGGATTTTAGTAAGGCGTTCGATAAGGTTCACCATGGTAGGCTTCTGCAGAAAATGCAGATGTATGGGATTGTGGGTAATCTAGGAAGTTGGATCAGGAATTGGCTATCAGATAGGAGACAGAGGGTGGTGGTGGATGGTAAACATTCATCATGGAGTACAGTTACGAGTGGTGTGCCTCAGGGATCTGTTTTGGGGCCACTGTTGTTTGTAATTTTTATTAATGATCTGGATGAGGGTATATTTGGGTGGATTAGTAAATTTGCTGATGACACCAAAATTGGAGGTGTGGTAGATTGTGAGGAAGGGTGTCATAGTCTGCAGGGAGACTTAGATAGGTTGCAGAGCTGGGCCGAGAGGTGGCGGATGGAATTTAATGCGGAGAAGTGTGAGGTAATTCACTTTGGTAGGAGCAACAGATGTGTCGAGTATAGGGCTAACGGGAGGACTTTGAATAGTGTGGATGAACAGAGGGATCTAGGTGTGTGTGTACATAGATCCCTGAAAGTTGGGAATCAAGTAGATAAGGTTGTTAAGAAGGCGTACGGTGTCTTGGCGTTTATTGGTAGGGGGATTGAATTTAGGAGTCGCAGTGTAGTGTTGCAACTGTACACTACTCTAGTGCGGCCGCACTTGGAGTACTGTGTGCAGTTCTGGTCCCCGCATTACAAGAAGGATGTGGAGGCGTTGGAGAGGGTGCAGAGGAGGTTTACTAGGATGTTGCCTGGTATGGTGGGGAGGTCCTATGAGGAGAGACTGAGGGATTTAGGGTTGTTTTCGTTGGAAAGAAGGCGGCTAAGAGGGGATCTTATTGAAACATATAAGATGATTAGAGGTTTAGATAGGGTGGATAGTGATAGCCTTTTTCCTCGGATGGAGAAAGCTAGCACGAGGGGGCATGGCTTTAAATTAAGGGGGGGTAGCTACAGGACGGATGTCAGGGGTAGGTTCTTTACCCAGCGGGTGGTGAGGGATTGGAATGCCCTGCCTGCTGCAGTTGTAAATGCGTCTAGTTTGGGGGCGTTTAAGAGATCTCTGGATAGGTTTATGGACGAAAAGGGATTGGTATAGGCTAGTGGGTCATTGTTTTTGTAACTGGTCGGCGCAACATCGTGGGCCGAAGGGCCTGTTCTGCGCTGTAATGTTCTATGTTCTATGTTCTATACCCTTCATAATCTTATATACCTCTATTAGATCCCCCCTCAGTCGGCGTCTTTCAAGGGAAAAGAGCCCCAATTTCTTCAATCTTTCCTCATACCCCAGCCCTTCCATACCAGGCAACATCCTGATAAACCTCCTCTGCACTCTCTCCAGAGTCTCCACGTCCTTCCGGTAGTAAGGCGACCAGAACTGGACGCAATCCTCCAAATGCGGCCTAACCAAGTCAGGGTGATTAGCTGTGCAAAATTGCTCCTTGCTGTCAGGGGGTTAGCAGGATAAATGCATGGGGTTGTGGGTATAGTTCCTGGGTGGAATTGTTGTCGGTGCAGGTTCCATGGGCCGAATGACCTCCTTCTGCAAAGCCAGGATTCTATGAACAGTCTTATTAAAACCCCAGTTTCTGAGAATAATCTCACAAACACTTTCAGAGAATCATAGAATCCCTGCAGGGCAGAGTTAAGCTAATCATCCCACCAAGTCTTCACCAACCACGATCAAACCCAGGCCCTCTCCCGATAACCTCACGTATTTACGCCGCTAACCCCGGCGAATTTCTTGTCAGTTACTTTTTAAAGTTGTTTATCGATCGAAATCCAGTAATAATACTCAGGGCAAAACTATTCTCATTGTATTAAAGACCAACCTCATGGATTCTGACATTTCCACTGCACTGTGGAAATCCAAAATATTCAGAAAAAGGGATGCATTCTGAAAGAAAGATCTTTCTTGGTTCCTGGATGGACGCTTCAAGTTTTACAGTTTCACTCAGCATAGTGTCAGTCACAGAATATCTCCTCTTCCAGCCGAAATAGAGACATAGAGCAATACAACAGGGAAACAAGCCTTTCGTCCCAACCACTCCGAGCCTAACATGGTGCCCTCACAGCTGGCCCACGTTTGATCCATATCCCTCTAATCTTTCCCATCCATGTACTTATCCAAATACTTTTTAAATGTTGCTATTGAACCCGCCTCAATCACTTTCTCTGGCAGCTCATTCCATATCCACATCGCCCCCTGTGTGAAGAAGTTGCCCCTCAGGTCCCTTTGAAATCTTCCCCCTCTCTCCCATATGTAATCACAGAACTCAGCTCAGTGACTTTCCTTACAAACCCTGCTTCCCTCCCAACTCCCATTTCATTTTGTCTCGCACCTCTTTGAACTCCACATATTAAAGTCATCCACTTTTGACCAGAATGGCTGCCTCCCACTGCGGGTCAAACACAATTTACGGAGTTTCCCTCATTACTGATTAAACCTTTCGAAATTATAAGAAGCTTTTTTTCCTCCTTTCTCCTGTGGGGTTCCACGTTAGCACAGTGGTTAACACCGCTGCTTCACAGCGCCAGTGACACGTGGTCGATTCCCGGTTCGGGTCACTGTCTGTGTGGAGTCTGTACATTCTCCCCGTGTCTGCATAGGTTTCCTTCGGGTGTTCCGGTTTCCTCCCATAATCTGAAAGACGTACTGGTTAGGTGCATTGGCCATGTTAAGTTTTCCCTCCGTGAACCTGAACTGGCGTGTGGAGACTGGGGATTTTCACTGGAACGTCATTACAGTTTTCATCTAAGCCTACTTGTGAATTGATAAGTAAACATCAAACAAACATTGTAAATTCAGAAGTGTCAAGCCAAACGTAACCATTAGATTACCTTGTGCAGTAACATACACTGGCATGAGGAGATGCACACACTCACTCATACACATACACACGCACACACATGCACATACACACACAGACACAAACACACAAACACACACACATACACACACACTCTGTAGTGATTCTATGAAAATCTCATCGAGTATCTGTCCTGATGTGTTGGCATTGGAAGGAGTTCAGTGGAGGTTCACCAGATTGATCCTACTTCTTATGTGCTTATGGCAGTGAATCTTTGGAATTATCTCCCCAATGAAACAGTCAAGGCTACCTCGTTAAATGTGTTTAAGTCATAGATCGATAGATTTATAACCTATAAGGGAATTAAGCGTCATGGGGAGCGGGTGATTAAATGGAACTGAACCCACTATCAGATCAGCCATGATCTTATTAAATGGCGGGTCAGGCTCGAGGGGCGATGTGGCCAACTCGTGCTCCTATTTCTTCTGTTCTTATGACCCCGGGGATGAAAGTATGAGGAGAGATTAAACAGCTTGTACTCGCTGGTGTTTAGAAGGATGAGAGGGGATCTGGTCGTATATAAAATTTTAAAAGTGATTGATAAAGTAAATGTCGACAAAACGTTTCCTTTTGTGGGGCAATCTCAAACAAGAGGTCTCAGGTATTGGTTGAGAGGGGATAGATTTAAAACTGAGATGGGGAGGAACTATTTCTCGCAGAGGCTGGTGGATTTGTGGAACTCGCTGCCCCATAGCGCGGTGAAGTCTGAATCATTGAATGGTTTCAAGAAGGAGATAGATATAAAAAAAAGGGAGAAGTGGATATGGGGAACTGTTGAGGAGGTGGATTTTAAACCAGGGAAATATAAACCATGATCTGATTGAATGGCGGAGCAAGCTCAAAGGGCTGAATTTGCCGACTTCTGCTCCTAATGTTCCCATGTTATAGAATCATAGAGATTTACAGCATGGAAACAGGCCCTTTGGCAAACTTGTCCATGTCACCCAGTTATTACCATTAAAATAGTCCCAAATCTCCATGTTTGGCCCATATCCCTTTACGCCCATCTTACCCATATAACTGTCTCAATGCTTTTTAAAAGACAAAACTCCACCTGCCTCTACTATTATCTCTGGCAGCTTGTTGCAGACACCCAGCATCCTCTGTGTGAAAAAATTGCCCCACTGGACACTTCTGAATCTTTATTTTTAGGATCCTGTATTCTGCATCTGTTTTCACAGTAGAACACACCACTCCCATAGCAGGAATAGAGAATTACCAATGGGCTTCCTCATAACAGCAAGGAGCCCCAATAATTTACTATCTGGAGGCGGAGGTATGAGAATAAGTTGAGAGATTTAAAACATACAGCATCGCCAAAATATAAAACCAACTTTAGAGCTTTGAAGTAGATAGCTGCAAATATAGTACATCTGCTGTTTTCATTAGTGTCACAGGGAGGTTTGCATTAACACTGCAATGAAATTACTGTGAAAAATCCCCGAGTCGCCGCACTCCGGCGCCTGGTTCGGGACACTGAGGGAGAATTTAGCACGGCCAATGCACTAACCAGCATTTCTTCCGGACTGTGGGGGGATACCAAGCACCTCGAGGAAACCCATGCAGACAAGGAGAGGACTTGCAGACTCCATACAGACTGTGACACTAGCCGGGGATGGGGTCCTGTTTCCTCCCCCTGTGAGACAGCAGTGTTAACCATGGTGTTATAATGTGGCCCATTTCAGTTCACCATTCAAAGAGGAAAGAACAAAGAAAAGTTCAGCACAGGAACAGTCCATTCGGCCCTCCAAGCCTGCACCGATCACGATGCCTGCCTAAACTAAAAACATATGCACTTACAGAGTCCTTATCCTTCCATTCCCATCCTATTCATGTTTTTTGTCTAGATGACCCTGTCGTACCTGCTCCCACCATCTCCACAGGCAGCACGTTCCACACATTCACCACCCTCTGTGTAAAAAAACTTGCCTCCCACATCTCCTCTAAACTTTTCCCCACACACCTTAAACGTATATCTCCGAGTACTTGACTTTTCTACCCGAGGAAAGAGCATCTGATAATCCACTCTGTCCATGCTACACTTGCACAAGGTGTGGAGGCATATTTACAAATCACTACAACCTGTAGGGGGATTAACCTCGCATCATTAGTCGCATACTTTGTGGTTTTATATATCACATACATATCATTGCTGATGACACCAAGATTGGTGGAGTAATGTATGGGGTGGAGGGCTCTTGTTGGCTGCAATGAGACATTGATAGGATGCGGAGCTGGGTCGGAAAGTGGCAGATGGGATTTAACGGTGATAAGTGTGAGGTGATTCATTTTGGGAGGACAAACTTGAATGCGGATTACAGGGTCAACGACAGGGTTCTGAAGAATGCGGAGGGAAAAGGAGATCTTGGGGATCGTATCCACAGATCTCTGAAGGTTGCCACTCAAGTGAATAGAGCCGTGAAGAAGGCTTATAGAGTGTTAGCGTTTATTAACAGGGGGATTGAGTTGAAAAGCCGTGGGGTTATGCTGCAACTATACAGCACTTTGGTGAGACCACATTTGGAATATTGTGTGCGGTTCTGGTCACCTCACTATAAGAAGAATGTGGAAGCATTGGAGAGAGTGTAGAGGAGATTTACCAGGATGCTGCCTGGTTCGGAGGGTAGGTCTTATGAGGAAAGAACAAAGAACAAAATCAGCCCGGGAAACAGGCCCTTCAGCCCAACGAGCCCGCGGCGCCACCTTCCAGAGGGAGCTGGGGCTTTTATCTTTAGAGGGGAGGAGGATGAGAAGTGATTTAACAGAGGTTTATAAGAGGATGAGAGGGATTGATAGAGTGGACGTTCAGAAACTATTTCCTCAGGTGGATGTACCTGTTATTTGGGGGCACAACTGTAAGAATCATGGTGGGAGATATAGGAGGGATGTCCCAGGTAGATTCTTTACTCAGTGAGTGGTTGGGGTGTGGAATACACTGCCTGCTATGTTAGTGGAGTCGGACACTTTAGGGATTTCCAAGCGGTTATTGGATAGATAGCCTATGATCGGTTATTGGATAGCCTATGAAGCGGTTATTGGATGGATAGATAGCCTATGATCGGATGATAGGGAGTGGGATAGCTTGATCTTGGGTTTGAACATAGCTCAGCACAACATCGAAGTTTGAAGAACCTGTACTGTTCTGTGTTGTAAGTTCTATATTCATACTGAATCACACCCTTGCCATGTAGACATGTGAGTTAACCGCTCTGTACAGTGGATCCAGTCAATGTCATAGATTTGAATTTTAACAATCCCACAGCATGCTGCACAATAGTCGAGGTGTCTGACTGTGGCTCGTGGACCTGAGGTTGACAGCCTGGATTGGATAAATAATTCAGAGCAGGCATGGGACAGTGAGTCGGAATACAAAAGCACATTCAGGCTGGCTGGCTGTAACTGATGAAGTATTGCAAAGATAAGTGTCGGGGAGGTAGATGTTTATGTGATACGTCAATAATCTAATTGAAGATGCTGGGAGTAAGCTACCAGATTTCCAAAATTATTTAAAACTAGTTGTGAATTCAATCTATGAGGGCGTTTCAAAGGGGCTGTACAGAGGAACGGATAAAATTACAGAATGGATCACAAGTTGGCAGTTCGAGGATTAAACTAAATTATTTAGTTTTGTGATTATTTGATTGATTTGATTCAATTTATTATTGTCACATGTATAGTGGACATTGAAAAGTATTGATTCTTACGCGTTATACAGGGAAAGCATACCGGACATAGAGAAAGAAAGTAGAGAGTGTAGAATGTAATGTTATAGTCATAGCGAGGGCGTAGAGAAAGATCAACGTAATATGAGGTAGGTCCATTCAAAAGTTAGATAACAGCAGGGATGAAGGTGTTTTTGAATCAATTGGTGCGTGACCTCAGACTTCTGTATTTTTTTTTCTCTGATGGAAGAAGGTGGAAGAGAGAATGATTATCCTGGCTGCTTTACTGAGGCAGCGAGTGTAGATAGAGTTAATGGATGGCAGGGATATATTTAGAAGGTATATCTCAGTGAATGGGAAAGTACTGAAGGAAAACAATCAATATGTCGATGTATTTTCCTCTGAATGGAGAGTCACTGAAATTCTGTACTAAGAGCGCAGATGTTTCCCTGTAGGTGGAGAGGGAGTGAGGGTGCAGGGCACTAATCAAGAAAGGTTGTCATTGAAAGAAGTGCTAGTTTAAAAGTTTTTTTTATTAATGTCACAAGAAGGCTTACATTAACATTGCAATGACGTTACTGCGAAAATCCTCTCGTCCCACACTCTGGGGCGTGTTGGGTACATTGAGGGAGAATTTCGCATTACCAATACGCCCAACCAACACCTCTCCCAGTCTGTGGATTAAAAAGGGGCACCTGCAGGAAACCCACAGATACAGGGAGGAAATGCAGGTTCCACCCAGACATTGAACCAGGCCGAGAGTCGAACCCAGGTTCCTGGCGCTGTGGGGTTAGCAGTGTTAACCACTCTGCCTCCGTGTTGTTACTGAATCCTCTTGTGTTTAAGGCCTGCCAATAGATTTGTGTTTGCATTTATTTGTCCTTTCTTCGGTGCCACCATCACCTCTGTGCATTCACTGGACTGGTCTGTTCAATTCTGTGGAAACTCCCTCAAAATTATGTTTGACAAGATGGTTAGCGTTGCTGCCTCACAGCGCCAGGGACCCAGGTTCAATTTATGTCTTGGGTCACTATCTAAGTGGAGTTTGCACGTTCTCCCCGTGTTTGCATGGGTTTCTTCTGGATGTTCCGGTTTCCTCCCACACTCGAAAGATGTGGGGATTCGGGTGATTAGCCATGTTCAATTTCCCTTTAGTGTCAGGGGGATTAGCAGGGTAAATATATGTGGTTATGGGAATAGGGCCTGGTGGGATTGCAGTGGCTGCTGACTCGATTTTTGTTTCTGTCAATATTGAGTCATATTTCATTTCATTTATCTGAATGTTGAGTTGTTTTTGTTTACAACAGTGAAATTATTAAAAAAAGTTCATGGACACAAACGACTGTGGATGATAAAAGTGGAAGAGATTCTAAAAACAAGAGCGGGCTGTGAAATAGTGACTTATTCGGCAAACAACGTTCAGCTACTTTGCCTACCACTGAAACAGCAGTACTTTGAAGGTGAACATAAACTATCTCATAGTGACATCTTAGCGCCAACTAAACTTAACCGTCCAACCTGCCTTGTGTTCAGTTCAAGTCATGCCATGGAATTTCAAGCTGTATAAACTCCATTCACTTGAAGCCAACGCAAAAACGGAACTGAACCACTGGATTCCACTCAACCTCAAATAATGCAACACTTCAAAAGGCAAAACCTACATGTGTCCACTGGAATTACTGGATGGTTCTAAACCAAATGAGAAGGGAGCCTGACGGGGACACTTTCATCATGAATAATTCCCGTGCTATGTTTTTTTTTAGCTCCCATGTTTGACAGACCGGCGAAGTTTAAAATGAGAAGGAATGTCTTTTTTATTCCACAAGACGTTATAAGTAAGAGATTTTTACCCAAATTCACTCGTCAAAACATCAATATCATTATGGTTATTTGCTGTCAACTCAATGATATAATGCACAATGTAATTTTTCAGGAATGAATCTTCTGTTTTCTGTTGAGGAACTAGTATATCTCACAATGAGGTTTTTTTGAAATATTCAAAGCCTGAAATAATATGCACTTTCCACTTTAGTTTGGGTCATTGTTCTTTCAAAGACTTTTACAAAAATAAGTTTCAACAAATGCTGGAAGTCGAATGTCTCCTTAAGATTTTAAAAATGTTGATAGTTCCTAATTGTACTCTGGTCTTCATTTCTCAGAAGGTGATGCTGCTTTAGTTGGTTGATGTGATATTCAGGTGCAGTGAGGTTCACAGGAAGGGAGTTGCTGCCCTTTACAATGATATCTTCCGTTTTGCTGCTTATGCAACTGGATTGATATTACATCAAAGTTCTAAGCGCAAACTCGAACTGTGTCCTTAAGGGGCCAGCCAGGAAAGTACGTGTTTGTCTGGGAAGGAAAACAAAAAGTTTCAAATTAACTTCTGTGTTAAACAAAAATTGTAGAATCCCTACAGTGCCATTTAGCTTTCGGGACTTCACCATCAACAATCCCACCCAGGGCTGATCCCTGCAACCCCACATAACTATCCTGCTAGTCCCCCTGACACGAAGGAGCAATTTCACACGGCCAATCAACCTAACCTACACATCTTTGGGGTGTGGGAAGAAAGTGGAGCACCCGGAGGAAACCCACACAGGGGACACGAGGAGAAAGTGCAAACTCCACAGAGATAGTGACCCAAGCCCGGAATCAAACCCGGGTCTCTGGCGCTGTGAGGCAGCAGTAATGACAAGTCTGGGATAGCAGCATTTCATGTAAATGTTGTGATGGATATATTAGAATGTGGTTTATTTTTTACTGTATTAGACAGGTGCCGATTACATTGCAAAGTCTCAAACGCCAGTGATTGACCCCCGACATGGTGGCACAGTGGTTAACACGCTGCCTTACAGCGGCAGGGACCCGGGTTTGACTCCCAGATTGGGTCACTGTGTGTGTGGAGACTGCACGTTCTCCCCATGTCTGCATGGGTTTCCTCTGGGTAATCCGGTTTCCTCCACCGTCCAAAGATGTGCGGGTTGGGTGGATTGGCCGTGCTAAATTGCCCCTCAGTACCAGAGGGCATTAGCAAGGTTAAATAGGGGTACCGGCATAGGGGCTGGGTGGTGTTGTGGTCTGTGCAGTCTTGCATGGCCTCCTTCAGCACTGTAGGTATTTTATGGATAGAATGACCATGATCTCGTCTATGTTCTATGGAAAAGCACATGGAAAACACCAGAATGATAGGAAGGGGATAGCTTGAACTTGGGATTGAACATAGCTCGGCACAATTTTGAGGGCCGAAGGGCCTGTACTGTGCTGGACTGTTCTATGTTCTATGATCTAGTCGGGTTGTTTTGACAGCATGTTGGTCTTTCCACGTATAATTCAGGTTCCTGTCATGAATCATTCCGACATGATTCATTGAAACAGGAATGGGATTTAACAGCAAGGTTCACTTTCAGATTGACAATTCAGGAGAGAACTGCGCTGAGTGACATTTTTATATGAAATATTCGCACTTGTGTTTCCACTTTTGGTTTCCATTGTCATGGTTGCACCTTTCATCAACTTCGCATTGGTGGAACAAAGAGAGATCAGTTTTATTCATTCATGGGCCATGGGAGTCTCTGGCTGGGTCAACATTTATTGCCCATCCCTTCAACTGAGTGAATTGCTTGGACATTTGGGAGGATAATTGAGAGGTAACCACATTGCTGCGGTTCAGGGGTCACATGTAGGCCAGACCAGGTAAGGACGGCAGATTTCCTTTCCTAAAGGGAAAAGATGTTTTTTTAATATAATCGACAATGGGTTTCATGATCATTAGGAGATTCTTAATTCCAGTTTTTTTTTCATTCAATTCAAATTCAACCATCTGTTGTGGTGGGATTCGAACCCAGGCCCCAGAACATGAGATGTGTTTCTGGATTTATAGCCTAGCAATAATATGAATAACACTTCCCTAACTTGTGTTGAGGGTATTGCAACATAGCGTTGGTTTGGAAGGAGTCAATGAGTAGCAAGGCATACGTTTAAGATTATTTATTAGTGTTACAAGTCAGCTTACATTAACAATACAATGAAGTGACTGAAAATCCCCTATTCGCAGCACACGTCTGTTTGGGTACACTGAGGGAGAATTCAGCAAGGCCAATGCACCTAACCAACACATCTTTCAGACTGTGGGAGGAAACCGAAACAGCCGGAGGAAACCCACGCAGACACGGGGAGAATGTGCAGACTCCATACCGTGAATCAAGCTGGGAATCGAACCGGCTCCCTGGTGCTCTCAGATAGCAGTGCTAACCACTGTGCTGCTCCAGTGAAGTCTCCAGTGACTCAGCACTCTGTTTCAAGTGCTCTGAAGCTTGCAAAAAAACTTAGTGAATTATTTCAACGCTTAATCAATTGCCTCACAAATTTATTGGAGGAGATGAATGGCAGAAAGTTCAATGAATTATGTTATCCTTCCAATAATATTTCGGGGCATATTCTGGTACAAAACAAACAGATTTAAGTGAAAGTTTGAAGTAAATTATATCAAAACCAACAATATTTGTGCATTGAGAGGCCCTTTCACGCCTGCACATTTCAGTATTAACATTGAAACTTGTACGCACATCATTCCAATGTGGGTAAGATGCTCTGTCGAAGAGTCAGTGCAGGCTCGTTGGGTTCTATGGCCTCCTTCTGCACTGCCGTCTCTGACCTTCCATTATTTCCACTTTTCCATATTTCTCTGGTGCTCAACGCCCCATCGCCGTTGTAAATTTTCTATTTTGGGGGGAAAAATTGTTGGGTTGAACGGGGTTAATTGAAACTGTTTGTTAAGTGACTGTAATTGATGTGTCTCCATGGATCCGATTAGTGTGTCTGGAGAGATTTCCCTCTTCTATTAATAAGGGATCCCGTTCATTGTGTTGTCCCATTGAGTCAGCGGGAGTGACAATTCCAACACTAACAGAGATCAGCGGCTGTGGAGAGAGAGGGTGGGAGAGGAGAGATCCGAATCTGGGAGAAATGGATTGGAAAGTTCCAACAATGGATCCGAATCCGGGAGAAATGGACTGGAATGTTCCGACCAAGGACAGGAGTTTATTCTATTGGATTTCTGAGTTTAATGCAGATGATTGGTGGATAACACCAGCCTTTCGGATTTGTCTTGTACTGTATGCGATTCAATGCTTTTACTATCCACTCCTGGCGATTGTTGGTGTTCCGGGTAGGTACCTGGCTGTAATTGCTCTGGCCCGTGAATGAGCGGGCGAGGGGTTGGGCATGGGAAGATCTGTTGAACACAGATGGGATTTTACAGCTTCGGGAAGAGTGAGGCTGTAACGTCCCGTCCCCTGTGTCCAGTTCCTCATTCTAGAAAGGCTGTTTCACTGCGTGGATTTTCTTGTCATTTACTGGACTGGGTTTGCTGCTCTTGTTGTTTCTGTTGAATCACTGTGTGCAGTTATTCATTCTTTCAGCCACTGGCAATTGTCTCAGGGCCTATGGGCTAAGATGTCTTCTGTGTGCTGTGGCTTTTCACGGACATGTGACCGCAAATACTATCCCATTGTGAGTAAAAGACTGAGACAGAATACTTTTAACCCTCTACTTATATCACCAGTTCATTCTGATCACCCGCCCAGGCTCAGACAGCAGAATCCATTTTATTGGTCAAATATGCACAGCAAGATCTCACAGAGAGAGAAAACGTTTTGTAAAGTTTTGAAGCTAATTCATTAGTGCAACAAGTAGGCTTGCATTAATACTGCAATGAAGTTACTGTAAAAAATGTCCCCTGGCACAACACTCCAACACCTTATCAGGGACACTGAGGGAGAATTTAGCATGGCCAATGCACCGACCCAGAACAAATTACAGAGCCTGGGAAGAAACTGGAGCACGCAGAGGAAACCCACGCAGACACAGGGAGAACGTACAGAAACTGCACAGACAGTGGCCAAGCTTGGAATTGAATAGGGCCTCTGGTGCTGTGAGGGAACAATACTATCCCCTGTGCGTCCACAAAATCCCCGAGAGTCACAGGAACACGAACACACAGACACGCCCAAACACACACATATAAATACAGAGATTTGCTGATAGAAGCGAACAGATTGAAGAATGTATTCCCACTCAAACACCAATTCAAGAATAGCTAAATAGAACACTGATACTGTACTCTGTTGCTTTCTCTCCCTCTCTCTCTCCCTCTCTCTCAGACACACACACACACACACACACACACACACGCGCACACACACACACACACAGACAGACAGACACACACACACACACACACACACACACACACACAGACACACAGGAGGGGGGCGGGTTTACAACTACTCCCTGTCCATTGATGACGGGGTGAGCAGGAAAACCGCGTGACAGCCGAGAACTCAGGTCCAAACCCAATTTCTCGCCTATTGCGACCTTTACCGACAACGGATATGTGACGGATTCAGTCTCCTGCACCTTTCTGGCAAGATGGTGGATAAATTATGTAAATGGAATTTTAAACAAGTTGAATTAAATGAAGCGAGACACACTTGTCTTTGCAGCCTCCCCGAGAGAGGAGCCACTTGGGCAGCGCCCACCGGGCAGGACCAGGGGGTGGGACATGAAGTAACGGGGTCTACAGGAGCAGGGCCTGAAGATATGTGGATGTCAGCAAGGCGTTTGAGAAAGTCCCTGATGGTAGGTTGGTGGAAAAGGTTAGGCTCATGGGATACAAGGACAGGTGTCTAGATGGATTGAGGACAAGCTTGGTAATAGGAGACAGAGGGTAGTAGTGGAAGGGTCTTTTTCTAGCTGGAGGTCTGTGACACGTGGTGTGCCGCAGGGCTCAGGACTGGGACCTTTGCTATTTGTAATATGACTCGGAAGAGGGGGTAACTGGTGCGATCAGCAAGTTTGCAGATGACACGAAGACGGCTGGAGTTGCTGATAGTGAGGAGCAGTGTCAGGCAATACAACAGGATAGAGATAGGCTGGTATATTGGGCAGAGAAATGGCAGATGGAATTTAATCCAGATAAATGCAAGGTGATGCACTTCGGAAGAAATAATGCAGGGGGCATTTATATGATGAATGTAGGACTATTAAGAGTATAGAAACGCAGAGGGACCAAGGGGTGCAAGTACACAAAGTCCTTGAAAGTGGCAGTACAGGTGGAGAAGGTGGCGAAAAAGGCTTATGGCATGCTTGCCTTGAGAGGAAGGGGTATAGAGTATAAAAGCTGGCGTCTAATGTTGCAGTTGTATAGAATGTTGGTTGGACCGCATTTGGAGTACTGTGTCCAGTTCTGGTCGCCTTACTGCCGGAAGGTGGTGGAGACCCTGGGGAGAGTGCAGAGGAAGTTTACCAGAATGCTGCCTGGTATGGAAGGACTGAGCTATGAGGGGAGATTGGGCAAATTAGGGCTGTTCTCCTTAGAAAGACGGAGAATGAGGGGAGATCTAACAGAGGTGTATAAGATTGTGAAGGGGATAGATAGAGTGATCAGTGGTAAGCTTTTTCCGAGGTGGGATACAAAAATACGAGGGGCCATGGGCGGTGAGGAGGGCGAGGTGCAATTCGGATGTTAGAGGGAGGTTTTTCACACAGAGGGTTGTGGGGACCTGGAGTGCATTGTCAAGTAGGGTGGTGGAGGCAGGCATGCTAGAGTTGTTTAATGCTTACTTCGATAGGCACATGAGCGGACTAAAGATGGAGGGATACCAGAAACCGTTTTAAATAATGATCAAGAGACTTGGGACGTTCCTGGGAATCAAATGATTCATACGGATCTTCCAACATATTTTATGGCTCACCTGTCTTCCGTCTGAGCTTCTGTGGTTCCCGTAAATGTCTGTCTAAGTTGTGCATGTTTGTTGATGTCATTTTTTTTAAATCCACAGGTGATTCGGCCCGCCTTGTTGTCCAACAAGGGGCACACAGGCAGTGGGTCATGTGAGGGCTGCTCTTGGATGTTGCTTCGAGAGTTGCCGAGTGCTTCATGTTGTTAGTGTACACTTAAACTGGACCATCTGACGGGCAACACGACAGCTCAGTGACTATCACTGTTTGCTGTGCAGATACATGGATTTGGGCCGGTGTCTGTGGGAGTTTGCACATTCTCCCCGTGCTTGTGTGGGTTTTCTCTGGGTGCTCCGGTTTCCTCCCACACCCCAAAAACGTGCTCTTAGTGCACGTGTTATTTGGTGTAACAAATTGTCCCTAAATTAGTCGTCCCTCAATCTGGTTATGGTTCCTTTATTGTGGAGTCCAATCTGCGAGGACAAAGGTCAGAGGTAGAAGAGGGCACTCAGAATGTTGAAATGGCAGCACGGGCTCGTTGGGCCGAAGGGTCTGTTTTTTGTGCTGTGTTGTTCTTTGCTCTTTGTTCTTTATAGTGGGCCGGATGGGTGGTGACCTGTAGGGCAGGGCCTTAAGGGCAGGGACTGAAGGCAGCTTGTCCCTTGGGGAGCAGATCTATCCAGGAGGGGCGGGACTCCCCTGCCACTCTGAATGTGATTGGAGCATAGAGAGGGTGGCCCCGCTGCGGATCAACACGACAATATTGTGGGTGTAGGCATTCCCGCTGCCAAGCTGCACGCTGTCTTTGGGGTGGGGTGGGCCCCACTGCAAAACTGCACGTGATTGGTGTGGGTGAAGGGAGGCGATTAGTGAGCTTGGTGGTGCTGGAGGGGGGCAGCGAGTGGGTGCGATATCCATTGGGGGGTCCTCATGAAGAACTGCTGCCCCCAGACTGTCTAGGGGCAGCTGCTGTGTTGAAGCTAGCTGCAGCAGCAGAGGGCTGACAGATGTCTCTCTCAGACCAGGCAGCTCACTGCTGGCTGCAATTGCACATTTGCAGCAACGTAGGTTTGGAACGCGTTCAGTATCTCAGCCAGCGCTGTGAGAGCTGCAAGTGATGGCTTTCTGGCGTTTGAATTGCTGATCTAAATGTTACATGTTCCCGCTCCTACCATTCTTTCAGGCCATGAGCTCCAGATCTCAACACCCTGTGGATGGAAACATTTTTCCTCAAATCTACAGAGAAATCTTCCCTTTACCTTAAATCCATGACCTCTGGTTATTGACACTCCCAATAAAGGGAAAAAGTTTCTTCCAAATAATGTGCCAGAGGATTTTCTACCTTTCACTCAGATCCCCCCTACCTGAAAACATTCCTCTCCACCACCCACTACACCCTCTCCCCCACCCACTACACCCTCTCCTCCACCCACTACACCCTCTCCTCCACCCACTACACCCTCTCCCTCACCCACTACACCCTGTCCTCCACCCACTACCCATAAGAACATAAGACATAGGAGCAGGAGTAGGCCATTTTTTTTCTTTTTCCTTTTTCCTTTTTCCTCGGATGGAGAAAGCTAGCACGAGGGGGCATGGCTTTAAATTAAGGGGGGGTAGCTACAGGACGGATGTCAGGGGTAGGTTCTTTACCCAGCGGGTGGTGAGGGATTGGAATGCCCTGCCTGCTGCAGTTGTAAATGCGTCTAGTTTGGGGGCGTTTAAGAGATCTCTGGATAGGTTTATGGACGAAAAGGGATTGGTATAGGCTAGTGGGTCATTGTTTTTGTAACTGGTCGGCGCAACATCGTGGGCCGAAGGGCCTGTTCTGCGCTGTAATGTTCT
The DNA here is from genome assembly GCF_965287045.1 of Carcharhinus amblyrhynchos. Classification (NCBI taxonomy): domain Eukaryota; kingdom Metazoa; phylum Chordata; class Chondrichthyes; order Carcharhiniformes; family Carcharhinidae; genus Carcharhinus; species Carcharhinus amblyrhynchos. The sequence goes on from NW_027649787.1 coordinate 2,895,653, forward strand.
ATGTTCTATGTTCTATGTTCTATATCTAGCCCCTCGAGCCTGCCCCGCCATTCAATAAGATCATGGCTGATCTGCTGTGTCTCAGTTCCACATTCCCGCCCTCTCCCCATAACCCTTAATCCCCTCTCTTATCAAAAACCTATCAACCCGCGTCTTAAAAATATTTAGCGTGGCAGCCTCCACTACTTCAACGGGCAGAGAATTCCAGAGATTCACCACCCTTTGAGTGAAGACGTTCCTCCTCAACTCCGTTCTAAACCGCACCCCCCCGCCTTTATCTTGAGGCTGTGCCCTCTAGTCCTACTGTCCTTTCTGAGCGGGAAGAGCCTCTCCACCTCTATCCTATCCATCCCATTCATCATCTTACACGTCTCAGTGAGATCTCCCCTCATTCTTCTAAACTCTAACGAGTACAAGCCTCGTTTATTCAGCCTCTCCTCATAGCTCAACCCCCTCAACTCAGCTATCAGCCTAGTAAACCTCCTCTACACTCCCTCCAAGACCAAAATATCCTTGCGCAAATGCGGCGACCAAAACTGCACACAGAACTCCAGCTGCGGCCTCACCAGTGCCCTGTACAGTTGCAGCAAGACCTCCCTAGTTTTATAGAACATAGAACATAGAACATTACAGCGCAGAACAGGCCCTTCGGCCCACGATGTTGCGCCGACCAGTTAAAAAACAATGACCCTCTAACCTAAACCAATCCCTTTCCATCCATAAACCTATCCACGGATCTCTTAAACGCCCCCAAACTAGGCGCATTTACAACTGCAGCAGGCAGGGCATTCCAATCCCTCACCACCCTCTGGGTAAAGAACCTACCCCTGACATCCGTCATATTATATTATATTATATTATATTCAATCCCCCTCGCTATGAAGGCCAGCATCCCATTAGCCTTCCTGACCACCTGCTGCACCCGCAAGCTGGGTTTTTGCGACTCATGCACAAGGACCCCGAGGTCCCTCTGCACCGTCGCCTGCTCCAGTTTTTCACCACATAAGTAATAGTCCTTTCTACCATTATTCCTACCAAAGTGGACACACTCTCCTCCACCCACTACACCCTCTCCCCCACCAACCACACCCTCTCTCCCACCCACTACACCCTCTCCCCCACCCACTACACCCTCTCCTCCACCCACTACACCCTCTCCCTTACCCACTACACCCTCTCCCACCCACTACATCCTCTCCCCGACCCACTACACCCTCTCCCACCCTCTCCACCATCCCCCACCATCCCGCCCCCCCCAGGCCATCTCTGCTCTACGGTAAAAAAACAAGCCGAGGTGTGTGGCACACATGCCTTTGCAGCCTCACCGGGCGAAGTTGTGTCCAGCGAGGAAAGGAACTGGTCCACATGTACGAAGATGAGTTGTGATGATCTTGCTGGTAGAATTGAAACCATTGAGGGCACTGGGCAAGGCCGAGAGCACAGGTATGTGTCCTTTGGGCAATGCCCACTGGGCAGTACCAGGGTGTGGGGTTCGAGGTGGCTGGATCTGCAGGAGTGGGGTCTGAATTTGGTGGGCCTTATGGTCCATGGCCTGCAGGGGCGCGACCTGAAGGAATGGGTCCTGAAGGCAGCTTTGCCCTTGGGGACCGGGCCAACCAGTAGGGAGGGAGGCCCAATGTCACTCTGAACGAGATTGGTTGTGGGGCTGTTGGCCACTGTCCCTCTGCTTGCAGTCGGTGGAGTAGGGTGGGGGTGCCACTGCCTCTCTGCAAGCACAGTGGGTTAGGGTGGGGGTGTCCCTGCCTCTCTGCAGGCACAGTGGGTTTGGGTGGGGGTGTCACTACCTCTCTGGAGGCACAGTGGTTTAGGGAGGGGTTCTCACTGCCTCTCTGCAGGCACAGTGGTTTAGGGAGGGGTTCTCACTGCCTCTCTGCAGGCACAGTGGGTTAGGGAGGGGTTCTCACTGCCTCTCTGCAGGCACAGTGGGTTAGGGAGGGGTTCTCACTGCCTCTCTGCAGGCACGTTGCTGTAGTGAGGGGGGTCTCGCTGCCTCTGTGCATGCACAGAGGGATAGGGAGCGGGGTCACTCTGTCTCTCTGCATGGACGCTCTGGTAAGGAGGGGAACTTGTTGCCTCTCTGTGTGCACAGTGGAATAGGGAGGGGGTCTCCGCTGCCTCTCTGCAGGCACAGTGGGGTAGAAGGGGGTTTCCTGTTGCCACTCTGCATTTATTTTCTGTGGGGGATGGGGTAATTGGTCCGGTTGGTAGTGATGATGATGGTGGAGAGGCCGGGGGGGTGGGGGTGCGGACCCAAATCAGTTGGGGGCTCCTCACAAAGAGCTGCGTGCCCTGGACTATCTGGGAGGGCAGCTGTTGTGTTGAAATAAGCTGCAGCAACAGACAGCTGACGGATGTCTCTCTCAGACCAGGCAGCTCACTGCTGGCTGCAATTGCACATTTGCAACCACATAGATTTGGTAATTGGTCAGTATCGCAGCCAGCGCTGGGAGAGCTGCAAGTGATGGAGCTTTCTAGGGTGGCACGGTGATGTGGTGGTTTGCCACTGCCTCATAGTGCCAGGCTCCCGTGTTTGATTCCGGACTTGGGTTGCTGTCTGTGTGGGTTTCTTCCGGGTTTCCTGATTTCCTCCCACAGTCCAAAGATGTGTGGGTTAAGAGGATTGGCCGTGCGAAATAGATCCTAGTGTCACTGGGATTAGCAGGGGGGTTACAAAATCAGGTCTTGGGTGGGATTGTGGTCAGTGGAGACTCGACGCGCTGAATGGCCTCATTCTGCACTATATGAATTCTGTGACTGATTGTGTGACTAATGGGGGTCATTGCTGAAGGACTAACAGCCAGCGAATTTTAAAAGCACAAAATGAGGCCTTTCTGCCCATTATGTCTGAACTGGTCATCAAATATCTCTCCAATCCAATCCCATTTTCCAGCACTCGATCCATAGCCCTGTGCGCTCTGGTATCTGAATTGCTGATCGAAATGCCTCTTGTAGTTGTTGCTGCTTCTAACATCCTTTCAGCTCCTGAGCTGCAGATCCCACACCCTGTGGATGGAAACATTTTACCACAAATCCACACAAAAATCTGCCCTTTCCCTTAAATCCACACCCCTCAGGTTATTGGCACCATCACCCCCGCCTCACGCCACTCAGCCAATTTTGGATGTAATTTACCAAATTGCCCTGCATCCAATCGGCTATCATCTCCTTGTTCAGTCTCCCATGCTGAATTATTCAAAAGCTTCTCTGAAGGCAATGTAGATTACATCGGCTACACTTCCCTCATCTCCTCATCCAGTCACCTCCTCAATATCTTCCAGCAAATTGTTAGACATGATCTCCCCCTGACAAAGCCATGCTGACTATTGTTCATAAATGCTTCCCTCCCGAAATGAGATTAAATCTGTCCCTCAGATTGTTTTCCAGTCATTTCCCTGTCATGGATATGGTGATGATGGTGTCCTGGGTGTGATCTTGGATGTGTCCAGAGCACCTTGTAGGATGGCACTATGGCACAGTGGTTGGCACTGCTGCCTCACAGTATCAAGGACACCGGTTCAATCCTTGGGAGTCTATCATCACGAGTGAAGTTGTTTTTAAACTTTGAAACCAACTCCATTCTCACATCCAGCCTATTGGGATTTCTTCTGTTACAAGAACGTGTGGTGTTTCTCTTGGAAGTATCCACTTTGAGCAAGTCCAGTATCTCGCAGCTCCCCAGTGTTCACATTGAGCCTTGTAACTTCATTCTCGATTACAGCAGTCCCACGCACATCACCAACCTGCAGAGGTTCATTGATAAGTCCAGGGCACATCGTGCTGATATTATAGCCTGAGTAGTGAAATTTGATTTGATTTATTATTGTCACATCGATGAGTACATACTGAAAAGTATTGTTCGTTGAGTGCTATAGGGACAAGGCATACCGTGTATAGAGAAGGAGAGCGTGCAGTGTGGAAGTTCGCAGTCACATGTTGCTAGGTGTAGATCAATTTAATGTGATGTAGTTCTATTCAAAAGGCTGATGGCAACAGAGAAGAAGCTGTTCTTGAGTTGGCAGCCTCGTGACACAATGGATAGAACTGCTATCTCACACCTCCAGAGACCTGAGTTCAATTCCCGGCTTGGATCACTGTCTATGTGGAATTAGTGCATTCTTCCCATGTCTGCGTGGGTTTCCTTCGGATGTTCCGTTTTCCACCACAGTCCAAAGATGTGCAGGTTCGGTTGGGTTTGGTCATACTAAATTGCCCATTTGGGTCCCAGGGGATGTATGTTATAGGGGTTAGCAGTGTACATGTGGGACTTTGAGGGCAGGACCTGGCTGGGATTGTTGTCAGCGCAGACTCGATGAGTCTGTATTGTTTCTATGATTCTATGAGTTGGTTGGTACATGTCCTCAGATGTTATTATCTTTTTTTCCCGACAGAACAAGGTGGAAGAGTTTATGTCCGTGGTGCGTTGTTTCCTTAATTAGGCTGGTTGTTTTTGCGGAGCAGCAGGAAGTGTAAACAATGTCAATGGGTGAGAGGTTGGTTTCAGTGATGGACTGGGTTTCATTCACGAAGCTTTGAAGTTTCTTGCGGTCTTGGACAGAGCTGGAGCCATACCAAACTGTGATACAATCTGAAACAATGTTTTCTTTTGTGCATCTGTAAAAGCTGGTGAGAGTTGTAGCCAACATTCCAAATGTCCATGGATCTCTGAGAAAGTAAAGGCGTTGATAGGCTTTCCTAATTATTGGGTCATCATGGGGGGTCCAGGGCAGGTGGTTGGTGGTCTTACACCCTAAATACTTGATACTCTCGGCCATTTCAACTTCATCCCATTGATGTAACCAGGGGGACGTACTCCATTCTGCTTCCTGAAGTCGATGACTATCTCCTTTGCTTTATTGACATTGAGGAAGAGATTATTGTTGTCCCACCAGTTCATCAGATTCCCTATCTCTTCCCTGATCTTGGTCTCATCGTTGTTTCAGATCTGACCCACTGCAGTAGTAGTGTCAATGAATTTGGAAATCGATTTGGAGGTGAATTTGGCCACGCAGTCATCGGCGTGTAAGGAGTATAGTAAGGGGCTGAGGATACAGGCTTGTGGGGCAACTCTGTTCAGGATGATTGTGGAGGTGCTGTTGTTGACTGTCCTTACTTATTGCTGTCTCTGGGTTCGGAAGTTCAGCATCAAATTGCAGCAGCAGGAGCCGAGTTCCAGGCCACAGATTTTGTACCCGAGTTTTGTTTGAAGAAATGGCAGAGGCGCTTAATGAGTACTTTGCCTCAGTATTCACGGTGGAAGCTGATCTGGGAGATTTTGCTACGGATTTGCAGCAGATGGAAAAGATTGAGTCTGTGGATATTAAGGAGGAGGATGTGTTAGAACTTTTGAATTCTATCAAGATAGGTAAGTCGCCGGGACCAGATGGGATATACCCCAGGATACTGTGGGAGGCGAGGGAAGTGATTGCAGAGCCCCTGGCGATGATCTTTGCGTTGTCAATGGAGACGGGAGTGGTTCCGGAAGATTGGAGGATTGTGGATGTAGTCCCTATTTTCAAGAAAGGGAACAGAGATAGCCCGGGAAATTACCGACCTGTGAGTCTGACCTCAGTGGTTGGTAAGCTGATGGAAAGGCTACTGAGGGACAAGATTTACGAGCATTTGGAGAGGTTTGAAATGATCAGGAATAGTCAGCATGGATTTGTCAAGGGCAGGTCGTGCCTTACGAGCCTAGTTGAGTTCTTCGATAATGTGACTGAACAGATTGACAAAGGAAGTGCCGTGGACGTGGTGTACATGGACTTCAGCAAGGCGTTTGATAAGGTCCCCCATGCAAGACTTCTTGAGAAGGTGAGAGGGCATGGGATCCAAGGGCCTTTGGCCTTGTGGATCCAGAACTGGCTTGCCTGCAGAAGGCAGAGAGTGGTTGTGGATGGGTCTTTTTCTGAATGGAGGTCAGTCACCAGTGGAATGCCCCAGGGATCTGTTCTGGGACCCTTGCTGTTTGTCATTTTCATAAATGACCTGGATGAGGAAGTGGAGGGATGGGTAAGTAAGTTCGCTGATGACACGAAGGTCGGTGGTGTTGTGGATGGTCTGGAAGGATGTCAAAAGTTGCAGCAGGACATAAATAGGATGCAGGACTGGGCGGAGAAGTGGCAGATGGACTTCACCGCAGGTAAATGTGTCGTCGTCCATTTTGGCAGAACCAACGGGATGAACGAGTACACTATCAAAGGCAGGGGTCTTAGTAGTGTTGAAGAGCAGAAGGATCTTGGGGTCCGGGTCCACAGGACTCTTAAATCGGCCTCGCAGGTGGAGGAGGTGGTCAAGAAGGCGTATGGTGTACTGGCCTTCATTAATCGAGGGATTGAGTTTAGGAGTCGGGAGGTAATGCTGCAACTTTATAAGACCCTTGTCAGGCCTCATTTGGAGTACTGTGCGCAGTTCTGGTCGCCTCACTTTCGGAAAGACGTAGAAGCTATTGAAAGGGTACAGAGGAGATTTACAAGGATGTTGCCTGGACTGGGAGGCATGCCTTATGAGGATAGGTTGAGGGAGCTGGGTCTCTTTTCCCTGGAGAGACGAAGGTTGAGAGGCGACCTGATAGAAGTTTATAAGATGTTGAGAGGAATAGATAGGGTGGATTCTCAGGGGCTATTTCCCCGGGTTGAAATGGTCGCTACGAGAGGACAGAGATTTAAGGTGTGGGGAGGAAAGTACAGAAGTGATGTGAGGGGTAAATTTTTCACTCAGAGAGTGGTGAGTGAATGGAATCGGCTGCCGTCCGTGGTGGTGGAGGCGAACTCGCTGGGGTCTTTTAAAAGACTTCTGGATGAGTATATGGGGTTTTATGGGATTGGAGGTTATAGATAGGTCTATAGATTGGTAGTTGTTGATGTGATCGGCGCAACTCGTGGGCCGAAGGGCCTGTTTGTGCTGTAGTGTTCTATGTTCTAATGGTGTTAAAGGCTGAGCTGTAGTCAATAAACACGAGTCTGTGTTCCCGAGTTTCCTGTAGGACCAGGGAGTTGGGGTCTGTGGACCTGCAGTGGAGGTCGGTGAACTGTAATGGATCCAGGCAATCTGGGAGGCCAGAATTGTTTCATGTCATGACTAACCTTTTGATATATAACATAATACTGAATTCCAGCGTCACTGGACAACAGTCATGAAGGCAGCTGTTTGGCTTTTCTTCGGTACCAGCCTTTGTTTGTATTTTTCTTACCTGGCACATAGATCAGCAACCTTCCTACCGAGAGAGAATTCACTGAACTTCAATGGTCCAGTAGATGATATTGGGTCAACAGCAAACTCATTGGACAGTTCCTTTTCACTGAACCCTAAAGCTTTGAAAGCAAACAGGGTTTCCTCCCTCAGCCTTCTTACCGTCCACAACCCCACAAGGTAGAGGGGCTATTTACCTAGAGCTGAGTGAGGGTCAATTTTGAGGACTCCCTGGAAAACTCTCTTCCAGATAAATGTCATTGCGTCGCTACCATGGTGCAGCAGGGTGACACAGTAGTTGACACTGCTGACTCACAGTGTCAGGGACTTGCGTTCAGTTCCATGCTTGGGTCACTGTCTGTGTAGACTTTGGACCTTCTTTCCCGTGTCTGCGTGGGCTTCCTCCAGATGCTCCATATTACTCTCACACTGCAAAACATGTGCTGAATTTTTAAAAAAAGTAATTCTGTATGTGTGTGTATTTCATTTTTCATTTTAACTCATCCTTAGTCTAAATGGTAATTTCTTGCCTGAATCGTGTCTAATTTTATTCTTCATTCCCTTCCTGACAGTGAACATACTCACAATCGCGACACTGACGAGCAGAAACTGTGGTCTGTCGAAATGTGTGACTCGTTACCTGGTGGCCATGTCAGTGGGGGATCTGCTGGTCATTATCCTCGACCTGATATTCAGGCACATTCCCATTGTTTATCTAAATCAGTTTGTTTTCCTGCTGTCGGTCCCTGTGTGTAACATCCACGCCGTCCTGCTTTATGCAGCCACTGACTGTTCTGTCTGGTTCACCGTCACTTTCACCTTTGATCGATTTGTGGCCATTTGCTGCCCCAAGCTGAAAAGTAAATATTGCAGTGAGAAATCAGCAGCTGTGGTTCTGGGAACAGTGACGGCGGTGAGCTGTTTAAAGAACATTTTCTGGTATTTTATGTTATTAAATAACTATATGCTGGGGAACAACCCCTTTTTTTGTCATGTCACAATGGATATTGTGGAATCTCCGGTCTGGACAACAATCGAGTTCCTCCACCACATTCTAACCCCGGGTGTCCCATTCGTCCTGATTCTGCTGCTCAATGCTTTTACTGTCAGGCACATTTTAGTGAGCAGCAGAGCCCGCAGGAGACTCCGGGCTCACAGCAGTGTAGAGAATCCCAGAGACACAGAGATGGAGAGTCGTAGGAAATCTATCATTTTGCTGTTTGTTATCTCAGCCAATTTCATCCTGTTATGGTCGACATTAATGATTTATTCAATATGGCGTCGGATGTTTTATTTAGGCTATGGGTCAGTGTCGTTAGATTATTTTGTTCTGGAACTGGGTTTCATGCTGCAACTGACAAGTTGCTGCACAAACACTGTCATTTATGCTGTGACACAGAGTCACTTCAGGCAGCACCTAAAAGATCTCCTCAAATATCCCCTTACTTCAATTCTTCAACTCATTTCTTCTGAGAAGAAACTAAAAGCACAAGACGCCTGATTCTTCCTATTGGACATTCAAACTATCAATAATAAGCAGCCTCACAGAGACTGAAGGTGAGTCAGGTGGAGGGAGAGGGCAATGAGAGCAACAGTGAGACTGATACAGCGACAGATATTGACAGCGAGGGAAGGGCACAAAGAGATGGAGACCAACAGATTTTGAAAGCGTTTCTAACAGATACAGGGAAAGAAACGGAAACCGCGAGACTGAGAGAGAGAGAGACAGAGAAGACAGAAACAGACAGAGATTTTCAAAGACCGAGAGAGACAGGGTAGAAGGTGAGGAAAATGGCGAGGAGGATGGCATGGATGAGAAAGGGAGCCAACAAAAGACAGATGGGAGGACGTTAGAAAGGAGGGAAAGGGAGACTAAGTGGGAAAGGAATGCAGAAAGGGAGGCATCGGAAAGTAATCAGAGACAGGGAGGAACAAGGATACGAGATAGAGAGTGTCAGCAAGTATGAAAGAGTAAGACTGAACTGGTAACATGGACAGAACAAGAGCAAAAGTCAGTGCGAGGAAGAGAGAGGGAGAGAGGCAGACAAAGAAAAGAAAGAGGGCAGAGACAGAGAGCGAGTGGGAGATGAAGATGGGACGGGAGAAAGAGAGTGAGATTGAGAGAGGGCTGGAGGGACAGAGGAAGAATGTAGAGAGAGGGAGACTGAGGGAGAGGCAGAGAGAAACATAAAGAGAGGGACAGGGAAACAGAGAGGGATAGGGAGAGAGAGAGACAGAGAGAGAGGGGCTGAGAGAAAGAATCACAGAAAGCAACAGAGAAACTTATTTAATGAATGTAACGATAACAATCAGGTGGTGTTATTGGAAGATGAGCTCCCTGATTGAGACAGTGAGTGCTGTCCAATCCGGGAGCCCTCTATCGTATATAATATGCTGCATCTCGGTTACCAGAACTCAGGGTGTTGTACACTCAGAGTGTGGATGTGATGGACTGGTGGTTTTAATACGAGACTATTAATACAGAAACTCCGCTAACACACTGAGGATCTGTGTTCGAATCCTGTCACGGTAGATAGTGGAATTTGAACAAATATATCTGGAATTCAGAATCTGCTGGTGACCATAAAAGCATTGTCGATTTTCAGAGAAAAAAAAAACAAATGGTTCTCTAATATCCCAGGGAAGAAACCTGTCGTCCTTAAGTGGTCAGGACTAAATGTGACTCGAGAGCCGTAGCAATGTGGTGAACACTGAATTGACCTGTGAACAACGGCAAAATATATGTGACAGAATATGTTCAGGAAGTTAGTTCAAGAAGCAATTCGTTTTGAATCTGTGGTGAGAAGGATATTGGAATCTTTAGTCAAAGATGTGATTGTAACATGTAAACAAACTGAAAATCTAGGGGAAGATCTTGAGTTTGTGTTCACTGTCTGTGGGAATGGAAACGAGGGCTCAAGTTCCCACCAAACCCAGAAGGCGCCAATCTTGCCGGCGTTTTCCATCTGTTTTTTGCTGCCCTTCACTGGGGGCCTCATCAGGCTCATATCCACACCAGGTGTGAACCGAATTCAAATCCATCTTCACACATTAACATATTATTCAAGCCCCACCCCCCTTACCGGATATCGAACCCAATGTCCGTGTTTAACTCTCACCAATGTGATGCGACCATTTTGAAGGGTCCCCTGTGTGTGTACATTTAAGTGTAACTCCTGGGAGAGAGGGACATGGGCAGACAATAGCCTGACAATGCCCAAGCATTGCTCTTGTCACAGACTGGCACTGCCAAGTTGGCATAGGCATGGTGCCAAACTGAAATTGCCGACCTGTGCTCGGGAGCAGTGACAGGGGCAGACCCCAGTGGGAACCTCATGGGGAACAGTGCGAGGGATTAATTTATTGGTGAGGATAGGGCAAATGGAGGTGGGAGCTGTGGATGCTGGTGATGGCCGTTTGGGTGTGGGTGGAGGGGGTGGGTGGATTGACTGGGTGGTGATTTGTGGGGAAGTGGTCCAATTAGGCAGTTGACGTGGTATACATGGATTTTAGTAAGGCGTTCGATAAGGTTCACCATGGTAGGCTTCTGCAGAAAATGCAGATGTATGGGATTGTGGGTAATCTAGGAAGTTGGATCAGGAATTGGCTATCAGATAGGAGACAGAGGGTGGTGGTGGATGGTAAATATTCATCATGGAGTACAGTTACGAGTGGTGTGCCTCAGGGATCTGTTTTGGGGCCACTGTTGTTTGTAATTTTTATTAATGATCTGGATGAGGGTATAGTTGGGTGGATTAGTAAATTTGCTGATGACACCAAAATTGGAGGTGTGGTAGATTGTGAGGAAGGGTGTCATAGTCTGCAGGGAGACTTAGATAGGTTGCAGAGCTGGGCCGAGAGGTGGCGGATGGAATTTAATGCGGAGAAGTGTGAGGTAATTCACTTTGGTAGGAGCAACAGATGTGTCGAGTATAGGGCTAACGGGAGGACTTTGAATAGTGTGGATGAACAGAGGGATCTAGGTGTGTGTGTACATAGATCCCTGAAAGTTGGGAATCAAGTAGATAAGGTTGTTAAGAAGGCGTACGGTGTCTTGGCGTTTATTGGTAGGGGGATTGAATTTAGGAGTCGCAGTGTAATGTTGCAACTGTACACTACTCTAGTGCGGCCGCACTTGGAGTACTGTGTGCAGTTCTGGTCCCCGCATTACAAGAAGGATGTGGAGGCGTTGGAGAGGGTGCAGAGGAGGTTTACTAGGATGTTGCCTGGTATGGTGGGGAGGTCCTATGAGGAGAGACTGAGGGATTTAGGGTTGTTTTCGTTGGAAAGAAGGCGGCTAAGAGGGGATCTTATTGAAACATATAAGATGATTAGAGGTTTAGATAGGGTGGATAGTGATAGCCTTTTTCCTCGGATGGAGAAAGCTAGCACGAGGGGGCATGGCTTTAAATTAAGGGGGGGTAGCTACAGGACGGATGTCAGGGGTAGGTTCTTTACCCAGCGGGTGGTGAGGGATTGGAATGCCCTGCCTGCTGCAGTTGTAAATGCGTCTAGTTTGGGGGCGTTTAAGAGATCTCTGGATAGGTTTATGGACGAAAAGGGATTGGTATAGGCTAGTGGGTCATTGTTTTTGTAACTGGTCGGCGCAACATCGTGGGCCGAAGGGCCTGTTCTGCGCTGTAATGTTCTATGTTCTATGTTCTATGTTCTAATGTTTGGGGGAAGGGGTCTGGTGAATGCCCGCTCTGATCACGGGCGGAGGGGGGGGGGGGGGAGGAGGGGGTGGTCGCCCTGATGCGGGCGGGGGTGGTGTTCAAGTCGAACCCCTGAGACTCCTTGGTGGGATAGGTGTTCGGTTCCTCGTTAGCCTGATAGAGGTGCTCTTTAATCATGGTGCCCCGCTTGCAGTACAGCTCGGCTGTGCTGCACTCAGTGTCTCCCTCTAATGAATCGATGATTTATGAATTTGTATATTACTCAGGATCCCCGTGATCCCATCAGTGTTTTGCTCTTTTGAGTTCATCTCTGTTTCTACCTCTCTCCCTCTCTGTTCTGGAGGTGAGTTTCTGGAATTGATGCCATTTTCGGATGTGCTCCTGGGCAGGCTGGAGAGGGGACCAGGCTGAACAATGCTAGAATAGGCTTCATAGACCTTCTGGCTACCTTCTAGAATCTTGTGAAGATTCAGTCTAGCATGTGCTTTGGTCTGATTTGCTTCACAACATTTTTGGTGGGTTTTCAATGGGTATTAATGAGTTTCAGTGGTGGACCTTTTGTGTTTGTGTGCTGTGCACTGTAACAGTCCTTTTACTCCAGGCAGAAGGCCTCGGGTGCCTCTGATAAATGTGAGGGACTCTCTCTTCCAGGCGTTCAACCCACAACCTGCAAGAGAGAGGAGGAAAGACTCACTCTTTATTCCTGACCAGTGGGCTCACCGTCATGACACACGAGTTACCCGGGCTGCCACCTACGACCGTGTGTCTCTCTTTCTCGTAGGGAGTAAAATACAACCCAGAAGGGTCACACTGGGACAGCTTCACAAGAGAGAGAAAGAGAGAGGGACCACTGTTTCTTTCTGACCAATAAATTCCTTTGAGTGAGCAGTTTCGTGTGGTCGGCCCCTTTGCGGTCCTGTACCCCAAGAATTATGTTCTGGCTTTTTAGTGACTCACCAAGATGGACGATGAGAGAAAGAGATAGAGAGAAAGAGAGAGAGACTCGTCAAAGTTAATTCAAAAATATTTTATTCAAGAATAACCCCAACCAAACGCAGTCAGTAAAACACAGACAATCAATGCGATGCTATTGAAAGCGAACTCTAACGACACAACATAAATTTTTAGGATTACACAATTTACACGATTTACACAGAAACAAGAAGAATCCTCGAACCCTCCTCAACCTGGACCTAATTGGGGAATTTGTGAAGCCTGAGAGAATACACTCACCACTCCTTGGACCGTTTGAAAAGTGAAAGTCCTTGATGCTGAATCTTCCTTTTTCATTCCTCTGCCACACAGTAGTCTTCTGGCTGGACACCTGAATTCACTCCTTTCCGAAGTCACACAACTCTCCTGCACTGTTCTTCACAGGACTCCTTGCTGAGTTAACTGTTGAAAGCTCAGCCTCCTCTCCTCTTGTTTTCTTTGGCCCCGGTGGGAGATTATTTAAAAGGCCGTTCGCTGAATCAAATCCATCAGTCAGTCAGGGTGCAAAGTGCTTCCAGAATGAAACTGATTTGATTTGTTTCAATGACAGAGAGTCCAAACTGTTTTAGTGGGGGTCTGATAAGCTGCAAAGTGTCCCAAAGTCGTTTTCTGGAACTGCTAAATATTTCCCATTAGTGGAGGCATTATTCTATATAGCTGGGTTAAAACTCGTCCCCATTTCCATTGACTCTCCTGCAGTTGGTCAGGTAGAAATGTTTCTGTGACAGCTCGACTGCACCCAACAGTTCCGTCAGCTTTTCCTTGAAGGGGGGAGTGCCATTCCCAAATTGAACAATGTATTCTTGTAAATTGATGAAATTTTGACGTACCAAAAAACAAAGAACAACACAGCACGGGAAACAGGCCCTTCGGCCCAACGAGCCCGCGCCGCTGTTCCATTGTCTCAGTGACCTATTCATGATTTTAGTCTACGCCTAATGTGCGAGGATCAGGGAGGTCCAATATAGGGACAATTTGTTACCCAATCAATCAGCCTAAAAGCGCATCTTTGGGATGTGGGAGGAAACCGGAGTACCCGGTGGAAACCCACGCAACCACGGGGAGAACGCGCAAACTCCCACAGACACAGGCCCAAATCCATGTGTACGCACAGCAACAGAGATAGTCTCTGAGCTGTCATGTTGCCCTCGAGATGGTCCAGTTTAAGCACACTAACGATATGAAGCAATAGGCAACTCCCGAAGCAACATCCAAGAGCAGCCCACTACAACCTGCCGCATGCATGCCCCTTGCTGGTCAACAAGGTGGACTTAAATGCCTGTGGAGACAAAAAATTCATTATTAAACAGGCAAAGACTGTAACATCCCTGAGGCAAAAACGGAATCCCAAGCCTACAATGTTTAGTAAGGCCTGCTATATCCCCCTATATGTAGACCGCTCATGTGGCTGTCTAAGTGACTCTTAAACAACCCTAGCGTGCCTGCTTCCACCACCTTACTCGGCAGTGCATTCCACACCCCCACTACCCTTTGCGTGAAAAACTGCCCTCTAATATTTGTCTTATACCTAGCCCCCCTCACCCTAAGCCCGTGACCCCTCGTTCTATCCATTTCTAATAGCGGAAAAAGCTTACCACCATTTACTCTATCTATCCCCTTCATAATCTTATAAACCTCTATTAGATCCCCCCTCAGCCGACGTCTCTCAAGGGAAAACAGCCCAAGTTCGTTCAATCTTTCCTCGTAAGACAGCCCTTCCATACCAGGCAGCATCCTGGTAAATCTCCTCTGCACTCTCTCCAGGATCTCTACATCCTTCCGGTAGTACGGCGACCAGAACTGGACGCAGTACTCCAAGTGAGGCCTAACCAACGTTCTATACAACTGCAACATCAGACTCCTACTCTTATATTCTATACCCCTTCCTATGAAGGCTAACATACCATACGCTTTCCTCATCACATTCTGCACCTGCACCGACACCTTCAGGGACTTGTGCACTTGCACCCCCAGGTCTCTCTGCGTATCTATACTCTGGATAGTTCTACCTTTTATCGTATAACTCCCCTCCACATTATTCCGGCCAAAGTGCATCACCTCGCATTTCTCCGGATTAAATTCCATTTGCCATCTATCTGCCCAATCTACCAGCCTGCCTATGTCCTGTTGCATTGCCAGGCACTGCTCCTCAGTACCCGCCAATCCAACCATCTTAGTGTCATCAGCAAATTTGCTGATCACACCACCTACCCCCTCTTCCAAGTCATTAATATATACTACAAATAGAAGAGGTCCTAGTACCGAGCCCTGCGGCACACCACTGGTGACAGACCTCCAATTGGAAAAGGAGCCTTCCACTACTACCCGCTGTCTCCTCCTCCCAAGCCAGTTCTCCACCCATCTACATACCTGGCCTTGTATCCCATGAGCCTTCACCTTTTCTATCAGCCTACCATGAGGGACCTTGTCAAACGCCTTACTGAAATCCATATAGACGACATCAACGGCTTGTCCTTCATCAACCGTTTTTGTCACCTCTTCAAAAAATTCCACTAGATTCGTAAGGCACGACCTCCCTGTGACGAAGCCATGCTGCGTATCCCTGATCAGATTGCAGCGCTCCAGATGTTCATACATCCTATCCTTGAGGATCCTCTCCATTAGCTTGCCTGTAACTGAAGTCAAGCTCACCGGCCTATAATTCCCTGGGTTATCCCTCTGACCCTTTTTAAACAACGGTACTACATTTGCAATCCGCCAATCCTCTGAGACCTCACCTGTGTCCAAAGAAGAGACAAAGATTTGCGTCAGAGGCCCAGCAATTTCATCCCTCACCTCCCTTAGCAGCCTGGGATAGATGCCATCAGGCCCCGGAGATTTACCCGTCTTTATACTGTCTAAAAGTCCCAACACCTCTTCCCTCGTGATGACTATTTCCCTCAACGGATCCTCAAACTCCTCAAGCACAGCACCAGACATCAGGCCCCTCTCCTGCGTGAATGCCGACGCAAAGTATTCATTCAGGATCTCCCCCATTCCCCCAGGCTCCAAGCATAGTTCCCCTCCTCTGTCCCTGAGAGGACCAATCTTCCCTCTAACCATCCTTTTGTTTCTAACATAGGAGTAAAATGCCTTAGGATTTTCCTTAATCCTACCCGCCAAAGCCATTTCGTGGCCCCTTTTTGCCTTTCTGATGCCCCTTTTAAGTTCTCTCCTACATTCTCTGTATTCTTCTAACGCTATCTCTGTCCTCAAATGCCTAGATCTAATGTACGCCTCCCTCTTCCTCCTGACCAGGTCCTCAATATCCCTAGTTACCCACGGCTCTCTAATCCTACCCTTCCCATCCTTCCTCTTGACCGGCACGTGCCTTTCCTGCAAAGATTTTAGTTTTCCCTTGAGAGACTCCCACATACCCAGCGTCGACCTGCCATCAAACAGCTGATCCCAGTCCGTATCTTTAAGATCCTGCCTAATCCGGTTGTATCTAGCCCTCCCCCAGTTTAACACCCTCCCCTTAGGACAGGCTTCATCTTTATCCATTAATATCTTAAACCAGACAGAGTTGTGGTCACTGTTAGCCACATGCTCTCCTACTTCAACGTCAACCACCTGCCCAGGCTCATTCCCCAGAACCAAGTCCAGTATAGCCCCCTCTCTGGTCGGGCTATCCACATACTGCTCCAGGGATCCTTCCATTACACACTGTACAAATTCCTCCCCGTCAGTACCCTCTGATCTCGGCACCTTCCAATCTACCCCGGGGAGATTAAAATCTCGTGATGTGAATTGAAGAAAGTTCTGGGATGGGTACTGTTGGTTGATGTACCACATGAACTTCCGCCCAGGTTTAAAACAGAAACTGCTGTGTGGTATTTGGCACCATGTTGTGTTGATCCCATCGGGCACTGGTGGTGACACAATAGGTCCCACTCCCTCTGTATGCAACCTGTGGGTGGATGTGGCTGGTGGCCATCGCTTCCATTGTGCAATTATAGGCTCTGCCCCAGTACTCCTGAACCCGCACTGAGCTCTTGTATAGACTTTCATGTGCTGGGAACACAGATTCACTCCTGCTCCCCTGCTCTGACAATCGGAGAGGTCGGTGCCTGTCACAGTCTGCTCCCACACTCTGACATATAGCGGGACCTTCCTGTAAAGAACATATACACTCCCACAAATGACTCCCACATTCCCAGCCCAGTACTGGGATGTTGGCTGTGAGGATGTTCCCGTCACCAGCACACTTACAACCACCCCTATAATTGTGTTTTTGGACTTCCCACAATCAACTGGCAAAGGCTACGCGTCTGAGGCCACACCGAGCTGGCAGGGACTCAATGTGCTGTTGTAAGTGTGTAATGCCGCTAGGTGCTGGGTTGCTGATCCATCAGGGTTCCTGCCCCTGTCTCAAACCTTCCAGATTGTTCCATCCTTTCCCATATCGCCCCACACACCTCATTCTGGGCAACTGGATCGGATGCATTCCGATCCTCTAATTATTTCATTTATCATTTTAACATGGGTCTCCAATTGTCTCTGATTTATTTTCGATGTAGAGTCATCACTGCTCTCTGTAACCCCAACCTCACCACAGTTCTTTTTTAATCCCACGACACCTTTCTGAGCTGCTTTTTAATTGGTTCATATGTGGAGCCAGTTCAACATCATCCATGCTGTTTATCATCGATGTGCCAGTGTTAACAGCCTTGAAACCTTCGTTAACAAACCTTTATCGCTGCTTCCCGGGTCCCTCATCAAAATCATATATAAATTTATGCAAATCACTGACAATAATATCACCAAATCTGAATTTTAGCATTTGTGGAACAGTTCTCTCAATAAGGCTCATAGAACATAGAACATAGAACATAGAACATAGAACATAGAACATTACAGCGCGGAACAGGCCCTTCGGCCCACAATGTTGCGCCGACCAGTCTTATTTTTAAAAAAAAAACATTGACCCACTAATCTAAACCACTCATTTTTCGTCCATAAACCTATCCACCAATCTCTTAAACGCCCCCAAACTAGGCGCATTTACAACTGCAGCAGGCAGGGCATTCCAGTCCCTCACCACCCTCTGGGTAAAGAACCTGCCCCTGACATCCGTCCTATAACTACCCCCCCTTAATTTAAAGCCATGCCCTCTCGTGCTAGATTTCTCCATCCGAGGAAACAGGCTATCACCATCCACCCTATCTAAACCTCTAATCATCTTATATGTTTCTATAAGATCCCCTCTTAGCCGCCTTCTTTCCAGTGAAAACAACCCCAAATCCCTCAGTCTCTCCTCATAGGACCTCCCCTGCATACCAGGCAACATCCTGGTAAACCTCCTCTGCACCCTCTCCAAAGCCTCCACATCCTTCCTGTAATGTGGGGACCAGAACTGCACACAGTACTCCAAGTGCGGCCGCACCAGAGTTGTGTACAGTTGCAACATGACGCTGCGACTCCTAAATTCAATCCCCCTACCAATAAACGCCAAGACACCGTATGCCTTCTTAACAACCTTATCTACTTGATTCCCAACTTTCAGGGATCTATGTACACATACACCTAGATCCCTCTGCTCCTCCACTCTATTCAAAGTCCTCCCGTTAGCCCTATACTCAACACATCTGTTATTCCTACCGAAATGGATTACCTCACACTTCTCCGCATTAAACTCCATCCGCCACCTCGCGGCCCAGCTCTGCAACCTGTCCAAGTCACCCTGCAAACTTCGACACCCTTCCTCACAATCTACCACACCTCCGACTTTGGTGTCATCAGCAAACTTACTAATCCACCCAACTATACCCTCATCCAGATCATTAATAAAGATTACGAACAGCAGTGGCCCCAAAACAGATCCCTGAGGCACACCACTCGTAACCGAACTCCATGATGAATAATTACCATCAACCACCACCCTCTGTCTCCTATCTGCTAACCAATTCCTGATCCAAGTACCTAAATTACCACCAATCCCATACATCTGCATTTTCTGCAGAAGCATACCATGGTGAACCTTATCAAACGCCTTACTAAAATCCATATATACCACATCTACTGCCTTACCCCTATCCACCTCTTTGGTCACCTTCTCAAAGAACTCAATAAGGTTAGTAAGGCACGACCTTCCCGCTACAAAACCATGCTGACTATCTCTAATCAATTCATTACTCTCCAAATAACTATAAATCCTATCCCTAATAATTCTTTCTAAAACCTTGCCCACTACAGAAGTAAGACTCACTGGTCTATAATTCCCAGGGAAGTCTCTGCTCCCCTTCTTAAACAATGGGACAACATTCGCTGTCCTCCAATCATCCGGTACTATACCAGAGACCAACGACGACCTGAAGATCAGAGCCAGTGGCTCTGCAATCACCTCTCTTGCCTCCCATAGAATCCTAGGGTAAATCCCGTCAGGACCAGGGGACTTATCTATTTTCAACCCTTCTAGAATATCCAACACATCCTCTGTATCAACTACAATACTTTCTATTTTACACCCCTTCACCCCAGTGACCTCCTCAGCTACATTCATATCGTCCTGTGTGAACACCGAAGAGAAATAATGGTTCAATGCCTCTCCAATCTCTTCCGGTTCCACACACAACTTCCCCCTACTGTCTGTAACTGGCCCTAATCTTGCCCTGACCAACCTTCTATTCTTGACATACCTATAGAACGCCTTAGGATTCTCCTTAATCCTATCAGCCAAAGTCATCTCATGCCCTCTTCTAGCCCTTCTTAACTCCCTCTTCAACTCCCTCCTAGCCAATCTAAAGCTTTCTACTGCACTACCCGAGCCCTCAAGCCTCATCCGAACATAAGCCTCCTTCTTCTTCCTAACCAACAAATCAACTTTTTTCGTGCACCACGGTTCCCTAGCCCTACCAATTCCTCCTTGCCTGACAGGGACATACCTATCACAGACCCACAGTAGCTGCTCCTTGAACAAACTCCACATTTCAGACGTTCCTAGTCCCTGTAATCTCCTAGTCCAACCAATGCTTCCTAATTCACTCCTAATGGCCTCATAGTTACCCTTCCCCCAGCTAAAACTACTGACCCGAGGTTCATGCCTATCCCTTTCCATCACTAAGGTGAACGTAACCGAATTGTGGTCACTATCACCAAAAAGCACACCAACTTCCAAGTCTAGCACCTGGTCTGGCTCATTTCCCAGCACCAAGTCCAATATAGCCTCACCTCTAGTTGGCCTATCTACATATTGAGTTAAAAAACCTTCCTGCACACTTTGAACAAAAACTGACCCCTCTAACGAGCTAGAGCTATAGCTATTCCAATCAATGTTAGTAAAGTTAAAATCCCCCATAACAATTACCCTATTACTTTCACTCCTAACCAGGCTCAATATCGCGATATAACACTCTGCAGGCAACCGTATCTCCGTTAAATTTAAATCTACTGAAATCACTCCGTGATGCACCCCCTGGTACAATAGGTTCTTAACTGGGGCAAATACCAACCCACTGCTGCGTCCCCAGCTTGTGATCGGACAGTAGTGAGGATTGATCAGTTGGGCTGTGGGTGGAGGATTGTCCACTCGAACCAGCAGTTCAGTGGCCTTTACTGACAGCCCTGACTTGGGGGTGGGGGGTGGGGGTGGGGGGTGGGGGTGGTGGGGAGGGGGTCGGGGTGTGGTGAGGGGGGAGGCGCTGCACATGCTTCCCCGCTATGATTCCAATCCATACTGGCTGCTGGGTCCTGCAGCATAATTATGAACATAATCAATGTCCCTTCGGGACACACCTCGACAGACCCCCACAAACACAATATAGCCCCTGGTTCTACGCCCACCATTTCTCCCAACATACCGTGACACCTCCCCGTGAACCCGTGACGGTCCGGTAAGATTCATTGTCTAATTGTCGCCAGTCCAAGGACCGGCCCCTCATGTCTGGGTTCAGCTTCCTGAGCCGCCACCATCTCCCAAAGGGACGTCCCCTTTACAAGTTAAACCCACCCTCCTATCCTCAGTCACACTAACCCCGGCAGTCAACACTTTCATTTCGGAACAGCGCACAGATGCTTCTCCGTAAGGGAAACTCTGATGGCTGGAGAGTATAATGGAGTTCGATCCCAGCCATTCATGCCATCTCCCCTCAAATATCGGACAGGATTTTATGGCCTTGCTCGTCCTGAAACCGGAAAGCCTCACTCGAGTCAACAGGACCTTTCCATTGGCCCACTCTTCACCCGCTCTGATTCCCGTGGCGGGCAGGAAGGTTAAATTCCAGCCATTATCTTCCTTTGATTACAAAGCTAACTGTGTGAAGGAACTAAATGTTAAATTCTAACCTTAACTTCTGAACAAGCCTTTTTTCCACCTGCAATAATTAGGAATTAGCGGACAGTGCAGTCCATTTCCCAAACAGGAAACTGAGAACAGGCAAAATACACGCAAGTTTCACGGTACAACCTTTCACATTGTATTTGGAATTAAAGAGGCAATGGCCGAGTGGTTTTATCTTTCGATTATTAATCCAGAAAATCGGCTAATGTTCTGGTATCCAAGTAGTGGAATTTGAAACGGAAAAAAAGAACACATCTGGAATTAAGAACCTACTGATGACCAAATAACCATTCTCAATTGTCGATAAAAACCCATCCGGTTCACTGATGTCCTTCAGGGAAGAGAATCTGCTGTCCTCACCTGGTATGGACTGAATAGAACCAGGAACAAAGAACAATACAGCACAGGAAACAGGCCCTTCCCCCCTCCAAGCCTGTGCTGCTCATTGGTCCAACTAGACCATTCTTCTGTATCTCTCCATTCCCAGTCTGCTCATGTGACTATCCAGATAAGTCTTTAGTGATCCCAGAGCGTCCGCCTCCACCACCCTGCTTGGCAGTGCTCTCCAGACCCCCACCACCCTTTGTGTAAAATATGTCCCTCTGACATCTGAGTTAAACATCGCCCCCCACCCCCGCCCCCCCTTGAACCTGTGACCCCTCGAGTTTGCAATCTGCGACCTGGCAAAAAAAAACTTCCCACTGTTCGCCCTATCCACATCCGTCATAATTTTAAACACCTCTATTAGGTTTCCCCTCATTCTCCGTCTTTCCAGGGAGAACAACCCCAGTTTGCTCAATCTCTCCTCATAGCTAAGACCCTCCCAAACCAGACAACATCCTGGTAAACCTTCTTTGCACTCTCTCCAAAGCCTTCACGTCCTTCTGGTAGTGCGGCGAACTAGAACTGGACAAGCACTCCAAATATGGCCGAACCAGCGTTCTATATAGCTGTACCATCAGACGCCAATTTTTACACTCTACATCTCGTCCTATAAAGGCAAGCATGCCATATGCCTTCTTCACCACCTTCACCACCTGTGCTGCCACCTTCAAGAATCGGTGGACTTGCATACCCAGGTCCCTCTGTGCGTCCATACTTCTGATGGTTCTGCTATTTATTGCACAGCTCCCCCCACCTACATTAGTCCCACCAAAATGCTTCACTTCGCATTAGAACATAAAACATAGAACATAGAACATTACAGCGCGGAACAGGCCCTTCGGCCCACAATGTTGCGCCGACCAGTCTTATTTTTTAAAAAAAAACATTGACCCACTAATCTAAACCACTCCTTTTTCGTCCATAAACCTATCCACCAATCTCTTAAACGCCCCCAAACTAGGCGCATTTACAACTGCAGCAGGCAGGGCATTCCAGTCCCTCACCACCCTCTGGGTAAAGAACCTGCCCCTGACATCCGTCCTATAACTACCCCCCCTTAATTTAAAGCCATGCCCCCTCGTGCTAGATTTCTCCATCCGAGGAAACAGGCTATCACCATCCACCCTATCTAAACCTCTAATCATCTTATATGTTTCTATAAGATCCCCTCTTAGCCTCATTGGTCTGGATTAAATTAAATGTGACTTCAGAAACACAGCAATGTGGTTGACTCTGGACTATCCTCCAAGGATAACTGTTGATAGGCAATAAGTAAAAACAGATAATGCTGGAAACCCTCAGTAGGTCTGACAACACCTGTGCGAAGAGGGCGGAGCCAACGTTTCCAGTCAAGATGACCTTGACAGGGCTGAGATTTTCCACCACTTCTGTCTTTGGTTCAGATTCCATCACCCGCAATATTTTGCTTCTATCGATGCAGGCCAGCCAGCGACACACGAGTCCCACAAACAAAGAAAAAGAAAGCAGGCATCTTGCAAGAGGTGGACCAATTATTCGACCTCTGAACCTCAGATTTCCGAAAGGCGTGCGGAAGTGACTTTTTACCTTGTGTTTCCTCAACGTCGGAACATTCGCAATCCACCAATCCCTGGAGCAGAACCGTCAGCATAGGAGTTATTCTTACCTGCTAAAGTTCACTCCTTAGTGAGGTCCGTTACCAAAAGTGCCTTGTCCTTGTTGTCATGAAGATTTCCTTTCGCTCACATAGAACATAGAACATTACAGCGCAGAACAGGCCCTTCGGCCCATGATGTTGCAGGCAGGGCATTCCAATCCCTCACCACCCTCTGGGTAAAGAACCTACCCCTGACATCCGTCCTACAACTACCCCCCTTAATTTAAAGCCGTGCCCCCTCGTGCTAGCTTTCTCGACATTCGCTATCCTCCACTCTTCCGGTACTATACCTGAGATCAACGACGATCTGTTGGATTTGTTTCAATTCAGCTGAGTTGGAATGGATCAGTTAGCTTCAATCCTTGAGAGAGTTGACAAGAGACTGAAATTTCAGGGTGTGAGTTGAGCTGACCTTGAATTATGTTGAATGAATTGAGTTACGTTGAGCTCTCAAACGTTGCAGTGTCTGTCGAATTTCAAGTGTTGCTGTTTCAATTTTGGGATAAGGAGTTGCACTGGCAAAATAAATCAACATTTTATGGCAAGAGATGAGTCTGTATGTTGTTTTCAATATATTTCATGTATTCCATAGAAAAGTAGAAGACAGGGCCAAGAATTCCACAGGCTCACCATTCTTTGGGTGAAGAAATGTCTCCTTACCTCCGTCCTAATGGTCTATGCTGTACCTTCAGACTGGGACCTCTGATTCTGGACTCCACCAGCATCGAGAGCATCCTCCCTGCATCTACCTTGCCGTGTTCTGTTAGAATTGTATGTCTCCATAAATTCACCCCCTCCCCCCAGCCAATTCTTCTGAACTCCAACTGAAATAATTCTAACCGAGTCAATCTTTCCCCATTTTTAGGGCTAACGGGAGGACTTTGAATAGTGTGGATGAACAGAGGGATCTAGGTGTGTGTGTACATAGATCCCTGAAAGTTGGGAATCAAGTAGATAAGGTTGTCAAGAAGGCGTACGGTGTCTTGGCGTTTATTGGTAGGGGGATTGAATTTAGGAGTCGCAGTGTAATGTTGCAACTGTACACTACTCTAGTGCGGCCGCACTTGGAGTACTGTGTGCAGTTCTGGTCCCCGCATTACAAGAAGGATGTGGAGGCGTTGGAGAGGGTGCAGAGGAGGTTTACTAGGATGTTGCCTGGTATGGTGGGGAGGTCCTATGAGGAGAGACTGAGGGATCTAGGGTTGTTTTCGTTGGGAAGAAGGCGGCTAAGAGGGGATCTTATTGAAACATATAAGATGATTAGGGGTTTAGATAGGGTGGATAGTGATAGCCTTTTTCCTCGGATGGAGAAAGCTAGCACGAGGGGGCATGACTTTAAATTAAGGGGGGGTAGCTACAGGACGGATGTCAGGGGTAGGTTCTTTACCCAGCGGGTGGTGAGGGATTGGAATGCCCTGCCTGCTGTAGTTGTAGATGCGTCTAGTTTGGGGGCGTTTAAGAGATCTCTGGATAGGTTTATGGACGAAAAGGGATTGGTATAGGCTAGTGGGTCATTGTTTTTGTAACTGGTCGGCGCAACATCGTGGGCCGAAGGGCCTGTTCTGCGCTGTAATGTTCTATGTTCTATGTTCTATGTTCATACATCAGTCCCGCCATTCCCGGAATCAACCTGGTAAACCTTCGCTGCGCTCCCTCGAGAGCAAGAACATCCTTCCTCAGAAAAGGAGACTAATATTGCACACAATATTCCAGATGTGGCCTCAGCAGGACCTTCTACAAATGTAACAACACATCCCTACTCCTGTACTGGAAGCCTTAATTATCAGAAACAGTACTTTCTATTTGTCAACGTTTTTTAATATATAAATATATCTGTTTTGTTCTGGGCAGAGCAGGTTCAAGATGCTGAATGAGTTACTTCTGCTTTTGGGCGGCACAGTGGCACACTGCTTAGCACAGCTGCCTCACAGCACCAGGGACCCGAGTTCTGTTCCAGGCTTGGGGCACCGTGCAGAGACTGCACATCCTCCCCGTGTCTGTGTGGGTTTCCTCCTGGTGCTCTAGTTTCCTCTCATACCCCAAAGATATGCGGGTTATCTTGATTGGCCATGCTAAAATAACCTTAGCGTCAGGGGAATTACAGGGTAAATATGAGGGGTCACAGGAAAAAGGCCAGGGTGGGATTGTGGTTGGTACAGGCTCGATGGGCAGAATGGCCTCTTTCTGCACTGTAAGGATTCTATGATTCTAAATGCAGGAAGCACGGATAATGGCTTCAGTTCTGAAGAATGCAAGCTCTCAAAAGTTATTTATTAGCATCACATGTAGGCTTACATTAACACTGCAATGAAGTAAGTGTGAAAATCCCCTTGTTGCCACACTCTGTCATCTGTTTGGGTACACTGAGGGAGAATTTGGCATGGCTAATTCACACAACCAGCACATCTGTGACTGTGAAAAGAAACTGGAGAACCCGGAGGAAACCCACATAGACGCGGGGAGGATGTGCAGACTCCACACAGACCTTGACTCGAGGCCAGGAATCGAACCTGGGTCCGTGGCGCTGAGGCCGCAGTGCGAACCACTGCGCAACTGTGAATTCTCAGGATTGGCAGGGTGAACGCCATTATCTTTCTGCTGCATTTATGTTACATTTCATTCAAGCTGAGGAGACCTCCGTGAGGTACGGTGCACGAAACGAAATCAGTACTCTAAGACGCTGTATAACAGAAACAGAGCATCACATTGGTTTTCAACCTGTTGGGATGAAGACTGGAATCTGTGTCAAATTTCCAATATCTTTTTCCACAAAAACTGTGTGGAAATAATTTAATTTTCACATTTTGGACGGAAACAAGGATTCAGTGAAAATTGGAAAATAATGCTTAGACACAATAATACAGCAACAGAGGCAGACTGTGGGTAGCACAGTGGTTAGCACTGTTGCCAAAGTCTCGGGTTCAATTCCTGGCATTGGACACTGTCTGTGCGGAGTCTACACATTCTCCCAGTGTCTGCGTGGTTTCCTCAGTCTGCTCCAGTTTCTTCTCACTGCCCAAAGATGTGTAAGTCAAAGAACAAAGAACAAAATCAGCCCGGGAAACAGGCCCTTCGGCCCAACGAGCCCGCGCCGCCATCTCAACGCCACCAGTCCCCGTCTCCACCCACGACCCCTGTCTGATGTTTTATGGCCATCCAGATTGAGGGAATCTGATTTAGGGACAATTTATTCCTGCCAATCAGCCTAACAGCACATCTTTGGGGTGTGGGAGGAAACCGGAGCACCCGGAGAAAACCCACGCAAGCACGGGGAGAATGCGCAAACTCCCACAGACACCGGCCCAAATCCATGTGTCTGTGCAGCAATCAGTGATAGTCACTGAGCTGTCGTCTTGCCCAGTATCTGGTCCAGTTTAAGCACACACTAACGAGATGAAGCACAAGGCCAATCTCGAACAACCAAGAGCAGCCCCAGTACGACCCATCGCGTGTATGCCCCTCGTTGGACACGAGGTGGACCGACTTAAAACCTGTGAATGAAAAGAAAAAACACGTTATTATTGTACCATATCCATTTACATTACCAGGGACGCCCCAATGCTAATGACCGTTATTTAAAACAATCTCCTATATCCACCCATCTCCAACCCACTCATGTGCCTGTCCAGGTTACTCTTAAATGGCTCTAGCGTGTTTGCCTCACCACCTTACTTGGCAGAGCATTCCATACCCCCACTACCCTCTGTGTGAAAAACCTCCCTCTAATATCTGTGTTGTAACTCTCCCCCTTCGCCTTAAGCCCATGGCCCCTTGTCCTACGTGTCTCTATCATAGGAAATAGCTTACCTCTGTTTACTCTATCTATACCCTTCATAATCTTATATACCTCTATTAGAGCACCCCTCAGTCGGCGTCTTTCAAGGGAAAAGAGCCCCAATTTCTTCAATCTTTCCTCATACCCCAGTCCTTCCACACCAGACAACATCCTGGTAAACCTCCTCTGCACTCCCTCCAGAGTCCCCACGTCCTTCCGGTAGTAAGGCGACCAGAACTGGACGCAGTCCTCCAAATGCGGCCTAACCAAGTCAGGGTGATTAGCTGTGCAAAATTGCTCCTTGCTGTCAGGGGGTTAGCAGGATAAATGCATGGGGTTGTGGGTATAGTTCCTGGGTGGAATTGTTGTCGGTGCGGATTCCATGGGCCGAATGACCTCCTTCTGCAAAGCCAGGATTCTATGAACAGTCTTATTAAAACCCCAGTTTGTGAGAATAATCTCACAAACACTTTCAGAGAATCATAGAATCCCTGCAGGGCAGAGTTAAGCTATTCATCCCACCAAGTCTTCACCAACCACGATCCAACCCAGGCCCTCTCCCGATAACCCCACGTATTTACGCCGCTAACCCCGGCGAATTTCTGGTCAGTTACTTTTTAAAGTTGTTTATCGATCGAAGTCCAGTAATAATACTCAGGGCACCAATATTGTCATTGTATTAAAGGCAAACCACATGGATTCTGACATTTCCACTGCACCGTGGAAATCCAAAATATTCAGAAAAAGGGATGCATTCTGAAACAAAGATCTTTCTTGGTTCCTGGATGGACGCTTCAAGTTTTACAGTTTCACTCAGCATATCACAGAGTCACAGAATATCTCCTCTTCCAGCCGATATAGAGACATAGAGCAATACAACAGGGAAACAAGCCTTTCGTCCCAACCACTCCAAGCCTAACATGGTGCCCTCACAGCTGGCCCACGTTTGGTCCATATCCCTCTAATCTTTCCCATCCATGTACTTATCCAAATACTTATGTTGCTATTGAACCCGCCTCAATCACTTTCTCTGGCAGCTCACTCCATATCCACATCACCCTCTGTGTGAAGAAGTTGCCCCTCAGGTCCCTTTGAAGGGAACAGAGATAGCCCGGGAAATTACCGTCCGGTGAGTCTGACCTCAGTAGTTGGTAAGCTGATGGAGAGGCTTCTGAGGGACAAGATTTACGAACATTTGGAGAGGTTTGACATGATCAGGAATAGTCAGCATGGATTTGTCAAGGGCAGGTCGTGCCTTACAAGCCTAGTTGAGTTCTTCGATAATGTGACTGAACACATTGACGAAGGAAGTGCCGTGGACGTAGTGTACATGGACTTCAGCAAGGCGTTTGATAAGGTCCCCCATGCAAGACTTCTTGAGAAGGTGAGAGGGCATGGGATCCAAGGGCCTTTGGCCTTGTGGATCCAAAATTGGCTTGCCTGCAGAAGCCAGAGAGTGGTTGTGGATGGGGCTTTTTCTGAATGGAGGTCAGTCACCAGCGGTGTGCCTCAAGGATCTGTTCTGGGACCCTTGTTGTTTGTCATTTTCATAAATGACCTGGATGAGGAAGTGGAGGGATGGGTTAGTAAGTTCGCTGATGACACGAAGGTCGGTGGTGTTGTGGATGGTCTGGAAGGATGGCAAAAGTTGCAGCAGGACATAGATAGGATGCAGGACTGGGCGGAGAAGTGGCAGATGGACTTCAACGCGGTTAAATGTGTAGTCGTCCATTTTGGCAGAACCAACGGGATGAACGAGTACACTATCAAGGGCAGAAGTCTGAGTAGTGTTGAGGAGCAGAAGGATCTAGGGGTCCGGGTCCACAGGACTCTTATATCGGCCTCGCAGGTGGAGGAGGTGGTCAAGAAGGCGTATCGTGTACTGGCCTTCATTAATCGAGGGATTGAGTTTAGGAGTCGGGAGGTAATGCTGCAACTTTATAAGACCCTTGTCAGGCCTCATTTAGAGTATTGTGCGCAGTTCTGGTCGCCTCACTATAGGAAAGATGAAGAAGCTATTGAGAGGGTACAGAGGAGATTTACAAGGATGTTGCCTGGACTGGGAGGCATGCCTTATGAAGTTAGGTGGAGGGAGCTGGGACTCTTTTCCCTGGAGAGACGAAGGTTGAGAGGCGATCTGATAGAGGTTTACAAAATGTTGAGAGGAATAGATAGGGTGGACTCTCAGAAGCTATTTCCCCGGGTTGAAATGGTTGCTACGAGAGGGCACAGATTTAAGGTGCAGGGAGGGAAGTTCAGAAGTGATGTTAGGGGTAAGTTTTTCACTCAGAGGGTGGTGAGTGAATGGAATCGGCTGCCGTCAGTGGTGGTGGAGGCGAACTCGCTGGGGTCTTTTAAAAGACTTCTGGATGAGTATATGGGGTTTAATGAGATTGAGGGTTATAGATAGGTCTGTAGGTTGGTAGGTGTTGATGTGATCGGCGCAACTCGTGGGCCGAAGGGCCTGTTTGTGCTGTAGTGTTCTATGTTCTATGTTCTATGAAATCTTCCCCCTCTCTCCCATATGTAATCATAGAACTCAGTTCCGTGACTTTCCTTACAAACCCTGCTTCCCTCCCAACTCCCATTTCATTTTGTCTCGCACCTCTTTGAACTCCACATATTAAAGTCATCCACTTTTGACCAGAATGGCTGCCTCCCACTGCGGGTCAAACACAATTGACTGAGTTTCCCTCATTACTGATTAAACCTTTTGAAATTATAAGAGGCTTTTTTCCCTCCTTTCCCCTGTGGGGTTCCACGTTAGCACAGTGGTTAACACCGCTGCCTCACACCGCCAGTGACACGTGGTCGATTCACGGTTCGGGTCACTGTCTGTGTGGAGTCTGTACATTCTCCCCGTGTCTGCATAGGTTTCCTTCGGGTGTTCCGGTTTCCTCCCATAATCTGAAAGACGTACTGGTTAGGTGCAATGGCCATGTTAAGTTTTCCCTCAGTGAACCTGAACTGGCGTGTGGAGACTGGGGATTTTCACTGGAATGTCATTACAGTTTTAACCAAAGCCTACTTGTGAATTGATAAGTAAACATCAAACAAACATTGTAAATTAAGAAGTATCAAGCCAAATGTAATAAATAGATTTCCTTGTGCAGTAACATACACTGGCATGAGGAGATGTAGACAGACAGACAGACACACACACTCTGTAGTGATTCTATGAAAATCTCAACGAGTATCTGTCCTGATGTGTTGGCATTGGAAGAACTTCAGAGGAGGTTCACCAGATTGATCCTATTTCTTATGTGCTTATGGTAGTGAATCTTTTGAATTATCTGCCCAATGAAACAGTCGGGGCCACCTCGTTAAATGTGTTTAAGTCACAGATCCATAGATTCATAGCCAGTAAGGGAATTAAGGGTCATAAGGAGTGGGTGGTTAAATGGAACTGAACCCACTATCAGGTCAGCCATGATCTTATTGAATGGCGGGTCAGGCTCGAGGGGCGAGGTGGCCAACTCCTGCTCCTATTTCTTATGTTCTTATGATCCCGGGTATGAAAGTATGAGGAGAGATTAAACAGTTTGGGCTTGTACTCACTGGTGTTTAGAAGGATGAGAGGGGATCTGGTCGTATATAAAATTTTAAAAGGGATTGATAAAGTAAATGTAGACAAAATGTTTCCTTTTGTGGGGCAATCTCAAACAAGAGGTCTCAGGTATTGGTTGAGAGGCGATAGATTTAAAACTGAGATGGGGAGGAACTATTTCTCACAGAGACTGGTGGATTTGTGGAACTCGCTGCCCCATAGCGCGGTGAAGTCTGAATCATTGAATGGCTTCAAGAAGGAGATAGATATAAAAAAAAAGGGAGAAGGGGATATGGGGAACAGGTGAGGAGGTGGATTTTAAACCAGGGAAATATAAACCATGATCTGATTGAATGGCGGAGCAAGCTCAAAGGGCTGAATTTGCCGACTTCTGCTCCTAATGTTCCCATGTTATAGAATCATAGAGATTTACAGCATGGAAACAGGCCCTTTGGCCAACTTGTCCATGTCACCCAGTTATTACCATTAAAATAGTCCCAAATCTCCATGTTTGGCCCATATCCCTTTCCGCCCATTTTACCCATATAACTGTCTCAATGCTTTTTAAAAGACAAAACTCCACCTGCCTCTACTACTATCTCTGGCAGCTTGTTGCAGACACTCAGCATCCTCTGTGTGAAAACAATGCCCCACTGGACACTTCTGAATCTTTATTTTTAGGATCCTGTATTCTGCAGATCTAGATAGGCTGGGCGAATGGGCCAGGAAATGGCAAATGGAGTTTAATGTTGGCAAGTGTGAGGTGGTCCACTTTGGTGGGAATAATGGTAGGAAGGACTATTACTTACGGGGCAAAAAACTGCAGCAGGCGACGGTGCAGAGGGACCTCGGGGTCCTTGTGCATGAGTCGCAAAAACCCAGCTTGCAGGTGCAGCAGGTGGTCAGGAAGGCGAATGGGATGCTGGCCTTCATAGCGAGGGGGATTGAATCTAAAAGTAGGGAGGTCTTGCTGCGGCTGTATAGGGCATTGGTGAGGCCGCAGCTGGAGTACTGTGTGCAGTTTCGGGCGCCACACCTGCGCAAAGATATTTTGGCCTTGGAGGGAGTGCAGAGGAGGTTTACTAGGCTGATACCGGAGTTGAGGGGGTTGAGCTATGAGGAGAGGTTGAATAAACTAGGCTTGTACTCGTTAGAGTTTAGAAGAATGAGGGGAGATCTCATTGAGGCATTTAAGATGATGAATGGGATGGATAGGATAGAGGTGGAGAGACTCTTCCCGCTCAAAAAAGGCAGTAGGACTCGGGGGCACAGCCTCAAGATAAAGGGGGGGGGGCGGTTTAGAACGGAGTTGAGGAGGAACTTCTTCACTTAAAGGGTGGTGAATCTCTGGAATTCTCTGCCCGTTGAAGTGTTGGAGGCTACCTCGCTAAATATTTTTAAGACGCGGGTTGATGGGTTTTGATAAGGGAGGGGATTAAGGGTTATGGGGAGAGGGCGGGAAAGTGGAACTGAGCCACGACAGATCAGCCATGATCTTATTGAATGGCGGGGCAGGCTCGAAGGGCTGGATGGCCTACTCCTGCTCCTATTTCTTATGTTGTTATGTTCTTATGTTCTTATGCATCTGTTTTCACAGTAGAACACACCACTCCCAGAGCAGGAATAGAGAATTGCCAATGGGCTTACTCATAAGAGCAAGGAGCTCCAATAATTTACTATCTGGAGATGGAGGTACGAGAATAAGTTGAGAGATTTAAAACATACAGCATCACCAAAATATAAAACCGACTTTAGCTCTTTGAAGTAGATAGATGCAAATATCGTATAAATGCTGCATTTATTAGTATCACAGGTAGGCTTGCATTAACACTGCAATGAAATTACTGTGAAAAATCCCCGAGTCGCCACACTCCGGCGCCTGGTTCGGGACACTGAGGGAGAATTTAGCACGGCCAATGCACTAACCAGCATGACTTTCGGACTGTGGGGAGGATACCAAGCACCTCGAGACATGGGAATAACTTGCAGACTCCATACAGACAGTGACTCAAGCCAGGGATGGAGTCCTGTTTCCTGCCCCTGTGAAGCAGCAGTGCTAACCACTGTGTTATCATGTGGGCCATTCAAAGAGGAAAGAACAAAGAACAGTGCAGCGCATGAACAGTCCATTCGGCCCTCCAAGCCTGCACCGATCATGAGGCCTGCCTAAACTAAAAACATATGCATTTGCAGATTCGTTAACCTTCCATTCCCATCCTATTCATGTTTTTTGTCTAGATGACCCTGTCGGACCCGCTCCCACCATCTCCACAGGCAGCACGTTCCTGACATTCACCACCCTCTGTGTAAAAAAACTGGCCTCCCACATCTCCTCTAAACTTTTCCCCACACACCTTAAATGTTTATCTCCGAGTACTTGACTTTTCTACCCGAGGAAAGAGTATCTGATAATCCACTCTGTCCATGCCATACTTGCACAAGATGTGGAGGCATATTTACAAATCATTACAGCCTGTAGGGGGATTAAACTCACATCATTGGTCGCTTACTTTGAGGTGTTATTTTTCTAATCATTGCTGAGGACACTAAGATTGGTGGAGTAATGGGTGGGGTGGAGGACCCTTGTCGGCTGCAAAGAGACATTGATAGGATGCAGAGCTGGGCAGAAATGTGACAGATGGAGTTTAATACTGATGAGTGGGCGGTGATTCATTTTGGTTGGACAAACGTGAATGTGGATTACAGGGTCAGCGTTCTGAAAAATGTGGTGAAACAGAGAAATCTTGGGATTCATATCCATAGATCTCTGAATGTTCCCGCTCACGTCAATAGATCCGTGAAGAAGGCTTGTAGTGTATAAGCGTTTATTCACAGGGGATTTGAGTTCAAGTGTCGTGGGGTTATGCTGCAACTATACAGGACGTTGGTGAGACCCCATTTGGAATATTGTGTGCCGTTCTGGTCACCTCATTATAAGAAAAATGTGGAAGAATTGAGGAGGAGACTTACCAGGATGCTGCCTGGTTTGGATGGTCGATCTTATGAGGAAAGGTTGAGGGAGCTGGAGCTTTTCTCTTTAGAGGGGAGAAGGATGAGAGGCGACTTTATAAGATAATGAGGGGGATAGGTAGAGTGGACGTGCAGAGACTATTTCCTGAAGTGGATGTATCTGTTAACGGGGGCAGAACTTTAAGGTTCATGGTGGGAGATATAGGAGGGATGTCCGAAGTAGATCCTTTACTCAGAGAGTGGTTGGGGTGTGGAATGCACTGCCTGCTGTGATCGTGGAGTCGGACCCTTTAGGAGCTTTCAAGCGGTTATTGGACAGGCACATGGAGCCTATGATAGGATGATAGGGAGTGGGATAGCTTGATCTTGGGTTTCAACATAACTCGGCACAACATCGAAGTTTGAAGAAACTGTCCTGTTCTATGTTCTGAGTTCTCTATTCATCACACCCTTGCCATGTAGACCACAACTCTGTCTACTTCAGGATACAAATGGAAAAGGGTGAGTGCTGACCGAAGGGGAGTGTGCTAAATTGGGGAAAGGCTAGATACAGCTGGATTAGGCAGGAGCTTAGGGATACACACTGGGATAGGCTGTTGGAAGGCAAGACCACGTTCGGCATGTGGGAGTCTTTCAAGGGAAATCTGCAAAGGGTGCAGGAAAGGCATGTGCCGGTTAGGAGGAAGGATGGGAAAGGTAGGATTAGAGAGCCGTGGATTACTTGAGATATAGAAGACCTGGTCAGGAAGAAACAAGAGACGTATGTCAGGTCTAAGCAGCTGGGAATGGAGAGAGCGTTGGAGGAATACAGAGAGAGTAGGAGGGATCTCAAACGGGGAGTTAGGAGAGCAAAAAGGGGACATGAGATGGCTTTGGCAGTTAGGATTAAGGAGAATCCAAAGGCGTTTTACTCCTATGTTACGAGCAAAAGGGTGGCTAGGGGAAAAATCGGTCCCCTCAGGGACAGAGGAGAGGAATTGTGCTTAGAGGCCGAGGGAATGGGGGAGATCCTGAATGAATACTTTGCGTCGGTATTCACGAAGGAGAGGGGCTTGATGTCTGGTACGGTCATTGAGGGAGCGGTAGTCCAATTAAAAGATCTATCGATTACGAGGGAAGAAGTGTGAGGGCTTTTAGGTAGCATTAAAACTGATAAATCTCCTGGGCCCGATGGCATTTATCCTAGGCTGCTTAGAGAGGCGAGCGATGAGATTGCTGGGCCTCTGACTCAAATCTTTGTCTCTTCTTTGGACACAGGTGAGTTCCCAGAGGACTGGAGGATAGCGAAAGTGGTACCGTTGTTTAAAAAGGGTAGGAGGGATAGCCCGGGTAACTATAGGCCGGTGAGTTTAATGTCAGTGGTAGGCAAGTTGATGGAGAGGATTCTTAGGGATAGGATGTATGAGAACTTAGAACGTTGCGATCTGATTAAGGACAAGCAGCATGGCTTTGTAAAGGGGAAGTCTTGCCTTACGAATTGGGTAAAATTTTTTGAGGGGGTGACAAAAACGGACGACGAAGGACGAGCCATTGATGTTGTCTATATGGATTTCCGTAAGTCATTTGACAAAGTCCGCCATGGTAGGTTGGTAGAGAAGATTAAAGCTCATGGGATATGTGGCCAGGTATCTACATGGGTAGAGAACTGGCTTGCAAAGAGGAGACAGAGAGTAGTAGTGGAGGTGTCCTTTTCTAGCTGGAGGTCTGTCACTAGTCGTGTGCCGCAGGGCTCAGTACTGGAACCTCTTCTCTTTGTAGTGTATATAAATGAGTTGGAAGAGGGAGTAGGTGGTGTGATCAGTAAATTTGCTGTTGACACCAAGATGGCTGGATTGGCGGGTAGTGAAGAGCAGTGTCTGGCAATACAGCGGGATATTGATAGGCTGGTTGATTGGGCAGATACATGGCAAATGGAGTTTAATCCGGATAAATAAATAAATAAATAAAGCCAGCACGAGGGGGCACGGCTTTAAATTAAGGGGGGGGGGTAGTTATAGGACTGATGTCAGGGGTAGGTTCTTTACCCAGAGGGTGGTGAGGGACAGGAATGCCCTGCCAGCTGCAGTTGTAAATGCGCCTAGTTTGGGGGCGTTTAAGGGATCTGTGGATAGGTTTATGGACGAAATGGGATTGGTTTAGATTAGTGGGTTAGTGTTTTTTTTTGAAAGCTGGACGGCGCAACATCGTGGGCCGAAGGGCCTGTACTGCGCTGTAATGTTCTATGTTCTATGTTCTATGTTAAATGTGAGGTGATGCATTTTGGCCGGAATAATGCAGGGGCGAGTTATATGATAAAGGGTAAGCCCATAAGGAGTATAGAATCACAGCGAGACCTGGGGGTGCAAGTGCACAAGTCTTTGAAGGTGGCAGTGCAAATGGAGAGTGTGGTGAAGAAAGCCTATGGTATGTTAGCCTTTATAGGAAGGGGTATAGAATATAAGAGCTGGAGTCTAATGTTGCAGTTGTACAGAACGTTGGTTAGGCCGCATTTAGAGTACTGCGTCCAGTTCTGGTCGCCTTACTAGCGGAAGGAAGTGGAGAATCTGGAGAGAGTGCAGAGGAGGTTTGCCAGGATGTTGCCTGGTATGGAAGGACTGGGTTATGAGGAAAGATTGAAGAAATTGGGTGTCTTTTTCCCTTGAAAGACGGCGACTGAGGGGGGATCTAATAGAGCTATATAAGATTATGAAAGGTATGGATAGAGTAAACAGAGGTAAGCTATTTCCTATGATAGAGCCACACAGGGCAAGGGGCCATGGGCTTAAGGTGAGGGGGGAGAGGTAGAACACAGATATTAGAGGGAGGTTTTTCACACAGAGGGTAGTCGGGATATGGAATGTTCTGCCAAGTAAGGCGGTGGAGGCAAACACGTTAGCGTTGTTTAAGAGTAACTTAGACAGGCACATGAGTGGGTTGGAGATTGTTTTAAATTAGGGTCATTAGCATTGGGGTGTCCCTGGTAAGGTAAATGGATATGGTACAATAATAATGTTTTTTTTTGCTGTTTTCATTCACAGGTTTTAAGTCGTTCCGCCTTGTGTCCAACGAGGGGCATACACGGGATGGGTCGCACTGGGGCTGCTCTTGGTTGTTCGAGATTGGCCTAGTGCTTCATGTCGTTAGTGTGTGCTTGAACTTGACCAGATACTGGGCAAGACGACAGCTCAGTGACTATCACTGTTTGCTGTGCAGACACATGGATTTGGGCCGGTGTCTGTGGGAGTTTGCGCATTCTCCCCGTGCTTGCGTGGGTTTTCTCCGGGTGGTCCGGTTTCCTCCCACACCCCAAAGAAGTGCTGTTAGGCTGATTGGCAGGAATAAATTGTCCCTAAATTAGTTTCCCTCAATGTGGATGGCCATCAAACATTAGATAAGGGTGAAGGGTGGAGGGGGGGGGGACTGGTGGTATTGAGATGGCGCTGCGGGCTCGTTGGGCCGAAGGGCCTGTTTCCCGGGCTGATTTTGTTCTTCGTTCTTTGTTAGACATGTGAGTTAACCGCTCTGTACAGTGGAACCAGTCAATGTCATAGATTTGAATTTTAACAATCCCACAGCATGCTGCACAATAGTCGAAGTGTCTGACTGTGGCTCATGGACCTGAGGTTGACAGCCTGGATTGGATAAATAATTCAGAGCAGGCATGGAACAGTGAGTCGGGATACAAAAGCACATTCAGGCTGGCTGGCTGTAACATATGAAGTATTGCAAAGATAAGTGTCGGGGATGTAGATGTTTATGTGATACGTCAATAAACTAATTGAAGATGCTGGGAGTAAGCTACCAGATTTCCAAAATTATTTAAAACTAGTTGTGAATTCAAGCTATGAGGCTGTTTCAAAGGGGCTGTACAGAGGTACAGATAAAATTACAGAATGGATCACAAGTTGGCAGTTAGAGGATTAAACTAAATTATTCAGTTGTGTGATTATTTGATTGATTTGATTCAATTTATTATTCTCACATGTATATTGGACATTGAAAAGTATTGTTTCTTAGGCAATGAACAGGCAAAGCATACGGGACATAGAGAAGGAAAGATGATAGTGTAGAATGAAATGTTATAGGCATAGCGAGGGCGTAGAGAAAGGTCATCGTCATATGAGGTAGGCCCATTCAAAAGTTAGATAACAGCAGGGATGAAGGTGTTTTTGAATCAATTGGTGCGTGATCTCAGACTTCTGTATTTTTTTCTCTGATGGAAGAAGGTGGAAGAGAGAATGATTATCTTGGCTGCTTTACTGAGGCAGCGAGTGTAGATAGAGTTAATGGATGGCAGGGATATATTTAGAAGGTATATCTCAGTGAATGGAAAAGTACTGAAGGAAAACAATCAATATGTCGATACATTTTCCTCTGAATGGAGACTCACCGAAATTCTGTACTAAGAGCGCAGATGTTTCCCCGAAGGTAGAGAGGGTGTGAGGGTGCAGGGCACCAGTCAAGAAAGGTTGTCATTGATAAAGAATGTTAGTTTCAAAGTTTATGTATTAATGTCACAAGAAGGCTTACATTAACATTGTAATGATGTTACAATAACAGATGTGTCGAGTATAGGGCTAACGGGAGGACTTTGAATAGTGTGGATGAGCAGAGGGATCTAGGTGTATGTGTACATAGATCCCTGAAAGTTGGGAATCAAGTAGATAAGGTTGTTAAGAAGGCATACGGTGTCTTGGCGTTTATTGGTAGGGGGATTGAATTTAGGAGTCGCAGCGCAGAGTACACGACTCTGGTGCGGCCGCACTTGGAGTACTGTGTGCAGTTCTGGTCCCCACATTACAGGAAGGATGTGGAGGCTTTGGAGAGGGTGCAGAGGAGGTTTACCAGGATGTTGCCTGGTATGGAGGGGAGGTCCTATGAGGAGAGGCTGAGGGATTTGGAGTTGTTTTCGCTGGAAAGAAGGCGGCTGAGAGGGGATCTTATTGAAACATATAAGATGATTAGAGGTTTAGATAGGGTGGATAGTGATAGCCTTTTTCCTCTGATGGAGAAATCTAGCACGAGGGGGCATGGCTTTAAATTAAGGGGGGGGGTAGTTATAGGACGGATGTCAGGGGTAGGCTCTTTACCCAGAGGGTGGTGAGGGATTGGAATGCCCTGCCTGCTGCAGTTGTAAATGCGCCTAGTTTGGGGGCGTTTAAGAGATCCGTGGATAGGTTTATGGACGAAAAGGGATTGGTTTAGGTTAATGGGTCATTGTTTTGTAACTGGTCGGCGCAACATCGTGGGCCGAAGGGCCTGTTCTGCGCTGTAATGTTCTATGTTCTATGTTCTACTGTGAATATCCCCTAGTCACCACGCTTTGGAACTTGTTGGGTACATTGAGGGAGGCAAGCTGTTTGTTAAGTGACTGTAATTGATGTGAGTCTCCATGGATCGCATCAGTGTTCCTGGAGGGTTTTCCTTCCTCCATTAATAAGGGATTCCATTCAATGTGTTGTCCCATTGAGTCAGTGGGAGTGACAACTCTGACACTAACAGAGATCAGCGGCTGTGGAGAGAGAGGGTGGAGAGGAGAGATCATAATCCGGGAGAAATGGATTGGAAAGTTCCGACAAAGGATCCGAATCCGGGAGAAATGGACTGGAAAGTTCCGACCAAGGACAGGACTTTATCCTATTGGATTTCTGAGTTTAATGCAGATGATTGGTGGATAACACCAGCCTTTCGGATTTGTCTTGTACTGTATGCGATTCAATGTTTTTACTATCCACTCCTGGCGATTGTTGGTGTTCCGGGTAGGTACCTGGCTGTAATTGCTCTGGCCCGTGAATGAGCGGGCGAGGGGTTGGACATGGGAAGATCTGCTGAACACAGATGGGATTTTACAGCTTCGGGAAGAGTGAGGCTGTAACGTCCCGTCCCCTGTGTCCAGTTCCTCATTCTAGAAAGGCTGTTTCACTGCGTGGATTTTCTTGTCATTTACTGGACTGGGTTTGCTGCTCTTGTTGTTTCTGTTGAATCACTCTGTGCAGTTATTCATTCTTTCAGCCACTGGCAATTGTCTCAGGGCCTATGAGCTAAGATGTCTTCTGTGTGCTGTGGCTTTTCACAGACATGTGACCTCAAATACTATCCCATTGTGAGTAAAAGACTGAGACGGAATACTTTTTACCCTCTACTTATATCACCAGTTCATTCTAATCACCCGCCCAGGCTCAGACAGCAGAATCCATTTTATTGGTCAAATATGCACAGCAAGATCTCACAAAGAGAGGAAACGTTTTGTAAAGTTTGAAGCTAATTCATTAGTGCAACAAGTAGGCTTGCATTAACACTGCAATGAAGTTACTGTAAAAAAAATCCCCTGGCACAACGCTCCAACACCTTTTCAGGTACACTGAGGGAGAATTTAGCATGGCCAATGCACCAACCCAGAACAAATTACAGAGTCTGGGAAGAAACCGGAGCACGCAGAGGAAACCCACGCAGACACAGGGAGAACGTACAGAAACTGCACAGACAGTGGCCAAGCTTGGAATTGAATAGGGCCTCTGGTGCTGTGAGGGAACAATACTATCCCCTGTGCGTCCACAAAATCCCCGAGAGTCACAGGAACACGAACACACAGACCCGCCCAAACACACACATATAAATACAGAGCTTTGCTGATAGAAGCGAACAGATTGAAGAATGTATTCCCACTCAAACACCAATTCAAGAATAGCTAAATAGAACACTGATACTGTACTCTGTTGCTTTCTCTCCCTCTCTCTCTCCCTCTCTCTCAGACACACACACACACACACACACACACACACACAATTTCTCGCCTATTGCGACCTTTACCGACAACAGATATGTGACGGATTCAGTCTCCTGCACCTTTCTGGCAAGACGCTGGATAAATTATTGAAATGTAATTTCAAACAAGTTGAATTAAATGAAGCGAGACACACTTGTCTTTGCAGCCTTCCCGAGAGAGGAGCCACTTGGGCAGCGCCCACCGGGCAGGACCAGGGGGTGGGACATGAAGTAGCGGGGTCTACAGGAGCAGGGCCTGAAGGTATGTGGATGTCAGCAAGGCGTTTGAGAAAGTCCCTCATGGTCGGTTGGTGGAAAAGGTTAGGCTCATGGGATACAAGGATAGGTGTCTAGATGGATTGAGGACTAGCTTGGTAATAGGAGACAGAGGGTAGTAGTGGAAGGGTCTTTTTCTAGCTGGAGGTCTGTGACACGTGGTGTGCCGCAGGGCTCAGGACTGGGACCTTTGCTATTTGTAATGTGACTCGGAAGAGGGAGTAACTGGTGTGATCAGCAAGTTTGCAGATGACACGAAGACGGCTGGAGTTGCTGATAGTGAGGAGCAGTGTCAGGCAATACAGCAGGATAGAGATAGGCTGGTATATTGGGCAGAGAAATGGCAGATGGAATTTAATCCAGACAAATACAAGGTGATGCACTTTGGAAGAAATAATGCAGGGGGGAGTTATACGATAAATATAGGACTATGAAGAGTATAGAAGCGCAGAGGGACCAAGGGGTGCAAGTACACAAGTCCCTGAAGGTGGCAGTACAGGTGGAGAAGGTGGCGAAGAAGGCTTATGGCATGCTGCCTTGAGAGGAAGGGGTATAGAGTATCAAAGCTGGCGTCTAATGTTGCAGTTGTATAGAATGTTGGTTGGACCGCATTTGGAGTACTGCGTCCAGTTCTGGTCGCCTTACTACCGGAAGGAGGTGCAGAGGAAGGTCTCCCTGGGGACAGTGCAGAGGAAGTTTACCAGGATGCTGCCTGGTATGGAAGGACTGAGCTATGAGGGGAGATTGGGCAAATTAGGGCTGTTCTCCTTAGAAAGACGGAGAATGAGGGGAGATCTTATAGAGGTGTATAAGATTATGAAGGGTATAGATAGAGTGATCAGTGGTAAGCTTTTTCCTAGGTGGGATACAAAAATACGAGGGGCCATGGGCGGTGAGGAGGGCGAGGTACAATTCGCATGTTAGAGGGAGGTTTTTCACACAGAGGGTTGTGGGGACCTGGAGTGCACTGCCAAGTAGGGTGGTGGAGGCAGGCATGTTAGAGTTGTTTAAGGCTTACTTAGATAGGCACATGAGCGGACTAGAGATGGAGGGATACCAGAAACTGTTCTAAATGAAGATCAAGAGCCTTGGGACGTTCCTGGGAATCAATTGATTCGTATGGACCTTCTAACATATTTTATGGCTCACCTGTCTTCACTCTGAGCTTCTGTGGATCCCGTAAATGTCTGTCTAAGTTGTGCATGTTTATTGATTTCACTTTTTTTAAATCCACAGGTGATTCGGCCCACCTTGTTGTCCAACAAGGGGCACACAGGCAGTGGGTAATGTGAGGGCTGCTCTTGGATGTTGCTTCGAGAGTTGCCGAGTGCTTCACGTTGTTGGTGTGCACTTAAACTGGACCATCTGACGGGCAACACGACAGCTCAGTGACTATCCCTGTTGGCTGTGCAGATACGTGGATTTGGGCCAGTGTCTGTGAGAGTTTGCACATTCTCCCCGTGCTTGCGTGGGTTTTCTCCGGGTGCTCCGGTTACCTCCCACACCCCAAAAACGTGCTCTTAGTGCACGTGTTAATTGGTGTAACAAATTGTCCCGAAATGAGTCGTCCCTCAATCTGGTTATGGTTCCTTTATTGTGGAGTCCAATCTGCGTGGACAAAGGTCAGAGGTAGAAGAGGGCACTCAGAATGTTGAAATGGCGGGTGGGCTCGTTGGGCCGAAGGGTCTGTTTCTTGTGCTGTGTTGTTCTTTGCTCTTTGTTCTTTATATTGGGCCGGATGGGTGGTGACCTGTAGGGCGGGGCCTTCAGGGCAGGGACTGAAGGCAGCTTGTCCCTTGGGGAGCAGGTCTATCCAGGAGGGGCGGGACTCCCCTGCCACTCTGAATGTGATTGGTGCATAGAGAGGGTGGCCCCGCTGCGGATCAACACGAGAATGTTGTGGGTGTAGGCATTCCCGCTGCCAAGCTGCACGCTGTCTTTGGGGTGGGGTGGGCCCCACTGCAAAACTCCACGTGATTGGTGTGCGTGAAGGGAGGCGATTAGTGAGCTTGGTGATGCTGGAGGGGGGCAGCGAGTGGGTGCTATATCCATTGGGGGGTCCTCATGAAGAACTGCTGCCCCCGGACTATCTAGGGGCAGCTGCTGTGTTGAAGCTAGCTGCAGCAGCAGAGGGCTGACAGATGTCTCTCTCAGACCAGACAGCTCACTGCTGGCTGCAATTGCACATTTGCAGCAACGTAGGTTTGGGACGTGGTCAGTATCTCAGCCAGCGCTGTGAGAGCTGCAAGTGATGGCTTTCTGCTGAGGCTGTCTAACAGCCTTCGAGTCTTAACGGCACAAAATGAGGCCCTTCGGCCCATTACGTCTGAACTTATCATCAGT
Organism: Carcharhinus amblyrhynchos; assembly: GCF_965287045.1. Taxonomy (NCBI): domain Eukaryota; kingdom Metazoa; phylum Chordata; class Chondrichthyes; order Carcharhiniformes; family Carcharhinidae; genus Carcharhinus; species Carcharhinus amblyrhynchos. Next base: position 2,938,481 of record NW_027649787.1, read on the forward strand.
CATCTATCCAATGCAATCCCATTTTGCAGCACTCGATCCACAGCCCTGTGCGCTCTGGCGTTTGAATTGCTGATCTAAATGCATCTTGTTCCCGCTCCTACCATTCTTCCAGGCCGTGAGCTCCAGATCCCAGCATCCTGTGGATGGAAACATTTTTCCTCAAATCTACAGAGCAATCTTCCCTTTATCTTAAATCTGGCCCTTCGAGCCTGCCCTGCCATTCAATAAGATCATGGCTGATCTGTCATGGCTCAGTTCCACATTCCCGCCCTCTCCCCATAACCCTTAATCCACTCTCTTATCAAAAACCCATCAACCCGCTTCTTAAAAATATTTAGCGAGGCAGCCTCCACCACTTCAACGGGCAGAGAATTCCAGAGATTCACCACCCTTTCAGTGAAGAAGTTCTTCCTCAACTCCGTTCTAAACCACCCCCCTTTATCTTGAGGCTGTGCCCCCAGTCCTACTGTCCTTCCTGAGCGGGAAGAGTCTCTCCACCTCTATCCTATCCATCCCATTCATCATCTTATCCGTCTCAATGAGATCTCCCCTCATTCTTCTAAACTCTAACGAGTACAAGCCTAGTTTATTCAGCCTCTCCTCATAGCTCAACCCCCTCCACTCTGGCATCAGCATAGTAAACTTCCTCTGCACCCCCTCCAAGGCCAAAATATCCTTGCGTAAGTACGGCGCCCAAAACTGCACACAGTACTCCAGCTGCGGCCTCACCAATGTCCTATATAGCCGCAGCAAGACCTCCCTACTTTTATATTCAATCCCCATCGCTATGAAGGCCAGCATCCCATTTGCCTTCCTGACCACCTGCTGCACCTGCAAGCTGGGTTTTTGCGACTCATGCACAAGGACCCCGAGGTCCCTCTGCACCGTCGCCTGCTGCAGTTTTTCTCACGTAAGTAATAATCCTTCCTACCATTATTCCTACCAAAGTGCACCACCTGGCACTTGCCAACATTAAATTCCATTTGCCAGTTCCTGGCCCATTCGCCCAGCCTATCTAGATCCTTCTGCAGACTCTCCACACCCTCCGCACAATTTGCCGTTCCACCAATCCTGGTGTCATCAGCAAATTTCGACACTATACACTCGGTTCCATCCTTCAGATCATCTATCTCAATGGTAAATAGCTGAGGCCCCCAGCACCGACCCCTCGGGCACTCCACTAGTCACCATCCGCCAATCCGAATAGCACCCATTGACCCCCACTCTCTGCCTCCTATTTGACAACCAGTCCTCTATCCACGCTAACACCCTACCCCCAACTCCATGTCCCCTGACCTTCTGCATTAACCTCTTGTGAGGTACCTTGTCAAACGCCTTCTGAAAATCAAGAAAGACCACATCCACCGGCTCTCCTCTATCCACCGCCCGAGACACATCCTCGTAGAACTCAAGTAAATTTGTCAGACACGACTTCCCCTTAACGAAACCGTGCTGCGTCTGCTCTATCAAACAATTCCCCTCAAGGTGCCTTATTTACCAAACCAATATTTACCAAACCACCTTTTTTATCATCTGTGAACTTACTGATCATACCTCACACATTCATGTTGAGACCATCAATGTACATTACAAACAGCAAGGGACCCAGCACCGATCCCTGTGGAACCCCACTGGACACAGGCTTGCAGGCACAAAAGCAACCTTCGCCCATCACCCCCTGCCTCACGCCACTCAGCCAATTTTGGATGTAATTTACCAAATTGCCCTGCATCCAATCGGTTATCATCTCCTTGTTCAGTCTCCCATGCTGAATTATTCAAAATCTTCTCTGAAGGCAATGTAGATTACATCGGCTACACTTCCCTCATCTCCTCATCCAGTCACCTCCTCAATATCTTCCAGCAAATTGTGAGACATGATCTCCCCCTGACAAAGCCATGCTGACTATTGTTCATAAATGCTTCCCTCCCGAAATGAGATTAAATCTGTCCCTCAGATTGTTTTCCAGTCATTTCCCTGTCATGGATATGGTGATGATGGTGTCCTTGGTGTGATCTTGGATGTGTCCAGAGCACCTTGTAGGATGGCACTATGGCACAGTGGTTGGCACTGCTGCCTCACAGTATCAAGGACACCGGTTCAATCCCTGGGAATCCATCATCACGAGTGAAGTTGTTTTTAAACTTTGCAACCAACTCCATTCTCACATCCAGCCTGTTGGGATTTCTCCTGTTACAGGAACGTGTGGTGTTTCTCTTGGAAGTATCCACTTTGAGCAAGTCCAGTATCTCGCAGCTCCCCAGTGTTCACATTGAGCCTTGTAACTTCATTCTCGATTACAGCAGTCCCACGTACATCACCAACCTGCAGAGGTTCATTGATAAGTCCAGGGCACATCGTGCTGATATTACAGCCTGAGTAGTGAAATTTGATTTGATTTGATTTGATTTATTATTGTCACATCGATGAGTCCGCACTGAAAAGTATTGTTCCTTGAGTGCTTTATAGAGACAAGGCATACCGTGTATAGAGAAGGAGAGCGTGCAGTGTGGAATTTCGCAGTCACATGTTGCGAGGTGTAGATCAATTTAATGTGATGTAGTTCTATTCAAAAGGCTGATGGCAACAGAGAAGAAGCTGTTCTTGAGTTGGCAGCCTCGTGACACAATGGATAGAACTGCTATCTCACACCTCCAGTGACCTGAGTTCAATTCCCGGCTTGGATCACTGTCTATGTGGAATTTGTGTATTCTTCCCATGTCTGCATGGGTTTCCTCCGGATGTTCCGGTTTCCACCACAGTCCAAAGATGTGCAGGTTCGGTTGGGTTTGGTCATACTAAATTGCCCATTTGTGTCCCAGGGGCTGTATGTTATAGGGATTAGCAGTGTACATGTGGGACTTTGAGGACAGGACCTGGCTGGGATTGTTGTCGGCGCAGACTCGATGAGTCTGTGTTGTTTCTATGATTCTATGAGTTGGTTGATACATGTCCTCAGATGTTATTATCTTTTTTTCCCGACAGAACAAGGTGGAAGAGTTTACGTCCGTGGTGCGCTGTTTCCTTAATTAGGCTGGTTGTTTTTGCGGAGCAGCAGGAAGTGTAAACAATGTCAATGGGTGAGAGGTTGGTTTGAGTGATGGCCTGGGTTCCATTCACGAAGCTTTGAATTTTCTTGCGGTCTTAGACGGAGCAGGAGCCATACCAAACTGTGATACAATCTGAAACAATGTTTTCTTTTGTGCATCTGTAAAAGCTGGTGAGAGTTGTAGCCAACATTCCAAATGTCCATGGAGCTCTGAGAAAGAAAAGGCGTTGATAGGCTTTCCTAATTATTGGGTCATCATGGGGGGTCCAGGGCAGGTGGTTGGTGTTCTTACACCCGAAATACTTGATACTCTTGGCCATTTCAACTTCATCCCATTGATGTAACCGGGGGATGTACTCCATTCTGCTTCCTGAAGTCGATGACTATCTCCTTTGCTTTATTGACATTGAGGAAGGTATCATTTTTGTCCCACCAGTTCATCAGATTCTCTATCTCTTCCCTGATCTTGGTCTCATCGTCGTTTCAGATCTGACCCACTGCAGTGGTAGTGTCAATGAATTTGGAAATCGATTTGGAGGTGAATTTGGCCACGCAGTCATCGGCATGTAAGGAGTATAGTAAGGGGCTGAGGATACAGGCTTGTGGGGCAACTCTGTTCAGGATGATTGTGGAGGTGCTGTTGTTGACTGTCCTTACTTATTGCTGTCTCTGGGTTCGGACGTTCAGGATCAAATTGCAGCAGCAGGAGCCGAGTTCCAGGCCACAGATTTTGTACCCGAGTTTTGTTTGAAGAATGGTGTTAAAGGCTGAGCTGTAGTCGATAAACACGAGTCTGTGTTCCCGAGTTGAATGTAGGGCCAGGGAATTGGGGTCTGTGGGCCTGCAGTGGAGGTGGGCGAACTGTAGTAGATCCAGGCAATCTGGGAGGCCAGAATTACACAGAACAAAGAACAACCTGGCACGGGAAACAGGCCCTTCGGCCCAACGAGTCCGCGCCGCCATTTTAAAGCATTTTCCTACACCGACCCTGCCCCGGGTGTATGTGAATGGTACCCCTATTGGAGCCAGATTCAGGGGAGAATAGTGTAGGGTCAATTTGTTACACCAATCAGCCTAAGAGCACATCTTTTGGGTGTGGGAGGAAACCTGAGCACCCGGAGGAAACCCACGCAACCACAGGGAGAATGCGCAAACTCCCACAGACACTGGCCCAAACCCATGTATCTGCACAGCTAGCAGTGATAGTTACTGAGCTGTTGTGGTGCCTGTCTGCTGGCCCAGTTTAAGCGCACACATCGACACAAAGTACTAGGCTACATCCAAGAGCAGCCCACGCACGACCCACCGTGTGCATGCCCCTCGTTTGACAACAAGGTGGACCGACACCTGTGGATTAAAAGAGACAAAACATCAACATGTACTATTACATTTCCAGTATCGACCCGAGGCTCTAACCCTTTTTAAAACCGTCTTATATAACCCTCCATCCCTGTTTCACTCGTGTGCCTAAGTAAACCTTAAACAAGTCCAGCGTGCAGTAAACCTTAAACAAGTTTCATGTCATGACTAACTTTCTGATGCAACTTTATAAGACCCTTGTCAGACCCCACTTGGAGTACTGTGCGCAGTTCTGGTCGCCTCACTACAGGAAGGATGTGGAAGCTATTGAGAGGGTGCAGAGGAAATTGACAAGGATGTTGCCTGGATTGGGAGGCATGCCTTATGAAGATAGGTTGAGAGAGCTAGGTCTCTTCTCCCTGGAGAGACGATGGTTGAGAGGCGACCTGGTAGAGGTTTATAAAATGTTGAGAGGAATAGATAGGGTGGATTCTCGGAGGGTATTTCCCAGGGCTGAAATGGTCGCTACGAGAGGACACAGATTTAAGATGTTGGGAAGGAAGTACAGAGGAGATGTTAGGGGTAAGTTTTTCACTCAGAAGGTGGTGGGTGAGTGGAATCGGCTGCCGTCGGTGGCGGTACAGGTGAACTCGCTGGGGTCTTTACAAAGACTTCCGGATGAGTGTATGGGATTTAACGGGATTGGGAGTTACGGATAGTTCTATGGCCTGGTAGGTATTGATGTGATCGGCGCAACTTGTGGGCCGAAGGGCCTGTTTGTGCTGTAGTGTTCTATGTTCTATGTGCTATAATAATAAATGCCAGTGTCACTGGACAATAGCCATGAAGGCAGGCTTCTTGGCTTTTCTTTGGTACCAGCCTTTGTTTGAGCTTTTCTTATCTGGTACATGGATCAGCAACCTTCCCAGCGAGAGAGGATTCACTAAACCTCAATGGTCCAGTTGATCACAGTGGGACAGCAGCAAACTGTTTGGACGGAGCTATTCGGTAAACCCTGAAGCTTTGAAAGCAAACCCTGACAGTTGTGTTCTGTGCCATTGGAGAACGAGTTTACTGTTTCTTCCTGTGTTGTGCGAACTGTGGCTACAATGTTCTTGTCTCCTCTCCAGGCTACAGTCCTCTGTAAGTATAATAGAGATTCTGAGCTGCCAAGGCATCAGGATCTTCCTCTTTCAACTGTTAGGATTGTCCAGAGGAAAGGGTGAAACCAGCACTGTTTGGTAGCAGCTCTGGTGCAGGAGTTGTCAGTCAGCTGTCTGGCAGACAGCAGTTCACACCTACAGGACTCCACTCTGGGTTTTCTTTCAGGGTTTACTCCCTCAGCCTTCTTACTCTCCACATCCCCCACAAGGTAGAGGGGCTATTTACCTGTAGCTGAGTCAGATTTGAGGTCTCCCTGGAAAACTCTCTCACAAGTATATATCATTGTGTCGCTAGAATGGTGTAGCACGGTGACACAGTGGTTAACACTGCTGACTCACAGTGTCAGGGACCTGGGTTCAGTTCCAGGCTTGGGTCACTGTCTGTGTGGAGTTTGGACTTTCTTCCCCGTGCCTGCGTGGGCTTCCTCCAGATTCTCAATTTTGCTTTCACACTGCAAAAGACGTGCTGAATTTCAAAAAAAGTAATTCTGTCTGTGTGTACATGTGTTTTTCATTTTAACCCATCCTCAGTCTAAATGGTAATTCCTTCCCCTGAATCGTGTCTAATTTTAATCTTCATTTCCTTCCTGACAGTGAACATACTCACAATCGCGACACTGACGAGCAGAAACTGTGGTCTGTCGAAATGTGTGACTCGTTACCTGGTGGCCATGTCAGTGGGGGATCTGCTGGTCATTATCCTCGACCTGATATTCAGACACATTCCCATTGTTTATTGGGAACAGTTTGTTTTCATGCTGTCGGTCCCCGTGTGTAACATCCACGCCGTCCTGCTTTTTGCAGCCACTGACTGTTCTGTCTGGTTCACCGTCACTTTCACCTTTGATCGATTTGTGGCCATTTGCTGTCCCAAGCTGAAAAGTAAATATTGTCGTGAGAAATCAGCAGCTGTGGTTTTGGGAACAGTGTCGGCGGTGAGCTGTTTAAAGAACATTTTCTGGTATTTTATGTTATTAAATAACTATATGCTGGGGAACAGCCCCTTTTTTTGTTCTGTCGCAATGGAAGTTGAGGAATCTCCGGTCTGGACAACAATCGAGTTCCTCCACCACATTCTAACCCCGGGTGTCCCATTCGTCCTGATTCTGCTGCTCAATGCGTTTACTGTCAGGCACATTTTAGTGAGCAGCAGAGCCCGCAGGAGACTCCGGGCTCACAGCAGTGCAGAGAATCCCAGAGACACAGAGATGGAGAGTCGGAGGAAATCGATCATTTTGCTGTTTGTTATCTCAGCCAATTTCATCCTGTTATGGTCGACATTAATGATTTTTTCAATATGGCGTCGGATGTTTTATTTAGGCTATGGGTCAGTATGGTTAGATTATTTTGTTCTGGAATTGGGTTTCATGCTGCAACTCACAAGTTGCTGCACAAACACTGCCATTTATGCTGTGACACAGACTCATTTCAGGCAGCACCTAAAAAATCTCCTGATGTATCCCTTACTTCAATTCTTCAACTCATTTCCCCCGAGAAGAAACTAAAAGCACAAGACACCTGATTCTTCCCATTGGACGGTCAAAATTTAAATAACAAAAACCCTCACAGAGACTGAAAGAGTGACAGATTGTAGTGAGAGGGCAGTGAGAGCAACAGTGAGAGTCATAGATCGACACATATTGACAGAGAAGGATGGGCACAAAGCGATGGAGAGAGGCAGAATTTGAAAGAGTTTCTAACAGATACAGGGGAAGAAACAGAAACGAGAGAGACTGAGAGAGAGATAGAGCGAGGGACAGAGAGAGAGAGAGAGAAGACAGAAACAGACAGAGATTTTCAAAGACCGAGAGAGACAGGGTAGAAGGTGGGGAAAATGGCGAGGAAGATGATGCGGAATGACAAAGGGTGACAACAAAAGACAGATGGGAGGACGTTAGAAAGGAGGGAAAGCGAGACTAAATGGGAAAGGCATACAGAAAGGGAGGGGTCGGAAAATAGTCAGAGGCAGGGAGGAACAAGGATACGAGTTTGAGAGTGTCAGCAAGTATGAAAGAGTAAGACTGAACAGTACCGTGGGCACAGCAAGAGCAAAGGTCAATGCGAGGTAGAGAGAGGGAGAGAAACAGACAAAGAAAAGAAGGGGGGCAGAGACAGAGAGGGAGTGGGAGATGAAGATGAGACGGGAGAAAGAGAGTGTGGTTGAGAGAGGGCTGGAGGGACAGAGGAAGAATGTAGAGAGAGGGAGACTGAGGGAGAGGCAGAGAGAAACATAAAGAGAGGGACAGAGAGAGAGAGAGGGATAGCGAGAGAGAGATACAGAGAGAGAGAGGCTGAGAGAAAGAAACACAGAAAGCAACAGAGAAATTTATTTAATGAATGTAACGATAACAATCAGGTGGTGCTATTGGAAGATGAGCTCCCTGATTGAGACAGTGAGTGCTGTCCAATCCGGGAGCCCTCCATCGTATATAATATGCTGTATCTCGGTTACCAGAACTCAGGGTGTTGTACACTCAGAGTGTGGATGTGATGGACTGGTCGTTTTAACACTAGACTATTAATACAGAAACTCCGCTAACATACTGAGGATCTGTGTTCGAATCCTGTCACGGTAGATAGTGGAATTTGAACAAATATATCTGGAATTCAGAATCTGCTGGTGACCATAAAAGCATTGTCGATTTTCAGAAAAAAAAAACAAATGGTTCACTAACATCCCAGGGAAGAAACCTGTCGTCCTTAAGTGGTCAGGACTAAATGTGACTCGAGAGCCGTAGCAATGTGGTTGACACTTAATTGGCCTGTGAGCAACGGCAAAATATATGTGACAGAATATGTTCAGGAAGTTAGTTCAATAAGCAATTAGTTTCGAATCTGTGTTCAGAAAGATAATGGAATCTTTACTCAAAGATGTGATTGTAACATGTAAACAAACTGAAAATCTAGGGGAAGATCTTGAGTTTGTGTTCACTGTCTGTGGGAATGGAAACGAGGGCTCAAGTTCCGACCAAACCCAGAAGGCGCCAATCTTGCCGGCGTTTTCCATCTGTTTTTTGCTGCCCTTCACTGGGGGCCTCATCAGGCTCATATCCACACCAGGTGTGAACCGAATTCAAATCCATCTTCACACATTAACATATTATTCAAGCCCCACCCCCCTTACCGGATATCGAGCCCAATGTGCATGTTTAACTCTCACCTATGTGATGCGACCATTTTGAAGGGTCCCCTGTGTGTGTAAATTTAAGTGTAACTCCTGGGAGACAGGGACATGGGCAGACAATAGCCTGACAATGCCCAAGCATTGCTCTTGTCACAGACTGGCACTGCCAAGTTGGCATAGGCATGGTGCCAAACTGACACTGCCAACCTGTGCTAGGGAGCAGTGACAGGGGCAGACCCCACTGGGAACCTCATGGGGAACAGCGGGAGGGATTAATTTATTGGTGAGGATAGGGCAAATGGAGGTGGGAGCTGTGGATGCTGGTGATGGCCATTTGGGTGTGGGTGGAGGGGGTGGGTGGATTGACTGGGTGGTGATTTGGGGGGAAGTGGTCCAATGTTTGGGGGAAGAGGGGTGGGTGAATGCCCGCTCTGATCGCGGGGGATGAATGGTAGTCCTGGTGCGGGCGGGGGTGGTGTTCGGGTCGGATGTTGCTTGTTCCTTGCCCTCTGATGAAAACAGTAACAACAATAGAAACGCGAGGATTGCTGAGGGAAGCCCTGTTGCCAATCTGTGCAGCAGAACATGACACCCCAGCTTTCTCACTGGACTGTTTCAGTAAAGGAAGTTCAATTTTTCATAAAGCTCATATTTCCCGTTTTCTAAATGTTGTCCTGGTACCAGATGGTGTCTGTGTCCTGCCCACAAGTTACTGTTTAACATGAGGCGTTTGGTTTTCCTTTTGAATGTGTGGTCCCTTTTAGAAAGTTACTGATACAATGGTGTAAGTCAGGCATTCTCTACTTTTCACACAGCGCTAATCAAGTTTTTAAAGTTTATTTATTCGTGTCACAAGTAGGTTTACATTAACACTGCAATGAAGTCACTATGAAAATCCCCTGGTCGCCAAAATCCAGCCCCTGTTCAGGTACACGGAAGGAAAAGTTAGCATGGCCAATGCATCTAACTAGTCTTTCGCACTGTGGGAGGAAACTGGAGCACCCGGAGGAAACCCACGGAGACACAGGGAGAACGTTCATACTCCGCACAGTGACCCAAGCCAGGAATCAAAACCAGATCCCTGCAACTGTGAAACAGCAGTGCTAACCACTGAGCCACCATGCCACCCATACACACAAAAAACAAAGAAGAGTACTGCACGGGAACATTCTCTTCTGCCCTCCAAGTCTGTTTGATCAAGATGCCCAAGCTAACTAGAAAAAAAAATCTTTTCCCATACTCAGTCTGTATCCTTCTATTGCCTCCCTGTTCATGTACCCATCCAGATGCCACTTAAATGTAGCTAATGTACCAATTTTCACCGCCTCCTTTGGCAACTCCCTCAAAGCACCTACCACTCTCCATGAAAAATCCTCCCTGCACATCTCCCTTAAACTTTTCCGGTCCCACCGTGAACCTGTGCCTCTTTGCAATTGACAGTCCCACCCTGGGGAAAAAGCCTCTGACTATCCACCCTATCTATGCCTCTCATCATTTTGGAGACATCTATCAGATCTCCACTCAGCCTCCATCTTTCCAGCGAAAAAAAAGTCCTAGTTTATTCAACCTCTCCTCGTAACCAACACCCTGAGACGAGGCAACATCCTGGCGAATCTTCTTTGCACTCTTTCCAAAGCTTCCAGCTTCTTGTCGTGTGGTGACCAGAACTGCACACAATCCTCCAAGTGCTGTCTCACCAAGGATTTCTACAGCTGCAGCATGATTTCCCAACTCTTGCACTCAATGCTCTGGCTGATGAAGGCAAGTATGCTGCACGCCTTTTTAATCATCTTGCCCCAGTTTTGCCACTTTTAGGGACCTGCATGCACAGTTTCCTCTGTATATTCATGTTCCTCGGTGTTCTGCCATTCACAGTATAATTCACACCAAAATGTGATCCTCCAAATTGAATCACCTGACATTTATCCAGATTAAAGTCCATCTGCCAATTATATGCCCAAGCCTTCAATCATTCCATATCCTTCTGTATTCTCTGACAATCCCTTCTTGTAATTATAAAAATCTCTGATGCTTTCGACCAGTTTGTTTATTCCAATATTTCACCCCAATGCCCTTACTTACCAGATGGACAAAGGACAAACACAAGTAAAGGTTCAACAAGTTTATTAACAATAACACTACTAACCCTTAAATTACCCACATAAAGCAAGAGGATACCCCAAAATCAGATATACTACCCACAAAGATGGTTTGGTTAAAACTGCAGGCTCGATTCTCTGAGTCCCTCTGGTCCGGCGTCATGAAGGTGAGTCTCGATGGCAGCTTCTTCCTTCCTTCCTTCTCTGGTCAGTCTTCCGAATGGCCAAGGGTCGCCTCCTTCAATGAGTCTTCGCTCCTGGTGTTCCTTTATCCCCCTGCCTGCTTGCCTTTCCAGAAACTTCTCCGGCTTTCGGCCAATGAGGTCCCAGGAGGGGTTTCCAAGACCCAGTGGGTTTCTTGATGTCTGCCTGACAGGACACCAGGGTCCACCCCCAGGTGTCCATCTCCATGCTGCTGCTTACATGTGACCTGTTATCAGGTTAAACCAACTACAGGAACTCTTGGTGACAGAAAGTCTGGCCCAATCTGAGATCTAACAATAGGTTGGTGTATTTCAATGGGGTGCAATGATCTCCTGCTAAGTATCAGTAGAGTGCAGGGTGGATTGATGAGCCAGGCCCAGACAGGTTTGTGAATTGTACAACTGGCCTGCCTGAGGTTTGGCTGTGTTTAATTTTTAATATGCCCAATGCTTTAATTTAAGATATCCAATGTTATCAGCCTGAAAACTCGGCCCTGTTTGTGTTACATTCTGCACAATCCCAGCAATTCCACCAATCCTTGTGTCATACGCAAACTTACCAATCAGACCACCCCATATTTTCCTCCAGATCATTTTTATGTACAACCAACAACAGACCTTCTAGCATTGATCCCTGTGGGGCACCTAGCTGCAGATTCTTTGAGGGAACTGTGGACCTGTACACCCTGAACCCTCTGTATCCTTCCTGATAATATATGTAAAGATCAGGGGAATGCAAATTGAGTTTAAAAGTTTATTTATCATTGTCACAAGTTTGCTTACATTACCAGTGCAATGAAGTTCCTGTGAAAATCTCCTAGTCCCTAGTTTAAGAGAGATATGTAGGGGAGGATTTTCACACAGAGATTGGTGGGTGCATGAAACTCGCTGCCAGATGAAGTGGTGGGATCAGGTACCTGGGCGGGTCCAAGAATAGGAAGGGACTAGAGGGATCCGGAGTGAGTAAAGGCAGAGTGTTCCTTTGTTTAGTTAGGGTATCGTGATCAATATTGGCTTGGAGGGTCGAAGGGCCTGTTCCTGTGCTGTATCATTTGGCATCTGTTTGGATATACTGAGGGAGAATGTAGCATGGCCAATGCACCAAACTAGCATGTCGTTTGGACTGTGGGAGGAAACAGGAGCATCCAGAGGACAACCACGCAGACATGGGAGAGAACGTGCAGACTCCACACAGACAGTCATCTAAGATGGGAAGTATAGCCTGGTCCCTGGCACTGTGAGGCACCAGTGCTCATCACTGTGCCGCCCTGAACACAATCCTCTAAGTGATGGTATTTATTCTCTCCCTTCTCAATTTTCGTACATTGTTTCATTAACATTGCCCTTCCCATTCGTTGTATGTTCAAAAGAGTTTCTGCCAATGTGGCAACGGCAGATCAGCTATGAAGCCACCAGCCGGTGGGGCAATGCTTCGAGAGGCTGAGATGGAAAAATACCAGCTCATTTTAAGCACAGAACATCTCCCCCACTCCACACCCTATTGGACACTCTCATCATGTAACAGAGCGGTATGGTGGCACAATGGTTAGCACTGCTGCCTCACAGGGCCAGAGACCCAGGTTCATAAGAACGTAAGAACATAAGAAATAGGAGCAGGAGTAGGCCATCTAGCCCTTCGAGCCTGCCCCGCCATTCAATAAGATCATGGCTGATCTGTTGTGGCTCAGTTCCACTTTCCCGCCCTCTCCCCATAACCCTTAATCCCCTCTCTTATCAAAAACCCATCAACCCGCTTCTTAAAAATATTTAGCGAGGCAGCCTCCACCACTTCAACGGGCAGAGAATTCCAGAGATTCACCACCCTTTGAGTGAAGAAGTTCCTCCTCAACTCCGTTCTAAACCGCCTCCCCTTTATCTTGAGGCTGTGCCCCCGAGTCCTACTGTCTTTTTTGAGCGGGAAGAGTCTCTCCACCTCTATCCTATCCATCCCATTCATCATCTTATACGTCTCAATGAGATCTCCCCTCATTCTTCTAAACTCTAGCGAGTACAAGCCTAGTTTATTCAGCCTCTCCTCATAGCTCAACCCCCTCAACTCCGGTATCAGCCTAGTAAACCTCCTCTGCACTCCCTCCAGGCCCAAAATATCCTTGCGCAGGTGCGGCGCCCAAAACTGCACACAGTACTCCAGCTGCGGCCTCACCAATGCCCTATACAGCTGCAGCAAGACCTCCCTACTTTTGTATTCAATCCCCCTCGCTATGAAGGCCAGCATCCCATTCGCCTTCCTGACCACCTGCTGCACCTGCAAGCTGGGTTTTTGCGACTCATGCACAAGGACCCCGAGGTCCCTCTGCACCGTCGCCTGCTGCAGTTTTTCGCCACGTAAGTAATAGTCCTTCCTACCATTCTTCCTACCAAAGTGGACCACCTCACACTTGCCAACATTAAATTCCATTTGCCATTTCCTGGCCCATTCGCCCAGCCTATCTGGGTTCAATTCCAGGTTAAGTCACTGCCTGTATGGAGTTTACACGTTCTCTCCATGTTTGTATGGCTTCCTCCAGATGCTCCAGTTTCCTCCCAAAATCCGAAAGATCTGCTGGTTGGGTGATTTGGCCATGCTAGGTTTTCCCTTAGTGTTACCCAAACAGGCGCCGTAGTGTGGCGATTGGGGGACTTTCACAGTAACTTCATTACAGTGTTAATGTAAGCTTCCTTCTGATACGAATAAATACATTTACTTTTCTTTAGCTTCATCTACTCCAGTTCAGACATGAAGGACTGAATTGGATGCCAACTGAAAGCTTCTGTTTGACGGGTCATTGTGGGGCCGGCACATTCTGTCCCAGGACTGTAATCATCTCAAACGTTTTCATGGGTCACATGGATATTCAACGTCTGGTAAAATGCAAGCTCTCCAACCAGAGATTTGGATGCTTGGAATGGGAAGGGACAGAGGCAGTGTTCTGGACTGGGACTCTGAGGTCACCGCATGAAAAAGAAGCAAAAAAAAGTGAAGAGGCCTTCAAAAGAATTGAAATTGCACGCAAGGGGACACGAAAATCATTGTCGAAGAAAGGTTGCTGTTCACAGTGTGATCCTGCAATCCCTGCACTCTAACGACGTCTCTAAACTCTAACGAGTACAAGCCTAATTTATTCAGCCTCTCCTCATAGCTCAACCCCCTCAACTCCGGCATCAGCCTAGTAAACCTCCTCTGCACTCCCTCCAAGGCCAAAATATCCTTGCGTAAGTGCGGCAACCAAAACTGCACACAGTACTCCAGCTGCGGCCTCACCAGTGCCCTGTACAGTTGCAGCAATACCTCCCTACTTTTATATTCAGTCCCCCTCGCTATGAAGGCCAGCATCCCATTCGCCTTCCTGACCACCTGCTGCACCGTGTGATTTCAATGAATAAACTTAAAAGTTTAACAGTTGGAACAGGACAGGTTTTAATTGCTATTCAAATGCTTAATTCATTGGAAAAATGAAAATATTTACCTGTGATCACTAACATGGAGCCGTTCCCGAATATTAATTCTCTGATCATGTAATGGCGCACTGCACAGTAATACATTCCAGAGTCGTTTGTCTGGGTATCCGCAATGATCAGAGAATAATTATCCCTTTTTTTGTTAGAAACATCACTGGAAAACGACTGAGATGAGGGGAAAATCATTCATTCATAGATTTGTGAGGTTTTGGGGTGTTCTGCAATCAGAGTTCTGAATATTTATTGGAGACACAGATCGATGTCTGTGAGGAACCAAGACAATACGGAATTAATGTACAGTCAAGATCTAATTGCCTTTCAGAAAAAAAAAGAAAAAGAAAAGACCTAATCGCCTGATGGAGATCGAATGAAGTCTTTATTGAGCATGGTTTGGTATGTTAAACTCACTGAGGGTTGTTGCAGTTTCTCGTCCTGACCACACGGTGCCGCTCGAACTCCACCCATGCATTATCCAGTCCTCCCAAAGTGAAATATTGCTTGTTCCCTTTCCTCTTCCCCTTTTCCCTTTCCTTGTCAAACGTTGGCCATGACTCCATGCTGGGAGGGGTGTCGGTCATTGATTCATGCCGAGAAATCATTTATTTAAATCAAAAGTCGGCATCCTCAGAATGGAAAGAGAAGAGAAATTCTAATGAGCGAGGATCCTTCACGATTCTATCCCCGATACAGGTCTTTGTCAGACGCGAAACATTTTATGGAAACATATGCGGTCACTGGCTATCCAACTCTGAAAATGTCTGGCTGATTTCCAAAATAGGGTTGGGACCAGTAATGGATTTTGCATAGGACAGCACACAGATTTTTTGCCAAATATTTTATGACCTTTATCTTCTTTCTGAAGTTGTTCTGTCTCCCAGAACAAATATACTTCAGGAAAACTCTTCGAAATATCCGTCAGGGGTGCGGTTTGGAATTATTCTGAACTTTATTGGTCCACATCGATGTGATTTCCTCAGAATCTTCACACTGCTGAGGATGTGCCCATCTGCTACATGCAGACATACAATCCCTCAGCGCATGAGGAGGCCAATTAGTCCCACCGAGTGGGCACCGATTCTCCGAGAAAACATCTTATCCAGGGCTTAGTCTGTAACTGCTTGTACTTACCCCACTAACTCTCCTACACATATCAGCACACTAAATGAAATTTACCAAGGCCAACCTGCATATCTTTAGACTATGAGAAGAAATTGGAGCACCGAGAGGACACATGCGCGGACACGGAGAGATTGTCCAACCTGCACTCAGTCAGTGTTCCAAGCCAGGTTCCAAACCCAGGTCCTTGGATCTGTGAGGCAGCAAGGCTAACCACTGTGCCACCCTGCCGTTCTACTACATGACCCAGGAAGTAATTTTCAAATGGATTCATTGCTTAGAGTTTCCAAATAAACTTTCAACAGATGAGAAATTATAAAATTGCGAATTAACTGAAATTGTTGAATTACGCCATTTTTTTTTCGTTTGACGTGGATGTGATTCGCCAGGTTATTAATTGCGTCAAATCAGATGACATTTTATTAAACGTCTATAATTTTCCCAGGCAGCACATCACAAAAGTCTCTGTTCTACCAATCAGTTCATTCTAGTTTTCTCGAACTCTATCGTTCACTTTTTCCCTTTCCCTCTCTCACGCACATAAGCAGACAATAAACATTACCACCTGAGCATATATATATACATTTATATATATATATACATATATATAACGTTAAATATTCATTTTCTCTCACACACAGTCAGTCTTCTATACATTAAGGAATTCTCTCTCTCATAAATACAGATATACTTGTCAAATTACTTTTTGTTAATTTTTCCCGATCTCATTCACGGGCTCTCATGCACGGTGGCACAGTGATTAGCACTGCTGCACCCACCCAGCCAAAGAGACGCATGTTGAGTTCCCTGTCTGGGTGACTGTCTGTGTTTTGCCTGCACGTTGTTGCGAATGTTTTAGCCTTAACGTTTGCCGTGAACTACACCATTGAGGATTGGGATGTTTTGGGGGCCTCCTCTTGCACTGAGTTGTTTAATTGTCCGCCACCATTCAGAGCTGGATGCGGCGGGACTGCAGAGTTTCTGGGCTGAACCGATGGTTGTGGAAAGGCTTTGCCAGGCCTATTACTTGCTGCGTTGGGTTTTTATGCACGCAGGTGATCCTGTGTATGAGTTTCCACATGGAGTCCTCAGCAGCTCGCATCATCTTCTGTTATGGATCACAGAACTGAAACCACATGGAGCTGCTTTGACAGTGGAAATTATTTTCTCCCAGAAGAGGGAAGACTTTCGAGCGAGTGTCCAACCAGGCAAGTAATTATTTCCCCCTCATTGTAACTATCTCGAAACAAAGGAACATAGAAACATAGAAACTAGAAGCAGGCGCGGGCCATTCAGCCCTTCAAACCTGCTCTGCCATTCATCATGATCTCAGCTTATCGCCAAATACAATATTCAGATCCCCTTTTCCCCGATATTTCTTGATCCCTTTAGCCCCAACAGTTCTGGATAGGTTTAGAGAAAAATAGGGTGGTTGTATTGGGAGACTTTAATTTCCCTCATATAGACTGGAAATCCCTTCGGGCTGGGGGTGCGGACGGGAAGGAATTTGTAAAATGGGCCCAGGAAGGTTCTTTGGAACAATATGTTGATAGTCCGACTAGAGAGGGAGCTCTACTGGACTGAGAAATGGGGAATGAGCCCGGTTCGGTCATCAAACTTTCAGTAGGGGAACATGTGGCGAACAGTGATGGCAATTCTGTAAACTCAATCCTATGTTCTTACAGTTGCATTTGGCACAGTTGAGCAGAAGATGCTTCATTCTGGGTATGATTCAAATAATCAACACGGAAGTTTTTATCAAACAAAGTTTATTTAAGAATACAGTTCAATTTAAATCAAAAGATTTAGCATAACATTTCCCAATTACACGATTTGAACATGACGTAGAACAGGCTTTACCAGCCAGCTGTCTATGAAGTTCCAATCCAAACAACATATCCCAAACATACTCGCTTTCCTTGTCTGAGCACAAAAGGTAAGCATATTCACGTGATGCTGAGTTTCCAGCTATTTAACATCTGTCATGAATTGATCCTTTTGGATTAAATTGCTGAGGCTTCCGAGTCCCGGACATTTCCAAAAAGCCTCTGGAGAGAGAAATGGACTGGGACATGGCAGCCTCCATCAGCCTCTAACAGTAACTCACACACAGCATTGTTTCCAACTCCAGAGCAAGGACAAATGCACCGTAGATGCTCTCCACGTCAGGCTGCTGCTGAACAAGAAAACTAAATACTTGGACAAATTGTCCCTAAATTAGGTGCCCCTCAATCTGGTTATGATTCCTTAATTGTGGAGTTCAATAGGTGCAGACAAACTCATAGGTAGAAGAGGGCACTCACAATGTTAAAATGGTGGTGTCTGCTTGTTGGGCCGAAGGGCCTGGTTCCTGTGCTGTGTTGTTCTATGTTCTTCGTTCTTTGTTCTTTTCTCTGAAAGGAAAAAAAGTCCCCAGGCATCAGCTGACTTGTCGATCATGCTCCACCCGGTAGTTCCAAAAGGATCATATCACTTGAAGATTCTGCATTAGTTCAGATTAAAACTGAACCGGATGGAAATTATATTTCTTCAGTCACAATTAGAGGACGCCGGTCTCTGTGAGAAAAGCAGGGCCAACACAATGCTAGGAGCTGCTGGAAAACCCGACTAAATAACATGATTGAAAATACATTTTTAAAGGCACAGTGTTGCCACAGCTACTTACAGGTTACATTGGCTGTGTGTGGAAACATTTTACTCTTGAATGTAAACGTCTGGAAACACAATCGGCTCCTCAGATGAGCATGTCAGTCACATGTGAAATGTTTTCTGTTCACTGACATAATGGAATATATTTCCAAACCACCTTTAATTTCATAAACAATAAAACTCTGAACTGGAAATTGTTGGCCTGATCATTAATGGATAAATAAATTCTGATACAAAATATAACCTCTATCTTCCTAACCTATACAATCATTCTCAAATTAAAAATAGCTTATGTGGCCGTAAAATCATACCTAAAAGATATTGCAAACTGGTTCTACAGAAATCTGTTAAGACTGATAATTAGTCTTCCTGGAGGGTGTAGGACGGGTTAACTTAACTCTCCTAAACATAAGTACATAAGACCAGAGGAAATAAGAGCAGGAGTAGGCCATCCAGCCCTTCGAGCCTGCCCCGCCATTCAATCGGATCATGGCTGATCTGAAGTGGATCGGTTCCACTTTCCCGCTTTCTCCTCATAATCCTTAATTCCCCTGTCTATCAGAAACAAATTCAGTCATTCAGAAATTTACTGGGCTGTGTATGATTTGACACGATCTGATTTATTATTGGCATATGTATCGGGATACATTGAAAAGTATTGTTTCTTGTTCACGACACAGGCACAACATACCGATCATAAAGTACACAGACTTGATTTATCATTGTCACGTGTATTGGGGCACAGTGAAAAGTATTGCTTCCTACATACCATCCAGGCAAAACATGCCGTTCATAGTGGGTTAGCACAGCTGTCTCACAGCGCCAGGGCCTGAAGTTCCATTCCAGCCTTGGGTGACTATCTAGGTGGAGTCTCATGCTCTCCTTTTCTCTACCTGATTTCCTCTGGGTTCCTCGCTTTCCTCTCACAGTATGAAAAGCATGCTGGTTAGGGACATTCACCATGCTAAAGTTTCCTTCCGTGTACCTAAACAGGAGCCAAAGTGTGGAGGATGGTTAGGAATGAATATTTCGAGACAAAAGCGAGTTATTTATGCATTATTGAATAGTTTCACAAGTAGGCTTCCATTAACATTGCAATGGCATCTCTGTGAAAACCCCTCGTCTGCACACTCTGGTGCCTGTTCTGGGACAATAGTCATGATGTAGAGATGCTGGCATTGGGCTGGGGTAAACTTAGAAAGAAGTCTCACAACACCAGGTTAGAGTCCAACCATTTTATTTGATAGATGGAGATCTGTAACCTCCATGACTTGCCTGGGCTTGCAAAATCTCACTTACTGTCCTGTCTGGAGACAATCCACATCTCTTTAACCTATGCAAATGCTCTCTCTGCATCTTTAAGACTTGAATAGCAGATTACCTGCAAAGACTTACATTCTAATCAGTATTCTGTAAACTGTGTGTGTCTTTATATGCCCTTCTCTGATCAGAACCTTCCTCACACCTGACGAACATAGAACATAGAACATTACAGCGCAGAACAGGCCCTTCGGCCCACGATGTTGCGCCGACCAGTTACAAAACAATGACCCACTAACCTAAACCAATCCCTTTTCGTCCATAAACCTACCCACGGAGCTCTTAAATGCCCCCAAACTAGGCGCATTTACAACTGCAGCAGGCAGGGCATTCCAATCCCTCACCACCCTCTGGGTAAAGAACCTACCCCTGACATCCGTCCTATAACTACCCCCCCTTAATTTAAAGCCATGCCCCCTCGTGCTAGATTTCTCCATCAGAGGAAAAAGGCTATCACTATCCACCCTATCTAAACCTCTAATCATCTTATATGTTTCAGTAAAGTCCTCTCTTAGCCGCCTTCTTTCCAGCGAAAACAACCCCAAATCCCTCAGCCTCTCCTCATAGGACCTCCCCTCCATACCAGGCAACATCCTGGTAAACCTCCTCTGCACCTTCTCCAAAGCCTCCACATCCTTCCTGTAATGTGGGGACCAGAACTACACACAGTACTCCAAGTGCGGTCTCACCAGAGTTGTGTACAGTTGCAACATAACGCTGCGACTCCTAAATTCAATCCCCCTACCAATAAACGCCAAGACACCGTATGCCTTCTTAACAACCTTATCTACTTGATTCCCAACTTTCAGGGATCTATGTACACATACACCTAGATCCCTCTGCTCATCCACACTATTCGAAGTCCTCCCGTTAGCCCTATACTCGACACATCTGTTATTCCTACCAAAGTGAATTACCTCACACTTCTCCGCATTAAACTCCATCCGCCACCTCTCGGCCCAGCTCTGCAACCTGTCTAAGTCTTCCTGCAAACTATGACACCCTTCCTCACTATCTACCACTCCTCCGACTTTGGTGTCATCAGCAAATTTACTAATCCACCCAACTGTACCCTCATCCAGATCATTTATAAAAATTACAAACAGCAGTGGCCCCAAAACAGATCCCTGAGGCACACCACTCGTAACTGAACTCCATGATGAATATTTACCATCAACCACCACCCTCTGTCTCCTATCTGCTAGCCAATTCCTGATCCAATTCCCTAAATCACCACCAATCCCATACATCTGCATTTTCTGCAGCAGCCTACCATGGTGAACCTTATCAAACGCCTTACTAAAATCCATATACACCACGTCCACTGCCTTACCCCCATCCACCTCTTTGGTCACTTTCTCAGAAAACTCAATAAGGTTAGTAAGGCACGACCTACCCGCCACAAAACCATGCTGTCTATCTCCAATCAATTCATTACTCTCCAAATAACTATAAATCCTATCCCTAATAATTTTTTCTAAAACCTTGCCCACAACAGAAGTGAGACTCACCGGTTTATAATTCCCGGAGAAGTCTCTGTTCCCCTTCTTAAACAATGGGAGAACATTCGCTAACCTCCAATCTACTGGTACTATATCAGAGGCCAACGACGACCTGAAGATCAGAGCCAGAGGCTCTGCAATCACTTCTCTTGCCTCCCAGAGAATCCTGGGGTAAATCCCATCCGGACCAGGGGACTTATCTATTTTCAGACCCTCCAGAATATCCAGCACATCCTCCATATCAACTGTAACACTGTCAATTCTACTCCCCTGCAACCCAGTGTCCTCCTCAGCTATATCCATGTCCCCCTGCGTGAACACCGAAGGGAAATATTTGTTCAATGCCTCTCCAATCTCCTCCGGTTCCACACATAACTTCCCTCTACTGTCTATAACTGGCCCTAATCTTGCCCTAACCAACCTTCTGTTCTTGACATACCTATAGAACGCCTTAGGATTCTCCTTAACCCTATCAGCCAAAGTCTTCTCATGTCCTCTTTTAGCCCTTCTTAGCTCACTCTTCAACTCCCTCCTAGCCAATCTAAAGTTTTCTAGTGCACTACCCGAGCCCTCAAGCCTCAACCGAACGTAAGCCTCCTTTTTCCTTTTAACCAACGAATCAACTTTTTTGGTGCACCACGGTTCCCTAGCCCTACCAATTCCTCCTTGCCTGACAGGGACATACCTATCACGGACTCGCAGTAGCTGCTCCTTGAAAAAACTCCACATTTCGGACGTTCCCAGTCTCTGTAATCTCCTAGTGCAACCTATGCTTCCTAATTCTCTCCTAATACCCTCATAATTACCCTTCCCCCAGCTAAAACCACTGGCCCGAGGTTCATGCCTATCCCTTTCCACCACTAAGGTGAACGTAACCGAATTGTGGTCACTATCACCAAAATGCACACCAACTTCCAAGTCTAGCACCTGGTCTGGCTCATTTCCCAGCACCAAATCCAATATAGCCTCACCTCTAGTTGGCCTATCTACATACTGAGTCAAAAAAACCGTCCTGCACGCTTTGTACAAAAACTGACCCCTCTAACGAGCTAGAGCTATAACAATTCCAATCAATATTAGTAAAGTTAAAATCCCCCATAACAATTACATTATTACTTTCACTCCTAACCAGTATCGTCTCCGCAATCCTTTCCTCAACCTCTCTAGAACTTTTAGGAGGTCTATAAAAGACTCCCAACAGGGTGACCTCTCCACTCCTATTTCTAATGTCCGCCCATACTACCTCAACAGACAAGTCCTCATCAAACTTCTTCACTGACACTGTGATACAATCCCTGACCAATAAAGCTACCCCTCCCCCCCTTCTACCTCCTTCTCTACTCCGACTAAAACATTTGAACCCCGGGAGCTGCAGCAACCATTCCTGCCCCTGCTCTATCCATGTCTCTGAAATGGCCACAACATCGAGGTCCCAGGTACTGATCCACGCTGCAAGTTCATCCACTTTATTGCGAATACCCCTCGCATTAAAGTATACGCATTTCAAACCCTGCTCCACCCCACCCCTGCGATCCTGTGCATTGCAGTCCCCATCTATGCCCCCCTCACTTTCAACCCCTCTACTCAGGATCCCACCCCCCCTCCGAATCAGTTTAAACCTCCCTCCATAGCCTTAGCAAATTTACCCCCCAGGATATTGGCCCCCCTCTGATTCAGGTGCAGACAATCCCTCTTATAGAGGTCCCACCTTCCCCAGAATAAGCCCCAATTGCTCAAGTACCTGAACCCCTCCCTCCTGCACCAACCCCTCAGCCACGAGTTCAAACTTTCCCTCTCTCTCTTCCTCTCTAAAGTATCCCGTGGCACAGGCAAGAGACCGGAGATAACCACTCTGTCTGACTTGGCCTTTAGTTTCCACCCCAACTCCATAAATCTCTGCTTAATATCCCCTTCCCTTAACCTCCCTATGTCATGTGTCCCCACATGAACTATAACTTGGGGTTGATCTCCCTCTCCCCTAAGAGTCCTGAATACCCTTTCTGATACATCCCGGACCCCAGCCCCTGGTAGGCAACACATCAGCCCTGAGTCCCTACCTTTACTTCCAACTCTCCTATCTGTCCCCTTAACTGTGGAGTCCCCAATCACGAGGCCCAATCTTTTGCAGCCCCTAACCACCTGAGCTTTTACAATAGGCTCACCTCCAGAGACCTGCTCCCTTTGGCTATCCCCAGTTGATTCCTCCTCAACTGTAGCCTCCAGGACCGAAAACCTATTTTGGAGGGGAACAGCCCCAGGGGATTGTCCCCCCGATTGCTTCTTTCCCCTCTTCCTGGCAGTGACCCAAGACTCATTTCTAGGAGTGACTATTTCCTTATAACTCCTATCGATTTCCACCTCCGCCTCCCGAATTATGCGGAGTTCCTCTAATTCCACCTCCAGCTCCTTTACACGCTCCTCCAGAAGCTTCAATCTAACACACTTCCTACAAGTAAAATCACCTGAAACACTACTGGAGTCCCTCACCACATACATCCCACAGGAGATGCAGCTTACTGCCTGAACTGCCATCCCTGAAGCAATTACCAGCAGAAAAATAAAAATGAAATAAAAAAAAACTTCCCCCACACTTATAATTAGGTTAGAGGAGGTGGGAGGGTGGGATTCTCTACCAGTGTAGAGGTCCGAAAGCTTGTGTTATTACTATCAAATAAACTGGTTGGACTCTAACCTGGTGTTGTGAGATGTCTCTCTGGGACAATAGGCCAGTGCACAATCCAGCACGTCAATCGGACAATGGGAGGAAACTGGAGCACCCGGAGGAAACCCACACAGACACGAGGAGACAGTGCAAACTCCACACAGGCAGTGAACTGAGCCCGGAAACAACCCCAGGTCCCTGAAACTGTGAGGCAGAAGTGGTAAACGCAGTAAAACAGTCAGCCTGGGGCCGTGGCCGGGAGGGCAAATACAGGTTGTCAAATCCCCTCAGCTACTTCCATTTATTTCAAACAGATAACAATCTTCCTGATTTGTTCCCGTGCGTTTGTGTAGACATTACACAGTGCGATCCCAGAGAGGCGCTGGTGAAGGGATTATTCCCAACATTAATGAGCTACATGAATCAGAATGTGAAGAGCCTGGTAGAAAGGATTCCTGACAAAATGGGTTCTGAAATGAGCAGTGAGTGCTGAGCCTCACTGAGGGCCTGAACTATTTTGCGGAAATGCTTGAGTCGGTAGAGGCAGCCGCAGAGAGCGGGGCTCGGCAGCAAAGAGGCTCATTGCCTGTGACAGCAGCTGTTTGCTGTGAGGGTCAGAACACCCTCAGTCACAGCCCATTCGGTGCTGTGCAAAACGCCCTGAGGAGAGGAGATCGCTGACCAAGATTCCGACCATTTCACCACCTGATGCTCGCGATGGAAAATGACGTTCAAGCAGAAGCTGTCAGTGCATTTCCGGTTTTAATAGTTGCTGTTCTTTAGGCACAGAACTGCCTGCTGTAGTCAAAGTGTTAGAATACAGATTGATGAGTGTGTCCAGTCTGGGTGTATTAGATCAGTAAGAAGTCTGACAACACCAGGTTTTAGTCCAACCAATTCATTTGATAATACTCACAAGCTTTCGAGGGGACTCTCCATTCACCTGACGAAGAGGCAGTCCCCTCGAAAGCTTGTGAGTATTATCAAATAAATTGGTTGGACTAAAACCTGGTGTTGTCAGACTTTTTACTGTGTTTACGCCAGTCCAACGCCGGCACTCCCGCATCATGTATTAGATCAAACAGAGAATAGGCTAGTGTACAGTTTGAGAGAGAGAAACGACACGGAAACAGCACCAATTCGTCCATGCCGACTAAGTCTCCAAACCGAAAGTGATCCCATTTGCCTGCGTTTGGTCCACATTCCTATAAACCTTTCCCATCCATGGACCTGTTCAAGTTTCTTTTAAATGTTGTAACTGTGCCCACCTCTGCCACCTCCTCTGGCCGCTCATTCCATAAACACACCACACTCCGTGTGAAAAGCTTTCTCCTCAAAACCCTTTTCATCGTTCCCCTCTCAAATTCAAGCTGTGCTCGTTAGTTTTAGACTCTCCTATCCTGGATAACCGACACCCAGAAGAAAGCGGCGCAGACACGGGGAGAACGTGCAAACTCCTTACAGACAGTGACCCAAGCCGGGAGTCGAACCAAGGTCCTTGGAGCTGTGAGACAGCAATGCTAACCGCAGTAATACAGTAAATGTGGGGTGCAGCCGGGAGGGCAATTGGAGATTGTCGAATTCCCATGTCCCCCTCTGTTCCTCCCTCCAATTTCCAGCAATATTCCTGAATTGTTACAGTTTGTGTAGATATTACACAGTGCGATCCTAGTGAGCTGCTGGTAAAGGGACTGATCCCCTACATTAATGAGTTACATTAATATGAATGTGAAGAGACTGTTGGAAAGGATTACTGATAAAATGGGTTCTGAAATGAGCAGAGAGTGTGGAGCCTCACTGAGGGCCTGAACTATTTTGCAGAATTGCTTGATCTTGAAGGATGAAGAGTCAGTAGAGGCAGCAGCTGAGAACCAGCTCCAGCAACAAACAGGCGCATTTCCTGTGACCGCGGCTGTTCGCTGTGAGTCTCAAAATACTCTAACCCACAGCCCAAATGGGGCTCTGCAACATGAACTGAGGTGCGGAGTTGATTGGCCAAGATTCTTATCACCTCATCACCTGATGCTTGAGATGGAAAAATGATGTTCTTGCCAGATGTTGTCAGTGCCTTTCCTGTTTCTATAGTTGAGGGGCTTCATGTACAGAACTGCATAAGGTGGCCAAGCACTGGATGAAGTGTTTAACTGCAGGTTGAGGAGTGTTACCTGCTGGGGGTGGATTGGAGTAAACAGAGAACAGGCTTGTATAAAATTAGAGAGAGGTGCAGCATGGGAACAGATCCTTCGGCCTAATTTGTCCTTGTTGACCAGATTTCCTAAACTGAACTAATCCCATTTGCCTGCGCTTGGCCATATCCCTCTCCATCCTATCCGTCCATGTACCTGGACAAATGTTTTATTTAATGTTGTAATTACACCTGTCACTAACACCCCCTCTGAAAGCTCATTCCATATGGGTCCCACACTCTGTATGAAGCAGTTTACCCCACACACCCCTTTATACGTTCCCCTCTCAACTTCGAGCTGTGCTCCTTAGATTTTTTTTCCTGACTCCTTTTAACAAACAAAGAACAAAGAACAACACAGCACGGGAAACAGGCCCTTCGGCCCAAAGACCCCGAGCCGCCATTTTGATGAAGTTACTTGTGCAATTCACTGGGAAAATACAAAACCCAACTGCAGGGGCATAAGTCTGTAACACTCATAAGTTGACTTTTGTACAGAAGAATTTATTCCAAATTTGGGCTAACTGTCTTGATTTGCGCCCCTCCATCGTACAAAGAGGAAATTCAGAGGCTGGAATTAGCGCAGTTTCTGAGAAGGATAGCAGGAATAATAGTAGGAGGGATTACTCTTTGAAGGGCGAAAAGCTGCAGCACGCTACGGTGCAGAGGGACCTGGGGGTCCTTGTGCATGAGTCGCAAAAACCCAGTCTGCAGGTGCAGCAGGTGGTCAGGAAGGCGAATGGGATGCTGGCCTTCATAGCGAGGGGGATTGAATATAAAAGTAGGGAGGTCTTGCTGCAGCTGTATAGGGCACTGGTGAGGCTGCAGCTGGAGTACTGTGTGCAGTTTTGGTCGCCGCACTTGCGCAAGGATATTTTGGCCTTGGAGGGAGTGCAGAGGAGGCTCACTAGGCTGATACCGGAGATGAGGCGGTTGGACTATGAAGAGAGACTAAATAGGCTGGGTCTGTACTCGTTGGAGTTTAGAAGGATGAGGGCGGATCATATAAAGGCGTATAAGATAATGAAGGGGCTGGATAGGGTAGAGGTAGAGAGATTCTTTCCACTCAGAAAGGACAGCAGGGCTAGAGGGCACAGCCTCAAGATAAGGGGGGGTGGCAGTTTAGAACGGAGTTGAGGAGGAACTTCTTCACTCAAAGGGTGGTGAATCTCTGGAACTCTCTGCCCGTTGATGTGGTGGAGGCTGCCTCGCTAAATATATTTAAGTCACGGTTAGATAGGTTTTTGGTAGGCAAGGGGATTAAGGGGAGAAGGCGGGAAAGTGGAACTGAGCCACGACAGATCAGCCATGATCTTATTGAATGGCGGGCAGGCTCGAAGGGCTAGATGGCCTACTCCTGCTCCTATTTCTTATGTTCTTTTGTACTTATTAGGACGGAACTATCATTAGTAACAGGGAAGGACAAACAGATTGGGTCTCTTTTTATTCAAGAACACAAGGCTGAGGGGGAACAGAATAGATGTCCTGAAAATTGGACCAGCAGCAACTATTCAGTAACAGTTTCCGGTTTCTGGGGAGGCGATGGCCTCCAGATATTATCGCTAGACTATTAATCCAGAAACACAGTTGATGCTCAGGGGACACAGTTAGAATCCTGACACGGGTGCAGATTTAAATTTGAGTTCAACACAAAAATCTAGAATTAAGCATCGTCTAATGAGCACGAAACCATTGTTCACAGTCGGGAATGAACCGCTCTGCTTCACTCAAGTCCTTTTGGGATGGGAATCTGCCATCTTTACCCGGTCTGGCCTACATGCGACTTTACAGCCACAGTAATTTGGCTCTAAAGTCTCAATGAATCTGAAATACCCTCCATAAGTCATGGACAGTAAATGTTGGCCAACCAGCACGCGCATGTCCCACAAATGACTAAAAATGCAGATATTTAAACTTAAAAAGAAGTTAACCCGTCCTTCAGCCTGCATCTATCCAATAGCAGACTCTGAACTACAATGGAGAAAAGTTAATTATTACACTCTATCAATTTGTGCACTGGATAGCACTGCTGCCTCACAGCACCAGAGAACCGGGTTCGATACCTGGTTTGGGTCACTGTCTGTGTGGAGTCTGAATGTCCTCTCCCTGTCCGTGTGGATTTCCTCTGGTCGCTCCCACGTGCTAGTTGCTGCATTGGCGGTGCTAACAATTCTCCTTAGTGCATCCGAACAAGCGTCGCAGTGCAGAGACGAGGGGATTTTCGCCGTTACTTCATTGCAGTGTTAATGCAAACCTACTTCTGCCATAAACAAAATAAACTTTAATTCGAGGAGATTTGATTTTGAGAGTCGGCTGCTCTGCTGTGACGCACAAACTGTGAGGATTGTCAAACGAATATTGTGTTCACCCCGAGACTGCCCTCCAATGGTGACATCATCTCCACAGCAGAGGTCGTCATAGTTTCCATTGAATCTGTAAAGGCCCAACTGAATGGGAGGCAGACCACGTCATTGTGTCTACAGTGTCTATAGAAACGAGCCTGTGAGACACAACAGGAGGAAATTTCGATCAAGATGGCCGAAGAATCTCTGTCTCTGATCCTCATTTTCCAAGTACTGAGGTTTCACTGTGAGTAACAGGCGGGTGGGAATTTTAATCTGAACCAATTTTATAAACCAGAATGAGCTTTTTCTAAGCCGAAAGCGTGAGCCAGTGTTCAGGTGAAGGCATTTGAACTAATCACATAAGTTCATTTATTGGTTCCACCCAGAACGCGAAAAAAATAAGTATAACAAACACTGATTACAAAGTATAATGAGATTGTGCAGTGGATAGCACTGCTGCCTCACAGCGCCAGAGAACCGGGTTCGGTACCTGGTTTGGGCCACTGTTTGTGTGGCGTCTCCATGTCCTCTCCCCGTCTGAGTGGATTTCCTCCCATCGCTCCAGCTTGCACCCACAATCCAAAAGAGGTGCGAGTTGATGCATTGGCGGTAATTCTCCCTTAGTGTATCCGAACAGGCGCCACAGTGTGGAGAATAGGGGATTTTCGCCGTTACTTCATTGCAGTGTTAATGTAAGCCTACTTCTGACATTCATGAAAACAATTTTAATTCAAGGTGATTTGATTATGAAAATCTACTTCAGGTATTTCAGTAATCAGTGCTTATGTCAGAATATCTCTTTAGTTACAGAATCCGAGTCTTCTCTGTCTCAGATCCCCTTCACAATGACAGCTGAAGTGGGCCAAACGGTGGGATTACCCTGTCATGACACTCAAGAAGTGGATTTGGTGTCCAACTATGCTTGGTACAAACAGCGGCTGGGTGAAGCCCCGATACTAGTAGACAATACATCCTGTACTGGGCCCGAGTGTAAGTTTAGTTTTGAAAAAGCCAATCCAGGGAATGTGTTGATTCTGAAAATTCGCAATGTCCAGACAACTGACTCTGGTTCCTACTACTGTGCATATAGTCGGTCTGCACTGTCCCGGAATGGAACCACACTTCTGGTTGGAGGTAAGAGAGCAAGTGCCGTTCACTCAGAGTATGCGCAACATTATCTTTTTTTTGTGCAAATTAATTGTTAACTGTGTCCGAATTTCTATCCAGACAGTTCCACCAGCAAGACGGCTGTGCAGGTATTAGTCCCGCCGGGTGAGCCGGATGTGAATGATCGTGTGTCCTTAATGTGTTTGGTCAGTGGAGTTTCTTCCAACCGGATTGCTATTTTCTGGAATATTGCCGGCCTGGTCACTGAGGGATCGAGTGATCCCGGGATAATGGAGGAGGACGGGACCTACAGCATCAGAAGTCTTGTCATGGTGTCGGGGCAAGTCTGGAGAAGTGGCGGTGTCGGTACTTGTATTGTTCAACTGGGGATTCCAGGCAAATATTGGACGGAAAGTGTGCCCTTCCCCAATGCAGGTAAGTTGTTCATCTCCACAATGATGGTTTGAATTCAACTTGTAATCAGTTGCGTTAATGTTCCAACTATTCAGAAACTGACGTCTGTTAGGTACACAGGAGAGATCTCCCATTTTACCTGCATTATTTATTAGTGTCACAAATATACTTACCTTAACGCTGCAATGAAATTGCTGTGAAAATGCCCGATTCGCCACACTCCTGCGCCTCTTGGAGTGCACTGAAGAAAAATTCAGCATTTCCAATTCCACCAACCAGCTCGGCTTCCGAGAATTGGAGGAAACTGGGACGCCCGGAGGAGGCGAGCACCGATCTGGGAGAACGCGCCGACTCTGCACAGACAGTGATCCAAGCCGGGAATTAAACCATGTTCTCTGGCAATGTGAGGCAGCAGGGGTAAGCACTGCGCCGCCCGGTATCCGGTCACTTCTCCCCTTCAAGGCAGTGTCTATTTTCCTGGCTGAAAGTTTTTATTGAATCTGTGTCCACCGCCCTTCTCAGAAATTGGATTTTCAAATTCAGTTGCGTTCAATCCGACGTTGGGTGCGCTTTGCAACCAAGAAACGAACAAGCATTGACACTATTTTCTAAATCTGTCTTTTTTTCCCCCTGACGCATTAATTCAATTCTCCAGAATCTCACGCCACAATCTCTAGTTAAGAACATAGGAGCATAAGAAATAGGAGCAGGAGTAGGCCATCTAGCCGTTCGAGCCTGCCCCGCCATTCAATAAGATCATGGCTGATCTGAAGCGGATCAGTTCCACTTTCCCGCTCTCTCCCTATAACCCTTAATTCCCCTGTCTATCAAAAAAAAACTATCTACCCGTGACTTAAATATATTTAGCGAGGCAGCCTCCACCACTTCAACGGGCAGAGAATTCCAGAGATTCACCACCCTTTGAGTGAAGAAGTTCCTCCTCAACTCTGATCTAAACTGCACCCCCCCCCCCCTTATCTTGTGGCTGTGCCCTCTAGTCCTGCTATCCTTTCTAAGCGGGAAGAATCTCTCTACCTCTACCTGATCCATCCCCTTCATTATCTTATATGTCTCTATAAGATCCCCCCTCAGCCTTCTAAACTCCAACGAGTACAGGCCCATTCTATTTAGTCTCTCCTCATAGTCCAAACCACTCTCGTTTGGCATCTGTTTTATTATAGATTCCTAATCCCTAGAATCCAATCGCATTAAGATCAAGGTCAAAAGCAAGACATTAATTGCATTTTCAATGGCTTTATGCTGTCAACAACGAGGTTAAGACTGCTCTGGGAGCAGTGGGAATGGTTGGAACTGTTCATGCGAGTATCACTGTAATTCCATAGAACCCTACAGTGCAGAAAGAGGCCCTTCGGCCCATCTAGTCTGCACCAACCACAATCCCACCCAGGCCCTACCCCCATGTCCCTACATATTATGCCCACTAATCCCTCTAACCTATGCATTCCTGGACACTAAGGGGCAATTTCTTAGCGTGGCCAATCAACCTAAGCTGCACATCTACGGGCTGTGGGAGGAAACCGGAGGAAACCCACGCAGACACGAGGAGAATGTGCAAACTCCACACAGACAGTGACCTGAGCCAGGAATCGAACCCAGGACCCTGGAGCTGTTGACGTAGCGGGGCTAACCACTGTGCTACTGTTTGATCTTGTGGTGACGAGCGCGCCTGGACGGCCAATGGACGCATCTATAACAATAGACCTCAGAACTGGAATTGTATGTGGACTCGGTAGTGAGAAATACACAAAAGTGTGAGGGAAATTTAGAAAGAGTGGCTGTATTTCAATAGCTATTTCAAAGATGCGGCACAGTCTACGTGCTGTGGGTTGACCCATAATGACATTAGGGATGGAATTCTAGGATTTTGACCCAACAAGTGCGACAGAATGCCGATATGTTTCCAAGTCAGGATA
This sequence comes from Carcharhinus amblyrhynchos, assembly GCF_965287045.1. NCBI lineage: Eukaryota > Metazoa > Chordata > Chondrichthyes > Carcharhiniformes > Carcharhinidae > Carcharhinus > Carcharhinus amblyrhynchos. The sequence continues at coordinate 2,970,111 of NW_027649787.1, forward strand.
TTGAGTGGTTTGGAGAAGAAAATGCGGTGGTGGTGTTTCCATGTATCCGCTGCTCTTGTCCTTCTAGATGGAAAAATGTTTGAAAGGTGCCGTCTAAGGATCTTTGATGAGTTGCTCCAGTGAGTGCACACACACAGCTGATTCTGAGCGTGGGCTGGTGGAGGGAGTGAATGTCTTGCCAATCGAGCGGGTTGTTTTGCCCTTGATGATGTCAAGCTTCTTATGCGTTGTTGGAGTTGCACCCAAACAGGCAAGTTGGGGTGGGGGTGGTTGAGGGGGGGGGGGGGGGCGGAATCCATCACACTTCTGACTTGTGCTTTATAGATGGTGAACAGGCTTTGGGGAGTCAGGAGGTGAGCGATTCTCCACAGGATTCCCAGCCTCTGACCTGCTTTTGTAGCCATTCTGTTTAAGTGGGGATTCCATTTGAGTTTTGATCAATGATAATAGAAAAAAAAATGCCAGTGGTGATTCAGTTATGGATATAACACAATGTCGAGAGGCAATGGTTAGAGTGTCTGCGTTCAGCTTCCCGTCCGAGCAACGCGGAAAGATTTATTTGACCCAGCAGCAATTTCTAATAGTTTTCTCTCTATAGGATGGTGCAATCTGGAACTTTCCATTGCCGTAATTATCGTGGTGATCCCGATTACCCTCTTAGTCCTTCTCTCCATTTGTATTTGGAAGAGAGGGAGATCAGGTGAGGAATAATGTTCAGTAGGAATATCATTACTGTTCATCCAATGTGACTCCCCTCGAAGGTTTAAATTACTGATCACAGTGTCTTGTTTCAGGAGAGCGAGCGGAGGGAGCCGGGAATGAAAGGTGAGTAACTGAGCCATTTTCAAAGTTCATCTCTCTGTATATAATATCCTGTTAAACACACTTCAAAACCACTACTTATTCCAATGGTACATGTTGAAATTTTCCATATTTTAACAATGAGTATCCTTTCTCTCAAAGATTTCTTGGCCAGGATTTGCAGGATATAACACCTGTTTCATTGTGTTTATTTTCTTATGCAGTTTTAGATTGAGAGAAAGACAACACAAAGGGCAGCGGAAAGAGAGACAAACGGGTAAGTTATATCCAAATGTTGGCAACGATTCAATATCACTGAACACATAAATCATAGAGACTTTGCCGTGCAGGAGGCCATTCGGCCCGTCGAACCTGAATTGAGACCAATCCCATCAAGGCTCTATCCCTGTAGCCCCACACATTTACAGAGTTAGTGCTCCTGGCGGTAAGCACAATTTAGCCTGGCCCATCCTCCTAACCTACACACCTTTGGGCACTAAGGGACATTTCAGAATGGCCAATCCAGAGAACCTACATATTTCTGGGCACGAATGAACAAGTTAGCATGGCCAATCCACCTAACTTACACATCTTTAGACCATGGGAGGAAGCTGGAGCAGCCGGAAGAAATCCATGCAGATATGGGGAGGGCGGGCAAGCTACACACGGAGAGTCACCCAAGCCTATAATTGAACCCAGGTCTCTGGCTCTTGATAGAAACAGTGCTAAACAATGACAAAATGGGAGAAATTAAAAGGTTGATCCGTGTACCTCACGCAATCACATTGTTGAGGAATTAATTGGCCACATAAAAAGGCACAACTGTTGATTGCCAATTCCGGCAGGGAAATATCAGATGGACAATCGACACCAGGAGGGGTAGATATTCCTTATTCCTCCATTGGTGAATTGGGATCGAGTGAATTATTGTTGGTGTATTGGAGGGCCGTTTATGGGTCAGTAAAATGCTGGTGTATGTGGGAGTATTCTTTGGATTGTCACCCAGTGGGGCCATTGAGGTATTGTTCTCATTTGTGCAACAGGGCATCATTGGTTCACTGTATTTCAAATTATTTATTGCTTAAACGGAACAGGATTAGATTCAATTTCTGGAATCACAGATTCAAACAGTGCAGAAGAAGAAGGCCTTCACCGCCATTGAGAGGTCACTCCCACTGAGCTAAACAAAAACATTAAGTGAGATGGATGCACCAGTAATGGCACTGCATCCCGCCATGCCCCACCCTGCCCCGCCCCACCCCACTTGCCACTCCCCGCTCCGCCCCACCCCGCCCCACCCCACCCTGTCCAGCTCTGCCTCACCCCACCCCGCCCCGCCCTGCACTACCCTGCCCCACCCCGTCCCACTCCACCCTGCTCTGCAGTTCCCCACCCACCCTGCCCTCCCCTGCCCTGTACTGCCATATTACAAACACGCAAACTCACGCCTAATCCCATCTGCCAGCACTTGTCCCAGGACCCCGAATGTCATGCTCCAACTGCTCATCCAGATACTTTTTATGAGGCGGCCCACCTCCAACCTCCCTCCCTGGCAGCGGATTCTAGACTGTCACCACCCTCTGGGTAAAACAACTTTTCCTCACACCCCCCTCCCAAATTTCCTGCCCCTCACCTTAAACCTATGCCCCACGTGACTGACCCTTCAACTAAGAGGAATAGCTGTTTCTTACACTCTCTATCCATGTCCTTCGTCATCTTGTATACTCGATTAGTTCAGCACTAATTCTTCTCTGTTCCAACGAAAACACAAGCTTATCCAACCTCACTTCATATGGTCCACCCCAGGCAGCATCCTGGTGAATCTTCTCTGCACTCCCTCCAATGCCATCACATACTTCCGATAATGTGTCTACCATAACTGCACACAGTTCCCTAGCTGTGGCCTCACTAAAGTTCTATACAACTCCAACATGGCTTCCCTGCTTTTGCACACAATGTCTCGATTGGTAAATGATAGCGGCCTGTATTCCATTTCACCTCCCTACTAACATGTCCTTCCACTTTCAGAGATCTGTGGATAAAGACGCTAAGGTCCTTTTGTTCCACAGAATTTCCTAGTGTCCTCCCATTCAATGAATACAATATTGTCAAATTATTCCTTCCAGAGCGTGTCATTTCACACTTTTCAGCGCTAAATTCCATCTGCCACTTATTTGCCCATTTGACCATTCCATCTATATGTTCTTGTAGATCAAAACACTCCACGTTGCTGGTAGTCATACATCCAATACTTGTGTCTTCTGCAAACTACCTAATCCTACCTGCCACACAGATATCAGTGAAATTTATGTAAATGGTGAAAAATAGGGGGCGGCACAGAGCCCCATGGTCCGCCAATGGACACTGGCTTCCAGTCACTGAAGCGTCCTTATGTCGTCACACGCGGTCTCCTACAACTGATCCAATTCTGAATGCACTTTATCAAATTACCCTGAATATTTGCATGTCTCCCATTTGGAACCATGTCAAAGATTTTGCTGAAATTCATATAAACTATATCGACTGCACTACCTTCATCTGTACACCAGGTCAGCCTCACAAAATTCAATCAAATTTGTTAGGCCTGACCTCCCTCTATCGAAACCATTCTCACTATCTCTACACAAGCTTTGTCTCTCCAAGTGTCGCTACATTCTCTCCTTCAGAGGTTTATCCCGTTGTTTCCCTACCACTGACATGACACTCACCCGTCTCTAGTTCTCTGGTTCATCTCTACAACTGCTCCTAAATAACCCAGCCACATTTGTTGTTCTTCTGGGACCTCCCGTGGCCAGAGAGGAATTGAAAAATATGAGCCAGTGCCCCTGCAATCTCCCCTCTTGCGTCCCAATGCTGGTGAGGCGCAATTCAGCTGGACTTGGAGATTTATCCACTTCTCAGGTTGACAAGACCCCCAATAGCTCATCTTAGCCCATGTCAATTTGTTCAAGAACCGCACAGTCCCTCTCCCTGAATTCTGGATCATAGTCCTCATTCTCTTGTGTGAATAAGGATATGATGTATTCATTTAGCATCTGACCCATGTCCTCTGGCTGCACGCAAGTTTGTCGCCTTCGTGCCTAATTGGCCCTATTCTGTCCCTGTTTGACATAAACGCTGATTATGCTGGGATTTTCCCTACCTTAACCAGACAAAACTTTCTCAAAACCGTTCCTTGTATTCCTAATTGTTTTCCTAAATTGATATCTGTCACGTTGTTACACAGATAACTATGACCAAACATATGGAGAGAGAACACAAGACTGTGCAGCTCAGGTAAGCGCTTTGCAAATATTTTTGTATCATGGAGGATATTGGATTTTGGAATAAGTTGCAGGATGTCCCATCTGGGATAGTTCATGCGGCTGTCCGCGAGCAGCCCACCGTCTGAAGCATCTACTTGTAACCAAATCACATTCGTCCACACTTTGGAACCAGAACATATATCTCTGCGGCTCTTCCAAACGATCATACAGCGATTGAGTTAATGTTCCGGTTACATAAGAACATAAGAACATAAGAAATAGGAGCAGGAGTAGGCCATCTCGCCCTTCGAGCCTGCCCCGCCATTCAATAAGATCATGGCTGATCTGTTGTGGCTCAGTTCCACATTCCCGCCCTCTCCCCATAACCCTTAATCCCCTCGCTTATCAAAAACCCATCAACCTGCGTCTTAAAAATATTTAGCGAGGCAGCCTCCACCACTTCAACGGGCAGAGAATTCCAGAGATTCACCACCCTTTGAGTGAAAAAGTTCCTCCTCAACTCCGTTCTAAACCGCGCCCCCCCCCTTTATCTTGAGGCTGTGCCCCCTAGTCCTACTGTCCTTGAGCGGGAAGAGTCTCTCCACCTCTATCCTATCCATCCCATCCATCATCTTATATGCCTCAAAGAGATCTCCCTTCATTCTTCTAAACTCTAACGAGTACAAGCCTAGTTTATTCAGCCTCTCCTCATAGCTCAACCCCCTCAACTCCGGTATCAGCCTAGTAAACCTCCTCTGCACTCCCTCCAAGGCCAAAATATCCTTGCGTAAGTACGGCGACCAAATACCTCAGACAATACCTCAGACAGACTTTTCTGCGGATTTCCAGCTGTTTTCATTGCTGATTGCCAGATATCTGCTACTTTTCACTTTCCTTATTTTTGTGGTTGGTCTAATTCTCCCTCACTCAGTTCCAGGTTTCCTCCCATCCGCGCACAGTTGGAAATGTACTAATTGCTGGGATTATCTTCACAGTGGTTGGCAATGCTGCTTCAGAGTGTCAGGGCCACGGGTTCAATCCTCGGCTTGGGTCACTGCCTCTGTAGAGTTTGCATGTTCTCCCCGTGCCTGCATGGGTTTCCTCCGGGTGCTCCGGTTTCCTCTCACTGTCCGAAGATGTGGGTTGGCTATGCTGAATTTCCCCCTTAATATCCGGCAGATAAGCTGGAGGAAATGTATAAGGTTATGGGGAAAGGGCCTGACTGTGATTGTGGTGCAGACTGGATGGACCGAATGACCTCATGCTGTATGGTAGGATTCTATATATGTGCTGGTTTGAGTCTGTGTGTTTGAGAGATTCAATGTATATCTCTGTGTCTGTTGTTGAGAGTTTGTGTGTGTGTGAGATTGTGAGATTCTCTTTCTGTGTATCTTTCTCGGTGAGAGATTGTGTCTGTGTTGAGCGGGATGGGTGAAACTGTGGGGAGTTTGCACATTCTCCTCGTGTCTGTGTGGGTTTCCTCCGGGTGCTCCGGTTTCCTCCCACAGTCCAAAGATGTGCGGGTTAGGTTGATTGGCCACACTAAAATTGTCCCTTAGTGTCCCGAGATGCGTGGGTTAGAGGGAATTGTGGGTAAATATGTAGGAACATTGGGATGGGGCCTGGGTGGGATTGTGTTCGGTGTAGTCTCGATGGGCCAAATTGCCTCTTTCTGTGCTGTAGGGTTTCTATGTTTTGCACTGTAGGCGATCTATCGCTCTCTATGATCATTCTCTGATTTGTGCATGTTTCAGAGTGAACCTATCTACGCCAATGTGGAATTGGTCGCCTTGGAAAAGAGATCAAAAATGAAGGCGGGTCGAAAATAAGAATCCAAACGATAAATTCTGGAGGGGGCAGAATTTCCGAAAATTCCACAGCCTCGTGGAAGTAACCATGGGGCCAATGAGACTCCCTTCAAACACCTATACTTTCCCTGAGCATCCGCCAATCGTTGGCTCCAGTGTTCAATGGAAATGATTGGAAATTGAGTTTAGGGTATTTCACTGGAATAGTGTTCTTCAGCTGTAGACAAAAATTGGAGCAATGCTCGGAGAATTTCCTGAGTTTCTCTGGAAAGGTTCTGCTGATCGTATAGCTCAAGTTACTCACAGGAAATGTACCAATTCTCTTTGTAAATATCAATGCTTGAATACCAACTTATGATTCTATATTTACAACGATGATTTGTTTTGATCTTGATCAACAATAAACTTATAACTAAATGTAATCTTTATGATGTTGCGGTTTCTGTTGAACTGACACTATCAGTCCAGAATTCAGATGTTTGTCAATGCTTCCGGTGTGAGAGGTTTGATGATTTGTCGAATTGGAATTCAATGAGAGATGGGCCCAGATTGCAATGCATGGAATTTCCAATGGTTTCATCATAAATTTACACAGTGAGTTTGTGTTTGTATTTAACATAAACCGTACATTTCAAAACAATAGGTTGAGAGCAATGTTACGGAAGAAGTAACGAATTTCGGTTAGTGCTCTGCAGCATCTGAATCCTCTTGCCAATCCTTGTCATTTCCTCGCCAACTCTGTCCTGATTTATAGAAACTGGTATTTTTGTGAGAATATTAATCCAGAAACTCACATGCCACAAACTCAGTAGCCTTGCATGCTCAGACGTTTAAAGTGTTCATCTTAATTTTACCAGGATGTTGCCTGGTATGGTGGGAAGGTCTTATGAGGAAAGGCTGAGGGTTATTTTCATTAGAGAGAAGAAGGTTACGAGGTGACCTAATTGAGGCATACAAGATGATCAGAGGATTAAATACAGTGGACAGTGAGAGCCTTTTTCCTCGGATGGTGATGGCTAACATGAGGGGACATAGCTTTAAATTAGGGGGTGGTAATTATAGGACGGATGTCAGAGGTAGGTTCTTTACTCAGAGGGTAGTAAGGGTGTGGAATGCCCTGCCTGCAGCAGTTGTGGACTCGCCAACTTTAAGGGCGTTCAAATGGTCAGTGGATAGGCATATGGATAACATTGGAATAGTTTAGGTTAGAGGGTCATTAGATTGGTTCCACTGGTCAGCGCAACATCGAGGGCCGAAGGGCCTGTACTGCGCTGTAATGTTCTCTGTTCTATTAATGCTTCTTAAATGCTGTGAGAGTTCTCGCCTTTACCACCCTCTCAGGCAATGCCTTCCACATTCCTATTACCCTCTGAGTCGAAACCTTTTTCATCCCATCTGTTGTAAACCTCAAGCTCTTCACTTTAAATCAATGTCCCAGGCTGGGTACTGACCCCTCTCCTCGGCTACATAAGTTCCTTTCTATCCATCCTATCTATACCGCTCATAAGTTTTGAAACATCAATCAGTTCCTCCCTCAGCCTTCTCTGCTTGAAGGTGAACGACCCGAGCTAATCCAGCCCTCGTTGTAGCTGAAACAGTCCAAGCCAGGCCACATCCTGGTGAATCCCCTCTGCACCTTCCCTAGTGCAATCACTTCCTTCCTGTCCTTTGGCGGCCAGGACTGCAGCTATACCCCACAAAGTGTTGCGTACAGCTCCATCACAACCTCCCTGCTATTGTACTCAATGTCTCAGTTAATAAAGGCATGTAGAATCATAGAACCCTATAGTGCAGAAAGAGGCCCTTCGGCCCATCGAGTCTGCACCGAACACAATCCCACCCAGGCCCTAGCCCCATATCCCTACATACTATACCCACTAATTCCTCTAACCTACACATCCCGTGACACTAAGGGGCAATTTCTTAGCATGGCCAAACAACCAATGTGTCCCACATAGCCTTTTTGAATGACCTTATCACCCTGTCCTGCTGTTTTCACAGATCATTGGACATGCAGATCAATGTATCTTTGATCATTTGTACTTCTTCTGTGTCCAACGGCTCCTTGTGCAATCCGTTGCCATGTTGGTCCTTCTAAAATGCGTCCACTCACACTTACTGCATTAAATTCAATTTGTCACTGGTCTGACTATCTGGCCAATCCTTCTCCATCATCCTTTAATCTAAGGCTTTGATCGTTTTTTCATTTGTATACCACCAATGATTTCTGTATGATGTGGGAGCTGGTGGACCCCAGGGTCCTTCCCAGTGACCATGTCTGCAGTAAGTGCAGGTTGCTGGATGAGCTCCAGCTCAGGGTAAATGAGCTGGCCTCTGAGCTACAGACACTGAGGCTCATGAAGGGGAGAGAGGGTGCCATTGTCAATGGGGTGCAAGAGACATCCACCCCCCCCCGCCCCCCCGCCAGACTGGCTAACTCTAAGGGTCAGGGAAAAGAGGGGGCTGCTGGGAGGAGGAAGGGGGGTGAGGAGCGGAGGAAGGAGGGTGGGGGGAGGAGGAAGGAGGGTGGGGGGAGGAGGAAGGAGGGTGGGGGGAGGAGGAAGGAGGGTGGGGAGAGGAGGCCTCAGCCTCTCAATCTGCATAACAGGTTTGAGGCTTTTGCTTCCAGTGTGGACGAGGACGAGGGACGTGAGGTCGGTGAGCAAACTGCACACGGTACAGTGATGCAGCAGGGCATAGGCAAGGAGAAGGTGAAAAGGAACATAGTAGTGATTGGGGATAGTGGGGTGAAGGGTATTGACACTGTCCTTTGTCACAATGACAAAGTGCACAGAAGGGTGTGTTGTCTGCCTGGTGCTCGGGTCCGGGATGTCACATCTGGGCTGCAGAGGAACCTGGAGTGGGAGGGTGAGAATCCGGTCGTTGTGGTACATGTGGGTGCCAACGACGTAGGCAAAATGCGAACTGAGGATCTGGGGAGGGAGTATGAGAAGCTGGGAATGGAATTAAAGAGTAGAACCGACAGGTTGGTTATCTCTGGGCTGCTGCCTGAACCGAGTGCAGACGGGCGGAGGGTAGATAGGATTAAGGAAGTGAATGGGTGGCTCAGGGGTTGGTGTGGGAGGAATGGGTTTGAATTTATGGGGCATTGGCATCAGTATTGGGGTAGGTGGGACCTGTTTGGGCGGGATGGGGTGGGTCTGAACCGTGCTGGGACCAGAGTGCTGGCGAATAGAGTAAAGAGGACTGTAGACAGGGCTTTAAACTAACTGGGGGGGGGGGAGGGTGCGAGGGTAGGTGACGTTACAGGGTCTAAAGTTGAGGAGAGGGTACAGGTAAGTGTAGAGGCCGAGGATGTCCCAATAATAGAGGGAGTAGGGGGCGTGAGTATGGTTGGTGGCGTAACGGCAAATAGGGTCCAGGTGAAGGCTGGGATGAAGGCACTTTATCTGAATGCTCGAAGCATTCGGAATTAAGTGGATGAGCTGGTGGCGCAGATCAGCACAAATGGATATGATCTGGTGGCCATTACAGAGACGTGGCTGCAAGGTGACAGGGACTGGGAGCTGAATGTACAGGGCTATCAAGTGTTTAGGAAGGATAGGCGGGAGGAAAAAGTTGGGGGGGGAGTAGCTCTGCTGATTAAGGATAGCATCAGGGTGGTAGCAAGGGATGATATTGGAGCCAAGGAGCAGAACGTGGAATCGTTGTGGGTAGAGATTAGGAACAGCAAAGGGAGGAAGACGCTGGTGGGTGTCGTCTATAGGCCCCCGAATAATGATCTGGAGGTGGGGCTGGCTGTTAACGCGCAAATAAGTGCGGCGTGCAGGAATGGGACGGCCGTAGTTTTGGGGGATTTCAATCTGCACATTGATTGGTCGACCCATGTTGGACGCGGTGGGCTCGAGGAAGAGTTCTTGGAATGCTGCCGGGATAATTTCCTGGAACAGTGTGTGTTGGAGCCGACGAGGGAGCGAGCTATCTTGGATCTGGTGCTATGTAATGAAGCGGGTAGAATTAGGGACCTTGCGGTGAAGGATCCTCTTGGGGAGAGTGATCATTGTATGGTGGAGTTTCTGGTGCAGATGGAGGAGGAGAAAGTGGGTTCCCGGACACGCGTCCTTTGTTTGAACAGAGGGGAGTACGGTAGGATGAGAGAAGAATTGGCGAATGTGGACTGGGAGAGCGCGTTGGAAGGTAGGTCTGCTGAGGAGCAGTGGATGATCTTTAAGGAGATCTTTCTTGGTGCTCAGCGGAAATTTATTCCGATGGTCAAAAAGGACAGTAGGAGGAGAGGTAATCAGCCGTGGGTAACGAAGGAGGTGAAGGAAAGTGTTAAATTAAAAGCGGAGGCGTTTAGAGTAGCAAAGAGTAGTGGGCGAGAAGAGGATTGTGAGAGGTTTAAATGTCAACAAAGATTGACAAAGAAGATGATAAAGAAGGGTAGGAGAAACTATGAAGCTGGGCTAGCGCTTAATATAAAAAAGATAGCAAGAGTTTTTATAAATATATAAAACGGAAGAGGCTGGCTAGGGTGAACGTTGGTCCCTTAGAGGATGAGAAGGGGGACTTAGTGGTAGAGGATGGGGATATGGCTGAGGTCCTGATTAACTTTTCTGTTTCTGACTTCACGGAGGACGTGGATAATTTGCCGGGTGTTAGAGATGGAAAGGTGGTAGGACTGGAGGGTCTTAATGGCATTACTGTTACTAGAGAGGTGGTGCTCGACAGACTGGAGGGACGGATTGTGGACAAGTCGCCAGGACCGGATGGAATGCATCCGAGGTTTCTGAAAGAAATGGCGGAGGTGATAGTGGATGCCTTGGTGGTTATTTTCCAGACGTCGCTGGATTCCGGGGAAGTGCCGGAAGATTGGAAAACGGCTAATGTTACGCCGTTGTTTAAGAAGGGTGCCAGGTAAAAGGCGGGGAATTATAGGGAGGTTAGTTTAACGTCTGTTGTAGGTAAAATGTTAGAATCCGTCATCAAGGAGGAAATTGCGAGGCATCGTGAGAGGAATTGCTTGATAGAGCAGACGCAGCACGGTTTCGTTAAAGGGAAGTCGTGTCTGACAAATTTACTGGAGTTCTATGAGGATGTGTTTAGGGCGGTGGATAGAGGAGAGCCGGTGGATGTGGTCTTTCTGGATTTTCAGAAGGCGTTTGACAAGGTACCTCACAGGAGGTTGTTGCAGAAGGTCAGGGGACAGGGAGTTGGGGGTAGGGTGTTAGCGTGGATAGAGGATTGGTTGTCAAATAGGAGGCAGAGAGTGGGGGTCAATGGGTGCTATTCGGATTGGCGGTTGGTGACTAGTGGAGTGCCTCAGGGGTCGGTGCTGGGGCCTCAGCTATTTACCATTTATATAGATGATCTGGAGGAGGGAACCGAGTGTAGGGTGTCGAAATTTGCTGATGACACCAAGATTGGAGGAAAGGCAAATTGTGCGGAGGGTGTGGAGAGTCTACAGAAGGATCTAGATAGGCTGGACGAATGGGCCAGGAAATGGGAAATGGAATTTAATGTTGGCAAGTGCGAGGTGGTCCACTTTGGTAGGAATAAAGGTAGGAAGGATTATTACTTACGTGGCGAAAAACTGCAGCAGGCGACGGTGCAGAGGGACCTCGGGGTCCTTGTGCATGAGTCGCAAAAAACCAGCTTGCAGGTGCAGCAGGTGGTCAGGAAGGCGAATGGGATGCTGGCCTTCGTAGCGAGGGGGATTGAATATAAAAGCAAGGAGGTCTTGCTGCAGCTGTATAGGACATTGGTGAGGCCGCAGCTGGAGTACTGTGTGCAGTTTTGGGCGCCGTACTTACGCAAGGATATTTTGGCCTTGGAGGGAGTGCAGAGGAGGTTTACTAGGCTGATGCCAGAGTTGAGGGGGTTGAGCTATGAGGAGAGGCTGAATAAACTCGGCTTGTACTCGTTAGAGTTTAGAAGAATGAGGGGAGATCTCATTGAGACGTATAAGATGATGAATGGGATGGATAGGATAGAGGTGGAGAGGCTCTTCCCGCTCAGAAAGGATAGTAGGACCAGGGGGCACAGCCTCAAGATAAAGGGGGGGCGGTTTAGAACGGAGTTGAGGAGGAGCTTTTTCACTCAAAGGGTGGTGAATCTCTGGAATTCTCTGCCCGTTGAAGTGGTGGAGGCTGCCTCGCTAAATATTTTTAAGACGCGGGTTGATAGGTTTTTGATAAGAGAGGGGATTAAAGGTTATGGGGAGAGGGCGGGAAAGTGGAACTGAGCCACGACAGATCAGCCATGATCTTATTGAATGGCGGGGCAGGCTCGAAGGGCCAGATGGCCTACTCCTGGTCCTATTTCTTATGTTCTTATGAACTTATTTATCATACCTCCTACGTATAGATCATTTGTGTACACTACGAACAGGAAGGGACCCAGCACGTGTTCCTGTTCAACACCACTGGTCAAAGAACAAAGAAAGAACAAAGAACAACACAGCACGGGAAACAGGCCCTTCGGCCCAACGAGCCCGCACCACCATCGTTACAATGACCATCAGCGGGGTGTGGAGGGATATGGTCCAAGTGCAGGTCAGTGGGACTAGGCAGAAAAATGGTTTGGCACAGACAAGGAGGGCCAGAAGGCCTGTTCCTGAGCTGTAAATTTCTATGGTTTCTATGGATAGAGCGGATGCCATTGTCAGGGAAAAGATCAGAAAATTAAAGGCAATTGAGTTGAACTCCAGTGGTAGGGAAACTGGTGGAAAAATATCTGAGGCACAGAATTAATCTCCACTTGGGGAGGCAAGTGAAGGATGAAGGATAATCATCATGGCTTTGCCAAAGGCGAATCATGCCACACAAATTCTACTGAATTGTTCAAGGAGGGAACTAGTTGTGTCGATGCGGGCAGTACACTTGACGTGGTCGACATGGACTTCAGAAAGAATGTTGAGCAGGTCCCACATTGGCGGCTGATGAAAATGGTGAGAGCCCATGGGCTCCAGTCAATTTTGCAAACTGGACCCAAAATTATTTTAGTGACAAGAGGCAGTGCCTGATTGTCGAAAGTTATGTTTGTGACTGGAAGTCTGTGACCAGTGGTGTCCATGATGTGGATATACTGGCGTTGGACTGGGGTAAACACAATAAAACGTCTGACAACACCAGGTTTAAGTCCAACCCATTTATTTGATAGTAAACTTACAAGCCTTCGAGGTTAAACTCTTCTTCAGGTGAATGGAGAGTTCTGGCCTCAGACAGAGCATATAAAGCACACACAGTTTACAGATTACTGATTAGAATGCGAATCTTTACACCTAACCTGCTGTTCAAGTCTTAAAGTGGCTGACAATGTGAGTGGAAGGAGCGCTGATCACAGGTTAAAGAGATGTGTATTGTCTCCAGACAGTACAGTAAATGAGGATTTGCAAACCCAGGCAAGTCACGGGGCTTGCCTGGGTTTGCAAAACCTCACTGACTGGACTGTCTGGAGACAATACACATCCCTTTAACCAGTGGTGTTCAACAGGAACAGGTTCAGCCATTTCTGTGGGATGTTGAAAGAAGCAGAAATCCGTTTGGTGCAAATCACTCAGTCCCTCATTTAGTATAGCTCAGTGCTTCTAATATCAATTTCCAATTATTGGGCAGCACCGTAGCACTGCAGCTTCACAGCTCCAAGGGCCTGGGTTCGATTCGCGGCTTGGATCACCTCTGCGTGGAGTTTGCACATTCTCCTCGTGTCTGCGTGGGTTTCCTCTGGGTGCTCCTGTTTCCTCCCACAATCCAAAGATGTGTGGGTTAGGCCGATTGGTCATGCTTAAATTGCCTTTTATGTCCTGAGATGTGTAAATTCGAGGGATTAGCGGGTAAAACATATAGTGATATGGGGCCAGGGCCTGGGTGGGATTGTGGTCGGTGCAGACTCGATGGGCCGAATGGCCTCCTTCTGCACTGTAGGGTTTCTATTTATGTTGACCATTTGTGAATGAAAAGGGCATTACAATATGCTGGCATGGATTGGTGGAAGGCTTTTGGACTGAAGGAAAATAACACCAGCTGTGCGCAAAGCCATATTGCAAACTTGAAAAAAACAGAAAAGGAAATGTTCAAAACTATTGACTGAAAAGTAACTCAACCCCCACCCACATGCGATACCTCAATATTATCCTCTTTGTGAGTTTACTTCGCTTGGGCAAATTCCTTAGCAATGCATTAAAGGGACGATAGCACACGTTTTTTTTCTCAGATACAAAAGTCATAGGTAGAAGAAGGATTGGAATGAGGCACTCACTGAATGTTAAAATGGGCGGCGTGGGCTTGTAGGGCCTGTTTCCTGCGCTGTGTTGTCCTCAGGAAATCATCATAGAACCCTACAGTGCAGAAAGAGGCCCTTCGAGTCTGCATCGACTAGAAGCAATACCGCCATATCCATACATATTATACCCATTAATCCCTCTAACCTACACATCCCTGGACACTAAGGGGCAATTTCCTTAGCATGGCCAATCAACCAAACTCGCACATCTTTGGACTGTTGGAGGAAACCAGAGCACCCTGAGGAAACCCAAGCAAACACGAGGAGAACATGCAGGCTCCACACAGACAATGACCCGAGGTGGGGATCGAACCCAGGAGCTGTGAAGCAGCAGTGCTAACCACGGGGCTACCGTGCCACCCTGTTCTTTGTTCTTTGTTTGTATAGCTTGGAATTCCTCCTGTTGAAGGCTGATGGAAATTGAAAATTCGGAAACTGGACAGAAATCACAATGTTTACTTCTTTATTTTGTTTAATTTTCGGATGGCATCGATTGCAATTCCAGTTTTTTTTTTCTGCCCACTCTGGAAATCAATGATTTGCTGGTACTGCTGTGGCGCCACATTCCGGCCAAACCAGATATAGACAGTCGATTACCTTCCAGAAAAAGAATAAAGAACAACACAGCACGGGAAACAGGCCCTTCGGCCCAACGAGCCCGCGCCGCCATTTTAACATTATGAGTCCCCTCTCCACCCATGACCCTTGTCTATGCTTATGGCATTCCACATTGAGGGAAGACTAATTTAGGGTCAATTTGTTACACCAATCAGCCTAACAGCACATCTTTGGGGTGATGTACCAATAATTGATTATATTGATCACAGTTGCCATGGATTAGACGAGATGCTAATCCAATTAATTTAGTTTAAACTTCTCCATCTGCCCAGGCGCTATTTGCAAGCCTCCACACTCAAATAATCATTGACACTCTTCACTCCACTGAATGCGTCTGATTGACCATGTCCCTCTGGTGTGTGGCCACTCCACAGTTCCTTGCACAGGGTGTACATTGGTAAGTCCCTTCACATCGGTTGGACAACTGTCTTCTCTCCTCATGGCCACCATTTAAGATATGAAGTGCTTCCATCTTGCCGCCCTGAATGTGGCTGACCATTCCAAAACTGACTATGGCCAGATGTAAATAGAAACAAGAAGAAAAAGTAAGACAAACTTTCTTGTTATTGGTGGCCGTGGAATCATTGTCAGCCCAGAGTAGCAGAAAGTCTAAATGGAAATATTGCTGAATGTTTCCCATGAGCGCTTCTGATCAACTACAAATGATACATTCTTTCACCATGAGATTCCTTTTTTTATCGGAAGTTAGCATTAGCAAAAGTTTCTAGTTGATTCACTACCTCAGTAGTTCTACAACCTGCAAATGTGCGACGCTAATGGAGGACTGATGAAGACACAAAGCTGCAAACAGATGCTGCAACGTTCAGGGTGACAGAAAGTTGCTGGGCTGCGGTAACACAGGGAACCGAAAGACATGGTGAACAGGCACGTTTTGCAGACACAGCTGCTGCGGTGAAAGTTGCGCACTAAAAATATCAGAGCAGGGTGACTTGTCGTTCAGAGTTTCCTGCTTATAGATGAAAAGGCCGCGCTGAGCTCAGTCTGCAACAAGAAATATCTTCTAGCTAGTGCTAAACACGTGATCAGACTGATCTAAACTGTGTTGAACAGATAATGTTGCTGAATTCAGTAACGTGGCTGTCTGAGAAATTCGAATGGGCACATCGGATAGCACAGTGGCAGAGGGGCTGAACGGCACGGTAGCACAGTGGGTTAGCACTGCTGCTTCACAGCTCCAGGGTTCGATTCCCGGCTCGATTCACTGTCTGTGTTGTTCCAATTTAATGATAGCTCCCACCAGTATGCAACCTTCCTCAGGATTATTTAATACAAAAACTCGTCTCCTCATGCAAGACAAGATTTCCAGCCTTTAACACCAATCGACAGAAATCCAAACAGTCGTTTTCAGAGAAGTATTTATGCCCAAAGCAGCAAAACAGTGAAATAAATCTAGCCTCTGGCAGCTTCGAGGTTTCAGATCTGAGGGTCTGAACAGAATACTACTGACCATCACTGTTTGCTGTACAGGTACATGGATTTGGGCCAGTTTGTGTGGGAGTTTGCACATTCTCCCCGTGCTTGCATGGATTTTCTCCCGGTGCTCCAGTTTCCTCCTACACCCCAAAAACGTGCTCTTTGGTGTTAACAAATTGTCCCTAAATTAGTCTTCCTTCAATCTGGTTATGGTTCCTTTATTGAGGAGTCCAATAGGCCTAGACAAATGTCGTAGGTAGGAGAGGGCACTCACAATGTTAAAATGGTGGTGAGGGCTTGTTGGGCCGAAGGGCCTGATTCCCGTGCTGTGTTGTTCTTTGTTCTTTTTTGTTAATACCTCTCTCCCTTTCTCTCTGACTCTCTGCAGCTTCGAAAACAGCAGCACTCAGAAAGCAAAAGCTACAACATCAAAGAGGGGTGCAAACTGACATTGCTCTATCTCAAGTCCAAACAACATCTGGAAGTAGCAACACAGTTGGAATTCTCTGTGTAAGATGCATTGTTCACAGTCATATGACCGGATCTGTCAATCATACCGATCAAGGTCTGCCCTGCGAGCCCGAGGAAGCACTCTAAAAACAGATCACTGCATTCAGATTGAAACAGACCTAGCATCAATTTTGATGTCTCAATAGCAATGGAGGAGGCCATTTGTAGACAAAAGTTTCCAAACGCTGCCACAGACTACTAGAGACATCCTGTAAATCAACATTTGTTTAAGGCAAGGTATTGTCAAAGTCAAGGATGATTCGGATAGATGTGGTATGAAGTGGTGGCCGGATATTTGGATACAGTGTCCCTCGAAAATGAAGTCTGTGCGTCTGGATGTGACGTGTTCACAGTTCTTCAAATAAAGGAAAAGGGGGATCTGTAATTCTTAACTTCAAAGATTACAGAGAAAATTTACAAGGATGCTGCCTGGATTGCTGCCTTATGAGAATAGGTTGAGGGAGCTCCATCTTTTCTCCCTGGAGAGATGAAGGGTGAGAGGTGACCTGACAGAGGTTCAGAAGAAGTTGAGAGGTATAGATAGGGTGGATTCTCGGAGGCTATTTCCCAGGGCTGAAATGGTCGCCACGAGAGGACACAGGTTTAAGGTGCTGGGGAGCAGGTACAGAGGAGATGTCCGGGGTAAGATTTTCATTCAGAGGGCGGTGGGTGAGTGGAATCGGCTGCCGTCGGTGCTGGTGGAGTCGAATTGGTTGGGGTCTTTTAAGACAATTCTGGATGAGTACATGGGATTTAATGGGATTGAGGGTTATAGATAGGCCTAGTAGTTGGGGATATGATCGGCGCAACTTGTGGGCCAAAGGGCCTGTTTGTGCTATAGTTTTCTATGTTCTATGTTCTAAATAGCTGCTGAGGCCAGGGCTAAAATGAAACTGTCAAAACAGAAATTGATAGATTGTCTTTTGCTAACTGGATAGATTTATGGATGCGAGCGGAGTGGATGGAGTTAAGATATTGTTCCAGGTTCGCGGAAATTAACTCACCAAAGTGCTGAATGGTTTCCTACTGTTTGCATGCACGGGGGGAAGGAAAGTAATTGTAATCGCTGATTAAAGAGAAATAAGCCTATTGTTCATGCTGTGATAGGTAAAATATGGAACGAAAGTACAGATTGAAACAGCCAACAGGTTCTTTCTCTGCTGTACATGGGTATGGTTCTCTGATCCGATTCTGTAAAATCCACTGAGCGACGTTATCCAAAGCGAACATGGATTGGAAATGATTTTGTCTCAGCAATAAATGTGTTCATTACCCCTGCACAACAAGTTCAAGAATGTTCTCAATCTGCATTTTTAATTAATCCAGCCAGAATCCCAAACTCAAACGCCCCGTCAGTTTTTTACTCATTTCCAAACGCACACACATTCACTGCAAAAAATGTCTTTGGTAATTAGCCAAAGAGCGACCGGAAGCGCGTTTGGGCTGAACCCAAATGGAATCTGGAATCATGCAGTTTACATTCAAAACGAGTTTCGATCAATTGGTAACTCGGATACAGATACATTTTGAATTGTTTATTGCATATTTACCATAGTCAACGGAGAATAGAATTGTAAGAAAACGACATAAGGAATTAGAAAAGCACGAAGGGGTGAAATTGTGCTGCGGGCCATATTCCATTGTAGAATGGCGGACATTACAAGAGAGTGTGTTTTCCGCTTTGGGCGCCATCACAACATTGAGCCGCCAGTCCGCCCGAATTTGCTCCAGTTGCACCTTCAAAGTTTACCGTGCACCAAGAGGAATGTTTCTACACTAGATATAGAGGAAACACACTCTCCTCTCCGTCTCTTTCTCTATCGCTCCTCTCGAGTTAGCGTGTTGGATTTTCACTGTAGGCCAGACCAGCATAATCACTCTGTGGATGAAAAGTGATCTGTCAATGCGCTCTGCACCATTATTATAGGGATAGAACAAAGAACAAAAACAGCCCGGGAAACAGGCCCTTCGGCCCAACGAGCCCGCGCCGCCATTTTAACATTACTAGTCACCGCTCCACCCATGACCCTTATCTATGCTTATGGATAGGTGAGGCCATTGAGCCCCTCACTACATTCAACGAGATTAAGGCCAGCATGTATTTTAGCCCACATGATCCCACCATTTTTGAATATTCCTAAATGTTCTCCCACATATAAATCTACCCATCTCAGTTTTGCACATTCCAACTGTTAACTGGCCTGATCAGCTGTTGTTTTACCCGGGGACAGTGTTCCAAAATTTGACTCCCATTGCGTGAAAAAACAAATCAACTTCCTAATTGGATGCGGTGGCTCCCGAGTTAATATTCCGCTTCCTTGGCGGGACATCCCTGTCGGTCCCCTGCGCCCCGTCCCTCCCCGCAGCCCCCAGCCACGTCTGCATCTTCCGGTGCCACCGACGTCAAAAAAAAACCTCCACGGCGGCGGAGTGGTGCAACTGACCGGAAACCAGGTTGACACAAAGTTCAACAAAGGGCCGCATCCCATTGTTGTGGAGGTAGGGGAAACAGACAGGCGTGCGCTGCTTATGACGGTGCAGGAAAACCGAGCCAGCTGGATGGACTGGAGATTTCAGCAAATGATTTAAATTAGGTCTGAAGAAATATCCCAAGGGTTCGAAATGAGGAAAGGTTGAGGGAAAGTGTAGAGGAGATTTACCAGGATGCTGCCTGGTTTGGAGGGTAGGTCTTATGAGGAAAGGGAGCTGTGGCTTTTCTCTTTAGAGCGGAAGACATGAGAGGCGACTTAATAGAGGTTTATAAGATGATGAGGGAAATAGATAGAGTGGACGTGCAGAGACTATTTCCTCGAGTGGATGTAGCTGTTACGAGCGGGCATGACTATAAGTTTCAAGGTGGGAGATATAGGAGGGATGTCCGAGGTACATTCTTCACTCAGACAGTGGTTGGGCTGTGAAATACACTGCCTGCTGTGAGAGTCCGACACTTGAGGAGCTTTCAAGTGCTGGGATAGGCACATGGAGCACACCAGAATGATAGATTGATCTTGGGTTTGGACATAGCTCGGCACAACATTGAGGGCCGAAGGGCCTGTATTGTGCTGCACTGTTCTATGTTCTATGTTCTATTCCCGTCTCCACGAATGCTGCCAGCGTTGCAGATTTTTTTTTCTAGAGCCATGTACTCATTACGAACTTTGAACCTTGGGTGAAAAGGTAGGGAGAAATAATCACGCATTATGGGAAATAAAACGCACCTTTTCGTTCCCTACGTGCGATCTGGAGACTGTCAAGGCCTCATCACTCCTTGCATTGCCTGTTTAGAAGAAAAAAATGTCGGGCTAAATGGCCATAAAAACATAGGAACATAAGAAAAAGCAGCAGGAGTAGGCCTTCTAGCCCTTCGAGACTGCCCCGCCATTCAGTAAGATCATGGCTGATCTGAAGTGGATCAGTTCCACTTTCCCGCATTCTCCCCATAACCCTTAATTCCCTTGTCAATCAGAAATCTATCTACCCGTGACTTAAATATATTTAGGGAGGTAGCCTCCATCACTTCAACGGGCAGAGAATTCCACAGATTCACCACTCTTTGAGTGAAGAAGTTCCTCCTCAACTCCGATCTAAACTGCGCCCCCCCCCCTCTTATCTTGAGGCTGTGCCCTCTAGTCCTACTGTCCTTTCTAAGCGGGAAGAATCTCTCTACCTCTACCCTACCCATCCCTTCCATTATCTTATAAGTCTCTATAAAATCCCCCCTCATCCTTCTAAACTCCATCGAGTACAGACCCAATCTGTTTAGTCTCTCTTCATAGGCCAAACCCCCTCACCTTCGGTATCAGCCTAGTGAACCTCCTCTGCACTCCCTCCAAGGCCAAAATATCCTTGCGCAAGTGCGGCGACCAAAACTGCACACAGTACTGCAGAGGCAGAGAGTGGTTGTGGATGGGTCTTCCTCTGAATGGATGTCGCTGACCAGTGGAGTGCCCCAGGGATCTGTTCTAGGACCCTTGCTGCTTGTCAATTTCATCAATGACCTGGATGTGGAAGTGGAGGGATGGGTTAGTAAGTTCGCTGATGATACAAAGGTTGGTGGTGTTGTGGATGGTCTAGAGGGATGTCGGAAGTTGCAGCGTGGCATAGATAGGATGCAAGACTGGGCGGAGAAGTGGCAGATGGACTTCAAAGCGGATAAATGTGTAGTGGTCCATTTTGGCAGGTCCAATGGGATGCAGGAGTACAATATCAAGAGTCGGAGTTTTATCAGTATTGAAGAGCAGAAGGATCTTGGGGTCCGGGTCCACAGGACTCTTAAATGGGCCTCGCAGGTGGAGGATGTGGTCAAGAAGGCGTATGGTGTACTGGCCTTCATTAATCGAGGGATTGAGTTTAGGAGTCGGGAGGTAATGCTGCAACTTTATAAGCCCCTTGTCAGAGCCCACTTGGAGTACTGTGCGCAGTTCTGGTCGCCTCACTACAGGAAGGATGTGGAAGCTATTGAGAGGGTGCAGAGGAGATTTACAAGATGTTGCCTGGATTGGGAGGCATGCCTTATGAGGATAGGTTGAGGGGGCTGGGACACTTCTCCCTGGAGAGACGAAGGTTGAGAGGCGACCTGACAGAGGTTTATAAAATGTTGAGAGGGATAGACTGCAGGCACAGTGGGGTAGGGAGGGGAAGTCTCACTGCCTGATTGCAGGCACAGTGAGGTAGGGAGGGGGAGTCTCGCTGCCTGATTGCAGGAACAGTGATTTAGGGAGGGGCCTCACTACCTCTCTGATGGACATTACTATAGAAAGTGGACCTCGCTGCCTCTCTGCATGCACAGTGGGGTAGGGAGGGTGCCTCGCTGCCTCTGCATGCACGGTAGTTAAGGAGGAGGGCATCACTGCCTCTCTGCATGTGTAGTTAGGTAGGGAGGGAGTCTCGCTGCCTCTCTGCATGGACAGTCGGGTAGAGACTGGCTCTCGCCTCTCTGCATGTAATTGGTATGAAGGAACTGAATTGGTGGCGTGGAAGGGGTGGAGTTGATCACGAAGAGCTGTGGCCCCCGGACTATGTAGGGGCAGCTGCTGTGTTCAAGCTAGCTGCAGCAGCAGAAGGCTGACAGATGTCTCTCTCAGAGCAGGCAGCTCACTGCTGGCTGCAGTTGCACATTTGCAGCAACGTAGGTTTGGGACGTGGTCAGTATCTCAGCCAGCGCTGTGAGAGCTGCAAGTGATGGCTTTCTGCTGAAGGTGTCTAACAGCCTTCGAGTTTTAACAGCACAAAATGAGGCCCTTCGGCCCATTATGTCTGAACTTATCATCAAACATCTATCCAATGCAATCCCATTTTGGAGAACTCGATCCACAGCCCTGTATGTTGTGGTGTCTGAATTGATGATCTAAATGCCTGTTGTGGTTGTTCCCGCTTCTGCATTCAGGGCCTGAGCTGCAGATCCCAGCACCCTGTGGATGGGAACATATTTCCTCAAATCCACATAAAAACCTGCCCTTTACCTTAAATCCACACCCCTCTGGTTATTGACACCTAACAGAAGGTGAAGAGAAAAAAAAGTTTCTTCGCATCTATGTGCCAAATAGTTTCGTCCATATCACTCAATCCGCCGCCCCCCCCCCCCCAACACCCCTGAAAACACTCCCACCACGACCCACGACACTCACTCCCCCTCCAGCCGTCTCTGCTCTAAGGTAAAAAATCTGCTGAACCAGCCTCTCCACACAGCTGAAATTCTCCAGCCCAGGCAGCATCCCGGTGAATCTCCTCTCCACCGTCTCCTGTGGAATTCCATCCTTCCTGTAGTGTGAGATAATAGAGGTGTATAAGATAATGAAAGGAGTTATAGAGGGGTATAGATAGAGTGAACAGTAGCAGGCTTTTTCCAACATAGGAGACAAATATCACGAGGGGCCACGGGCTTAGGGTGAGGGGCGCGAGGTATAATTGGGATGCTAGAGGGAGCTTTTTCACACGGAGGTTCGTGGGGATCTGGAATGCTCTGCCAAGTAAGGTGGTGGAGGCAGGCACGCTGGACTTGTTTAAGGTTTACTTAGATAGACACATGAGCGGAATAGGGATGGAGGGTTATAGGAGACTGTTTTAAATAAGGGTCAGAGCCTCGGGACATTCCTGGAAATCAACTGTTACATGTGTTGATGTTTTTCTCTTTTACCCCGCAGGTGTGTCGGTCCACCTTGTTGTCTAACGAGGGACATACACACGGTGGGTCGTGCATGGGCTGCTCTTGGATGTTTCAAGAGTAGCCTAGTACTTTGCGTCATTTGTGTACACTTAAAACTGGACCAGCAGATGGGCACCACGACAGCTCAGTGACTATCACTGTTTGCTGTGCAGATACATGGATTTGGGCCTGTGTCTGTGGGAGTTTGCACATTCTCCCTGTGCTTGCGTGGGTTTCCTCCGGGTGCTCCGGTTTCCTCCCACACCCCAAAGATGTGCTCTTAGGTTGATTGGTGGAACAAATTGTCCCTAAATTATTCTCTCCTTGATCTGGTTTCCAATGGGGGAACCACAAGCATAGACATGGGTCAAGGGTGGAGGAGGGAAAGCACATTGTTAAAATAGCGGCGCGGGCTCGTTGGGCCGAGGGGCCTGTTTCCTGTTCTTTGTTCTCTTTGTTCTTTGAATAGTGCTGCACACAGTAATCTTGCTCTGGTGTAACCAGCATCTTATACACTTCCATCACATCCCCCCAGCTCTTATATTCGATGCTGTGGCTGCTAAAAGCAAATATCCTGCATTTGTTTTAATCCCGTTGTATACCTGTCCTTCGGCCTTCAGGGACACTCATACATGCAGCCCATATTCATTCTGGTCCTCTTCACTTCCTCATACCCTCATCTTCGTTGTGCATTTCTTTATCCTGTTAGTCGTCCCAAACGCATTGCACCATATTTTCCAGGTTTAAATTCCATTTGCCCATCTGAGCAGCCTGTCTGTTTCCTCGGCATGGTGACGTAGTGGTTAGCACTGCTGCCCCACAGTGCCACGGATGCCTGCTTGTTTCCTGGCTTGGGTTACTGTCTGTATGGATTTTGCACATTTTCCCCGTGTTTGCGGGGGTTTCCTCCAGGTGTTCCATTTCCTCTCACATTCCAAAGATGTGTGGGTTATGTGGATTGGCCAGGGTAAATTGCCCTTAATGTCAGAGAGACTCGCAGCGGTAAATGCATGTGGTATGGGGATAGGACCTGGGTGGGATTGTCATCGGTGCCGACTAGATGGGCCAAATGGCCTCGTTCTGCACTGTAGGATTCTATGATTCCTGTAATCTAAGGCTTTCCTCCTCAATACTCACTACATCACCAATTTTTGTATGATCTGTGAACTTACCAATTATACCTCACACATTCTTGTCTACACTA
This sequence comes from Carcharhinus amblyrhynchos, assembly GCF_965287045.1. Lineage (NCBI taxonomy): Eukaryota > Metazoa > Chordata > Chondrichthyes > Carcharhiniformes > Carcharhinidae > Carcharhinus > Carcharhinus amblyrhynchos. Next base: position 2,994,120 of record NW_027649787.1, read on the forward strand.
TCAATTTGCACTACGAATAGCAATGGGCCTACCATCGATCCCTGTGGAAGCCCACTGGGCACAGGCTTGCAGTCACAAAAGCAACATTCCACCACTCTCCTGCCAATCAGCCAATTTTGAGTGCAATTTACCAAATTGCCCTGGATCCCATTGGCTATCACTTTCTTGTTTTTTCTCCCATGAGGAATTTGTCAAAAGCTTTTCTGAAGTCCATGTAGACAACATCGGCTGCACTTCCCTCATCTACTCATTCAGTCACGTCCTCAATATATTCAAACAAATTGTTAGACATGATCTCCCCCTGACAAAACCATACTGACTGTTGTTCATAAATCCTTACTTCTCAAAGTGGAGATTAGATCTGTCCCTCACATTGTTTCCTAATCATTTCTCTCCCACGGATATGATGATGGTGTCCTGAGCGTGATCTTGGATGTCGCAGGGCATCCTGCAGGATGGCATTATTGCACAGTGGTGAGCACTGCTGCCTCACAGCATCAGGTATCCCGGTTCAATTCCTGGGATTCCATCAGCAGCAGTGAAGTTTCTTTCTTACTTTGAAACCAGTTCCATTCTCACATATTGTCCGGTTGCAAGAATGTGTGGTGTTTCTCTGGAAAGGATCCACTTTGAGAAAGTCCAGTTTCTCGCAATTCCCCAGTGTCCACATTGAGCCTTGTAACTTCATTCTCGATTACAGCAGTCCCGTGTTCATCGCCATCCTGCAGGAGGTGACTGGAAAGGCCAGGGCACATTGTGCTGATGTTCCTGCCTGAGAAGTGAATGGCTGATTTGATTTGATTTGATTTATTACTGTCACAGTTTTAGTATACTGTGAGAAGTATTGTTCATTGAGTGCTGTACAGACAAAGCATACCGTACATAGAGAAGGAGAGAGTGCAGAATGTAATGCTGCAGTCATGGTAGGGGCATAGAAAAGAACCATCTCGACGTAATGTAGGTTGATTCAAATGTCTGCTGGCAGCAGAGAAGAAGCTGCTCTTGAGTGGGCAGCATGATTGCACAATGGCCAGCACCGCTGCCTCACATCTCCAGGAACATGACTTTGATCACCTCTTGGATCACTGTCTGTGTGGAATTCACACATTCTTCCGGTGTCTTCTGGGTTTCCTCTGAATGCTCGGGTTTCCACCCAGAGTCCAAAGATGTGCAGGTTACGTTGATTGGCATGCTAAATTGCCCCTTGGTGTCCCGCATGTGTATGTTAGAGGGATGAGCTGGATAATTATGTGGGATTTTGGGGATAGCACATGGGTGGGATTGTTGCAGGTACAGATTTGATGGGACAAATGGTCTCCGTCTGCGCTGTACGATTTCTATGATTCTATGAGTCGGATGGTACATGTCCTCCCTTTTTTAAAATCTTTTTTTCCCGATGGAAGAAGGTGGAAGAGTTTATGTCCGTGATGTGTGGGATCCTCAATATGCTGGCTGCTTTTCCTGGTGTAGACAGTATCAATGGGTGGGGGGTTGACTGGACTTCATTCACAAACCTTTGTAGTTTCCTCCAAACTGGGACAGAACAGGAGCCAGACCAAACTGTGACACAACCAGAAAAAAATGTTCTCTCTGGTGCATCTGGAAAACTTGGTGAGAATCGTAGCTGACATGCCAAATTTCCTCAGACCTCTGAAAAAGGAGACACGTTGATGGACATTCGTAACGATAGGGTCGTCATGGGGAGACCAGGAAGGTTGTTGGTGATCTGGACCCATAAATTTCAGCCTCTCGAGCATTTCAAATTCATCCCATTGATAGGAATGTGCTCCATTTTGCTTCCTGAACTCAGTGACTATCTCCTTTGCTTTGTTGATGGTAAGGAAGAAATTATTATTGTCACATCAGTTCACCAGATTCTCTTCCCTATTCTCGATCTCATCATTGTTTGAAATCTGACCACAGTAGTGATGTCACCAGCAAACTTGGAAATGGAGTTGGAGGGAAATTTGGCCATCCAATCATCGTCGTATGAGGATTCTACCAAGGGGCTGAGGACACAGCCTTGTGGGGTACTGTTGTTGAGGGTCATTGTGGAGGAGTGGTTGTTGACTGTCTTTATATATTGACGTCTGTGGGTTAGGAAGTTCAGAGTTAAATTGCAGAGGAGGATCCGAGCCCCAGGCCGTGGACGTTGGAGATAAGTTTCGTATTTGAAGGCTGGGCTGTCTTCCATAAACACGAGTCTGTATTCCAGGGTTGACTGGAGGGTCAGGGAGATGGTGTCTGTGGATGTAGGTGAATTGAAGTGGATCCAGGCAATCTGGGAGGTCAGAATTGATTCATGCCTTTTGATGCATTTCATAATATTGGATATCAGAATCACTGGACGATCGTCATTAAGGCAGACTGCTTGACTTTTCTTTGTTACCGGCCTTTGTTTGAGTTTTTCTTGCCAGGTGCACAGATTATCAACTTTCCTGCCGAGAGGGGACTCATTGAGAATCAGTGGTCCAGTAGTCCATAGTGGGACAGCAGCGTACACACAGGGCACTGTGGCTGATAGCCATTCACTGAACCCTGAAGCTTCCTCAAACTGTTGAAAGCAAATCCTGGTACTTATGTTTTGTTCTAATTGAATGTGAGATTTCTGTTTCTCCCTGTGTTGTGTCAACAATAGCCACGATATATGGTCTGCTCTCCAGGGTACAGTTCTGTGTAAATGCAATTGAGATCTTGAGCTGTCAAGGCACTAGGATCTTCCTCTGCCAACTGTTAATATTGCCCATAATGAAATATTGCCCAGGATGAAACCAGCACTGTTTGGGACCAGCTCTGCTGCAGGGTTGTCAGTAAGTTGTCTCGGACACGACAGCTAACAACCTACAGGACTCCACTCCGGATTTTCGGTCAGGGTTTACTCCCTCAGCCTTCTTACCTTCCAAATCCCCCACAAGGTAGAGGGACTATTTACCTGTTGCTGAGTGAGGGTCAATGTTGAGGAGTCTGTGGAAAACCCTCACCCAAATGTATGTCATTGTGTCACTACCATGGAGCAACATGGTGACACAGTGGTTAGCATTGCTGACTCACAGCATCAGGGACCTGGGTTGAGGTCTGGGATCACTGTCTGTGTGGATTATGGGCCTTGTCTCCTTGTCTGTGTGGGTTTCCTCCGGATGCTCCACTTGCCTCTCACACTGCAAAAGACGTGCTGGATTTAAAAAGAAGAGATACCTCAGTGATTCTGTTTATGTGCACATGTTTTTTATTCTAACCCATCCTCAGTCTAAATGGTAACTTCTTCCCCTGAATCATGTCTAATTTTATTCTTCATTTCCTTCCTGACAGTGAACATACTCACAATCGCGACACTGACGAGCAGAAACTGTGGTCTGTCCAAATGTGTGACTCGTTACCTGGTGGCCATGTCAGTGGGGGATCTGCTGGTCATTATCCTCGACCTGATATTCAGACACATTCCCATTGTTTATCCAAAACAGTTTAATTTTCTCCGCTCGATCCCCGTGTGTAACATCCACGCCGTCCTGCTTTATGCAGCCACTGACTGTTCTGTCTGGTTCACCGGCACTTTCACCTTTGATCGATTTGTGTCCATTTGCTGCCCCAAGCTGAAAAGTAAATATTGTAGTGAGAAATCGGCGGCTGTGGTTCTGGGAACAGTGACGGCGGTGAGCTGTTTAAAGAACATTTTCTGGTATTTTGTGTTATTAAATAACTATCAGCTGGTGAATATCCCCTGGTTTTGAGGTGTTGCGGACAATGTTGTGGATTCTCCGGTCTGGGGAGCCATCGAGTTCCTCCACCACATTCTAACCCCGGGTGTCTCATTTATCCTGATTCTGCTGCTCAATGTGTTCACTGTCAGACACATTATAGTGAGCAGCAGAGCCCGCAGGAGACTCCGGGCTCAAAGCGGTGGGGAAAATCTCAGAGACCCAGAGATGGAGAGTCGAAGGAAATCCATCGTTTTACTGTTTGTTATCTCAGCCAATTTCATCCTCTTATGGTCGACATTAATGACATACTTTATATGGACTCGAATGTATTATTCGGGCTTTGGGTCAATAATGTTAGATTATTGTGTTCAGGAAGTGGGCTACATGCTGCAACTTACAAGTTGCTGCACAAATACTGGTATTTATGCTGTGACACAGACTCACTTCAGGCAGCAGCTAAAAAGTCCACTGAAGTATCCCCTTACTTCAATTCTTCAACTTATCAACTGAGAGGAAACTACAGCCACAAGATCCCTGACTCTTCCTATTGGACATTCAAACTGTAAATCACTAAACAGCCTCATAGAGACAGAAAGAGTGACAGATAGAGACAGACAGATAGATGGAGAGAGAGAGAGAGAGGGAGAGAGAGAGAGCAATGATAGCAATAGTGAAGTGATAAAGAGAGAGATTGACAGAGAACAAGGAGGGCACAACAACATGAAGAGCAACAGAATTTGAAAAAGATTTTGATAGGTGCAGGAAAAGAAGCAGACAGACAGAGGGATATAGAGACAGAGAACAGGGACAGAGAGAGACTATCACAGAGTGAGAGAGACAGGGATAGAGACTGTGGCAAAAGGCGAGGGAGATATACAGGGAATAAGAAAAGGTGACAGAGGAAGAGGTTGCAATAAGAGAGGGAGGCGGAGCTAGAAAAGGAGAGTGAGACTGAGAGGGGCAGGAGAGACATAGGAAGAGGGAGAGGGAAGAGATGAAAAGAGATAGAGAGAAATATTGAGGGAGACAGAGAGAAACAGATAGGGTGGACAGTGATAGTCTTTTTCCTCGGATGGAGAAAGCTAGCACGAGGGGGCATAGCGTTAAATTAAGAGGTGGTAGATATAGGACGGATGTCAGGGGTAGGTTCTTTACCCAGAGGGTGGTGAGGGATTGGAATGCCCTGCCTGTCGCAGTGTAAATGCGCCTAGTTTGGGGGCGTTTAAGAGATCCGTGGATAGGTTTATGGATGGAAAGGGTTTGGTTTAGGTTAGAGGGTCATTGCTTTTCAACTGGTCGGCGCAACATCGTGGGCTGAAGGGCCTGTTCTGTGCTGTAATGTTCTATGTTCTATTCTAAACATCGAGGGAAACAGAGGGAAACATCGAGGGAGACAGAGACACAGTGAGACACAGAGAAAGAGCAACAGGAAGGGACACACAAAAACACAGAAAGAGACAGAGAGACATATTCAATGACATTAAGAATAACCATCAGATGGATTATTGGAATATGAGCTCCCTGATTGAGGCAGTTGACATTATCCAATCCGGGAGACATGTCTGCGTATGTAATACGGTGTGTCTAAGTTACTGGACACTCAGGATGTGGATGCGATGTTCTATAGAACATAGAACAAAGAACATTACAGCGCAGAACAGGCCCTTCGGCCCACGATGTTGCACCGGCCAGTTTAAAAAAAAAATGACCCTCTGATCTAAACCAATCCCTTTCCATCCATAAACCTATCCACGGATCTGGTGGCTTTATCGTGAGAGCATAAATACAGAAATTCAGCTAATATTCTGGGCACACGGGTTCCAATCCCGTCACAGCAGAAAGTAGAATTTGAATAAATATATCTGGAGTTTAGAATCTGCTGGTGACCAGAAAACGACGATTGAATTTTGGAAAAAGACCCATGTGGTTCACCAATGTACCAGGGAAGGAAATCTGTCTTCCTTATGAGGTCAGGACTAAATGTGACTCCATACCTAACAGGCCATAGAACTATCTGTAACTCCCAATCCCATTAATTCCCATTTACTCATCCAGAAATCTTGTAAAAGACCCCAGCGAGTTCGCCTCTACCATCACCGACGGCAGCCGATTCCACTCACTCACCACACTCTGAGAGAAAAACTTACCCCTAATATCTCCTCTGTACTTGCTTCCCAGCACCTTAAACCTGTGTCCTCTCGTAGCGACCATTTCAGCCCTGGGAAATAGCCTCCGAGAATCCACCCTATCTATTCCTCTCAACAGTTTATAAACCTCCATCAGGTCGCCTCTCAACCTTCGTCTCTCCAGGGAGAAGAGACCTAGCTTCCTCAACCGAGTTTCATAAGGCATGCCTCCCAATCCAGGCAACATCCTTGTAAATCTCCTCTGCACCCTCTCAATAGCTTCCACATCCTTCCTGTAGTGAGGCGACCAGAACTGTGCACAGTACTCCAAGTGGGGTCTGACAAGGGTCTTATAAAGTTGCAGCATTACCTCCCGACTCCTAAACTCAATCCCTCGATTAATGAAGGCCAGGACACCATACGCCTTCTTGACCACATCCTCCACCTGCGAGGCTGATTTAAGAGTCCTATGGGCCCGGACTCCAAGATCCTTCTGCTCTTCAACACAGCTAAGACTCCTACCCTTGATATTGTATTCCTTCATCCCATTGGTCCTGCCAAAATGGACCACTACACATTTGTCCTTGTTGAAGTCCATCTGCCACTTCTCCGCCCAGTCTTGCATCCTATCTATGTCACCTGTATCGTTCCAATCCTACCTACTTACGCTGCTACACCCTGCTAATTTCTTGTGAGTTATTTTTTACAGTTGTTTATCGATCAAAATCCAGTAATAATACTCAAGGCAAAACTATTCTCATTGTATTAAAGGCAAAGCAGGTGGATTCTGACACTTCCACTGCACTGTGGAAATCCAAAATATTTAGAAAAAGGGATGCGTTCTGAAACAAAAATCTTTCTTGGTACCTGGATGGACGCTTCAAGTTTTACAAGTTCACTCAGCAAAGTGTTAGTCACAGAATATAGAGCATAGAACATAGAACATTACAGAGCAGAACAGGCCCTTCGGCCCACGATGTTGCGCCGACCAGTTACAAAACAATGACCCACTAACCTAAACCAATCCCTTTTCGTCCATAAACCTATCCACGGATCTCTTAAACGCCCCCAAACTAGGCGCATTTACAACTGCAGCAGGCAGGGCATTCCAATCCCTCACCACCCTCTGGGTAAAGAACCTACCCCTGACATCCGTCCTATAACTACCCCCCCTTAATTTAAAGCCATGCCCCCTCGTGCTAGATTTCTCCATCAGAGGAAAAAGGCTATCACTATCCACCCTATCTAAACCTCTAATCATCTTATATGTTTCAATAAGATCCCCTCTTAGCCGCCTTCTTTCCAGCGAAAACAACCTATATCTCCTCTTCCAGCCGATATAGAGTCGTAGAGCAATACAGCAGTCATAGAGCAATACGTGCATTTCCTCCGGGTGCTCCAATGTCCTTTTACGCTTCAGAGATGCCCAGGATTGGTGGATTGACCATGCTAAAATTGGCCCTTGTGTAAGGGCACTAGCTCGGGTAAATACATGAGATCACAGGGACCTGGATGGACAGTGGTCAGGGCAGACTTGATGGAGCCAATGGCCTTCTTCTGCATTGTAGTGATTCTATGAAAATCTCATCGAGTATCTGTCATGATACAAAGAACAAAGAACAAAATCAGCCCAGGAAACAGGCCCTTCGGCCCAACGAGCCCTCGCCGCCATCTGAACACCACCAGTCCCCCTTTCCACCCACGACCCCTGTCTAATATTTTATGGCCATCCACATTGAGGGAAACTAATTGAGGGACAGTTTACTCCTGCCAATCAGCCTAACAGCACATCTTTGGGGCGTGGGAGGAAACCGGAGCACCCGGAGAAAACCCAGGCAAGCACGGGCAGAATGCGCAAACTCCCACAGACACCGGCCCAAACCCATGTGTCTGCACAGCAATCAGCGATAGTCACTGAGCTGTCGTCTTGCCCAGTATCTGGTCCAGTTTAGGCACACACTAACGACAATCTCGAACAACCAAGAGCAGCCCCAATACGACCCATCGCGTGTATGCCCCTCGTTGGACACGAGGTGGACCGACTTAAAACCTGTGAATGAAAAGAAAAAAAACATTATTATCATACTATACCCATTTACCTTACCAGGGCGCCTCAATGTTAATGACCCTTATTTAAAACAATCTCCTATATCTACCCATCTCCAACCCAGTCATGTGCCTGTCTAGGTTACTCTCAAATGACTCTAACGTGTTTGCCTCCACCACCTTACTTGGCAGAGCATTCCATACCCCCACTACCCTCTGTGTGAAAAACCTCCCTCTAATATCTGTGTCATATCTCTCCCCCCTCACCTTAAGTCCATGGCCCCTTTTCCTATGTGTCTCAATCATAGGAAATAGCTTACCTCTGTTTACTCTATCTATATCCTTCATCATCTTATATACATCTATTAGAACCACCCTCAGTCGCTGTCTTTCAAGGGAAAAGAGCCCCAATTTCTTCAATCTTTTCTCATACCCCAGTCCTCCCATACCAGGCAACATCCTGGTAAACCTCCTCTGCACTCTCTCCAGAGTCTCCACGTCCTTCCCGTAGTAAGGCGACCAGAACTGGATGCAGTACTCCAAATGCGGCCTAACCAACGTTCTGTACAACTGCAACATTAGACTCCAGCTCTTATATTCTATACCCATTCCTATAAAGGTTAACATACCATAGGCTTTCTTGATCACACTCTCCACTTGCACTGCCACCTTCGAAGACTTGTGCACTTGCACCCCCAGGTCTCGCTGCGATTCGATACTCCTTATGGGCTTACCCTTTATCATATAACTCCCCCCTACATTATTCCGGCCAAAATGCATCACCTCACATTTATCCGGATTAAACTCCATTTGCCATGTATCTGCCTAATCAACCAGCCTATCAATATCCTGCTGTATTGCTAGACACTGCTCCTCACTGCCCGCCAATCCAGCCATCTTGGTGTCATCAACAACTTTGCTTGTCACACCACCTATTCCCTCTTCCAAGTCATTTATATACCCTACAAAGAGAAGGTCCCAGTGCTGGCTCGCTCGAAAATTACCAGTGTGGGACAGCCATTTGTAACATCTACAACACTACCTTTTGCATTAAACCACAGATTACCGCTAGGATAGGAATTGAGATGTTAAACATACACAGAAGAGAGATAACACTGATAAATTCTAGCGAGGAATTGAGACAAAGCTTGGGAGACTATTTTGGAAAATTTGATCCCGGGATAACACTCCTTCCCGAGAAATTTCAACAAATTCAGACAGAATTGATCACAGCACGCGAGACCTTTGTCAAAGTGGTGCAAAAAACAGGGGAAATAGAAAAGAACATTCGAGAAATTAGAGTCACTACCCGGTGGGAAGACCTCTGGGATTGGGGTTCAAATGTCCAAATCCACCCATGGGTCCACATCCTGTCACACCTGGCCGTAACAGGAATCCTAGTTACGGCAGTGTACCTAACCATCCTCACATTTAAATTCGCTCGATGGAAGAAGGAATTTCTGCAAAACTTGGACTCGGCAAGGGCCATCCAACATCAGAAGAGGCCCTACAGGCCTTGATACTCTCCCCTCTATATTTAATATGTATAGACACTTGTCATTTTGTCCTGTTTATTGCATTGTCGTCTAAATACCCAAGTAATGTATTGTTTCTTATTGTTTTTTCTAATTATTTGACTTCATTTATTTTTTTGTTAATTGTTTCACTTCATTTAAATGTGTTGGTACAAATGTGGGTTAGGGATGATACTATCAACCCCAGATTCAGGGTACTTGCTTGTTGAGATGGTTTGGTGAGAATTGTGTGATCCAGTGAGCGTCAGCGAACTGGATCAAAAGGAGGGAATGTAACATAAACAGGGCCTAGTTTTAAGGCTGATAAAATTTGATATCCTAAACTAAAGAATTAGGCATATTAAAAATCAAACATGGTCAAACCTCAGGCAGGCCAGTTGTAAAATACACAAACCTGTCTGGGCCTGGCTCATCAATCTCCCCTGCATCCTACTGATACTTAGCAGGAGATCATTGCACCCCATTGAAATGCACCAACCTATTGTTTGAAGCTCAGATTGGGCCAGACTTTCTGCCACCAAGAGTTCCTGTAGTTGGTTTAACCTGATAACAGGTTACATGTAAGCAGCAGCATGGAGATGGACACCTGGGGGTGGACCCTGGTGTCCTGTCTGACAGACATCAATAAACCCACTAGGTATTGGAACCCCCTCCTAGGACCTCATTGGCCGGAAGCCAGAGAAGCTTCTGGAAAGGCAAGCAGGCAGGGGGATAAAGGAACACCAGGAGTGAAGACTCGATGAAGGAGGCGACCCTTGGCCATTCGGAAGACTGACCAGAGAAGGAAGGAAGGAAGAAGCTGCCATCGAGACTCACCTTCGTGACGACAGACCAGAGGGACTCAGAGAATCGAGCCTGCAGTTTTAACCAAACCATCTTTGTGGGTAGTATATCTGATTTTGGGGTATCCTCTAGTTTTATGTGGGTAATTTAAGGGTTAGTAGTGATATTGTTAATAAACTTGTTGAATCTTTACTTGTGTTTGTCCTTTGTCCATCTTGCAAATAAGGACATTGGGGTAAAACATTAGAGTAAGGAAACTGGTCGAACGTATCCAAGGGAGATGTGCAGGTTGGGCGGATTGGCCATGCTAAATTGCCCCTCAGTACCAGAGGGCTTTAGCAAGGGTAAATAGGGGTACCAGCATCGGGGCTGGGTGGTTTTGTGGTCTGTGCAGTTTTGCATGGCCTCCTTCGGCACTGAAGGTATCTTATGGATAGAATGACCATGACTATGTTCTATGGAAAAGCACACAGAGCACACCAGAATGATAGGAAGGGGATAGCTTGATCTTGGGATTGAACATAGCTCGGCACAATTTTGAGGGTCGAAGGGCCTGTACTGTGCTGGACTGTTCTATGTTCTATGATCTAATCGGGTTGTTTTGACATGTTGGTCTTTCCACGTATAATTCAGGTTCCTGTCATGAATCATTCCGACATGATTCATTGAAACAGGAATGGGATTTAACAGCAAGGTTCACTTTCAGATTGGCAATTCAGGAGAGAACTGTGCTGAGTGACATGTTCATATGAAATATTCGCACTTGTGTTTCCACTTTTGGTTTCCATTGTCATGGTTGCACCTTTCATCAACTTCACATTGGTGGAACAAATAGAGATCAGTTTTATTCATTCATGGGCCATGGGAGTCTCTGGCTGGGCCAACATTTATTGCCCATCCCTTCAACTGAGGGACTTGCTCGGACATTTGGGAGGATAATTGAGAGGTAACCACATTGCTGCGGTTCAGGAGTGACATGTGGGCCAGACCAGGTAAGGACGGCAGATTTCCTTTCCTAAAGGGAACAGATGTTTTTTAATATAATCGACAATGGGTTTCATGATCATTCGGAGATTCTTAATTCCAGTTTTTTTTTCAATTCAAATTCAACTTAAATTCAAATTCAAATTCAAATTAAATTTGCAAAAGCGATGCAGGAAGGTTTAAACTGATTCGGAGGGGGGGAGGGATAGTGAGGAAAGGGGGTGAAAGTGAGGGGGGCATAGTTGGGGAATGCAAGGCACGGCATAGTGGGGGTGGGGCGGAGCAGGGTTTGAAATGCGTGTACTTTAATGCGAGGAGTATTCGCAATAAAGTGGATGAACTTGCAGCGTGGATCAGTACCTGGGACTTTGATGTTGTGGCCATTTCTGAGACTTGGATAGAGCAGGGTCAGGAATGGATGTTGCAGGTTCCGGGGTACAAATGCTTTAGTCGGAGTAGAGAAGAAGGTAGAAGGGGGGGTGGGGTAGCATTGCTAGTCAAGGACTGTATCACAGTGTCGGAGAGAAAGTTTGATGAGGACTTGTCAGTTGAGGTAGTATGGGCGGAGATTAGAAATAGGAGAGGAGAGGTCACCCTGTTGGGAGTCTTTTATAGACCTCCTAAAAGTTCTAGAGAGGTTGAGGAAAGGATTGCGGAGACAATCCTGGTTAGGAGTGAAAGTAATAGGGTAATTGTTATGGGGGACTTTAACTTTACGAATATTGATTGGAGTTGCTATAGTTCTAGCTCGCTAGAGGGGTCAGTGTTTGTACAAAGCGTGCAGGAAGGTTTTTTGTCTCAGTATGTAGACAGGCCAACTAGAGGTGAGGCTATATTGGATTTGGTGCTGGGAAATGAGCCAGACCAGGTGCTAGACTTGGAAGTTGGTGTGCATTTTGGTGATAGTGACCACAATTCGGTTACGTTCACCTTAGTGATGGGAAGAGATAGGCGTGAACCTCGGGTCAGCAATTTTAGCTGGGGTAAGGGCGATTATGAGGCTATCAGGAGTGAATTAGGAAGCATGGATTGGATTAGGGGATTGCAGGGACTGGGAACATCTGAAATGTGGAATTTTTTCAAGGAGCAGCTACTGCAAGTCCTTGATAGGTATGTCCCTGTCAGGCATGGTGGATTTGGTAGGGCTAGGGAACCGTGGTGCACTAAAAGAGTTGAGTCGATGGTTAAAAAGAAAAAGGAGGCTTATGTTCGGATGAGATTGGAGGGCTCAGATAGTGCACTAGAAAGCTTTAGATTGGCTAGGAGGGAGTTGAAGAGTGAGTTGAGAAGGGCTAAAAGAGGACATGAGAAGACTTTGGCTGATAGGATTAAGGAGAATCCTAAGGCGTTCTATAAGTATGTCAAGAACAGAAGGTTGGTCAGGGCAAGATTAGGGCCAGTTACAGACAGCAGGGGGAAGTTGTGTGTGGAACCGGAAGAGATTGGAGAAGTATTGAACCAATATTTCTCTTCGGTGTTCACGCAAGGGGACATGAATATAGCTGAGGAGGACATTGGGTCGCAGGGGTGTAAAATAGAAAGTATTACGGTTGATAAAGAGGATGTGCTGGAAATTCTTGAGGGGCTGAAAATAGATAAGTCCCCTGGTCCGGATGGGATCTACCCTAGGATTCTCTGGGAGGCTAGAGAGGTGATTGCAGAGCCTCTGGCTCAGATCTTCAGGTCGTCATTGGTCTCTGGTGTAGTCCCGGAGGATTGGAGGATAGCGAATGTTGTCCCATTGTTTAAGAAGGGGAACAGAGACTTTGCCGGGAATTATAGACCGGTGAGTCTTACTTCTGTTGTGGGCAAGGTTTTAGAAAAAATTATTAGGGATAGGATTTATAGTTATTTGGAGTGTAATGAATTGATTAGAAATAGTCAGCATGGTTTTGTAGCAGGTAGGTCGTGCCTTACTAACCTTATTGAGTTTTTTGAGAAGGTGACCAAAGAGGTGGATGGGGGTAAGGCAGTTGACGTGGTATACATGGATTTTAGTAAGGCGTTCGATAAGGTTCACCATGGTAGGCTTCTGCAGAAAATGCAGATGTATGGGATTGTGGGTAATCTAGGAAGTTGGATCAGGAATTGGCTATCAGATAGGAGACAGAGGGTGGTGGTGGATGGTAAATATTCATCATGGAGTGCAGTTACGAGTGGTGTGCCTCAGGGATCTGTTTTGGGGCCACTGTTGTTTGTAATTTTTATTAATGATCTGGATGAGGGTATAGTTGGGTGGATTAGTAAATTTGCTGATGACACCAAAGTTGGAGGTGTGGTAGATTGTGAGGAAGGGTGTCATAGTCTGCAGGGAGACTTAGATAGGTTGCAGAGCTGGGCCGAGAGGTGGCGGATGGAATTTAATGCGGAGAAGTGTGAGGTAATTCACTTTGGTAGGAGCAACAGATGTGTCGAGTATAGGGCTAACGGGAGGACTTTGAATAGTGTGGATGAACAGAGGGATCTAGGTGTGTGTGTACATAGATCCCTGAAAGTTGGGAATCAAGTAGATAAGGTTGTCAAGAAGGCGTACGGTGTCTTGGCGTTTATTGGTAGGGGGATTGAATTTAGGAGTCGCAGTGTAATGTTGCAACTGTACACTACTCTAGTGCGGCCGCACTTGGAGTACTGTGTGCAGTTCTGGTCCCCGCATTACAAGAAGGATGTGGAGGCGTTGGAGAGGGTGCAGAGGAGGTTTACTAGGATGTTGCCTGGTATGGTGGGGAGGTCCTATGAGGAGAGACTGAGGGATCTAGGGTTGTTTTCGTTGGGAAGAAGGCGGCTAAGAGGGGATCTTATTGAAACATATAAGATGATTAGGGGTTTAGATAGGGTGGATAGTGATAGCCTTTTTCCTCGGATGGAGAAAGCTAGCACGAGGGGGCATGACTTTAAATTAAGGGGGGGTAGCTACAGGACGGATGTCAGGGGTAGGTTCTTTACCCAGCGGGTGGTGAGGGATTGGAATGCCCTGCCTGCTGCAGTTGTAGATGCGTCTAGTTTGGGGGCGTTTAAGAGATCTCTGGATAGGTTTATGGACGAAAAGGGATTGGTATAGGCTAGTGGGTCATTGTTTTTGTAACTGGTCGGCGCAACATCGTGGGCCGAAGGGCCTGTTCTGCGCTGTAATGTTCTATGTTCTATGTTCTATGTTCAACCATCTGTTGTGGTGGGATTCGAACCCAGGTCCCAGAACATGAGATGTGTTTCTGGATTTATAGTCCAGCAATAATATGAATAACACTTCCCTAACTTGTGTTGAGGGTATTGCAACATAGCGTTGGTTTGGAAGGAGTCAATGAGTAGCAAGGCATACGTTTAAGATTATTTATTCGTGTTACAAGTCAGCTTACATTAACACTACAATGAAGTGACTGTGAAAATCCCCTATTAACCACACACGTCTGCTTGGGTACGCTGAGGGAGAATTCATCAAGGCCAAAGCACCGAACCAGCACATCTTTCAGACTGTGGGAGGAAACTGAAACAGCCGGAGGAAACCCACGCAGACACGGGGAGAATGTGCAGACTCCATACCGTGAATCAAGCTGGGAATCGAACCGGGTCCCTGGTGCTCTCAGATAGCAGTGCTAACCACTGTGCTGCTCCAGTGAAGTCTCCAGTGACTCAGCACTCTGTTTCAAGTGCTCTGAAGCTTGCAAAAAAACTTAGTGAATTATTTCAACGCTTAATCAATTGGCTCACAAATTTATTGGAGGAGATGAATGGCAAAAAGTTGAATGAATTATGTTATCCTTCCAGTAATATTTCGGGGCATATTCTGGTACAAAACAAACAGATTTATGTGAAAGTTTGAAGTAAATTATATGAAAACCAACAATATTTGTGCATTGAGAGGCCCTTTCATGCCTGCACATTTGAATATTAACATTGATCTTAAAAGAAATCATGTATGCACATCATTCCAATGTGGGTAAGATGCTCTGTCGAAGAGTCAGTGCAGGCTCGTTGAGATCTATGGCCTCCTTCTGCACTGCCGTGTCTGACCTTCCATTATTTCCACTTTTCCATATTTCTCTGGTGCTTAACGCCCCATCGCCGTTGTAAATTTTGTATTTTGGGGGGAAAAATTGTTGGGTTGAACGGGGTTAATTGAAACTGTTTGTTAAGTGACTGTAATTGATGTGTCTCCATGGATCCGATTAGTGTGCCTGGAGGGATTTCCCTCTCCTATTAATAAGGGATTCCGTTCATTGTGTTGTCCCATTGAGTCAGCGGGGGTGACAATTCCAACACTAACAGAGATCAGCGGCTGTGGAGAGAGAGGGTGGGAGAGGAGAGATCCGAATCTGGGAGAAATGGATTGGAAAGTTCCGACAATGGATCCGAATCCGGGAGAAATGGACTGGAATGTTCCGACCATGGACAGGAGTTTATTCTATTGGATTTCTCAGTTGACTGCAGATGATTGGTGGATAACACCAGCCTTTCGGATTTGTTTTGTACTGTTTGCGATTCAATGCTTTTACTATCCACTCCTGGCGATTGTTGGTGTTCCGGGTAGGTACCTGGCTGTAATTGCTCTGGCCCGTGAATGAGCGGGCGAGGGGTTGGACATGGGGAGATCTGTTGAGCACAGATGGGATTTTACAGCTTCGGGAAGAGTGAGGCTGGAACGTCCCGTCCCCTGTGTCCAGTTCCTCATTCTAGAAAGGCTGTTTCACTGCGTGGATTTTCTTGTCATTTACTGGACTGGGTTTGCTGCTCTTGTTGTTTCTGTTGAATCACTCTGTGCAGTTATTCATTCTTTCAGCCACTGGCAATTGTCTCAGGGCCTCTGGGCTAAGATGTCTTCTGTGTGCTGTGGCTTTTCACAGACATGTGACCTCAAACACTATCCCATTGTGAGTAAAAGACTGAGACAGAATACTTTTTACCCTCTACTTATATCACTAGTCCATTCTAATCATCCGCCCAGTCTCAGACAGCAGAATCCATTTTTTTGGTCAAATATGCACAGCAAGATCTCACAGAGAGAGAAAACGTTTTGTAAAGTTTGAAGCAAATTCATTAGTGTAACAAGTAGGCTTGCGTTAACACTGCAATGAAGTTACTGTAAAAAGAAAAGTCGCACAACACTCCAACACCTTTTCAGGTACACTGAGGGAGAATTTAGCATGGCCAATGCACCGACCCAGAACAAATTACAGAGTCTGGGAAGAAACCGGAGCACGCAGAGGAAACCCACGCAGACACAGGGAGAACGTACAGAAACTGCACAGACAGTGGCCAAGCTTGGAATTGAATAGGGCCTCTGGTGCTGTGAGGGAACAATACTATCCCCTGTGCGTCCACAAAATCCCCGAGAGTCTCAGGAACACGAACACACAGACACGCCCAAACACACACATATAAATACAGAGATTTGCTGATAGAAGCGAACAGATTGAAGAATGTATTCCCACTCAAACACCAATTCAAGAATAGCTAAATAGAACACTGATACTGTACTCTGTTGCTTTCTCTCCCTCTCCCTCTCTCTCAGACACACACACACACTCACATACACACACACACACACACACACACACACACACACACACACGGGAGGGGGGCGGGTTTACAACGACTCCCTGTCCATTGATGACGGGGTGAGCAGGAAAACCGCGTGACAGCCGAGAACTCAGGTCCAAACCCAATTTCTCGCCTCTTGCGACCTTCACCGACAACGGATATGTGACGGATTCAGTCTCCTGCACCTTTCTGGCAAGACGCTGGATAAATTATTTAAATGTAATTTCAAACAAGTTTAATTAAATGAAACGAGACACACTTGTCTTTGCAGCCTCACCGAGAGAGGAGCCACTTGGGCAGCGCCCACCGGGCAGGAGCAGGGGGTGGGACATGAAGTAGCGGGGTCTACAGGACCAGGGCCTGAAGATATGTAGTTGTCAGCAAGGCGTTTGAGAAAGTCCCTCATGGTCGGTTGGGGGAAAAGGTTAAGGCTCATGGGATACAAGGACAGGTGTCTAGATGGATTGAGGACTAGCTTTGTAATAGGAGACAGAGGGTAGTAGTGGAAGGGTCTTTTTCTAGCTGGAGGTCTGTGACACGTGGTGTGCCACAGGGCTCAGGACTGGGACCTTTGCTATTTGTAATATGACTCGGAAGGGGGGGTAACTGGTGTGATCAGCAAGTTTGCAGATGACACGAAGACGGCTGGATTTGCTGATAGTGAGGAGCAGTGTCAGGCAATACAGCAGGATAGAGATAGGCTGGTATATTGGGCAGAGAAATGGCAGATGGAATTTAATTCTGATAAATGCGAGGTGATGCACTTTGGAAGAAATAATGCAGGGGGGAGTTATATGATAAATGTGGGACTATTAAGAGTATAGAAACGCAGAGGGACCAAGGGGTGCAAGTACACAAGTCCTTCAAGGTGGGAGTACAGGTGGAGAAGGTGGCGAAGAAGGCTGATGTCATGCTGGCCTTGAGAGGAAGGGGTATAGAGTATAAAAGCTGGCGTCTAATGTTGCAGTTGTATAGAATGTTGGTTGGACTGCATTTGGAGGACTGCGTCCAGTTCTGGTCGCCTTACTCCCGGAAGGAGGTGGAGACCCTGGGGAGGGTGCAGAGGAGGTTTACCAGGATGCTGCCTGGTATGGAAGGACTGAGCTATGAGGGGAGATTGGGTAAATTGGGGCTGTTCTCCTCGGAAAGACGGAGAATGAGGGGAGACCTAATAAAGGTGTATAAGATTATGAAGGGTATAGATAGAGCGATCAGTGGTAAGCTTTTTCCTAGGTGGGATACAAAAATACGAGGGGCCATGGGCGGTGAGGAGGGCGAGGTACAATTCGGATGTTAGAGGGAGGTTTTTCACACAGAGGGTTGTGGGGACCTGGAATGCACTGCCAAGTAAGGTGGTGGAGGCAGGCATGCTAGAGTTGTTTAAGGCTTACTTAGATAGGCACATGAGCGGACTAGAGATGGGAGGATACCAGAAACTGTTCCAAATAAGGATCAAGAGACTTGGGACGTTCCTGGGAATCAATTGATTCATATGGACCTTCTAACATATTTTATGGCTCACCTGTCTTCAGTCTGAGCTTCTGTGGATCCCGTAATTGTCTGTCTAAGTTGTGCATGCTTATTGATGTCACTTTTTTTAAATCCACAGGTGATTCGGCCCGCCTTGTTGTCCAACAAGGGCCACACACGCAGTGGGTCATGTGAGGGCTGCTCTTGGATGTTGCTTCGAGAGTTGCCGAGTGCTTCATGTTGTTAGTGTGCACTTAAACTGGACCAGCTGACGGGCAACACGACAGCTCAGTGACTATCACTGTTGGCTGTGCAGACACATGGATTTGGGCCGGTGTCTGTGGGAGTTTGCACATTCTCCCCGTGCTTGCGTGGGTTTTCTCTGGGTGCTCCGGTTTCCTCCCACACCCCAAAAACGTATTCTTAGTGCACGTGCTAATTGGTGTGACAAATTGTCCCTAAATTAGTTGTCCCTCAATCTGGTTATGGTTCCTTTATTGTGGAGTCCAGTAGGCGTGGACAAAGGTCAGAGGTAGAAGAGGGCACTCAGAATGTTGAAATGGCAGCACGGGCTCGTTGGGCCGAAGGGTCTGTTTCTTGTGCTGTGTTGTTCTTTGCTCTTCGTTTTTTATAGCGGGCCGGATGGGTGGTGACCTGTAGTGCGGGGCCTTAAGGGTAGGGACTGAAGGCAGCTTGTCCCTTGGGGGACAAGATCCATCCAGGAGGGTAAGGGTGGGGCCGGACTCCCCTGCCACTCTGAATGTGATTGGTGCATAGAGAGGTTGGCCCAGCTGCGGATCAACACGAGAATATTGGAGGTGTAGGCATTCCCGCTGCCACGCTGCACGCTGTCTTTGGGGTGGGGTGGGCCCCACTGCAAAACTGAACGTGATTGGTGTGTGTGAAGGGAGGCAATTAGTGGGCTTGGTGGTGCTGGAAGGGGGGCAGCGAGTGGGTGCTATATCCATTGGGGGGGGTCCTCATGAAGAACTGCTGCCACCGGACTATCTAGGGGCAGCTGCTGTGTTGAAGCTAGCTGCAGCAGCAGAGGGCTGACAGAAGTCTCTCTCAGACCAGGCAGCTCACTGCTGGCTGCAATTGCACATTTGCAGCAACATAGGTTTGGAACGTGGTCAGTATCTCAGCCAGCGCTGTGAGAGCTGCAAGTGATGGCTTTCTGCTGAGGGTGTCTAACAGCCTTCGAGTTTTAACAGCACAAAATGAGGCCCTTCGGCCCATTATGTCTGAACTTATCATCAAACATCTATCCAATGCAATCCCATTTTGCAGCACTCGTTCCACAGCCCCGTGCGCTCTGGCGTTTGATTTGCTGATCGAAACGCTACTTGTTCCCGCTCCTACCATTCTTCCAGGCCGTGAGCTCCAGATCCCAGCACCCTGTGGATGGAAACATTTTTCCTCAAATCTACAGAGAAATCTTCCCTTTACCTTAAATCCATGTCCTCTGGTTATTGACAATCCCAATAATGGGAAAAAGTTTCTACCAAACTATGTGCCACAGAATTTGTACCGATCACTCAGATCCCCTCCACCTGAAAACATTCCTCTCCCCCACCCAGTACACCCTCTCCCCCACCCACTACACCGTCTCCCCAACACACTACACCCTCTCCCCTACCCACTACACCCTCTCCCCCACCCACTACACCCTCTCCCCCACCCACTACACCCTCTCCCCCACCCACTACACCCTCTCCCCCACCCACTACACCCTCTCCCCCACCCACTACACCCTCTCCCCCACCAACTACACCCTCTCCCCCACCCACTACACCCTCTCCCCAACCCACTACCTCACCCCCACCCACTACACCCTCTCCCCCACCCACTACACCCTCTCCCCCACCCGCTACACACACTCCCACACCCACTACACCCTCTCCCCCACCCACTACACCCTCCCCCCCACCCACTACACCCTCTCCCCCACCCACTACACCCTCTCCCCCACCCACTACACCCTCTCCCCCACCCGCTACACCCTCTCCCCCACCCACTACACCCTCTCCCCCACCTACTACACCCTCTCCCCCACCCACTACACCCTCTCCCCCACCCACTACACCCTCTCCCCCACCCGCTACACACACTCCCCCACCCACTACACCCTCTCCCCCACCCACTACACCCACTCCCCCACCCACTACACCCTCTCCCCCACCCACTACACCCTCTCCCCCACCCACTACACCCTCTCCCCCACCCGCTACACCCTCTCCCCCACCCACTGCACCCTCTCCCCCACCCACTACACCCTCTCCCCCACCCACTACACCCTCTCCCCCACCCACTGCACCCTCTCCCCCACCCACTACACCCTCTCCCACACCCACTACACCCTCTCCCCCACCCACTGCACCCTCTCCCCCACCCACTACAGCCTCTCCCCCACGCACTACACCCTCTCCCCCACCCACTACACCCTCTCCCCCACCCACTACACCCTCTCCCCCACCCACTACACCCTCTCCACCTCCCACTACACCCTCTCCCCCACCCACTACACCCTCTCCCACACCCACTACGCCCTCTCCCCCACCCACTACACACTCTCCCCCACCCACTACACCCTCTCCACCTCCCACTCCACCCTCTCCCCCACCCACTACACCCCCTCCCACACCCGCTACACCCACTCCCCCACCCACTACACACTGTCCCCCTCCCACTACACCCTCTGACCCGCCAACTACACCCTCTCACCCACCCACTACACCCTTTCCCCCTCCCACTACGCCCTCTCCCCCACCCACTACACCCTCTCCCCCTCCCACTACACCCTCTCCCCCACCCACTACACCCTCTCCCCCACCCACTACACCCTCTCCTCCACCCACTACACCCTCTCCCCCACCCACTACACTCTCTCCCCCACCCACTACACCCTCTCCCCCACACACTACACCCTCTCCTCCACCCACTACACTCTCTCTCACCCAATAAACCCTCTCCCCCACGCACTACACCCTCGCCTCCCCCCACTGCGCCCTCGCCTCCCCGCACTACACCCTCTCCCCCACCCACTACACTCTCTCCCCCACCCACTTCATCGTCTCCCCCACCCACTACACCCTCTCCCACCCACTACACCCTCTCCCCCACCCACTACACCCTCTCCCCCACCCACTACACCCTCTCCCCCACCCGCTACACACACTCCCCCACCCACTACACCCTCTCCCCCACCCACTACACCCTCTCCCCCACCCACTACACCCTCTCCCCCACCCACTACACCCTCTCCCCCACCCACTACACCCTCTCCACCTCCCACTACACCCTCTCCCCCACCCACTACACCCTCTCCCACACCCACTACGCCCTCTCCCCCACCCACTACACACTCTCCCCCACCCACTACACCCTCTCCACCTCCCACTACACCCTTTCCCCCTCCCACTACACCCTCTCCCCCACCCACTACACCCTCTCCCCCTCCCACTACACTCTCTCCCCCACCCACTACACCCTCTCCCCCACCCACTACACCCTCTCCTCCACCCACTACACCCTCTCCCCCACCCACTACACCCTCTCCCCCACACACTACACCCTCTCCTCCACCCACTACACCCTCTCCCCCACCCAATAAACCCTCTCCCCCACGCACTACACCCTCGCCTCCCCCCACTGCGCCCTCGCCTCCCCCCACTACACCCTCGCCTCCACCCACTACACCCTCTCCCCCACCCACTACACCCTCTCCCCCACCCACTTCATCGTCTCCCCCACCCACTACACCCTCTCCCACCCACTACACCCTCTCCCCCACCCACTACACCCACTTCACCGTCTCCCCCACCTACTACACCCTCTCCCACCCACTACACCCCCCCAACCCCTGGGCCATCTCTGCTCAAAAGTAAGAAAACAAGCCGAGTTGTGTGGCACACATGCCTTTGCAGCCTCACCGGGCGAGGTTGTGTCCAGCGAGGAAAGGAACTGGTCCACATGTACGAAGATGAGTTCTGATGATCTCGCTCGTAGAATCGAAGCCATTGAGGTCACTGGGCAAGGCCGAGAGCAAAGATATGTGCCCTTTGGGCAATGCCCACCGGGCAGTACCAGGGTGTGGGGTTCGAGGTGGCTGGATCTGCAGGAGTGGGGCCTGAATTTGGTGGGCCATATGGTCCATGGCCTGCAGGGGCGCGCCCTGAAGGAATGGGTCCTGAAGGGAGCTTTGCCCTTGGGGACCGGGCCAATCGGTAGGGAGGGAGGCCCAACGTCACTCTGAACGTGATTGGTTGTAGGACTCGGGGCCACTGTCACTCTGCTTGCAGTCGGTGGAGTAGAGTGGGGGTGTCACTGCCTCTCTGCAGGCACAGTGGGGTAGGGAGGGGTTCTCACTGCCTCTCTGCAGGCACAGTGGGGTAGGGAGGGGTTCTCACTGCCACTCTGCAGGCACAGTGGGTTAGGGAGGGGGTGTCACTGCCTCTCTGCAGGCACGTTGCTGTAGGGAGGGGTTCTCACTGCCTCTCTGCAGGCACAGTGGGTTAGGGAGGGGTTCTCACTGCCTCTCTGCAGGCACGTTGCGGTAGGGAGGGGGGTCTCGCTGCCTCTGTGCATGCACAGTGGGGTAGGGAGCGTGGTCACTCTGTCTCTCTGCATGGGCGGTCTGGTAAGGAGGGGAACTTGTTGCCTCTCTGTGTGCACAGTGGAATAGGGAGGGGGTCCCCGCTGCCTCTCTGCAGGCACTGTGGGGTAGAAGGGGGTTTCCTGTTGCCACTCTGCATTTATTTTCTGTTGGGGATGGGGTAATTGGTCCGGCTGGTAGTGATGATGATGGTGGAGAGGTCGGGGGGGTGGGGGTGCGGACCCAAATCAGTTGGGGGCTCCTCACAAAGAGCTGCGTGCCCTGGACTATCTGGGAGGGCAGCTGTTGTGTTGAAATAAGCTGCAGCAACAGACAGCTGACGGATGTCTCTCTCAGACCAGGCAGCTCACTGCTGGCTGCAATTGTACATTTGCAACCACACAGATTTGGTAATTGGTCAGTATCGCAGCCAGCGCTGGGAGAGCTGCAAGTGATGGAGCTTTCTAGGGTGGCACGGTGATGTGGTGGTTAGCCACTGCCTCATAGTGCCAGGCTCCCGTGTTTGATTCCGGACTTGGGTTGCTGTCTGTGTGGGTTTCTTCTGGGTTTCCTGATTTCCTCCCACAGTCCAAAGATGTGTGGGTTAAGAGGATTGGACGTGCTAAATAGATCCTAGTGTCACTGGGATTAGCAGGGGGCTTACAAAAACAGGCCTTGGGTGGGATTGTGGTCAGTGGAGACTCGACGCACTGAATGGCCTCATTCTGCACTATATGAATTCTGTGACTGATTGTGTGACTAATGGGGGTCATTGCTGAAGGACTAACAGCCAGCGAATTTTAAAAACACAAAATGAGGCCTTTCTGCCCATTATATCTGAACTGGTCATCAAATATCTCTCCAATCCAATCCCATTTTCCAGCACTCTATCCACAGCCCTGTGCGCTCTGGCATCTGAATTGCTGATCTAAATGCCTCTTGTAGTTGTTGCTGCTTCTAACATCCTTTCAGCTCCTGAGCTGCAGATCCCACACCCTGTGGATGGAAACATTTTACCACAAATCCACACAAAAATCTGCCCTTTACCTTAAATCCACACCCCTCAGGTTATTGGCACCTGCACTGAAGGGAGAAAAAAAGTTTCTTCCCATCGATGTGAAGCATAATTTTGTACAAATCACTCAGGTTCACCCCCCACCCCCAACACCCAGCTGAAAGCAATCCCACCACCACTCATTACAGCCGCTTCCCCTCCAGCCATTTCTGCTCCAAGTTAGAAAACCCAGCCAAACCAGCCTCTATTCATAGCTGAAACTCTCCAGCCCAGGCAGCATCCCGGTGAATCTCCTCTCCACCGTCTGCAGGGGAATTACATCCTTCCTGTAGTGTGATGACCAGAACTACACACAGCACTCTCGCTCTGGTCTAAACAGCATTTTATTCTTCCATGGGGTGTGGAAAAGACTGCCTGCTGTGACAGTGCAGTCGGACACTTTCGGAACCTTCAAGCAGTTATTGGACATGTCATCTTAACCACCTCATTTCACCTGTCTTGTTTCCTTCAGGGATCCACATGTATGCACCCCAAATTCATTCTGGTCCCCTGTACTTCTTCACACTCTGTTGTTCATTGTGTATTTTCTTGCCCTGTTAGTTGTCCCAAATGCATCTCTTTACATTTTTCAGGTTTAAATGCCATTTATCCCCCCTACCAGCCTGTCCATTTCTTCGGCACAGTAGTATACTGGTTAGCACTGTTGTCCCAAAGCACCAAGGATGTGTATTCGATTCCTGGCTTCCGTCACTTTCTGCGTGGAGTTTGCACATTCTCCCCGTGTCTGCGTGGGTTTCCTCCGGGGGCTCCCGTTTCCTCCCACATTCCAAAGACGTTTGGGTTAGGTGGATTGACCGGCCTAAATAGGCCTTAGTGTCAGGGAGACTTGCTCGGGTAAATGAAAGATGTTATGTGGATAGGTCCTCATTGAGATTGTGGTCGGTGCTGACTGGATGGACAGAATGGACTCATTCTGAACTGTAGGATTCTATGATTCCTGTAATCTAAGGCATTCCCCCTCAATATTTACCAAACCACCTTTTTTTACCATCTGTGAACTTACTGATCATACCTCACACATTCATGTTGAGACAATCAATGTACATTACAAACAGCAAGGGACCCTGCACCGATCCCTGTGGAACCCCACTGGACACAGGCTTGTAGGCACAAAAGCAACCTTCGCCCATCACCCCCTGCCTCACGCCACTCAGCCAATTTTGGATGTAATTTACCAAATTGCCCTGCATCCAATCGGCTATCATCTCCTTGTTCAGTCTCCCATGCTGAATTATTCAAAATCTTCTCTGAAGGCAATGTAGATTACATCGGCTACACTTCCCTCATCTCCTCATCCAGTCACCTCCTCAGTATCTTCCAGCAAATTGTTAGACATGATCTCCCCCGACAAAGCCATGCTGACTATTGTTCATAAATGCTTCCCTCCCGAAATGAGATTAAATCTGTCCCTCAGATTGTTTTCCACTCATTTCCCGTCATGGATATGGTGATGATGGTGTCCTGGGTGTATCTTGGATGTGTCCAGAGCATCTTGTAGGATGGCACTATGGCACAGTGGTTGGCACTGCTGCCTCACAGTATCAAGGACACCGGTTCAATCCCTGGGAGTCCATCATCACGAGTGAAGTTGTTTTTAAACTTTGAAACCAACTCCATTCTCACATACAGCCTATTGGGATTTCTCCTGTTACAGGGACGTGTGGTGTTTCTCTTGGAAGTATCCACTTTGAGCAAGTCCAGTGTCTCGCAGCTCCCCAGTGTTCACATTGAGCCTTGTAACTTCATTCTCGATTACAGCAGTCCCACGTACATCACCAGCCTGCAGAGGTTCATTGATAAGGCCAGGGCACATCGTGCTGATATTACAGCCTGAGTAGTGAAATTTGATTTGATTTATTATTGTCACATCGATTCGTAATCACTGAAAAGTATTGTTCCTTGAGTGCTATAGAGACAAGGTATACCGTGTATTGAGAAAGAGAGCGTGCAGTGTGGAATTTCACAGTCCCATGTTGCTAGGTGTAGATCAATTTAATGTGATGTAGTTCTATTCAAAAGGCTGATGGCAACAGAGAAGAAGCTGTTCTTGAGTTGGCAGCCTTGTGACACAATGGATAGAACTGCTATCTCTCACCTCCAGAGACCTGAGTTCAATTCCCGGCTTGAATCACTGTCTATGTGGAATTTGTGCATTCTTCCCATATCTGCATGGGTTTCCTCCGGATGTTCCGGTTTCCACCACAGTCCAAAGATGTGCAGGTTAGGTTGGGTTTGGTCATACTAAATTGCCCATTTTGGTCCCAGGGGATGTATGTTATAGGGGTTAGCAGTGTACATGTGGGACTTTGAGGTCAGGACCTGGCTGGGATTGTTGTCGGCGCAGACTCGATGAGTCTGTATTGTTTCTATGATTGTATGAGTTGGTTGCTACATGTCTTCAGATGTTATTATCTTTTTTTCCCGACAGAACAAGGTGGAAGAGTTTATGTCCGTGGTGCGCTGTTTCCTTAATTAGGCGGGTTGTTTTTGCGGAGCAGCAGGAAGTGTAAACAATGTCAATGGGTGAGAGGTTGGTTTGAGTGATGGTCTGGGTTCTATTCACGAAGCTTTGAAGTTTCTTGCGGTCTTGGACAGAGCTGGAGCCATACCAAACTGTGATACAATCTGAAACAATGTTTTCTTTTGTGCATCTGTAAAAGCTGGTGAGAGTTGTAGCCAACATTCCAAATGTCCATGGAGCTCTGAGAAAGAAAAGGCGTTGATAGGTTTTCCTAATTATTGGGTCATCATGGGGGGTCCAGGGCAGGTGGTCGGTGGTTTGCACCCGAAATACTCGATACTCTCGGCCATTTCAACTTCATCCCATTGATGAAGTTGATCCATTGATGACCTCGGGAGAGACCGGAAAGGCAGGCTTGTGATTAACGTTTTTGTCTTTTATTCCGCAGGTGGAAGTCCACCTCATTGTCAAA
This sequence comes from Carcharhinus amblyrhynchos, assembly GCF_965287045.1. Taxonomy (NCBI): domain Eukaryota; kingdom Metazoa; phylum Chordata; class Chondrichthyes; order Carcharhiniformes; family Carcharhinidae; genus Carcharhinus; species Carcharhinus amblyrhynchos. The sequence goes on from NW_027649787.1 coordinate 3,020,899, forward strand.
CGAGGGGCATGCACACGGTGGGTCGTGCGTGGGCTACTCTTGGAGGTTCCAGGAGTGGCCTAGTACTTCGTGTCGGTGTGTGTGCTTGATCCTGGACCGGTAGACGGGCGCCGCAACAGCTCGGTGACTAGCACTGCTAGCTGTGCAGATACATGGATTTGGGCCTGTGTCTGTGGGAGTTTGTGCATTCTCCCGGTGGATGCGTGGGTTTCCTCCGGGCGCTCCGGTTTCCTCCCACACCCCAAAGATGTGCTCTTAGGCTGATTGGTTTTACCAAATTGACACTATTCTCCCCTGAATCTGGCTAAGTTAGGGGTGCTATTCGTAGACACGCAGGGTAGGATAGGTGTAGGGTGATGCGGCGGCGCGGGCTTGTTGGGCCGAAGGGCCTGTTTCCCGTGCTGGGTTGTTCTTTGTTCTTTGATGTAACCAGGGGGACGTACTCCATTCTGCTTCCTGAAGTTGATGACTATCTCGTTTGCTTTATTAACATTGAGGAAGAGATTATTGTTGTCCCACCAGTTCATCAGATTCTCTATCTCTTCCCTAATCTTGGTCTCATCGTTGTTTCAGATCTGACCCACTGCAGTGGTAGTGTCAATGAATTTGGAAATCGATTTGGAGGTGAATTTGGCCACGCAGTCATCGGCATGTAAGGACTATCGTAAGGGGCTGAGGATACAGGCTTGTGGGGCAACTCTGTTCAGGATGATTGTGGAGGTGCTGTTGTTGACTGTCCTTACTTATTGCTGTCTCTGTGTTCGGGCGTTTAGGATCAAATTGCAGCAGCAGGAGCCGAGTTCCAGGCCACAGATTTTGTACCCGAGTTTTGTTTGAAGAATGGTGTTAAAGGCTGAGCTGTAGTCCATAAACACGAGTCTGTGTTCCCGAGTTGAATGTAGGGCCAGGGAATTGGGGTCTGTGGGCCTGCAGTGGAGGTAGGCGAACTGTAGTAGATCCAGGCAATCTGGGAGGCCAGAATTACACAGAACAAAGAACAACCCGGCACGGGTAACAGGCCCTTCGGCCCAAACAGCCCGCGCCGCCATTTTAAAGCATTTTCCTACACCGACCCTGCCCCGTGTGTATGCGAATGGTACCCCTATTGGAGTCAAATTCAGGGGAGAATATCGTAGGGTCAATTCGGTGAACCAATCAGCATAAGAGCACAGCTTTGGGGTGTGGGAGGAAACTGGAACACCCGGAGGAAACCTATGTAACCACAGGGAGAGCATAGAACATAGAACATAGAACATTACAGCGCAGAACAGGCCCTTCGGCCCACGATATTGCGCCGACCAGTTACAAAACAATGACCCTCTAACCTAAACCAGTCCCTTTTCGTCCATAAACCTATCCACGGATCTCTTAAACGCCCCCAAACTAGGCGCATTTACAACTGCAGCAGACAGGGCATTCCAATACCTCACCACCCTCTGGGTAAAGAACCTACCCCTGACATCCGTCCTATAACTACCCCCCCTTAATTTAAAGCCATGCCCCCTTGTGCTAAAACGCGCAAACTCCAACAGACACAGGCCCAAATCCATGTGTCTGCACTGCTAGCAGTGATAGTTACTGAGCTGTTGTGTTGCCCATATGCTGGTCCAGGTTTAAGCACACACATTGGCACGAAGTACTAGGCTACATCCAAGAGCAGCCCACGCACGACCCACCGTGTGCATGCCCCTCGTTTGACAACAAGGTGGACGGACACGTGTGGACTAAAAGAGACAAAACGTTAACATGTACTATTACATTTCCAGTACCGATCCGAGGCTCTGACCCTTTTTAAAACCATCTTATATAACCCTCCATCCCTGTTTCACTCGTGTGCCTGTCTAAGTAAACCTTAAACAAGTCCAGCGTGCAGTAAACCTGAAACAAGTTTCATGTCATGACTAACTTTTTGATGCAACTTTCTAAGACCCTTGTCAGACACCACTTGGAGTACTGTGCGCAGTTCTGGTCGCCTCACTACAGGAAGGATGTGGAAGCTATTGAGAGGGTGCAGAGGAGATTTACAAGGATGTTGCCTGGATTGGGAGGCATGCCTTATGAAGATAGGTTGAGAGAGCTAGGTCTCTTCTCCCTGGAGAGACGAAGGTTGAGAGGCGACCTGGTAGAGGTTTATAAAATGTTGAGAGGAATAGATAGGGTGGATTCTCGGAGGCTATTTCCCAGGGCTGGAATGGTCGCTACGAGAGGACACAGATTTAAGATGTTGGGAAGGAAGTACAGAGGAGATGTTAGGGGTAAGTTTTTCACTCAGAAGGTGGTGGGTGAGTGGAATCGGCTGCCGTCGGTGGCGGTAGAGGTGAACTCGCTGGGGTCTTTACAAAGACTTCTGGATGAGTATATGGGATTTAACGGGATTGGGAGTTACAGATAGTTCTATGACCTGGTAGGTATTGATGTGATCGGCGCAACTTGTGGGCCGAAGGGTCTGTTTGTACTGTAGTGTTCTATGTTCTATGTGCTATAATAATAAATACCAGTGTCACTGGACAATAGCCATGAAGGCAGGCTGCTTGGCTTTTCTTTGGCACCAGCCTTTGTTTGAGCTTTTCTTACCTGGTACATGGATCAGCAACCTTCCCAGCGAGAGAGGGTTCACTAAACCTCAATGGTCCAGTTGATCACAGTGGGACAGCAGCAAGCTGTTTGGACGGAGCTATTCGGTGAACCCTGAAGCTTTGAAAGCAAACCCTGACAGTTGTGTTCTGTGCCATTCGAGAACGAGTTTACTGTTTCTTCCTGTGTTGTGCGAACTGTGGCTACAATGTTCTTGTCTCCTCTCCAGGCTACAGTTCTCTGTAAGTATAATAAAGATTCTGAGCTGCCAAGGCATCAGGATCTTCCTCTTTCAACTGTTAGGATTGTCCAGAGGAAAGGGTGAAACCAGCACTGTTTGGTAGCAGCTCTGGTGCAGGAGTTGTCAGTCAGCTGTCTGGCAGACAGCAGTTCACACCTACAGGTCTCCACTCTGGGTTTTCTTTCAGGGTTTACTCCCTCAGCCTTCTTACTCTCCACATCCCCCACAAGGTAGAGGGGCTATTTACCTGTAGCTGAGTCAGGTTTGAGGACTTCCTGGAAAACTCTCTCACAAATATATATCATTGTGTCGCTACCATGGTGTAGCACGGTGACACAGTGGGTAACACTGCTGACTCACAGTGTCAGGGACCTGGGTTCAGTTCCAGGCTTGGGTCACTGTCTGTGTGGAATTTGGACTTTCTTCCCCGTGCCTGCGTGGGCTTCCTCCAGATTCTCAATTTTGCTTTCACACTGCAAAAGACGTGCTGAATTTCAAAAAAAGTAATTCTGTCTGTGTCTACATGTGTTTTTCATTTTAACCCATCCTTCGTCTAAATGGTAATTCCTTCCCCTGAATCGTGTCTAATTTTATTCTTCATTTCCTTCCTGACAGTGAACATACTCACAATCGCGACACTGACGAGCAGAAACTGTGGTCTGTCGAAATGTGTGACTCGTTACCTGGTGGCCATGTCAGTGGGGGATCTGCTGGTCATTATCCTCGACCTGATATTCAGACACATTCCCATTGTTTATTGGCAACAGTTTTTTTTCCTGCACTCGGTCCCCGTGTGTAACATCCACGCCGTCCTGCTTTATGCAGCCACTGACTGTTCTGTCTGGTTCACCGTCACTTTCACCTTTGATCGATTTGTGGCCATTTGCTGCCCCAAACTGAAAAGTAAATATTGTAGTGAGAAATCGGCGACTGTGGTTCTGGGAACAGTAACGGCGGTGAGCTGTTTAAAGAACATTTTCTGGTATTTTATGTTATTAAATAACTATATGCTGGGGAACAGCCCCTTTTTTTGTGATGTCACAGCTGATTTTGAGGAATCTCCGGTCTGGACAACAATCGAGTTCCTCCACCACATTCTAACCCCGGGTGTCCCATTCGTCCTGATTCTGCTGCTCAATGCTTTAACTGTCAGGCACATTTTAGTGAGCAGCAGAGCCCGCAGGAGACTCCGGGCTCACAGCAGTGCAGAGAATGCCAGAGACACAGAGATGGAGAGTCGGAGGAAATCGATCATTTTGCTGTTTGTTATCTCAGCCAATTTCATCCTGTTATGGTCGACATTAATGGTTTATTCAATATGGCGTCGGATGTTTTATTTTGGCTATGGGGGAGTATGGTTAGATTATTTTGTTTTGGAATTTGGTTTCATGCTGCAACTCACAAGTTGCTGCACAAACACTGCCATTTATGCTGTGACACAGACTCACTTCAGGCAGCACTTAAAAAATCTCCTGACGTATCCCTTACTTCAATTCTTCAACTCGTTACCCCTGAGAAGAAACTAAAAGCACAAGACGCCTGATTCTTCCCACTGGGCATTCAAGCTATAAATAACAAAAAGCCTCACAGAGACTGAAAGAGTGACAGATTGTAGAGAGGGCAGTGAGAGCAACAGTGAGAGTCATATATCGGCACATATTGACAGAGAAGGATGGGCACAAAGTGATGGAGAGAGGCAGTGTTTGAAATTGTTTCTAACAGATTCAGGAAAAGAAACAGAAACCGAGAGACCGAGAGAGAGAGAGTAAGAGAGAGAGAGAGTGAGAGAGAGAGAGAGAGAGAGAGAGAGAGAGAGAGAGAGAGAGAGAGAGACAGACAGAGATTTTCAAAGAGCGAGAGAGACAGGGTAGAAGGTGGGGAAAATGGCGAAGAAGATGATAGAGAATGACAAAGGGAGACAACAAAAGACAGATGGGAGGACGTATGAAAGGAGGGAAAGCGAGACTAAGTGGGAAAGGGATACAGAAAGGGAGTGGTCGGAAAATAGTCAGAGGAAGGGAGAAACAAGGATACGAGATCGAGAGTGTCAGCAAGTATGAAAGAGTAAAACTGAACTGTACCGTGGGCACAGCAAGTGCAAAAGTCAGTGCGAGGTAGAGAGAGGGAGAGAAACAGACAAAGAAAAGAAGGAGGGCAGAGACAGAGAGGGAGTGGGAGATGAAGATGAGACGGGAGGAAGAGAGTGAGATTGAGAGAGGGATGGAGGGACAGAGGAAGAATGTAGAGAGAGGGAGACTGAGGGAGAGGCAGAGAGAAACATACAGAGAGGGACAGAGAGAGAGAGGGATAGGGAGAGAGAGAGAGAGGGTGAGAGAAAGAAACACAGAAAGCAACACAGAAACTTATTTAATGAATGTAACGATAACAATCAGGTGGTGTTATTGGAAGATGAGCTCCCTGATTGAGACAGTGAGTGCTGTCCAATCCGGGAGCCCTCCATCGTATATAATATGCTGTATCTCGGTTACCAGAACTCAGGGTGTTGTACACTCAGAGTGTGGATGTGATGGACTGGTGGTTTTAACACTAGACTATTAATACAGAAAGTCGGCGAACATACTGAGGATCTGTGTTCGAATCCTGTCACGGTAGATAGTGGAATGTGAACAAATATATCTGGAATTCAGAATCTGCTGGTGACCATAAAAGCATTGTCGATTTTCAGAGAAAAAAAACAAATGGTTCTCTAATATCCCAGGGAAGAAAACTGTCGTCCTGAAGTGGTCAGGACTAAATGTGACTCGTGAGCCGTAGCAACGTGGTTGACACTTAATTGACCTGTGAACAACGGCATAATATATGAGACAGAATATGTTCAGGCAGTTAGTTGAAGAAGCAATTCGGTTCGAATCTCTGGTGAGAAGGATAATGGAATCTTTACTCAAAGATGTGATTGTAACATGTAAACAAACTGAAAATCTAGGGGAAGATCTTGAGTTTGTGTTCACTGTCTGTGGGAATGGAAACGAGGGCTCAAGTTCCGACCAAACCCAGAAGGCGCCAATCTTGCCGGCGTTTTCCATCTGTTTTTTGCTGCCCTTCACTGGGGGCCTCATCAGGCTCATATCCACACCAGGTGTGAACCGAATTCAAATCCATCTTCACACATTAACATATTATTCAAGCCCCACCCCCCTTACCGGATATCGAGCCCAATGTGCACGTTTAACACTCACCAATGTGGTGCGACCATTTTGAAGGGTCTCCTGTGTGTGTAAATTTAAGTGTAACTTCTGGGAGAGAGGGACATGGGCAGACAATAGCCTGACAATGCCCAAGCATTGCTCTTGTCACAGACTGGCACTGCCAAGGTGCCATAGGCATGGTGCCAAACTGACATTGCCAACCTGTGCTAGGGAGCAGTGACAGGGGCAGACCCCAGTGGGAAGCTCATGGGGAACAGTGGGGGCGGATTAATTTATTGGTGAGGATAGGGCAAATGGAGGTGGGAGCTGTGGATGCTGGTGATGGCCGTTTGGGTGTGGGTGGAGGGGGTGGGTGGATTGACTGGGTGGTGATTTGGGGGGAAGTTGTCCAATGTTTGGGGGAAGGGGTTGGGTGAATGCCCGCTCTGATCACGGGAGGAGGGGGGTGGGGGGGAGGGGGGGGTGGTCGCCCTGATGCGGGCGGGGGTGGTGTTCAAGTCGAACACCTGACACTCCTTGGTGGGATAGGTGTTCGGTTCCTCGTTAGTCTGATAGAGGTGCTCTTTAATCATGGTGCCCCGCTCGCAGTACAGCTCGGCTGTGCTGCACTCAGTGTCTCCCTCTAATGAATCGATGATTTATGAATTTGTATATTACTCAGGATCCCCGTGATCCCATCAGTGTTTTGCTCTTTTGAGTTCATCTCTGTTTCTACCTCTCTCCCTCTCTGTTCTGGAGGTGAGTTGCTGGAATTGATGCCATTTCCGGGTGTGCTCCTGGGCTGGCTGGAGAGGGGACCAGGCTGAACAATGCTAGAATAGGCTTCATAGACCTTCTGGCTACCTTCTAGAATCTTGTGAAGAGTCAGTCTAGCATGTGCTTTGGTCTGATTTGCTTCACAACATTTTTGATGGGTTTTCAATGGGTATTAATGAGTTTCAGTGGTGGACATTTTGTGTTTGTGTGCTGTGCACTGTAACAGTCCTTTTACTCCAGGCAGAAGGCCTCGGATGCCTCTGATAAATGTGAGGGCCTCTCTCTTCCAGGCGTTCAACCCACAACCCGCAAGAGAGAGGAGGAAAGACTCACTGTTTATTCCTGACCAGTGGGCTCACCGTCTTGACACACGAGTTACCCGGGCTGCCACCTACGACCGTGTGTCTCTCTTTCTCGTAGGGAGTAAAATACAACCCAGAAGGGTCACACTGGGACAGCTTCACAAGAGAGAGAAAGAGAGAGGGATCACTGTTTCTTCCTGACCAGTAAATTCCTTTGAGTGAGCAGTTTCGAGTGCTCGGCCCCTTTGCGGTCCTGTACCCCAAGAATTATGTTCTGGCTTTTTAGTGACTCACCAAGATGGACGATGAGAGAAAGAGAGAGAGAGAAAGAGAGAGAGACTCGTCAAAGTTAATTCAAAAATATTTTATTCAAGAATAACCCCAACCAAACGCAGTCAGTAAAACACAGACAATCAATACGATGCTATTGAAAGCGAACTCTAACGACACAACGTAAATTTTTAGTATTACACAATTTACACGATTTACACAGAAACAAGAAGAATCCTCGATCCCTCCTCAACCTGGACCTAACTGGGGAATTTCTGAAGCCTGAGAGAATACACTCACCACTCCTTGGACCGTTTGAAAAGTAAAAGTCCTTGTTGCTGAATCTTCCATTTTCATTCCTCTGCCACACAGTAGTCTTCTGGCTGGACACCTGAATTCACTCCTTTCCGAAGTCACACAACTCTCCTGCACTGTTCTTCACAGGACTCCTTGCTGAGTTACCTGTTGAAAGGTCAGCCTCCTCTCCTCTTGTTTTCTTTGGCCCCGGTGGGAGATTATTTAAAAGGCCGTTCGCTGAATCAAATCCATCGGTCAGTCAGGGTGCAAAGTGCTTCCAGAATGAAACTGATTTGATTTGTTTCAATGACAAAGAGTCCAAACTGTTTTAGTGGGGGTCTGATAAGCTGCAAAGTGTCCCAAAGTCGTTTTCTGGAACTGCTAAATATTTCCCATTAGTGGAGGCATTATTCTATATAGCTGGGTTAAAACTCGTCCCCATTTCCATTGACTCTCCTGTAGTTGGTCAGGTAGAAATGTTTCTGTGACAGCTCGACTGCACCCAACAGTTCCGTGAGCTTTTCCTTGAAGGGGGGAGTGCCATTCCCAAATTGAACAATGTATTCTTGTAAATTGATGAAATTTTGACGTACCGTGATGTGAATTGAAGAAAGTTCTGGGATGGGTACTGTTGGTTGATGTATCACATGAACTTCCGCCCAGGTTTAAAACAGAAACTGCTGTGTGGTATTTGGCACCATGTTGTGTTGATCCCACCGGGCACTGGTGGTGACACAATAGGTCCCACTCCATATGTATGCAACCTGTGGGTGGATGTGGCTGGTGGCCATCGCTTCCATTGTGCAATTATAGGCTCTGCCCCAGTACTCCTGAACCCGCACTGAGCTCTTGTATAGACTTTCATGTGCTGGGAACACAGATTCACTTCTGCTCCCCTGCTCTGACAATCGGAGAGGTCGGTGCCTGTCACAGTCTGCTCCCCACACTCTGACATATAGCGGGACCTTCCTGTAAAGAACATATACACTCCCACAAATGACTCCCACATTCCCAACCCGGTACTGGGATGTTGGCTGTGAGGATGTTCCCGTCACCAGCACACTTACAACCACCCCTAGAATTGTGTTTTTGGACTTCCCACAATCAACTGGCAAAGGCTACGCGCCTGAGGCCACACCGAGCTGGCAGGGACTCAATGTGCTGTTGTAAGTGTGTAATGCCGCTAGGTGCTGGGTTGCTGATCCATAAGGGTTCCTGCCCCTGTCTCAAACCTTCCAGATTGTTCCATCCCTCCCCATATCGCCCCACACACCTCATTCTGGGCAGCTGGATCGGATGCATTCCGATCCTCTAATTATTTCATTTATCGTTTTAACATGGGTCTCCAATTGTCTATGGTTTATTTTCGATGTAGAGTCATCACTAGCTCTGTGTAACCCGAACCTCACCACTGTTTTTTTTTTAATCCCCCGACACCTTTCTGAGCTGCTTTTTAATTGTTTAATCTGTAGAGCCAGTTCAACATCATCCATGCTGTTTATCATCGATGTGCCAGTGTTAAAAGCCTTGAAACCTTCGTTAATAAACCTTTATCGCTGCTTCCCGAGTCCCTCATCAAAATCATATGTAAATTTATGCAAATCACTGCCAATAATATCACCAAATCCGAATTTTAGCATTTGCGGAAAAGTTCTCTCAATAAGGCTCAATATAGCGATATAACACTCTGCAGGCAACCGTATCTCCGTTAAATTTAAATCTACTGAAATCACTCCGTGATGCACCCCCTGGTACAATAGGTTCTTAACTGGGTCAAATACCAACCCACTGCTGCGTCCCCAGCTTGTGATCGGACAGTAGTGAGGATTGATCAGTTGGGCTGTGGGTGGAGGATTCTCCACTTGAACCAGCAGTTCAGTGGCCTTTACTGACAGCCCTGACTTGGGGGTGGGGGGCGGGGGTGGTGGGGAGGGGGTCGGGGTGTGGTGAGGGGGGAGGCGCTGCACATGCTTCCCCGCTATGATTCCAATCCATACTGGCTGCTGGGTCCTGCAGTATAATTATGAACATAATCAATGTCCCTTCGGGACACACCTCGACAGACCCCCACAAACACAATATAGCCCCTGGTTATACGCCCACCATTTCTCCCAACATACCGTGACACCTCCCCGTGAACCCGTGACGGTCCGGTAAGATTCATTGTCTAATTGTAACCAGTCCAAGGACCGGCCCCTCATGTCTGGGTTCAGCTTCCTGAGCCGCCACCATCTCCCAAAGGGACGTCCCTTTTACAAGTTAAACCCATCCTCCTATCCTCAGTCACACTAACCCCGGCAGTCAACACTTTCATTTCGGAACAGCGCACAGGTGCTTCTCCGTTAGTGAAACTCTGATGGCTGGAGAGTATAATGGAGTTCGATCCCAGCCATTCATGCCATCTCCCCTCAAATATCGGACAGGATTTTATGGCCTTGCTTGTCCTGAAACCGGAAAACCTCACTCGATTCAACAGGACCTTTCCATTGGCTCACTCTTCACCCGCTCTGATTCCCGTGGCGGGCAGGAATGTTAAATTACAGCCATTATCTTTCTTTAATTACAAAGCTAACTGTGTGAAGGAACTAAATGTGAAATTCTAACCTTAACTTCTGAACAAGCCTTTTTTCCACCTGTAATAATTAGGAATTAGCGGACAGTGCAGTCCGTTTCCCAAACAGGAAACTGAGAACAGGCAAAATACACGCAAGCTTCACGGTACAACCTTTCACATTGTATTTGGAATTAAAGAGGCAATGGCCGAGTGGTTTTATCTTTCGATCATTAATCCAGAAAATCGGCTAATGTTCTGGTATCCAAGTAGTGGAATTTGAATCGGAAAAAAAGAACACATCTGGAATTAAGAACCTACTGGTGACCAAATAACCATTGTCAATTGTCGATAAAAACCCATCTGGTTCACTGATGTCCTTCAGGGAAGAGAATCTGCTGTCCTCACCTGGTATGGACTGAATAGAACCAAGAACAAAGAACAATACAGCACAGGAAACAGGCCCTTCCGCCCTCCAAGCCTGTGCTGCTCATTGCTCCAACTAGACCTTTCTTCTGTATCTCTCCATTCCCAGTCTGCTCATGTGACTATCCAGATAAGTCTTTAGTGATCCCAGAGTGTCCGCCTCCACCACCCTGCTTGGCAGTGCTCTCCAGACCCCCGCCACCCTATGTGTAAAATATGTCCCTCTGACATCTGAGTTAAACATCGCCCCCACGCCCCCCCCCCCACCCCCCTTGAACCTGTGACCCCTCGAGTTTGCAATCTGCGACCTGGCAAAAAAAAACTTCCCACTGTTCGCCCTATCCACATCCGTCATAATTTTAAACACCTCTATTAGGTTTCCCCTCATTCTCCGTCTTTCCAGGGAGAACAACCCTAGTTTGCTCAATCTCTCCTCATAGATAAGACCCTCCCATACCAGACAACATCCTGGTAAACCTTCTCTGCACTTTCTCCAAAGCCTTCACGTCCTTCTGGTAGTGCGGCGACCAGAACTGGACAAGTACTCCAAATATGGCCTAACCAGCGTTCTATATAGCTGTACCATCAGACGCCAATTTTTACACTCTATATCTCGTCCTATAAAGGCAAGCATGCCATATGCCTTCTTCACCAACTTCACCACCTGTGCTGCCACCTTCAAGGATCGGTGGACTTGCACACCCAGGTCCCTCTGTGCGTCCATACTTCTGATGGTTCTGCTATTTATTGTAAAGCTCCCCCCACCTACATTAGTCCGACCAAATTGCGTCACTTCGCATTTATCTGGATTAAATTAAATGTGATTCAGAAACACAGCAATGTGGTTGACTCTGGACTATCCTCCAAGGATAACTATTGATAGGCAATAAGTAAAAACAGAAAATACTGGAAACCCTCAGTAGGTCTGACAGCATCTGTGCGAAGAGAGCGGAGCCAACGTTTCGAGTCTAGATGACCTTGACCGGGCTGAGATTTTCCACCACTTCTGTTTTTGGTTCAGATTCCATCACCCGCAATATTTTGCTTCTATCGATGCAGGCCAGCCAGCGACACACGAGTCCCACAAACAAAGAAAAAGAGAGCAGACATCTTGCAAGAGGTGGACCAATTATTCGACCTCTGAACCTCAGATTTCCGGAAGGATTGCGGAAGTGACTTTTTACCTTGTGTTTCCTCAACGTCGGAACATTCACAATCCACCAATCCCTGGAGCAGAACGGTCAGCATAGGAGTTGTTCTTACCTGCTAAATTTCACTCCTTAGTGAGGTCCGTTACCAAAAGTGCCTTGTTCTTGTTGTCATGAAGATTTCCTTTCGCTAACTGTTGGATTTGTTTCAATTCCGCTGAGTTGGAATGGATCAGTTGGCTTCAATCCTTGAGAGAGTTGACAAAGAGACTGAAATTTCAGGGTATGAGCTGAGCTGACCTTGAATTATGTTGAATGAATTGAGTTACGTTGAGCTCTCAAACGTTGCAGTGTCTGTCGAAGTTCAAGTGTTGCTGTTTCAATGTTGGGATAAGGAGTTGCACTGGCAAAATAAATCAACATTTTATGGCAAGAGATGAGTCTGTATGTTGTTTTCAATATATTTCATGTATTACTTAGAAAAATAGAAGACAGGGGCAAGAATTCCACAGGCTCACCATTCTTTGGGAGAAGAAATGTCTCCTTACCTCCGTCCTAATGGTCTATGCTGTACCTTCAGACTGGGACCTCTGATTCTGGACTCCCCCAGCATCGAGAGCATCCTCCCTGCATCTACCCTGCCGTGTTCTGTTAGAATTGTATGTCTCCATAAATTCACCCCTCCCCCCGGCCAATTCTTCTGAACTCCAACTGAAACAATTCTAACCGAGTCAATCTTTCCCCATACATCAGTCCCGCCATTCCCGGAATCAACCTGGTAAACGTTCGCTGCACTCCCTCGAGAGCAAGAACATCCTTCCTCAGAAAAGGAGACTAATATTGCACACAATATTCCAGATGTGGCCTCAGCGGGACCCTCTATAAATGTAACAACACATCCCTACTCCTGTACTCGAAGCCTGAATTATCACAAACAGTACTTTCTATTTGTCAACGTTTTTTAATATATAAATATATCTGTTTTGTTTTGGGCAGAGCAGGTTCAAGATGCTGAATGAGTTACTTCTGCTTTTGTGCGGCACAGTGACACACTGCTTAGCACAGCTGCCTCACAGCATCAGGGACACGCATTCTGTTCCAGGCTTGGGGCACTGTGCAGAGACTGCACATCCTCCCCGTGTCTGTGTGGGTTTCCTCCTGGTGCTCCAGTTTCCTCTCATACTCCAAAGATATGCGGGTTATCTTGATTGGCCATGCTAAATTAACCCTAGCGTCAGGGGAATTACAGGGTAAATATGAGGGGTCACGGGAAAAGGGCCAGGGTGGGATTGTGGTTGGTACAGGCTCGATGGGCAGAATGGCCTCTTTCTGCACTGTAAGGATTCTATGATTCTAAATGCAGGAAGCACGGATAATGGCTTCAGTTCTGAAGAATGCAAGCTCTCAAAAGTTATTTATTAGCATCGCATGTAGGCTTACATTAACACTGCAATGAAGTAAGTGTGAAAATCCCCTTGTTGACACACTCTGTCATGTGTTTGGGTACACTGAGGGAGAATTTGGCATGGCTAATTCACACAACCAGCGCATCTGTGACTGTGAAAGGAAACTGGAGAACCCGGAGGAAACCCACACAGACGCGGGGAGGATGTGCAGACTCCACACAGACCATGACTCGAGGCCAGGAATCGAACCTGGGTCTGTGGCGCTGTGAGGCCGCAGTGCTAACCACTGCGCAACTGTGAATTCTCAGGATTGGCAGGGTGAACGCCATTATCTTTCTGCTGCATTTATGTTACATTTCATTCAAGCTGAGGAGACCTCCGTGTGATACGGTGCACGAAACGAAATCAGTACTCTAAGACGCTGTATAACAGAAACAGAGCATCACATTGGTTTTCAACCTGTTGGGATGAAGACTGGAATCTGTGTCAAATTTCCAATATCTTTTTACATAAAAACTGCGTGGAAATAATTTAATTTTCACATTTTGGACGGAAACAAGGATTCAGTGAAAATTGGAAAATAATGCTTAGACACAATAATACAGCAACAGAGGCAGACTGTGGGTAGCACAGTGGTTAGCACTGTTGCCAAAGTCTCGGGTTCAATTCCTGGCATTGGACACTGTCTGTGCGGAGTCTACACATTCTCCCAGTGTCTGCGTGGTTTCCTCAGTCTGCTCCAGTTTCTTCTCACTGCCCAAAGATGTGTAAGTCAAAGAACAAAGAATAAAATCAGCCCGGGAAACAAGCCCTTCGGCCCAACGAGCCCACGCCGCCATCTCAACACCACCAGTCCCCCTCTCCACCCACGACCCTTGTCTGATGTTTTATGGCCATCCAGATTGAGGGAATCTGATTTAGGGACAATTTATTCCTGCCAATCAGCCTAATCTTTGGGGTGTGGGAGGAAACCGGAGTACCCGGAGAAAACCCACGCAAGCACGGGGAGAATGCGCAAACTCCCACAGACACCGACCCAAATCCATGTGTCTGTACAGCAATCAGTGATAGTCACTGAGCTGTCGTCTTGCCCAGCATCTGGTCCAGTTTAGCCACACGCTAACGACATGAAGCACAAGGCCAATCTCGAACAACCAAGAGCAGCCCCAGTACGACCCATCGCGTGTATGCCCCTCGTTGGACACGAGGTGGACCGACTTAAAACCTGTGAATGAAAAGAGAAAACACGTTATTATTGTACCATATCCATTTACATTACCAGGGATGCCCCAATGCTAATGAACCTTATTTAAAACAATCTCCTACATCCACCCATCTCCAACCCACTCATGTGCCTGTCTAAGTTACTCTTAAATGACTCCAGCGTGCCTGCCTCCACCACCTTACTTGGCAGAGCATTCCATACCCCCACTACCCTCTGTGTGAAAAACCTCCCTCTCATATCTGTGTTATACCTCTCCCCCTTCACCTTAAGCCCATGGCCCCTTGCCCTACGTGTCTCTATCATAGGAAATAGCTTACCTCTGTTTACTCTATCTATACCCTTCATAATCTTATATACCTCTATTAGATCCCCCCTCAGTCGGCGTCTTTCAAGGGAAAAGAGCCCCAGTTTCTTCAATCTTTCCTCATACCCCAGTCCTTCCATACCAGACAACATCCTGGTAAACCTCCTCTGCACTCTCTCCAGAGTCTCCACGTCCTTCCGGTAGTAAGGCGACCAGAACTGGACGCAGTCCTCCAAATGCGGCCTAACCAAGTCAGGGTGATTAGCTGTGCAATATTGCTCCTTGCTGTCAGGGGGTTAGCAGGATAAATGCATGGGGTTGTGGGTATAGTTCCTGGGTGGAATTGTTGTCGGTGCGGATTCCATGGGCCGAATGACCTCCTTCTGCAAAGCCAGGATTCTATGAACAGTCTTATTCAAACCCCATTTTGTGAGAATAATCTCACAAACACTTTCAGAGAATCACAGAATCCCTGCAGGGCAGAGTTAAGCTAATCATCCCACCAAGTCTTCACCAACCACGATCCAACCCAGGCCCTCTCCCGATAACCCCACGTATTTACGCCGCTAACCCCGGCGAATTTCTTGTCAGTTACTTTTTAAAGTTGTTTATCGATCGAAATCCAGTAATAATACTCAGGACAAAACTTTGTCATTATATTAAAGACCAACCTCATGGATTCTGACATTTCCACTGCACTGTGGAAATCCAAAATATTCAGAAAAAGGGACGCATTCTGAAACAAAGATCTTTCTTGGTTCCTGGATGGACGCTTCAGGTTTTACAGTTTCACTCAGCATAGTGTTAGTCACAGAATATCTCCTCTTCCAGCCGAAATAGAGACATAGAGCAATACAACAGGGAAACAAGCCTTTCGTCCCAACCACTCCAAGCCTAACATGGTGCCCTCACAGCTGGCCCACGTTTGATCCATATCCCTCCAATCTTTCCCATCCATGTACTTATCCAAATACTTTTTAAATGTTGCTATTGAACTTGCCTCAAGCACTTTCTCTGGCAGCTCATTCCATATCCACATAGCCCTCTGTGTGAAGAAGTTGCCCCTCAGGTCCCTTTGAAATCTTCCCCCTCTCTCCCATATGTAATCATAGAACTCAGCTCAGTGACTTTCCTTACAAACCCGGCTTCCCTCCCAACTCCAATGTGGGTTAGGGATGATACTATCAACCTCACAATCAGGGTATTTGTTTGCTGAGATGGTTTGGTGAGAATTGTGTGATCGAGTTCGCTGACGCTCACTGGATCAAAAGGAGGTAATGGAACATAAACAGGGCCTAGTTTTAAGGCTGATAAAATTCGATATACGAAATTAAAGAATTGGGCATATTAAAAATCAAACACAGTCAAATCTCAGGCAGGCCAGTTCTACAATACGCAAACCTGTCTGGGCCCGATTCATCAATCTGCCCTGCACCCGACTGATACTTAGCAGGAGATCATTGCACCCCATTGAAATGCACTGGCCTATTGTTAGAAGCCCAGATTGGGCCAGACTTTCTGTCACCAAGAGTTCCTGTAGTTAGTTTAATCTGATAACAGGTTACATGTTAGCAGTAGCATGGAGACGGACACCTGGGGGTGGACCCTGGTGTCCTGTCAGGCAGACATCAAGAAACACACCGGGTATTGGAACCCCCTCCTGGGACCTCATTGGCCGGAAGCCAGAGAAGTTTCTGGAAAGGCAAGCAGGCAGGGGATAAAGGAACACCAGGAGCGAAGACTCGGTGAAGGAGGCGACCCTTGGCCATTCGGAAGACTTACCAGAGAAGGAAGGAAGGAAGAAGCTGCCATCGAGACTCACCTTCGTGACGACAGACCAGAGGGACTCAGAGAATCGAGCTTGCAGTTTTAAGCAAACCATCTTTGTGGGTAGTATATCTGATTTTGGGGTATGCTCTTGTTTTATGTGGGTAATTTAAGGGTTAGCAGTGTTATTGTTAATAAACTTGTTGAACCTTTACTTGTGTTTGTCCTTTGTCCATCTTGTAAATAAGGACACTGGGGAGTCAGCAAACTGGTCGAAAGCAGCTAAGGGAGATGTGCAGGTTGGGCGGATTGGCCGTGCTAAATTGACCCTCAGTACCAGAGGGCATTAGCAAGGGTAAATAGGGGTACCAGCATAGGGGCTGGGTGGTTTTGCGGTCTGTGCAGTTTTGCATGGCCTCCTTCGGCACTGAAGGTATTTTATGGATAGAGTGACCATGACTATGTTCTATGGAAAAGCACATGGAGCACACCAGAATGATAGGAAGGGGATAGCTTGATCTTGGGATTGAACATAGCTCGGCAGAATTTTGAGGGTCGAAGGACCTGCACTGTGCTGGACTGTTCTATGTTCTATGATCTAGTCGGGTTGTTTTGACAGCATGTTGGTCTTTCCACGTATAATTCAGGTTCCTGTCATGAATCATTCCGACATGATTCATTGAAACAGGAATGTGATTTAACAGCAAGGTTCACTTTCAGATTGGCAATTCAGGAGAGAACTGTGCTGAGTGACATTTTCATATGAAATATTCTCACTTGTGTTTCCACTTTTGGTTTCCATTGTCATGGTTGCACCTTTCTTCAACTTCGCATTGGTGGAACAAATAGAGATCAGTTTTATTAATTCATGGGCCATGGGAGTCTCTGGCTGGGTCAACATTTATTGCCCATCCCTTCAACTGAGTGACTTGCTCGGACATTTCGGAGGATAATGGAGAGGTAACCACATTGCTGCGGTTCAGGAGTCACATGTAGGCCAGACCAGGTAAGGACGGCAGATTTCCTTTCCTAAAGGGAACAGATGTTTTTTAATATAATCAACAATGGGTTTCATGATCATTAGTAGATTCTTAATTCCAGTTTTTTTTTCATTGAATTCAAATTCAACCATCTTTTGTGGTGGGACTCGAACCCAGGTCCCAGAACATGAGATGTGTTTCTGGATTTATAGTCTTGCAATAATATGAATAACACTTCCCTAACTTGTGTTGAGGGTATTGCAGCATAGCGTTGGTTTGGAAGGAGTCAATGAGTAGCAAGGCATACGTTTAAGATTATTTATTAGTGTTACAAGTCAGCTTACATTAACAGTACAATGAAGTGACTGTGAAAATCCCCTATTCGCCACACACGTCTGTTTGGGTACACTGAGGGAGAATTCAGCAAGGCCAATGCACCTAACCAACACATCTTTCAGACTGTGGGAGGAAACCGAAACAGCCGGAGGAAACCCACACAGACACGGGGAGAATGTGCAGACTCCATACCGTGAATCAAGCTGGGAATCGAACCGGTTCCCTGGTGCTCTCAGATAGCACTGCTAACCACTGTGCTGCTCCAGTGAAGTCTCCAGTGACTCAGCACTCTGTTTCAAGTGCTCTGAAGCTTGCAAAAAAACTTAGTGAATTATTTCAACGCTTAATCAATTGCCTCAAAAATGTATTGGAGGAGATGAATGGCAAAAAAGTTGAATGAATTATGTTATCCTTCCAATAATATTTCGGGGCATATTCTGGTACAAAACAAACAGATTTATGTGAAAGTTTGAAGTAAATTATATGAAAACCAACAATATTTGTGCATTGAGAGGCCCTTTCACGCCTGCACATTTCAGTATTAACATTGAAACATGTATGCACATCATTCCAATGTGGGTAAGATGCTCTGTCGAAGAGTCAGTGCAGGCTCGTTGGATTCTATGGCCTCCTTCTGCATTGCCGTGTCTGACCTTCCATTATTTCCACTTTTCCATATTTCTCTGGTGCTCAACGCCCCATCGCGGTTGTAAATTTTCTATTTTGGGGGGAAAAGTTGTTGGATTGAACGGGGTTAATTGAAACTATTTGTTAAGTGACTGTAATTGATGTGTCTCCATGGATCCGATTAGTGTGTCTGGAGGGATTTCCCTCTTCTATTAATAAGGGATTCCGTTCAATGTGTTGTCCCATTGAGTCAGCGGGAGAGACAATTCCAACACTAACAGAGATCAGCGGCTGTGGAGAGAGAGGGAGGGAGAGGAGAGATCCGAATCTGGGAGAAATGGATTGGAAAGTTCCGACAATGGATCCCAATCCGGGAGAAATGGACTGGAAAGTTCCGACCAAGGACAGGAGTTTATTCTATTGGATTTCTGAGTTTAATGCAGATGATTGGCGGATAACACCAGCCTTTCGGATTTGTTTTGTACTGTTTGCGATTCAATGCTTTTACTATCCACTCCTGGCGATTGTTGGTGTTCCGGGTAGGTACCTGGCTGTAATTGCTCTGGCCCGTGAATGAGCGGGCGAGGGGTTGGACATGGGAAGATCTGTTGAACACAGATGGGATTTTACAGCTTCGGGAAGAGTGAGGCTGTAACGTCCCGTCCCCTGTGTCCAGTTCCTCATTCTAGAAAGGCTGTTTCACTGCGTGGATTTTCTTGTCATTTACTGGACTGGGTTTGCTGCTCTTGTTGTTTCTGTTGAATCACTCTGTGCAGTTATTCATTCTTTCAGCCACTGGCAATTGTCTCAGGGCCTATGGGCTAAGATGTCTTCTGTGTGCTGTGGCTTTTCACAGACATGTGACCTCAAATACTATCCCATTGTGAGTAAAAGACTGAGACAGAATACTTTTTACCCTCTACTTATATCACCAGTTCATTCTAATCACCTGCCCAGTCTCAGACAGCATATTCCATTTTATAGATCAAATATGCACAGCAAGATCTCACAGAGAGAGAAAACGTTTTGTAAAGTTTGAAGCTAATGCATTAGTGTAACAACTAGGCTTGCTTTAACACTGCAATGAAGTTACTGTAAAAAAAGTCCCCTGGAACAACACTCCAACACCTTTTCAGGTACACTGAGGGAGAATTTAGCATGGCCAATGCACCGACCCACAACAAATTACAGAGTCTGGGAAGAAACCGGGGCACACAGAGGAAACCCACGCAGACACGGGGAGAACGTACAGAAACTGCACAGACAGTGGCCAAGCTTGGAATTGAATAGGGCCTCTGGTGCTGTGAGGGAACAATACTATCCCCTGTGCGTCCACAAAATCCCCGACAGTCTCAGGAACACGAACACTCAGACCCGCCCAAACACACACATATAAATACAGAGATTTGCTGATAGAAGCGAACAGATTGAAGAATGTATTCCCACTCAAACACCAATTCAAGAATAGCTAAATAGAACACTGAAACTGTACTCTGTTGATTTCTCTCCCTCTCTCTCTCTCTCTCAGACACACACACACACACACACACACACACACACACACACACGGGAGGGGGGCGGGTTTACAACTACTCCCTGTCCATTGATGACGGGGTGAGCAGGAAAACCGCGTGACAGCCGAGAACTCAGGTCCAAACCCAATTTCTCGCCTATTGCGAACTTCACCGACAACGGATATGTGACGGATTCAGTCTCCTGCACCTTTCTGGCAAGACGCTGGATAAATTATTTAAATGTAATTTCAAACAAGTGGAATTAAATGAAGCGAGACACACTTGTCTTTGCAGCCTCCCCGAGAGAGGAGCCACTTGGGCAGCGCCCACCGGGCAGGAGCAGGGGGTGGGACATGAAGTAGCGGGGTCTACAGGAGCAGGGCCTGAAGATATGTAATTGTCAGCAAGGCGTCTGAGAAAGTCCCTCATGGTAGGTTGGGGGAAAAGGTTAAGGCTCATGGGATACAAGGACAGGTGTCTAGATGGATTGAGGACTAGCTTGGTAATAGGAGACAGAGGGTAGTAGTGGAAGGGTCCTTTTCTAGCTGGAGGTCTGTGACACGTGGTGTGCCGCAGGGCTCAGGACTGGGACCTTTGCTATTTGTAATATGACTCGGAAGAGGGGGTAACTGTTGTGATCAGCAAGTTTGCAGATGACACGAAGACGGCTGGAGTTGCTGATAGTGAGGAGCAGTGTCAGGCAATACAGCAGGATAGAGATAGGCTGGTATATTGGGCAGAGAAATGGCAGATGGAATTTAATTCTGATAAATGCGAGGTGATGCACTTTGGAAGAAATAATGCAGGGGGGAGATATACGATAAATGTAGGACTATTAAGAGTATAGAAACGCAGAGGGACCAAGGGGTGCAAGTACACAAGTCCTTCAAGGTGGGAGTACAGGTGGAGAAGGTGGCGAAGAAGGCTGATGTCATACTGGCCTTGAGAGGAAGGGGTATAGAGTATAAAAGCTGGCGTCTAATGTTGCAGTTGTATAGAATGTTGGTTGGACTGCATTTGGAGGACTGCGTCCAGTTCTGGTCGCCTTACTGCCGGAAGGAGGTGGAGACCCTGGGGAGAGTGCAGAGGAGGTTTACCAGGATGCTGCCTGGTATGGAAGGACTGAGCTATGAGGGGAGATTGGGCAAATTGGGGCTGTTCTCCTCGGAAAGACGGAGAATGAGGGGGGATCTAATAGAGGTGTATAAGATTATGAAGGGTATAGATAGAGTGATCAGTGGTAAGCTTTTTCCGAGGTGGGATACAAAAATACGAGGGGCCATGGGCAGTGAGGAGGGCGAGTTACAATTCGGATGTTAGAGGGAGGCTTTTCACACAGAGGGTTGTGGGGACCTGGAATGTACTGCCAAGTAGGGTGGTGGAGGCAGGCATGCTAGAGTTGTTTAAGGCTTACTTAGATAGGCACATGAGCGGACTAGAGATGGGAGGACACCAGAAACTGTTCCAAATAAGGATCAAGAGACTTGGGACATTCCTGGGAATCAATTGATTCATATGGACCTTCTAACATATTTTATGGCTCATCTGTCTTCCGTCTGAGCTTCTGTGGATCCCGTAACTGTCTGTCTAAGTTGTGCATGTTTATTGATGTCACTTTTTTTAAATCCACAGGTGATTCGGCCCACCTTGTTGTCCAACAAGGGAGACACACGCAATGGGTCATGTGAGGGCTGCTCTTGGATGTTGCTTCGAGAGTTGCCTAGTGCTTCATGTTGTTAGTGTGCACTTAAACTGGACCAGCTGACGGGCAACACGACAGCTCAGTGACTATCACTGTTGGCTGTGCAGATACATGGATTTGGGCCAGTGTCTGTGGGAGTTTGCAAATTCTCCCCGTGCTTGCGTGGGTTTTCTCCGGGTGCTCCGTTTACCTCCCACACCCCAAAAAGGTACTCTTAGTGCACGTGTTAATTGGTGTAACAAATTGTCCCTAAATTAGTCGTCCCGCAATCTGGTTATGGTTCCTTTATTGTGGAGTCCAGTAGGCGTGGTCAAAGTTCAGAGATAGAAGAGGGCACTCAGAATGTTGAAATGGCAGCACGGGCTCGTTGGGCCGAAGGGTCTGTTTCTTGTGCTGTGTTGTTCTTTGTTCTTCGTTTTTCGTTTTTCATAGTGGGCCGGATGGGTGGTGACCTGTAGGGCGGGGCCTTAAGGGTAGGGACTGAAGGCAGCTTGTCCCTTGGGGAGCAGATCTATCCAGGAGGGAGAGGGTGGGGCGGGACTCCCCTGCCACTCTGAATGTGATTGGTGCATAGAGAGGGAGGCCCCGCTGCGGATCAACACGAGAATATTGGAGGTGTAGGCATTCCCGCTGCCACGCTGCACGCTGTCTTTGGGGTGGGCTGGGCCCCACTGCAAAACTGCACGTGACTGGTGTGGGGGAAGGGAGGCGATTAGAGAGCTTGGTGGTGCTGGAAGGGGGGCAGCGAGTGGGTGCTATATCCATTGGGGGGTCCTCATGAAGAACGGCTGCCACCGGACTATCTAGGGGCAGCTGCTGTGTTGAAGCTAGCTGCAGCAGCAGAGGGCTGACAGATGTCTCTCTCAGACCAGGCAGCTCACTGCTGGCTGCAATTGCACATTTGCAGCAACGTAGGTTTGGGACGTGGTCAGTATCTCAGCCAGCGCTGTGAGAGCTGCAAGTGATGGCTTTCTGCTGAGGGTGTCTAACAGCCTTCGAGTTTTAACAGCACAAAATGAGGCCCTTCGGCCCATTATGTCTGAACTTATCATCAAACATCTATCCAATGCAATCCCATTTTGCAGCACTCGATCCACAGCCCTGTGCGCTCTGGCGTTTGATTTGCTGATCTAAACGCTACTTGTTCCCGCTCCTACCATTCTTCCAGGCCGTGAGCTCCAGATCCCAGCACCCTGCGGAGAGAAACATTTTTCCTCAAATCTACAGAGAAATCTTCCCTTTACCGTAAATCCATGTCCTCTGGTTACTGACACTCCCAATAAAGGGAAAAAGTTTCTACCAAACGGTGTGCCACAGAATTTATACCGATCACTCAGATCCCCCCCACCCCTGAAAACATTCCTCTCCCACACCCACTACACCCTCTCCTCCACCCACTACACCCTCTCCCCCACCCACTACACCCTCTCCCCCACCCACTACACCGTCTCCCCCACCCACTACACCCTCTCCCCCACCCACTACACCCTCTCTTCTCCCACTACACCCTCTCCCCCACCCACTACACCCTCTCCCCCACCCACTACACCCTCTCCCCCACCCACTACACCCTCTCCCCCACCCACAACACCCTCTCTCCCACCCACAACACCCTCTCCCCCACCCGCTGCACCCTCTCGCCCACCCACTACACCCTCTCCCCCACCCACAACACCCTCTCCCCCACCCACTACACCCTCTCCCCCACACACTACACCCTCTCCCCCACCAACTACACCCTCTCCCCCACCCAATACACCCTCTCCCCCACCCACAATACCCTCTCCCCCACCCACTACACCCCCTCCCACACCCACTACAGCCTCTCCCCCACCCACTACACCCTCTCCCCCACCCACTACACCCTCTCCCCCACCCACTACAGCCTCTCCCCCACCCACTACACCCACTCCCCCACCCACCACACCCTGTCCCCCTCCCACTACACCCTCTCCCCCGCCAACTACACCCACTACACCCTCTCCCCCACCCACTACACCTTCTCCCCCACCCACTACACCCTCTTCTCCACCCACTACACCCTCTCCCCCACCCAATAAACCCTCTCCCCCACGCACTACACCCTCGCCTCCCCCCACTGCACCCTCGCCTCCCCCCACTACACCCTCGCCTCCCCCCACTACACCCTCTCCCCCACCCACTACACCCTCTCCCCCACCCACTTCACCGTCTCCCCCACCCACTACACCCTCTCCCACCCACTACACCCCCCGGACCCCACCGCCGCCGCCCCCCCCAACCCCTGGGCCATCTCTGCTCAAAGGTAAAAAAACAAGCCGAGTTGTGTGGCACACATGCCTTTGCAGCCTCACCGGGCGAGGTTGTGTCCAGCGAGGAAAGGAACTGGTCCACATGTACGAAGATGATTTGTGATGATCCCGCTGGTAGAATCGAAGCCACTGAGGGCACTGGGCAAGGCCGCGAGCAAAGATATGTGCCCTTTGGGCAATGCCCACCGGGCAGTACCAGGGTGTGGGGTTCGAGGTGTCTGGATCTGCAGGAGTGGGTCTGAATTTGGTGGGCCATATGGTCCATGGCCTGCAGGGGCGCGGCCTGAAGGAATGGGTCCTGAAGGGAGCTTTGCCCTTGGGGACCGGGCCAATGAGTCGGGAGGGTGGCCCAATGTCACTCTGAACGTGATTGGTTGTGGGGCTGCTGGCCACTGTCCCTCTGCTTGCAGTCGGTGGAGTAGGGTGGGGGTGTCACTGCCTCTCTGCAGGCACAGTGGGTTAGGGAGGGGTTCTCACTGCCTCTCTGCAGGCACAGTGGGTGAGGGAGGGGTTCTCACTGCCTCTCTGCAGGCACAGTGGGGTAGAAAGGGGTTTCCTGTTGCCACTCTGCATTTACTTTCTGTGGGGGATTGGGTAATTGGTCCGGTTGGTAGTGATGATGATGGTGGAGAGGTCGGGGGGGTGGGGGTGCGGACCCAAATCAGTTGGGGGCTCCTCACAAAGAGCTGCGTGCCCTGGACTATCTGGGAGGGCAGCTGTTGTGTTGAAATAAGCTGCAACAACAGACAGCTGACGGATGTCTCTCTCAGACCAGGCAGCTCACTGCTGGCTGCAATTGCACATTTGCAACCACACAGATTTGGTAATTGGTCAGTATCGCAGCCAGCGCTGGGAGAGCTGCAAGTGATGGAGCTTTCTAGGGTGGCACGGTGATGTGGTGGTTAGCCACTGCCTCATAGTGCCAGGCTCCCGTGTCTGATTCCGGACTTGGGTTGCTGTCTGTGTGGGTTTCTTCTGGGTTTCCTGATTTCCTCCCACAGTCCAAAGATGTGTGGGTTAAGAGGATTGGCCGTGCTAAATAGATCCTAGTGTCACTGGGATTAGCAGGGGGCTTACAAAAACAGGCCTTGGGTGAGATTATGGTCGGTGGAGACTCGGCGCGCTGAATGGCCTCATTCTGCACTATATGAATTCTGTGAATGATTGTGTGACTAATGGGGGTCATTGCTGAAGGACTAACAGCCAGCGAATTTTAAAAACACAAAATGAGGCCTTTCTGCCCATTATGTCTGAACTGGTCATCAAATATCTCTCCAATCCAATCCCATTTTCCAGCACACGCTCCACAGCCCTGTGCGCTCTGGTATCTGAATTGCTGATCTAAATGTCTCTTGTAGTTGTTCCTGCTTCTAACATCCTTTCAGCTCCTGAGCTGCAGATCACACACCCTGTGGATGGAAACATTTTACTACAAATCCACACAAAAATCTGCCCTTTACCTTAAATCCACACCCCTCAGGTTATTGGCACCCGCACTGAAGGGAGAAAAAAAGTTTCTTCCCATCGATGTGAAGCATAATTTTGTACAAATCACTCAGGTTCACCCCACCCCCCCAACACCCAGCTGAAAGCAATCCCACCACCACTCATTACAGCCGCTTCCCCTCCAGCCATTTCTGCTCCAAGTTAGAAAACCCAGCCAAACCAGCCTCTATTCATAGCTGAAACTCTCCAGCCCAGGCAGCACCCCGGTGAATCTCCTCTCCACCGTCTGCAGGGGAATTACATCCTTCCTGTAGTGTGATGACCAGAACTACACATAGCACTCTCGCTCTGGTCTAAACAGCATTTTATACTTCCATGGGGTGTGGAAAAGACTGCCTGCTGTGACAGTGCAGTCGGACACTTTCGGAACCTTCAAGCAGTTATTGGGTATGTCATCTCAACCACCGCATTTCACCTGTCTTGTTTCCTTCAGGGATCCACATGTATGCACCCCAAATTCATTCTGGTCCTCTGTACTTCTTCACACTCTGTTGTTC
Source organism: Carcharhinus amblyrhynchos (assembly GCF_965287045.1). Classification (NCBI taxonomy): domain Eukaryota; kingdom Metazoa; phylum Chordata; class Chondrichthyes; order Carcharhiniformes; family Carcharhinidae; genus Carcharhinus; species Carcharhinus amblyrhynchos. The sequence continues at coordinate 3,046,786 of NW_027649787.1, forward strand.
ATTGTGTATTTTCTTGCCCTGTTAGTTGTCCCAAATGCATCTCTTTACATTTTTCAGGTTTAAATGCCATTTATCCCCGCTACCAGCCTGTCCATTTCTTCGGCACAGTAGTATACTGGTTAGCACTGTTCTCCCAAAGCACCAAGGATGTGTATTCGATTCCTGGCTTCCGTCACTTTCTGCGTGGAGTTTGCACATTCTCCCCGTGTCTGCGTGGGTTTCGTCCGGGGGCTCCCGTTTCATCCCACTTTCCAAAGACATTTGGGTTAGGTGGATTGGCCGGACTAAATATGCCTCAGTGCCAGGGTGACTTGCGAGGGTAAATGAAAGATGTTATGTGGATAGGTCCTCATTGAGATTGTGGTCGGTGCTGACTAGATGGACAGAATGGACTCCTTCTGAACTGTAGGATTCTATGACTCCTGTAATCTAAGGCTTTCCTCCTCAATATTTACCAAACCACCTTTCTTTATCATCTGTGAACTTACTGATCATACCTCACACATTCATGTTGAGACCATCAATGTACATTACAAACAGCAAGGGACCCAGCACCGATCCCTGTGGAACCCCACTGGACACAGGCTTGCAGGCACAAAAGCAACCTTCGCCCATCACCCCCTGCCTCACGCCACTCAGCCAATTTTGGATGTAATTTACCAAATTGCCCTGCATCCAATCGGCTATCATCTCCTTGTTCAGTCTCCCACGCTGAATTATTCAAAAGCTTCTCTGAAGGCAATGTAGATTACATCGGCTACACTTCCCTCATCTCCTCATCCAGTCACCTCCTCAATATCTTCCAGCAAATTGTTAGACATGATCTCCCCCTGACAAAGCCATGCTGACTATTGTTCATAAATGCTTCCCTCCCGAAATGAGATTAAATCTGTCCCTCAGATTGTTTTCCAGTCATTTCATTGTCATGGATATGGTGATGATGGTGTCCTGGGTGTGATCTTGGATGTGTCCAGAGCATCTTGTAGGATGGCACTATGGCACAGTGGTTGGCACTGCTGCTTCACAGTATCAAGGACACCGGTTCAATCCCTGGGAGTCCATCATCACGAGTGAAGTTGTTTTTAAACTTTGAAACCAACTCCATTCTCACATCCAGCCTATTGGGATTTCTCCTGTTACAAGAACGAATGGTGTTTCTCTTGGAAGTATCCACTTTGAGCAAGTCCAGTATCTCGCAGCTCCCCAGTGTTCACACTGAGCCTTGTAACTTCATTCTCGATTACAGCAGTCCCACGTACATCACCAACCTGCAGAGGTTCATTGATAAGTCCAGGGCACATCGTGCTGATATTACAGCCTGAATAGTGAAATTTGATTTGATTTGATTTATTATTGTCACATCGATTAGTACACACTGAAAAGTATTGTTCCTTGAGTGCTATCGAGACAAGGCATACCGTGTATAGAGAAGGAGAGCGTGCAGTGTGGAATTTCGCAGTCACATGTTGCTAGGTGTAGATCAATTTAATGTGATGTAGTTCTACTCTTGAGGGATAACCCAGGGAATTATAGGCCGGTGAGCTTGACTTCAGTTATAGGCAAGCTAATGGAGAGGATCCTCAAGGATAGGATGTATGAGCATCTGGAGCGCTGCAATCTGATCAGGGATACGCAGCATGGCTTCGTTACAGGGAGGTCGTGCCTTACGAATCTAGTGGAATTTTTTGAAGAGGTGACAAAAACGGTTGACGAAGGACAAGCCGTTGATGTCGTCTATATGGATTTCAGTAAGGCGTTTGACAAGGTCCCTCATGGTAGGCTGATAGAAAAGGTGAAGGCTCATGGGATACAAGGCCAGGTATGTAGATGGGTGGAGAACTGGCTTGGGAGGAGGAGACAGCGGGTAGTAGTGGAAGGCTCCTTTTCCAATTGGAGGTCTGTCACCAGTGGTGTGCCGCAGGGCTCGGTACTAGGACCTCTTCTATTTGTAGTATATATTAATGACTTGGAAGAGGGGGTAGGTGGTGTGATCAGCAAATTTGCTGATGACACTAAGATGGTTGGATTGGCGGGTACTGAGGAGCAGTGCCTGGCAATGCAACATGACATAGACAGGCTGGTAGATTGGGCAGATAGATGGCAAATGGAATTTAATCCGGAGAAATGCGAGGTGATGCACTTTGGCCGGAATAATGTGGAGGGGAGTTATACGATAAAAGGTAGAACTATCCGGAGTATAGATACGCAGAGAGACCTGGGGGTGCAAGTGCACAAGCCCCTGAAGGTGTCAGTGCAGGTGCAGAATGTGATGAGGAAAGCGTATGGTATGTTAGCCTTCATAGGAAGGGGTATAGAATATAAGAGTAGGAGTCTGATGTTGCAGTTGTATAGAACGTTGGTTAGGCCTCACTTGGAGTACTGCGTCCAGTTCTGGTCGCCGTACTATCGGAAGGATGTAGAGATCCTGGAGAGAGTGCAGAGGAGATTTACCAGGATGCTGCCTGGTATGGAAGGGCTGTCTTACGAGGAAAGATTGAACGAACTTGGGCTGTTTTCCCTTGAGAGACGTCGGCTGAGGGGGGATCTAATAGAGGTTTATAAGATTATGAAGGGGATAGATAGAGTAAATGGTGGTAAGCTTTTTCCGCTATTAGAAATGGATAGAACGAGGGGTCACGGGCTTAGGGTGAGGGGGGCTAGGTATAAGACAAATATTAGAGGGCAGTTTTTCACGCAAAGGGTAGTGGGGGTGTGGAATGCACTGCCGAGTAAGGTGGTGGAAGCAGGCACGCTAGGGTTGTTTAAGAGTCACTTAGACAGCCACATGAGCGGTCTACATATAGGGGGATATAGCAGGCCTTACTAAACATTGTAGGCTTGGGATTCCGTTTTTGCCTCAGGGATGTTACAGTCTTTGCCTGTTTAATAATGAATGACCAGCAAGGGGCATGCATGCGGCAGGTTGTAATGGGCTGCTCTTGGATGTTGCTTCGGGAGTTGCCTATTGCTTCATGTCGTTAGTGTGCTTAAACTGGACCATCTCGAGGGCAACATGACAGCTCAGAGACTATCTCTGTTGCTGTGCGGACACATGGATTCGGGCCTGTGTCTGTGGGAGTTTGCGCGTTCTCCCCGTGGTTGTGTGGGTTTCCTCCGGGTGCTCCGGTTTCCTCCCACACCCCAAAGATGCGCTTTTAGGCTGATTGATTGGGTAACAAATTGTCGCCAAATTGGACCTCCCTGATCCTCGCACATTAGGCGTAGACTAAAATTATGAATAGGTCACTGAGACAATGGGACGGCGGCGCGGGCTCGTTGGGCCGAAGGGCCTGTTTCCCGTGCTGCGTTGTTCTTTGTTCTTCTTGGTATTCAAAAGGCTGATGGCAACAGAGAAGAAGCTGTTCTTGAGTTGGCAGCCTCGTGACACAATGGATAGAACTGCTCCCTCACACCTCCAGAGACCTGAGTTCAATTCCCAGCTTGGATCACTGTCTTTGTGGAATTTGAGCATTCTTCCCATGTCTGCGTGGGTTTCCTCCGGAAGTTCCGGTTTCCACCACAGTCCAAAGATGTGCAGGTTAGGTTGGGTTTGGTCATACTAAATTGCCCATTTGGGTCCCAGGGGATGTATGTTGTAGGGATTAGCAGTGTACATGTGAGACTTTGAGGACAGGACCTGGCTCGGATCGTTGTCAGCGCAGACTCGATGAGTCTGTATTGTTTCTATGATTCTATGAGTTGGTTGGTTCACGTCCTCAGATGTTATTGTCTTTTTTTCCCGACAGAACAAGGTGGAAGAGTTTATGTCCGTGGTGCGTTGTTTCCTTAATTAGGCTGGTTGTTTTTGCGGAGTAGCAGGAAGTGTAAACAATGTCAATGGGTGAGAGGTTGGTTTGAGTGATGGTCTGGGTTCCATTCACGAAGCTTTGAAGTTTCTTGCGGTCTTGGACAGAGCAGGAGCCATACCAAACTGTGATACAATCTGAAACAATGTTTTCTTTTGTGCATCTGTAAAAGCTGGTGAGAGTTGTAGCCAACATTCCAAATGTCCATGGAGCTCTGAGAAAGAAAAGGCGTTGATAGGCTTTCCTAATTATCGGGTCATCATGGGGGCTCCAGGGCAGGTGGTCGGTGGTCTTACACCCGAAATACTTGATACTCTCGGCCATTTCAACTTCATCCCATTGATGTAACCAGGGGGATGTACTCTATTCTGCTTCCTGAAGTTGATGACTATCTCCTTTGATTTATTGACATTGAGGAAGCGATCATTGTTGTCCCACCAGTTCACCAGGTTCTCTATCTCTTCCCTGATCTTGGTCTCATCGTTGTTTCAGATCTGACCCACTGCAGTGGTCGGGTCAATGAATTTGGAAATCGATTTGGAGGTGAATTTGGCCACGCAGTCATCGGCATGTATGGAGTATAGTAAGGGGCTGAGGATAGAGGCTTGTGGGGCATCTCTGTTCAGGATGATTGTGGAGGAGGTGTTGTTGACTGTCCTTACTTATTGCTGCCTCTGGGTTCGGACGTTCAGGATCAAATTGCAGCAGCAGGAGCCGAGTTCCAGGCCACAGATTTTGTACCCGAGTTTTGTTTGAAGAATGGTGTTAAAGGCTGAGCTGTAGTCGATAAACACGAGTCTGTGTTCCCGAGTTGAATGTAGGGCCAGGGAATTGGGGTCTGTGGGCCTGCAGTGGAGGTAGGCGAACTGTAGTAGATCCAGGCAATCTGGGAGGCCAGAATTACAAAGAACAAAGAACAAAGAACAACCTGGCACGGGAAACAGGCCCTTCGGCCCAACGAGTCCGCGCCGCCATTTTAAAGCATTTTCCTACACCGACCCTGCCCCGGGTGTATGTGAATGGTACCCCTATTGGAGCCAAATTCAGGGGGGAATAGTGTAGGGTCAATTCGGTGAACCAATCAGCCTAAGAGCGCAGCTTTGGGGTGTGGGAGGAAACCGGAGCACCCGGAGGAAACCCACGCAACCACAGGGAGAATGCGCAAACTCCCACAGACACTGGCCCAAATCCATGTATCTGCACAGCTAGCAGTGATAGTTACTGAGCTGTTGTGGTGCCTGTCTGCTGGCCCAGGTTTAAGCACACACATCGACACAAAGTACTAGGCTACATCCAAGAGCAGCCCACGCACGACCCACCGTGTGCATGCCCCTCGTTTGACAACAAGGTGGACCGACACCTGTGGATTAAAAGGGACAAAACATTAACATGTACTATTACATTTCCAGTATCGACTCGAGGCTCTGACCCTTTTAAAACCGTCTTATATAACCCTCCATCCCTGTTTCACTTGTGTGCCTGTCTAAGTAAACCTTAAACAAGTCCAGCGTGCAGTAAACATTCAACAAGTTTCATGTCATGACTAACTTTTTGATGCAACTTTATAAGACCCTTGTCAGACCCCACTTGGAGTACTGTGCGCAGTTCTGGTCGCCTCACTACAGGAAAGATGTGGAAGCTATTGAGAGGGATGTTAGGGGTAAGTTTTTCACTCAGAGGGTGGTGAGTGAGTGGAATCGTCTGCATCGGTGGTGGTGGAGGCGAACTCGCTGGGGTCTTTACAAAGACTTCCGGCTGAGTATATGGGATTTAACAGGATTGGAGTTATAGATAGTTCTATGGCCTGGTAGGTATTGATGTGATCGGCGCAACTTGTGGGCCGAAGGGCCTGTTTGTGCTGTAGTGTTCTATGTTCTATGTGCTATAATAATAAATACCAGTGTCACTGGACAATAGTCATGAAGGCAGGCTGCTTGGCTTTTCTTTGGTACCCGCCTTTGTTTGAGCTTTTCTTACCTGGTACATGGATCAGCAACCTTCCCAGTGAGAGAGGATTCACTAAACCTCAATGGTCCAGTTGATCACAGTGGGAAAGCAGCAAGCTGTTTGGACGCAGCTATTCGGTGAACCCTGAAGCTTTGAAAGCAAACCCTGAGAGTTGTGTTCTGTGCCATTGGAGAACGAGTTTACTGTTTCTTCCTGTGTTGTGCGAACTCTGGCTACAATGTTCTTGTCTCCTCTCCAGGCTACAGTCCTCTGTAAGTATAATAGAGATTCTGAGCTGCCAAGGCATCAGGATCTTCCTCTGTCAACTGTTAGGATTGTCCAGAGGAAAGGGTGAAACCAGCACTGTTCGGTAGCAGCTCTGGTGCAGGAGTTGTCAGTCAGCTGTCTGGCAGACAGCAGTTCACACCTACAGGACTCCACTCTGGGTTTTCTTTCAGGGTTTACTCCCACAGCCTTCTTACTCTCCACATCCCCCACAAGGTAGAGGGGCTATTTACCTGTAGCTGAGTCAATTTTGAGGGCTCCCCGGAAAACCCTCTCCCAGTATATATCATTGGGTCGCTACCATGGTGTAGCACGGTGACACAGTGGGTAACACTGCTGACTCACAGTGTCAGGGACCTGGGTTCAGTTCCAGGCTTGGGTCACTGTCTGTGTGGAATTTGGACTTTCTTCCCCGTGCCTGCGTGGGCTTCCTCCAGATTCTCAATTTTGCTTTCACACTGCAAAAGACGTGCTGAATTTCAAAAAAAGTAATTCTGTCTGTGTCTACATGTGTTTTTCATTTTAACCCATCCTCAGTCTAAATGATAATTCCTTCCCCTGAATCGTGTCTAATTTTAGTCTTCATTTCCTCCCTGACAGTGAACATACTCACAATTGTGACACTGACGAGCAGAAACTGTGGTCTGTCCAAATGTGTGACTCGTTACCTGGTGGCCATGTCAGTGGGGGATCTGCTGGTCATTATCCTCGACCTGATATTCAGACACATTCCCATTGTTTATCCATATCAGTTTGTTTTCCTGCTGTCGGTCCCCGTGTGTAACATCCACACCGTCCTGCTTTACGCAGTCACTGACTGTTCTGTCTGGTTCACCGTCACTTTCACCTTTGATCGATTTGTGGCCATTTGCTGCCCCAAGCTGAAAAGTAAATATTGTAGTGAGAAATCGGCGACTGTGGTTCTGGGAACAGTGACGGCGGTGAGCTGTTTAAAGAACATTTGCTGGTATTTTATGTTATTGAATACCTATCGGCTGGGGAACAGCCCCTTTTTTTGTTCTGTCACAGCGGATTTTGAGGAATCTCCGGTCTGGACAACAATCGAGTTCCTCCACCACATTCTAACCCCGGGTGTCCCATTCGTCCTGATTCTGCTGCTCAATGCTTTTACTGTCAGACACATTTTAGTGAGCAGCAGAGCCCGCAGGAGACTCCGGGCTCACAGCAGTGCAGAGAATCCCAGAGACACAGAGATGGAGAGTCGGAGGAAATCAATCATTTTGCTGTTTGTTATCTCAGCCAATTTCATCCTGTTATGGTCGACATTAATGGTTTATTCAATATGGCGTTGGATGTTTTATTTTGGCTATGGGTCAGTATGGTTAGATTATTTTGTTTTAGAATTGGGTTCCATGCTGGAACTCACACGTTGCTGCACAAACACTGCCATTTATGCTGTGACACAGACTCACTTCAGGCAGCACCTAAAAAATCTCCTGACGTATCCCTTACATCAATTCTTCAACTCATTACCCCTGAGAAGAAACTAAAAGCACAAGACGCCTGATTCTTCCCACTGGACATTCAAACTATAAATAACAAAAAGCCTCAAAGAGACTGAAAGAGTGACAGATTGTAGAGAGAGGGCAGTGAGAGCAACAGTAAGAGTGATAGATCGACACATATTGACAGAGAAGGATGGGCACAATGTGATGGAGAGAGGCAGAGTTTGAAAGAGTTTCTAACAGATTCAGGAAAAGAAACAGAAACCGAGAGACCGAGAGAGAGAGGGAGAATGACAGAGAGAGAGAGAGAGAGAGAGAGAGAGGGAGAGAGAGAGAGAGAGAAGCAGACAGAGATTTTCAAAGAGCGAGAGAGACAGGGTAGAAGGTGGGGAAAATGGTGAGGAAGATGATAGAGAATGACAAAGGGAGACAACAAAAGACAGATGGGAGGACGTTAGAAAGGAGGGAAAGCGAGACTAAGTGGGAAAGGGATACAGAAAGGGAAAGGTCGGAAAATAGTCAGAGGCAGGGAGAAACAAGGATACGAGATCGAGAGTGTCAGCAAGTATGAAAGAGTAAGACTGAACAGTACCGTGGGCACAGCAAGTGCAAAAGTCAGAGCGAGGTAGAGAGAGGGAGAGAAACAGACAAAGAAAAGAAGGAGGGCAGAGACAGAGAGGGAGTGGGAGATGAAGATGAGACTGGAGGAAGAGAGTGAGATTGAGAGAGGGCTGGAGGGACAGAGGAAGAATGTAGAGAGAGGGAGACTGAGGGAGAGGCAGAGAGAAACATAAAGAGAGGGACAGAGAGAGAGAGGGACAGGGAGAGAGAGAGAGAGAGGCTGAGAGAAAGAAACAAAGAAAGCAACAGAGAAACTTATTTAATGAATGTAACGATAACAATCAGGTGGTGTTGTTGGAAGATGAGCTCCCTGATTGAGACAGTGAGTGCTGTCCAATCCGGGAGCCCTCCATCGTATATAATATGCTGTATCTCTGTTACCAGAACTCAGGGTGTTGTACACTCAGAGTGTGGATGTGATGGACTGGTGGTTTTAACACTAGACTATTAATACAGAAACTCCGCTAACACACTGAGGATCTGTGTTCGAATCCTGTCACGGTAGATAGTGGAATTTGAACAAATATATCTGAAATTCAGAATCTGCTGGTGACCATAAAAGCATTGTCGATTTTCAGAGAAAACAAAACAAATGGTTCACTAATAACCCAGGGAAAAAAACCTGTCGTCCTTAAGTGGTCAGGACTAAATGTGACTCGAGAGCCGTAGCAATGTGGTTGACACTTAATTGGCCTGTGAACAACGGCAAAATATATGTGACAGAATATGTTCAGGAAATTAGTTCAAGAAGCAATTCGTTTAGAATCTGTGGTGAGAAGGATAATGGAATCTTTAATCAAAGATGTGATTGTAACATGTAAACAAACTGAAAATCTAGGGGAAGATCTTGAGTTTGTGTTCCCTGTCTGTGGGAATGGAAACGAGGGCTCAAGTTCCGACCAAACCCAGAAGGCGCCAATCTTGCCGGCGTTTTTCATCTGTTTTGCTGCCCTTCACTGGGGGCCTCATCAGGCTCATATCCACAGCAGGTGTGAACCGAATTCAAATCCATCTTCACACATTAACATATTATTCAAGCCCCACCCCCCCTTACCGGATATCGTGCCCAATGTGCATGTTTAACTCTCACCAATGTGGTGCGACCATTTTGAAGGGTTCCCTGTGTGTGTAAATTTAAGTGTAACTCCTGGGCGAGATGGACATGGGCAGACAATAGCCTGACAATGCCCAAGCATTGCTCTGGTCACAGACTGGCACTCCGAAATTGGCATAGGCATGGTGCCAAACTGACATTGCCAACCTGTGCTAGGGAGCAGTGACAGGGACAGGCCCCAGTGGGAACCTCATGGGGAACAGTGGGAGGGATTAATTTATTAGTGAGGATAGGGTAAATGGAGGTGGGAGCTGTGGATGCTGGTGATGGCCGTTTGGGTGTGGGTGGAGGGGGTGGGTGGATTGACTGGGTGGTGATTTGGGGGGAAGTGGTCCAATGTTTGGGGGAAGGGGGTGGGTGAATGCCCGCTCTGATCACGGAGTGGGGGGGGAGGGGGGGTGGTCGCCCTGATGCGGGCGGGGGTGGTGTTCAAGTCGAACCCCTGAGACTCCTTGGTGGGATAGGTGTTCGGTTCCTCGTTAGTCTGATAGAGGTGCTCTTTAATCATGGTGCCCCGCTCGCAGTACAGCTCGGTTGTGCTGCACTCAGTGTCTCCCTCTAATGAATCGATGATTTATGAATTTGTATATTACTCAGGATCCCCGTGATCCCATCAGTGTTTTGCTCTTTTGAGTTCATCTCTGTTTCTACCTCTCTCCCTCTCTGATCTGGAGGTGAGCTGCTGGAATTGATGCCATTTCCGGGTGTGCTCCTGGGCAGGCTGGAGAGGGGACCAGGCTGAACAATGCTAGAATAGGCTTCATAGACCTTCTGGCTACCTTCTAGAATCTTGTGAAGATTCAGTCGAGCATGTGCTTTGGTCTGATTTGCTTCACAACATTTTTGGTGGGTTTTCAATGGGTATTAATGAGTTTCAGTGGTGGACCTTTTGTGTTTGTGTGCTGTGCACTGTAACAGTCCTTTTACTCCAGGCAGAAGGCCTCGGATGCCTCAGATAAATGTGAGTGCCTCTCTCTTCCAGGCGTTCAACCCACAACCTGCAAGAGACAGGAAGAAAGACTCACTGTTTATTCCTGACCAGTGGGCTCACTGTCATGACACACGAGTTACCCGGGCTGCCACCTACGACCGTGTGTCGTAGGGAGTAAAATACAACCCAGAAGTGTCACACTGGGACAGCTTCACAAGGGAGAGAAAGAGAGAGAGATCACTGTTCCTTCCTGACCAGTAAACTCCTTTGAGTGAGCAGTTTCTAGCGCTCGGCCCCTTTGCGGTCCTGTACCCCAAGAATTATGTTCTGGCTTTTCAGTGACTCACCAAGATGGACGATGAGAGAAAGAGGTAGAGAGAAAGAGAGAGAGACTCGTCAAAGTTAATTCAAAAATACTTTATTCAAGAATAACCCCAACCAAACGCAGTCAGTAAAACACAGACAATCGATACGATGCTATTGAAAGCGAACTCTAACGACACAACGTAAATTTTTAGGATTACACAATTTACACGATTTACACGGAAACAAGAAGAATCCTCGAACCCTCCTCAACCTGGACCTAATTGGGGAATTTCTGAAGCCTGAGAGAATACACTCACCACTCCTTGGACCGTTTGAAAAGTGAAAGTCCTTGTTGCTGAATCTTCCTTTTTCATTCCTCTGCCACACAGTAGTCTTCTGGCTGGACACCTGAATTCACTCCTTTCCGAAGTCACACAACTCTCCTGCACTGTTCTTCACAGGACTCCTTGCTGAGTTACCTGTTGAAAGGTCAGCCTCCTCTCCTCTTGTTTTCTTTGGCCCCGGTGGGAGATTATTTAAAAGGCCGTTCGCTGAATCAAATCCATCGGTCAGTCAGGGTGCAAAGTGCTTCCAGAATGAAACTGATTTGATTTGTTTCAATGACAAAGAGTCCAAACTGTTTTAGTGGGGGTCTGATAAGCTGCAAAGTGTCCCAAAGTCGTTTTCTGGAACTGCTAAATATTTCCCATTAGTGGAGGCATTATTCTATATAGCTGGGTTAAAACTCGTCCCCATTTCCATTGACTCTCCTGTAGTTGGTCAGGTAGAAATGTTTCTGTGACAGCTCGACTGCACCCAACAGTTCCGTCAGCTTTTCCTTGAAGGGGGGAGTGCCATTCCCAAATTGAACAATGTATTCTTGTAAATTGATGAAATTTTGACGTACCGTGATGTGAATTGAAGAAAGTTCTGGGATGGGTACTGTTGGTTGATGTATCACATGAACTTCCGCCCAGGTTTAAAACAGAAACTGCTGTGTGGTATTTGGCACCATGTTGTGTTGATCCCACCGGGCACTGGTGGTGACACAATAGGTCCCACTCCATATGTATGCAACCTGTGGGTGGATGTGGCTGGTGGCCATCGCTTCCATTGTGCAATTATAGGCTCTGCCCCAGTACTCCTGAACCCGCACTGAGCTCTTGTATAGACTTTCATGCGCTGGGAACACAAATACACTCCTGCTCCCCTGCTCTGACAATCGGAGAGGTCGGTGCCTGTCACAGTCTGCTCCCACACTCTGACATATAGCGGGACCTTCCTGTAAAGAACATATACACTCCCACAAATGACTCCCACATTCCCAACCCAGTACTGGGATGCTGGCTGTGAGGATGTTCCCGTCACCAGCACACTTACAACCACCCCTATAATTGTGTTTTTGGACTTCCCACAATCAACTGGCAAAGGCTACGCGTCTGAGGCCACACCGAGCTGGCAGGGACTCAATGTGCTGTTGTAAGTGTGTAATGCCGCTAGGTGCTGGGTTGCTGATCCATAAGGGTTCCTGCCCCTGTCTCAAACCTTCCAGATTGTTCCATCCCTCCCCATATCGCCCCACACACCTCATTCTGGGCAGCTGGGTCGGATGCATTCCGATCCTCTAATTATTTCATTTATCATTTTAACATGGGTCTCCAATTGTCTATGATTTATTTTCGATGTAGAGTCATCACTAGCTCTGTGTAACCCCAACCTCACCACAGTTCTTTTTTAATCCCACGACACCTTTCTGAGCTGCTTTTTAATTGGTTCATCTGTAGAGCCAGTTCAACATCATCCATGCTGTTTATCATCGATGCGCCAGTGTTAAAAGCCTTGAAACCTTCGTTAACAAACCTTTATCGCTGCTTCCCGAGTCCCTCATCAAAATCATATGTAAATTTATGCAAATCACTGACAATAATATCACCAAATCTGAATTTTAGCATTTGTGGAAAAGTTCTGTCAATAAGGTTCAATATCGCGATATAACACTCTGCAGGCAACCGTATCTCCGTTAAATTTAAATCTACTGAAATCACTACGTGATGCACCCCCTGGTACAATAGGTTCTTAACTGGGACAAATACCAACCCACTGCTGCGTCCCCAGCTTGTGATCGGACAGTTGTGAGGATTGATCAGTTGGGCTGTGGGCGGAGGATTCTCCACTTGAACCAGCAGTTCAGTGGCCTTTACTGACAGCCCTGACCTGGGGGTGGGGGTGGGGGGCGGGGTTGGTGGGGAGGGGGTCGGGGTGTGGTGAGGGGGGAGGCGCTGCACATGCTTCCCCGCTATGATTCCAATCCATACTTGTTGCTGGGTCCTGCAGCATAATTATGAACATAATCAATGTCCCTTCGGGACACACCTCGACAGACCCCCACAAACACAATATAGCCCCTGGTTAGACGCCCACCATTTCTCCCAACATACCGTGACACCTCCCCGTGAACCCGTGACGGTCCGGTAAGATTCATTGTCTAATTGTAACCAGTCCAAGGACCGGCCCCTCATGTCTGGGTTCAGCTTCCTGAGCCGCCACCATCTCCGAAAGGGACGTCCCTTTTACAAGTTAAACCCACCCTCCTATCCTCAGTCACACTAACCCCGGCAGTCAACACTTTCATTTCGGAGCAGCGCACAGATGCTTCTCCGTCAGTGAAACTCTGATGGCTGGAGAGTATAATGGAGTTCGATCCCAGTCATTCATGCCTTCTCCCCTCAAATATCGGACAGGATTTTATGGCCTTGCTCGTCCTGAAACCGGAAAACCTCACTCGAGTCAACAGGACCTTTCCATTGGCCCACTCTTCACCCGCTCTGATTCCCGTGGCGGGCAGGAAAGTTAAATTACAGCCATTATCTTCCTTTGATTACAAAGCTAACTGTGTGAAGGAACTAAATGTTAAATTCTAACCTTAACTTCTGAACAAGCCTTTTTTCCACCTGCAATAATTAGGAATTAGCGGACAGTGCAGTCCATTTCCCAAACAGGAAACTGAGAACAGGCAAAATACACGCAAGTTTCACGGTACAACCTTTCACATTGTATTTGGAATTAAAGAGGCAATGGCCGAGTGGTTTCATCTTTCGATTATTAATCCAGAAAATCGGCTAATGTTTTGGTGTCCAAGTCGTGGGATTTGAATCGGAAAAAAAGAACACATCTGGAATTAAGAACCTACTGGTGACCAAATAACCATTCTCAATTGTCGATAAAAACCCATCTGGTTCACTGATGTCCTTCAGGGAAGAGAATCTGCTGCCCTCACCTGGTATGGACTGAATAGAACCAAGAACAAAGAACAATACAGCACAGGAAACAGGCCCTTCCGCCCTCCAAGCCTGTGCTGCTCATTGGTCCAACTAGACCATTCTTCTGTATCTCTCCATTCCCAGTCTGCTCATGTGACTATCCAGATAAGTCTTCAGTGATCCCAGAGTGTCCGCCTCCACCACCCTGCTTGGCAGTACTCTCCAGACCCACACCACCCTATGTGTAAAATACGTCCCACTGACATCTGAGTTAAACATCGCCCCCCACCCCCGCCCCCCCTTGAACCTGTGACCCCTCGAGTTTGCAATCTGCGACCTGACAAAAAAAAAACTTCCCACTGTTCGCCCTATCCACATCCGTCATAATTTTAAACGCCTCTATTGGGTTTCTCCTCATTCTCCGTCTTTCCAGGGAGAAAAACCCCAGTTTACCCAATCTCTCCTCATAGCTAAGACCCTCCCAAACCAGACAACATCCTGGTAAACCTTCTCTGCACTCTCTCCAAAGCCTTCACGTCCTTCTGGTAGTGCGGCGACCAGAACTGGACCAGAACCGGCTTCCCTCCCAACTCCCATTTCATTTTGTCTCGCACCTCTTTGAACTCCACATATTAAAGTCATCCACTTTTGACCAGAATGGCTGCCTCCCACTGCGGGTCAAACACAATTTACTGAGTTTCCCTCGTTACTGATTAAACCTTTCGAAATTATAAGAAGCTTTTTTTCCTCCTTTCTCCTGTGGGGTTCCACGTTAGCACAGTGGTTAACACCGCTGCTTCACAGCGCCAGTGACACGTGCTCGATTCCCGGTTCGGGTCACTGTCTGTGTGGAGTCTGTACATTCTCCCCGTGTCTGCATAGGTTTCCTTCGGGTGTTCCGGTTTCCTCCCATAATCTGAAAGACGTACTGGTTAGGTGCAATGGCCATGTTAAGTTTTCCCTCAGTGAACCTGAACAGGCGTGTGGAGTGTGGAGACTTGGGGATTTTCACTGTAATGTCATTACAGTTTTAATCTAAGCCTACTTGTGAATTGATAAGTAAACATCAAACAAACATTGTAAATTAAGAAGTATCAAGCCAAACGTAACCAATGGATTTCCTTGTGCAATAACAGCACACACTTGCGAACATGCACTGGCATGAGGACATGCAGATACACACACACACGCACATACATACACACACACACACACACACACACACAGACACTCACACACACACACACAGACACTCACACACACACACACACACACACACAAACATACACACACACACTCACACACACACAGACACTCACACACACACACTCACACACACAAACATACACGCACACAAACATACACACACACACACAGACACTCACACACACAAACATACACACACACACAAACATACACACACACACACAGACACTCACACACGCACACTCACACACAGACACACAAACATACACACACACATGCACACAGACACTCACACACACACACATACATACACACGCACATACACACGCATACACACAGACACTCACACACACAGAGACACTCACACACACACACAGAGACACACACACACACAAACACACATACACTCAGACACTCACACATACACTCACACACACACACAGACACACACACACACACACAGACACTCACACACACACACTCACACACACACACACTCACACACACACACACACAGACACCCACACACTCACACACACACACACACACAGACACTCACACACACACACACACAGACACTCACACACACACACACACTCACACACACACACTCACACACACACAGACACCCACACACTCACACACACAAACAGACACTCACACACACACACACACACTCACACACACACAGACACCCACACACTCACACACACACACACAGACACACACACACACACACTCACACACACACACACAGACACACACACACACACACACTCTCCTTTAAATAACACAACTCTGTCCAATCACATTTAATCAAAGTAACATTCGTTCTCATCCAGACGCAATCAGGGATTTGAAAAGGAAACAGTCTGTTTGATAATGACAATTGCTGCCTGAGCCACACTCAGACTTTGCATCTTAAGGAAAAACTTCAGGCTTTAAACAATTCTACAATTTACGGAATCACGTTCACCGAATTCTGGCAGCGCAAATAGAAGCCAATCAGTCCATCACCAGCTCTCTAATAGAACAGAGTGCTGGTGAGACCCGGCCACAATTTTACCGGCCTGCCCATCACGGGAAATGGACCAGGTGAGGGGCAGAACATGAAAAGGTCCACTGACCTTGCCGGGGAGGGGGGGGGGCGCGGTGTGTGGAAGTCACAGCTTTGGGATCAGCATGGCCGTACAATGAACGGGGTGGCACGATGGCATAGTGGTTAGTGCTGCTGCCTCACAGCACCATGGACCCGGGTTCAATTCCGACGTCCGGTCACTGTCTGTGTGGAGTCAGCACGTTCTCCCCATTTCTGCGTGGGTTTCCTCCGGGCGCTCCAATTTCCTTTCATGCTCCACAGATGCCCAGGATTGGTGGATTGACCATGCTAAAATTGACCCTTGTGTCAGGGCACTTGCTCGGATAAATATATGAGATGACAGGGACCTGGATGGACAGAGGCCAGGGCAGACTCGAAGGACCCTTCTGCATTGTCGTGATTCTATGAAAATCTCAGCGAGTATCTGTCCTGATGTGTTGGCATTGGAAGAAGTTCAGAGGAGGTTCACCAGATTGATCCTATTTCTTATGTGCTTATGGCAGTGAATCTTTGGAATTATCTGCCCAATGAAACAGTCGAGGCTACCTCGTTAAATGTGTTTAAGTCACAGATCGATAGATTTATAACCAATAAGGGAATTAAGGGTCATGGGGAGCGGGCGGTTAAATGGAACTGAACCCACTATCAGATCAGCCATGATCTTATTGAATGGCGGGTCAGGCTCGAGGGGCGATGTGACCAACTCCTGCTCCTATTTCTTATGTTCTTATGATTCAGGGGATGAAAGTATGAGGAGACATTAAACAGTTTGGGTTTGTACTCGCTGCTGTTTAGAAGGATGAGAGGGGATCTGGTTGTATATAAAATTTTAAAGGGGATTGATAAAGTAAATGTCGACAAAATGTTTCCTCTCGTGGGGCAATCTCAAACAAGAGGTCTCAGGTATTGGTTGAGAGGCGATAGATTTAAAACTGAGATGGGGAGGAACTATTTCTCACAGAGGCTGGTGGATTTGTGGAACTCGCTGCCCCATAGCGCGGTGAAGTCTGAATCATTGAATGGTTTCAAGAAGGAGATAGATATAAAAAAAGGGAGAAGGGGATATGGGGAACAGGTGAGGAGGTGGATTTTAAACCAGGGAAATATAAACCATGAGCTGATTGAATGGCGGAGCAAGCTCAAAGGGCTGAATTTGCCGACTTCTGCTCCTAATGTTCCCATGTTATAGAATCATAGAGATTTACAGCATGGAAACAGGCCCTTTGGCCAACTTGTCCATGTCACCCAGTCATTACCATTAAAATAGTCCCAAATCTCCATGTTTGGCCCATATCCCTTTACGCCCGTCTTACCCATATAACTGTCTCAATGTTTTTTAAAAGACAAAACTCCACCTGCCTCTACTACTATCTCTGGCAGCTTGTTGCAGACACTCAGCATCCTCTGTGTGAAAAAATGCCCCACTGGACACTTCTGAATCTTTATTTTTCGGATCCTGTATTCTGCATCTGTTTTCACAGTAGAACACACCACTCCCAGAGCAGGAATAGAGAATTACCAATGGGCTTACTCATAAGAGCAAGGAGCTCCAATAATTTACTATCTGGAGATGGAGGTATGAGAATAAGTTGAGAGATTTAAAACATACAGCATCGCCAAAATATAAAACCAACTTTAGTTCTTTGAAGTAGATAGCTGCAAATATAGTATAAATGCTTTTTTTATTAGTATCACAGGTAGGCTTGCATTAACACTGCAATGAAATTACTGTGAAAAATCCCCGAGTCGCCACACTCCGGAGCCTGTTTGGGGACACTGAGGGAGAATTTAGCACGGCCAATGCACTAACCAGCATGTCTTCCGGACTGTGGGGGGATACCAAGCACCTCGAGGAAACCCATGCAGACACGGAGAGAACTTGCAGACTCCATACAGACTGTGACACTAGCCGGGGATGGAGTCCTGTTTCCTCCCCCTGTGAGACAGCAGTGATAACCACTGTGTTATCATGTGACCCATTTCAGTTCACCATTCGAAAAGGAAAGAACAAAGAAAAGTACAGCACAGGAACAGTCCATTCGGCCCTCCAAGCCTGCACCGATCACGATGCCTGCCTAAACTAAAAGCATATGCAAGTGCAGAGTCCTTATCCTTCCATTCACATCCTATTAACGATCCTGGTTAGGAGTGAAAGTAATAGGGTAATTGTTATGGGGGATTTTAACTTTACTAACATTGATTGGAATAGCTATAGCTCTAGCTCCTTAGAGGGGTCAGTTTTTGTTCAAAGTGTGCAGAAAGGTTTTTTTAACTCAATATGTAGATAGGCCAACTAGAGGTGAGGCTATATTGGATTTGGTGCTGGGAAACGAGCCAGACCAGGTGCTAGACTTGGAAGTTGGTGTGCTTTTTGGTGATAGTGACCACAATTCGGTTACGTTCACCTTAGTGATGGAAAGGGATAGGCATGAACCTCGGGTCAGTAGTTTTAGCTGGGGGAAGGGTAATTATGAGGCCATTAGGAGAGAATTAGGAAGCATTGGTTGGACTTGGAGATTACAGGGACTAGGAACGTCTGAAATGTGGAGTTTTTTCAAGGAGCAGCTACTGTGGGTCTGTGATAGGTATGTCCCTGTCAGGCAAGGAGGAATTGGTAGGGATAGGGAACCGTGGTGCACAAAAAAAGTTGATTTGTTGGTTAGGAAGAAGAAGGAGGCTTATGTTCGGATGAGGCTTGAGGGCTCGGGTAGTGCAGTAGAAAGCTTTAGATTGGCTAGGAGGGAGTTGAAGAGGGAGTTAAGAAGGGCTAGAAGAGGGCATGAGATGACTTTGGCTGATAGGATTAAGGAGAATCCTAAGGCGTTCTATAGGTATGTCAAGAACAGAAGGTTGGTCAGGGCAAGATTAGGGCCAGTTACAGACAGTAGGGGGAAGTTGTGTGTGGAACCGGAAGAGATTGGAGAGGCATTGAACCATTATTTCTCTTCGGTGTTCACGCAGGACGATATGAATGTAGCTGAGGAGGTCACTGGGGTGAAGGGGTGTAAAATAGAAAGTATTGTAGTTGATACAGAGGATGTGTTGGATATTATCGATGGGTTGAAAATAGATAAGTCCCCTGGTCCAGACGGGATTTACCCTAGGATTCTATGGGAGGCAAGAGAGGTGATTGCAGAGCCACTGGCTCTGATCTTCAGGTCGTCGTTGGTCTCTGGTATAGTACCGGAAGATTGGAGGACAGCGAATGTTGTCCCATTGTTTAAGAAGGGGAGCAGAGACTTCCCTGGGAATTATAGACCAGTGAGTCTTACTTCTGTAGTGGGCAAGGTTTTAGAAAGAATTATTAGGGATAGGATTTATAGTTATTTGGAGAGTAATGAATTGATTAGAGATAGTCAGCATGGTTTTGTAGCGGGAAGGTCGTGCCTTACTAACCTTATTGAGTTCTTTGAGAAGGTGACCAAAGAGGTGGATAGGGGTAAGGCAGTAGATGTGGTATATATGGATTTTAGTAAGGCGTTTGATAAGGTTCACCATGGTATGCTTCTGCAGAAAATGCAGATGTATGGGATTGGTGGTAATTTAGGTACTTGGATCAGGAATTGGTTAGCAGATAGGAGACAGAGGGTGGTGGTTGATGGTAATTATTCATCATGGAGTTCGGTTACGAGTGGTGTGCCTCAGGGATCTGTTTTGGGGCCACTGCTGTTCGTAATCTTTATTAATGATCTGGATGAGGGTATAGTTGGGTGGATTAGTAAGTTTGCTGATGACACCAAAGTCGGAGGTGTGGTAGATTGTGAGGAAGGGTGTCGAAGTTTGCAGGGTGACTTGGACAGGTTGCAGAGCTGGGCCGCGAGGTGGCGGATGGAGTTTAATGCGGAGAAGTGTGAGGTAATCCATTTCGGTAGGAATAACAGATGTGTTGAGTATAGGGCTAACGGGAGGACTTTGAATAGAGTGGAGGAGCAGAGGGATCTAGGTGTATGTGTACATAGATCCCTGAAAGTTGGGAATCAAGTGGATAAGGTTGTTAAGAAGGCGTACGGTGTCTTGGCGTTTATTGGTAGGGGGATTGAATTTAGGAGTCGCAGCATCATGTTGCAACTGTACACAACTCTGGTGCGGCCGCACTTGGAGTACTGTGTGCAGTTCTGGTCCCCACATTACAGGAAGGATGTGGAGGCTTTGGAGAGGGTGCAGAGGAGGTTTACCAGGATGTTGCCTGGTATGCAGGGGAGGTCCTATGAGGAGAGACTGAGGGATTTGGGGTTGTTTTCACTGGAAAGAAGGCGGCTAAGAGGGGATCTTATAGAGACATATAAGATGATTAGAGGTTTAGATAGGGTGGATGGTGATAGCCTGTTTCCTCGGATGGAGAAATCTAGCACGAGGGGGCATGGCTTTAAATTAAGGGGGGGTAGTTATAGGACGGATGTGAGGGGCAGGTTCTTTACCCAGAGGGTGGTGAGGGACTGGAATGCCCTGCCTGCTGCAGTTGTAAATGCGCCTAGTTTGGGGGCGTTTAAGAGATTGGTGGATAGGTTTATGGACGAAAAGGGATTGCTTTAGATTAGTGGGTCAATGTTTTTTTTTAAAAATAAGACTGGTCGGCGCAACATTGTGGGCCGAAGGGCCTGTTCCGCGCTGTAATGTTCTATGTTCTATGTTCTATGTTCTATTCATGTTTTTTGTCTAGATGACCCTGTCGTACCCGCTCCCACCATCTCCACAGGCAGCACGTTCCACACATTCACCACCCGCTGCGTAAAAAAACTGGCCTCCCACATCTCCTCTAAACTTCTCCCCACACACCTTAAACGTATATCTCCGAGTACTTGACTTTTCTACCCGAGGAAAGAGCATCTGATAATCCACTCTGTCCATGCTACACTTGCACAAGGTGTGGAGGCATATTTACAAATCATTACAGCCTGTAGGGGGATTAAACTCGCATCATTGGTCGCATACTTTGTGGTTTTATATATCACATACATATCATTGCTGATGACACCAAGATTGGTGGAGTGATGGATGGGGTGGAGGGCTCTTATCGGCTGCAATGAGACATTGATAGGATGCGGAGCTGGGTCGAAAAGTGGCAGATGGAGTTTAACGGTGATAAGTGTGAGGTGATTCATTTTGGAGGACAAACTTGAATGCAGATTACAGGGTCAACGACAGGGCTCTGAAGAATGTGGAGGGGAAAGGAGATCTTGGGGTTCATATCCACAGATCTCTGAAGGTTGCCACTCAAGTGGATAGATCTGTGAAGAAGGCTTATAGTGTGTTAGCGTTTATTAACAGGGGGTTTGAGTTTAAGAGCCGTGGGGTTATGTTGCAACTATACAGGACCTTGGTGAGACCACATTTGGAATATTGTGTTCAGTTCTGGTCACCTCACTATAAGAAGGATGTGGAAGCATTGGAGAGAGTGCAGAGGGGATTTACCAGGATGCTGCCTGGTTTGGAGACTAGGTCTTATGAGGAAAGGTTGAGGGAGCTGGAGCTTTTATCTTTGGAGCGGAGGAGGATGAGAAGTGATTTAATAGAGGTTTATAAGATGATGAGAGGGATTGACAGAGTGGACGTTCAGAAACTATTTCCTCAGGTGGATGTATCTGTTACCGGGGGCATAACTATAAGGTTCATGGTGGGAGATATAGGAGGGATGTCCCAGGGAGATTCTTTACTCAGTGAGTGGTTGGGGTGTGGAATACACTGCCAGCTATGTTAGTGGAGTCGGACACTTTAGGGCTTTCCAAGCGGTTATTGGATAGGTACATGGAGCCTATGATCGGATGATAGGGAGTGGGATAGCTTGATCTTGGGTTTGAACATAACTCGGCACATCATCGAAGTTTGAAGAACCTGTACTGTTCTATGTTCTAACTTCTATATTCATACTATTTTTTCCCATTTTCCTATTTTTTTGAGGAAGTGACCAAAGAGGTGGATGGGGGTAAGGCAGTTGAGGTGGTATATATGGACTTCAGTAAGGCGTTTGATAAGGTTCACCGTGGAAGCCTTCTGCAGAAATTGCAGATGTATGGGATTGAGGGTGATTTAGGAAATTGGATTAGGAATTGGCTGGCGGATAGGAGACAGAGTGTGGTGGTTGATGGTAAGTATTCGACATGGAGTTCAGTTCCGAGTGGTATGCCTCAAGGATCTGTTTTGGGGCCACTGCTGTTTGTAATTTTTATAAATGATCTGGATGAGGGTATAGCTGGGTGGATTAGTAAATTTGCTGATGACACCAAAGTCGGAGGTTTGGTTGATAGTGAGGAAGGGTGTCTTAGTCTACAGGGAGACTTGGACAAGTTGCAGAGCTGGGCAGAGAGGTGAAGGATGGAGTTTAATGCGGAAAAGTGTGAGGTAATTCACTTTGGCAGGATTAATGGATGTGTAGAGTATAGGGCTAACGGTAGGACTCTGAATAGTGTGGATGAACAGAGGGATCTAGGTGTATGTGTACATAGATCCCTGAAAGTTGGGAATCAAGTAGATAGGGTTGTTAGGAAGGCATACGGTGTCTTGGCGTTTATTGGTAGGGGGATTGAATTTAGGAGCCGCAGCGTCATGTTGCAACTGCACAAAACTCTGGTGCATTCGCACTTGGAGTATTGTGTGCAGTTCTGGTCCCCACATTATAGGAAGGATGTGGAGGCTTTGGAGAGGGTGCAGAGGAGGTTTACCAGGATGTTGCCTGGTATGGAGGGGAGGTCCTATGAGGAGAGACTGATGGATTTGGAGTTGTTTTCGCTGGAAAGAAGGCGGCTGCGAGGGGACATTATTGAAACATATAAGATGATTAGAGGTTTGGATAGGATGGACAGTGAGAGCCTATTTCCTCGGATGGAGAAAGCTAGCACGAGGGGGCATAGCTTTAAATTAAGGGGTGGTAGTTATAGGACGGATGTCAGGGGTAGGTTCTTTACGCAGAGGGTGGTGAGGGATTGGAATGCCCTGCCTGCTGCAGTTGTAAATGCGCCTAGTTTGGGGGCGTTTAAGAGATCCGTGGATAGGTTTATGGATGGAAAGGGATTGGTTTAGGTTAGAGGGTCATTGTTTTTTAACTGGTCGGCGCAACATCGTGGGACGAAGGGCCTGTTCTGCGCTGTAATGTTCTATGCTCTATGTTCTATGACTTCTGTTTTTTGATCGTTCTGGCAAGGGAAACAGGCTGTTCCTCTCCACTTCATCTCCACACCTCAGAATTTAAGATGAGAAGGAATGTCTTTTTTATTCCACAAGACGTTATAATTAAGAGATTTTTACCCAAATTCACTCGTTAAAACAGCAATATCATTATGGTAGTTTGCCGTCAGCTCAATGATATAACGCACAATGTAATTTTTCAGGAATGAATCTTCTGTTTTCTGTTGAGGAACTAGTATATCTTACAATGAGGCTTTTTTGAAATATTCAAAGCCTGAAATAAAATGCACTTTCCACTTTCGTTTGGCTCATTGTTCTTTCAAAGACTTTTACAAAAATAAGTTTCAACAAATGCATGGGTTTCCTCTGGGTAATCCGGTTTCCTCCCACCGTCCAAAGATGTGCGGGTTGGGTGGATTGGCCGTGCTAAATTGCCCCTCAGTACCAGAGGGCATTAGCAAGGATAAATAGGGGTACCGGCATAGGGGCTGGGTGGTTTTGTGGTCTGTGCAGTTTTGCATGGCCTCCTTCAGCACTGTAGGTATTTTATGGATTGCATGACCATGATCTAGTTTATGTTCTATGGATAACATAAACAGGGTTTAAGGCTGATAAAATTGGATATCCTAATTTAAAGGATTAGGCATATTAAAAATCAAACACCGTCAAACCTCAGGCAGTCCAGTTGTACAATACACAAACCTGTCTGGGCCTGGCTCATCAATCTCCCCTGCACTCTACTGATACTTAACAGGAGATCATTGCACCCCATTGAAATGCACCGGCCTATTGTTAGAAGCTCAGATTGGGCCAGACTTTCTGTCACCAAGAGTTCCTGTAGTTGGTTTAATCTGATAACAGGTTACATGTAAGCAGCAGCATGGAGATGGACACCTGGGGGTGGACCCTGGTGTCCTGTCAGGCAGACATCAAGAAACTCACTGGGTCTTGGAACCCCCTCCTGAGACCTCATTGGCCGGAAGCCAGAGAGGTTTCTGGAAAGGCAAGCAGGCAGGGGATAAAGGAACACCAGGAGCGAAGACACGGTGAAGGAGGCGACCCTTGGCCATTCGGAAGACTGACCAGAGAAGGAAGGAAGGAAGAAGCTGCCATCGAGACTCACCTTCGTGACGACAGACCAGAGGGACTCAGAGAATCGAGGCTGCAGTTTTAACCAAACCATCTTTGTGGGAAGTATATCTGATTTTGGGGTATCCTCTTGCTTTATGTGGGTAATTTAAGGGTTAGTAGTGTTATTGTTAATAAACTTGTTGAACCTTTACTTGTGTTTGTCCTTTGTCCATCTTGTAAATAAGGGCATTGGGGTAAAACATTGGAGTCAGCAAACTGGTCGAAAGTATCCAAGAGAGATTTTAAAATTATAACAGTGGCACCCGAGGTGGGGCTTCGATAAGAAGCGATACATTGCTCCGAAGTTGAACCTTCAACCCAGTATTCTCCAACACTCCGTCTGAGCCTGAATTCAGAGGGCAGGCGCCCCACGTGACGGCCAGTCTCAGTGAGTGAAGGACTAATACAGATTCGACCAGTAAACTGGGCCATAAACCTGGTGTCTGTGACACAAGGTGGACAAATTGTGAGGAAGGGTGTCATAGTCTGCAGGGAGACTTAGATAGGTTGCAGAGCTGGGCCGAGAGGTGGCGGATGGAATTTAATGCGGAGAAGTGTGAGGTAATTCACTTTGGTAGGAGCAACAGATGTGTCGAGTATAGGGCTAACGGGAGGACTTTGAATAGTGTGGATGAACAGAGGGATCTAGGTGTGTGTGTACATAGATCCCTGAAAGTTAAGAAGGCGTACGGTGTCTTGGCGTTTATTGGTAGGGGGATTGAATTTATGAGTCGCAGTGTAATGTTGCAACTGTACACTACTCTAGTGCGGCCGCACTTGGAGTACTGTGTGCAGTTCTGGTCCCCGCATTACAAGAAGGATGTGGAGGCGTTGGAGAGGGTGCAGAGGAGGTTTACTAGGATGTTGCCTGGTATGGTGGGGAGGTCCTATGAGGAGAGACTGAGGGATTTAGGGTTGTTTTCGTTGGAAAGAAGGCGGCTAAGAAGGGATCTTATTGAAACATATAAGATGATTAGAGGTTTAGATAGGGTGGATAGTGATAGCCTTTTTCCTCGGATGGAGAAAGCTAGCACGAGGGGGCATGGCTTTAAATTAAGGGGGGGTAGCTACAGGTAGCTGCAGTTGTAAATGCGTCTAGTTTGGGGGCGTTTAAGAGATCTCTGGATAGGTTTATGGACGAAAAGGGATTGGTATAGGCTAGTGGGTCATTGTTTTTGTAACTGGTCGGCGCAACATCGTGGGCCGAAGGGCCTGTTCTGCGCTGTAATGTTCTATGTTCTATGTTCTATGTTAACTGTGTAGTTAGAACTAGAACAGTCTCGGAAATGTGGGTAAAATCTGTGGGAGGGAATTTAGTGAAAACCGGACCCCGACCCCGATCCCTTTCCTATACTCAAGTGACAAATCCTAAAGGGAGGTAATTATGGCCAGTCGCGCTGAATGGGAGGAAGTTCTCCGTTTATTTTTGAACCATAAGTGGCCCAAATAGGCACAGTGGGGTGACGCCCCGACACCGGACCTGGGATCCGAGGGAGAGAATTGTTGGATTCGTGCCCATAAGGAAGTGGGTAAAAGGGATCACAAGCTCAGAAAAGTGATTGCAATCGCCAGTTGTCTGGAACAGCTCCTTGGTGGAGAAGCAGAGATTACCCGGGTTAAACGAGACACAGAGGCCCAGGTAACCCAACTAAAACCGGACTTAATGAGTGTTACCACACACAACCAACAATTTAAAGCGGAGGTAAACACACGAGAGGAAAGGAACCAAATCAATCCGATACACAGGAGCCAGTTCCAGGCTCAGTGTGATGAAGCTTACCAAAAGGCACAGTGTGCTGTCAGTGAGACAGAGGCTGCGCTGTAACAGGTAGAGGAATTTAAACATCAATGCACTGACCTGCAGACTGCAGTAAAAGTTTTACACCGAGCCGGAAAAGCAAATACAGACCGTGTAACAGACCACTCCAAATGCCTGCGTGAGATTGCAGATTTAAAATCACAACTAGCTATAAAAAGCGGTGGAATGTGTGCATTCACCACTGAAACAGGGGAGAGTGACCCAGAGGTAGAGTGGGGGGATTTAGAAGACGATGCCTGCCATTATGCAACAGCTCGTGTCACTGCCGACTGGACACCCTCACCTCCCTTCCCGGGAGTGGAACATACGGCAGCACCTAATCCAGCCCCCATCTCAGAAAACTCAGTCTCAGCTCCTAGTGCTATTCCCGTCCCGATAAGTCCAGTCATTAATCCGGTTCCGGTACCGATGAATCTGGTCCCTCCCCGATGACAGGACAGACAGAACCACAGTGTAACTTCTGTAACTCCATACACCGTGACACAGCTCACTGACACAGCTACAGTGATTGGAGTATTTCAACCCTCCGGGGATCCACATGCTCCATTTGACCAAGTCACCCAACATTGTGTTTTAAATGGCCGAGACGAGGCAGAGGAGGTGAAACTTATTCTGTTATGTTTAAGTCCTACCATCCGCTCCGCCCTACCCGAACCCCAGAACGTGGCTGGGGGAACCCTATCAGAAATGAAGGCAGCCGTTCTGGCTGCCATAGGCTACCGTAGGGATGACCCAGGACAAGGCTTAAACAACAGCTAACAAAAGAGAGGGGAGCAGCCGACAGCCTCTGCTGGCCGACTATGGAACCAATTTGTTGCAGTTTTTGGCCAATTAAATCGATTCCAATTAAATGCACACCACTGGTCCAGATGGATCGGGACCCTGATAGCACACGCTACTGAGGGGAGTCGGAAAGCCTGTGAGAATTTTGACCCTGATGATAATACACATACAGGAGTCTGGGCCATCCACAAAATAACTCGTGTGTGGGAACAGGAAGTCAGACAAAAGGACACCAAACCCACACAACACAGAAAGATGAACCCGGCCCACACAAACCCAGCCCCTGTTTGGCGTAACGAAGGGGAAGGTGGAAACAGGGGACAGGGAAATTCTCCCCCCTATACCCCTACCAATCATCGATACAGGAGACCGCAGGCCCGCGCAGAACCCCGATATATTCCCAATCCCAGGTCCAGGGAACAAGACTAAGCCACTTCCAGATATTTACCCCCACAAGTGCAATGCTACAAATGTGGCCGGATCGGCTATTTTGCCAGAGAATGTAGAGCCCCGCCCAGCCAGACCCCACAACGGCCCCAACGATTGCACAGAGGAGAACCCCGATCTATGCCATTAGAGGGACCTGTCAGACAGGACGTCACAACACCTATGGATACCTCCAACACCCCTTTCAGTCTCTACCCCCAGTTTGACTCCAGACCGGAAGCATGTCTGTGCCAGACCTCCCCAACTTGTGTTTGCAACACTGAATGGGATAGGCAAAGTAGGAGGCCCAGGCTTCTGTATGTGTATTATCATCAGGGTCAAAATTCTCACAGGCTTTCCGACTCTCCTCAGTAGCGTGTGCTATCAGGGTCCCGATCCATCTGGACCGGTGGTGTGCATTTAATTGGACTCGATTTAATTGGCCGAAAACTGCAACAAATTGGTGGATCAGGCCCACAGAAATGAGAGGACCCTGAAGTACAGGGTTTATTAGCCAAACACACACAGGCATTCACCAGTTACAAGCATGACTGTGGCCGAATAACAGGGGAGGTAATCATGGAGGGTCCTGACCCTAAACCCCAAAGGCTTCCCTAAGCAAGCCGAAGAGGAAGTGGCCAAGGTGATTAGCAGTTTATTAAAACAGGAAGCCCTGCTTCCAGTAACAACTCCCCCATATGACCAGTGAGGAAGCCGGATAGTTCCTGGAGGCTTACAATTGGTTATCGAGCTCGAAATCAGACCACCCCCATCACAGCCCCCACAGTAGCGGCTAGCCCAGAGGCCCTGTGAGAAACACAGCTCACAGTTAAACAATTTAGTCAAGTCAAGTTCTGAAGGAGCAAGATTTTATTTGTCGTTCTTGCAAGACCGGGTGTCTAGTCAAAATAGGCACACCTTACATAGATTTGCAGCACATTTTATACTGTTTTTCAAACATTGTGATGGCTTGTATTGTGTTATTCCCCCTTATTTGGCTGTTAACCTTGTTAACTTTAAACACTGTAAATGGCTTGTATTGTGTCATTCCTTCAATTAACACTCTCTCAACTCCCATTTTGCGCTTAATCTCATCACTGCGGTTATCTGTTTCGTGTAACCTAGTTAACTGTCGGTCATGTGCCTCCCCCTTTCTGTATGCTGCTGAACTCGTCCATCACTGTTGATTGTACTGTTACCTCTTGCAGCCTTAAAAATTACACTACTTCTCACAGCCCTGATGAAACAAACCCCACACGCAAAATTGTTAACAGTGTTGGACATCAGTAACGGCTCCTGGTCAATTTCCTTCGATCATCACCGCCAGTAACAATTTGCCTTCACGTCCCAGGGACAACAATATACCTGGACGTGTCCACCACAAGGTTCTCATAACTCCCTCTCCATATTTCACCAGCACTCAGCAAAAGGCGAAGAGGGATTCTCCAAACCAGAATGTTTGGTACAATACGTAGATGATCTCCTCTTACAGACTGAAACAAGAGGGGAACCTCTAAAGTTATTGGATGAACTGCTGACCCTCCTGACGACACTAGGATTAAAGGTAAATCCTAAGAAAGCCCAGATCACGAGGCGACAAGTCTCCTACTTGGGCACAGTAGTGACTGAGGGAAAGTATGAGATAGACAGGAAGGGAATCGAATCTGTAACATGCCTTCCCTTACCAAAGGACGTGAGCTCCCTGCACTCCTTCCTAGGCTTAGTGGGGTACTGCCACAACCACATAGACGGTTTCGCCACTAAAGCTGCTCCCCTGTCTGAACTTTTACGAAAAAATACCCCGTGGATCTGGACTGCGCGACACACACAAGCAGTCTCAGACCTTAAACAATCCCTTGCACAAGCCCCTGGCTCACAGGTACCCAATGCTGAACTCCCCTTTGCCTTGAAGTACAAAGAACAAAGAACAAAAACAGCCCAGGAAACAGGCCCTTCAGCCCAACGAGCCCGCGCCGCCATTTTAACATTACCAGTCCCCCCTCCACCCATGACCCTTATCGATGCTTATGGCATTCCACATTGAGGGAAACTAATTGAGGGACAATTTATTACCCCCAATCAGCCGAATAGCACATCTTTGGGGTGTGGGAGGAAACCGGAGCACCCGGAGAAAACCCACGCAAGCACGGGGAGAATGCGCAAACTCCCACAGACACCGGCCCAAATCCATGTGTCTGCACAGCAATCAGTGATAGTCACTGAGCTGTCGTCTTGCCCAGCATCTGGTCCAGTTTAAGCCCACACTAATGACATGAAGCACTAGGCTACTCTCGAACAACCAAGAGCAGCCCCAGTACGACCCATTGCGTTTTTGCCCCTCATTGGGCAACAAGGCGGAGCGACTTAAAACCTGTGAATTAAAAGAGAAAAACATTAGTATCATTCCTCATCCTTATACATTACCAGGGATGTCCCAATGTTAATGAACCTTATTTAAAACAATCTCCTATATCCCTGCATCTCCAACCCACTCATGTGCCTGTCTAAGTTACTCTTAAACAACTCCAGCGTGCCTGCCTCCACCACCTTACTTGGCAGAGCATTCCATACCCCCACTACCCTCTGTGTGAAAAACCTCCCTCTAATATCCGTGTTATACCTCTCCCCCCTCACCCTAAACCCATGGCCCCTCGTACTGTGTGTCTCTAACATAGGAAATAGCTTACCACTGTTTACTCTATCTATACCCTTCATAATCTTATATACCTCTATTATATCCCCCCTCAGTCGGCGTCTTTCAAGGGAAAAGAGCCCCAGTTTGCTCAATCTTTCCTCATACCCCAGTCCTTCCACACCAGGCAACATCCTGGTAA
The DNA here is from genome assembly GCF_965287045.1 of Carcharhinus amblyrhynchos. NCBI lineage: Eukaryota > Metazoa > Chordata > Chondrichthyes > Carcharhiniformes > Carcharhinidae > Carcharhinus > Carcharhinus amblyrhynchos. Next base: position 3,076,942 of record NW_027649787.1, read on the forward strand.
ACCTCCTCTGCACTCTCTCCAGAGTCTCCACGTCCTTCTGGTAGTAAGGCGACCAGAACTGGACGCAGTACTCCAAATGCGGCCTAACCAATGTTCTGTACAACTGCAACATTAGACTCCAGCTCTTATATTCTATACCCCTTCCTATAAAGGCTAACATACCATAGGCTTTCTTCACCACACTCTCCACTGGCACTGCCACCTTCAAAGACTTGTGCACTTCCACCCCCAGGTCTCGTTGTGTTTCTATACTCTGTATAGGCTTACCCTTTATCATATAACTCCCCCCTACATTATTCCGGCCAAAATGCATCACCTCACATTTATCAGGACTAAACTCCATTTGCCATATATCTGCACAATATACCAGCCTATCAATATCCCGCTGTATTGCCAGACACTGCTCCTCACTGCCCGCCAATCCAGCCATCTTAGTGTCATCAGCAACTTTGCTGATCACACCACCTACTCCCTCTTCCAAGTCATTTATATACCCTACAAAGAGGAGGTCCCAGTGCTGGCTCGCTCGAAAATTACCAGTGTGCTGCAGCCATTTGTAACATCTACAACACTACCTTTTGCATTAAACCACAGGTTCCCACTAGGATAGGAATTGAGATGTTAAACATACAGAGAAGAGAGATAACACTGATAAATTCTAGCGAGGAATTGAGACAAAGCTTGGGAGACTATTTTGGAAAATTTGATCCTGGGATAACACTCCTTCTCGAGAAATTTCAACAAATTCGGACAGAATTGATCACAGCACACGAGACCTTTGTCAAAGTGGTGCAACGAACAGGGGAATAGAAAAGAACATTCGAGAAATTAGAGTGACTACCCGGTGGGAAGACCTCTGGGATTGGGGTTGAAATGTCCAAATCCACCCATGGGTCCACATCCTGTCCCACCTGGCCGTAACAGGAATCCTAGTTACGGCAGTGTACCTAACCATCCTTACATTTAAATTCGCTCGATGGAAGAAGGAATTTCTGCAAAACTTGGACTCGGCAAGGCCCATCCAACATCAGAAGAGGCCCTACAGGCAAGAGCCTTGATACTCTCCCCATTATATTTAATATGTGTCGACAATTGTCATTTTGTACTGTTTATTGCATTGTCGTCTAAATACCCAAGTAATGTATTGTTTCTTATTGTTTTTCTAATTATTTGACTTCATTTAATTTTTTGTTAGTTGTTTCACTTCATTTAAATGTGTTGGTACTAATGTGGGTTAGGGATGATACTATCAAAACCCACAATCAGGGTACTTGCTTGCTGAGATGGTTTGGTGAGAATTGTGTGATCGGGTTCGCTGACGCTCACTGGATCAAAAGGAGGGAATGTAACATAAACAGGGCCTAGTTTTAAGGCTGATAAAATTTGATAACCTAAACTAAAGAATTGGCATATTAAAAATCAAACACAGTCAAACCTCAGGCAGGCCAGTTGTACAATACACAAACCTGTCTGGGCCTGACTCATCAATCTCCCCTGCACTCTACTGATACTTAGCAGGAGATCATTGCACCCCATTGAAATGCACCGGCCTATTGTTTGAAGCTCAGATTGGGCCAGACTTTCTGTCACCAAGAGTTCCTGTAGTTGGTTTCACCTGATAACAGGTTACATGTAAGCAGCAGCATGGAGATGGACACCTGGGGGTGGACCCTGGTGTCCTGTCAGGCAGACATCAAGAAACCCACTGGGTATTGGAACCCCCTCCTGGGACCTCATTGGCCGGAAGCCAGAGAAGTTTCTGGAAAGGCAAGCAGGCAGGGGGATAAAGGAACACCAGGAGCAAAGACTCGGTGAAGGAGGCGACCCTTGGCCATTCGGAAGACTGACCAGAGAAGGAAGGAAGGAAGAAGCTGCCATCGAGACTCACCTTCGTGACGCCGGACCAGAGGGACTCAGAGAATCGAGCCTGCAGTTTTAACCAAACCATCTTTGTGGGTAGTATATCTGATTTTGGGGTATCCTCTAGTTTTATGTGGGTAGTTTAAGGGTTAGTAGTGTTATTGTTAATAAACTTGTTGAACCTTTACTTGTGTTTGTCCTTTGTCCATCTTGCAAATAAGGACATTGGGGTAAAACATTAGAGTAAGGAAACTGGTCGAACGTATCCAAGGGAGATGTGCAGGTTGGGCGGATTGGCCATGCTAAATTGCCCCTCAGTACCAGAGGGCTTTAGCAAGGGTAAATAGGGGTACCAGCATAGGGGCTGGGTTGTTTTGTGGTCTGTGCAGTTTTGCATGGCCTCCTTCGGCACTGAAGGTGTTTTATGGATAGAATGACCATGACTATGTTCGATGGAAAAGCACATAGAGCACACCAGAATGATAGGAAGGGGATAGCTTGATCTTGGGATTGAACATAGCTTGGAACAACTTTGAGGGCCGAAGGGCCTGTACTGTGCTGGACTGTTCTATGTTCTATGATCTCATCGGGTTGTTTTGACAACATGTTGGTCTTTCCACGTATACTTCAGGTTCCTGTCATGAATCATTCCGACATGATTCATTGAAACAGGAATGCGATTTAACAGCAAGGTTCACTTTCAGATTGGCAATTCAGGAGAGAACTGTGCTGAGTGACATTTTTATGTGAAATATTCACACTTGTGTTTCCACTTTTGGTTTCCATTGTCATGGTTGCACCTTTCATCAACTTCGCATTGGTGGGACAAATAGAGATCAGTTTTATTCATTCATGGGCCATGGGAGTCTCTGGCTGGGCCAACATTTATTGCCCATCCCTTCAACTGAGTGAATTGCTCGGACATTTCGGAGGATAATTGAGAGGTAACCACATTGCTGCGGTTCAGGAGTCACATGTAGGCCAGACCAGGTAAGGACGGCAGATTTCCGTTCCTAAAGGGAACAGATGTTTTTTAATATAATAGACAATGGGTTTCATGATCATTAGTAGATTCTTAATTCCAGTTTTATTTTCAATTCAAATTCAACCATCTGTTGTGGCGGGATTCGAACCCAGGTCCCAGAACATGAGATGTGTTTCTGGATTTATAGTCCAGCAATAATATGAATAACACTTCCCTAACTTGTGTTGAGGGTATTGCAGCATAGCGTTGGTTTGGATGGAGTCAATGAGTAGCAAGGCATACGTTTAAGATTATTTATTAGTGTTACAAGTCAGCTTACATTAGCAATACAATGAAGTGACTGTGAAAATCCCCTATTCGCCACACACGTCTGTTTGGGTACACTGAGGGAGAATTCAGCAAGGCCAATGCACCTAACCAACACGTCTTTCAGACTGCGGGAGGAAACCGAAACAGCCGGAGGAAACCCACACAGACACGGGGAGAATGTGCAGACTCCATGCCGTGAATCAAGCTGGGAATCGAACCGTGTGCCTGGTGCTCTCAGATAACAGTGCTAACCACTGTGCTGCTCCAGTGAAGTCTCCAGTGACTCAGCACTCTGTTTCAAGTACTCTGAAGCTTGCAAAAAAACTTAGTGAATTATTTCAACGCTTAATCAATTGCCTCACAAATTTATTGGAGGAGATGAATGGCAAAAAGTTCAATGAATTATGTTATCCTTCCAATAATATTTCGGGGCATATTCTGGTACAAAACAAACAGATTTATGTGAAAGTTTGAAGGAAATTATATCAAAACCAACAATATTTGTGCATTGAGAGGCCCTTTCACGCCTGCACATTTCAGTATTAACATAGAACTTAGAACATAGAACATAGAACACTACAGCACAAACAGGCCCTTCGGCCCACGAGTTGTGCCGATCACATCAACACCTACCAACCTACAGACCTATCTATAACCCTCAATCTCATTAAACCCCATATACTCATCCAGAAGTCTTTTAAAAGACCCCAGCGAGTTCGCCTCCACCACCACTGACGGCAGCCGATTCCATTCACTCACCACCCTCTGAGTGAAAAACTTACCCCTAACATCACTTCTGAACCTCTCTCCCCGCACCTTAAATCTGTGTCCTCTCGTAGCAACCATTTCAACGTGGGGAAATAGCCTCTGAGAGTCCACCCTATCTATTCCTCTCAACATATTGTAAACTTCTATCAGGTCGCCTCTCAACCTTCGTCTCTCCAAGGAAAAGAGTCCCAGCTCCCTCAACCTAACTTCATAAGGCATGCCTCCCAGTCCAGGCAACATCCTTGTAAATCTCCTGTGTACCCTCTCAATAGCTTCTACATCTTTCCTATAGTGAGGCGACCAGAACTGCGCACAATACTCTAAATGAGGCCTGACAAGGGTCTTATAAAGTTGCAGCATTACCTCCCGACTCCTAAACTCAATCCCTCGATGAATGAAGGCCAGTACACCATACGCCTTCTTGACCACCTCCTCCACCTGCGAGGCCGATTTAAGAGTCCTGTGGACCCGGACCCCAAGATCCTTCTGCTCTTCAACACTACTCAGACTTCTGCCCTTGATAGTGTACTCGTTCATCCCGTTGGTTCTGCCAAAATGGACGACTACACATTTATCTGCGTTGAAGTCCATCTGCCACTTCTCCGCCCAGTCCTGCATCCTATCTATGTCCTGCTGCAACTTTTGCCATCCTTCCAGACCATCCACAACACGACCAACCTTCGTGTCATCAGCAAACTTACTTACCATTGATCTTAAAAGGGAACATGTATGCACATCATTCCAATGTGGGTAAGATGATCTGTCGAAGAGTCAGTGCAGGCTCGTTGGGATCTATGGCCTCCTTCTGCACTGCCGTGTCTGACCTTCTATTATTTCCACTTTTCCATATTTCTCTGGTGCTCAACGCCCCATCGCCGTTGTAAATTTTCTATTTTGGGGGTAAAATTGTTGGGTTGAACGGGGTTAATTGAAACTGTTTGTTAAGTGACTGTAATTGATGTGTCTCCATGGATCCGATTAGTGTGTCTGGAGGGATTTTCCCTCGTCTATTAATAAGGGATTCCCTTCATTGTGTTGTCCCATTGAGTCAGCGGGAGTGACAATTCCAACACTAACAGAGATCAGCGGCTGTGGAGGGAGAGGGAGGGAGAGGAGAGATCCGAATCTGGGAGAAATGGATTGGAAAGTTCCAACAATGGATCCGAATCCGGGAGAAATGGACTGGAAAGTTCCGACCAAGGACAGGAGTTTATTCTATTGGATTTCTGAGTTTAATGCAGATGATTGGTGGATAACACCAGCCTTTCGGATTTGTATTGTACTGTATGCGATTCAATGCTTTTACTATCCACTCCTGGCGATTGTTGGTGTTCCGGGTAGGTACCTGGCTGTAATTGCTCTGGCCCGTGAATGAGCGGGCGAGGGGTTGGGCATGGGGAGATCTGTTGAGCACAGGTGGGATTTTACAGCTTCGGGAAGAGTGAGGCTGTAACGTCCCGTCCCCTGTGTCCAGTTCCTCATTCGAGAAAGGATGTTTCACTGCGTGGATTTTCTTGTCATTTACTGGACTGGGTTTGCTGCTCTTGTTGTTTCTGTTGAATCACTCTGTGCAGTTATTCATTCTTTCAGCCACTGGCAATTGTCTCAGGGCCTATGCGCTAAGATGTCTTCTGTGTGCTGTGGCTTTTCACAGACATGTGACCTCAAATACTATCCCATTGTGAGTAAAGGACTGAGACAGAATACTTTTTACCCTCTACTTATATCACCAGTTCATTCTAATCACCCGCCCAGTCTCAGACAGCAGAATCCATTTTATAGATCAAATATGCACTGCAAGATCTCACAGAGAGAGAAAACGTTTTGTAAAGTTTGAAGCTAATTCATTAGTGTAACAAGTAGGCTTGCATTAACACTGCAATGAAGTTACTGGAAAAAAAATCCCCTGGCACAACACTCCAACACCTTTTCAGGTACACTGAGGGAGAATTTAGCATGGCCAATGCACTGACCCAGAACAAATTACAGAGTCTGGGAAGAAACCGGAGCACGCAGAGGAAACCCACGCAGACACAGGGAGAACGTACAGAAACTGCACAGACAGTGGCCAAGCTTGGAATTGAATAGGGCCTCTGGTGCTGTGAGGGAACAATACTATCCCCTGTGCCACCACAAAATCCCCGAGAGTCACAGGAACACGAACACACAGACACGCCCAAACACACAGATATAAATACAGAGATTTGCTGATAGAAGCGAACAGATTGAAGAATGTATTCCCACTCAAACACCAATTCAAGAATAGCTAAATAGAACACTGAAACTGTACTCTGTTGCTTTCTCTCCCTCTCTCTCTCTCTCAGACACACACACACACACACACACACACACACACACACACGGGAGGCGGGCGGGTTTACAACGACTCCCTGTCCATTGATGACGGGGTGAGCAGGAAAACGGCGTGACAGCCGAGAACTCAGGTCCAAACCCAATTTCTCGCCTATTGCGAACTTCACCGGCAACGGATATGTGACGGATTCAGTCTCCTGTAACTTTCTGGCAAGACGCTGGATAAATTATTGAAATGTAATTTCAAACAAGTTAAATTAAATGAAGCGAGACACACTTGTCTTTGCAGCCTCCCCGAGAGAGGAGCCACTTGGGCAGCGCCCACCGGGCAGGACCAGGGGGTGGGACATGAAGTAGCGGGGTCTACAGGAGCAGGGCCTGAAGATATATGGATGTCAGCAAGGCGTTTGAGAAGGTCCCTCATGGTAGGTTGGTGGAAAAGGTTAAGGCTCATGGGATACAAGTCCAGGTGTCTAGATGGATTGAGGACTAGCTTGGTAGTAGGAGACAGAGGGTAGTAGTGGAAGGGTCTTTTTCTAGCTGGAGGTCTGTGACACGTGGTGTGCCGCAGGGCTCAGTACTGGGACCTTTGCTATTTGTAATATGACTCGGAAGAGGGGGTAACTGGTGCGATCAGCAAGTTTGCAGATGACACGAAGACGGCTGGATTTGCTGATAGTGAGGAGCAGTGTCAGGCAATACAGCAGGATATAGATAGGCTGGTATATTGGGCAGAGAAATGGCAGATGGAATTTAATCCAGATAAATGCAAGGTGATGCACTTTGGAAGAAATAATGCAGGGGGGAGTTATACGATAAATGTAGGACTATTAAGAGTATAGAAACGCAGAGGGACCAAGGGGTGCAAATACACAAGTCCTTGAAAGTGGCAGTACAGGTGGAGAAGGTGGCGAAGAAGGCTTATGGCATGCTTGCCTTGAGAGGAAGGGGTATAGAGTATAAAAGTTGGCATCTAATGTTGCAGTTGTATAGAATGTTGGTTGGACCGCATTTGGAGTACTGCGTCCAGTTCTGGTCGCCTCACTGCCGGAAGGAGGTGGAGACCCTGGGGAGAGTGCAGAGGAAGTTTACCAGAATGCTGCCTGGTATGGAAGGACTGAGCTATGAGGGGAGATTGGGCAAATTAGGGCTGTTCTCCTTAGAAAGACGGAGAATGAGGGGAGATCTAACAGAGGTGTATAAGATTATGAAGGTGATAGATAGAGTGATCAGTGGTAAGCTTTTTCCGAGGTGGGATACAAAAATACGAGGGGCCATGGGCGGTGAGGAGGGCGAGGTACAATTCGGATGTTAGAGGGAGGTTTTTCACACAGAGGGTTGTGGGGACCTGGAGTGCACTGCCAAGTAGGGTGGTGGAGGCAGGCATGCTAGAGTTGTTTAATGCTTACTTCGATAGGCACATGAGCGGACTAAAGATGGAGGGATACCAGAAACAGTTTTAAATAAAGATCAAGAGACTTGGGACGTTCCTGGGAATCAAATGATTCATATGGATCTTCCAACATATTTTATGGCTCACCTGTCTTCCGTCTGAGCTTCTGTGGATCCCGTAAATGTCTAAGTTGTGCATGTTTGTTGATGTCATTTTTTTTAAATCCACAGGTGATTCGGCCCGCCTTGTTGTCCAACAAGGGAGACACACGCAGTGGGTCATGTGAGGGCTGCTCTTGGATGTTGCTTCGAGAGTTGCCGAGTGCTTCACGTTGTTAGTGTACACTTAAACTGGACCATCTGACGGGCAACACGACAGCTCAGTGACTATCACTGTTTGCTGTGCATACACATGGATTTGGGCCAGTGTCTGTGAGAGTTTGCAGATTCTCCCCGTGCTTGCGTGGGTTTTCTCTGGGTGCTCCGGTTTCCTCCCACACCCCAAAAACGTACTCTTAGTGCACGTGTTAATTGGTGTAACAAATTGTCCCTAAATTGGTCGTCCCTCAATCTGGTTATGGTTCCTTTATTGTGGAGTCCAATCTGCGTGGACAAAGGTCAGAGGTAGAAGAGGGCACTCAGAATGTTGAAATGGCAGCACGGGCTCGTTGGGCCGAAGGGTCTGTTTCTTGTGCTGTGCTGTTCTTTGCTCTTTGTTCTTTATAGTGGGCCGGATGGGTGGTGACCTGTAGGGCGGGGCCTTAAGGGCAGGGACTGAAGGCAGCTTGTCCCTTGGGGAGCAGATCTATCCAGGAGGGGCGGGACTCCCCTGCCACTCTGAATGTGATTGGAGCAGAGAGAGGGTGGCCCCGCTGCGGATCAACACGACAATATTGTGGGTGTAGGCATTCCCGCTGCCAAGCTGCACGCTGTCTTTGGGGTGGGGTGGGTCCCACTGCAAAACTGCACGTGATTGGTGTGGGTGAAGGGAGGCGATTAGTGAGCTTAGTGGTGCTGGAGGGGGGCAGCGAGTGGGTGCTATATCCACTGGGGGGTCCTCATGAAGAACTGCTGCCCCCGTACTGTCTAGGGCCAGCTGCTGTGTTGAAGCTAGCTGCAGCAGCAGAGGGCTGACAGATGTCGCTCTCAGACCAGGCAGCTCACTGCTGGCTGCAATTGCACATTTGCAGCAACGTAGGTTTGGAACGTGGTCAGTATCTCAGCCAGCGCTGTGAGAGCTGCAAGTGATGGCTTTCTGGCGTTTGAATTGCTGATCTAAATGTTACATGTTCCCGCTCCTACCATTCTTTCAGGCCATGAGCTCCAGATCTCAACACCCTGTGGATGGAAACATTTTTCCTCAAATCTACAGAGAAATATTCCCTTTACCTTAAATCCATGACCTCTGGTTATTGACACGCCCAATAAAGGGAAAAAGTTTCTTCCAAATAATGTGCCAGAGGATTTTCTACCTTTCACTCAGATCCCCCCTACCTGAAAACATTCCTCTCCACCACCCACTACACCCTCTCCCCCACCCACTACACCCTCTCCCCCACCCACTACACCCTGTCCTCCACCCACTACACCCTCTCCCCCACCCACTACACCCTCTCCTCCACCCACTACACCCTCTCCTCCACCCACGACACCCTCTCCCTCACCCACTACACCCTGTCCACCACCCACTACCCATAAGAGCATAAGACATAGGAGCAGGAGTAGGCCATCTAGCCCCTCGAGCCTGCCCCGCCATTGAATAAGATCATGGCTGATCTGCCGTGTCTCAGATCCACATTCCCGCCCTCTCCCCATAACCCTTAATCCCCTCTCTTATCAAAAACCCATCAACCCGCGTCTTAAAAATATTTAGCGTGGCAGCCTCCACTACTTCAACGGGCAGAGAATTCCAGAGATTCACCACCCTTTGAGTGAAGACGTTCCTCCTCAACTCCGTTCTAAACCGCCCCCCCCCCCCGCCTTTATCTTGAGGCTGTGCCCTCTAGTCCTACTGTCCTTTCTGAGCGGGAAGAGCCTCTCCACCTCTATCCTATCCATCCCATTCATCATCTTACACGTCTCAGTAAGATCTCCCCTCATTCTTCTAAACTCTAACGAGTACAAGCCTCGTTTATTCAGCCTCTCCTCATAGCTCAACCCCCTCAACTCTGCTATCAGCCTAGTAAACCTCCTCTACACTCCCTCCAAGACCAAAATATCCTTGCGCAAATGCGGCGACCAAAACTGCACACAGAACTCCAGCTGCGGCCTCACCAGTGCCCTATACAGCCGCAGCAAGACCTCCCTAGTTTTATAGAACATAGAACATAGAAGATTACAGCGCAGAACAGGCCCTTCGGCCCACGATGTTGCGCCGACCAGTTAAAAAACAATGACCCTCTAACCTAAACCAATCCCTTTCCATCCATAAACCTATCCACGGATCTCTTAAACGCCCCCAAACTAGGCGCATTTACAACTGCAGCAGGCAGGGCATTCCAATCCCTCACCACCCTCTGGGTAAAGAACCTACCCCTGACATCCGTCATATTATATTATATTATATTATATTCAATCCCCCTCGCTATGAAGGCCAGCATCCCATTAGCCTTCCTGACCACCTGCTGCACCTGCAAGCTGGGTTTTTGCGACTCATGCACAAGGACCCCGAGGTCCCTCTGCACCGTCGCCTGCTGCAGTTTTTCACCACATAAGTAATAGTCCTTCCTACCATTATTCCTACCAAAGTGGACACACTCTCCTCCACCCACTACACCCTCTCCTCCACCCACTACACCCTCTCTCCCACCCACTACACCCTCTCCCCCACCCACTACACCCTCTCCTCCACCCACTACACCCTCTCCCTTACCCACTACACCCTCTCCCACCCACTACATCCTCTCCCCGACCCACTACACCCTCTCCCACCCTCTCCACCATCCCCCACCATCCCGCCCCCCCAGGCCATCTCTGCTCTATGGTAAAAAAACAAGCCGAGGTGTGTGGCACACATGCCTTTGCAGCCTCACCGGGCGAAGTTGTGTCCAGCGAGGAAAGGAACTGGTCCACATGTACGAAGATGAGTTGTGATGATCTTGCTGGTAGAATTGAAACCATTGAGGGCACTGGGCAAGGCCGAGAGCACAGGTATGTGTCCTTTGGGCAATGCCCACTGGGCAGTACCAGGCTGTGGGGTTCGAGGTGGCTGGATCTGCAGGAGTGGGGTCTGAATTTGGTGGGCCATATGGTCCATGGCCTGCAGGGGCGCGACCTGAAGGAATGGGTCCTGAAGGCAGCTTTGCCCTTGGGGACCGGGCCAATCGGTAGAGAGGGAGGCCCAATGTCACTCTGAACGTGATTGGTTGTGGGGCTGTTGGCCACTGTCCCTCTGCTTGCAGTCGGTGGAGTAGGGTGGGGGTGCCATGCCTCTCTGCAAGCACAGTGGGTTAGGGTGGGGGTGTCACTGCCTCTCTGCAGGCACAGTGGGTTTGGGTGGGGGTGTCACTACCTCTCTGGAGGCACAGTGGGTGAGGGAGGGGGTGTCACTGCCTCTCTGCAGGTACAGTGGGTTAGGGAGGGGTTCTCACTGCCTCTCTGCAGGCACAGTGGGTTAGGGAGGGGTTCTCACTGCCTCTCTGCAGGCACAGTGGGTTAAGGAGGGGTTCTCACTGCCTCTCTGCAGGCACAGTGGGTTAGGGAGGGGTTCTCACTGCCTCTCTGCAGGCACAGTGGGTTAGGGAGGGGTTCTCACTGCCTCTCTGCAGGCACGTTGCTGTAGTGAGGGGGGTCTCGCTGCCTCTGTGCATGCACAGTGGGGTAGGGAGCGGGGTCACTCTGTCTCTCTGCATGGACGGTCTGGTAAGGAGGGGAACTTGTTGCCTCTCTGTGTGCACAGTGGAATAGGGAGGCGGTCCCCGCTGCTCTCTACAGGCACTGTGGGGTAGAAAGGGGTTTCCTGTTGCCACTCTGCATTTATTTTCTGTGGGGGATGGGGTAATTGGTCCGGTTGGTAGTGATGATGATGGTGGAGAGGTCGGGGGGGGGGGGGGTGGGGGTGCGGACCCAAATCAGTTGGGGGCTCCTCACAAAGAGCTGCGTGCCCTGGACTATCTGGGAGGGCAGCTGTTGTGTTGAAATAAGCTGCAGCAACAGACAGCTGACGGATGTCTCTCTCAGACCAGGCAGCTCACTGCTGGCTGCAATTGTACATTTGCAACCACACAGATTTGGTAGTTGGTCAGTATCGCAGCCAGCGCTGGGAGAGCTGCAAGTGATGGAGCTTTCTAGGCCGGCACGGTGATGTGGTGGTTAGCCACTGCCTCATAGTGCCAGGCTCCCGTGTTTGATTCCGGACTTGGGTTACTGTCTGTGTGGGCTTCTTCTGGGTTTCCTGATTTCACCCCACGGTCCAAAGATGTGTGGGTTAAGAGGATTGGCCGTGCTAAATAGATCCTAGTGTCACTGGGATTAGCAGGGGGCTTACAAAAACAGGCCTTGGGTGGGATTATGGTCAGTGGAGACTTGACGCGCTGAATGGCCTCATTCTGCACTATATGAATTCTGTGACTGATTGTGTGACGAATGGGGGTCATTGCTGAAGGACTAACAGCCAGCGAATTTTAAAAGCACAAAATGAGGCCTTTCTGCCCATTATGTCTGAACTGGTCATCAAATATCTCTCCAATCCAATCCCATTTTCCAGCACTCGATCCACAGCCCTGTGCGCTCTGGTATCTGAATTGCTGATCTAAATGCCTCTTGTCGTTGTTCCTGCTTCCAACATCCTTTCAGCTCCTGAGCTGCAGATCCCACACCCTGTGGATGGAAACATTTTACCACAAATCCACACAAAAATCTGCCCGTTACCTTAAATCCACACCCCTAAGGTTATTGGCACCATCACCCCCTGCCTCACTCCACTCAGCCAATTTTGGATGTAATTTACCAAATTGCCCTGCATCCAATCGGTTATCATCTCCTTGTTCAGTCTCCCATGCTGAATTATTCAAAATCTTCTCTGAAGGCAATGTAGATTACATCGGCTACACTTCCCTCATCTCCTCATCCAGTCACCTCCTCAATATCTTCCAGCAAATTGTTAGACATGATCTCCCCCTGACAAAGCCATGCTGACTATTGTTCATAAATGCTTCCCTCCCGAAATGAGATTAAATCTGTCCCTCAGATTGTTTTCCAGTCATTTCCCTGTCATGGATATGGTGATGATGGTGTCCTGGGTGTGATCTTGGATGTGCCCAGAGCACCTTGTAGGATGGCACTATGGCACAGTGGTTGGCACTGCTGCCTCACAGTATCAAGGACACCGGTTCAATCCCTGGGAGTCCATCATCACGAGTGAAGTTGTTTTTAAACTTTGAAACCAACTCCATTCTCACATACAGCCTATTGGGATTTCTCCTGTTACAAGAACGTGTGGTGTTTCTCTTGGAAGTATCCACTTTGAGCAAGTCCAGTATCTCGCAGCTCCCCAGTGTTCACATTGAGCCTTGGAAAATCATTCTCGATTACAGCAGTCCCACGTACATCACCAACCTGCAGAGGTTCATTGATAAGTCCAGGGCACATCGTGCTGATATTACAGCCTGAGTAGTGAAATTTGATTTGATTTGATTTGATTTATTATTGTCACATCGAATGGTACATACTGAAAAGTATTGTTCGTTGAGTGCTGTAGAGACAAGGCATACCGTGTATAGAGAAGGAGAGCGTGCAGTGTGGAATTTCGCAGTCACATGTTGCTAGGTATAGATCAATTTAATGTGATGTAGTTCTATTCAAAAGGCTGATGGCAACAGAGAAGAAGCTGTTCTTGAGTTGGCAGCCTCGTGACACAATGGATAGAACTGCTATCTCACACCTCCAGAGACCTGAGTTCAATTCCCGGCTTGGATCACTGTCTATGTGGAATTTGTGCATTGTTCCCATGTCTGCATGGGTTTCCTCCGGATGTTCCGGTTTCCACCACAGTCCAAAGATGTGCAGGTTAGGTTGGGTTTGGTCATACTAAATTGCCCATTTGGGTCCCAGGGGATGTATGTTATAGGGGTTAGCAGTGTACATGTGGGACTTTGAGGGCAGGACCTGGCTGGGATTGTTGTCGGCGCAGACTCGATGAGTCTGTATTGTTTCTATGATTCTATGAGTTGTTTGGTACATGTCCTCAGATGTTATTATCTTTTTTTCCCGACAGAACAAGGTGGAAGAGTTTATGTCCGTGGTGCGCTGTCTCCTTAATTAGGCTGGTTGTTTTTGCGGAGCAGCAGGAAGTGTAAACAATGTCAGTGGGTGAGAGGTTGGTTTGAGTGATGGACTGGGTTCCATTCACGAAGCGTTGAAGTTTCTTGAGGTCTTGGACAGAGCTGGAGCCATACCAAACTGTATAGAATCTGAAACAATGTTTTCTTTTGAGCATCTGTAAAAGCTGGTGAGAGTTGTAGCCAACATTCCAAATGTCCATGGAGCTCTGAGAAAGAAAAGGCGTTGATAGGCTTTCCTAATTATTGGGTCATCATGGGGGGTCCAGGGCAGGTGGTTGGTGGTCTTACACCCTAAATACTTGATACTCTCGGCCATTTCAACTTCATCCCATTGATGTAACCAGGGGGATGTACTCCATTCTGCTTCCTGATGTTGATGACTATCTCCTTTGCTTTATTGACATTGAGGAAGAGATTATTGTTGTCCCACCAGTTCATCAGATTCTCTATCTCTTCCCTGATCTTGGTCTCATCGTTGTTTCAGATCTGACCCACTGCAGTGGTCGGGTCAATGAATTTGGAAATCGATTTGGAGGTGAATTTGGCCACGCTGTCATCGGCATGTAAGGAGCATAGTAAGGGGCTGAGGATACAGGCTTGTGGGGCAACTCTGTTCAGGATGATTGTGGAGGAGGTGTTGTTGACTGTCCTTGCTTATTGCTGTCTCTGGGTTCGGAAGTTCAGGGTCAAATTGCAGCAGCAGGAGCAGAGTTCCAGGCCACAAGTTTTGTACCCGAGTTTTGTTTGAAGAATGGTGTTAAAGGCTGAGCTGTAGTCGATAAACACGAGTCTGTGTTCCCGAGTTTCCTGTAGGACCAGGGAGTTGGGGTCTGTGGACCTGCAGTGGAGGTCGGTGAACTATAATGGATCCGGGCAATCTGGGAGGCCAGAATTGTTTCATGTCATGACTAACCTTTTGTTGCATAACATAATACTAAATTCCAGCGTCACTGGACAACAGTCATGAAGGCAGCTGTTTGGCTTTTCTTAGGTACCAGCCTTTGTTTGAGTTTTTCTTAGCTGGCACATAGATCAGCAACCTTCCTACCGAGAGAGGATTCACTGAACTTCAATGGTCCAGCAGATGATATTGGGTTAACAGCAAACTCATTGGACAGTTCCTATTCACTGAACCCTGACGCTTTGAAAGCAAACAGGGTTTCCTCCCTCAGCCTTCTTACCGTCCACAACCCCACAAGGTAGAGGGGTTATTTACCTATAGCTGAGTGAGGGTCAATTTTGAGGACTCCCTGGAAAACTCTCTTTCAAATACATATCATTGTGTCGCTACCATGGTGCAGCAGGGTGACACAGTAGTTGACACTGCTGACTCACAGTGTCAGGGACTTGGGTTCAGTTCCATGCTTGGGTCACTGTCTGTGTAGACTTTGGACCTTCTTTCCCGTGTCTGCGTGGGCTTCCTCCAGATGTTCCATATTACTCTCACACTGCAAAACATGTGCTAAATTTAAAAAAAAGTAATTCTGTATGTGTGTATATTTCATTTTTCATTTTAACCCATCCTTAGTCTAAATGGTAATTTCTTGCCCTGAATCGTGTCTAATTTTATTCTTCATTTCCTTCCTGACAGTGAACATACTCACAATCGCGACACTGACGAGCAGAAACTGTGGTCTGTCCAAATGTGTGACTCGTTACCTGGTGGCCATGTCAGTGGGGGATCTGCTGGTCATTATCCTCGACCTGATATTCAGACACATTCCCATTGTTTATCTAAATCAGTTTGTTTTCATGCTGTCCGTCCCTGTGTGTAACATCCACGCCGTCCTGCTTTATGCAGCCACTGACTGTTCTGTTTGGTTCACCGTCACTTTCACCTTTGATCGATTTGTGGCCATTTGCTGCCCCAAGCTGAAAAGTAAATATTGCAGTGAGAAATCGGCGACTGTGGTTCTGGGAACAGTGACGGCGGTGAGCTGTTTAAAGAACATTTTCTGGTATTTTATGTTGTTAAATAACTATATGCTGGGGAACAACCCCTTTTTTTGTCATGTCACAACGGATATTGTGGAATCTCCGGTCTGGACAACAATCGAGTTCCTCCACCACATTCTAACCCCGGGTGTCCCATTCGTCCTGATTCTGCTGCTCAATGCTTTTACTGTCAGGCACATTTTAGTGAGCAGCAGAGCCCGCAGGAGACTCCGGGCTCACAGCAGTGCAGAGAATCCCAGAGACACAGAGATGGAGAGTCGGAGGAAATCGATCATTTTGCTGTTTGTTATCTCAGCCAATTTCATCCTGTTATGGTCGACATTAATGGTGTATTCAATATGGTGTCGGATGTTTTATTTCGGCTATGGGTCAGTGTCGTTAGATTATTTTGTTCTGGAATTGGGTTTCATGCTGCAATTGATAAGTTGCTGCACAAACACTGCCATTTATGCTGTGACACAGACTCACTTCAGGCAGCACCTAAAAGATCTCCTCAAATATCCCCTTACTTCAATTGTTCAACTCATTTCCTCTGACAAGAAACTAAAAGCACAAGACGCCTGATTCTTCCTATTGGACATTCAAACTATCAATAATAAAAAGCCTCACAGAGACTGAAAGTGAGTCAGATGGAGGGAGATGGCAGTGAGAGAAACAGTGAGAGTGATAGAGCAACAGATACTGACAGAGAGGGAAGGGCACAAAGAGATGGAGACCAACAGATTTTGAAAGAGTTTCTAACCGATACAGGGATAGAAACAGCAACCGCGAGACTAAGAGAGAGAGAGAGAGAGAGAGAAGACAGAAACAGACAGAGATTTTCAAAGACCGAGAGAGACAGGGTGGAAGGTGAGGAAAATGGCGAGGAGGATGGCATGGATGAGAAAGGGAGACAACAAAAGACAGATGGGAGGACGTTCGAAAGGAGGGAAAGGGAGACTAAGTGGGAAAGGGATGCAGAAAGGGAGGCATCGGAAAGTAATCAGAGGCAGGGAGGAACAAGGATATGAGATAGAGAGTGTCAGCAAGTATGAAAGAGTAAGACTGAACTGGTAACATGGACAGAACAAGAGCAAAAGTCAGTGCGAGGTAGAGAGAGGGAGACAGACAGACAAAGAAAAGAAGGAAGTCAGAGACAGAGAGGGAGTGGGAGATGAAGATCGGACGGGAGAAACAGAGTGAGATTGAGAGAGGGCTGGAGGGACAGAGGAAGAATGTAGAGAGAGGGAGACTGAGGGAGAGGCAGAGAGAAACATAAAGAGAGGGACAGAGAGAGAGAGAGATAGGGAGAGAGAGAGACAGAGAGAGAGAGGCTGAAAGGAAGAAAAACAGACAGCAACAGAGAAACTTATTTAATGAATGTAACAATAACAATCAGGTGGTGTTATTGGAAGATGAGCTCCCTGATTGAGACAGTGAGTGCTGTCCAATCCGGGAGCCCTCCATCGTATATAATATGCTGTATCTCGGTTACCAGATCTCAGGGTGTTGTACACTCAGAGTGTGGATGTGATGGACTGGTGGTTTTAACACTAGACTATTAATACAGAAACTCCGCTAACATACTGAGGATCTGTGTTCGAATCCTGTCACGGTAGATAGTGGAATTTGAACAAATATATCTGAAATTCAGAATCTGCTGGTGACCATAAAAGCATTGTCGATTTTCAGAAAAAAAAAACAAATGGTTCTCTAATATCCCAGGGAAGAAACCTGTCGTCCTTAAGTGGTCAGGACTAAATGTGACTCAAGAGCCGTAGCAATGTGGTTGACACTTAATTGGCCTGTGAACAGCGGCAAAATATATGTGACAGAACATGGTCAGGCAGTTAGTTCAAGAAGGAATTCGTTTAGAATTTGTGGTGAGAAGGATAATGGAATCTTTACTCAGAGATGTGATTGTAACATGTAAACAAACTGAAAATCTAGGGGAAGATCTTGAGTTTGTGTTCACTGTCTGTGGGAATGGAAACGAGGGCTCAAGTTCCGACCAAACCCAGAAGGCGCCAATCTTGCCGGCGTTTTCCATCTGTTTTTTGCTGCCCTTCACTGGGGCCTCATCAGGCTCATATCCACACCAGGTGTGAACCGAATTCAAATCCATCTTCACACGTTAACATATTATTCAAGCCCCACCCCCCTTACCGGATATCGAGCTCAATGTGCACGTTTAAGACTCACCAATGTGATGCGACCATTTTGAAGGGTCCCCTGTGTGTGTAAATTTAAGTGTAACTTCTGGGAGAGAGGGACATGGGCAGACAATAGCCTGACAATGCCCAAGCATTGCTCTTGTCACTGACTGGCACTGCCAAGGTGCCATAGGCATGGTGCCAAACTGACATTGCCAACCTGTGCTAGGGAGCAGTGACAGGGGCAGACCCCAGTGGGAACCTCATGGGGAACAGTGGGAGGGATTAATTTATTGGTGAGGATAGGGTAAATGGAGGTGGGAGCTGTGGATGCTGGTGATGGCCGTTTGGGTGTGGGTGGAGGGGGTGGGTGGATTGACTGGGTGGTGATTTGGGGGGAAGTGGTCCAATGTTTGGAGGAAGAGGGGTGGGTGAATGCCCGCTCTGATCACGGGCGGAGGGGTGGGGGTGGAGGTGGGGTGGTCGCCCTGATGCGGGCGGGGGCGGTGTTCAAGTCGAACCCCTGAGACTCCTTGGTGGGATAGGTGTTCGCTTCCTCGTTAGTCTGATAGAGGTGCTCTTTAATCATGGTGCCCCACTCGCAGTACAGCTCGGCTGTGCTGCACTCAGTGTCTCCCTCTAATGAATCGATGATTTATGAATTTGTATATTACTCAGGATCCCCGTGATCCCATCAGTGTTTTGCTCTTTTGAGTTCATCTCTGTTTCTACCTCTCTCCCTCTCTGTTCTGGAGGTGAGCTGCTGGAATTGATGCCATTTCCGGGTGTGCTCCTGGGCAGGCTGGAGAGGGGGCCAGGCTGAACAATGCTAGAATAGGCTTCATAGACCTTCTGGCTACCTTCTACAATCTTGTGACGATTCAGTCGAGCATGTGCTTTGGTCTGATTTGCTTCACAACATTTTTGGTGGGTTTTCAATGGGTATTAATGAGTTTCAGTGGTGGACCTTTTGTGTTTGTGTGCTGTGCACTGTAACAGTCCTTTTACTCCAGGCAGAAGGCCTCGGATGCCTCAGATAAATGTGAGTGCCTCTCTCTTCCAGGCGTTCAAACCACAACCTGCAAGAGACAGGAAGAAAGACTCACTGTTTATTCCTGACCAGTGGGCTCACTGTCATGACACACGAGTTACCCGGGCTGCCACCTACGACCGTGTGTCGTAGGGAGTAAAATACAACCCAGAAGTGTCACACTGGGACAGCTTCACAAGAGAGAGAAAGAGAGAGAGATCACTGTTCCTTCCTGACCAGTAAACTCCTTTGAGTGAGCAGTTTCTAGCGCTCGGCCCCTTTGCGGTCCTGTACCCCAAGAATTATGTTCTGGCTTTTCAGTGACTCACCAAGATGGACGATGAGAGAAAGAGGTAGAGAGAAAGAGAGAGAGACTCGTCAAAGTTAATTCAAAAATACTTTATTCAAGAATAACCCCAACCAAACGCAGTCAGTAAAACACAGACAATCAATACTATGCTATTGAAAGCGAACTCTAACGACACAACGTAAATTTTTAGGATTACACAATTTACACGATTTACACGGAAACAAGAAGAATCCTCGAACCCTCCTCAACCTGGACCTAATTGGGGAATTTCTGAAGCCTGAGAGAATACACTCACCACTCCTTGGACCGTTTGAAAAGTAAAAGTCCTTGTTGCTGGACCTTCCTTTTTCATTCCTCTGCCACACAGTAGTCTTCTGGCTGGACACCTGAATTCACTCCTTTCCGAAGTCACACAACTCTCCTGCACTGTTCTTCACAGGACTCCTTGCTGAGTTAACTGTTGAAAGGTCAGCCTCCTCTCCTCTTGTTTTCTTTGGCCCCGGTGGGAGATTATTTAAAAGGCCGTTCGCTGAATCAAATCCACCGGTCAGTCAGGGTGCAAAGTGCTTCCAGAATGAAACTGATTTGATTTGTTTCAATGACAAAGAGTCCAAACTGTTTTAGTGGGGGTCTGATAAGCTGCAAAGTGTCCCAAAGTCGTTTTCTGGAACTGCTAAATATTTCCCATTAGTAGAGGCATTATTCTATATAGCTGGGTTAAAACTCGTCCCCATTTCCATTGACTCTCCTGTAGTTGGTCAGGTAGAAATGTTTCTGTGACAGCTCGACTGCACCCAACAGTTCCGTCAGCTTTTCCTTGAAGGGGGGAGTGCCATTCCCAAATTGAACAATGTATTCTTGGAAATTGATGAAATTTTGACGTACCGTGATGTGAATTGAAGAAAGTTCTGGGATGGGTACTGTTGGTTGATGTACCACATGAACTTCCGCCCAGGTTTAAAACAGAAACTGCTGTGTGGTATTTGGCACCATGTTGTGTTGATCCCACCGGGCACTGGTGGTGACACAATAGGTCCCACTCCATATGTATGCAACCTGTGGGTGGATGTGGCCGGTGGCCATCGCTTCCATTGTGCAATTATAGGCTCTGCCCCAGTACTCCTGAACCCGCACTGAGCTCTTGTATAGACTTTCATGTGCTGGGAACACAGATTCACTCCTGCTCCCCTGCTCTGACAATCGGAGAGGTCGGTGCCTGTCACAGTCTGCTCCCACACTCTGACATATAGCGGGACCTTCCTGTAAAGAACATATACACTCCCACAAATGACTCCCACATTCCCAACCCAGTACTGGGATGCTGGCTGTGAGGATGTTCCCGCCACCAGCACACTTACAACCACCCCTATAATTGTGTTTTTGGACTTCCCACAATCAACTGGCAAAGGCTACGCGTCTGAGGCCACACCGAGCTGGCAGGGACTCAATGTGCTGTTGTAAGTGTGTAATGCCGCTAGATGCTGGGTTGCTGATCCATAAGGGTTCCTGCCCCTGTCTCAAACCTTCCAGATTGTCCCATCCCTCCCCATATCGCCACACACACCTCATTCTGGGCTGCTGGATCGGATGCATTCCGATCCTCTAATTATTTCATTTATCATTTTAACATGGGTCTCCAATTGTCTATGATTTATTTTCGATGTAGAGTCATCACTAGCTCTGTGTAACCCCAACCTCACCACAGTTCTTTTTTAATCCCACGACACCTTTCTGAGCTGCTTTTTAATTGGTTCATCTGTAGAGCCAGTTCAACATCATCCATGCTGTTTATCATCGATGCGCCAGTGTTAAAAGCCTTGAAACCTTCGTTAACAAACCTTTATCGCTGCTTCCCGAGTCCCTCATCAAAATCATATGTAAATTTATGCAAATCACTGACAATAATATCACCAAATCTGAATTTTAGCATTTGTGGAAAAGTTCTGTCAATAAGGTTCAATATCGCGATATAACACTCTGCAGGCAACCGTATCTCCGTTAAATTTAAATCTACTGAAATCACTACGTGATGCACCCCCTGGTACAATAGGTTCTTAACTGGGACAAATACCAACCCACTGCTGCGTCCCCAGCTTGTGATCGGACAGTTGTGAGGATTGATCAGTTGGGCTGTGGGCGGAGGATTCTCCACTTGAACCAGCAGTTCAGTGGCCTTTACTGACAGCCCTGACCTGGGGGTGGGGGTGGGGGGCGGGGTTGGTGGGGAGGGGGTCGGGGTGTGGTGAGGGGGGAGGCGCTGCACATGCTTCCCCGCTATGATTCCAATCCATACTTGTTGCTGGGTCCTGCAGCATAATTATGAACATAATCAATGTCCCTTCGGGACACACCTCGACAGACCCCCACAAACACAATATAGCCCCTGGTTAGACGCCCACCATTTCTCCCAACATACCGTGACACCTCCCCGTGAACCCGTGACGGTCCGGTAAGATTCATTGTCTAATTGTAACCAGTCCAAGGACCGGCCCCTCATGTCTGGGTTCAGCTTCCTGAGCCGCCACCATCTCCCAAAGGGACGTCCCTTTTACAAGTTAAACCCACCCTCCTATCCTCAGTCACACTAACCCCGGCAGTCAACACTTTCATTTCGGAGCAGCGCACAGATGCTTCTCCGTCAGTGAAACTCTGATGGCTGGAGAGTATAATGGAGTTCGATCCCAGTCATTCATGCCTTCTCCCCTCAAATATCGGACAGGATTTTATGGCCTTGCTCGTCCTGAAACCGGAAAATCTCACTCGAGTCAACAGGACCTTTCCATTGGCCCACTCTTCACCCGCTCTGATTCCCGTGGCGGGCAGGAAAGTTAAATTACAGCCATTATCTTCCTTTGATTACAAAGCTAACTGTGTGAAGGAACTAAATGTTAAATTCTAACCTTAACTTCTGAACAAGCCTTTTTTCCACCTGCAATAATTAGGAATTAGCGGACAGTGCAGTCCATTTCCCAAACAGGAAACTGAGAACAGGCAAAATACACGCAAGTTTCACGGTACAACCTTTCACATTGTATTTGGAATTAAAGAGGCAATGGCCGAGTGGTTTCATCTTTCGATTATTAATCCAGAAAATCGGCTAATGTTTTGGTGTCCAAGTCGTGGGATTTGAATCGGAAAAAAAGAACACATCTGGAATTAAGAACCTACTGATGACCAAATAACCATTCTCAATTGTCGATAAAAACCCATCTGGTTCACTGATGTCCTTCAGGGAAGAGAATCTGCTGCCCTCACCTGGTATGGACTGAATAGAACAAAGAACAAAGAACAATACAGCACAGGAAACAGGCCCTTCCGCCCTCCAAGCCTGTGCTGCTCATTGGTCCAACTAGACCATTCTTCTGTATCTCTCCATTCCCAGTCTGCTCATGTGACTATCCAGATAAGTCTTCAGTGATCCCAGAGTGTCCGCCTCCACCACCCTGCTTGGCAGTACTCTCCAGACCCACACCACCCTATGTGTAAAATACGTCCCACTGACATCTGAGTTAAACATCGCCCCCCACCCCCGCCCCCCCTTGAACCTGTGACCCCTCGAGTTTGCAATCTGCGACCTGAGAAAAAAAACACTTCCCACTGTTCGCCCTATCCACATCCGTCATAATTTTAAACGCCTCTATTGGGTTTCTCCTCATTCTCCGTCTTTCCAGGGAGAAAAACCCCAGTTTACCCAATCTCTCCTCATAGCTAAGACCCTCCCAAACCAGACAACATCCTGGTAAACCTTCTCTGCACTCTCTCCAAAGCCTTCACGTCCTTCTGGTAGTGCGGCGACCAGAACTGGACCAGAACCGGCTTCCCTCCCAACTCCCATTTCATTTTGTCTCGCACCTCTTTGAACTCCACATATTAAAGTCATCCACTTTTGACCAGAATGGCTGCCTCCCACTGCGGGTCAAACACAATTTACTGAGTTTCCCTCGTTACTGATTAAACCTTTCGAAATTATAAGAAGCTTTTTTTCCTCCTTTCTCCTGTGGGGTTCCACGTTAGCACAGTGGTTAACACCGCTGCTTCACAGCGCCAGTGACACGTGCTCGATTCCCGGTTCGGGTCACTGTCTGTGTGGAGTCTGTACATTCTCCCCGTGTCTGCATAGGTTTCCTTCGGGTGTTCCGGTTTCCTCCCATAATCTGAAAGACGTACTGGTTAGGTGCAATGGCCATGTTAAGTTTTCCCTCAGTGAACCTGAACAGGCGTGTGGAGTGTGGAGACTTGGGGATTTTCACTGTAATGTCATTACAGTTTTAATCTAAGCCTACTTGTGAATTGATAAGTAAACATCAAACAAACATTGTAAATTAAGAAGTATCAAGCCAAACGTAACCAATGGATTTCCTTGTGCAGTAACAGCACACACTTGCGAACATGCACTGGCATGAGGACATGCAGATACACACACACACGCACATACATACACACACACACACACACACAGACACTCACACACACACACACAGACACTCACACACACACACACACACACACAAACATACACACACACACTCACACACACACAGACACTCACACACACACACACACTCACACACACAAACATACGCACACACACAAACATACACACACACACACACACACAGACACTCACACACACACACTCACACACACAAACATACACGCACACAAACATACACACACACACAGACACTCACACACACAAACATACACACACACACAAACATACACACACACACACACAGACACTCACACACGCACACTCACACACAGACACACAAACATACACACACACATGCACACAGACACTCACACACACACACATACATACACACGCACATACACACGCATACACAGAGACACTCACACACACAGAGACACTCACACACACACACACAGACACACACACACACAAACACACATACACTCAGACACTCACACATACACTCACACACACACACAGACACACACACACACACACAGACACTCACACACACACACTCACACACACACACACTCACACACACACACACACAGACACCCACACACTCACACACACACACACACAGACACTCACACACACACACACACAGACACTCACACACACACACACACTCACACACACACACTCACACACACACAGACACCCACACACTCACACACACAAACAGACACTCACACACACACACACACACTCACACACACACAGACACCCACACACTCACACACACACACACAGACACACACACACACACACACTCACACACACACACACAGACACACACACACACACACACACACTCTCCTTTAAATAACACAACTCTGTCCAATCACATTTAATCAAAGTAACATTCGTTCTCATCCAGACGCAATCAGGGATTTGAAAAGGAAACAGTCTGTTTGATAATGACAATTGCTGCCTGAGCCACACTCAGACTTTGCATCTTAAGGAAAAACTTCAGGCTTTAAACAATTCTACAATTTACGGAATCACGTTCACCGAATTCTGGCAGCGCAAATAGAAGCCAATCAGTCCATCACCAGCTCTCTAATAGAACAGAGTGCTGGTGAGACCCGGCCACAATTTTACCGGCCTGCCCATCACGGGAAATGGACCAGGTGAGGGGCAGAACATGAAAAGGTCCACTGACCTTGCCGGGGGGGGGCGGGGGCGCGGTGTGTGGAAGTCACAGCTTTGGGATCAGCATGGCCGTACAATGAACGGGGTGGCACGATGGCATAGTGGTTAGTGCTGCTGCCTCACAGCACCATGGACCCGGGTTCAATTCCGACGTCCGGTCACTGTCTGTGTGGAGTCAGCACGTTCTCCCCATTTCTGCGTGGGTTTCCTCCGGGCGCTCCAATTTCCTTTCATGCTCCACAGATGCCCAGGATTGGTGGATTGACCATGCTAAAATTGACCCTTGTGTCAGGGCACTTGCTCGGATAAATATATGAGATGACAGGGACCTGGATGGACAGAGGCCAGGGCAGACTCGAAGGACCCTTCTGCATTGTCGTGATTCTATGAAAATCTCAGCGAGTATCTGTCCTGATGTGTTGGCATTGGAAGAAGTTCAGAGGAGGTTCACCAGATTGATCCTATTTCTTATGTGCTTATGGCAGTGAATCTTTGGAATTATCTGCCCAATGAAACAGTCGAGGCTACCTCGTTAAATGTGTTTAAGTCACAGATCGATAGATTTATAACCAATAAGGGAATTAAGGGTCATGGGGAGCGGGCGGTTAAATGGAACTGAACCCACTATCAGATCAGCCATGATCTTATTGAATGGCGGGTCAGGCTCGAGGGGCGATGTGACCAACTCCTGCTCCTATTTCTTATGTTCTTATGATTCAGGGGATGAAAGTATGAGGAGACATTAAACAGTTTGGGTTTGTACTCGCTGCTGTTTAGAAGGATGAGAGGGGATCTGGTTGTATATAAAATTTTAAAGGGGATTGATAAAGTAAATGTCGACAAAATGTTTCCTCTCGTGGGGCAATCTCAAACAAGAGGTCTCAGGTATTGGTTGAGAGGCGATAGATTTAAAACTGAGATGGGGAGGAACTATTTCTCACAGAGGCTGGTGGATTTGTGGAACTCGCTGCCCCATAGCGCGGTGAAGTCTGAATCATTGAATGGTTTCAAGAAGGAGATAGATATAAAAAAAGGGAGAAGGGGATATGGGGAACAGGTGAGGAGGTGGATTTTAAACCAGGGAAATATAAACCATGAGCTGATTGAATGGCGGAGCAAGCTCAAAGGGCTGAATTTGCCGACTTCTGCTCCTAATGTTCCCATGTTATAGAATCATAGAGATTTACAGCATGGAAACAGGCCCTTTGGCCAACTTGTCCATGTCACCCAGTCATTACCATTAAAATAGTCCCAAATCTCCATGTTTGGCCCATATCCCTTTACGCCCGTCTTACCCATATAACTGTCTCAATGTTTTTTAAAAGACAAAACTCCACCTGCCTCTACTACTATCTCTGGCAGCTTGTTGCAGACACTCAGCATCCTCTGTGTGAAAAAATGCCCCACTGGACACTTCTGAATCTTTATTTTTCGGATCCTGTATTCTGCATCTGTTTTCACAGTAGAACACACCACTCCCAGAGCAGGAATAGAGAATTACCAATGGGCTTACTCATAAGAGCAAGGAGCTCCAATAATTTACTATCTGGAGATGGAGGTATGAGAATAAGTTGAGAGATTTAAAACATACAGCATCGCCAAAATATAAAACCAACTTTAGTTCTTTGAAGTAGATAGCTGCAAATATAGTATAAATGCTTTTTTTATTAGTATCACAGGTAGGCTTGCATTAACACTGCAATGAAATTACTGTGAAAAATCCCCGAGTCGCCACACTCCGGAGCCTGTTTGGGGACACTGAGGGAGAATTTAGCACGGCCAATGCACTAACCAGCATGTCTTCCGGACTGTGGGGGGATACCAAGCACCTCGAGGAAACCCATGCAGACACGGAGAGAACTTGCAGACTCCATACAGACTGTGACACTAGCCGGGGATGGAGTCCTGTTTCCTCCCCCTGTGAGACAGCAGTGATAACCACTGTGTTATCATGTGACCCATTTCAGTTCACCATTCGAAAAGGAAAGAACAAAGAAAAGTACAGCACAGGAACAGTCCATTCGGCCCTCCAAGCCTGCACCGATCACGATGCCTGCCTAAACTAAAAGCATATGCAAGTGCAGAGTCCTTATCCTTCCATTCACATCCTATTAACGATCCTGGTTAGGAGTGAAAGTAATAGGGTAATTGTTATGGGGGATTTTAACTTTACTAACATTGATTGGAATAGCTATAGCTCTAGCTCCTTAGAGGGGTCAGTTTTTGTTCAAAGTGTGCAGAAAGGTTTTTTTAACTCAATATGTAGATAGGCCAACTAGAGGTGAGGCTATATTGGATTTGGTGCTGGGAAACGAGCCAGACCAGGTGCTAGACTTGGAAGTTGGTGTGCTTTTTGGTGATAGTGACCACAATTCGGTTACGTTCACCTTAGTGATGGAAAGGGATAGGCATGAACCTCGGGTCAGTAGTTTTAGCTGGGGGAAGGGTAATTATGAGGCCATTAGGAGAGAATTAGGAAGCATTGGTTGGACTTGGAGATTACAGGGACTAGGAACGTCTGAAATGTGGAGTTTTTTCAAGGAGCAGCTACTGTGGGTCTGTGATAGGTATGTCCCTGTCAGGCAAGGAGGAATTGGTAGGGATAGGGAACCGTGGTGCACAAAAAAAGTTGATTTGTTGGTTAGGAAGAAGAAGGAGGCTTATGTTCGGATGAGGCTTGAGGGCTCGGGTAGTGCAGTAGAAAGCTTTAGATTGGCTAGGAGGGAGTTGAAGAGGGAGTTAAGAAGGGCTAGAAGAGGGCATGAGATGACTTTGGCTGATAGGATTAAGGAGAATCCTAAGGCGTTCTATAGGTATGTCAAGAACAGAAGGTTGGTCAGGGCAAGATTAGGGCCAGTTACAGACAGTAGGGGGAAGTTGTGTGTGGAACCGGAAGAGATTGGAGAGGCATTGAACCATTATTTCTCTTCGGTGTTCACGCAGGACGATATGAATGTAGCTGAGGAGGTCACTGGGGTGAAGGGGTGTAAAATAGAAAGTATTGTAGTTGATACAGAGGATGTGTTGGATATTATCGATGGGTTGAAAATAGATAAGTCCCCTGGTCCAGACGGGATTTACCCTAGGATTCTATGGGAGGCAAGAGAGGTGATTGCAGAGCCACTGGCTCTGATCTTCAGGTCGTCGTTGGTCTCTGGTATAGTACCGGAAGATTGGAGGACAGCGAATGTTGTCCCATTGTTTAAGAAGGGGAGCAGAGACTTCCCTGGGAATTATAGACCAGTGAGTCTTACTTCTGTAGTGGGCAAGGTTTTAGAAAGAATTATTAGGGATAGGATTTATAGTTATTTGGAGAGTAATGAATTGATTAGAGATAGTCAGCATGGTTTTGTAGCGGGAAGGTCGTGCCTTACTAACCTTATTGAGTTCTTTGAGAAGGTGACCAAAGAGGTGGATAGGGGTAAGGCAGTAGATGTGGTATATATGGATTTTAGTAAGGCGTTTGATAAGGTTCACCATGGTATGCTTCTGCAGAAAATGCAGATGTATGGGATTGGTGGTAATTTAGGTACTTGGATCAGGAATTGGTTAGCAGATAGGAGACAGAGGGTGGTGGTTGATGGTAATTATTCATCATGGAGTTCGGTTACGAGTGGTGTGCCTCAGGGATCTGTTTTGGGGCCACTGCTGTTCGTAATCTTTATTAATGATCTGGATGAGGGTATAGTTGGGTGGATTAGTAAGTTTGCTGATGACACCAAAGTCGGAGGTGTGGTAGATTGTGAGGAAGGGTGTCGAAGTTTGCAGGGTGACTTGGACAGGTTGCAGAGCTGGGCCGCGAGGTGGCGGATGGAGTTTAATGCGGAGAAGTGTGAGGTAATCCATTTCGGTAGGAATAACAGATGTGTTGAGTATAGGGCTAACGGGAGGACTTTGAATAGAGTGGAGGAGCAGAGGGATCTAGGTGTATGTGTACATAGATCCCTGAAAGTTGGGAATCAAGTGGATAAGGTTGTTAAGAAGGCGTACGGTGTCTTGGCGTTTATTGGTAGGGGGATTGAATTTAGGAGTCGCAGCATCATGTTGCAACTGTACACAACTCTGGTGCGGCCGCACTTGGAGTACTGTGTGCAGTTCTGGTCCCCACATTACAGGAAGGATGTGGAGGCTTTGGAGAGGGTGCAGAGGAGGTTTACCAGGATGTTGCCTGGTATGCAGGGGAGGTCCTATGAGGAGAGACTGAGGGATTTGGGGTTGTTTTCACTGGAAAGAAGGCGGCTAAGAGGGGATCTTATAGAGACATATAAGATGATTAGAGGTTTAGATAGGGTGGATGGTGATAGCCTGTTTCCTCGGATGGAGAAATCTAGCACGAGGGGGCATGGCTTTAAATTAAGGGGGGGTAGTTATAGGACGGATGTGAGGGGCAGGTTCTTTACCCAGAGGGTGGTGAGGGACTGGAATGCCCTGCCTGCTGCAGTTGTAAATGCGCCTAGTTTGGGGGCGTTTAAGAGATTGGTGGATAGGTTTATGGACGAAAAGGGATTGCTTTAGATTAGTGGGTCAATGTTTTTTTTTAAAAATAAGACTGGTCGGCGCAACATTGTGGGCCGAAGGGCCTGTTCCGCGTTGTAATGTTCTATGTTCTATGTTCTATGTTCTATTCATGTTTTTTGTCTAGATGACCCTGTCGTACCCGCTCCCACCATCTCCACAGGCAGCACGTTCCACACATTCACCACCCGCTGCGTAAAAAAACTGGCCTCCCACATCTCCTCTAAACTTCTCCCCACACACCTTAAACGTATATCTCCGAGTACTTGACTTTTCTACCCGAGGAAAGAGCATCTGATAATCCACTCTGTCCATGCTACACTTGCACAAGGTGTGGAGGCATATTTACAAATCATTACAGCCTGTAGGGGGATTAAACTCGCATCATTGGTCGCATACTTTGTGGTTTTATATATCACATACATATCATTGCTGATGACAACAAGATTGGTGGAGTGATGGATGGGGTGGAGGGCTCTTATCGGCTGCAATGAGACATTGATAGGATGCGGAGCTGGGTCGAAAAGTGGCAGATGGAGTTTAACGGTGATAAGTGTGAGGTGATTCATTTTGGAGGACAAACTTGAATGCAGATTACAGGGTCAACGACAGGGCTCTGAAGAATGTGGAGGGGAAAGGAGATCTTGGGGTTCATATCCACAGATCTCTGAAGGTTGCCACTCAAGTGGATAGATCTGTGAAGAAGGCTTATAGTGTGTTAGCGTTTATTAACAGGGGGTTTGAGTTTAAGAGCCGTGGGGTTATGTTGCAACTATACAGGACCTTGGTGAGACCACATTTGGAATATTGTGTTCAGTTCTGGTCACCTCACTATAAGAAGGATGTGGAAGCATTGGAGAGAGTGCAGAGGGGATTTACCAGGATGCTGCCTGGTTTGGAGACTAGGTCTTATGAGGAAAGGTTGAGGGAGCTGGAGCTTTTATCTTTGGAGCGGAGGAGGATGAGAAGTGATTTAATAGAGGTTTATAAGATGATGAGAGGGATTGACAGAGTGGACGTTCAGAAACTATTTCCTCAGGTGGATGTATCTGTTACCGGGGGCATAACTATAAGGTTCATGGTGGGAGATATAGGAGGGATGTCCCAGGGAGATTCTTTACTCAGTGAGTGGTTGGGGTGTGGAATACACTGCCAGCTATGTTAGTGGAGTCGGACACTTTAGGGCTTTCCAAGCGGTTATTGGATAGGTACATGGAGCCTATGATCGGATGATAGGGAGTGGGATAGCTTGATCTTGGGTTTGAACATAACTCGGCACATCATCGAAGTTTGAAGAACCTGTACTGTTCTATGTTCTAACTTCTATATTCATACTATTTTTTCCCATTTTCCTATTTTTTTGAGGAAGTGACCAAAGAGGTGGATGGGGGTAAGGCAGTTGAGGTGGTATATATGGACTTCAGTAAGGCGTTTGATAAGGTTCACCGTGGAAGCCTTCTGCAGAAATTGCAGATGTATGGGATTGAGGGTGATTTAGGAAATTGGATTAGGAATTGGCTGGCGGATAGGAGACAGAGTGTGGTGGTTGATGGTAAGTATTCGACATGGAGTTCAGTTCCGAGTGGTATGCCTCAAGGATCTGTTTTGGGGCCACTGCTGTTTGTAATTTTTATAAATGATCTGGATGAGGGTATAGCTGGGTGGATTAGTAAATTTGCTGATGACACCAAAGTCGGAGGTTTGGTTGATAGTGAGGAAGGGTGTCTTAGTCTACAGGGAGACTTGGACAAGTTGCAGAGCTGGGCAGAGAGGTGAAGGATGGAGTTTAATGCGGAAAAGTGTGAGGTAATTCACTTTGGCAGGATTAATGGATGTGTAGAGTATAGGGCTAACGGTAGGACTCTGAATAGTGTGGATGAACAGAGGGATCTAGGTGTATGTGTACATAGATCCCTGAAAGTTGGGAATCAAGTAGATAGGGTTGTTAGGAAGGCATACGGTGTCTTGGCGTTTATTGGTAGGGGGATTGAATTTAGGAGCCGCAGCGTCATGTTGCAACTGCACAAAACTCTGGTGCATTCGCACTTGGAGTATTGTGTGCAGTTCTGGTCCCCACATTATAGGAAGGATGTGGAGGCTTTGGAGAGGGTGCAGAGGAGGTTTACCAGGATGTTGCCTGGTATGGAGGGGAGGTCCTATGAGGAGAGACTGATGGATTTGGAGTTGTTTTCGCTGGAAAGAAGGCGGCTGCGAGGGGACATTATTGAAACATATAAGATGATTAGAGGTTTGGATAGGATGGACAGTGAGAGCCTATTTCCTCGGATGGAGAAAGCTAGCACGAGGGGGCATAGCTTTAAATTAAGGGGTGGTAGTTATAGGACGGATGTCAGGGGTAGGTTCTTTACGCAGAGGGTGGTGAGGGATTGGAATGCCCTGCCTGCTGCAGTTGTAAATGCGCCTAGTTTGGGGGCGTTTAAGAGATCCGTGGATAGGTTTATGGATGGAAAGGGATTGGTTTAGGTTAGAGGGTCATTGTTTTTTAACTGGTCGGCGCAACATCGTGGGACGAAGGGCCTGTTCTGCGCTGTAATGTTCTATGCTCTATGTTCTATGACTTCTGTTTTTTGATCGTTCTGGCAAGGGAAACAGGCTGTTCCTCTCCACTTCATCTCCACACCTCAGAATTTAAGATGAGAAGGAATGTCTTTTTTATTCCACAAGACGTTATAATTAAGAGATTTTTACCCAAATTCACTCGTTAAAACAGCAATATCATTATGGTAGTTTGCCGTCAGCTCAATGATATAACGCACAATGTAATTTTTCAGGAATGAATCTTCTGTTTTCTGTTGAGGAACTAGTATATCTTACAATGAGGCTTTTTTGAAATATTCAAAGCCTGAAATAAAATGCACTTTCCACTTTCGTTTGGCTCATTGTTCTTTCAAAGACTTTTACAAAAATAAGTTTCAACAAATGCATGGGTTTCCTCTGGGTAATCCGGTTTCCTCCCACCGTCCAAAGATGTGCGGGTTGGGTGGATTGGCCGTGCTAAATTGCCCCTCAGTACCAGAGGGCATTAGCAAGGATAAATAGGGGTACCGGCATAGGGGCTGGGTGGTTTTGTGGTCTGTGCAGTTTTGCATGGCCTCCTTCAGCACTGTAGGTATTTTATGGATTGCATGACCATGATCTAGTTTATGTTCTATGGATAACATAAACAGGGTTTAAGGCTGATAAAATTGGATATCCTAATTTAAAGGATTAGGCATATTAAAAATCAAACACCGTCAAACCTCAGGCAGTCCAGTTGTACAATACACAAACCTGTCTGGGCCTGGCTCATCAATCTCCCCTGCACTCTACTGATACTTAACAGGAGATCATTGCACCCCATTGAAATGCACCGGCCTATTGTTAGAAGCTCAGATTGGGCCAGACTTTCTGTCACCAAGAGTTCCTGTAGTTGGTTTAATCTGATAACAGGTTACATGTAAGCAGCAGCATGGAGATGGACACCTGGGGGTGGACCCTGGTGTCCTGTCAGGCAGACATCAAGAAACTCACTGGGTCTTGGAACCCCCTCCTGAGACCTCATTGGCCGGAAGCCAGAGAGGTTTCTGGAAAGGCAAGCAGGCAGGGGATAAAGGAACACCAGGAGCGAAGACACGGTGAAGGAGGCGACCCTTGGCCATTCGGAAGACTGACCAGAGAAGGAAGGAAGGAAGAAGCTGCCATCGAGACTCACCTTCGTGACGACAGACCAGAGGGACTCAGAGAATCGAGGCTGCAGTTTTAACCAAACCATCTTTGTGGGAAGTATATCTGATTTTGGGGTATCCTCTTGCTTTATGTGGGTAATTTAAGGGTTAGTAGTGTTATTGTTAATAAACTTGTTGAACCTTTACTTGTGTTTGTCCTTTGTCCATCTTGTAAATAAGGGCATTGGGGTAAAACATTGGAGTCAGCAAACTGGTCGAAAGTATCCAAGAGAGATTTTAAAATTATAACAGTGGCACCCGAGGTGGGGCTTCGATAAGAAGCGATACATTGCTCCGAAGTTGAACCTTCAACCCAGTATTCTCCAACACTCCGTCTGAGCCTGAATTCAGAGGGCAGGCGCCCCACGTGACGGCCAGTCTCAGTGAGTGAAGGACTAATACAGATTCGACCAGTAAACTGGGCCATAAACCTGGTGTCTGTGACACAAGGTGGACAAATTGTGAGGAAGGGTGTCATAGTCTGCAGGGAGACTTAGATAGGTTGCAGAGCTGGGCCGAGAGGTGGCGGATGGAATTTAATGCGGAGAAGTGTGAGGTAATTCACTTTGGTAGGAGCAACAGATGTGTCGAGTATAGGGCTAACGGGAGGACTTTGAATAGTGTGGATGAACAGAGGGATCTAGGTGTGTGTGTACATAGATCCCTGAAAGTTAAGAAGGCGTACGGTGTCTTGGCGTTTATTGGTAGGGGGATTGAATTTATGAGTCGCAGTGTAATGTTGCAACTGTACACTACTCTAGTGCGGCCGCACTTGGAGTACTGTGTGCAGTTCTGGTCCCCGCATTACAAGAAGGATGTGGAGGCGTTGGAGAGGGTGCAGAGGAGGTTTACTAGGATGTTGCCTGGTATGGTGGGGAGGTCCTATGAGGAGAGACTGAGGGATTTAGGGTTGTTTTCGTTGGAAAGAAGGCGGCTAAGAAGGGATCTTATTGAAACATATAAGATGATTAGAGGTTTAGATAGGGTGGATAGTGATAGCCTTTTTCCTCGGATGGAGAAAGCTAGCACGAGGGGGCATGGCTTTAAATTAAGGGGGGGTAGCTACAGGTAGCTGCAGTTGTAAATGCGTCTAGTTTGGGGGCGTTTAAGAGATCTCTGGATAGGTTTATGGACGAAAAGGGATTGGTATAGGCTAGTGGGTCATTGTTTTTGTAACTGGTCGGCGCAACATCGTGGGCCGAAGGGCCTGTTCTGCGCTGTAATGTTCTATGTTCTATGTTCTATGTTAACTGTGTAGTTAGAACTAGAACAGTCTCGGAAATGTGGGTAAAATCTGTGGGAGGGAATTTAGTGAAAACCGGACCCCGACCCCGATCCCTTTCCTATACTCAAGTGACAAATCCTAAAGGGAGGTAATTATGGCCAGTCGCGCTGAATGGGAGGAAGTTCTCCGTTTATTTTTGAACCATAAGTGGCCCAAATAGGCACAGTGGGGTGACGCCCCGACACCGGACCTGGGATCCGAGGGAGAGAATTGTTGGATTCGTGCCCATAAGGAAGTGGGTAAAAGGGATCACAAGCTCAGAAAAGTGATTGCAATCGCCAGTTGTCTGGAACAGCTCCTTGGTGGAGAAGCAGAGATTACCCGGGTTAAACGAGACACAGAGGCCCAGGTAACCCAACTAAAACCGGACTTAATGAGTGTTACCACACACAACCAACAATTTAAAGCGGAGGTAAACACACGAGAGGAAAGGAACCAAATCAATCCGATACACAGGAGCCAGTTCCAGGCTCAGTGTGATGAAGCTTACCAAAAGGCACAGTGTGCTGTCAGTGAGACAGAGGCTGCGCTGTAACAGGTAGAGGAATTTAAACATCAATGCACTGACCTGCAGACTGCAGTAAAAGTTTTACACCGAGCCGGAAAAGCAAATACAGACCGTGTAACAGACCACTCCAAATGCCTGCGTGAGATTGCAGATTTAAAATCACAACTAGCTATAAAAAGCGGTGGAATGTGTGCATTCACCACTGAAACAGGGGAGAGTGACCCAGAGGTAGAGTGGGGGGATTTAGAAGACGATGCCTGCCATTATGCAACAGCTCGTGTCACTGCCGACTGGACACCCTCACCTCCCTTCCCGGGAGTGGAACATACGGCAGCACCTAATCCAGCCCCCATCTCAGAAAACTCAGTCTCAGCTCCTAGTGCTATTCCCGTCCCGATAAGTCCAGTCATTAATCCGGTTCCGGTACCGATGAATCTGGTCCCTCCCCGATGACAGGACAGACAGAACCACAGTGTAACTTCTGTAACTCCATACACCGTGACACAGCTCACTGACACAGCTACAGTGATTGGAGTATTTCAACCCTCCGGGGATCCACATGCTCCATTTGACCAAGTCACCCAACATTGTGTTTTAAATGGCCGAGACGAGGCAGAGGAGGTGAAACTTATTCTGTTATGTTTAAGTCCTACCATCCGCTCCGCCCTACCCGAACCCCAGAACGTGGCTGGGGGAACCCTATCAGAAATGAAGGCAGCCGTTCTGGCTGCCATAGGCTACCGTAGGGATGACCCAGGACAAGGCTTAAACAACAGCTAACAAAAGAGAGGGGAGCAGCCGACAGCCTCTGCTGGCCGACTATGGAACCAATTTGTTGCAGTTTTTGGCCAATTAAATCGATTCCAATTAAATGCACACCACTGGTCCAGATGGATCGGGACCCTGATAGCACACGCTACTGAGGGGAGTCGGAAAGCCTGTGAGAATTTTGACCCTGATGATAATACACATACAGGAGTCTGGGCCATCCACAAAATAACTCGTGTGTGGGAACAGGAAGTCAGACAAAAGGACACCAAACCCACACAACACAGAAAGATGAACCCGGCCCACACAAACCCAGCCCCTGTTTGGCGTAACGAAGGGGAAGGTGGAAACAGGGGACAGGGAAATTCTCCCCCCTATACCCCTACCAATCATCGATACAGGAGACCGCAGGCCCGCGCAGAACCCCGATATATTCCCAATCCCAGGTCCAGGGAACAAGACTAAGCCACTTCCAGATATTTACCCCCACAAGTGCAATGCTACAAATGTGGCCGGATCGGCTATTTTGCCAGAGAATGTAGAGCCCCGCCCAGCCAGACCCCACAACGGCCCCAACGATTGCACAGAGGAGAACCCCGATCTATGCCATTAGAGGGACCTGTCAGACAGGACGTCACAACACCTATGGATACCTCCAACACCCCTTTCAGTCTCTACCCCCAGTTTGACTCCAGACCGGAAGCATGTCTGTGCCAGACCTCCCCAACTTGTGTTTGCAACACTGAATGGGATAGGCAAAGTAGGAGGCCCAGGCTTCTGTATGTGTATTATCATCAGGGTCAAAATTCTCACAGGCTTTCCGACTCTCCTCAGTAGCGTGTGCTATCAGGGTCCCGATCCATCTGGACCGGTGGTGTGCATTTAATTGGACTCGATTTAATTGGCCGAAAACTGCAACAAATTGGTGGATCAGGCCCACAGAAATGAGAGGACCCTGAAGTACAGGGTTTATTAGCCAAACACACACAGGCATTCACCAGTTACAAGCATGACTGTGGCCGAATAACAGGGGAGGTAATCATGGAGGGTCCTGACCCTAAACCCCAAAGGCTTCCCTAAGCAAGCCGAAGAGGAAGTGGCCAAGGTGATTAGCAGTTTATTAAAACAGGAAGCCCTGCTTCCAGTAACAACTCCCCCATATGACCAGTGAGGAAGCCGGATAGTTCCTGGAGGCTTACAATTGGTTATCGAGCTCGAAATCAGACCACCCCCATCACAGCCCCCACAGTAGCGGCTAGCCCAGAGGCCCTGTGAGAAACACAGCTCACAGTTAAACAATTTAGTCAAGTCAAGTTCTGAAGGAGCAAGATTTTATTTGTCGTTCTTGCAAGACCGGGTGTCTAGTCAAAATAGGCACACCTTACATAGATTTGCAGCACATTTTATACTGTTTTTCAAACATTGTGATGGCTTGTATTGTGTTATTCCCCCTTATTTGGCTGTTAACCTTGTTAACTTTAAACACTGTAAATGGCTTGTATTGTGTCATTCCTTCAATTAACACTCTCTCAACTCCCATTTTGCGCTTAATCTCATCACTGCGGTTATCTGTTTCGTGTAACCTAGTTAACTGTCGGTCATGTGCCTCCCCCTTTCTGTATGCTGCTGAACTCGTCCATCACTGTTGATTGTACTGTTACCTCTTGCAGCCTTAAAAATTACACTACTTCTCACAGCCCTGATGAAACAAACCCCACACGCAAAATTGTTAACAGTGTTGGACATCAGTAACGGCTCCTGGTCAATTTCCTTCGATCATCACCGCCAGTAACAATTTGCCTTCACGTCCCAGGGACAACAATATACCTGGACGTGTCCACCACAAGGTTCTCATAACTCCCTCTCCATATTTCACCAGCACTCAGCAAAAGGCGAAGAGGGATTCTCCAAACCAGAATGTTTGGTACAATACGTAGATGATCTCCTCTTACAGAC
The DNA here is from genome assembly GCF_965287045.1 of Carcharhinus amblyrhynchos. Classification (NCBI taxonomy): domain Eukaryota; kingdom Metazoa; phylum Chordata; class Chondrichthyes; order Carcharhiniformes; family Carcharhinidae; genus Carcharhinus; species Carcharhinus amblyrhynchos. Next base: position 3,114,670 of record NW_027649787.1, read on the forward strand.
TGAAACAAGAGGGGAACCTCTAAAGTTATTGGATGAACTGCTGACCCTCCTGACGACACTAGGATTAAAGGTAAATCCTAAGAAAGCCCAGATCACGAGGCGACAAGTCTCCTACTTGGGCACAGTAGTGACTGAGGGAAAGTATGAGATAGACAGGAAGGGAATCGAATCTGTAACATGCCTTCCCTTACCAAAGGACGTGAGCTCCCTGCACTCCTTCCTAGGCTTAGTGGGGTACTGCCACAACCACATAGACGGTTTCGCCACTAAAGCTGCTCCCCTGTCTGAACTTTTACGAAAAAATACCCCGTGGATCTGGACTGCGCGACACACACAAGCAGTCTCAGACCTTAAACAATCCCTTGCACAAGCCCCTGGCTCACAGGTACCCAATGCTGAACTCCCCTTTGCCTTGAAGTACAAAGAACAAAGAACAAAAACAGCCCAGGAAACAGGCCCTTCAGCCCAACGAGCCCGCGCCGCCATTTTAACATTACCAGTCCCCCCTCCACCCATGACCCTTATCGATGCTTATGGCATTCCACATTGAGGGAAACTAATTGAGGGACAATTTATTACCCCCAATCAGCCGAATAGCACATCTTTGGGGTGTGGGAGGAAACCGGAGCACCCGGAGAAAACCCACGCAAGCACGGGGAGAATGCGCAAACTCCCACAGACACCGGCCCAAATCCATGTGTCTGCACAGCAATCAGTGATAGTCACTGAGCTGTCGTCTTGCCCAGCATCTGGTCCAGTTTAAGCCCACACTAATGACATGAAGCACTAGGCTACTCTCGAACAACCAAGAGCAGCCCCAGTACGACCCATTGCGTTTTTGCCCCTCATTGGGCAACAAGGCGGAGCGACTTAAAACCTGTGAATTAAAAGAGAAAAACATTAGTATCATTCCTCATCCTTATACATTACCAGGGATGTCCCAATGTTAATGAACCTTATTTAAAACAATCTCCTATATCCCTGCATCTCCAACCCACTCATGTGCCTGTCTAAGTTACTCTTAAACAACTCCAGCGTGCCTGCCTCCACCACCTTACTTGGCAGCGCATTCCATACCCCCACTACCCTCTGTGTGAAAAACCTCCCTCTAATATCCGTGTTATACCTCTCCCCACTCACCCTAAACCCATGGCCCCTCGTACTGTGTGTCTCTAACATAGGAAATAGCTTACCACTGTTTACTCTATCTATACCCTTCATAATCTTATATACCTCTATTATATCCCCCCTCAGTCGGCGTCTTTCAAGGGAAAAGAGCCCCAGTTTGCTCAATCTTTCCTCATACCCCAGTCCTTCCACACCAGGCAACATCCTGGTAAACCTCCTCTGCACTCTCTCCAGAGTCTCCACGTCCTTCTGGTAGTAAGGCGACCAGAACTGGACGCAGTACTCCAAATGCGGCCTAACCAATGTTCTGTACAACTGCAACATTAGACTCCAGCTCTTATATTCTATACCCCTTCCTATAAAGGCTAACATACCATAGGCTTTCTTCACCACACTCTCCACTGGCACTGCCACCTTCAAAGACTTGTGCACTTCCACCCCCAGGTCTCGTTGTGTTTCTATACTCTGTATAGGCTTACCCTTTATCATATAACTCCCCCCTACATTATTCCGGCCAAAATGCATCACCTCACATTTATCAGGACTAAACTCCATTTGCCATATATCTGCACAATATACCAGCCTATCAATATCCCGCTGTATTGCCAGACACTGCTCCTCACTGCCCGCCAATCCAGCCATCTTAGTGTCATCAGCAACTTTGCTGATCACACCACCTACTCCCTCTTCCAAGTCATTTATATACCCTACAAAGAGGAGGTCCCAGTGCTGGCTCGCTCGAAAATTACCAGTGTGCTGCAGCCATTTGTAACATCTACAACACTACCTTTTGCATTAAACCACAGGTTCCCACTAGGATAGGAATTGAGATGTTAAACATACAGAGAAGAGAGATAACACTGATAAATTCTAGCGAGGAATTGAGACAAAGCTTGGGAGACTATTTTGGAAAATTTGATCCTGGGATAACACTCCTTCTCGAGAAATTTCAACAAATTCGGACAGAATTGATCACAGCACACGAGACCTTTGTCAAAGTGGTGCAACGAACAGGGGAATAGAAAAGAACATTCGAGAAATTAGAGTGACTACCCGGTGGGAAGACCTCTGGGATTGGGGTTGAAATGTCCAAATCCACCCATGGGTCCACATCCTGTCCCACCTGGCCGTAACAGGAATCCTAGTTACGGCAGTGTACCTAACCATCCTTACATTTAAATTCGCTCGATGGAAGAAGGAATTTCTGCAAAACTTGGACTCGGCAAGGCCCATCCAACATCAGAAGAGGCCCTACAGGCAAGAGCCTTGATACTCTCCCCATTATATTTAATATGTGTAGACAATTGTCATTTTGTACTGTTTATTGCATTGTCGTCTAAATACCCAAGTAATGTATTGTTTCTTATTGTTTTTCTAATTATTTGACTTCATTTAATTTTTTGTTAGTTGTTTCACTTCATTTAAATGTGTTGGTACTAATGTGGGTTAGGGATGATACTATCAAAACCCACAATCAGGGTACTTGCTTGCTGAGATGGTTTGGTGAGAATTGTGTGATCGGGTTCGCTGACGCTCACTGGATCAAAAGGAGGGAATGTAACATAAACAGGGCCTAGTTTTAAGGCTGATAAAATTTGATAACCTAAACTAAAGAATTGGCATATTAAAAATCAAACACAGTCAAACCTCAGGCAGGCCAGTTGTACAATACACAAACCTGTCTGGGCCTGACTCATCAATCTCCCCTGCACTCTACTGATACTTAGCAGGAGATCATTGCACCCCATTGAAATGCACCGGCCTATTGTTTGAAGCTCAGATTGGGCCAGACTTTCTGTCACCAAGAGTTCCTGTAGTTGGTTTCACCTGATAACAGGTTACATGTAAGCAGCAGCATGGAGATGGACACCTGGGGGTGGACCCTGGTGTCCTGTCAGGCAGACATCAAGAAACCCACTGGGTATTGGAACCCCCTCCTGGGACCTCATTGGCCGGAAGCCAGAGAAGTTTCTGGAAAGGCAAGCAGGCAGGGGGATAAAGGAACACCAGGAGCAAAGACTCGGTGAAGGAGGCGACCCTTGGCCATTCGGAAGACTGACCAGAGAAGGAAGGAAGGAAGAAGCTGCCATCGAGACTCACCTTCGTGACGCCGGACCAGAGGGACTCAGAGAATCGAGCCTGCAGTTTTAACCAAACCATCTTTGTGGGTAGTATATCTGATTTTGGGGTATCCTCTAGTTTTATGTGGGTAGTTTAAGGGTTAGTAGTGTTATTGTTAATAAACTTGTTGAACCTTTACTTGTGTTTGTCCTTTGTCCATCTTGCAAATAAGGACATTGGGGTAAAACATTAGAGTAAGGAAACTGGTCGAACGTATCCAAGGGAGATGTGCAGGTTGGGCGGATTGGCCATGCTAAATTGCCCCTCAGTACCAGAGGGCTTTAGCAAGGGTAAATAGGGGTACCAGCATAGGGGCTGGGTTGTTTTGTGGTCTGTGCAGTTTTGCATGGCCTCCTTCGGCACTGAAGGTGTTTTATGGATAGAATGACCATGACTATGTTCGATGGAAAAGCACATAGAGCACACCAGAATGATAGGAAGGGGATAGCTTGATCTTGGGATTGAACATAGCTTGGAACAACTTTGAGGGCCGAAGGGCCTGTACTGTGCTGGACTGTTCTATGTTCTATGATCTCATCGGGTTGTTTTGACAACATGTTGGTCTTTCCACGTATACTTCAGGTTCCTGTCATGAATCATTCCGACATGATTCATTGAAACAGGAATGCGATTTAACAGCAAGGTTCACTTTCAGATTGGCAATTCAGGAGAGAACTGTGCTGAGTGACATTTTTATGTGAAATATTCACACTTGTGTTTCCACTTTTGGTTTCCATTGTCATGGTTGCACCTTTCATCAACTTCGCATTGGTGGGACAAATAGAGATCAGTTTTATTCATTCATGGGCCATGGGAGTCTCTGGCTGGGCCAACATTTATTGCCCATCCCTTCAACTGAGTGAATTGCTCGGACATTTCGGAGGATAATTGAGAGGTAACCACATTGCTGCGGTTCAGGAGTCACATGTAGGCCAGACCAGGTAAGGACGGCAGATTTCCGTTCCTAAAGGGAACAGATGTTTTTTAATATAATAGACAATGGGTTTCATGATCATTAGTAGATTCTTAATTCCAGTTTTATTTTCAATTCAAATTCAACCATCTGTTGTGGCGGGATTCGAACCCAGGTCCCAGAACATGAGATGTGTTTCTGGATTTATAGTCCAGCAATAATATGAATAACACTTCCCTAACTTGTGTTGAGGGTATTGCAGCATAGCGTTGGTTTGGATGGAGTCAATGAGTAGCAAGGCATACGTTTAAGATTATTTATTAGTGTTACAAGTCAGCTTACATTAGCAATACAATGAAGTGACTGTGAAAATCCCCTATTCGCCACACACGTCTGTTTGGGTACACTGAGGGAGAATTCAGCAAGGCCAATGCACCTAACCAACACGTCTTTCAGACTGCGGGAGGAAACCGAAACAGCCGGAGGAAACCCACACAGACACGGGGAGAATGTGCAGACTCCATGCCGTGAATCAAGCTGGGAATCGAACCGTGTGCCTGGTGCTCTCAGATAACAGTGCTAACCACTGTGCTGCTCCAGTGAAGTCTCCAGTGACTCAGCACTCTGTTTCAAGTACTCTGAAGCTTGCAAAAAAACTTAGTGAATTATTTCAACGCTTAATCAATTGCCTCACAAATTTATTGGAGGAGATGAATGGCAAAAAGTTCAATGAATTATGTTATCCTTCCAATAATATTTCGGGGCATATTCTGGTACAAAACAAACAGATTTATGTGAAAGTTTGAAGGAAATTATATCAAAACCAACAATATTTGTGCATTGAGAGGCCCTTTCACGCCTGCACATTTCAGTATTAACATAGAACTTAGAACATAGAACATAGAACACTACAGCACAAACAGGCCCTTCGGCCCACGAGTTGTGCCGATCACATCAACACCTACCAACCTACAGACCTATCTATAACCCTCAATCTCATTAAACCCCATATACTCATCCAGAAGTCTTTTAAAAGACCCCAGCGAGTTCGCCTCCACCACCACTGACGGCAGCCGAATCCATTCACTCACCACCCTCTGAGTGAAAAACTTACCCCTAACATCACTTCTGAACCTCTCTCCCCGCACCTTAAATCTGTGTCCTCTCGTAGCAACCATTTCAACGTGGGGAAATAGCCTCTGAGAGTCCACCCTATCTATTCCTCTCAACATATTGTAAACTTCTATCAGGTCGCCTCTCAACCTTCGTCTCTCCAAGGAAAAGAGTCCCAGCTCCCTCAACCTAACTTCATAAGGCATGCCTCCCAGTCCAGGCAACATCCTTGTAAATCTCCTGTGTACCCTCTCAATAGCTTCTACATCTTTCCTATAGTGAGGCGACCAGAACTGCGCACAATACTCTAAATGAGGCCTGACAAGGGTCTTATAAAGTTGCAGCATTACCTCCCGACTCCTAAACTCAATCCCTCGATGAATGAAGGCCAGTACACCATACGCCTTCTTGACCACCTCCTCCACCTGCGAGGCCGATTTAAGAGTCCTGTGGACCCGGACCCCAAGATCCTTCTGCTCTTCAACACTACTCAGACTTCTGCCCTTGATAGTGTACTCGTTCATCCCGTTGGTTCTGCCAAAATGGACGACTACACATTTATCTGCGTTGAAGTCCATCTGCCACTTCTCCGCCCAGTCCTGCATCCTATCTATGTCCTGCTGCAACTTTTGCCATCCTTCCAGACCATCCACAACACGACCAACCTTCGTGTTATCAGCAAACTTACTTACCATTGATCTTAAAAGGGAACATGTATGCACATCATTCCAATGTGGGTAAGATGATCTGTCGAAGAGTCAGTGCAGGCTCGTTGGGATCTATGGCCTCCTTCTGCACTGCCGTGTCTGACCTTCTATTATTTCCACTTTTCCATATTTCTCTGGTGCTCAACGCCCCATCGCCGTTGTAAATTTTCTATTTTGGGGGTAAAATTGTTGGGTTGAACGGGGTTAATTGAAACTGTTTGTTAAGTGACTGTAATTGATGTGTCTCCATGGATCCGATTAGTGTGTCTGGAGGGATTTTCCCTCGTCTATTAATAAGGGATTCCCTTCATTGTGTTGTCCCATTGAGTCAGCGGGAGTGACAATTCCAACACTAACAGAGATCAGCGGCTGTGGAGGGAGAGGGAGGGAGAGGAGAGATCCGAATCTGGGAGAAATGGATTGGAAAGTTCCAACAATGGATCCGAATCCGGGAGAAATGGACTGGAAAGTTCCGACCAAGGACAGGAGTTTATTCTATTGGATTTCTGAGTTTAATGCAGATGATTGGTGGATAACACCAGCCTTTCGGATTTGTATTGTACTGTATGCGATTCAATGCTTTTACTATCCACTCCTGGCGATTGTTGGTGTTCCGGGTAGGTACCTGGCTGTAATTGCTCTGGCCCGTGAATGAGCGGGCGAGGGGTTGGGCATGGGGAGATCTGTTGAGCACAGGTGGGATTTTACAGCTTCGGGAAGAGTGAGGCTGTAACGTCCCGTCCCCTGTGTCCAGTTCCTCATTCGAGAAAGGATGTTTCACTGCGTGGATTTTCTTGTCATTTACTGGACTGGGTTTGCTGCTCTTGTTGTTTCTGTTGAATCACTCTGTGCAGTTATTCATTCTTTCAGCCACTGGCAATTGTCTCAGGGCCTATGCGCTAAGATGTCTTCTGTGTGCTGTGGCTTTTCACAGACATGTGACCTCAAATACTATCCCATTGTGAGTAAAGGACTGAGACAGAATACTTTTTACCCTCTACTTATATCACCAGTTCATTCTAATCACCCGCCCAGTCTCAGACAGCAGAATCCATTTTATAGATCAAATATGCACTGCAAGATCTCACAGAGGGAGAAAACGTTTTGTAAAGTTTGAAGCTAATTCATTAGTGTAACAAGTAGGCTTGCATTAACACTGCAATGAAGTTACTGGAAAAAAAATCCCCTGGCACAACACTCCAACACCTTTTCAGGTACACTGAGGGAGAATTTAGCATGGCCAATGCACCGACCCAGAACAAATTACAGAGTCTGGGAAGAAACCGGAGCACGCAGAGGAAACCCACGCAGACACAGGGAGAACGTACAGAAACTGCACAGACAGTGGCCAAGCTTGGAATTGAATAGGGCCTCTGGTGCTGTGAGGGAACAATACTATCCCCTGTGCCACCACAAAATCCCCGAGCGTCACAGGAACACGAACACACAGACACGCCCAAACACACACATATAAATACAGACATTTGCTGATAGAAGCGAACAGATTGAAGAATGTATTCCCACTCAAACACCAATTCAAGAATAGCTAAATAGAACACTGATACTGTACTCTGTTGCTTTCTCTCCCTCTCTCTCTCTCTCAGACACACACACACACACACACACACACACACACACACACACACGGGAGGGGGGCGGTTTTACAACGACTCCCTGTCCATTGATGACGGGGTGAGCAGGAAAACGGCGTGACAGCCGAGAACTCAGGTCCAAACCCAATTTCTCGCCTATTGCGAACTTCACCGGCAACGGATATGTGACGGATTCAGTCTCCTGTAACTTTCTGGCAAGACGCTGGATAAATTATTGAAATGTAATTTCAAACAAGTTAAATTAAATGAAGCGAGACACACTTGTCTTTGCAGCCTCCCCGAGAGAGGAGCCACTTGGGCAGCGCCCACCGGGCAGGACCAGGGGGTGGGACATGAAGTAGCGGGGTCTACAGGAGCAGGGCCTGAAGATATATGGATGTCAGCAAGGCGTTTGAGAAGGTCCCTCATGGTAGGTTGGTGGAAAAGGTTAAGGCTCATGGGATACAAGTCCAGGTGTCTAGATGGATTGAGGACTAGCTTGGTAGTAGGAGACAGAGGGTAGTAGTGGAAGGGTCTTTTTCTAGCTGGAGGTCTGTGACACGTGGTGTGCCGCAGGGCTCAGTACTGGGACCTTTGCTATTTGTAATATGACTCGGAAGAGGGGGTAACTGGTGCGATCAGCAAGTTTGCAGATGACACGAAGACGGCTGGATTTGCTGATAGTGAGGAGCAGTGTCAGGCAATACAGCAGGATATAGATAGGCTGGTATATTGGGCAGAGAAATGGCAGATGGAATTTAATCCAGATAAATGCAAGGTGATGCACTTTGGAAGAAATAATGCAGGGGGGAGTTATACGATAAATGTAGGACTATTAAGAGTATAGAAACGCAGAGGGACCAAGGGGTGCAAATACACAAGTCCTTGAAAGTGGCAGTACAGGTGGAGAAGGTGGCGAAGAAGGCTTATGGCATGCTTGCCTTGAGAGGAAGGGGTATAGAGTATAAAAGTTGGCATCTAATGTTGCAGTTGTATAGAATGTTGGTTGGACCGCATTTGGAGTACTGCGTCCAGTTCTGGTCGCCTCACTGCCGGAAGGAGGTGGAGACCCTGGGGAGAGTGCAGAGGAAGTTTACCAGAATGCTGCCTGGTATGGAAGGACTGAGCTATGAGGGGAGATTGGGCAAATTAGGGCTGTTCTCCTTAGAAAGACGGAGAATGAGGGGAGATCTAACAGAGGTGTATAAGATTATGAAGGTGATAGATAGAGTGATCAGTGGTAAGCTTTTTCCGAGGTGGGATACAAAAATACGAGGGGCCATGGGCGGTGAGGAGGGCGAGGTACAATTCGGATGTTAGAGGGAGGTTTTTCACACAGAGGGTTGTGGGGACCTGGAGTGCACTGCCAAGTAGGGTGGTGGAGGCAGGCATGCTAGAGTTGTTTAATGCTTACTTCGATAGGCACATGAGCGGACTAAAGATGGAGGGATACCAGAAACAGTTTTAAATAAAGATCAAGAGACTTGGGACGTTCCTGGGAATCAAATGATTCATATGGATCTTCCAACATATTTTATGGCTCACCTGTCTTCCGTCTGAGCTTCTGTGGATCCCGTAAATGTCTAAGTTGTGCATGTTTGTTGATGTCATTTTTTTTAAATCCACAGGTGATTCGGCCCGCCTTGTTGTCCAACAAGGGAGACACACGCAGTGGGTCATGTGAGGGCTGCTCTTGGATGTTGCTTCGAGAGTTGCCGAGTGCTTCACGTTGTTAGTGTACACTTAAACTGGACCATCTGACGGGCAACACGACAGCTCAGTGACTATCACTGTTTGCTGTGCATACACATGGATTTGGGCCAGTGTCTGTGAGAGTTTGCAGATTCTCCCCGTGCTTGCGTGGGTTTTCTCTGGGTGCTCCGGTTTCCTCCCACACCCCAAAAACGTACTCTTAGTGCACGTGTTAATTGGTGTAACAAATTGTCCCTAAATTGGTCGTCCCTCAATCTGGTTATGGTTCCTTTATTGTGGAGTCCAATCTGCGTGGACAAAGGTCAGAGGTAGAAGAGGGCACTCAGAATGTTGAAATGGCAGCACGGGCTCGTTGGGCCGAAGGGTCTGTTTCTTGTGCTGTGCTGTTCTTTGCTCTTTGTTCTTTATAGTGGGCCGGATGGGTGGTGACCTGTAGGGCGGGGCCTTAAGGGCAGGGACTGAAGGCAGCTTGTCCCTTGGGGAGCAGATCTATCCAGGAGGGGCGGGACTCCCCTGCCACTCTGAATGTGATTGGAGCAGAGAGAGGGTGGCCCCGCTGCGGATCAACACGACAATATTGTGGGTGTAGGCATTCCCGCTGCCAAGCTGCACGCTGTCTTTGGGGTGGGGTGGGTCCCACTGCAAAACTGCACGTGATTGGTGTGGGTGAAGGGAGGCGATTAGTGAGCTTAGTGGTGCTGGAGGGGGGCAGCGAGTGGGTGCTATATCCACTGGGGGGTCCTCATGAAGAACTGCTGCCCCCGTACTGTCTAGGGCCAGCTGCTGTGTTGAAGCTAGCTGCAGCAGCAGAGGGCTGACAGATGTCGCTCTCAGACCAGGCAGCTCACTGCTGGCTGCAATTGCACATTTGCAGCAACGTAGGTTTGGAACGTGGTCAGTATCTCAGCCAGCGCTGTGAGAGCTGCAAGTGATGGCTTTCTGGCGTTTGAATTGCTGATCTAAATGTTACATGTTCCCGCTCCTACCATTCTTTCAGGCCATGAGCTCCAGATCTCAACACCCTGTGGATGGAAACATTTTTCCTCAAATCTACAGAGAAATATTCCCTTTACCTTAAATCCATGACCTCTGGTTATTGACACGCCCAATAAAGGGAAAAAGTTTCTTCCAAATAATGTGCCAGAGGATTTTCTACCTTTCACTCAGATCCCCCCTACCTGAAAACATTCCTCTCCACCACCCACTACACCCTCTCCCCCACCCACTACACCCTCTCCCCCACCCACTACACCCTGTCCTCCACCCACTACACCCTCTCCCCCACCCACTACACCCTCTCCTCCACCCACTACACCCTCTCCTCCACCCACGACACCCTCTCCCTCACCCACTACACCCTGTCCACCACCCACTACCCATAAGAGCATAAGACATAGGAGCAGGAGTAGGCCATCTAGCCCCTCGAGCCTGCCCCGCCATTGAATAAGATCATGGCTGATCTGCCGTGTCTCAGATCCACATTCCCGCCCTCTCCCCATAACCCTTAATCCCGTCTCTTATCAAAAACCCATCAACCCGCGTCTTAAAAATATTTAGCGTGGCAGCCTCCACTACTTCAACGGGCAGAGAATTCCAGAGATTCACCACCCTTTGAGTGAAGACGTTCCTCCTCAACTCCGTTCTAAACCGCCCCCCCCCCCCCGCCTTTATCTTGAGGCTGTGCCCTCTAGTCCTACTGTCCTTTCTGAGCGGGAAGAGCCTCTCCACCTCTATCCTATCCATCCCATTCATCATCTTACACGTCTCAGTAAGATCTCCCCTCATTCTTCTAAACTCTAACGAGTACAAGCCTCGTTTATTCAGCCTCTCCTCATAGCTCAACCCCCTCAACTCTGCTATCAGCCGAGTAAACCTCCTCTACACTCCCTCCAAGACCAAAATATCCTTGCGCAAATGCGGCGACCAAAACTGCACACAGAACTCCAGCTGCGGCCTCACCAGTGCCCTATACAGCCGCAGCAAGACCTCCCTAGTTTTATAGAACATAGAACATAGAAGATTACAGCGCAGAACAGGCCCTTCGGCCCACGATGTTGCGCCGACCAGTTAAAAAACAATGACCCTCTAACCTAAACCAATCCCTTTCCATCCATAAACCTATCCACGGATCCCTTAAACGCCCCCAAACTAGGCGCATTTACAACTGCAGCAGGCAGGGCATTCCAATCCCTCACCACCCTCTGGGTAAAGAACCTACCCCTGACATCCGTCATATTATATTATATTATATTATATTCAATCCCCCTCGCTATGAAGGCCAGCATCCCATTAGCCTTCCTGACCACCTGCTGCACCTGCAAGCTGGGTTTTTGCGACTCATGCACAAGGACCCCGAGGTCCCTCTGCACCGTCGCCTGCTGCAGTTTTTCACCACATAAGTAATAGTCCTTCCTACCATTATTCCTACCAAAGTGGACACACTCTCCTCCACCCACTACACCCTCTCCCCCACCCACTACACCCTCTCTCCCACCCACTACACCCTCTCCCCCACCCACTACACCCTCTCCTCCACCCACTACACCCTCTCCCTTACCCACTACACCCTCTCCCACCCACTACATCCTCTCCCCGACCCACTACACCCTCTCCCACCCTCTCCACCATCCCCCACCATCCCGCCCCCCCAGGCCATCTCTGCTCTATGGTAAAAAAACAAGCCGAGGTGTGTGGCACACATGCCTTTGCAGCCTCACCGGGCGAAGTTGTGTCCAGCGAGGAAAGGAACTGGTCCACATGTACGAAGATGAGTTGTGATGATCTTGCTGGTAGAATTGAAACCATTGAGGGCACTGGGCAAGGCCGAGAGCACAGGTATGTGTCCTTTGGGCAATGCCCACTGGGCAGTACCAGGCTGTGGGGTTCGAGGTGGCTGGATCTGCAGGAGTGGGGTCTGAATTTGGTGGGCCATATGGTCCATGGCCTGCAGGGGCGCGACCTGAAGGAATGGGTCCTGAAGGCAGCTTTGCCCTTGGGGACCGGGCCAATCGGTAGAGAGGGAGGCCCAATGTCACTCTGAACGTGATTGGTTGTGGGGCTGTTGGCCACTGTCCCTCTGCTTGCAGTCGGTGGAGTAGGGTGGGGGTGCCATGCCTCTCTGCAAGCACAGTGGGTTAGGGTGGGGGTGTCACTGCCTCTCTGCAGGCACAGTGGGTTTGGGTGGGGGTGTCACTACCTCTCTGGAGGCACAGTGGGTGAGGGAGGGGGTGTCACTGCCTCTCTGCAGGTACAGTGGGTTAGGGAGGGGTTCTCACTGCCTCTCTGCAGGCACAGTGGGTTAGGGAGGGGTTCTCACTGCCTCTCTGCAGGCACAGTGGGTTAAGGAGGGGTTCTCACTGCCTCTCTGCAGGCACAGTGGGTTAGGGAGGGGTTCTCACTGCCTCTCTGCAGGCACAGTGGGTTAGGGAGGGGTTCTCACTGCCTCTCTGCAGGCACGTTGCTGTAGTGAGGGGGGTCTCGCTGCCTCTGTGCATGCACAGTGGGGTAGGGAGCGGGGTCACTCTGTCTCTCTGCATGGACGGTCTGGTAAGGAGGGGAACTTGTTGCCTCTCTGTGTGCACAGTGGAATAGGGAGGCGGTCCCCGCTGCTCTCTACAGGCACTGTGGGGTAGAAAGGGGTTTCCTGTTGCCACTCTGCATTTATTTTCTGTGGGGGATGGGGTAATTGGTCCGGTTGGTAGTGATGATGATGGTGGAGAGGTCGGGGGGGGGGGGGGTGGGGGTGCGGACCCAAATCAGTTGGGGGCTCCTCACAAAGAGCTGCGTGCCCTGGACTATCTGGGAGGGCAGCTGTTGTGTTGAAATAAGCTGCAGCAACAGACAGCTGACGGATGTCTCTCTCAGACCAGGCAGCTCACTGCTGGCTGCAATTGTACATTTGCAACCACACAGATTTGGTAGTTGGTCAGTATCGCAGCCAGCGCTGGGAGAGCTGCAAGTGATGGAGCTTTCTAGGCCGGCACGGTGATGTGGTGGTTAGCCACTGCCTCATAGTGCCAGGCTCCCGTGTTTGATTCCGGACTTGGGTTGCTGTCTGTGTGGGCTTCTTCTGGGTTTCCTGATTTCATCCCACGGTCCAAAGATGTGTGGGTTAAGAGGATTGGCCGTGCTAAATAGATCCTAGTGTCACTGGGATTAGCAGGGGGCTTACAAAAACAGGCCTTGGGTGGGATTATGGTCAGTGGAGACTCGACGCGCTGAATGGCCTCATTCTGCACTATATGAATTCTGTGACTGATTGTGTGACTAATGGGGGTCATTGCTGAAGGACTAACAGCCAGCGAATTTTAAAAGCACAAAATGAGGCCTTTCTGCCCATTATGTCTGAACTGGTCATCAAATATCTCTCCAATCCAATCCCATTTTCCAGCACTCGATCCACAGCCCTGTGCGCTCTGGTATCTGAATTGCTGATCTAAATGCCTCTTGTCGTTGTTCCTGCTTCCAACATCCTTTCAGCTCCTGAGCTGCAGATCCCACACCCTGTGGATGGAAACATTTTACCACAAATCCACACAAAAATCTGCCCGTTACCTTAAATCCACACCCCTAAGGTTATTGGCACCATCACCCCCTGCCTCACTCCACTCAGCCAATTTTGGATGTAATTTACCAAATTGCCCTGCATCCAATCGGTTATCATCTCCTTGTTCAGTCTCCCATGCTGAATTATTCAAAATCTTCTCTGAAGGCAATGTAGATTACATCGGCTACACTTCCCTCATCTCCTCATCCAGTCACCTCCTCAATATCTTCCAGCAAATTGTTAGACATGATCTCCCCCTGACAAAGCCATGCTGACTATTGTTCATAAATGCTTCCCTCCCGAAATGAGATTAAATCTGTCCCTCAGATTGTTTTCCAGTCATTTCCCTGTCATGGATATGGTGATGATGGTGTCCTGGGTGTGATCTTGGATGTGCCCAGAGCACCTTGTAGGATGGCACTATGGCACAGTGGTTGGCACTGCTGCCTCACAGTATCAAGGACACCGGTTCAATCCCTGGGAGTCCATCATCACGAGTGAAGTTGTTTTTAAACTTTGAAACCAACTCCATTCTCACATACAGCCTATTGGGATTTCTCCTGTTACAAGAACGTGTGGTGTTTCTCTTGGAAGTATCCACTTTGAGCAAGTCCAGTATCTCGCAGCTCCCCAGTGTTCACATTGAGCCTTGGAAAATCATTCTCGATTACAGCAGTCCCACGTACATCACCAACCTGCAGAGGTTCATTGATAAGTCCAGGGCACATCGTGCTGATATTACAGCCTGAGTAGTGAAATTTGATTTGATTTGATTTGATTTATTATTGTCACATCGAATGGTACATACTGAAAAGTATTGTTCGTTGAGTGCTGTAGAGACAAGGCATACCGTGTATAGAGAAGGAGAGCGTGCAGTGTGGAATTTCGCAGTCACATGTTGCTAGGTATAGATCAATTTAATGTGATGTAGTTCTATTCAAAAGGCTGATGGCAACAGAGAAGAAGCTGTTCTTGAGTTGGCAGCCTCGTGACACAATGGATAGAACTGCTATCTCACACCTCCAGAGACCTGAGTTCAATTCCCGGCTTGGATCACTGTCTATGTGGAATTTGTGCATTGTTCCCATGTCTGCATGGGTTTCCTCCGGATGTTCCGGTTTCCACCACAGTCCAAAGATGTGCAGGTTAGGTTGGGTTTGGTCATACTAAATTGCCCATTTGGGTCCCAGGGGATGTATGTTATAGGGGTTAGCAGTGTACATGTGGGACTTTGAGGGCAGGACCTGGCTGGGATTGTTGTCGGCGCAGACTCGATGAGTCTGTATTGTTTCTATGATTCTATGAGTTGTTTGGTACATGTCCTCAGATGTTATTATCTTTTTTTCCCGACAGAACAAGGTGGAAGAGTTTATGTCCGTGGTGCGCTGTCTCCTTAATTAGGCTGGTTGTTTTTGCGGAGCAGCAGGAAGTGTAAACAATGTCAGTGGGTGAGAGGTTGGTTTGAGTGATGGACTGGGTTCCATTCACGAAGCGTTGAAGTTTCTTGAGGTCTTGGACAGAGCTGGAGCCATACCAAACTGTATAGAATCTGAAACAATGTTTTCTTTTGAGCATCTGTAAAAGCTGGTGAGAGTTGTAGCCAACATTCCAAATGTCCATGGAGCTCTGAGAAAGAAAAGGCGTTGATAGGCTTTCCTAATTATTGGGTCATCATGGGGGGTCCAGGGCAGGTGGTTGGTGGTCTTACACCCTAAATACTTGATACTCTCGGCCATTTCAACTTCATCCCATTGATGTAACCAGGGGGATGTACTCCATTCTGCTTCCTGATGTTGATGACTATCTCCTTTGCTTTATTGACATTGAGGAAGAGATTATTGTTGTCCCACCAGTTCATCAGATTCTCTATCTCTTCCCTGATCTTGGTCTCATCGTTGTTTCAGATCTGACCCACTGCAGTGGTCGGGTCAATGAATTTGGAAATCGATTTGGAGGTGAATTTGGCCACGCTGTCATCGGCATGTAAGGAGCATAGTAAGGGGCTGAGGATACAGGCTTGTGGGGCAACTCTGTTCAGGATGATTGTGGAGGAGGTGTTGTTGACTGTCCTTGCTTATTGCTGTCTCTGGGTTCGGAAGTTCAGGGTCAAATTGCAGCAGCAGGAGCAGAGTTCCAGGCCACAAGTTTTGTACCCGAGTTTTGTTTGAAGAATGGTGTTAAAGGCTGAGCTGTAGTCGATAAACACGAGTCTGTGTTCCCGAGTTTCCTGTAGGACCAGGGAGTTGGGGTCTGTGGACCTGCAGTGGAGGTCGGTGAACTATAATGGATCCGGGCAATCTGGGAGGCCAGAATTGTTTCATGTCATGACTAACCTTTTGTTGCATAACATAATACTAAATTCCAGCGTCACTGGACAACAGTCATGAAGGCAGCTGTTTGGCTTTTCTTAGGTACCAGCCTTTGTTTGAGTTTTTCTTAGCTGGCACATAGATCAGCAACTTTCCTACCGAGAGAGGATTCACTGAACTTCAATGGTCCAGCAGATGATATTGGGTTAACAGCAAACTCATTGGACAGTTCCTATTCACTGAACCCTGACGCTTTGAAAGCAAACAGGGTTTCCTCCCTCAGCCTTCTTACCGTCCACAACCCCACAAGGTAGAGGGGTTATTTACCTATAGCTGAGTGAGGGTCAATTTTGAGGACTCCCTGGAAAACTCTCTTTCAAATACATATCATTGTGTCGCTACCATGGTGCAGCAGGGTGACACAGTAGTTGACACTGCTGACTCACAGTGTCAGGGACTTGGGTTCAGTTCCATGCTTGGGTCACTGTCTGTGTAGACTTTGGACCTTCTTTCCCGTGTCTGCGTGGGCTTCCTCCAGATGTTCCATATTACTCTCACACTGCAAAACATGTGCTAAATTTAAAAAAAAGTAATTCTGTATGTGTGTATATTTCATTTTTCATTTTAACCCATCCTTAGTCTAAATGGTAATTTCTTGCCCTGAATCGTGTCTAATTTTATTCTTCATTTCCTTCCTGACAGTGAACATACTCACAATCGCGACACTGACGAGCAGAAACTGTGGTCTGTCCAAATGTGTGACTCGTTACCTGGTGGCCATGTCAGTGGGGGATCTGCTGGTCATTATCCTCGACCTGATATTCAGACACATTCCCATTGTTTATCTAAATCAGTTTGTTTTCATGCTGTCCGTCCCTGTGTGTAACATCCACGCCGTCCTGCTTTATGCAGCCACTGACTGTTCTGTTTGGTTCACCGTCACTTTCACCTTTGATCGATTTGTGGCCATTTGCTGCCCCAAGCTGAAAAGTAAATATTGCAGTGAGAAATCGGCGACTGTGGTTCTGGGAACAGTGACGGCGGTGAGCTGTTTAAAGAACATTTTCTGGTATTTTATGTTGTTAAATAACTATATGCTGGGGAACAACCCCTTTTTTTGTCATGTCACAACGGATATTGTGGAATCTCCGGTCTGGACAACAATCGAGTTCCTCCACCACATTCTAACCCCGGGTGTCCCATTCGTCCTGATTCTGCTGCTCAATGCTTTTACTGTCAGGCACATTTTAGTGAGCAGCAGAGCCCGCAGGAGACTCCGGGCTCACAGCAGTGCAGAGAATCCCAGAGACACAGAGATGGAGAGTCGGAGGAAATCGATCATTTTGCTGTTTGTTATCTCAGCCAATTTCATCCTGTTATGGTCGACATTAATGGTGTATTCAATATGGTGTCGGATGTTTTATTTCGGCTATGGGTCAGTGTCGTTAGATTATTTTGTTCTGGAATTGGGTTTCATGCTGCAATTGATAAGTTGCTGCACAAACACTGCCATTTATGCTGTGACACAGACTCACTTCAGGCAGCACCTAAAAGATCTCCTCAAATATCCCCTTACTTCAATTGTTCAACTCATTTCCTCTGACAAGAAACTAAAAGCACAAGACGCCTGATTCTTCCTATTGGACATTCAAACTATCAATAATAAAAAGCCTCACAGAGACTGAAAGTGAGTCAGATGGAGGGAGATGGCAGTGAGAGAAACAGTGAGAGTGATAGAGCAACAGATACTGACAGAGAGGGAAGGGCACAAAGAGATGGAGACCAACAGATTTTGAAAGAGTTTCTAACCGATACAGGGATAGAAACAGCAACCGCGAGACTAAGAGAGAGAGAGAGAGAGAGAAGACAGAAACAGACAGAGATTTTCAAAGACCGAGAGAGACAGGGTGGAAGGTGAGGAAAATGGCGAGGAGGATGGCATGGATGAGAAAGGGAGACAACAAAAGACAGATGGGAGGACGTTCGAAAGGAGGGAAAGGGAGACTAAGTGGGAAAGGGATGCAGAAAGGGAGGCATCGGAAAGTAATCAGAGGCAGGGAGGAACAAGGATATGAGATAGAGAGTGTCAGCAAGTATGAAAGAGTAAGACTGAACTGGTAACATGGACAGAACAAGAGCAAAAGTCAGTGCGAGGTAGAGAGAGGGAGACAGACAGACAAAGAAAAGAAGGAAGTCAGAGACAGAGAGGGAGTGGGAGATGAAGATCGGACGGGAGAAACAGAGTGAGATTGAGAGAGGGCTGGAGGGACAGAGGAAGAATGTAGAGAGAGGGAGACTGAGGGAGAGGCAGAGAGAAACATAAAGAGAGGGACAGAGAGAGAGAGAGATAGGGAGAGAGAGAGACAGAGAGAGAGAGGCTGAAAGGAAGAAAAACAGACAGCAACAGAGAAACTTATTTAATGAATGTAACAATAACAATCAGGTGGTGTTATTGGAAGATGAGCTCCCTGATTGAGACAGTGAGTGCTGTCCAATCCGGGAGCCCTCCATCGTATATAATATGCTGTATCTCGGTTACCAGATCTCAGGGTGTTGTACACTCAGAGTGTGGATGTGATGGACTGGTGGTTTTAACACTAGACTATTAATACAGAAACTCCGCTAACATACTGAGGATCTGTGTTCGAATCCTGTCACGGTAGATAGTGGAATTTGAACAAATATATCTGAAATTCAGAATCTGCTGGTGACCATAAAAGCATTGTCGATTTTCAGAAAAAAAAAACAAATGGTTCTCTAATATCCCAGGGAAGAAACCTGTCGTCCTTAAGTGGTCAGGACTAAATGTGACTCAAGAGCCGTAGCAATGTGGTTGACACTTAATTGGCCTGTGAACAGCGGCAAAATATATGTGACAGAACATGGTCAGGCAGTTAGTTCAAGAAGGAATTCGTTTAGAATTTGTGGTGAGAAGGATAATGGAATCTTTACTCAGAGATGTGATTGTAACATGTAAACAAACTGAAAATCTAGGGGAAGATCTTGAGTTTGTGTTCACTGTCTGTGGGAATGGAAACGAGGGCTCAAGTTCCGACCAAACCCAGAAGGCGCCAATCTTGCCGGCGTTTTCCATCTGTTTTTTGCTGCCCTTCACTGGGGCCTCATCAGGCTCATATCCACACCAGGTGTGAACCGAATTCAAATCCATCTTCACACGTTAACATATTATTCAAGCCCCACCCCCCTTACCGGATATCGAGCTCAATGTGCACGTTTAAGACTCACCAATGTGATGCGACCATTTTGAAGGGTCCCCTGTGTGTGTAAATTTAAGTGTAACTTCTGGGAGAGAGGGACATGGGCAGACAATAGCCTGACAATGCCCAAGCATTGCTCTTGTCACTGACTGGCACTGCCAAGGTGCCATAGGCATGGTGCCAAACTGACATTGCCAACCTGTGCTAGGGAGCAGTGACAGGGGCAGACCCCAGTGGGAACCTCATGGGGAACAGTGGGAGGGATTAATTTATTGGTGAGGATAGGGTAAATGGAGGTGGGAGCTGTGGATGCTGGTGATGGCCGTTTGGGTGTGGGTGGAGGGGGTGGGTGGATTGACTGGGTGGTGATTTGGGGGGAAGTGGTCCAATGTTTGGAGGAAGAGGGGTGGGTGAATGCCCGCTCTGATCACGGGCGGAGGGGTGGGGGTGGAGGTGGGGTGGTCGCCCTGATGCGGGCGGGGGCGGTGTTCAAGTCGAACCCCTGAGACTCCTTGGTGGGATAGGTGTTCGCTTCCTCGTTAGTCTGATAGAGGTGCTCTTTAATCATGGTGCCCCACTCGCAGTACAGCTCGGCTGTGCTGCACTCAGTGTCTCCCTCTAATGAATCGATGATTTATGAATTTGTATATTACTCAGGATCCCCGTGATCCCATCAGTGTTTTGCTCTTTTGAGTTCATCTCTGTTTCTACCTCTCTCCCTCTCTGTTCTGGAGGTGAGCTGCTGGAATTGATGCCATTTCCGGGTGTGCTCCTGGGCAGGCTGGAGAGGGGGCCAGGCTGAACAATGCTAGAATAGGCTTCATAGACCTTCTGGCTACCTTCTACAATCTTGTGACGATTCAGTCGAGCATGTGCTTTGGTCTGATTTGCTTCACAACATTTTTGGTGGGTTTTCAATGGGTATTAATGAGTTTCAGTGGTGGACCTTTTGTGTTTGTGTGCTGTGCACTGTAACAGTCCTTTTACTCCAGGCAGAAGGCCTCGGATGCCTCAGATAAATGTGAGTGCCTCTCTCTTCCAGGCGTTCAAACCACAACCTGCAAGAGACAGGAAGAAAGACTCACTGTTTATTCCTGACCAGTGGGCTCACTGTCATGACACACGAGTTACCCGGGCTGCCACCTACGACCGTGTGTCGTAGGGAGTAAAATACAACCCAGAAGTGTCACACTGGGACAGCTTCACAAGAGAGAGAAAGAGAGAGAGATCACTGTTCCTTCCTGACCAGTAAACTCCTTTGAGTGAGCAGTTTCTAGCGCTCGGCCCCTTTGCGGTCCTGTACCCCAAGAATTATGTTCTGGCTTTTCAGTGACTCACCAAGATGGACGATGAGAGAAAGAGGTAGAGAGAAAGAGAGAGAGACTCGTCAAAGTTAATTCAAAAATACTTTATTCAAGAATAACCCCAACCAAACGCAGTCAGTAAAACACAGACAATCAATACTATGCTATTGAAAGCGAACTCTAACGACACAACGTAAATTTTTAGGATTACACAATTTACACGATTTACACGGAAACAAGAAGAATCCTCGAACCCTCCTCAACCTGGACCTAATTGGGGAATTTCTGAAGCCTGAGAGAATACACTCACCACTCCTTGGACCGTTTGAAAAGTAAAAGTCCTTGTTGCTGGACCTTCCTTTTTCATTCCTCTGCCACACAGTAGTCTTCTGGCTGGACACCTGAATTCACTCCTTTCCGAAGTCACACAACTCTCCTGCACTGTTCTTCACAGGACTCCTTGCTGAGTTAACTGTTGAAAGGTCAGCCTCCTCTCCTCTTGTTTTCTTTGGCCCCGGTGGGAGATTATTTAAAAGGCCGTTCGCTGAATCAAATCCACCGGTCAGTCAGGGTGCAAAGTGCTTCCAGAATGAAACTGATTTGATTTGTTTCAATGACAAAGAGTCCAAACTGTTTTAGTGGGGGTCTGATAAGCTGCAAAGTGTCCCAAAGTCGTTTTCTGGAACTGCTAAATATTTCCCATTAGTAGAGGCATTATTCTATATAGCTGGGTTAAAACTCGTCCCCATTTCCATTGACTCTCCTGTAGTTGGTCAGGTAGAAATGTTTCTGTGACAGCTCGACTGCACCCAACAGTTCCGTCAGCTTTTCCTTGAAGGGGGGAGTGCCATTCCCAAATTGAACAATGTATTCTTGGAAATTGATGAAATTTTGACGTACCGTGATGTGAATTGAAGAAAGTTCTGGGATGGGTACTGTTGGTTGATGTACCACATGAACTTCCGCCCAGGTTTAAAACAGAAACTGCTGTGTGGTATTTGGCACCATGTTGTGTTGATCCCACCGGGCACTGGTGGTGACACAATAGGTCCCACTCCATATGTATGCAACCTGTGGGTGGATGTGGCCGGTGGCCATCGCTTCCATTGTGCAATTATAGGCTCTGCCCCAGTACTCCTGAACCCGCACTGAGCTCTTGTATAGACTTTCATGTGCTGGGAACACAGATTCACTCCTGCTCCCCTGCTCTGACAATCGGAGAGGTCGGTGCCTGTCACAGTCTGCTCCCACACTCTGACATATAGCGGGACCTTCCTGTAAAGAACATATACACTCCCACAAATGACTCCCACATTCCCAACCCAGTACTGGGATGCTGGCTGTGAGGATGTTCCCGCCACCAGCACACTTACAACCACCCCTATAATTGTGTTTTTGGACTTCCCACAATCAACTGGCAAAGGCTACGCGTCTGAGGCCACACCGAGCTGGCAGGGACTCAATGTGCTGTTGTAAGTGTGTAATGCCGCTAGATGCTGGGTTGCTGATCCATAAGGGTTCCTGCCCCTGTCTCAAACCTTCCAGATTGTCCCATCCCTCCCCATATCGCCACACACACCTCATTCTGGGCTGCTGGATCGGATGCATTCCGATCCTCTAATTATTTCATTTATCATTTTAACATGGGTTTCCAATTGTCTATGATTTATTTTCGATGTAGAGTCATCACTAGCTCTGTGTAACCCCAACCTCATCACAGTTCTTTTTGAATCCCACGACACCTTTCTGAGCTGCATTTTAATTGGTTAATCTGTAGAGCCAGTTCAAGATCATCCATGCTGTTTATCATCGATGTGCCAGTGTTAAAAGCCTTGAAACCTTCGTTAACAAACCTTTATCGCTGCTTCCCGGGTCCCTCATCAAAATCATATATAAATTTATGTAAATCACTGACAATAATATCACCAAATCTGAATTTTAGCATTTGTGGAAAAGTTCTGTCAATAAGGCTCAATATCGCGATATAACACTCTGCAGGCAACCGTATCTCCGTTAAATTTAAATCTACTGAAATCACTACGTGATGCACCCCCTGGTACAATAGGTTCTTAACTGGGTCAAATACCAACCCACTGCTGCGTCCCCAGCTTGTGATCGGACAGTTGTGAGGATTGATCAGTTGGGCTGTGGGTGGAGGATTCTCCACTTGAACCAACAGTTCAGTGGCCTTTACTGACAGCCCTGACTTGGGGGTGGGGGGCGGGGGTGGTGGGGAGGGGGTGGGGGTGTGGTGAGGGGGGAGGCGCTGCACATGCTTCCCCGCTATGATTCCAATCCATACTGGCTGCTGGGTCCTGCAGCATAATTATGAACATAATCAATGTCCCTTCGGGACACACCTCGACAGACCCCCACAAACACAATATAGCCCCTGGTTATACGCCCACCATTTCTCCCAACATACCGTGACACCTCCCCGTGAACCCGTGACGGTCCGGTAAGATTCATTGTCTAACTGTAACCAGTCCAAGGACCGGCCCCTCATGTCTGGGTTCAGCTTCCTGAGCCGCCACCATCTCCGAAAGGGACGTCCCTTTTACAAGTTAAACCCACCCTCCTATCCTCAGTCACACTAATCCCGGCAGTCAACACTTTCATTTCGGAGCAGCGCACAGATGCTTCTCCGTCAGTGAAACGCTGATGGCTGGAGAGTATAATGGAGTTCGATCCCAGCCATTCATGCCATCTCCCCTCAAATATCGGACAGGATTTTATGGCCTTGCTCGTCCTGAAACCGGAAAGCCTCACTCGAGTCAACAGGACCTTTCCATTGGCCCACTCTTCACCCGCTCTGATTCCCGTGGCGGGCAGGAAGATTAAATTCCAGCCATTATCTTCCTTTGAATACAAAGCTAACTGTGTGAAGGAACTAAATGTTAAATTCTAACCTTAACTTCTGAACAAGCCTTTTTCCACCTGCAATAATTAGGAATTAGCGGACAGTGCAGTCCATTTCCCAAACAGGAAACTGAGAACAGGCAAAATACACGCAAGTTTCACGGTACAACCTTTCACATTGTATTTGGAATTAAAGAGGCAATGGCCGAGTGGTTTCATCTTTCGATCATTAATCCAGAAAATCGGCTAATGTTCTGGTATCCAAGTAGTGGAATTTGAAACGGAAAAAAAGAACACATCTGGAATTAAGAACCTACTGATGACCAAATAACCATTCTCAATTGTCGATAAAAACCCATCTGGTTCACTGATGTCCTTCAGGGAAGAGAATCTGCTGTCCTCACCTGGTATGGACTAAATAGAACCAAGAACAAAGAACAATACAGCACAGGAAACAGGCCCTTCCGCCCTCCAAGCCTGTGCTGCTCATTGGTCCAACTAGACCATTCTTCTGTATCTCTCCATTCCCAGTCTGCTCATGTGACTATCCAGATAAGTCTTTAGTGATCTCAGAGCGTCCGCCTCCACCACCCTGCTTGGCAGTGCTCTCCAGACCCCCACCACCCTTTGTGTAAAATATGTCCCTCTGACATCTGAGTTAAACATCGCCCCCCACCCCCGCCCCCCCTTGAACCTGTGACCCCTCGAGTTTGCAATCTGCGACCTGGCAAAAAAAAACTTCCCACTGTTCGCCCTATCCACAACCGTCATAATTTTAAACACCTCTATTAGGTTTCTCCTCATTCTCCGTCTTTCCAGGGAGAACAACCCCAGTTTGCTCAATCTCTCCTCATAGCTAAGACCCTCCCAAACCAGACAACATCCTGGTAAACCTTCTTTGCACTCTCTCCAAAGCCTTCACGTCCTTCTGGTAGTGCGGCGACCAGAACTGGACAAGCACTCCAAATATGGCCGAACCAGCGTTCTATATAGCTGTACCATCAGACGCCAATTTTTACACTCTACATCTCGTCCTTTAAAGGCAAGCATGCCATATGCCTTCTTCACCACCTTCACCACCTGTGCTGCCACCGTCAAGAATCGGTGGACTTGCATACCCAGGTCCCTCTGTGCGTCCATACTTCTGATGGTTCTGCTATTTATTGCACAGCTCCCCCCACCTACATTAGTCCCACCAAAATGCTTCACTTCGCGTTGGTCTGGATTAAATTAAATGTGACTTCAGAAACACAGCAATGTGGTTGACTCTGGACTATCCTCCAAGGATAACTGTTGATAGGCAATAAGTAAAAACAGATAATACTGGAAACCCTCAGTAGGTCTGACAACATCTGTGCGAAGAGGGCGGAGCCAACGTTTCCAGTCAAGATGACCTTGACAGGGCTGAGATTTTCCACCACTTCTGTCTTTGGTTCAGATTCCATCACCCACAATATTTTGCTTTTATCGATGTAGGCCAGCCAGCGACACACGAGTCCCACAAACAAAGAAAAAGAAAGCAGGCATCTTGCAAGAGGTGGACCAATTATTCGACCTCTGAACCTCAGATTTCCGAAAGACTTGTGGAAGTGACTTTTTACCTTGTGTTTCCTCAACGTCGGAACATTCACAATCCACCAATCCCTGGAGCAGAAGGGTCAGCATAGGAGTTATTCTTACCTGCTAAAGTTCACTCCTTAGTGAGGTCCGTTACCAAAAGTGCCTTGTCCTTGTTGTCATGAAGATTTCCTTTCGCTAACATAGAACATAGAACATGGAACATTACAGCGCAGAACAGGCCCTTCGGCCCAAGATGTTGCGCCGACCAGTTTTTAAAAAAAAACACTGACCCACTAATCTAAACCAATCCCTTTTCGTCCATAAACCTATCCACAGATCTCTTAAACGCCCCCAAACTAGGCGCATTTACAACCGCAGCAGGCAGGGCATTCCAATCCCTCACCACCCTCTGGGTAAAGAACCTACCCCTGACATCCGTCCTATAACTACCCCCCTTAATTTAAAGCCATCCCCCCTCGTGCTAGCTTTCTCGACATTCGCTATCCTCCACTCTTCCGGTACTATACCTGAGATCAACGACGATCTGTTGGATTTGTTTCAATTCAGCTGAGTTGGAATGGATCAGTTGGCTTCAAACCTTGAGAGAGTTGACAAAGAGACTGAAATTTCAGGGTATGATTCGAGCTGACCTTGAATTATGTTGAATGAATTGAGTTACGTTGAGCTCTCAAACGTTGCAGTGTCTGTCGAAGTTCAAGTGTTGCTGTTTCAATGTTGGGATAAGGAGTTGCACTGGCAAAATAAATCAACATTTTATGGCAAGAGATGAGTCTGTATTTAGTTTTCAATATATTTCATGTATTCCATAGAAAAATAGAAGACAGGGGCAAGAATTCCACAGGCTCACCATTCTTTGGGAGAAGAAATGTCTCCTTACCTCCGTCCTAATGGTCTATGCTGTACCTTCAGACTGGGACCTCTGATTCTGGACTCCCCCAGCATCGAGAGCATCCTCCCTGCACCTACCCTGCCGTGTTCTGTTAGAATTGTAGGTCTCCATAAATTCACCCCCTCCCCCCGCCAATTCTTCTGAACTCCAACTGAAACAATTCTAACCGAGTCAATCTTTCCCCATACATCAGTCCCGCCATTCCCGGAATCAACCTGGTAAACCTTCGCTGCACTCCCTCGAGAGCAACAACATCCTTCCTCAGAAAAGGAGACTAATATTGCACACAATATTCCAGATGTGGCCTCAGCAGGACATTCTATAAATGTAACAACACATCCCTACTCCTGTACTCGAAGCCTGAATTATCACAAACAGTACATTCTATTTGTCAACGTTTTTTAATATATAAATATATCTGTTTTGTTTTGGGCAGAGCAGGTTCAAGATGCTGAATGAGTTACTTCTGCTTTTGTGCGGCACAGTGACACACTGCTTAGCACAGCTGTCTCACAGCACCAGGGACACGCATTCTGTTCCATGCTTGGGGCACCGTGCAGAGACTGCACATCCTCCCCGTGTCTGTGTGGGTTTCCTCCTGGTGCCCCAGTTTCCTCTCATACTCCAAAGATATGCGGGTTATCTTGATTGGCCATGCTAAATTAACCCTAGTGTCAGGGGAATTACAGGGTAAATATGAGGGGTCACGGGAAAAGGGCCAGGGTGGGATTGTGGTTGGTATAGGCTCGATGGGCAGAATGGCCTCTTTCTGCACTGTAAGGATTCTATGATTCTAAATGTAGGAAGCACGGATAATGGCTTCAGTTCTGAAGAATGCAAGCTCTCAAAAGTTATTTATTAGCATCACATGTAGGCTTTCATTAACACTGCAATGAAGTAAGTTTGAAAATCCCCTTGTTGACACACTCTGTCATCTGTTTGGGTACACTGAGGGAGAATTTGGCATGGCTAATTCACACAACCAGCACATCTGTGACTGTGAAAGGAAACTGGAGAACCCGGAGGAAACCCACACAGACGCGGGGAGGATGTGCAGACTCCACACAGACCATGACTCGAGGCCAGGAATCGAACCTGGGTCTGTGGCGCTGTGAGGCCGCAGTGCGAACCACTGCGCAACTGTGAATTCTCAGGATTGGCAGGGTGAACGCCATTATCTTTCTGCTGCATTTATGTTACATTTCATTCAAGCTGAGGAGACCTCCGTGAGATACGGTGCACGAAACGAAATCAGTACTCTAAGACGCTGTATAACAGAAACAGAGCATCACACTGGTTTTCAACCTGTTGGGATGAAGGCTGGAATCTGTGTCAAATTCCCAATATCTTTTTACACAAAAACTGTGTGGAAATAATTTAATTTTCACATTTTGGACTGAAACAAGGATTCAGTGAAAATTGGAAAATAATGCTTAGACACAATAATACAGCAACAGAGGCAGACTGTGGGTAGCACAGTGGTTAGCACAGTTGCCAAAGTCTCGGGTTCAATTCCTGGCTTGGGACACTGTCTGTGCGGAGTCTACACATTCTCCCAGTGTCTGCGTGGTTTCCTCAGTCTGCTCCAGTTTCTTCTCACTGCCCAAAGATGTGTAAGTCAAAGAACAAAGAACAAAATCAGCCCGGGAAACAGGCCCTTCGGCCCAACGAGCCCGCGCCGCCATCTCAACACCACCAGTCCCCCCCTGCACCCACGACCCCTGTCTGATGTTTTATGGCCATCCAGATTGAGGGAATCTGATTAAGGGACAATTTATTCCTGTCAATCAGCCTAACAGCAAATCTCTGGGGTGTGGGAGGAAACCGGAGCACCCGGAGAAAACCCACGCAAGCACGGGGAGAATGCGCAAACTCCCATAGACACCGGCCCAAATCCATGTGTCTGTACAGCAATCAGTGATAGTCACTGAGCTGTCGTCTTGCCCAGTATCTGGTCCAGTTTAGGCACACACTAACGACATGAAGCACTGGGCCAATCTCGAACAACCAAGAGCAGCCCCATTTCGACCCATCGCGTGTATGCCCCTCGTTGGACAGGAGGTGGACCGACTTAAAACCTGTGAATGAAAGGAGAAAACACGTTATTATTGTACCATATCCATTTACCTTACCAGGGACGCCCCAATGCTAATGAACCTTATTTAAAACAATCTCCTATATCCACCCATCTCCAACCCACTCATGTGCCTGCCTAAGTTATTCTTAAATGACTCTAGCGTGCCTGCCTCCACCACCTTACTTGGCAGAGCATTCCATACCCCCACTACCCTCTGTGTGAAAAACCTCCCTCTCATATCTGTGTTATACCTCTCCCCCTTCACCTTAAGCGCATGGCCCCTTGCCCTACGTGTCTCTATCATAGGAAATAGCTTACCTCTATTTACTCTATCTATACCCTTCATAATCTTATATACCTCTATTAGAGCACCCCTCAGTCGGCGTCTTTCAAGGGAAAAGAGCCCCAATTTCTTCAATCTTTCCTCATACCCCAGTCCTTCCACACCAGACAACATCCTGGTAAACCTCCTCTGCACTCTCTCCAGAGTCTCCACGTCCTTCCGGTAGTAAGGCGACCAGAACTGGACGCAGCACTCCAAATGCGGCCTAACCAAGTCAGGGTGATTAGCTGTGCAAAACTGTTCCTTGCTGTCAGGGGGTTAGCAGGATAAATGCATGGGGTTGTGGGTATAGTTCCTGGGTGGAATTGTTGTCGGTGCAGGTTCCATGGGCCGAATGACCTCCTTCTGCAAAGCCAGGATTCTATGAACAGTCTGATTAAAACCCCAGTTTGTGAGAATAATCTCACAATCACTTTCAGAGAATCACAGAATCCCTGCAGGGCAGAGTTAAGCTATTCATCCCACCAAGTCTTCACCAACCACGATCAAACCCAGGCCCTCTCCCGATAACCCCACGTATTTACACTGCTAACCCCGGCGAATTTCTTCCACTGCACTGTGGAAATCCAAAATATTCAGAAAAAGGGATGCATTCTGAAAGAAAGATCTTTCTTGGTTCCTGGATGGACGCTTCAGGTTTTACAGTTTCACTCAGCATAGTGTCAGTCACAGAATATCTCCTCTTCCAGCCGATATAGAGACATAGAGCAATACAACAGGGAAACAAGCCTTTCGTCCCAACCACTCCAAGCCTAACATGGTGCCCTCACAGCTGGCCCACGTTTGATCCATATCCCTCTAATCTTTCCCATCCGTGTACTTATCCAAATACTTTTTAAATGTTGCTATTGAACTTGCCTCAAGCACTTTCTCTGGCAGCTCATTCCATATCCACATAGCCCTCTGTGTGAAGAAGTTGCCCCTCAGGTCCCTTTGAAATCTTCCCCCTCTCTCCCATATGTAATCACAGAACTCAGCTCAGTGACTTTCCTTACAAACCCGGCTTCTCTCCCAACTCCAATGTGGGTTAGGGATGATACTATCAACCCCACAATCAGGGTATTTGTTTGCTGAGATGGTTTGGTGAGAATTGTGTGATCGAGTTCGCTGACGCTCACTGGATCAAAAGGAGGGAATGTAACATAAACAGGGCCTAGATTTAAGGCTGATAAAATTCGATATCCTAGATTAAAGAATTGGGCACATTAAAAATCAAACACAGTCAAATCTCAGGCAGGCCAGTTGTACAATAAGCAAACCTGTCTGGGCCCGATTCATCAATCTGCCCTGCACCCTACTGATACTTAGCAGGAGATCATTGCATCCCATTGAAATGCACTGGCCTATTGTTAGAAGCCCAGATTGGGCCAGACTTTCTGTCACCAAGAGTTCCTGTAGTTAGTTTAATCTGATAACAGGTTACATGTTAGCAGTAGCATGGAGATGGACACCTGGGGGTGGACCCTGGTGTCCTGTCAGGCAGACATCAAGAAACACACCGGGTATTGGAACCCCCTCCTGGGACCTCATTGGCCGGAAGCCAGAGGAGTTTCTGGAAAGGCAAGCAGGCAGGGGATAAAGGAACACCAGGAGCGAAGACTCGGTGAAGGAGGCGACCCTTGACCATTCGGAAGACTGACCAGAGAAGGAAGGAAGGAAGAAGCTGCCATCGAGACTCACCTTCGTGACGACAGACCAGAGGGACTCAGAGAATCGAGCTTGCAGTTTTAAGCTAACCATCTTTGTGGGTAGTATATCTGATTTTGGGGTATGCTCTTGTTTTATGTGGGTAATTTAAGGGTTGGTAGTGTTATTGTTAATAAACTTGTTGAACCTTTACTTGTGTTTGTCCTTTGTCCATCTTGTAAATAAGGACATTGGGGAGTCAGCAAACTGGTCGAAAGCAGCTAAGGGAGATGTGCAGGTTGGGCGGATTGGCCGTGCTAAATTGACCCTCAGTACCAGAGGGCATTAGCAAGGGTAAATAGGGGTACCAGCATAGGGGCTGGGTGGTTTTGCGGTCTGTGCAGTTTTGCATGGCCTCCTTCGGCACTGAAGGTATTTTATGGATAGAATGACCATGACTATGTTCTATGGAAAAGCACATGGAGCACACCAGAATGATAGGAAGGGGATAGCTTGATCTTGGGATTGAACATAGCTCGGCACAATTTTGAGGGTCGAAGGACCTGTACTGTGCTGGACTGTTCTATGTTCTATGATCTAGTCGGGTTGTTTTGGCAGCATGTTGGTCTTTCCACGTATAATTCAGGTTCCTGTCATGAATCATTCCGACATGATTCATTGAAACAGGAATGCGATTTAACAGCAAGGTTCACTTTCAGATTGGCAATTCAGGAGAGAACTGTGCTGAGTGACATTTTCATATGAAATATTCGCACTTGTGTTTCCACTTTTGGTTTCCATTGTCATGGTTGCACTTTTCTTCAACTTCGCATTGGTGGAACAAATAGAGATCAGTTTTATTAATTCATGGGCCATGGGAGTCTCTGACTGGGTCAACATTTATTGCCCATCCCTTCAACTGAGTGACTTGCTCAGACATCTTGGAGGATAATGGAGAGGTAACCACATTGCTGCGGTTCAGGAGTCACATGTGGGCCAGACCAGGTAAGGACGGCAGATTTCCTTTCCTAAAGGGAACAGATGTTTTTTAATATAATCGACAATGGGTTTCATGATCATTCGTAGATTCTTAATTCCAGTTTTTTTGTCATTGAATTCAAATTCAACCATCTTTTGTGGTGGGACTCGAACCCAGGTCCCAGAACATGAGATGTGTTTCTGGATTTATAGTCTAGCAATAATATGAATAACACTTCCCTAACTTGTGTTGAGGGTATTGCAACATAGCGTTGGTTTGGAAGGAGTCAATGAGTAGCAAGGCATGCGTTTAAGATTATTTATTAGTGTTAGAAGTCAGCTTACATTAACAGTACAATGAAGTGACTGTGAAAATCCCCTATTCGCCACACACGTCTGTTTGGGTACACTGAGGGAGAATTCAGCAAGGCCAAAGCACCTAACCAACACATCTTTCAGACTGTGGGAGGAAACTGAAACAGCCGGAGGAAACCCACACAGACACGGGGAGAATGTGCAGACTCCATACCGTGAATCAAGCTGGGAATCGAACCGGGTCCCTGGTGCTCTCAGATAGCAGTGCTAACCACTGTGCTGCTCCAGTGAAGTCTCCAGTGACTCAGCACTCTGTTTCAAGTGCTCTGAAGCTTGCAAAAAAACTTAGTGAATTATTTCAACGCTTAATCAATTGCCTCACAAACTTATTGGAGGAGATGAATGGCAAAAAGTTCAATGAATTATGTTATCCTTCCAATAATATTTCGGGCTATATTCTGGTACAAAACAAACAGATTTATGTGAAAGTTTGAAGTAAATTATATCAAAACCAACAATATTTGTGCATTGAGAGGCCCTTTCACGGCTGCACATTAACATTGATCTCAAAAGAAATCATGTATGCACATCATTCCACTGTGGGTAAGATGCTCTGTCGAAGAGTCAGTGCAGGCTCGTTGGGTTCTATGGCCTCCTTCTGCACTGCCGTGTCTGACCTTCCATTATTTCCACTTTTCCATATTTTTCTGGCGCTCAACGCCCCATCGCCGTTGTAAATTTTCTATTTTGGGGGGAAAAGTTGTTGGGTTGAACGGGGTTAATTGAAACTGTTTGTTAAGTGACTGTAATTGATGTGTCTCCATGGATCCGATTAGTGTGTCTGGAGGGATTTCCCTCTTCTATTAATAAGGGATTCCGTTCAATGTGTTGTCCCATTGAGTCAGCGGGAGAGACAATTCCAACACTAACAGAGATCAGCGGCTGTGGAGAGAGAGGGAGGGAGAGGAGAGATCCGAATCTGGGAGAAATGGATTGGAAAGTTCCAACAATGGATCCGAATCCGGGAGAAATGGACTGGAATGTTCCGACCAAGGACAGGAGTTTATTCTATTGGATTTCTGAGTTTACTGCAGATGATTGGTGGATAACACCAGCCTTTCGGATTAATTTTGTACTATTTGCGATTGTTGGTGTTCCGGGTAGGTACCTGGCTGTAATTGCTCTGGCCCGTGAATGAGCGGGCGAGTGGTTGGGCATGGGAGTATCTGTTGAACACAGGTGGGATTTTACAGCTTCGGGAAGAGTGAGGCTGGAACGTCCCGTCCCCTGTGTCCAGTTCCTCATTCTAGAAAGGCTGTTTCACTGCGTGGATTTTCTTGTCATTTACTGGACTGGGTTTGCTGCTCTTGTTGTTTCTGTTGAATCACTCTGTGCAGTTATTCATTCTTTCAGCCACTGGCAATTGTCTCAGGGCCCATGGGCTAAGATGTCTTCTGTGTGCTGTGGCTTTTCACAGACATGTGACCTCAAATACTATCCCATTGTGAGTAAAAGACTGAGACAGAATACTTTTTACCCTCTACTTATATCACCAGTTCATTCTAATCACCCGCCCAGTCTCAGACAGCAGAATCCATTTTATTGGTCAAATATGCACAGCAAGATCTCACAGAGAGAGAAAACGTTTTTTAAAGTTTGAAGCTAATTCATTAGTGTAACAAGTAGGCTTGCATTGACACTGCGATGAAGTTACTGTAAAAAAAAAGTCCCCTGGCACAACACTCCAACACCTTTTCAGGTACACTGAGGGAGAATTTAGCATGGCCAATGCACTGACCCAGAACAAATTACAGAGTCTGGGAAGAAACCGGAGCACGCAGAGGAAACCCACGCACACACAGGGAGAACGTACAGAAACTGCACAGACAGTGGCCAAGCTTGGAATTGAATAGGGCCTCTGGTGCTGTGAGGGAACAATACTATCCCCTGTGCGTTAGAGGTTTAGATAGGGTGGATAGTAATAGCCTTTTTCCTCTGATGGAGAAATCTAGCACGAGGGGGCATGGCTTTAAATTAAGGGGTGGTAGTTATAGGACGGATGTCAGGGGTAGGTTCTTTACCCAGAGGGTGGTGAGGGATTGGAATGCCCTGCCTGCTGCAGTTGTAAATGCGCCTAGTTTGGGGGCGTTTAAGAGATCCGTGGATAGGTTTATGGACGAGAAGGGATTGGTTTAGTTTAGTGGGTCATTGTTTTTGTAACTGGTCTGCGCAACATCGAGGGCCGAAGGGCCTGTTCTGCGCTGTAATGTTCTATGTTCTATGTTCATAGAACTCAAGTAAATTTGTCAGACACGACTTCCCCTTAACGAAACCGTGCTGCGTCTGCATTATCAAGAAATCCCCCTCAAGGTGCCTTATTTACCAAACCAATATTTACCAAACCACTTTTTTTCATCATCTGTGAACTTACTGATCATACCTCACACATTCATGTTGAGACCATCAATGTACATTACAAACAACAAGGGATCCAGCACCGATCCCTGTGGAATCCCACTGGACACAGGCTTGCAGGCACAAAAGCAACCTTCGCCCATCACCCCCTGCCTCACGCCACTCAGCCAATTTTGGATGTAATTTACCAAATTGCCCTGCATCCAATCGGCTATCATCTCCTTGTTCAGTCTCCCAGGCTGAATTATTCAAAAGCTTCTCTGAAGGCAATGCAGATTACATCGGCTACACTTCCCTCATCTCCTCATCCAGTCACCTCCTCAATATCTTCCAGCAAATTGTTAGACATGATCTCCCCCTGACAAAGCCATGCTGACTATTGTTCATAAATTCTTCCCTCCCGAAATGAGATTAAATCTGTCCCTCAGATTGTTTTCCAGTCATTTCCTTATCATGGATATGGTTATGATGGTGTCCTGGGTGTGATCTTGGATGTGCCCAGAGCACCTTGTAGGATGGCACTATGGCACAGTGGTTGGCACTGCTGGCTCACAGTATCAAGGACACCGGTTCAATCCCTGGGAGTCCATCATCACGAGTGAAGTTGTTTTTAAACTTTGAAACCAACTCCATTCTCACATACAGCCTATTGGGATTTCTCCTGTTACAAGAACGTGTGGTGTTTCTCTTGGAAGTATCCACTTTGAGCAAGTCCAGTATCTCGCAGCTCTCCAGTGTTCACATTGAGCCTTGGAACATCATTCTCGATTACAGCAGTCCCACGTACATCACCAACCTGCAAAGGTTCATTGATAAGTCCAGGGCGCATCGTTCTGATATTACAGCCTGAGTAGTGAAATTTGATTTGATTTGATTTATTATTGTCACATCGATTAGTACACACTGAAAAGTATTGTTCCTTGAGTGCTATAGAGACAAGGCATACCGTGTATAGAGAAGGAGAGCGTGCAGTGTGGAATTTCGCAGTCACATGTTGCTAGGTGCAGATCAATTTAATGTGATGTAGTTCTATTCAAAAGGCTGATGGCAACAGAGAAGAAGCTGTTCTTGAGTTGGCAGCCTCGTGACACAATGGATAGAACTGCTATCTCACACCTCCAGAGACCTCAGTTCAATTCCCGGCTTGGATCACTGTCTATGTGGAATTTGTGCATTCTTCCCATGTCTGCGTGGGTTTCCTCCGGATGTTCCGGTTTCCACCACAGTCCAAAGATGTGCAGGTTAGGTTGGGTTTGGTCATACTAAATAGCCCATTTGGGATCCAGGGGATGAATGTTATAGGGATTAGCAGTGTACATGTGGGGCTTTGAGGGCAGGACCTGGCTGGGGTTGTTGTCGGCGCAGACTCGATGAGTCTGTATTGTTTCTATGACTCTATGAGTTGGTTGGTACATGTCCTCAGATGTTATTGTCTTTTTTTCCCGACAGAACAAGGTGGAAGAGTTTATGTCCGTGGTGCGTTGTTTCCTTAATTAGGCTGGTTGTTTTTGCGGAGTAGCAGGAAGTGTAAACAATGTCAATGGATGAGAGGTTGGTTTGAGTGATGGCCTGGGTTCCTTTCACGAAACTTTGAAATTTCTTGCGGTCTTGGACAGAGCTGGAGCCATACCAAACTGTGATACAATCTGAAACAATGTTTTCTTTTGTGCATCTGTAAAAGCTGGTGAGAGTTGTAGCCAACATTCCAAATGTCCATGGATCTCTGAGAAAGAAAAGGCGTTGATAGGCTTTCCTAATTATTGGGTCATCATGGGGGGTCCAGGGCAGGTGGTTGGTGGTCTTACACCCTAAATACTTGATACTCTCGGCCATTTCAACTTCATCCCATTGATGTAACCAGGGGGACGGACTCCATTCTGCTTCCTGAAGTTGATGACTATCTCCTTTGCTTTATTGACATTGAGGAAGAGAGTATTGTTGTCCCACCAGTTCATCAGATTCTCTATCTCTTCCCTGATCTTGGTCTCATCGTTGTTTCAGATCTGACCCACTGCAGTGGTAGTGTCAATGAATTTGGAAATCGATTTGGAGGTGAATTTGGCCACGCAGTCATCGGCATGTAAGGAGTATAGTAAGGGGCTGAGGATACAGGCTTGTGGGGCAACTCTGTTCAGGATGATTGTGGAGGAGGTGTTGTTGACTGTCCTTACTTATTGCTGTCTCTGGGTTCGGACGTTCAGGATCAAATTGCAGCAGCAGGAGCAGAGTTCCAGGCCACAGATTTTGTACCCGAGTTTTGTTTGAAGAATGGTGTTAAAGGCTGAGCTGTAGTCGATAAACACGAGTCTGTGTTCCCGAGTTGAATGTAGGGCCAGGGAATTGGGGTCTGTGGGCCTGCAGTGGAGGTAGGCGAACTGTAGTAGATCCAGGCAATCTGGGAGGCCAGAATTACAAAGAACAAAGAACAACCTGGCACGGGAAACAGGCCTTTCGGCCCAACGAGTCCGCGCCGCCATTTTAAAGCATTTTCCGACACCGACCCTGCCCCGTGTGTATGTGAATGGTACCCCTGTTGGAGCCAAATTCAGGGGAGAATAGTGTAGGGTCAATTTGTTACACCAATCAGCCTAAGAGCGCAGCTTTGGGGTGTGGGAGGAAACCGGAGCACCCGGAGGAAACCCACGCAACCACAGGGAGAATGCGCAAACTCCCACAGACACTGGCCCAAATCCATGTATCTGCACAGCTAGCAGTGATAGTTACTGGGCTGTTGTGGTGCCTGTCTGCTGGTCCAGGTTTAAGCACACACATCGACACAAAGTACTAGGCTACATCCAAGAGCAGCCCACGCACGACCCACCGTGTGCATGCCCCTCGTTCGACAACAAGGTGGACCGACACCTGTGGATTAAAAGAGACAAAACATCAACATGTACTATTACATTTCCAGTATCGACCCGAGGCTCTAACCCTTTTTAAAACCGTCTTATTTAACCCTCCATCCCTGTTTCACTCGTGTGCCTGTCTCAGTAAAATTTAAACAAGTCCAGCGTGCAGTAAACCTTCAACAAGTTTCATGTCATGACTAACTTTCTGATGCAACTTATAAGACCCTTGTCAGACCCCACTTGGAGTACTGTGCGCAGTTCTGGTCGCCTCACGACAGGAAGGATGTGGAAGCTATTGAGAGGGTGCAGAGGAGATTTACAAGGATGTTGCCTGGATTGGGAGGCATGCCTTATGAAGATAGGTTGAGGGAGCTCGGTCTCTTCTCCCTGGAGAGACTAAGGTTGAGAGGTGACCTGGTAGAGGTTTATAAAATGTTGAGAGGAATAGATAGGGTGGATTCTCGGAGGCTATTTCCCAGGGCTGGAATGGTCGCTACGAGAGGACACAGATTTAAGATGTTGGGAAGGAAGTACAGAGGAGATGTTAGGGGTAAGTTTTTCACTCAGAAGGTGGTGGGTGAGTGGAATCGGCTGTCGTCGGTGGCGGTAGAGGTGAACTCGCTGGGGTCTTTACAAAGGCTTCTGGATGAGTATATGGGATTTAACGGGATTGGGAGTTACAGATAGTTCTATGGCCTGGTAGGTATTGATGTGATCGGCGCAACTTGTGGGCCGAAGGGCCTGTTTGTGCTGTAGTGTTCTATGTTCTATGTGCTACAATAATAAACACCAGTGTCACTGGACAATAGTCATGAAGGCAGGCTGCTTGGCTTTTCTTTGGTACCCGCCTTTGTTTGAGCTTTTCTTACCTGGTACATGGATCAGCAACCTTCCCAGCGAGAGAGGATTCACTAAACCTCAATGGTCCAGTTGATCACAGTGGGACAGCAGCAAGCTGTTTGGACGGAGCTATTGGGTGAACCCTGAAGCTTTGAAAGCAAACCCTGGCAGTTGTGTTCTGTGCCATTCGAGAACGAGTTTACTGTTTCTTCCTGTGTTGTGCGAACTGTGGCTACAATGTTCTTGTCTCCTCTCCAGGCTACAGTCCTCTGTAATTATAATAGAGGTTCTGAGCTGCCAAGGCATCAGGATCTTCCTCTGTCAACTGTTAGGATTGTCCAGAGGAAAGGGTGAAACCAGCACTGTTTGGTAGCAGCTCTGGTGCAGGAGTTGTCAGTCAGCTGTCTGGCAGAC
The DNA here is from genome assembly GCF_965287045.1 of Carcharhinus amblyrhynchos. Taxonomy (NCBI): domain Eukaryota; kingdom Metazoa; phylum Chordata; class Chondrichthyes; order Carcharhiniformes; family Carcharhinidae; genus Carcharhinus; species Carcharhinus amblyrhynchos. The sequence goes on from NW_027649787.1 coordinate 3,152,520, forward strand.
AGCAGTTCACACCTACAGGACTCCACTCTGGGTTTTCTTTCAGGGTTCACTCCCTCAGCCTTCTTACTCTCCACATCCCCCACAAGGTAGAGGGGCTATTTCCCTGTAGCTGAGTCAGATTTGAGGACTCCCTGGAGAACTGTCTCCCAAATATGTATCATTGTGTCGCTACCATGGTGTAGCACGGTGACACAGTGGTTAACACTGCTGACTCACAGTGTCAGGGACCTGGGTTCAGTTCCAGGCTTGGGTCACTGTCTGTGTGGAATTTGGACTTTATGCCCCGTGCCTGCGTGGGCTTCCTCCAGATTCTCAATTTTGCTTTCACACTGCAAAAGACGTGCTGAATTTCAAAAAAAGTAATTCTGTCTGTGTCTACATGTGTTTTTCATTTTAACCCATCCTCAGTCTAAATGGTAATTCCTTCCCCTGAATCGTGTCTAATTTTATTCTTCATTTCCTTCCTGACAGTGAACATACTCACAATCGCGACACTGACGAGCAGAAACTGTGGTCTGTCCAAATGTGTGACGCGTTACCTGGTGGCCATGTCAGTGGGGGATCTGCTGGTCATTATCCTCGACCTGATGTTCAGACACATTCCCATTGTTTATTGGCAACAGTTTTTTTTCCTGCACTCGGTCCACGTGTGTAACATCCACGCCATCCTGCTTTATGCAGCCACTGACTGTTCTGTCTGGTTCACCGTCACTTTCACCTTTGATCGATTTGTGGCCATTTGCTGCCCCAAGCTGAAAAGTAAATATTGTAGTGAGAAATCAGCGACTGTGGTTCTGGGAACAGTAACGGCGGTGAGCTGTTTAAAGAACATTTTCTGGTATTTTATGTTATTAAATAACTATATGCTGGGGAACAGCCCCTTTTTTTGTCATGTCACAGCGGATTTTGAGGAATCTCCGGTCTGGACAACAATCGAGTTCCTCCACCACATTCTAACCCCGGGTGCCCCATTCGTCCTGATTCTGCTGCTCAATGCTTTAACTGTCAGGCACATTTTAGTGAGCAGCAGAGCCCGCAGGAGACTCCGGGCTCACAGCAGTGCAGAGAATCCCAGAGACACAGAGATGGAGAGTCGGAGGAAATCAATCATTTTGCTGTTTGTTATCTCAGTCAATTTCATCCTGTTATGGTCGACATTAATGGTTTATTCAATATGGCGTCGGATGTTTTATTTTGGCTATGGGGCAGTATGGTTAGATTATTTTGTTTTGGAATTGGGTTTCATGCTGCAACTGACAAGTTGCTGCACAAACACTGCCATTTATGCTGTGACACAGACTCACTTCAGGCAGCACCTAAAAAATCTCCTGACGTATCCCTTACATCAATTCTTCAACTCATTACCCCTGAGAAGAAACTAAAAGCACAAGACGCCTGATTCTTCCCACTGGACATTCAAACTATAAATAACAAAAAGCCTCACAGAGACTGAAAGAGTGACAGATTGTAGAGAGAGGGCAGTGAGAGCAACAGTGAGAGTCATAGATCGACACATATTGACAGAGAAGGATGGGCACAAAGTGATGGAGAGAGGCAGAGTTTGAAAGAGTTTCTAACAGATTCAGGAAAAGAAACAGAAACCGAGAGACCGAGAAAGAGAGGGAGAATGAGAGAGAGAGAGAGAGAGAGAGAGAGGGAGAGAGAGAGAGAGAAACAGACAGAGATTTTCAAAGAGCGAGAGAGACAGGGTAGAAGGTGGGGAAAATGGTGAGGAAGATGATAGAGAATGACAAAGGGAGACAACAAAAGACAGATGGGAGGACGTTAGAAAGGAGGGAAAGCGAGACTAAGTGGGAAAGGGATACAGAAAGGGAAAGGTCGGAAAATAGTCAGAGGCAGGGAGAAACAAGGATACGAGGTCGAGAGTGTCAGCAAGTATGAAAGAGTAAGACTGAACAGTACCGTGGGCACAGCAAGAGCAAAAGTCCGTGCGAGGTAGAGAGAGGGAGAGAAACAGACAAAGAAAAGAAGGAGGGCAGAGACAGAGAGGGAGTGGGAGATGAAGATGAGACGGTAGGAAGAGAGTGAGATTGAGAGAGGGCTGGAGGGACAGAGGAAGAATGTAGAGAGAGGGAGACTGAGGGAGAGGTAGAGAGAAACATAAAGATAGGGACAGAGAGAGAGAGAGGGACAGGGAGAGAGAGAGAGAGAGGCTGAGAGAAAGAAACAAAGAAAGCAACAGAGAAACTTATTTAATGAATGTAACGATAACAATCAGGTGGTGTTGTTGGAAGATGAGCTCCCTGATTGAGACAGTGAGTGCTGTCCAATCCGGGAGCCCTCCATCGTATATAATATGCTGTATCTCTGTTACCAGAACTCAGGGTGTTGTACACTCAGAGTGTGGATGTGATGGACTGGTGGTTTTAACACTAGACTATTAATACAGAAACTCGGCTAACACACTGAGGATCTGTGTTCGAATCTTGTCACGGTAGATAGTGGAATTTGAACAAATATATCTGAAATTCAGAATCTGCTGGTGACCATAAAAGCATTGTCGATTTTCAGAGAAAACAAAACAAATGGTTCACTAATAACCCAGGGAAAAAAACCTGTCGTCCTTAAGTGGTCAGGACTAAATGTGACTCGAGAGCCGTAGCAATGTGGTTGACACTTAATTGGCCTGTGACCAACGGCAAAATATATGTGACAGAATATGTTCAGGAAATTAGTTCAAGAAGCAATTCGTTTAGAATCTGTGGTGAGAAGGATAATGGAATCTTTAATCAAAGATGTGATTGTAACATGTAAACAAACTGAAAATCTAGGGGAAGATCTTGAGTTTGTGTTCACTGTCTGTGGGAATGGAAACGAGGGCTCAAGTTCCGACCAAACCCAGAAGGCGCCAATCTTGCCGGCGTTTTTCATCTGTTTTGCTGCCCTTCACTGGAGGCCTCATCAGGCTCATATCCACACCAGGTGTGAACCGAATTCAAATCCATCTTCACACATTAACATATTATTCAAGCCCCACCCCCCCCTTACCGGATATCGAGCCCAATGTGCATGTTTAACTCTCACCAATGTGATGCGACCATTTTGAAGGGTCCCCTGTGTGTCTAAATTTAAGTGTAACTCCTGGGCGAGATGGACATGGGCAGACAATAGCCTGACAATGCCCAAGCATTGCTCTGGTCACAGACTGGCACTCCGAAGTTGGCATAGGCATGGTGCCAAACTGACATTGCCAACCTGTGCTAGGGAGCAGTGACAGGGGCAGACCCCAGTGGGAACCTCATGGGGAACAGTGGGAGGGATTAATTTATTAGTGAGGACAGGGTAAATGGAGGTGGGAGGTGTGGATGCTGGTGATGGCCGTTTGGGTGTGGGTGGAGGGGGTGGGTGGATTGACTGGGTGGTGATATGGGGGGAAGTGGTCCAATGTTTGGGGGAAGGGGGTGGGTGAATGCCCGCTCTGATCACGGAGTCGGGGGGGGGAGGGGGGGTGGTCGCCCTGATGAGGGCGGGGGTGGTGTTCAAGTCGAACCCCTGAGACTCCTTGGTGGGATAGGTGTTCGGTTCCTCGTTAGTCTGATAGAGGTGCTCTTTAGTCATGGTGCCCCGCTCGCAGTACAGCTCGGCTGTGCTGCACTCAGTGTCTCCCTCTAATGAATCGATGATTTATGAATTTGTATATTACTCAGGATCCCCGTGATCCCATCAGTGTTTTGCTCTTTTGAGTTCATCTCTGTTTCTACCTCTCTCCCTCTCTGTTCTGGAGGTGAGCTGCTGGAATTGATGCCATTTCCGGATGTGCTCCTGGGCAGGCTGGAGAGGGGACCAGGCTGAACAATGCTAGAATAGGCTTCATAGACCTTCTGGCTACCTTCTAGAATCTTGTGAAGATTCAGTCTAGCATGTGCTTTGGTCTGATTTGCTTCACAACATTTTTGGTGGGTTTTCAATGGGTATTAATGAGTTTCAGTGGTGGACCTTTTGTGTTTGTGTGCTGTGCGCTGTAACAGTCCTTTTACTCCAGGCAGAAGGCCTCGGATGCCTCTGATAAATGTGAGGGCCTCACTCTTCCAGGCGTTCAACCCACAACCTGCAAGAGAGAGGAAGAAAGACTCACTGTTTATTCCTGACCAGTGGGCTCACCGTCTTGACACACGAGTTACCCGGGCTGCCACCTACGACCGTGTGTCTCTCTTTCTCGTAGGGAGTAAAATACAACCCAGAAGTGTCACACTGGGACAGCTTCACAAGAGAGAGAAAGAGAGAGGGATCACTGTTTCTTCCTGACCAGTAAACTCCTTTGAGTGAGCAGTTTCTAGCGCTCGGCCCCTTTGCGGTCCTGTACCCCAAGAATTATGTTCTGGCTTTTCAGTGACTCACCAAGATGGACGATGAGAGAAAGAGAGAGAGAGAAAGAGAGAGAGAGAGAAAGAGAGAGAGACTCGTGAAAGTTAATTCAAAAATATTTTTTTCAAGAATAACCCCAACCAAACGCAGTCAGTAAAACACAGACAATCAATACTATGCTATTGAAAGCGAACTCTAACGACACAACGTAAATTTTTAGGATTACACAATTTACACGATTTACACAGAAACAAGAAGAATCCTCGAACCCTCCTCAACCTGGACCTAACTGGGGAATTTCTGAAGCCTGAGAGAATACACTCACCACTCCTTGGACCGTTTGAAAAGTGAAAGTCCTTGTTGCTGGACCTTCCTTTTTCATTCCTCTGCCACACAGTAGTCTTCTGGCTGGACACCTGAATTCACTCCTTTCCGAAGTCACACAACTCTCCTGCACTGTTCTTCACAGGACTCCTTGCTGAGTTCACTGTTGAAAGCTCAGCCTCCTCTCCTCTTGTTTGCTTTGGCCCCGGTGGGAGATTATTTAAAAGGCCGTTCGCTGAATCAAATCCATCGGTCAGTCAGGGTGCAAAGTGCTTGCAGAATGAAACTGATTTGATTTGTTTCAATGACAAAGAGTCCAAACTGTTTTAGTTGGGGTCTGATAAGCTGCAAAGTGTCCCAAAGTCGTTTTCTGGAACTGCTAAATATTTCCCATTAGTGGAGGCATTATTCTATATAGCTGGGTTAAAAGTCGTCCCCATTTCCATTGACTCTCCTGTAGTTGGTCAGGTAGAAATGTTTCTGTGACAGCTCGACTGCACCCAACAGTTCCGTGAGCTTTTCCTTGAAGGGGGCAGTGCCATTCCCAAATTGAACAATGTATTCTTGGAAATTGATGAAATTTTGACGTACCGTGATGTGAATTGAAGAAAGTTCTGGGATGGGTACTGTTGGTTGATGTACCACATGAACTTCCGCCCAGGTTTAAAACAGAAACTGCTGTGTGGTATTTGGCACCATGTTGTGTTGATCCCACCGGGCACTGGTGGGGACACAATAGGTCCCACTCCCTCTGTATGCAATCTGTGGGTGGATGTGGCTGGTGGCCATCGCTTCCATTGTGCAATTATAGGCTCTGCCCCAGTACTCCTGAACCCGCACTGAGGTCTTGTATAGACTTTCATGTGCTGGTAACACAGATTCACTCCTGCTCCCCTGCTCTGACAATCGGAGAGGTCGGTGCCTGTCACAGTCTGCTCCCACACTCTGACATATAGCGGGACCTTCCTGTAAAGAACATATACACTCCCACAAATGACTCCCACATTCCCAACCCAGTACTGGGATGCTGGCTGTGAGGATGTTCCCGTCACCAGCACACTTACAACCACCCCTATAATTGTGTTTTTGGACTTCCCACAATCAACTGGCAAAGGCTACGCGTCTGAGGCCACACCGAGCTGGCAGGGACTCAATGTGCTGTTGTAAGTGTGTAATGCCGCTAGGTGCTGGGTTGCTGATCCATAAGGGTTCCTGCCCCTGTCTCAAACCTTCCAGATTGTCCCATCCCTCCCCATATCGCCCCACACACCTCATTCTGGGCAGCTGGATCGGATGCATTCCGATCCTCTAATTATTTCATTTATCATTTTAACATGGGTTTCCAAATGTCTATGATTTATTTTCGATGTAGAGTCATCACTAGCTCTGTGTCACCCCAACCTCATCACAGTTCTTTTTTAATCCCACGACACCTTTCTGAGCTGCTTTTTAATTGGTTAATCTGTAGAGCCAGTTCAACATCATCCATGCTGTTTATCATCGATGTGCCAGTGTTAAAAGCCTTGAAACCTTCGTTAACAAACCGTTATCGCTGCTTCCCGGGTCCCTCATCAAAATCATATATAAATTTATGCAAATTAGTGACAATAATATCACCAAATCTGAATTTTAGCATTTGTGGAAAAGTTCTGTCCATAAGGCTCAATATCGCGATATAACACTCTGCAGGCAACCGTATCTCCGTTAAATTTAAATCTACTGAAATCACTACGTGATGCACCCCCTGGTACAATAGGTTCTTAACTTCAAATACCAACCCACTGCTGCGTCCCCAGCTTGTGATCGGACAGTTGTGAGGATTGATCAGTTGGGCTGTGGGTGGAGGATTCTCCACTTGAACCAACAGTTCAGTGGCCTTTACTGACAGCCCTGACTTGGGGATGGGGGGCGGTGGTGGTGGGGAGGGGGTCGGGGTGTGGTGAGGGGGGAGGCGCTGCACATGCTTCCCCGCTATGATTCCAATCCATACTGGCTGCTGGGTCCTGCAGCATAATTATGAACATAATCAATGTCCCTTCGGGACACACCTCGACAGACCCCCACAAACACAATATAGCCCCTGGTTATACGCCCACCATTTCTCCCAACATACCGTGACACCTCCCCGTGAACCCGTGACGGTCCGGTAAGATTCATTGCCTAATTGTAACCAGTCCAAGGACCGGCCCCTCATGTCTGGGTTCAGCTTGCTGAGCCGCCACCATCTCCCAAAGGGACGTCCCTTTTACAAGATAAACCCACCCTCCTATCCTCAGTCACACTAATCCCGGCAGTCAACACTTTCATTTCGGAGCAGCGCACAGATGCTTCTCCGTCAGTGAAACTCTGATGGCTGGAGAGTATAATGGAGTTCGATCCCAGCCATTCATGCCATCTCCCCTCAAATATCGGACAGGAATTCATGGCCTTGCTCGTCCTGAAACCGGAAAGCCTCACTCGAGTCAACAGGACCTATCCATTGGCCCACTCTTCACCCGCTCTGATTCCCGTGGCGGGCAGGAAGGTTAAATTCCAGCCATTATCTTTCTTTGATTACAAAGCTAACTGTGTGAAGGAACTAAATGTTAAATTCTAACCTTAACTTCTGAACAAGCCTTTTTTCCACCTGCAATAATTAGGAATTAGCGGACAGTGCAGTCCATTTCCCAAACAGGAAACTGAGAACAGGCAAAATACACGCAAGTTTCACGGTACAACCTTTCACATTGTATTTGGAATTAAAGAGGCAATGGCCGAGTGGTTTTATCTTTCGATCATTAATCCAGAAAATCGGCTAATGTTCTGGTGTCCAAGTCGTGGGATTTGAAACGGAAAAAAAGAACACATCAGGAATTAAGAACCTACTGATGACCAAATAACCATTCTCAATTGTCGATAAAAACCCATCCGGTTCACTGATGTCCTTCAGGGAAGAGAATCTGCTGCCCTCACCTGGTATGGACTGAATAGAACCAAGAACAAAGAACAATACAGCACAGGAAACAGGCCCTTCCGCCCTCCAAGCCTGTGCTGCTCATTGGTCCAACTAGACCATTCTTCTGTATCTCTCCATTCCCAGTCTGCTCATGTGACTATCCAGATAAGTCTTTAGTGATCCCAGAGCGTCCGCCTCCACCACCCTGCTTGGCAGTGCTCTCCAGACCCCCACCACCCTATGTGTAAAATATGTCCCTCTGACATCTGAGTTAAACATCGCCCCCCACCCCCGCCCCCCCTTGAACCTGTGACCCCTCGAGTTTGCAGTCTGCGACCTGGCAAAAAAAAACTTCCCACTGTTCGCCCTATCCACATCCGTCATAATTTTAAACACCTCTATTAGGTTTCTCCTCATTCTCCGTCTTTCCAGGGAGAACAACCCCAGTTTGCTCAATCTCTCCTCATAGCTAAGACCCTCCCAAACCAGACAACATCCTGGTAAACCTTCTTTGCACTCTCTCCAAAGCCTTCACGTCCTTCTGGTAGTGCGGCGACCAGAACTGGACAAGCACTCCAAATATGGCCGAACCAGCGTTCTATATAGCTGTACCATCAGACGCCAATTTTTACACTCTACATCTCGTCCTTTAAAGGCAAGCATGCCATATGCCTTCTTCACCACCTTCACCACCTGTGCTGCCACCTTCAAGAATCGGTGGACTTGCATACCCAGGTCCCTCTGTGCGTCCATACTTCTGATGGTTCTGCTATTTATTGCACAGCTCCCCCCACCTACATTAGTCCCACCAAAATGCTTCACTTCGCATTGGTCTGGATTAAATTAAATGTGACTTCAGAAACACAGCAATGTGGTTGACTCTGGACTATCCTCCAAGGATAACTGTTGATAGGCAATAAATAAAAACAGATAATACTGGAAACCCTCAGTAGGTCTGACAACATCTGTGCGAAGAGGGCGGAGCCAACGTTTCCAGTCAAGATGACCTTGACAGGGCTGAGATTTTCCACCACTTCTGTCTTTGGTTCAGATTCCATCACCCACAATATTTTGCTTTTATCGATGTAGGCCAGCCAGCGACACACGAGTCCCACAAACAAAGAAAAAGAAAGCAGGCATCTTGCAAGAGGTGGACCAATTATTCGACCTCTGAACCTCAGATTTCCGAAAGGCTTGCGGAAGTGACTTTTTACCTTGTGTTTCCTCAACGTCGGAACATTCACAATCCACCAATCCCTGGAGCAGAAGGGTCAGCATAGGAGTTATTCTTACCTGCTAAAGTTCACTCCTTAGTGAGGTCCGTTCCCAAAAGTGCCTTGTCCTTGTTGTCATGAAGATTTCCTTTCGCTAACATAGAACATAGAACATTACAGCGCAGAACAGGCCCTTCGGCCCAAGATGTTGCGCCGACCAGTTTTTAAAAAAAAACACTGACCCACTAATCTAAACCAATCCCTTTTCGTCCATAAACCTATCCACAGATCTCTTAAACGCCCCCAAACTAGGCGCATTTACAACCGCAGCAGGCAGGGCATTCCAATCCCTCACCACCCTCTGGGTAAAGAACCTACCCCTGACATCCGTCCTATAACTACCCCCCTTAATTTAAAGCCATCCCCCCTCGTGCTAGCTTTCTCGACATTCGCTATCCTCCACTCTTCCGGTACTATACCTGAGATCAACGACGATCTGTTGGATTTGTTTCAATTCAGCTGAGTTGGAATGGATCAGTTGGCTTCAATCCTTGAGAGAGTTGACAAAGAGACTGAAATTTCAGGGTATGATTCGAGCTGACCTTGAATTATGTTGAATGAATTGAGTTACGTTGAGCTCTCAAACGTTGCAGTGTCTGTCGAAGTTCAAGTGTTGCTGTTTCAATGTTGGGATAAGGAGTTGCACTGGCAAAATAAATCAACATTTTATGGCAAGAGATGAGTCTGTATTTTGTTTTCAATATATTTCATGTATTCCATTGAAAAATAGAAGACAGGGGCAAGAATTCCACAGGCTCACCATTCTTTGGGAGAAGAAATGTCTCCTTACCTCCGTCCTAATGGTCTATGCTGTACCTTCAGACTGGGACCTCTGATTCTGGACTCCCCCAGCATCGAGAGCATCCTCCCTGCATCTACCCTGCCGTGTTCTGTTAGAATTGTATGTCTCCATAAATTCACCCCTCCCCCCGCCAATTCTTCTGAACTCCAGCAGAAACAATTCTAACCGAGTCAATCTTTCCCCATACATCAGTCCCGCCATTCCCGGAATCAACCTGGTAAACCTTCGCTGCTCTCCCTCGAGAGCAAGAACATCCTTCCTCAGAAAAGGAGACTAATATTGCACACAATATTCCAGATGTGGCCTCAGCAGGACCTTCTATAAATGTAACAACACATCCCTACTCCTGTACTGGAAGCCTGAATTATCACAAACAGTACATTCTATTTGTCAACGTTTTTTAATATATAAATATATCTGTTTTGTTTTGGGCAGAGCAGGTTCAAGATGCTGAATGAGTTACTTCTGCTTTTGGGCGGCACAGTGACACACTGCTTAGCACAGCTGTCTCACAGCACCAGGGACACGCATTCTGTTCCATGCTTGGGGCACTGTGCAGAGACTGCATATCCTCCCCGTGTCTGTGTGGGTTTCCTCCTGGTGCTCCAGTTTCCTCTCATACTCCAAAGATATGTGGGTTATCTTGATCGGCCATGCTAAATTAACCCTCGTGTCAGGGGAATTACAGGGTAAATATGAGGGGTCACGGGAAAAGGGCCAGGGTGGGATTGTGGTTGGTACAGGCTCGATGGGCAGAATGGCCTCTTTCTGCACTGTAAGGATTCTATGATTCTAAATGTAGGAAGCACGGATAATGGCTTCAGTTCTGAAGAATGCACGCTCTCAAAAGTTATTTATTAGCATCACATGTAGGCTTACATTAACACTGCAATGAAGTAAGTGTGAAAATCCCCTTGTTGACACACTCTGTCATCTGTTTGGGTACACTGAGGGAGAATTTGGCATGGCTAATTCGCACAACCAGCACATCTGTGACTGTGAAAGGAAACTGGAGAACCCGGAGGAAACCCACACAGACGCGGGGAGGATGTGCAGACTCCACACAGACCTTGACTCGAGGCCAGGAATCGAACCTGGGTCTGTGGCGCTGTGAGGCCGCAGTGGTAACCACTGCGCAACTGTGAATTCTCAGGATTGGCAGGGTGAACGCCATTATCTTTCTGCTGCATTTATGTTACATTTCATCCAAGCTGAGGAGACCTCCGTGAGGTACGGTGCACGAAACGAAATCAGTACTCTAAGACGCTGTATAACAGAAACAGAGCATCACACTGGTTTTCAAACTGTTGGGATGAAGCCTGGAATCTGTGTCAAATTTCCAATATCTTTTTACACAAAAACTGCGTGGAAATAATTTAATTTTCACATTTTGGACTGAAACAAGGATTCAGTGAAAATTGGAAAATAATGCTTCGACACAATAATACAGCAACAGATGCAGACTGTGGGTAGCACAGTGGTTAGCACTGTTGCCAAAGTCTCGGGTTCAATTCCTGGCTTGGGACAGTGTCTGTGCGGAGTCTACACATTCTCCCAGTGTCTGCGTGGTTTCCTCAGTCTGCTCCAGTTTCTTCTCACTGCCCAAAGATGTGCAAGTCAAAGAACAAAGAACAAAATCAGCCCGGGAAACAGGCCCTTCGGCCCAACGAGCCCGCGCCGCCATCTCAACACCACCAGTCCCCCTCTCCACCCACGGCCCCTGTCTAATGTTTTATGGCCATCCAGATTGAGGGAATCTGATTTAGGGACAATTTATTCCTGCCAATCAGCCTAACAGCACATCTTTGGGGTGTGGGAGGAAACCGGAGCACCCGGAGAAAACCCACGCAAACACGGGGAGAATGCGCAACCTCCCACAGACACCGGCCCAAATCCATGTGTCTGTACAGCAATCAGTGATAGTCACTGAGCTGTCGTCTTGCCCAGTATCTGGTCCAGTTTAGGCACACACTAACGACATGAAGCACTAGGCCAATCTCGAACAACCAAGAGCAGCCCCAGTACGACCCATCGCGTGTATGCCCCTCGTTGGACACGAGGTGGACCGACTTAAAACCTGTGAATGAAAAGAGAAAACACGTTATTATTGTACCATATCCATTTACATTACCAGGGACGCCCCAATGTTAATGACCCTTATTTAAAACAATCTCCTATAACCACCCATCACCAACCCACTCATGTGCCTGTCTAAGTTACTCTTAAATGACTCTAGCGTGTTTGCCTCCACCACCTTACTTGGCAGAGCATTCCGTACCCCTACTACCCTCTGTGAAAAACCTCCCTCTAATATCTGTGTTATACCTCTCCCCCCTCACCTTAAGCCCATGGCCCCTTGTCCTACGTGTCTCTATCATAGGAAATAGCTTACCTCTGCTTACTCTATCTATACCCTTCATAATCTTATATACCTCTATTACATCCCCCCTCAGTCGGCGTCTTTCAAGGGAAAAGAGCCCCAATTTCTTCAATCTTTCCTCATACCCCAGTCCTTCCACACCAGACAACATCCTGGTAAACCACCTCTGCACTCCCTCCAGAGTCCCCACGTCCTTCCGGTAGTAAGGCGACCAGAACTGGACGCAGCACTCCAAATGCGGCCTAACCAAGTCAGGGTGATTAGCTGTGCAAAATTGCTCCTTGCTGTCTGGGGGTTAGCAGGATAAATGCATGGGGTTGTGGGTATAGTTCCTGGGTGGAATTGTTGTCGGTGCGGATTCCATGGGCCGAATGACCTCCTTCTGCAAAGCCAGGATTCTATGAACAGTCTCATTAAAACCCCAGTTTGTGAGAATCATCTCACAAACACTTTCAGAGAATCACAGAATCCCTGCAGGGCAGAGTTAAGCTATTCATCCCACCAAGTCTTCACCAACCACGATCCAACCCAGGCCCTCTCCCGATAACCCCACGTATTTACGCCGCTAACCCCGGCGAATTTCTTGTCAGTTACTTTTTAAAGTTGTTTATCGATCGAAGTCCAGTAATAATACTCAGGGCACCACTATTGTCATTGTATTAAAGGCAAACCACATGGATTCTGACATTTCCACTGCACCGTGGAAATCCAAAATATTCAGAAAAAGGGATGCATTCTGAAACAAAGATCTTTCTTGGTTCCTGGATGGACGCTTCAAGTTTTACAGTTTCACTCAGCATATCACAGAGTCACAGAATATCTCCTCTTCCAGCCGATATAGAGACATAGAGCAATACAACAGGGAAACAAGCCTTTCGTCCCAACCACTCCAAGCCTAACATGGTGCCCTCACAGCTGGCCCACGTTTGGTCCATATCCCTCTAATCTTTCCCATCCATGTACTTATCCAAATACTTATGTTGCTATTGAACCCGCCTCAATCACTTTCTCTGGCAGCTCACTCCATATCCACATCACCCTCTGTGTGAAGAAGTTGCCCCTCAGGTCCCTTTGAAGGGAACAGAGATAGCCCGGGAAATTACCGTCCGGTGAGTCTGACCTCAGTAGTTGGTAAGCTGATGGAGAGGCTTCTGAGGGACAAGATTTACGAACATTTGGAGAGGTTTGACATGATCAGGAATAGTCAGCATGGATTTGTCAAGGGCAGGTCGTGCCTTACAAGCCTAGTTGAGTTCTTCGATAATGTGACTGAACACATTGACGAAGGAAGTGCCGTGGACGTAGTGTACATGGACTTCAGCAAGGCGTTTGATAAGGTCCCCCATGCAAGACTTCTTGAGAAGGTGAGAGGGCATGGGATCCAAGGGCCTTTGGCCTTGTGGATCCAAAATTGGCTTGCCTGCAGAAGGCAGAGAGTGGTTGTGGATGGGGCTTTTTCTGAATGGAGGTCAGTCACCAGCGGTGTGCCTCAAGGATCTGTTCTGGGACCCTTGTTGTTTGTCATTTTCATAAATGACCTGGATGAGGAAGTGGAGGGATGGGTTAGTAAGTTCGCTGATGACACGAAGGTCGGTGGTGTTGTGGATGGTCTGGAAGGATGGCAAAAGTTGCAGCAGGACATAGATAGGATGCAGGACTGGGCGGAGAAGTGGCGGATGGACTTCAACGCGGATAAATGTGTAGTCGTCCATTTTGGCAGAACCAACGGGATGAACGAGTACACTATCAAGGGCAGAAGTCTGAGTAGTGTTGAAGAGCAGAAGGATCTAGGGGTCCGGGTCCACAGGACTCTTATATCGGCCTCGCAGGTGGAGGAGGTGGTCAAGAAGGCGTATCGTGTACTGGCCTTCATTAATCGAGGGATTGAGTTTAGGAGTCGGGAGGTAATGCTGCAACTTTATAAGACCCTTGCCAGGCCTCATTTAGAGTATTGTGCGCAGTTCTGGTCGCCTCACTATAGGAAAGATGAAGAAGCTATTGAGAGGGTACAGAGGAGATTTACAAGGATGTTGCCTGGAATGGGACGCATGCCTTATGAAGTTAGGTTGAGGGAGCTGGGACTCTTTTCCCTGGAGAGACGAAGGTTGAGAGGCGATCTGATAGAGGTTTACAAAATGTTGAGAGGAATAGATAGGGTGGACTCTCAGAAGCTATTTCCCCGGGTTGAAATGGTTGCTACGAGAGGACACAGATTTAAGGTGCAGGGAGGGAAGTTCAGAAGTGATGTTAGGGGTAAGTTTTTCACTCAGAGGGTGGTGAGTGAATGGAATCGGCTGCCGTCAGTGGTGGTGGAGGCGAACTCGCTGGGGTCTTTTAAAAGACTTCTGGATGAGTATATGGGGTTTAATGAGATTGAGGGTTATAGATAGGTCTGTAGGTTGGTAGGTGTTGATGTGATCGGCGCAACTCGTGGGCCGAAGGGCCTGTTTGTGCTGTAGTGTTCTATGTTCTATGTTCTATGAAATCTTCCCCCTCTCTCCCATATGTAATCATAGAACTCAGTTCCGTGACTTTCCTTACAAACCCTGCTTCCCTCCCAACTCCCATTTCATTTTGTCTCGCACCTCTTTGAACTCCACATATTAAAGTCATCCACTTTTGACCAGAATGGCTGCCTCCCACTGCGGGTCAAACACAATTGACTGAGTTTCCCTCATTACTGATTAAACCTTTTGAAATTATAAGAGGCTTTTTTCCCTCCTTTCCCCTGTGGGGTTCCACGTTAGCACAGTGGTTAACACCGCTGCCTCACACCGCCAGTGACACGTGGTCGATTCACGGTTCGGGTCACTGTCTGTGTGGAGTCTGTACATTCTCCCCGTGTCTGCATAGGTTTCCTTCGGGTGTTCCGGTTTCCTCCCATAATCTGAAAGACGTACTGGTTAGGTGCAATGGCCATGTTAAGTTTTCCCTCAGTGAACCTGAACTGGCGTGTGGAGACTGGGGATTTTCACTGGAATGTCATTACAGTTTTAACCAAAGCCTACTTGTGAATTGATAAGTAAACATCAAACAAACATTGTAAATTAGAAGTATCAAGCCAAATGTAATAAATAGATTTCCTTGTGCAGTAACATACACTGGCATGAGGAGATGTAGACAGACAGACAGACACACACACTCTGTAGTGATTCTATGAAAATCTCAACGTGTATCTGTCCTGATGTGTTGGCATTGGAAGAACTTCAGAGGAGGTTCACCAGATTGATCCTATTTCTTATGTGCTTATGGTAGTGAATCTTTTGAATTATCTGCCCAATGAAACAGTCGGGGCCACCTCGTTAAATGTGTTTAAGTCACAGATCCATAGATTCATAGCCAGTAAGGGAATTATGGGTCATAAGGAGTGGGTGGTTAAATGGAACTGAACCCACTATCAGGTCAGCCATGATCTTATTGAATGGCGGGTCAGGCTCGAGGGGCGAGGTGGCCAACTCCTGCTCCTATTTCTTATGTTCTTATGATCCCGGGTATGAAAGTATGAGGAGAGATTAAACAGTTTGGGCTTGTACTCACTGGTGTTTAGAAGGATGAGAGGGGATCTGGTCGTATATAAAATTTTAAAAGGGATTGATAAAGTAAATGTAGACAAAATGTTTCCTTTTGTGGGGCAATCTCAAACAAGAGGTCTCAGGTATTGGTTGAGAGGCGATAGATTTAAAACTGAGATGGGGAGGAACTATTTCTCACAGAGACTGGTGGATTTGTGGAACTCGCTGCCCCATAGCGCGGTGAAGTCTGAATCATTGAATGGTTTCAAGAAGGAGATAGATATAAAAAAAAAGGGAGAAGGGGATATGGGGAACAGGTGAGGAGGTGGATTTTAAACCAGGGAAATATAAACCATGATCTGATTGAATGGCGGAGCAAGCTCAAAGGGCTGAATTTGCCGACTTCTGCTCCTAATGTTCCCATGTTATAGAATCATAGAGATTTACAGCATGGAAACAGGCCCTTTGGCCAACTTGTCCATGTCACCCAGTTATTACCATTAAAATAGTCCCAAATCTCCATGTTTGGCCCATATCCCTTTCCGCCCATCTTACCCATATAACTGTCTCAATGCTTTTTAAAAGACAAAACTCCACCTGCCTCTACTACTATCTCTGGCAGCTTGTTGCAGACACTCAGCATCCTCTGTGTGAAAACAATGCCCCACTGGACACTTCTGAATCTTTATTTTTAGGATCCTGTATTCTGCAGATCTAGATAGGCTGGGCGAATGGGCCAGGAAATGGCAAATGGAGTTTAATGTTGGCAAGTGTGAGGTGGTCCACTTTGGTGGGAATAATGGTAGGAAGGACTATTACTTACGGGGCAAAAAACTGCAGCAGGCGACGGTGCAGAGGGACCTCGGGGTCCTTGTGCATGAGTCGCAAAAGCCCAGCTTGCAGGTGCAGCAGGTGGTCAGGAAGGCGAATGGGATGCTGGCCTTCATAGCGAGGGGGATTGAATCTAAAAGTAGGGAGGTCTTGCTGCGGCTGTATAGGGCATTGGTGAGGCCGCAGCTGGAGTACTGTGTGCAGTTTCGGGCGCCACACCTGCGCAAAGATATTTTGGCCTTGGAGGGAGTGCAGAGGAGGTTTACTAGGCTGATACCGGAGTTGAGGGGGTTGAGCTATGAGGAGAGGTTGAATAAACTAGGCTTGTACTCGTTAGAGTTTAGAAGAATGAGGGGAGATCTCATTGAGGCATATAAGATGATGAATGGGATGGATAGGATAGAGGTGGAGAGACTCTTCCCGCTCAAAAAAGGCAGTAGGACTCGGGGGCACAGCCTCAAGATAAAGGGGGGGGGGGCGGTATAGAACGGAGTTGAGGAGGAACTTCTTCACTTAAAGGGTGGTGAATCTCTGGAATTCTCTGCCCGTTGAAGTGTTGGAGGCTACCTCGCTAAATATTTTTAAGACGCGGGTTGATTGGTTTTGATAAGGGAGGGGATTAAGGGTTATGGGGAGAGGGCGGGAAAGTGGAACTGAGCCACGACAGATCAGCCATGATCTTATTGAATGGCGGGGCAGGCTCGAAGGGCTGGATGGCCTACTCCTGCTCCTATTTCTTATGTTGTTATGTTCTTATGTTCTTATGCATCTGTTTTCACAGTAGAACACACCACTCCCAGAGCAGGAATAGAGAATTGCCAATGGGCTTACTCATAAGAGCAAGGAGCTCCAATAATTTACTATCTGGAGATGGAGGTACGAGAATAAGTTGAGAGATTTAAAACATACAGCATCACCAAAATATAAAACCGACTTTAGCTCTTTGAAGTAGATAGATGCAAATATCGTATAAATGCTGCATTTATTAGTATCACAGGTAGGCTTGCATTAACACTGCAATGAAATTACTGTGAAAAATCCCCGAGTCGCCACACTCCGGCGCCTGGTTCGGGACACTGAGGGAGAATTTAGCACGGCCAATGCACTAACCAGCATGACTTTCGGACTGTGGGGAGGATACCAAGCACCTCGAGACATGGGAATAACTTGCAGACTCCATACAGACAGTGACTCAAGCCAGGGATGGAGTCCTGTTTCCTGCCCCTGTGAAGCAGCAGTGCTAACCACTGTGTTATCATGTGGGCCATTCAAAGAGGAAAGAACAAAGAACAGTGCAGCGCATGAACAGTCCATTCGGCCCTCCAAGCCTGCACCGATCATGAGGCCTGCCTAAACTAAAAACATATGCATTTGCAGATTCGTTAACCTTCCATTCCCATCCTATTCATGTTTTTTGTCTAGATGACCCTGTCGGACCCGCTCCCACCATCTCCACAGGCAGCACGTTCCTGACATTCACCACCCTCTGTGTAAAAAAACTGGCCTCCCACATCTCCTCTAAACTTTTCCCCACACACCTTAAATGTTTATCTCCGAGTACTTGACTTTTCTACCCGAGGAAAGAGTATCTGATAATCCACTCTGTCCATGCCACACTTGCACAAGGTGTGGAGGCATATTTACAAATCATTACAGCCTGTAGGGGGATTAAACTCACATCATTGGTCGCTTACTTTGAGGTGTTATTTTTCTAATCATTGCTGAGGACACTAAGATTGGTGGAGTAATGGGTGGGGTGGAGGACCCTTGTCGGCTGCAAAGAGACATTGATAGGATGCAGAGCTGGGCAGAAATGTGACAGATGGAGTTTAATACTGATGAGTGGGCGGTGATTCATTTTGGTTGGACAAACGTGAATGTGGATTACAGGGTCAGTGTTCTGAAAAATGTGGTGAAACAGAGAAATCTTGGGATTCATATCCATAGATCTCTGAATGTTCCCGCTCACGTCAATAGATCCGTGAAGAAGGCTTGTAGTGTATAAGCGTTTATTCACAGGGGATTTGAGTTCAAGTGTCGTGGGGTTATGCTGCAACTATACAGGACGTTGGTGAGACCCCATTTGGAATATTGTGTGCCGTTCTGGTCACCTCATTATAAGAAAAATGTGGAAGAATTGAGGAGGAGACTTACCAGGATGCTGCCTGTTTGGATGGTCGATCTTATGAGGAAAGGTTGAGGGAGCTGGAGCTTTTCTCTTTAGAGGGGAGAAGGATGAGAGGCGACTTTATAAGATAATGAGGGGGATAGGTAGAGTGGACGTGCAGAGACTATTTCCTGAAGTGGATGTATCTGTTAACGGGGGCAGGACTTTAAGGTTCATGGTGGGAGATATAGGAGGGATGTCCGAAGTAGATCCTTTACTCAGAGAGTGGTTGGGGTGTGGAATGCACTGCCTGCTGTGATCGTGGAGTCGGACCCTTTAGGAGCTTTCAAGCGGTTAGGAGAGCATCTTGGATATGGTGACCATAATTCTATCTCCTTCACAATTGCGTTGGAACGAGATAGGATCAGGCAGGCTAGGAAGGTGTTTGTCTGGGGTAAGGGGAGATACGAAGAAGTCAGGAAGTTACTCGGACAAATAAACTGGAAGGAGGCGTTCTTAGGGAAAAGTACCGAAGGAAGGTGGCAGATATTCAAGGAATGTGTGTCTGGAGCTCTGAATGACAACGTTCCGATGAGACGAGGGGGTTTTGGTGGGTCGAGGGAACCGTGGTGCACAAAGGATGTGTTGAACCTAGTCAGGAAGAAAAGGAAGGTGTACAAGAGGTTCAGGGAATTAGGAGATGTTAAAGATCTTGAGGAGTATAAGGACTGTAGGAGGGAACTTAAAAGGGAAATTAGGAGAGCCAGAAGGGGTCATGAGAAGACCTTGGCGAGTAAGATTAAGGAGAATCCCAAGGCCTTCTATAAATATGTGAAAGGTAAAAGGATAAGAAGAGAAGGGATAGGACCGATAAAAGGTGAGGGGGGAAAGGTTTGTGTGGAACCAGAAGAAATGGCGGAGGTGCTTAACGAGTACTTCGCCTCAGTATTCACGGTGGAAGCCGATCTGGGAGATTTTGTTATGGATTTGCAGCAGATGGAAAGGATTGAGTACGTGAATATTAAGGAGGAGGATGTGTTGGAACTTTTGAATTCTATCAAGGTAGATAAGTCGCCGGGACCAGATGGGATGTACCCCAGGATACTGTGGGAGGCGAGGGAAGAGATTGCAGAGCCCCTGGCGATGATCTTTGCGTCGTCAATGGAGACGGGAGAGGTTCCAGAGGATTGGAGGATTGCGGATGTAGTTCCTATTTTTAAGAAAGGGAACAGAGATAGCCCGGGAAATTACCGACCGGTGAGTCTGACCTCAGTGGTTGGTAAGCTGATGGAGAGGCTTCTGAGGGACAAGATTTACGAACATTTGGAGAGGTTTGACATGATCAGGAATAGTCAGCATGGATTTGTCAAGGGCAGGTCGTGCCTTACAAGCCTAGTTGAGTTCTTCGATAATGTGACTGAACACATTGACGAAGGAAGTGCCGTGGACGTAGTGTACATGGACTTCAGCAAGGCGTTTGATAAGGTCCCCCATGCAAGACTTCTTGAGAAGGTGAGAGGGCATGGGATCCAAGGGCCTTTGGCCTTGTGGATCCAGAACTGGCTTGCCTGCAGAAGGCAGAGAGTGGTTGTGGATGGGGCTTTTTCTGAATGGAGGTCAGTCACCAGCGGAGTGCCTCAAGGATCTGTTCTGGGACCCTTGTTGTTTGTCATTTTCATAAATGACCTGGATGAGGAAGTGGAGGGATGGGTAAGTAAGTTCGCTGATGACACGAAGGTCGGTGGTGTTGTGGATGATCTGGAAGGATGGCAAAAGTTGCAGCAGGACATAGATAGGATGCAGGACTGGGCGGAGAAGTGGCAGATGGACTTCAACGCGGATAAATGTGTTGTCGTCCATTTTGGCAGAACCAACGGGATGAACGAGTACACTATTAAGGGCAGAAGTCTGAGTAGTGTTGAGGAGCAGAAGGATCTTGGGGTCCGGGTCCACAGGACTCTTAAATCGGCCTCGCAGGTGGAGGAGGTGGTCAAGAAGGCGTATGGTGTACTGGCCTTCATTAATCGAGGGATTGAGTTTAGGAGTCGGGAGGTAATGCTGGAACTTTATAAGACCCTTGTCAGGCCTCATTTGGAGTATTGTGCGCAGTTCTGGTCGCCTCACTATAGGAAAGATGTAGAAGCTATTGAAAGGGTGCAGAGGAGATTTACAAGGATGTTGCCTGGACTGGGAGGCATGCCTTATGAAGTTAGGTTGAGGGAGCTGGGACTCTTTTCCCTGGAGAGACGAAGGTTGAGAGGCGACCTGATAGAAGTTTACAAAATGTTGAGAGGAATAGATAGGGTGGACTCTCAGAGGCTATTTCCCCGGTTTGAAATGGTCGCTACGAGAGGACACAGATTTAAGGTGCGGGGAGGGAGGTTCAGAAGTGATGTTAGGGGTAAGTTTTTCACTCAGAGGGTGGTGAGTGAATGGAATCGGCTGCCGTCAGTGGTGGTGGAGGCGAACTCGCTGGGGTCTTTTAAAAGACTTCTGGATGAGTATATGGGGTTTAATGAGATTGAGGGTTATAGATAGGTCTGTAGGTTGGTAGGTGATGTGGTCGGCGCAACTTGTGGGCCGAAGGGCCTGTTTGTGCTGTAGTGTTCTATGTTCTATGTTATTGGACAGGCACATGGAGCCTATGATAGGATGATAGGGAGTGGGATAGCTTGATCTTGGGTTTCAACATAACTCGGCACAACATCGAAGTTTGAAGAAACTGTCCTGTTCTATGTTCTGAGTTCTCTATTCATCACACCCTTGCCATGTAGACCACAACTCTGTCTACTTCAGGATACAAATGGAAAAGGGTAAGTGCTGACCGAAGGGGAGTGTGCTAAATTGGGGAAAGGCTAGATACAGCTGGATTAGGCAGGAGCTTAGGGATACACACTGGGATAGGCTGTTGGAAGGCAAGACCACGTTCGGCATGTGGGAGTCTTTCAAGGGAAAACTGCAAAGGGTGCAGGAAAGGCATGTGCCGGTTAGGAGGAAGGATGGGAAAGGTAGGATTAGAGAGCCGTGGATTACTTGAGATATAGAAGACCTGGTCAGGAAGAAACAAGAGACGTATGTCAGGTCTAAGCAGCTGGGAACGGAGAGAGCATTGGAGGAATACAGAGAGAGTAGGAGGGATCTCAAACGGGGAGTTAGGACAGCAAAAAGGGGACATGAGATGGCTTTGGCAGTTAGGATTAAGGAGAATCCAAAGGCGTTTTACTCCTATGTTACGAGCAAAAGGGTGGCTAGGGGAAAAATCGGTCCCCTCAGGGACAGAGGAGAGGAATTGTGCTTAGAGGCCGAGGGAATGGGGGAGATCCTGAATGAATACTTTGCGTCGGTATTCACGAAGGAGAGGGGCTTGATGTCTGGTACGGTCATTGAGGGAGCGGTAGTCCAATTAAAAGATCTATCGATTACGAGGGAAGAAGTGTGAGGGCTTTTAGGTAGCATTAAAACTGATAAATCTCCTGGGCCCGATGGCATTTATCCTAGGCTGCTTAGAGAGGCGAGCGATGAGATTGCTGGGCCTCTGACTCAAATCTTTGTCTCTTCTTTGGACACAGGTGAGTTCCCAGAGGACTGGAGGATAGCGAAAGTGGTACCGTTGTTTAAAAAGGGTAGGAGGGATAGCCCGGGTAACTATAGGCCGGTGAGTTTAATGTCAGTGGTAGGCAAGTTGATGGAGAGGATTCTTAGGGATAGGATGTATGAGAACTTAGAACGTTGCGATCTGATTAAGGATAGGCAGCATGGCTTTGTAAAGGGGAAGTCTTGCCTTACGAATTGGGTAAAATTTTTTGAGGGGGTGACAAAAACGGTCGACGAAGGACGAGCCATTGATGTTGTCTATATGGATTTCCGTAAGTCATTTGACAAAGTCCGCCATGGTAGGTTGGTAGAGAAGATTAAAGCTCATGGGATATGTGGCCAGGTATCTACATGGGTAGAGAACTGGCTTGCAAAGAGGAGACAGAGAGTAGTAGTGGAGGTGTCCTTTTCTAGCTGGAGGTCTGTCACTAGTCGTGTGCCGCAGGGCTCAGTACTGGAACCTCTTCTCTTTGTAGTGTATATAAATGAGTTGGAAGAGGGAGTAGGTGGTGTGATCAGTAAATTTGCTGTTGACACCAAGATGGCTGGATTGGCGGGTAGTGAAGAGCAGTGTCTGGCAATACAGCGGGATATTGATCGGCTGGTTGATTGGGCAGATACATGGCAAATGGAGTTTAATCCGGATAAATAAATAAATAAATAAATAAAGCCAGCACGAGGGGGCACGGCTTTAAATTAAGGGGGGGGGGGGTAGTTATAGGACTGATGTCAGGGGTAGGTTCTTTACCCAGAGGGTGGTGAGGGACAGGAATGCCCTGCCAGCTGCAGTTGTAAATGCGCCTAGTTTGGGGGCGTTTAAGGGATCTGTGGATAGGTTTATGGACGAAATGGGATTGGTTTAGATTAGTGGGTTAGTGTTTTTTTTTGAAAGCTGGACGGCGCAACATCGTGGGCCGAAGGGCCTGTACTGCGCTGTAATGTTCTATGTTCTATGTTCTATGTTAAATGTGAGGTGATGCATTTTGGCCGGAATAATGCAGGGGCGAGTTATATGATAAAGGGTAAGCCCATAAGGAGTATAGAATCACAGCGAGACCTGGGGGTGCAAGTGCACAAGTCTTTGAAGGTGGCAGTGCAAATGGAGAGTGTGGTGAAGAAAGCCTATGGTATGTTAGCCTTTATAGGAAGGGGTATAGAATATAAGAGCTGGAGTCTAATGTTGCAGTTGTACAGAACGTTGGTTAGGCCGCATTTAGAGTACTGCGTCCAGTTCTGGTCGCCTTACTAGCGGAAGGAAGTGGAGAATCTGGAGAGAGTGCAGAGGAGGTTTGCCAGGATGTTGCCTGGTATGGAAGGACTGGGTTATGAGGAAAGATTGAAGAAATTGGGTGTCTTTTTCCCTTGAAAGACGGCGACTGAGGGGGGATCTAATAGAGCTATATAAGATTATGAAAGGTATGGATAGAGTAAACAGAGGTAAGCTATTTCCTATGATAGAGCCACACAGGGCAAGGGGCCATGGGCTTAAGGTGAGGGGGGAGAGGTAGAACACAGATATTAGAGGGAGGTTTTTCACACAGAGGGTAGTCGGGATATGGAATGTTCTGCCAAGTAAGGCGGTGGAGGCAAACACGTTAGCGTTGTTTAAGAGTAACTTAGACAGGCACATGAGTGGGTTGGAGATTGTTTTAAATTAGGGTCATTAGCATTGGGGTGTCCCTGGTAAGGTAAATGGATATGGTACAATAATAATGTTTTTTTTTGCTGTTTTCATTCACAGGTTTTAAGTCGTTCCGCCTTGTGTCCAACGAGGGGCATACACGGGATGGGTCGCACTGGGGCTGCTCTTGGTTGTTCGAGATTGGCCTAGTGCTTCATGTCGTTAGTGTGTGCTTGAACTTGACCAGATACTGGGCAAGACGACAGCTCAGTGACTATCACTGTTTGCTGTGCAGACACATGGATTTGGGCCGGTGTCTGTGGGAGTTTGCGCATTCTCCCCGTGCTTGCGTGGGTTTTCTCCGGGTGGTCCGGTTTCCTCCCACACCCCAAAGAAGTGCTGTTAGGCTGATTGGCAGGAATAAATTTTCCCTAAATTAGTTTCCCTCAATGTGGATGGCCATCAAACATTAGATAAGGGTGAAGGGTGGAGGGGGGGGGACTGGTGGTATTGAGATGGCGCTGCGGGCTCGTTGGGCCGAAGGGCCTGTTTCCCGGGCTGATTTTGTTCTTCGTTCTTTGTTAGACATGTGAGTTAACCGCTCTGTACAGTGGAACCAGTCAATGTCATAGATTTGAATTTTAATAATCCCACAGCATGCTGCACAATAGTCGAGGTGTCTGACTGTGGCTCATGGACCTGAGGTTGACAGTCTGGATTGGATAAATAATTCAGAGCAGGCATGGAACAGTGAGTCGGGATACAAAAGCACATTCAGGCTGGCTGGCTGTAACTGATGAAGTATTGCAAAGACAAGTGTCGGGGAGGTAGATGTTTATGTGATACGTCAATAAACTAATTGAAGATGCTGGGAGTAAGCTACCAGATTTCCAAAATTATTTAAAACTAGTTGTGAATTCAAGCTATGAGGCTGTTTCAAAGGGGCTGTACAGAGGTACAGATAAAATTACAGAATGGATCACAAGTTGGCAGTTAGAGGATTAAACTAAATTATTCAGTTGTGTGATTATTTGATTGATTTGATTCAATTTATTATTCTCACATGTATATTGGACATTGAAAAGTATTGTTTCTTACGCAATGAACAGGCAAAGCATACGGGACATAGAGAAGGAAAGAAGATAGTGTAGAATGAAATGTTATAGGCATAGCGAGGGCGTAGAGAAAGGTCATCGTCATATGAGGTAGGCCCATTCAAAAGTTAGATAACAGCAGGGATGAAGGTGTTTTTGAATCAATTGGTGCGTGATCTCAGACTTCTGTATTTTTTTCTCTGATGGAAGAAGGTGGAAGAGAGAATGATTATCTTGGCTGCTTTACTGAGGCAGCGAGTGTAGATAGAGTTAATGGATGGCAGGGATATATTTAGAAGGTATATCTCAGTGAATGGAAAAGTACTGAAGGAAAACAATCAATATGTCGATACATTTTCCTCTGAATGGAGACTCACCGAAATTCTGTACTAAGAGCGCAGATGTTTCCCCGAAGGTAGAGAGGGTGTGAGGGTGCAGGGCACTAGTCAAGAAAGGTTGTCATTGATAAAGAATGTTAGTTTCAAAGTTTACGTATTAATGTCACAAGAAGGCTTACATTAACATTGCAATGATGTTACAATAAAAGATGTGTCGAGTATAGGGCTAACGGGAGGACTTTGAATAGTGTGGATGAGCAGAGGGATCTAGGTGTATGTGTACATAGATCCCTGAAAGTTGGGAATCAAGTAGATAAGGTTGTTAAGAAGGCATACGGTGTCTTGGCGTTTATTGGTAGGGGGATTGAATTTAGGAGTCGCAGCGCAGAGTACACGACTCTGGTGCGGCCGCACTTGGAGTACTGTGTGCAGTTCTGGTCCCCACATTACAGGAAGGATGTGGAGGCTTTGGAGAGGGTGCAGAGGAGGTTTACCAGGATGTTGCCTGGTATGGAGGGGAGGTCCTATGAGGAGAGGCTGAGGGATTTGGGGTTGTTTTCGCTGGAAAGAAGGCGGCTGAGAGGGGATCTTATTGAAACATATAAGATGATTAGAGGTTTAGATAGGGTGGATAGTGATAGCCTTTTTCCTCTGATGGAGAAATCTAGCACGAGGGGGCATGGCTTTAAATTAAGGGGGGGGGGGGTAGTTATAGGACGGATGTCAGGGGTAGGTTCTTTACCCAGAGGGTGGTGAGGGATTGGAATGCCCTGCCTGCTGCAGTTGTAAATGCGCCTAGTTTGGGGGCGTTTAAGAGATCCGTGGATAGGTTTATGGACGAAAAGGGATTGGTTTAGGTTAATGGGTCATTGTTTTGTAACTGGTCGGCGCAACATCGTGGGCCGAAGGGCCTGTTCTGCGGTGTAATGTTCTATGTTCTATGCTCTACTGTGAATATCCCCTAGTCACCACGCTTTGGAACTTGTTGGGTACATTGAGGGAGGCAAGCTGTTTGTTAAGTGACTGTAATTAATGTGAGTCTCCATGGACCCCATCAGTGTTCCTGGAGGGTTTTCCTTCCTCCATTAATAAGGGATTCCATTCAATGTGTTGTCCCATTGAGTCAGTGGGAGTGACAACTCTGACACTAACAGAGATCAGCGTCTGTGGAGAGAGAGGGAGGGAGAGGAGAGATCCGAATCTGGGAGAAATGGATTGGAAAGTTCCGACAAAGGATCCGAATCCAGGAGAAATGGACTGGAAAGTTCCGACCAAGGACAGGACTTTATTCTATTGGATTTCTGAGTTTAATGCAGATGATTGGTGGATAACACCAGCCTTTCGGATTTGTCTTGTACTGTATGCGATTCAATGCTTTTACTATCCACTCCTGGCGATTGTTGGTGTTCCGGGTAGGTACCTGGCTATAATTGCTCTGGCCCGTGAATGAGCGGGCGAGGGGTTGGACATGGGAAGGTCTGTTGAACACAGGTGGGATTTTACAGCTTCGGGAAGAGTGAGGCTGTAACGTCCCGTCCCCTGTGTCCAGTTCCTCATTCTAGAAAGGCTGTTTCACTGCGTGGATTTTCTTGTCATTTACTGGACTGGGTTTGCTGCTCTTGTTGTTTCTGTTGAATCACTCTGTGCAGTTATTCATTCTTTCAGCCACTGGCAATTGTCTCAGGGCCTATGGGCTAAGATGTCTTCTGTGTGCTGTGGCTTTTCACAGACATGTGACCTCAAACACTATCCCATTGTGAGTAAAAGACTGAGACAGAATACTTTTTACCCTCTACTTATATCACCAGTCCATTCTAATCACCCGCCCAGTCTCAGACAACAGAATCCATTTTATTGGTCAAATATGCACAGCAAGATCTCACAAAGAGAGGAAACGTTTTGTAAAGTTTGAAGCTAATTCATTAGTGTAACAAGTAGGCTTGCATTAACACTGCAATGAAGTTACTGTAAAAAAAATCCCCTGGCACAACGCTCCAACACCTTTTCAGGTACACTGAGGGAGAATTTAGCATGGCCCATACACCGACCCAGAACAAATTACAGAGTCTGGGAAGAAACCGGAGCACGCAGAGGAAACCCACGCAGACACAGGGAGAACGTACAGAAACTGCACAGACAGTGGCCAAGCTTGGAATTGAATAGGGCCTCTGGTGCTGTGAGGGAGCAATACTATCCCCTGTGCGTCCACAAAATCCCCGAAAGTCACAGGAACACGAACACACAGACCCGCCCAAACACACACATATAAATACAGAGATTTGCTGATAGAAGCGAACAGATTGAAGAATGTATTCCCACTCAAACACCAATTCAAGAATAGCTAAATAGAACACTGATACTGTACTCTGTTGCTTTCTCTCCCTTTCTCTCTCTCTCTCTCTCACACACACACACACACACACACACACACACACGGGAGGGGGGCGGGTTTACAACGACTCCCTGTCCATTGATGACGGGGTGAGCAGGAAAACCGCGTGACAGCCGAGAACTCAGGTCCAAACCCAATTTCTCGCCTATTGCGACCTTCACCGACAACGGATATGTGACGGATTCAGTCTCCTGCACCTTTCTGGCAAGACGCTGGATAAATTATTGAAATGTAATTTCAAACAAGTTGAATTAAATGAAGCGAGACACACTTGTCTTTGCAGCCTCCCCGAGAGAGGAGCCACTTGGGCAGCGCCCACCGGGCAGGACCAGGGGGTGGGACATGAAGTAGCGGGGTCTATAGGGCCTGAAGATATGTGGATGTCAGCAAGGCGCTTGAGAAAGTCCCTCATCATAGGTTGGTGGAAAAGGTTAAGGCTCATGGGATACAAGGACAGGTGTCTAGATGGATTGAGGACTAGCTTGGTAATAGGAGACAGAGGGTAGTAGTGGAAGGGTCTTTTTCTAGCTGGAGGTCTGTGACACGTGGTGTGCCGCAGGGCTCAGGACTGGGACCTTTGCTATTTGTAATGTGACTCGGAAGAGGGAGTAACTGGTGTGATCAGCAAGTTTGCAGAAGACACGAAGACGGCTGGAGTTGCTGATAGTGAGGAGCAGTGTCAGGCAATACAGCAGGAAATAGATAGGCTGGTATATTGGGCAGAGAAATGGCAGATGGAATTTAATCCAGATAAATACAAGGTGATGCACTTTGGAAGAAATAATGCAGGGGGCAGTTATACGATAAATACAGGACTATGAAGAGTATAGAAGCGCAGAGGGACCAAGGGGTGCAAGTACACAAGTCCCTGAAGGTGGCAGTACAGGTGGAGAAGGTGGCGAAGAAGGCTTATGGCATGCTGCCTTGAGAGGAAGGGGTATAGAGTATCAAAGCTGGCGTCTAATGTTGCAGTTGTATAGAATGTTTGTTGGACCGCATTTGGAGTACTGCGTCCAGTTCTGGTCGCCTTACTACCGGAAGGAGGTGCAGAGGAAGGTCTCCCTGGGGACAGTGCAGAAGAAGTTTACCAGGTTGCTGCCTGGTATGGAAGGACTGAGCTATGAGGGGAGATTGGGCAAATTAGGGCTGTTCTCCTTAGAAAGACGGAGAATGAGGGGAGATCTAATAGAGAACATAGAACATAGAACATAGAACATTACAGCGCAGAACAGGCCCTTCGGCCCACGATGTTGCGCCGACCAGTTAAAAAAAATACAACAACAACAATGACCCACTAACCTAAACCAATCCCTTTTCGTCCATAAACCTGTCCACAGACCTCATAAACGCCCCCAAACTAGGCGCATTTACAACTGCAGCAGGCAGGGCATTCCAATCCCTCACCACCCTCTGGGTAAAGAACCTATCCCTGACATCTGTCCGATAACTACCCCCCCTTAGTTTAAAGCCATGCCCCCTCGTGCTAGATTTTTACATCAGAGGAAAAAGGCTATCACTATCCACCCTATCTAAACCTCTAATCATCTTATATGTTTCAATAAGATCCCCTCTTAGCCGCCTTCTTTCCAGCGAAAACAACCCCAAATCCCTCAGCCTCTCCTCATAGGATCTCCCCTCCATACCAGGCAACATCCTGGTAAACCTCCTCTGCACGCTCTCCAAAGCTTCCACATCCTTCCTGTAATGTGTGGACCAGAACTGCACACAATACTCCAAGTGCGGCCACACCAGAGTTGTGTACAGTTGCAACATAACGCTACGACTCCTAAATTCAATCCCCCTACCAATAAACGCCAAGACACTCTATGCCTTCTTAACAACCTTATCTACTTGATTCCCAACTTTCAGGGATCTATGTACACATACACCTAGATCCCTCTGCTCCACCACACTATTCAAAGTCTTCCCGTTAGCCCTATGCTCAACACATCTGTTATTCCTACCAAAGTGAATTACCTCACATTTCTCTGCATTAAACTCCATCCGCCACCTCTCGGCCTAGCTCTGCAACCTGTCTAAGTCTTCCTGCAAACTATGACACCCTTCCTCACTATCTACCACACCTCCGACTTTGGTGTCATCAGCAAATTTACTGATCCACCCAACTATACCCTCATCCAGATCATTAATAAAAATCACAAACAGCAGTGGCCCCAACACAGATCCCTGAGGCACACCACTTGTAACCGAACTCCATGATGAATATTTACCGTCAACCACTACCCTCTGTCTCCTATCCACTAGCCAATTCCTAATCCAGTTCCCTAGATCACCCCCAATCCCATACATCTGCATTTTGTGCAGAAGCCTACCATGGTGAACCTTATCAAACGCCTTACTAAAATCCATATACACCACGTCCACTGCCTTACCCCCATCCACCTCTTTGGTCACTTTCTCAAAAAATTCAATAAGGTTAGTAAGGCACGGCCTACCCGCCACAAAACCATGCTGACTATCTCCAATCAACTCATTACTCTCCAAATAACTATAAATCCTATCCCTAATAATTTTTTCCAAAACCTTGCCCACAACAGAAGTGAGACTCACCGGTCTATAATTCCCGGGGAAGTCTCTGTTCCCCTTCTTAAACAATGGGACAACATTCGCTAACCTCCAATCATCTGGTACTATACCAGAGGCCAACGACGACCTGAAGATCAGAGCCAGAGGCTCTGCAATCACTTCTCTTGCCTCCCAGAGAATCCTGGGGTAAATCCCATCCGGACCAGGGGACTTATCTATTTTCAGACCCTCCAGAGGTGTATAAGATTATGAAGGGTATAGATAGAGTGAGCAGTGGTAAGCTTTTTCCTGGGTGGGATACAAAAATACGAGGGGCCATGGGCGGTGAGGAGGGCGAGGTACAATTCGCATGTTAGAGGGAGGTTTTTCACACAGAGGGTTATGGGGACCTGGAATGCACTGCCAAGTAGGGTGGTGGAGGCAGGCATGTTAGAGTTGTTTAAGGCTTACTTAGATAGGCACATGAGCGGACTAGAGATGGAGGGATACCAGAAACTGTTCTAAATAAAGATCAAGAGCCTTGGGACGTTCCTGGGAATCAATTGATTCGTATGGACCTTCTAACATATTTTATGGCTCACCTGTCTTCAGTCTGAGCTTCTGTGGATCCCGTAAATGTCTGTCTAAGTTGTGCATGTTTATTGATTTCACTTTTTTTAAATCCACAGGTGATTCGGCCCACCTTGTTGTCCAACAAGGGGCACACAGGCAGTGGGTCATGTGAGGGCTGCTCTTGGATGTTGCTTCGAGAGTTGCCGAGTGCTTCACGTTGTTGGTGTGCACTTAAATTGGAGCAGCTGACGGGCAACAGGACAGCTCAGTGACTATCACTGTTTGCTGTGCAGATACATGGATTTGGGCCAGTGTCTGTGAGAGTTTGCATATTCTCCCCGTGCTTGCGTGGGTTTTCTCCGGGTGCTCCGGTTACCTCCCACACCCCAAAAACGTGCTCTTAGTGCACGTGTTAATTGGTGTGACAAATTGTCCCGAAATGAGTCGTCCCTCAATCCGGTTATTGTTCCTTTATTGTGGAGTCCAATCGGCGTGGACAAAGGTCAGAGGTAGAAGAGGGCACTCAGAATGTTGAAATGGCGGGTGGGCTCGTTGGGCCGAAGGGTCTGTTTCTTGTGCTGTGTTGTTCTTTGCTCTTTGTTCTTTACAGTGGGCCGGATGGGTGGTGACCTGTAGGGCAGGGCCTTAAGGGCAGGGACTGAAGGCAGCTTGTCCCTTGGGGAGCAGATCTATCCAGGAGGGAGAGGGTGGGGCGGGACTCCCCTGCCACTCTGAATGTGATTGCTGCATATAGAGGGTGGCCCCGCTGCGGATCAACACGACAATATTGTGGGTGTAGGCATTCCCGCTGCCACGCTGCACGCTGTCTTTGGGGTGGGGTGGGCCCCACTGCAAAACTCCACGTGATTGGTGTGGGTGAAGGGAGGCGATTAGTGAGCTTGGTGATGCTGGAGGGGGGCAGCGAGTGGGTGCTATATCCGTTGGGGGTCCTCATGAAAAACTGCTGCCCCCGGACTATCTAGGGGCAGCTGCTGTGTTGAAGCTAGCTGCAGCAGCAGAGGGCTGACAGATGTCTCTCTCAGACCAGACAGCTCACTGCTGGCTGCAATTGCACATTTGCAGCAACGTAGGTTTGGAACGCGGTCAGTATCTCAGCCAGCGCTGTGAGAGCTGCAAGTGATGGCTTTCTGCTGAGGGTGTCTAACAGCCTTCGAGTTTTAACAGCACAAAATGAGGCCCTTCGGCCCATTATGTCTGAACTTATCATCAATCATCTATCCAATGCAATCCCATTTTGCAGCACTCGATCCACAGCCCTGTGCGCTCTGGCGTTTGAATTGCTGATCTAAATGCCTCTTGTTCCCGCTCCTACCATTCTTCCAGGTCGTGAGCTCCAGATCCCAGCACCCTGTGGATGGAAACATTTTTCCTCAAATCTACAGAGAGATCTTCCCTTTATCTTAAATCTGGCCCTTCGAGCCTGCCCTGCCATTCAATAAGATCATGGCTGATCTGTCATGGCTCAGTTCCACATTCCCGCCCTCTCCCCATAACCCTTAATCCCCTCTCTTATCAAAAACCCATCAACCCGCTTCTTAAAAATATTTAGCGAGGCAGCCTCCACCACTTCAACGGGCAGAGAATTCCAGAGATTCACCACCCTTTGAGTGAAGAAGTTCTTCCTCAACTCCGTTCTAAACCACCCCCCTTTATCTTGAGGCTGTGCCCCCAGTCCTACTGTCCTTCCTGAGCGGGAAGAGTCTCTCCACCTCTATCCTATCCATCTCATTCATCATCTTATACGTCTCAATGAGATCTCCCCTCATTCTTCTAAACTCTAACGAGTACAAGCCTAGTTTATTCAGCCTCTCCTCATAGCTCAACCCCCTCCACTCTGGCATCAGCCTAGTAAACTTCCTCTGCACCCCCTCCAAGGCCAAAATATCCTTGCGTAAGTACGGCGCCCAAAACTGCACACAGTACTCCAGCTGCGGCCTCAACAATGTCCTATATAGCCGCAGCAAGACCTCCCTACTTTTATATTCAATCCCCCTCGCTATGAAGGCCAGCATCCCATTTGCCTTCCTGACCACCTGCTGCACCTGCAAGCTGGGTTTTTCCGAGGTCCCTCTGCACCGTCGCCTGCTGCAGTTTTTCTCACGTAAGTAATAATCCTTCCTACCATTATTCCTACCAAAGTGCACCACCTGGCACTTGCCAACATTAAATTCCATTTGCCAGTTCCTGGCCCATTCGCCCAGCCTATCTAGATCCTTCTGCAGACTCTCCACACCCTCCGCACAATTTGCCGTTCCACCAATCTTGGTGTCATCAGCAAATTTCGGCACTATACACTCGGTTCCATCCTCCAGATCATCTATCTCAATGGTAAATAGCTGAGGCCCCCAGCACCGACCCCTGGGGCACCCCACTAGTCACCATCCGCCAATCCGAATAGCACCATTGACCCCCACTCTCTGCCTCCTATTTGACAACCAGTCCTCTATCCACGCTAACACCCTACCCCCAACTCCATGTCCCCTGACCTTCTGCATTAACCTCCTGTGAGGTACTTGTCAAACGCCTTTTGAAAATCAAGAAAGACCACATCCACCGGCTCTCCTCGATCCCCCGCCCTTGACACATCCTCATAGAACTCAAGTAAATTTGTCAGACACGACTTCCCCTTAACGAAACCGTGCTGCGTCTGCTCTATCAAGAAATTCCCCTCAAGGTGCCTTATTTACCAAACCAATATTTCCCAAACCACCTTTTTTATCATCTGTGAACTTACTGATCATACCTCACACATTCATGTTGAGACCATCAATGTACATTACACACAGCAAGGGATCCAGCACCGATCCCTGTGGAACCCCACTGCACACAGGCTTGCAGGCACAAAAGCAACCTTCGCCCATCACCCCCTGCCTCACGCCACTCAGCCAATTTTGGATGTAATTTACCAAATTGCCCTGCATCCAATCGGCTATCATCTCCTTGTTCAGTCTCCCATGCTGAATTATTCAAAATCTTCTCTGAAGGCAATGTAGATTACATCGGCTACACTTCCCTCATCTCCTCACCCAGTCACCTCCTCAATATCTTCCAGCAAATTGTTAGACATGATCTCCCCCTGACAAAGCCATGCTGACTATTGTTCATAAATGCTTCCCTCCCGAAATGAGATTAAATCTGTCCCTCAGATTGTTTTCCAGTCATTTCCCTGTCGTGGATATGGTGATGATGGTGTCCTTGGTGTGATCTTGGATGTGTCCAGAGCACCTTGTAGGATGGCTCTATGGCACAGTGGTTGGCACTGCTGCCTCACAGTATCAAGGACACCGGTTCAATCCCTGGGAGTCCATCATCACGAGTGAAGTTGTTTTTAAACTTTGAAACCAACTCCATTCTCACATCCAGCCTGTTGGGATTTCTCCTGTTACAGGAACGTGTGGTGTTTCCCTTGGAAGTATCCACTTTGAGCAAGTCCAGTATCTCGCAGCTCCCCAGTGTTCACACTGAGCCTTGTAACTTCATTCTCGATTACAGCAGTCCCACGTACATCACCAACCTGCAGAGGTTCATTGGTAAGTCCAGGGCACATCGTGCTGATATTACAGCCTGAGTAGTGAAATTTGATTTGATTTGATTTGATTTATTATTGTCACATCGATGAGTACGCACTGAAAAGTATTGTTCCTTGAGTGCTTTATAGAGACAAGGCATACCGTGTATAGAGAAGGAGAGCGTGCAGTGTGGAATTTCGCAGTCACATGTTGCTAGGTGTAGATCAATTTAATGTGATGTAGTTCTATTCAAAAGGCTGATGGCAACAGAGAAGAAGCTGTTCTTGAGTTGGCAGCTTCGTGACACAATGGATAGAACTGCTATCTCACACCTCCAGAGACCTGAGTTCAATTCCCGGCTTGGATCACTGTCTATGTGGAATTTGTGCATTCTTCCCATGTCTGCGTGGGTTTCCTCCGGAAGTTCCGGTTTCCACCCAGTCCAAAGATGTGCAGGTTCGGTTGGGTTTGGTCATACTAAATTGCCCATTTGGGTCCCAGGGGATGTATGTTATAGGGATTAGCAGTGTATATGTGGGACTTTGAGGACAGGACCTGGCTGGGATTGTTGTCGGCGCAGACTCGATGAGTCTGTGTTGTTTCTATGATTCTATGAGTTGGTTGATACATGTCCTCAGATGTTATTATCTTTTTTTCCCGACAGAACAAGGTGGAAGAGTTTATGTCCGTGGTGCGCTGTCTCCTTAATTAGGCTGGTTGTTTTTGCGGAGCAGCAGGAAGTGTAAACAATGTCAATGGGTGAGAGGTTGGTTTGAGTGATGGTCTGGGTTCCATTCACGAAGGTTTGAATTTTCTTGCGGTCTTAGACGGAGCAGGAGCCATACCAAACTGTGATACAATCTGAAACAATGTTTTCTTTTGTGCATCTGTAAAAGCTGGTGAGAGTTGTAGCCAACATTCCAAATGTCCATGGAGCTCTGAGAAAGAAAAGGCGTTGATAGGCTTTCCTAATTATTGGGTCATCATGGGGGGTCCAGGGCAGGTGGTTGGTGGTCTTACACCCTAAATACTTGATACTCTCGGCCATTTCAACTTCATCCCATTGATGTAACCAGGGGGACGTACTCCATTCTGCTTCCTGAAGTTGATGACTATCTCCTTTGCTTTATTGACATTGAGGAAGAGATTATTGTTGTCCCACCAGTTCATCAGGTTCTCTATCTCTTCCCTAATCTGGGTCTCATCGTCGTTTCAGATCTGACCCACTGCAGTGGTAGTGTCAATGAATTTGGAAATCGATTTGGAGGTGAATTTGGCCACGCAGTCATCGGCATGTAAGGAGTATAGTAAGGGGCTGAGGATACAGGCTTGTGGGGCAACTCTGTTCAGGGTGATTGTGGAGGTGCTGTTGTTGACTGTCCTTACTTATTGCTGTCTCTGGGTTCGGACGTTCAGGATCAAATTGCAGCAGCAGGAGCCGAGTTCCAGGCCACAGATTTTGTACCCGAGTTTTGTTTGAAGAATGGTGTTAAAGGCTGAGCTGTAGTCGATAAACACGAGTCTGTGTTCCCGAGTTGAATGTAGGGCCAGGGAATTGGGGTCTGTGGGCCTGCAGTGGAGGTAGGCGAACTGTAGTAGATCCAGGCAATCTGGGAGGCCAGAATTACACAGAACAAAGAGCAACCTGGCACGGGAAACAGGCCCTTCGGCCCAACGAGCCGCGCCGCCATTTTAAAGCATTTTCCGACACCGACCCTGCCCCGGGTGTATGTGAATGGTACCCCTATTGGAGCCAGATTCAGGGGAGAATAGTGTAGGGTCAATTCGGTGAACCAATCAGCCTAAGAGCACATCTTTTGGGTGTGGGAGGAAACCGGAGCACCCGGAGGAAACCCACGCAACCACAGGGAGAATGCGCAAACTCCCACAGACACTGGCCCAAATCCATGTATCTGCACAGCTAGCAGTGATAGTTACTGAGCTGTTGTGGTGCCTGTCTGCTGGCCCAGTTTAACCGCACACATCGACACAAAGTACTAGGCTACATCCAAGAGCAGCCCACGCACGACCCACCGTGTGCAGGCCCCTCGTTTGACAACAAGGTGGACCGACACCTGTGGATTAAAAGAGACAAAACATCAACATGTACTATTACATTTCCAGTATCGACCCGAGGCTCTAACCCTTTTTAAAACCGTCTTATATAACCCTCCATCCCTGTTTCACTCGTGTGCCTAAGTAAACCTTAAACAAGTCCAGCGTGCAGTAAACCTTAAACAAGTTTCATGTCATGACTAACTTTCTGCTGCAACTTTATAAACCCTTGTCAGACCCCACTTGGAGTACTGTGCGCAGTTCTGGTCGCCTCACTACAGGAAGGATGTGGAAGCTATTGAGAGGGTGCAGAGGAAATTGACAAGGATGTTGCCTGGATTGGGAGGCATGCCTTATGAAGCTAGGTTGAGAGAGCTAGGTCTCTTCTCCCTGGAGAGACGAACGTTGAGAGGCGACCTGGTAGAGGTTTATAAAATGTTGAGAGGAATAGATAGGGTGGATTCTCGGAGGCTATTTCCCAGGGCTGAAATGGTCGCCACGAGAGGACACAGATTTAAGATGTTGGGAAGGAAGTACAGAGGAGATGTTAGGGGAAAGTTTTTCACTCAGAAGGTGGTGGGTGAGTGGAATCGGCTGCCATCGGTGGTGGTAGAGGTGAACTCGCTGGGGTCTTTACTAAGACTTCTGGATGAGTATATGGGATTTAACGGGATTGGGAGTTACAGATAGTTCTATGGCCTGGTAGGTATTGATGTGATCGGCACAACTTGTGGGCCGAAGGGTCTGTTTGTGCTGTAGTGTTCTATGTTCTATGTGCTATAATAATAAATACCAGTGTCACTGGACAATAGTCATGAAGGCAGGCTGCTTGGCTTTTCTTTGGCACCAGCCTTTGTTTGAGCTTTTCTTACCTGGTACATGGATCAGCAACCTTCCCAGCGAGAGAGGATTCACTAAACCTCAATGGTCCAGTTGATCACAGTGGGACAGCAGCAAGCTGTTTGGACGGAGCTATTGGGTGAACCCTGAAGCTTTGAAAGCAAACCCTGGCAGTTGTGTTCTGTGCCATTGGAGAACGAGTTTACTGTTTCTTCCTGTGTTGTGCGATCTGTGGCTACAATGTTCTTGTCTCCTCTCCAGGCTACAGTCCTCTGTAAGTATAATCGAGATTCTGAGCTGCCAAGGCATCAGGATCTTCCTCTTTCAACTGTTAGGATTGTCCAGAGGAAAGGGTGAAACCAGCACTGTTTGGTAGCAGCTCTGGTGCAGGAGTTGTCAGTCAGCTGTCTGGCAGACAGCAGTTCACACCGACAGGACTCCACTCTGGGTTTTCTTTCAGGGTTTACTCCCTCAGCCTTCTTACTCTCCACATCCCCCACAAGGTAGAGGGGCTATTTACCTGTAGCTGAGTCAGGTTTGAGGACTCCCTGGAAAACTCTCTCACAAACATATATCATTGTGTCGCTACCATGGTGTAGCACGGTGACACAGTGGTTAACACTGCTGACTCACAGTGTCAGGGACCTGGGTTCAGTTCCAGGCTTGGGTCACTGTCTGTGTGGAATTTGGACTTTCTTCCCCGTGCCTGCGTGGGCTTCCTCCAGATTCTCAATTTTGCTTTCACACTGCAAAAGACGTGCTGAATTTCAAAAAAAGTAATTCTGTCTGTGTCTACATGTGTTTTTCATTTTAACCCATCCTCAGTCTAAATGGTAATTCCTTCCCCTGAAACGTGTCTAATTTTAGTCTTCATTTCCTTCCTGACAGTGAACATACTCACAATCGCGACACTGACGAGCAGAAACTGTGGCCTGTCGAAATGTGTGACTCGTTACCTGGTGGCCATGTCAGTGGGGGATCTGCTGGTCATTATCCTCGACCTGATATTCAGACACATTCCCATTGTTTATCCATATCAGTTTGTTTTCCTGCTGTCAGTCCCCGTGTGTAACATCCACGCCGTCCTGCTTTATGCAGCCACTGACTGTTCTGTCTGGTTCACCGTCACTTTCACCTTTGATCGATTTGTGGCCATTTGCTGCCCCAAGCTGAAAAGAAAATATTGCAGTGAGAAATCAGCAGCTGTGGTTTTGGGAACAGTGTCGGCGGTGAGCTGTTTAAAGAACATTTTCTGGTATTTTATGTTATTAAATAACTATATGCTGGGGAACAGCCCCTTTTTTTGTTCTGTCACAATGGATGTTGAGGAATCTCCGGTCTGGACAACAATCGAGTTCCTCCACCACATTCTAACCCCGGGTGTCCCATTCGTCCTGATTCTGCTGCTCAATGCTTTTACTGTCAGGCACATTTTAGTGAGCAGCAGAGCCCGCAGGAGACTCCGGGCTCACAGCAGTGCAGAGAATCCCAGAGACACAGAGATGGAGAGTCGGAGGAAATCGATCATTTTGCTGTTTGTTATCTCAGCCAATTTCATCCTGTTATGGTCGACATTAATGATTTTTTCAATATGGCGTCGGATGTTTTATTTAGGCTATGGGTCAGTATGGTTAGATTATTTTGTTCTGGAATTGGGTTTCATGCTGCAACTCGCAAGTTGCTGCACAAACACTGCCATTTACGCTGTGACACAGACTCATTTCAGGCAGCACCTAAAAAATCTCCTGATGTATCCCTTACTTCAATTCTTCAACTCATTTCCCCCGAGAAGAAACTAAAAGCACAAGACACCTGATTCTTCCCATTGGACGTTCAAACTTTAAATAACAAAAACCCTCATAGAGACTGAAAGAGTGACAGATTGTAGAGAGAGGGCAGTGAGAGCAACAGTGAGAGTCATAGATCGACACATATTGACAGAGAAGGATGGGCACAAAGCGATGGAGAGAGGCAGAGTTTGAAAGAGTTTCTAACAGATACAGGGGAAGAAACAGAAACGAGAGAGACTGAGAGAGAGATAGAGCGAGGGACAGAGAGAGAGAGAGAGAAGACAGAAACAGACAGAGATTTTCAAAGACCGAGAGAGACAGGGTAGAAGGTGGGGAAAATGGCGAGGAAGATGATGCGGAATGACAAAGGGTGACAACAAAAGACAGATGGGAGGACGTTAGAAAGGAGGGAAAGCGAGACTAAATGGGAAAGGCATACAGAAAGGGAGTGCTCGGAAAATAGTCAGAGGCAGGGAGGAACAAGGATACGAGTTTGAGAGTGTCAGCAAGTATGAAAGTGTAAGACTGAACAGTACCGTGGGCACAGCAAGTGGAAAAGTCAGTGCGGGGTAGAGAGAGGGAGAGAAACAGACAAAGAAAAGAACGGGGGCAGAGACAGAGAGGGAGTGGGAGATGAAGATGAGACGGGAGAAAGAGAGTGTGGTTGAGAGAGGGCTGGAGGGACAGAGGAAGAATGTAGAGAGAGGGAGACTGAGGGAGAGGCAGAGAGAAACATAAAGAGAGGGACAGAGAGAGAGAGAGGGATAGCGAGAGAGAGATACAGAGAGAGAGAGGCTGAGAGAAAGAAACACAGAAAGCAACAGAGAAATGTATTTAATGAATGTAACGATAACAATCAGGTGGTGTTATTGGAAGATGAGCTCCCTGATTGAGACAGTGAGTGCTGTCCAATCCGGGAGCCCTCCATCGTATATAATATGCTGTATCTCGGTTACCAGAACTCAGGGTGTTGTACACTCAGAGTGTGGATGTGATGGACTGGTCGTTTTAACACTAGACTATTAATACAGAAACTCCGCTAACATACTGAGGATCTGTGTTCGAATCCTGTCACGGTAGATAGTGGAATTTGAACAAATATATCTGGAATTCAGAATCTGCTGGTGACCATAAAAGCATTGTCGATTTTCAGAAAAAAAAACAAATGGTTCACTGACATCCCAGGGAAGAAACCTGTCGTCCTTAAGTGGTCAGGACTAAATGCGACTCGAGAGCCGTAGCAATGTGGTTGACACTTAATTGACCTGTGAACAACGGCAAAATATATGTGACAGAATATGTTCAGGAAGTTAGTTCAATAAGCAATTAGTTTCGAATCTGTGTTCAGAAAGATAATGGAATCTTTACTCAAAGATGTGATTGTAACATGTAAACAAACTGAAAATCTAGGGGAAGCTCTTGAGTTTGTGTTCACTGTCTGTGGGAATGGAAACGAGGGCTCAAGTTCCGACCAAACCCAGAAGGCGCCAATCTTGCCGGCGTTTTCCATCTGTTTTTTGCTGCCCTTCACTGGGGGCCTCATCAGGCTCATATCCACACCAGGTGTGAACCGAATTCAAATCCACCTTCACACATTAACATATTATTCAAGCCCCACCCCCCTTACCGGATATCGAGCCCAATGTGCGTGCTTAACTCTCACCAATGTGATGCGACCATTTTGAAGGGTCCCCTGTGTGTGTAAATTTAAGTGTAACTCCTGGGAGAGAGGGACATGGGCAGACAATAGCCTGACAATGCCCAAGCATTGCTCTTGTCACAGACTGGCACTGCCAAGTTGGCATAGGCATGGTGCCAAACTGACATTGCCAACCTGTGCTAGGGAGCAGTGACAGGGGCAGACCCCACTGGGAACCTCATGGGAAACAGCGGGAGGGATTAATTTATTGGTGAGGATAGGGTAAATGGAGGTGGGAGCTGTGGATGCTGGTGATGGCCGTTTGGGTGTGGGTGGAGGGGGTGGGTGGATTGACTGGGTGGTGATTTGGGGGGAATTGGTCCAATGTTTGGGGGAAGAGGGGTGGGTGAATGCCCGCTCTGATCGCGGGGGGTGAATGGTAGCCCTGGTGCGGGCGGGGGTGGTGTTCGGGTCGGATGTTGCTTGTTCCTTGCCCTCTGATGAAAACAGTAACAACAATAGAAACGCGAGGATTGCTGAGGGAAGCCCTGTTGCCAATCTGTGCAGCAGAACATGACACCCCAGCTTTCTCACTGGGCTGTTTCAGTAAAGGAAGTTCAATTTTTCATAAAGCTCATATTTCCCGTTTTCTAAATGTTGTCCCGGTACCAGATGGTGTCTGTGTCCTGCCCACAAGTTACTGTTTAACATGAGGCGTTTGGTTTTCCTTTTGAATGTGTGGTCCCTTTTAGAAAGTTACTTATACAATGGTGTAAGTCAGGCATTCTCTACTTTTCACACAGCGCTAATCAAGTTTTTAAAGTTTATTTATTCGTGTCACAAGTAGGTTTACAGTAACACTGCAATGAAGTCACTATGAAAATCCCCTGGTCGCCAAAATCCAGCCCCTGTTCAGGTACACGGAAGGAAAATTTAGCATGGCCAATGCATCTAACTAGTCTTTCGCACTGTGGGAGGAAACTGGAGCACCCGGAGGAAACCCACGGAGACACAGGGAGAACGTTCATACTCCGCATAGTGACCCAAGCCAGGAATCAAAACCAGATCCCTGCAACTGTGAAACAGCAGTGCTAACCACTGAGCCACCCATACACACAAAAAACAAAGAAGAGTACTGCACGGGAACATTCTCTTCTGCCCTCCAAGTCTGTTTTGATCAAGATGCCCAAGCTAACTAGAAAAAAAAATCTTTTCCCATACTCAGTCTGTATCCTTCTATTGCCTCCCTGTTCATGTACCCATCCAGATGCCACTTAAATGTAGCTAATGTACCAATTTTCACCGCCTCCTTTGGCAACTCCCTCAAAGCACCTACCACTCTCCATGAAAAATCTTCCCTGCACATCTCCCTTAAACTTTTCTGGTCCCACCGTGAACCTGTGCCTCTTTGCAATTGACAGTCCCACCCTGGGGAAAATGCCGCTGACTATCCACCCTATCTATGCCTCTCATCATTTTGGAGACATCTATCAGATCTCCACTCAGCCTCCATCTTTCCAGCGAAAAAAAGTCCTAGTTTATTCAACCTCTGCTCGTAGCCAACACCCTGAGACGAGGCAACATCCTGGCGAATCTTCTTTGCACTCTTTCCAAAGCTTCCAGCTTCTGGTTGTGTGGTGACCAGAACTGCACACAATCCTCCAAGTGCTGTCTCACCAAGGATTTCTACAGTTGCAGCATGATTTCCCAACTCTTGCACTCAATGCCCTGGCTGATGAAGGCAAGTATGCTATATGCCTTTTTAATCATGCCCCTGTTTTGCCACTTTTAGGGACCTGCATGCACAGTTTCCTCTGTATATTCATGTTCCTCGGTGTTCTGCCATTCACAGTATAATTCACACCAAAATGTGATCCTCCAAATTGCATCACCTCACATTTATCCAGATTAAAGTCCATCTGCCAATTATATGCCCAAGCCTTCAATCATTCCATATCCTTCTGTATTCTCTGACAATCCCTTCTTGTAATTATAAAAATCTCTGATGCGTTCGACCAGTTTGTTTATTCCAATATTTTACCCCAATGCCCTTACTTACAAGATGGACAAAGGACAAACACAAGTAAAGGTTCAACAAGTTTATGAACAATAACACTACTAACCCTTAAATTACCCACATAAAGCAAGAGGATACCCCAAAATCAGATATACTACCCACAAAGATGGTTTGGTTAAAACTGCAGGCTCGATTCTCTGAGTCCCTCTGGTCCGGCGTCATGAAGGTGAGTCTCGATGGCAGCTTCTTCCTTCCTTCCTTCTCTGGTCAGTCTTCCGAATGGCCAAGTGTCGCCTCCTTCACCGAGTCTTCGCTCCTGGTGTTCCTTTATCCCCCTGCCTGCTTGCCTTTCCAGAAACTTGTCCGGCTTTCGGCCAATGAGGTCCCAGGAGGGGTTTCCAAGACCCAGTGGGTTTCTTGATGTCTGCCTGACAGGACACCAGGGTCCACCCCCAGGTGTCCATCTCCATGCTGCTGCTTACATGTGACCTGTTATCAGGTTAAACCAACTACAGGAACTCTTGGTGACAGAAAGTCTGGCCCAATCTGAGATCTGACAATAGGTTGGTGTATTTCAATGGGGTGCAATGATCTCCTGCTAAGTATCAGTAGAGTGCAGGGGAGATTGATGAGCCAGGCCCAGACAGGTTTGTGAATTGTACAACTGGCCTGCCTGAGGTTTGGCTGTGTTTAATTTTTAATATGCCCAATTCTTTAATTTAAGACATCCAATTTTATCAGCCTGAAAACTCGGCCCTGTTTATTACATTCTGCACAATCCCAGCAATTCCACCAATCCTTGTGTCATACGCAAACTTACCAATCAGACCACCCCATATTTTCCTCCAGATCATTTTTATGTACAACCAACAACAGACCTTCTAGCATTGATCCCTGTGGGGCACCTAGCTGCAGATTCTTTGAGGGAACTGTGGACCTGTACACCCTGAACCCTCTGTATCCTTCCTGATAATATATGTAAAGATCAGGGGAATGCAAATTGAGTTTAAAAGTTTATTTATCATTGTCACAAGTTTGCTTACATTACCAGTGCAATGAAGTTCCTGTGAAAATCTCCTAGTCCCTAGTTTAAGAGAGATATGTAGGGGAGGATTTTCACACAGAGATTGGTGGGTGCGTGAAACTCGCTGCCAGATGAAGTGGTGGAATCAGGTACCTGGGCGGGTCCAAGAATAGGAAGGGACTAGAGGGATACGGAGTGAGTAAGGGCAGAGTGTTCCTTTGTTTAGTTAGGGTATCGTGATCAGTATTGGCTTGGAGGGTCGAAGGGCCTGTTCCTGTGCTGTACCATTTGGCATCTGTTTGGATATACTGAGGGAGAATGTAGCATGGCCAATGCACCAAACTAGCATGTCGTTCGGACTGTGGGAT
Organism: Carcharhinus amblyrhynchos; assembly: GCF_965287045.1. Lineage (NCBI taxonomy): Eukaryota > Metazoa > Chordata > Chondrichthyes > Carcharhiniformes > Carcharhinidae > Carcharhinus > Carcharhinus amblyrhynchos. The sequence goes on from NW_027649787.1 coordinate 3,196,412, forward strand.
GAAACAGGAGCATCCAGAGGATAACCACGCAGACATGGGAGAGAACGTGCAGACTCCACACAGACAGTCATCTAAGATGGGAAGTATAGCCTGGTCCCTGGCACTGTGAGGCACCAGTGCTCATCACTGTGCCGCCCTGAACACAATCCTCTAAGTGATGGTATTTATTCTCTCCCTTCACAATTTTCGTACATTGTTTGATTAACATTGCCCTTCCCATTCGTTGTATGTTCAAAAGAGTTTCTGCCAATGTGGCAACGGCAGAGCAGCTATGAAGCCACCGGCCGGTGGGGCAATGCTTCGAGAGGCTGAGATGGAAAAATACCAGCTCATTTTAAGCACAGAACTTCTCCCCCACTCCACACCCTATTGGACACTCTCATCATGTAACAGAGCGGTATGGTGGCACAATGGTTAGCACTGCTGCCTCACAGGGCCAGAGACCCAGGTTCATAAGAACATAAGAACATAAGAAATAGGAGCAGGAGTAGGCCATCTAGCCCTTCGAGCCTGCCCCGCCATTCAATAAGATCATGGCTGATCTGTTGTGGCTCAGTTCCACTTTCCCGCCCTCTCCCCATAACCCTTAATCCCCTCTCTTAACAAAAACCCATCAACCCGCTTCTTAAAAATATTTAGCGAGGCAGCCTCCACCACTTCAACGGGCAGAGAATTCCAGAGATTCACCACCCTTTGAGTGAAGAAGTTCCTCCTCAACTCCGTTCTAAACCGCCTCCCCTTTATCTTGAGGCTGTGCCCCCTAGTCCTACTGTCTTTTCTGAGCGGGAAGAGTCTCTCCACCTCTATCCTATCCATCCCATTCATCATCTTATACGTCTCAATGAGATCTCCCCTCATTCTTCTAAACTCTAGCGAGTACAAGCCTAGTTTATTCAGCCTCTCCTCATAGCTCAACCCCCTCAACTCCGGTATCAGCCTCGTAAACCTCCTCTGCACTCCCTCCAGGGCCAAAATATCCTTGCGCAGGTGCGGCGCCCAAAACTGCACACAGTACTCCAGCTGCGGCCTCACCAATGCCCTGTAGAGCTGCAGCAAGACCTCCCTACTTTTATATTCAATCCCCCTCGCTATGAAGGCCAGCATCCCATTCGCCTTCCTGACCACCTGCTGCACCTGCAAGCTGGGTTTTTGCGACTCATGCACAAGGACCCCGAGGTCCCTCTGCACCGTCGCGTGCTGCAGTTTTTCGCCACGTAAGTAATAGTCCTTCCTACCATTCTTCCTACCAAAGTGGACCACCTCACACTTGCCAACATTAAATTCCATTTGCCATTTCCTGGCCCATTCGCCCAGCCTATCTGGGTTCAATTCCAGGTTAAGTCACTGCCTGTATGGAGTTTACACGTTCTCTCCATGTTTGTATGGCTTCCTCCAGATGCTCCAGTTTCCTCCCAAAATCCGAAAGATCTGCTGGTTGGGTGATTTGGCCATGCTAGGTTTTCCCTTAGTGTTACCCAAACAGGCGCCGTAGTGTGGCAATTGGCGGACTTTCACAGTAACTTCATTACAGTGTTAATGTAAGCTTCCTTGTGATACTAATAAATACATTTACTTTTCTTTAGCTTCATCTACTCCAGTTCAGACATGAAGGACTGAATTGGATGCCAACTGAAAGCTTCTGTTTGAAGGATCATTGTGGGGTCGGCACATTCTGTCCCAGGACTGTAATCATCTCAAATGTTCTCATGGGTCACATGGATATTCAACGTCTGGTAAAATGCAAGCTCTCCAACTAGAGATTTGGATGCTTGGAATGGGAAGGGTCAGAGGCAGTGTTCTGGACTGGGACTCTGAGGTCACCGCATGAAAAAAAAGCAAAAAAAGTGAAGAGGCCTTCAAAAGAATTGAAATTGCACGCAAGGGGACACGAAAATCATTGTCGAAGAAAGGTTGCTGTTCACAGTGTGATCCTGCAATCCCTCCTTATCAGCCACTCCCACGTCCTCCCACACCCCAGTGCTTCCTTTTCCATCTCAGTGACTCATTCTCCTGGGAGAAGGCGAAGGTTTCAAATTTCAAATCCGATAAAAGGGATGAAGAAGCGAATGATTCCTCAGAGGAAAAAAAGCTCGTGGACAATCGCCATGGGCCCTATCAGTCAACTAATATTTCAAAATAGTTCAGAGGAGGGTTAACAAGTTAAATGCTGTGTAAAGGGTTTGTATTATGTAAGGGCGGCATGGTGATACAGTGGTCAGCAATGCTGCCTCACCGTGCCAGGGACCGATGTTTGGTTCCAGTCTCAGTCACTGCCTTTATGGAGTCTGCGCGTTCTCCCTGTATCTGCGTGGGTTTCGATTATGTGCTGCAGTTTCTTCTCACAGTCTAAAGATGTTGAGGTTAAAAGGATTGGCCATGCTAATTTGACGCTTAGTGTCATGGGGATTAGCAGAATAGATGCGTGGGGTTTTGAGGGTGGTCCCTGGGGAGGATAGCAGATTAGATGGGCAGAATGCCCACCTTTTGTTATGATTCTATTTATGTGTAAGTGTTGAGTAAGTTCTGCCAAAGGATTGAGGTTGAGAAGAAGCATTGATTTGATTAATTATTGTCACATTCATCGGGATATAGTGAAAAATATTGCTTCTTGCACACTATACAGGCAAAGCATACCTTTCATAGAGTACATAGGGGAGAAGGATTTGATTTGATTTATTATTGTCACATGTACTGGGATGTAATGAGAAGTATTGTTTCTGGTGTTGAAACTGTTCTTGAGTCGGTTATTACCTGATCTCAGACTTTTGTATATTTTTCCTGATGGAAGAAGGTGGAAAAGAGAATGTCCGGGGTGTTTGAAATCCTTAATTTGCTGGCTGATTTTCCAAGTGGGAAATGCAGACCGAGTCAATAACTGGGAGGCTGGTTTGGTGATGGTCTGGGCATTATTCATTACTGTTTGTTGTTTCTTGCAGTCTTGGGCACAGCAGGAGCCATACCAAGCTTTGGTACAAACAGAAAGAATGTTTTCGATAGTGCACCTGTGGAGTGTCGTGGACATGCTGAATTTCCTTTGTCTCTTCAGAATTAAAACAAACTGAAGTAAAGTTTATTTATTAGTGTCACAGATAAGGCTGACATTAACACTGCAATGAAGTTATTTTGAAGTTCCCCTAGTTACCAGAGTTTGGCGTCTGTTCAGATCAATGCCCCTCACCAGCACATCTTTCAGACTGTGAAGCGAAACCGGAGCTGCTGGAAGAAACCCACGCAGACACGGGGAGAATGTGCAAACTCTGCACAGACAGTAACCTGAACCAGGAATTGAACCTGTGGCCTTGACGCTGTGAAGTAGCAGTGTTAACCATTGTGCTACTCTGCCGCCCCGAAGTAGATGTGTTGGTTGCCATTCTTAACTATAGCGTCGGCATTCGGGGAGGCGACAAAGATGATGTTTGTGTCAGTCTGTGTGTGTGTGTGTGCGTGTGTGTGTGTGTGTGTGTGAGAGAGAGAGAGAAAATCTGGCTATCTGTGTGTGCTTGTTTCTGTGCGTGTGTGTGTGTGTGTGTGTGTGTGTGTGTGTGTGTGTGTCGGGTGTGTAATTCTGACATTATCCAGCAGAGGGTAGATTGGTTAAGGTTTGTGTGTTTGTATGTATCTGTGAGAGAGGGAGAGGGAGAGGGATTCTATGTGTGTGTGTGTGTGTCTGTGTGTGTGAGAGAGAGAAATTCTGGTTGTCTGTGTGCCTGTGCGTGCGTGGTGAAAGCTGTTCTTGAGCCGGTTGGTACGTGACCCCAGGCATTTGTAACTTTATCCAGACAGAAAAAAGCTGGGAGAGAGAATATTCCTGGTGTGTGCTGTCCTTCATTTGGCAGGCTGCTTTGCCGAAGTTTTGGGAAGTGTCGACAGAATCAATGGTTGGGAGGCTGGTTTGCTTGATGGATTGAGCCATGTTCACGAGCCTTTGTTATTTCCTGCGATCTCGGGGAGATCAGGAGTCTTACCCGGCTTTGATACAACTATTCTATTACCATTTGCCAGCCCATAGTCTTGTGTGACTTGATATCGCTGGTGGACATCAAAGTACTTCTGAAACTTTATAAGCGTCTCTTCCTCCACCAACCATTGAGGTAGTGAGCTGCAGATTCTCAACCAACCTTTGTTTCAGGAGTCAGTCACACTACAATGTTAAAGGGTTCAGTGCTCTTGTGAGAAATGGCACAGGAGCGGGAGACCAAAATGTGCAATTAGTCTCCGTATAAATAAGAAATAGCAAAAGGAAGAAGTACTTGGAAGGAGTCATCTATTGGTCCCCAACTAATCGTTCCGCAGTTTGGACAAGATAAACTGCGAAATACTGCGTGCTTGTAAGACAGGCGTGACAAAAAATCATGGGTGATTTCAATACGCATATAGATCTGAAAAAAAATCACATTGGCAAGGACAGCGTGGAGGCAGGGTTTATTGAATGTATTCGAAATTGTTTCTTGGATCAATAGTACACATGATTTTTTTTTACACAGAGGATGGTGAGTGTCTGGCAGAGGCAGTAGTAGAGGCGGGTACAATTTTGTCTTTTATAAAAAGCATTTAGACAGTTACATGGGCAAGATGGTTCTGGAGATATGTGCCAAATGCAGGCAATTGGGATTAGCCTTGGTTTTTTTTTTAAAAGGCGGCATGGGCAAGTTGGGCCGAGGGGCCTGTTTCCATGTAGTGACTCTATAACAATATGTGAGGGACTGGAATGCCCTGCCTGCTGCAGTTGTAAATGCGCCTAGTTTGGGGGCGTTTAAGAGATTGGTGGATAGGTTTATGGACGAAAAAGGAGTGGTTTAGATTAGTGGGTCAATGTTTTTTTTTAAAATAAGACTGGTCGGCGCAACATTGTGGGCCGAAGGGCCTGTTCCGCGCTGTAATGTTCTATGTTCTATGTTCTATGTTCTATGTTGGGGAACCAACCCGGAAGTAGGCTACTCTGGACCTTCTATTGTGCAATGTGGAGGGATTTATCGATGACCTCATAATTATGGATCCTCTGCGGAGTAGTAGTGACCGTAGCATGATAGAATTCAAATCTCAGTTTGGGGTGAAATAGTGGAGCCCCATATTAGCGTTTTGGAATTAATCAAATGAAATACTACAGGCATGAGGAGACACTTCAGCGTGCTCTGGTGCAGAGGGATCTGGGTGTCCTGGTTCATGAGTCACAGAAAGCTAACATGCTGATACAGCAGATAATAATGAAAGCAAACGAAAAGTTGGCGTTTATAATTAAAGCAATAAGATATACAGATAAGGAAGTACTGTTGCACCTATACAAGGCACCGTTGAGACCACACCTGGAATATTGTGCACAGTTTTTGTCCCCTTATTTGAGGAAAGATGTAATGGCTTTGGATGCAGTTCAAAGGATTTTCACTCGATTGATTCCAGAGTTGACTGGTTTGCCGTGTAAAAAGAGATTGAACAATTTTGGACTATAGGTTATTGAACTTGAAAGAATGAGGAGAAATCAAATTGAGTTGTACAAGATGATAAAATATGGATAAAATAGATATAGAACAAATGTATCCTGTTTTGGGGCATTCTAAGGTGTTCAAATAATTTCCATGAATCCCATTTCCTGTTGTTTGCCATGAATGGCACGTGGGACTCAATGTACATTCCACAGAGAATCAAACTACCATCAGTTGTGAATGGACTTCAGGCCATCCGGCAAACCAGCCTCCCATCCATTGACTCTGCCTACACGACCCGCTGTTTTGGAAAAAAAAACAGCCAGCGTAATCAATGACCCAACCCAACCTTTGCATGCTCTCTTTTACCATCTTCCATCGGGAAAAATACACTACAGTTTTCAAAGATGTACCAACCGACTCAAGGATAAATACTTACCTGCTGCCATCGGACTTTAGAATGGTCCTATGTCATACATTCAGCTGATTTTTCCGCTCACCCTATCGGTAACTGCAACATTATATTCTGCAACCTTTCCTTTCCTTCTCTCCTACATATTCTATGAATGACATGTTTTGTCTATATAGTGTACAAGAAACAACAATTTCATTATATCCAATATATCTGACAATGACAAATCACATCATTTCATTGTTTTTTAATTTGCTTCCTTCCACAAGAAAGTTACTTAGATAGACACATGACTGAAATAGGGATGGAGGGTTATAGGAGATTGTTTTAAATAAGGATCAGAGCCTCGGGACGTTCCTGTAAATCTAATGTTACTTGTGTTGATATTTTTCTCTTTTACTCCGCAGGTGCGTCGGTTCACCTTGTTGTTTAACGAGGGGCATGCACACGGTGGGTCGTGCGTGGGCTGGTCTTGAAAGTTCGAGAGTAGCCTCGTACTTCGCGTCGTTTGTGTATGCTTAAAACTGGACCAGCAGGTGCTCACCACAACAGCTCAGTGACTATCACTGTTTGCTGTGCAGATACATGGACTTGAGCCAGTATCTGTGGGAGTTTGCACATTCTCCCCGTGGTTGCGTGGGTTTCCTCCGTGTGCTCCAGTTTCCTCCCGCATCCCCAAGATCTGCTCTGGGGCTGATTGGTGTAACAAATTGTTCCTAAATTATTCTCCCCTTAATCTGGTTTCCAATGGGGGTACCATAAGCATAGACATGGGTCAAGGGTGGAGGAGGAAAAACACATTGTTAAGATGGCGGCGCGGGCTCGTTGGGCTGAAGGGCCTGTTTCCCGTGCTGTGTTGTTCTTTGTTCTTTGTTAAACTGTGTGCACTCAGATCAGGTGCCAGGCAATCCATAACAAATTTGGCTTTTTTAGAAATAATTTAAAACATTCATTAAAAAGATTTACAGCAATTGCACATAAAAGATTACATTTACACTAATAGCACGAATTTGTAGAACATTTTTCAACAAAGATTCTTACCAGGTTAGACTCAAAAATAAACACGCCTTTAGGGTACAGTTTGTACAGATTAAGTATCTATATCAAACAAATCGAGTAATATTACCACAAGCCATCCATTCTTTATCTAAGGAAATAACATCCCAGGGATTCTCACTTGTCAAGGAAAATTCCAAACACTTCGAAATCAATCACTTCTTCCTGAAATTATTATTATCGATATTGCTCATACAAACCCATTCTCTTAACACAGTTTAGTTGTTTGTTGAGAGTCTTCGATGCTTTAGGTTGAACACTTAGTTGCTGTCTCTGATTGCTGTGGACCCCTTTGGAAATCTGAGATAATCCACTTGACTTCTCACCTCCTTCTTGTCTTCTTATCAGCCTTTGTTCAATGCACATGAATGTTTGAAGTGTCTGGTTGTGCACCTCAACTGAACTAGGGAATTAAACTATCTATCTATCTGTCTATGTATGTATGAATGTTTCTATCTATCTATCTATCTATCTATCTATTTGTCTATCTATTTATATATGTATATATAAATATAAATAAATAAGTATATATGTGTGTGTGTGAGTGTGTGTGTGTGTGTGTGTGTGCGCGCGTCAAAATCAGTCTCAGATCAGTTCATTCGATATGTTTAGAACATGAAACTGGCATGTGGATCATGGACAACAAGGGATTGGTATAGGCTAGTGGGTCATTGTTTTTGTAACTGGTCGGCGCAACATCGTGGGCCGAAGGGCCTGTTCTGCGCTGTAATGTTCTATGTTCTATGTTCTATGTTCTAACCTGTGACAAATATCATGAAATAGTTCAAACGAAAACATACCATTCATTTTTAAATGCAAAGATCATTTCAGAGAGGTAGGCCACGTGACTTGTAGAACAGGGATGCGGTGCTGTTGTGGTAACATCATTGGACATGTCCAGGCAAATAATTTAGGGATAAAGAATCGAATTCGGTAGCTGGTGGAATTAACATTTAGTTAATAACGGAAATAAAAGAAATAACAATCCAAATGTAATTCCAGATAATAGAGACCCCAAAACAGTTGTCGATCATCGTAAAGAAACATTGTATGCATTATTTTAATTTGGGAATAAAACAGTCAGTCTACGCCTAGTCTGGCCTTGCCTACACATAATTTCCGACCTCTGAGATAGTTTTCATGACACCCTATTGTATAAAATCTGCAATAGGAAATGATCAGGAAGAATGGCCCAGCATTCATAGAGACACCAAAAACAGCAACAGAAAAACAAATGTAAACTCAATGCTATTGACCCATCAATACAGTCATTAGTAACATCTGCGGGGGTCCTTTCCAAAGTTAGAGAAAATGCACTCCCCCACCCCTTCCTCCACCACCCCGGAGTAGGAAAACAAAAGCCTCATATCGTCATCCTCAGGGACTCATATCCAACAGAGGAGATCCCAGACACTGCCGTCACCATCCCTTTGGTGGCGCTGTAACAGTATGCAGTCCGAACGGAGTTAGAATCATAGTTATCCAGTGACTTCCCAAAAAAATTCTCCAGACCACAAGCTGCCACTTGCCAATAGCACATCAATGGGCAAGAAAACGTCCTCCTATTTATCTCATACTGTCCGCCTCAGGTCATGAATCAATACTCCTCCATCTCGAAAACCACTCGAAAAATAGACTGACTGTGTGAAAGGTGCAAAATACCCTCAAGTGGGGGAATTCAGTGACGAACACCTAGTGGCTCGCTAGCGCCACTGCTGGCCGAACTGGCCGGGGGCTAAATGACATAAATCTGACTGGAGTCCAGCTGCGACTGGTGATGATGGATCCAAAAAGAGGGAAAAGGAACTACTTGAAATCTAACTGTCGCAACTGCATTTACAGGTGACCGTACAGATCGGAAAGGTGTCTGTGGGAGTTTGCACATTCTCCCAGCACTTGCGTGGGTTTTCTCCGGGTGCTCTGGTTTCCTCCCATACCTCAAACACGTGCTTTTAGGCTGATTGGTGTTGATAAATTTTCTCTAAATTGGACCTCCCTTAATCTGGCGCACATATAATCCCCTAAATTTGCACCCCCTTTATTGTGGAGTCTACTAGATGTAGATAGTCGTAGGTAGAAGAAGGGTTGGAAACGAGGCACTCATTGAGAGTTAAAATGGGCGGTGCGGGCTTGTAGGGCCTGAGGGCCTGTTTCCTATGCTGTGTCGTTCTTTGTTCTTCATATTGAGCATATTCTCTGTAGTTTGAAATTATAAGAACATAAGAAATAGGAGCAGGAGCAGGCCATCTAGCCCCTCGAGCCTGCCCCGCCATTCAATAAGATCATGGCTGATCTATCGTGTCTCACTTCCACATTCCCGCCCTCTCCCCATAACATTTAATCCCCTTGCCTATCAAAAACCCATCAACCCGCGTCTTAAAAATATTTAGCGAGGCAGCCTCCACCACTTCAACGGGCAGAGAATTCCAGAGATTCACCACCCTTTGAGTGAAGAAGTTCCTCCTCTACTCCGTTCTAAACCGCCCCCCCCCCTTTATCCTGAGGCTGTGCCCCCTAGTCCTACTGTCCTTTCTGAGCGGGAAGAGTCCCTCCACCTCTATCCTATCCATCCCATTCGTCATCTTATATGTCTCAATGAGATCTCAATGAGATCAATGAGATTATTTCACTGAAGTGCGATAGAGTTGAGAGAGATCTAGAAACTGGATCCTGGGAATTCATGAGACTCCGTGCAGGAGAATTATACTCAGTGAAAATTGGAACCTGATGAATCAGTATGCCCTCCAGGTCAACAGTTAATATCAAGCGGGCGATGAATCCTGGTTAAATGATATGCACAAAAAAACAAAAAACAACACAGCCCGGGAAACAGGCCCTTCGGCCCAATGAGCCCGCGCCGCCATTTTAACATTATGAGCCCCCTCTCCACCCATGACCCTTGTCTATGCTCATGGCATTCCACATTGAGGGAAGACTAATTTAGGGACGCGTCCCTACCTTGGAGGAATTCTAACAAGGGTCCCCAGAACAGTAACTGAGTGTCTGGGTCCCGGGAGCACAGTGGTTATCACTGCTGGTTCACAACTCCAGGGACCTGGGTTCGATTCCAGGCTTGGGTCACAGTCTGTGTGGAGTTTGCATATTCTCGCTATATTTGCATGGGTTTCCTCCAGGTGCTCCGGTTTCCTCCTATAGTCCAAGTATGTGTGGTTGATTGGCCATGCTAAATTGTCCCTTGGCGTCCCGGGATATTAGGTTCGAGGGATACATAATGTGGGGTTACGGGGATAGGGCCCGGGTGGGATTGTTGCGGGTGCAGACTGGATGGGCCGAATGGCCTCCTTCTGCACTATAGGGATTCTATTTTATTCTGATAGTTTAGCGATGAAACCAATAGGTTTTCGCCTCTCGTTCTATGATGTAAAGGCATTTGTAGAATGAGATACTGACAGAACACTTTCTGACATCTCCGGGAACTGAGCGCTTGAATTGTTATGCAGAATTGAATGAAAATGAAAATGCATCCAATCAGTCGAACCTGCAACAGGCGGTTTGGCGTGCCAGCAAACAGGAGCATTGGCTCTGGCTTTTAGCTTTTACCCCCCACAATGACGCTTAGCATGTGCTGCGGTGTGCAGAGGATATGGAGGGGCGGAAGTGACTCATCAAGTTTCTATCCACTTTACACCGCTGATGGAAAAAGTATTTGAGCCAGAAGCTGTCAGTGGTTTTCACAGTTGAGAAGCCACACACACAGAGCTGCCTGCCCAGGGCACACCTGGCGCTAAGCTTGAAACCGCAAGCATAGACTGTCTGCCGCTCGGCTTTAATACAATGAACTAAGACCAGGCTATTGTATGAATGACCTCATTTACAGTCTCCTCACAAATGCGGCACTAGGCCAATTGCATTCTTCAACGCCCAGTTTGGAAGAAAAGTTACAGATACCCAGGTTCACTCACAAATGATCAGCGGCAGTGTAAGTCTCTACACACAGGGAATATTAAAACAACTGCCACTGTGCATCTCAAATATGTGCACTTTTGTATAATCCAGTTTCTGTGCAAGCAGGTTGTGTCTTGCGGGAGTTTCCACATTCTCCCCGTGATTGCATGGGTTTTCTCCAGGTGCTCCAGTTTCCTCCCACATCCCAAAAAACGTGCTCTTAGGCTGATTGGTGTAACAAATTGTCTCTAAATTAGTTTTCCCTCAATCTTCCCCAATAAGTATAGACCAAGTTCACGGGTAGGGGAGGACACTCATAATGTTAAAATGGCGGCGCGGGCTCGTTGGGCGGAAGGGCCTGTTTTCCGTGCTGTGTTGTTCTTTGTTCTTAGTGATCATAGTTTGAGAATATGGGATCAATCTTTCCGGACTGAGCTGAGGTGAAATTTCCTCCCCCAGAGAGTGTTGAATGTGTGGAATTCACTACCACAGAAAGTGGCAGAGCCCAAAACGTTTTGTGATACCAAAAGTAAACCTGGAGTATTGTGTACAGTTTTGGCGTTCTTATCTCAGGAAGGATGTCCTTTCTATAGAGGGAGTACAGTGAAGTTTTACCAGGCTCATTCCTGGGATGACAGGCCTGTCATATGAGGAGAGACTAAGCCGGTTAGGATTGTATTCTTTGGAGTTTGGAAGAGTGAGAAGGGATCTCGTAGAAATGATAAAATTCTAACAGGATCAGACAGGATCGATTGAGAAAGAATGTTCCCAATTGTGTGGGCATTCCAGAACTCGGAGTCATAGTTTGAGGATATAAGAGGTTAATCTTTTCGGAGTGAGATGAGGACAATTTTTTTCACCCACAGGGGGGCGAATTTATGGAATTCACTCCCACAGAAAGTAGTTAAGGGCAAATGTGATTTCAACAATAAATTAGGTATACCTCTTGGTGTAAAGGGATCGAAGGATTTTAGGAGAGGGGGGGGGGCGGTGGTATCAGGATATTGAATTTGAAGGTCAGTCATGATCAAAATTAGTGGCGGAACAGTTTCAAAGGGCTGAGTGGCCTCTCTCTGCCAATATTTCCAATGTTTCTATGTCAATAATTGTACTAATAAAACATTTTGTTTCAGAATGGCTGATACCATTACATTCAATCTATTTTCCTGTCGTTCACCTTGCAAATCCCACACATTAATTGCTTTAGAAGGACAAAGGCAGCAGACGCATGGGGACACCATGATCACACTCTCCTCCCAGTAAGAGACAATCTGATGGAAATCTATCACTGTTCCTTCACTACGGCGAGGTCAAAATGTTGGATCTCGCATCTTATTTAGGGCTGTTGGTTAGCAAATAGATGCCATAGAGAAGGTGAAGAAGTTTTTTTCTTTGGAGCGGCGGACGCTGAGGGGAGATCTCATAGATGTCTATAAAATTATGATAATCCTCAATCGGGTTGACAGTCAGAATCTTTCTTTTCCCCAGAGATGAAATGTCAAATAGCGAGGGGCATGGACTTAAGGTGATAGGAGGATGTTCAAAGATATGAGGGGCAAATGCTTGGCACAGGGAGCGGTAGGAGTCTGGAACGGCCTGTCTGGGATGGTGGTGGAGGCAGAGAAGACAGGGGTGTTGAAGGGGCTTTTAGTTAAGCACTTGAATATGCTCGGAATAGAGGGATATGGACCACACCAGGCAGAAGGGATTAGTTCCACTAGGTGTCATGTTTGGCAAAATATCGAGGGCCGTAGGGCCTGTTCCAGTGCTGTATTGTGCAATGTTCTGTGTTCTTTGTTCTATTAAGGCAACTCACCCGCACTGATCAACCATCCCATTGAAATAGTTCATATATGCGGCCCCAGTCAAACGACCAGAATTAGGCCATTCGCCCCATTGAGTCTGCTCTGCCATTCATGGCTGGTATGTTTCTCAGCCCCATTTTGCTACCTTTACTTCATAACCTTTTAGCACCTTCCGCATCAAATGCACTCGGTGACTTGCCCTCAACAAGTGGCAATGAATTCCACAGATTTATCATCCACTGGCTGAAGAAATTCTCCCTCACCTCTGTCCTAAAGGGTCAACTCTTTACTCTAAATCTGTGCTCCAGGAGCCTAGCCTCTCCAATAATGGATGGGGGTACATTGGTTACCATTGCTGCCTCACAGCACCATGGGCCCGGGTGGAATTCCGGCCTTTGGTGACTGCATAGAATTTGCACATTCTCTCTGTGTATGCACAAATTTCCTCCGGGTGCTCCAGTTTCCTCCCACACTCGAAAGATGTATGCATTAGCTCGACTGGCCATGGTAACTTGCCCCTAATTGCCAGGGGGCTAGCAGTGTGTGGTGACAATGTGGGGATATGGCTAGGGTGGGATTGCTGTCAGTGCAGGGTCGGTGTGCTGAATGGATCACCTTTTGCACAGTAGGGATTCTATTCCATTCTGTTCAATTCTGATCATCTTCCCCATGTCTTTCACTACTCTGTAAGTTTCAATGATTTACCCTTGGCCATCCTTCTGAACTAAGCCCCGTACCCCACACCCTGAGAATAAATTAAACTTTTACTTACATATTCAGCACATACCCGCATATTAGTTTTGATCGCCTCGGAAAGGGAAGCCAGTCCAGCTCTGTATGGATATTCTATCTCTTGACCCCTGTGACACGTATGCGGCGACCACAGTGCGTCAGAAGCATGTGGCATTCAGCAGGACACTGCCCCCAGTATTGTGTCATACTTTCCATTGCGCCCCTTGTCATAGTTTCCATCGCATCTTAAAGTGCATCAATTAACTGGGACTGGACCCAGGTCAGTCGGCGAATGCTCACCGAAAACAAACTGTTACCAGTGGAAACTGGGAGATATTGCTCACCTCCGCGAAATGCCCCAACAATCGTTATCCCTGATAATTATTCTCCAACTGTTCTGGACTTATGGTGAGTTTGTGCCATTTAAATTGGACACCAGCCAAAAATAGATTTTAAGCATTAGTGTCACAAGTGGGTTTACATTCACACTGCAATGAAGTTACTGTGAAAATATCCTGGTCGCCACACTCCGGCGCCTGTTCGGGATCATGGAGGGAGAATTTTTCATGGCCAATGCACTGAACCAGCACAGCTTTGGGACTGTGGGAGGAAACCGGAGCCCCCGGAGGAAACTCACGCAGACACGGGGAGAATGTGCACAGAGAATGAAACAGCTACGGGTTGGAGCCCGGTGCCCAGCGCTGGGAGGTAGTGGTAGCAACACCGTGCCCCCCCGCCTCGCCCCCCCCCCCCCGGGCTACAGCATTGCAAATGCGAGCCAATGATTGGGAAAAAGGATTTTGTTTATTTTCTGTTTCCTGCTTTCAAGGGAAGAAACACAAACTGGGAAATAAACCTAAGCACAATAATTGAAGAGATTAGTGAGATTGTTCTTAATTTACAGACGATTTATTTATTTTTGCAAACGGCTGTTTCCTATGTTGAAATAATCCGTGGTAATGTGTCAATAATCTCTCTAGTTACAGATTCCGAGCTCTCTCTACCTCAGAGACCCTTCACAGTGACAGCTGAAGTCGGCCAGACCGTCCATTTACCCTGTCAGCTCAGCTATGAGGTGGTGTTGGTGACTAGCTATTTCTGGTATAAACAACGCGTTGGTGAAATCCCCAAAGTAATCGATACCCCACCCTGTCCGGAGGGCGGTTGTAAGTTTATTTCCAGAATAGGCAACGACAAACGCGAATTGATACTGGAAATTCGCAATGTCCAGGCGAATGACTCGGGTTCCTACTACTGTGCTGATAAGTATAGCTATGCACCGCTCCAGAAAGGACCCACACTACTGGTTGGAGGTAAGAGAGCAAGTGAAATGAATTCAGATTGTGCACAGCAATACCATTTGGTGTAAATAAATCTTTAAGTATGCCCCATTTTCTCTCCAGACAGGTCTACCAACCAGACGGCCCTGCTGGTATTTGTCCCGCTGCCTGAGCCGGATGTGAATGATACCGCCCCCTTAGTGTGTTTGGTCAGTGGAGTTTCTTCCAACCAGATTGCTGTTTTCTGGAATATTTCCGGTCTGGTCACTGAAGGATCGAGTGATCCCGGGACAATGGAGGGGGACGGGACCTACAGCATCAGGAGTCATGTCATGGTGTCGGGCGTAACCTGGAAAAGCGGCGCTGTCTGCACTTGTATTGTTCAACTGGGGACTCCAGGGAAAAACTGGACGAAGAGTGTGTCCAATCCAAAAGCATCTGAAAAACGGAAAGGTGAGATGTTACTTTGTATATTGAAAGTTTCTATTCAACTTTAGATTTGGGTTAATTCATTAATTCGATATGTGTGCAGAGGTAAATATCTGACCGTGTTTGTGGGTATGTATGTGTATATATCTGAGTGTGTGTTTACATGTGTGCATGTAGATACATATCTGAGTATGTCTTTAGATGTGTTTCTATAGACTAATATCTGAGCGTGTGTGTATCTATGTGGGTTATAGAGTATTGTGTGCAGTTTGGGTCGCCTAATTACAGGATGGATAAGGAGCGCAGAGAATGTTCACAAGGAGAACTCTCCATTCACCTGACGAAGGGGCTAACCCCGAAAGCTTGTGAGTATATTATCAAATAAATAGGTTGGACTAAAACCTGGTGTTGTCAGACTTTTTCTGTGGTCACAAGGATGTTGCCATGACTTGAGAAACTGAGTTACAGAGGATGGTTGAAGAGGTTAGTACTTTATTCCCTGGAGCGTAGAAGAATGAGGGGAGACTTGATAGAGGTGTATAAAATGATCATGGGTATAGATTGAGTGAAGGCAAGCAGGCTTTTTGCACTGAGGCTAAGGGAGAGAAAACAAAAACTAGAGGACATGAGTTAAGGGTGAAAAGTTTAAAGGGGATACTTGCGGGGGTGGGGGGGGGGTGGAGGGTGGCATTCACACAGAGCGTGGAATGAGCTGCCACGTGAAGTGGTAAATGCGGGCTCACTTTCAACACTTAAGAAAAAGTTGGACGGGTACATGGATGAGAGGGGTGCGGAGGGATATGGTCCAGGTGCAGGTCAGTGGAACTAGGCAGAAAAATGTCTTGGCACAGCCAAGAAGGGCCAACAGGCCTGTTTAGCTGCTGTGGTATTCTATGGTTCTATGGTTCTGTGCAGTGATCCTAAGCATCTGGTGATATTTATGTGTGTGTGTGTGTGTGTGTGTGTGTGTGTGTGTGTGTGTGTGTGTGTGTGTGTGTGTGTGTGCGTTTGTAAGTATGTCTCTGAGCGCATGTGCGTTTGATTTCATTTGATTTATTATTGTCACATATATTAGTACACAGTGAATGTATTTTTCCTGCGCACTAAACAAACAAAGCATAACATTCATAGAGCATATGGGGGAAGGAAAGGAGAGGACGCAGAATGCACTGTTGCAGGGTATAAAGAAAGGTCACCTTACTATGAGGATGGTCATTTCAAAAACCGGTAAGAATAGGGAAGAAGCTGTTCTTGAGTCGGTTGGTACATGATCTCAGACTTAAGTGTTTGTATATAGATATATATATCTGAACGTGTGTATATAGTTATATATCTGAGTGTCTGTATATAGATAAATATCTGAGCGGTTGTTCATATAGTTATATGTGTGAGCATGTGTATCAAAGTATATACCTGACCTGGTGTGCATATGTAGATAAATATCTGAGGGCCTATGCGTCAATGTGCGTGCAAAGGTAAATACCTGAGCGTGTTTGCGTCTATGTATGTGTATAGGTAAATACCTGAGTGTGTGTTTACGTGTGTGTACAAAGATAAATATCTGAGTATGTGTTTACATATATGTGTATATATCTAAGCTTGTGTGTATCTGTGTGTGTGTGTATAGGTAAATATCAGAGCGTGTGTGTGTGTGCGAATGCCTGTGTATAGATGAATATCTGAGCACATATGTTTCTATATGTATATACAGGTAAATATCTGAGCATGTGTATGTCTATGCGTGTGCATAGATAGATAAATGAGTGCGTGTGTGTCCACATGTATATACAGATACATAGCTGAACATGTGTGTGAAAATGTGTGTGTATCGATAAGTATGTGTGAGTTTCTGTGTGTGAGTAGAACATAGAACATAGAACATTACAGCGCAGAACAGGCCCTTCGGCCCACGATGTTGCGCCGACCAGTTACAAAACAATGACCCTCTAACCTAAACCAATCCCTTTTCGTCCATAAACCTATCCACGGATCTCTTAAACGCCCCCAAACTAGGCGCATTTACAACTGCAGCAGGCAGGGCATTCCAATCCCTCACCACCCTCTGGGTAAAGAACCTACCCCTGACATCCGTCCTATAACTACCACCCCTTAATTTAAAGCCATGCCCCCTCGTGCTAGATTTCTCCATCCGAGGAAAAAGGCTATTACTATCCACCCTATCTAAACCTCTAATCATCTTATATGTTTCAATAAGATCCCCTCTTAGCCGAAAACAACCCCAAATCCCTCAGCCTCTCCTGATAGGACCTCCCCTCCATACCAGGCAACATCCTGGTAAACCTCCTCTGCACCCTCTCCAAAGCCTCCACATCCTTCCTGTAATGTGGGGACCAGAGCTGCACACAGTACTCCAAGTGCGGCTGCACCAGAGTTGTGTACAGTTGCAACATGACGCTGCGACTCCTAAATTCAATCCCCCTACCAATAAACGCCAAGACACCGTATGCCTTCTGAACAACCTTATCTACTTGACTCCCAACTTTCCGGGATCTATGTACACATACACCTAGATCCCTCTGCTCCTCCACACTATTCAAAGTCTTCCCGTTAGCCCTATACTCGACACATCTGTTATTCCTACCAAAGTGAATTACCTCACACTTCTCCGCATTAAAATCCATCCGCCACCTCTCGGCCCAGCTCTGCAACCTGTCTAAGTCTTCCTGCAAACTATGACACCCTTCATCACTATCTACCACACCTCCGACTTTGGTGTCATCAGCAAACTTACGAATCCACCCAACTATACCCTCATCCAGATCATTAATAAAAATTACAAACAGCAGTGGCCCCAAAACAGATCCCTGAGGCACACCACTCGAAACCGAACTCCATGATGAATATTTACCATCAACCACCACCCTCTGTCTCCTATCTGCCAGCCAATTCCTGATCCAATTCCCTAGATCACCCCGAATCCCATACATCTGCATTTTCTGCAGAAGCCTACCATGGTGAACCTTATCAAACGCCTTACTAAAATCCATATACACCACGTCCACTGCCTTACCCCCATCCACCTCTTTGGTCACTTTCTCAAAAAACTCAATAAGGTTAGTAAGGCACGACCTACCCGCCACAAAACCATGCTGACTATCTCCAATCAATTCTTTACTCTCCAAATAACTATAAATCCTATCCCGAATAATTTTTTCCAAAACCTTGCCCACAACAGAAGTGAGAGTGACCGGTCTATAATTCCCGGGGAAGTCTCTGTTCCCCTTCTTAAACAATGGGACAACATTCGCTAACCTCCAATCTTCCGGTACTATACCAGAGGCCAACGACGACCTGAAGATCAGAGCCAGAGGCTCTGCAATCACTTCTCTTGCCTCCCAGAGAATCCTGGGGTAAATCCCATCCGGACCAGGGGACTTATCTATTTTCATGCCCTCCAGAATATCTAGCACATCCTCCTTATCAACTGCAACACTGTCAATTCTACTCCCCTGCAATACAGTGTCCTCCTCAGCTATATCCATGACCCCTTGCGTGAACACCGAAGCGAAATATTGGTTCAATAGGTAAATATTTGTGCATGTATGTGTCTTTATGTGTGTAGAGATAAATTTCTGAGCATGTGTGTGTATGTGCGTATTTATCGATAAATATCTGAGCCTGTGTTTCTATGTGTAAGTGTAGGTAAATGTCTGACCGTGTGTGTATGTGTGTATATAGGTAAGTACCTGAGTGTGCGCATATATGTGTGAATAGGTAAATATCTGAGTGTGTGTGTATGTGCGTACATAGGTAAGTACCTGAGTGTGTGTGGAAATGAGTGAATAAGTAAATATCAGAGTGTTTGTGGAAATGTGTGAATAGGTAAATATCTGAGTGTATGTGTGTGGAAATGTGTGAATAGGTAAATATCTGAGTGTAGGTGGTCAGCAGGTGGTCAGGAAGGCGAATGGGATGCTGGCCTTCATAGCGAGGGGGATTGAATATAAAAGTAGGGAGGTCTTGCTGCAGCTGTATAGGGCATTGGTGAGGCCGCAGCTGGAGTACTGTGTGCAGTTTTGGGCGCCGCACCTGCGCAAGGATATTTTGGCCCTGGAGGGAGTGCAGAGGAGGTTTACTAGGCTGATACCGGAGTTGAGGGGATTGAGCTATGAGGAGAGGCTGAATAAACTAGGCTTGTACTCGTTAGAGTTTAGAAGAATGAGGGGAGATCTCATTGAGACGTATAAGATGATGAATGGGATGGATAGGATAGAGGTGGAGAGACTCTTCCCGCTCAAAAAAGACAGTAGGACTAGGGGGCACAGCCTCAAGATAAAGGGGAGGCGGTTTAGAACGGAGTTGAGGAGGAACTTCTTCACTCAAAGGGTGGTGAATCTCTGGAATTCTCTGCCCGTTGAAGTGGTGGAGGCTGCCTCGCTAAATATTTTTAAGAAGCGGGTTGATGGGTTCTTGATAAGAGAGGGGATTAAGGGTTATGGGGAGAGGGCGGGAAAGTGGAACTGAGCCACAACAGATCAGCCATGATCTTATTGAATGGCGGGGGAGGCTCGAAGGGCTAGATGGCCTACTCCTGCTCCTATTTCTTATGTTCTTATGTATGTGTGTGTATGTGTACATAGGTAAATATCTGAGTGTGTGTGTATATGTGTACATAGGTAAATATCTGAGTGTGTGCATATATGTGTGAATAGGTAAATATCTGAGTGTGTGTGTGTATATGTGTGAATAGGTAAGTATCTGAGTGTGTGTGTATATATGTGTGAATAGGTAAATATCTGAGTGTGTGTGTATGTGTACATAGGTAAGTTTCTGAGTGTGTGTGTATATGTGTGAATACGTAAATATCTGAGTGTGTGTGTATATGTGTGAATAAGTAAATATCTGAGTGTGTGTGGAAATGTGCGAATAGGTAAATATCTGAGTGTATGTGCCTAGTTTGGGGGCGTTTAAGAGATCTGTGGATAGGTTTATGGACGAAAAGGGATTGGTTTAGATTAGTGGGTCAGTGTTTTTTTTAAAAAAAACTGGTCGGCGCAACATCGTGGGCCGAAGGGCCTGTTCTGCGCTGTAATGTTCTATGTTCTATGTTCTATGTTCTATGTGTGTGGAAATGTGTGAGTAGGTAAATATCTGAGTGCATGTGTGTGTATGTTGGACATAGGTAAATATCTGAGTGTGTGTGTATAAGTGTGAATAGGTAAATATCTGAGTGTGTGTGTGCGTGTGTTCATGTGTAAATAAACAACTGAGCCTGTGTATGTGTGTGCACAGAAAAATATCTGAGCGTGTATGTGTCCCTGTGCATGTATGCATAAATATCTGAGCGTGTGGGTTTGGATAAATACCTGAACGCATGTCTGTCTATGTGTGTGTAAAGGTAAATATCTGAGTGTGTGTGTATCAATATATGTCTGTTCGTGTGTATGTCTGTGTGTGTGTGTGTAGATGCTTATCCGAGCCTTTATTTGCATTCAATTGTTAAAATATGTCAGTTTTCATTCGAATACATCGGCCCCAGAATAGGTTCGTGTTCGATACATCCTTCTCCGTTTCGCTTTGTACTTCTGAAGACATGTACAAATATTTGAAATATGCATCCAGAAAGATCTCAGCCCATTACGCCTAGACTGTCTCTTCGAAAGAGCTGTCTTATTCGGCCCATCATTTCCCCTCTCGACATTTCAAATTTTCTCCTTCTTGTCCAGATGTGATTTCGCTCCTGAAGGTTGTTATTTGTTTCCATCTCCCTTTCCAGAAAGTGAATCTAGGCATGACCTCTCTAAGGAAAGCAGCAACAGCCAAACTCATTGCATCGTAGTTGATTTTGCTGCAGAGGGGAGGGATAGAAAAGTGTGTCAGTGCAATAGTTACAGGGGATTCAAATGTAAAGGGAATAGACAGGCGTTTCTGTGGCCGCAAACGAGACTCCAGGATGGTATGTTGCCTCCCTGGAGCTAGGGTCAAGGATGTATCGGAGCAGCTGCAGGACATTCTGAGGGGAAGGGCGAAGAGCCAGTGGTGGTAGGAGACGCTGGTACACGCGACATAGATAAGAAAATAAATGAGGTTCTAAAAACAGATACAGGGAGCTAGGAAGAAAGTTAAATAATTGGACCTCAAAGGTACTGATCTCAGGATTACTACTGGTGTCCCGTGTTGGTCAGAGTAGAAATGAAAGGATATGTTGGATAAATATGTGGCTGAACAACTGATATCAGGGGGCTGGTTTCAGATTCCTGGGGCATTGGGACCTGTTCTGGGGGAGATGGGACCTGTAGAAATTTGACGGGTTACACCTGGGCAGGACTGGGACCGATGCCCGAGGGGGAGTGTTTGCTAGACCGATTGGGGAGGGTTTAAACTAATATGCCAGAGGGATGGGAACTTATGTTACGAGTCTCAGAAGAAGGGAACAAGGACAAAATGTGGGGAGAAGATTCCAACTACATCAAAAATCAGGAAAAAAATGGGAAAAGAACTCAAGCGATTTTATTAATGGAAGTGTTTGAATTCAAAGAGAAGATACAAAAACTAGTATAAAGGCTCTTTATCTGAATGCTCGTTAACTAACAGAAAACAAAGAATGGGGTTAAATGGCTGTTTTTTTTTCTGGTTGGTGATTAGTGATTAGTGGTATGCCTTATGGATCAGTGTTGGACCCGCAAGTATTTACGACTTACATAGATGATTTGGAGTTGGGAACCAAGTGTAGTGTGTCAGAATTCGTAGATGACACTAAGATGGGTGGAAGAGCAAAGCGTGCACAGACATTGAAAGTTTGCAAAAGAATATAGATAATCTAAGTGAGTGGGCGAGAGTCTAGCAGATGGAATACAATGTTGGTAAATGTGAGCTCATCCATTTTGGTAGGAAAAAAACAGCAAAATTGACAGTTACTTAACGACAAAAATTGCAGCATAGTTCTATGCAGAGGGACCTGGGTGTCCTTGTGCGGGAATCTCAAGGAGTTGGTCTGCAGGTGCAGCAGGTAATTAAGAAGGCAAATGGAATTTTGTCCTTCATTCTGGAGAGATGGAGTTTAAAAACAGTGAGATTATGTTGCAGCTGTATAAGGCGCTGGTGAGGCCACACCTGGAGTTCTGTGTAAAATTTTGGTCTCCTTACTTGAGAAAGGATACAGTGGCACTGGAGGGGGTGGAGAGTAGAGTCACAAGGTTGATTCCGGAGTTGACAGTGTTGGCTTATGAGGAGAGACTGAGTAGACGGGTGCTATACTCATTAGTATTCAGAAGAATGAGGACAGATCTTATAGAAACATATAAGATTATGAAAGGAATAGATAAACAGGAAACGTTTTTCCACTGGAGGGTAAAACTAGAACGAAGGGGGAGAGCCTTAAAATAAGGGGAAGCAGAGTTAAGACTGAATTAAGGAGGATGTTCTTCACACAAAGGGTTGTAAATCTGTGGAATTCCCTGCCCAGTTGAGGCTACCTCATTGAATGTTCTTAAGGCAAGGATAGATAAATATTGGAACGGTAAAGGAATTAAGGGTTATGGTGAGTGGGCGGGTAAGTGGAGCTGAGTCCACAAAAGGATCAGCCATGATCTTTGGAATGGTGGAGCAGGCTTGAGAGGCCAGATGGCCTATTCCTGATCCTATTTATTTGTTCTTATGTTCTAATGGAGGTTAGGTCAGTTCTACACTGCAGACGCCTTAGAAACAGGCAGTAGACAAGAGGTGAAATTGACATTTTGCTCTGAAGGCCGTTGAATTAATTTATGTCGCTTTGCTCCCTTTTGATCAATTTACAAAGACCTCCTCACACATAACATAAATTTAAATTTAGCATCCTGATGTCGGTATCTTTATACAACATTATTAATCAGCAGTAGAATCCTGCAGTGCAGAAGGAAGCCATTTAAAATATTGAGGAGGGAACCGAGTGTATGGTGTCGAAATTTGCTGATGACACCAAGATTGGTGGAACGGCAAATTGTGCGGAGGGTGTGGAGAGTCTGCAGAAGGATCTAGATAGGCTGGGCGATTGGGCGGGGAACTGGCAAATGGAATTTAATGTTGGCAAATGTGAGGTTGTCCACTTTGGTAGGAATAATGGTAGGAAGGACTATTACTTACGTGGTGAAAAACTGCAGCATGCGACGGTGCAGAGGGACCTCGGGGTCCTTGTGCATGAGTCGCAAAAACCCAGCCTGCAGGTGCAGCAGGTGGTCAGGAAGGCGAATGGGATGCTGGCCTTCATAGCGAGGGGGATTGAATATAAAAGTAGGGAGGTCTTGCTGCAGCTGTACAGGACACTGGTGAGGCCGCAGCTGGAGTACTGTGTGCAGTTTTAGTCGCCGCTCTTACGCAAGGATATTTTGGCTTTGGAGGGAGTGCAGAGGAGGTTTACTAGGCTGATTCCGGAGTTGAGGGGGTTGAACTATGAGGAGAGGCTGAATAAACTAGGCTTATACTCGTTAGAGTTTAGAAGAATGAGGGGAGATCACATTGAGACGTATAAGATGATGAATGGGATGGATAGGATAGAGGTGGAGAAGCTGTTCCCGCTCAGAAAGGACAGTAGGACTGGAGGGCACAGCCTCAAGGTAAAGGGGGGGGGGGGCAGTTTAGAACGGAGTTGAGAAGGAACTTCTTCACTCAAAGGGTGGTGAATCTCTGGAATTCTCTGCCCGTTGAAGTGGTGGAGGCTGCCTCGCTAAATATTTTTAAGGCGCGGGTTGATAGGTTTTTGATAGGCAAGGGGATTAAGGGTTATGGGGAGAGGGCGGGAATGTGGAACTGAGCCACGACAGGTCAGCCATGATCTTATTGAATGGCGGGGCAGGCTCGAGGGGCTAGATGGCCTACTCCTGCTCCTATTTCTTCTGTTCTTATGTTCTTATTACAATAATCCCACCCAGGCCTTATCCCCATAACCTCATTACACTAGCTAGACCCCCGACACTAAGGAGCAATATAGCATGGCCAATTCAGCTAACCTGCACATCTTCGGACTGTGGGAGGAAATCAGACCACGCGGGGGTTAGCCACGCAGACACGGGGAGAATGTGCAAACTCCATACAGACAATGACCCGAGCCGGGAATTGAACCCGAGCCCCTGGCGATATGAGGCAGCAATGCTAAATCCTGTGCCACCGTGCCGCCCCATGATCATATGGCAGTCGGCTCGATGAGCTGAATGGGTTATGTTTGCCCCACTGCTGCTATTGTATATGTATTAAGAACAAATATTGAATTTAGGTTACTGGAAAAGAGTCTAACTCATCCATCACACGGTAAATAATTGCCTGGCCGTGGATCTAGACAAATCATACAATCCCACAGTGCAGAAGGGGGACATTTAGGTTATCAAGTCTTCATCGGCTGTCTAACAGAACACTTTACCCAGGCCCTATCCCTGTAACCCTAGGTATTTACACCGCTAGTCCACCAACCTATACATCTTGGAGCACTAAGGCACAATTTAGTACAGCAAATCCAATTTAACTGCACATTCAGGAGAACTAAGGGGCAACTTAGCTTGGCCAATCCAACAAACCTGCTCATTTTTGGATTGTCGGGAGAAACCAGAGCATCCAGAGGAAACACAAGTAGAGAGGGGAGAATGAATGTGAAATACAATATCCGGAACTGTATTGGAGGCCCAATTACTCGAGACTGCCCAAAACGAATTGGGGAATTAATTAAATTGGTTAGAACAAAGAACAGCACAGCACAGGAAACAGGCCCTTCGGCCCCACAAGCCTGTACCGCCCATTTTAACCACTCAGTGAGTGCCTTATTCAAGTCTTCTGTCACTCGTCAACGTTTTTGTCTACCTCTCTTGGGCTCCACAATAAAGGGGGTGGAAATTTAGTGAATTATATGTACACCAGATTACGGGAGATCCAATTCAGGGACAATTTATTGATGCCAATCAGCCTAAGAAGCACATTTTTGGGGTGTGGGAGGAAACCGGAGCATCCGGAGAAAACCCACGCAAGCACGGGGAGAATGTGCAAACTCCCACAAGCAGTGATCCAAGCCGGAGATCCGACCCGGGTCCCTGCAACTGTACAGCAGGCAATGATAGTCACTGAGCTGACGTGTTGCCCGTCAATTGGTCCAGAGTAAGTGTACATGAACGGATGTTTAAGAAAAAGGTGGAGGAGAATGGTAGAGGAATGCGACTGAGTTGTCCTTGCAGAAATGTAGTGGAAGTATCAAAGAACAAAGAACAGTACAGCACAGGAGCAGAGCCTTCGGCCTACTAGCCTGCACCAATCACATTGAGCTATCTAGCCCAACCATCTGTATTCATCTGCCCTTCCGTGTGTCTATTCAATAAACCTTTGCATTCCATGCCCCCACCTTCCTCGGTGTAAAGAATTTTCCTTGCACAGCTACATTGAACCTTTCCTTCTTACATTGGACTTGTGCCTCATTGTAGTTGTCTTGGTTAAAAAGCTACCAACTTTTCACCCTTATAATTTTATAGACTTCTATCAGGTCGCTCGTCATCCTCTGTCTTTCCAGCATTGGCTAAACAGTTTGCCTGTGTGCTGTAATCATTCTGAAATTCCATAAATCTTGGGAGATGGAAGAACAAACTCATGTGGCTGTTGAAGGACATATACATGAACCTTCAACTTTTAAAATTGAAAAATCGAGCTAGGAAATCTATTTAAACCTATTTGAATCACTGGTTGGACATGTTTATAGCATGGCCTTCAGTTGTGAGTACTAACGTTTGGGAACATAGAACATACAACATTACAGTGCAGAACAGGCCCTTCGGCCCACGATGTTGCGCCGACCAGTTTTTTTAAAAAAAACACTGACCCACTAATCTAAACCAATCCCTTTTCGTCCATAAACCTATCCACAGATCTCTTAAACGCCCCCAAACTAGGCGCATTTACAACCGCAGCAGGCAGGGCATTCCAATCCCTCACCACCCTCTGGGTAAAGAACCTACCCCTGACATCCGTCCTATAACTACCACCCCTTAATTTAAAGCCATGCCCCCTCGTGCTAGCATTCTCCATCCGAGGAAAAAGGCTATCACTATCCACCCTATCTAAACCTCTAATCATCTTATATGTTTCAATAAGATCCCCTCTTAGCCTCCTTCTTTCCAGCGAAAACAACCCCAAATCTCTCAGTCTCTCCTCATATGACCTCCCCTCCATACCAGGCAACATCCTGGTAAACCTCCTCTGCACCGTCTCCAAAGCCTCAACGTCCTTCCTGTAATGTGGGGACCAGAACTGCACACAGTATTCCAAGTGCAGCCGCACCAGAGTTGTGTACAGTTGCAACATGACGCTGCGACTCCTAAATTCAATCCCCCTACCAATAAACGCCAAGACACCGTATGCCTTCTTAACTACCTTATCTACTTGATTCCCAACCTTCAGGGATCTATGTACACATACACCTAGATCCCTCTGCTCCTCCACACTATTCAAAGTCCTCCCGTTAACCCTATACTGAACACAACTGTTACTCCTACCGAAATGAATTACCTCACACTTCTCCACATTAAACTCCATCTGCCACCTCGCGGCCCAGCTCTGCAACCTGTCTAAGTCACCCTGCAAACTATGACACCCTTCCTCACAATCTACCACACCCCCGACTTTGGTGTCATCAGCAAACTTACTAATCCACCCAACTATACCCTCATCCAGATCATTAATAAAAATTACAAACAGCAGTGGCCCCAAAACAGATCCCTGAGGCACACCGCTCGTAACCGAACTCCATGACGAATACTCACCATCAACCACCACTCTCTGTCTCCTATCTGCCAGCCAATTCCTGATCCAAGTACCTAGATTACCCCAATCCCATACATCTGCATTTTCTGCAGAAGCCTACCATGGTGAACCTTATCAAACGCCTTACTAAAATCCATATATACCACGTCAACTGCCTTACCCCTATCCACCTCTTTGGTCACTTTCTCAAAGAACTCAATAAGGTTAGTAAGGCACGACCTACCCGCCACAAAACCATGCTGACTATCTCCAATCAATTCATTACTCTCCAAATAACTATAAATCCTATCCCTATTAATTCTTTCTAAAACCTTGCCCACAACAGAAGTAAGACTCACTGGTATATAATTCCTGGGGAAGTCTCTGTTCCCCTTCTTTAACAATGGGACAACATTCGCTGTCCTCCAATCTTCCGGTACTATACCAGAGGCCAACGATGACCTGAAGATCAGAGCCAGAGGCTCTTCAATCACCTCTCTAGCCTCCCAGAGAATCTTAGGGTAAATCCCATCCGGACCAGGGGACTTAGCTATTTTCAAGCCCTCTAGAATATCCAGCACATCCCCGGTTTGAACTGCAATACTTTCTATTTTACACCCCTGCACCCCAGTGTCCTCCACCGCTACATTCATGTCCCCCTGCGTGAACACCGAAGAGAAATATTGGTTCAATGCCTCTCCAATCTCTGCCGGTTCCACACACAACTTCCCTCTACTGTCTATAAAAGGCCCTAATCTTGCCCTAACCAACCTTCTGTTCTTGACATACCTAGAGAACGCCTTAGGATTCTCCTTAATCCTATCAGCCAAAGTCATCTCATGTCCTCTTTTAGCCCTTCTTAACTCCCTCTTCAACTCCCTCCTAGCCAATCTAAAGCTTTCTAATGCACTACCTGAGCCCTCAAGTCTCATCCGAACATAAGCCTCCTTTTTCTTCCTAACCAACGAATCAACTTTTTTAGTACACCACGGTTCCCTAGCCCTACCAAATCCTCCTTGCCTGACAGGGACATACCTATTGCAGACCCGCAGTAGCTGTTCCTTGAAAAAATTCCACATTTCGGACGTTCCCAGTCCCTGTAATCTCCTAGTCCAACCTATGCTTCCTAATTCTCTCCTAATAGCCTCATAATTACCCTTCTCCCAGCTAAAACTACTGACCCGAGGTTCATGCCTATCCCTATCCATCACTAAGGTGAACGTAACCGAATTGTGGTCACTATCACCAAAATGCACACCAACTTCCAAGTCTAGCACCTGGTGTGGCTCATTACCCAGCACCAAATCCAATATAGCCTCACCTGTAGTTGGCCTATCAACATACTGAGTCAAAAAACCTTCCCGCATACTTTGAACAAAAACTGACCCCTCTAACGAGCTAGAGCTATAGCAATTCCAATCAATATTAGTAAAGTTAAAGTCCCCCATAACAATTACCCTATTACTTTCACTCCTAACCAGGATCGTCTCCGCAATCCTTTCCTCAACCTCTCTAGAACTTTTTGGAGGTCTATAAAAGACTCCCAGCAGGGTGACCTCTCCTCTCCTATTTCTAATCTCCGCCCATACTACCTCAACAGACAAGTCCTCATCAAACTTCCTCTCTGACACTGTAATACAGTCCTTGACCAATAATGCTACCCCCCCCCCCCTTCTACCTCCTTCTCTACTCCGACTAAAGCATTTGTACCCCGGGACCTGCAACATCCATTCCTGACCCTGCTCTATCCATGTCTCTGAAATGGCCACAACATCAAAGTCCCAGGTACTGATCCACGCTGCAAGTTCATCCACTTTATTGCGAATACTCCTCGCATTAAAGTATACGCATTTCAAACCCTGCTCCGCCCCACCCCCACAATGCCGTGCATTGCAGTCCCCATCTATGCCCCCCTCACTTTCACCCCCTCTACTCAGGATCTAAGATCTAAGATCTAAGAATCTTAGAATCACAGAATCATAGAACCCTACAGTGCAGAAAGAGGCCATTTGGCCCATCGATTCTGCACGGACCACAATCCCATCCAGGCTCTACCCCCACATCCCTAAATGTTTTACCCACTAATCCCTCTAACCTACGCAACTCAGGACACTAAGGGATGGTTTTAACATGGCCAGTCCACCTAGAATATCGAAGACTCGGAGGAGATTTGCAAAGGAGAATTATCAGGGAGGAATGAACGAATTCAGTTGGGGTGGAGAGAATGGAGGAGCTGGGCTTGGACTCCTTCGAGCAGTCAAGGTTAAAAAAAAATAAAAGTTCCAAACTCGAGAGCATTTGATTAGTAAAAAAAGAATCTTGTCCACTGACAGTAATGTCAGTAAGACATCTCACAACACCAGGTTAACATCCAACAGGTTTA
The DNA here is from genome assembly GCF_965287045.1 of Carcharhinus amblyrhynchos. Taxonomy (NCBI): domain Eukaryota; kingdom Metazoa; phylum Chordata; class Chondrichthyes; order Carcharhiniformes; family Carcharhinidae; genus Carcharhinus; species Carcharhinus amblyrhynchos. The sequence goes on from NW_027649787.1 coordinate 3,225,544, forward strand.
TTTGGGAGTAAAGGCTTTCGGCATTTGCCCCTTCATCAGTATTCTGTGAACTGAGTGTGTGCCTTTGAATGGTCTGTTTGTGATTAGAACTCCCACTCACCTGATGAAGGGGCAAACCACGAAAGCTTGTGGCTTTTACAACCAAATACACCTGTTAGACTTTAAGCTGGTGTTGTGAGAATTCTTACTGTGTTTACCCCTGTCCAACACTGGCATCTCCACATTATGAGTAATGTCAGTAACCGGGGGCGGGGGGTGGGGGGGGAGGGAGTGCAGAGACTGAAGATGATTGGTACAAAGAGCCATTGAGTCATAGAGTTATAGATCACTGAAACAGGACCTCAGGCCCACTTCCTCCATGTCCATCAGGCTTCCTAATCTGAAATGGTCCCATTTGCCAGCGTTTGGCCCATATCCACTAAATCTTTCCCATCCATGTCCCTGTCCAAATGCCTTCTAAATGTTGTAATTGTGCCCGGCTCTACCATTTCCTCTCTCAGCTCATTCCATACAGGCACCACCCTCTGTGTGTAAAACGTTGCCCCTCAAGTCCCTTTTAAGAGCATAAGAACGTAAGAAATAGGAACAGGAGTCGGCCATCTAGTCCTCCGACCCTGCTCCGCCATTCAGTAAGATCATGGCTGATCTGGAGTGGATCGGTTCCACTTCCCCGCCTGCTCCCCATAACCCTTAATTCCTTTGTCGATAAGAAATCTATCGACCTGTGACTTAAATCTTTCCCCTCTCAATTCAACCTGTCCCCTCTAGTTTTGGACTGCCCATAACTTCAGAAAAAATGTATTCGGGGATCACCTTATCTACGCACCTCATAATCTTATAAATTTCTATAAGGTCAGCCCTCATCTTCTACGTTCAGGAAAAAGTTGCAACCTATCCAGTTTTTCTTTCAATTCAAACCTTCTAGTCCCAGTAACATCTTTCTTTTTTCACAGTTCCCAGTGTAATAACATCCTTCCTATTAGCAGGGCGAATAGAATTATGCACAGTGCTCCAAATGTGGCCTTACCGATGTCTTGTACAGTTGTAACATTACGTTCCAACTCCTATACTCAATGATCTGATTTTTTTTTACACAACGGCGTTTTGGGATCTGGAATGTTCGTTTAGAAAAGGCGGTATGAGCAGATACAATAGGAACTTCGAAAAGAAGAATTTGGCTAATACTTAATGGGGAATAGATTTCAGGACTGTGGAGGAAACGAGCAGTTGAAGTGACAATCAAAAAACCATGGAAGGATGGCTGACTAGGTTCCTTCTGGGCATTATCCTTCTTTGAATCTGTTAACAATTCAGAATTTTCTATGATGCATTCACCGTATCTAGGGAAGGAATTGCTGGCCTTGGAAAGGGTGCAGAGGAGGTTCACAAGAATGATCCCTGGAATGAAGAGAATGGGGAAAGATTGGGTACTCTGGGTCTGTACTTGTTGGAGTTTGGAAGGATAAGCGGGTATCTTGTTGAAACGTATAGGAAACTGCGAGGTCTGGACAGACTGGACGTGGAGAGGACGTTTCCATCACTGGGAAAAAATAAAAGCAGAGACCACAGCCTCAGACTAAAGGGAACATCCGTTAAACCAGAAATAAGGAGGAAGTTCATCAGTCAGTGGTGAATCGGTAGAACTTTTTGCCGCAGAGGGCTGTGTACGCCATATTGGATATTGAACGCCATTAAGACAGAGATAGATTGTTTCCTGATTAATAATGGAATCTGAGGTTATGGAGAATTGGGATGAGAGAAATATCAGCCACGAGTGAATGCCAGAGCAGACTCGATGGGCCAAGTCGCTAAATTCCACTCCTATGCCTTGTGATAACAAAGAACAAAGAACAACACAGCCTGGGAAACAGGCCCTTCGGTCCAACGAGCCCACGCCGCCATTTTAACATTGCGAGTTCCCTCTTCCACTCATGACTCTTGTCTACGCTTATGGCACTCCACATTGGAAACCAGATTGAGGGGAGACTAATTTAGGGAGAATTTATTACACCAATTAGCCTAAGGCCACATCTTTGGGGTGTGGGAGGAAACCAGAGCACCCGGAGAAAACCCACGCAAGCGCGGGGAGAATGCGCAAACTCCCACAGACACCGGCCCAAATCCATGTATCTGCGCAGCAAACGGTGATAGTCACTGAGCTGTCGTGTTGCACATCAGCTGGTCCAGTTGAAGCGTACACTAAGCGCGAAGCACTAGGCAACTCTCGAAACATCCAAGTGCAGCCCTCGCACGACCCATCGTGTGTATGCCCCTTGTTGGACAACAAGGTGGACTGAAGCACCTGTGGAGTAAAAGAGAAAAACATCAATAACATCCACATCTTATGCAAACATTCAAAGGAATCCCCAGAAGCTCAAAAGTAAAACAAGTGAGCCAGAAAATATGTTGGAAGGTCCATAGGAATCAACTGATTCCCAGGAACGTCCCAAGGCTCTGGACGATTATGGTCTTATCCATACTGATACACTGTGAATATGGGACAACTGATAGTGCTGTCAATTAAAAATCCCCTACTCGCAAATATTGTGTCATCGATTCTATTCTGTGTGTTCATTCTCCACTATCCATCCCACCAGCTATGTTTCACTTTCACCCTCTGTTTTGATGAACCTACATTTTTAACTGGGTCACTTTTCCCTTCAGAGAAGCCCGGAAATGACGAATGCCAGTTTCTAAGTGTTTTTTTTCTCTCTATAGAATGGTGCACACAGGCGGTTTCTATTGGAGTTCCTGTCCTGGTCATAATGATTCTACTGTTGATTCTTATTTCCATTTGGAGTTGTAAAAAAGGCAGGTCAGGTGAGGATTAAAGATTATCTGGGACACTTTAATACCTGTTTCTCCAATTCGATTTCCCCCTTGTGGATTTTAATTCGCTAATTATGTGTTCTTCTATTCTAGGAGACAGAGACATAGGATCCCACAATGCAACGTGAGTAAGACAAGCACGTAGAAAGCTCATTCTTCTTTCTCTCCTCTGTTTTATATTTTGTCAAACCTGTTTCAACCTGACCAAAGGATTGGATAGGGTGGACAGTGAGAGCCTTTTATCACGGGTGGTGATGGGTTACACAAGGGGACATAGCTTTAAATTAAGGGGTGGTAATTACAGGATGGATGTCAGAGGTAGGTTATTTACTCAGAGGGTAGTAAGGTCCTGGAATGCCCTGCCTGCAGCAGCTGTGGACTCGCCAACTTTAAGGGCGTTCAAATGGTCAGTGGATAGGCATATGGATAACATTGGAATAGTTTAGGTTAGAGGGTCATTAGATTGGTTCCACCGGTCGGCGCAACATCGAGGGCCGAAGGGCCTGTACTGTGCTGTGATGTTCTATGTTCTATAATCTCAAAAAACTGATTCCACTGGTGTGTGCCTCTGTTTTTTATTATTTCTATAAGAATACTAGACAATCCCACTTTCAACAATACGCAGCAATTGAGATAGGATATCCAAAATCTAACGTTCGTTTGATGGTCTTTTTCCACATCCAATTTTCTCTTCAGTGGAAGAAGGCAGCAAGAGGGACGTAAGGAGCGTAAAACGGGTAAGCTTCTTTGAAATCTCTGTGGAAATTAAATGTCAGAATGAAAACTGAATGTAGTGGAAGTTGATTGGTAGAGGCGTTGCCATGGAGAATGCACCAGTTGATTGGTACTGATAGTTAACTGTGAAGAAATGTTTGAAAGAAAAGTTCAATATTGAATATAGCTGGGAGAAAAACATATTATCAGAGCTGTTGGACTTTTATTCATCAGCAAAAACAAGAATAACAAATTTAAGGGAAACAATTATACATTTTTTGCCGAGAAGACGATGCCCCTGTTTGGCATGTGGAGCCTGCTTGATTGTAGCTTTTACTGGTGAATGCAGGAGTTAACTGATGATTGGGTGTTGTGTACCTGCACTTGTTAATGTAGAAACAAAGAAACTAGAAGGAGACTATTTGAACCTGCTATGCATTCTGATCATGGCTGATCATCAAATTCAGTACGCTAATCCCCCCTTTTCCTATATATCTTGATTCCTTTCGCTCCCAGAGCTATACATAATTTCTTCCTGAAACCAATCTTTTGTTCTCAACTAATTTCTGTGGCAGTGAATCCCACACATTCGCCACCCTCCGGGTAAAAAACAAAATTTCCTCAGATCAGTTCTACAAGATTTTTCCCGTATCTTCCAAATTTGACCCCAACTCCTCTACTATCCTGCCATAAGCAAAAAAAAAATGAATCTACCCTCTCTAATTTTCTCAGAATTGTATAATTTTCTTTGCTATCCCATCTCACTCATCTAAATTCCAGTGATTATAATCCTAACCGACTTAGTCTCTCCTCATATCAGAGTCTGACGGGCAACACGACAGCTCAGTGACTATCACTGTGTTATTAGGCTGATTAGAGGTAATAAATTGTCCCTAAATTACTTATCCCTCAATGTGGAATGCCATAAGCATAGATAAGGGCCATTGGTGGAGGGGGGACTGGTAATGTTAAAATGGAGGCGCGGGCTCGTTGGGCCGAATGGCCTGTTTCCCGGGCTGTTTTTGTTCTTTGTTTGCTGTGCAGATACATGGATTTGGGTCGGTGTCTGCGCGAATTTGCACATTCTCCCCGTGATTGCGTGGGTTTTCTCCGGGTGCTCTGGTTCCCTCCCACACCCCAAAAACCTGCTCTTAGGCTGATTGGTGTAACAAATTATCCCTAAATTAGTCTCCCCTCAATCTTCCCCAATAGGCGTAGACAAAGGTCATAGGTAGAGGAGGGCACTCATAATGTTAAAATGGCGGCGCGGGCTCATTGGGCCGAAGGGTCTGTTTCCAGTGCTGTGTTGTTCTTTGTACCGGACATCCCAGGCATCAGCTGGTAAATCTTCGCTGTTCGCCCTCTATAGCCAGGAGATCCTTCCTGAGATGAAGATACCCAAACTGCACGCAACGTTTCTCAGGGAACACCCTATACAATAGCAGTAAAACATCCCTATTCCGATATAGAAATCCCCTCCCCATGAATGTCAATATATTGTTTGCCTTCACGAGGGGTCACTGGCTCAGGGAGAGAGGGGTGAGGTTTAACTCAGATATCAGAGGGACGTATTTTACACAGAGGGTGGTGGGGACCTGGAATGCACTGCCAAGTAGGGTGGTGGAGGCAGACACGCTGGGATCGTTTAAGACTTATCTGCATAGTCACATGAGCAGACTGGGAATGGAGGGATACAAACAAATGGTTCAGTTGGACCAATGAGCGGCGCAGGCTTGGAGGGCCGAAGGGCCTGTTTCCTGCGCTGTACTGTTCTTTGTTCTTTGGCCACCCAACTCAGTAACCTGGTCGCGCCTTCTCCCCAGATCTTTTGGTCCCCTTCATCTACAGGGCTATTTCTAACTACCTCTGAACAGTTGTGGAATATCTCTCTTTTTGGAAAGAAAATAAGTAACTGTGTGATAATGATGACAGCCTATCAACATATTGTGACGGCTCGGTGTAACATTGGTTGGCACTGCTGCCTCGCAACATCAGGGACCCACATTCCATTCCCGGCTTGACTCACTATCTGTGCCGAATCTGCATGTTTCCCCAGTGTGTGTGTGGGTTCCCTCCGTGTGCTCCGGTTTCCTCCAACAGTCCGAAAGACGCGCTAGTTAGGTGCATTGATGATGCCAAATTCTCCCGCAGTGTGGTAAAACAGGCGCGGTGTCTGGAGACCAGAGGATTTTCACAGTAACATCTTTTCTGTGTTAATGTAAACCCACTTGTGATACTTTAACTTTACACAGTTGACATCCTGGTGGCCATTGGCACCCGATGTTTCTATGTACTTATAGATTGAGTGACATTTCAATTCATAGTTTAACCATTAACACACAGGGGATCACCGTCAAACTGAGGCAAACTTGAAAACGCAGCGTGGAATACAGGTGAGTGCATGGAGCCCCTAGTAATAAAATACATTGCAATGAATTTTGGGATCAAAACCCATTGTTTCACCCACGTCGATTATTCCTGTTGAATATATTTCCCTGTCTCAGGGTGGACCTCTCTACGCCTCCCTGGATTTGGCTGCATTGGAAAAAAGGTCAAAAAAGAAGAGACGGAAATGAGAACGGGGGTGTTTTGTCTATGATATAGATGACACAGGAGTCTGGAATTACCAATGCGTGCTCCGCCCTTTGGAATTCAACATGGGAGCAAGTGCATTCCCGTCAAACAGCTAAACTTTCCTCGCATACTGGCCGATAGATTAAAAAGACTGGCTGATTTTGTCAAATGTGTAACGAGATTTCTTCAGCACTGTGAAAGATAGTCTACTGTGTTAAGGTTCTTCAAGTGTGAGATGACACTGGGGACTTTTTTCTAAACCTTCAATACGGATCCTATAACTCCTGTTACTGACAGGATTGCTATTCCTCTGAAAATTCATCTATGTAAATAAAATAAATGATTTTTCGACATAACGCCGCGCCAGAGATTCCTATTGGCCAATAATTATGTTATAATTAAACACAATCGTGAAACTGCCTGAAACTGGAAACATCTCTTCATTTCAAATGTGAACCCGATGAGATTTGTGGCTGGTGCTTTTCTCTGCCTGAGTTGTCGGGGGCGACTCTCCGCCCTCGTCAGACGGCAGGCGGGAATCCCGCTGGAAGGGGCATGGGCGGAAAGTCGGGATTCCCGACTGTCCTGGGGGTTCTCAGGACTCAGCAGAAATGCCTTTCCCATCGCTCTTGGATTCTGATACAAAGTGGGTGGCAGCCCAAAAATGAGGCAAATACCTGAACTGGGATGTGTTTAGTTCATTGATTAATTTAAGTTCATTTATGAGTCACAAGTCGGCTCACATTAACATATCAGTGAAATTAAAGCAAAAATCCCCGAGATGTCACACTCCAATGCCTGTCGGCTACACTAAGGGAGAATTTGACATGACCAAAATATCTAACCGACATCTCCTTCGAACTGTGGGAGGAAAGCAGAGCTCCCCAGAAAACCCACGCAGACATGGGGAGAAGGTGCACAGACAGTGACACAAACCGGCAAACAAACCCGGCCCCAGATGAAGCGGCCAAGTGATTTTCAGCTACATCCTGACCAGAGGTCACTCGGGTGTAGTTTGGTGTAACTCTTGACAAGCGAGGAACTGGTGGTGAGGCATTGGAGGGTGAGCTACGAATTAAGTATTAATTTTCAAACGCCTTTGGCTTGCTTGGGGAACATGTCTGACTGAACGGGGCCAACTGTGGTTGCGTTGGAGGGAAGGGGTTTTCCCTGTGATTGAGAAGCCTTCCTTACCCACTTCCACTGTCTCCCTGAAGTGTTGCAGTGAACCCGATCCACATCATCTGCCATATGCTGAAAGTGTTGGTTCCTCTCGGTGTCTGATCTGAACTCTGATCTTCTGGCACCATGGAAACGACCAAAGACATCTGGACTACTGCATACCTGGACCTGTTAACCTCTCACAGTATGGCATAGTCCTGCCCTCATGCCAACATAGCCACAGAGGCCAGGCCACTCTCAAATCCCCTCACATGCAGCGAGTGTCCCTGACCCAGCACCCCTCCCCCTTCAAACCCTTTGCCAGTGTTGGAAGTTGGCACAGCTCAGGACAGCACAGCTTCCCCCAAAGTTTCACATGCCCTTCAGTCAGGAACCTTCACTCGTTGTCATTTCTGCCACATCCAATTATTTATGAGGAGGCGATGGCTCAGTGGTATTCATTATTGTGGTATGATAATAATGTTTTTTCTCTTTTAATTCACAGGTTTTAAGTCGGTCCGCCTTGTTGTCCAATGAGGGGCATACACGCGATGGGTCGTACTTGGGCTGCTCTTGAATGTTCGAGAGTGGCCTAGTGCTTCATGTCGTTAGTGTGTGCGTAAACTGGACCAGATACTGGGCAACACGACAGCTCAGTGGCTATCACTGTTTGCTGTGCAGACACATGGATTGGGCCGGTGTCTGTGGGAGTTTGCGCATTCTCCCCGTGTTCCCATGGGTTTTCTCCGGGTGCTCCGGTTTCCTCCCACACCCCAAAGATGTGCTGTTAGGCTGGTTGGAAGTAATAAATGGTCCCTAGATTAGTTTCCCTCAATGTGGATTGCCATAAAACAATAGATAGGGGTCATGGGTGGAGGGGGAACTGGTAATGTTAAAATGGGGGCGCGGGCTTGTTGGGCCGACGGGCCTGTTTCCCGGACTGTTTTTGTTCTTCTTTGTTCTATACCATTAATCCACAAACTCAGCTCATGTTCTCGGGACGCAGATTCAAATCCTGGCATGGGCAGACAGTGGAATTTGAATTCAATAAAAAATGTCTGGAATGAATTCAGTGATGATCATGAAACAATTGTCAGGAAAATCTCATCTGGTGCATTGATAACTATTCGGGAAGGAAATCTGCCATCCTGACCTGATCTGGTCTGCATGTGACTCCAGGGTCACTATAATGTTCTAGACTCTCAATTGCTCTCAGTAGCTGGGGATGGGCAATAAATGTTCGCCCTGCCTGTGACGCCCATGTCCCATGAATGAATTTAAAAAAATTGTCACAGTCCCAGGGTCTCTCTCCGTTGTTCTGATTCAGGTCAGAAATTTCAAAGTGATTTATGAAGTCCGCCTAAACCACAGGTTTTCCATCTTGAACTTGGCTCGGATAAGACGAGATGCTTCATTTTAGTATAACCCTAGTGACCCACCAGGGTGCTTTTAACAAACAACATTTGTTTTAGAATAAAGTTTACATGAATAGTAAGAAAATTGACAAGAACTTTTAACAATTACATATAAAACCAATACAACCACAATAATGAATAATCCTTAACCAATATGAATGAGATGTTCCAATCGAAAGCAATATCCAATAAGCAATCTCAATCAATAGGTGTATCACTGCACAGGCTAAAGCACGCTTGATACTGGATCCAGTTCCTTGCGGTGAATGCTGATGTCAAATGATCTTGAAAATTCTGAGCAGCTTATTGTCATGAGATCCCTGAAACCTAGATTTTTGACTATAGAATGGAAAACAAAATGTGCTTTCAGTTAACTGGTAAAACTTTCAAAATAAAAGAGACAGAGAGGTTTCATTCTGCTATACTTCTAACACAGCAGCCAAAACAAATTTTAAAACAACACTTCTCACTTGACTGGCACACAAATATTTTTCTCCTTCCACCAATGACTTCACCTAAGGCTATGAGTTGAGAAACACTAATGGTGAGAGCTGCAGAGATCATGTTTAAAAAAAAACTCTTAAAGGAACACTAACATTACATCCTTCAAACTCTAACTGTTTGTTCCATTTTGGAACACCTTCTGGAACTCCCTTCATTCACAGCCCCACACCAGATCAGGGAGAGGAATGGGAAGGGTGAATGTTGGACCCTTAGAGGATGAGAGGGGGGATTTAATGGTGGGAGATGAGGAAATGGCTGAGGCCTTAAATAAGTTTTTTGCCTCGGTCTTCACGGAGGAGGATGCAAATAGTTTGCCAGATATTAAAGTTAGAAGGATGGTAGGAGTTGAGGGCCTGAATGTGATTACTGTCACCAGAGACAGTGATCGGCTAGCGGGACTGATGGTGGACAGGTCCCCAGGACTGGATGGAATGCATCCCAGGGTTCTGAAAGAAATGGCAGAGGTGATAGTGGATGCCTCAGTGATGATTTACCAAACTTCGCTGGATTCCGGAGAAGTGCCAGAAGATTGGAAAACGGCTAATGTTATGCCGCTGTTTAAAAAAAGTAGCAGGCAAAAAGGCAGGGAATTGTAGGCCGGTTAGTTTAACATTTGTTGTTGGAAAAATGCTTGAATCTGTCATCAAAGAAGAAATAGCGAGGCACCTCGAAAAGAATGGTTTGATCGAGCAGACACTGCACGGATTCTTTAAGGGGAGGTCATATCTGATGAATTTATTGGAATTCTATGAGGATGTGACTAGTGCGGTAGACAGAGGGGAACCGGTGGATGTAGTGTTTTTCGATTTTCAAAAGGCGTTTGATAAGGTGCCACACAAAAGGTTGCTTCAGAATGTTAGGGGGCACGGAGTTGGGGATAAGGTGTTAGCGTGGATAGAGGATTGGTTGTCTAATAGGAGGCAGAGAGTAGGTATCAATGGGTGCTATTCTGATTGGCGGTTGGTGACTAGTGGAGTGCCACAGGGATCAGTGCTGGGGCCTCAGCTATTTACCATTTATATAGATGATCTGGAGGAGGGGGCTGAGTGTAGGGTGACGAAATTTGCTGATGACACAAAGATGAGTGGAAAAGCAAATTGTGTGGAGGGTGTGGAAAGTCTGCAGAGGGATCTGGATAGGCTGAGCGAGTGGGCGAGGACCTGGCAGATGGAGTATAATGTTAGCAATTGTGAGGTTATCCACTTTGGTAGGAATAATAGTAGGAGGGATTATTATTTAAAGGGCGAAAAGCTGCAGCATGCTACGGTGCAGAGGGACTTGGGGGTCCTTATGCACGAGTCGCAAAAACCCAGTCTGCAGGTGCAGCAGGTGGTCAGGAAGGCGAATGGAATGTTGGCCTTCATAGCGAGGGGAATAGAATATAAAAACAGGGAGGTCTTGCTGCAGCTGTATAGGGCACTGGTGAGGCCGCAGCTGGAGTACTGTGTGCAGTTTTGGTCGCCGCACTTGCGCAAGGATATTTTGGCCTCGGAGGGAGTGCAGAGGAGGTTTACTAGGCTGATACCGGAGTTGAGGGGATTAGACAATGAAGAGAGACTAAATAGACTGGGCCTGTACTCGTTGGAGTTTAGAAGGATGAGGGGGGATCTTATAGAGACGTATAAGATAATGAAGGGGATGGATAGGGTAGAAGTAGAGAGATTCTTCCCGCTCAGAAAGGATAGCAGGACTACAGGGCACAGCCTCAAGATAAGGGGGGAGGGGGGCAGTTTAGAACGGAGTTGAGGAGGAACTTCTTCACTCAATGGGTGGTGAATCTCTGGAATTCTCTGCCCGTTGAAGTGGAGGAGGCTGCCTCGCTAAATATATTTAAGTCACGGGTAGATAGGTTTCTGATAGACAAGGGAATTAAGGGTTATGGGGAGAAAGCGGGAAAGTGGAACTGATCCACTTCAGATCAGCCATGATCTTATTGAATGGCGGGGCAGGCTCGAAGGGCTAGATGGCCTACTCCTGCTCCTATTTCTTATGTTCTTATGTTCTTAAGGGTGATTTCACGCAAGGGTCAGGCTCCCCAGCAGCAGCTGGAAGAAATGTTTCCAGGTAATTCATATCAGAACAAGCCGCAGCCCAGAGACACACAGGGGAAGCTGTCCTGTCATACCAGCTGTTCCCTCCTTTCTTCCCCAGATCTCACTGGATGACATTAATGCCCCCAGAAACTTGCTGGGTCTCACCAAAGAGCGCGAGGGCCAGTGTCACTCAGTGCAACCCAACTTCCTCAGAGGGTCACATTCCTACTGAAGAAAATCTTTAGCCATATGCACTTTCAGCACATGCAAAAGAATTCCATAGGTGATATAAAGGGAGGGATGATGGGGACAGGGGGGCATGATTCAAGAAGAGGGGGCAAGGGGCAAAAGTCTCACCGTACAAACTGGGTGGCGTGGACAGCAGCTGCTGTAAAGCATGATTGCACTGAGGGAATGTTGAGGAATGGTCAACCTCCAATCATTGCATCACATCGACATGAGGGAATGCGTTCGAGTTCAGTGATTGGTCGGATTTAAAACTCTCTCTTCTATCTATCTATCTATCTATCTATCTATCTATCTATCTATCTATCTATCTATCTCTTTCTGTCTCTCTATCTCTCTGTTCCCCCCTCTCTCTTTATCTCTCTGTCTCTTTCTCTCTCTGTCTCTCTCTCTACCTTTGCCTGTCTGTCTGTCTGTCTCTCTCTCTGTCGCTCTCTCTCTCTGTCTCTTTCTGTCTCTCTTTCTCCGTTATGTCTCTCTCTGTGTCTCTATCTCTGTCTTTCTCTCTCCCTTTTCTTTTTTCCTCTTTCTCGCTCAGTCTCCCTCTTTCTCTCTCTCTCTCTCTCCCTCTCATGCCTCTCTCTCTCTCACTGTCTCTCCATCTTTCGTCATCTCTCCCGCTTTCCCTCTCTCTCTGCCTTTCTCTCCATCTCTCTGTCTCTCTCTTTCTCTTTCTCTCTCTCTCTGTCTCTGTCTCTGTCCCTCTCTCCCTCTCTTTCTCAGGCTCATTCTGTCTCTTGTTTTCCCTTTCTCTCTCTTTCTCTACTCCCCCCTTTCTCTCTCTCTCTCTCCTCTCTCTCTTTCTGCTTGCCTGTCTGTCTGTCTCTTTCTCTCTCTCTTTCTCTCACTCTCTCTCTTTCACATACTCACTCACTCTCTCCCTTGTCTGCTCTGAAAACCTGCTGATGGATTTTGGACTGAAACCATACAGGATAGCAATGGTTGAGGTGGTTGTTGCCGAGAGAAACAGGAGGATGCCAGAGCTCCAGGGCCCAGCCAGGCATGATTTTGCACGAAAGGAGCTGGAACTTGAAGACCAATCGGCTGCTGCACAGGCGCAGATGCCGACAGCCCTTCAGGCCGAGGAGGCGGGGCCAATCTCCTCAACACGTCTGCAATGTGGCCTGGACCTCTGAGCTGCTAGTTAAAATGCTGGAAATACTGTGGGCAGCAGGAGCGAAATGGTTCTTAAGTCGATTGTGGCTTGGTTTATTATTGACGCATGTATTGGGATACAGTGAAAAGTATTGTTTCTTGCGCGCTATACAGACAAAGCATACCGTTCATAGAGAAGGAAAGGAGAGGGTGCAGAATGTAGTGTTACAGTCACAGCGAGGGTGTAGAAAAAGATCAACTTAATACAAGGTAGGTCCATTCAAAAGTCTGACAGCAGCAGGGAAGAAGCTGTTCTTGAGTCGGTCGGTACGGGACCTCAGACTTTTGTATCTTTTTCCTGATGGAAGTGAGAATGTCCGTGGTGCGTCGGGAGCGGGGGGGTGGCGGGGGGGGGGCGTGGGTCCTTGATTATGCCGGCTGCTTTTCCCTGAGGCAGTGGGAAGTGTAGATTGAGTCTCAAAGAGCAAAGAATAAAATCAGCCTGGGAAACAGGCCCTTCGGCCCAACGAACCCACGCCACCATCTCAACACCAGCAGTCCACCTCTCTACCCACGACCCCTGTCTAATGATTTATGGCCATCCAGATTGAGGGAATCTGATTTAGGGGCAATTTATTCCTGCCAATCAGCCTAACAGCACATCTTTGGGGTGTGGGAGGAAACCGGAGCACCCGGAGATAACCCACGCAAGCACGGGGAGAATGCGCAAACTCCCACAGACACCGGCCCAAATCCATGTGTCTGCACAGCAAACAGTGATAGTCACTGAGCTGTTGTCTTGCCCAGTATCTTGTCCAGTTTAGGCACACACTAACGACATGAAGCACCAGGCCAATCTCGAACCACCAAGAGCAGCCCCAGTACGACCCATCGCGTGTATGCCCCTCGTTGGACACGAGGTGGACCGACTTAAAACCTGTGAATGAAAAGAGAAAAAACATTATTATCGTACAATACCCATTTACATTACGAGGGACGCCCCAATGCTAATGACCCTTATTTAAAAGGATCTCCTATATCCACCCATCTCCAACTCAGTCATGTGCCTGTCTAAGTTACTCTTAAAGGACTCGAGCGTGTTTGCCCCCACCACCTTACTTGGCAGAGCATCCCATACCCCCACTACCCTCTCTGTGAAAAACCTCCCTCTAATATCTCTGTTGTACCGCTCCCCCCTCACCTTAAATTCATGGCCCCATGTCCTACGTTTCTCTATTATAGGAAATAGCTTACCTCTGTTTACTCTGTCTATACAGCAAAGATGTGCTCTTAGGCTGATTGGTGTAACAAATTGTCCCGAAATTATTCTCCCCTTAATCTGGTTTCCAATGTGGGTACCATAAGCATAGACATGGGTCAAGGGTGGAGGAGGAAAAACACATTGTTAAAATGGTGGCGCGGGCTCGTTGGTCCGAAGGGCCTGTTTCCCGTGCTGTGTGTGTGTTGTTCTTTGTTGACTAATTTAGGGACAATTTGTTTCACCAATTGGCCTAAAAAGCACCTTTTTGGGATGTGGGAGGAAACCGAAGCACCCGGAGAAAACCCACGCAAGCATGGGGAGAATGTGCAAACTCCCACAGACACTGGCCCAAATCCATGTATCTGCACATCAAACAGTTCTAGCTATTCCTTCCCATCATTGTTTGAGATTGTGTGAGGATGTGTCAAACAACCTGTAAACCATGAGGTCTTTACTGCATCACGATGTTAGGCAATTTCCATCTTCACTGGTGACGCTGATAGAACGAGATAATTACCATATTGTTGGAAATCTCCCCACCTGAAGTTGAGTAAATGTCATGCAAAACTGCAAAGGTACATTTGACTTTTGTACAGTTCAATTGTAAGCTTATAATCAGAATCTAACTTGTTTTTTTGGTGGTGGGTGGGGGGGGGGGGCGGAAGTGGGTGGCGGGAGAGGATCTATCACAGCGGGATATTGGAGCATGATAGGTACATCTCAAGACATCTCACCTCTTGATTTGACGTGCTGCTCGCTCAGAGAAAATCCTGATTGAGATATCGGTGCAAAAGCAAAATACTGCAGATGTTCGAAATCTGAAATAAAATCTGAAAGTGCTGAACGAACTCAAGATGTCTGGCAGCATCTATTCAGAGAACAGAGTTCACGTTTTGGGATCTGAATGATCCTTCTGTGCAGCTCTATATGGCAGAGGTTAATGATGGCCACTAGGGGGGACCATCTATCATGTCAGCGTCATTCGGACCCACCGTTGAAGTTATTCATAGATCATAGAATCCTACAGGGCAGAAAGAGGCCCTTCGGCCCATCGAGTCTGCACCTAATACAATCCCACCCAGGCCCTACCCCCATATCCCTACATAATTGACACACTAATCTCCCTAACCTACGCATTCCAGGACACTAAGGGGCAATTTTTTTAGCATGGCCAATCAGCCTAACCGGTACAACTTTGGACTGTGGGAGGAAACTGGAGCACCCGGAGGAAACCCAGGCAGACACGAGGAGAATGTGCAAACTCCACACAGACAGTGACCCGAGCCGGGAATCGAACCCAGGCCCCTGGTGCTGTGAAGCAGCAGTGCTAACCACTGTGCTACCGTGCCGCCCAATTATTACACATTCGTCAATAGTGACAAAGTCTGAAATGTGGATTTCAAAGTTAATTTCTTAGCCATCGGTAGGCTTGCATGAGAAGTGCAGTAAAGTTGCTATGAAAATCCCACAGTAGACACAGTCCGGCGCCTGTTCGGGTACACTGACGGAGAATTTAGTATGGCCTGCTTTCAGACCATGGGAGGAAACCGAAGCACCCTGGGAAGCCCACGTAGACACGGGAAGAACATGCAGACTCTGCCCAGACAGTGACCCAAGCTAGGAATAGAACCCGGGTCCCTGGCGCTAAGGCAGCCGTGCTAACCAATGTGTGGCCCCAATTTAGTCTAATCTACTTCAGAATACCATACAGGTTTAAGGTGCTGGGAATCAAGTAAGAGGAGATGTTAGGGGTAAGTTTTTCACTCAGAGGGTGGTGAGTGAGTGGAATCGGATGCCGTCAGTGGTGGTAGAGGCGAACTCGCTGGGGTCTTTTAAAAGACTTCTGGATGAGAATATGGGATTTAATGGGATTGGGAGTTACAGACAGTTCTATGGCTTGGTAGGTATGGATGTGATCGGCACAACTTGTGGGCCGAAGGGTCTGTTTGTGCCGTAGTGTTTTATGTTCTATGCAGAATAATGTATGTAAAGTACTGATACATTTAAGAGGCGACTGAATCTGCTTAGTTATCAATGATTTTGTCGACATCTATTATATTTTTCACAAGAATGTCTGGGGATTATTTTTTTCTAATAATATTCATTGCAATGAAGTTAAAAAAAAAGCTGCAACTGCAGGTTTCAGCCGTGAGTCACAATGTTGCATTCGCCCCAATCTCTCAGCATTCCGAAATATATTCGATTCTCTGTTAAAATAGCGCCACCTTGTCACGTACGAAATTACTACAGAACATAAGAACATAAGAAAACGGAGCAGGCGTAGGCCATCGAGCCCTTCGAGCCTGCCCCGCCATTCAATAAGGTCATGGCTGATCTGAAGTGGCTCAGTTCCACTTTCCCGCTTTCTCCCCATAACCCTTAATTCCCCTGTCTATCAGAAACCTATCTACCTGTGACTTAAATATATTTAGCGAGGCAGCCTCCACCATTTAAACGGGCAGGGAATTCCAGAGATTCACCACCCTTTGAGTGAAGAAGTTCCTCCTGAACTTTGATCTAAATTGCCCCCCCGATCTTGAGGCTGTGCCCTCTAGTCCTGCTGTCCTTTCTCAGCGGGAAGAATCTCTCTACCTCTATCGTATCCATCCCCTCCATTATCTTATACGTCTCTATAAGATCCCCCCTCATCCTTCTAAACTCCAACAAGTACAGGCCCAGTCTATTTAGTCTCTCTTCATAGTCCAACCCCCTCACCTCCGGTATCAGACTACAGCTGGTCTGTCAACAGCTCAATCCCACATACAGTCGGGGTCTTTTTTTTCCCGAATCTATCAAAATATGTTAATAACTGCGGGTTTCAGAATCGAAGTTACGACGTGTAGAACATCCACACCGGAGTTTCACCGGGGCCGCTTTTGGTGAAAATCCACGCTGAAGCTGACTGCATTAGCGTTCAACACCCAAACTTTAAACAGGCGGTCTGAGGCTTGGTCAGAAATTGAGGACAGCGGGGGGACGACAAAAGCCGGGACAATTAACAAGCAAACGCAATTGCGATGCTGATCAGTCATTAATATATCAATAAACATTAGTATAAATCCGGTCTTTCCCTGCGATTTAACATATTCTCTGACCCAAAACCAAAGTCGGCCTTGCTCAATAGGGAGAGGCAGGACTGCAACCGATTTCTCCGGAGAATAGAAGACAGCAATCATCGAGATTTCCCACTGAGCATTTGGTTATAAATTCCGAGTGTGGATCCATTCCAATTGTTTTTTATAACCGAGGCCTCTCGTTCTATTTACTCACCGGAATGCAACCGAAAGGGGGAAAAGTGCGGGCAAAATTAGATTGAGGATTTTGTTTCGAAGTCAACATCTGAATGATTAAGTCATTGTTAAAACCCTATCCATTGGTTTACATTGAGAATGATTGCAGAAGGAGGCCATTCAGCCCACTGGGCCGGCACCGACACCTTGACAAAGGATCTTACCCAGGCCCTATCCCCCTGACGCCACATATTGATCCTGCTAATCCGATTAACCTACACATCTTTGGACACTAAGGGACAATTTAGCATGGCCAATCCACCCAACCTGCACATCTTTGGACACTCAGGGGCAATTAAGCATGGCCAATCCACCTTAACCTACACATCTTTGGGCACTAAGGGGCAATTTAGCACGGCCAATCCACCCTAACCTGCACATCTTTAGACACTAAGGGGCAATTTAGCACGGCCAATCCCCCCTAACCTACACATCTTTGGAAACTCAGGGGCAATTTAGCACGGCCAATCCACCCTAACCTACACATCTTTGGACACTAAAGGACAATTTAGCACGGCCAATCCACCCTAACCTACACATCTTTGGACACTGAAGGACAATTTAGCACGGCCAATCCACCCTAACCTGCACATCTTTAGACACTAAGGGAGAATTTAGCTTGGCCAATCCACCCAACCTGCACATCTTTGGGCACTCAGGGGCAATTTAGCATGGCCAATCCACCTTAACCTACACATCTTTGGGCACTAAGGGGCAATTTAGCACGGCCAATCCACCCTAACCTGCACATCTTTAGACACTAAGGGGCAATTTAGCACGGCCAATCCCCCCTAACCTACACATCTTTGGACACTCAGGGGCAATTTAGCACGGCCAATCCACCCTAACCTACACATCTTTGGACACTAAAGGACAATTTAGCACGGCCAATCCACCCTAACCTGCACATCTTTGGACACTGAAGGACAATTTAGCACGGCCAATCCACCCTAACCTGCACATCTTTAGACACTAAGGGAGAATTTAGCTTGGCCAATCCACCTAACCTGCACATCTTTGGACAATAAGGGACAATTTAGCATGGCCAATGCACCCTAACCTACACACCTTTGGAAACTAAGGGACATTTTAATGTGTCGAATTCATCTAACCAAATATCTTCGGATTCTAAGGGACAATTTAGCATGGCATATTCACGTAAACTGCACATCGTTGAATTTTGAAAGGATGCCCATGCAGATACTGCGAGAACGTGCAAACTCCACACAGTCACCCAAGGTAGGAATCGAATCTGAGTTCCTGGCGCAGTGAGGGAGCAGTGTTAATAACTGTGCGACTGAGTCGCTCCTGTTTAAATTACAATGAAATTTTATGTGCTGGAAAGTTTCCAATATTCCGGAGGTTATTATCTTCCGCTCAAGGAGCTGATACAAGTTACTTCATAGAACTGAGAACGTAGAACACTACAGCACAAACAGGCCCTTCGGCCCACAAGTTGCGCCGATCATATCCATACCTACCATGCCATAGGTCTGTAACTCCCAATCCCATTAAATCCCATGTACTCATCCAGAAGTCTCTTAAAAGACACCAGCGAGTTCGCCTCCACCACCACAGATGGCATCCGATTCCACTCACTCACCACACTCTGAGTGAAAAACTTACCCCGACATCCCCTTTAATTGTGACTTTTACAAAAGCGATCCAAATCTCAGTTTGGAGAGATTGTAATTCACATCAAACAGAGTTTTATTTGTTACAGAATGTGATTGGAACATGCAAGGTGCTGAGGAGTTTGGCAGGAAATATTCTGAAGTCACTTCCTCCCGTGTGACAATCTAAAACTAGTATAGACCGCTTCTAAATAAGGCGTCTGCTATCTATCGATGAGGAAGGATTATCCACCATTCCGTCCATCTGTCCATCCACCCATCCATCCATCCATCCGCATATCTGTCCATTCATCCGTCTGTCCATCCACCCATCCATCCATTCATCCGCTTATGCATCCATTCGCCCGTCTGTCCATCCATCCATCCATCGATCCATCCATCCACCCATCCGCTTATCCGTCCATCCATCCATCTGTCCATCTATCCATCCATCCATCCATCCATCCGTCAATCCATCCATCCACCGCTTATCCGTCCATTTGTCCATCTGTCCATTTGTCCGTCCATCCATCCATCCGTCCATCCATCCATCCACTTATCCGTCCATTCGTCCATGCATCCGTTTTTCCGTCCATCCGTCAGTCTCTCCATCCATCTGCCCACCCATCTGTATAACCTTTCCTCTATATATTTATCTGCCTTTCTGTCTGTCTTTCTTCATTTCTATACATCCTTCTCTATTTCATTCCCTCTCTCTCTATTTCCCTTTCTCTCTTCCATTCATCTATCTGCTTTTACTTGGTAAATTTGCTTCCCTTGTATAAGGTTTGTCCATTTTTGAATTGTCTCTGGTAATGTTGGTGACAAGAACACGATTAGCATCCATTACCGTCACTGGGATGGCTCGCTGGCACAGTGATTAGCACTGCTGCCTCACAGCGCCATGGACCCTTGAGTCAGTGTCCATGTGGCGTTTGCACAATCTCCCAGTTTATGTGCGTGTTTCCTCTGGGTGCTCCGGTTTCCTCCCAGTCGTTCAAAAACATGCAAGTTAGGTGAATTGGCCGTGCCAGACTCTCCCTCAGTGTACCCGAATAGGCGCCAGACTGGACGATTTTCACAGTAACTTGATTGCAGTGTTATGTTAAGCCTACTTGTGACTAATGAATATATTATTGCTGTATTTTTGACTGACTGGGGTTTTCTGGCCGCTCTCGCCCCCAGGCCGGAAATCCCTGCCCGAGATCAATGGTCCGCCCCCCGCCCGCTACAATTCCGGTGCGGACGGGACGGGAAAATTCCATCTCATTAAAACCCGATATGAGGCAAAGAGCTTGATTTAGGGATTTTTTTTCTGAAATACAATGTTGATTTTGCTCTGCAGATGCGCTGTCACTTCCCCTTTGCATTTTTCCACTTTCTGGGTGTCCGTCATTGGTGGTGTTTCTCCTTCTGGGAATGATCCTCCTTTCCTGGAGAAGGAACCGGCAGAGAGGTACAGATTGCAGGGAGAATTTCTATATACGCGGGACTCCTAATCAATTTGTTGATTACTTTGACTTTCAGGTGGTTCAGTATAAAATGGGACAATTTGCAATCAGTTGTAATTGCATTTTTTACAGGTGACAGGAACACAAGAACATAAGAAATAGGAGCAGGAGTAGGCCATCAAGCCCTTCGAGCCTGCCCCGCCATTCAATAAGATCATGGCTGATCGGAAGTGGATCAGTTCCAATTTCCTACTTTCTCCCCATAAATCTTAATTCCCTTACCGACCAAAAACCTATCTACCCGTGACTTAAATATATTCAGCGAGGTAGCCTCCACCACTTCAACGGGCAGAGAATTCCAGAGATTCACCACCCTTTGAGTGAAGAAGTTTCTCCTCAACTCCGATCTAAACTCCACCCCCCCCCTTATCTTTCGGCTGTGCCCTCTTGTCCTGCTATCCTTTCTAAGCGGGAATAATCTCTCTACTTCTACCCTAGCCATCCTTTCATTATCTTATACCTCTCTATAAGATCCCCCCTCATCCTTCTAAACTCCAACGAGTACAGACCCAGTCTATTTAGTTTCTCCTCATAGTCCAACCCCATCATCACTGGTATCAGCCCAGTGAACCTCCTCTGCACTCGCTCCAAGGCCAAAATATCCTTGCGCAAGTGCGTCGACCAAAACTGCACACAGTACTGCAGCTGCGGCCTCACCAGTGCCCTGTACAGTTGCAGCAAGACCTCCCTACGTTTATATTCTATCCCCCCCCGCTATAAAGGCCAACATCCCATTCGCCTTCTCGATCACCTGCTGCACCTGCAGACTGCGTTCTTGCGACTCGTGCACAAGGACCCCCAGGTCCCTCTGCACCGTAGCATGCTGCAGCTTTTCACCCTTTAATAGTTATCCCTCCTACTATTATTTCTACCAAACTGGATAACCTCACAATTGCTAACATTATACCCCATCTGCCAGGTCCTCGCCCACTCGCTCAGCCTATCGAGATCCCTCTGCAGACTTTCCACACCCTCCGCACAATTGATACAAAGAACAAAGAACAACACAGCACGGGAAACAGGCCCTTCGGCCCAACGAGCCCGCGCCGCCGTCCCACTGTCTCAGTGTCCTATTCATGATTTTAGTCTACGCCTAATGCGCGAGGATCAGGGAGGTCCAATATAGGGACAATTTAGTACCCAATCAATCAGCCTAAAAGCACATCTTTGGGGATGTGGGAGGAAACCGGAGCACCCGGTGGAAACCCACGCAACCACGGGGAGAACGTGCAAACTCCCACAGACACAGGCCCAAATCCATGTGTCTGCACAGCAACAGAGATAGTCTCTGAGCTGTCATGTTGCCCTCGAGATGGTCCAGTTTAAGCACACTAACGACATGAAGCAAAAGGCAACTCCCGAAGCAACGTCCAAGAGCAGCCCACTACAACCTGCCGCATGCATGCCCCTTGCTGGACTTAAATGCCTGTGGAGACAAAAAAATTCATTATTAAACAGGCAAAGACTGTAACATCCCTGAGGCAAAACGTATTCCCAACCCTACAATGTTTAGTAAGGCCTACTATATCCCCTTATATGTAGCCCGCTCATGTGGCTGTCTAAGTGACTCTTAAACAACCCTAGCGTGCCCGCTTCCACCACCTTACTCGGCAGTGCATTCCACACCCCCACTACCCTTTGCGTAAAAAACTGCCCTCTAATATTTGTCTTATACCTAGCCCCCCTCACCCTAAGCCCGTGACCCCTCGTCCTATCCATTTCTAACAGCGGAAAAAGCTTACCACCATTTACTCTATCTATCCCCTTCATAATCTTATAAACCTCTATTAGATCCCCCCTCAGCCGACGTCTCTCAAGGGAAAACAGCCCAAGTTCGTTCAATCTTTCCTCGTAAGACAGCCCTTCCATACCAGGCAGCATCCTGGTAAATCTCCTCTGCACTCTCTCCAGGATCCCTACATCCTTCCGGTAGTACGGCGACCAGAACTGGACGCAGTACTCCAAGTGAGGCCTAACCAACGTTCTATACAACTGCAACATCAGACTCCTACTCTTATATTCTATACCCCTTCCTATGAAGGCTAACATACCATACGCTTTCCTCATCACATTCTGCACCTGCACCGACACCTTCAGGGACTTGTGCACTTGCACACCCAGGTCTCTCTGCGTATCTATACTCCGGATAGTTCTACCTTTTATCGTATAACTCCCCTCCACATTATTCCGGCCAAAGTGCATCACCTCGCATTTCTCCGGATTAAATTCCATTTGCCATCTATCTGCCCAATCTACCAGCCTGTCTATGTCCTGTTGCATTGCCAGGCACTGCTCCTCAGTACCCGCCAATCCAACCATCTTAGTGTCATCAGCAAATTTGCTGATCACACCACCTACCCCCTCTTCCAAGTCATTAATATATACCACAAATAGAAGAGGTCCTAGTACCGAGCCCTGCGGCACACCACTGGTGACAGACCTCCAATTGGAAAAGGAGCCTTCCACTACTACTCGCTGTCTCCTCCTCCCAAGACAGTTCTCCACCCATCTACATACCTGGCCTTGTATCCCATGAGCCTTCACCTTTTCTATCAGCCTACCATGAGGGACCTTGTCAAACGCCTTACTGAAATCCATATAGATGACATCAACGGCTTGTCCTTCGTCAACCGTTTTTGTCACCTCTTCAAAAAATTCCTCTAGATTCGTAAGGCACGACCTCCCTGTAACGAAGCCATGCTGCGTATCCCTGATCAGATTGCAGCGCTCCAGATGTTCATACATCCTATCCTTGAGGATCCTCTCCATTAGCTTGCCTATAACTGAAGTCAAGCTCACCGGCCTCTAATTCCCTGGGTTATCCCCTGATGGGGAACAGACGACCTAAAGAGCACGTCCAGAAGAAATGGTGGTAGGTGTAGAATTGCTTCCTATCCTGTATAGTTAGGGTTCCCGGATTTTCAATTTAACTGAGAAGAATCACACTTGCTGGAAAATGAGCGTATGGAACTTTGCATTGTGCGTGCTCACACATAACACGATCAACTTTTTCCCATAACATTGAAGCAATAACTTACATTGTGCATGGAACATCAAGTGAAAATATCGAAACTCAGTTTTATAGTTTTAATTTGGGTAAACGGGTTTGGGGAAGGAACATTTTTAGATGTGGTTGAGATGCAGTTCCGGAATTATCTATCTAACTGCCGGGGGACGACATGAAAGGATGAATTACACCTTCCCGTCGCCCTGAAGATGTGTTTCCATTCTATTACAGACTCTTCCTGTCCCCTGGCGTTCAACGCAGAGCCCAGAATCCAACGACCAACGCAACTGAGAGCTCACATCCTGCTTCCGGGATGTGACGCAGTTAAGAACGTTTCCTTTGTTTTCTCGTCATTGGAAGAAAGCCAGGGTGTTTGATTTTGTTTGGTTTATTATTGTCACACCTATTAGGTAACATTTGTTTCTTGCGTGCATACCATTCATAGAGAAGGAAAGGAGAGTGAACATTATAATAGTACAGCCTTAGCTCCTGTGTAGAGAAAGATTAACTTAATACCAGGTAGGTTGATTCAAAAGTCTGACATCAGCAGAGAGTAAGCTGTTCTTGCTCGACTGGTACGTACCCTCAGGACTTTTATTTTTTTTCTATGGAAGAAGGTGGAAGGGAGAATGTCCAGAGTGTGCAGGATCCTTCAGTGGGCTGGTTGCTTTTGTGAGGCAGCGGGGACTGTAGACACTATTAATGGATAAGAGGCTGTTTTGAATGATGGACTGGACTTTATTCATAATGTTGGTAATATTTTGTGTCTTCATTGGAGTAGGAGCTGCGACACTTCCGGTCAGAATGGTTCTATGCCCCATCGGTAAAAGTTGGCGAGCGTCGTAGCGGACTTGTTAAATATCCTTTGCCTCCTGAGAAAGATAAAATGTCGGTTGAGTCTATTCAAGCGACTTCCGCCTCCCATTCTTCTTCCGGCCGAATTATCGACAGCAAATAATAAAGGACATCTGTTTATCACCTACTGGGCATTCCTAAGGCCTAATGGAACATGTACCATGTCAAGAACACGCTGACATTTGGGCCTATCTGTTTTCTACACAGGATCAACATATTTCCCTTTCTTGTGTGAATGTTATTTTTAAGATTTTGTATATTTTGATTTGGTCTTGAGCAGGGAGGAGAACATCCAAAAAATCCACAACTTTACAACATGCTTCCAAACTCAAGCATTGTGTGTGTGAGTTCAAACTGTCTGATACATCAGTCCAAATGTGTTCAGCGAACCTGGACTGTCAGCTAACAGGACATTTGTATAGAACTGATGGGTGACGTTTAACTGCGGGC
Source organism: Carcharhinus amblyrhynchos (assembly GCF_965287045.1). Lineage (NCBI taxonomy): Eukaryota > Metazoa > Chordata > Chondrichthyes > Carcharhiniformes > Carcharhinidae > Carcharhinus > Carcharhinus amblyrhynchos. The sequence goes on from NW_027649787.1 coordinate 3,250,102, forward strand.
ACAAACTTTACTATACTGGTACATGGAATATAATGTTATGATGTCAGTTAAAATTGAACAGGCTCTTTACTGTACACAATATTGGACTGTGGGAATGACCTAAAATAGGTCTTGGAAGTTAGAACACAGAACATAGAAAAACTATAGCACTAACAGGCCCTTCGGTCCAAAGGTTGCGCCAAACATCTCTACCGACTAGGTTTACCTATATCCCTCTATCTTACTAAGTCACATGTTCTCATCCAGAAGTCTCTCAAAAGACCCTATCGAATCCGCCTCCACCATCACCACCGGCAGCCGATTCCAAGCAGCCACCACCCTCTGAGTGAAAAAGTTACCCCTGACATCTTCTCTGCACCTACTCTCCAGCACCTTAAACCTGTGTCCTCTTGTAGCAACCATTACAGCCCTGGGAAATAGCCTCTGAGAATCCACCCTATCTATACCTCTCAACATCTTATAAACCTCTATCAGGTCGCCTCTCAACCTTCGTCTCTCTGAGGAGAAAAGACCGAGCTCTCTCAACCTATCCACATAAGGCATGCCACCCAATCCAGGCAGCATCCTTGTAAATCTCCTCTGCACCCGTTCAATGGCTTTCACATCTTTCCTGTAATGAGGAGACCAGAACTGGGCACAGTACTCCTAGTAGGGTCTGACCAGGGTCATATAAGTTATGAAAGGTTAATTAGATAGATTAATTAGATTAATTAGATGTTGGCCTTTAAAGTGAGGGAGATACAACATAAAAGCAGGGAGATCTTGCTGCAACTGTACAAGGCACTGGTGAGGCTGCAACTGGAGTACTGTGTGCAGTTTTGGTCCCCTTATTTGCGAAAGGATATATTGGCCTTAGAGGGAGTACAGAGAAGGTTCACCAGGCTGAAACCAGAGATGAGGGGATTAGCTCATGAGGAAAGATTTAATAGACTGGGCCTGTACTCGTTAGAGTTTAGAAGGCTGAGGGGGGATCTTATAGAGACTTACAAAATAAGAAGGGGCTAGGTAGGGGAGAGGTAGAGAGATTCTTTCTGCTTAGAAAGGAAAACAGAACTAGAGGGCACAGCCTCAAAATAAGAGGGGGGGGGGGCAGTTTAGAATGGAGTTGAGGAGGAACTTTTTCACTCAAAGGCTGATGAGACTTTGGAATTTCCTGCCCATTGAAGTGGTGGAGGCTACCTCGTTGAATATATTTAAGTCACGGGTAGATAGATTTCTGATAGACAGGGAATTAAAGGTTATGGGGAGAGAGCGGGAAAGTGGAACTGATCCGCTTCAGATCGGCCATGATCTTATTGAATTGCGGGGCAGGCTCGAAGGGCTAGATGGCCTACTCCTGCTCCTATTTCTTACTTTCTTGGAGGTATAAAATTGAGTGGAGACAAGAACTTTGGACCACCAGTGCGAGATATTCCCTACTATATCCAGTGGTGAGTTGAGGGGAAAGGTCTTTCCGAGACAATTGCGTAGAATGTGGAACTCAATGCGACAGGTCTTGGTTGAGTTGAATATCAGATACTCATTTAGGGGAAAATTGGGTCAACGTAGGAGGAAGATAATAGAGCATGTTTACGTGAAAGGGGTGGGGGAGTGGTAGATTGCGGGTGGGAGGAGGGTAGCGTAGATCACAAAAACACTGTGACTGTAGTCTGTTGTTCTGGCAATAATGGTCCACTCCATTATGAACAAAACATGGGCAGCGTTTGAACATTGTTTGTTGGAGATGTTTGATTTGATGAATTACTATCACATGGATTGGGATGCAGTGAAAACTATCGATACTTGCAGACAAAAGATACATTTCAGAGAGTACATACGGGAGAAGGAAAAGAGAGGATACAAAATGTGCTGTCACATTCAGAGCAAGAGTATAGAGAAAGATCAGCTTAATATATGGTAGATCCATTCAAAAGTCTGACGGCAGCAGGGAAGATGCTGTTCTTGGGTCGGTTGGTACATGATCTTCTGACGAAAGAAGGTGGAAGAGAGAATGTCCGGGGTGTGTGGGATCCTTGGATATGCTGAGTGCTTTTCTGCGGCAGCGGGGAGCATAGACAAAATCAGTCGACGTATCGATACATCAATGGATCCATCAAGGGTGTAAATGAGAGTGGCCTTCGGAATAAAGAACAAAAAATAACGCCGCACGGGAAACAGGCCCTTTGGCCCAACGAGCCCGCGCCGCCATTTTAACATTATGAGTTAAATAAATAGTTGAGTATGAAAATGTTATTCAAACGGCGTTTCATTGAGGTTTTGATACATTTCCATCAGAACTTCGACATTGCAAACATTGGAAGCTTGACACCATTTCTTTTTTAAGAGATCAACTTCACTGTAAATTCAATTAGTTCATTCATGGAGCGGGGGCGTCACTGGATGGCAAGCATTCTCCATTCCTATTTATTCTTAAATTGTGTGGCTTGCCAGACCATTTTATTTTCAACGCGGACTTTTGACAATAACGGCTTTTAATTCCACATTAGAATTTAATTCCAAATGTTTTGCGCTGTATTTATCTTTTTACCATATGCCGTGATGGGGCTTGAACACGGGACCCTGTAACATTAGCGAACAAAATGACAATTAGCCCTGCATAGAGATCTTTCTGGGAGACAGTGTTTCAGAGTACCAGTCCACACTGGGAAAGTGCACCTGGTATCACTCCTAAATGACCTGTCGGTAATATAGAAGTTCTGGCCCCATGTGATGGACTCCCCCACTCAGCCCCAGTCAGAGGAAATAGTTTCCTTCCATCGACCCATCCAATTATTTTTCAAACTTAAACACAACGATTAGGCCATCTCATAAGCTTGTCCACTGAAAGGAATAAGACTACTCTGTACAACCTTTTCTCGTAATGTTCTCCATTTAACTCCAGTACCTTCATGCTAAACTGAAATCTGTTTTCTTTTTACAACATAACACTGCAATCCAAGTACCGCACAAGAATCACGTGAACCCGAAATGTTCTCTTTTGTTATTCGTTCATAGGATGTGGCCGTTGCTGCCTGGTCAGAACAAAGAACAAAATCAGCCCGGGAAACAGGCCTTTCGGCCCAACGAGCCCGCGCCGCCATGAGTTCCCCATGCATGAGGATGGCCTCAACCGGGATCTTGGGTTCATGTCACACTGCACGTAACCCCCCACCATAAGGCCTGGGTTTGCAAAATCTTACTATCTGAGGCAATCTCACTTTTTTTTTACCTGTGATTATCTCCACTGGCATTGTCAGCACCTGTAAAGACTTGCTTAACTGTAAAGTTGGCATTCCAAGTATTATCTTGAAGTGATGTCTGTCTATATAGGCCCTGTTTGTGTATCTAGCTCTCCACTCACCCGAGGAAGGAACAGCGCTCTGAATGCTAGTGATTCCAAAGAGACGTGTTGGGACTTATCCTGTAAGATTTCTTACTGTGACCACTTCAGTCCAACGACCACATCGCCATCCACATCATAGCTATGAAAGAGCGTGCCGCAGTGGGATGATCCCGAGGCCCAGCGAAATGCTCTGGGGACAAGGGCTCGAATACCACCAAGGCAGACAGAGAAATTTCAATTCAACAAAAATATGATTTTCAAAGTCTAATTGTAAGAATTGTGAATTGTTCTAAAATCCAACTGGTTTTGGGAAGGAAACCTGTGTCCTCACCTGGTGTGGCCGAGATTGGATTCCACACCCACCAGCCACGTGGCTGACTCTCAAATGCCCGATAAATTAGAGGGAAGTTGGGGAGGGAAATTAAACAAAGGAACAAAAGCTTTGGGAAAAGTTGACTGTTCAAAAATATGACCTCTTCGAAAACACAGTGCAGTGGATCTGACGTGTAGGGCTGAAATAAAAACACATTTTATCGTGTAAAAGTAAAATTAAACCACCACAATTTTTTTTTGTATCCATTTTTGGACACGGGTGTCGCTTGCTGCACCAACATTTATTACCCATCCCTAGTTGCTGTTGGAGGGCTGCTGGGAATCAACCACATTGCTGTGGCTCTGGAACACGACAGCTCAGTGACTATCACTGTTTGCTGTGCAGACACATGGATTTGGGCCGGTGTCTGTGGGAGTTTGCTCATTCTCCCCGTGCTTGCGTGGGTTTTCTCCGGGTGCTCCGGTTTCCTCCCACACCCCAAAGATGTGCTATTAGGCTGATTGGAGGTAATACATTGTCCCTAAATTAGTTTTCCCTCAATGTGGAATGCCATAAGCATAGATAAGGGTCACGGGTGGAGGGGGGACTGGTAATGTTAAAATCGCGGTGCGGGCTCGTTGGACCGAAGGGTCTGTTTCCCGGGCTGTTTTTTGTTCTTTGTTCTTTGTACACCAGACCAGGTAAGGAGAGGGAATTTCCTTCTCTAAAGGGCATCAGTGAACCAGATTTTTTTTTTTACCAACAATCGATTTATGGTCAGTTAATTATTAATTCCAGATTTATTTTAGTGAATTCAAAATCGACCCACAGCCGGTGTTGGATTCATATGCAGGTCACCAGAATATTAACACAATTTGTGGATTAGCAGTTCATCAATAATGCAACAAAGCCATCGCCTCCCTTAATTCCTGCATCAATGCCCGTGGGCTGAATATCTTATTTCATCGTATTTTGGCTGTGTGTCACCCCCAACCTCCAACACCACCTCACCCAACCCATCTCTCTCTCTCTCTCTCTCTCGCACAAGAATAATAAGACCTAAGAGCAGGAATAGGTAAATTGGCCTCTCTAGTCTGTTTTGCCATTCACTATTATCACAGCTGATCTGATCTGAGCCTCAGCTACTCTGCCCTGTCTATCCATCATAGGCCTTCAAACTTAGTTCCTAATTAAAATATTGTCCACCTAATCATTAAATTTACTCAAATTCCCGACATCCACTGCACTGTAGGGCAGTAACTCCCACAACTCATCGTTCTTTGGCAGGAGTTAAATTTCCCCCATCTCAGCTTTACATCTGGCACCTCGTTCTAGATTACCCCAGAAGAGTGAACTTTATCTCTCTCCCTCTCTTAGACAGCTAGATAGATAGATAAACAGACAGACAGATAGACAATTATATAGATAGAGAAAGAGAGAGAGCTAGCTAGACAGACAAATAGATCGACAGATAGATAGATACACAGACAGACAGACAAATAGATATATAGATAGACAGACAAATAGATACATAGACAGATAGATAGATAGAAAGGTAGACAGACAAATAGACAGATAGACAGATAGATAGATAGATAGATAGATAGATAGATAGATAGATAGATAGATAGACAGGTAAACAATTATATAGATAGAGAGAGGAAAAGAGAGAGAGAAAGAGAGAGAGAGAGAGCTAGCTAGACAGACAAATAGTTAGACAGATAGATAGATAAATAGATAGATATTAGATAGACAGACAGATAGACAAATAGATAGATAGATAGACAGATAGATGGATGAACGGATGGATGGATGCATGGAGGCTGCATGGATTTCCACTGGGTGCTCCAGTTTCCTCCCAAAGTCCGAACGACGAGTTACTTAGTTGCATTGACGATGCTAAATTCTCCCTCAGTGTACCCGAACAAGCACTGGAGTGTGGCGACCAGGGGATTTTCACAGTTACATCATTGCAGCCTTAATACAAGCCTACTTGTGACACTAATCGTGGGCCGAAGGGCCTGTTCTGCGCTGTAATGTCCTATGTTCTATGTTCTAATAAATAAACTTTAAATTTAATTTTTTTATTGCCCATCCCTAGTTGCCTGAGGGCATAGAACATAGAACATTACAGCGCAGAACAGGCCCTTCGGCCCACGATGTTGCGCCGACCAGTTACAAAAACAATGACCCACTAGCCTATACCAATCCCTTTTCGTCCATAAACCTATCCAGAGATCTCTTAAACGCCCCCAAACTAGACGCATTTACAACTGCAGCAGGCAGGGCATTCCAATCCCTCACCACCCGCTGGGTAAAGAACCTACCCCTGACATCCGTCCTGTAGCTACCCCCCCTTAATTTAAAGCCATGCCCCCTCGTGCTAGCTCTCTCCATCCGAGGAAAAAGGCTATCACTATCCACCCTATCTAAACCTCTAATCATCTTATATGTTTCAATAAGATCCCCTCTTAGCCGCCTTCTTTCCAACGAAAACAACCCTAGATCCCTCAGTCTCTCCTCATAGGACCTCCCCACCATACCAGGCAACATCCTAGTAAACCTCCTCTGCACCCTCTCCAACGCCTCCACATCCTTCTTATAATGCGGGGACCAGAACTGCACACAGTACTCCAAGTGCGGCCGCACCAGAGTAGTGTACAGTTGCAACATTACACTGCGACTCCTAAATTCAATCCCCCTACCAATAAACGCCAAGACACCGTACGCCTTCTTGACAACCTTATCTACTTGATTCCCAACTTTCAGGGATCTATGTACACACACACCTAGATCCCTCTGTTCATCCACACTATTCAAAGTCCTCCCGTTAGCCCTATACTCGACACATCTGTTGCTCCTACCAAAGTGAATTACCTCACACTTCTCCGCATTAAATTCCATCCGCCACCTCTCGGCCCAGCTCTGCAACCTATCTAAGTCTCCCTGCAGACTATGACACCCTTCCTCACAATCTACCACACCTCCAACTTTGGTGTCATCAGCAAATTTACTAATCCACCCAACTATACCCTCATCCAGATCATTAATAAAAACTACAAACAACAGTGGCCCCAAAACAGATCCCTGAGGCACACCACTCGTAACTGCAGTTGAACATCAACAATATTGCTGCGGCTCTGGAGTCACACACCAGCCAAACGAGGTTAGGACGTCAGATTTCCTTCCCTACAGGGCGTTAGTGAACATTTACTGAACATTTATGTGGGGAAAATGAAACAATCATGAGCAGGATATTTCCGTTCACCTGAATATTGGGCCTCAGTTTCTACTGTGTGAACTCTGATTCTCGCTGGCTGCAGTGTATAGTTCTTCCCCTCTTCTACTCACCATAAATCTGCAAAGGCAAAGATATGAGTCTTGCAGATAAGCATTCTTTGGACATCTTTAAATGTTATTTATTCATGTTGTGTGACCAATTTGTTTCTGTTGGGTTAATGGCCGCTGGTTGACCTGAGCTCAGTCCCAGAGAATTACGCCTCTGTCAGATACAGTGGAAATTATGATGAGCTATGCAATGGAAAGTGTTACACCAGTTTGGTTCGGTTTGCAGGTGAATTCCACATTCATTTGACACAATGTGGTGATCGATTGTGCGTCACCGCGATGAACAGGAAGCATGTCGTCAGGAAGTGTTACAGTACAGTAATCGTGTGGTGATATGTTTCTACTTGAGTTAAATTTCAATTTATTCTTGGGATGCAAACTTCCTTGGCAAGGGCAGATTGTGCCATTCTTTCGATAAAGGTGATGTCCAAAGATTGGGGTGGCATAGTGACACAGTGGTAAGCAGTGCTGCCTCACAGTGCCAGAGACCCGGGTGCAATTCTCATCTTGGGTCACCGCCTGTATGGAGTTTGCACGTTGTCCCCGTGTCTACGTGGGTTTCCTCCGGGTGCTTCCGTTTCCTCCCACAGTCCAAACATGTGCAGGTTAGGTGGATTGGCCATGCTAAATTTCCCCTTAGTGTCAGGGTAGGGTATATGCGTGGAGTTAGGGGGATATGGCTGGATTGGGATTGTGTTTGACGCAGTCTCGATGGGCCGAATGGCCTCCTTCGGCACTATAGGGGTTCTATGAATTTATAATTTGTAGGTGAAGTAGATTTACCATGTTAAATTGCCACTTAGTGCCCAAAGATTTGCAGGATGGGTGGATTGGTCATGCTGTATTGCCCCTTGGTGTCCAAAGATGCGCGTGTTAGGTGGATTGGCTGTGCTAAATTGCCCTTTAGTATCCAAAGATGTGCGTGTTAGTTGCCCCTGAGTGTAAGAGGGACTAGCTAGGTTAAATGCATGGGGTCATGGGGATACTGCTGGCATGAAATTGTGCTCGGTGCAGACACGATGGGCCGAATGGCCTCCTTCTGCTCTGTAGGTTTTAATGATTCTATGATGACTCGCACTTTTCGCCCCTGGAGTACAAATTGTGTTCGCTCACAGTTCATGCTCGGGCGGGAGTGAAGGAACGGTGATATATTTCCAAATCAGAATGTTCTGTAGCTACGAGGGGCACTTTGGCATTTTGGCGTTCCTATTAATCTGCCCCTATCGCCTGCCGTTAAACTCTCAGTGTTACAATGTGAAGTGGCAGGAATTCAGAATATAATCATAGACTCCCTACACTGCATTTTACCCAGGTCCATTTCACTTCACCTTTTCTCCATAACTGCGTTGATTTAGCATGGATAATCCACCTAACCTACACATCTTTGGACACTAAGGAGCAAGTTAGCATGGCCAATCCACTTAACCTGAACCTCTGAAAACAAAGGGACAATTTCCCATGGACAATCCACCCAACCCGCACACCTTTGTACACGAAGGGCGATTTAGCGTGCCCACTCCACCTAGCCTGCACATCCCTGGACTGAGGGAGGAAACTGGTGCACTCAGACGCAACCCATGCAGACACGGGGAGAACGTTCAAACTCCACACGGCATGTCACCCCAGGTTGGAACTGAAGCTGGGTCCCAGGCGCCCTGAGACAGTGCTGCTAACTACTGTGCCAGCTTGCCGGAATGTAATTGTGCCTAACCTAATTCATTCCGTAAACAGTTTTCACCTGATACCTGACGCAAGTCGCCTAAGAAAGAACTGAAAATATTGTATGAATTGCATTGAAATTGTGTCGAAAGTGAATTGCTTCTTTGAGTACAGACAGTACAAACTGCGGTTCCCGGAGGTTCAGATGAAATGAGTGCATCTGTTGTGAATCAGGGGGAGTTTCTGCAAATTGCAACCAACCCTCCGAATGTTTGCAAATAGTTGCCTTTTGAAAAGAATCCTGCAATATGGCTTAATTTTAAACAAACAAGTTGTCTGTTTTGCTGAATCTATTTCCAATGCCCAACTGTCTTGTCGCTGCGGTTTAACATTGTGTCTCAGTTTCTGACCTCTGGAGACAGTTGTGTAGGTGTAGCGGCTCAACTGTAAACAAACAAAAAACCACAAAGAGCTGCTGCCTCGGACAATTTTCCATCTCAAGCGTAATGTGATCAGAATCTCGACCAGCGATTGCTGCTTTGATGTGCTTTGCACTGTCCCTGAATGGGCTGTGAGCGAGGCGTCTTTCTTAAGGTCATACTATGCAAGCGTGGCCACAGCCAACGCCTCTCTGTCTGTCTCTATCTGCTGCCAAGCCCCGCTCTCTGCTGCAAAATCTCATGACTCTTTTCCTTGACTTTAAAGGTCAGAGCATTTTGCTGAGCATTTCAATCACTCTGTTCCCCTCGGAACCTGTTCAGAACATAACAAGAACATGAGAAATAGGAGCAGGAGTTGGCCATCTAGCCCTTCCAGCCTGCCCCCCCATTCAATAAGATCCTGGCTGATCTAAGCACCATTCAATAACATCATAGCTCATGGCCATACTAAATTGCTCCTTAGTCTCCCAACATGATCAGGACACTTCCCGCTGTCTCAGAAAAGCAGCGACATAATTAGGGACTCCGCTCACCCCGGATATAATCTCTTCCTCCTTCTTCCATCGGGAAAAAAGATCCAGAAGTCTCAAGACAGGTACCAACCACCACAAAACCACTTAGTCCCTGCTGCCATCAGACTTTTGAATGGACCTACCTCACATTAAGCTGATCTTTCTCTACACCCTAGATATGACTGTAACAATGCATTCTGAGCTGTTTCCCTTCCTTCGCTATGTACGGTATGTTTCGGATGTAGAGCATGCAAAAATAATGTTTTTCACTTTACAAGCAAACAAGTGACAATAATAAAAGAAATCAAATCCCAATTAATCGGTTACAGTGAATTCCTTAATTGTTGAATCCGACTACTGCCTCACTAGAATCTGTTCCCCCTGAGGCAATACTGGCACTCCCAGGAGCGACGAAGACTGGAAATACCAATTTACATTAGATCCTTAAATTCAAAGCAACTTATTTATCAACTTGTGTATTAAATGCAATTAATTGCTGAGTGATTCAACTTGAACATAGAACGTAGAATACTACAGCACAAACATGCCCTTCGGCCCACAAGTTGCGCCGATTATATCCATACCTACCAGGCCATGGAACTATCTGTAACTCCCAATCCCATTAAATCCCATGTACTCATCCAGAAGTCTCTTAAAAGACCCCAGCGAGTTCGCCTCCACTACCACCGACGGCAGCCGATTCCACTCACTCACCACCCTCTGAGTGAAAAACTTACCCCTAACATCTCCTCTGTACTTGCTCCCCAGCACCTTAAACCTGTGTCCTCTCGTAGCGACCATTTCAGCCCTGGGAAACAGCCCCCGAGAATCCAACCTATCTTGTACAACTTCAACAAGACGTTCCAGCTCCTGTATTCAATGTTCTGACCGATGAAACCAAGCATGCCGAATGCCTTCTTCACCACTCTGCCCATCTGTGTCTCCATTTTCAAGGAGCTATGAACATGTATCTCAGATTTTTTTGCTCTCTAACTGTCTCCAACGCCTATCATTAACTCAGTAAGTCCTGCCCTGGTTCCATCTACCAAAATGCATAACCTCGCATTTGTCCACTGGCCCAATTGATCAAGATCCCGTTGCAATTGGAGATAACGTTCTTCACTGTCCACCATACCACCGATCTTACTGTCATCTGCAAACTTACTAACAACGCCTCCTATATTTTGATCCAAGAATTCTCATTCTTATGCCACATTGTTGATGTGGACTAGTTTATCCACAACCGCAATTGTAAGCCTCATTGTTGAAATATTCCCCAGGACCTTATGTGATGATGTTTGTGAATTGAGGAAAATTCCAGGAATATTTACCTGACATTTTCCACTTAAACTCAATGACACTTGGAAAGGAGGTTTAGGTACTAACAGATAGTTGCCATTCATGCCTGGATTTTCCAGTAACATCATGAAATTAGTTGATTCCGCCAATCACCATTGACATATACTTCATTAACTCAGTTGATTGGGTGGCATGGTAGCACAGTGGATAGCACTGCTGCCTCATGGGACCTGGTTCGATCCCGTCTCGGGGTCACTCCCTGTTTGCAATCTGCATGTTTTTCCTGTGTCTGGATGGATGTCCTCAGGGTGCTCTGGTTTCACCCCAGAGTCCAAAGGCGTGCCGGTTTGTTTAACTGGCCATGCTATGTTCTCCCTCAGTGTACTCAAACACGCAATGGAGTCTGGCGACTAGGGAATTTTCACAGTAACTTAATTGCAGTGTGAATGTAAGCCGACTGGTGACTAATAAATACACTTTATCTCTGTTACTGCTGAGTGAGAAAGTGAGTGCCTTCATCTGAGAATGACTATCATGGACAGAGGACTACTTGCGACTAATAAATAAACTTTAACTTTACCGCAATGTGCGTGTAAAGTGCAGCCACATGTATACACCCCATTTTCCCTTCGTTCAACCATTAAAACTTTCAAGACTTGTTGACCTGTTAGTGTTACATTGGTGGAAATGGTGGAAATATGCAGCAGGTGAGATAGCATCTGTGAAAAGAAAAATGGAGTTAACGTTCCGTGACCTTCTATAAGGACTAGGAAAAGTTAGAAATATACCAAGCTTTGAGCAAGCGAAACGGGTGGAAGAACAAAGACAAGTTGTGTGGCAAAGTGGAGGCCGGAAAGATTAGACCAAAAGACATAGAAGCAGAATTAGGCCACTCGGCCCATCGAGTCTGCTCCGCCATTCAATCATGGCTGATTTTGTTTCTCATTCCCCCCTGCCCTTTTCCCCGTAACTCCTAGTCCCCTTATTAATCAAGAAACAAAGGATTTGATGATGGACAACCAAAAGGACTGTTTGTTAGAATGAAATAAAAGATGTGATTTGAAGAGGTTTGAATGGCCATGAAGTTACTGTAAACATCTCCCTCATCGTCACACTCCGGCCCCTGTTCATGACACTGATGGATAATTTAGCACGGCCAAGGCATCGAAAAGCACGTCTTTCAGACTGTGCGAGGAAACCAGAGAACCTGGAGGAAACCCACGCAGACACGGGGAGACCGTGCAAATTCCCAGAGTTGAGGAGGAACTTCTTCACTCAAAGGGTGGTGAATCTCTGGAATTCTCTGCCCGTTGAAGTGGTGGAGGCTGCCTCGCTAAATATTTTTAAGTCACGGGTAGATAGATTTCTGATAGACAGGGGAATTAAGGGTTATGGGGAGAAAGCGGGAAAGTGGAACTGATCCACTTCAGATCAGCCATGATCTTACTGAATGGCGGGGAAGGCTCGAAGGGCTAGATGGCCTACTCCTGCTCCTATTTCTTATGTTCTTATGAATGTACGAACTTGATATAGACAGTGACCAGAGCCCGGAATCAAACCCAGACCTTTGGCACTCTGAGGCAGCAGTGCTAACCATTGCGTCACCCTGCCGCCCCCTGGTCAATGAGATCTGGAATTCATTCCCTGACCTTCGGAAAATTCCTTCCTCATTTTCACTATCACTGTTTGCTATGCAGACACATGGATTTGGGTCGGTGTCTGTGGGAGTTTGCACATTCTCCCCGTGCTTGCGTGGGTTTTCTCCAGGTGCTCCGGTTTCCTCCCACACCCCAGAGATGTGCTATTAGGCTGATTGGAGGTAATAAATTGTCCCTAAATTAGTTTCCCTCAATGTGGAATGCCATAAGCATAGATAAGGGTCATGGGTGGAGGGGGGACTGGTAATGTTAAAATGGCAGCGCCGGCTCGTTGGGCCGAAGGGCCTGTTTCCTGGGCTGTTTTTGTTCTTAGTTGTTTGTCATTTTCCACTTTAAGACACTCCTTAAAACACACCTGTGGCAGACAGAGGGGAACCGGTGGATGTGGTGTTTCTCGATTCTCAAAAGGCGTTTGATAAGGTGCCGCACAAAAGGTTGTGACAGAAGATTAGGGTGCACGGAGTTGGGGGTAAGGTGTTAGCGCGGATAGAGGATTGGTTGTCTAATAGGAAGCAGAGAGTTGGTATCAATGGGTGCTATTCGGATTGGCGTTTGGTGACTAGTGGAGTGCCGCAGGGATCGGTGCTGGGGCCTCAGCTATTTACCATTTATATAGATGATCTGGAGGAGGGGGCTGAGTGTAGGGTGACGAAATTTGCTGATGACATGAGATGAGTGGAAAAGCAAATTGTGTGGAGGGTGTGGAAAGTCTGCAGAGGGATCTGGATAGGCTGAGCGAGTGGGCGAGGACCTGGCAGATGGAGTACAATGTTAGCAAGTGTGAGGTTATCCCCTTTGGCACACCTCTTTGAAATAGCTTTCCATCACCCACGCAAATACATCTTTGTGCCGTCTGGGCTCAGACGTTGATATTGTTCTGCGTGTTCGTCATTGCAAGTAAATCGATGCAAGTCTATGTCATGGGACACAAGAAATCACCGGGGAGTTCTCTATCTGACGTTACGATCCAAGAGCTAAAGAGCTGGGAGATATTGTGCTCTGGATAATCCTTATCTTTCATTTTATAACAAACAGTTGACAACTAGAAGTCCCTAAATAACCTTTATTTTACAGTCATCTTGAATACGGTAAGTATGCCCAGCCCTATCAGAGTAATCACACTTATACTGACAGACAAAATGTTGCAATTAACAGAAATAATATGATACCAACAGTCAGCACATTATTCGTTGGTGGAATTAGCACACAAACAAACATCCTCCATCAACTCCTTCAAATGGCGATTTGAATATTTGAAATGGATTTGACATCACGAATGAATTGCAGACGTCCCTCCCCGTTGCGGCCCATAGGGGCCTGACCGCGATTTGACAAAGAGCAGCAGCCAGAGACCGAGCGGGCAAGAAGTGACTGCGGGTGGGAGAGACGTGCTCCAGAGTAAGAGCGGCACCGTGTGGCCAAGAGTGGGAGCGGCGGCAGTGCCAGTCTCTGTCACAGGGTCCATTCTGAACAATTTGTAATTCTTCTGGAAGTGTTGATCTCCTGTGAAAATAATATACAAAAACCTCTTTGGACCTAGACAACAGATGGCATTTCAAACGATTGCATCTTATTCGAGGGCACAGTGTGTCTGCGTAAGTTGCTCTTTTGAGAGTCGCTGCAGGTAAGCCAGCACGGTGGCACAGTGCCTCACAATGCTAGGGATCTGGGTTGGATTCCTGGCTTGGATCACTCTTTGTGTTGAGTTTGCACGTTCTCCCCGTTTATCAGTGGATTTCCTCTGGTTTCATCGTTTACTAAATTGATCCTTTGTGTGACAAGATATGCAACTAAGGAAGATTGGACTTGCTAAATTGCCCCCTAGTGTCCACAATGTACAGGGTGGTAGAATCGGCATATGAAATTGCCCCTTATTGTCCCATGGTATACAGTTTAGATCGATTGACAAAGCTAAATTGCCCCTTAGCCTTCCAAGATGTGTAGGTTAGGTGGATTGGCCATACTAAATCGACCCTTAGTGTTCAAAGATGTGCAGTTTAGATGGATTGCTCATGTTAAATTGCCAGTTGTTGTCCAGTGATGTGTTGGTTGGCTGAATTAGCTATAGTGGTTGCTATGGGGATAGATGCTTTTTCCAAGACCCTGTGCAGACTTGATTGGCCAATGGCCTCCTTCTGTACTGTGGGGATACTTTGGCCTCCAGTCCATCCTCTGCACAAAAACTTGGTTGATCTTCTAGCTCTGCTTCACATTCTGCTAATTCTCAAAAATGCATGGTCCTCTGTGTAGCGAATCCCAAAGTCCTCCAACTGATTTATCCAGTCTCAGTCTTCATTCAGAGACTATTAATCCGTGTTCCAGAATCTACACAAAGGGGGAGAGAAAGCTTATCAACATTTACCCTCAACGCCCAGCCAGTATCTTGTATATTTTCAGGAGATTACCACATATTATTCTGGACCCCAGGGAATACACACTCAGCTCACTCAGCGACGTAGAAGCCTCAAAGACATAAACATTACTGTTAAAGTACAGCCACCTCACAATAACTCCTAACAATCTGATTCATCAAAAATACTTTAAGTTTGTCATTTGTTGCAAATGCTTGAACACTGCACTGAAGTTATTGTGAAAATTCCCTAACGACTCACTCCGGTGCCACGTCAGGTACACCGAGGAAGAATTGAGCACAGCCAAAGCACCTAACCAGTGTCTTTTTTGGACTATGGGAAGAAATCCACGCAGCCACGGGGAGAATGTGCAGACTCCGCTCAGACAGTGGCCCAAGCCGGGAATTGAACCAAGGAACCTTGCGCTATGAGGTAACAGTGCTAACCACTGTGCCATCGTGCCACCCTAAAGCAAGCTTTTAGAATCAAAATTAGTAAATGGTTGGAAAACGACAATTTACTAAGTGATGGCCGGAGATGAAGAGGGGGAGCACTTTTATGGAGATAGCATGCAGGCGAGATGGAGCAGATAGTTTCAGAATGCAAGGTTATTAACCTACTTTCCAGTTGACACATCTTTGACAACATGTGACACAAGTCAATCAAACGTCCCCTGCAAACGCAGCAGAACACAATTCGAAATTAAAGTTATTTCCCCCACCATGTATTAATTCAAGGGTGTGTTCCCCAACAATCCTCCTTGGTTACTCAAAGCTGTTTCAGAAGTTTGATACTCTCTCAGAACATAGAGACAAAAAAAAATGAACAATAGAAGCCATTTGGTTCACTGAGCCCAATCTAATGGGCGGCACGGTGGCACCGTAGTTAGCATGGCTGCCTCACAGCGCCAGCGACCTGGGTTCGATTCTCCATCACTGTCTGGCCAGAACTCTCCATTCACCTGACAAAGGACAAACCCCCAAAGGTTGTGAGTTTACTATCAAATAAATTGGTTGGACTTAAATTGGTGTTGTCAGACTTCTTACTGTGTTTACCCTGGTCCAACGCCGGCATCTCCACATCATGCGTGGAGTTTGC
The DNA here is from genome assembly GCF_965287045.1 of Carcharhinus amblyrhynchos. Lineage (NCBI taxonomy): Eukaryota > Metazoa > Chordata > Chondrichthyes > Carcharhiniformes > Carcharhinidae > Carcharhinus > Carcharhinus amblyrhynchos. The sequence goes on from NW_027649787.1 coordinate 3,266,102, forward strand.
ACATTCTCCCCGTGTCTGCGTGGGTTTCCGGTTGCTCCCATTTCCCCTCACAGTCCAAAGGTGTGCTGGTTAGGTGTGTTGGCCATGTTAAATTCGACCTCAGTGCTCCTGAACAGACACCAGAGAGTTGTGATTCGGGGATTTTCATAGTAACTTCATTGCAATGTGAATGTATGACTATATGTGACTAATACACTTTCAGCCAGACCATGTTCGGCCTTCTACCCCAGCTTCATTTTGCCACACTATCCCCATATATCTTCTTTCGCTTCGTATGCAAAATCTATGGATGTTATTGTTCAACATACCGAGGGACTGAGCATCTACAGATCAGTTGGGTAGAGAATACCAAAGATTTAATATCTTCTACATGTTGGGAGGATGGAACTTAGTGTCTGAGAGGGTGGCAGAGACAAGGACCCTTGCAATATTTAAGATCTAATTAGATTAAGAACTATTTATAAGACCCTTGACAGACTCCACTTGGAGTACTGTGCGCAGTTCTGGTCGGCTCACTGCAGGAAGGATGTGGAAGCTATTGAGAGGGTGCAGAGGAGATTTACAAGGATGTTGCCTGGATTGGGAGGCATGCCTTATGAAGATAGGTTGAGGGAGCTAGGTCTCTTCTCCCTGGAGAGACGAAGATTGAGAGGCGACCTGATAGAGGTTTATAAAATGTTGAGAGGAATGGATAGGGTGGATTCTCGGAGGCTATTTCCCAGGGCTGAAATGGTCGCTATGAGAGCACACAGGTTTAAGTTGCTGGGGAGCAGGTACAGAGGAGATGTCAGGGGTAAGTTTTTAACTCAGAGGATGGTGAGTGAGTAGAATCGGCTGCCGTCGGTGCTGGTGGAGGCGAAATCGCTGGGGCCTTTCAGGACACTTCTAGATGAGTGCATGGGATTTAATGGAATTGAGAGTTATAAATAGGCCTGGTAGGTATGGACATGATCGGCGCAACTTGTGGGCCGAAGGGCCTATTTGTGCCGTAGTGTTCCATGTTCTGTGTGCACTTGCGATTTCAAAACATACACGGCTTCAGATCAAGTGACTGCCCCTTCACCGGCAGAGGAATAGAGTACAAAAGATGGGATATAATGATGACTCTGTAGAAGACATTGGTGAGGCCACAAGTGGAACATTGTCTGTAGATCTGGTCATGATGTTACAGGATGACATCTTTGCTTTGGAGAGAGTGCAGAACAGAGTGACAAGAATGCTTCCAGAGCTGGAGAATTGTAGCAATGAGGAGAGATTGGAGAGGTTGGGTGTGTTTTCCACTGAACAGAGAAGGATAAGGGGTGACAATATTAAGGTACACAAAATTCTGAGGGGTGGAGATGAAGTGGAGAGGAGCAGCCTGTTTCCCTTGGCAGAGCGATCAAAAAACAGAAGTCATAGAACATAGAACATAGAACATTACAGCGCAGAACAGGCCCTTCGGCCCACGATGTTGTGCGGACCAGTTAAAAGGCAATGACCCTCTAACCTAAACCAAACCCTTTCCATCCATAAACCTATCCACGGATCTCTTAAACGCCCCCAAACTAGGCGCATCCACAACTGCAGCAGGCAGGGCATTCCAATCCCTCACCTCCCTCTGGGTAAAGAACCTACCCCTGACATCCGTCCTATAACTACCGCCCCTTAATTTAAAGCTATGCCCCCTCGTGCTAGCTTTCTCCATCAGAGGAAAAAGGCTATCACTGTCCACCCTATCCAAACCTCTAATCATCTTATATGTTTCAATAAGGTCCCCTCGCAGCCGCCTTCTTTCTAATGAAATCAAACTCAAATCCCTCAGTCTCTCCTCATAGGACCTCCCCTCCATACCAGGCAACATCCTGGTAAACCGCCTCTGCACCCTCTCTAAAGCCTCCACATCCTTCCTATAATGTGGGGACCGGAACTGCACACAATACTCCAAGTGCGGACGCACCAGAGTTTTGTACAGTTGCAACATGACGCTGCGGCTCTTAAATTCAATGCCCCTACCAATAAACGCCAAGACACCGTATGCCTTCCTAACAACCCTATCTACTTGATTCCCAACTTTCAGGGATCTATGTACACATACACCTAGATCCCTCTGCTCATCCACACCATTCAAAGTCCTCCCGTTAGCCCTATACGCGACACATCTGTTATTCCTGCCAAAGTGAATTACCTCACACTTTTCCGCATTAAACTCCATCCGCCACCTCTCGGCCGAGCTCTGCAACTTGACCAAGTCTCCCTGTAGACTAAGACACCTTTCCTCACTATCTACCACACCTCCGACTTTGGTGTCATCAGCAAATTTACTAATCCACCCAACTATACCCTCATCCAGATCATCAATAAAAATTACAAACAGCAGTGGCCCCAAAACAGATCCCTGAGGCACACCACTCGTAACCGAACTCCATGTCGAATACTTTCCATCAACCACTACCCTCTGTCTCCTACCCGCCAGCCAATTCCTAATCCAATTTCCTAAATCACCCTCAATCCCATACATCTGCAATTTCTGCAGAAGGCTTCCATAGTGAACCTTATCAAACGCCTTACTAAAGTCGAAAAGTCCAAAGTCATAGATTTAAGAGAAGTGGCATTATCTGTGGAGGGGACCTGAAAAGAAGTTTTATTTTATGAAGAGGACGGTGGGTGTGTAGAATTCGCTGCCTGAATTGTTAACAGAGGGAGAGACCCTAAACTCTGATTAAAAGAAACAACTGGAGCTGCACCATGAGATGTCTGCCTCAATTAGGCCACCTCTCAACCTTCTTCTATCTAACAAAAACTACCTCAAGTCTCTCAAACTTTCCTCATAAGACCTTCCCACCATACCAGGGAACATCCTGGTGAACCTCCTCTGCATCCTTTCCAATGCCTCCACATCTTTCTTATAATGCGGCGACCAGAACTGTACGCAATACTCCAAGTGCGGCCGCACCAGAGTTTTGTACAGTTGCAACATGGCCTCACGGCTCCGAAATTCAATCCCTCTACCAATAAAAGCACCGTACGCCTTCTTAACAACCTTACCAATCTGGGTGCTAACTTTCAGGGATCTATGCACATATACACAGAATACACCATATACACATGTTCCACTGGTCGGCGAAACATCGAGGGCCGAAGGGCCTGTCCTATGCTGTAATGTTCTATGTTCTATAACTGCTGAAACCTACGGCTATGGGCTGGGTGAGCAAAGGTGGGATTAGAATGGGCACCTAGACGTCTTGGATCGGCATGGCCAAAGTGCACCGCATTCCTCTTTCTGTGTTGTATCATTCTCTGGCTATACCATTCTAATTTGCACTGCATCTCTTTCAATGGATTATTTCAGATTTGGTGTGTCCACAATTATGCACAGAGATTCATATCCTGGGAGATTTAAGAAATGCAGCAGAAACAGAGAGATCAGATAAGCATTGCCCTGCAAGTAGGTGTGAAATCAGGTGGGAAATTGGCTGATTTGTCGTTATGCATCGTGTGAATATTGACTTGGGAAAATGAATACACCTGAAATATTGTGTGCAGTTTTGGTCTCCTTTTTTTCTGAGAAAGGATACTCTTGCTCTCGAGGGAGTGCAGCGCTGGTTTACCAGGCGGATTCTGGGGAGAAATTGACTCGGTTAGGATAGTTTTCGCTGGAGTTCAGATGAATGAGGGGGATCTCACAAAGTCTTATAAAATTTTAATAGGATTAATCAGGGCCGATGCAAGGAGGGTGTTCCCGGTAGTCGGGGAATCGAGAACCAGGGTTTACGGCCTCAGAATTCGGGTTAGACCATTAAGGCAGAGGTGAAGAGATATTTCTGTCATTGTTAAATAGGAGTGTTTGTCAGTATAAAGGAGTTATTTATAGAAATGCTGGCTTTGTACAACTGCACTGATAAATAAATATTTTACTCCCCTTTACTCTTCGGACCAATAGCCTATTTAAAGTGAATGACGTAAGATTATCTTAAGTACAACAAATCACGTTACTTCTTTTCGTTTCGAATTCAGAACCTTGTCTGTTTTTTGCGGTGTTGCCATTTGTCATTTCTGCAAAAAAGACTAATACATATTTGTAGAAAAGAGGAAAATATCGGCAGGGTTCAGCCATGTTAAATTGTCTCTTAGTATCCAAAGATGTGCTGAATAGATGGATTGGTGGTGATAATTTTTCCCTCAGTGTCCAAAAATGTGTAGGTTAGCTGGATTGGTCATGCTAAATTGTACCTTAGTATCAAAAGGTGCACAGGCAAGGCAGAAAGGATATGCTAAATTGCCCTTAACGCCCCAAGATGTTCAGGTTCGGTGGCTTGGCCATGTTAAATTGCCCTTAATGTATCAAGATGTGACGGTTAGGTGGATTGACCATGTTAAATTGCCCTTAATGGATCAAGATGTGAGGGTTAGGTGTATTGACCATGTTAAATTGCCCTTAATGTATCAAGATGTGCAGGTTCGGTGGATCCGCCATGTTAAATTGCCTCTTAGTGTCAGTAGGGTAAATATGGGAGGTCATGGCAATGGGGCCTGAGTGGGATCCCTGGCGGTGCAGGCTCGCTGGGCTGAATGACCCCCTTCTGCACTGAAGGAGTTTTATGATTTTATCAATCAACATATCAAGGTGTCATCACTTGTCTGCTTTCGGGATCTGATTTTGCAGACATTTGACTCTCTTACATTGCAAAGGTAACTGCACTTCCAAAGACACAGTATCGGCTGCAAAGAGCCGTGGGGTATTCTGTGTTCCGAGCAGACTCCACATGAAGCAAGGCAACTGTAATCTCACTGAAATAATGTCGACCGTGCCCTGTTGCAAGTAATGCAAAGCAAAGAGGCAGCACTCACTGCTCACATATCAGCCTTTCAAAGCATGGCCTCCGTATGGCTTGGATTTCACGTTTTTTTCGAACACGATTGCATACAAAGCACAGCACAGATTGATCCATTTGGTCCACTCACGGCAGTTAATGCTCCAGAGGTGCCTCTTCCTGTCACCCCATTAACATATCCGTCTAGCCTTTTCTCTACTCCGTGTCTATCCAGCTGCCCAGTTAAAATACATTTTTTGCCATTCGTCACGAGTAGAGGTGAGGAGGAAAATGGGACATTGAATGCTGTGATCAGATTTCAATTGTGCGATTTTTTTAAATCGGGAACTTTTTTAATTTGATGTGATTTGACTTATTCTTGTCTTTTGTATTAACATGTAGCGAAAAATTGGCGGCCCTTGCGTTAAGTTGGTCTTTCTCTACACCTTAGCTATGTCTGTAATCGTACATTCTGCACTCTCTCCTTTCCTTCTTTATGAATGGTAATCTTTGTCTTTATAGCGCGCAAGAAACAATACTTTTCACTGCATCCTAATACATCTGACAATAATAAATAAAATCTCTGTACTCTATGAATGGCATGCTTTGTCTGTACAGCGCGCAAGAAACAATATTTTTTACTGTATCCAAATACATGTGACTATAATAATCAAATCTATGTACTCTATGAATGGTATTCTTTGTCTGTATAGCGCGCAGGAAGCAATAATTTTTAATCTAAGGTAATACATGTGGCAGTAATAAACCAAGCCAAATGTAATGAAAACACTCCCTGTGGTAGCGGGTTCCGTATTGTGCCCATTCCTCCAAAATACAGTTTTTCCTGAATTCCCTCCTGGCGACTATTTCATCTTGCAATCTTTTGAAATTCTACTTCTACTTTGTTGAACCATTTCATAATTGCAAATTCTCGATGGGTCAGCCCTCAATTTTCATTTGTTTTAGAGAAAAAAAAGAGCTCCAAACTCTTTAAGCTTCACTGACAGTTCCACACTCTCTCTTCTGGTATCATTCATATGAAATGTTAACTGCATCTTTTCTGTCCCCTGTGCATCCTTGCTGGGGTAGCCCGGTGGCACCGTGGTTCGCACTTGCTGCCTCCCAGAGCCGAGGGACTGGGTTCGATTCCCAGATTCCACCATCTGTGCAGAATCTACACGTTCTGCCCGTGTCTGCCTGGGTTTCCTCTGGGTGTTCCACTTTCTTCCCATAGTCCCAAAGATACGCTGGTTACTTGGATTGGCCCTTGCTAAATTCTCGCACAGTCTACAGGCGGCAGAGTACGGCAATGAGGAGGTTTTCACAGTAACTTCATTGCAATGTTGTTGTCAGCCTACTTGTACCTAATAAATGAACTTGAACAAACTTTTCTCGGACGAGGAACAACTGTGCTCTGCACTCAAAATCTGGCCTCAGTGATGTGAGTCAGACATCTGAGATATTCTGTAGAACATGTCGAGTGCTCGCAGTCACCTGGACCTGTAGTAAACAGGAAAACCGCAGAGAGATTCCACCTCGATTCTATTTTCCAACCCCAATCATGTTTTAGTTCAGATGCACAGGTCGCACATTTCAGACGTCCCCCACACAGAGAGAACAAGAGTTTGTTCTCAGTGAGATTCAGATCGGGGGCTCAGAGTCTCACCTTCTGGGTCAAGGACAATGAGTTTCCTCGGTGTCTGTGCATTGTTCCATCTCTTCCAGGGTGAGATATCCTCATGATATTCAGATAGATTAGAGAAGGATTTGGATAGAGCGAAGATGTTCCATTGTTTCCATTGGCGGGAGTTCCTGGAACCAAGGGAACATGGATTTGGTAAAGTAACAGAGAGGGAGATGAGGGGAGTTTTTTTTTCTTATCCGTCTGAGTTGCTGTGATCTAGGAGGCTTTGCCTGAAAGGGCGGAGGAAGCAGATTCAATAGGAACTTCCAAAAGGGTGGAATGGAACTTGCAAAAGGGAGGAACCGGATATTTAATTAAAGGGAGAAAATTTAGCAATATTAGCTAAATCTTTCAAAGACTCAACACAAACTCGAAGGGCCGAACGGTCTCCCTCTTGGTTTTGTGCTACTATACGATGTGAGTTAGCGTGTAAGTTTGACATAACACGAAACAAATGTTGCTGAGAAAATGGGAAGTCGATTAATAACAATGACTAGAAATCCCAATTGTGATTTCTCCTGTGATATGATGTGTGAGTGGGCTGCATTAACAATATTGGTCACTTTGGAGAAGAAAGTTCAAGTAGAACTTCAGCCTCAGGTTTTTTTTTGGTGAAAAAAGGCGCCCAAATTCGGTGGAGGAGAAGAAGAAACGGATCAAAAACAGAAATTGCTGGAACATCTCAGCGGCACAGTGGTTAGCATTGCTACCTCTCACCACCCGGGGCCTGCGTTCGATTCCCGGCTTGGGTTACTGCCTGTGTGGAGTTTGCAGTTTCTTGCCGTGTCTTCGAGTGTTCCCTCTTTGTTCTCCTGTTTCCTTCCATCATCACAAAAAAATGTGCGGGTTAGGTTGATTGGCTGCGCTAAATTTACCTTGTGTTAGCAGGGTAAATAAGTGGGGTTATTGGCGATTGTGATCAGTGCAGACTCGATCTGGCTTCTTTCTGCATTGTAGAGGCTCTGCGATTCTAGGCCAGAGAGCATGGAGCTCTGACGGAGGGCAACCTTCTCTGGCCTTGGAGGGAGAGAATTTTCACTGGGCTGATACCAGAGATGAAGGGGTTAGCCTATGAAGGGAGACTAAGTAGTCTGGGTCTGTACTCGTTAGAGTTGAGAAGGATGAGGGGGGATCTCATAGAGACGTATAAGATAATGAAGGGGATGGATAGGGTCGGGGTAGAGAGATTCTTCCCGCTTAGAAAGGACAGCAGGACTAGAGGACACAGCCTCAAGATAAGGGGGAGGAGGGCAGTTTAGATTAGAGTTGAGGAGGAACTTCTTCACTCAAAGGGTGGTGAATCTCTGGAATTCTCTGCCCGTTGAAGTGGTGGAGGCTGCCTCGCTAAATGTAGTTAAGTCACGGGTAGATAGATTTCTGATAGACAGGGGAATTACGGGTTACGGGGAGAAAGCGGGAAAGTGGAACTGATCCACTTCAGATCAGCCATGATCTTATTGAATGGCGGGGCAGGCTCGAAGGGCTAGATGGCCTACTCCTGCTCCTATTTCTTATGTTTTTGTGTAATCCACACTCGGAATTTTGATTCTATTCTTTTTCCAGAGATATCCTCAGACCTAGAATCATACAGCCCTTCAAGAGGCCATTTGGCCCATCGAGTCTACACTGATCACAATTTCCATAACCCAACAGAGATTTTTCCAGCATTTTCTGTTTTTGGTTCAGATTCAAGCACTCAGTTGGTGTCATATAAGGAGGGAGGGGAATGTAGGCAATAGCTGAGGCGTGTAGTTTGTCTGTAGCTCTTTATGTGATTAACATTACACAGTTCACATGTGTCCCCTGCCAAACCAGGTTTACAGGTGAATGAACTCGTGTTGTAACTTTAGAACGCGAGGAGGAAAATGGGGCAAATGGCCACCATGACTAGAACGATTTAATAGTGCGATTTTAATTTAGAATTGGGCATTTTTTAAAAGTTTAATTTGATACATTATTGCCACATGTATTAGCATGCAGTGAAAAGTATTGTTTCTGACGCATGATATCGACAAAGCATATCGCTCATAGAGAAGGAAAGGAGAGAGAATGTAGTCATAGCTGGGGTGTAGAGAAAGAACAGTTTAATGTGAGGTAGGTCCATTCAAAATTCTGAGGGCTGAGGTGAAGAAGTCGTTCATGAGTCGGTTGGTACATGACCTCAGACTTTTGTATCGTTTTCCCCACAGAAGAATGTGGAAGAGAGAATGTTCGGGTTGCGTTCGGCCCTTAATTATGCTGGCTGCTTTTTTTTCTGAGGGAGGAGTTGATGGAGTCAATGGATAGGAGGCTGGTTTGATTATTTAATCCCAATTGGCGTGTCATAGTTGGGGACTGTCTTCAGAAAATTTTCCATAACCTGAGGTTGACTGTTCTCGCTCTCGCTTTCCTAGTTATAGAGCCTCAGATCACCTTGTCCCAGTCTCCGCCGGTTCAGATGCTCCCTGCCGGATGTACCATTAATCTCAGATGCCGCATCCAGGGTAAAGCTGCTAGTTTGGTCCACTGGTACAGACAGAGAGAGGGTAACGACATGGATTTGGTTTATTCAGCGTTGCAGAACAATCCAGCTGAGGGGAGGTTTTCCAGCGAGATTTCTGCAAAAGAGGGCATTTGTACACTAATCATTGCGGATTCCCAGAACAACGATTCTGGGATGTATTACTGTGCAGTTCCCGATTATCAAAACATGGTCCAAATATTCGGAAATGGCTCCAAGTTAGTGATTACAGGTAAATCCCATTATTATTCTGTTGCAGTGGGTATCTCAAAGCAAGTAACGTTCAACCTGTTAATATGTTCTCCGTTTCATTTGCCGGATTTAGCGGATTCTCCCTCCATATTCCTCCTCACCCCGCCGCTGGATGAGATTCCCGCCATGGAAAGGGTCCCGTTGTGGTGTTTGGTCAGAGGCGTGTCTCCCGATCCCTTTCCCGTCCGCTGGAATGTTACGGGGCAGGATACCGAGGGACAGACCGATTCGGGGACACTGGAGCCGGACGGGACCTACACCGTCAGGAGTTACATCAGCCTCCCGGCGGAAACTTGGAGAAGCGGCGCTCGCTGCACTTGCGCCGTTCAGGTCAACTCCAGTGGAAGTATTCTCAGTGACAGTGTCTCATCTCAGAGAGGTAACTATTCACAATGACACTTTTTTTAAAAGACATTTAACCTTAACGGGACAATTTACAAAGAACAGTCCAACTTTGTAAATTAATAATGTCTCTGCGGTGTCTCCATGGAGATCGAATTCATCGCTGCCCTATCACAGTCCTCCCAACAACACTTTTTCGCTGCCGTAGAGAGCCGTAGATGTTCAATCGCTGAAGAACATTTGTGAGAGCGGATAGGTAAGGAGAAAGGGCAGGAAACTTATGTTTATGTTAGCCATGGTGTTATTGAAAGAAAGAACAGACCGGATAGGCCGAATGGCCTCTTTCCCTCTCTCACTCCTTGTGTCTGCCGAAGACACCATTACATTTCTGATGGTCAGGGACCCTCGGTCGGTGTGTCAAATGGAAATGTGTGACTGTACCCTCAGTGTTGCAATTCATCTCGGCGCGGTGCTGAACCATTTATTTAACCCTTCACCTCTCTCTACTTCAATCCCTTTCAATTGCACCGTGCGCTACAAGTTATCTGTGCAATGGCATATTGGCATTGCTGTCTCACTGCTCCAGTGACCCGGGTTCAATTCTGGCTTTGGGTGACAGTCTGTGTGGCGTTTGCATGTTCTCCCCGTGTCAGCGTGGGTTTCCTCCAGGTACTGCGGTTACCTCCCACACTCCAAAGATGGAATTCTCTGCCGGTTGAAGTGGTGGAGGCTGCCTCGTTGAATATATTTAAGTCACGGGTAGATAGGTTTCTGATAGACAGGGGATTGCGGGTTATGGGGAGAAAGCGGGAAAGTGGAAATGATCCATTTGAGATCAGCCATGATCTTATTGCATGGCGGGGCAGGCTCGAAGGATGGCCTACTCCTGCTCCTATTTCTTATGGTCTTATGTGTAGGTTACGTGGATTGGCCGTGCTAACTTGCCCGTTAGTATGTAAAGATGTGCGGGTTAAGTGGATTGGCCATGCTAAATTGTCTCATAGTGTCCAGAGACGTCCAGGTTTCGTGGATTAGCCACACTAAATTACCCCTTAGTGTCCAAAGACACAGAGGTTATGTAGATTGACTACGCTAAATTGCCTCTTCGTGTGCAAAGGTGTACAGGTTAAGTGGCTTGGCCATGCTAAATTGACCCTTTGTGTCCAAAGATGTGTAGTTTTGGTGAATTAACTAGTGCTAAATTGCCATGGTAAATGCTTCGGCTCACGTGATTGGACCCTGGATGGCACTAGTGTCATCCTTGCTCGATGGACCGAATAGACTTGTGTCGGGATTTTACAATCTGTCCAGTTGTTCATCTTCCCCTGTTAACTTCCCCTCCCTCCCCTTCCCTCTATAAATCCTCCATTTTACCCTGGAGTCAGTCTGTCCTAACATCCTGTTTGCATCTCTTTCACTCTCACTCAACCTTCAGCTGTTGCTCTCCCTCTTCCTCCATCCCTGTCTCTGGCTCTCCCTCTATTTGTTGGTTCATCTAGTATTCCCCAGGGTTCCTTCTTGACTATTTTTATGCTAGTTACATGTTGCTCCATCTAAGTGTCTACCCATCACGCTCTGCATTTTCTACATTGTTCTTTTCTTTTCTCTCTTTCTTTAAAGTTCTCTCTATGTTTCATCATTGGAAATCGAGCTAAATATTTCTGTGTAAGTTACCTGCTCTGTCTATCTCTGCATCCCCTATCCAGTTTGAACAATGTTCCATCAGATTTCTGGTCTAACTCTGAATCATTTATTCTTTCAGTATATCTGGAGGAATTGTTTCGACACCAGGTTTAATTTGATAGTAAACTCACAAGCTTTCGTCAGGTGAATGGAGAGTTCTGGCCTCAGACAGAGCATATGGCAGCACAGACAGTTTACAGATTACTGATTAGAATGTGAATCTTTACACCTCGCCTGCTATTCAAGGTTTAAAGAGGTTGACAATGTGAGAGGTAGGAGCATTAAGCTCAGGTTAAAGAGATGTGTGTTGTCTCCAGACAGCCAAGTTCCGCACACATGACGACGGTCTCAACAGGGATCTTGGGTTCATGTCGCACTATCTGTAACCCCCGTGACTAGCCTGGGTTTGCTAAACCTCACTTACTGTACTGTCTAGAGGCAATACACATCTCTTTAACCTGGGCTTAATGGTCCTTCCACTCACATTGTCCGTCTCATTAAGACTTGAACAGCAGGTTAGGTGTAAAGATTCACATTCTAATCCGTAATCTGTAAACTGTCTGTACTCTGTCTGAGGCCAGAACTCTCCATTCATCTGACGAAGGGGCAAACCCCGAAAGCTTGTGAGTTTACTATCAAATAAATCGGTTGGACTTAAACCTGGTGTTGTCAGACTTCTTACTGTGTTTACCCCAGTCTAACGCCGGCATCTCCACATCAGGAAATTTGTCGCACAGAGGATGGAGAGTGTCTGGAACAAGCTACCAGAGGTAGTAGTAGAGGCGGGTAGGATTTTGTTCTTTAAAATGCGTTTAGAAAGTGACATGGGCAAGATGGCTGTAGAGGGATATGGACCAAATGCAGGCAACTGGGGCTAGCGTAGTTGTTTAAAAAGGGGGCAGGTTGGGCCGAAGGGCCTGTTTCCAGCTGTAAACCTCTCCGACTCTATGTGCTATAATCCTCTGTTGTTTAAACTGTGTTTGTAACATTTTGCTTCTTACTCTGTCCCTGAATCTTTCACTTTCTCCATCTGTCTCTATGTGTGCCTTGTTCAAAAAGTGCTCAGTCCTTCTGTCACTGTCTCTCCCTGTGTCCCATTGGAAAAGGACTATCTAAAGTCGCTCCATTGGGCAGCGCGGAGGCATATTCGTTAGAACTGACACCTCACCGTGTCAGGTGACAGTGTTCAATTCTAGCCTCCGATCATTGTCTGTACGGAGTCTACACATTCTACATAAGAACATAAGAACCTAAGAAATAAGAGCAGGAGTAGGCCATCTAGCCCCTCGAGCCTGTCCCACTATTCAATAAGATCATGGCTGATCTGAAGTGGATCAGTTCCACTTTCCCGCTTTCTCCCCGTAACCCTTAATTCACTTGTCTGTCAAAAACCTATCTACCCGTGACTCTAAGGGTTTCTGAATCATAGAAAACCAACAGCACAGAAAGAGGCCATGCGGCCCATCGAGTTTGTGCCGACCACAATCCCATCCAGGCCCCACCCCCATATCCCCACACATGTAGCCACTCATCCCTCTAGCCTACACGTCTCAGGACACTAAGGGGCAAAATTAGCACTGCCAATCAACCTAACCGCACACCTTTGGACTTTGGGAGGAAACCGGAGCCCCCGGAGGAAACCCACGCAGACAGAAGGAGAATGTGCAAACTCCACACAGACAGTGACCCGAGCCGGAATCGAAACCAGGTCGCTGGAGCTGTGAAGCAGCAGTGCTAACACACTGTGCTACCGTGCCACCCATAAATTCATTCCTCCGGGTGATTCAATTTCCTCCCACAGTCCAAAGATATGTGGGTTAATTGGCCATGCTAAATTCACCCGAATTTCAGGGGGATTAGCAGGATAATACGTGGGTTTACGTGGATAGCGTGGTATTGTTGTCGGTGCAGACTTGATGGGCCGAGTGGTCTTCTTCTGCATTCTGGAACTCAATAAGTAAACTCTCCCTGAATGTTTCGCTCTGTCTCTCTCTTTCTGTATAGGCCACCATGTTGAAAAATTGCTCAGTCTCTTTGTCACTATCTCGCTGTCGCTCTCCCTGTGTTCTATTGTAAAAGTGCTGCTCTATTGCATGACGGGAAAGTGTGCAAAGACGTTTTGCCATTTTCCAGTCAAATTGGACAGACAGATTTCGCAGAATCATTGGCTTGTGTAATTATTTCCACAATGGATTTTCTTTGAGTGAAAGTTTAATTCTTTCTGCAGATTCTCCTTTCCCGACCACCTGTGATTTATTGTTTTCCGGGGGGTTTTCGGCCGCGGCGCTTCTCCTTCTGGGATTGGTCCTTGTGGCCGGAAGAAGGATCTGCAGGAACCGGCAGAGAGGTAGTGATAGTTAGGGGGACGCTGTTACTCCGCGGCGCTCTCAATCTACTTATTAATCACTGAGTTATTGACACTTCTGAGCGGGTTCGGTGTGAGATGAATCCATTTTAAATTTCAGTTTAAATCCCTCTTTCTAACAGGTACCGGGAACAGTGATGAGGAACTGACAGAATCCAGAGAACACAAACAGAATAAAGAGGTGAATGAATGGAATTATTGTGACTATACCACACGGATACTGTTCATTTTTTTTTAATCCAGGTTTTAAAATTCATATAGAACACAGAAAATTCTGGAAAATCTCAACAAGCCTGGCGGCATCCGCGGACAGAGAACGTTTCGAGGCCGAATTACATTTCATCAGTTTTGCTTTAGTTCATTCGTGGGACATTTGATTTGATTGGATTTATTATTGTCACACAAGAACATAGGAAATAGGAGCCATCTAGCCCTTCGAGCCTGCCCCGCCATTCAATAAGATCATGGCTGATCTGGTGGATCAGTTCCACTTTCCCGCTTTCTCCCCATAACCCTTGATTCTCTTGTCTGTCAGAAACCTATCTACCCCTGACTTAAATATATTCAGCGAGGTAGCCTCCACCACTTCAACGGGCAGAGAATTCCAGAGATTCACCACCCTTTGAGTGAAGAAGTTCTTCCTCAACTCTGATCTAAACTGCCACCCCCTTATTTTGAGCCTGTGCCCTCTAATAGTCTGTATTAGCATGTAGTAAGAATTATTGCTTCTTGAGTGCTATACAGACAAAGCATACCGTTCACAGAGAAGGAAAGAAGAGACAATAGAATGCAATGTTACAGTCATATCTAGGCCGTGGAGAAAGATCAACTTAATGCAAGGTAGGTCCATTCAAATGTCTGACAGCAGCAGGGAAGAAGCTGTTCTTGAGTCGCTTGATGCATGACCTAAGACCTTTGTACCTTTTTCTCTCGCAGAAGAAGTTGGAAGAATGTATGTCCGGGGGCGTGGGGTCCCTGATAATGCTGGCTGCTTTTCCGAGGCGATGGGAAGTGTAGACCATACCAATGGATGGGAGGCTGGTTTGCATGATGGACTAGGCTACATTCACAAACCTTTGTTGTTTCTTGCGGTCTTGGACGGAGCAGGAGCCTATACCAAGCTTACTCACTTTGAAAGCAAAAAATAGAAGGCAGGTGACTACCTGAATGGTTCTAACTTGGGAGATAGGAATGTGCAGCGGGATGTGGATGCCTTTGTGCCATTAGCGTAGGCAAGGGTCATGGGTGGAAGAGGGATTGACAATGTTGAAATGGCGACGCGGGCTTGTTGGGCCGAAGGGCCTGTTTCCCGTGCTGTGTTGTTCTTTGTTCTTAGCGCCTGAAGTTGATACAGATACAGCAGGCGGTAAAATGGCAAATTGTATGCTGGCCTTCACGGCGAGAAATTTTGATTACAGGAGCAGGGATGTGTTGTCCAGACAAGAAGAAAGAACAAAGAACAACCCAGCACGGGAAACAGGCCCTTCGGCCCAAGGAGCCCGCGCCGCCATCCCAACAAAGCACTCTCCCACACCTACCTTGCCCCGTGTGAATGCGAATGGTACCCCTATTGTAGCTAGATTCAGGTGAGAATAGTGTAGGGACAATTTGGTACACCAATCAGCCTAGGAGCACATCTTTGGGGTGTGGGAGGAAACCGGAGCACCCGGAGGAAACCCACGCAACCACAGGGAGAATGCGCAAGCTCCCACAGACACCGGCCCAAATCCATGTATCTGCACAGCTAGCATTGATAGTCACTGAGCTGTTGTGGTGCCCGTCTGCTGGTCCAGGTTTAAACATACACAACGACGCGAAGTACTAGGCCACTCTCGAAACATCCAAGAGCAGCCCACGCACGACCCACCGTGTGCATGCCCCTCGTTTGACAACAAGGTGGACCTAGGGTACTATGTCCTTTCCTGAGGAAGAATGTTCTTGCTCTCGAGGGAGTGCAGCGAATGTTTACCAGGCTGATTCCGGTGTCGGTAGGACTGAGGTATGAGGAGATGTTGACTAGGTTAGGATTGTTTTCGCTGGAGTTCAGACAAATGAGGTGAATCTCAGAGAGACTTATAAAATTCTAATTGGACTAGACACAGTAGATGCATGGAGGATATTCCGGATGGTCGGGGAATCCAGAGCTAGGGATCAGAGGAATCAGGATAGACCATTCAGGATGGAAATGAGGAGACATTTCTTCACCCAAAGAGTGGTGAGCCTGTGGAATTCATTACCACAAGAAGGAGTTGATGCCAACATATTGAATGTATTCAAGAGTTGGTTGGATGTGGGATGGAATGGGATCAAAGATGAATAGGAGAAAGCAGGATTAGGCGATTGAAATGAATGATCTGCCATGATCTTGATCAATAGTTGAGCAGGCTTGAAGGGCCAAATGGCTTTCTCCTTGCTCCTCACTTATATGTTCCTATGTTATGTGTAAAAGCAACCAGCAAAATCAAGGAACCCACATTTTCTAGACATACTGTCTTCTTCCATCGGAAAAAAATATACATAAATAAAATAAATAAATAAATAAATAAATATAACAGAGATTTTGCCGGGAATTATAGACCGGTGAGTCTTACTTCTGTTGTGGGCAAGGTTTTAGAAAGAATTATTAGGGATAGGATTTATAGTTATTTGGAGTGTAATGAATTGATTAGAAATAGTCAGCATGGTTTTGTAGCGGGTAGGTCGTGCCTTACTAAACTTATTGAGTTTTTTGAGAAGGTGACCAAAGAGGTGGATGGGGGCAAGGCAGTTGACGTGGTATATATAGATCTCTGGATAGGTTTATGGAAGAAAAGGGATTGGTATATGCTAGTGGGTCATTGTTTTTGTAACTGGTCGGCGCAACATCGTGGGCAGAAGGGCCTGTTCTGCGCTGTAATGTTCTATGTTCTATGTTCTATATAAGTCTGAGGTTACGTACCAAACGCCCCAAGAACAGTTTCTTCCCTGCTCCCATCAGAATTGTTTGGAACCTACATTTAATTAAGCTGAGCTTTCTCTACATCTCTAGCTATGATTCTATCACTGTAATCTAGACCCATCGCTTTCCTTCTCAATGAACAAATGCTTTGTCTGTATAACAAACAAGAAACAAACCTTTTCAGTGCAATGCATGTGAAAATAATAAATCAAATCAAAACACTTCACACAAAGCGGGGCTGAATTCTGGAATATTCGCCGCCAAAAAGCTATACAGAGGAGTGGACAATTGAAACCCTCAGAATTGAGACAGATGCATTTATGTTAGGGAATGGATAAAGGAATATTCTATGTTGGTGGATGTGTGTGAGTTGAGCTGCTCGTCAGCCATGAACAGATTGAATAGAATGGAGGGGCTCGATGGCCTCACTTACCCCTATAATGATGCTTTCGATGACACTAACACATCACTTTTCATCCCCAGACTCTTTATGCTCGCCTGGCCTTTAACGAAGATCCAACACTCTAACCTGAGAGAAAAGAGAGAGAGAGATGACTCACCGCGTGTTTCCTGGATGTCTTGTGTTGTAGAAATATGCATCTTGTAGCATGGGAAATTCGGAAAGTGCAATGGGTGCAAATTCGGGCGGACTGGTGACTCAATTTCCGCCCAAAACAGGACATGAATTTTCTCTAAAAATGGTCGCCATTCTAAGGAGGAATAGCGCCTGCGTGGAATTTCACCTCTTCACCTTTCTCCTCTATCTGGGTAGAGGAGGGCACTCACAATGTTAAAATGGCCGAAGGGCCTGTTTCCCGTGCTGTGCTGTTCTTTGTTCTTTGTTCATGCTTCTAATTTCACATGTAGTTCTTACACTTCTATTCTGCATTTTCGACTGTAATTGTGCAAGGAATAGTTCAAAATGTATCTGTGTCCGAGTTATCAAAATATTGAAACAGGGCTTGAATACCGATGCAATGTGTGCGATTTTAGTTTCTTTTATGCTACAAAACAAATGCATTTCCATTGGTTTTTCAACTAATTCGCAGAGACATTTTTAGAGTGAATGCGCATGCGTTGGATGCGTGGTTAAGGACTGTCAAGGCACCTTCGCAACTGGCATGAGATTTCGGCTACATGGATATGCAATACGCAAAATTAAATGTGTCCACAGTTTTAAACGGATGTACCCTGGTACTGGACACTATTATATTTCATCCTGATAGAAACTAGCTACAATCTATATTCCCGTCCGTTAACACGGGTAAGCGGATGTTACAGACACGAAGCTTGGAACTATGGTCATTTCCGACACAGAAAGAGACCATTCTGCCCGCCAAGTTAGTGCCATTTGTTCAAACTGGGAGTTCACACTGAATTCCGGGTTTCTCCGAACGTCCCTGCGAAATATTCCTCTTTCACCACATCTGGCTTTCAATATTGATTTTTTCCCCTTAATTCTCCGTAAATGTTCGTAATGGATAGAGAGGCGATGGCCCAGTGGTTTATCACTAGACACATAATCCAATAAAGTTCGCCAATGGCGACCAGGGTTCGTACCCCAACACGGCAAATGGTAAAATGTGGATTAAAAGAAAACACTCTGGAATTAAGAATCTATGGATGACCATTGGCAAAAGTCGAAAAATAATACCTGGTTCACTAATATCCTTTAGAGAAGTAAATCTGCCGCCCTGACCCCATCTGACCTACATGTGACTCCAGGGCCACAGCAATTTGGTTGATTCTCACCTGGTCTCCAAGGGCAACGAGGAATGGGCAATAAATGCTGGCCAGCCAGGGGCGCCCATGTCACATGGATGAATATATAAAATCCATACAGCTCGAAGCATAACACATGGGCTTTAACTGCAAGAGGTTTGCTGGTGAACGTCACTTCTTCAGTCACGTCAGAAAATCAGGCAAGTGAGTGAGTGCATTTCAGATGATTTTTCACTGAGATTGTGCGCCTTATTTCCATGATATATTTAATATCATAACTATGGAGAATTTCTAATGTCGTGTGATGATTTTTGGATTCTTGGGACATTATTAGCTTCGCAAGTAATATAGAACCTTGGACAATTCCTGGCACACACGTACATTTTCAAATTAACACCACTGTGGTCCAAAAAACCAGCTTTTTACCATTTATATAGATGATCTGGAGGAGGGAACCGAGTGTACGGGGTCGAAATTTGCGGATGACACCAAGATTGGGGGAACGGCAAATTGTGCGGAGGGTGTGGAGAGTCTGCAGAAGGATCTAGATAGGCTGGGCGAATGGGCCTGGAAATGGCAAATGGAATTTAATGTTGGCAAGTGCGAGGTGGTCCACTTTGGTCGGAAGAATGGTAGGAAGGACTATTACTTACGTGGCGAAAAACTGCAGCAGGCGACGGTGCAGAGGGACCTCGGGGTCCTTGTGCATGAGTCGCAAAAACCCAGCCTGCAGGTGCAGCAGGTGGTCAGGAAGGCGAATGGGATGCTGGCCTTCATAGCGAAGGGGATTGAATATAAAAGTAGGGAGGTCTTGCTACAGCTGTATAGGGCATTGGTGAGGCCGCAGCTGGAGTACTGTGTGCAGTTTTGGGCGCCGCACCTGCGCAAAGATATTTTGGCCTTGGAGGGAGTGCAGAGGAGGTTTACAAGGCTGATACCGGAGTTGAGGGGGTTGAGCTATGAAGAGAGGCTGAATGAACTAGGCTTGTACTCGTTGGAGTTTAGAAGAATGAGGGGAGATCTCATTGAGACGTATAAGATGATGAATGGGATGGATAAGATAGAGGTGGAGAGACTCTTCCCGCTCAAAAAAGACAGTAGGACTAGGGGGCACAGCCTCAAGATAAAGGGGGGGGGGGCGTTTTAGAACGGAGTTGAGGAGGAACTTCTTCACTCAAAGGGTGAATCTCTGGAATTCTCTACCCGTTGAAGTGGTGGAGGCTGCCTCGCTAAATATTTTCAAGAAGCGGGTTGATAGGTTTTTGATAAGAGAGGGGATTAAGGGTTATGGGGAGAGGGCGGGAAAGTGGAACTGAGCCACGACAGATCAGCCATGATCTTATTGAATGGCGGTGCAGGCTCGAAGGGCCAGATGGCCTACTCCTGCTCCTATTTCTTTTTTCTGAAATCATTCTGCGCCAACATTTCGAAGAGAATTTTAAGCCATGTGCTACATTATGTCGAATCATAGAATCACAGAGCGCAGAAGAGGCCCTTCGGCCCATCGAGTTTACATCAAACCTGAATTCCACCTAATTCCACCTACCAGCACTTGGCCCATTGCCTTGAACGTTACAATATGTCGAGTGTTTATCCAGACAGTTCTTAAAGGATGTGAGGCAACCCGCTTCTACCACTCTCCAGTCAGCACGTTCCAAACCTGCACCACCCTCTGTGTGACAAATCTTTCCCTCACATGCCCCTAAACCACCGCCTCTCACCTTGAACCTATGTCCCCTCATGACTGACCTTTGAACTAAGGGGAATGGTTCATCCTTATCCGTTCTGTCCATTTTTCCCGCAATTTTGCACACCTCTATCTGGTCACCGCTCAGTCTTCTCTGCTCCATCGAAAACGCCTCAATTCTATCCAACCTGTCTTCATAATTTGAATGTTTCATCCCGAACAGAATCCTGGTGGATCTCTTTTGCACCTCTTCCGGTGCAATCACATCCTTCCAATAATTTGGCAACCAGAACTGCACACTGTAGTCCAGCTGTGGCCTCAGCAAAATTCTATAGGACATCAACATGTCTTCCCGGCTTTTGAAGGGAAGGGAAGGGAACGGAAGGGAAGGGAAGAGATGGGTAAAGCTCTTGTGCTCAAGACATTTCATCCGTCCCATGAGGTTTTCAACTTCTCATCCACCAGGACAATTGTGTTTCTAGGAATGCAGGGATTTCATTAAATCATCCCCCAATTCGCTTTACTGAAAGGAACGTTCTCAGTGCTAATCACTTCCTGTTTGATAGGCTCCTGGTATCATTCCTAAATTTGCCTTGGAATATTTTACAGTATTGTATCCACAAGAACACTGGGACAGATGGAGTCCTTTCAGACGCTCGGTAAGTTTGACCTGTCTTGACTGATGTGTATCTTAAATCCATCCAGGCTGTTCCATACAATAAAGCATTATTGAACAACATCCGAATTCTGATAGTTTTCAATGAACCTCCTGCACTGCACCCCACCCCCCTCCCCTCAGCCACTGTTGGAGGGTCGGAGTTCCAGAGTATCCCACCCTTTTGTTTTCGGAAATACGAACAGGTGAACGGTCATGGGATCCCTGCAGTGCACAAGGAGGTCATTGAGGCAGCACCCATAACAATCCAATCCAGGCCCTGTTGCTCTAACAATATATATTTATTTGTTGAACCCCTCACACGAAAGCGGGGGGCGGGGGGCGCTTGTGTGTGTGTGTGTGTGTGTGTGTGAGAGAGAGAGAGAGAGACAGAGAGAGATAAGTAGACACACTGACCGAGAAAAAATGGTCAAACTGCGCTGGCACATAATTGCATGGATTGAGAGAGAAAATATAGAGTAGGAAAGAAAGGTGTTGGGACGTAAATAACACAATGATAAAAAGGCAGGTAGTTAGAGAACATTTTTCGGATGAAAGTATTTAAATGAGAATGAGAAAAGTAAGTTATATGACGTTTCAATTTGGCATATCTCCAGATTAGCCACTGATCACCAACTATGACAATATTGCTTCGCCAGACGGAAGAACACAAGCAATAGAAGCATCAGGAGGCCACTCCGCCCCTGTAGGCCGCTCCGCCATGGAATAACATCATGGCCAATCTTCTATCAAACATCCAGTTTCCCGCCCATTGCCCAAATCCATTAATCCACCGCTGCCCACAGCGCCATCTCACAGACTGAACATCCACAACTCTCTGGGGTACAGACAAAAAAGGGAAGCACATATTTCAGAAAGGGAAACACTGAATCTTTGAGAGGCCTGTGATAGATCAAAGATTAATTCAGATTATAGAATCATAGCATCCCTACAGTACAGAAGGAGGTCATTTGGATATCGACCATGCTCCTACAAAATTCCCACCCAGGCCCTGTAATCCCACAACTCCATCTATTTACCCTGCTAATCCCTCTGACACTCGGGGCAATTTAGCATTTGGCCAATCCACCGAGTTTACACACCTTTGGAAACTAGGGGGCAATTTAACATGGCCAATCCAACCAACCTCCACATCTTTGGACACCATGGGGCAAGTTAGCATGACCAATCTGTCTAACCTGAACATCATCGGGAAGTGGGAGGAAGCTTGTGCTCTTGGGGGAAACATGCGCATAATGGGAGAATGTGCAGACTCCAAGCAGTCATTGTGGAATTGAATCTTGGCCTCTGGCGCTGTGAAGCAGCAGTGCAAGTCATTGTGCCACCGGGCCGCCAATTTCCATGGAGGCAATAGGAAATGTAATTTACAATGGTGGCCCACTCTCACTAAAAGTTAGCGCTGAATAGTTTTGTGAGTGGACATTGTAAATATCTACCTCTCTGAGCTGAGACACTGTCACTGAGAAGATGATCACCAGAGTTGATCTGAATGGCGCAAGTACAGCGAGCGCCGCTGCTCCAAGTTTCCGCCGAGACGCTGATAGAACTCCTGGTGGTTTAGGTCCCGTCCTGTTCCACTGTCCCCGAATCGGTCTGTCCCTCGATATCCCGCCCCTAAACATTCCAGCGGACGGGAAAGGAATCGGGAGGCAAACCTCTAGGAAAAAAGGGACCCTTTTCATGGTGGGGATCTCATCCAGCAGCGGAGTGAGGAGGAATCTGATGGGAGAATCCGCTAAATCCGGTAAATAGAACAGAAAATCCATTAACTATGGATTTTTTTCACAGTAACTTTATTGCATTATTAGCGCATGCAACGTGTGATTTCAATGAATAAACTTAAAACTTTAATAGTTGGAACAGGACACGTTTTAATTGCAGTTCAAATGCTTAATTCATTGGAAAAATGAAAATGAAACTAATGTTTTTCTCTTTGAATTCACAGGTTTTAAGTCGGTCCGCCTTGTTGTCCAACGAGGGACATACACGCGATGGGTCGTACTTGGGCTGCTCTTGAATGTTCGAGATTGGCCTCGTGCTTCATGTCGTTAGTGTGTGCCTAAACTGGACCAGATGCTGGGCAACACGACAGCTCAGTGACTATCACTGTTTGCTGTGCAGACACATGGATTTGGGCCGGTGTCTGTGGGAGTTTGCGCATTCTCCCCGTGCCTGCGTGGGTTTTCTCCGGGTGCTCCGGTTTCCTCCCACACCCCGAAGATGTGCTCTTAGGCTGATTGGAGGTAATAAATTGTCCCTAAATTAGTTTCCCTCAGTGTGGAATGCCATAAGCATAGATAAGGATTATGGGTGGAGGGGGTAATGTTAAAATGGCGGCGCGGGCTCGTTGGGCCGAAGGGCCTGTTTCCCGGGATAATTTTGTTCTTTGTTCTTTACCTGTGATGACGAACATGGAGCCGTTCCCGAATATTAATCATCTGACCATGTAATGGTGCACTGCACAGTAATACATTCCAGAATCGTTTCTCTGGGTATCCGCAATAATCAGAGAATAATTATCTTTTTTTTCTTAGAAACCTCACTGGAAAACGACTGAGATGAGGGGACATTCCTTCATTCATAGATTTGTGAGGTTTCGGGGTGTTCTGCAATAAGAGTTCTGGATATTTATTGAAGACGCAGATCGATGTCTGTGAGGAACCAAGACAATGCGGAATTAATGTACAGTCAGGATCTAATTGTCTTTCAGAAAAAAAAACCTAATCGCCAGATGGAGATCGAATGAAGTCTTTATTTAACATCGTTTAGTATGTTCAACTCACTGTGGGTTGTTTCAGTTTCTCGTCCTGACCACACGGTGCCGCTCGAACTCCACCCATGCATTTCCCTATTATCCAGAACTCCCGTAGAGAAATATTGCCTGCTCCATTTCCTCTTCCCCTTCTCCCTTTCCTTGTCAAACGTTGGCCATGACTTCATGCTGGGAGGGGTGTCGGTTATTGATTCGTGATGACAAGTCATTTATTTAAATCAAAGGTCGTCATCCTCAGAGTGGAAAGGGAAGAGAAATTCTTATGAGCGAGGATTCTTCACGACTCTATCCCTGATACAGGTCTTTGTCAGACGCTGAACATTTTGTGGAAACATATGCCATCACTGGCTATCCAACTGTGAAAATGTCTGGCTGATTTCCAAAATAAGGTTGGGGCCAGTAATGGATTTTGCATAGGACAGCACACAGATTTTTTGCCGAATATTTTATGACCTTTATCTTCTTTCTGAAGTTGTTCTGTCTCCCAGAACAAATATACTGAAGGAAAACTCTTCCAAATATCCGTCAGGGGTGCGGTTTGGAATTATTCTGAACTTCATCGGTCCACATCTATGTGATTTCCTCAGAATCTTAACACAGCTGAGGATGTGCCAATCTGCTACATGCAGACATACAATCCCTCAGCGCATGAGGAAGCCAATTACTCCCATCGAGTGGGTACCGATTCTCCGAGAAAACATCTTATCCAGGGCTTAGCCTGTAACTGCTTGTACTTACCCCACTAACTCCCTTACACATATCAGCACACTAAATGAAATTTACCAAGGCCAACCTGCATATCTTTAGACTATGGGAAGAAATTGGAGCACCGAGAGGACACATGCGCAGACACGGAGAGATTGTGCAACCTGCACTCAGTCAGTGTTCCAAACCAGGTTCCAAACCCAGGTCCTTGGATCTGTGAGGCAGCAAGGCTAACCACTGTGCCACCCTGCCGTTCTACTACATGACCCAGGAAACAATTTTCAAATGGACTCATTGCTTAGAATTTCCAAATAAACTTTCAACAGATGAGAAATTATAAAATTGCGAATTAACTGAAATTGATGTCTTACTCCATTTTTATTTCGTTTGACGTGGATGTGACTCGCCGGGTTATTAATTGCGTCAAATCAAATGACTTTTTATGAAACATCTATAATTTTCCCGCGCAACACAACACAGAAGTCTCTGATCTACGAATCAGTTCATTCTAGTTTATTCGAACTCTGTCAATCACTTTTTCCCTTTCTCTCTTTGAGGCACATAAGCAGACAATAAACATTACCACCTGAACATATATATATATATATATATATACAACGGTACATAGTTCATTTTCTCTCACACACAGTCAGTTTTCTACACATTATGGAATTCTCTCTCCCATAAATACAGACACACTTGTCAAAATCCTTTTTTTATTTTCTGTATCTCATTCACGGGCTCTCATGCACGGTGGCACAGTGGTTAGCACCGCTGTCTCGTCCCAGCCAAAGAGACGCATATTGAGTTCCCTGTCTGGGTGACTGTCTGTGTTTTGCCTGCACGTTGTTGCGAATGTTTTAACCTTAACGTTTGCCGTGAACTACACCATTGAGGATTGGGATGTTTTGGGGGCCTCCTCTTGCACTGAGTTGTTTAATTGTCCGCCACCATTCAGAGCTGGATGAGGCGGGACTGCAGAGTTTCTGGGCTGAACCGATGGTTGTGGAAAGGCTTTGCCAGGCCTATTACTTGCTGCGTTGGGTTTTTATGCACGCGGGTGATCCTGTGTATGAGTTTCCACATGGAGTCCCCAGCAGCTCGCATCATCTTCTGTTATGGATCACAGAACTGAAACCACATGGAGCTGCTTTGACAGTGGAAATTATTTTCTCCCAGAAGAGGGAAGACTTTCGAGCGAGTGTCCAACCAGGCAAGTAATTATTTCCCCCTCATTGTAACTATCTCGAAACAAAGGAACATAGAAACATAGAAACTAGAAGCAGACGCGGGCCATTCGGCCCGTCAAACCTGCTCTGCCATTCATCCTGACCTCAGCTGATCATCAAATTCAATACTCTGACCCCCTTTCTCCTATATTTCTTGATCCCTTCAGCCCCAAAAGCTGTATCTAATTTCTTCTTGAAGTCACAAAACTGGTTTCTGTGCTCGTGAATTCCTTACATCTTTGAGTGAAGAAGTTTCTCCTCATCTCAGTCCAATTACGTTTACTGCCCTATCCTCAAATGTTGACTCCTGTTCTGTACTCCCCCCGCCCCCCGCCCCCCCTCCCCCCCCCCCCCCCCCAACAATCGGGAACATTCTTTACGAATCTGCCCAGTCTAACCCTGTCAGAATTCTGTGCATTTCTACGATGTTCCCACTCACTCGTCTCATCTCCATTGAATATAATCTTATCTGACTAATCTCTCCTCGTACGGCAGATCTAATATCCCAGGAGTCAGCCTGGTTAACCTTCGTTTTACTCCCTCTGTAGGAAGGACATTGTTCCTCAGAGAAATACACCAAAACTGGAAAGAATTTTGCAGAGGTGGGGATCAGAACATGTCAGCAAGTGCAGAGACTGGGGGTTGGGGGGTGGTGGGTGTGGGCATGAGGCCAAGACAAGTCTACCTAAGAGGAAGGGCAATCTCGGGGAGGATGAACTCAGTGAGCCTGGAGGTCTGGAGAGCATCTGTTTAAATGCAAGGAGCGAATCGGCAAGGGAGGTGAACTTAAAGCTTTAATACAGGAGCGGAACCTGGGTGTGGTTGCAGTGACAGAGACTTGGCTAAAAGAAGGACAGGACTGGCAGCTGGATATTCCGGGGCATAAGTGCTTTAGGCGAGATAGAGGAGGTGACAGAAGAGGTGGGGGAGGAGCATATTGCAGCAGTACAGAGGGTGGACAATTTGGAAGGATAATGTAACAAAACACTTTGGGTAGAGCTCAGAAACAGGAAGAGCGCAGTGACTTTGCTGGGGTTATACTACAGGCCTCCCAACAGCCAACAGAAAGTTGTGGAACGGATATTTAAGAAGATTCTGAATAGGTTTAGAGAAAAATCTTGTCGCCTCACTACAGAAAGGATGTGGAAGCTATTGAGAGGGTGCAGAGGAGATTTACAAGGATGTTGCGTGAATTGGGAGCCATGCCTTATGAAGATAGGTTGAGGGAGTTCAGTCTCTTCTCCCTGAAGAGACGAAGGTTGAGAGGCGACCTGATAGAGGTTTATAAAATGTTGAGAGGAATAGATAGGGTGGATTCTCAGAGGCTATTTCCCAGGGCTGAAATGGTCGCTACGAGAGGACACAGATTTAAGGTGCTGGGGAGCAGGTACAGAGGAGATGTTAGGGATAAGTTTTTCACTCAGAGGATGGTGAGTGAGTGGAATCGGCTGCCGTCGGTGGTGGTAGAGGCGAACTCGCTGGGGTCTTTTAAAAGACTTCTGGATGAGTATATGAGATCTAATGGGATTGGGAGTTACAGATAGTTCTATGGCTTGGTAGGTATTGATGTGATCGGCGCAACTTGTGGGCCGAAGGGCCTGTTTGTGCTGTAGTGTTCTATGTTCTATGTTAAAAATAGAACGGTTGTAGTGGGAGACTTTAATTTCCCTCATATATACTGGAAATCCCTTAGGGCTGGGGGCCTGGATGGGGAGTAAGTTGTAAAATGTGCCTCGGAAGGTTCTTTGGAGCAATATGTTGATAGTCCTACTGGAGCGGGAGCTATACTGGACTGAGAAATGGGGAATGAGCCCGGTCAGATCATCAAAATTTCAGTGGGAGAACATGTGGCGAAAAGTGATGACAATTCTGTAAACTTAACCCTATGTTCTTACAGTTGAATTTGGCACAGTTGAGCAGAAGGGGCTTCATTCTGGGTATGATTCAAATAACCAACACGGAAGTTTTTATCAAAGAAAGTTTATTTAAGAATACAGTTCTATTCAAACCAAAAGAATTCGCATAACATTTCCCAATTACAACGATTCGAACATGACGTAGAATAGACTTTAACAGCCAGCTGTCTATGAAGTTCCAATCCAAACAACATACCCCAAACATACTCGCTTTCTTAGGCTTAGCACAAAGGATAAGCAGATTAAATTAGTGCTGAGTTTTCAGCTTTTTAACACCTGTCGTGAATCAATCATTTGAATTTTGGATTAAATTACTGAGGCTTCTGAGTCCCAGAAATTTCCAAAAAGCCTCTGGATCGAGAAATGGACTGGGACATGCCAACCTCCATCAGCTTCTAACAGTAACTCACACACAGCATTGTTTACAACTCCAGAGCAAGGGCAAATGCGCTGCAGATGCTCCCCATGTCAGGCTACTGCTGAACAACAAAACTAAAAACTTGGACAAACTGTCCCTAAATAAGGCGTCCCTCAATCTGGTTATAATTCCTTAATTGTGGAGTTCAATAGGTGTGGACAAACTCATAGGTAGAAGAGGGCACTCACAATGTTAAAATGGTGGTGCGGGCTTGTTGGGCCGAAGGGCCTGTTTCCTGTGCTGTGTTGTTCTATGTTCTTCGTTCTTTGTTCTTTTCTGTGAAAGGAAAAAAAGTCCCCAGGCATCAGCTGACTTGTCGATCATGCTCCACCCGGTAGTTCCAAAAGGATCAGATCACTTGAAGATTCTGCATTAGTTCAGATTAAAAATGAACCAGATTGCGATTACATTGCTTCAGTCACAATTAGAGGACGCCGGTCTCTGTGAGAAAAGCAGGGCCAACACAATGCTAGGAGCTGCTTGAAAACCCGACTAAATAACATGATTGAAAACACATTTTTAAAGGTACAGTGTTATCCCAACTACTTACAGGTTACATTGGCTGTGTGTGGAAACATTTTACTCTTGAATGTAAACGTCTGGAAACACAATCGGCTCCTCAGATGAGCATGTCGGTCACATGTGAAATGTTTTCTGTTCACTGACATAATGGAATATATTTCCAAACCACCTTTTATTTCATAAACAATAAAACCCTGAACTGGAAATCGTTGGCATGACCACTAATGGATAAATAAATTCCAATATAATCTATAACCTCCATCTTCCTAACCCATACAATCATTCTCAAATTAAAAATAGCTTATTTGGCTGTAAAATCATACCTAACAGATATTTCAAACTGGTTCTGCAGAAATCTGTTAAGACTGATAATTAGTCTTCCTGGAGAGTGTCGGACGGGTTAACTTTACTCTCCTAAACATGAAAACGTAAGAACATAAGAAATAGGAGCAGGAGTAGGCCACCTAGCCCTTCGAGCCTGCCCCGCCATTCAATAGGATCATGGCTGATCTGAAGTGGATCAGTTCCACTTTCCCGCTTTCTCCCCATAACCCTTAATTCCCTTGTCTATCAGAAACAAATTCGTTCATTCAGAAATTTACTGGGCTGTGTATGATTTGACACGATCCCATCCAGGGAAAACATACCGTTCAGAGTGGGTTCGCTCTGCTGTCTCGCAGAGACAGGGCCTGGAGTTCAATTCCAGCCTTGAATGACTGTCTGTGTGGAGTCTCATGTTCTTCTTTTCTATCCCTGGATTTCCTCTGGGTGTTTCGCTTTCCTCCCACAGTACGAAAAGCATGCTGGTTAGGGGCATTGACCATGCTGAAGTTTCCTTCCGTGTACCTAAACAGGCGCCAGTGTGTGGAGGATGGCGAGTAACAAAAGCTTCGAGGCAAGAGCGAGTTATTTATGCATTATTGAATAGTGTCACAAGTAGGCTTACATTAACAGTGCAATGACATCTGTGTGAAAAAACCCTCGTCTGCACACTCTGGTGCCTGTCCTGGGACAATAGTCATGATGTAGAGATGCCGGCGTTGGACTGGGGAAAAAAAACAGTAAGAAGTCTCACAACACCAGGTCAGAGTCCAACCAGTTTATTAGATAGATGGAGATCTGTAACTCCCTGACCTCCTGAGCTTGTAAAATCTCACTTACTGTCCCGTCTGAAGAGAATACACATCTCTTTAACCTGTGCTAATTCTATCTCCACTCACATTGTCTGCATCTTTCAGGCTAGAATATCAGGTTAGCTGGAAAGACTTGCATTCTAATCAGTATTCTGTAAACTGCGTGTGTCTTTATATGCCTTTCTCTGATCAGAACCTTCCACACACCTGAGGAAGGAACACCGTTTCCAGAAGCTTGTGAGATTACTATCAAATAAACTGGTTGGACTCTAACCTGTTGTTGTGAGATGTCTTACTGGAACAATAGGCAGTGCACCTATCCAGCACGTCTATCGGACTGTGGGAGGAAACTGGAGCACCCGGAGGAAACTCACACAGACGCGAGGAGACAGTGCAAACTCCACCCAGACAGTGACCTGAGCCCGGAAACAACCCCAGGTCCCTGAAACTGTGAGGCAGAAGTGGTAAACGCAGCAAAACACTCGGCGTGGGGCCGTGGCCGAGAGGGCAAATACAGGTTGTCGAGCTTTCAAATCCCCTCAGCTACTTCCACTTACTTCAAACAGATAACAATCGTCCTGATTTGTTACCGTGTGTTTGTGTAGACATTACACAGTGCGATCCCAGAGAGGCACTGGTGAAGGGATTAATCCCAACATTAGTGAGGTACATGAATCTGAATGTGAAGAGCCTGGTAGAAAGGATTACTGACAAAATGGGTTCTGAAATGAGCAGTGAGTGCTGAGCCTCACTGAGGGCCTGAACTATTTTGCGGAAATGCTTGAGTCGGTAGAGAGCGGGGCTCGGCAGCAAAGAGGCTCATTGCCTGTGACCGCAGCTGTTTGCTGTGAGGGTCAGAACACCCTTACTCACAGCCCATTCGGTGCTGTGCAAAAGGCCCTGAGGAGAGGAGATCGCTGACCAAGATTCCGACCATTTCACCACCTGATGCTCGCGATGGAAAATGACGTTCGAGCAGAAGCTGTCAGTGCATTTCCGGTTTTAATAGTTGTTGTGCTTCAGGCACAGAACTGCCTGCAGTGACCAAACGCTGGGACTAAGTGTTCGAATACAGATTGATGAGTGTGTCCAGTCTGGGCTGTATTAGATCAAACAGAGAACAGGCTAGTGTACAGTTTGAGGGAGAAAAAACGCCCAGAAACAGCACCAACTCGGCCGTGCCGACTAAGTTTCCAAAACGGAAGTGATTCCATTTGCCTCCGTTTGGGCCATATTCCTCTCAACCTTTTCCATCCATGGACCTGTCCAAGTTTCTTTTAAATGTTGTAATTCTGCCCACCTCTGCCACCTCCCCTGGCCGCTCATTCCATAAACACACCACACTCCGTGTGAAAAGGTTTCTCCTCAAAACCCTTTTCATCGCTCCCCTCTCAAATTCAAGCTGTGGTCTTTAGATTTCGACTCTCCTATCCTGGATAACCGAGATCCAGGAGAAAGCGGCGCAGACACGGGAAGAACGTGCAGACTCCGTACAGACAGTGACCCAGGCCGGGAGTCGAACCCGGATCCTTGGAGCTGTGAGACAGCAATGCTAACCGCAGTAATACAGTAAATGTGGGGTGCAGCTGGGAGGGCAATTGGAGATGGTCGAATTCCCATGTGCCCCTCTGCTCCTCCCACCAATTTCCAGCAATTTTCCTGAATTGTTACAGTTTGTGTAGATATTACACAGTGCGATCCCAGTGAGCTGCTGGTGAAGGGACTGGTCCCCTACATTAATGAGTTACATTAATATGAATGTGAAGAGACTGGTGGAAAGGATTACTGATAAAATGGGTTCTGAAATGAGCAGAGAGTGTGGAGCCTCACTGAGGGCCTGAACTATTTTGCAGAATTGCTTGATCTTGAAGGATGAAGAGTCAGTAGAGGCAGCAGCTGAGAACCAGCTCCAGCAACAAACAGGCGCATTTCCTGTGACCGCGGCTGTTCGCTGTGAGTCTCAAAATAGTCTTACCCACAGCCCGATTGGGCTCTGCAACATGAACTGAGGTGCGGAGATATTTGGCCAAGATTCTGATCACCTCATCACCTGATGCTTGAGACGGAAAAATGATGTTCTTGCCAGATGCTGTCAGTGCCTTTCCTGTTTCTACAGTTGAGGGGCTTCATGAACAGAACTGCATAAGGTGGCCAAACACTGGAACTGAGTGTTAAACTGCAGGTTGAGGAGTGTTACCTGACGGGGGTGGATTGGAGTAAACAGAGAAAAGGCTTGTGTAGAATTTGAGAGAGGTGCAGCATGGGAACAAACCCTTCGGCCTAACTCGTCTTTGCTCGCCAAGTTGCCTAAACTGAACGAATCCCATTTTCCTGGCCTTATCCCTCTCGACCTTATCCATGTATGTCCCTGTACAAATGTTTTTTCAATGTTGCAATTGCACCTGTCACTACCCGCCCCCCCACCCCCGAAAGCTCACTCCAAATGCGTACCACGTTCTGTATGAAGCACTTTACCCCCCACACACCCCTTTATACGCTCCCCTCTCAACTTCGAGCTATGCCCCTTAGTTTTTGGACTCTCCTATCCTGGGGAATCTACTTTGGTTGTTCATATTATCTATGTCCCTCGTGATTTTCTAAACCTCTACGAGGTTAACCTAATTTTACCGTTTGCAAACCGATTTGATAGCACGGAACCATTTAGATTTATTTGTGTGACAAGTAGGTTCACATCAACACTGCAATGAACCTACAATGAAACTCCGTGAGTCTCTCCACTGAGGGAGAATTTAACATGGCCAATGCACCTAACCAGCCCGTCTTTCGGACGGTGGGAGGACAGCGGAGCGCCCAGGAGAAGCCCGCGCTGATATGGGGAGGACGTGCAGTCCCCGCACAGACAGAGAGCCGGCACAGTGGTTAGCACAGCCTCCCAGCGCCAGCGACCCCGATTTGATTTCTGGCTTGGTGACTGTCTATCTGGGCATAGCACATTCTCTCCGTGTCTGTAGGTTTCGTCCAGGTACTCCGCTTGTCTCCCCAGGGGAGAGATGCAAAAGAGTCCACAGGGGCAATTTTTTCACACTGAGGGTGGTGAGCGCCTAGAACAAGCTGCCAGAGGCAGTAGTAGAGGCGGGTACAATTTTATCTTTGAAAATGCGTTTAGACAGTTACATGGGTGAGATAGGTATAGAGGGATATGGGAAAAATGCGGGCAATTGCGACTAGCTTAGCGGTTAACAAAAGGGCGGCATGAGCAAGTTGGGCTGAAGGGCCTCTTTCCATGCTGTAAACCTCTGTGACTCAATGACTCAATCCAAGATGTGCAGGTTAGGTGAATTGTCCATTTTAAATTGCCTCCTCCTATCAGGGGGATTGGTGGAAAGGGGCGGGGTGAATATGTGGTATTGTGGAGGTGGGGCCTGGGTGGGATTGTTGTCGGTGAGGCACGGTGAGCTGAACAGTGTCCTTCTGTACTGTAGGGATTGTGAAAAAGAAATCTAAAAAAAAGGCATTAATTTAACCCAGATCCCTAGAGCTGTGATGCAGCACTGCGAACAACACTGCCGCCATATCTAGCCTGTCCAATCCGGTCAGGAGTTTATATATTTCCATGCGATCCCCTCCCATTCTTCTAAATTCCACTGAGTACAAGCCCAGGCGATCCCATCTCTCTTCATTCGTCACTCCTGCCATTCTGGGAATAAATCTGGTGAATCTTCACTGGATTCCCTGAATGGGAAGAATGTTGTCCCTCAGACTCGGAGACCAAAACTGCATGCAATACTCAAGGTGTGGTCTTCCCAATGTCGTGTATAACTGCAGCAAGATATCCTTACTCCGATATTCAAATCCTCTTGCTATGAAGGCCAGCATGCCATTAGCTTTCTTCATCACCTGCTGTACCTGCAGGCCAACCTTTTGTGGCGATTCCACTGTGGCATCCAGGTCATGTTGCGCTTCCCCTTTCCCTAAACTGCCACCATTGGGCGGCGCGGTGGCACAGAAGTCTCACAGTGCCAGGGCCACTGGTTTGATTCCCGGCTTGCATCACTGTTAGCATTGGGTTTGGACATTCTCCCCGAGCCTGCGTTAGTTTCCTCCAGGTGCTCCGGTTTCCTCCCACAGTCCAAAACTTGCAGGTTAGGTGGATTGGCCATGCTAAAATTGTCTCTTTCTGTCAGGGGGACTAGATAAGGTAAATGCACGAGGTCACTGGGATAGGACCTGGCTGGGGTTGAGGTCAGTGCAGACTCAATGGGCCGAATGGCTTCCTTTTGCTCTTTAGGATTCTATGATGCAGATAATCAGGACAGTCAAAAGTCTCACAACACCAGGTGAAAGTGAAACAGATTGATTTAGGAGCACCCGGAGGAAACCCACGCTGACACGGGGAGAACGTGCAAACTCCACACAGACAGTGACCCGAGCCGGGAATGGATCCCCGGTCCCTGGAGCTGTGAGGCAGCAGTGCTAACCCACCGTGCTACAGTGTCACCCCTGTACGGGAGAATAGCAGGACGAAACTGTCATTAGTAACAGGAAAGGGAAAAACAGACTGAGTCTCTGTTTATTCAAGAACACAAGGCTGAGGGGTAACAGAATAGATGTCCTGAAAATTGGACCAGCAGTACCTACTCAGTGACAGTTTCCGGTTTGTGGGGAGGCGATGGCCTCCTGGTACTATGACTAGACTACTAATCTGGAAACACAGTGAATGCTCTGGGGACTCGGTTAGAGTCCTGCCACGGGAGCTGATTTAAATTTGAGTTCAATGTGAAAATCTAGAATTAAGGATCTACTGATCAGCGTGAAACCATTACTCACTGCCGGGAATCATAGAACCCTACTGTGCAGAAAGAGGCCCTTCGGCCCATCGAGTCTGCACCGAACACAATCCCACCCAGGTCCTACCCCTGGTATCCCTACATATTATACCCACTAATCCCTCTAACCTACGCATCTCTGGACACTAAGGGGCAATTTCTTAGCACGGCCAATCAACCTAACCCGCACATCTTTGGACTGTTCGAGGAAACCGGAGTACCCGGAGGCAACCCATGCAGACACGTGGAGAATGTGCAAACTCCACACAGACAGTGACCCAAGCCGAGAATCGAACCCAGGACACTGGAGCTGTGAAGCAGCGGTGCTAACCCACTGTGCTACCGTGCCGCCCCTGGCATCTGAACCGATCTGCTTCACTCACGTCCTTTTGGGATGGAAATCTGCCATCTTTACCCGGTCTGGCCTACATGCGACTTTACAGCAACAGGAATTTGGTTCTAAAGTCTCAATGAATCTAAAATGGCCTCCACGTGCAACAAGTAAATGTTGGCCAGCCAGCAAGCCCATGTCCCACGAATGATTAAAAAAGTAGACATTTAAATTTTAAAAAAACCTTCACCCGAACCTTCAGCCTACATCTATCCAATAGCACACTCTGAAATACAATGGAGAAAAGTTAATTATTGCACTCTACCAATTTGGGCACTGGATAGCACTGCTGCCTCACAACACCAGAGAACCGGGTTCGATACCTGGTTTGGGTCACGGTCTGTGTGGGGTCTGAATGTCCTCTCCCTGTCCGTGTGGATTTCCTCTGGTCGCTCCCATGTGCTCGTTGCTGCATTGGCGGTGCTAACAATTCTCCTTAGTGTATCCGAACAGGCGTAGCAGTGTAGAGACTGGGGCATTTTCGTCGTAACTTCATTGCAATGTTAATGCAAACCTACTTCTGTCATTAATAAAATACACTTTAATTCGAGGAGATTTGATTTTTAGAGTCGGCTGCTCTGCTGTGACGCACAAACTGTGAGGATTGTCAAACGAATATTGTGTTCACCCTGAGACTGCCCTCCAATGGTGACATCATCTCCACTGCAGAGGTCGTCATAGTTTCCATTGAATCTGTAAAGGCCCAACTGAATGGGAGGCAGACCACGTCATTGTGTCCACAGTGTCTATAGAAGCGAGCCCGTGAGACACAACACAAGGAAATTTCTATCAAGATGGCCGAAGAATCTCTATCTCTGATTCTCATTTTCCAAATCCTGAGGTTTCACTGTGAGTAAGAGGCGGGTGGCAATTTTAATCGGAATCAATTTTATAAACCAGAATGAGCTTTTTCTAAGCCGAAAGCGTGAGCCAATGTTCAGGTGAAGGCATTTGAACTAATCATATAAGTTCATTTATTGGTTCCACCCACAAAGCGAAGAAAATAAGTATAACAAACAATGATTACAGACAATAATGAGATTGTGCAGTGGATAGCACTGCTGCCTCACAGCGCCAGAGAACCGGGTCCGATACCTGGTTCGGGTCACTGTCTGTGTGGAGTCTCCATGTCCTCTCCCCGTCTGAGTGGATTTCCTCCCATCGCTCCAGTTTGCTCCCACAATCCAAAAGAGGTGCGAGTTGATACATTAGCGGTAATTCTCCCTCAGTCTATCCGAACAGACGCTGCAGTGTGGAGAATAGGGGATTTTCGCCGTAACTTCATTGCAGTGTTAATATAAGCCTACTTCTGACATTAATGAAATCAATTTTAATTCGAGGCGATTTGATGTTTAGAGTCGGCTTCAGGTCTTTCAATAATCAGTGTTTATGTCACAATAATCTCTCCAGTTACAGAATCCGAGTCCTCTCTGTCTCAGATCCCCTTCACAATGGCAGCTGCAGTGGGCCAAACGGTGGGATTACCCTGTCATGACACTCAAGAAGTGGATTTGGTGTCCAACTATGCTTGGTACAAACAGCGGCTGGGTGAAGCCCCGATACTAATAGACACTACATCCTGTACTGGGGCCAACTGTAAGTTTAGTTTTGAAAAAGCCAATCCAGGAAATGTGTTGATTCTGCAAATTCGCAATGTCCAGACGCATGACTCTGGTTCCTACTACTGTGTATATACTCGGTCTAAACTGATCCGGAAAGGAACCATACTCCTGGTTGGAGGTAAGAGAGCAAGTGAAATCCATTCAGAGTGTGGCACAGCATTGTCTTTTTTGTGTAAATTAGTTGTTAACTCTGTCCCAATTTCTGTCCAGACAGTTCCACCAACAAGACGGCTGTGCAGGTATTAGTCCCGCCGGGTGAGCCGGATGTGAATGATCATGTGCCCTTAGTGTGTTTGGTCAGTGGAGTTTCCTCCAACCAGATTGCTATTTTCTGGAATATTGCCGGCCTGGTCACTGAGGGATCGAGTGATCCCGGGATAATGGAGGATGACGGGACCTACAGCATCAGAAGTCTTGTCATGGTGTCGGGGCAAGTCTGGAGAAGTGGCGGTGTCGGTACTTGCATTGTACAACTGGGGATTCCAAGCAAATATTGGACGGAAAGTGTGCCCTTCCCCAATGCAGGTGAGTTGTTCATCTCCACAAAGATGGTTTGAATTCAACTTGAAATCAGTTGCGTTAATGTTCCAACTATTCAGAAACTGCCGTCTGTTAGGTACACAAGAGAGATCTCCCATTTTACCTGCATTATTTATTAGTGTCACAAATATACTTACATTAACACTGCAATGAAATTGCTGTGAAAATCTTCTATTCGCCACACTCCTGCGCCTCTAGGAGTGCACTCAAGAAGAATTCAGCATTCCGCCAACCAGCTCGGCTTCCGAGAATTGGAGGAAACTGGAACACCTGGAGGCGGCGAGCACCGATCTGGGAGTACGCGCCGACTCTGCACAGACAGTGATCCAAGCCGGGGATTAAACCATGTTCTCTAGCAATGTGAGGCAGCAGGGGTAAGCTCTGTACCGCCCAGAATCCGGTCACTTCTCCCCTTCAAGGCAGAGTCTATTTTCCTGGCTGAAAGTTTTCCTTGAATCTGCGTCCATCGCCCTTTTCAGACATTGGATTTTCAAACTCATTTGAGTTCAGTCTGACGTTGGATGCGCGTTGCAACCAAGAAACGAACAAGCATTGACACGATGTTCTAAATCTGTTTTTTTTCCCCCTGAGGCATTAGTTCAATTTTCCAGAATTTCACGCCAGAATCTCTACATAAGAACGGAAGAACATAAGAAATAGGAGCAGGAGTAGGCCATCTAGCCCTTCGAGCCTGCCCCGCCATTCAATAAGATCATGGCTGATCTGAAGTGGCTCAGTTCACTTTCCCTCTCTCTCCCCATAACCCTTAACTCCCTTGTCGATCAGAAACCTATCTGCCCGTGACTTAAATATATTCAGCGAGGTAGCCTCCACCACTTCAATGGGTAGAGAATTCCAGAGATTCATCACACTTTGAGTGAAGAAGTTCCTCCTCAACTCTGATCTAAACTGCACCCCCCCCCCCCCCCCGCTTATCTTGAGGCTGTGTCCTGTAGTCCTGCTATCCTTTCTAAGCGGGAAGAATCTCTCTACCTCTACCCCATCCATCCCCTTCATTACCTTATACGTCTCTATAAGATCCCCCCTCATCCTTGTAAACTCCAACGAGTACAGACCCAGTCTATTTAGTCTCTTTTCATAGACTAACCCCCTCTCGTTTGGCATCTGTTTTATTAGAAATCCCTAATCCCAGGAATCCAATTGCATTAAGATCAAGATCAAAAGCAACACATGAATTGCATTTTCGATTATTTAATACTGTCAATAACGAGATTAAGACTGCTCTGAGATCAGTGGGAATGGTTGGAACTTTTCATGTGAGTATCGCTGTAATTCCATAGAACCATAGAACTCTATACTGCGGAAAGAGGCCCTTCGAGTCTGCACGGACCACAATCCCACCCAGGCCCTACCCCCATATCCCTATGTATTATACCCACTAATCCCTCAAACCTACGCATTCCTGGACACTAAGGGGCAATTTCTTAGCATGGCCAATAAACCTAAGCTGCACATCTTCGGACTGTGGGAGGAAACCGGAGGAAACCCACGCAGACACGAGGAGAATGTGCAAACTCCACACAGACAGTGACCTGAGCCAGGAATCGAACCCAGGACCCTGGAGCTGTTGAAGTAGCAGTGAAAACCACTGTGCTACTGTTTGACCTTGTGATTAAGAGCGCGTCTGGATGGCCAACAGAAGCATCTATAACAATAGATG
Source organism: Carcharhinus amblyrhynchos (assembly GCF_965287045.1). Lineage (NCBI taxonomy): Eukaryota > Metazoa > Chordata > Chondrichthyes > Carcharhiniformes > Carcharhinidae > Carcharhinus > Carcharhinus amblyrhynchos. Next base: position 3,304,461 of record NW_027649787.1, read on the forward strand.
TCACAAGTGGAATTGTATTTGGACTCGGTAGTGAGAAATGCACAAAACTGTGAGGGAAATTTAGAAAGAGTGGCAGTACTTCAACAGCTATTTCAAAGATGCGGCGCAGTCTACGTGCTGTGGGTTGACCCACAATGACATTAGGGATGGAATTCTCGGATTTTGACCCAACAAGTGCGACAGAATACCGATATGTTTCCAAGTTGGGATGTTGAGTGGTTTGGAGAAGAAAATGCAGGTGGTGGTGTTTCCATGTATCCGCTGCCCATGTCCTTCTAGATGGAAGTGTTCGTAGGTTTGGAAGGTGCTGTCTAAAGATCTTTGATGAGTTGCTGCAGTGAGTGCACACACACTGCTGATTCTGAGCGGGGGCTGGTGGAGGGAGTGAATGTGTTGCCAATCGAGCGGGCTGCCTGGCCCTTGATGATGTCAGGCTTCTTACGCGTTGTTGGAGTTGCAGCCAACCAGGCAAGTGGGAGGTAATCCATCACACTTCTGACTTGTGCTTTATAGATGGTGAACAGGCTTTGGGGAGTCAGGAGGTGAGTTATTCTCCACAGGATTCCCAGCCTCTGGCCTGCTTTTGGAGTCACTCTGTTTAAGTGGGGATTCCAGTTGAGCTTTGATTAATGATAATCTGTAAAAAAAATGCCAGTGGTGATTCAGTTATGGATATAACACAATGTCGAGGGGCAATGGTTAGAGTGTCTGCGTTCAGTTTCCCGTCCCAGCAACGCGGAAAGATTTATTTGACCCAGAGCAATTTCTAATAGTTTTCTCTCTATAGGATGGTGCAATCTGGAACTTTCCATTGCCGTAATTATCCTGGTGATCCCGATTATCCTTTTAGTCCTTCTCTCCATTTGTATTTGGAAGAGAGGGAGATCAGGTGAGGAATAATGTTCAGTAGGAATATCATTACTATTCATCCAATGTGACTCCCCTCGAAGGTTTAAATTACTGATCACAGTGTCTTGTTTCAGGAGAGCGAGCGGAGGGAGCCGGGAATGAAAGGTGAGTAACTGAGCCATTTTCAAAGTTCATCTCTCTGTATATAATATCCTGTTAAACACAGTTCAAAACCACTACTTATTCCAATGGTACATGTTGAAATTTTCCCTATTTTAACAATGAGTGTCCTTTCTCTCAAAGATTTCTTGGCCAGCATTTGCAGGATATAACGCCTGTTTCATTGTGTTTATTTCCTTATGCAGTTTTAGCTTGAGAGAAAGACTGCGGAGAGGGCAGCGGAAAGGGCGTCAAACGGGTAGGTTACATCCAAACGTTGGCAAAGATTCAATATCACTGAACACATAAATCATAGAGACTTTGCAGTGCAGGGGGCCAGTCGGCCCATCGAACCTGCATTGAGACCAATCCCATCAAGGCTCTATCCCTGTAGCCCCACACATTTACAGAGGTAGTGCTCCTGATGGTAAGCAAAATTTAGCCCGGCCCATCCACCCAATCTACACATCTTTGGGCACTAAGGGACATTTCAGGATGGCCAATCCAGAGAACCTACATATTTCTGGGCACTAATGGGCAACTTAGCATGGCCAATCCACCTAACCTACACATCTTTGGGCACTAAGGGACATTTCAGGATGGCCAATCCAGAGATCCTGTATATTTTTGGTCACTAATGGGCAATTTAGCATGGCCAATCCACCTAACCTACACATCTTTGGACCATGGGACGAAGCTGGAGCATTCGGAAGAAATCCATGCAGATATGGGGAGAGCAGGCAAGCTACACACGGAGGTGCACCCAAGCCTATAATTGAGCTCAGGTCTCTGGCTGTTGGTGGAAGCAGTGTTAAACAATGACAAAATGGGAGAAATTAAAAAGGTTGATCCGTGTACCTCACGCGATCATATTGTTGTGCAATTAATTGGCCATATAAAAAGGCATAACTGTTGATTGTCAAATCTGACAGTAAAACATCAGATGGACAATCGACGCCAGGTTGGGAAGATATTCCTTATTCCTCCATTGGTGAATTGGGATCGAGTGAAATATTGTTGACGTATTGAAGGACAGTTTATGGATCAGTAAAATGCTGGTGTATGTGGGAGCATTCTTTGGATTGTCACCCAGTGGGGCCATTGAGGTATTGATCTCATTTGTGGAAGAGGACATCATTGGTTCACTGTATCTCAAATTATTTATTGCTTCAACGGAACAGGATTAGATCCAATTTCTGGAATCATAGATTCAAACAGTGCAGAAGAAGAAGGCCTTTCTGCCCTTTGAGTCAGTACCGCCATTGAGAGGTCACTCCCACTGAGCTAAATAAACACATTAAGTGAGATGGATACACCAGTAATGGCACTGCATCCCGCCATGCCCCACCCTGCCCCGCCCCACCCCACTTGCCACGCCCTGCTCCGCCCCACCCTGCCCCATCCCGCTCACCCCAACCTGCCCAGCTCTGCCTCACCCCACCCCGCCCCGCCCAGCACCACCCTGCCCCACCCCGCCCCACTCCACCCTGCTCTCCCCTTCTCCACCCAGTCTGCCCTCCCATGCTCAATACCGCCACATTACAAACACGCAAACTCACACCTAATCCCATCTGCCAGCACTTGTTCCAATGCCCTTAATATCATAATGCGCCAACTGCTCATCCAGAGAGTTTTTAAATGATGTGAGGTGTCCCGCCTCCAGCCACCCTCCGAGGCAGCACATTCCTGACTTCTACCAACCTCTGGGTAAAAAAAAACTTTTCCTCACATCCCCTCTAAATTTCCTGCCCCTCACCTTAAATCTATGCCCCCTCGTGACTGACCCTTCAACTAAGGGGAATAGCTGTTTCTTATACACTCTGTCCATGTCCTTCATCATCTTGTACACCTCGATGAGTTCAGCACTGAGTCTTCCCTGTTCCAACAAAAACACTACCTTATCCAACCTCACTTCGTATGTTCCATCCCAGACAGCATTCTGGTGAATCTCCTCTGCACTCCCTCCAGTGCCATCACATACTTCCGATAATGTGGCTTCCATAACTGCACACAGTTCTGTAGCTGTGGCCTCACCAAAGTTCTATATAAATCCAACATGGCTTCCCTACTTTTGCAAACAATGTCTCGATTGATAAATGGAAGTGGCCCACATGCCCTTTTCACCTCCCTACTAACATGTCCTTCCACTTTCAGAGATCTGTGGATAAAGACGCCAAGTCCCTTTGTTCCACAAAACTTCCTAGTGTCCTCCCATTCAGTGAATATAATATTGTCAAATTACTCCTTCCAGAGCGTGTCATTTCACAGTTTTCAGTGTTAAATTCCATCTACCGCTGATTTGCCCATGTGACCATTCCGTCAGCGTGTTCTTGTAGCCTAAAACTGTGAGCAGTTCTGGTCGCCTCACTACAGGAAGGATGTGGAAGCTATTGAGAGGGTGCAGAGGAGATTTACAAGGATGTTGCCTGGATTGGGAGGCATGCCTTATGAAGATAGGTTGAGGGAGCTCGGTCTCTTCTCCCTGGAGAGACGAAAGTTGAGAGGGGGCCTGATAGAGGTTTATAAAATGTTGAGAGGAATAGATAGGGTGGATTCTCGGAGGCTATTTCCCAGGGCTGAAATGGTCGCTACGAGAGGACACAGGTTTAAGGTGCTGTGGACTAGGTACAGAGGAGATGTCAGGGGTAAATTTTTCACTCAGAGGGTGATGAGTCAGTGGAATCAGCTGCCGTCGGTGGTGGTAGCGGCGAACTCACTGGGGTCTTTTAAAAGACTTCTGGATGAGTATATGGGATCTAATGGGATTGGGAGTTACAGATAGTTCTATGGCTTGGTAGGTATGGATGCGTTCAGCGCAACTTGTGGGCCGAAGGGCCTGTTTGTGCTCTCGGGTTCTATGTTCTATGTAAAACACTCCACGTCACTGTTAGCCGTACACCCAATCCTTGCGTCTTCTGTCAACTAACCCAACCCGCCACATGGGCATCAGTGAATTTTATATAAATGACGAAATACGGTGGTGGGCGGGAGGGAACGGAACCCTGTGGTACGCCAAGGGACACTGGCTTCCAGTCACTAAAGCATCCTCCTGTCGTCACACGCTATCTCCTACAACCGATCCAATTCTGAATGCACTTTATCAAATTACCCTGAATATTTGCAAGTCCCCCATTTGGAGCCATGCCAAAGGCTTTGCTGAAATGCATGTAAACGACATTGGCTGCAGTACCTTCGTCTGCAGACCAGGTCAGCCTCACAAAATTCCATCGGATTTGTTAGGCCTGATCTTCCTCTATCGAATCCATTCTCACTATCTCCGCACAAGCTTTGTCTCTCCAAGTGTCGCTACATTTTCTCCTTCAGAGGTTTATCTCCTTGTTTCCCTACCACTGACATGACACTCACCTGTCTGTCGTTCTCCGGTTCACCTCTACAGCTCCTCCTAAATAACCCAGCCGCATTTGTTGCTCTTCTGGGACCTCCCATGGCCAGAGAGGAATTGAAAAGTACGAGCCAAAGCCCCTGCAATCTCCCCTCTTGCCTCCCACAGCTGTTGAGGGTGCAATTCAGCTGGACTTGGAGATTTATCCACTTTTAAGGGTGCCAACACCCCCAGTAGCTTATCTTACTCTATCTCAATTTCCTCAAGAACCGCACAGTCCCTCTCCCTGAATTCTGGATCATAGTCCTCATTCTCTTGGGTGAAGAAGGATGTGATGTATTCATTTAGCGCCTAGCCCATGTCCTCTGGCTCCACCCACAGTTTGCCGCCTTCGTGCCTAATTGGCCCTATTCTGTCCCTGTTTGATATACATGTCGATTATGCTGGGATTTTCCCTACTTTTACCAGACAAAACTTTCTCATATTTGTGCTTTATATTCCTAACTGCTTTCCTAAATTGATATCTTCCACTTTGTTACACAGATAACAATCACCAAACAGATGGAAATAGAACACAAGACTGTGTAGTTCAGGTAAGTGCTTTGCAAATATATTAATATTATTGAGGATACTGGATTTTGGAATAAGTTGCAGGATGTCCCATCTGGGATAATTCATGCGGCTGTCAGCGAGTCTGAAACATCTCATTGTAACCAAATTCCATTCGTCCCCACTTTGGAACCAGAACATATATCTCTGCGGCTCTTCCAAATGATCATCCAGCGATTGAGTTAATGTTCCGGTTACAATACCTCAGACAGACGTTTCTGCGGATTTCCAGCAGTTTTCATTGCTGATTGCCAGATATCTGCTACTTTTCACGTTCCTTACTTTTGCGGTGGGTCTAGTTCTCCCTCACTCAGTTCCAGGTTTACTCCCATCCACGCACAGTTGGAAATGTATTACTTGCTGGGATTATCGTCACAGTGAGATAGTGATTAGCAATGCTGCTTCAGAGTGTCAGGGTGTAGAAAAAATTAGATTCATATAAGCAATTAGGTTGCATAGAAAAGTAAGTCTGTTTTAAACGGACTTGCTATAGTAGGGGTTAAAGCTGCAGCAGTAGCTAAAGGGTTAATGATTCACTATATACTCACCATTATACCGAAAATCAAGAAACTAGCTGAAGCAGGCAGGGTTAGAAAAACAGGGCCTAGCAGACACTCAAGGTCTAAAGGCCAGATAACGGGCCATCTGCCTTTAGGACGATAGAAAAATAAACCACCATTCTTCTTCCCTATCTAGTTACGGTAAATCACAAGGGACAGGGACTGTAGGATGATTTAGACCAAGGACACTATAGATAAGTCCTAGGACCATAGTTTTAATTCATGGGACAATGATTAAAGGGGTAATAGAGATAGTAAGGATAATAGGGAGTATTGTAACCTGCTTGCAGAGTTGTTTATTTCACTGTATAAAAATAGCGCGGGTTTGCTCAAAAATTCAGAGTTCTCTCGGTGTTGACTGAGGTGTACTCTCCGTGATATCACGACAATAAACTCTCCTGACGCCTGACTCTGAACGTCTCTGCCTGAGTTATTCTGAGCTAGGAATTTCCTCGACACAGGGGCACGGGTTCAATCCTCCGCTTGGGTCACTGTCTCTGTGGAGTTTTCACGTTCTCCCTGGGCCTGCATGCGTTTCCTCCGGGTGCTCCAGTTTCCTCTCACCGTTCAAAGGTGTGCGGGTTAGGTGGGTTGGCGATGCTGAATTGCCCTTAGTGTCAGGCGGACTAGCTAGAGTAAATGCATGGGATTATGGAGATAGGGTCTGGATGTGATTGTGGTGCAGGCTGGATGGATCGAATGACCTCATGCTGTACGGTAGGATTCTATATATCTGCTGGTTTGACCCTGTGTGTTTGAGAGATTCTATGTATATCTCTGTGTCTGTGTTGTTGAGAGTTTGTGTGTGTGTGAGGTTGTGAGATTCTCTTTCTGTGTATCTATCTCAGTGAGAGATTGAGTCTGCTTTGAGCGGGATGGGTGAAACTGTGTGGAGTTTGCACATTCTCCCCGTGTCTGCGTGGGTTTCCTCCGGGTGCTCCAGATTCCTCTCACACTCCAAATTGCCCTTTGTGTCCCGAGATGCTTAGTTTAGAGGGAATAGTGGGTAAATATGGAGGAATATGGGGATGGGGCCTGGATGGGATTGTGGTCGGTGCAGACTCGATGGGCCAAGTTGCCTCTTTCTGTGCAGTAGGGTTTCTATGCTCTGCACTGTAGGGGATCTATCGCTCTCTATGATCATTCTATGATTTGTGAATGTTTCAGAGTGAACTTACCTACGCCAGTCTGGATTTGGCTGCCTTGGAAAAGAGATCAAAAAAGAAGGCGGGTCGAAAATAAGAATCCAAACGATGAGTTATGGAGGGAGCAGAATTTCCCGAAAATCCCACAGCCTCGTGGAAGTAACCATGGAGCCAATGAGATTCCCTTCAAACACCTATACTTTCTCTGCGCATCCGCCGATCATTGACTCCAGTGTTCAATGGAAATGATTGGAAATTGAGTTTAGGGTATTTCACTGGAATGGCCTTCTTCAGCTGTAGACAAAACTTCGAACAATGCTCAGAGCCTTTCCTGAATTTCTCTGGAAAGGATCTGCTGGTCGTATAGTTCAAGTTACTCACAGGAGATGTACCAATTCTCTTTGTAAATATCAATGCGCGAATACCAATTAACGATCCTATTTTTATAACGATGATCTGTCTTGATGTTGATCAACAATAAACTTATAACTAAATGTAATCTTTATGATGTTGCGGTTTCTGTTGAACTGACACTATCAGTCCAGAATTCAGATGTTTGTCAATGCTTCAGGTATGAGAGGTTTGATGATTTATCGAATTTGAATTCAATGAGAGATGGGCCCAGATTGCAATGCATGGAATTTCCAATGTTTTCATGATAATTTTACACAGTGAGTTTGTGTTGGTGTTTAACATAAACCGTACATTTCAAAACAATAGGATGAGTACAATGTTACGGAAGAAATAACGAGTTTCGATTTGGGCTCTGCAGCATCTGAATCTTCTTGCCAATCCTTGTCATTTCCTCGCCAACTCTGTCCGGATTTATAGAAAGTGGTATTTTTGTGAGACTATTAATCCAGAAACTCACATGCCACAAACTCAGTAGTCTTGCATGCTCAGGCGTATAAAGTGTTCATCTTAATTTTACCAGGATGTTGCCTGGTACAGTGGGAAGGTCTTATGAGGAAAGGCTGAGGGGCTTGAGGTTATTTTCATTAGAGTCAAGAAGGTTACGTGCTGACCTAACTGAGGCATAAGAGATGATCCCAGGATTAGATAGGGTGGACAGTGAGAGCCTGTTTCCTCGGATGGTGATGGCTAACACGAGGGGACATAGCTTTAAATTAAGGGGTGGTAATTATAGGACGGATGTCAGAGGTAGGTTCTTTACTCAGAGGGTAGTAAGGGCGTGGAATGCCCTGCCTGCAGCAGTTGTGGACTCGCCAACTTTAAGGGCGTTCAAATGGTCAGTGGATAGGCATATGGATAACATTGGAATAGTTAAGGTTAGAGGGTCATTAGATTGGTTCCACTGGTCGGCACAACATCGAGGGCCGAAGGGCCTGCACTGTGCTGTAATGTTCTATGTTCTATTAATGCTTCTTAAATGCTGTGAGAGGTCTCACATTTACCACCCTCTCAGGCAATGCCTTCCACATTCCTATTACCCTCTGAGTCGAAACCTTTTTCATCCCATCTGTTGTAAACCTCATGCTCTTTACTTTAAGTCAATGTCCCAGGCTGGGTGCTGACCCCTCTCCTCGGCTACATAAGTTCCTGTCTATCCATCCTATCTATGCCGCTCATAAGTTTTGAAACATCAATCAGTTCCTCCCTCAGCCTTCTCTGCTTGAAGGTGAACGACCCGAGCCAATCCAGCCCTCGTTATAGCTGAAACAGTCCAAGCCAGGCCACATCCTGGTGAATCCCGTCTGCACCTTCCCAAGTGCAATCACTTTCTTCCTGTCCTTTGGCGGCCAGGACTGCAGCTATACCCCACAAAGTGTTGCGTACAGCTCCATCATAACCTCCCTGCTATTGAACTCAATGTCTCTGTTAATAAAGGCATGTAGAATCATAGAACCCGACAGTGCAGAAAGTGGCCCTTCGGCCCATCGAGTCTGCACAGAACACAATCCCACCCAGGCCCTAGCCCCATATCCCTACATTTTATACCCGCTAATCCCTCTGACCTACACATCCCGAGACACTAAGGGGCAATTTCTTAGCATGGCCAAACAACCAATGTGTCCCACATAGCCTTTCTGAATGACCTTATCAACCTGTCCTGCTGTTTTCACAGATCTTTGGACATGCAGATCAATGTATCTTTGATCATTTGTACTTCCTCTGTGTCCAACGGTTCATTGTGAAATCCCTTGCCATGTTGGTCCTTCTAATATGAGTCAACTCACACTTACTGCATTAAATTCAATTTGTCACTGGTCTGACTATCTGGCCAATCCTTCTCCATCATCGTGTAATCTAAGACTTTGATATTTTTCATTTGCATACCAACAATGATTGTGCCATTATAGAACTTATTTATCATACCTCCTACATTTACGCCTCGATCATTAGTGCACATTGCAAACAGGAAGGGACCCGGCACGTGTTCCTGTTGAACAGCACTGGTCAGCAGACTTCCAGTCACAAAAATAGAACTTTCGACCATCAGGCACTGCCTCCTGTCACTAAAATAATTTTGGATCCAGTTTGAAAAATTGACTGGATCCCATGGGCTTTCATCTTCTTCATCTGCCGCCCATGTTGGACCTGTTGAAAATCCTTTCTGAAGTCCATGTCGACCACATCAAGTGTACTGCCCGCATCTACACAACTAGTTCCCTCCTTGAAGAGTTCAGTAGAATTTGTGTGGCATGATTTTCCTCTGGCAAAGCCATGATGATTATCCTTCATTAATGCTTGCCTCCCCGAGTGGAAATTAATTCTGTGCCTCAGATGTTTTTTCCTCCAGTTTCCCTACCACTGGAGTTAAGCGCAATTGCCTGTAATTTTCTGATCATTCCCCCCCCACAATAGCGTCTGCTCTATCCATAGATACCATAGAAAATTACAGCTCAGAAACAGGCCTTTTGGCCCTTCTTGTCTGTGCCAAAACATTTTTTGCCTAATCCCACTGACCTGCACCTGGACCATATCCCTCCACACCCCTCTCATCCATGAACCCGTCCAAGCTTTTCTTAAATGTTAAAAGCATTTAGCACTTTATCTCATTCCACACTCCCACCACTCTCTGCGTGAAGAAGCCCCCCCCCCCCAATATTCCCTTTAAACTTTTCTCCTTTCACCCTTAACCCATGCCCTCTTTTTTTTCTCCCCTAGCCTCAGTGGAAAAAGCCTCCTTGCATTCACTCTATCTATACCCATCAAAATCTTATACACCTCTCTCAAATCTCCCCTCATTCTTCTACACTCCAGGGAATAAAATCCAAACCTATTCAATCTCTCTCTGTAACTCAGCTTCTGAAATTGATGGGCACTGAGGAAAATTGGGATTTACGCTGTGTACCTAAATTCCCCTTTTCAATTTCCCTGTTCAAGATCAGAGAGTGCATTGCAATAAATTCTTACTGAGTGATTTTAAATGATGTCAGGGCCAATGAATCTTTATTATACACTGTTAAGTTAAATTGCATTTTCACTTTAAGATGTTTGAGTCCTGATATATTTCCATTTCAAGCAGTGTTGCTGTTCTACGGGAGATTTGATAGAGGTGCATAATGCGAGATGGGTATAGATAAAGTGAGTGTAAGCAGGTTTTTTCCACTGAGGCTCGGGGAGAAAAAATACAGAGGGCATGGGTTAAGTGTGAAAGAAGAAAAATTTAAAGGGAATATTCGGGGGTGGGGAGTGGGGGCTTCTTCATGCAAAGAGCGGTGAGAGTGTGGAATGAGCTGCCGGATAAAGTGGTAAATGTGGGGTCACTTTTAACATTTAAGAAAAGCTTGAACGGGTTGATGGATGAGAGGGGTGTGGAGGGACATGGTCCAAGTGCAGGTCAGTCGGATTAGGCAAAAAATGGTTCAGCACAGACAAAAAAGGCCAAAAGGCCTGTTCCTGAGCTGTAATTTTCTATGGTTTCTATGGGTAGAGCGGATGCCATTGTCAGGGAAAAGATCAGAAAATTACAGGCAATTGTGTTTAATTCCAGTGGTAGGGAAACTGGAGGAAAAATATGTGAGACACAGAATTAATCTCCACTCGGGGAGGCAAGCATTAATGAAGGGTAATCATCATGGCTTTGCCAGAGGGTAATCATGCCACACAAATTCTACTGAATTGTTCAAGGAGGGAACTAGTTGTGTAGATGCGGGCAGTTCACTTGACGTGGTCGGCATGGACTTCAGAAAGAATGTTGAACAGATCCCACATGGGCGGCTGAAGAAGAAGGTGAGAGCCCATGCGATCCAGTCAATTTTGCAAACTGGACCCAAAATTATTTTAGTGGCTGGAGGCAGTGTCTGATGGTCGAAAGTTATGTTTGTGACTTGAAGTCTGTGACCAGTGGTGTCCATGATGTGGAGATGCCGGCGTTGGACTGGAGTAAACACAGTAAAACGTCTGACAACACCAGGTTTAAGTCCAACCGATTTATTTGAGGTAAGTGAGGTTTTGCAAACACAGGCAAGTCACGGGGCTTGCCTGGGTTTGCAAAACCTCACTTACTGTACTGTCTGGAGACAATGCACATCTGTTTAACCAGTGGTGTTCAACAGGAACAGGTTCAGCCATTTCTGTGGCATGTTGAAAGAAACAGAAATCCGTTTGGTGCAAATCACTCAGTCCCTCGTTTAGTATAGCTAAGTGCTTCTAATATCAATTTCCAATTATTGGGCAGCACCGGAGCACTGCAGCTTCACAGCTCAAGGGGCCTGGGTTCGATTCCCGGCTTGGATCAACTCTGTGTGGAGTTTGCACATTCTCCTCGTGTCTGTGTGGGTTTCCTCCGGGTGCTCCGGTTTCCTCCCACAGGTCAAAGATGTACGGGTTAGGTCGATTGGTCATGCTTAATGCACTGAGATGTGTAAATTAGAGAGATTAGTGGGTAAAATATATAGTGATATGGGGCCAGGGCCTAGGTGGGATTGTGGTCGGTGCAAACTCGATGGGCCGAATGGCCTCATTCTGTACTGGCGAGTTTCTATTTACGTTGACCATTTGTGAATGAAAAAGGCATTACAATATGCTGGCATGGATTGGCTGAAGACATTTGGACTGAAGGAAAACAACACCAGCTGTGCGCAAAGCCTTATCGCAAACTCGGCACAAGCGGCTTGAAAAAAACAGGAAAGGAAATGTTCAAAACTATTGACTGAAAAGTAACTCAACCCCACCCACATGCAATACCTCAATATCATCCTTTTCTTCACTTTCGTTCGCTGGGGCAAATTCCTTAGTAATGCATTAAAGGGAAGGTCGCACACGTTTTTTTTCCTCACGAACAGAAGTCGTTGGTAGGAGAAGGATTGGAATGAGGCACTCACTCAATGTTAAAATGGGCGGCGCGGACTTGTAGGGCCGAAGGGCCTGTTTCCTGAGGAAATCATCACAGAGCCCGACAAAGCAGAAAGAGGCCCTTCGAGTCGGCATCGAGTCAAGGCCCTACCCCCATATCCACATACATTATACCCATTAATCCCTCAAACCTACACATCCCCAGACACTGAAGTGCAATTTCCATAGCACAGCCAATCAACCCAACCCACACATCTTTGGGCTGTGGGAGAAAACAGGAGCACCCGGAGGAAACCCACACAGACATGAGGAGAACATGCAAACTCCACACAGACAGTGACCCGAGCCAGGGATCGAACCCAGGTCCCTGGAGCTGTGAAGCAGTAGTGCTCACCACTGTGCTACCGTGCCGCCCTGTTCTTTGTTCTTTGGTTGTATCGCTTGGAAATCCTCCTGTTGAAGGCTGATGGAAATTGAAAATTCTGAAACTGATTTTTATTGGGGAGGTCTGAGTACAAGTTACTGAACCAGGCCTGATAGCTGAAGTGAAATACAGATCAGCCACTATGTGAATGTAAGAGGGAACAGGATCGATGAGCTGAATATGCCCCTCCACTTCGATGTTTGTGATCACACTCAACAATTCTGAAATTGCTTCTTCGGCCGCCACTGAATTACAGAACTATTTTCCTGACTCAGCTATGCTGGTCAGAAATCACAATGCTTATTTATTTACTTTGTTTAATTTTCGGATGGCATGGATTGCAATTCCAGTTTTTTTTTCCTGCCCATTCTGGAGACCAATGATTTGCTGGTACTGTTCTACCCAGCGGGTGGTGAGGGATTGGAATGCCCTGCCTGCTGCAGTTGTAAATGCGTCTAGTTTGGGGGCGTTTAAGAGATCTCTGGATAGGTTTATGGACGAAAAGGGATTGGTATAGGCTAGTGGGTCATTGTTTTTGTAACTGGTCGGCGCAACATCGTGGGCCGAAGGGCCTGTTCTGCGCTGTAATGTTCTATGTTCTATGTTCTATGTTCTGGCGCCACCACCACGAAGAGAGACTGAATAGACTGGGCCTGTAGTCGATAGAGTTTAGAAGGCTGAAGGGGATCTTATAGAGACACGTACGATAATGAAGGGGCTAGATAGGGTAGAGGTAGAGAGATTATTCCCGCTTAGAAAGGAAAACAGAACTAGAGGGCACAGTCTCAAAATAAGGGGTGGGGGGGGGTGGTGTGTGGGGCTGCAGTTTGGAACAGAGTTGACGAAGAACTTCTTCACTCAAAGGGTGGTGAATATCTGGAATTCTCTACCCATTGAAGTGGTGGACACTACCTCGTTGAATATATTTAAGTCACGTGTAGATAGGTTTCTGATAGACAAGGGAATTAAGGGTAATGGGGAGAAAGCAGGAAAGTGGAACTGATCCACTTCAGATCAGCCATGATCTTATTGAATGGCGGAGCAGGCTCAAAGGGCTAGATGGCCTACTCCTGCTCCTATTCCTTATGTTCTTATGCCACATTCCGGCCAAACCACATATAGACAGACGGTCGATTATCTTCCAGAAAATAGATCATTAATTGATTATATTGATCACGGTTGCCATGGATTAGACTAGATGTTAATCCAATTAACTTAATTTAAATTTCTCCATCTGCCCTGGTGTTATTTGGAAGTCTCCATCATGAAATAATCATTAACACTTTTCACCCTACTGAATGCGCCTGATTGACTATGTTCCTTTGGTTTGCGGCCACTCCACAGTTCCTTGCACAGGATGTACACTGGTAAGTCCCTGCAAATAGGTTGGCCAACTGTCCTCTCTCCTCATGGCCACCATTTAAGATATGAAGTGCTTCCATCTTGCCGCCCTGAATGTGTCTGACCTTTCCAAAACTGACTATGGCTGCATGTAAATAGAAACAAGAAGAAAAAGAAAGACAAACGTTATTGTTATTGGTGGCAGTGGAATCATTGTCAGCCCAGAGGAGCAAAACGTCTAAATAGACATATTGTTGAATGTTTCCCGTCAACGTTTCTGATCAGCTACAAATGATTCATTCTTTCACCATGAAACTCCTTTTTTACCGGAAGTAACCATTGGTTACATTTTCTACTTGATTTTCTACCTCAGTGGTTCTACCCCTGCAAATGAGCTACACTAATGGAGGACTGATGAAGACACAAAGCTGCAAAGAGATGCTGCAACGTTCAGGGTGATAGAAAGTTGCTGGGCTGCGGTAACACAGGGAACCGGAAGACGCGGTGAACAGGCACGTTTTGCAGACACAGCTGCTGCGGCGAAAATTGCGCACTAAAAATATCAGAGCAGGGTGACTTGTCGTTCAGAGTTTCCTGCTTATAGATGAAGAGGCCGCGCAGAGCTCAGTCTGCAACGAGAAACATCTTCTAGCTAGTGCTAAACACGTGATCAGACTGAACTAAACTGTGTTGAACAGATAATGTGGCTGAATTCAGCAACATGGCTGTTTGTGAAATTCGAATGGGCACAGCGGATAGCACGGTAGCAGAGGGGCTGAACGGCACGGCAGCACAGCAGTTAGCACTGCTGCTTCACAGATCCAGGGTTCGATTCCCGGCTCGGGTCACTGTCTGTGTGGACTTTGCACATTCTCATCGTTTCTGCGTGGGTTTCCTCCGGCTTCTTGCCACAGTCCAAAGACGTGCGGGTTCGGTGGATTGGCCATGCTAAAATTACCCCTTAGTGTCCCGAGATGCTTAGGTTAGAGGGATTAGCGGGTGTAATATGTAGGGGTGGGGCCTGGGTGGGATTGTGGTTGGTGCAGACTTGATGGGCCGAAGCACCTCTTTGTGCACTGTAGTGTTTTAGAATAGAGAACAACACAGCACAGGAAACAAGCCCTTCGGCCCAACAAGCCCGCGCCACCATTTTAACATTGTGGGTGCACTCTTCTACCTATGAACTTTGTCTACGCCTATTGGACTCCACAATAAAGGTTCTATGAATGTTGCGTTGAATTCACCCCCAACACATTACTATATTCTGTTTTCTGCAAACAAGTCATGAAGGAAGAAATATTCAAAAGGATGCAAATGTTTTAATGCCGGTTTCACCCAGTACAATTCTTCCTACTTCTTTGTATCATAATTCCATCTTTTGATTCGCGGGCTATGGGCCTTCCACTCCGGGCTGGTGGTTATATTTCACACGAACCTCCTCCCACATCAATACAACCGCCGCCAACCCCAAACCCACATCCCACCCCCACCATTAACCCACTGTTTAATTCCTTTCTCTTTCCTGCTGAGGAGCAGTGGAGGATCTTTAAGGAGATCTTTCTTGGTGCTCAGCAGAAATTTATTCCGATGGTCAAAAAGGACCGTAGGAGGAGAGGTAATAAGCCGTGGATAACGAAGGAGGTGAAGGAAAGTGTTAAATTAAAAGCGGAGGCGTTTAGAGTAGCTAAGAGTAGTGGGCGAGAAGAGGATTGGGAGAGGTTTAAATGTCAACAAAGATTGACAAAGAAGTTGATAAAGAAGGGTCATAGAACATAGAACATTACAGCGCAGAACAGGCCCTTCGGCCCACGATGTTGCGCCGACCAGTTAAAAAACAATGACCCACTCACCTAAACCAATCCCTTTTCATCCATAAATCTATCCACGGATCTCTTAAACGCCCCCAAACTAGGCGCATTTACAACCGCAGCAGGCAGGGCATTCCAATCCCTCACCACCCTCTGGGTAAAGAACCTACCCCTGACATCCGTCCTATAACTACTCCGCCCCCCCTTAATTTAAAGCCATGCCCCCTCGTGCTAGCTTTCTCCATCCGAGGAAAAAGGCTATCACTGTCCACCCTATCTAAACCTCTAATCATCTCATATGTTTCAATAAGATCCCCTCTTAGCCGCCTTCTTTCCAGCGAAAACAACCCCAAATCCCTCAGTCTGTCCTCATAGGATCTCCCCTCCATACCAGGCAACATCCTGGTAAACCTCCTCTGCACCCTCTCCAAAGCCTCCACATCCTTCCTGTAATGTGGGGACCAGAACTGTACACAATACTCCAAGTGCGGCCGCACCAGAGTTGTGTACAGTTGCAACATGACGCTGCGACTCCTAAATTCAATCCCCCTACCAATAAACGCCAAGACACTGTATGCCTTCTTAACAACCCTATCTACTTGATTCCCAACTTTCAGGGATCTATGTACACACACACCTAGATCCCTCTGTTCATCCACACTACTCAAAGTCCTCCCGTTAGCCCTATACTCAACACATCTGTTATTCCTACCAAAGTGAATTACCTCACACTTCTCCGCATTAAACTCCACCCGCCACCTCTCGGCCCAGCTCTGCAACCTGTCCAAGTCTTCCTGCAAACTATGACACCATTCCTCACAATCTACCACACCTCCGACATTGGTGTCATCAGCACATTTACTAATCCACCCAACTATACCCTCATCCAGATCATTAATAAAATTTACAAACAGCAGTGGCCCCAGAACAGATCCCTGAGGCACACCACTCGTAACCGAACTCCATGACGAATATTTACCATCAACCACCACCCTCTGTCTCCTATCTGCTAGCCAATTCCTGATCCAATTTCCTAGATTACCCCCAATCCCATACATCTGCATTTTCTGCAGAAACCTACCATGGTGAATCTCATCAAACGCCTTACTAAAATCCATATACACCACGTCCACTGCCTTACCCCCATCCACCTCTTTGGTCACTTTCTCAAAAAACTCAATAAGTTTAGTAAGGCACGACCTACCCGCTACAAAACCATGCTGACTGTCTCCAATCAATTCATTATCTCCAAATAACTATAAATCCTATCCCTAATAATTTTTTTCCAAAACCTTGCCCACTACAGAAGTGAGACTCACCGGTCTACAATTCCCGGGGAAGTCTCTGTTCCCCTTCTTAAACAATGGGACAATATTCGCTAACCTCCAATCTTCCGGTACTATACCAGAGGCCAACGACGACCTGAAGCTCAGAGCCAGAGGCTCTGCAATCACTTCTCTGGCCGGAGAAACAATGAAGCTGGGCTAGCGCTTAATATAAAAAAAGGATAGCAAGAGTTTTTATAAATATATAAAAAGGAAGAGGCTGGCCAGGGTGAACGTTGGACCCTTAGCGGATGAGAAGGGGGACTTAGTGGTAGGGGATGGGGATATGGCTGAGGTCTTGAATAACTTTTTTGTTTCGGTCTTCACGGAGGAGGACGTGAATAATTTGCTGGGTGTTAGCGATGGAAAGGTGGTAGGACTGGAGGGTCTTAATGACATTACTGTTACTAGAGAGGTGGTGCTCGACAGACTGGAGGGGCTGATTGTGGACAAGTCGCCAGAACCGGATGGAATGCATCCGAGGGTTCTGAAAGAAATGGCGGAAGTGATAGTGGATGCCTTGGTGGTTATTTTCCAGTCGTCACTGGATTCCGGGGAAGTGCCGGAAGATTGGAAAATGGCTAATGTTACGCCGTTGTTTAAGAAGGGTGCCAGGCAAAAGGCAGGGAATTATAGGCCGGTTAGTTTAACGTCTGTTGTAGGTAAAATGTTAGAATCCGTCATCAAGGAGGAAATAGCGAGGCATCTTGAGGGGAATTGTTTGATAGAGCAGACGCAGCACGGTTTCGTTAAAAGGAAGTCGTGTCTGACAAATTTACTGGAGTTCTATGAGGATGTGTCTAGGGCGGTGGATAGAGGAGAGCCGGTGGATGTGGTCTTTCTTGATTTTCAAAAGGCGTTTGACAAGGTACCTCACAAGAGGTTATTGCAGAAGGTCAGGGGACATGGAGTTGGGGATAGGGTATTAGCGTGGATAGAGGATTGGTTGTCAAATAGGAGGCAGAGAGTGGGGGTCAATGGGTGCTAATCGGGTTGGCGGATGGTGACTAGTGGAGTGTCCCAGGGGTCGGTGCTGGGGCCTCAGCTATTTGCCATTTATATAGATGATCTGGAGGAGGGAACCGAGTGTATGGTGTCGAAATTTGCTGATGACACCAAGATTGGTGGAACGGCAAATTGTTCACAGAGTGTGGAGAGTCTGCAGAGGGATCTAGCTAGGCTGGGCGAATGGGCCAGGAACTGGCAAATGGAATTTAATGTTGGCAAGTGCGAGGTGGTCCACTTTGGTAGGGATAATGGTAGGAAGGATTAGTACTTACGTGGCGAAAAACTGCAGCAGGCGACGGTGCAGAGGGGCCTCGGGGTCCTTGTGCATGAGACGCAAAAACCCAGCTTGCAGGTGCAGCAGGTGGTCAGGAAGGCTAATGGGATGCTGGCCTACATAGCGAGGGGGATTGAATATAAAAGTAGGGAGGTCTTGCTGCGGCTGTGTAGGGCATTGGTGAGGCCGCAGCTGGAGTACTGTGTGCAGTTTTGGGCGCCGTACTTACGCAAGGATATTTTGGCCTTGGAGGGAGTGCAGAGGAGGTTTACTTGGCTGATGCCGGAGTTGAGGGGGTTGAGCTATGAGGAGAGGCTGAATAAACTAGGCTTGTACTCGTTAGAGTTGAGAAGAATGAGGGGAGATCTCATTAAGACGTATAAGATGATGAATGGGATGGATAGGATAGAGGTGGAGAGACTCTTCCCGCTCAGAATGGATAATAGGGCTAGGGGGAACAGCCTCAAGATAAAGGGGGGGCGGTTTAGAACGGAGTTGAGGAGGAACTTCTTCACTCAAAGGGTGGTGAATGTCTGGAATTCTCTGCCCGTTGAAGTGGTGGAGTCTACCTCGCGAAATATTTTTAAGACGCGGGTTGATGGGTTTATGATAAGAGAGGGGATTAAGGGTTATGGGGACAGGGCGGGAATGTGGAACTGAGCCACGACAGATCAGCCATGATCTTATTGAATGGCGGGGCAGGCTCGAAGGGCTAGATGGCCTACTCCTGCTCCTATTTCTTATGTTCTTATGTTCCTCAGTTTATTCAGTTTCCCAGTCAAATGCATCAGAAGAACATAAGAAATAGGAACAGGAATAGGCCATCTAGCCCCTCGAGCCTATCCCGCCATTCAATAAGATCATGGCTGATCTGAAAGTGGTTCAGTTCCACTTAACCGCCCATTCCCCATAACGCTGAATTCTCTTATCGATCAGAAATCTATCGACCTGTGACTTAAATATATTCAACCAGGTAGCCTCCACGACTTCAACGGGCAGAGATTTCCAGAGATTCACCACCCTTTGAGAGAAGTTCCTCCTCAAGTCTGTTCTAAACTTAGACTCCCTTATTTTGAGGCTGTGTCCTCCAGTTCTTGTCTCCTTTCTAAGTGGAAAGAATCTCTCTGCCTCTACCCTATCTAGCCCCTTCATTATCTAATATGTCTCTATAGATCGGATTACTATGTAGATATGTCGATCGGATGACTGTGGGGACTACTTCCACATTCTCCCTATCCAATGAGTAAAGACTTTCCTCGCGAACTGCCTCCATCGACCCTGACGATTTACTTCATATCTTGTCTACCCCTCCGTCACTTCTGGCCTTGTCTTCCGCGGAGGACAGAATGCCTGTTCTGATGGATATAACTCGCAAATTGGGCCCGTCCATGTTCTAACCCAAGCAAACATTTGTTGCGTGTTGTTCATTAAACGGCGTTTTTTGACATCCGGTATCATTAAGATATCTAAACAGGCGTGGAATGTCTTTAAAACAGGTTCATTGCCCCAATAACTCAGGAATAAATATTGAGGCAATATTGTCGGCAAAATATGTACACAATATTAATACATTGTTTCCCCTTGAGGAGTAAGATATACGAGGGAGTCGCGTAAGGGTGTTTTCAATGTCTGCAAAACCCGATGTCCAGATACAAAACATGGAGAATCTCTCATTAACAAATAGGAACAAGATTAATTGTATCACTCCACTCCGGTTTCCTCCCACACCCCAAAGATGTGTTATTAAGATGATTGGTGTAACAAATTGTCCCTAAATTAGTCTTCCCTCAGTGTGGAATGCCATAAGCGCAGACAAGGGTCATGGGTGGAGGGGGGACTCATAATGTTAAAATGGCGCCACGGGCTCGTTGGGCCGAAGGGCCTGATTCCAGGGCTGTTTTGTTCTTTGCTCCAGCGGACATTAAGTGTTTACTGTTAACTAGTCTCAGGTGGGTTCGATGATTCAGTTGCACTGCAGAACTCGTTGGAGGTTTTCCTTCCCTAGGGAATGTTGCAGGGGATAGGAGCAGTGGGTTAAGTGAGAAGATGCAACTGATGAATCTAGAAAGTTGGTCAAATGGGAACAAATCACTGACTGTTGATCCTGTAGATGTCTATATTTGAAACAGCACATTGTGGGATAAGCAAAACAATACCATAGAGAATGTGGAACAGTGTTTCAGGTGCAGAGAATACGCTTGTATTCCCGTGAGTTTCAAAGATTAAGGGGAGATCTGATTTTCCTAAAATAGAACATAGAACATAGATCGCTACAGCACAAACAGGCCCTTCGGCCCACAAGTTGTGCCGATCGTATCTATACCTACCAAGCCATAGAACTATCTGTAACTCCTAATGCCATTAAATCCCACGTACTAATCCAGAAGTCTTTTAAAAGATCCCAGCGAGTTCGCCTCTACCACTACTGACGGCAGCCGATTCCACTCACTCACCACCCTCTGAGTGAAAAACTTACCCCTAACTCCTTCTCTGTATCTACTTCCCAGCACCTTAAACCTGTGTCCTCTCGTAGCGACCATTTCAGCCCTGGGAAATAGCCTCCGAGAATTCACCCTAGCTATTCCTCTCAACGTTTTATAAACCTCTATCAGGTCGTCTCTCAACCTTCGTCTCTCCAGGGAGAAGAGTCCCAGCTCCCTCAACCTATCTTCATAAGGCATGCCTCCCAATCCAGGCAACATGCTTGTAAATCTCCTCTGCACCCTCTCTATAGCTTCCACATCCTTCCTGTAGTGAGGCAACCAGAACTGCGCACAGTAGTCCAACTGGGGTCTGACAAGGGTCTTATAAAGTTGCAGCATTAAAATAGAATATTATATTAGGATTGACCGAGAGCAACAATTTCTTCTGGGAATGGTGTGAATATCCAGGCCAGAAACTTCAACGGTTTTGTGTAGTTAGCCTACAATCTAGGTATTACATTTAATTTTGGCATTATCGTGATTATAAGATTTTTCATTCCGAGTACGATTCAAGTGAACCACTACGATGCTTTTATCAAACAAAGTTTATTTAAGAAGAAAGTTAAAATATAACAAAAAGAAGTAGCTTAACTTTTACCAATCACAAGACTTAAACATCACACTGTATAATATCAACACTTGTCTACCTGTGTTGTTCCAATTTAAAGATATCTCCCATCAGGATGCAACATTCCTCAGAACTGTTTGAGACAAAAAACATGTCTCCTCATGCAATACTAGATTTCCAGCCTTTAACACCAATCGACAGAAATCCAAACAGCCGTTTTCAGAGAAGTATACACGCCCAAAACAGCAAAACAGTGAAATAAACCCAGTCTCTGGCAGCTTCGAGGTTTCAGATCTGAGGGACAGAACATAATACCAGTGACTATCACTGTTTGCTGTGCAGATGCATGGATTTGGGCCAGCGTCTGTGGGAGTTTGCACATTCTCTCCGTGCTTGCGTGGGTTTTCTCCAGGTGCTCCAGTTTCCTCCCACACCCCAAAAACGTGCTCTTTGGCTGATTGATGTGAACAAATTGTCCCTAAATAAGGGATTGGTATAGGCTAGTGGGTCATTGTTTTTGTAACTGGTCGGCGCAACATCGTGGGACGAAGGGCCTGTTCTGCGCTGTAATGTTCTATGTTCTATGTTCTATGTTCTAAATTAGTCTTCCCTCAATCTGGTTATAATTCCTTTATTGTGGAGTCTAATAGGCATAGACAAAGGTCATAGGTAGAAGAGGGCACTCACAATGTTAAAATGGCGGCGCGGGCTCGTTGGGCCGAAGGGCCTGATTCCCGTGCTGTGTTGCTCTTTGTTCTTTTTTGTTAATACCTCTCTCCCTTTCTCTCTGTCTCTCTGCAGCTTCCAAAACAGCAACACTCAGAAAGCAGAATCTACAACATCAGAGAGGTGTGAAAACTGACACTGTTCTGTCTCAAGTCCAAACAACATCTGGAAGTAGCAACACAGTTGGAATTCTCTGTGAAAGATGCGTTGTTAACAGTCATACGACCGGATCTGTCTATCGTACCAATCTGAAAGCCCAAGTGAACACTCAAAAAACAGATCTCTGCATTAGTTCAGATTGAAACAGACCTAGCATCAATTTTGATGTCTTAATAGCAATGGGGGAGGCCGTTTGTAGACAAAAGTCCCCAAACGCTGCCAGAGACTGCTAGAGACATCCTGCAGATCAACATTTGTTTCAGGCAAGGTGTCGTCAAAGTCAAGGACAATTCGGATAGATGTGGTAGTAAGTGGTGGCTGGAGGTTTTGGTACGGTGTTCCGAGAAAATGAAGTCTGTGCGTCTGGATGTGACGTGTTCACAATTCTTCAAACAAAGGAAAAGAGGGATCTGTAATTCTTAACTTCAAAGAGTGCAGAGAAAATTTACAAGGATGTTGCCTGGATTGGGTCACATGCCTTATGAGAATAGGTTGAGGGAGCTCAGTCTTTTCTCCCTGGAGAGATGAAGGTTGAGAGGTGACCTGATAGAGGATCATAAGATGTCGAGAGGTATCGATAGGGTGGATTCTCGGAGGCTATTTCCCAGGGCTGAAATGGTTGCTACGAGAGGACACAGGTTTAAGGTGCTGGGGAGTAGGTACAGATGAGATTTCAGGGGTAAGTTTTTCACTCAGAGGGCGGTGGGTGAGTGGAATCGGCTGCCGTCTGTGGTGGTGGAGTCAAACTCGTTCTGGATGAGTACATGGGATTTAATGGGATTGAGAGTTATAAATAGGCCTAGTAGTTGGGGATATGATCGGCGCAACTTGTGGGCCGATGGGCCTGTATGTGCTATAGTTTTCTATGTTCTGTGTTCTAAATAACTGCTGAGACCAGGGCTGAAATGAAACTGTCAAAATAGAAATTGATAGAGTGTCTTTTGCTAACTGGATAGATTTATGGATGCCAGCGGAGCGGATGGAGTTAAGATATTGTTCCAGGTTGGCGGAAATTAACTCACCAAAGTGCTGAATGGTCTCCTACTGTTTGCATGCATAAGTAATTTTAATCGCTGATAAAAGAGAAATAAGCCTATTGTCCATGCTGTGATAGATAAGATGTGGAACAAAAGTACAGATTGAAACAGCTAACAGGTTCTTTCTCTGCTGTACATGGGTAAGGTTCTCTGATCCGATTCTGTAAAATCCACGGAGCGACGTTATCCAAAGCGAACATGGATTGGAAACGATTTTATCTCAGCAATAAATGTATTTGTGGTCATAATCACTGCACAACACGTTCAAGAATGTTCTCAATCTGCATTTTTAATTAATCCGGCGAGAATCCCAAATTCAAACGCCCTGTCAGTTCTTTATCCATTTCCAAACGCACACACATTCACTGCAAAAATTGTCTACATTAATTAGCCAAAGAGCTACCGGCATCGCATTTGGGTTGAACCCGAATGGAATGTGGAATCATGCAACTCACATTCCAAACCTGTTTTGACCAATTGGTAACTCAGATACAGATACATTTTGAATTGTTTATTGCATATTTACCATAGACAACGGAGGATAGAATTGTAAGAAAACGACATAAGGAATTAGAAGAATGAAGGGTTGACACTGCACTGCAGGCGATATTCCATTGAAGAATGGTGAACATTAGAGGAGAGTATGTTTTCCGATTTGGGCGCCGTCACAACATTGAGCCGCCAGTCCGCCCGAATTTGCTCCAGTTCTACCTTCAAAATTTACCGTGCACCAAGAGGAATGTTTCTACACCAGATATAGAGGAAACACACTCTTCTCTCTGTCTCTTTCTCTCTCATTCCTCTCGAGTTAGCGTGTTGGATTTTCATTGAAGGCCAGACCAGCATAAAGAGTCTGTGGATGAAAAGTGATCTCTCAATGTACTCTGCACCATTATTATAGGGATAGGTGAGGCCATTGAGCCCCTCACTCTGTTCAACTAGGTTAAGGCTGACATGTATTTTAGCGCATGTCCTCCCACCATTTTTGAATATTCCTCAATATTCTCCCGAATATAAATCTATCCATTTCAGTTTTTGCAAATTCCAACTGTTAACTGGCCTGATCAGCTGCTGTTTTACCCACGGAGAGTGTTCCAGAATTTGACTCCCATTGTGTGAAAAAAATCAACTTCCTAAATGGATGCGGTGGTTCCCAAGTCAATATTCTGCTTCCTTGGCGGGACATCCCTGGCGGTCCCCTGCGCCCCATCCCTCCCCCCAGCCCCCAGCCACGGCTGCATCTTCCGGTGCCACCGAGGTAAGAAAAACGTCCACGGCGGCGGAGTGGTGCAACTGACCGGAAACCAGTTTCACACAAAGTTCAACAAAGGACCGCATCCCATTGTTGTGGAGGTAGGGGAAACAGACAGGGGTGCGGTGCTTATGACGGGGCAGGAAAACCGAGCCAGCTGGATGGACTGGAGAATTCGTCTAATAATTTATATTAGGTCTGAAAAAGTATCCCAAGAGCTCGCAGTGAGGGAAGGGTTGAGAGAGCTGTGGCTTTTCTCTTTAAAGCAGAGGAAGATGAGAGATGACTTAATAGAACATAGAACAGAGAACATTACAGCGCACAGTACAGGCCCTTGGGCCCTCGATGTTGCGCCGACCAGTGAAACCAATGTAATGACCCTCTAACTTAAACTATTCCAATATTATCCATATCCCTATCCACTGACCATTTGAACACCCTGAAAGTTGGCGAGTCCACAACTGCTGCAGGCAGGGCATTCCATGCCCTTACTACCCTCTGAGTAAAGAACCTACCTCTGACATCCGTCCTATAATTACCACCCCTTAATTTAAAGCTATGTCCCCTCGTGTTAGCCATCACCATCCGAGGAAAAAGGCTCTCACTGTCCACCCTATCTAACCCCCTGATCATCTTGTATGCCTCAATGAGGTCGCCTCTCAACCTTCTTCTTTCTCACAAAAACAGCCTCAAGTCCCTCAGCCTTTCCTCATAAGACCTTCCCACCATACCAGGCAACATCCTGGTAAACCTCCTGTGCACCCTTTCCAATGCCTCCACATCTTTCTTATAATGTGGTGACCGGAACTGTACGCAATACTCCAAGTGCGGCCGCACCAGAGTTTTGTACAGTTGTAACATGACCTCACGGCTCCGAAATTCAATCTCTCTACCAATAAAAGCTAACACACCGTACGCCTTCTTAACAACCTTATCATCCTGGGTGCCAACTATCAGGGATCTATGCACATGTACTCCGAGATATCTCTGCTCGTCCCACTACCAAGAGTCCTTCCATTAGCCCTATATTCTGTACTCCTGTTACTCTTACCAAAGTGAATCACCTCACACTTTTCCGCATAAAGGGGTTTAGGTGTTTATAAGATGATGAGAGGGATTGACAGAGCGGACGTGCAGAGACTATTTCCTCGAGTGGATGTAGCTGTTACTAGGGGGCATAACTATAAAGTTCATGGTGGGAGATACAGGAGGGATGTCCGAGGTACATTCTTCACTCAGAGTGGTTGGGGTGTGGAATAGACTGCCTGCTGTGATAGTGGAGTCAGACAATTAAGGAACTTTCAAGCGGTTACTGAATAGGCACATGGAGCACACCAGAATGACAGATTGATCTTGGGTTTGGACATAGCTCGGCACAACATTGAGGGCCGAAGGGCCTGTACTGTGCTGCACTGTTCTATGTTCTATGTTCTATTCCCGTCTCCACGAATGCTGCTAGCGTTGCAGATTTTTTTTTCTCTAGAGCCATGTACTCATTACCAACTTTGAATGTTGGGTGAAAAGGTAGGGAAAAATAATCACGCATTATGGGAAATAAAACGTACCTTTTCATTCTCTCCGTGCGATCTGGAAGCTGTCAAATCCTCATCACTCTTGGCATTGCCTGTTTAGAAGAAAAAAAGTCGGGCTAAATGGCCATAAGAACATAAGAAATAGGAGCAGGAGTAGGCCATCTAGCCCTTCGAGCCTGCCCCGCCATTCAATAATATCATGGCTGATCTGAAGTGGATCAGTTCCACTTTCCCACTTTCTCCCCATAACCCTCAATTCCCCTGTCTATCAGAAACCTATCTACCCGTTTGTTTGCTGGAGCAGACGAGTGAAGGAGCAGAGAGAGAGCTAAGATTTTACCTGTTAAAAACCTGTTTAAAATAAGTTTAAAGCACTTTGTTCTTTGTAGAACTGTTTAAAGCATTTATTTATTGTATTTACTGCTTTAAGAATTCTGAGGGAGTGGTTAGCAGGCAGTTGTGGGACATCAGCTTTAAATCAGCGCCAGGTTTAAAAGGAGGCCTGGTGTAGACAGCGGGCAGCGTCTGAGCGGGCAGCGGATTGAGTGGGAAGCAGAGTGAGCTACTAGGGCTTAATATCAAAAAGGGCTTGAAGGAAAAAAGGCCAGGTGAGTTCGTTTGAAAAACAAAAAAAAAATTCAAAACTACTACAGTGAATAATGGAGGGGCATGTGATATGTGGTTTCTGTATGATGTGGGAACTGGTGGGCCCCAGGGTCCATCCCAGTGACCATGTCTGCGGTAAGTGCAGGTTGTTGGAGGAGCTCCAGCTCAGGGTAAATGAGTTGGCCTCTGAGCTACAGACACTGAGGCTCATCAGGGGGAGAGAGGGTGCCATTGTCAATGGGGTGCAAGTGACATCCACCCCCCCCCCCTAGACTGGCTAACTCTAAGGGTCAGGGACAAGAGGGGGCTGCTGGGAGGAGGAAGGGGGGTGAGGAGCGGAGGCCTCAGCCTCTTAATCTGCATAACAGGTTTGAGGTTCTTGCTTCCAGGCTGGACGAGAACGAGGCAGGTGAGGTTGGTGAGCAAGCTGCACACGGTACAGTGCTGCAGCAGGACATAGGCAAAGAGAAGTGGAAAAGGGACGTAGTAGTGATTGGGGATAGTGGGGTGAAGGGTATTGACACTGTCCTTTGTCACAATGACAAAGTGCACAGAAGGGTGTGTTGTCTGCCTGGTGCTCGGGTCCGGGATGTCGCAGCTGGGCTGCAGAGGAACCTGGAGTGGGAGGGTGAGAATCCGGTTGTTGTGGTACATGTGGGTGCCGGCAACGTAAGCAAAATGCAGACTGAGGATCTGGGGAGGGAGTATGAAAAGCTGGGAATGGAATTAAAAAGTAGAACCGACAAGGTGGTCATCTCTGGCATACTACCTGAACCGAGTGCAGACGGGTGTAGGGTTGACAGGATGAAGGAAGTGAATGGGTGGCTCAGGGATTGGTGTGGGAGGAATGGGTTTGAATTTATGGGGCATTGGCACCAGTATTGGGGTAGGTGGGACCTGTTTGGGCGGGATGGGGTTGGTCTGAACCGTGCTGGGACCAGAGTGCTGGCGAATCGAGTAAAGAGGACTGTAGACATGGCTGTAAACTAATTGGGGGGGGGGGGGGGGGAGGGTGCGAGGGTAGGTGATGTTACGAGGTCTAAAGTTAAGGAGAGGGTACAGGTAAGGGAAGAGGCCGAGGATGTCCCAATAATAGAGGGAGTAGGGGGCGTCAGTATAGTTGGTGGCGTTGCGGCAAATAGGGTCCAGGTGAAGGCTGGGATGAAGGCACTTTATCTGAATGCACGAAGCATTCGGAATAAAGTGGATGAGCTGGTGGCGCAGATCAGCACAAATGGATACGATCTGGTGGCCATTACAGAGACGTGGCTGCAAGGTGACAGGGACTGGGAGCTGAATGTACAGGGGTATCAAGTGTTTAGGAAGGATAGGCAGGAGGGAAAAGGTGTTGGGGGGGGGGTAGCTCTGCTGATTAAGGATAGCATCAGGGTGGTAGCAAGGGATGATATTGGAGCCAAGGAGCAGAGGGTGGAATCGTTGTGGGTGGAGATTAGGAACAGCAAAGGGAGGAAGACGCTGGTGGGTGTCGTCTATAGGCCCCCAAATAATGATCTGGAGGTGGGGCGGGCTGTTAATGCGCAAATAAGTGCGGCGTGCAGGAATGGGACGGCCGTAGTTATGGGGGGTTTCCATCTGCATATTGATTGGTTGACCCATGTTGGACGCGGGGGGCTCGAGGAGGAGTTCTTGGAATGCTGCCCGGATAGTTTCCTCGAACAGTGTGTGTTGGAGCCGACGAGGGAGCGAGCTATCTTGGATCTGGTGCTACGTAATGAGGCGGGTAGAATTAGGGACCTTGTGGTGAAGGATCCTCTTGGGGAGAGCGATCATTGTATGGTGGAGTTTCTGGTGCAGATGGAGGAGGAGAAAGTGGGTTCCCGGAGACGCGTCCTTTGTTTGAACAGAGGGGAGTACGGTAGGATGAGAGAAGAATTGGCGAATGTTGACTGGGGGAGCGCGTTGGAGGGAGGGTCTGTTGAGGAGCAGTGGAGGATCTTTAAGGAGATCTTTCTTGGTGCTCAGCGGAAATTTATTCCGATGGTCAAAAAGGACCGTAGGAGGAGAGGTAATAAGCCTTGGATAACGAAGGAGGTGAAGGAAAGTGTTAAACTAAAAGCGGAGGAATTTAGAGTAGCTAAGAGTAGTGGGCGAGAAGAGGATTGGGAGAGGTTTAAATATCAACAAAGATTGACAAAGAAGTTGATAAAGAACTGTAGGAGAAACTATGAAGCTGGGCTTGCGCTTAATATAAAAAAAGGATAGCAAGAGTTTTTATAAATATATAAAAAGGAAGAGGCTGGCTAGGGTGAATGTGGGTCCTTTAGAGGATGAGAAAGGGGACCTAGTGGAAGGGGATGGGGATATGGCTAAGGTATTGAATAACTTTTTTGTTTCTGTCTTCACGGAGGAGGACGTGAATAATTTGCCGGGTGTTAGCGATGGAAAGGTGGTAGGACTGGAGGGTCTTAATGACATTACTGTTACTAGAGAGGCGGTGCTTGACAGACTGGAGGGGCTGATTGTGGACAAGTCGCCAGAACCGGATGGAATGCATCCGAGGGTTCTGAAAGAAATGGCGGAGGTGATAGTGGATGCCTTGGTGGTTATTTTCCAAACGCCGCTGGATTCCGGGGAAGTGCCGGATGATTGGAAAACGGCTAATGTTACGCCGTTGTTTAAGAAGGGTGCCAGGCAAAAGGCGGGGAATTATAGGCCGGTTAGTTTAACGTCTGTGGCAGGTAAAATGTTAGAATCTGTCATTAAGGAGGAAATTGCGAGGCATCTTGAAGGGAATTGCTTGATAAAGCAGACGCAGCACGGTTTCATTAAAGGGAAGTCGTGTCTGACAAATTTATTGGAGTTCTATGAAGATGTGTCTAGGGCGGTGGATAGAGGAGAGCCGGTGGATGTGGTCTTTCTAGATTTTCAGAAGGCGTTTGACAAAGAGCCTCACAAGAGGTTATTGCAGAAGGTCGAGGGACATGGAGTTGGGGGTAGGGTGCTGGCGTGGATAGAGGATTGGTTGTCAAATAGGAGGCAGAGAGTGGGGGTCAACGGGTGCTATTCGGATTGGCGGATGGTGACTAGTGGAGTGCCCCAGGGGCCGGTGCTGGGGCCTCAGCTTTTTACCATTTATATAGATGATCTGGAGGAGGGAACCGAGTGTAGAGTGTCGAAATTTGCTGATGACACCAAGATTGGTGGGACAGTAGGACTAGGGGGCACAGCCTCAAGATAAAAGGGGGGCGGTTTAGAACGGAGTTGAGGAGGAACTTCTTCACTCAAAGGGTGGTGAATCTCTGGAATTCTCTGCCCGTTGAAGTGGTGGAGGCTGCCTCGCTAAATATTTTTAAGACGCGGGTTGATGGGTTTTTGATAGGAGAGGGGATTAAAGGTTATGGGGAGAGGGCGGGAACGTGGAACTGAGCAGCGACAGATCAGCCATGATCTTATTGAATGGCGGGGCAGGCTCGCGGGGCTGGATGGCCTACTCCTGCTCCTATTTCTTATGTTCTTATGTGAGTTAAATATGTTCAGCGAGGTAGCCTCCACCACTTCGACGGGCAGAGAATTGAAGAGATTCACCACTCTTTGAGTGAAGAAGTTCCTCCTCAACTCCGATCTAAACTGCACCCCCCCCCCCTTATCTTGAGGCTGTGTCCTCCAGTCCTGCTGCCCTTTCTAAGCGGGAGGAATCTCTGGACCTCTACCCTATCCATCCCCTTCATTATCTTATACGTCTCTATAAGATCCCTCCTCATCCTTCTGAACTCCAATGAGTACAGAGCAATCTATTTAGTCTCTCTTCACAGTCCAACTCCCTCATCTCCGGTATCAGACTAGTGAACCTCCTCTGCACTCCTGCCATATTTCACACGTTTCCTCCACAGTGTCAATAGTTCAGTGATAAATGAACAAAGAACAAAGGAAAAACAGCCCGGGAAACAGGCCCTTCGGCCCAACGAGCCCGCGCCGCCATTTTAACACTTCCAGTCCCCCCCTCCACCCATATGGGTAGATTGAAGTCAGAGAGTCTCCGAACAATCGCTACCTCTCTGCCGATTCCTGCAGCTCCATCTCCCAGCCACAAAGACCAATCCCAGACGGAGCAGCGTCACGGCCAACACCCCCGCTGAAAGTGAGACATTGCAGGACGTGGGTACCGGCATATCTGAAAAAGAAAAAAAACTTTCACCTCCAATTAGAATTGTCGAAAACATAAATAAGTGACCAATTTGCTCAAAACGGCCTCTCTACCTCCCCGAAAATTAGCATTGGTTTTGCCGTCATGTGATGGAGCAGTTGCTGAACATTTTTTTTCAACAGGGGAGAGAGAGACTGAATGCGACTGAGAGAGAGCAAAAATCGAAAGATCATCGTTCAGTGAGAGGGCAAGTCATAGATACATTGGAAAGGAGTAATCCCGAGATAAAAGAGAGCGATAGAACAGATACATTATACAGAATTGTTTCACTTGGATATACAAAAGGGGACAGATAGAAGGAACAAGTTAAGGATACATGTATAAAAAGTGAGTACCCGATGTAAGAATCCATTGAGAGAAATAGCTGGCTATTTAAATGGAGCACCGTTTAATTGGACGAAATCAGGCAAGAGTGAGAATATTACAGATATCAATAGATAGAAACCGAAAAAGAAATTAATAATTGGTGATAGAGAAATAAAAGAGAATGTGATTGAGGCATATTTACCCAATCTCAACTAGGGATAGGCAATAAATGCTGGACAGCCATCGAAACTCATGTTCCAGGAATGAATAAAGAAGAAAACGGGGTTGAAAGGAGGGAGAGGAGAACGCGAGTGGCTCGGGGAGAGACAGAGACTCTAACACTCGGCGACACACAGGGAATAGGGAAATGGAGAGAAAAGAGGAAAAAGAGAGGGAGTGATATGCAGGGAGTTGGCTAGCTGACTGAGAATAACGGATTATTATGCAGAAACAAAATGGACTGATTAACAGAGGGAGAGAGAGGATGAATAACGCTAACTTAAACAAGTGGGCAGATACATAGGACATAGAACATTCCAGCGCAGTACAGGCCCTTCGGCCCTCGATGTTACCCCGACCAGTGGAACCAATCCAATGACCCTCTAACCTAAACTATTCCAATGTTATCCGTATCCCTATCCACTGACCATTTAACGCCCTTAAAGTTGGCGAGTCCACAACTGCTGCAGGCAGGGCATTCCACGACCTTACTACCCTCTGAGTAAAGGACCTACCTCCGTCCTATAATTACCACCCCTTAATTTAAAGCTATGTCCCCTCGTGTAAGCCATCACCATCCGAGGAAAAAGGCTCTCACTATCCACCCTATCTAACCCTCTGATCATCTTATATGCCTCAATCAGGTCACCTCGTAACCTCCATCTCTCTAATGAAAACAACCTCAAGTCCCTCAGCCTTTTCTCATAAGACCTTCCCACCATACCAGGCAACATCCTGGTAATCCTCCTCTGCACCTCCAATGCCTCCACATCCTTCTTGTAATGCGGCGACCAGAACTGTACGCAATACATCAGATAGCATGCGCCACTTTGTTTAACTGTGATAGTTCGAAAGGTTGAGTGAATCATTACATGTCGGCATGACGTGATAACCTTATACGGTGGAAATGTAATCGCACATTTCATTTCAGCCCACGGTGACACGGGCCACTGACTCCCAATCTGTCACTGACTTTCGTGCTATTCTTTTAAAACTTAACTCTAACTCTCTTATACTTTCCAGTAATCTGTAGTATTGTCTGCTCACCCGTTCCTTTCTTTCTCCCACATGTACTGTGTAAATGGGATGTTTTGTCTGTTTACCGCGGAAGAAGCAATATCTTTCACTCTATCCCAATATATGTAATAAATCAAATCTAAGAACTCTATGAACAGTATGCTTTTTGTCTGTTTAAGAAAATATACTTCTCAATGTGTCCCAATAAATGTGACAATAACAAAATCAAATTAAATCAAATCTATGTACCCTATGATGGTGTGGTTTTTTTTGTATTGCGCGCATAAAACAATGTTTTTCACTATCTGAAAACTTATGACAGTAATAGATCAAATCTATGAGCGTTAAGCTTTGTCTGCACAGCATAAAACAGTGCTTTTCACTGTATCCAAAAACATATGACAATAATAGATCAAATGTATGTACTCTAAGGTCGTTATGTTTTGTCTATACAGCGGAAGAAAATGTGGTTTTCGCTGCATCAAAGAACAAAGAACAAAAACAGCCCGGGAAACAGGCCCTTCGGCCCAACGAGCCTGCGCCGCCATTTTAACATTACCAGTTCCTCCTCCACCCAAATACATATGACAATAATCAAAGTAAATCAAATCCATGTACTCTATCAATGGTATGCTTTTTCTTTGTAATGTGCACAGATCAAAACTTTTCACTGTACCCCAGTAGATGTGATAATAATAAATCAAACCATATCAACACGGTGGAGCCAGACACATAGCATCATAGAACCCTGTAGGGTTCTATGAAAGAGGCCCTTTGGTCCTCAACTCTGCACCAACCATAATCCCACCCAGGCCCTACCCCAAATCCCTACATACTTACAAAGAACAACACAGCACAGGAAACAGGCCCTTCGGCCCAACAAGCCCGCGCCGCCATTTTAACATTGTGAGTGCCCTCTTCTACCTTTGTCTACGCCTATTGGACTCCACAATAAAGGAATTATAACCAGATTGAGGGACGCCTAATTTAGGGTCAGTTTGTTAACACCAATCAGCCCACGTCTTTGGGGTGTGGGGGGAAACCGGAGCACCCGGCGAAAACCCACGCAAGCACAGGGGGAATGTGCAAACTCCCACAGACGCCGGCCCAAATTCATGTCTCTGCACAGCAAACAGCGATAGTCACTGATCTGTCATGTTACTCGCTAATCCCTCTAACCTACACATCCCAGGACACTAAGGGGCAATTTTAGCATGGCCAATCAACCTAACCCGCACAGCTTTCGGACTGTGGGAGGAAACCGGAGTACCCGGAGGAAACCCACGCAGACACGAGGAGAATGTGCAAACTCCACGCAGACAGTGACCCGAGCCGGGAATCGAGCCCAGGACCCTGGAGCTGTGAAGCAGCAGTGCTAACCACTGTGCTACCGTGCCGCCCCGTGGAAATGGGAACAGGGAGAAGCCAGTGCACTTTTCCATGCTGCTCCGGCATTTTATAACATATTTTCACCGTAAATGTTACCTTCCGGTGATTTCTCTATATCTCTACATCCATCTGTGCCAGAAATAACTCTCTCAGCCCTGAACATGAACAGCTCTCTGGTAGAGGGCAGATTAAATTTTCAGCAGACTGAACTCTAACCGAATGAGAGATCTGAGATAGTCAAAGTTGTTTTGGATTTACGTGGACACACATGGGAGAAGGGACATGTTATAAAATTCGACAGCTCTGCGTAAAGTCTGACATTAGCGGTAAATAGATGGGTTTTAAGAGGTCATTGTGAATCGTTACCTCTCTGAGATGAGACACTGTCACGGAGAATACTTTCACTGGACTTGACCTGAACGGCGCAAGTACAGCGAGCGCCGCTTCTCCAAGTTTCCGCCGGGAGACTGATGGAACTGCTGATGGTGTAGGTGCCGTCCGGTTCTATTACCCCCGAATCAGTCAGTCCCGCGGAATCCCGCCCCGAAACATTCCAGCGGACGGAAATGGAATAGGGAGACACTCCTCTGACCAAACACAACAAGGGGACCCTCTCCATGGCGGGCATCTGATGCCGCGGCGGGGTGAGGAGGAATATGGTGGGAGAATCCGCTAAATCCGGCAAAACAGAGAGAGCCCATTAACAGATAGAACAGGACGCGTTTTAATTGTTTTGAAATGTCGACTTCAATGGAAGAATCATAAAATTTACCTGTAATTACTAACTTGGATCCATTTCCGAATACCAGTGATCTCTTTTTGAGATCGCGGATTGCACAGTAATAGATCCCAGAATCATTTCTCCGGGTATCCGTAATCTGCAGTGAATGAATAGTCACTTTTTTCTTACTTGCCAAGATCTTGTATTCCTCGAGGTACTTGTCATTTCTAGGAACCAATTTTATTTGGTTTCGCTCCGATTGCCTGTACCAGGAGCTTATAGCAACTCCTGAACCCTGGATGTGGCAGCTCAGCTTAGCACGGCTCCCCTCTGCAAGTGTCTGAACCGGTGGGGACTGGGACAAGATAGAATGAGACACTGTAACTGAGAAGGAGAGAGAGAAAGAACAAGAACCATCGCAAGTTAGACCTGCCTGAAAACAGCCCGGGTCAAACAAATGCCAATAAAGGGGCAAATCGAGAAACTGCGACAAAAAATACGAGGTGCCCATCTCAGGAACACTTAAAATCGCGCTGATTATTGTGTTGGTTGCGCTGTTCGCAATCCGAGTCTATTCACCAGAAAATCTAATGTAAACATCGGAATGAACACTAGGGACCAGTGAGGATTCAATAAATTGAAATACTTCAGAATTCACTGATATTTTCTCTCACCCAACACTTGTTTTTTTTTCTCTCTGTTAACTTTGGGCGCTTGATGTAATGGAATGTATCTTTAATTCATTGATAGATACATTACATTTTCCACTGCGTTGCAGAGTTAATGTCAGCCTACTTGCGACACTAATAGATAAACTTAAAACTTTAATACATTTGTTGTTAAGTACATCGTGAATGCTGAGTTTCATCTCACAGTTCTGCATATCTGGGAGGGAGGCCATTCGGGCCTTCGTGTCAGTGTTGGAGCTTTGAAAGATTTTTCCAGTTGGTCACTCGCCCTCCTCTTTCCCACTAATATCACAGCTAATCCTGGCCCCTCATTTCTCCAATTCCCCCCTTTTGAAAGTTTCTGTTGAACATAAAAACATAAGAAATAGGAGCAGGAGTAGGCCATCTAGCCCCTCGAGCCTGCCCCGCCATTCAATAAGATCATGGCTGATCTGTCGTGGCTCAGTTCCACTTTCCCGTCCTCTCCCCATAACCCTTAATCCCCTTGCCTATCAAAAACCCATCAACCCGCGTCTTAAATATATTTAGCGAGGCAGCCTCCACCACTTCAACGGGCAGAGAATTCCAGAGATTCACCACCCTTTGAGTGAAGAAGTTCCTCCTCAACTCTGTTCTAAACCCCCTTTATCTTGAGGCTGTGCCCTCTAGCCCTACTGTCCTTTCTGAGCGGGAAGAGCCTCTCCACCTCTATCCTATCCATCCCATTCATCATCTTATTCATCTCCACCTCTATCCTATCCATCCCATTCATCAATGAGATCTCCCCTCATTCTTCTGAACTCTAACGAGTACAAGTCTAGTTTATTCAGCCTCTCCTCATAGTTCAACCCCCTCAACTCCGGTATCAGCCTAGTAAACCTCCTCTGCACTCCCTCCAAGGCCAAAATAACCTTGCGTAAGTGCGGCGACCAAAACTGCACACAGTACTCCAGCTGCGGCCTCACCAGTGCCCTATACAGCTGCAGCAAGACCTCCCTACTTTTATATTCAATCTCCCTCGCTATGAAGGCCAGCATCCCATTCGCCTTCCTGACCACCTGCTGGACCTGCAGGCTGGGTTTTTGCGACTCATGCACAAGGACCCCGAGGTCCCTCTGCACCGTCGCCTGCTGCAGTTTTTCGCCACGTAAGTAATAGTCCTTCCTACCATTATTCCTACCAAAGTGGACAACTTCACATTTGCCAACATTAAATTCCATTTGCCAGTTCCTGGCCCATTCGCCCAGCCTATCTAGATCCTTCTGCAGACTCTCCACACCCTCCGCACAATTTGCCGTTCCACCAATCTTGGTGTTATCAGCAACTTTCGACACCTTACACTCGGTTCCTTCCTCCAGATCATCTATATAAATGGTAAATAGCTGAGGTAAATGGTAAGTAGCTGAATGGTAAATAAGTGGTAAATAGCTGAATCTGCTTCTACCGCCCTTTCAGGCAGCACCGTCCAGATCATAACAACTCGCTGCATTAAAAAAAAACACGTTCGGTCCCCCCTCCTTACAATTACCGATCATCTCCCACCTGTTTTTTACTCTGTGGTTACTGACCAAACTGGCATTGGAAACTGCTCATTGTTAATTAGCCAAAGTAAACTCTTCTCCAGTCTATCTGAATATAATGAGGATATCTCACCCTGGAAGAGATGGAACAGTGCACAGATTCCGAGGAAACTCATTGTCCTTGATCCAGACGGCGAGACTCTGAGCCCCCGATCCGAATCTCACTGAAAACTCGCTCTTGTTCTCTCTGTGTGACGGAGGTGTGACATTTCCGCTCTGTGTATATTAATAAATACACAGTCGTGGTTGAAAAAATACACAGAGGCAGACAGCTCTCTGTCGTTTTCCTGTTTGCTAATTGTCAAAGTGTCGGTACACACTCAGCATGTTTTGCAAAATATCACAAGCATCTACTCAGAGCAGTTAGGCCAGACTTGGAGAGCAAAAACACGGTTCTTCAAAATCTGGTGAGGTTAAAGAAACAATAAGAACGTTACTCTAAATACTTCACAAGTGTTATAGCAGAACTGACAGCTCCTACCTATCAGGGAATATTGAATAGGCTGAAGCTCTTTACTGTAAAACGACTGAAGATTGAGGCTTGACAGGAAATAGACGTTCCAAGTCTGAAATTGTTGATAGGACACATGCAATATTTCAAATGAATTGGTCACCTGTTTAAGATAGCGGCCAATAAATGCAGTGGCGAATTCAGAGATTGGGGGATATATGGTCCGATTTAATTTGAATGTAATTGATTTATTATGGTCACATGTATCAGGGAACAGTGAATAATATTGTTTTTTGCACGCTATACAGGAAAAGCAAAATAAAATGTTCATCAAGACGTCGAGGGCGGCACGGTAGCACCGTGGTTGGCACTGCTGCTTCACCACTCCAGGGGCGTGGGTTCGATTCCCGGCTCGGGTCACTGTCTGTGTGGAGTTTGGACGTTCTCTCTGTGTCTCTGTGGGTTTCCTCCGGGTGCTCTGGTTTGCCCCGACAGTCCAAAGATGTGTGGGTTAGATTAATTGGCCATGCTAAATTACAACTTAGTGTCCTGGGTTATGCAGCTTAAAGGGATTAGTCGGTAATATATGGGTGGGAGTGTGGTCGGTGCAGACTCGATGGGCCGAATGGCCTCTTCCTGAACTGTTCGAGTTTTTATGATTTCTATGACTTGATTTAATTTTGTCACAGGGATTGGCAGTGGCACGGTGGGGGTGGCACGGTGTCAGGGTGGTTAGCACTGTTGCCTCGCAGCTGCGGTGACCTGTGTTCGATTCCCAGCATTCTCCGCACTATGTGTGTGGAGTTTGCACGTTCTCCCTGTATCTGCGTGGGTTTCCTCCACCTGCACCGCTTTCCTGCCACAGTCCAAGGATGTGAGGGTTAGATGGATTGGCCATGTTAAATTCTCCCTGGTGACAGGCAGACTTTCCAGAGTAAATACATGGGGTTATGGGGATAGGGCCTGGATGGGATTGTATTCGGTGTGGACTCGATGTGCCGAGTGTCGTCTTTTTGCACTGTAGGGATTCTATGATCGACGTTCCATGATTTATGATTTGATTTCATTCATTATTGTCACGTGCATTGGTATGCAGTGAAAAGTATTTTATGTGAAAACAACTAACCATTCATAGGGTACATAGAGGAGAAGGAAATGAAAGGGTGCAGAATATAGATTTACAGTCGTAGCTCGGGTGCAGAGAGAGATCAGCTGAATAGATGGCAGGTCCATCCAAAACACAGTTGACAGGCAAGCAGGGAAGATGCTGTTTTAGAGACTGTCAGTAGGCGGTTTCAGAATTTTCTATCATTTTACGCGACGGAAGAAGGTGGACATATGTGGAACACACTAGAATAGGAAATGGCTGAGATGAATGTCACAAATGAATTTAATGAAAAAGTCGGGGAAAAAAAAAAGAAGGCTGTGTTGATGGAAGAGACATTATGATGAGGCATGCATGTAATATTAACTACAGCAACGAGCTGATGGGCCGAATGATCCCCTTCTGTGATTTGCAAGTTATGCAATTGTGGAATATAAATATGAATTGAGAGCTGTGTAGATCTGTGATACTGAAGGGCTGTTAGTGCGGCCTCTTCACTTTTGTGGTCTGCAACAGGACATGTTTTGCAATGTGTCAGTGAGATGACAGGAGTCCTGCTTAATATAGAAACAACCACGAGCACAGGAAGTTTCATGGTTCTTTACAGTAAGTGAAACATATTTGGAACTGCAGCTACGCTTCTCCTTTTGTACTCAGTAACAGACTTGCCCAAAACTAAATCCCGAGAACAGAAATTTGACAATGACTTGATTGGCTGACTTGCAGCTAGGATTATTTCTGTCCATTCGTGGCCTTGGCTGTCATTGGCTGGCCGCCATTTACTGCTCACCCCTTCTTGCCCTTGGCGAGCAGTTGCGAGGCAACGACATTGCTTTGGCTCTGGAGTCACATGTAGGCCAGACCAGGTTAAGGCAGGAAATTCTTTCCCCAAAAGGCAATTTTAAATCATGTGGGTTTTACACCAGTCGACAATAATCAGTAGATTATTAATTTCTGTTTATTTTAAAGAGCATAGAACAGTGCACCACAACAATAGGCCCCTGTCCCATGATGTTGTGTCGACCACGACGCCAAGTTAAACTTATGCCTTTTACCTGTCCTTAGTCCATATCTCTCTATTCCTTGCATATACATGTGTTGATATAAAAGCCACTGAAATGCCCCAAACAAATATCTCTCTTCACCACCAACCCAATCAGCGCTTTCCAGAAAACTGTCACTCTCTGTGCAAAAACTTGCTGCTCACAGCTCCTTTGCAATTTCCCCTCTCACCTGAAGTGCTCTCCGCAGCCTCCGCTGCTCCAGAGCAAATGTCTGCTGTGGCAGGAAGTGAACCTGGGTCCTTAGAACATTAGGAGGAGAATAGTAATTTTAAGCGCTGGTAAAAGAGAAATAAACCATTGCTGTCAATGTCCCGCTCTTATTGTATTCCAATTCTCTAAATTCACCCCCACCCCCACCCCCACACTCCCCACCCCCATACCCCCCATACCCCCCACCCCCACACCCCCCTCCCCTATACCCCCACCCCCACCCGCATCCACATCCTTAACCCCCCACCCCCACACCCCCCACCCCCAATCTCCCATCCCCACCCCCACACCCCTCACCCTCACCCACATCCCTAAACCCCCACCCCCACACCCCCCACCCCCAAACCCACACCCCACACCCCCACACCCACACTCCCCACCCCCACCCCCCACCCCCACCCACACCCCCAACCCCACACCCCCCCACCCCCCAACCCCACACCCGACATCCCCACCCCCACACCCGCCCATCCCCACTCCCACACTCCCCCACCCCCACCGCCCACCCCCACCCACATCCCTAACCCTACACCCTCACACCCCACCCCCCACCCCCACCCCCATCCTCATACCCCACCCCCCCCCCCACCCGCACCCCCACCCCCCACACCCCACCCCCCACGCCCTCACCCCCACCCCCCACGCCCACCCCCACACCCCCACACCCTGGTCAATGAGCACAGATATTTTTCGAACCTCTGAACCTGTTAACTGTCGCATTTCGCACGACCATTCCCGACTGAATGAAGCAGAGCAGCAGTTGACAGTGATCTGCTCACGATGGGATCATTTAGCTCCCTGATCGCCCCCTGGGTTCGCTGTGTGTCACGCAAGTCGTCCTGTTTTGTACCTGAACGATGCTACACTTCATTTTTTAAGGCTCTCTCCCTATCATCCCGCCTGTGCAGACCATCTGAATAGTGTTGGCCTCCCTGCTTGATATGAACTGTTGATCTGGGGATGTGATTCTGAATTTTGATTAAGTTGAATTCTGCTGCTGCCGCAGGTTCGCGGACCCTCATGGACTCCCAGAATGCAGTTGCTAGGCCTGCTTTACTTCTATCGCATGTAAGACCGTGAAATAACATCTACAGGGAATATACGCAACATGAAAACGGGACACCGTCTCCACACATTGTGTATTAGTGTCCCCTACCTACACGTTCACCTGTAGATGCAGTTGCGACAAATAGATTGTTGAGGACAATTTCATCATCATCGAATCATCGAACCCTACAGTGCAGAAAGACGCCCTTCGGCCCATCGAGACTGCACCGAATACAATCTCACCCAGGCCCTACCCCCATATCCCTACGTATTTGACCACTAATCCCCCTAACCTACATACCTCAGGAAATTAAGGAACAATTTTTTTTAGCATGACCGATCAACCTAACCCGCACATCTTTGGACTGTGGGAAGAAACCAGAGTACCCGAAGGAAACCCACACAGAAACGAGGAGAATGTGCAAACTCCGCAGAGACAGTGACCCGAGGCGGAAATAGAACCCAGGTCCCTGGAGCTGTGAAGAAGCAGTACTGACCCACTGTGCTACGGTGCCGCCCAATTTTCCTTCCTGTCGGTTTCCTCATCAGCAGCCGCAGCAGGACTCCAGTTGAATTTATGTCATTTAACCTCCGGCCAGCAGCGGCGTTACCGAGCTTTAAGTTTAAGTCACCGAACTCCCCCAGCAATGGGCATTTTGCGCCCTTACCTCAGTCTGTGCATTCTTCAAGTGAATTTCAACATGGAGGAGTTTTGATTCATGAATTGAGACGGTCAGAATGAGGTTAATAGCAGGACCTATGGATGTGTTGTTGGCAAGTGGCACCTTGTCGTCCAGAGAAGATTTTTGGAAGTCACTGGATAACTCCACAATTCTAGCTCCGTTACCACTGCGTGCTCCTATAGCGCCACCTTATGGATGGTGATGGTAGTGTCTGGGATCTTCTCTGCCGGATATCATTCCCTGAGTATGACGATATCAGGCTTTTGCTTTCCTACTCGGGAGTGGGGGTCTGG
Source organism: Carcharhinus amblyrhynchos (assembly GCF_965287045.1). NCBI lineage: Eukaryota > Metazoa > Chordata > Chondrichthyes > Carcharhiniformes > Carcharhinidae > Carcharhinus > Carcharhinus amblyrhynchos. The sequence goes on from NW_027649787.1 coordinate 3,345,849, forward strand.
TATGGGAGTCGGGGGCGGGGAATACATTTGCTCTAACTTTGGACGAGGCCCCCAGATGTTACTAATGACCGCTTTGAGTTTGGACTTTTTTCTACTGTTGTTTTTGCTGCCTCTATGAATGCTGGGCGATTCTTTCTGATCTATTTCTATTCTATGGTTTTTGTACAATGAGCTGACGGCCTGGAATAATATGTCGGTAAGGTCAGACTGCGCGCACACTGACCGTTTCATTTCCTGAATGAGAATAATATATGCAATGTTTCTTTATGACGACCGATAATGGTTTCGGGGTCTCTATAATTCAGGCTTGCTTTTTTGGGCTGCGGTTTCAGCCATTTTCATTATTAACTGAATTTTAGTTCCAACATCTTCCGAATTAGATTCCATGTCCTGAACGGATTTGTCTGGAGATGTCCAGTGATATTACTACGAGTGCACAGCATCCCTGTTCTACGAGTCAAAGAACAAAGAACAAAACAGCCCAGGAAACAGACCTTGGGCCCAACGACCCATCGCCGCCATTTTAACATTATGAGTCCCCCTCCACCTATGACCCTTGTCTACGCTTATGGCATTCCACATTGAGGGAAGACTAATTTAGGGACAATTTGTTACACCAATCAGCCTAAGAGCACATCTTTGGGGTGTGGGAGGAAACCGGAGCACCCGAAGAAAACCCACGCAAGCACGGGGAGAATGCGCAAACTCCCACAGACACCGGCCCAAATCTATGTGTCTGCACAGCAATCAGTGATAGTCACTGAGCTGTCGTGTTGCCTAGCATCTGGTCCAGTTTAAGGTGGACAGCCACCTTCGCACTAGTAACTTCAAAGACAGTTGAGAGGCGACCTGATAGAGGTTTATAAAATGTTGAGATGTATAGATAGGGTGGATTCTTGGAGGTTGTTTCCTAGGGCTGAAATGGTCGCTACGAGAGGACACAGGTTTAATGTATTGGGAAGCAAGTACAGAGGAGATGTTAGGGGTAAGTTTTTCACTCAGAGGGTGGTGAGTGAGTGGAATCGGATGCCGTCGGTGGTGGTAGAGGCGAACTCGCTGGGGTCTTTTAAAATACTTCTGGATGAGTAAATGGGATCTAATGGGATTGGGAGTTACAGATAGTTCTATGGCTTGGTAGGTATGGATGTGATCGGCACAACTTGTGGGCCGAAGGGCCTGTTTGTGCTGTAGTGTTCTATGTTCTATGATGCACATAATGACCCATCAAATGATACACTTAACCTGGCTTGTAATTGGTAATGAGGGATTCATCGGTTTCTATGGCTTAACTTTGGGTTTTGGAGATGATGAACACATTCTTATCTGGTTCCCTAGTGTACGTCACCCCTCAAAGGGGGAAATAGATTAGTGACGTATAAATATGTTTCAAAAACATTTCCTCATTTGCTCTAATGAAGGGTCACCAAGATTCGAAATGCTGGCTCTGATCTCTCCCCGCAGATGCTGTCAGACCCGCTGCGATTTTCCATTTTTTCTTCTCTTGTTTAAGATTCCAGCACCCGCAGGAATTTTTTTTGCCTCAACATTAACTCAAGGATTATAGGGGGAATGAACCTGATTTAAAGGTATTCCTCGCGTGTTTAGTTACCTGTGTGATCTCGGATGTCTGAAAACGCAGGGTGAAAGATCACCACACACAAATGTTCGCTCGGGTCACAGCATGGAGGGAACCAGTTCGAGAGTTGTAACAATCAGAACAAGCGTTGAATTGTCGGCCTTTTGCCCACCAGGAAAGACAAGGTGGAGGATGGAGGATGGAGAATATTAAGGTTATGAACGAATGCGGCAGGATAGACGGAGGTGGTTTATTTCCATTTGTGTGGAGTTAACAGGAAGAGCCGCAAAGACTATAATAAAGGTGGCAGTGAAATTAACGAGGAACTACTTTACTGAGTGGGTGGGGATAATGTGGAAGGATTTCCCACAATGAGCCGAACAGCAGAGTTCCAGTTGATGGAGAAACTGGATGAACTCAGGAAGGAGAACGAAATAAATTGCTGAGTTAATGGCGGTTGTGGTGGGGGTGGTAGTATTGGAGGTGGGAGTGGTGCTGGTGGTGGTGGGGTGGGGGTAGTGGTGATGGTGGTGAGGGGGGTGGTGGTGGTGGAGGTGGGGCTAGTGGTGGTGGTGGGGGTGGTGGTGGTGGTGGTGGTGAGGGTGGGGGTGGTGGTGATGGTGGGGGTGGTGGTATTGGGGGTAGTGGTGGTGGGGGTGAGGGTCGTGGGGGTGGTGCCCTCGAGTCTTGCTATCCTTTCTAAGCGGGAAGAATCTCTCTACCTCTATCCTATCTATCCCCTTCATTGTCTTATACGTCTCTATAAGATCCCCCCCTCAGCTTTCTAAACTCCAACGAGTATAGACCCAGTCTATTTAGTCTCTCTTCGTAGGCTAACCCCCTCATGGTATCAGCCGTCTATATCGTTGATATTACTATCAAATAAACTGGTTGGACTCTAACCTGGTGTTGAGAGACTTCTTACTCTGTGTGACGCCAGAGCTGTACCAGAAAATCACCCATTTCCAGGGTGGCAAACGAAACCCGGATTGGCATTCAATGCCAGGTTGTATGCAAATTAAGTGTTGTGAATTCTGCCCAGCGTACCCCGAGTCAGCAAAATCGTTCTGTATTTCAGTCTGTGCCCACGAAGCAATTTCAGAATGGCAGAGAGTGGTCAAAAGCATTGGAGAGGAGGAATATGTTCAACATCTTGAGGCTGCTCTCTCTTACAGTCACACAGTGTCTGACCTGTGTCTTCCCATCAGCTACCCGGCTTGGCTCAGTAACTTGTACTCACCTCGCCAACAAAAATCAGTTTCCAACCTCTCAATTTCCATTATAGGATTCAACAGAAGGAGTTCCAGCTTTCTGAGACAAAAGTGTGTTATTTTGTCTTTACTTTCTTGCTCAGCATCTAGGTGAAGCGAACTGAATGTGTCCAGGATTATAATACTGAGATATCAGGTCTGTCTGCCGATTGAGTAACACTTCAGTCAATACTCTTTAACAACATTCCTTTTCCGGCTTTTTTCAAAGCGCTGGGGCCAGGCTTGCAATATAACTTTGCTCACAGGTGGCGCTGTTTTCCTACAACGCGAATGTCTCCAGCCAACCCATGTCTGAACGTTGCAATCTCCTTTTCATTCACAAATGGTCAACGTGAATATTTTGGATCTGATACGAGAAATATTGAGCGATTCTAAATGAGGAACCTGAACCAAACGGAAATTAATGTTATGAATATCGCCGAGCCCGAGAAATGGCGGAACCTGTTGTAGAATATTACTAGGCAAATGCTTAATATAATCAGAGCCTTTATCTGGAAGTGAAAATGAAATTTAATAGTACATTACGAAGCTTTGTTGGACCTGGCGGGTTTACAAGTCACTCAGTAAGACATTGGCATACCAAGTTGTCTGAACTCGAGTAGGAATATTGAAAAGGGGATTTTAAAAATATGCGCATTAATCCCGATTTTACTCTGTCCGATGGTTGCGGGTTATTGTTGATATTTGGGAACAAAATCAGAACAGAGTTCATTGTTGGGTGAAAAACAGAAAATTATTGGCAGTTTAGTCTAATTCCGATGGCAGGGGAACTACAGGAAAAATGCTGACTGACACTTGGGGAGTGCAGGAGGGAATAAGTTAATGCACTTTGTAATACTTAGGAGAATGAAAACAATCTATATCTAGTAGTCTATATGCAGCCTGCTTTCATATATTTCAGATAAATGTAACTTTGTTTTTGTGTGCCCAGACTGCAGCTGCCCTTGTTGTTGTGAACAGTTTCAGGTGACCCAGACAGGGAGACTGCAGCTGCTCTTGCTATTGTACATAAGTTTATGATAAACCCGCTCAGAAATGTAGTTTGTAGTTAATTTGTGTCTTTAATTTCGTGGACAACATAGTGAAGCTTGCAGGTCCTAAATATATTCATATATATATTCGTTACATACTGCTTATGAGTCATGTACCAACATACTATACATATACATATATTATACAACTTATGAGCACAGATTGTAATACGGGCCCGTTAAGTTTAACTTGTCTTGTCGGCTTGTACGTTCGCTAAGGGCTAATCACACACGTCAATTGCGGCCTTGAGATAACCATGAAGAAATGCCGAGGCAGCCTTGTTCCCATGATGGAGGTCAACCCACAGCCTGGGAACCTGCTGAGAATGAGAAGATGCATACGTGACCTGGGTGTGTGTGTGTGTGTGTGTGTGGTGGGGGGGGGGGGCGGCGGCGGGGAGAGGTTGGGGTATAAATGTATGCTCTTAACTTGTATTAGGGGAGATGCCTGGGGAACAGCTGTTAGGTACCAGGTGTATTTCCCAAAAGCTTTTGAATAAACTGCTGTACTTTGACTCACAATTAGTCTCAGTGGTATCTTTACCTACAACAGGGAGGCAAGCATTAATCAAGGATAGTCAGCATGGTTTTGTCAAAGGGAAGTCATGCCATACAATTTCGATAGAATTTTTCGAGGCGGTGACTAGTTGTGCAGATGCGGGCAATACAGTTGATCTCGTTTATATGAACTTCAGAAATGCTTTTGAGTAGGTGCCGCATGGGAGGCTGGTGAAGAAGATGCGAGCCAATGGGTTCCAGAACTATTTGGCAAATTAGGTCCAAAATCGGCTTAGTGGCGAGGGCAGAGTGCAATGGTGGAAAGTAATTTTTTTGTGACTTGAATCCTGAGTCCGTGGTGTTCCGCGGAGATCTGTACAGGCCCCTTTTTGTTTGTACTGTATGCTATTGATATAGACGTTAATGCAGGAGGTATGATAAGTAAGTTCGTACATGGCACAAAAACTGGTGTTGTGTAAATAATGAGCAAACCTTGGAATACAGCATGATGTAGAAAGGCCGGTCAGAATTGTGTAGACTTGTGGGAAATGGAATTTAGGTCTAATAAGTGTGAGGTGATGCATTTTGGGACAACCACCAATGCAGGGGATTACACAATGAACGCTTGAAATGGAGGAAGTACAAAGGATCGGAGAGAATTTGATGCGCATGCCCATTGATCTGCAAAGACAGCAAGGCAGGTAGTGAAGCTCATTCGGAAGGCAGATGGGGGACACTTGTCTTTATTGACCGAGACATTGAGTATAATAGCAAGGAGGTTACGATGGAGCTGTATATAACAATGCTTAGTTCACAGCTGGAGGAATGTGTGCAGTTCTGGTCACCACACAATAGGAAAGGTTTGATTGCACTGGGGAGGCTGCAAAGAAGATTCGTCAGGATTCTGCCTGGGTTGGGAAGTTTCAGCGTTGATGAGGGACTGGATTGGCTTGGATTGTTGGTTTCTTGCGGGAGACAAGGCTGAGGGAATGGCGGGGGGCGGGGGGGGGGAGGGGGATCATTGGGGGCTGATAGAGGTTAGCAAACTATAAATGGCATTGATATAGTAGATAGGAAATAAATTTCCCTTTACCAAAGGGGATTACAGGATGGTTATAGGAGATGTGAGGGTTTTTATTCCGCCCAGAGGATGATGGGAATCAGGAACTCACTGCCTGAGAGGATGGCAGAAGTGGAAACCTTCACCACATTTAAGAAGCATTTCGATAATCACGTGAAACGCCTTAACAAACAAGATAACGGGGCAAGCGCTGGAAAATCGGATGAGAATAAGTGGGTGCTTGATGGCTGGCAAGGACACGATGGGCCAAGGTCCTCTTTCTGTGCTATGGCGCGATGATCTTATGGCTAGAAGTGAACAATATAAAATTATGAAATTTAATTTCTGTAGAAATATATTTTTCTGATAGACAAGGGAATTAAGGTTTATGGGGAGAGGACGGGAAAGTGGAACTGATCCATTTCAGATCAGCCATGATCTTATTGAATGGCGGGGCAGGCTCGAGGGGCTAGATGGCCTACTCCTGTTCCTATTTCTTATGTTCTTATGTTGTGGGTCTTTTCAATTTGGCTATCACCTGATGTTCTGATCCATGGTAGTTGCGTGTCCCGGGTTCATCAATGACTAGAAATAACGGATTCCGATTGTTTTCTTGAGGGCGATAATATCCTACTGGTCCCATTTCCTGTTGTCCCCTGGCGGACTCTCTCGTGTCAATTATTCGTGGCAACATCATCCTTGTTTCTTTTTGTCAATTTTATGACTTCTTCTTAAGACAAATCAAGATGGTCAGAGGATTAGATAGGGTGGACAGTGAGAGTCTTTTTTCCTCGGATGGTGATGACTAACACGAGGGGACATAGCTTTAAAATGAGGGGTGATAAATATAGGACAGATGTCAGAGGTAGGTCCTTTACTCAGAGGGTAGTAAGGTCGTGGAATGCCCTGCCTGCAGCAGTTGTGGACTCGCCAACTTTAAGGGCATTCAAATGGTCAGTGGATAGGCATATGAATAATATTGGAATAGTTTAGGTTAGAGGGTCATTAGATTGGTTCCACTGGCCGGCGCAGCATCGAGGGTCGAAGGGCCTGTACTGCGTTGTAATGTTCTATATTCTATAAGATATTTTATCTTTTTTTGTCCAGTTGTTTCAGATAGTGGGAGTATGTGGGCAAATGGGTGTCCTCTCAAATTTTGCTTATTGCTATGTGTTCCTCTCTTTTCTCTCTTACACTGCATCGTTGCAAAGCTGTGCAACATTAGAACTGGGAAAATAGGAACATCTATGTGGATAAAAAAGAATAAATGCATTGTGATTGCATCGACTATTGCTGTAATATGATACAATGTGTGTTTTTTTATTCATGGGACAGGGGTATCATTTATTATCCATCTCTTGTTGCCCTTCAACTGAGCGGATTGATAGGCCATTTCAGAAGCCGTTTGAGAGTCAACCGTAATGAGTAACAGAATTATACCGTACAGAACAGGCCCTGAGGCACATCGAGTCAGCCGCGACACGTAAGAAACGCCTGAACCCCCACCTAATCCGATTTTCCAGCACTTGGCCCGTAGCCATGAAGGCCAGACCAGGTATGGTGGGCCAAATTCTCCCCCTGAAGGGTCATTAGCGAATCCGATGGGCTTTCCAACAATCGACAACGATCATCAGTAAATTCTTAATTCGAGTTTTTTTTTCTGGATTCAAATTGCCGCGGCGACAATCAAAGCCAAGACCCAAGAACATTAGCTGAGATTCTGGAGTAGTAGCCTAGCGATAATATCACCAGGACATCCCCTCCTCTATTAATTAGAGTTCTATTAATCAGGAGAGAACTGGCGAGGAAATGACATGGGGTGACAAGGAAACCCGAGTGGCGCAGGAAGCATGAATCGAAATTCCTTATGCTCTTCTCCTGAAATGGGCGGTTACTGATAAATACGAAGCTAAATTTACTGTTTAAAATTAGGGTGATAACATTGGAAATGCATCTTTCACAGTCTGTTCCTGCTCCGATTGTGTTCCAATTGTATAAATGGTCAAAACTCTCGCAGCTCAAGTAATGACACACATCTGAATCTTGGACTGATATTGTCAGTTCCACAGAAATTTAAGCATCTAAAATCTTACATTTAATTACAAGTGTGCTATTGATCAAATTCAAGACATTCATCATTATTTAGTTCGAGCAATTCATGGATATTCACTAGTCGAGAAATGCACAGAGAAATTGTCTAGTTCCAGTAAGTATACAATCAGCAGAAGATTTTCAGAGAATCTCCAGAAATCATCTCAGCTGATGAATGCGATTCCAATGGAATATCCCGAACTCAAAGTTCAAACATTTACAGTGAGCCAACCTTTGGCGCATGTGCGGGGAAATTTCAGCTGTTTCATATGAGACTCCTTGGATCCATGATTCTCAAATAATCCCACCTCCTCCAGAACTCATCATTCGGACTCTTATTTTCGACCTGCCTTCTTTTTCGATCTCTTTTCCAGAGCTGCCAAATCCAGGGAGGCGTAGACGGGTCCACTCTGAAATATTCAGAAAGCATAGAAACATCATAGTGAATCACAGAAACCCGCTAGGGCTGAGGAAGGCCATTCGGCCCATAGATATTTAAGATTACCCTTAACCTCAAACACGTGACATAAAATCATAGCGTGACACAAATTAGAAGGAAACTAACCTGCCCATTGAATCCGTGTTGGATATTTGAAAGAACTACCCTTTTTTAATGAATTCTTGGGACATCGAACATAGAAAAGTACAGCACAAACAGGCCCTTCGGCCCACAAGTTGCGCCGATGATACCCCTACCTACTAGACTAACCTATAACCCTCAATTCTAACAAGCCCCATGTACTCATCCAGAAGTCTCTTAAAACGCCCTATCGAATTTACCTCCACCACCACAGATGGCAACGGATTGCACTCATCCATTACCCTCTGAGTGAAAAAGTTACCCCGGTATCTCGTCTGTACCTACTCCCCAGCATCTTAAACACGTGTCCTCTCGTAGCAACCATTCCAGCCCTGGGAAAAAAAGCCTCTGAGAATCCACCCGATCTATACCTCTCAACATCTTATACACTTCTATCAGGTCGCCTCACTCTTCGTCTCTCTAAGGGGAAAAAAACGAACTCCCTCAACATGGGTTTCACCCATCCCGAGATGTCCTTGTTCAGATGGCAGTTGAGAGTCAATCGCATTGCTGTGGCTCTGGAGTTACATGTAGGCCAGACCTGTGAAGAATGACAGATTTCCTTCCTCAAAGAAGATAATTGAACCGGATTGTTTTTTTTTCTGACAATGGTTACATGGTCATCAGGGGATAATAAATTGCAGATTTTGTTTCATTGAATAAAAATCCAACCATCTGCCTTGCGGGATACGGACTCGGGTCCCTGGAACATTTGCTGAGTATGTGGATTAATCACCTCGCGCAAAGATAACTAGGCCATCGCCTCTCCTTTAGAGAGATTTTCACTTTACCTTTCCGCAGAATGCTCAGCTCTATTCACTGCAACAATTAGTTATCCGATTCCTTTCTGGAAAGTGGCTATTAAATCTGCTGCCATTGGCCTCTATCCCCATTGGAAATTTCATGTTTTATTGTGCCAATAGAAGAGTTAGACTGTAACATAGCAAGACCATAAGAGACAGGAGCAGAAGTAGGCCATTCAGCCCATCGACTCTACTCCACCATTCAATGAGTTCATGACTGTTCTGATATGACCGTCATCAACTCCACTTTCTCGCCTTCTTCCCACAGTCCTTTATTTCCTTACTGGTTAAGAATGTGTCCATCTCAGCCTTTATAGTGTTTAACATCCCAACGCTTATTGGCTGAAATTGACTGAAGTGGTGACAGAGAAGCAGATTTCGGAAAGCGACTTAACAAAGAGGTCCCTAACATTTATTAAGAAAATTAGTGTAATGAGTCTATCAATTCGATTGCTGTTAATCCAATTACCATGTTTCTCTGTGTGTTATCAAGGTTCTTTGACCAGCGTCTCCGCATTTATCCTTTCAAGTGCCTTCAGAATCATAGAATCCCTACAGTGCATAATGAGATCATTCATCCCATCGAGACTTGCAGGTTTAAGGTGCTGGGGAGCAAGTACAGAGGAGATATTAGGGGTAAGTTCTTCACTCAGAAGGTGGTGAGTGAGAGGAATCAGCTGCCGTCGGTGGTGGTGGAGGTGAACTCGTTGAGGTCTTTTAAAAGACTTCTGGATGAGTATATGGGATTTAATGGGATTGGGATTTACAGATACTTCTATGGCCTGGTAGTTATGGATGTGATTGGCGCAGCTTGTGGGCCGAAGGGCCTGTTTGTGTTATAGTGCTCTATGTTCTATGAGGCTGTACGGACTCTCTGAGAGTCTATCTTCTCCAGGCCCGCTCATCAACCTTATTCCCCTCAGCCCAAACATTAAACATGACTAATCCATCTAATCTACACACCTTGGGATACTAAGGGACTGTATAAACTGCACTTTGGAGGGAACAGGAGCACCCTGAGGAAACCGACACTGACAAGCTGAGAACATGCAAACTCCACACAGACACCCACCCAAGGAATTGAACTCGGGTTCCTGGCGCTGTGAAGCAGCCATGCTAACCACTGTGCCCCCGTGCCGCCTTTGATCCCTGCGTTTTGGCAAATTCCTCACATATAATCACAACCAGCCACACACAATCAAATACCTTGGCGCCATTGAACCACATGACAGATATGGCAGAGGAAGAGGACATTCCCCATCATATCTGTACGGGCCAGAAAGCTCGCTGTCTATTCCAATCCCATCTTCCATCACCCAATCCATTTAAGAATCATCATAGAATCTCTATAGTACAGAGAGAGGCCATTCGGCCCATCGAGTCTGCACTGACCACAATCCCACATGGGAATTAGCCCCATATCCCTACATATTTTTACCCACTAATCCCGCTAACCTACACATCTCAAGACACTAAGAGCAATTTTGGCATGGCCAATCAACCTAATCCGCACAGCTTTGGAGGAAACCGCAGCACCCGGAGGAACCCACGCAGACACGAGGAGAATGTGCACACTCCACACAGACAGTGACCCGAGCCAGGAATCGAACCCAGGTCCCTGGAGCTGTGAAGCAGCAGTGCTAACCACTGTGCTACCGTGGTCTTGGGCGTTACAGCACTGCACATACAGATTCAGACCCCTTTTAAAGCGAATTAAAATTTCCACATCGAAAAATCAGCCAATTTGAAACACCAGCCACCGTGCATTACTTTATATCCTACTTGTTTAAACACTTCATCGGTGACAGCCATTTGTTGAAATTGTATTCATCGAACTTAACATGGTAAATGTTGGCAGCACCTTTTCAAACATTATAATCCCAGAAGGAAAATATCATTAGTGACCCAGTCAAATTGTTGCTTTTTAGATATTTGTTGAAGGAGTAAATACCGACAAGAACGCTGAACCACACACACGGACAGAATCATTCTGACTCCCAACCAAAAAGACTCAGACACACATGCACATATAAACACAGACATACAGACACAGATAGAAAGACAAATACACACACACACACAAGCTTACAAACACAGCCTCACACACAGATAGATACACATAGTCTCAAAGGAAGATACACATGCAGTCACACACACGTTCACTCATACATCTATTCCCTTAAACACACAGTCTCTTGCCCTCTCTCAGTCTCTCTCCCTCTCTCTCAGGCACACACGAAAACATAAACACCATTCCAGTCGTACAGACTCAGAGACGCACACACTCACACAAACACAAAACACAAACCACACATACACACACGCTTACACAAGTACAAAACGCATGCACACACACATACAGACGCTCACACAAACACAGAACACACACACACGCTTACACAAATACAAAACATATACACACACGCTCACACAAACAGAGAACAGTCAGACAGACACACACACACACACACACACGCACGCGCACACAAACTCACACGCGCTTACACAAACAGAGAACAGACAGACACTCACACACACACTCACGCACACACTCACACACACTCACACACGCACACACACTCACACACACTCACACACACTCACACACACACACACACACACGCACACACACACAATCTCACACCGTCACATACCGAATGAATACAGAGAATCTAACACAGAAACAATTACACACACATACAAACTTTCTCTGTGTATTTACAGCACTAAACATCTTTGATGCCTCGATAAAAACTACCAAGGTTTTGAACATCGTAATTCCAGCAATTAATTCATATCCAAGAGTACACAGATTGGAGGAAACTGGGATCTACTTGAGGGAGACTGGATTCTCCGCGGAGATAAAGAAAGTGAAAAAAAAACAGAAAGCTGTCAATCTGCAATTGAAACTTTGGGAAACCTGCAGAAACGTGTGACGGAGATTTTCTAACCGGAACATTAACTCAATCGCTGGATAATCAGTTGGAAGAGCCGCAGATGTACATATTCTGGAAAAATATGATTTGATTCATATTTAGATGCTTCAGGTAGTGAGTTGCTCTCTGATAGCCGCATGAAATCTCCAACATGGGACTTCCTGCACCATATACCAAAACCCGGAAATTGTCTGCACAATATTGAAATATTTGCAAAGCACTTACCTGAACTGTACCATCTTGTGTTCCAATTCCGTATGTTTGGCGACAGTTGTCTGTGTAACAAAGTGGAAGTTTGCAATATAAGTATAATCCTGTTCCAGCTAAGTTATGATTAAGTTGAGACACAGTGTACAAATGATGCCGTGTTGCACCAATGTATCGATTGGCCCAACGCCTCAATGGGTGTCAATCCAAAAGAAGTCTCCCACGTACACCAGTGTTGTCCTAATACATAAATACTTCTTCAGGACATCAGCCGCCCAGAAATACTTCAATGGACCCGAATCCTCCAATGGATGGAGAAGGCATTTCTATTCCATCTGACGTCGATTGTCCGAGTGATATTTCAGTGCCAGAATTGATAGTCAACCTATGTACTTTTCTATGGGACTAACAGAGAATTAATTGAGAAACAATTTAGGGGCTGGAAGTACACTCAATTTATTCCATTTCAGCACTGCTGCCTCACAGCACCAAAGAACCATATTAAATTCCACATTGAAGTTACTGTCTTTGTGAAATTTGCACTTCCTTTCTGTATCTACGTGGGGTTTCTCTAAGCGCTCCGGTTTCCTTTGAGTCCCCCGGTTTTCTCTCACGGTCAAAGGATGTATAGGCTAGGTGGGTTGGCCAAGCTAAATTGTCCCTGACTGCTCAAATATTAGTCGGTTTGATGAATTGTCCGTGCCAAATTAAACCTTACTGCCAAAAGATGTGCAGTTTAGGCGGATTGACCACGCTGAACTGCTCCTTAGTATCCAAAGACATGCAAGTTAGTTGGATCGGTCATGCTGAATTGCCCCTTAGACTCTGAAGATGTGCAGTTCAGTTGGATTGGACACGCTGAATTAAACTTTACTGTCAAATGGTGTGCAGTTTAGGCAGATTGACCACGCTGAACTGCTCCTTAGTGTACAGAAATATGCAAGTCAGATGGATTGGTCATGCTGATTTGCCCCTTAGTCTCCGAAGTCAGCAGTGGGAATTTATGTGTGGAACCGGAAGAGATTGGAGAGGCATTGAACCAATATTTCTCTTCGGTGTTCACGCAGGGGGACAGAAATGTAGCTGTGGAGAACACTGGGTTACAGGGTTGTAAACTGGACAGTATTGCAGTTGATAAGGAGGATGTGCTAGATATTCTTGAGGGTTTGAAAATAGATAAGTCCCCTGGGCCGGACGGGATTTACCCTAGGATTCTCTGGGAGGCAAGGGAGGCGATTGCAGAGCCTCTGGCTCTGATCTTCAGGTCGTCGTTGGTCACCGGTATAGTGCCAGAAGATTGGAGGTTAGCGAATGTTGTCCCATTGTTTAAGAAGGGGAACAGAGACTTCCCCGGGAAATATAGACCGGTGAGTCTTACTTCTGTTGTGGGCAAGGTTTTAGAAAAAATTATTAGGGATAGGATTTATAGTTATTTAGAGAGTAATGAGTTGATTGGAGATAGTCAGCATGGTTTTGTGGCGGGTAGGTCGTGCCTTACTAACCTTATTGAGTTTTTTGAGAAAGTGACCAAAGAGGTGGATGGGGGTAAGGCAGTTGACGTGGTATATATGGACTTTAGTAAGGCGTTTGATAAGGTTCACCATGGAAGCCTTCTGCAGAAATTGCAGATGTATGGGATTGAGGGTGATTTAGGAAATTGGATTAGGAATTGGCTGGCGGATAGGAGACAGAGGGCGGTGGTTGATGGTAAGTATTCGATATGGAGTTCAGTTACGAGTGGTGTGCCTCAGGGATCTGTTTTGGGGCCACTGCTGTTTGTAATATTTATAAATGATCTGGATGAGGGTATAGTTGGGTGGATTAGTAAATTTGCTGATGACACCAAAGTCGGAGGTGTGGTAGATAGTGAGGAAGGGTGTCTTAGTCTACAGGGAGACTTGGACAAGTTGCAGAGCTGGGCCGAGAGGTGGAGGATGGAGTTTAATGCGGAAACGTGTGAGGTAATTCACTTTGGCAGGAATAACGGATGTGTAGAGTATAGGGCTACCGGTAGGACTCTGAATAGTGTGGATGAACAGAGGGATCTAGGTGTATGTGTACATAAATCCCTGAAAGTTGGGAATCAAGTAGATAGGGTTGTTAGGAAGGCATACGGTGTCTTGGCGTTTATTGGTAGGGGGATTGAATTTAGGAGCTGCAGCGTCATGTTGCAACTGTACAAAACTCTGGTGCGGCCGCACTTGGAGTATTGTGTGCAGTTCTGGTCCCCACATTATAGGAAGGATGTGGAGGCTTTGGAGAGGGTGCAGAGGACGTTTACCAGGATGTTGCCTGGTATGGAGGGGAGGTCCTATGAGGAGAGACTGAGGGATTTGAGGTTGTTTTCATTAGAAAGAAGGCGGCTACGAGGGGATCTTATTGAAAGATATAAGATGATTAGAGGTTGAGATAGGGTGGATAGTGATAGCCTTTTTCCTCGGATGGAGAAAGCTAGCACAAGGGGGCATAGCTTTAAATTAAGGGGTGGTAGTTATAGGACGGATGTCAGGGGTAGGTTCTTTACCCAGAGGGTGGTGAGGGATTGGAATGCCCTGCCTGCTGCAGTTGTAAATGCGCCTAGTTTGGGGGCGTTTAAGAGATCCGTGGATAGATTTATGGATGGAAAGGGTTTGGTTTAGGTTAGAGGGTCATTGTTTTTTAACTGGTCGATGCAACATCGTGGGCCGAAGGGCCTGTTCTGCACTGTAGTGTTCTATAGTGTTCTATGTTCTAAGATGTGCAGTTTAGTTGGATTGGCCATGCTGAATTGTCCCTTAGGGCCCAAATGTGACCAGGGTAGGTGAACTGGCCAAGCTATACTGGCTCCAAATGTCCAAACGTTTGCAGGAAAATTGGATTGGCCATGTTGAATAGCAATTAGTGTTCACAGATGTGCAGGTTAGATGGATTGGCCATTCCCGATTACCCCTTATTGTCAAAAGATGTGTCATTTGCCCTTTAGCGTCAGGGGTTACGGGGTAAGGGGTTTGCTGGGATTGTTATCAGTGTAGACTCGATGAACCGACTGGCCTCCTTCTGCACTGTGAGGATTCTATGATATGCTTGTCCAATGATGTTGAATCTGTGGCAAGATTTGAATCAACTTACCCGTTTGTCTGTCTGCCGGCGCCCCTCTGTGTGCTGTCTCTCTCAAGCTTAAACTGGATAAGGAAATAAAAATAATTGAGCAAGTGTTACATCGGCCGAGAAGTCAGAAGTATTTCAAAGAAAGGATATTCAATGCTAAAACATGGAACATTTCGACTTATAGCATTAACATAAGAACACAAGAAATAGGAGCAGGAGTAGGCCATCTAGCCCTTCGAGCCTGCCCCGCCATTCAATAAGATCATGGCTGATCTGAAGGAGATCAGTTCCACTTTCCCGCTTTCTCCCCATAACCCTTAATTCCCCTGTCTATCAGAAACCTATCTACCCGTGACTTAAATATATTTAGCGAGGCAGCCTCCACCACTTCAACGGGCAGAATTCCAGAGCTTCACCACCCTTTGAGTGAAGAAGTTCCTCCTCAACACCGATCTAAACTGCCCCCCGCTTATCTTGAGGCTGTGTCCTCTAGTCCTGCTATCCTTTCTAAGCGGGAAAAATCTCTTTACCTCCACCCTATCCATCCCTTTCATTATCTTATACGTCTCTGTAAGATCCACCCTCATCCTTCTAAACTCCAACGAGTGGAGACCCAGTCTATTTAGTCTCTCTTCATAGTCCAACCCCATCATCTCCGGTATCAGCCTAGTGAACCTCCTCTGCACTCCCTCCAAGGCCAAAATATCCTTGCGCAAGTGCAGCGACCAAAACTGCACACAGTACTCCAGCTGCGGCCTCAACAGTGCCCTATACAGTTGCAGAATTAGTGTTGGTGTTGAACTGGGCTGAACACAATATTTAACACAGAGATAACATTTGAGATGAATTTTCTAAATGGCTCAGTTACTCACCTTTGATTGCGGGCTCCCTTCGCTCGCTCTCCTGAAACAAGGCACAATGATCAGCAATACAAAACTATGAGGAAACTCATACTGGATGAACAGTAGTGATATTATCCTCCTGAAAATCATTCCTTACCTGTTCTGCCTTTCTTCCAAATCCAAATGGAAAGAAACATCCAAAGTAGAATCGGGATCACCAGGACAGTTATTACAATGGGGTATTCCAGATCGCACCATCCTACAGAGGGGAAAATATCGCAAGTGCTGCTCAGTCAAATCTTCTCTTCTTCTCGGCTTAAAGGATGAGAAACTGAACGCAGTCAGAGTAAACCCTTGAGATTCGATGGTTTTACCATCACTGAATCCCCCACGGTGGGTACAAGTGTACGATGGCGATAAGTGCATTTTCGAGCTGGGATTCCTGCGGAGGAACTCACCATCTGGCCCCCCAGTGCTGTCCACTATATGCAAACCATAATTCAGAATTGTGATTAAATTACTTCTCACTTACCTACTTGGGTGCAGCTGCAAAAACACTCGAGAAACTTGACGCCACCCAGGACAAAGGATCCCGCATGTTTGGCACCACACCTACTACCTCCACGACTCAACACTCAGAAGCAGCAGTGTGCACCATCTACTAGATGCACTGCATCAACTCACCAAAGATACGTAGACAGAATATAAGACCTCCAGATCATAAGACCATAAGACATAGGAGCAGAATTGGGCCCCTCATTCCATCGAGTCTGTTCCACAATTCAATCATGGCTGATAATTTTCTCATCCCCATTCTCCTCCATTCATCCCATAACTACCGATTCCCTTATTAAACAAGAACCAATCTATCTCTGTCTTAAAGACGCTCAATGAGTTAGCCTCCACAGCCTTCTTCAGCAAATAGTTCCACAGATTCACCTCTCTCTGGCTGAAGAAATTCCTGCCCATCTCTGTTTTAAAGGATTGCCCTCTTATCCTGAAGTTATGCTCTCTGGTTCTAGTTTTTTCCTGCCAGTGAAACTTCCTATCCACGTCCACTCTATCCAGGACTCGCTGTATCCAAAAAGTTTCAAAAAGCACCCCCCCCCCCCATCCTTCTAAATTCCAATGAGTACAGACCCAGAATCCTCAACCGTTCCTCAGATGACAAACTCTTCATTCCAGGGATCATTCTTGTGAATCTCCTCTGGACCCTTTCCAAGGTCAACAAATGCTTCCTTATATAAGGGGCCCAAAACTACTCACAATACTCCAAATGTTTTCTGCCTGGAGCCTTGTACATCCTCAGAAATGCATCCCTGCTCTTGTATTCTAGCCCTCTAGACTTGAATGTTAACATTGCATTTGCCTTCCTAACTACCGATCGAACATGCAAGTTAACCTTAAGAGAATCTTGTCCTCTGGTACAGTCCCTGGCGGTAAACTTGTTGGTTTACTATCAAATAAACAGGTTGGACTTTGACGTGGTGTTTGTTGTGAGGCGTCTTACTGTGTTTACCCCAGTCCAACACCGGCATCTCCACATCATGACAATCCCTGCTTCCTGAAACATCGCCACTGTTCAAATGGTCAGTGGATAGGCATATGGATAACATTGGAATAGTTTAGGCTAGAGGGTCATTAGATTCCTTCCACTGGTCAGAGCAACATCGAGGGCCAAAAGGCCTGTACTGCGCTGTAATGTTCTATGTTCTAATGTCTCCGCAATTTCCTGAGCTATCACCTTTAGAACATTAGTGCGTAATCCATCTGATCCAAGAAATTTACCCACATTCAAAACTTTCAATTCCCCAGAATGTTCTCCTTAATGATGGCCATTCCACTTACCTGTGCCCATTCACTCCCCTGGAGCTCTGGCATCTCACTGGTGTTTTCCACCGTGAAGACTGATGCAAGGTAACTATTCAGTTCCTCCGCCTCTGCTTTGTTTCCTATTATTACTTCTCCAGCCCCATTTTCCAATGGTCCAGTGGCTATTTTTTGACCCTGTCTTACCTTTTTATACATTGAAAAAAAAACTCTACCTGTCTTCTTCTATATTATCAACTAGCTATATTTCATCTTCTCCCATCTTAATGCTTTCTTACCCGTTCTCTACTCGCTTTTAAAGACTTCCCAATCCTCTGGCTTCCCAATAATCCTTGCCACTTTGTACTTTTTTTTGCTTTTATGCTGGCCTTGACTTCCCTCGTCAGCCATTGGATGCCTCGCCCTCTTCTTACCGTGTTTCCTCTTCAAAGAACAAAGAACAACACAGCACAGGAAACAGGCCCTTCAGCCCTGCAATCCCGCGCCGCCCATTTTAACATTCAGTGAGTGCCTCATTCCTATCCTTCTTCTACCTACGACTTTTGTCTACACCTCTTGGACTCTACAATACAGAGGTGCAAAATTAGAGAATTATATGTGCGCCAGATTAAGGGACGTCTGATTCAGGGACAACTTGTTAACACCGATCAGCTTCAAAACATGTTTTTATTTAGATGGAAGATCTATCTCCAGCCCTAGAACAAAGAACAAAGAACAACACAGCACGGGAAACAGGCCCTTCATCCCAACGAGCCCGCGCCGCCATTTTAACATTCTGAGTTCCTTCTTCCACCGTTGACCCTTGTCTACGCTTGTGGCACTCCACAGTGGAAACCAGATTCAGGGGAATCGCCAGGAATCTGATCCCAGCACAATTCAGATGAAGTTCATCCCACCTGAACAGACCCTCTCTTCCCCAATACTGGTGTCAACGCCCCATGAATTCATAGAAACCCTACAGTGCAGCAAGAGGCCATTCGGCCCATCGAGTCTGCACCGACCACAATCCTACCCAGGCTCCATCCCCATATATTCACAACCTACCCCTCTAACCTACACAACCCAGGACACTAAGGGGAAATTTAGTATGGCCAATTAACCTAGCCCGCACATCTTTGGACTGTGGGAGCAAACAGGAGCACCCGGAGGAAACCCACGCAGACACAGGGAGAATGTGCAAACTCCATACCAATCTTTGCGACACACATTTACTTCCTTAATCTTATGACCCTGTACCAATTAGCTTGCAGCTCAGGCAGTAATCCAGAGATTATTACATTTTTTTGGCTCTGCTTTTAACTTAGCTCCCAGATGTTCATGCTCTCTGAGCAGAAACATTGAACTTGTTCTATCCATGCCAGTGGTACCAAAGTGAACAACAACAACTGGGGACTTTATCCTCCCATTCAAAGTGCGTCTGCAGCCCAGATGACGTGCCATGATCCAGAGCATCAGGCAGACAACACAACATTCGGACATCTCGATGCTGCTCACAGAGAACAGTGCCAATGTCCCTAACGGTACAATCCTAAATTAGGACTACATTTCGTATAGAACATAGAACATTACAGCGCAGTACAGGCCCTTCGGCCCTCGATGTTGCGCCGACCAGTGGAACCAATCTAATGACCCTCTAACCTAAACTATTCCCATATTATCCATATGCCTATCCACTGACCATTTGAACACCCTTAAAGTTGGCGAGTCCACAACTGCTGCAGGCAGGGCATTCCACGCCCTTACTACCCTCTGAGTAGTTTCTCCCCCCCGCACTTGAATGGCTCCCTGTACCACGGTGTCCTGGTGACAACACCGTCCAAACCTACTTCTATATGGAAAGACAAAAACAGCAGATACCTGGGAGTACCACCACCTGCAAGTTCCCCTCCGAGCCATACATTATACTTACTTGGAAATATACCGGCTCAGTAAAGATTGTCTGCAGGTCAACACACAGCACATGGACTGCAGCGTTTTAAGAATGTACCTCACCACCATCTTCTCAGGGGCAACCAAGAATAGGAAATAATTGCTAGCGTCGCCAGCGACCCCTCTGCCGCACGAATATATTTAGAAAACCGTTGAAATGTTGGTAACGTTAAACTCGGGAGTGAAATGGAAATAAACAACACACGGAATAGCTAGCAACCCGTGAATGAAGAGGATGGAATGAATGGCATTATTCTTGCGAGTAGGGATCAATAATCTGACAGGCCTGACAGGATAGTTCCACATTCAGAGTGTATCAGGTTGGATGATAATGGCAACACACCAACACTTACTTGAAAACTGAATCATATAATTATACAGTCCGCCTTGGAGTCCAACAAGGGGCAAACACGCCGTGGGTCGTGCGAGGATTGCTCTTGTATGTTGCGTCGAGAGTTGCCTAGTGCTTCACGTTGTTAGTGTGCGCTTAAACTGGACCATCTGACGGGCAACACGACAGCTCAGTGACTATCACTGATTGCTGCGCAGACACATGGATCTGGGCCAGTGTCTGCGGGAGTTTGCACATTCTCCCCGTTCTTGCGTGGGTTTTCTCTGGGTGCTCCGGTTTCCTCCCACACCCCAAAGATGTGCTCTTAGGCTGATTGGTGTAACAAATTGTCCCTAAATTAGTCTTCCCTCAATCTTCCCAAATAGGCGTAGACGAAGGTCATAGGTCGCGGAGGGCACTCACAATGTTAAAATGGCGGCGCGGGCTCGTAGGGCCGAAGGGCCTGTGCTGTGTTGTTCTTTGTTCTACAAGCTTACAGTGTCCCTGTTCTGTTTTTGAAAGATCTGTTGAAATGGTGCTACTCTACATATTTTTCTCTCGCAGCCTTGCACTTGTCTCCCCTTCCGAGTCCAGATGCAATTGCAGTTGTTAAACTTGTTGTTGTATATACTTCCATTGTCCTTTCAGGCTTGGTCTAGATCAAACAGCGCAAAATAATCTAAAAATCCAAATTCTGCGAAGCTTGAGCTCCTGAGATTGGATTGCAGTTGAAAAATATACAGCTACCAGATGGAAACTGAGGACTGTGAAGTGGGACTCTGGGAAATTGAGCTAATGCCTCAGAAAAAAGAAAAACTCTTGTTTGTTTTCTGAACACAAAGGACATCCGGGTAGGCGTTATCCCAATTCAATTCCGAAATCTATTGTCTGAAACGGGCCGCAGAAGGAAATGCAATAATAACTTTCAACATAGAAATCAGAGAAGTTTAGGTTTATAGAATGGTGTCACAAATAGGCTTACATTAACATGGCAATGCAATTAGTATGAAAATCCCCTAAACGCCACACTCCGGCGCTATTTCAGGTACATTGACGGAGAATTTGGCATAGCAAATGCACCCAGACAGCGTGAATTTTGCACTCTTGGAAGAAACAGGGGCACCCAGATGAAACCCACGCAGACGCGGGGAGAACGTGCAGACTCTGCACAGATAATGACCCAAGTCTGGAACTGAACTATGGTCCATGGCGCTGTGACTCAGCAGTGCTAACCTCTGTGCCACTGTGCCGCCCATATTGTGACTTGCACGGGAAATATTTAAAGATTGAAGTTTATTGCTTAATATCAAAAGACGGTTTACATTAACACTGCAATGAAGTTACTGAGACATTCACCTAAGTCTAGTTAAAGGATAACGTCGTTAAAATTGGAGGCTTAGTGTGTTAGTATCTGGTATATTGCCCCAGTAGATTAGGAGTTGAATTCAAACCACCATTATAGAACAATGAACAGCTCAGCACGGGAAACAGGCCCTTCGGCCCAACGAGCCCATTGTGAATCCTCTTCCACCCTAGCCGGCGCTAGTGACGCTCCACACTGGAAACCAGATTGAGGGAAGACTAATTTAGGGACAATTTGTTACACCAATCAGCCTAAGAGCACATCTTTGAGGTGTGGGAGGAAACCGGAGCACCCGGAGAAAACCCACGCGGAGAATGCGCAAACTCCCACAGACACTGGTCCAAGCCCATGTATCTGCGCAGCAAACAGTGATAGTCACTGAGTTCTGGTGTCGTGTAATTATGGAAATTAACAACTCACCTGTCCCAGTCTCTGCTGCTTTGGAGAACGACACGCCTTTTGTCCAATATTTTCCTGGAAATCTTAATTGGACAATGCAAGTACGGAGAGTGGCGCTTCTCCAAGTGTCCGCCGACACCATGATATGATTTCTGATACTGTAGGTCCCGTCTTTTTCCTTTGTCCCGGGATCACTCGATCCCTCAGTGGCCTGGCCGGAAATATTCCAGAAAACAACAATCTGGTTGGAAGAAACTCCACTCACCAAACACACTAAGGGCACGGTATCATTCACACCCAGCTCACCCAGCGGGATAAATACCAGCACAGCCGTCTTCGTAGTGGAACTGTCTAGAACAGATTGGAACAAAGTTAATTGACCCAAAATGCTGATGCCGCGAACAATCTGAATGAAGTACACTTGCTCTCTTACCTCTAACAAGGAGTGTGTGTCCATTCCGGAACGGTGCAGTGCCAGCTCTATCGAAACAGTAGTATGTACCCGAGTCATTCGTCTGGACATTGCGAATTTTCAGGCTCAATGTATTTGCGGCTTTGCGTTTTTCAGAAATATATTTGCAGTTGGCCCCAGTACAAGATGTAGTGTTTATCCGTATCGGAGCTTCACCCAAACGCTGTTTGTACCAAGCACAGTGTAACAACAAAAACACTTCAGAAGTCATTTCATAGGAGAATTCCACCGTCTGGCCCACTTCAGCTGTTATTGTGAAGGGAATTTGAGAAAGAGAGGACTCGGATTCTGTAACTAGAAAGATTATTGTTAAATTCCCACCGATTTTGAGATATCTGAAGCGGTCTCTTCAAAAAAAAAGCTCGCCTGTATGTAAAGCTTATCGTTTTTCTATTAGCGTCATAAGTAGGCTTATATTAACACTGCAATGAAGCTATGGTGAAAATCCCCCCGTCGCCACATTCCGGCGCCTATTGGGGCACACGGAGGGAGAATGTAGCCCGGCCAATGCAGCACATCTTTCGAACTGTGGGCACCCACACACGCAGGCAACGGGAGAACGCACAGATAGCGGTCCAAGCTGGGAATTGGAACTCTATCCCTGGTGCTGTGAGGGAGACGTGCTAACCACTGTTGCACCCTACCGCTCAATCTCATTATTATTTGTCATCATTGTTGGTTAATTTATTTTTCACTTTCTATCTTCCCCGCTTTATCTGTGGATATGATCTGGTCAAATTCCTTCACCTGATCACTGGCTCACGTTTTCTACTCAGAAAAGTCTCCTTCCTGGTTTATAAAAGTGATTTTGCTTAAAATTCCCTCCTCTCTCTTACTCACAGTGAATCCATAGCACTTGGAAAATGAGTATCAGATTTAAGGAGCCTTTCGCCATCGTGGTAGAGAATTCCTTGTATTCTATCTGACTGGGTTCCTTCTTCAGGCACACGAGTGCAAACTGACTTGGTATGAATTGCATTGAGTTGGGCTCGTTTGAAATTCGGTGGAAACTATGACGAGCTGTGCTGTGGAAATGATGACACCATTGCGGTGAAGTGTTCGGTTGAGTACAACAGTCGTGTGACATGCCTCTCTGTGTGACCCACACAGATCAATATTTCTGGAAAATAGGTCACAGTAGGACACTACCCGAGGACAGTTCAGGGCCAAGCACATTCCGCTGGCTCTGAGGTCACATGTAGGCAACACCTGGTGAAGACGGCAGATTCCCTTCCCTAAAGGGCATCAGAGAACCAGGTAGGTTAGAACAAACAAAGAACAACACAGCCCGGGAAACAGGCCCTTCGGCCCAACGAGTCCGCGCCGCCATTTTAGCATTATGAGTGACCTTCGTTCTGCCTCGATAATTGGGAAAATCTTCATGATCATCGGTAGGTTCTTAATTCCAGGTTGTTTTCTAATTTAAGTCAAATTTCATCATCTGCCGTGGCGAGATTCAAAACCATGTTCCCACAGGATTGGTTGAGTCTCTGGACTGACAGTCTAACGATAAGAACACAAGGCCATCCACTCCCCACAAATCGAAAATCAGCACTTAGACGGTGCCGCTGATCCAATTTTTCACACATTTATTCGGTCACCTCTCAGCCTTGTGTTGAGTAAAATAAATCCCAGTCTGTTTTACCATTCCTGCGATTTATGCCAGGGTTCCGAAAGCTTGTGTGTTTACTATCAATTAAACTTGTGGGACTTTAATCGGTGTGGAAACTCCACATATTCTCCTCGTGCCTGCGTGGGGTCCCTCCGGGTGCTCCGGCTTCCTCGCACAATCCAAACATGTGCGGGTTAGGTTAATTGGCCAAGCTAAAATTGCCCCTTGGGGTCCTGCGATGCTTAGCTTAGAGGAATTAGCGGGAAAGGACATATATGGGGGTGGGGCTTGGGTGGGATTGTGGTCGGTGCAGAATTGACGGGCCGAATGGCCTCGTTCTATACTGTAGGATTTCTATGATAATACTTTCTACATAATCTGTTGTTGTGGGACTTCTGACTGTGGCAATCCACCCCAGGCTGCAGACGCTCCTCAATCTGCAAATGGAATGGAATGCTGGCCTTTATAGCGAGGGGGATAGAATATAAAAGCAGGGAGGTCTTTCTGCAACTGTACGGGGTGCTGGTGAGGCCGCAGCTGGAGTACTGTGTGCAGTTTTGGTCGCTGCACTTGCGCAAGGATATTTTGGCCTTGGAGGGAGTGCAGAGGAGATTCACTAGGCTGATACCGGAGATGAGGGGGTTAGACTTTGAAGAGAGGCTAAATAGACTGGGTCTGTACTCGTTGGAGTTTAGAAGGCTGAGGGGAGATGTTATAGAGACGAATAAGATAATGAAAGGGATGGATAGGGTAGAGGTAGAGAGATTCTTCCGGCTTAGAGAGGATAGCAGGACTCGAGGGCACAACCTCAAGATATGGGGAGGGGGGCAGTTTAGATCAGAGTTGAGGAGGAAATTCTTCACTCAAAGGGTGGTGAATCTCTGGAATTCCCTGCCCGTTGATGTGGTGGAGGCTACCTTTCTGAATATGTTTAAGTCACGGGTAGATAGGTTTCTGACAGACAGGGGAATTACGGGTTATGGGGAGAAAGCGGGAAAGTGGAACTGATCCACTTCAGATCAGCCATGATCTTATTGAATGGCGGGGCAGGCTTGAAGGGCTAGATGGCCTACTCTTGCTCCTATTTCTTATGTTCTTATGTACTCCCACAAACACCGGCCCAAATCCATGTATCTGCACAGCAAACAGTGATAGTCACTGAGCTGTCGTGTTGCCCAGGATCTGGTCCAGTTTAAGCGTACACTAACGACGTGAAGCACGAGGCAACTCTCGAAGCAACGGCGTGTACATGAAGCGCCTCCACTCTTAGAACAGGAAAGCCACCGCTTGCTTCGGCTACAGCATCATTTTCCACCTGCAGCGTGAGGCGGTGAAGTGGTCGGAATCTTGACCTGCCATTTCCGCCCCTCTCCTGCAGAGCCCCGAATGGGCTGTGGGGACGGGCGTTTTGTCACTCACATCATCCAGCCACAGTCACAGGCAATGCATCTCTTTGCAGCCGAGCCCCGCTCTCTGCTGCTGCCTCTCCTGACTCCCGTCTTCAAGATCAAACATTGCTGCAAAATAGACACTCGTTAATCCTCCAGACTCTCAGCTCAATTGTGAAACTATCATTGGTGCGAACAGGATTTCTAAGAATTCTTTTGTTCTTTGAGCCCATTTTGTCAGCAACACCTTCCATCAGACACCTCACATTCAGATTAATGTCGCTCATTCATTTTGGGGACAAATCCACAACACACACACACACAAACACACTCACACACACTCACACTCACACTCACACTCACACACACTCACACACACACACTCACTCTCACACACACACACACACACACACACACACTCACTCACACACACACTCACACACACACTCAGACACACACACACACACACTCACACACACACTCACACACACGCTCACAGACACACTCACATACTCACTCACACACACTCAGACACACTCACAGACACACTCACACACACACACACTCACACACACACACTCACACACTCACACACACACTCACTCACACTCACCCACACACACTCACTCACACTCACCCACACACACTCACACACACTCACACACACACACTCACACTCACTCACACACACACTCACAAACACACACACACACTCACACACACACACACACACTCACTCACTCACTCACACTCACACACACACACACTCACACACACACACTCGCACACACACACACTCACACACACTCATAGAACATAGAACATAGAACATTACAGCGCAGAACAGGCCCTTCGGCCCACGATGTTGCGCCGACCAGTTACAAAAACAATGACCCACTAGCCTATACCAATCCCTTTTCGTCCATAAACCTATCCAGAGATCTCTTAAACGCCCCCAAACTAGACGCATTTACAACTGCAGCTACCTGTAGCTACCCCCCCTTAATTTAAAGCCATGCCCCCTCGTGCTAGCTTTCTCCATCCGAGGAAAAAGGCTATCACTATCCACCCTATCTAAACCTCTAATCATCTTATATGTTTCAATAAGATCCCCTCTTAGCCGCCTTCTTTCCAACGAAAACAACCCTAGATCCCTCAGTCTCTCCTCATAGGACCTCCCCTCCATACCAGGCAACATCCTAGTAAACCTCCTCTGCACCCTCTCCAACGCCTCCACATCCTTCTTGTAATGCGGGGACCAGAACTGCACACAGTACTCCAAGTGCGGCCGCACTAGAGTAGTGTACAGTTGCAACATTACACTGCGACTCCTAAATTCAATCCCCCTACCAATAAACGCCAAGACACCGTACGCCTTCTTGACAACCTTATCTACTTGATTCCCAACTTTCAGGGATCTATGTACACACACACCCAGATCCCTCTGTTCATCCACACTATTCAAAGTCCTCCCGTTAGCCCTATACTCGACACATCTGTTGCTCCTACCAAAGTGAATTACCTCACACTTCTCCGCATTAAATTCCATCCGCCACCTCTCGGCCCAGCTCTGCAACCTATCTAAGTCTCCCTGCAGACTATGACACCCTTCCTCACAATCTACCACACCTCCAATTTTGGTGTCATCAGCAAATTTACTAATCCACCCAACTATACCCTCATCCAGATCATTAATAAAAATTACAAACAACAGTGGCCCCAAAACAGATCCCTGAGGCACACCACTCGTAACTGCACTCCATGATGAATATTTACCATCCACCACCACCCTCTGTCTCCTATCTGATAGCCAATTCCTGATCCAACTTCCTAGATTACCCACAATCCCATACATCTGCATTTTCTGCAGAAGCCTACCATGGTGAACCTTATCGAACGCCTTACTAAAATCCATGTATACCACGTCAACTGCCTTACCCCCATCCACCTCTTTGGTCACCTTCTCAAAAAACTCAATAAGGTTAGTAAGGCACGACCTACCCGCTACAAAACCATGCTGACTATTTCTAATCAATTCATTACACTCCAAATAACTATAAATCCTATCCCTAATAATTTTTTCTAAAACCTTGCCCACAACAGAAGTAAGACTCACCGGTCTATAATTCCCGGCAAAGTCTCTGTTCCCCTTCTTAAACAATGGGACAACATTCGCTATCCTCCAATCCTCCGGGACTACACCAGAGACCAATGATGACCTGAAGATCTGAGCCAGAGGCTCTGCAATCACCTCTCTAGCCTCCCAGAGAATCCTAGGGTAGATCCCATCCGGACCAGGGAACTTATCTATTTTCAGCCCCTCAAGAATTTCCAGCACATCCCCTTTATCAACCGTAATACTGTCTATTTTACACCCCTGCAACCCAATGTCCTCCTCAGCTATATTCATGTCCCCCTGCGTGAACACCGAAGAGAAATATTGGTTCAATACTTCTCCAATCTCCTCCGGTTCCACACACAACTTCCCCCTGCTGTCTGTAACTGGCCCTAATCTTGCCCTGACCAACCTTCTGTTCTTGACATACCTATAGAACGCCTTAGGATTCTCCTTAATCCTATCAGCCAAAGTCTTCTCATGTCCTCTTTTAGCCCTTCTCAACTCACTCTTCAACTCCCTCCTAGCCAATCTACAGCTTTCTAGTGCACTATCTGAGCCCTCCAATCTCATCCGAACATAAGCCTCCTTTTTCTTTTTAACCATCGACTCAACTCTTTTAGTGCACCACGGTTCCCTAGATCTACCAAATCCACCATGCCTGACAGGGACATACCTATCAAGGACTCGCAGTAGCTGCTCCTTGAAAAAACTCCACATTTCAGACGTTCCCAGTCCCTGTAATCCCCTAATCCAATCCATGCTTCCTAATTCACTCCTGATAGCCTCATAATCGCCCTTACCCCAGCTAAAATTGCTGACCCGAGGTTCATGCCTATCTCTTCCCATCACTAAGGTGAACGTAACCGAATTGTGGTCACTATCACCAAAATGCACACCAACTTCCAAGTCTAGCACCTGGTCTGGCTCACTTCCCAGCACCAAATCCAATATAGCCTCACCTCTAGTTGGCCTGTCTACATACTGAGACAAAAAACCTTCCTGCACGCTTTGTACAAACACTGACCCCTCTAGCGAGCTAGAACTATAGCAACTCCAATCAATATTCGTAAAGTTAAAGTCCCCCATAACAATTACCCTATTACTTTCACTCCTAACCAGGATTGTCTCCGCAATCCTTTCCTCAACCTCTCTAGAAATTTTAGGAGGTCTATAAAAGACTCCCAACAGGGTGACCTCTCCTCTCCTATTTCTAATCTCCGCCCATACTACCTCAACTGACAAGTCCTCATCAAACTTTCTCTCCGACACTGTGATACAGTCCTTGACTAGCAATGCTACCCCACCCCCCCTTCTACCTTCTTCTCTACTCCGACTAAAGCATTTGTACCCCGGAACCTGCAACATCCATTCCTGACCCTGCTCTATCCATGTCTCAGAAATGGCCACAACATCAAAGTCCCAGGTACTGATCCACGCTGCAAGTTCATCCACTTTATTGCGAATACTCCTCGCATTAAAGTACACGCATTTCAAACCCTGCTCCGCCCCACCCCCACTATGCCGTGATTTGCATTCCCCAACTATGCCCCCCTCACTTTCACCCCCTTTCCTCACTATCCCTCCCCCCCTCCGAATCAGTTTAAACCTTCCTGCATCGCTTTTGCAAATTTACCCCCCAGGATATTGATTCCCCTCTGGTTCAGGTGTAGACCATCCCTCTTATAGAGGTCCCACCTTCCCCAGAATGAGCCCCAATTGCTCAAGTACCTGAACCCCTCCCTCCTGCACCATCCCCTCAGCCACGAGTTCAAACTTTCCCTCTCCCTATTCCTCTCTAAACTATCCCGTGGCACAGGCAAGAGTCCAGATATAACTACTCTTTCTGACTTCGCCTTTAGTTTCCACCCCAACTCCATAAATCTTTGCTTAATATCCCCTTCCCTTAATCTCCCTATGTCATGTGTCCCCACATGAACTATAACTTGGGGTTGATCTCCCTCTCCCCTAAGAGTCCTGAATACTCTGTCCGATACATCCTGGACCCCAGCTCCTGGTAGGCAACACACCAGCCCAGAGTCCCTACCCTTACCTCCAACTCTCCTATCCGTCCCCATAACTGTGGAGTCCCCAATCACGAGGCCCAATCTCTTACCCCTAACCACCTGAGGCTTGCCAATAGGCTCACCCCCAGAGACCTGCTCCCTTTGGCTATCCCCAGTTGATTTCTCCTCAACTGTAGCCTCCAGGACCGAGAACCTATTTTGAAGGGGAACAGCCCCAGGGGATTGTCCCCCCAACTGCTTTTTGCCCCTCTTCCTGGCAGTGACCCAAGACTTATTCCTAGGAGTGACTATCTCCTTATAACTCCTTTCTATGTCCGCCTCCACTTCCCGAATTATACGGAGCTCCTCTAATTCCCCTTCCAGCTCCTTTACACGCTCCTCCAGAAACTGCAATCTAACACACTTCCCACAAGTAAAATCACCTGAAACACTGTGGGAGTCCCTCACTACATACATCCCACAGGAGATGCAGCTTACAGCCTGAACTGCCATCCCTGAATCAATTACCAGCAGAAAAGTAAAAATATAAAAAAAAAACTTCCCTCACACTTATAATTAGGTTAGAGGAGGTGGAAGGGTGGGATTCTCTACCAGTGTAGAGAATCGGGAATCCTCTCTGCAC
This sequence comes from Carcharhinus amblyrhynchos, assembly GCF_965287045.1. Taxonomy (NCBI): domain Eukaryota; kingdom Metazoa; phylum Chordata; class Chondrichthyes; order Carcharhiniformes; family Carcharhinidae; genus Carcharhinus; species Carcharhinus amblyrhynchos. Next base: position 3,375,920 of record NW_027649787.1, read on the forward strand.
TAATTTATAGTGTTAAGGGCACGAGAGCAATGCAATTCACAACTGGAATCGTATGCAGATTCGGTGGTGAGAGACATGCAGGGCTGCAAAGGAAACTTAGGTCGTGTTGCACTATTCCAATAAATCATTCAACAATGTGATGCAGGTACTGTGGGTCTGTATAATTACCCGAATTAGTTTTCAAATAAATTTTGGTGTGATATTTTTATCATACAATCTGTCACACTCTGAATGTAGAACTATTTTGCTAGGCCTATCAGATTATTGGTCCCTATTCACAAACATTATGCCATCCATTCCAGCCTGTACGTTCATGCGTTGCTAGCAATTCCATGTCGAGTTTCATTCCCCAGTTAGAGGTTACCACTTTTTAACTTTATTTTTAAAATTCACACGTGAGATCTGGGTGTTGCTTGTGAGGCCAAAATTTGTTAGTTGTTTTTGAGCCGTGGTGGTGAACTGCCTTCTTCAAACGCTGTAGTCGACCTGATGTGAGTTGACCCACAGTTCTGTTAGAGAGGAAATTCCAATATCTTCACTTAGCGACTGTGAAGGAACGGCGACTTATTTCCAAGTCAATCGGTGGTTTGAGGGGAATTTATAAAGAACAGTTCTGCTGCGCAGTTCTGGTCGCCTCACAACAGGAAGGATGTGGAAGCTATTGACAGCGTGCAGAGATTTACAAGGATGTTGCCTGGACTGGGAGGCATGACTTATGAAGATAGGTTGATGGAGCTCGGTCTCTTCTCCCTGGAGAGACGAAGGTTGAGAGGCGACCTGATAGAGGTTTATAAAATGTTGAGAGGAATAGATAGGGTGGATTCTCAGAGGCTATTTCCCCGGGCTGAAATGGTCACTACGAGAGGACACAGGTTTAAGGTGCTGGGGAGCAGGTACAGAGGAGATGTTAGGGGAAAGTTTTTCACTCAGAGGATGGTGAGTGAGCGGAATCGGCTGCCGTCGACGGTGGTAGAGGCGAAATCGCTGGGGTTTTTTAAAAGAATTCTAGATGAGTACATGGGATCTAATGGGATTGGGAGTTCCAGATAGTTCTCTGGCTTGGTAGGCATAGATGTGATCGGCGCAACTTGTGGGCCGAAGGGCCTATTTGTGCTTTAGTGTTCTATGCTCTATGTAACAAACAAAGAACAACACAGCACAGGAAACTGGCTCTTTGGCCCTACAAGCCCGCGCTGCTCATTTTAACACTCAGTGAGTGCCTCATTCCAATCCTTCTTCTACCTACGACATTTGTTTATATCTCGTGGACTCCACAATAAAGGGGTGCAAATTTAGAGAATTATCTGTGCGCCAGATAAAGGGAGGTCCAATTCAGGGATAAATTATTAGCACCAATCAGCCTAAAAGCATGTTTTTGGCGTGTGGGGGGGAAACCGGAGCACCCGGTGGAAACCCACGCAAGCAAGGGGAGAATGTGCAAACTCCCAAAGACACCGACCCAAGCCGGAGATCCGACCCGGGTCCCTGTAACTGCCCAGGAAACAGTGATAGTCACTGAGCTGTCGTGTTGCCTGTCAATTGGTCCACTTTAAGCGTACTCTAACGACGTGAAGCACTAGGCAACTCTCGAAGCAACATCCAAGAGCAGCCCTCGCACCACCCACCGCATGTATGCCCCTTGTTGGCCAACAAGGCGGACCGAATCGCCTGTGGATGTAAAAAAGAGACATCAATGAACATACAACAGCTTATACGAATGTTGTCCCATTGTTTAAGAAGGGGAACAGAGACTTTGCCGGGAATTATAGACCGGTGAGTCTTACTTCTGTTGTGGGCAAGGTCTTAGAAAAAATTATTAGGGATAGGATTTATAGTTATTTGGAGTGTAATGAATTGATTAGAAATAGTCAGCATGGTTTTGTAGCAGGTAGGTCGTGCCTTACTAACCTTATTGAGTTTTTTGAGAAGGTGACCAAAGAGGTGGATGGGGGTAAGGCAGTTGACGTGGTATACATGGATTTTAGTAAGGCGTTCGATAAGGTTCACCATGGTAGGCTTCTGCAGAAAATGCAGATGTATGGGATTGTGGGTAATCTAGGAAGTTGGATCAGGAATTGGCTATCAGATAGGAGACAGAGGGTGGTGGTGGATGGTAAATATTCATCATGGAGTGCAGTTACGAGTGGTGTGCCTCAGGGATCTGTTTTGGGGCCACTGTTGTTTGTAATTTTTATTAATGATCTGGATGAGGGTATAGTTGGGTGGATTAGTAAATTTGCTGATGACACCAAAGTTGGAGGTGTGGTAGATTGTGAGGAAGGGTGTCATAGTCTGCAGGGAGACTTAGATAGGTTGCAGAGCTGGGCCGAGAGGTGGCGGATGGAATTTAATGCGGAGAAGTGTGAGGTAATTCACTTTGGTAGGAGCAACAGATGTGTCGAGTATAGGGCTAACGGGAGGACTTTGAATAGTGTGGATGAACAGAGGGATCTAGGTGTGTGTGTACATAGATCCCTGAAAGTTGGGAATCAAGTAGATAAGGTTGTCAAGAAGGCGTACGGTGTCTTGGCGTTTATTGGTAGGGGGATTGAATTTAGGAGTCGCAGTGTAATGTTGCAACTGTACACTACTCTAGTGCGGCCGCACTTGGAGTACTGTGTGCAGTTCTGGTCCCCGCATTACAAGAAGGATGTGGAGGCGTTGGAGAGGGTGCAGAGGAGGTTTACTAGGATGTTGCCTGGTATGGTGGGGAGGTCCTATGAGGAGAGACTGAGGGATCTAGGGTTGTTTTCGTTGGGAAGAAGGAGGCTAAGAGGGGATCTTATTGAAACATATAAGATGATTAGAGGTTTAGATAGGGTGGATAGTGATAGCCTTTTTCCTCGGATGGAGAAAGCTAGCACGAGGGGGCATGACTTTAAATTAAGGGGGGGTAGCTACAGGACGGATGTCAGGGGTAGGTTCTTTACCCAGCGGGTGGTGAGGGATTGGAATGCCCTGCCTGCTGCAGTTGTAGATGCGTCTAGTTTGGGGGCGTTTAAGAGATCTCTGGATAGGTTTATGGACGAAAAGGGATTGATATAGGCTAGTGGGTCATTGTTTTTGTAACTGGTCGGCGCAACATCGTGGGCCGAAGGGCCTGTTCTGCGCTGTAATGTTCTATGTTCTATGTTCTATGTTCTATACAGACATTAATGGGAGATAAGAGACAGGTGAGCCATAAAATTTGTTGGACGGCCGATAGGAATCTATTAATTCCCAGGAACGTCCTGAATCTTGATCCTCAAGGAGAACATTCTTTTGTAACCCTCCATCCCTAGTCTGCTCATGTGCCTATCTAGGTAAGCTTTAAACAACTCTTGCGTGTCTGCCTCCACCATCCCACTTGGCAGTGCATTCCAGCCCCCAACAGCCCTCTGTGTGAAACCCTCCTCCAACATCTGAATTATACCTCGCCCCCTCTCATCTTAAACCCGTGACCCCTCGTGATTTTCGCATCCAATCTGGGAATGCGGAAGTGCTGGGAATGCTGGGGAGCAAGTACAGAGGAGATATAGGGGTGAGTTTTTCACTCAGAGGGTGGTGAGTGAGTGGAATCGGCTGCCGTCGATGGTGGTAGAGGCGAACTCACTGGGGTGTTCTAAAAGACTTCTGGATGAGTATATGGGATTTAATGGGATTGGGACTTACAGATAGTTCTATGGCCTGGTAGGTAGGGATATGATCGGCGCAACTTGTGGGCCGAAGGGCCTGTTTGTGCTGTAGTGTTCTATGCCCTAAGTGTTCCCGTGTGTCTGCTGTTGTCATCCTGCTAGTTGGAAGTGATCGTGGGTTTTGAAGGTGATGTTTAAGGACTTTCTAGATGTTACACGCTGCTGTTCCTGAGCATCGCGTGGTGGAGGGGATGGATGTGGCGCTAATTAAATTTCTTCTTTAACCTGGACGCTGTCAAGCTCCTTGAATGTTGTTGGAGCAAAACCGAACCAGGCAAGTGGGGAGTACTCCATCACTCTCCTGACTTGTGCCTTGTAGATGGTGGACAGACTTTGAGGAGCTGAGTTACTCGCCACAGTACTCCCAGCCTCTGGCCTATGTTCTAGCCATTGTTTCTGGTCAATTGTATCTTCAAAGAATTTGCCAATGGATGATTCATTGGTGGCTACACCAATGAATGTCAAAGGGTCGTGAGTGTATGGAATGCTCTGCCAAGTAAGGTGGTGGAGGCAGGCACGCTGGAGTTGATTAAGAGTTACTTAGACAGACACATGAGTGGGTTGGAGATGGAGGGATATAGGATATTATTTTAAATAAGGTTCATTAGCAATGGGACGTCCCTGGTAATGTAAAAGGATGTGGAATGATACTAATGTTTTTCTCTTTTAATTCACAGGTATTAAGTCGGTCCGCCTTGTTGCCCAATGAGGGGCATACACACGATGGGTCGTACTTGGGCTGCTGTTGGATGTTCGAGAATAGCCTAGTGCTTCATGTCGTTAGTGTGTGCTTAAACTGGACCAGATACTGGGCAACACGACAGCTCAGTGACTATCACTGATTACTGTGCAGACACATGGATTTGGGCCGGTGTCTGTGGGAGTTTGCGCATTCTCCCCGTGCTTGCGTGGGCTTTCTCCGGGTGCTCTGGTTTCCTCCCACACCCCAAAGATGTGCTCTTAGGCTGATTGGAAGTAATAAATTGTCCCTAAATTAGTTTCCCTCAATGTGGAATGCCATAAGCATCGATAAGGGTCATGGGTGGAGGGGGGACTGGTAATGATAAAATGGCGGCGCAGACTCGTTGGGCCGAAGGGCCTGTTTCCCGGGCTGTTTTTGTTCTTTTATTCTTTTGGCATTGACTCGAGTGCCTTTTTTCCGTCCTTGAAACACGGAAGAAAATTATTTGACCCAGCAACAGTTTCTAAGTGTTTTCTCTTTGTAGGACGGTGCAAGCTGCATCGTTCTATTGTCGTAACTGTCCTGGTGATCCCGATTCTACTCTTGGTCCTTCTTTGTATTTGGATTTTGAAGAGCGGTAGATCAGGTGAGCAGAAATGATCAGGAGGAACAACGTCATTATTCTTCATCCGGTGGGATTGTCCTTGTAGTTTTATATTGCTGATCACAGTGTCCTGTTTCAGGAAAGCGAGCAGAAGAAGCCCAAAATGAAATGTGAGTAACTGAGCCATTTCCAAATCCATCACAAACACTCTCTTTGCATTTCATACTGTGTTAAACACAGTTCAAAACCCTCACCAATTCCTATGGTACATGTTGAAATATTCCATATTTTAAAATTGAGCATTCTATTTTCAATATTTCTGGCACCTGGGCCAGGATTAGTTAGAAGTAACACCTGTTTAATAGTTTTCATTTCCTTGCCTAGTTTGAGCTTGAGACAGGGAACACACAGAGTGGATCAGACTGAGCGACTAACAGGTAAGTTGCATTCAAATGTTGGCAGAGATTCAATAACAGATGTTTCACAGAGTCCCTACAGTGCAGAAGGAGGCCAGTCGACCCATCGAGACTGCACCGACAATAATCCCACCCAGGCCCTGTCCCCGTAATTCCGCGCTTTGCCTATCTCATCCCGCTAATGCTAAGTGGCAATTGAGCTTGGCCAACCCACATAACCCACACAATTTTGGACACTAAGGAGAAATTTTGCATGGCCAATTCGCCTAACCCACAGATCGTTGGACACTAAGGGACAATTTAACATGGCAAATCCACCTAATCTGCACATCTTTGGACACTAAGGAGCAATTTCGCTTGTCAAATCCACCTAACCTACACATCTTTGGATATTAAGTGGCAATGTAGCATAGCCAATCCACCTAAACTACACAACTTTGAACACTAAGGGACAATTTAGCACGGCCAATCCACCCTAACCTACACGTCTTTGGACACTAAGGGACAATTTAGCATGGCCAATCCACCCTAACCTACACATCTTTGGACACTAAGGGCCAATTTAGCACGGCCAATCCACCCTAACCTACACATCTTTGGACACTAAGGGCCAATTTAGCATGGCCAATCCACCTAACCAGCACATCTTTGGACACTAAGGGATAATTTAGCATGGCCAATCCACCCTAACCTGCACACCTTTGGACTTTAGGGGTAAACCCACATACAAGGGAAACGTGCAGACTCCACAGAGGCAGTCACCCGAGAGGGAAACTCAAGCCGGGTCCCTGATGCTGTGAGGCTCCAGTGTGCCATTGTGCTGCCCAAACGAATGGCTGGCAGGGGGATTGAACCCCCAATCTTGGCGTATCAGCACCATGCACTAACTAACTGAGCTAACCAACCACTTGAATTCTGGGAGGGGAAATTATTTCAGAGCTGAGAAGTAGCTTGAAATGGGCATTCATCCTTCGTTGATCCCGTCTCTCCATGGTAACAAGTAATCGGGAGCGATTAGGAATCCATCTTCTAGCATCGTGTAGCCCCTCCGGGAGTATCTGTTAAAATGGGGCAGGTTGTATATGTTACATGAGAAGAACTCGGCAACGTCCTATGAAGAGGTAGCTCCTTCTGAGAATTCACATCCCTTGTTACAATGGTATTAATATGTGTTGTCGTTCTGCATCCAGGAGGGGTCGCATTGCAGTTGGCCTTTGCTCTGGGGGTACCTGAATTCGGTAAGTAGTAACCCTCTCCAAATTCTAGAAAAAAAAATCCGGAGGATGGCGACTGGGGGATGGTCATATTAACTTCACTGCAATGTTAACGTAAACCTATTTGTGTGACACAAATAAATAAACTTTAAAACATTAAATACACTTTTTGTAGAGACTACATACAACATTTGGAAATAGCACTGGAAAATTCAGCGTAAGTTCATTATTTTTTTAGTTTATTGATCAGTATGTCACAGTAGACTTACATTAACATTGCAATTAATATTGTCTGGGCGTTTCCTGTTTACCGTTCAGGGGCCTACCCACATCTCAGGCCGCAAACGGAAATGCGTCACAGCCCGATGTTAAACACTGCTGAAAGGTGGTGGGCATCAAAACTGATTCAGACTGAAGAATAAAGGGAGTTCCGTTGAACTGAACAGCATTACATAAGAATATAAGAAATAGGAGCAGGAGTAGGCCATCTAGCCCTTCCAGCCTGCCCCGCCATTCAATAAGATCATGGCTGATCTGAAGTGGATCAGTTCCACTTTCCCGCTTTCTCCCCATAACCCTTAATTCCCTTGTCTATCAGAAACCTATCTACCCATGACTTAAATATATTCAGCGGGGTAGCCTCCACCACTTCAACGGGCAGAGAATTCCAGAGACTCACCACCCATTGAGTGAAGATGTTCCTCCTCAACTCTGATCTAAACTGCGCCCCCCTCCTTATTTTGAGGCTGTGCCCTCTAGTTCTGCTATCCTTTTTAAGCGGGAAGCATCTCTCCACCTCTACCCTATCTAGCCCCTTCATTATCTTGTAAGTCTCTATAAGATCCCCCCTCATCCTTCTAAACTCCAACGAGTGCAGGCCCAGTCTATTCAAATTACTGCTTTTTGCATTCGGCTGAGCACAGGGGGTATCGCCCTAATTCCGACTAAGTTTACTTCCTTCTGAAAATATTCTGCTTTCAAAAATAACGTACCACAATGAAGGAAGACGGAAACATAAATTGATGTCTAAGAAATCGTTCCAACTCACTTCCCCTTGAAATCGTTACTATTCCGCATGATTCGTGAGCAGTCTGAGTCCGGCAGCTGTTTATATGTTTTGCAGAAAGCTCCTCACATTCCCACGTCATCCCACCCTACTAACACAGCATTTTCATTGCTTTATCCAGCTACCGATTACTTGCGTACTGGCTGATTGGCGCAAACACTCAGTGTGGGAGCTACTTCCGCATTCTTTCCGCTCCTTGAGTGAGCAAGTTCCTGATGAAATCTCGGCTGTAGTTGTTAGCGACTGTCAGCGGCCTTTCTCTCCCAACAAGGCCCGACTAATCCTTTCACAGTTGGCAATCGGTTTAGAGGCTGGTAGAATCCCTACAGTGCAGAATGAGGCCGTAGGGTCTTCGAGCCTGCGCCGATGGCCCAGAAGAGAATCCAACACAGGCCTTTAAACACCAACGTGCTTACCCTGTCAAACCGCCATATTTTTGAATACGAAATTGCAATTTATAGAATCATAGAACCCTACATTGCAGAAAGAGGCCCTTCGGCCCATCGAGTCTGCACCGAACACAATCTCACCCAGGCCCTACCCCCCTATCCCTACATATTATACCCACTAATCCCTCTAACATACACATTCCTGGAAACTAAGGAACAATTTCTTAGCATGCTCAATCAACCTAATCCACATGGCCAATGCACGTAACGTGGACATTTCAGAACTTTAGGGGACGCTTTGGCATGGCTAATGCATCTAACCTACACATATTTGGAGCTTTGGTCACTAAGGAACAACTTAGCATGGCCAATCCCGCTAACTTGCGCACCTTTGGACATACAGTGGGAATTTAGCATGGCCAATATACTTAACGTGCACATCTTTGGACTGAGGGAGGAAATTGAAGCACTCGGAGGAAACCCACACAGTTTTCAGAAGAACTCACAAACTCCGCACAGATGGTCACCCAAGGCCGGAATCGAACCTGTGACCCTGGTACTGTAAGGCAGCAGTGATAACCACTCTGCCACCGTGTCATCACATTTAGACGTTTCTTTGCTGGAGAACTGGATCACGGCTGATTCGGTTCCTGTGTAGGTATCTGAAGCTGCTCAAACAGTCTGATCATTCCTTCATCCCCCTCCCCCTCCCCACTCCCACAGTCCCCGCCACCCTACAACACGCACACACACGCGCACGCACACACGCACACAAATTCCAGCAAACTATGATGATGCCTTTTGTCCATCAAGCCTCTTTATCAGACCTCCGGAATCATACCGATGTCTGGCATACACGGAATGCTGGAAAATCAGATTCAATCGCAGGCCAATCCACGAATACACTTTGATGATGTAATTTCAAGAACCTACTTGTAATTTTACCTACATACTCCGAGAAATTGGACATAAAGAACACTACAGCACAAAAAGGCCCTTCAGCCCACAAGTTGCGCCGATCACATCTATACCTACCAAGCCATAGACCTATCTGTAGCTCCCAATCCCATTAGATCCCATATACTCATCCGGATGTCTTTTAATACTTTATATCAGGGATCATTAACACCAATGAAAAGGTCGTTATCGATTGGAATCCAAATTAGTTGCGTCATTCGAGGACTCAGAAACTGGCAACAAATCTCAAGGCTGGTTGATGTTTAGGTTTAAATTGAGCCCAGAGTCGAGCCATGACACCATTGAGACATTTCCGCCCTGGGAGTGCGTCAAGATATAGGCACAATGTGTGAAATGGTGCAGACAAATTCAGGAAGAAAGGAACTTGGAAAATGTGCAGCAAGATCACGAACTATTGATCATATAGTCATCGGGTCATGGAGAAACACAGCACGGGAAACAGGCCCTTCGGCCCAACGAGCCCGCGCCGCCGCATCCTCCTACACCTACCCTGCCCTGCGGGCCATGGAGAAACACAGCACAGAAACAGGCCCTCCCGGCCAAAAGGTTCATGCTGACCATTGTTCCTTCACAGCTGGTCACATTTTGTCCCCATCTTTCTAACACTTCCCCATCCATGTACTTATAGAAATGGTATTTGAATGTTGCTACTGAATCTGCCTCAAATATTTTCCCTGGCAGCTCATTCCATATGCGCACCCCCCTTTATGTGAAGAAGTTTCCACTCATTTCCCTTTGAACTCTTTCTCCTCCAACCACCCCGCAACACCCGCACACCACTGGTCACAGACCTACAGATTCCAACCATTCTGTCTCAGTGGAAACAGAGCCCACGTGTTGACTATGAATGACCCTAAATCAAGGACATGTTTTTATGCATGAATTTCCTTACACAGTAGAGGTTTGAATTTAGACAATAAAACTGATAATTCAAAATGGCTGGAACACATCATCTTCCAAATGTAGAGGGGGCGTGTTTTAACTTCCATAGACAAAAAATGACACAGTGGTTAGCACTGCTGCCTCACAGCCAGGGATTCGGGTTCGATTCCTGGTTTGAGCGACTGTTGTGCGCAGCCTACCAGTTCTCCCCCGTGTCTGCATGGGTTCCTTCCGCTGCTCTGGTTTCCTCCCACAGTCTGAGCTATTTAGGTGTTTTGGTCATGCTAAACTCTCTCTCAGTTTACCCAAGCAGGATTGCGGCAACTTGGAAATTTTCACAGTTACTTCCTTGCGGTGTTAATGTAAATCTACTTTTGACATTAACAAAATCAAACTTAAACTTCAAATTAAAATCAGAATTTGGAACTCTCACCCGCAAATCGGTGTTGAGGCTGAGGCTCAGTTGAAACTTGCTGAGCTGATATGGATGTATTGTTCTCCGGGAAGTGGATGGAAGGTTATAGACACAGGCCAAATAGATGGAATTTCGATACAGATCAGTCGTGGCAGAACAAACTCATTGAGAGACTGAATGGCCTCCTCCCACAATGGCTTCACTTATTGAATGGCGAATTAAGGACTGATGTCAAGATAACTATCACATACAGAGTCATGGGCACTGTGGATGGTTCTCTGGATACAGCGAATTTAGAGGCAAAATCGTAAATAATGGAAGGAATAATGGTTGCCTTGATAGATGGATAGGGGTGCATGAACCGTGTTGAGTAGAATGTACTTTTCATTCTGCCTATAGGAACACGTGCCTCCAAATGCTCTACACAATTTCCTGTAGGATGCTTTTGTTTGACCTGAACACGCCTACACTCAATTAAAACAAAAACATGCGTTAGTAATGGGAATCACACGACAACATTGATAGGCCGGAGTTGAAGAACATGTTCCATCGTCGTGTAATAATCACCACAAATGTTTCAATCCTAATATTACTAATAATAAAGGTGTCATGGAAACAGCGTTTCAAATTTATTCATTCGTTTTAATGTGAGTAAAGAATTCTTTATTTCTTGCATTACGTTATTAGTCACAAGTCAGGCTTCCCTTCGCATGGCAAATATGTTACTATGAAATTTCCCAAGTCGCCACGCTGCGGCGCCAGATCGGGTCATCGAAACCCGTCTGTCAGGCAGTGAGTGGAACCCGGGGCACGCAGAGTAAACATGCGCAGACAGGGCGAGACTGTACAAATTTAACACATACAATGACCCAAGCCGAGAATCAATCCAGCATTCCTGGAGAACAAAGAACAACACAGCACGGGAAACAGGTCCTTCGGCCCAACGAGCCCGCACCACCATCTTAACAATGTGTTTTTCCTCCTCCACCCTTGTCCCATGTCTATGTTAATGGTACCCCCATTGGAAACCAGATTAAGGGGAGAATAATTTAGGGACAATTTGTTACAGCAATCAGCCTAACAACACATCTTTGGGGTGTGGGACGAAACCGGAGCACCCGGAGAAAACCCACGCGGAGAATGCGCAAACTCTCACAGACACTGGTCCAAACGCATGTATCTGCACAGGTTGGCAATGTCAGTTTGGCACCATGCCTATGCCAACTTGGCAGAGCCAGTCCGTGACAAGAGCAATGCTTGGGCATTGTCAGGCTACCGTCTGCCCATGTCCCTCTCTCCCAGGAGTTACACTTCAATTTACACACACAGGGGACCCTTCAAAATGGTCGCATCACATTGGTGAGAGTTAAACATGCGCATTGGGCTCGATATCCGGTCAGGGGGGTGGGGCTTGAATAATATGTTAATGTGTGAAGATGGATTTGAATTCGGTTCACACATGGTGTGGATATGAGCCTGATGAGGCCCCAGTGAAGGGCAGCAAAAAACAGATGGAAAACGCCGGCAAGATTGGCGCCTTCTGGGTTTGGTCGGAACTTGAGCCCTCGTTTCCATTCCCACAGACAGTGAACACAAACTCAACATCTTCCCCTGGATTTTCAGTTTGTTTACATGTTACAATCACATCTTTGAGTAAAGATTCCATTATCCTTCTCACCACACATTCAAAACAAATTGCTTCTTGAACTAACTTCCTGAACATATTCTGTCACATATATTTTGCCGTTGTTCACAGGTCAATTAAGTGTCAACCACATTGCTACGGCTCTCGAGTCACATTTAGTCCTGACCACTTAAGGGCGACAGGTTTCTTCCCTGGGATATTAGAGAACCATTTGTTTTTTTTTCTGAAAATCGACAATGCTTTTATGGTCACCAGCAGATTCTGAATTCCAGATATATTTGTTCAAATTCCACTATCTACCGTGACAGGATTCGAACACAGATCCTCAGTATGTTAGCGGAGTTTCTGTATTAATAGTCTAGTGTGAAAACCACCAGTCCATCACTCACTGTCTCAATCAGGGAGCTCATCTTCCAATAACACCACCTGATTGTTATCGTTACATTCATTAAATAAGTTTCTCTGTTGCTTTCTGTGATTCTTTCTCTCAGCCTCTCTCTCTCTGTCTCTCTCTCTCCCTATCCCTCTCTCTTTCTCTGTCCCTCTCTGTATGTTTCTCTATGCCTCTCCCTCAGTCTCCCTCTCTCTACATTCTTCCTGTGTCCCTCCAGCCCTCTCTCAACCTCACTCTCTTTCTCCTGTCCCATCTTCATCTCCCACTCCCTCTCTGTCTCTGCCCCCTTTCTTTTCTTTGTCTCTCTCTCCCTCTCTCTACCTCGCACTGACTTTTGCTCTTGTTCTGTCCATGTTACCAGTTCAGTCTTACTCTTTCATAATTGCTGACACTCTCTATCTCGTACCCTTGTTCCTCTGATTACTTTCCGATGCCTCCCTTTCTGCATTCCTTTCCCCCTTAGTCTCCCTTTCCCTCCTTTCTAACGTCCTTCCATCTGTCTTTTGTTGTCTCCCTTTCTCATCCATGCCATCCTCCTCGCCATTTTCCGCACTTTCCACCCTGTCTGTCTCGGTCTTTGAAAATTTCTGTCTGTTTCTGTCTCTTCTCTCTCTCTATTAGTCTCGCGGTTTCTGTTTCTTTCCCTGTATCTGTTAGAAACTCTTTCAAAATCTGTTGGTCTCCATCTCTTTGTGCCCTTCCCTCTCTGTCAATATTTGTTGCTCTATCACTCTCACTGTTGCTCTCACTGCCCTCTCCCTCCATCTGGCTCACGATCAGTCTCTGTGAGGCTGTTTATTATTGATAGTTTGAATGTCCAATAGGAAGAATCAGGCGTTTTGTGCTTTTAGTTTCTTCTCAGAGGAAATGAGTTGAATAATTGAAGTAAGGGGATATTTGAGGAGATCTTTTAGGTGCTGCCTGAAGTGAGTCTGTGTCACAGCATAAATGGCGGTGTTTGTGCAGCAACTTGTCAGTTGCAGCATGAAACCCAATTCCAGAACAAAATAATCTAACCACACTGACCCATAGCCGAAATAAAACATCCGACGCCATATTGAATAAACCATTAATGTCGACCATAACAGGATGAAATTGGCTGAGATAACAAACAGCAAAATGATCGATTTCCTCCGACTCTCCATCTCTGTGTCTCTGGGATTCTCTGCACTGCTGTGAGCCCGGAGTCTCCTGCGGGATCTGCTGCTCACTAAAATGTGCCTGACAGTAAAAGCATTGAGCAGCAGAATCAGGACAAATGGGACACCTGGGGTTAGAATGTGGTGGAGGAACTCGATTGTTGTCCAGACCGGAGATTCCTCAACATCCATTGTGACATGACAAAAAAAGGGGTTGTTCCCCAGCATATAGTTATTTAATAACATAAAATACCAGAAAATGTTCTTTAAACAGCTCACCGCCGTCACTGTTCCCAGAACCACAGCCGCTGATTTCTCACTGCAATATTTACTTTTCAGCTTGGGGCAGCAAATGGCCACAAATCGATCAAAGGTGAAAGTGATGGTGAACCAGACAGAACAGTCAGTGGCTGCATAAAGCAGGACGGTGTGGATGTTACACACGGGGACCGACAGCAGGAAAACAAACTGATATGGATAAACAATGGGAATGTGTCTGAATATCAGGTCGAGGATAATGACCAGCAGATCCCCCACTGACATGGCCACCAGGTAACGAGTCACACATTTCGACAGACCACAGTTTCTGCTCGTCAGTGTCACAATTGTGAGTATGTTCACTGTCAGGAAGGAAATGAAGAATAAAATTAGACACGATTCAGGGCAAGAAATTACCATTTAGACTAAAGATGGGTTAAAATGAAAAATGAAATACACACACATACAGAATTACTTTTTTTAAATTCAGCACATGTTTTGCAGTGTGAGAGTAATATGGAACATCTGGAGGAAGCCCACACAGACACGGGAAAGAAGGTCCAAAGTCTACACAGACAGTGACCCAAGCATGGAACTGAACCCAAGTCCCTGACACTGTGAGTCAACAGTGTCAACTACTGTGTCACCGTGCTGCACCATGGTAGCGACACAATGATATGTATTTGGAAGAGAGTTTTCCAGGGAGTCCTCAAAATTGACCCTCACTCAGCTATAGGTAAATAGCCCCTCTACCTTGTGGGGTTGTGGACGGTAAGAAGGCTGAGGGAGGAAACCCTGTTTGCTTTCAAAGCTTCAGGGTTCAGTGAATAGGAACTGTCCAATGAGTTTGCTGTTAACCCAATATCATCTACTGGACCATTGAAGTTCAGTGAATCCTCTGTCGGGAGGAAGGTTGCTGATCTATGTGCCAGCTAAGAAAAACTCAAACAAAGGCTGGTACCTAAGAAAAGCCAAACAGATGCCTTCATGACTGTTGTCCAGTGACGCTGGAATTCAGTATTATGTTATGCATCAAAAGGTTAGTCATGACATGAAACAATTCTGGCCTCCCAGAATGGCTGGATCCATTACAGTTCACCGACCTCCACTGCAGGCCCAGAGGCCCCAACTCCCTGGTCCTACAGGAAACTCGGGAACACAGACTCGTGTTTATTGACTACAGCTCAGCCTTTAACACCATTCTTCAAACAAAACTCGGGTACAAAATCTGTGGCCTGCAACTCGGCTCCTGCTGCTGCAATTTGATCCTGAACTTCCGAACCCAGAGACAGCAATAAGTAAGGACAGTCAACAACACCTCCTCCACAATCATCCTGAACAGAGTTGCCCCACAAGCCTGTATCCTCAGCCCCTTACTATACTCCTTACATGCCGATGACTGCGTGGCCAAATTCACCTCCAAATCGATTTCCAAATTCATTGACACTACCACTGCAGTGGGTCAGATCTGAAACAACGATGAGACCAAGATCAGGGAACAGATAGAGAATCTGATGAACTGGTGGGACAACAATAATCTCTTCCTCAATGTCAATAAATCAAAGGAGATAGTCATCAACTTCAGGAAGCAGAATGGAGTACATCCCCCTGGTTACATCAATGGGATGAAGTTGAAATGGCCGAGAGTATCAAGTATTTAGGGTGTAGAACCACCAACCACCTGCCCTGGACCCCCCATGATGACCCAATAATTAGGAAAGCCTATCAACGCCTTTTCTTTCTCAAAGGTCCATGGACATTTGGAATGTTGGCTACAACTCTCACCAGCTTTTACAGATGCACAAAAGAAAACATTGTTTCAGATTGTATCACAGTTTGGTATGGCTCCAGCTCTGTCCAAGACCTCAAGAAACTTCAAAGCTTCGTGAATGGAACCCAGTCCATCACTCAAACCAACCTCTCACCCATTGACATTGTTTACACTTCCTGCTGCTCCACAAAAACAACCAGCCTAATTAAGGAAACAGCGCACCACGGACATAAACTCTTCCACCTTGTTCTGTCGGGAAAAAAAGATAATAACATCTGAGGAAATGTACCAACCAACTCATAGAATCATAGAAACAATACAGACTCATCGAGTCTGCGCTGACAAAGATCCCAGCCAGGTCCTGTCCTCAAAGTCCCACATGTACACTGCTAATCCCTATAACATACATCCCCTGGGACTCAAATGGGCAATTTAGTATGACCAAACCCAACCTAAGCTGCACATCTTTGGACTGTGGTGGAAACCGGAACATCCGGAGGAAACCCACGCAGACATTGGAAGAATGCACAAATTCCACATAGACAGTGATCCGAGCCTGGAATTGAACTCAGGTCTCTGGAGGTGTGAGATAGCAGTTCTATCCATTGTGTCACGAGGCTGCCAACTCAAGAACAGCTTCTTCTCTGTTGCCATCAGGCTTTTGAATAGAACCAAATCACATTAAATTGATCTACACCTAGCAACATGTGACTGTGAAATTCCACACTGCACGCTTCCTTCTCTATACACGGTATGCCTTGTCTCTATAGCACTCAAGGAACAATACTTTTCAGTGTGTACTCATCGATGTGACAATAATAAATCAAATCAAATTTCACTACTCAGGCTGTAACATCAGCACGATTTGCCCTGGACTTATCAATGAACCTCTGCAGGTTGGTGATGTACGTGGGACTGTTGTAATCGAGAATGAAGTTACAAGGCTCAATGTGAACACTGGGAAGCTGCGAGACACTGGACTTGCTCAAAGTGGGTACTTCCAAGAGAAACACCACACGTTCTTGTAACAGGAGAAATCCCAATAGGCTGTATGTGAGAATGGAATTGGTTTCAAAGTTTAAAAACAACTTCACTCGTGATGATGGACTCCCAGGGATTGAACCGGTGTCCTTGATACTGTGAGGCAGCAGTGCCAACCACTGTGCCATAGTGCCATCCTACAAGGTGCTCTGGGCACATCCAAGATCAAACCCAGGACACCATCATCACCATATCCATGACAGGGAAATGACTGGAAAACAATCTGAGGGACAGATTTAATCTCATTTCGGGAGGGAAGCATTTATGAACAATAGTCAGCATGGCTTTGTCAGGGGGAGATCATGTCTAACAATTTGCTGGAAGATATTGAGGAGGTGACTGGATGAGGAGATGAGGGAAGTGTAGCCGATGTAATCTACATTGCCTTCAGAGAAGATTTTGAATAATTCAGCATGGGAGACTGAACAAGGAGATGATAGCCGATTGGATGCAGGGCAATTTGGTAAATTACATCCAAAATTGGCTGAGTGGCGTGAGGCAGGGGGTGATGGTGCCAATAACCTGAGGGGTGTGGATTTAAGGTAAAGGGCAGATTTTTGTGTGGATTTGTGGTAAAATGTTTCCATCCACAGGGTGTGGGATCTGCAGCTCAGGAGCTGAAAGGATGTGAGAAGCAGGAACAACTACAAGAGGCATTTAAATCAGCAATTCAAATTTGCTGATGACACCAAGATTGGGGGAACAGCAAATTGTGCGAAGGGTGTGGAGAGTCTGCAGAAGGATCGAGATAAGCTGGGCGAATGGGCCAGGAAATGGCAAATGGAATTTAATGTTGGCAAGTGCGAGGTGGTCCACTTTGGTAGGAATAATGGTAGGAAGGACTATTACTTACGTGGCGAAAAACTGCAGCAGGCGACGGTGCAGAGGGACCTCGGGGTCCTTGTGCATGAGTCGCAAAAACCCAGCTTGCAGGTGCAGCAGGTGGTCAGGAAGGCGAATGGGATGCTGGCCTTCATAGCGAGGGGGATTGAATATAAAAGTAGGGAGGTCTTGCTGCAGCTGTATAGGGCATTGGTGAGGCCGCAGCTGGAGTACTATGTGCAGTTTTGGGGGCCACACCTGCGCAAAGATATTTTGGCCTTGGAGGGAGTGCAGAGGAGGTTTACTAGGCTGATACCGGAGTTGAGGGGGTTGAGCTAAGAGGAGAGGCTGAATAAACTAGGCTTGTACTCGTTGGGGTTTAGAAGAATGAGGGGAGATCTCATTGAGACGTATAAGATGATGAATGGGATGGATAGGTTAGAGGTGGAGAGACTCTTCCCGCTCAAAAAAGACAGTAGGACTAGGGGGCACAGCCTCAAGATAAAGGGGTGGGGAGCGGTTTAGAACGGAGTTGAGAAGGAACTTCTTCACTCAAAGGGTGGTGAATCTCTGGAATTCTCTGCCCGTTGAAGTGGTGGAGGCTGCCTCGCTAAATGTTTTTAAGACGCGGGTTGATGGGTTTTTGATAAGAGAGGGGATTAAGGGTTATGGGGAGAGGGGATTAAGGGTTATGGGGAGAGGGCGGGAAGGTGGAACTGAGCCACGACAGATCAGCCGTAATGTTATTGAATGGCGGGGCAGGCTCGAGGGGCTAGATGGCCTACTCCTGCTCCTATTTCTTATGCCAGAGCGCACAGTGCTGTGGATCGAGTGCTGGAAAATAGGATTCCATTGGAGAGATAGTTGATGACCAGTTCAGACATAATGGGCAGAAAGGCCTCATTTTGTGCTTTTAAAATTCGCTGGCTGTTAGTCCTTCAGCAATGACCCCCATTAGTCACACAATCAGTCACAGAATTCATATAGTGCAGAATGAGGCCATTCAGTGCGTCGAGTCTCCACTGACCACAATCCCACCCAAGACCTGTTTTTGTAAGCCCCCTGCTAATCCCAGTGACACTAGGATCTATTTAGCACGGCCAATCCTCTTAACCCACACATCTTTGGACTGTGGGAGGAAATCAGGAAACCCGGAAGAAACCCACACAGACAGCAACCCAAGTCCGGAATCAAACACGGGAGCCTGGCACTATGAGGCAGTGGCAAACCACCACATCACCGTGCCAGCCTAGAAAGCTCCATCACTTGCAGCTCTCCCAGCGCTGGCTGCGATACTGACCAATTACCAAATCTGTGTGGTTGCAAATGTGCAATTGCAGCCAGCAGTGAGCTGCCTGGCCTGAGAGAGACATCCGTCAGCTGTCTGTTGCTGCAGCTTATTTCAACACAACAGCTGCCCTCCCAGATAGTCCAGGGCACGCAGCTCTTTGTGAGGAGCCCCCAACTGATTTGGGTCCGCAACCAACCCCCCCCACCCCCCCCCCCCCCACCCCACCCCGACCTCCCCACCAGCATCATCACTACCAACCGGGCCAGTTACCCCATCCCCCACAGAAAATAAATGCAGAGTGGCAACAGGAAGCCCCTTTCTACCCCACTGTGCCTGCAGAGAGACAGCGGGGACCCCCTCCCTATTCCACTGTGCACACAGAGAGGCAACAAGTTCCCCTCCTTACCAGACCGCCCATGCAGAGAGACAGAGTGACCCCGCTCCCTACCCCACTGTGTATGCACAGAGGCAGCGAGACCCCCCTCCCTACAGCAACGTGCCTGCAGAGAGGCAGTGAGAACCCCTCCCTAACCCACTGTGCCTGCAGAGAGGCAGTGAGAACCCCTCCCTAACCCACTATGCCTGCAGAGAGGCAGTGACACCCCCTCCCTAACCCACTGTGCCTGCAGAGAGGCAGTGAGAACCCTTCCCTAACACACTGTACCTGCAGACAGGCAGTGACACTCCCACCCTTCTCCACCGACTGCAAGCAGAGTGACAGTGGCCCCAAGTCCCACAACCAATCACGTTCAGAGTGACATTGGACCTCCCTCCCTACTGATTGGCCCGGTACCCGAGGGAAAAGCTCCCTTCAGGACTCATTCCTTCAGGCCGCGCCCCTGCAGGCCATGGACCATATGCCCCACCAAATTCAGGCCCCACTCCTGCAGATCCAGCCACCTCGAACCATACAACCTGGTACTGCCCGGTGGGCATTGCCCAAAGGGCACATACCTTTGCTCTCGACCTTGCCCAGTGCCCTCAATGGTTTCAATTCTACCAGCGAGATCATCACAACTCATCTTCGTACATGTGGACCAGTTCTTTCCTCGCTGGACACAACCTCTCCCGGTGAGGCTTCAAAGGCATGTGTGCCACACAACTCGGCTTGTTTATTTTTAAATAGAGCAGAGATGGCTGGGGGCGGGCAGTGGGTGGTGGGGGGTGGTGTAGTGGGTGGGAGAGGATGTAGTGGGTGGGGGAGAGGGTGTAGTGGGTGTGGGAGAGAGTGTAGTGGGTGGGGGAGAGGGTGTAGTGGGTGTAGGAGAGGGTGTAGTGGGTGTGGGAGAGAGTGTAGTGGGTGGGGGAGAGGGTGTAGTGGGTGGAGGAGAGGGTGTAGTGGGTGGAGGAGAGGGTGTAGTGGGTGTGGGAGAGATTGTAGTGGGTGGGGGAGAGGGTGTAGTGGGTGGGGGAGGGGGTGTAGTGGGTGGGGGAGGGGGTGTAGTGGGTGGGGGAGAGGGTGTAGAGGGTGGGGGAGAGGGTGTACTGGGTGGGGGAGACGATGTAGTGGGTGGGGGAGAGGGTGTAGTGGGTGGGGGAGAGGGTGTAGAGGGTGGGGGAGAGGGTGTCCACTTTGGTGGGAATAATGGTAGGAAGGACTATTACTTACGTGGCGAAAAACTGCAGCAGGCGACGGTGCAGAGGGACCTCGGGGTCCTTGTGCATGAGTCGCAAAAACCCAGCCTGCAGGTGCAGCAGGTGGTCAGGAAGGCGAATGGGATGCTGGCCTTCATAGCGAGGGGGATTGAATATAAATGTAGGGAGGTCTTGCTGCAGCTGTACAGGGCACTGGTGAGGCCGCAGCTGGAGTTCTGTGTGCAGTTTTGGTCGCCGCACTTGTGCAAGGATATTTTGGCCTTGGAGGGAGTGTAGAGGAGGCTTACTAGGCTGATACCAGAGTTGAGGGGGTTGAGCTATGAGGAGAGGCTGAATAAACGAGGCTTGTACTCGTTAGAGTTCAGAAGAATGAGGGGAGATCTTACTGAGACGGATAAGATGTTGAATGGGATGGATAGGACAGAGGTGGAGAGGCTCTTCCCGCTCAGAAAGGACAGTAGGACTAGAGGGCACAGCCTCAAGATAAAGGGGGCGGGGGGGCGTTTAGAACGGAGTTGAGGAGGAACTTCTTCACTCAAAGGGTGGTCAATGTCTGGAATTCTCTGCCCGTTGAAGTGGTGGAGGCTGCCTCGCTAAATAATTTTAAGGCGCGGGTTGATGGGTTTTTGATGAGAGACGGGATTACGGGTTATGAGGAGAGGGCGGGAATGTGGAACTGAGCCACGACAGATCAGCCATGATCTTATTGAATGGCGGGGCAGGCTCGAAGGGCCAGATGGCCTACTCCTGCTCCTATTTCTTATGTTCTTCTGGGTAGTGTGTGGAGGACAGGGTGTAGTGGGTGTGGGAGAGGGTGCAGTGTGTGGAGGAGAGGGTGTAGTGGGTGGAGGAGAGGTTGTAGTGGGTGGGGGTGAGGGTGGAGTGGGTGCAGGAGATGGTGTAGTGGGTGGGGGAGAGGGTGTAGTGGGTGGAGGAGAGGTTCTAGTGGGTGGGGGTGAGGGTGGACTGGGTGCAGGAGATGGTGTAGTGGGTGGGGGAGAAGGTGTAGTGGGTGGGGGAGACGGTGTAGTGGGTGGGGGAGAGGGTGTAGTGGGTGGGGGAGAGTGTGTAGCGGGTGGGGGAGAGGGTGTAGTGGGTGGGGGAGAAGGGTGTAGTGGGTGGGGGAGAGGGTGTAGTGGGTGGGGGAGAGGGTGTAGTGGGTGGGGGAGAGGGTGTAGTGGGTGGGGGAGAGGGTGTAGTGGGTGGGGGAGCGGGTGTAGTGGGTGGTGGAGAGGGTGTAGTGGGTGGAGGAGAGGGTGTAGTGGGTGGGGGAGAGGGTGTAGTGGGTGGGGGAGAGGGTGTAGTGGGTGGGGGAGAGGGTGTAGTGGGTGGGGGAGAGGGTGTAGTGGGTGGGGGAGAGGGTGTATTGGGTGGGGGAGAGGGTGTAGTGGGTGGGGGAGAGGGTGTAGTGGGTGGGGGAGAGGGTGTAGTGGGTGGGGGAGAGGGTGTATTGGGTGGGGGAGAGGGTGTAGTGGGTGGGGGAGAGGGTGTAGTGGGTGGGGGAGAGGGTGTATTGGGTGGGGGAGAGGGTGTAGTGGGTGGGGGAGAGGGTGTAGTGGGCGGGGGAGAGGGTGTAGTGGGTGGGGGAGAGGTTGTAGTGGGTGGGGGAGAGGGTGTAGTGGGTGGGGGAGAGGGTGTAGTGGGTGGGGGAGAGGGTGTAGTGGGTGGGGGAGAGGGTGTAGTGGGTGGGGGAGAGCGTGTATTGGGTGGGGGAGAGGGTGTAGTGGGTGGGGGAGAGGGTGTAGTGGGTGGGGGAGAGGGTGTATTGGGTGGGGGAGAGGGTGTAGTGGGTGGGGGAGAGGGTGTAGTGGGTGGGGGAGAGGGTGTAGTGGGTGGGGGAGAGGTTGTAGTGGGTGGGGGAGAGGGTGTAGTGGGTGGGGGAGAGGGTGTAGTGGATGGGGAGAGGAATGTTTTCAGGTGGGGGGGATCTGAGTGATAGGTACAAAATTCTGTGGCACATAGTTTGGAAGAAACTTTTTCCCTTTATTGGGAGTGTCAGTAACCAGAGGACATGGATTTAAGGTAAAGGGAAGATTTCTCTGTAGATTTGAGGAAAAATATTTCCATCCACAGGGTGCTGGGATCTGGAGCTCACGGCCTGGAAGAATGGTAGGAGCGGGAACAACTAGCGTTTAGATCAGCAATTCAAACGCCAGAGCGCACAGGGCTGTGGATCGAGTGCTGCAAAATGGGATTGCATTGGATAGATGTTTGATGATAAGTTCAGACATAATGGGCCGAAGGGCCTCATTTTGTGCTGTTAAAACTCGAAGGCTGTTAGACACCCTCAGCAGAAAGCCATCACTTGCAGCTCTCACAGCGCTGGCTGAGATACTGACCACGTTCCAAACCTACGTTGCTGCAAATGTGCAATTGCAGCCAGCAGTGAGCTGCCTGGTCTGAGAGCGACATCTGTCAGCCCTCTGCTGCTGCAGCTAGCTTCAACACAGCAGCTGCCCCGATGAGGACCCCCCAATGGATATCGCACCCACTCGCTGCCCCCCTTCCAGCACCACCAAGCCCACTAATCGCCTCCCTTCACCCATACCAATCACGTTCAGTTTTGCCGTGGGGCCCATCCCACCCCAAAGGCAGCGTGCAGCGAGGCAGCGGGAATGCCTACAACTCCAATATTCTCGTGTTGATCCGCAGCGGGGCCTCCTCTCTATGCACCAATCACATTCAGAGTAGCAGGGGAGTCCCGCCCCACCCTCTCCCTCCTGGATAGAACTGCTCCCCAAGGGACAAGCTGCCTTCAGTCCCTGCCCTTAAGTCCCCGCCCTACAGGTCACCACCCATCCGGCCCACTGTAAAGAACAAAGAGCAAAGAACAACACAGCACAAGAAACAGACCCTTCGGCCCAACGAGCCCGTGCTACCATTTCAACATTCTGAGTTCCCTCTTGTACCTCTGACCTTTGTCCACGCAGACTGGACTCCACAATAAAGGAACCATAACCAGATTGAGGGACGACCAATTTAGGGACAATTTGTTACACCAATTAAAACGTGCACTAACAGCACGTTTTTGGGGTGTGGGAGGTAACCGGAGCACCCGGAGAAAACCCACGCAAGCACGGGGAGAGTGTGCAAACTCCCACAGACACTGGCCCAAATCCATGTATCTGCACAGCAAACAGTGATAGTCACTGAGCTGTCGTGTTGTCCGTCAGATGGTCCAGTTTAAGCGCCCACTAACAACATGAAGCACTGGGCAACTCTCGAAGCAACATCCAAGAGCAGCCCTCACATGGCCCATTGCGTGTGTGTCCCTTGTTGGACAACAAGGCGGGCCGAATCACCTGTGGATTTAAAAAAAGTGACATCAATAAACATGCACAACTTAGACAGACATTTACGGGATCCACAGAAGCTCAGACGGAAGACAGGTGAGCCATAAAATATATTGGAAGGTCCATATGAATCAATTGATTCCCAGGAACATCCCAAGTCTCATGATCTTTATTTAGAACAGTTTCTGGTATCCCTCCATCTCTAGTCCGCTCATGTGCCTATCTAAGTAAGCCTTAAACAACTCTAGCATGCCTGCCTCCACCGCCCTACTTGGCAGTGCATTCCAGGTCCCCGCAACCCTCTGTGTGAAAAACCTCCCTCTAACATCCGAATTGTACCTCGCCCTCCTCACCGCCCATGGCCCCTCGTATTTTTGTATCCCACCTAGGAGAAAGCTTACCACTGATCACTCTATCTATACCCTTCATAATCTTATACACCTCTATTAGGTTTCCCCTCATTCTCCGTCTTTCCAAGGAGAACAGCCCCAATTTACCCAATCTCCCCTCATAGCTCAGTCCTTCCATACCAGGCAGCATCCTGGTAAACCTCCTCTGCACTCTCCCCAGGGCCTCCACCTCCTTCCGGTAGTAAGGCGACCAGAACTGGACGCAGTACTACAAATGCCGTCCAACCAACATTCTATACAACTGCAACATTAGACGCCAGCTTTTATACTCTATACCCCTTGCTCTCAAGGCAAGCATGCCATAAGCCTTCTTCGCCACCTTCTCCACCTGTACTCCCACCTTGAAGGACTTGTGTACTTGCATCCCTTCGTTCCTCTGCGTTTCTATACTCTCAATAGTCCTACATTTATTGTATAACTGTCCCCTGCATTATTTCTTCCAAAATGCATCACCTCGCATTTATCAGAATTAAATTCCATCTGCCATTTCTCTGCCCAATATACCAGCCTATCTCTATCCTGCTGTATTGCCTGACACTGCTCCTCACTATCAGCAACTCCAGCCGTCTTCGTGTCTTCTGCAAACTTGCTGATCACACCAGTTACCCCCTCTTTCGAGTCATATTCCAAATCGCAAATGTCCCAGTACTGAGCCCTGCGGCACACCACGTGTCACAGACCTCCAGCTAGAAAAAGACCCTTCCACTACTACCCTCTGTCTCCTATTACCAAGCGAGTCCTCAATCCACCTAGACACCTGTCCTTGTATCCCATGAGCCTAACCTTTTCCACCAACCTACCATGAGGGACTTTCTCAAACGCCTTGCTGACATCCACATATCTTCAGGCCCTGCTCCTGTAGACCCCGCTACTTCATGTCCCACCCCCTGGTCCTGCCCGGTGGGCGCTGCCCAAGTGGCTCCTCTCTCGGGGAGGCTGCAAAGACAAGTGTGTCTCGCTTCATTTAATTCAACTTGTTTGAAATTACATGTCAATAATTTATCCAGCGTCTTGCCAGAAAGGTGCAGGAGACTGAATCCGTCACATATCCGTTGTCGGTAAAGGTCGCAAGAGGCGAGAAATTGGGTTTGGACCTGAGTTCTCGGCTGTCACGCGGTTTTCCTGCTCACCCCGTCATCAATGGACAGGGAGTCGTTGTAAACCCGCCCCCCTCCCGTGTGTGTGTGTGTGTGTGTGTCTGAGAGAGAGGGAGAGGGAGAGAAAGCAATAGAGTACAGTTTCAGTGTTCTATTTAGCTATTCTTGAATTGGTGTTTGAGTGGGAATACATTCTTCAATCTGTTCGCTTCTATCAGCAAATGTCTGTATTTATATGTGTGTGTTTGGGCGGGTCTGTGTGTTCGTGTTCCTGAGACTCTCGGGGATTTTGTGGACGCACAGGGGATAGTATTGTTCCCTCACAGCACCAGAGGCCCTATTCAATTCCAAGCTTGGCCACTGTCTGTGCAGTTTCTGTACGTTCTCCCTGTGTCTGCGTGGGTTTCCTCTGCGTGCTCCGGTTTCTTCCCAGACTCTGTAATTTGTTCTGGGTTGGTGCATTGGCCATGCTAAATTCTCCCTCAGTGTACCTGAAAAGGTGTTGGAGTGTTGCTCCAGGGGACTTTTTTTTTACAGTAACTTCATTGCAGTGTTAATGCAAGCCTACTTGTTACACTAATGCATTCGCTTCAAACTTTACAAAACGTTTCCTCTCTCTGTGAGATCTTGCTGTGCATATTTGACCAATAAAATGGATTCTGCTGTCTGAGACTGGGCGGGTGATTAGAATGAACTGGTGATACAAGTAGAGGGTGAAAAGTATTCTGTCTCAGTCTTTTACTCGCAATGGGATAGTATTTGAGGTCACATGTCTGTGAAAAGCTACAGCACACAGAAGACATCTTAGCCCATAGGCCCTGAGACAATTGCCAGTGGCTGAAAGAATGAATAACTGCACAGAGTGATTCAACAGAAACAACAAGAGCAGCAAACCCAGTCCAGTAAATGACAAGAAAATCCACGCAGTGAAACAGCCTTTCTAGAATGAGGAACTGGACACAGGGGACGGGACGTTCCAGCCTCACTCTTCCCGAAGCTGTAAAATCCCATCTGTGTTCAACAGATCTCCCCATGCCCAACCTCTCGCCCGCTCATTCACGGGCCAGAGCAATTACAGCCAGGTACCTACCCGGAACACCAACAATCGCCAGGAGTGGATAGTAAAAACATTGAATCGCATACAGTACAAGACAAATCCGAAAGGCTGGTGTTATCCACCAATCATCTGCAGTCAACTGAGAAATCCAATAGGATAAACTCCTGTCCATGGTCGGAACTTTCCAGTCCATTTCTCCCGGATTCGGATCCATTGTCGGAACTTTCCAATCCATTTCTCCCAGATTCGGATCTCTCCTCTCCCACCCTCTCTCTCCACAGCCGCTGATCTTTGTTAGTGTTCGAATTGTCACTCCCGCTGACTCAATGGGACAACACAATGAACGGAATCCCTTATTAATAGAAGAGGGAAATCCCTCCAGACACACTAATCGGATCCATGGAGACACATCAATTACAGTCACTTAACAAACAGTTTCAATTAACCCCGTTCAATCCAACAATTTTACCCCCAAAATAGAAAATTTACAACGGCGATGGGGCGTTGAGCACCACAGAAATATGGAAAAGTGGAAATAATGGAAGGTCAGACACGGCAGTGCAGAAGGAGGCCATAGAACCCAACGAGCCTGCACGGACTCTTCGACAGAGCATCTTACCCACATTGGAATGATGTGCATACATGTTTCAATGTTAATACTGAAATGTGCAGGCGTGAAAGGGCCTCTCAATGCACAAATATTGTTGGTTTTGATATAATTTACTTCAAACTTTCACATAAATCTGTTTGTTTTGTACCAGAATATGCCCCGAAATATTATTGGAAGGATAACATAATTCATTCAGCTTTTTGCGATTCATCTCCTCCAATAAATTTGTGAGGCAATTGATTAAGCGTTGAAATAATTCACTAAGTTTTTTTGCAAGCTTCAGAGCACTTGAAACAGAGTGCTGAGTCACTGGAGACTTCACTGGAGCAGCACAGTGGTTAGCACTGCTATCTGAGAGCACCAGGGACCCGGTTCGATTCCCAGCTTGATTCACGGTATGGAGTCTGCACATTCTCCCCGTGTCTGCGTGGTTTTCCTCCGGCTGTTTCAGTTTCCTCCCACAGTCTGAAAGATGTGTTGGTTAGGTGCATTGGCCTTGCTGAATTCTCCCTCAGTGTACCCAAACAGATGTGCTTGGTGAATAGGGGATTTTCACAGTCACTTCATTGTATTGTTAATGTAAGCTGACTTGTAACACTAATAAATAATCGTAAACATAAGAACATAAGAAATAGGAGCAGGAGTAGGCCATATAGCCCTTCGAGCCTGCCCCGCCATTCAATAAGATCATGGCTGATCTGTCGTGGCTCAGTTCCACATTCCCGCCCTCTCCCCATAACCCTTAATGCCCTCGCTTATCAAAAACCCATCAGACCGCGTCTTAAAAATATTTAGCGAGGCAGCCTCCACCACATCAACGGGCAGAGAATTCCAGATTCCGACCACCCTTTGAGTGAAGAAGTTCCTCCTCAACTCCGTTCTAAACCGCGCCCCCCCCCCTTTATCTTGAGGCTGTGCCCCCTAGTCCTACTTTCTTTTTTGAGCGGGAAGAGTCTCTCCACCTCTATCCTATCCATCCCATTCATCATCTTATACGTCTCAATGAGATCTCCCCTCATTCTTCTAAACTCTAACGAGTACAAGCCTAGTTTATTCAGCCTCTCCTCATAGCTCAACCCCCTCAACTCCGGTATCAGCCTAGTAAACCTCCTCTGCACTCCCTCCAAGGCCAAAATATCTTTGCGCAGGTGCGGCGCCCAAAACTGCACACAGTACTCCAGCTGCAGCCTCACCAATGCCCTGTACAGCTGCAGCAAGACCTCCCTACTTTTATATTCAATCCCCCTCGCTATGAAGGCCAGCATCCCATTCGCCTTCCTGACACCCTGCTGCACCTGCAAGCTGGGTTTTTGAGACTCATGCACAAGGACCCCGAGGTCCCTCTGCACCGTCGCCTGCTGCAGTTTTTCGTCACATAAGTAATAGTCCTTCCTACCATTCTTCCTACCAAAGTGGACCACCTCACACTTGCCAAAATTAAATTCCATTTGCCATTTCCTGGCCCATTCGCCCAGCCTATCTAGATCCTTCTGCAGACTCTCCACACCCTCCGCACAATTTGCCGTTCCCCCAATCTTGGTGTCATCAGCAAATTTCGACACCCTACACTCGGTTCCCTCCTCCAGATCATCTATATAAATGGTAAATAGCTGAGGTCCCAGCAGCGACCCCTGGGGCACTCGACTAGTCACCATCCGCCAATCCGAATAGCACCCGTTGACCCCACTCTCTGCCTCCTATTTGACAACCAATCCTCTATCCACGCTAACACCCTACCCCCAACGCATGCTTGCTACTCATTGACTCCTTCCAAACCAACGCTATGTTGCAATTCCCTCAACACAAGTTAGGGAAGTGTTATTCCGATTATTGCTGGACTACAAATCCAGAAACACATCTCATGTTCTGGGACCTGAGTTCGAATCCCACCACAACAGATGGTTGAATTTGAATTGAAAAAAAAGGAATTAAGAATCTACTAATGATCATGAAACCCATTGTCGATTATATTAAAACAAATCTGTTCCCTTTAGGAAAGGAAATCTGCCGTCCTTACCTCGTCTGGCCCACATGTGACTCCTGAACCGCAGCAATGTGGTTACCTCTCAATTATCCTCCCAAATGTCCGAGCAAGTCACTCAGTTGAAGGGATGGGCAATAAATGTTGGCCCAGCCAGAGACTCCCATGGCCCATGAATGAATAAAACTGATCTCTATTTGTTCCACCAATGCGAAGTTGATGAAAGGTGCAACCATGACAATGGAAACCAAAAGTGGAAACACAAGTGCGAATATTTCACATGAAAATGTCACTCAGCACAGTTCTCTCCTGAATTGCCAATCTGAAAGTGAACCTTGCTGTTAAATCCCATTCCTGTTTCAATGAATCATTTCAGAAGGATTCATGACAGGAACCTGAATTATACGTGGAAAGACCAACATGCTGTCAAAACAACCCGACTAGATCATAGAACATAGAACAGTCCAGCACAGTACAGGCCCTTCGGCCCTCAAAATTGTTCCAAGCTATGTTCAATCCCAAGATCAAGCTATCCCCTTCCTATCATTCTGGTGTGCTCCATGTGCTTTTCCATAGAACATAGACGAGATCATGGTCATTCTATCCATAAAATACCTTCAGTGCCAAAGGAGGCCATGCAAAACTGCACAGACCACAAAACCACCCAGCCCCTATGCTGGTACCCCTATTTACCCTTGCTATTGCCCTCTGGTACTGAGGGGCAATTTAGCACGGCCAATCTGCCCAACCTGCACATCTCCCTCAGATGCTTTCGACCAGTTTCCTTACTCCAATGTTTTACCCCAATGCCCTTATTTACAACGTGGACAAAGGACAAACACAAGTAAAGGTTCAACAAGTTTATTGACCATAACACTACTAACCCTTACGTTACCCACATACAACAAGAGGATACCCCAAAATCAGATATACTACCCACAAAGATGGTTTGGTTAAACCTGCAGGCTCGATTCTCTGAGTCCCTCTGGTCTGTCGTCACGAAGTTGAGTCTCGATGGCAGCTTCTTCCTTCCTTCCTTCTCTGGTCAGTCTTCCGAATGGCCAAGGGTCGCCTCCTTCACCGAGTCTTCGCTCCTGGTGTTCCTTTATCCCCCTGCCTGCTTGCCTTTCCAGAAACTTCTCTGGCTTCCGGCCAGTGAGGTCCCAGGATGGGGTTCCAAGACCCAGTTCGTTTCTTGATCTCTGCCTGACAGGACACCAGGGTCTTCCCCCAGGTGTCCATCTCCATGCTGCTGCTTACATGTAACCTGTTATCAGATTAAACCAACTACAGGAACTCTTGGTGACAGAAAGTCTGGCCCAATCTGAGCTTCTAACAATAGGTTGGTGCATTTCAATGGGGTGCAATGATCTCCTGCTAAGTGTCAGTAGAGTGCAGGGGAGATTGATGAGCCAGGCCCAGACAGGTTTGTGTATTGTACAACTGGCCTGCCTGAGGTTTGACTGTGTTTGATTTTTAATATGCCTAATTCTTTAGTTTAGGATATCAAATTTTATCAGCCTTAAAACTAGGCCCTGTTTATGTTACATTCCCTCCTTTTGATCCAGTGAGCGTCAGCAAACTGGATCGCACAATTCTCTGCAAACCATCTCAGCAAGCAAGTATCCTGATTGTGGGGTTGATAGTATCATCCCTAACCCACATTAGCACCAACACATTTAAATGAAGTGAAACAATTAACAAAAAATTAAGTGAAGTAAAATAATTAGAAAAACAATAAGAAATAATGCATTACTTGGGTATTTAGACGACAATGCAATAAACAGTACAAAATGACAAGTGTCTATACATATTAAATATAGTGGGGAGAGTATCAAGGCTCTTGCCTGTAGGGCCTCTTCTGATGTTGGATGGCCCTTGCCGAGTGCAACTT
The DNA here is from genome assembly GCF_965287045.1 of Carcharhinus amblyrhynchos. Classification (NCBI taxonomy): domain Eukaryota; kingdom Metazoa; phylum Chordata; class Chondrichthyes; order Carcharhiniformes; family Carcharhinidae; genus Carcharhinus; species Carcharhinus amblyrhynchos. The sequence continues at coordinate 3,406,539 of NW_027649787.1, forward strand.
TTGCAGAAATTCCTTCTTCCATCGAGCGAATTTAAATGTGAGGATGGTTAGGTACACTGCCGTAACTAGGATTCCTGTTACGGCCAGGTGGGACAGGATGTGGACCCGTGGGTGGATTTGGACATTTGAACTCCAATCCCAGAGGTCTTCCCACCGGGTAGTGACTCTAATTTCTCGAATGTTCTTTTCTATTCCCCTGTTTGTTGTACCACTTTGACAAAGGTCTCGTGTGCTGTGATCAATTCTGTCCGAATTTGTTGAAATTTCTCGGGAAGGAGTGTTATCCCGGGATCAAATTTTCCAAAATAGTCTCCCAAGCTTTGTCTCAATTCCTCGCTAGAATTTATCAGTGTTATCTCTCTTCTGTGTATGTTTAACATCTCAATTCCTGTCCTAGCGGGAATCTGTGGTTTAATGCAAAAGGTAGTGTTGTAGATGTTACAAATGGCTGCAGCACACTGGTAATTTTCGAGCAAGCCAGCACTGGGACCTCCTCTTTGTAGGGTATATAAATGACTAGGAAGAGGGAGTAGGTGGTGTGATCAGCAAATTTGCTGATCACACCAAGATGTCTGGATTGGCGGGCAGTGAGGAACAGTGTCTGGCAATACAGCGGGATATTGATAGGCTGGTTGATTGGGCAGATACATGGCAAATGGAGTTTAATCCGGATAAATGTGAGGTGATGCATTTTGGCCGGAATAATGTAGGCGGGAGTTATATGATAAAAGGTAAGCCCATAAGGAGTATAGGATTGCAGCGAGACCTGGTGGTGCAAGTGCATAAGTCTTTGATGGTGGCAGTGCAAGTGGAGAGTGTGGTGAAGAAAGCCTATGGTATGTTAGCCTTTATAGGAAGGGATACAGAATATAAGAGCTGGAGTCTAATATTGCAGTTGTACAGAACGTTGGTTACACCGCATTTGAAGTATTGCCTCCAGTTCTGGTCGCCTTACTACCGGAAGGATGTGGAGACTCTGGAGAGAGTGCAGAGGAGGTTTACCAGGGTGTTGCCTGGTATGGAAGGACTGGGTTATGAGGAAAGATTGAAGAAATTGGGGCTCTTTTCCCTTGAAAGACAGCGACTGAAGGGGGTTCTAATAGAGGTATATAAGATTATGAAGGGTAAAGAACATAGAACATAGAACATTACAGCGCAGAACAGGCCCTTCGGCCCACGATGTTGCGCCGACCAGTTAAAAAAAAATGACCCACTAACCTAAACCAATCCCTTTTCGTCCATAAACCTATCCACGGATCTCTTAAACGCCCCCAAACTAGGCGCATTTACAACTGCAGCTGGCAGGGCATTCCAATCCCTCACCACCCTCTGGGCAAAGAACCTACCCCTGACATCCGTCCTATAACTACCCCCCCCACTTAATTTAAAGCCATGCCCCCTCGTGCTAGATTTCTCCATCAGAGGAAAAAGGCTATCACTATCCACCCTATCTAAACCTCTAATCATCTTATATGTTTCAATAAGATCCCCTCTTAGCCGCCTTCTTTCCAGCGAAAACAACCCCAAATCCCTTAGTCTCTCCTCATAGGACCTCCCCTCCATACCAGGCAACATCCTGGTAAACCTCCTCTGCACCCTCTCCAAAGACTCCACATCCTTCCTATAATGTGGGGACCAGAACTGCACACAGTTCTCCAAGTGCGGCCGCACCAGATTTGTGTACAGTTGCAACATGACGCTGCGGCTCCTAAATTCAATCCCCCTACCAATAAACGCCAAGACACCGTATGCCTTCTTAACAATCTTATCTACTTGATTCCCAACTTTCAGGGATCTATGTACACATGCACCTCGATCCCTCTGCTCATCCACACTATTCAAAGTCCTCCCGTTAGCCCTATACTCAACACATCTGTTATTCCTACCAAAGTGAATTACCTCACACTTCTCCTCATTAAACTCCATCCGCCACCTCTCGGCCCAGCTCTGCAACCTATCTAAGTCTTCCTGAAAACTACGACACCCTTCCTCACTATCTACCACACCTCCGACTTTGGTGTCATCAGCAAATTTACTAATCCACCCAACTATACCCTCATCCAGATCATTAATAAAAATCACAAACAGCAGTGGCCCCAAAACAGATCCCTGAGGCACACCACTCGTAGCCGAACTCCATGATGAATATTTACCATCAACCACCACCCACTGTCCCCTATCCGCTAGCCAATTCCTGATCCAATTCCCTAGATCACCCCCAATCCCATACATCTGCATTTTCTGCAGAAGCCTACCATGGTGAACCTTATCAAACGCCTTGCGAACATCCATATACACCACGTCCACTGCCTTACCCCCATCCACCTCTTTGGTCACTTTCTCAAAAAACTCAATAAGGTTAGTAAGGCACGACCTACCCGCCACAAAACCATGCTGACTATCTCCAATCAATTCATTACTCTCCAAATAACTATAAATCCTATCCCTAATAATTTTTTCTAAAACCTTGCCCACAACAGAAGTGAGCCTCACCGGTCTATAATTCCCGGGGAAGTCTCTGTTCCCCTTCTTAGACAATGGGACAACATTCGCTAACCTCCAATCTTCCGGTACTATACCAGAGGCCAACGACGACCTGAAGATCAGAGCCAGAGGCTCTGCAATCACTTCTCTTGCCTCCCAGAGAATCTTGGGGTAAATCCCATCCGGACCAGGGGTATAGATAGAGTAAACAGAGGTAAGCTATTTCCTATAATTGAGACACATAGGACCCTTGTTATGGACACATAGGACACATAGGCCATGGACTTAATGTGAGGGGGGAGAGCTATGACACAGATATTAGAGGGAGGTTTTTCACACAGAGGGTAGTGGGGGTATGGAATGCTTTGCCAAGTAAGGTGGTCGAGGCAAACACGCTAGAGTTGTTTAAGAGTAACTTGGACAGGCACATGAGTGGGTTGGAGATGGGTGGATATAGGAGAATGTTTTAAAGAAGGTTCATTAGCATTGGGGCGTCCCTTCTAATGTAAATGGATGTGGTACGATAATATTTTTTTTTATTTTCATTCACAGGTTTTGAGTCGGTCCACCTCGTGTCCAACGAGGGGCATACACACGATGGGTCGTGTTGGGGCTGCTCTTGGTTGTTCGAGATTGGCCTAGTGCTGCATGTCGTTAGTGTGTGCCTAAACTGGACCAGATACTGGGCAAGACGACAGCTCAGTGACTATCACTGTTTGCTGTGCAGACACATGGATTCGGGCCGGTGTCTGTGGGAGTTTATGCATTCTCCCCGTGCTTGCGTGTGTTTTCTACGGGTGCTCCGGTTTCCTCCCACACCCCAAAGATGTGCTGTTAGGCTGATTGGCAGGAGTAAATTGTCCCTAAATGAGTTTCCCTCAATGTGGATGGCCATAAAACAATAGACAGGGGTCGTGGTTGGAGAGGGGGACTGGTGGTGTTGAGATGGCGGCGCGGGCTCGTTGGGCCGAAGGGCCTGTTTCCCGGGCTGTTTTTGTTCTTTGTTCTTTGTATCACGACAGATACTCAATGAGATTTTCATAGAATCACTACAATGCAGAAGAAGGCCATTGGCTCCATCGAGTCTGCCCTGACCTCTGTCCACCCAGGTCCCTGTCATCTCATGTATTTACCCGAACTAGTGCCCTGACACAAGGGTCAATTTTAGCATGGTCAATCCACCAATCCTGGGCATCCCTGAAGCGCGAAAGGACATTGGAGCGCCCGGAGGAAATGCATGTATTGCCCTATGACAGCTGTATTGCTCTACGCCTCTATACCGGCTGGAAGAGGTGATATTCTGTGACTAACACTATGCTGAGTGAAGTTGTCAAACTTGAAATGTCCATCCAGGGACCAACAAAGATTTTTGTTTCAGAACGCATCCCTTTTTCTAAATATTTTGGATTTCCACAGTGCAGTGGAAGTGTCAGAATCCACCTGGTTTGCCTTTAATACAATGAGAATAGTTTTGCCTTGAGTATTATTACTGGATTTTGATCGATATACAACTGTAAAAAATAACACAAAAGAAATTAGCAGGGGGTAGCAGCGTAAGTAGGTAGGATAGGAAGGATATAGGTGACATAGATAGGATGCAAGACTGGGCGGAGAAGTGGCAGATGGACTTCAACGCGGACAAATGTGTAGAGGTCCATTTTGGCAGGACCAATGGGATGCAGGAGTACAATATCAAGGGTAGGAGTCTTAGCAGTGTTGAAGAGCAGAAGGATCTTGGAGTCCGGGTCCATAGGACTCTTAAATCGGCCTCGCAGGTGGAGGATGTGGTCAAGAAGGCGTATGGTGTACTGGCCTTCATTAATCGAGGGTTTGAGTTTAGGAGTCGGGAGGTAATGCTGCAACTTTATAAGACCCTTGTCAGATCCCACTTGGAGTACTGTGCGCAGTTCTGGTCGCCTCACTACAGGAAGGATGTGGAAGCTATTGGGAGGGTGCAGAGGAGATTTACAAGGATGTTGCCTGGATTGGGAGGCATGCCTTATGAAACTCGGTTGAAGGAGCTGGTCTCTTCTCCCTGGAGAGACGAAGGTTGAGAGGCGACCTGATGGAGGTTTATAAAATGTTGAGATGAATAGATAGGGTGGATTCTCGGAGGCTATTTCCCAGGGCTGAAATGGTCGCTATGAGAGGACACAGGTTTAAGGTGCGGGGAGGCAAGTACAGAGGAGATATTAGGGGTAAGATTTTCACTCAGAGGGTGGTGATTAAGTGTAATCGGCTGCCGTCGGTGGTGGTAGAGGCGAATTCGCTGGGGTCTTTTACAAGATTTCTGGATGAGTACATGGGATTTAATGGGATTGGGAGTTACGGATAGTTCTATGGCCTGGTAGGTGTGGAGTCACATTTAGTCCTGACCGCATAAGGAAGACAGATTTCCTTCCCTGGTACGTTGGTGAACCACATGGGTCTTTTTCCAAAAATTAACAATCGTTTTATGGTCACCAGCAGATTCTAAACTCCAGATATATTTATACAAATTCCACTTTCTGCTGTGACGGGATTGGAACCCGGGTGCCCAGAATATTAGTTGAGTTTCTGTATTTATACTCTCGTGATAAAGCCACCAGAACATCACATCCACATTCTGAGTGTACACACCCTGAGTTCCAGTAACTTAGACACACCGTATTACATATGCAGACATGTCTCCCGGATTGGACAATATCAACTGCCTCAATCAGGGAGCTCATATTCCAATATCCATCTGACGGTTGTTCATAATGTCATTGAATATGTCTCTCTGTCTCTTTCTGTGTTTCTGTGTGTCTCTTCCTGTTGCTCTTTCTCTGTGTCTCACTGTGTCTCTGTCTCCCTCGATGTTTCCCTCTGTTTCCCTTGATGTTTCTCCCTGTCTCCCTCAATATTTCTCTCTTTCTCTTTTCGTCTCTTCCCTCTCCCTCTCCCTCTGTCTCTCCTGCCCCTCTCAGTCTCACTCTCCTTTTCTTGCTCTGCCTCTCTCTCTTATTGCAACCTCTTCCTCAGTCTCCTTTTCTTATTCCCAGTATATCTCCCTCGCCTTTTGCCACACTCTCTATCCCTGTCTCTCTCGCTCTGTGATAGTCTCTCTCTGTCCCAGTTCTTTGCCTCTATATCCCTCTGTCTGTCTGCTTCTTTTCCTGTACCTATCAAAATCTTTTTCAAACTCTGTTGCTCTTCATGTTGTTGTGCCCTTCTTGGTCTCTGTCAATCTCTGTCTCTCTATCACTCTCACTATTGCTTTCATTGGTCTCTCTCTCTCTCTCTCTCTCTCTCTCTCACTCTCTCTCTCTCTCTCTCTCTCTCTCCATCTATCTGTCTGTCTGTATCTGTCACTCTTTCTGTCTCTATGAGGCTGTTTACTGATTTACAGTTTGAATGTCGAATATGAAGAGTCAGGGATCTGTGGGTGTAGTTTCCTCTCAGTTAATAAGTTGAAGGATTGAAGTAAGGGGATACATCAGTAGACTGTTTAGCTGCTTCCTGAAGTGAGTCTGTGTCACAGCATAAATAGCAGTATTTGTGCAGCAACTTGTAAGTTGCAGCATGTAGCCCACTTCCTGAACACAATAATCTAACGTTATTGACCCAAAGCCCAAATAATACATTCGAGTCCATATAAAGTATGTCATTAATGTCGACCATAAGAGGATGAAATTGGCTGAGATAACAAACAGTAAAACGATGGATTTCCTTCGACTCTCCATCTCTGGGTCTCTGAGATTTTCCCCACCGCTTTGAGCCCGGAGTCTCCTGCGGGCCCTGCTGCTCACTAAAATGTGTCTGACAGTGAACACATTGAGCAGCAGCATCAGGATAAATGAGACACCCGGGGTTAGAATGTGGTGGAGGAACTCGATGGCTCCCCAGACCGGAGAATCCACAACATTGTCTGCAACACCTCAAAACCAGGGGATATTCACCAGCTGATAGTTATCCAATAACATAAAATACCAGAAAATGTTCTTTAAACAGCTCACCGCCGTCACTGTTCCCAGAACCACAGCCGCCGATTTCTCACTGCAATATTTACTTTTCAGCTTGGGGCAGCAAATGGCCACAAATCGATCAAAGGTGAAAGTGACGGTGAACCAGACAGAACAGTCAGTGGCTGCATAAAGCAGGACGGCGTGGATGTTACACACAGGGACTGAGCGGAGAAAATTAAACTGATTTGGATAAACAATGGGAATTTGTCTGAATATCAGGTCGAGGATAATGACCAGCAGATCCCCCACTGACATGGCCACCAGGTAACGAGTCACACATTTGGACAGACCACAGTTTCTGCTCGTCAGTGTCGCGATTGTGAGTATGTTCACTGTTAGGAAGGAAATGATGAATAAAATTAGACATGATTCAGGGGAAGAAGTTACCATTTAGACTGAGGATGGGTTAGAATAAAAAACATGTGCACATAAACAGAATGACTGAGATCTCTCTTCTTTTTAAATCCAGCACGTCTTTTGCAGTGTGAGAGGCGAGTGGAGCATCCGGAGGAAACCCACACAGACATGGAGAGAAGGCCCAAAATCCACACAGACAGTGATCCAAGAACTCAACCCAGGTCCCTGATGGGGATTGGATATAAAAGTAGGGAGGTCTTGCTGCAGCTGTATAGGGCACTGGTGAGGCCGCAGCTGGAGTACTGTGTGCAGTTTTGGTCGCCACACTTGCGCAAGGATATTTTGGCCTTGGAGGGAGTGCACAGGAGGTTTACTAGGCTGATACCGGAGTTGAGGGGGTTGAACTATGAGGAGAGGCTGAATAAACTAGGCTTGTACTCGTTAGAGTTTAGAAGAAAGAGGGGAGATCTCATTGAGATGTGTAAGATGATGAATGGGATGGATAGGATAGAGGTGGAGAGGCTCTTCCCGCTCAGAAAGGACAGTAGGACTAGGGGGCACAGCCTCAAGATAAAGGGGAGGCGGTTTAGAACGGAGTTGAGGAGGAACTTCTTCACTCAAAGGGTGGTGAATCTCTGGAATTCTCTGCCCGTTGAAGTGGTGGAGGCTGCCTCGCTAAATATTTTTAAGAAGCGGGTTGATGGGTTTTTGATAAGAGAGGTGATTAAGGGTTATGGGGAGAGGGCGGGAGTGTGGAACTGAGCCACGACAGATCAGCCATGATCTTATTGAATGGCGGGGCAGGCTCGAAGGGCTAGATGGCCTACTCCTGCTCCTATTTCTTATGTTCTTATGCTGTGAGTCAGCAATGCGAACCACTGTGTCACCATGTTGCTCCATGGTAGTGACACAATGGCATACATTTGGGTGAGGGTTTTCCACAGACTCCTCAACATTGACCCTCACTCAGCAATGTAAACCTACTTGTGACACGAATAAATAAACTTTAAAAACTTGATTAGCGCTGTGTGAAAAGTAGAGAATGCCTGACTTACACCATTGTATCAGTAACTGTCTAAAAGGGACCACACATTCAAAAGGAAAACCAAACGCCTCATGTTAAACAGTAACTTGTGGGCAGGACACAGACACCATCTGGTACCAGGACAACATTTAGAAAACGGCAAATATGAGCTTTATGAAAAATTGTACTTATTTTACTGAAACAGCCCAGTGAGAAAGCTGGGGTGTCATGTTCTGCTGCACAGATTGGCAACAGGGCTTCCCTCAGCAATCCTCGCGTTTCTATTGTTGTTACTGTTTTCATCAGAGGGCAAGGAACAAGCAACATCCGACTCGAACACCACCCCCGCCCGCACCAGGGCTACCATTCACCCCCCGCGATCAGAGCGGGCATTCACCCACCCCTCTTAGAACATAGAACACAGAACACTACAGCACAAACAGGCCCTTCGGCCCACAAGTTGCGCCGACCACATCACCTACCAACCTACAGACCTATCTATAACCCTCAATCTCATTAAACCCCATATACTCATCCAGAAGTCTTTTAAAAGACCCCAGCGAGTTCGCCTCCACCACCACTGACGGCAGCCGATTCCATTCACTCACCACCCTCTGAGTGAAAAACTTACCCCTAACATCACTTCTGAACCTCCCTCCCCGCACCTTAAATCTGTGTCCTCTCGTAGCGACCATTTCAAACCGGGGAAATAGCCTCTGAGAGTCCACCCTATCTATTCCTCTCAACATTTTGTAAACTTCTATCAGGTCGCCTCTCAACCTTCGTCTCTCCAGGGAAAAGAGTCCCAGCTCCCTCAACCTAACTTCATAAGGCATGCCTCCCAGTCCAGGCAACATCCTTGTAAATCTCCTCTGCACCCTTTCAATAGCTTCTACATCTTTCCTATAGTGAGGCGACCAGAACTGCGCACAATACTCCAAATGAGGCCTGACAAGGGTCTTATAAAGTTCCAGCATTACCTCCCGACTCCTAAACTCAATCCCTCGATTAATGAAGGCCAGTACACCATACGCCTTCTTGACCACCTCCTCCACCTGCGAGGCCGATTTAAGAGTCCTGTGGACCCGGACCCCAAGATCCTTCTGCTCCTCAACACTACTCAGACTTCTGCCCTTAATAGTGTACTCGTTCATCCCGTTGGTTCTGCCAAAATGGACGACAACACATTTATCCGCGTTGAAGTCCATCTGCCACTTCTCCGCCCAGTCCTGCATCCTATCTATGTCCTGCTGCAACTTTTGCCATCCTTCCAGATCATCCACAACACCACCGACCTTCGTGTCATCAGCGAACTTACTTACCCATCCCTCCACTTCCTCATCCAGGTCATTTATGAAAATGACAAACAACAAGGGTCCCAGAACAGATCCTTGAGGCACTCCGCTGGTGACTGACCTCCATTCAGAAAAAGCCCCATCCACAACCACTCTCTACCTTCTGCAGGCAAGCCAGTTCTGGATCCACAAGGCCAAAGGCCCTTGGATCCCATGCCCTCTCACCTTCTCAAGATGTCTTGCATGGGGGACCTTATCAAACGCCTTGCTGAAGTCCATGTACACTACGTCCACGGCACTTCCTTCGTCAATGTGTTCAGTCACATCTTCCTCCAAACATTGGACCAATTCCCCCCAAATCACCACCCAGTCAATCCACCCACCCCCTCCACCCATACCCAAACGGCCATCACCAGCATCCACAGCTCCCACCTCCATTTGCCCTATCCTCACCAATAAATTAATCCCTCCCACTGTTCCCCATGAGATTCCCACTGGGGCCTGCCCCTGTCACTGCTCCCTAGCACAGGTTGGCAATGTCAGTTTGGCACCATGCTTATGCCAACTTGGCAGTGCCAGTCTGTGACAAGAGCAATGCTTGGGCATTGTCAGGCTATTGTCTGCCCATGTCCCTCTCTGATGTGGGTATGCCGGCGTTGGACTGGCGCAAACAGAGTAAAAAGTCTGACAACACCAGGTTTTAGTCCAACCGATTTATTTGATACTAGACTCACAAGCTTTCGAGGTTTCCCTCTTCGTCAGGTGAATGAAGAGTTCTGGCCTCAGACAGAGCATATAAACCACAGACAGTTTAGAGACTAAAACCTGGTGTTGTCAGACTTTTTACCATGTCCCTCTCTCCCAGGAGTTACACTTAAATTTACACACACAGGGGACCCTTCAAAATGGTCGCATCACATTGGTGAGAGTTAAACATGCACATTGGGCTCGATATCCGGTAAGGGGGGGTGGGGCTTGAATAATATGTTAATGTGTGAAGATGGATTTGAATTCGGTTCACACCTGGTGTGGATATGAGCCTGATGAGGCCCCAGTGAAGGGCAGCAAAAAACAGATGGAAAACACCGGCAAGATTGGCACCTTCTGGGTTTGGTCGGAACTTGAGCCCTCGTTTCCATTCCCACAGACAGTGAACACAAACTCAAGATCTTCCCGTAGATTTTCAGTTTGTTTACATGTTACAATCACATCTTTGAGTCAAGATTCCATTCTCCTTCTGACCACAGATTCTAAACGAATTGCTTCTTGAACTAACTTCCTGAACATATTCTGTCACATATATTTTGCCGTTGTTCACAGGTCAATTAAGTGTTAACCACATTGCTACGACTCTCGAGTCACATTTAGTCCTGACCACATAAGGACGACAGGTTTCTTCCCTGGGATATTAGAGAACCATTTGTTTTTTTTTCTGAAAATCGACAATGCTTTTATGGTCACCAGCAGATTCTGAATTCCAGATATATTTGTTCAAATTCCACTATCTACCGTGACAGGATTCGAACACAGATCCTCAGTGTGTTAGCGGAGTTTCTGTATTAATAGTCTAGTGTTAAAACCACCAGTCCATCACATCCACACTCTGAGTGTACAACACCCTGAGTTCTGGTAACCGAGATACAGCATATTATATACGATAGAGGGCTCCCGGATTGGACAGCACTCACTGTCTCAATCAGGGAGCCCATCTTCCAATAACACCACCTGATTGTTATCTTTACATTCATTAAATAAGTTTCTCTGTTATTTTCTGTGATTCTTTCTCTCAGCCTCTCTCTCTCTGTCTCTCTCTCTCCCTATCCCTCTCTCTTTCTCTGTCCCTCTCTTTATGTTTCTCTCTGCCTCTCCCTCAGTCTCCCTCTCTCTACATTCTTCCTCTGTCCCTCCAGCCCTCTCTCAATCTCACTCTCTTTCTCCTGTCACATCTTCATCTCCCACTCCCTCTCTGTCTCTGCCCCCTTTCTTTTCTTTGTCTGTCTCTCTCCCTCTCTCTACCTCGCACTGACTTTTGCTCTTGTTCTGTCCATGTTACCAGTTCAGTCTTACTCTTTCATACTTGCTGACACTCTCTATCTCGTATCCTTGTTCCTCCCTGCCTCTGATTACTTTCCGATGCCTCCCTTTCTGCATCCCTTTCCCACTTATTTTCCCTTTCCCTCCTTTCTAACGTCCTTCCATCTGTCTTTTGTTGTCTCCCTTCCATGCCATCCTCCTCACCATTTTCCTCACCTTCTACCCTGTCTCTCTGAGTCTTTGAAAATCTCTGTCTATTTCTGTCTTCTCTCTCTCTCTCTCTCTTAGTCTCGCAGTTTCTGTTTCTTTCCCTGTATCTGTTAGAAACTCTTTCAAAATCTGTTGGTCTCCATCTCTTTGTGCCCTTCCCTCTCTGTCAGTATCTGTTGCTCTATCACTCTCACTGTCGCTCTCATTGCCCTCTCCCTCCATCTGGCTCACTTTCAGTCTCTGTGAGGCTGTTTATTTTTGATAGTTTGAATGTCCAATAGGAAGAATCAGGCGTCTTGTGCTTTTAGTTTCTTTTCAGAGGAAATGAGTTGAATAATTGAAGTAAGGGGATATTTGAGGAGATCTTTTAGGTGCTGCCTGAAGTGAGTCTGTGTCACAGCATAAATGGCGGTGTTTGTGCAGCAACTTGTCAGTTGCAGCATGAAACCCAATTCCAGAACAAAATAATCTAACCACACTGACCCATAGCCGAAATAAAACATCCGACGCCATATTGAATAAACCATTAATGTCGACCATAACAGGATGAAATTGGCTGAGATAACAAACAGCAAAATGATCGATTTCCTCCGACTCTCCATCTCTGTGTCTCTGGGATTCTCGGCACTGCTGTGAGCCCGGAGTCTCCTGCGGGCTCTGCTGCTCACTAAAATGTGCCTGACAGTAAAAGCATTGAGCAGCAGAATCAGGACGAATGGGACACCCGGGGTGAGAATGTGGTGGAGAAACTCGATTGTTGTCCAGACCGGAGATTCCACAACATCCGTTGTGACATGACAAAAAAACGGGTTGTTCCCCAGCATATAGTTATTTAATAACATAAAATACCAGAAAATGTTCTTTAAACAGCTCACCGCCGTCACTGTTCCCAGAACCACAGCCGCTGATTTCTCACTACAATATTTACTTTTCAGCTTGGGGCAGCAAATGGCCACAAATCGATCAAAGGTGAAAGTGACGGTGAACCAGACAGAACAGTCAGTGGCTGCATAAAGCAGGACGGTGTGGATGTTACACACGGGGACCGACAGCAGGAAAACAAACTGATATTACAAGAAGGATGTGGAGGCGTTGGAGAGGGTGCAGAGGAGGTTTACTAGGATGTTGCCTGGTATGGTGGGGAGGTCCTATGAGGAGAGACTGAGGGATCTAGGGTTGTTTTCGTTGGAAAGAAGGCGGCTAAGAGGGGATCTTATTGAAACATATAAGATGATTAGAGGTTTAGATAGGGTGGATAGTGATAGCCTTTTTCCTCGGATGGAGAAAGCTAGCACGAGGGGGCATGGCTTTAAATTAAGGGGGGGTAGCTACAGGACGGATGTCAGGGGTAGGTTCTTTACCCAGCGGGTGGTGAGGGATTGGAATGCCCTGCCTGCTGCAGTTGTAAATGCGTCTAGTTTGGGGGCGTTTAAGAGATCTCTGGATAGGTTTATGGACGAAAAGGGATTGGTATAGGCTAGTGGGTCATTGTTTTTGTAACTGGTCGGCGCAACATCGTGGGCCGAAGGGCCTGTTCTGCGCTGTAATGTTCTATGTTCTATGTTCTATGGATAAACAATGGGAATGTGTCTGAATATCAGGTCGAGGATAATGACCAGCAGATCCCCCACTGACATGGCCACCAGGTAACGAGTCACACATTTCGACAGGCCACAGTTTCTGCTCGTCAGTGTCGCGATTGTGAGTATGTTCACTGTCAGGAAGGAAATGAAGAATAAAATTAGACACGATTCAGGGCAAGAAATTACCATTTAGACTGAGGATGTGTTAAAATGAAAAAATGAAATATACACACATACAGAATTACTTTTTTTAAATTCAGCACATGTTTTGCAGTGTGAGAGTAATATGGAACATCTGGAGGAAGCCCACACAGACACGGGAAAGAAGGTCCAAAGTCTACACAGACAGTGACCCAAGCATGGAACTGAACCCAAGTCCCTGACACTGTGAGTCAGCAGTGTCAACTACTGTGTCACCGTGCTACACCATGGTAGCGACACAATGATATGTATTTGGAAGAGAGTTTTCCAGGGAGTCCTCAAAATTGACCCTCACTCAGCTATAGGTAAATAGCCCCTCTACCTTGTGGGGTTGTGGACGGTAAGAAGGCTGAGGGAGGAAACCCTGTTTGCTTTCAAAGCTTCAGGGTTCAGTGAATAGGAACTGTCCAATGAGTTTGCTGTTGACCCAATATCATCTACTGGACCATTGAAGTTCAGTGAATCCTCTCCCGGTAGGAAGGTTGCTGATCTATGTGCCACGTAACAAAAACTCAAACAAAGGCTGGTACCTAAGAAAAGCCAAACAGCTGCCTTCATGACTGTGGTCCAGTGACGCTGGAGTTCAGTATTATGTTATGCATCAAAAGGTTAGTCATGACATGAAACAATTCTGGCCTCCCAGATTGCCCGGATCCATTACAGTTCACCGACCTCCACTGCAGGTCCAGAGGCCCCAACTCCCTGGTCCGACAGGAAACTCGGGAACACAGACTCGTGTTTATCAACTACACCTCAGCCTTTAACACCATTCTTCAAACAAAACTCGGGTACAAAATCTGTGGCCTGCAACTCGGCTCCTGCTGCTGCAATTTGATCCTGAACGTCCGAAACCAGAGACAGCAATAAGTAAGGACAGTCAACAACACCTCCTCCACAATCATCCTGAACAGAGTTGCCCCACAAGCCTGTATCCTCAGCCCCTTACTATACTCCTTACATACCGATGACTGCGTGGCCAAATTCACGTCCAAATCGATTTCCAAATTCATTGACACTACCACTGCAGTGGGTCAGATCTGAAACAACGATGAGACCAAGATCAGGGAAGAGATAGAGAATCTGATGAACTGGTGGGACAACAATAATCTCTTCCTCAATGTCAGTAAAGCAAAGGAGATAGTCATCAACTTCAGGAAGCAGAATGGAGTACATCCCCCTGGTTACATCAATGGGATGAAGTTGAAATTACCGAGAGTATCAAGTATTTAGGGTGTAAGACCACCAACCACCTGCCCTGGACCCCCCATGATGACCCAATAATTAGGAAAGCCTATCAACGCCTTTTCTTTCTCAGAGCTCCATGGACATTTGGAATTTTGGCGACAACTCTCACCAGCTTTTACAGATGCACAAAAGAAAACATTGTTTCAGATTGTATCACAGTTTGGTATGGCTCCTGCTCTGTCCAAGACCTCAAGAAACTTCAAAGCTTCGTGAATGGAACCCAGACCATCACTCAAACCAACCTCTCACCCATTGACATTGTTTACACTTCCTGCTGCTCCGCAAAAACAACCAGCCTAATGAAGGAAACAACGCACCACGGACATAAACTCTTCCACCTTGTTCTGTCGGGAAAAAAAGATAATAACATCTGAGGACATGTACCAACCAACTCATAGAATCATAGAAACAATACAGACTCATCGAGTCTGCGCCGACAACAATCCCAGCCAGGTCCTGCCCTCAAAGTCCCACATGTACACTGCTACTCCCTATAACATACATCCCCTGGGACCCAAATGGGCAATTTAGTATGACCAAACCCAACCTAACCTGCACATCTTTGGACTGTGGTGGAAACCGGAACATCCGGAGGAAACCCACGCAGACATGGGAAGAATGCACAAATTCCACATAGACAGTGATCCAAGCTGGGAATTGGACTCAGGTCTCTGGAGGTGTGAGATAGCAGTTATATCCATTGTGTCACGAGGCTGCCAACTCAAAAACAGCTTCTTCTCTGTTGCCATCAGCCTTTTGAACAGTACATTAAATTGATCTACACCTAGCAACATGTGACTGCGAAATTCCACACTGCACGATCTCCTTCTCTATACACGGTGTGCCTTGTCTCTAAAGCACTCAAGGAACAATACTTTTCAGTGTGTACTAATCAATGTGACAATAATAAATCAAATCAAATCAAATCAAATTTCACTACTCAGGCTGTAATATCAGCACGATTTGCCCTGGACTTATCAATGAACCTCTGCAGGTTGGTGATGTACGTGGGACTGCTGTAATCGAGAATGAAGTTACAAGGCTCAATGTGAACACTGGGGAGCTGCGAGACACTGGACTTGCTCAAAGTGGATACTTCCAAGAGAAACTTTTTACTGTGTGCAGTTTTGGGCGCCGTACTTACGCAAGGATATTTTGGCCTTGGAGGGAGTGCAGAGGAGGTTTACTAGGCTGATGCCGGAGCTGAGGGGGTTGAGCTATGAGGAGAGGCTGAATAGATTAGGATTGTACTCGTTAGAGTTTAGAAGAATGAGGGGAGATCTCATTGAGGCGTATAAGATGATGAATGGGATGGATAGGATAGAGGTGGAGAGACTCTTCCCGCTCAGGAAGGATAGTAGGACTAGGGGGCATAGCCTCAAGATAAACGGGGGGGCGGTTTAGAACAGAGTTGAGGAGGAACTTCTTCACTCAAAGGGTGGTGAATCTCTGGAATTCTCTGCCCGTTGAAGTGGTGGAGGCTGCCTCGCTAAATATTTTTAAGACGCGGGTTGATGGGTTTTTGATGAGAGAGGGGATTAAGGGTTATGGGGAGAGGGCGGGAATGTGGAACTGAGCCACGACAGATCAGCCATGATCTTATTGAATGGCGGGGCAGGCTCGAAGGGCTAGATGGCCTACTCCTGCTCCTATTTCTTATGTTCTTATGTTCTTAAACGCCACGCGTTCTTGTAACAGGAGAAATCCCAATAGGCTGGATGTGAGAATGGAGTTGGTTTCAAAGTTTAAAAACAACTTCACTCGTGATGATGGACTCCCAGGGATTGAACCGGTGTCCTTGATACTGTGAGGCAGCAGTGCCAACCACTGTGCCATAGTGCCATCCTACTAGGTGCTCTGGACACATCCAAGATCACACCCAGGACACCATCATCACCATATCCATGATAGGGAAATGATTGGAAAACAATCTGAGGGACAGATTTAATCTCATTTCGGGAGGGAAGCATTTATGAACAATAGTCAGCATGGCTTTGTCAGGGGGAGATCATGTCTAACAATTTGCTGGAAGATATTGAGGAGGTGACTGGATGAGGAGATGAGGGAAGTGTGGCCGATGTAATCTACATTGCCTTCAGAGAAGATTTTGAATAATTCAGCATGGGAGACTGAACAAGGAGATGATAGCCGATTGGATGCAGGGCAATTTGGTAAATTACATCCAAAATTGGCTGAGTGGCGTGAGGCAGGGGGTGATGGTGCCAATAACCTGAGGGGTGTGGATTTAAGGTAAAGGGCAGATTTTTGTGTGGATTTGTGGTAAAATGTTTCCATCCACAGGGTGTGGGATCTGCAGCTCAGGAGCTGAAAGGATGTTAGAAGCAGCAACAACTACAAGAGGCATTTAGATCAGCAATTCAGATGCCAGAGCGCACAGGGCTGTGGATCGAGTGCTGGAAAATGGGATTGGATTGGAGAGATATTTGATGACCAGTTCAGACATAATGGGCAGAAAGGCCTCATTTTGTGCTTATAATATTCGCTGGCAGTTAGTCCTTCAGCAATGACCGTCCATGCAGAGAGACAGAGTGACCGCGCTCCCTACCCCACTGTGCATGCACAGAGGCAGCGAGACCCCCCTCCCTACAGCAACGTGCCTGCAGAGAGGCAGTGAAAACCCCTCCCTAACCCACTGTGCCTGCAGAGAGGCAGTGACACCCCCACCCTACTCACCGACTGCAAGCAGAGTGACAGTGGCCCCGAGTCCCACAACCAATCACGTTCAGAGTGACATTGGGCCTCCCTCCCTACTGATTGGCCCGGTCCCCAAGGGCAAAGCTGCCTTCAGGACCCATTCCTTCAGGTCGCGCCCGGGCAGGCCATGGACCATATGCCCCACCAAATTCAGACCCACTCCTGCAGATCCAGCCACCTTGAACCGTACACCCTGGTACTGCCCGGTGGGCATTGCCCAAAGGGCACATACCTTTGCTCCCGACCTTGCCCAGTGCCCTCAATGGCTTCAGTTTTACCAGAGAGATCATCACAACTCATCATCGTACATGTGGACCAGGCCTTTTTCTCGCTGGACACAACCTCGCCCGGTGAGGCTGCAAAGGCATGTGTGCCACACAACTGGGCATGTTTTTTTTTACCTTAGAGCAGAGATGGCCTGGGGAGGGGGGGTGGGGGGCAGTGGGTGGGAGAGGGTGTAGTGGGTGGGGGAGAGGGTGCAATGGGTGGGGGAGAGGGTGAAGTGGGTTGGGGAGAGGGTCTAGTGGTTGGGGGAGAGGGTGTAGTGGGTGGGGGAGAGGGTGTAGTGGGTGGGGGAGAGGGTGAAATGGGTGTGGGAGAGGGTGTAGTGGGTGGGGGAGAGGGTGTCGTGGGTGGGGGAGAGGGTGCAGTCGGGGGGGGAGAGGGTGTAGTGGGTGGGGGAGAGGGTGCAGTGTGTGGGGGATAGGGTGTAGTGGGTGGGGGAGAGGGTGTAGTGGGTAAAGGAGACGGTGTAGTGGGAAGGGGAGAGGGTGCAATCGGAGGGGGAGAGGGTGTAGTGGGTGGGGGAGAGGGTGTTGAGGGTTGGGGAGAGGGTGTAGTGGGTGGGTGAGAGGGTGTAGTGGGTGAAGGAGAGGGTGTAGTGGGTGAGGGAGAGGGTGTAGTGGGTGGGGGAGAGGGTGTATTGTGTGGGGGAGAGGGTCTAGTGGGTGGAGGAGAGGGTGTAGTGGGTGGGGGAGAGGGTGTAGTGGGTGGGGGAGAGGTTGTAGTGGGTGGGGAAGAGGGTGTAGTGGGTGGTGGAGAGGGTGTAGTGGGTGGAGGAGAGGGTGTAGTGGGTGGGGGAGAGGGTGTAGCGGGTGGGGGAGAGGGTGTAGTGGGTGGGGGAGAGGGTCTAGTTGGTGGGGGAGAGGTTGTAGTGGGTGGGGAAGAGGGTGTAGTGGGTGGAGGAGAGGGTGTAGTGGGTGGAGGAGAGGTTGTAGTGGGTGTGGAGAGGTTGTAGTGGAGGAGACGTTGTAGTCGGTGAAGGAGAGGGTGTAGTGGGTGGGGAAGAGGGTGTAGTGGGTGGGGGAGAGGGTGTAGTGGGTGGGGGAGAGGGTCCAGTGGGTGGGGGAGAGGGTGTAGTGGGTGGGGGGAGGGTGTAGTGAGTGGGGGAGAGGGTGTAGCGGGAGGGGGAGAGGGTGTAGTGGGTGGGGGAGAGGGTGTAGTGGGTGGAGGAGAGGTTGTAGTGGGTGGAGGAGAGGTTGTAGTGGGTGTGGAGAGGGTGTAGTGGAGGAGACGTTGTAGTCGGTGAAGGAGAGGGTGTAGTGGGTGGGGGAGAGGGTGTAGCGGGTGGGGGAGAGGGTGTAGTGGGTGGGGAAGAGGGTGTAGTGGGTGGAGGAGAGGGTGTAGTGGGTGGAGGAGAGGTTGTAGTGGGTGTGGAGAGGGTGTAGTGGAGGAGACGTTGTAGTCGGTGAAGGAGAGGGTGTAGTGGGTGGGGGAGAGGGTGTAGTGGGTGGGGGAGAGGGTGTAGTGGGTGGGGGAGAGGGTCCAGTGGGTGGGGGAGAGGGTGTAGTGGGTGGGGGAGAGGGTGTAGCGGGTGGGGGAGAGGGTGCAGTGGGTGGGGGAGAGGGTGTAGTGGGTGGGGGAGAGGGTGTAGTGGGTGGGGGAGAGGGTGTAGTGGGTGGAGAAGAGGGTGTAGTGGGTGGAGGAGAGGTTGTAGTGGGTGTGGAGAGGGTGTAGTGGAGGAGACGTTGTAGTCGGTGAAGGAGAGGGTGTAGTGGGTGGGGGAGAGGGTGTAGTGGGTGGGGGAGAGGGTGTAGTGGGTGGGGGAGAGGGTGTAGTGGGTGGGGGAGAGGGTCTAGTGGGTGGGGGAGAGGGTGTAGTGGGTGGGGGAGAGGGTGTAGCGGGTGGGGGAGAGGGTGTAGTGGGTGGGGGAGAGGGTGTAGTGGGTGGGGGAGAGGGTGTAGTGGGTGGGGGAGAGGGTCTAGTTGGTGGGGGAGAGGTTGTAGTGGGTGGGGAAGAGGGTGTAGTGGGTGGAGGAGAGGGTGTAGTGGGTGGAGGAGAGGGTGTAGTGGGTGGGGGAGAGGGTGTAGTGGGTGGAGGAGAGGGTGTAGTGGGTGGGGGAGAAGGTGTAGTGGGTGGGGGAGAGGGTGTAGTGGGTGGGGGAGATGGTTTAGTGGGTGGCGGAGAGGGTCTAGTTGGTGGGGGAGAGGTTGTAGTGGGTGGGGAAGAGGGTGTAGTGGGTGGAGGAGAGGGTGTAGTGGGTGGAGGAGAGGGTGTAGTGGGTGGGGGAGAGGGTGTAGTGGGTGGGGGAGATGGTTTAGTGGTGGGGGAGAGGATGTATTGGGTGGGGCAGAGGGTGTAGTGGGTGGGGGAGAGGGTGTAGTGGGTGGGGGAGAGGGTGTTTTGGGTGGGGGAGAGGGTGTAGTGGGTGGGGGAGAGGGTGTAGTGGGTGGGGGAGAGGGTGTATTGGGTGGGGGAGAGGGTGTAGTGGGTGGGGGAGAGGTTGTAGTGGGTGGGGGAGAGGGTGTAGTGGGTGGGGGAGAGGGTGTAGTGGGTGGGGGAGATGGTGTTTTGGGTGGGGAGAGGAATGTTTTCAGGTGGGGGGTTCTGAGTGATCGGTACAAATTCTGTGGCACGTATTTTGGAAGAAACATTTTCCCTATATTGGGAGTGTCAGTAACCAGAGGACATGGATTTAAGGTAAAGGGAAGATTTCTCTGTAGATTTGAGGAAAAATGTTTCCATCCACAGGGTGCTGGGATCTGGAGCTCACGGCCTGGAAGAATGGTAGGAGCGGGAACAAGTAGCGTTTCGATCAGCAAATCAAACGCCAGAGCGCACAGGGCTGTGGATCGAGTGCTGCAAAATGGGATTGCATTGGATAGATGTTTGATGATAAGTTCAGACATAATGGGCCGAAGGGCCTCATTTTGTGCTGTTAAAACTCGAAGGCTGTTAGACACCCTCAGCAGAAAGCCATCACTTGCAGCTCTCACAGCGCTGGCTGAGATACGTCCCACACCTGCGTTGCTGCAAATGTGCAATTGCAGCCAGCAGTGAGGTGCCTGCTCTGAGAGAGACATCTGTCAGCCCCCTGCTGCTGCAGCTAGCTTCAACAAAGCAACAGTCCCGAGATATTCTGGGGGCAGCAGTTCTTCATGAGGACCCCCTAATGGATATAGCACCCACTCGCTGCCCCCCTTCAGCACCACCAAGCCCACTAATTGCCTCCCGCCCCACCCTCTCCCTCCTGGATTGATCTTCTCCCCAAGGGACAAGCTGCCTTCAATCCCTGCCCTTAAGGCCCCGCCCTACAGGTCACCACCCATCCGCCCCACTATAAAGAACAAAGAGCAAACAACAACACAGCACAAGAAACAGACCCTTCGGCCCAACGAGCCCATGCTGCCATTTCAACATTCTGAGTGTCCTCTTCTACCTCTGACCTTTGTCCTCGCAGATTGGACTCCACAATAAAGGAATCATAACCAAACTGAAGGGCGACTAATTTAGGGACAATTTGTTTCACCAATTAACATGTGCACTAAGAGCACGTTTTTGGGGTGTGGGAGGTAACCGGAGCACCCGGAGAAAACCCACACAAGCACGGGGAGAGTGTGCAAACTCTCACAGACACTGGCCCAATTCCATGTATCTGCACAGCAAACAGTGATAGTCACTGAGCTGTCCTGTTGCCCGTCAGATGGTACAGTTGTACACTAACAACGTGAATAACTCGGCAACTCTCGAAGCAACATCCAAGAGCAGCCCTCACATGACCCACTGCGTGTGTGCCCCTTGTTGGACAACAAGGTTGACAGAATCTCCTGTGGATTTAAAAAAAGTGACATCAATAAACATGCACAACTTAGACAGACATTTACGGGATCCACAGAAGCTCAGACGGAAGACAGGTGAGCCATAAAATATTTTGGAAGGTCCATATGAATCATTTGATTCCCAGGACCGTCCCAAGTCTCTTGATCTTTATTTAGAACATTTTCTGGTATCCCTCCATCTCTAGACCGCTCATAGAACATAGAACATAGAACACTACAGCACAAACAGGCCCTTCGGCCCACGAGTTGTGCCGATCACATCAACACCTACCAACCAACAGACCTATCTATAACCCTCAATCTCATTAAACCCCATATACTCATCCAGAAGTCTTTTAAAAGACCCCAGCGAGTTCGCCTCCACCACCACTGACGGCAGCCGATTCCATTCACTCACCACCCTCTGAGTGAAAAACTTACCCCTAACATCACTTCTGAACCTCCCTCCCAGCACCTTAAATCTGTGTCCTCTCGTAGCAACCATTTCAACCTGGGGAAATAGCCTCTGAGAGTCCACCCGATCTATTCCTCTCAACATTTTGTAAACTTCTGTCAGGTCGCCTCTCAACCTTCGTCTCTCCAGGGAAAAGAGTCCCAGCTCCCTCAACCTAACTTCATAAGGCATGCCTCCCAGTCCAGGCAACATCCTTGTAAATCTCCTCTGTACCCTCTCAATAGCTTCTACATCTTTCCTATAGTGAGGCGACCAGAACTGCGCACAATACTCTAAATGAGGCCTGACAAGGCTCATGTGCCTATCGAAGTAAGCCTTAAACAACTCTCGCATGCCTGCCTCCACCGCCCTACTTGACAATGCATTCCAGGTCCCCACAACCCTCTGTGTGAAAAACCTCCCTCTAACATCCGAATTGTTCCCTCCTCACCGCCCATGGCCCCTCGTATTTTTGTATCCCACCTAGGAGAAAGCTTACCACTGATCACTCTATCGATACCCTTCATAATCTTATACACCTCTATTAGATCTCCCCTCATTCTCCGTCTTTCTAAGGAGAACAGCCCTTATTTGCCCAATCTCCCCTCATAGCTCAGTCCTTCCATACCACGCAGAATCCTGGTAAACTTCCTCTGCACTCTCTCCAGGGCCTCCACCTCCTTCCGGCAGTAAGGCGACCAGAACTGGACGCAGTACTCCAAATGCGGTCCAACCAACATTCTACACAACTGCAACATTAGATTCCAGCTTTTATACTCTATACCCCTTCCTCTCAAGGCAGCATGCCATAAGCCTTCTTCGCCACCTTCTCCACCAGCACTGCCACCTTCAAGGACTTGTGTACTTGCACACCTTGGTCCCTCTGCGTTTCTATACTCTTAATAGTCCTACATTTATTGTATAACTCCCCCCTGCATTATTTCTTCCAAAATGCATCACTTCGCATTTATCAAAATTAAATTCCATCTGCGTTTGATAAGGTTCACCATGGTATGCTTCTGCAGAAAATGCAGATGTATGGGATTGGTGGTAATTTAGGTACTTGGATCAGGAATTGGTTAGCAGATAGGAGACAGAGGGTGGTGGTTGATGGTAATTATTCATCATGGAGTTCGGTTACGAGTGGTGTGCCTCAGGGATCTGTTTTGGGGCCACTGCTGTTTGTAATCTTTATTAATGATCTGGATGAGGGTATAGTTGGGTGGATTAATAAGTTTGCTGATGACACCAAAGTCGGAGGTGTGGTAGATTGTGAGGAAGGGTGTCGAAGTTTGCAGGGTGACTTGGACAGGTTGCAGAGCTGGGCCGCGAGGTGGCGGATGGAGTTTAATGCGGAGAAGTGTGAGGTAATCCATTTCGGTAGGAATAACAGATGTGTTGAGTATAGGGCTAACGGGAGGACTTTGAATAGAGTGGAGGAGCAGAGGGATCTAGGTGTATGTGTACATAGATCCCTGAAAGTTGGGAATCAAGTAGATAAGGTTGTTAAGAAGGCGTACGGTGTCTTGGCGTTTATTGGTAGGGGGATTGAATTTAGGAGTCGCAGCGTCATGTTGCAACTGTACACAACTCTGGTGCGGCCGCACTTGGAGTACTGTGTGCAGTTCTGGTCCCCACATTACAGGAAAGATGTGGAGGCTTTGGAGAGGGTGCAGAGGAGGTTTACCAGGATGTTGCCTAGTATGCAGGGGAGGTCCTATGAGGAGAGACTGAGGGATTTGGGGTTGTTTTCACTGGAAAGAAGGCGGCTAAGAGGGGATCTAATAGAAACATATAAGATGATTAGAGGTTTAGTTAGGGTGGATGGTGATAGCCTGTTTCCTCGGATGGAGAAATCTAGCACGAGGGGGCATGGCTTTAAATTAAGGGGGGGTAGTTATAGGACGGATGTCAGGGGCACGTTCTTTACCCAGAGGGTGGTGAGGGACTGGAATGCACTGCCTGCTGCAGTTGTAAATGCGCCTAGTTTGGGGGCGTTTAAGAGATTGGTGGATAGGTTTATGGACGAAAAGGGATTGGTTTAGATTAGTGGGTCAATGTTTTTTTTAAAAAAATAAGACTGGTCGGCGCAACATTGTGGGCCGAAGGGCCTGTTCCGCGCTGTAATGTTCTATGTTCTATGTTCTATGTTCTATTTCTCTGCCCAATATCCCAGCCTATCTATATCCTGCTGTATTGCCTGACACTGCTCCTCACTATCAGCAACTCCAGCCGTCTTCGTGTCTTCTGCAAACTTGCTGATCACACCAGTTACCCCCTCTCCCGAGTCATATTACAAATAGCAAAGGTCCCAGTCCTGAGCCCTGCGGCACACCACGAGTCACAGACCTCCAGCTAGAAAAAGACCCTTCCACTACTACTCTCTGTCTCCTATTACCAAGCTAGTCCTCAATCCATCTAGACACCTGTCTTTGTATCCCATGAGCCTTAACCTTTTCCACCAACCTACCATGAGGGACTTTCTCAAACGCCTTGCTGACATCCACATATCTTCAGGCCCTGCTCCTGTAGACCCCGCTACTTCATGTCCCACCCCCTGGTCCTGCCCGGTGGGCGCTGCCCAAGTGGCTCCTCTCTCGGGGAGGCTGCAAAGACAAGTGTGTCTCGCTTCATTTAATTCAACTTGTTTGAAATTACATTTCAATAATTTATCCAGCGTCTTGCCAGAAAGGTGCAGGAGACTGAATCCGTCACATATCCGTTGTCGGTGAAGGTCGCAAGAGGCGAGAAATTGGGTTTGGACCTGAGTTCTCGGCTGTCACGCGGTTTTCCTGCTCACCCCGTCATCAATGGACAGGGAGTCGTTGTAAACCCGCCCCCCTCCCGTGTGTGTGTGTGTGTGTGTGTGTGTGTGTGTCTGAGAGAGAGGGAGAGGGAGAGAAAGCAACAGAGTACAGTATCAGTGTTCTATTTAGCTATTCTTGAATTGGTGTTTGAGTGGGAATACATTCTTCAATCTGTTCGCTTCTATCAGCAAATCTCTGTATTTATATGTGTGTGTTTGGGCGTGTCTGTGTGTTCGTGTTCCTGTGACTCTCGGGGATTTTGTGGTGGCACAGGGGATAGTATTGTTCCCTCACAGCACCAGAGGCCCTATTCAATTCCAAGCTTGGCCACTGTCTGTGCAGTTTCTGTACGTTCTCCCTGTGTCTGCGTGGGTTTCCTCTGCGTGCTCCGGTTTCTTCCCAGACTCTGTAATTTGTTCTGGTCGGTGCATTGGCCATGCTAAATTCTCCCTCAGTGTACCTGAAAAGGTGTTGGAGTGTTGTGCCAGGGGACTTTTTTTTACAGTAACTTCATTGCAGTGTTAATGCAAGCCTACTTGTTACACTAATGAATTAGCTTCAAACTTTACAAAACGTTTTCTCTCTCTGTGAGATCTTGCTGTGCATATTTGACCAATAAAATCGATTCTGCTGTCTGAGACTGGGCGGGTGATTAGAATGAACTGGTGATATAAGTAGAGGGTGAAAAGTATTCTGTCTCAGTCTTTTACTCACAATGGGATAGTATTTGAGAGCTCCCTCTCTCTCCACAGCCGCTGATCTCTGTTAGTGTCGGAGTTGTCACTCCCGCTGACTCAATGGGACAACACAATGAACGGAATCCCTTATTAATAGAAGAGGCAAATCCCTCCAGACACACTAATCGGATCCATGGAGACACATCAATTACAGTCACTTAACAAACAGTTTCAATTAACCCTGTTCAATCCAACAATGTTTCCCCCCAAAATAGAAAATTTACAACCGCGATGGGGCGTTGAGCACCAGAGAAATATGGAAAAGTGGAAATAATGGAAGGTCAGACACGGCAGTGCAGAAGGAGGCCATAGAACCCAACGAGCCTGCACTGACTCTTCGACAGAGCATCTTACCCACATTGGAATGATGTGCTTACATGTTTTCTTTTAAGATCAATGTTAATACTTAAATGTGCAGGCGTGAAAGGGCCTCTCAATGCACAAATATTGTTGGTTTTGATATAATTTACTTCAAACTTTCACATAAATCTGTTTGTTTTGTACCAGAATATGCCCCGAAATATTATTGGAAGGATAACATAATTCATTGAACTTTTTGCCATTCATCTCCTCCAATAAATTGATTAAGCGTTGAAATAATTCACTAAGTTTTTTTGCAAGCTACAGAGCACTTGAAGCAGAGTGCTGAGTCACTGGAGACTTCACTGGAGCAGCACAGTGGTTAACACTGCTATCTGAGAGCACCAGGTACCCGGTTCGATTCCCAGCTTGATTCACGGTATGAAGTCTGCACATTCTCCCCGTGTCTGCGTGGGTTTCCTCCTTCCAAACCAACGCTATATTGCAATGCCCTCAACACAAGTTAGGGAAGTGTTATTCATATTATTGCTAGACTATAAATCCCGAAACACATCTCATGTTCTGGGACCTGTGTCCGAATCCCACCACAACAGATGGTTGAATTTGAATTGAATGAAAAAAAAAAGGAATTAAGAATCCCCTAATGATCATGAAACCCATTGTCGATTCTATTAACAAATATCTGTTCCCTTTAGGAAAGGAAATCTGCCGTCCTTACCTGGTCTGGCCTACATGTGGCTCCTGAACCGCAGCAATGTGGTTACCTCTCAATTATCCTCCGAAATGTCCGAGCAAGTCACTCAGCTGAAGGGATGGGCAATAAATGTTGGCCCAGCCAGAGACTCCCATGGCCCATGAATGAATAAAACTGATCTCTATTTGTTCCACCAATGCAAAGTTGATGAAAGGTGCAACCATGACAATGGAAACCAAAAGTGGAAACACAAGTGTGAATATTTCATATGAAAATGTCACTCAGCACAGTTCTCTCCTGAATTGCCAATCTGAAAGTGAAACTTGTTGTTAAATCCCATTCCTGTTTCAATGAATCATGTCGGAATGATTCATGACAGGAACCTGAATTATACGTGGAAAGACCAACATGCTGTCAAAACAACCCGATTAGATCATAGAACATAGAACAGTCCAGCACAGTACAGGCCCTTCGGCCCTCAAAATTGTTCCAAGCTATCTTCAACCACAAGATCATGCTATCCCCTTCCTATCATTCTGGTGTGCTCTATGTGCTTTTCCATAGAACATAGTCATGGTCATTCTATCCATAAAATACCTTCAGTGCCGAAGGAGGCCATGCAAAACTGCACAGACCGCAAAACCACCCAGCCCCTATGCTGGTACCCCTATTTACCCTTGCTAATGCCCTCTGGTACTGAAGAGCAATTTAGCACGGCCAATCCGCCCAACCTGCACATCTCCCTTGGATACTTTCGACCAGTTTGCTGACTCCCCAATGTCCTTATTTACAGGATGGACAAAGGACAAACACAAGTAAAGGTTCAACAAGTTTATTAACAATAACACTACTCACCCTTAAATTACCTACATGAAACAAGAGGATACCCCAAAATCAGATATACTACCCACAAAGATGGTTTGGTTCAAACTGCAGGCTCGATTCTGTGAGTTCCTCTGGTCTGTCGTCACGATGGTGAGTCTCGATGGCAGCTTCTTCCTTCCTTCCTTCTCTGGTCAGTCTTTCGAATGGCCAAGGGTCGCCTCCTTCATCGATTCTTCGCTCCTGGTGTTCCTTTATCCCCCTGCCTGCTTGCCTTTCCAGAAACTTCTCCGGCTTCCGGCCAATGAGGTCCCAGGAGGGGGTTCCAATACCCAGTGGGTTTCTTGATGTCTGCCTGACAGGACACCAGGGTCCAGCCCCAGGTGTCCATCTCCATGCTGCTGCTTACATGTGACCGGTTATCAGGTTAAACCAACTGCAGGAACTCTTGGTGACAGAAAGTCTGGCCCAATCTGAGCTTCTAACAATAGGCCGGTGCATTTCAATGGGGTGCAATGATCTCCTGCGAAGTATCAGTAGAGTGCAGGGGAGATTGATGAGTCAGGTCCAGACAGGTTTGTGTATTGTACAACTGGCCTGCCTGAGGTTTGACTGTGTTTGATTTTTAATATGCCTAATTCTTTAGTTCAGGATATCAAATTTTATCAGCCTTAAAACTAGGCTCTGTTTATGTTACATTCCCTTCTTTTGATCCAGTGAGCGTCAGCGAACCCGATCACACAATTCTCACCAAACCATCTCAGCAAGCAAGTACCCTGATTGTGGGTTTTGATAGTATCATCCCTAACCCACATTAGGACCAACACATTTACGTGAAGTGAAAAATTAACGAAAAATTAAATGAAGTCAAATAATTAGAAAAACAATAAGAAACAATACATTACTTGGGTATTTAGATGACAATGCAATAAACAGGACAAAATGACAAGTGTCTATACATATTAAATATAAAGGGGAGAGTATCAAGGCTCTTGCCTGCAGGGCCTCTTCTGATGTTGGATGGCCCTTGCTGAGTCCAAGTTTTGCAGAAATTCATTCTTCAATCGAGCGAATTTAAATGTGAGGATGGTTAGGTACACTGCCGTAACTAGGATTCCTGTTACGGCCAGGTGTGACAGGATGTGGACCCATGGGTGGATTTGGACATTTGAACCCCAATCCCAGAGGTCTTCCCACCGGGTAGTGACTCTAATTTCTCGAATGTTCTTTTCTATTTCCCCTGTTTCTTGCACCACTTTGACAAAGGTCTCGTGTGCTGTGATCAATTCTGTCCGAATCTGTTGAAATTTCTCGGGAAGGAGGGTTATCCCAGGATCAAATTTTCCAAAATAGTCTCCCAAATTTTGTCTCAATTCCTCGCTAGAATTTATCAGTGTTATCTCTCTTCTGTGTATGTTTAACATCTTAATTCCTATCCTAGCGGGAATCTGTGGTTTGATGCAAAAGGTAGTGTTGTAGATGTTACAAATGGCTGTCCCACACTGGTAATTTTCGAGCGAGCCAGCACTGGGGCCTTCTCTCTGTAGGGTATATAAATGACTTGGAAGAGGGAGTAGGTGGTGTGATCAGCAAAGTTGCTGATCACACTAAGATGGCTGGATTGGCGGGCAGTGAGGAGCAGTGTCTGGTAATACAGCGGGATATTGATAGGCTGGTATATTGGGCAGATATATGGCAAATGGAGTTTAGTCCTGATAAATGTGAGGTGATGCATTTTGGCCGGAATAATGTAGGGGGGAGTTATATGATAAAGGGTAAGCCTATAAAGAGTATAGAAACACAGCGAGACCTGGGGGTGCAAGTGCACAAGTCTTTGAAGGTGGCAGTACAAATACAGAGTGTGGTGAAGAAAGCCTATGGTATGTTAGCCTTTATAGGAAGGGATATAGAATATAAGAGCTGGAGTCTAATGTTGCAGTTGTACAGAACTTTGGTTAGGCCGCATTTGGAGTACTGCGTCCAGTTCTGGTCGCCTTACTACCGGAAGGACGTGGAGACTCTGGAGAGAGTTCAGAGGAGGTTTACCAGGATGTTGCCTGGTATGGAAGGACTGGGGTATGAGGAAATATTGAGCAACCTGGGGCTCTTTTCCCTTGAAAGACGCCGACTGAGGGGGGATCTAATAGAGGTATATAAGATTATGAAGGGTATAGATCGAGTAAACAGAGGTAAGCTATTTCCTATGTTAGAGACACACAGTACGAGGGGCCATGGGTTTAGGTTGAGGGGGAGAGGTATAACACGGATATTATACGGAGGTTTTTCACACAGACGGTAGTGAGGGTATGGAATGCTCTGCCAAGTAAGGTGGTGGAGGCAGGCACGCTGGAGTTGTTTAAGAGTTACTTAGACAGGCACATGAGTGGGTTGGAGATGCAGGGATATCGGAGATTGCTTTAAATAAGGTTCATTTGCATTTTGACGTCCCTGGTAATGTATAAGGATGAGGAATGATACTCATGTTTTTCTCTTTTAATTCACACGTTTTAAGTCGCTCCGCCTTGTTGCCCAATGAGGAGCAGACACGCAATGGGTCGTACTGGGGCTGCTCTTGGATGTTCGAGAGTAGCCGAGTGCTTCATGTTGTTCGTGTGTGCTTAAACTGGACCAGATGCTGGGCAAGACGACAGCTCAGTGGCTATCACTGTTTGCTGTGCAGATACATGGATTTGGGCCGGTGTCTGTGGGAGTTTGCGCATTCTCCCCGTGCTTGCGTGGGTTTTCTCCGGGTGCTCCGGTTTCCTCCCACATCCCAAAGATGTGCTATTCGGCTGATTGGGGGTACTAAATTGTCCCTCAATTAGTTTCCCTCAATGTGGAATGCCATAAGCATAGATAAGGGTCATGGGTGGAGGGGGGAGTGGTAATGTTAAAATGGCGGCGCGGGCTCGTTGGGCCGAAGGGCCTGTTTCCTGGGCTGTTTTTGTTCTTTGTACTTCAAGGGTAAAGGGAAGTTCAGGATTGGGTACCTTTAAGCCAGGGGCTTGTGCAAGGCACTGTTTAAGGTCTGAGACTCCTTGTGTGTGTCGCGCAGTCCAGATCCACGGGGTGTTTTTTTCGTAAAAGTTCAGACAGGGGAGCAGCTCTAGTGGCGAAACCGTCTATGTGGTTGTGGCAGTACCCCACTAAGCCTAGAAAGGAGCGCAGGGAGCTCACGTCCTTTGGTAAGGGTAGGCGTGTTACAGATTCGATTCCCTTCCTGTCTATCTCATGCTTTCCCTCAGTCACTACTGTGCCCAAGTAGGAGACTTGTCGTCTCGTGATCTGGGCTTTCTTAGGATTTACCTTTAATCCTAGTGTCGTCAGGAGGGTCAGCAGTTCATCCAATAACTTTAGAGGTTCCCCTCTTGTTTCAGTCTGTAAGAGGAGATCATATACGTATTGTACCAAACATTCTGGTTTGGAGAATCCCTCTTCGCCTTTTGCTAAGTGCTGGTGAAATATGGAGAGGGAGTTATGAAAACCTTGTGGTGGACACGTCCAGGTATATTGTTGTCCCTGGGACGTGAAGGCAAATTGTTACTGGTGGTGGTGATCGAAGGAAATTGACCAGAAGCCGTTACTGATGTCCAACACTGTTAAACTTTTTGCGTGCGGGGCTTGTTTCATCAGGGCCTCTGGGCTAGCCGCCACTGTGGGGGCTGTGATGGGGGTGGTCTGATTTCGAGCTCGATAACCAATTGTAAGCCTCCAGGAACTATCCGGCTTCCTCACTGGTCAAATGGGGGAGTTGTTACTGGAAGCAGGGCTTCCTGTTTTAATACACTGCTAATCACCTTGGCCACTTCCTCTTCGGCTTGCTTAGGGAAGCCTTTGGGGTTTAGGGTCAGGACCCTCCATGATTACCTCCCCTGTTATTCGGCCACAGTCATGCTTGTAACTGGTGAATGCCTGTGTGTGTTTGGCTAATAAACCCTGTACTTCAGGGTCCTCTTATTTCTGTGGGCCTGATCCACCAATTTGCTGCAGTTTTCGGCCAATTAAATCGAGTCCAATTAAATGCACACCACCGGTCCAGATGGATCGGGACCCTGATAGCACACGCTACTGAGGAGAGTTGGGAAGCCTGTGAGAATTTTGACCCTGATGATAACACACATACAGAAGCCTGGGCCTCCTGCTTTGCCAATCCCATTCAGTGTTGCAAACACAAGTTGGGGAGGTCTGGCACAGACATGCTTCCGGTCTGGAGTCAAACTGGGGGTAGAGACTGAAAGGGGTGTTGGAGGTATCCATAGGTGTTGTGACGTCCTGTCTGACAGGTCCCTCTAATGGCATAGATCGGGGTTCTCCTCTGTGCAATCGTTGGGGCCGTTGTGGGGTCTGGCTGGGCGGGGCTCTACATTCTCTGGCAAAATAGCCGATCTGGCCACATTTGTAGCATTGCACTTGTAGGGGTAAATATCTGGAAGTGGCTTAGTCTTGTTCCCTGGACCTGGGGTTGGGAATATATCGGGGTTCTGCGCGGGCCTGCGGTCTCCTGTATCGATGATTGGTAGGGCTATACCGGGGGAGAATTTCCCTGTCCCCTGTTTCCACCTTCCCCTTCGTTACGCCAAACAGGGGCTGGGTTTGTGTGGGCCGGGTTCATTTTTCTGTGTTTTGTGAGTTTGGTGTCCTTTTGTCTGACTTCCTGTTCCCACACACGAGTCATTTTGTGGATGGCCCAGACTCCTGTATGTGTATTATCATCAGGTCAAAATTCTCACAAGCTTTCCGACTCTCCTCAGTAGCGTGTGCTATCAGGGTCCCGATCCATCTGGACCGGTGGTGTGCATTTAATTGGACTCGATTTAATTGGCCAAAAACTGCAACAAATTGGTTCCATAGTCGGCCAGCAGAGACTGTCGGCTGCTCCCCTCTCTTTTGTTAGCTGTTGTTTAAGCCTAGTACTGGGTCATCCCTACTGTTGCCCATGGCAGCCAGAACGGCTGCCTTCATTTATGATAGGGTTCCCCCGGCCACGTTCTGGGGTTCGGGTAGGGCGGAGCGGATGGTAGGACTTAAACATAACAGAATAAGTTTCACCTCCTCTGCCTCGTCTCGGCCATTTAAAACACAATGTTGGGTGACTTAGTCAAATGGAGCATGTGGATCCCCGGAGGGTTGAAATACTCCAATCACTGTAGCTGTGTCAGTGAGCTGTGTCACGGTGTATGGAGTTACAGAAGTTACACTGTGGTTCTGTCTGTCCTGTCATCGGGGAGTGACCAGATTCATCGGTACCGGAACCGGATTAATGACTGGATTTATCGGGACGGGAATAGCACTAGGAGCTGAGACTGAGTTTTCCGAGATGGGGGCTGGATTAGGTGCTGCCGTATGTTCCACTCCCGGGAAGGGAGGTGAGGGTCCCCAGTCGGCAGTGACACGAGCTGTTGCATAATGGCAGGCATCCTCTTCTAAATCCCCCCACTCTACCTCTGGGTCACTCTCCCCTGTTTCAGTGGTGAATGCACACATTCCACCGCTTTTTATAGCTAGTTGTGATTTTAAATCTGCAATCTCACGCAGGCATTTGGAGTGGTCTGTTACACGGTCTGTATTTGCTTTTCCGGCTCGGTGTAAAACTTTTACTGCAGCCTGCAGGTCACTGCATTTCTGTTTAAATTCCTCTACCTGTTACAGCGCAGCCTCTCTCTCACTGACAGCACACTGTGCCTTTTGGTCAGCTTCATCGCACTGAGCCTGGAACTGGCTCCTGTGTATCGTATTGATTTGGTTCCTTTCCTCTCGTGTGTTTACCTCCCCTTCTAATTGTTGGTTGTGTGTGGTAGCACTCATTAAGTCCTGTTTTAGTTGGGTTACCTGGGCCTCTGTGTCCCGTCTAACCCGGGTAATCTCTGCTTCTCTACCAAGGAGCTGTTCCAGACAACTGGCGATTGCAATCACTTTCCTGAGCTTGTGAGCCCTTTTACCCACTTCCTTATGGGCACGAATCCAACAATTCTCTCCCTCGGATCCCAGGTCCGGTGTCGGGGCGTCACCCCACTGTGCCTATTTGGGCCACTTGTGGTTCAAATATAAACGGAGAACTTCCTCCCATTCAGCGCGACTGGCCATAATTACCTCCCTTTAGGATTTGTCACTTGAGTATAGGTAAGGGATCGGGGTCGGGGTCCGGTTTTCACTAAATTCCCTCCCACAGATTTTACCCAAATTTCCTAGACTGTTCTAGTTCTAACTACACAGTTTGTCCACCTTGTGTCACAGACACCAGGTTTATGGCCCCAGTTTACTGGTCGAATCTGTATTAGTCCTTCACTCACTGAGACTGGCCGTCACGTGGGGCGCCTGCCCTCTGAATTCAGGCTCAGACGGAGTGTTGGAGAATACTGGGTTGAAGGTTCAACTTCGGAGCAATGTATCGCTTCTTATCGAAGCCCCACCTCGGGTGCCACTGTTATAATTTTAAAATCTCTCTTGGATACTTTCGACCAGTTTGCTGACTCCAATGTTTTACCCCAATGTCCTTATTTACAAGATGGACAAAGGACAAACACAAGTAAAGGTTCAACAAGTTTATTAACAGTAACACTACTAACCCTTAAATTACCCACATAAATCAAGTGGATACCCCAAAATCAGATATACTACCCACAAAAATGGTTTGGTTAAAACTGCAGGCTCGATTCTCTGAGTCCCTCTGGTCTGTCGTCACGAAGGTGAGTCTCGATGGCAGCTTCTTCCTTCCTTCCTTCTCTGGTCAGTCTTCCGAATGGCCAAGGGTCGCCTCCTTCACCGAGTCTTCGCTCCTGGTGTTCCTTTATCCCACTGCCTGCTTGCCTTTCCAGAAACTTCTCTGGCTTCCGGCCAATGAGGTCCCAGGAGGGGGTTCCAATACCCAGTGGGTTTCTTGATGTCTGCCTGACAGGACACCAGGGTCCACCCCCAGGTGTCCATCTCCATGCTGCTGCTTACATGTGACCTGTTATCAGGTTAAACCAACTACAGGATCTCTTGGTGACAGAAAATCTGGCCCAACCTGAGCTTCTAACAATAGGCCGGTGCATTTCAATTGGGTGAAATGATCTCCTGTTAAGTATCAGTCGAGTGCAGGGGAGATTGATGAATCGGGCCCAGACAGGTTTGCGTATTGTACAACTAGCCTGCCTGAGATTTGACTGTTTGATTTTTAATATGCCCAGTTCTTTGAATTAGGATATCCAATTTTATCAGCCTTAAAAGTAGGCCCTGTTTAAGTTATCCATAGAACATAGACTAGATCATGGTGATGGAACCCATAAAATACCTACAGTGCTGAAGGAGGCCATGCAAGACTGCACAGAACACAACACCACCCAGCCCCTATGCCGGTACCCCTATTTATCCTTGTTAATGCCCTCTGGCACTGAGGGGCAATTTAGCACGGACAATCCACCCAACCCGCACTTCTTTGGACGGTGGGAGGAATCCGGATTACCCAGAGGAAACCCATGCAGACATGGGGAGAACGTGCAGATTCCACACACACAGTTAACCAATCTGGAAATCAAACCCGGGTCCCTGCCGCTGTAACGCAGCGTGTTAACCACTGTGCCACCATGTCGGGTGTCAATCACTGGCGTTTGAGACTTTGCAATGTAATCGGCACCTGTCTAATACAGTAAAAAATAAATCACATTCTAATATATCCATCACAACATTTACATGAAATGCTGCTATCCCAGACTTGTCATTACTGCTGCCTCACAGCGCCAGGGACCCGGGTTTGATTCCCGGCTTGGGTCACTATCTCTGTGGAGTTTGCACTTTCTCCTCGTGTCCCCTGTGTGGGTTTCCTCCGGGTGCTCCACTTTCTTCCCACACCCCAAAGATGTGTGGGTTAGGTTGATTGGCCGTGTGAAATTGCTCCTTCGTGTCAGGGGGACTAGCAGGATAGTTATGTGGGGTTGCAGGGATCAGCCCTGGGTAGGATTGTTGACGGTGAAGTCTCGAAAGCTAAATGGCACTGTAGGGGTTCTACAAGTTTTGTTTAACACAGAAGTTAATTCGAAACTTTTTGTTTTCCTTCCCAGACAAACACGTACTTTCCTGGCTGTTCCCTTAAGGACGCAGTTCTAGTTTCCGCTTAGAAATTTGATGTAATATCAATCCAGTTGCATAAGCAGCAAAACGGACGATATCATTGTAAAGGGCAGCAACTCCCTTCCTGTGAACCTCACTGCACCTGAATATCACATCAACCAACTAAAGCAGCATCACCTTCTGAGAAATGAAGACCAGAGTACAATTGGGAACTATCAACATTTTTAAAATCTTAAGGAGACATTCGACTTCCAGCATTTGTTGAAACTTATTTTTGTAAAAGTCTTTGAAAGAACAATGACCCAAACTAAAGTGGAAGGTGCATTTTATTTCAGGCTTTGAATATTTCAAAAAAGTCTCATTGTAAGATACACTAGTTCCTCAACAGAAAACAGAAATTCATTCCTGAAAAATTACATTGTGCATTATATCATTGAGTTGACAGCAAATTACCATAATGATATTTCTGTTTTAATGAGTGAATTTGGGTAAAAATCTCTTACTTATAACGTCTTGTGGAATAAAAAAGGCGTTCCTTCTCATTTTAAACTTCGCCGGTCCGTCAAACATGGGAGCTAAAAACAAACATAGCACGGGAATTATTCATGATGAAAGTGTGCCCGTAAGGCTCCCTTCTCATTTGGTTTAAAACCATCCAGTAATTCCAGTGGACACATGTAGGTTTTGCCTTGTGAAGTGTTGCATTATTTGAGGTTGAGTGGAATCCAGTGGTTCAGTTCCGTTTTTGCGTTGGCTTCAAGTGAATGGAGTTTATACAGCTTGAAATTCCATGGCATGACTTGAACTGAACACAAGGCAGGTTGGACGGTTAAGTTTAGTTGGCGCTAAGATGTCACTATGAGATAGTTTATGTTCACCTTCAAAGTGTTACTGTTTCAGTGGTAGGCAAAGTAGCTGAACGTTGTTTGCCGAATAAGTCACTATTTCACAGCCCGTTCTTGTTTTTAGAATCTCTTCCACTTTTATCACCCACAGTCGTTTGTGTCCATAAACTTCTTTTAATAAGTTCACTGCTGTAATCAAAAACAATTCAACATTCAGATAAATGAAATGAAATATGACTCAATATTGACAGAAACAAAAACCGGGCCAGCAGCCACTGCAATCCAACCAGGCCCTATTCCCGTAACCACATATATTTACCCGGCTAATCCCCCTGACACTAAAGGGAAATAGAACACAGCTAATCACCCGAATACCCACATCTTTGGAGTGTGGGAGGAAACCGGAGCACCCAGAAGAAACCCATGCAAACACGGGGAGAACGCGCAAACTCCACTTAGATAGTGACCCAAGACATAAATTGAACCTGGGTCCCTGGCGCTGTGAGGCAGCAATGCTAACCATCTTGTCAAACATAATTTTGAGGGAGTTTCCACAGAATTGAACACACCAGTACAGTGAATGCACAGAGGTGATGGTGACACAGAAGAAAAGACAAATAAATGCAAACACAAATCTATCGGCAGGCCTGAAACACAAGAGGATTCAGTAACAACACGGAGGCAGAGTGGTTAACACTGCTATCCCCACAGCGCCAGGAACCTGGGTTCGACTCTTGGCCTGGTTCAATATCTGGGTGGAACCTGCATTTCCTCCCTGTACCTGTGTGGGTTTCCTGCAGGTGCTCCTTTTTAATCCACAGACTGGAAGTGGTGTTGGTTAGGTGCATTGGTCATGCGAAATTCTCCCTCAATGTACCCAACACGCCCCAGAGCGTGGGACTAGGGGATTTTCGCAGTAACGTCATTGCAATGTTAATGTAAGCCTGCTTGTGACATGAATAAAAAAAACAACTTTTAAACCAGCAATTCTTTCAATGACAACCTTTCTTGATTAGTGCCCTCCAGCCTCGCACCATCTCCACCTACAGGGAAACATCTGCGCTCTTAGTACAGAATTTCAGTGACTCTCCATTCATAGGAAAACATATCGACATATTGATTGTTTTCCTTCAGTACTTTTCCATTCACTGAGATATACCTTCTAAATATATCCCTGCCATCCATTAACTCTATCTACACTCGCTGCCTCAGTAAAGCAGCCAGGATAATCATTCTCTCTTCCACCTTCTTCCATCAGAGAAAAAAAAGAAAAGCCTGAGGTCACGCACCAATTGATTCAAAAACACCTTCATCCCTGCTGTTATCTAACTTTTGAATGGACCTACCTCATATTATGTTGATCTTTCTCTACGCCCACGCTATGACTATAACATTACATTCTACACTATCTTCTTTCCTTCTCTATGTCCGGTATGCTTTGCCTGTATAACGCGTAAGAAACAATACTTTTCAATGTCCACTATACATGTGACAATAATAAATTGAATCAAATCAATCAAATAATCACAAACATAAATAATTTAGTTTAATCCTCTAACTGCCTACTTGTGATCCATTCTGTAATTTTATCTGTACCTCTGTACAGCCCCTTTGAAACACCCTCATAGCTTGAAGTCACAACTAGTTTTAAATAATTTTGGAAATCTGGTAGCTTACTCCCAGCATCTTCAATTAGTTTATTGACGTATCACATAAACATCTACATCCCCGACACTTATCTTTGCAATACTTCATCAGTTACAGCCAGCCAGACTGAATGTGCTTTTGTATCCCGACTCACTGTTCCATGCCTGCTCTGAATTATTTATCCAATCCACGCTGTCAACCTCAGGTCCATGAGCCACAGTCAGACACCTCGACTATTGTGCTGCATGCTGTGGGATTATTAAAATTCAAATCTATGACATTGACTGGATTCACTGTACAGAGCGGTTAACTCACATGTCTACATGGTAAGGGTGTGATTCAGTATGAATATAGAACTTAGAACACAGAACAGTACAGGTTCTTCAAACTTCGATGTTGTGCCGAGCTATGTTCAAACCCAAGATCAAGCTATCCCACTCCCTATCATCCGATCATAGGCTCCATGTACCTATCTAATAGCCGCTTGGAAAGCCCTAAAGTGTCCGACTCCACTAACATAGCAGGCAGTGTATTCCACACCCCAACCACTCACTGAGTAAAGAATCTACCTGGGACATCCCTCCTATATCTCCCACCATGAACCTTATAGTTATGCCCCCAAATAACAGGTACATCCACCTGAGGAAATAGTTTCTGAACGTCCACTCTGTCAATCCCTCTCATCATCTTATAAACCTCTATTAAATCACCTCTCATCCTCCTCCGCTCCAAAGATAAAAGATCCAGCTCCCTCAACCTTTCCTCATAAGACCTAATCTCCAAACCAGGCAGCATCCTGGTAAATCTCCTCTGCACTCTCTCTAATGCTCCCAGATCCTTCTTATAGTGAGGTGACCAGAACTGAACACAATATTCCAAATGTGGTCTCACCAAGGTCCGATATAGTGGCAGCAAAACCCCACGGCTCTTAAACTCAAACCCCGTGTTATTAAACGCTAACACACTACAAGCCTTCTTCACGGATCTATCCATTTGAGTGGCAACCTTCAGAGATCTGTGGATATGAACCCCAAGATCTCCTTTTCCCTCCACATTCTTCAGAACCCTGTCGTTGACCCTGTAATCCGCATTCAGGTTTGTCCTACCAAAATGAATCACCTCACACTTATCACCGTTAAACTCCATCTGCCACTTTTCGACTCAGCTCCGCATCCTATCAATGTCTCATTGCAGCCGACAAGAGACCTCCACCCCATACATTACTCCACCAATCTTGGTGTCATCAGCAATGATATGTATGTGATATATAAAACCACAAAGTATGCGACCAATGAAGCGAGTTTAATCCCCCTACAGGCTGTAATGATTTGTAAATATGCCTCCACACCTTGTGCAAGTGTGGCATGGACAGAGTGGATTATCAGATGCTCTTTCCTCGGGTAGAAAAGTTAAGTACGAGGAGATATACGTTTAAGGTGTGTGGGGAAAAGTTTAGAGGAGATGTGGGAGGCCAGTTTTTTTATACAGAGGGTGGTGAATGTCTGGAACGTGCTGCCTGTGGAGATGGTGGGAGCGGGTACGACAGGGTCATCTAGACAAAAAACATGAATAGGATGGGAATGGAAGGATAAGGACTCTGTACCTGCATATGTTTTTAGTTTAGGCAGGCATCGTGATCGGTGCAGGCTTGGAGGGCCGAATGGACTGTTCCTGTGCTGAACTTTTCTTTGCTATTTCCTCTTTGAATGGTGAACTGAAATGGGCCACATGATAACACAGTGGTTATCACTGCTGTCTCACAGGGGCAGGAAACAGGACTCCATCCCCGGCTAGTGTCACAGTCTGTATGGAGTCTGCAAGTTCTCTCCTTGTCTGCATGGGTTTCCTCGAGGTGCTTGGTATCCCCCCACAGTCCGAAAGTCATGCTGGTTAGTGCATTGGCCGTGCTAAATTCTCCCTCAGTGTCCCCAAACAGGCTCCGGAGTGTGGCGACTCGGGGATTTTTCACAGTAAATTCATTGCAGTGTTAATGCAAGCCTACCTGTGACACTAATGAAAACAGCAGATGTACTATATTTGCAGCTATCTATTTCAAAGAACTAAAGTTGGTTTTATATTTTGGCGATGCTGTATGTTTTAAATCTCTCAACTTATTCTCATACCTCCGCCTCCAGATAGTAAATTATTGGAGCTCCTTGCTCTTATGAATAAGCCCATTGGTAATTCTCTATTCCTGCTATGGGACTGGTGTGTTCTACTGTAAAAACAGATGCAGAATACAGGATCCTAAAAATAAAGATTCAGAAGTGTCCAGTGGGGCATTTTTTTCACACAGAGGATGCTGAGTGTCTGCAACAAGCTGCCAGAGATAGTAGTAGAGGCAGGTGGAGTTTTGACTTTTAAAAAGCATTGAGACAGTTATATGGGTAAGATGGGCGTAAAGGGATATGGGCTAAACATGGAGATTTGGGACTATTTTAATGGTAATAACTGGGTGACATGGACAAGTTGGCCAAAGGGCCTGTTTCCATGCTGTAAATCTCTATGATTCTATAACATGGGGACATTAGGAGCAGAAGTCGGCAAATTCAGCCCTTTGAGCTTGCTCCGCCATTCAATCAGATCATGGTTTATATTTCCCTGGTTTAAAATCCACCTCCTCACCTGTTCCCCATATCCCCTTCTCCCTTTTTTATATCTATCTCCTTCTTGAAACCATTCAATGATTCAGACTTCACCGCGCTATGGGGCAGCGAGTTCCACAAATCCACCAGCCTCTGTGAGAAATAGTTCCTCCCCATCTCAGTTTTAAATCTATCGCCTCTCAACCAATACCTGAGACCTCTTGTTTGAGATTGCCCCACAAAGGGGAACATTTTGTCTACATTTACTTTATCAATCCCTTTTAAAATTTTATATACAAACAGATCCCCTCTCATCCTTCTAAACACCAGTAAGTACAAGCCCAAACTGTTTAATCTCTCCTGATACTTTCATCCCCGGGATCATAAGAACATAAGAAATAGGAGCACGAGTTGGTCACATCGCCCCTCGAGCCTGACCCGCCATTCAATAAGATCATGGCTGATCTGTTAGTGGGTTCAGTTTCATTTAACCGCCCGCTCCCCATGACCCTTAATTCCCTTACTGGTTATAAATCTATCGATCTGTGACTGAAACACATTTAACGAGGTAGCCTCGACTGTTTCATTGGGCAGATAATTCCAAAGATTCACTACCATAATCACATAAGAAATAGGATCAATCTGGTGAACCTCCTCTGAACTCCTTCCAATGCCAACACATTTAAATGGGAAGGGTCCACATATTTTCGCTGGGAGGTTGGCTGGAGTGTTCAGGCAGGGTTTAAACTAATATGGAGGGGGGGCGGGGGGGAGGTGGGGAGGGGAGAGACAGCTCAGGCACTGGGAGTGGGAGTGAGTTGGAGGTCAGGGTAAGTCTAGATGATAGGAAAATCTCCCAGGAGAAGGAGGATCCGAGAGGGCCTGAGGGTCTTCAGTGCATCTGTTTTAATGCGAGGAGTGTGACGGGTAAGACGGATGAACTTAGGGCCTCGATGTTCGCGAGGAATTTAGATGTGGTGGCAGTGACAGAGACGTGGTTAAAGGAGGGGCAGGACTGGCAGCTAAATATTCCAGGGTATGAGTGTTTTAGGTGTGATAGGGAGGGTTGAAAAGAGGAGGGGGAGTGGCACTTTTAGTTAGGGAGCAGATCACAGCGGTGCAGAGGGAGGATAACATGGCGGGGTTGGGAATTGAGTCTCTGTGGGATGAGTTGGGGAATAGGAAGAGGGCCATTACTATGCTAAGAGTGTACTATAGGCCGCCCGATAGCCCGCGGGCAGTGGAAGAGGGGATATGTCGGGACATTTTGGATAAGTGTAGGAAGAACGGGGTTGTTGTAGTGGGAGATTTTAATCTCCCTGGGGTGGATTGGAAGGTGCCTAGAGCTGGGGGGTCGGATGGGGAGGAATTCGGAAGATGTGTATTGGAAGGGTCCTTGGAGCAGTATGTAGGTAGCCCGACTAGAGAGGGGGCGATACTGGATTTAGTTCTGGGCAATGAGCCGGGTCAGGTGGTTGAGGTTGCGGTAGGCGAACATGTGGCTAATAGTGACCACAACTCCGTCTACTTTAGGATATGAATGGAAAAAGATGAGAGCTGTCCTAAGGGGAGGGTGCTAAATTGGGGAAAGGCTAGATACAGCTGGATTAGGCAGGAGTTTAGGGATACAGACTGGGATAGGCTGTTGGAATGCAAGACCACGTTAGGCATGTGGGAGTCTTTCAAGGGAAAACTGCAATGGGTGCAGGAAAGGCATGTTCCGGTTAGGAGGAAGGATGGGAAAGGTAGGATTAGAGAACCGTGGATTACTAGAGATATAGAAGACCTGGTTAGGAAGAAATGAGAGGCGTATGTCAGGTCTAAGCAGCTGGGAATGGAGAGAGCGATGGAGGGATAAAGAAAAAAAATCAGCCCGGGGAACAGGCCCTTCGACCCAACGAGGCCGCACCACCATCTCAACACCACCAGTCCCCCTGTCTCCCCACGACCCCTGTCTAATGTTTTATGGCCATCCAGACTGAGGGAAACTGAATTAGGGACAATTTATTCCTGCCAATCAGCCTAACAGCACGTCTTTAGGGTGTAGGAGGAAATCGGAGCACCCGGAGAAACCCCACGCAAGCACGGGGAGAATGCGCAAACTCCCACAGACACCGGCCCAAATCCATGTGTCTGCACAGCAATCAGCGATAGTCACTGAGCTGTCGTCTTGCCCAGTATCTGGTCCAGTTTAGGCTGGACATAAACCTATCCACGGATCTCTTAAACGCCCCCAAACTAGGCGCATTTGCAACTGCAGCAGGCAGGGCATTCCAATCCCTCACCACCCTCTGGGTAAAGAACCTACCTCTGACATCCGTCCTGTAACTACCCCCCCTTAATTTAAAGCTATGCCCCCTCGTGCTAGCTTTCTCCATCCGAGAAAAAAGGCTATCACTGTCCACCCTATCTAAACCTCTAATCATCTTATATGTTACAATAAGGTCCCCTCTGAGCCGCCTTCTTTCTAACGAAAACAACCTCAAATCCCTCAGTCTCTCCTCATAGGACCTCCCCTCCATACCAGGCAACATCCTGGTAAACCTCCTCTGCACCCTCTCCAATGCCTCCACATCCTTCCTGTAATGTGGGGACCAGAACTGCACACAATACTCCAAGTGCGGCCGCACCAGAGTTTTGTACAGTTGCAACATGACGCTGCGGCTCCTAAATTCAATCCCCCTACCAATAAACGCCAAGACACCGTATGCCTTCCTAACAATCCTATCTACTTGATTCCCAACTTTCAGGGATCTATGTACACATACACCTAGATCCCTCTGTTCATCAACACTATTCAGAGTCCTCCCGTTAGCCCTATACTCTACACATCTGTTATTCCTGCCAAAGTGAATTACCTCACACTTTTCCCCATTAAACTCCATCCTCCACCTCTCGGCCCAGCTCTGCAACTTGTCCAAGTCTCTCTGTAAACTATGACACCCTTCCTCACTATCTACCACACCTCCGACTTTGGTGTCATCAGCAAATTTACTGATCCACCCAACTATACCCTCATCCAGATCATTCATAAAAATTACAAACAGCAGTGGCTCCAAAACAGATCCCTGAGGCACACCACTTGTAACTGAACTCCAGGTTGAATATTTCCCATCAACCACCACACTCTG
This sequence comes from Carcharhinus amblyrhynchos, assembly GCF_965287045.1. Lineage (NCBI taxonomy): Eukaryota > Metazoa > Chordata > Chondrichthyes > Carcharhiniformes > Carcharhinidae > Carcharhinus > Carcharhinus amblyrhynchos. The sequence continues at coordinate 3,449,802 of NW_027649787.1, forward strand.
TCTTCTATCAGCTTGCCAATTCCTGATCCAAACTGCTAAATCACCCTCAATCCCATGCATCTGCATTTTCTGCAGTAGCCTACCATGGGGAACCTTATCAAACGCTTTGCTAAAATCCATATACACCACGTCAACTGCCTTACCCCCATCCACGTCTTTGGTCACCTTTTCAAAAAACTTGATAAGGTTTGTGAGGCACGACCTACGCTTCACAAAACCGTGTTGACTATCCCTAATCAATTTATTTCCCCCTGGATGATTATAAATCATATCTCTTATAATTCCTTCCAAAACGTTGCCCAAAACAGAAGTAAGGTTCACTGGTCTATAATTCCCAGGATGGTCTCTACTCCCCTTCTTGAACAAGGGGACAACATTTGCTATCCTCCAGTCTTCCGGCACTACACGTGAAGCCAATGATGACATTTGGATCAAAGCCAAAGGCTCTGCAATGTCCTCCCAAGCCTCCCAGAGAATCCTACGGTAAATCCCTTCCGGCCCAGGGGACTTATCTATTTTCATATTCTAAATTCTAAATATAAGGGTTCTGAAAGAATTGGCAGAGGTGATAGTGGATGCCTTAGTAATTATTTATCAAAATTCACTGGATTCTGGGGAAGTGCCGGATGATTGGAAAATAGAACATAGAACATTACAGCGTGGAACAGGCCCTTCGTCCCACAATGTTGCGCCGACCAGTCTTATTTTAAAAAAAAACATTGACCCACTAATCTAAACCAATCCCTTTTCGTCCATAAACCTATCCACCAATCTCTTAAATGCCCCCAAACTAGGCGCATTTACAACTGCAGCAGGCAAGGCATTCCAGTCCCTCACCACCCTCTGGGTAAAGAACCTGCCCCGGACATCCGTCCTATAACTACCCCCCCTTAATTTAAAGCCATGCCCCCTTGTGCTAGATTTCTCCATCCGAGGAAAAATGGCTAATGTTACCCCGCTGTTTAAAAAAGGTAGCAGACAAAAGGCAGGGAATTATAGGTCGGTTAGTTTAACATCTGTAGTTGGAAAAATGCTAGAATCCGTCATCAAATAAGAAATAGTGCGGCACCTAGAAAAGAATGGTTTCATTGAGCAGACGCAGCACAGGTTCATTAAGGGGACGTCATGTTTGATGAATTTATTGGATTTCTATGAGGATGTGACTAGTGCGGTAGAAAGAGGGGAACCGGTGGATGTGGTGTTTTTAGATTTCCAAAAGGCATTTGATAAGGTGCCTCATAAAAGGCTGCTTCAGAAGGTTAGGGTGCACGGAGTTGGGGGTAAGGTGTGAGCGTGAATAGAGGATTGGTTGTCTAATAGGAAGCAGAGAGTTGGTATCAACGGGTGCTATTCTGATTGGCGGTTGGTGACTAGTGGAGTGCCGCCGGGATCAGTGCTGGGGCCTCAGCTATTTACCATTTATATAGATGATCTGGAGGAGGGGGCTGGGTGTAGGGTGACGAAATTTGCTGATGACACAAAGATGGCTGGAAAAGCAAATTGTGCGGAGGGTGTGGAAAGTCTGCAGAGAGATCTGGATTGGCTGAGCGAGTGGGCGAGGACCTGGGAGATGGAATACAATGTTAGCAAGTGTGAGGTTATCAACTTTGGCAGTAATAATAGTAGGAGGGATTACTACTTAAAAGGTGAAAAGCTGCAGCATGCAACGGTGCAGAGGGACCTGGGGGTCCTTGTGCATGAGTCGCAAAAACCCAGTCTGCAGGTGCAGCAGGTGATCAAGAAGGCGAATGGGATGCTGGCCTTAATAGCGAGGGGGATTGAATATAAAAGTAGGGAGGTCTTGCTGCAACTGTACAGGGCACTGGTGAGGCCGCAGCTGGAGTACATAGAACATAGAACACTACAGCACAAACAGGCCCTTCGGCCCACAAGTTGCACCGATCATATCCATACCTACCAAGCCATAGAACTATCTGTAACTCCCAATGACATTAGATCCCATTTACGCATCCAGAAGCCTTTCAAATGACTCCAGCGAGTTTTCGTCTACCAGCAACGATGGCGGCCGATTCCACTCACTCACCACCCTCTGAGTGAAAAACTTACACCTGACATCTCCTCAGTACTTCCTTCCCAACATCTTAAACCTCTGTCCTCTCGTAGCAACCATTACAGCCCGGGGAAATAGCCTCCGAGAATCCACCCTATCTATTCCTCTCAACATTTTATAAACCTCTATCAGGTCGCCTCTCAACCTTCGTCTCTCCAGAGAGAAGAGTCCCAGCTCCCTCAACCTATCTTCATAAGGCATGCCTCCCAATCCAGGCAACATCCTTGTAAATCTCCTCTGCACCCTCTCAATAGCTTCCACATCCTTCCTGTAGTGAGGCGACCAGAACAGCGCACAGTACTCCAAATGGGGTCTGACAAGGGTCTTAGAAAGTTGCAGCATTACGTCCCAACTCCTAAATTCAATCCCTCGATTGATGAAGGCCAGGACTCCATACGTTTTCTTGACCACATCCTCCACCTGCGAGGCCGATGGACCCGGACCCAAGATCCTTCTGCTCTTCAACACAGCTAAAACTCTGACCCTTGATATTGTACTCCTGCATCCCATTGGTCCTGCCAAAATGGACCACTACACATTTATCCGGGTTGAAGTCCATCTGCCACTTCCCCGCCCAGTCTTGCATCCTATCTATGTCCCGCTGCAACTTCTGACATCCCTCCAGACCATCCACAACACCTCCAACCTTTGTATCGCCGGTGAACTTACTAATCCATCCCTCCATTTCCTCATCCAGGTCATTTATGAAATTGACAAACAGCAAGAGTCCTAGAACAGATCTCTGGGGCACTCCACTGGTGACCGACCTCCATGCAGAGAAAGATCCATCCACAACCACTCTCTGCCTTCTGCAGTGCTGTGTGCAGTTTTGGTCGCCACAATTGCAGAAGGATATATTGGCCTCGGAGGGAGTGCAGTGGAGGTTCACTAGGCTGATACCAGAGAGGAGGGGGTTGGCCTATGAAGACAGACTAAATAGACTGGGTCTGTACTCGTTGGAGTTTAGAAGGATGGGGGAGAACCTTATAGAGGCGTATAAGGTAATGAAAGGGATGGGTAGGGTAGAGGTAGAGAGATTCTTCCCACTTGGAAAGGATAACAGCACTAGAGGGCACAGCCTCAAGATAAGGGGGAGGGGGGAGGTGAGCAGTTTAGATCAGAGTTGAGGAGGAACTTCTTCACTCAAACGGTGGTGAATCTCTGGAATTCTCTGCCCGTTGAAGTGGTGGAGGCTGCCTCGCTAAATGTCTTTAAGTCACGGGTAGATAGGTTTCTGATAGACAAGGGAATTAAGGGTTATGGGGAGAAAGCGGGAAAGTGGAACTGATCCACTTCAGATCAGCCATGATCTTATTGAATGGTGGGGCAGGCTCGAAGGGCTAGATAGAACATAGAACATAGAACATAGAACATTACAGCGCAGAACAGGCCCTTCGGCCCACGATGTTGCGCCGACCAGTTAAAAAAAACAACAACAATGACCCACTAACCTAAACCAATCCCTTTTCGTCTATAAACCTGTGTATGCTTCCCATCTTAGATGACTGTCTGTGTGGAGTCTGCACGTTCTCTCCCATGTCTGCGTGGTTGTCCTCTGGATGCTCCTGTTTCCTCCCACAGTCCGAACGACATGCTAGTTTGGTGCATTGGCCATGCTAAATTCTCCCTCAGTATATCCAAACAGATGCCAAATGGTACAGCACAGGAACAGGCCCTTCGACCCTCCAAGCCAATACCGATCACGATACCCGAACTAAACAAAGGAACACTCTGCCTTTACTCACTCCGTATCCCTCTAGTCCCTTCCTATTCTTGGACCTGCCCAGGTACCTGATTCCACCACTTCATCTGACAGCGAGTTTCAGGCACCCACCAATCTCTGTGTGAAAAACCTCCCCTACATATCTCTCTTAAACTAGGGACTAGGGGATTTTCACAGGAACTTCATTGCACTGGTAATGTAAGCAAACTTGTGACAATGATAAATAAACTTTTAAACTCAATTTGCATTCCGCTGATCTTTACATATGTTATCAGGAAGGATACAAAGGGTTCAGGAAGTACAGGTCCACAGTTCCCTCAAAGAATCTGTAGCTAGGTGCCCCACAGGGATCAATGCTAGAAGGTCTGTTGTTGGCTGTACATAAAAATGATCTGGAGGAAAATATGGGGTGGTCTGATTGGTAAGTTTGCGTATGACACAAGGATTCGTGGAATTGCTGAGATTGTGCAGAGTGTAACATAAACAGGGCCGAGTTTTCAGGCTGATAAAATTGGATGTCTTAAATTAAAGAATTGGGCATATTAAAAATCAAACACAGTCAAACCTCAGGCAGGCCAGTTGTACAATACACAAACCTGTCTGGGCCTGACTCATCAATCTCCCCTGCACCCTACTGCTACTTAGCAGGAGATCATTGCACCCCATTGAAATGCACCAACCTATTGTTAGATCTCAGATTGGGCCAGACTTTCTGTCACCAAGAGTTCCTGCAGTTGGTTTAACCTGATAACAGGTTACATGTAAGCAGCAGCATGGAGATGGACACCTGTGGGCGGACCCTGGTGTCCTGTCAGGCAGACATCAAGAAACCCACTGGGTCTTGGAACCCCCTCCTGGGACCTCATTGGCCGAAAGCCGGAGAGGTTTCTGGAAAGGCAAGCAGGCAGGGGGATAAAGGAACACCAGGAGCGAAGACTCGGTGAAGGAGGCGACCCTTGGCCATTCGGGAGACTGACCAGAGAAGGAAGGAAGGAAGAAGCTGCCATCGAGACTCACCTTCATGACGCCGGATTAGAGGGACTCAGAGAATCGAGCCTGCAGTTTTAACCAAACCATCTTTGTGGGTAGTATATCTGATTTTGGGGTATGCTCTTGCTTTATGTGGGTAATTTAAGGATTAGTAGTGTTATTGTTAATAAACTTGTTGAACCTTTACTTGTGTTTGTCCTTTGTCCATCTTGTAAATAAGGGCATTGGGGTAAAATATTGGAATAAACAAACTGGTCGAAAGCATCAGAGATTTTTATAATTACAAGAAGGGATTGTCAGAGAATACAAAAGGATATGGAATGATTGAAGGCTTGGGCATATAATTGGCAGATGGACTTTAATCTGGATAAATGTGAGGTGATGCAATTTGGAGGATCACATTTTGGTGTGAATTATACTGTGAATCGCAGAACACCGAGGAACATGAATATACAGAGGAAACTGTGCATGCAAGTCCCTAAAAGTGGCAAAACAGGTGCAAGATGAATAAAAAGGCATATAGCATACTTGCCTTCATCAGCCAGTGCATTGAGCGCAAGAGTTGGGAAATCATGCTGCAGCTGTAGAAATCCTTGGTGAGACAGCACTTGGAGGATTGTGTGCAGTTCTGGTCACCACACGACCAGAAGCTGGAAGCTTTGGAAAGAGTGCAAAGAAGATTCGCCAGGATGTTGCCTCGTCTCAGGGTGTTGGCTACGAGGAGAGGTTGAATAAACTAGGACTTTTTTTCGCTGGAAAGATGGAGGCTGAGTGGAGATCTGATAGATGTCTCCAAAATGATGAGAGGCATACATAGGGTGGATAGTCAGAGGCTTTTTCCCCAGGGTGGGCCTGTCAATTGCAAAGAGGCACAGGTTCATGGTGGGACCGGAAAAGTTTAAGGGAGATGTGCAGGGAAGATTTTTCATGGAGAGTGGTAGGTGCTTGGAGGGGGTTGCCAAAGGAGGAGGTGAAAATTGGTACATTAGCAACATTTAAGTGGCATCTGGATGGGTACATGAACAGGGAGGCAATAGAAAGATACAGACTGAGTATGGGAAAAGATTTTTTTTTCTAGTTAGCTTGGGCATCTTGTTCAAAACAGACTTGGAGGGCAGAAGAGAATGTTCCCATGCAGTACTCTTCTTTGTTTTTTGTGTGTATGGGTGGCTCAGTGGTTAGCACTGCTGTTTCACAGTTGCAGGGATCTGGTTTTGACTCCTGGCTTGGGTCACTGTGCGGAGTATGAACGCTCTCCCTGTGTCTCTGTGAGTTTCCTCCGGGTGCTCCAGTTTCCTCCCACAGTGCGAAAGACGAGTTAGATGCATTGGCCATGCTAAATTTTCCTTCCGTGTACCTGAACAGGGGCTGGATTTTGGCGACTAGGGGATTTTCATAGTGACTTCATTGCAGTGTTAATGTAAACCTACTTGTGACACGAATAAATAAACTTTAAAAACTTGATTAGAGCTGTGTGAAAAGTAGAGAAAGCCTGACTTACACCATTGTATCAGTAACTTTCTAAAGGGACCACACATTCAAAAGGAAAACCAAACGCCTCATGTTAAACAGTAACTTGTGGGCAGGACACAGACACCATCTGGTACCAGGACAACATTTAGAAAACGGCAAATATGAGCTTTATGAAAAATTGTACTTATTTTACTGAAACAGCCCAGTGAGAAAGCTGGGGTGTCATGTTCTGCTGCACAGATTGGCAACAGGGCTTCCCTCAGCAATCCTCGCGTTTCTATTGTTGTTACTGTTTTCATCAGAGGGCAAGGAACAAGCAACATCCGACTCCAACACCACCCCCGCCCGCACCAGGGCTACCATTCACCCCCCGCGATCAGAGCGGGCATTCACCCACCCCTCTTCTCCCAAACACTGGACCAATTCCCCCCAAATCACCACCCAGTCAATCCACCCACCCCCTCCACCCACACCCAAACGACCATCACCAGCATCCACAGCTCCCACCTCCATTTACCCTATCCTCACCAATAAATTAATCCCTCCCACTGTTCCCCATGAGGTTCCCACTGGGGCCTGCCCCTGTCACTGCTCCCTAGCACAGGTTGGCAATGTCAGTTTGGCACCATGCCTATGCCAACTTGGCAGTGCCAGTCTGTGACAAAAGCAATGCTTGGGCATTGTCAGGCTATTCTCTGCCCATGTCCCTCTCTCCCAGGAGTTACACTTAAATTTACACACGCAGGGGACCCTTCAAAATGGTCGCATCACATTGGTGAGAGTTAAACATGCACATTGGGCTCGATATCCGGTAAGGGGGGTGGGGCTTGAATAATATGTTAATGTGTGAAGATGGATTTGAATTCGGTTCACACCTGGTGTGGATATGAGCCTGATGAGGCCCCCAGTGAAGGGCAGCAAAAAACAGATGGAAAACGCCGGCAAGATTGGCACCTTCTGGGTTTGGTCGGAACTTGAGCCCTCGTTTCCATTCCCACAGACAGTGAACACAAACTCGAGATCTTCCCCTAGATTTTCAGTTTGTTTACATGTTACAATCACATCTTTGAGTAAAGATTCCATTACCCTTCTGACCACAGATTCGAAACTAATTGCTTCTTGAACTAACTGCCTGAACATATTCTGTCACATATATTTTGCCGTTGTTCACAGGTCAATTAAGTGTCAACCACATTGCTACAGCTCTCGAGTCACATTTAGTCCTGACCGCTTAAGGACGACAGGTTTCTTCCCTGGGATATTAGTGAACCATTTGTTTTTTTTTTCTCTGAAAATCGACAATGCTTTTATGGTCACCAGCAGATTCTGAATTCCAGATATATTTGTTCAAATTCCACTATCTACCGTGACAGGATTCGAACACAGATCCTCAGTATGTTAGCGGAGTTTCTGTATTAATAGTCTAGCGTTAAAACCACCAGTCCATCACATCCACACTCTGAGTGTACAACACCCTGAGTTCCGGTAACCGAGATACAGCATATTATATACGATGGAGAGCTCCCGGATTGGACAGCACTCACTGTCTCAATCAGGGAGCTCATCTTCCAATAACACGACCTGATTGTTATCTTTACATTCATTAAATAAGTTTCTCTGTTGCTTTCTGTGATTCTTTCTCTCAGCCTCTCTCTCTCTCCCTATCCCTCTCCCTCTCTGTCCCTCTCTTTATGTTTCTCTCTGCCTCTCCCTCAGTCTCCCTCTCTCTACATTCTTCCTCTGTCCCTCCAGCCCTCTCTCAATCTCACTCTCTTTCTCCAGTCCCATCTTCATCTCCCACTCCCTCTCTGTCTCTGCCCCCTTCTTTTCTTTGTCTTTTTCTCTCCCTCTCTCTACCTCGCACTGACTTTTGCTCTTGCTGTGCCCACGGTACTGTTCAGTCTTACTCTTTTATACTTGCTGACACTCTCAATCTCGTATCCTTGTTCTTCCCTGGCTCTGAAAATTTTCCAACCCCTCCCTTTCTGTATCCCTTCCCCACTTAGTCTCGCTTTCCCTCCTTTCTAACGTCCTCCCATCTGTCTTTTGTTGTCTCCCTTTGTCATTCCTTATCATCTTCCTCGCCATTTTCCCCACCTTCTACCCTGTCTCTCTCGGCCTTTGAAAATCTCTGTCTGCTTCTGTCTTCTCTCTCTCTCTCTCTCTCTCTGTCCCTCTCTCTCTCTCGGTCTCTCTCGTTTCTGTTTCTTCCCCTGTATCTGTTAGAAACTCTTTCAAACTCTGCCTCTCTCCATTGCTTTGTGCCCATCCTTCTCTGTCAATATGTGTCGATCTATGACTCTCACTGTTGCTCTCACTGCCCTCTCTCTACAATTTGTCACTCTTTCAGTCTCTGTTAGGCTTTTTGTTATTTAAAGTTTGAATGTCCAGTGGGAAGAATCAGGTGTCTTGTGCTTTTAGTTTCTTCTCGGGGGAAATGAGTTCAAGAATTGAAGTAAGGGATACGTCAGGAGATTATGTAGGTGCTGCCTGAAATGAGTCTGTGTCACAGCATAGATGGCAGTGTTTGTGCAGCAACTTGTGAGTTGCAGCATGAAACCTAATTCCAGAACAAAATAATCTAACCATACTGACCGATAGCCTAAATAAAACATCCGACGCCATATTGAAAAAACCATTAATGTCGACCATAACAGGATGAAATTGGCTGAGATAACAAACAGCAAAATGATTGATTTCCTACGACTCTCCATCTCTGTGTCTCTGGGATTCTCGGCACTGCTGTGAGCCCGGAGTCTCCTGCGGGCTCTGCTGCTCACTAAAATGTGCCTGACAGTAAAAGCATTGAGCAGCAGAATCAGGATGAATGGGACACCCGGGGTTAGAACGTGGTGGAGGAACTCGATTGTTGTCCAGACCGGAGATTCCTCAACATCTGTTGTGACAAAACAAAAAAAGGGGTTGTTCCCCAGCATATAGTTATTTAATAACATAAAATACCAGAAAATGTTCTTTAAACAGCTCACCGCCGTCACTGTTCCCAGAACCACAGTCGCTGATTTCTCACTGCAATATTTACTTTTCAGCCTGGGGCAGCAAATGGCCACAAATCGATCAAAGGTGAAAGTGACAGTGAACCAGACAGAACAGTCAGTGGCTGCATAAAGCAGGACGGCGTGGATGTTACACACAGGGACCGACAGCAGGAAAAAAAACTGTTGCCAATAAACAATGGGAATGTGTCTGAATATCAGGTCGAGGATAATGACCAGCAGATCCCCCACTGACATGGCCACCAGGTAACGAGTCACACATTTCGACAGACCACAGTTTCTGCTCATCAGTGTCACGATTGTGAGTATGTTCACTGTCAGGAAGGGAATGAAGAATAAAATTAGACACGATTCAGGGGAAGGAATTATCATTTCCACTGAGGATGGGTTAAAATGAAAAGCACATGTACACACAGACAGAATTACTTTTTTTGAAATTCAGCACGTCTTTTGCAGTGTGAAAGCAAAATTGAGAATCTGGAGGAAGCCCACGCAGGCACGGGGAAGAAAGTCCAAATTCCACACAGACAGTGACCCAAGCCTGGAACTGAACCCAGGTCCCTGACACTGTGAGTCAGCAGTGTTAACCACTGTGTCACCGTGCTACACCATGGTAGCGACACAATGATATATATTTGTGAGCAAGTTCTCCAGGGAGTCCTCAAACCTGACTCAGCTACAGGTAATTAACCACTCTACCTTGTAGGGCATGTGGAGAGTAAGAAGGCTGAGGGAGTAAACCCTGAAAGAAAACCCAGAGTGGAGTCTGGTAGGTGTGAACTGCTGTCTGCCAGACAGCTGACTGACAACTCCTGCACCAGAGCTGCTACCAAACAGTGCTGGTTTCACCCTTTCCTCTGGACAATCCTAACAGTTGACAGAGGAAGATCCCGATGCCTTGGCAGTTCAGAATCTCTATTATACTTACAGAGGACTGTAGCCTGGAGAGGAGACAAAAGCATTGTAGCCACAGTTCGCACAACACAGGAAGAAACAGTAATCTCGTTCTCGAATGGCACAGAACACAACTGTCAGGGTTTGCTTTCCAAGCCTCAGGGTTCACCGAATAGCTGCGTCCAAACAGCTTGCTGCTGTCCCACTGTGATCAACTGGACCATTGAGGTTTAGTGAATCCTCTCTCGCTAGGAAGGTTGCTGATCCATGTACCAGGTAAGAGAAGGTCAAAGGCTGGTACCAAAGAAAAGCCAAGCAGCCTGCCTTCATGACTATTGTCCAGTGACACTGGTATTTGTTATCATAGAACATAGGACACTACAGCACAAACAGGCCCTTTGGCCCACAAGTTGCGCTGATCATATCCACACCTACCAGGCCATAGAACTATCTGTAACTCCCAATCCCGTTAAATCCCATATACTCATCCAGAAGTCTTTGTAAAGACCCCAGCGAGTTTGCCTCCACCACCACCGACGGCAGCTGTTTCCACTCACTCACCATCCTCTGAGTGAAAATCTTACCCCTAACATCTCCTCTGTACCTGCTCCCCAGCAACTTAAACCTGTGTCCTCTCGTAGCGACCATTTCAGCCCTGGGAAATAACCTCCGAGAATCCACCCTATCTATTCCTATCAACATTTTATAACCCTCTATCAGGTCGCCTCCCAACCTTTGTCTCTCCAGGGAGAAGAGACCGAGCTCCCTCAACCTATCTTCATAAGGCATGCCTCCCAATCCAGGCAACATCCTTGTAAATCTCCTCTGCACCCTCTCAATAGCTTCCACATCCTTCCTATAGTGAGGCGACCAGAACTGCGCACAGTACTCCAAGTGGGGTCTGACAAGGGTCTTATAAAGTTGCATCAAAAAGTTAGTCATGACATGAAACTTGTTTAAGGTTTACTGCACGCTGGACTTGTTTAAGGTTTACTTAGACAGGCACACGAGTGAAACAGGGATGGAGGGTTATATAAGACAGTTTTAAAAAGGGTCAGAGCCTCGGGTCGATACTGGAAATATAATAGTACTTGTTGATGTTTTGTCTCTTTTAATCCACAGGTGTCGGTCCACCTTGTTGTCAAACGAGGGGCATGCACACGGTGGGTCGTGCGTGGGCTGCTCTTGGATGTAGCCTCGTACGTTGTGTCGATGTGTGTGCTTAAACCTGGACGAGCAGACAGGCACCACAACAGCTCAGTAACTATCACTGCTAGCTGTGCAGATACATGGATTTAGGCCAGTGTCTGTGGGAGTTTGCGCATTCTCCTTGTGGTTGCATAGGTTTCCTCCGGGTGCCCCGGTTTCCTCCCACACCCCAAAGATGCACTCGTAGGCTGATTGGTTCACCGAATTGACCCTACACTATTCTTCCCTGAATCTGGCTCCAATAGGGGTACCATTCGCATACACACGGGGCAGGGTCGGTGTAGGGAAATGCTTCAAAATGGCGCCGCGGGCTCGATGGGCCGAAGGGCCTGTTTCCCGTGCCGGGTTGTTCTTTGTTCTTTGTAATTCTGGCCTCCCAGATTGTCTGGATCTACTACAGTTCGCCTACCTCCACTGCAGGCCCACAGACCCCAATTCCCTGGCCCTACATTCAACTCGGGAACACAGACTCGTGTTTATCGACTACAGCTCAGCCTTTAACACCATTCTTCAAACAAAACTCGGGTACAAAATCTGTGGCCTGCAACTCGGCTCCTGCTGCTGCAATTTGATCCTGAACTTCCAAACCCAGAGACAGCAATAAATAAGGACAGTCAACCACACCTCCTCCACAATCATCCTGAACAGAGTTGCGCCACAAGCCTGTATCCTCAGCCCCTTACTATACTCCTTACATGCCGATGACTGCGTGGCCAAATTCACCTCCAAATCGATTTCCAAATTCATTGACACTACCACTGCAGTGGGTCAGATCTGAAACAACGATGAGACCAAGATCAGGGAAGAGATAGAGAACCTGGTGAACTGGTGGGACAACAATAATCACTTCCTCAATGTCGTTAAAGCAAGGGAGATAGTCATCGACTTCAGGAAGCAGAATGGAGTACGTCCCCCTGGTTACATCAATGGGATGAAGTTGAAATGGCCGAGAGTATCAAGTATTTAGGGTGTAAGACCACCAACCACCTGCCCTGGACCCCCCATGATGACCCAATAATTAGGAAAGCCTATCAACGCCTTTTCTTTCTCAGAGGTCCATGGACATTTGGAATGTTGGCTACAACTCTCACCAGCTTTTACAGATGCACAAAAGAAAACATTGTTTCAGATTGTATCACAGTTTGGTATGGCTCCTGCTCTGTCCAAGACCTCAAGAAACTTCAAAGCTTCGTGAATGGAACCCAGACCATCACTCAAACCAACCTCTCACCCATTGACATTGTTTACACTTCCTGCTGCTCCGCAAAAACAACCAGCCTAATTAAGGAAACAACGCACCACGGACATAAACTCTTCCACCTTGTTCTGTCGGGAAAAAAAGATAATAACATCTGAGGACATGTACCAACCAACTCATAGAATCATAGAAACAATACAGACTCATCGAGTCTGCGCCGACAACGATCCCAGCCAGGTCCTGCCCTCAAAGTCCCACATGTACACTGCTAACCCCTATAACATACATCCCCTGGGACCCAAATGGGCAATTTAGTATGACCAAACACAACCTAACCTGCACATCTTTGGACTGTGGTGGAAACCGGAACATCCGGAGGAAACCCACGCAGACATGGGAAGAATGCACAAATTCCACATAGACAGTGATCCAAGCCGGGAATTGAACTCAGGTCTCTGGAGGTGTGAGATAGCAGTTCTATCCATTGTGTCACGAGGCTGCCAACTCAAGAACAGCTTCTTCTCTGTTGCCATCAGCCTTTTGAATAGAACTACATCACATTAAATTGATCTACACCGAGCAACATGTGACTGCGAAATTCCACACTGCACGCTCTCCTTCTCTATACACGGTATGCCTTGTCTCTATAGCACTCAAGGAACAATACTTTTCAGTGTGTACTAATCGATATGACAATAATAAATCAAATCAAATCAAATTTCACTATTCAGGCTGTAATATCAGCACGATGTGCCCTGGACTTATCAATGAACCTCTGCAGGTTGGTGATGTACGTGGGACTGCTGTAATCGAGAATGATGTTCCAAGGCTCAATGTGAACACTGGGGAGCTGCGAGACACTGGACTTGCTCAAAGTGGATACTTCCAAGAGAAACACCACACGTTCTTGTAACAGGAGAAATCCCAATAGGCTGGATGTGAGAATGGAGATGGTTTCAAAGTTTAAAAACAACTTCACTCGTGATGATGGACTCCCAGGGATTGAACCGGTGTCCTTGATACTGTGAGGCAGCAGTGCCAACCACTGTGCCATAGTGCCATCCTACAAGGTGCTCTGGACACATCCAAGATCACACCCAGGACACCATCATCACCATATCCATGACAGGGAAATGACTGGAAAACAACCTGAGGGACAGATTTAATCTCATTTCGGGAGGGAAGCATTTATGAACAATAGTCAGCATGGCTTTGTCAGGGGGAGATCATGTCTAACAATTTGCTGGAAGATATTGAGGAGGTGACTGGATGAGGAGATGAGGGAAGTGTAGCCGATGTAATCTACATTGCCTTCAGAGAAGCTTTTGAATAATTCAGCATGGGAGACTGAACAAGGAGATGATAGCCGATTGGATGCAGGGCAATTTGGTAAATTACATCCAAAATTGGCTGAGTGGCGTGAGGCAGGGGGTGATGGGCAAAGGTTGCTTTTGTGCCTGCAAGCCTGTGTCCAGTGGGGTTCCACAGGGATCGGTGCTGGCTCCCTTGCTGTTTGTAATGTACATTGATGGTCTCAACATGAATGTGTGAGGTTTGATCAGTAAGTTCACAGATGATAAAAAAGGTGGTTTGGTAAATATTGAGGAGGAAAGCCTGAGATGACAGGAATCATAGAATCCTACTGTTCAGAAAGAGTCCATTCTGTCCATCTAGTCGGCACCGACCACAATCTCAATGAGGACCTATGCACATAACATCTTTTATTTACCCTAGCAAGTCTCCCTGACACTGAGGCCTATTTAGTCCGGCCAATCCACCTAACCCAAACGTCTTTGTGTAAGGGGAAGCTGATGCAATTTTTTGAGAAAGCGGGCTGACAGAGCGGGAAATCGAGAAGTGAAATATGCTGTATAAACGCTTTGCAGGGGCAGGTGCTTAAAAACAAGTATGAAATCAGTTGCTCGCAGTCAAAGTAGTCATGGGTTGGGTATGATAAAGAAACGGTTACTGCGAACCATAAAAAGGAGGAATAGGCGCCAAAGATAGAACAAGGGAAGAGAGATGTAGGCGGGTGAAGCTCGCTGAGCAGTTCACGATAAGGGAGCGTGGAAACCAAGGACAGAACTAGCTGAGCAGTTCACGATAAGGAAGCGCGGCGCGGGAGCCAATTAACAAGGGAAGGGAGATGTATGATAAACTGCATAGGCATATAAGGCAGACTCATGAATTGTGTGTGTGTGTGTACCTGCGGGACTGCACCCTTTCTTGCAAGATTGAATAAACTGACATAGAATGACTCCACCGTGTCTTTGATTTCAAGAGCAGGGGGGGAAGGGGAGTGGGATCGGTGTCCCCAGAGGTGTCTCTTTGGATGGGCTCGACGGTTGAAACCTAACGATGACAACTAAGCCGATCGAGTTCCCCCCCAAGGATTGAGTCAGTTGCTCGGGTGTAATCCATACAAACTGACTGGCCTCAGAGAGGGAACTGCCCACATCTCGCACATTTGGAATGTGGGAGGAAACTGGATCCGTCGGAGGAAACCCACGCAGACACGGGGAGAATGTGCAAACTCCACGCAGAAAGTGACCGAAGCCAGGAATCGAATATGCATCCTTGGTGCTTTGGGACAACAGTGCTAACCAGTATACTACTGTGCCGAAGAAATGGACAGGCTGGTAGGGTGGATAAATGGCATTTAAACCTGAAAAATGTAAAGAGGTGCATTTGGGACAACTAACAGGGCAAGAAAATACACAATGAACAACAGAGTGTGAAGATGTCCACAGGACCAGAATGAATTTGGGGTGCATACATGTGGATCCCTGAAGGAGACAAGACAGGTGAAATGAGGTGGTTAAGATGACATATCCAGTAACTGCTTGAAAGTTCCGAAAGTGTCCGACTGCACTGTCACAGCAGGCAGTCTTTTCCACACCCCATGGAAGTATAAACTGCTGTTTAGACCAGAGCGAGGGTGCTGTGTGTAGTTCTGGTCATCACACTACAGGAAGGATGTAATTCCCCTGCAGACGGTGGAGAGGAGATTCACCGGGGTGCTGCCTGGGCTGGAGAGTTTCAGCTATGAATAGAGGCTGGTTTGGCTGGGTTTTCTAACTTAGAGCAGAAATGGCTGGAGGGGAAGCGGCTGTAATGAGTGGTGGTGGGATTGGTTTCAGCTGGGTGTTGGGGGGGTGGGGGGTGAACCTGAGTGATTTGCACAAAATTATGCTTCACATCGATGGGAAGAAACTTTTTTTCTCCCTTCAGTGCAGGTGCCAATAACCTGAGGGGTGTGGATTTAAGGGAAAGGGCAGATTTTTGTGTGGATTTGTGGTAAAATGTTTCCATCCACAGGGTGTGGGATCTGCAGCTCAGGAGCTGAAAGGATGTTAGAAGCAGGAACAACTACAAGAGGCATTTAGATCAGCAATTCAGATGCCAGAGCGCACAGGGCTGTGGATCGAGTGCTGGAAAATGGGATTGGATTGGAGAGATATTTGATGACCAGTTCAGACATAATGGGCAGAAAGGCCTCATTTTGTGCTTTTAAAATTCGCTGGCTGTTAGTCCTTCAGCAATGACCCCCATTAGTCACACAATCAGTCACAGAATTCATATAGTGCAGAATGAGGCCATTCAGCGCGTCGAGTCTCCACTGACCATAATCCCACCCAAGACCTGTTTTTGTAAGCCCCCTGCTAATCCCAGTGACACGAGGATCTATTTAGCACGGCCAATCCTCTTAACCCACACATCTTTGGACTGTGGGAGGAGATCAGGAAACCCGGAAGAAACCCACACAGACAGCAACCCAAGTCCGGAATCAAACACGGGAGCCTGGCACTATGAGGCAGTGGCTAACCACCACATCACCGTGCCAGCCTAGAAAGCTCCATCACTTGCAGCTCTCCCAGCGCTGGCTGCGATACTGACCAATTACCAAATCTGTGTGGTTGCAAATGTGCAATTGCAGCCAGCAGTGAGCTGCCTGGCCTGAGAGAGACATCCGTCA
This sequence comes from Carcharhinus amblyrhynchos, assembly GCF_965287045.1. Lineage (NCBI taxonomy): Eukaryota > Metazoa > Chordata > Chondrichthyes > Carcharhiniformes > Carcharhinidae > Carcharhinus > Carcharhinus amblyrhynchos. The sequence goes on from NW_027649787.1 coordinate 3,466,350, forward strand.
GCTGTCTGTTGCTGCAGCTTATTTCAACACAACAGCTGCCCTCCCAGATAGTCCAGGGCACGCAGCTCTTTGTGAGGAGCCCCCAACTGATTTGGGTCCGCACCCCCACCCCCCCGGCCTCTCCACCATCATCATCACTACCAACCGGACCAATTACCCAATCCCCCACAGAAAATAAATGCAGAGTGGCAACAGGAAACCCCTTTCTACCCCACTGTGCCTGCACAGAGGCAGCGGGGACCCCCTCCCTATTCCACTGTGCATACAGAGAGGCAACAAATTCCCCTCCTTACCAGACCGTTCATGCAGAGAGACAGAGTGACCACGCTCCCTACCCCACTGTGCATGCACAGAGGCAGAGAGACCCCCCTGCCTACCGCAACGTGCCTGCAGAGAGGCAGTGACACCCCCACCCTAACCCACTGTGCCTGCAGAGAGGCAGTGACACCCCCACCCTACTCCACCGACTGCAAGCAGAGTGACAGTGGCCCCGAGTCCAACAACCAATCACGTTCAGAGTGACATTGGGCCTCCCTCCCTACTGATAGGCCCGGTACCCAAGGGCAAAGCTGCCTTCAGGACCCATTCCTTCAGGTCGCGCCCCTGCAGGCCGTGGACCATATGCCCCGCCAAATTCAGGCCCCACTCCTGCAGATCCAGCCACCTCGAACCCCACACCCTGGTACTGCCCGGTGGGCATTGCCCAAAGGGCACATATCTTTGCCCCTCAACCTTGCCCAGTGCCCTCAATGGCTTCAATTCTACCAGCGAGACATTCACAACTCATCTTCGTACATGTGGACCAGTTCTTTTCCTCGCTGGACACCACCTCGCCCGGTGAGGCTGCAAAGGCATGTGGGCCGCACAACTCGGCTTTTTTTTTTTACCTTTGAGCAGAGATGGCCTGGGGGCGGGGGGGGATGGTGTAGTGGGTGGGAGAGGGTGTAGTGGGTGGGGGAGAGGGTGTAGTGGGTGGGGGAGAGGGTGTAGTGGGTGGGGGAGAGGGTGTAGTGGGTGGAGGAGAGGGTGTAGTGGGTGAGGGGAGGGTGTAGTGGGTGGGGGAGAGGATGTAGTGGGTGAAGGAGAGGGTGTAGCGGGTGGGGGAGAGGGTGTAGTGGGTGGGGGAGAGGGTGTAGTGGGTGTGGGAGAGGGTGTAGTGGGTGGGGGAGAGGGTGTAGTGGGTGAAGGAGAGGGTGTAGCGGGTGGGAGAGAGGGTGTAGTGGGTGGGGGAGAGGGTGTAGTGGGTAAAGGAGAGGGTGTAGCGGGTGAAGGAGAGGGTGTAGCGGGTGGGGGAGAGGGAGTAGTGGTTGGAGGACCCCCCTCACCTTTTATTGGTCCTATCCCTTCTCTTCTTATCCTTTTACCTTTCACATATTTATAGAAGGCCTTGGGATTCTCCTTCATCTTACCCGCCAAGGTCTTCTCATGACCCCTTCTGGCTCTCCTAATTTCCCTTTTAAGTTCCCTCCTACAGTCCTTATACTCCTCAAGAGCTTTAACATCTCCTAATTCCCTGAACCTCTTGTACACCTTCCTTTTCTTCCTGACTAGGTTCAACACATCCTTTGTGCACCACGGTTCCCTCGACCCACCAAAACCCCCTTTTATGTGGTGAAAAACTGCAGCAGGCGACGGTGCAGAGGGACCTGGGGGTCCTTGTGCATGAGTCGCAAAAACCCACTCTGCAGGTACAGCAGGTGGTCAGGAAGGCGAATGGGATGCTGGCCTTCATAGCGAGGGGGATTGAATATAAAAGTAGGGAGGTCTTGCTGCGGCTGTATAGGGCACTGGTGAGGCCGCAGCTGGAGTAGTGTGTGCAGTTTTGGTCGCCGGACTTGCGCAAGGATATTTTGGCCTTGGAGGGAGTGCAGAGGAGGTTTACTAGGCTGATACCGGAGTTGAGGGGGTTGAGCTATGAGGAGAGGCTGAATAAACTAGGCTTGTACTTGTTAGAGTTTAGAAGAATGAGGGGAGATCTCATTGAGATGTATCAGATGATGAATGGGATGGATAGGATAGAGGTGGAGAGACTCTTCCCGCTCAAAAAAGACAGTAGGACTAGGGGGCACAGCCTCAAGATAAAAAGGGGGCGGTTTAGAACGGAGTTGAGGAGGAACTTCTTCACTCAAAGGGTGGTGAATCTTTGGAATTCTCTGCCCGTTGAAGTGGTGGAGGCTGCCTCGCTAAATATTTTTAAGACGTGGGTTGATGGGTTTTTGATAAGAGAGGGGATTAAGGGTTTTGGGGAGTGGGTGGGAAAGTGGAACTGAGCCACGACAGATCAGCCATGATCAGATTGAATGGCGGGGCAGGCTCGAAGGGCTAGATGGCCTACTCCTGCTCCTATTTCTTATGTTCTCTTCCCGCTCGGAAAGGACAGTAGGACTAGGGGGCACAGCCTCAAGATAATGGGAGGGCGATTTAGAACGGAGTTGAGGAGGAAAGTCTTCACTCAAAGGGTGGTGAATCTCTGGAATTCTCTGCCCGTTGAAGTGGTGGAGGCTGCCTCGCTAAATATTTTTAAGACGCGGGTTGATAGGTTTTTGATAAGCGAGGAGATTAAGGGTTATGGGGAGAGGGCGGGAATATGCAACTGAGGCACAACAGATCAGCCATGATCTAACTGAATGGCAGGGGAGGCTCGAGGGGCTAGATGGCCTACTCCTGCTCCTATTTCTTATGTTCTTATGTACAGTGGGTGGATGACAGGGTGTAGTGGGTGGGGGGGAGGGTGTAGTGGGTGGGCGAGAGGGTTTAGTGGGTGGAGGGGAGGTTGTAGTGGGTGGGGTTGAGGGTGTAGTGGGTGGAGGAGAGGGTGCAGTGGGTGGGGGAGAGGGTGTAGTGGGTGGGGGAGAGGGTGTAGTGGGTGGTGGAGAGGAATGTTTTCAGGTAGGGGGGATCTGAGTGAAAGGTAGAAAATCCTGTGGCACATAGTTTGGAAGAAACTTTTTCCCTTTATTGGAAGTGTCAATAACCAGAGGACATGGGTTTAAGGTAAAGGGAAGATTTCTCTGTAGATTTGAGGAAAAATGTTTCCATTCACAGGGTGCTGGGATCTGGAGCTCACGGCCTGGAAGAATGGTAGGAGTGGGAACAAGAGGCATTTAGATTAACAATTCAAACGCCAGAAAGCCATCACTTGCAGCTCTCACAGCGCTGGCTGAGATACTGAACGCGTTCCAAACCTACGTTGCTGCAAATGTGCAATTGCAGCCAGCAGTGAGCTGCCTGGTCTGAGAGAGACATCTGTCAGCCCTCTGCTGCTGCAGCTAGCTTCAACAAAGCAGCTGCCCCGAGATAGTCCGGGGGCAGCAGTTCTTCATGAGGACCCCCCAATGGATATAGCACCCACTCGCTGCCCCCCTTCAGCACCACCAAGCTCACTAATCGCCTCCCTTCACGCACACCAATCACGTGCAGTTTTACAGTGGGGCCCACCCCACCCCAAAGACAGCGTGCAGCGTGGCAGCGGGAATGCCTACACGCACAACGTTCTCTTGTTGATCCGCAGCGGGGCAACCCTCTCTATGCTCCAATTACATTCAGAGTGGCAGGGGAGTCCCGCCCCACCCTCTCCCTCTTGGATAGATCTGCTCCCCAAGGGACAAGCTGCCTTCAGTCCCTGCCCTGAAGGCCCCGCCCTACAGGTCACCACCCATCCGGCCCACTATAAAGAACAAGAGCAAAGAACAACACAGCACAAGAAACAGACCCTTCGGCCCAACGAGCCCACACCGCCATTTCAGCATTCTGAGTGCCCCCTTGTACCTCTGACCTTTCACCACGCCTACTGGACTCCGCAATGAAGGAACCATAACCAGATTGAGGGACGACTAATTTAGGGACAATTTGTTACACCAATTAACACGTGCACAAAGAGTACGTTATTGGGGTGTGGGAGGCAACCGGAGCACCCGGAGAAAACCCACGCAAGCACGGGGAGAATGTGCAAACTCCCACAGACACTGGCCCAAATCCATGTATCTACACAGCAAACAGTCATAGTCACTGAGCTGTCGTGTTGCCCGTCAGATGCTCCAGTTTAAGTGCACACTAACAACGTGAACCACTCGGCAACTCTCGAAGCAACATCCAAGAGCAGCCCTCACATGACCCACTGCGTGTGTGTCCCCTGTTGGACAACAAGTCGGGCCGAATCACCTGTGGATTTAAAAAAAGTGACATCAGTAAACATGCACAACTTAGACATTTACGAGATCCACAGAAGCTCAGACTGAAGACAGGTGAGCCATAAAATATGTTGGAAGGTCCATATGAATCAATTGATTCCCAGGGACGTCCCAAGTCTCTTGATCCTTATTTAGAACATAGAACATAGAACATTACAGCGCAGAACAGGCCCTTCGGCCCACGATGTTGCGCCGAACAGTTACAAAAACAATGACCCACTAGCCTATACCAATCCCTTTTCGTCCATAAACCTATCCATAGATCTCTTAAACGCCCCCAAACTAGGCGCATTTAGAACAGCTTCTGGTATCCCTCCATCTCTAGTCCGCTCATGTGCCGATCTAAGTAAGCCTTAAACAACTCTAGCATGCCTGCCTCCACCTCCCTACTTGGCAGTGCATTCCAGGTCCCCACAACCCTCTGTGTGAAAAACCTCCCTCTAACATCCGAATTGTACCTCGCCCTCCTCACCTCCCATGGCCCCTCGTATTTTTGTATCCAACCTAGGAAAAAGCTTACCACTGATCACTCTGTCTATACCCTTCGTAATCGTATACACCTCTATTAGATCTCCCCTCATTCTCCGTCTTTCTAAGGAGAACAGCCCCAATTTACCCAATCTCCCCTCATAGCTCAGTCCGTCCATACCAGGCAGCATCCTGGTAAACCTCCTCTGCACCTCCACGTCCTTCCGGTAGTAAGGTAACCAGAACTGGACGCAGTACTCCAAATGCAGTCCAACCAACATTCTACACAACTGCAACATTAGACGCCAGCTTTTATACTCTATACCCCTTCCTCTCAAGGCAAGCATGCCACAAGCCTTCTTCGCCACCTTCTCCACCTGTACTGCCACGTTCAAGGACTTGTGTACTTGCACCCCTTGGTCCCTCTGCGTTTCTATACTCTTAATAGTCCTACATTTATCGTATAACTCCCCCCTGCATTATTTCTTCCAAAGTGCATCACCTTGCATTTATCTGGATTAAATTCCATCTGCCATTTCTCTGCCCAATATACCAGCCTATCTATATCCTGCTGTATTGCCTGACACTGCTCCTCACTATCAGCAACTCCAGCCGTCTTCGTGTCATCTCCAAACTTGCTGATGACACCAGTTACCCACTCTTCCGAGTCATATTACAAATAGCAAAGGTCCCAGTCCTGAGCACGGCGGCACACCACGAGTCACAGACCTCCAGCTAGAAAAAGACCCTTCCACTACTACCCTCTGTCTCCTATTACCAAGCTGGTCCTCAATCCATCTAGACACCTGTCCTTGTATCCCATGAGCCTTAACCTTTTCCACCAACCGACCATGAGGGACTTTCTCAAACGCCTTGCTGACATCCACATATCTCCAGGCCCTGCTCCTGTAGACCCCGCTACTTCATGTCCCACCCCCTGGTCCTGCCCGGTGGGCGCTGTCCAAGTGGCTCCTCTCTCGGGGAGGCTGCAAAGACAAGTGTGTCTCGCTTCATTTAATTCAACTTGTTTGAAATTACATTTCAATAATTTATCCAGCTTCTTGCCAGAAAGGTGCAGGAGACTGAATCCGTCACATATCCGTTGTCGGTGAAGTTCGCAATAGGCGAGAAATTGGGTTTGGACCTGAGTTCTCGGCTGTCACGCGGTTTTCCTGCTCACCCCGTCATCAATGGACAGGGAGTAGTTGTAAACCCGCCCCCCTCCCGTGTGTGTGTGTGTGTGTGTGTGTGTGTGTGTGTGTGTTTGTGTGTGTGTCTGAGAGAGAGGGAGAGGGAGACAAAGCAACAGAGTACAGTATCAGTGTTCTATTTTGCTATTCTTGAATTGCTGTTTGAGTGGGAAAACATTCTTCAATCTGTTCGCTTCTATCAGCAAATCTCTGTATTTATATGTGTGTGTTTGGGCGTGTCTGTGTGTTCGTGTTCCTGTGACTCTCGGGGATTTTGTGGTGGTGCAGGGGATAGTATTGCTCCCTCACAGCACCAGAGGCCCTATTCAATTCCAAGCTTGGCCACTGTCTGTGCAGTTTCTGTACGTTCTCCCTGTGTCTGCGTGGGTTTCCTCTGCGTGCTCCGGTTTCTTCCCAGACTCTGTAATTTGTTCTGGGTCGGTGCATTGGCCATGCTAAATTCTCCCTCAGTGTACCTGAAAAGGTGTTGGAGTGTTGTGCCAGGGGACTTTTTTTACAGTAACTTTATTGCAGTGTTAATGCAAGCCTACTTGTTACACTAATGAATTAGCTTCAAACTTTACAAAACGTTTTCTCTCTCTCTGAGATCTTGCTGTGCATATTTGACCAATAAAATGGATTCTGCTGTCTGAGACTGGGCGGGTGATTAGAATGAACTGGTGATATAAGTAGAGGGTAAAAAGTATTCTGTCTCAGTCTTTTACTCACAATGGGATAGTATTTGAGGTCACATGTCTGTGAAAAGCCACAGCACACAGAAGACATCTTAGCCCATAGGCCCTGAGACAATTGCCAGTGGCTGAAAGAATGAATAACTGCACACAGTGATTCAACAGAAACAACAAGAGCAGCAAACCCAGTCCAGTAAATGACAAGAAAATCCACGCAGTGAAACAGCCTTTCTAGAATGAGGAACTGGACACAGGGGACGGGACGTTCCAGCTTCACTCTTCCCGAAGCTGTAAAATCCCATCTGTGTTCAACAGATTTCCCCATGCCCAACCCCTCGCCCGCTCATTCACGGGCCAGAGCAATTACAGCCAGGTACCTACCCGGAACACCAACAATCGCCAGGAGTGGATAGTAAAAGCATTGAATCGCATACAGTACAAGACAAATCCGAAAGGCTGGTGTTATCCACCAATCATCTGCATTAAACTCAGAAATCCAATAGAATAAACTCCTGTCCTTGGTCGGAACATTCCACTCCATTTCTCCCGGATTCGGATCCATTGTCGGAACTTTCCAATCCATTTCTCCCAGATTCGGATCTCTCCTCTCCCTCCCTCTCTCTCCACAGCCGCTGATCTCTGTTAGTGTTGGAGTTGTCACTCCCGCTGACTCAATGGGACAACACATTGAATGGAATCCCTTATTAATGGAGGAAGGAAAACCCTCCAGGAACACTGATGGGATCCATGGAGACTCACATCAATTACAGTCACTTAACAAACAGCTTGCCTCCCTCAATGTACCCAACAAGTTCCAAAGCGTGGTGACTAGGGGATTTTCACAGAAACGTCATTGCAATGTTAATGTAAGCCTTCTTGTGACATTAATAAATTAACTTTGAAGCTAACATTTTTTATCAATGACAACCTTTCTTGATTAGTGCCGTGCACCCTCACACCCTCTCTACCTTCGGGGAAACATCTGCGCTCTTAGTACAGAATTTCGGTGAGTCTCCATTCAGAGGAAAATGTATCGACATATTGATTGTTTTCCTTCAGTACTTTTCCATTCACTGAGATATACCTTCTAAATATATCCCTGCCATCCATTAACTCTATCTACACTCGCTGCCTCAGTAAAGCAGCCAGGATAATCATTCTCTCTTCCACCTTCTTCCATCAGAGAAAAAAATACAGAAGTCTGAGATCACGCACCAATTGATTCAAAAACACCTTCATCCCTGCTGTTATCTAACTTTTGAATGGACCTACCTCATATTACGATGACCTTTCGCTACGCCCTCGCTATGCCTATAACATTACATTCTACACTATCTTCTTTCCTTCTCTATGTCCGGTATGCTTTGCCTGTTCATTGCGTAAGAAACAATACTTTTCAATGTCCAATATACATGTGAGAATAATACATTGAATCAAATCAATCAAATAATCACAAAACTAAATAATTTAGTTTAATCCTCTAACTGCCAACTTGTGATCCATTCTGTAATTTTATCTGTACCTCTGTACAGCCCCTTTGAAACACCCTCATAGCTTGAATTCACAACTAGTTTTAAATAAATTTGGAAATCTGGTAGCTTACTCCCAGCATCTTCAATTAGTTTATTGACGTATCACATAAACATCTACATCCCCGACACTTATCTTTGCAATACTTCTTAAGTTACAGCCAGCCAGCCTGAATGTGCTTTTGTATCCTGACTCACTGTTCCATGCCTGCTCTGAATTATTTATCCAATCCAGGCTGTCAACCTCAGGTCCATGAGCCACAGTCAGACACCTCGACTATTGTGCAGCATGCTGTGGGATTATTAAAATTCAAATCTATGACATTGACTGGATCCACTGTACAGAGCGGTTAACTCACATGTCTAACAAAGAACGAAGAACAAAATCAGCCCGGGAAACAAGCCCTTCGGCCCAACGAGCCCGCACCGCCATCTCAATACCACCAGTCCCCCCCTCCACCCTTCACCCTTATCTAATGTTTTATGGCCATCCACATTGAGGGAAACTAATTTAGGGATAATTTATTCCTGCCAATCAGCCTAACAGCACTTCTTTGGGGTGTGGGAGGAAACCGGAGCACCCGGAGAAAACCCACACAAGCACGGGGAGAATGCGCAAACTCCCACAGAATCCGGCCCAAATCCATGTGTCTGCACAGCAAACAGCGATAGTCACTGAGCTGTCGTCTTGCCCAGTATCTGGTCAAGTTCAAGCACACACTAACGACATGAAGCACTAGGCCAATCTCGAACAACCAAGAGCAGCCCCAGTGCGACCCATCCCGTGTATGCCCCTCGTTGGACACAAGGCGGAAGACTTAAAACCTGTGAATGAAAACAGAAAAAAAAACATTATTATTGTACCATATCCATTTACCTTACCAGGGACACTCCAATGCTAATGACCCTAATTTAAAACAATCTCCAACCCACTCATGTGCCTGTCTAAGTTACTCTTAAACAACTCTAACGTGTTTGCCTCCACCGCCTTACTTGGCAGAACATTCCATATCCCGACTACCCTCTGTGTGAAAAACCTCCCTCTAATATCTGTGTTCTACCTCTCCCCCCTCACCTTAAGCCCATGGCCCCTTGTCCTACGTGTCTCTATCATAGGAAATAGCTTACCTCTGTTTACTCTATCTATACCCTTCATAATCTTATATAGATCTATTAGATCCCCCCTCAGTCGCCGTCTTTCAAGGGAAAAAGACACCCAATTTCTTCAATCTTTCCTCATACCCCAGTCCTTCCATACCAGGCAACATCCTGGCAAACCTCCTCTGCACTCTCTCCAGAGTCTCCACTTCCTTCCGGTAGTAAGGCGACCAGAACTGGACGCAGTACTCTAAATGCGGCCTAACCAACGTTCTGTACAACTGCAACATTAGACTCCAGCTCTTATATTCTATACCCCTTCCTATAAAGGCTAACATACCATAGGCTTTCTTCACCACACTCTCCATTTGCACTGCCACCTTCAAAGACTTGTGCACTTGCACCCCCAGGTCTCGCTGTGATTCTATACTCCTTATGGGCTTACCCTTTATCATATAACTCCCCCCCACATTATTCCGGCCAAAATGCATCACCTCACATTTATCCGGATTAAACTCCATTTGCCATGTATCTGCCCAATCAACCAGCCTATCAATATCCCGCTGTATTGCCAGACACTGCTCTTCACTGCCCGCCAATCCAGCCATCTTGGTGTCATCAGCAACTTTACTGATCACACCACCTACTCCCTCTTCCAACTCATTTATATACACTACAAAGAGAAGAGGTTCCAGTACTGACCCCAGCGGCACACGACTAGTGACAGACCTCCAGCTAGAAAAGGACCCCTCCACTACTACTCTCTGTCTCCTCTTTGCAAGCCAGTTCTCTACCCATGTAGATACCTGGCCACATATCCCATGAGCTTTAATCTTCTCTACCAACCTACCATGGCGGACTTTGTCAAATGACTTACGGAAATCCATATAGACAACATCAATGGCTCGTCCTTCGTCGACCGTTTTTGTCACCCCCTCAAAGAATTTTACCCAATTCGTAAGGCAAGACTTCCCCTTTACAAAGCCATGCTGCCTATCCTTAATCAGATCGCAACGTTCTAAGTTCTCATACATCCTATCCCTAAGAATCCTCTCCATCAACTTGCCTACCACTGACGTTAAACTCACCGGCCTATAGTTACCCGGGCTATCCCTCCTACCCTTTTTAAACAACGGTACCACGTTCGCTCTCCTCCAGTCCTCTGGGACCTCACCTGTGTCCAAAGAAGAGACAAAGATTTCAGTCAGAGGCCCAGCAATCTCATCGCTCGCCTCTCTAAGCAGCCTGGGATAAATGTCATCGGGCCCCGGAGATTTATCAGTTTTAATGCTACCTAAAAGCCCTCACACTTCTTCCCTCGTAATCGATAGATCTTTTAATTGGAATACCGCTCCCTCAATGACCGTACCAGACATCAAGCCCCTCTCCTTCGTGAATACCGACGCAAAGTATTCATTCAGGATCACCCCCATTCCCTCAGCCTCTCGGCACAATTCCTCACGTCTGTCCCTGAGGGGACCGATTTTTCCCCTAGCCACCCTTTTGCTCGTAACATAGGAGTAAAACGCCTTTGGATTCTCCTTAATCCTACCTGCCAAAGCCATCTCATGTCCCCTTTTTGCTCTCCTAACTCCCCGTTTGAGATCCCTCCTACTCTCTCTGTATTCCTCCAACGCCCTCTCCATTCCCAGCTGCTTAGACCTGACATACGTCTCTTGTTTCTTCCTAACCAGGTCTTCTATATCTCTAGTAATCCACGGCTCTCTAATCCTACCCTTCCCATCCTTCCTCCTAACCGGCACATGCCTTTCCTGCACCCATTGCAGTTTTCCCTTGAAAGACTCCCACATGCCTAACGTGGTCTTCCCTTCCAACAGCCTATCCCAGTCTGTATCCTTAAGCTCCTGCCTAATGCGGCTGTATCTAGCCTTTCCCCAATTTAGCACACTCCCCTTCGGTCAGCACTCACCCTTTTCCATTTGTATCCTGAAGTAGACAGGGTTGTGGTCTACATGGCAAGGGTGTGATGAATAGAGAACTCAGAACATAGAACAGTACAGTTTCTTCAAACTTCGATGTTGTGCCGAGTTATGTTGAAACCCAAGATCAAGCTATCCCACTCCCTATCATCCTATCATAGGCTCCATGTGCCTGTCCAATAACCGCTTGAAAGCTCCTAAAGGGTCCGACACCACTATCACAGCAGGCAGTGCATTCCACACCCCAACCACTCTCTGAGTAAAGGATCTACTTCGGACATCCCTCCTATATCTCCCACCATGAACCTTAAAGTTATGCCCCCGTTAACAGATACATCCACTTCAGGAAATAGTCTCTGCACGACCACACTACCTATCCCCCTCATTATCTTATAAAGTCGCCTCTCATCCTTCTCCCCTCTAAAGAGAAAAGCTCCAGCTCCCTCAACCTTTCCTCATAAGATCGACCATCCAAACAGGCAGCATCCTGGTAAGTCTCCTCCTCAATTCTTCCACATTTTTCTTATAATGCGGTGACCAGAACTGCACACAATGTTCCAAATGGGGTCTCACCAACGTCCTGTACAGTTGCAGCATAACCCCACGACACTTGAACTCAAATCCCCGGTGAATAAACGCTTATACACTATAAGCCTTCTTCACGGATCTATTGACGTGAGCGGGAACATTCATAGATCTATGGATTATGAATCCCAAGATTTCTCTGTTTCACCACATTCTTCAGAACGCTGACCCTGTAATCCACTTTCACGTTTGTCCAACCAAAATGAATCACCGCGCACTCATCAGTATTAAACTCCATCTGTCACATTTCTGCCCAGCTCTGCATCCTATCAATGTCTCTTTGCAGCCGACAAGGGTCCTCCACCCCACCCATTACTCCACCAATCTTAGTGTCCTCAGCAATGATTAGAAAAATAACACCTCAAAGTATGCGACCAATGATGCGAGTTTAATCCCCCTACAGGCTGTAATGATTTGTAAATATGCCTCCACACCTTGTGCAAGTGTGGCATGGACAGAGTGGATTATCAGATACTCTTTCCTCGGGTAGAAAAGTCAAGTACTCGGAGATATACGTTTAAGGTGTGTGGGGAAAAGTTTAGAGGAGATGTGGGAGGCAAGTTGTTTTAAACAGAGGGTGGTGAATGTCTGGAACGTGCTGCCTGTGGAGATGGTGGGAGCAACTACAATAGCGACATTTGGGGGTCATCTAGACAAAAAACATGAATAGGATGGGAATGGAAGGTTAAGGAATCTATAAGAGCATATGTTTTTAGGTTAGGCAGGCATCGTAATCGGTGCAGGCTTGGAGGGCCGAATGGACTGTTCATGCGCTGCACTGTTCTTTGTTCTTTCCTCTTTGAATGGGCCACATGATAACACAGTGGTTAGCACTGCTGCTTCACAGGGGCAGGAAACAGGACTCCATCACTGGCTTGAGTCATTGTCTGTATGGAGTCTGCCAGTTATTCCCATGTCTCGAGGTGCTTGGTATCCACCCACAGTCCGAAAGTCATGCTGGTTAGTGCATTGGCCGTGCTAAATTCTCCCTCAGTGTCCCGAACCAGGCGCCGGAGTGTGGCGACTCGAGGATTTTTCACAGTAATTTAATTGCAGTGTTAATGCAAGCCTACCTGTGATACTAATAAAAGCAGCATTTATACGATATTTGCAGCTATCTATTTCAAAGAACTAAAGTCGGTTTTATATTTTGGTGATGCTGTATGTTTTAAATCTCTCAACTTATTCTCATACCTCCACCTCCAGATAGTAAATTATTGGAGCTCCTTGCTCTTATGAGTAAGCCCATTGGTAATTCTCTATTCCTGCTCTGGGAGTGGTGTGTTCTACTGTGAAAACAGATGCATAAGAGCATAAGAACATAACAACATAAGAAATAGGAGCAGGAGTAGGCCATCCAGCCCTTCGAGCCTACCCCACCATTCAATAAGATCATGGCTGATCTGTCGTGGCTCAGTTCCACTTTCCCGCCCTCTCCCCATCAGCCTTAATTCCCTCGCTGATCAAAATCCCATCAACCCGCGTCTTAAAAATATTTAGCGAGGTAGCCTCCACCACTTCAACGGGCAGAGAATTCCAGAGATTCACCACCCTTTGAGTGAAGAAGTTCCTCCTCAACTCCGTTCTAAACCGCCCCCCCCCCCCTTTATCTTGAGGCTGTGCCCCCTAGTCCTACTGCCTTTTTTGAGCGGGAAGAGTCTTTCCACCTCTATCCTATCCATCCCATTCATCATCTTATATGCCTCAATGAGATCTCCCCTCATTCTTCTAAACTCTACCGAGTACCAGCCTAGTTTATTCAGCCTCTCCTCATAGCTCAACCCCCTCAACTCCGGTATCAGCCTAGTAAACCTCCTCTGCACTCCCTCCAAGGCCAAAATATCTTTGCGCAGGTGCGGCGCCCGAAACTGCACACAGTACTCCAGCTGCGGCCTCACCAATGCCCTATACAGCTGCAGCAAGACCTCCCTACTTTTATATTCAATCCCCCTCGCTATGAAGGCCAGCATCCCATTCGCCTTCCTGACCACCTGCTGCACCTGCAAGCTGGGTTTTTGCGATTCATGCACAAGGACCCCGAGGTCCCTCTGCACTGTCGCCTGCTGCAGTTTTTCGCCACGTAAGTAATAATCCTTCCTACCATTATTCCTACCAAAGTGGACCACCTCACACTTGCCAACATTAAACTCCATTTGCCATTTCCTGGCCCATTCGCCCAGCCTATCTCGATCTGCAGAATACAGGATCCTAAAAATAAAGATTCAGGAGTGTCCAGTGGGGCATTTTTTCCACACAGAGGATGCTGAGTGTCTGCAACAAGCTGCCAGAGATAGTAGTAGAGGCAGGTGGAGTTTTGTCTTTTAAAAAGCATTGAGACAGTTATATGGGTAAGATGGGCGTAAAGGGATATGGGCCAAACATGGAGATTTGGGACTATTTTAATGGTAATAACTGGGTGACATGGACAAGTTGGCCAAAGGGCCTGTTTCCATGCTGTAAATCTCTATGATTCTATAACATGGGAACATTAGGAGCAGAAGTCGGCAAATTCAGCCCTTTGAGCTTGCTCCGCCATTCAATCAGATCATGGTTTATATTTCCCTGGTTTAAAATCCACCTCCTCACCTGTTCCCCATATCCCCTTCTCCCTTTTTTTTATATCTATCTCCTTCTTGAAACCATTCAATGATTTAGTCTCCTCCGCGCTATGGGGCAGCGAGTTCCACAAATCCACCAGCCTCTGTGAGAAATAGTTCCTCCCCATCTCAGTTTTAAATCTATCGCCTCTCAGCCAATACCTGAGACCTCTTGTTTGAGACTGCCCCACGAGAGGAAACATTTTGTCTACATTTACTTTATCAATCCCTTTTAAAATTTTATATACAACCAGATCTCCCCTCATCCTTCTAAACACCAGCGAGTACAAGCCCAAACTGTTTAATCTCTCCTCATACTTTCATCCCCGGAATCATAAGAACATAAGAAATAGGAGCACGAGTTGGTCACCTCGCCCCTCGAGCCTGACCCGCCATTCAATAAGATCATGGCTGATCTGATAGTGGGTTCAGTTCCATTTAACTGCCCGCTCCGCATGTCCCTTAATTCCCTTATTGGTTATAAATCTATCGATCTGTGACTGAAACACATTTAACGAGGTAGCCTCGACTGTTTCATTGGGCAGATAATTCCAAAGATTCACGACCATAAGCACATAAGAAATAGGATCAATCTGGTGAACCTCCTCTGAAGTTCTTCCAATGCCAGCACATCAGGACAGATACTCGATGAGATTTTCATAGAATCACTACTGTGTGTGTGTGTGCGTGTGTGAGTGTTTGTGTCTGTGTGTGTGTGTGTGTGTGTTTGTGTCTGTGTGTGTGTGTGTGTGTGTGTGAGTGTTTGTGTCTGTGTGTGTGTCTGTGTGAGTGTGTGTGTGTGTGTGTGTGTGCATCTCCTCATGCCAGTGTATGTTACTGCACAAGGAAATCTATTGGTTACATTTGGCTTGATACTTCTTAATTTACAATGTTTGTTTGATGTTATCAAATTCACTTATCAATTCACAAGTAGGCTTAGATTAAAACTGTAATGACATTACAGTGAAAATCCCCAAGTCTCCACACGCCTGTTCAGGTTCACTGAGGGAAAACTTAACATGGCCAATGCACCGAACCAGTACGTCTTTCAGATTATGGGAGGAAACCGGAACACCCGAAGGAAACCTATGCAGACACGGGGAGAATGTACAGACTCCACACAGACAGTGACCCGAACCGGGAATCGAGCACGTGTCACTGGCGCTGTGAGGCAGCGGTGTTAACCACTGTGCTAACGTGGAACCCCACAGGAGAAAGGAGGAAAAAAAGCTTCTTATAATTACAGAAGGTTTAATCAGTAATGAGGGAAACTCCGTAAATTGTGTTTGACCCGCAGTGGGAGGCAGCCATTCTGGTCAAAAGTGGATGACTTTAATATGTGGAGTTCAAAGAGGTGCGAGACAAAATGAAATGGGAGTTGGGAGGGAAGCCGGGTTAGTAAGGAAAGTCACTGAGCTGAGTTCTGTGATTACATGTGGGAGAGAGGGGGAAGGTTTCAAAGAGACCTGAGGGGCAACTTCTTCACACAGAGGGCGATGTGGATATGGAATGAGCTGCCAGAGAAAGTGATTGAGGCGGGTTCAATAGCAACATTTAAAAAGTATTTGGATAAGTACATGGATGGGAAAGATTAGAGGGATATGGATCAAACGTGGGCCAGCTGTGAGGGCACCATGTTAGGCTTGGAGTGGTTGGGACGAAAGGCTTGTTTCCCTGTTGTATTGCTCTATGTCTCTATATCGGCTGGAAGAGGAGATATTCTGTGACTGACACTATGCTGAGTGAAACTGTAAAACCTGAAGCGTCCATCCAGGAACCAAGAAAGATCTTTGTTTCAGAATGCGTCCCTTTTTCTGAATATTTTGGATTTCCATAGTGCAGTGGGAATGTCCGAATCCATGAGGTTTGTCTTTAATATAATGACAATAGTTTTGCCCTGAGTATTATTACTGGATTTCGATCGATCAACAACTTTAAAAAGTAACTGACAAGAAATTCGCCGGGGTTAGCGGCGTAAATACGTGGGGTTATCGGGAGACGGCCTGGGTTGGATCGTGGTTGGTGAAGACTTGGTGGGATGATGAGCTTAACTCTGCCCTGCAGGGATTCTGTGATTCTCTGAAAGTGTTTGTGAGATTATTCTCACAAACTGGGGTTTTAATCAGACTGTTCATAGAATCCTGGCTTTGCAGAAGGAGGTCATTCGGCCCCTGGAACCTGCACCGACAACAATTCCACCCAGGAACTATACCCACAACCCCATGCATTTATCCTGCTAACCCCCAGACAGCAAGGAGCAATTTTGCACAGCTAATCACCCTGACTTGGTTAGGCCGCATTTGGAGGACTGCGTCCAGTTCTGGTCGCCTGACTACCGGAAGGACGTGGGGACTCTGGAGAGAGTGCAGGGGAGGTTTACCAGGGTGTTGTCTGGTGTGGAAGGACTGGGGTATGAGGAAAGATTGAAGAAATTGGGGCTCTTTTCCCTTGAAAGACGCCGACTGAGGGGTGCTCTAATAGAGGTATATAAGATTATGAAGGGTATAGATAGAGTAAACAGAGGTAAGCTATTTCCTATGATAGAGACACGTAGGGCAAGGGGCCATGGGCTTAAGGTGAAGGGGGAGAGGTATAACACAGATATGAGAGGGAGGTTTTTCACACAGAGGGTAATGGGGGTATGGAATGCTCTGCCAAATAAGGTGGTGGAGGCAGGCACGCTAGAGTCATTTAAGAATAACTTAGGCAGGCACATGAGTGGGTTGGAGATGGGTGGATATAGGAGATTGTTTTAAATAAGGGTCATCAGCATTGGGGCGTCCCTGGTAATGTAAATGGATATGGTACAATAATAACGTGTTTTCTCTTTTCATTCACAGGTTTTAAGTCGGTCCACCTCGTGTCCAACGAGGGGCATACACGCGATGGGTCGTACTGGGGCTGCTCTTGGTTGTTCGAGATTGGCCTAGTGCTTCACCTCGTTAGTGTGTGGCTAAACTGGACCAGATACTGGGCAAGACGACAGCTCAGTGACTATCACTGATTGCTGTGCAGACACATGGATTTGGGCCGGTGTCTATGGGAGTTTGCGCATTCTCCCCGTGTTTGCGTGGGTTTTCTCCGGGTGCCCCGGTTTCCTCCCACACCCCAGAGATTTGCTGTTAGGCTGATTGACAGGAATAAATTGTCCCTAAATCAGATTCCCTCAATCTGGATGGCCATAAATCATTAGACAGGGGTCGTGGGTGGAGAGGGGGACTGGTGGTGTTGAGATGGCGACGCGGGCTCGTTGGGCCGAAGGGCCTGTTTCCCGGGCTGATTTTGTTCTTTGTTCTTTGACTTACACATCTTTGGGCAGTGAGAAGAAACTGGAGCAGACTGAGGAAACCACGCAGACACTGGGAGAATGTGTAGATTCCGCACAGACAGTGTCCCAAGCCAGGAATTGAACCCGAGACATTGGCAACCGTGCTAACCACTGTGCTACCCACAGTCTGCCTCTGTTGCTGTATTATTGTGTCTAAGCATTATTTTCCAATTTTCACTGAATCCTTGTTTCCGTCCAAAATGTGAAAATTAAATTATTTCCACGCAGTTTTTGTGTAAAAAGATATTGGAAATTTGACACAGATTCCAGCCTTCATCCCAACAGGTTGAAAACCAATGTGATGCTCTGTTTCTGTTATACACCGTCTTAGAGTACTGATTTCGTTTCGTGCATCGTATCTCACGGAGGTCTCCTCAGCTTGAATGAAATGTAACATAAATGCAGCAGAAAGATAATGGCGTTCACCCTGCCAATCCTGAGAATTCACAGTTGCGCAGTGGTTAGCACTGCTGCCTCACAGCGCCACGGACCCAGGTTCGATTCCTGGCCTCGAGTCAAGGTCTGTGTGGAGTCTGCACATCCTCCCCGCGTCTGTGTGGGTTTCCTCCGGGTTCTCCAGTTTCCTTTCACAGTCACAGATGTGCTGGTTGTGTGAATTAGCCATGCCAAATTCTCCCTCAGTGTACCCAAACAGATGACAGAGTGTGTCAACAAAGGGATTTTCACACTTACTTCATTGCAGTGTTAATGAAAGCCTACATGTGATGCTAATAAATAACTTTTGAGAGCTTGCATTCTTCAGAACTGCAGCCATTATCCGTGCTTCCTACATTTAGAATCATAGAATCCTTACAGTGCAGAAAGAGGCCATTCTGCCCATCGAGCCTGTACCAACCACAATCCCACCCTGGCCCTTTTCCCGTGACCCCTCATATTTACCCTGTAATTCCCCTGACACTAGGGTTAATTTAGCATGGCCAATCAAGATAACCCGCATATCTTTGGCGTATGAGAGGAAACGGGAGCACCAGGAGGAAACCCACACAGACACGGGGAGGATGTGCAGTCTCTGCACAGTGCCCCAAGCATGGAACAGAACTCGGGACCCTGGTGCTGTGAGGCAGCTGTGCTAAGCAGTGTGTCACTGTGCCGCCCAAAAGCAGAAGTAACTCATTCAGCATCTTGAACCTGCTCTGCCCAGAACAAAACAGATATATTTATATATTAAAAAACGTTGACAAACGTTGCCTCGACTGGGAGGCATGCCTTATGAAGTTAGGTTGAGGGAGCTGGGACTCTTTTCCCTGGAGAGACGAAGGTTGAGAGGCGACCTGATAGAAGTTTACAAAATGTTGAGAGGAATAGATAGGGTGGACTCTCAGTGGCTATTTCCCCGGTTTGAAATGGTCGCTACGAGAGGACACAGATTTAAGGTGCGGGGAGGGAGGTTCAGAAGTGATGTTAGGGGTAAGTTTTTCACTCAGAGGGTGGTGAGTGAATGGAATCGGCTGCCGTCAGTGGTGGTGGAGGCGAACTCGCTGGGGTCTTTTAAAAGACTTCTGGATGAGTATATGGGGTTTAATGAGATTGAGGGTTATAGATAGGTCTGTAGGTTGGTAGGTGATGATGTGATCGGCGCAACTTGTGGGCCGAAGGGCCTGTTTGTGCTGTAGTGTTCTATGTTCTATGTTCTATGTTCAAATAGAATGTACTGTTTGTGATAATTCAGGCTTCCAGTACAGGAGTAGGGATGTGTTGTTACATTTATAGAGGGTCCCGCTGAGGCCACATCTGGAATATTGTGTGCAATATTAGTCTCCTTTTCTGAGGAAGGATGTTCTTGCTCTCGAGGGAGTGCAGCGAAGGTTTACCAGGTTGATTCCGGGAATGGCGGGACTGATGTATGGGGAAAGATTGACTCGGTTAGAATTGTTTCTGCTGGAGTTCAGAAGAATTGGCGGGGGGAGGGGGTGAATTTATGGAGACATACAATTCTAACAGAACACAGCAAGGTAGATGCAGGGAGGATGCTCTCGATGCTGGGGGAGTCCAGAATCAGAGGTCCCAGTCTGAAGGTACAGCATAGACCATTAGGACGGAGGTAAGGAGACATTTCTTCTCCCAAAGAATGGTGAGCCTGTGGAATTCTTGCCCCTGTCTTCTATTTTTCTATGTAATACATGAAATATATTGGAAACAACATACAGACTCATCTCTTGCCATAAAACGTTGATTTATTTTGCCAGTGCAACTCCTTATCCCAACATTGAAACAGCAACACTTGAAATTCGACAGACACTGCAACGTTTGAGAGCTCAACGTAACTCAATTCATTCAACATAATTCAAGGTCAGCTCAACTCATACCCTGAAATTTCAGTCTCTTTGTCAACTGTCTCAAGGATTGAAGCCAACTGATCCATTCCAACTCAGCTGAATTGAAACAAATCCAACAGTTAGCGAAAGGAAATCTTCATGACAATAAGAACAAGGCACTTTTGGTAACGGACCTCACTAGGGAGTGAACTTTCGCAGGTAAGAATAACTCCTATGCTGACCGTTCTGCTCCAGGGATTGGTGGATTGTGAATGTTCCGACGTTGAGGAAACAGAAGGTAAAAAGTCACTTCCGCAAGCCTTTCGGAAATCTGAGGTTCAGAGGTCGAATAATTGGTCCACCTCTTGCAAGACGTCTGCTCTCTTTTTCTTTGTTTGTGGGGCTCGTGTGTCGCTGGCTGGCCTGCATCGATAGAAGCAAAATATTGTGGGTGATGGAATCTGAACCAAAAACAGAAGTGGTGGAAAATCTCAGCCCGGTCAAGGTCATCTTGACTCGAAACGTTGGCTCCGCTCTCTTCGCACAGATGCTGTCAGACCTACTGAGGGTTTCCAGTATTTTCTCTTTTTACCTATTGCCTATCAATAGTTATCCTTGGAGGATAGTCCAGAGTCAACCACATTGCTGTGTTTCTGAAGTCACATTTAATTTAATCCAGATAAATGCGAAGTGAAGCATTTTGGTGGGACTAATGTAGGTGGGGGGAGCTGTACAATAAATAGCACAACCATCAGAAGTATGGACGCACAGAGGGACCTGGGTATGCAAGTCCACCGATCCTTGAAGGTGGCAGCACAGGCGGTGAAGGTGGTGAAGAAGGCATATCGCATGCTTGCCTTTATAGGACGAGATATAGAGTGTAAAAATTGGCGTCTGATGGTACAGCTATATAGAACTCTAGTTAGGCCATATTTGGAGTACTTGTCCAGTTCTGGTCGCCGCACTACCAGAAGGACGTGAAGGCTTTAGAGAGAGTGCAGAGAAGGTTTACCAGGATGTTGTCTGGTATGGGAGGGTCTTAGCTATGAGGAGAGATTGAGTAAACTGGGGTTGTTCTCCCTGGAAAGACGGAGAGTGAGGGGAAACCTAATAGAGGTGTTTAAAATTATGACGGATGTGGATAGGGCGAACAGTGGGAAGTTTTTTTTGCCAGGTCGCAGATTGCAAACTCGAGGGGTCACACGTTCAAGGGGGGGAGGGGGGCGATGTTTAACTCAGATGTCAGAGGGACGTATTTTACACAAAGGGTGGTGGGGGTCTGGAGAGCACTGCCAAGCAGGGTGGTGGAGGCGGACACTCTGGGATCACTAAAGACTTATCTGGATAGTCACATGAGCAGACTGGGAATGGAGAGATACAGAAGAATGGTCTAGTTGGAGCAATGAGCAGCACAGGCTTGGAGGGCGGAAGGGCGTGTTTCCTGTGCTGTATTGTTCTTTGTTCTTGGTTCTATTTAGTCCATACCAGGTGAGGGCAGCAGATTCTCTTCCCTGAAGGACATCAGTGAATCAGATGGGTTTTTATCGACAATTGAGAATGGCTATTTGGTCATCAGTCGTTTCTTAATTCCAGATGTGTTTTTTTTTCCGATTCAAATCCCACGACTTGGACACCAGAACATTCGCCGATTTTCTGCATTAATGATCGAAAGATAAAACCACTCGGCCATTGCCTCTTTAATTCCAAATACAATGTGAAAGGTTGGACCGTGAAACTGGCGTGTATTTTGCCTGTTCTCAGTTTCCTGTTTGGGAAATGGACTGCACTGTCCGCTAATTCCTAATTATTGCAGGTGGAAAAAAGGCTTGTTCGGAAGTTAAGGTCAGAGTTTAACATTTAGTTCCTTCACACAGTTAGCTTTGTAATCAAAGAAAGATAATGGCTGGAATTTAACCTTCCTGCCCGCCACGGGAATCAGAGCGGGTGAAGAGTGGGCCAATGGAAAGGTCCTGTTGACTCGAGTGAGGCTTTCCGGATTCAGGACGAGCAAGGCCATAAAATCCTGTCCGATATTTGAGGGGAGATGGCATGAATGGCTGGGATCGAACTCCATTATACTCTCCAACCATCAGAGTTTCACTGACGGAGAAGCATCTGTGCACTGCTCCGAAATGAAAGTGTTGACTGCCGGGGTTAGTGTGACTGAGGATAGGAGGGTGGGTTTAACTTGTAAAAGGGGGAGATGGTGGCGGCTCAGGAAGCTGAAGCCAGACATGAGGGGCCGGTCCTTGGACTGGTTACAATTAGACACTGAATCTTACCGGACCGTCACGGGTTCACGGGGAGGTGTCACGGTATGTTGGGAGAAATGGTGGGCGTATAACCAGGGGCTATATTGTGTTTGTGGGGGTCTGTCGAGGTGTGTCCCGAAGGGACATTGATTATGTTCATAATTATGCTGCAGGACCCAGCAGCCAGTATGGATTGGAATCATAGCGGGGAAGCATGTGCAGCGCCTCCCCCCTCACCACACCCCGACCCCCTCCCCACCACCACCGACCCCCACCCCCCACCCCCAAGTCAGGGCTGTCAGTAAAGGCCACTGAACTGCTGGTTCAAGTGGAGAATCCTCCACCCACAGCCCAACTGATCAATCCTCACAACTGTCCGATCACAAGCTGGGGACGCAGCAGTGGGTTGGTATTTGTCCCAGTTAAGAACCTATTGTACCAGGGGGTGCATCACGTAGTGATTTCAGTAGATTTAAATTTAACGGAGATACGGTTGCCTGCAGAGTGTTATATCGCTATATTGAGCCTTATTGAGAGAACTTTTCCACAAATGCTAAAATTCAGATTTGGTGATATTATTGTCAGTGATTTGCATAAATTTATATATGATTTTGATGAGGGACCCGGGAAGCAGCGATAAAGGTTTGTTAACGAAGGTTTCAAGGCTTTTAACACTGGCACATCGATGTTACACAGCATGGATGATGTTGAACTGGCTCTACAGATTAACCAATTAAAAAGCAGCTCAGAAAGGTGTCGTGGGATTAAAAAAAGAACTGTGGTGAGGTTGGGGTTACAGAGAGCTAGTGATGACTCTACATCGAAAATAAATCATAGACAATTGGAGACCCATGTTAAAATGATAAATGAAATAATTAGAGGTTCGGAATGCATCCGATCCAGTTGCCCAGAATGAGGTGTGTGGGGCGATATGGGGAGGGATGGAACAATCTGGAAGGTTTGAGACAGGGGCAGGAACCCTTATGGATCAGCAACCCAGCACCTAGCGGCATTACACACTTACAACAGCACATTGAGTCCCTGCCAGCTCGGTGTGGCCTCAGACGCGTAGCCTTTGCCAGTTGATTGTGGGAAGTCCAAAAACACAATTGTAGGGGTGGTTGTAAGTGTGCTGGTGACGGGAACATCCTCACAGCCAGCATCCCAGTACTGGGATGGGAATGTGGGAGTCATTTGTGGGAGTGTATATGTTCTTTACAGGAAGGTCCCGCTATATGTCAGAGTGTGGGAGCAGACTGTGACAGGCACCGACCTCTCCGATTGTCAGAGCAGGGGAGCAGGAGTGAATCTGTGTTCCCAGCACATGAAAGTCTACACAAGAGCTCAGTGCGGGTTCAGGAGTACTGGGGCAGAGCCTATAATTGCACAATGGAAGCGATGGCCACCAGCCACATCCACCCACAGGTTGCATACATATGGAGTGGGACCTATTGTGTCACCACCAGTGCCCGGTGGGATCAACACAACATGGTGCCAAATACCACACAGCAGTTTCTGTTTTAAACCTGGGCGGAAGTTCATGTGGTACATCAACCAACAGTACCCATCCCAGAACTTTCTTCAATTCACATCACGGTACGTCAAAATTTCATCAATTTACAAGAATACATTGTTCAATTTGGGAATGGCACTCCCCCCTTCAAGGAAAAGCTCACGGAACAGTTGGGTGCAGTCGAGCTGTCACAGAAACATTTCTACCTGACCAACTACAGGAGAGTGAATGGAAATGGGGACGAGTTTTAACCCAGCTATATAGAATAACGCCTCCACTAATGGGAAATATTTAGCAGTTCCAGAAAACGACTTTGGGCCACTTTGCAGCTTATCAGACCCCCACTAAAACAGTTTGGACTCTTTGTCATTGAAACAAATCAAATCAGTTTCATTCTGGAAGCACTTTGCACCCTGACTGACCGATGGATTTGATTCAGCGAACGGCCTTTTAAATAATCTCCCACCGGGGCCAAAGAAAACAAGAGGAGAGGAGGCTGAGCTTTCAACAGTTAACTCAGCAAGGAGTCCTGTGAAGAACAGTGCAGGAGAGTTGTGTGACTTCGGAAAGGAGTGAATTGAGGTGTCCAGCCAGAAGACTACTGTGTGGCAGAGGAATGAAAAAGGAAGATTCAGCAACAAGGACTTTTACTTTTCAAACGGTCCAAGGAGTGGTGAGTGTATTCTCTCAGGCTTCAGAATTTCCCCAGTTAGGTCCAGGTTGAGGAGGGATCGAGGATTCTTCTTGTTTCTGTGTAAATCGTGTAAATTATGTAATCCTAAAAATTTACGTTGTGTCGTTAGAGTTCGCTTTCAATAGCATAGTATTGATTGTCTGTGTTTTACTGACTGCGTTTGGTTGGGGTTATTCTTGAATAAAGTATTTTTGAATTAACTTTGACGAGTCTCTCTCTCTTTCTATCTCTCTCTCTTTCTCTCTATCTCTTTCTCTCATCGTCCATCTTGGTGAGTCACTAAAAAGCCAGAACATAATTCTTGGGGTACAGGGCCGCAAAGGGGCCGAGCACTAGAAACTGCTCACTCAAAGGAGTTCCTGGGTATAAGTGCTTTCCTGGGTATAAGTGCTTCAGGCGTGATAGGGGTGGGTCGCTGAGAGGTGGGGGAGTGGCGTTATTAGTTAAGGATTGCATCATAGCAGTGCAGAGGGAGGGAGGTATAGAGGATATAGGAATCGAGTCGCTTTGGGTGGAGTTGAGGAATAGGAAGGGAGATGTTACTATGTTGGGTGTGTACTACAGACCGCCCAACAGCCCGAGGGCTGTGGAAGAAGGGATAAACAGGGACATTCTAGATAAGTGCAGGAAGAATAGGGTGGTGGTAGTGGGAGATTTTAATCTCCCCGGGGTAGACTGGAAGGTGCCGACATCAGAGGGTGCTGACGGGGAGGAATTTGTACAGTGTGAAATGGAAGGAGCCCTGGAGCAGTATGTGGATAGCCCGACCAGAGAGGGGGCACTACTGGACTTGGTTCTGGGGAATGAGCCTGGGCAGGTGGTTGACGTTGAAGTAGGAGAGCATTTGGCTAACAGTGACCACAACTCTGTCTGGTTTAAGATATTAATGGAGAAAGATGAAGCCTGTCCTAAGGGGAGGGTGTTAAACTGGGGGAGGGCTAGATACAACCGGATTAGGCAGGATCTTAAAGACACGGACTGGGGTAAGCTGTTTGATGGCAGGTCGACGCTGGGTATGTGGGAGTCTCTCAAGGGAAAACTAAAATCTTTGCAGGAAAGGCACGTGCCGGTCAAGAGGAAGGATGGGAAAGGTAGGATTAGAGAGCTGTGGGTAACTAGGGATATTGAGGACCTGGTCAGGAGGAAGAGGGAGGCGTACATTAGATCTAGGCATTTGAGGACAGAGATAGCGTTAGAAGAATACAGAGAATGTAGGAGAGAACTTAAAAGGGGCATCAGAAAAGCAAAAAGGGGCCACGAAATGGCTTTGGCGGGTAGGATTAAAGAAAATCCTAAGGCATTTTACTCCTATGTTAGAAACAAAAGGATGGTTAGAGGGAAGATTGGTCCTCTCAGGGACAGAGGAGGGGAACTATGCTTGGAGCCTGGGGGAATGGGGGAGATCTTGAATGAATTCTTTGCGTCGGTATTCACGCAGGAGAGGGGCCTGATGTCTGGTGCTGTGCTTGAGGAGTTTGAGGATCCGTTGAGGGAAATAGTCATCACGAGGGAAGAGGAGTTGGGACTTTTAGACAGTATAAAGACGGATAAATCTCCGGGGCCTGATGGCATCTATCCCAGGCTGCTAAGGGAGGTCAGGGGTGAAATTGCTGGGCCTCTGACGCAAATCTTGGTCTCTTCTTTGGACACAGGTGAGGTCCCAGAGGATTGGCGGATTGCAAATGTAGTACCGTTGTTTAAAAAGGGTCAGAGGGATAACCCAGGGAATTATAGGCCGGTGAGCTTGACTTCAGTTATAGGCAAGCTAATGGAGAGGATCCTCAAGGATAGGATGTATGAACATCTGGAGCGCTGCAATCTGATCAGGGATACGCAGCATGGCTTCGTTACAGGGAGGTCGTGCCTAACGAATCTCGTGGAATTTTTTGAAGAGGTGACAAAAACGGTTGACGAAGGACAAGCCGTTGATGTCGTCTATATGGATTTCAGTAAGGCGTTTGACAAGGTCCCTCATGGTAGGCTGATAGAAAAGGTGAAGGCTCATGGGATACAAGGCCAGGTATGTAGATGGGTGGAGAACTGGCTTGGGAGGAGGAGACAGCGGGTAGTAGTGGAAGGCTCCTTTACCAATTGGAGGTCTGTCATCAGTGGTGTGCCGCAGGGCTCGGTACTAGGACCTCTTCTGTTTGTGGTATATATTAATGACTTGGAAGAGGGGGTAGGTGGTGTGATCAGCAAATTTGCTGATGACACTAAGATGGTTGGATTGGCGGGTACTGAGGAGCAGTGCCTGGCAATGCAACAGGACATAGACAGGCTGGTAGATTGGGCAGATAGATGGCAAATGGAATTTAATCCGGAGAAATGCGAGGTGATGCACTTTGGCCGGGATAATGTAGAGAGGAGTTATACGATAAAAGGTAGAACTATCCGGAGTATAGATACGCAGAGAGACCTGGGGGTGCAAGTGCACAAGTCCCTGAAGGTGTCGGTGCAGGTGCAGAATGTGATGAGGAAAGCGTATGGTATGTTAGCCTTCATAGGAAGAGGTATAGAATATAAGAGTAGGAGTCTGATGTTGCAGTTGTATAGAACGTTGGTTAGGCCTCACTTGGAGTACTGCGTCCAGTTCTGGTCGCCGTACTACCGGAAGGATGTAGAGATCCTGGAGAGAGTGCAGAGGAGATTTACCAGGATGCTGCCTGGTATGGAAGGGCTGTCTTACGAGGAAAGATTGAATGAACTTGGGCTGTTTTCCCTTGAGAGACGTCGGCTGAGGGGGGATCTAATAGAGGTTTATAAGATTATGAAGGGGATAGATAGAGTAAATGGTGGTAAGCTTTTCCCGCTATTAAAAATGGATAGAACGAGGGGTCACGGGCTTAGGGTGAGGGGGGCTAGGTATAAGACAAATATTAGAGGGCAGTTTTTCACGCAAAGGGTAGTGGGGGTGTGGAATGCACTGCCGAATAAGGTGGTGGAAGCAGGCACGCTAGGGTTGTTTAAGAGTCACTTAGACAGCCACATGAGTGGTCTACATATAGGGGGATATAGTAGGCCTTACTAAACATTGTAGGCTTGGGATTACGTTTTTGCCTCAGGGATGTTACAGTCTTTGCCTGTTTAAGAATGAATTTTTTTGTCTCCACAGGCATTTAAGTCCAGCAAGGGGCATGCATGCGGCAGGTTGTAGTGGGCTGCTCTTGGACGTTGCTTCGGGAGTTGCCTATTGCTTCATGTCATTAGTGTGCTTAAACTGGACCATCTCGAGGGCAACATGACAGCTCAGAGACTATCTCTGTTGCTGAGCGGACACATGGATTTGGGCCTGTGTCTGTGGGAGTTTGCACGTTCTCCCCGTGGTTGCGTGGGTTTCCTCCGGGTGCTCTGGTTTCCTCCCACATCCCAAAGATGTGCTTTTAGGCTGATTGATTGGGTACTAAATTGTCCCTATATTGGACCTTCCTGATCCTCGCACATTAGGCGTAGACTAAAATCATGAATAGGTCACTGAGACAGTGGGATGGCGGCGCGGGCTCGTTGGGCCGAAGGCCCTGTTTCCCGTGCTGTGCTGTTCTTTGTTTGTTTGTTTGCTTTGTTTACTGGTCGGGAAGAAACAGTGATCCCTCTCTCTTTCTCTCTCTTGTGAAGCTGTCCCAGTGTGACACTTCTGGGCTGTATTTTACTCCCTACGACACACGGTCGTAGGTGGCAGCCCGGGTAACTCGTGTGTCATGAGAGTGAGCCCACTGGTCAGGAATAAACAGTGAGTCTTTCTTCCTCTCTCTTGCAGGCTGTGGGTTGAACGCCTGGAAGAGAGAGGCCCTCACATTTATCAGAGGCATCCGAGGCCTTCTGCCTGGAGTAAAAGGACTGTTACAGCGCACAGCACACAAACACAAAAGGTCCACCACTGAAACTTATTAATACCCATTGAAAACCCACCAAAAATGTTGTGAAGCAAATGAGACCAAAGCACATGCTAGACCGAATCTTCACAAGATTCTAGAAGGTAGCCAGAAGGTCTATGAAGCCTATTCTAGCATTGTTCAGCCTGGTCCCCTCTCCAGCCTGCCCAGGAGCACATCCGGAAATGGCATCAGTTCCAGCAGCTCACATCCAGAACAGAGAGGGAGAGAGGTAGAAACAGAGATGAACTCAAAAGAGCAAAACACTGATGGGATCACGGGGATCCTGAGTAATATACAAATTCATAAATCATCGATTCATTAGAGGGAGACACTGAGTGCAGCACAACCGAGCTGTACTGCGAGCGGGGCACCATGATTAAAGAGCACCTTTATCAGACTAACGAGGAACCGAACCCCTATCCCACCAAGGAGTCTCAGGGGTTCGACTTGAACACCACCCCCACCCGCATCAGGGCGACCACCCCCCCCCTCCACCGCCCTCCCCCGCCCGTGATCAGAGCGCGCATTCACCCACCCCTCTTCCCCAAACATTGGACCACTTCCCCCCAAATCACCACCCAATCAATCCACCCACCCCCTCCACCCACACCCAAACGGCCATCACCAGCATCCACAGCTCCCACCTCCATTTGCCCTGTCCTCACCAATAAATTAATCCCTCCCACTGTTCCCCATGAGGTTCCCACTGGGGTCTGCCCCTGTCACTGCTCCCTAGCACAGGTTGGCAATGTCAGTTTGGCACCATGCCTATGCCAACTTGGCAGTGCCAGTCTGTGACAAGAGCAATGCTTGGGCGTTGTCAAGCTATTGTCTGCCCATGTCCCTCTCTCCCAGGAGTTACACTTAAATTTACACACACAGGGGACCCTTCAAAATGGTCGCACCACATTGGTGAGTGTTAAACGTGCACATTGGGCTCGATATCCGGTAAGGGGGGTGGGGCTTGAATAATATGTTAATGTGTGAAGATGGATTTGAATTCGGTTCACACCTGGTGTGGATATGAGCCTGATGAGGCCCCCAGTGAAGGGCAGCAAAAAACAGATGGAAAACGCCGGCAAGATTGGCGCCTTCTGGGTTTGGTCGGAACTTGAGCCCTCGTTTCCATTCCCACAGACAGTGAACACAAACTCAAGATCTTCCCCTAGATTTTCAGTTTGTTTACATGTTACAATCACATCTTTGAGTAAAGATTCCATTATCCTTCTGACCACAGATTCGAAACTAATTGCTTCTTGAACTAACTTCCTGAACATATTCTGTCACATATATTTTGCCGTTGTTCACAGATCAATTAAGTGTCAACCACATTGCTACGGCTCTTGAGTCACATTTAGTCCTGACCACTTAAGGACAACAGGTTTCTTCCCTGGGATATTAGAGAACCATTTGTTTTTTTCTCTGAAAATCGACAATGCTTTTATGTTCACCAGCAGATTCTGAATTCCAGATATATTTGTTCAAATTCCACTATCTACCGTGACAGGATTCGAACACAGATCCTCAGCATGTTAGCGGAGTTTCTGTATTAATAGTCTAGTGTTAAAACCACCAGTCCATCACATCCACACTCTGAGTGTACAACACCCTGAGTTCTGGTAACCGAGATGCAGCATATTATATACGATGGAGGGCTCCCGGAATGGACAGCACTCACTGTCTCAATCAGGGAGCTCATCTTCCAATAACACCAGCTGATTGTTATCGTTACATTCATTAAATAAGTTTCTCTGTTGCTGTCTGTTTTTCTTTCTCTCAGCCTCTCTCTCTCTGTCTCTCTCTCTCCCTATCTCTCTCTCTCTCTGTCTCTCTCTTTATGTTTCTCTCTGCCTGTCCCTCAGTCTCCCTCTCTCTACATTCTTCCTCTGTCCCTCCAGCCCTCTCTCAATCTCACTCTCTTTCTCCCATCCCATCTTCATAGAACATAGAACATAGAACACTACAGCACAAACAGGCCCTTCGGCCCATGAGTTGTGCCAATCACATCAACACCTACCAACCTACAGACCTATCTATAACCGTCAATCTCATTAAACCCCATATACTCATCCAGCAGACTTTTAAAAGACCCCAGCGAGTTCGCCTCCACCACCACTGACGGCAGCCGGTTCCATTCACTCACCACCCTCTGAGTGAAAAACCTACCCCTAACATCACTTGGAGTACTGTGTGCAGTTCTGGTCCCCGCATTATAAGAAGGATGTGGAGGCGTTGGAGAGGGTGCAGAGGATGTTTACTAGGATGTTGCCTGGTATGGTGGGGAGGTCCTATGAGGAGAGACTGAGGGATTTAGGGTTGTTTTCGTTGGAAAGAAGGCGGCTAAGAGGGGATCTTATTGAAACATATAAGATGATTAGAGGTTTAGATAGGGTGGATAGTGATAGCCTTTTTCCTCGGATGGAGAAAGCTAGCACGAGGGGGCATGGCTTTAAATTAAGGGGGGGTAGCTACAGGACGGATGTGAGGGGTAGGTTCTTTACCCAGCGGGTGGTGAGGGATTGGAATGCCCTGCCTGCTGCGGTTGTAAATGCGTCTAGTTTGGGGGCGTTTAAGAGATCTCTGGATAGGTTTATGGACGAAAAGGGATTGGTATAGGCTAGTGGGTCATTGTTTTTGTAACTGGTCGGCGCAACATCGTGGGCCGAAGGGCCTGTTCTGCGCTGTAATGTTCTATGTTCTATGTTCTATGTTCTATGAACCTCCCTCCCCGCACCTTAAATCTGTGTCCTCTCGCAGCAACCATTTCAACCTGGGGAAATAGCCTCTGAGAGTCCACCCTATCTATTCCTCTCAACATTTTGTAAACTTCTATCAGGTCGCCTCTCAACCTTCGTCTCTCCAGGGAAAAGAGTCCCAGCTCCCTCAACCTAACTTCATAAGGCATGCCTCCCAGTCCAGGCAACATCCTTGTAAATCTCCTCTGTACCCTCTCAATAGCTTCTACATCTTTCCTATGGTGAGGCGACCAGAATTGCGCACAATACTCTAAATGAGGCCTGACAAGGGTCTTATAAAGTTGCAGCATTACCTCCCGACTCCTAAACTCAATCCCTCGATTAATGAAGGCCAGTACATCATACGCCTTTTTGACTACCTCCTCCACCTGCGAGGCCGATTTAAGAGTCCTGTGGACCCGGACCCCAAGATCCTTCTGCTCTTCAACACTACTCAGACTTCTGCCCTTGATAGTGTACTCGTTCATCCCGTTGGTTCTGCCAAAATGGACGACTACACATTTATCTGCGTTGAAGTCCATCTGCCACTTCTCCGCCCAGTCCTGCATCCTATCTATGTCCTGCTGCAACTTTTGCCATCCTTCCAGACCATCCACAACACGACCAACCTTCGTGTCATCAGCGAACTTACTTACCCATCCCTCCACTTCCTCATCCAGGTCATTTATGAAAATGACAAACAACAAGGGTCCCAGAACAGATCCTTGAGGCACTCCGCTGGTGACTGACCTCCATTCAGAAAAAGCCCCATCCACAACCACTCTCTGCCTTCTGCAGGCAAGCCAGTTCTGGATCCACAAGGCCAAAGGCCCTTGGATCCCATGCCCTCTCACCTTCTCAAGAAGTCTTGCATGGGGGACCTTATCAAACGCCTTGCTGAAGTCCATGTACCCTACGTCCACGGCACTTCCTTCGTCAATGTGTTCAGTCACATTATCGAAGAACTCAACTAGGCTTGTAAGGCACGACCTACCCTTGACAAATCCATGCTGACTATTCCTGATCATGTCAAACCTCTCCAAATGTTCGTAAATCTTGTCCCTCAGAAGCCTCTCCATCAGCTTACCAACCACTGAGGTCAGACTCACCGGTCGGTAATTTCCCGGGCTATCTCTGTTCCCTTTCTTGAAAATAGGAACTAGATCCGCAATCCTCCAATCCTCCGGAACCTCTCCTGTCTCCATTGACGACGCAAAGATCATCGCCAGGGGCTCTGCAATCTCTTCCCTCGCCTCCCACAGTATCCTGGGGTACATCCCATCTGGTCCCGGCGAATTATCTACCTTGATGGAATTCAAAAGTTCCAACACATCCTCCTCCTTAATATTCACGTACTCAATCCTTCCCATCTGCCAATCCTTTCATCTCCCACTCCCTCTCTGTCTCTGCCCTCCTTCTTTTCTTTGCCTGTCTCTCTCCCTCTCTCTACCTCGCACTGGCTTTTGCTCTTGTTCTGTCCATGTTACCAGGTCAGTCTTACTCTTTCATACTTGCTGACACTCTCCATCTCGTATCCTTGTTCCTCCCTGCCTCTGATTACTTTCCGATGCCTCCCTTTCTGCATCCCTTTCCCACTTATTCTCCCTTTCCCTCCTTTCTAACGTCCTCCCATCTGTCTTTTGTTGTCTCCCTTTCTCATCCATGCCATCCTCCTCGCCATGTTCCTCACCTTCCACCCTGTCTCTCTTGGTCTTTGAAAATCTCTGTCTGTTTCTGTCTTCTCTCTCTCTCTATTAGTCTCGCGGTTTCTGTTTCTTTCCCTGTATGTGTTAGAAACTCTTTCAAAATCTGTTGGTCTCCACCTCTTTGTGCCCTTCCCTCTCTGGCAATATCTGTTGCTCTATCACGCTCACTGTTGGTCTCACTGCCCTCTCCCTCCATCTGACTCACTTTCAGTCTCTGTGAGGCTGTTTATTATTGATAGTTTGAATGTCCAATAGGAAGAATCAGGCGTCTTGTGCTTTTAGTTTCTTCTCAGAGGAAATGAGTTGAAGAATTGAAGTAAGGGGGTATTTGAGGAGATCTTTTAGGTGCTGCCTGAAGTGAGTCTGTGTCACAGCATAAATGGCAGTGTTTGTGCAGCAACTTGTCAGTTGCAGCATGAAACCCAATTCCAGAACAAAATAATCTAACCACACTGACCCATAGCCGAAATAAAACATCCGACGCCATATTGAATAAACCATTAATGTCGACCATAACAGGATGAAATTGGCTGAGATAACAAACAGCAAAATGATCGATTTCCTACGACTCTCCATCTCTGTGTCTCTGGGATTCTCTGCACTGCTGTGAGCCCGGAGTCTCCTGCGGGCTCTGCTGCTCACTAAAATGTGCCTGACAGTAAAAGCATTGAGCAGCAGAATCAGGACGAATGGGACACCCGGGGTTAGAATGTGGTGGAGGAACTCGATTGTTGTCCAGACCGGAGATTCCTCAACTTCCATTGTGACAAGACAAAAAAAGGGGTTGTTCCCCAGCATATAGTTATTTAATAACATAAAATACCAGAAAATGTTCTTTAAACAGCTCACCGCCGTCACTGTTCCCAGAACCACAGCTGCTGATTTCTCACTGCAATATTTACTTTTCAGCTTGGGGCAGCAAATGGCCACAAATCGATCAAAGGTGAAAGTGACGGTGAACCAGACAGAACAGTCAGTGGCTGCATAAAGCAGGACGGTGTGAATGTTACACACGGGGACCGACAGCAGGAAAACAAACTGATATGGATAAACAGTGGGAATGTGTCTGAATATCAGGTCGAGGATAATGACCAGCAGATCCCCCACTGACATGGCCACCAGGTAACGAGTCACACATTTCGACAGACCACAGTTTCTGCTCGTCAGTGTCGCGATTGTGAGTATGTTCACTGTCAGGAAGGGAAATGAAGAATAAAATTAGACACGATTCAGGGGAAGGAATTACCACTTAGACTAAGGATGGGTTAAAATGAAAAATGAAATATACACACATACAGAATTACTTTTTTTTAAATTCAGCACATGTTTTGCAGTGTGAGAGTAATATGGAACATCTGGAGGAAGCCCACGCAGACACGGGAAAGAAGGTCCAAAGTCTACACAGACAGTGACCCAAGCATGGAACTGAACCCAGGTCCCTGGCACTGTGAGTCAACAGTGTCAAATACTGTGTCACCGTGCTGCACCATGGTAGCGACACAATGATATGTATTTGAAAGAGAGTTTTCCAGGGAGTCCTCAAAATTGATCCTCACTCAGCTATAGGTAAATAGCTCCTCTACCTTGTGGGGTTGTGGACGGTAAGAAGGCTGAGGGAGGAAACCCTGTCTGCTTTCAAAGCTTCAGGGTTCAGTGAATAGGAGCTATCCAATGAGTTTGCTGTTGACCCAATATCATCTACTGGACCATTGAAGTTCAGTGAATCCTCTCCCGGTAGGAAAGTTGCTGATCTATGTGCCAGGTAAGAAAAACTCAAACAAAGGCTGGTACCTAAGAAAAGCCAAACAGCTGCCTTCATGACTGTTGTCCAGTGACGCTGGAATTCAGTATTATGTTATGCATCAAAAGGTTAGTCATGACATGAAACAATTCTGGCCTCCCAGATTGCCTGGATCCATTATAGTTCACCGACCTCCACTGCAGGTCCACAGACCCCAACTCCGTGGTCCTACAGGAAACTCGGGAACACAGACTCATGTTTATTGACTACAGCTCAGCCTTTAACACCATTCTTCAAACAAAACTCGGGTACAAAATCTGTGGCCTGCAACTCGGCTCCTGCTGCTCCAATTTGATCCTGAACTTCCGAACCCAGAGACAGCAATAAGTAAGGACAGTCAACAACACCTCCTCCACAATCATCCTGAACAGAGTTGCCCCACAAGCCTGTATCCTCAGCCCCTTACTATACTCCTTACATGCCGATGACTGCGTGGCCAAATTCACCTCCAAATCGATTTTCAAATTCATTGACACTACCACTGCAGTGGGTCACATCTGAAACAACGATGAGACCAAGATCAGGGAAGAGACAGAGAATCTGATGAACTGGTGGGACAACAATAATCTCTTCCTCAATGTCAATAAAGCAAAGGAGATAGTCATCAACTTCAGGAAGCAGAATGGAATACATCCCCCTGGTTACATCAATGGGATGAAGTTGAAATGGCCGAGAGTATCAAGTATTTAGGGTGTAAGACCACCAACCAACTGCCCTGGACCCCCCATGATGACCCAATAATTAGGAAAGCCTATCAACGCCTTTTCTTTCTCAGAGCTCCATGGACATTTGGAATGTTGGCTCCAACTCTCACCAGCTTTTACAGATGAACAAAAGAAAACATTGTTTCAGATTGTATCACAGTTTGGTATGGCTCCAGGTCTGTCCAAGACCGCAAGAAACTTCAAAGCTTCGTGAATGGAACCCAGACCATCACTCAAACCAACCTCTCACCCATTGACATTGTTTACAATTCCTGCTGCTCCGCAAAAACAACCAGCCTAATTAAGGAAACAGCGCACCACGGACATAAACTCTTCCACCTTGTTCTGTCGGGGAAAAAAAGATAATAACATCTGAGGACATGTATCAACCAACTCATAGAATCAAAGAAACAACACAGACTCATCGAGTCTGCGCCGACAACAATCCCAGCCAGGTCCTGCCCTCAAAGTCCCACATGTACACTGCTAATCCCTATAACACACATCCCCTGGGACCCAAATGGGCAATTTAGTATGACCAAACCCAACCTAACCTGCACATCTTTGGACTGTGGTGGAAACCGGAACATCCAGAGGAAACCCACGCAGACATGGGAAGAATGCACAAATTCCACATAGACAGTGATCCAAGCTGGGAATTGAACTCAGGTCTCTGGAGGTGTGAGATAGCAGTTCTATCCATTGTGTCACGAGGCTGCCAACTCAAGAACAGCTTCTTCTCAGTTGCCATCAGCCTTTTGAATGGAACTACTTCACATTAAATTGATCTACACCTAGCAACATGTGACTGCGAAATTCCACACTGCACGCTCTTCTTCTCTGTACACGGTATGCCTTGTCTCTATAGCACTCAAGGAACAATACTTTTCAGTGTGTACTAATCAATGTGACAATAATAAATCAAATCAAATCAAATCAAATTTCACTACTCAGGCTGTAATATCAGCACGATGTGCCTTGGACTTATCAATGAACCTCTGCAGGTTGGTGATGTACGTGGGACTGCTGTAATCGAGAATGATGTTCCAAGGCTCAATGTGAACACTGGGGAGCTGCGAGACACTGGACTTGCTCAAAGTGGATACTTCCAAGAGGAACTTTGTACTGTGTGCAGTTCTGGGCGCCGTACTTACGCAAGGATATTTTGGCCTTGGAGGGAGTGGAGAGGAGGTTTACTAGGCTGATGCCGGAGCTGAGGGGGTTGAGCTATGAGGAGAGGCTGAATAGATTAGACTTGTACTCGTTAGAGTTTAGAAGAATGAGGGGAGATCTCATTGAGACGTATAAGATGATGAATGAGATGGATAGGATAGAGGTGGAGAGACTCTTCCCGCTCAGAAAGGATAGTAGGACTAGGGGGCATAGCCTCAAGATAAAGGGGGGGCGGTTTAGAACAGAGTTGAGGAGGAACTTCTTCACTCAAAGGGTGGTGAATCTCTGGAATTCTCTGCCCGTTGAAGTGGTGGAGGCTGCCTCGCTAAATATTTTTAAGACGCGGGTTGATGAGTTTTTGATGAGAGAGGGGATTAAGGGTTATGGGGAGAGGGCGGGAATGTGGAACTGAGCCACGACAGATCAGCCATGATCTTATTGAATGGCGGGGCAGGCTCGAAGGGCTAGATGGCCTACTCCTGCTCCTATTTCTTATGTTCTTATGTTCTTAAACGCCACACGTTCTTGTAACAGGTGAAATCCCAATAGGCTGGATGTGAGAATGGAGTTGGTTTCAAAATTTAAATACAACTTCACTCGTGATGATGGACTCCCAGGGATTGGACCGGTGTCCTTGATACTGTGAGGCAGCAGTGCCAACCACTGTGCCATAGTGCCATCCTACAAGGTGCTCTGGACACATCCAAGATCACACCCAGGACACCATCATCACCATATCCATGACAGGGAAATGACTGGAAAACAATCTGAGGGACAGATTTAATCTCATTTCGGGAGGGAAGCATTTATGAACAATAGTCAGCATGGCTTTGTCAGGGGGAGATCATGTCTAACAATTTGCTGGAAGATATTGAGGAGGTGACTGGATGAGGAGATGAGGGAAGTGTAGCCGATGTAATCTACATTGTCTCCAGAGAAGATTTTGAATAATTCAGCATGGGAGACTGAACAAGGAGATGATAGCCGATTGGATGCAGGGCAATTTGGTAAATTACATCCAAAATTGGCTGAGTGGCGTGAGGCAGGGGGTGATGGTGCCAATAACCTGAGGGGCGTGGATTTAAGGTAAAGGGCAGATTTTTGTGTGGATTTGTGGTAAAATGTTTCCATCCACAGGGTGTGGGATCTGCAGCTCAGGAGCTGAAAGGATGTTAGAAGCAGCAACAACTACAAGAGGCATTTAGATCAGCAATTCAGATGCCAGAGCGCACAGGGCTGTGGATCGAGTGCTGGAAAATGGGATTGGATTGGAGAGATATTTGATGACCAGTTCAGACATAATGGGCAGAAAGGCCTCATTTTGTGCTTTTAAAATTCGCTGGCTGTTAGTCCTTCAGCAATGACCGTCCATGCACAGAGACAGAGTGACCGCGCTCCCTACCCCACTGTGCTTGCACAGAGGCAGCGAGACCCCCCTCCCTACAGCAACGTGCCTGCAGAGAGGCAGTGAGAACCCCTCCCTAACCCACTGTGCCTGCAGAGAGGCAGTGACACCCCCTCCCTAACCCACTGTGCCTGCAGAGAGGCAGTGAGAACCCCTCCCCAACCCACTGTGCCTGCAGAGAGGCAGTGAGAACCCCTCCCCAACCCACTGTGCCTGCAGGGAGGCAGTGAGAACCCCTCCCTAACCCACTGTGCCTGCAGAGAGGCAGTGACACCCCCACCCTACTCACCGACTGCAAGCAAAGTGACAGTGGCCCCGAGTCCCACAACCAATCACGTTCAGAGTGACATTGGGCCTCCCTCCCTACCGATTGGCCCGGTACCCAAGGGAAAAGCTGCCTTCAGGACCCATTCCTTCAGGGCGCGCCCCTGCAGGCCATGGACCAAATGCCCCACCAAATTCAGGCCCCACTCCTGCAGATCCGGCCACCTTGAACCGTACACCCTGGTACTGCCCGGTGGGCATTGCCCAAAGGGCACATACCTTTGCTCCCGACCTTGCCCAGTGCCCTCAATGGCTTCAGTTTTACCAGCGAGATCATCACAACTCATCATCGTACATGTGGACCAGGCCTTTTTCTCGCTGGACACAACCTCGCCCGGTGAGGCTGCAAAGGCATGTGTGCCACACAACTGGGCATGTTTTTTTTTACCTTAGAGCAGAGATGGCCTGGGGAGGGGGGGGGGCAGTGGGTGGGAGAGGGTGTAGTGGGTGGGGGAGAGGGTGCAATGGGTGGGGGAGAGGGTGTAGTGGGTTGGGGAGAGGGTGTAGTGGTTGGGGGAGAGGGTGTAGTGGGTGGGGGAGAGGGTGTAGTGGGTGGGGGAGAGGGTGCAATGGGTGTGGGAGAGGGTGTAGTGGGTGGGGGAGAGGGTGGCGTGGGTGGGGGAGAGGGTGCAGTCGGGGGGGGAGAGGGTGTAGTGGGTGGGGGAGAGGGTGCAGTGTGTGGGGGATAGGGTGTAGTGGGTGGGGGAGAGGGTGTAGTGGGTGAAGGAGACGGTGTAGTGGGAAGGGGAGACGGTGCAGTCGGAGGGGGAGAGGGTGTAGTGGGTGGGGGAGAGGGTGTAGTGGGTGAGGGAGAGGGTGAAGTGGGTGGGGGAGAGGGTGTAGTGGGTGGGGGAGAGGGTGTAGTGGGTGAAGGAGAGGGTGTAGTGGGTGAGGGAGAGGGTGAAGTGGGTGGGGGAGAGGGTGTAGTGGGTGGGGGAGAGGGTGTAGTGGGTGGGGGAGAGGATGTAGTGGGTGGGGGAGAGGATGTAGTGGGTGGGGAAGAGGGTGTAGTGGGTGGGGAAGAGGGTGTAGTGTATGGGGGAGAGGGTGTAGTGGGTGGGGGAGAGGGTCTAGTGGGTGGGGGAGAGGTTGTAGTGGGTGGGGAAGAGGGTGTAGTGGGTGGTGGGGAGGGTGTAGTGGGTGGAGGAGAGGGTGTAGTGGGTGGGGGAGAGGGTGTAGCGGGTGGGGGAGAGGGTGTAGCGGGTGGGGGAGAGGGTGTAGTGGGTGGGGGAGAGGGTCTAGTTGGCGGGGGAGAGGTTGTAGTGGGTGGGGAAGAGGGTGTAGTGGGTGGGGGAGAGGGTGTAGTGGGTGGGGGGAGGGTGTAGTGAGTGGGGGAGAGGGTGTAGCGGGTGGGGGAGAGGGTGTAGTGGGTGGGGGAGAGGGTGTAGTGGGTGGAGGAGAGGTTGTAGCGGGTGGAGGAGAGGTTGTAGTGGGTGTGGAGAGGGTGCAGTGGAGGAGACGTTGTAGTCGGTGAAGGAGATGGTGTAGTGGGTGGGGGAGAGGGTGTAGTGGGTGGGGGAGAGGGTGTAGTGGGTGGGGGAGAGGGTCCAGTGGGTGGGGGAGAGGGTGTAGTGGGTGGGGGGAGGGTGTAGTGAGTGGGGGAGAGGGTGTAGCGGGTGGGGGAGAGGGTGTAGTGGGTGGGGGAGAGGGTGTAGTGGGTGGAGGAGAGGTTGTAGCGGGTGGAGGAGAGGTTGTAGTGGGTGTGGAGAGGTTGCAGTGGAGGAGACGTTGTAGTCGGTGAAGGAGAGGGTGTAGTGGGTGGGGGAGAGGGTGTAGTGGGTGGGGAAGAGGGTGTAGTGGGTGGAGGAGAGGGTGTAGTGGGTGGAGGAGAGGTTGGAGTGGGTGTGGAGAGGGTGTAGTGGAGGAGACGTTGTAGTCGGTGAAGGAGAGGGTGTAGTGGGTGGGGGAGAGGGTGTAGTGGGTGAGGAAGAGGGTGTAGTGGGTGGAGGAGAGGGTGTAGTGGGTGGAGGAGAGGTTGTAGTGGGTGTGGAGAGGGTGTAGTGGAGGAGACGTTGTAGTCGGTGAAGGAGAGGGTGCAGTGGGTGGGGGAGAGGGTGTAGTGGGTGGGGGAGAGGGTGTAGTGGGTGGGGGAGAGGGTCCAGTGGGTGGGGGACAGGGTGTAGTGGGTGGGGGAGAGGGTGTAGCGGGTGGGGGAGAGGGTGTAGTGGGTGGGGGAGAGGGTGTAGTGGGTGGGGGAGACGGTGTAGTGGGTGGGGGAGAGGGTGTAGTGGGTGGAGGAGAGGGTGTAGTGGGTGGAGGAGAGGTTGTAGTGGGTGTGGAGAGGGTGTAGTGGAGGAGACGTTGTAGTCGGTGAAGGAGAGGGTGTAGTGGGTGGGGGAGAGGGTGTAGTGGGTGGGGGAGAGGGTGTAGTGGGTGGGGGAGAGGGTCCAGTGGGTGGGGGAGAGGGTGTAGTGGGTGGGGGAGAGGGTGTAGCGGGTGGGGGAGAGGGTGTAGTGGGTGGGGGAGAGGGTGTAGTGGGTGGGGGAGAGGGTGTAGTGGGTGGGGGAGAGGGTCTAGTTGGTGGGGGAGAGGTTGTAGTGGGTGGGGAAGAGGGTGTAGTGGGTGGAGGAGAGGGTGTAGTGGGTGGAGGAGAGGGTGTAGTGGGTGGGGGAGAGGGTGTAGTGGGTGGAGGAGAGGGTGTAGTGGGTGGGGGAGA
The DNA here is from genome assembly GCF_965287045.1 of Carcharhinus amblyrhynchos. Taxonomy (NCBI): domain Eukaryota; kingdom Metazoa; phylum Chordata; class Chondrichthyes; order Carcharhiniformes; family Carcharhinidae; genus Carcharhinus; species Carcharhinus amblyrhynchos. The sequence goes on from NW_027649787.1 coordinate 3,507,078, forward strand.
GGGTGTAGTGGGTGGGGGAGAGGGTGTAGTGGGTGGGGGAGATGGTTTAGTGGTGGGGGAGAGGGTGTATTGGGTGGGGGAGAGGGTGTAGTGGGTGGGGGAGAGGGTGTAGTGGGTGGGGGAGAGGGTGTTTTGGGTGGGGGAGAGGGTGTAGTGGGTGGGGGAGAGGGTGTAGTGGGTGGGGGAGAGGGTGTATTGGGTGGGGGAGAGGGTGTAGTGGGTGGGGGAGAGGTTGTAGTGGGTGGGGGAGAGGGTGTAGTGGGTGGGGGAGAGGGTGTAGTGGGTGGGGGAGAGGGTGTTTTGGGTGGGGAGAGGAATGTTTTCAGGTGGGGGGGTTCTGAGTGATCGGTACAAATTCTGTGGCACGTATTTTGGAAGAAACTTTTTCCCTTTATTGGGAGTGTCAGTAACCAGAGGGCATGGATTTAAGGTAAAGGGAAGATTTCTCTGTAGATTTGAGGAAAAATGTTTCCATCCACAGGGTGCTGGGATCTGGAGCTCACGGCCTGGAAGAATGGTCGGAGCGGGAACAAGTAGCGTTTCGATCAGCAATTCAAACGCCAGAGCGCACAGGGCTGTGGATCGAGTGCTGCAAAATGGGATTGCATTGGATAGATGTTTGATGATAAGTTCAGACATAATGGGCCGAAGGGCCTCATTTTGTGCTGTTAAAACTCGAAGGCTGTTAGACACCCTCAGCAGAAAGCCATCACTTGCAGCTCTCACAGCGCCGGCTGAGATACTGACCACGTCCCACACCTACGTTGCTGCAAATGTGCAATTGCAGCCAGCAGTGAGGTGCCTGCTCTGAGAGAGACATCTGTCAGCCCCCTGCTGCTGCAGCTAGCTTCAACAAAGCAACAGTCCCGAGGTATTCTGGGGGCAGCAGTTCTTCATGAGGACCCCCTAATGGATATAGCACCCACTCGCTGCCCCCCTTCAGCACCACCAAGCCCACTAATTGCCTCCCGCCACACCCTCTCCATCCTGGATAGATCTTCTCCCCAAGGGACAAGCTGCCTTCAATCCCTGCCCTTAAGGCCCCGCCCTACAGGTCACCACCCATCCGCCCCACTATAAAGAACAAAGAGCAAACAACAACACAGCACAAGAAACAGACCCTTCGGCCCAACGAGCCCATGCTGCCATTTCAACATTCTGAGTGTCCTCTTCTACCTCTGACCTTTGTCCTCGCAGATTGGACTCCACAATAAAGGAATCATAACCAAACTGAACTGCGACTAATTTAGGGACAATTTGTTACACCAATTAACATGTGCACTAAGAGCACGTTTTTGGGGTGTGGGAGGTAACCGGAGCACCCGGAGAAAACCCACACAAGCACGGGGAGAGTGTGCAAACTCTCACAGACACTGGCCCAATTCCATGTATCTGCACAGCAAACAGTGATAGTCACTGAGCTGTCCTGTTGCCCGTCAGATGGTACAGTTGTACACTAACAACGTGAATAACTCGGCAACTCTCGAAGCAACATCCAAGAGCAGCCCTCACATGACCCACTGCGTGTGTGCCCCTTGTTGGACAACAAGGTTGACAGAATCTCCTGTGGATTTAAAAAAAGTGACATCAATAAACATGCACAACTTAGACAGACATTTACGGGATCCACAGAAGCTCAGACGGAAGACAGGTGAGCCCTAAAATATTTTGGAAGGTCCATATGAATCAATTGATTCCCAGGAACGTCCCAAGTCTCTTGATCTTTATTTAGAACATTTTCTGGTATCCCTCCATCTCTAGTCCGCTCATAGAACATAGAACATAGAACACTACAGCACAAACAGGCCCTTCGGCCCACGAGTTGTGCCGATCACATCAACACCTACCAACCTACAGACCTATCTATAACCCTGAATCTCATTAAACCCCATATACTCATCCAGAAGTCTTTTAAAAGACCCCAGCGAGTTCGCCTCCACCACCACTGACGGCAGCCGATTCCATTCACTCACCACCCTCTGAGTGAAAAACTTACCCCTAACATCACTTCTGAACCTCCCTCCCCGCACCTTAAATCTGTGTCCTCTCGTAGCAACCATTTCAACCTGGGGAAATAGCCTCTGAGAGTCCACCCGATCTATTCCTCTCAACATTTTGTAAACTTCTATCAGGTCGCCTCTCAACCTTCGTCTCTCCAGGGAAAAGAGTCCCAGCTCCCTCAACCTAACTTCATAAGGCATGCCTCCCAGTCCAGGCAACATCCTTGTAAATCTCCTCTGTACCCTCTCAATAGCTTCTACATCTTTCCTATAGTGAGGCGACCAGAACTGCGCACAATACTCTAAATGAGGCCTGACAAGGCTCATGTGCCTATCGAAGTAAGCCTTAAACAACTCTCGCATGCCTGCCTCCACCGCGCTACTTGACAGTGCATTCCAGGTCCCCACAACCCTCTGTGTGAAAAACCTCCCTCTAACATCCGAAATGTTCCCTCCTCACCGCCCATGGCCCCTCGTATTTTTGTATCCCACCTAGGAGAAAGCTTACCACTGATCACTCTATCGATACCCTTCATAATCTTATACACCTCTAATAGATCTCCCCTCATTCTCCGTCTTTCTAAGGAGAACAGCCCTTATTTGCCCAATCTCCCCTCATAGCTCAGTCCTTCCATACCACGCAGAATCCTGGTAAACTTCCTCTGCACTCTCTCCAGGGCCTCCACCTCCTTCCGGCAGTAAGGCGACCAGAACTGGACGCAGTCCTCCAAATGCGGTCCAACCAACATTCTACACAACTGCAACATTAGATTCCAGCTTTTATACTCTATACCCCTTCCTCTCAAGGCAGCATGCCATAAGCCTTCTTCGCCACCTTCTCCACCAGCACTGCCACCTTCAAGGACTTGTGTACTTGCACACCTTGGTCCCTCTGCGTTTCTATACTCTTAATAGTCCTACATTTATTGTATAACTCCCCGCTGCATTATTTCTTCCAAAATGCATCACTTCGCATTTATCAAAATTAAATTCCATCTGCGTTTGATAAGGTTCACCATGGAATGCTTCTGCAGAAAATGCAGATGTATGGGATTGGTGGTAATTTAGGTACTTGGATCAGGAATTGGTTAGCAGATAGGAGACAGAGGGTGGTGGTTGATGGTAATTATTCATCATGGAGTGCGGTTACGAGTGGTGTGCCTCAGGGATCTGTTTTGGGGCCACTGCTGTTTATAATCTTTATTAATGATCTGGATGAGGGTATAGTTGGGTGGATTAGTAAGTTTGCTGATGACACCAAAGTCGGAGGTGTGGTAGATTGTGAGGAAGGGTGTCGAAGTTTGCAGGGTGACTTGGACAGGTTGCAGAGCTGGGCCGCGAGGTGGCGGATGGAGTTTAATGCGGAGAAGTGTGAGGTAATCCATTTCGGTAGGAATAACAGATGTGTTGAGTATAGGGCTAACGGGAGGACTTTGAATAGAGTGGAGGAGCAGAGGGAACTAGGTGTATGTGTACATAGATCCCTGAAAGTTGAGAATCAAGTAGATAAGGTTGTTAAGAAGGCGTACGGTGTCTTGGCGTTTATTGGTAGGGGGATTGAATTTAGGAGTCGCAGCGTCATGTTGCAACTGTACACAACTCTGGTGCGGCCGCACTTGGAGTACTGTGTGCAGTTCTGGTCCCCACATTACAGGAAGGATGTGCAGGCTTTGGAGAGGGTGCAGAGGAGGTTTACCAGGATGTTGCCTGGTATGCAGGGGAGGTCCTATGAGGAGAGACTGAGGGATTTGGGGTTGTTTTCACTGGAAAGAAGGCGGCTAAGAGGGGATCTTATAGAAACATATAAGATGATTAGAGGTTTAGATAGGGTGGATGGTGATAGCCTGCTTCCTCGGATGGAGAAATCTAGCACGAGGGAGCATGGCTTTAAATTAAGGGGGGGTAGTTATAGGACGGATGTCAGGGGCAGGTTCTTTACCCAGAGGGTGGTGAGGGACTGGAATGCCCTGCCTGCTGCAGTTGTAAATGCGCCTAGTTTGGGGGCGTTTAAGAGATTGGTGGATAGGTTTATGGACGAAAAGGGATTGGTTTACATTAGTGGGTCAATGTTTTTTTTTTAAAAATAAGACTGGTCGGCGCAACATTGTGGGCCGAAGGGCCTGTTCCGCGCTGTAATGTTCTATGTTCTATGTTCTATTTCTCTGCCCAATATCCCAGCCTATCTCTATCCTGCTGTATTGCCTGACACTGCTCCTCACTATCAGCAACTCCAGCCGTCTTCGTGTCTTCTGCAAACTTGCTGATCACACCAGTTACCCCCTCTCCCGAGTCATATTACAAATAACAAAGGTCCCAGTCCTGAGCCCTGCGGCACACCACGAGTCACAGACCTCCAGCTAGAAAAAGACCCTTCCACTACTACCCTCTGTCTCCTATTACCAAGCTAGTCCTCAATCCATCTAGACACCTGTCTTTGTATCCCATGAGCCTTAACCTTTTCCACCAACCTACCATGAGGGACTTTCTCAAACGCCTTGCTGACATCCACATATCTTCAGGCCCTGCTCCTGTAGACCCCGCTACTTCATGTCCCACCCCCTGGTCCTGCCCGGTGGGCGCTGCCCAAGTGGCTCCTCTCTCGGGGAGGCTGCAAAGACAAGTGTGTCTCGCTTCATTTAATTCAACTTGTTTGAAATTACATTTCAATAATTTATCCAGCGTCTTGCCAAAAAGGTGCAGGAGACTGAATCCGTCACATATCCGTTGTCGGTGAAGGTCGCAAGAGGCGAGAAATTGGGTTTGGACCTGAGTTCTCGGCTGTCACGCGGTTTTCCTGCTCACCCCGTCATCAATGGACAAGGAGTCGTTGTAAACCCGCCCCCCTCCCGTGTGTGTGTGTGTGTGTGTGTGTGTGTGTGTGTCTGAGAGAGAGGGAGAGGGAGAGAAAGCAACAGAGTACAGTATCAGTGTTCTATTTAGCTATTCTTGAATTGGTGTTTGAGTGGGAAAACATTCTTCAATCTGTTCGCTTCTATCAGCAAATGTCTGTATTTATATGTGTGTGTTTGGGCGTGTCTGTGTGTTCGTGTTCCTGAGACTCTCGGGGATTTTGTGGCGGCACAGGGGATAGTATTATTCCCTCACAGCACCAGAGGCCCTATTCAATTCCAAGCTTGGCCACTGTCTGTGCAGTTTCTGTACGTTCTCCCTGTGTCTGCGTGGGTTTCCTCTGCGTGCTCCGGTTTCTTCCCAGACTCTGTAATTTGTTCTGGGTCGGTGCATTGGCCATGCTAAATTCTCCCTCAGTGGCCCTGAAAAGGTGTTGGAGTGTTGTGCCAGGGGATTTTTTTTACAGTAACTTCATTGCAGTGTTAATGCAAGCCTACTTGTTACACTAATGAATTAGCTTCAAACTTTACAAAACGTTTTCTCTCTCTGTGAGATCTTGCTGTGCATATTTGACCAATAAAATGGATTCTGCTGTCTGAGACTGGGCGGGTGATTAGAATGAACTGGTGATATAAGTAGAGGGTAAAAAGTATTCTGTCTCAGTCTTTTACTCACAATGGGATAGTATTTGAGGTCACATGTCTGTGAAAAGCCACAGCACACAGAAGACATCTTAGCCCATAGGCCCTGAGACAATTGCCAGTGGCTGAAAGAATGAATAACTGCACAGAGTGATTCAACAGAAACAACAAGAGCAGAAAACCCAGTCCAGTAAATGACAAGAAAATCCACGCAGTGAAACAGCCTTTCTAGAATGAGGAACTGGACACAGGGGACGGGACGTTCCAGCCTCACTCTTCCCGAAGCTGTAAAATCCCATCTGTGTTCAACAGATCTTCCCATGTCCAACCCCTCGCCCGCTCATTCACGGGCCAGAGCAATTACAGCCAGGTACCTACCCGGAACACCAACAATCGCCAGGAGTGGATAGTAAAAGCATTGAATCGCATACAGTACAAGACAAATCCGAAAGGCTGGTGTTATCCACCAATCATCTACATTAAACGCAGAAATCCAATAGAATAAACTCCTGTCCTTGGTCGGAACTTTCCAGTCCATTTCTCCCGGATTCGGATCCATTGTCAGAACTTTCCAATCCATTTCTCCCAGATTCGGATCTCTCCTCTCCCTCCCTCTCTCTCCACAGCCGCTGATCTCTGTTAGTGTCGGAGTTGTCACTCCCGCTGACTCAATGGGACAACACAATGAACGGAATCCCTTATTAATAGAAGAGGCAAATCCCTCCAGACACACTAATCGGATCCATGGAGACACATCAATTACAGTCACTTAACAAACAGTTTCAATTAACCCCGTTCAATCCAACAATGTTTCCCCCCAAAATAGAAAATTTACAACCGCGATGGGGCGTTGAGCACCAGAGAAATATGGAAAAGTGGAAATAATGGAAGGTCAGACACGGCAGTGCAGAAGGAGGCCATAGAACCCAACGAGCCTGCACTGACTCTTCGACAGAGCATCTTACCCACATTGGAATGAGGTGCATACATGTTTTCTTTTAAGATCAATGTTAATACTTAAATGTGCAGGCGTGAAAGGGCCTCTCAATGCACAAATATTGTTGGTTTTGATATAATTTACTTCAAACTTTCACATAAATCTGTTTGTTTTGTACCAGAATATGCCCCGAAATATTATTGGAAGGATAACATAATTCATTGAACTTTTTGCCATTCATCTCCTCCAATAAGTTTGTGAGGCAATTGATTAAGCGTTGAAATAATTCACTAAGTTTTTTTCAAGCTACAGACCACTTGAAGCAGAGTGCTGAGTCACTGGAGACTTCACTGGAGCAGCACAGTGGTTAGCACTGCTATCTGAGAGCACCAGGGACCCGGTTCGATTCCCAGCTTGATTCACGGTACGAAGTCTGCACATTCTCCCCGTGTCTGCGTGGGTTTCCTCCGGCTGTTTCAGTTTCCTCCCACAGTCTGAAAGATGTGTTGGTTAGGTGCATTGGCCTTGCCGAATTCTCCCTCAGTGTTCCCAAACAGACGTGTGTGGCGAATAGGGGATTTTCACAGTCACTTCATTGTATTGTTAATGTAAGCTGACTTCTAACACTAATAAATAATCTTAAACGTATGCCTTGCTACTCATTGACTCCTTCCAAACCAACGCTATATTGCAATGCCCTCAACACAAGTTAGGGAAGTGTTATTCATATTATTGCTAGACTACAAATCCCGAAACACATCTCATGTTCTGGGACCTGTGTCCGAATCCCACCACAACAGATGGTTGAATTTGAATTGAATGAAAAAAAAAAGGAATTAAGAATCCCCTAATGATCATGAAACCCATTGTCGATTCTATTAACAAATATCTGTTCCCTTTAGGAAAGGAAATCTGCCGTCCTTACCTGGTCTGGCCTACATGTGGCTCCTGAACCGCAGCAATGTGGTTACCTCTCAATTATTCTCCGAAATGTCCGAGCAAGTCACTCAGCTGAAGGGATGGGCAATAAATGTTGGCCCAGCCAGAGACTCCCATGGCCCATGAATGAATAAAACTGATCTCTATTTGTTCCACCAATGCAAAGTTGATGAAAGGTGCAACCATGACAATGGAAACCAAAAGTGGAAACACAAGTGTGAATATTTCATATGAAAATGTCACTCAGCACAGTTCTCTCCTGAATTGCCAATCTGAAAGTGAACCTTGTTGTTAAATCCCATTCCTGTTTCAATGAATCATGTCGGAATGATTCATGACAGGAACCTGAATTATACGTGGAAAGACCAACATGCTGTCAAAACAACCCGATTAGATCATAGAACATAGAACAGTCCAGCACAGTACAGGCCTTTCGGCCCTCAAAATTGTTCCAAGCTATCTTCAACCACAAGATCAAGCTATCCCCTTCCTATCATTCTGGTGTGCACTATGTGCTTTTCCATAGAACATAGTCATGGTCATTCTATCCATAAAATACCTTCAGTGCCGAAGGAGGCCATGCAAAACTGCACAGACCGCAAAACCACCCAGCCCCTATGCTGGTACCCCTATTTACCCTTGCTAATGCCCTCTGGTACTGAAGAGCAATTTAGCACGGCCAATCCGCCCAACCTGCACATCTCCCTTGGATACTTTCGACCAGTTTGCTGACTCCCCAATGTCCTTATTTACAAGATGGACAAAGGACAAACACAAGTAAAGGTTCAACAAGTTTATTAACAATAACACTACTAACCCTTAAATTACCCACATGAAACAAGAGGATACCCCAAAATCAGATATACTACCCACAAAGATGGTTTGGTTAAAACTGCAGGCTCGATTCTCTGAGTCCCTCTGGTCTGTCGTCACGATGGTGAGTCTCGATGGCAGCTTCTTCCTTCCTTCCTTCTCTGGTCAGTCTTCCGAATGGCCAAGGGTCGCCTCCTTCATCGAGTCTTCGCTCCTGGTGTTCCTTTATCCCCCTGCCTGCTTGCCTTTCCAGAAACTTCTCCGGCTTCCGGCCAATGAGGTCCCAGGAGGGGGTTCCAATACCCAGTGGGTTTCTTGATGTCTGCCTGACAGGACGCCAGGGTCCACCCCCAGGTGTCCATCTCCATGCTGCTGCTTACATGTGACCTGTTATCAGGTTAAACCAACTGCAGGAACTCTTGGTGACAGAAAGTCTGGCCCAATCTGAGCTTCTAACAATAGGCCGGTGCATTTCAATGGGGTGCAATGATCTCCTGCGAAGTATCAGCAGAGTGCAGGGGAGATTGATGAGTCAGGTCCAGACAGGTTTGTGTATTGTACAACTGGCCTGCCTGAGGTTTGACTGTGTTTGATTTTTAATATGCCTAATTCTTTAGTTCAGGATATCAAATTTTATCAGCCTTAAAACTAGGCCCTGTTTATGTTACATTCCCTTCTTTTGATCCAATGAGCGTCAGCGAACCCGATCACACAATTCTCACCAAACCATCTCAGCAAGCAAGTACCCTGATTGTGGGTTTTGATAGTATCATCCCGAACCCACATTAGGACCAACACATTTACATGAAGTGAAAAATTAACAAAAAATTAAATGAAGTCAAATAATTAGAAAAACAATAAGAAACAATACATTACTTGTGTATTTAGATGACAATGCAATAAACAGGACAAAATGACAAGTGTCTATACATATTAAATATAAAGGGGAGAGTATCAAGGCTCTTGCCTGCAGGGCCTCTTCTGATGTTGGATGGCCCTTGCTGAGTCCAAGTTTTGCAGAAATTCCTTCTTCCATCGAGCGAATTTAAATGTGAGGATGGTTAGGTACACTGCCGTAACTAGGATTCCTGTTACGGCCAGGTGTGACAGGATGTGGACCCATGGGTGGATTTGGACATTTGAACCCCAATCCCAGAGGTCTTCCCACCGGGTAGTGACTCTAATTTCTCGAATGTTCTTTTCTATTTCCCCTGTTTCTTGCACCACTTTGACAAAGGTCTCGTGTGCTGTGATCAATTCTGTCCGAATCTGTTGAAATTTCTCGAGAAGGAGGGTTATCCCAGGATCAAATTTTCCAAAATAGTCTCCCAAGCTTTGTCTCAATTCCTCGCTAGAATTTATCAGTGTTATCTCTCTTCTGTGTATGTTTAACATCTTAATTCCTATCCTAGCGGGAATCTGTGGTTTGATGCAAAAGGTAGTGTTGTAGATGTTACAAATGGCTGTCCCACACTGGTAATTTTCGAGCGAGCCAGCACTGGGGCCTTCTCTCTGTAGGGTATATAAATGACTTGGAAGAGGTGGTGTGATCAGCAAAGTTGCTGATGACACTAAGATGGCTGGATTGGCGGGCAGTGAGGAGCAGTGTCTGGTAATACAGCGGGATATTGATAGGCTGGTATATTGGGCAGATATATGGCAAATGGAGTTTAGTCCTGATAAATGTGAGGTAATGCATTTTGGCCGGAATAATGTAGGGGGGAGTTATATGATAAAGGGTAAGCCTATAAAGGGTATAGAAACACAGCGAGACCTGGGGGTGCAAGTGCACAAGTCTTTGAAGGTGGCAGTACAAATACAGAGTGTGGTGAAGAAAGCCTATGGTATGTTAGCCTTTATAGGAAGGGATATAGAATATAAGAGCTGGAGTCTAATGTTGCAGTTGTACAGAACTTTGGTTAGGCCGCATTTGGAGTACTGCGTCCAGTTCTGGTCGCCTTACTACCGGAAGGACGTGGAGACTCTGGAGAGAGTTCAGAGGAGGTTTACCAGGATGTTGCCTGGTATGGAAGGACTGGGGTATGAGGAAATATTGAGCAACCTGGGGCTCTTTTCCCTTGAAAGACGCCGACTGAGGGGGGATCTAATAGAGGTATATAAGATTATGAAGGGTATAGATCGAGTAAACAGAGGTAAGCTATTTCCGATGTTAGAGACACACAGTACGAGGGGCCATGTGTTTAGGTTGAGGGGGAGAGGTATAACACGGATATTATAGGGAGGTTTTTCACACAGAGGGTAGTGAGGGTATGGAATGCTCTGCCAAGTAAGGTGGTGGAGGCAGGCACGCTGGAGTTGTTTAAGAGTTACTTAGACAGGCACATGAGTGGGTTGGAGATGCAGGGATATCGGAGATTGCTTTAAATAAGGTTCATTTGCATTTTGACGTCCCTGGTAATGTATAAGGATGAGGAATGATACTAATGTTTTTCTCTTTTAATTCACAGGTTTTAAGTCGCTCCGCCTTGTTGCCCAATGAGGAGCAGACACGCAATGGGTCGTACTGGGGCTGCTCTTGGATGTTCGAGAGTAGCCGAGTGCTTCATGTTGTTCGTGTGTGCTTAAACTGGACCAGATGCTGGGCAAGACGACAGCTCAGTGGCTATCACTGTTTGCTGTGCAGATACATGGATTTGGGCCGGTGTCTGTGGGAGTTTGCGCATTCTCCCCGTGCTTGCGTGGGTTTTCTCCGGGTGCTCCGGTTTCCTCCCACATCCCAAAGATGTGCTATTCGGCTGATTGGGGGTAGTAAATTGTCCCTCAGTTAGTTTCCCTCAATGTGGAATGCCAGAAGCATAGATAAGGGTCATGGCTGGAGGGGGGACTGGTAATGCTAAAATGGCGGCGGGGGGCTCGTTGGGCCGAAGGGACTGTTTCCTGGGCTGTTTTTGTTCTTTGTTCTTTGTACTTCAAGGGTAAAGGGAAGTTCAGGATTGGGTACCTGTAAGCCAGGGGCTTGTGCAAGGGAGTGTTTAAGGTCTGAGACTCCTTGTGTGTGTCGCGCAGTCCAGATCCACGGGGTGTTTTTTTCGTAAAAGTTCAGACAGGGGAGCAGCTCTAGTGGCGAAACCGTCTATGTGGTTGTGGCAGTACCCCACTAAGCCTAGAAAGGAGCGCAGGGAGCTCACGTCCTTTGGTAAGGGTAGGCGTGTTACAGATTCGATTCCCTTCCTGTCTATCTCACGCTTTCCCTCAGTCACTACTGTGCCCAAGTAGGAGACTTGTCGTCTCGTGATCTGGGCTTTCTTAGGATTTACCTTTAATCCTAGTGTCGTCAGGAGGGTCAGCAGTTCATCCAATAACTTTAGAGTTTCCCCTCTTGTTTCAGTCTGTAAGAGGAGATCATATACGTATTGTACCAAACATTCTGGTTTGGAGAATCCCTCTTCGCCTTTTGCTAAGTGCTGGTGAAATATGGAGAGTGAGTTATGAAAACCTTGTGGTGGACACGTCCAGGTATATTGTTGTCCCTGGGACGTGAAGGCAAATTGTTACTGGCGGTGGTGATCGAAGGAAATTGACCAGAAGCCGTTACTGATGTCCAACACTGTTAAACTTTTTGCGTGCGGGGCTTGTTTCGCCAGGGCCTCTGGGCTAGCCGCCACTGTGGGGGCTGTGATGGGGGTGGTCTGATTTCGAGCTCGATAACCAATTGTAAGCCTCCAGGAACTATCCGGCTTCCTCACTGGTCAAATGGGGGAGTTGTTACTGGAAGCAGGACTTCCTGTTTTAATAAACTGCTAATCACCTTGGCCACTTCCTCTTCGGCTTGCTTAGGGTTTAGGGTCAGGACCCTCCATGATTACCTCCCCTGTTATTCGGCCACATTCATGCTTGTAACTGGTGAATGCCTGTGTGTGTTTGGCTAATAAACCCTGTACTTCAGGGTCCTCTTATTTCTGTGGGCCTGATCCACCAATTTGCTGCAGTTTTCGGCCAATTAAATCGAGTCCAATTAAATGCACACCACCGGTCCAGATGGATCGGGACCCTGATAGCACATGCTACTGAGGAGAGTCGGAAAGCCTGTGAGAATTTTGACCCTGATGATAACACACATACAGAAGCCTGGGCCTCCTGCTTTGCCAATCCCATTCAGTGTTGCAAACACAAGTTGGGGAGGTCTGGCACAGACATGCTTCCGGTCTGGAGTCAAACTGGGGGTAGAGACTGAAAGGGGTGTTGGAGGTATCCATAGGTGTTGTGACGTCCTGTCTGACAGGTCCCTCTAATGGCATAGATCGGGGTTCTCCTCTGTGCAATCGTTGGGGCCGTTGTGGGGTCTGGCTGGGCGGGGCTCTACATTCTCTGGCAAAATAGCCGATCTGGCCACATTTGTAGCATTGCACTTGTGAGGGTAAATATCTGGAAGTGGCTTAGTCTTGTTCCCTGGACCTGGGGTTGGGAATATATCGGGGTTCTGCGCGGGCCTGCGGTCTCCTGTATCGATGATTGGTAGGGGTATACGGGGGGAGAATTTCCCTGTCCCCTGTTTCCACCTTCCCCTTCGTTACGCCAAACAGGGGCTGGGTTTGTGTGGGCCGGGTTCATCTTTCTGTGTTTTGTGAGTTTGGTGTCCTTTTGTCTGACTTCCTGTTCCCACACACAGTCATTTTGTGGATGGCCCAGATTCCTGTACGTGTATTATCATCAGGGTCAAAATTCTCACAAGCTTTCCGACTCTCCTCAGTAGCGTGTGCTATCAGGGTCCCGATCCATCTGGACCGGTGATGTGCATTTAATTGGACTCGATTTAATTGGCCAAAAACTGCAACAAATTGGTTCCATAGTCGGCCAGCAGAGACTGTCGGCTGCTCCCCTCTCTTTTGTTAGCTGTTGTTTTAGCCTAGTACTGGGTCATCCCTACTGTAGCCCGTGGCAGCCAGAACGGCTGCCTTCATTTCTGATAGGGTTCCCCCGGCCACGTTCTGGGGTTCGGGTAGGGCGGAGCGGATGGTAGGACTTAAACATAACAGAATAAGTTTCACCTCCTCTGCCTCGTCTCGGCCATTTAAAACACAATGTTGGGTGACTTGGTCAAATGGAGCATGTGGATCCCCGGAGGGTTGAAATACTCCAATCACTGTAGCTGTGTCAGTGAGCTGTGTCACGGTGTATGGAGTTACAGAAGTTACACTGTGGTTCTGTCTGTCCTGTCATCGGGGAGTGACCAGATTCATCGGTACCGGAACCGGATTAATGACTGGATTTATCGGGACGGGAATAGCACTAGGAGCTGAGGCTGAGTTTTCCGAGATGGGGGCTGGATTAGGTGCTGCCGTATGTTCCACTCCCGGGAAGGGAGGTGAGGGTCCCCAGTCGGCAGTGACACGAGCTGTTGCATAATGGCAGACATCCTCTTCTAAATCCCCCCACTCTACCTCTGGGTCACTCTCCCCTGTTTCAGTGCTGAATGCACACATTCCACCGCTTTTTATAGCTAGTTGTGATTTTAAATCTGCAATCTCACGCAGGCATTTGGAGTGGTCTGTTACACGGTCTGTATTTGCTTTTCCTGCTCGATGTAAAACTTTTACTGCAGCCTGCAGGTCACTGCATTTCTGTTTAAATTCCTCTACCTGTTACAGCGCAGCCTCTCTCTCACTGACAGCACACTGTGTCTTTTGGTAAGCTTCATCACACTGAGCCTGGAACTGGCTCCTGTGTATCGTATTGATTTGGTTCCTTTCCTCTCGTGTGTTTACCTCCGCTTCTAATTGTTGGTTGTGTGTGGTGGCACTCATTAAGTCCGGTTTTAGTTGGGTTACCTGGGTCTCTCTGTCCCGTTTGACCCGGGTAATCTCTGCTTCTCTACCAAGGAGCTGTTCCAGACAACTGGCGATTGCAATCACTTTCCTGAGCTTGTGAGCCCTTTTACCCACTTCCTTATGGGCACGAATCCAACAATTCTCTCCCTCGGATCCCAGGTCCGGTGTCGGAGCGTCACCCCACTGTGCCTATTTGGGCCACTTATGGTTCAAATATAAACGGAGAACTTCCCCCCATTCAGCGCGACTGGCCATAATTACCTCCCTTTAGGATTTGTCACTTGAGTGTAGGTAAGGGATCGGTGTAGGGGTCCGGTTTTCACTAAATTCCCTCCCACAGATTTTACCCACATTTCCGAGACTGTTCTAGTTCTAACTGCACAGTTTGTCCACCTTGTGTCACAGACACCAGGTTTATGGCCCCAGTTTACTGGTCGAATCTGTATTAGTCCTTCACTCACTGAGACTGGCCGTCACGTGGGGCGCCTGCCCTCTGAATTCAGGCTCAGACGGAGTGTTGGAGAATACTGGGTTGAAGGTTCAACTTCGGAGCAATGTATCGCTTCTTATCGAAGCCCCACCTCGGGTGCCACTGTTATAATTTTAAAATCTCTCTTGGATACTTTCGACCAGTTTGCTGACTCCAATGTTTTACCCCAATGCCCTTATTTACAAGATGGACAAAGGACAAACACAAGTAAAGGTTCACCAAGTTTATTAACAGTAACACTACTAACCCTTAAATTACCCACATAAAGCAAGAGGATACCCCAATATCAGATATACTACCCACAAAGATGGTTTGGTTAAAACTGCAGGCTCGATTCTCTGAGTCCCTCTGGTCTGTCGTCACGAAGGTGAGTCTCGATGGCAGCTTCTTCCTTTCTTCCTTCTCTGGTCAGTCTTCCGAATGGCCAAGGGTCGCCTCCTTCACCGAGTCTTCGCTCCTGGTGTTCCTTTATCCCGTGCCTGCTTGCCTTTCCAGAAACTTCTCTGGCTTCCGGCCAATGAGGTCCCAGGAGGGCGTTCCAATACCCAGTGGGTTTCTTGATGTTTGCCTGACAGGACACCAGGGTCCACCACCAGGTGTCCATCTCCATGCTGCTGCTTACATGTAACCTGTTATCAGGTTAAACCAACTGCAGGAAATCTTGGTGACAGAAAGTCTGGCCCAATCTGAGCTTCTAACAATAGGTTGGTGCATTTCAATGGGATGCAATGATCTCCTGCTAAGTATCAGAAGAGTGCAGGGGAGATTGTTGAGTCAGGCCCAGACAGGTTTGTGTATTGTACAACTGGCCTGCCTGAGGTTTGACTGTGTTTGATTTTTAATATGCCCAATTCTTTAAATTAGGATATCCAATGTTATCAGCCTTAAAACTAGGCCCTGTTTATGTTATCCGTAGAACATAGACGAGATCATGGTCATGCAATCCATAAAATACCTGCAGTGCTGAAGGAGGCCATGCAAGACTGCACAGAACACAACACCACCCAGCCCCTATGCCGGCACCCCTATTTATCCTTGCTAATGCCCTCTGGCACTGAGGGGCAATTTAGCACGGCCAATCCACCCAACCCGCACTTCTTTGGACGGTTGGTGGAAACCGGATTACCCAGAAGAAACCCATGCAGACATGGGGAGAACGTGCAGTCTCCACACACACAGTGACCCAATCTGGGAATCAAACCCGGGTCCCTGCCGCTGGAAGGCAGCGTGTTAACCACTGTGCCACCATGTCGGGGGTCAATCACTGGCGTTTGAGACTTTGCAATGTAATCGGCACCTGTCTAATACAGTAAAAAATAAACCACATTCTAATATATCCATCACAACATTTACATGAAATGCTGCTATCCCAGACTTGTCATTACTGCTGCCTCACAGCGCCAGGGACCCGGGTTTGATTCCCGGCTTGGGTCACTATCTCTGTGGAGTTTGCACTTTCTCCTCGTGTCCCCTGTGTGGGTTTCCTCCGGGTGCTCCACTTTCTTCCCACACCCCAAAGATGTGTGGGTTAGGTTGATTGGCCGTGTGAAATTGCTCCTTCGTGTCAGGGGGACTAGCAGGATAGTTATGTGGGGTTGCAGGGATCAGCCCTGGGTGGGATTGTTGACGGTGAATTCTCGAAAGCTTAATGGCACTGTAGGGATTCTACTATTTTTGTTTAACACAGAAGTTAATTTGAAACTTTTTGTTTTCCTTCCCAGACAAACACGTACTTTCCTGGCTGGTCCGTTAAAGACGCAGTTCTACTTTGCGCTTAGAACTTTGATGTAATATCAATCCAGTTGCATAAGCAGCAAAACGGACGATATCATTGTAAAGGGCAGCAACTCCCTTCCTGTGAACCTCACTGCACCTGAATATCACATCAACCAACTAAAGCAACGTCACCTTCTGAGAAATGAAGACCAGAGTACAATTGGGAACTATCAACATTTTTAAAATCTTAAGGAGACATTCGACTTCCAGCATTTGTTGAAACTTATTTTTGTAAAAGTCTTTGAAAGAACAATGAGCCAAACTAAAGTGGGAAGTGCATTTTATTTCAGGCTTTGAATATTTCAAAAAAGCCTCATTGTAAGATATACTAGTTCCTCAACAGAAAACAGAAGATTCATTCCTGAAAAATTACATTGTGCATTATATCATTGAGTTGACAGCAAATTACCATAATGATATTTCTGTTTTAATGAGTGAATTTGGGTAAAAAATCTCTTACTTATAACGTCTTGTGGAATAAAAAAGACATTCCTTCTCATTTTAAACTTCGCCGGTCTGTCAAACATGGGAGCTAAAAAAAAACATAGCACGGGAATTCTTCATGATGAAAGTGTGCCCGTAAGCCTCCCTTCTCATTTGGTTTAAAACCATCCAGTAATTCCAGTGGACACATGTAGGTTTTGCCTTGTGAAGTGTTGCATTATTTGAGGTTGAGTGGAATCCAGTGGTTCAGTTCCGTTTTTGCGTTGGCTTCAAGCGAATGGAGTTTATACAGCTTGAAATTCCATGGCATGACTTGAAATGAACACAAGGCAGGTTGGAAAGTTAAGTTTAGTTGGCGCTAAGATGTCACTATGAGATAGTTTATGTTCACCTTCAAAGTATTACTGTTTCAGTGGTAGGCAAAGTAGCTGAACGTTGTTTGCCGAATAAGTAACTATTTCACAGCCCGCTCTTGTTTTTAGAATCTCTTCCACTTCTATCACCCACAGTCGTTTGTGTCCATAAACTTTCATTAATAAGTTCGCTGCTGTAAACAAAAACAATTCAACATTCAGATAAATGAAATGAAATATGACTCAATATTGACAGAAACAAAAACCGAGCCAGCAGCCACTGCAATCCCACCAGGCCCTATTCCCGTAACCACATATATTTACCCTGCTAATCCCCCTGACACTAAAGGGAAATTGAACACAGCTAATCACCCGAATTCCCACATCTTTGGAGTGTGGGAGGAAACCGGAGCACCCGGAAGAAACCCATGCAAACACAGGGAGAACGTGCAAACTCCACTCAGACAGTGACCCAAGACATAAATTGAACCTGGGTCCCTGGCGCTGTGAGGCAGCAATGCTAACCATCTTGTCAAACATAATTTTGAGGGAGTTTCCAAAGAATTGAACACACCAGTACAGTGAATGCACAGAGGTGATGGTGACACAGAAGAAAGGACAAATAAATGCAAACACAAATCTATCGGCAGGCCTTAAACACAAGAGGATTCAGTAACAACACGGAGGCAGAGTAGTTAACACTGCTAACCCCACAGCGCCAGGAATCTGGGTTCGACTCTCGGCCTAGTTCAATGTCTGGGTGGAACCTGCATTTCCTCCCTGTATCTGTGGGTTTCCTGCAGCTGCTCCTTTTTAATCCACAGACTGGAAGACGTGTTGGTTAGGTGCATTGGTCATGCGAAATTCTCCCTCAATGTACCCAATACGCCCCAGAGTGTGGGACGAGGGGATTTTCGCAGTCACGTCATTGCAATGTTAATGTAAGCCTGCTTGTGACATGAATAAAAAAAAACTTTTAAACTAGCACTTCTTTCAATGACAACCTTTCTTGATTAGTGCCCTCCACCCTCACACCATCTCCACCTACAGGGAAACATCTGCGCTCTTAGTACAGAATTTCAGTGACTCTCCATTCATAGGAAAACATATCGATATATTGATGGTTTTCCTTCAGTACTTTTCCATTCACTGAGATATACCTTCTAAATATATCCCTGCCATCCATTAACTCTATCTACACTCGCTGCCTCAGTAAAGCAGCCAGGATACTCATTCTCTCTTCCACCTTCTTCCATCAGAGAAAAAATACAGAAGTCTGAGGTCACGCACCTATTGATTCAAAAACAGCTTCATCCCTGCTGTTATCTAACTTTTGAATGGACCCACCTCATATTACGTTGACCTTTCTCTACGCCCTCGCTATGACTATAACATTACATTCTGCACTCTCTTCTTTCTTTCTCTATGTCCGGTATGCTTTGCCTGTTCAGTGCATATGAAACAATACTTTTCAATGTCCACGATACATATGACAAAAATAAATTGAATCAAATCAATCAAATAATCACAAAACTAAATATTTTATTTTAATCCTCGAAGTGACAACTTGTGATCCATTCTGTTATTTTATCTGTACCTCTGTACAGCCCCTTTGAAACACCCTCATAGCTTGAATTCACAACCAGTTTTAAATAAATTTGGAAATCTGGTAGCTTACTCCCAGCATCTTCAATTAGTTTATTGACGTATCACATAAACATCTACCTCCCCGACACTTATCTTTGCAATACTTCATCAGTTACAGCCAGCCAGCCTGAATGTGCTTTTGTATCCCGACTCACTGTTCCATGCCTGCTCTGAATTATTTATCAAATCCAGGCTGTCAACCTCAGGTCCATGAGCCACAGTCAGACACCTCGACTATTGTGCAGCATGCTGTGGGATTGTTAAAATTCAAATCTATGACATTGACTGGATCCACTGTACAGAGCGGTTAACTCACATGTCGACATGGCAAGGGTGTGATTCAGTATGAATATAGAACTTAGAACACAGAACAGTACAGGTTCTTCAAACTTCGATGTTGTGCTGAGCTATGTTCAAACACAAGATCAAGCTATCCCACTCCCTATCATCCGATCATAGGCTCCATGTGCCGATCCAATAACCGCTTGGAAAGCTCTAAAGTGTCCGACTCCACTAACATAGCAGGCAGTGTATTCCACACCCCAACCACTCACTGAGTAAAGAATCTCCCTGGGACATCCCTCCTATATCTCCCACCATGAACCTTACAGTTATACCCCCGGTAACAGATACATCCACATGAGGAAATAGTTTCTGAACGTCGACTCTATCAATCCCTCTCATCATCTTATAAACCTCTATTAAATCACCTCTCATCCTCCTCCTCTCCAAAGATAAAAGCTCAAGCTCCCTCAACCTTTCCTCATAAGACCTAGTCTCCAAACCAGGCAGCATCCTGGTAAATCTCCTCTGCACTCTCTCCAATGCTTCCACATCCTTCTTATAGTGAGGTGACCAGAACTGAACACAATATTCCAAATGTGGTCTCACCAAGGTCCGGTATAGTTGCAGCAAAACCCCACGGCTCTTAAACTCAAACCCCCTGTTAATAAACGCTAACGCCCTATAAGCCTTCTTCACGGATCTATCCACCTGAGTGGCAACCTTCAGAGATCTGTGGATATGAACCCCAAGATCTCCTTTTCCCTCCACATTCTTCAGAACCCTGTTGTTGACCCTGTAATCTGCATTCAGGTTTGTCCTACCAAAATGAATCACCTCACACTTATCACCGTTAAACTCAGTCTGCCACTTTTCGACCCAGCTCCGCATCCTTTCAATGTCTCATTGCAGCCGACAAGAGCCTTCCACCCCATCCATCACTCCAGCAATCTTGGTGTCATCAGCAATGATATGTATGTGATATGTAAAACAACAAAGTATGCAACCAATGATGCGAGTTTAATCCCCCTACAGGCTGTAGTGATTTGTAAATATGCCTCCACACCTTGTGCAAGTGTGGCATGGACAGAGTGGATTATCAGATGCTCTTTCCTCGGGTAGAAAAGTCATGTACTCGGAGATATACGTTTAAGGTGTGTGGGGAAAAGTTTAGAGGAGATGTGGGAGGCCAGTTTTTTTACACAGAGGGTGGTGAATGTCTGGAACGTGCTGCCTGTGGAGATGGTGGGAGCAGGTACGACAGGGTCATCTAGACAAAAAACATGAATAGGTTGGGAATGGAAGGATAAGGACTCTGTAAGTGCATATGTTTTTAGTTTAGGCAGGCATCGTGATCGGTGCAGGCTTGGAGGGCCGAATGGACTGTTCCTGTGCTGAACTTTTCTTTGTTCTTCACTCTTTGAATGGTGAACTGAAATGGGCCACATGATAACTCAATGGTTATCACTGCTGTCTGACAGGGGGAGGAAACAGGACTCCATCCCCGGCTAGTGTCACAGTCTGTATGGAGTCCGCAAGTTCTCACCTTGTCTGCATGGGTTTCCTCGAGGTGCTTGGTATCCCCCCACAGTCCGGAAGAAATGCTGGTTACTGCATTGGCCGTGCTAAATTCTCCCTCAGTGTCCCCAGACAGGCTCCGGAGTGTGGCGACTCGGGGATTTTTCACAGTGCATTCATTGCAGTGTTAATGCAAGCCTACCTGTGATACTAATAAAAGCAGCATTTATACTATATTTGCAGCTATCTATTTCAAAGCACTAAAGTTGGTTTTATATTTTGGCGATGCTGTATGTTTTAAATCTCTCAACTTATTCTCATACCTCCGCCTCCAGATAGTAAATTATTGGAGCTCCTTGCTCTTATGAGTAAGCCCATTGGTAATTCTCTATTCCTGCTCTGGGACTGGTGTGTTCTACTGTGAAAACAGATGCAGAATACAGGATCCTAAAAATAAAGATTCAGAAGTGTCCAGTGGGGCATTTTTCTCACACAGAGGATGCTGAGTGTCTGCAACAAGCTGCCAGAGATAGTAGTAGAGGCAGGTGGAGTTTTGTCTTTTAAAAAGCATTGAGACAGTTTTATGGGTAAGATGGACGTAAAGGGGTATGGGCCAAACATGGAGATTTGGGACTATTTTAATGGTAATGACTGGGTGACATGGACAAGTTGGCCAAAGGGCCTGTTTCCATGCTGTAAATCTCTATGATTCTATAACATGGGAACATTAGGAGCAGATTTCGGCAAATTCAGCCCTTTGAGCTTGCTCCGCCATTCAATCAGATCATGGTTTATATTTCCCTGGTTTAAAATCCACCTCCTCACCTGTTCCCCATATCCCCTTCTCCCTTTTTTTATATCTATCTCCTTCTTGAAACCATTCAATGATTCAGACTCCACCACGCTATGGGTCAGCAAGTTCCACAAATCCACCATTTGGAGTACTGCATCCAGTTCTGGTCGCCTTACTACTGGAAGGACATGGAGACTCTGGAGAGAGTGCAGAGGAGGTTTACCAGGATGTTGGAACATGAATAAACAGAGGTAAGCTATTTCCTATGATAGAAACACGTAGGACAAGGGGCCATGGACTTAAGGTGAGGGGGGAGAGGTATAACACAGATATTAGAGGGAGGTTCTTCACACAGAGGGTAGTGGGGGTATGGAATGCTCTGCCAAGTAAGGTGGTGGAGGCAGGCACGCTGGAGTTGTTTAAGAGTAACTTAGACAGGCACATGAGTCGGTTGGAGATGGGTGGATGTAGGAGATTGTTTCAAATAAGGGTCATTAGCATTGGGGCGTCCCTGGTAATGTAAATGGATATGGTACAATAATAATTTTTTTTTAATTTTCATTCACAGGTTTTAAGTTCGTTCGCCTTGGGCCCACCGAGGG
Source organism: Carcharhinus amblyrhynchos (assembly GCF_965287045.1). Classification (NCBI taxonomy): domain Eukaryota; kingdom Metazoa; phylum Chordata; class Chondrichthyes; order Carcharhiniformes; family Carcharhinidae; genus Carcharhinus; species Carcharhinus amblyrhynchos. The sequence goes on from NW_027649787.1 coordinate 3,528,952, forward strand.
GAATACACGCGATGGGTCGTACTTGGGCTGCTCTTGGTTGTTCAAGATTGGCCAAGTGCTTCATATCGTTAGTGTGTTCTTAAACTGGACCAGATACTGGGCAAGACGACAGCTCAGTGACTATCACTGTTTGCTGTGCAGACACATGGATTTGGACCAGTGTCTGTGGTAGTTTGCACATTCTCCCCGTGCTTGCGTGGGTTTTCTCCGGGTGCTCCGGTTTCCTCCCACACCCCAAAGATGTGCTATTAGGCTGATTGGAGGTAATAAATTGTCCCTAAATCAGTTCCCCTCAATGTGGATGGCCATAAAACAATAGACAAGGGTCGCGGGTGGAGAGGGGGACTGGTGGTGTTGAGATGGCGGCGCCGGCTCGTTGGGCCGAAGGGCCTCTTTCCTGGGCTGTTTTTGTTCTTTGTTTTTTGTATCACGACAGATACTCGGTGAGATTTTCATAGAATCACTTCAATGCAGAAGAAGGCCATTGGGTCCATCGAGTCTGCCCTGACCTCTGTCCATCCAGATCCCTGTCATCTCATGTATTTACCCGAGCTAGTGCCCTGACACAACGGTCAATTTTAGCATGGTCAATCCACCAATCCTGGGCATCTCTGAAGCGTGAAAGGACATTGGAGTGCCCGGAGGAAATGCATGTATTGCTCTATGACAGCTGTATTGCTCTACGACTCTATACCGGCTGGAAGAACATAAGAACATAAGAAATAGGAGCAGGAGTAGGCCATCTAGCCCTTCGAGCCTGCCCCGCCATTCAATAAGATCATGGCTGATCTGTCGTGGCTCAGTTCCACTTTCCCGCCCTCTCCCCATAACCCTTAATCCCTTCTCTTATCAAAAACCCATCAACCCGCTTCTTAAAAATATTTAGCGAGGCAGCCTCCACCACTTCAACGGGCAGAGAATTCCAGAGATTCACCACCCTTTGAGTGAAGAAGTTCCTCCTCAACTCCGTTCTAAACCGCCTCCCCTTTATCTTGAGGCTGTGCCCCCTAGTCCTACTGTCTTTTTTGAGCGGGAAGAGTCTCTCCACCTCTATCCTATCCATCCCATTCATCATCTTATACGTCTCAATGAGATCTCCCCTCATTCTTCTAAACTCTAACGAGTACAAGCCTAGTTTATTCAGCCTCTCCTCATAGCTCAATCCCCTCAACTCCGGTATCAGCCTAGTAAACCTCCTCTGCACTCCCTCCAGGGCCAAAATATCCTTGCGCAGGTGCGGCGCCCAAAACTGCACACAGTACTCCAGCTGCGGCCTCACCAATGCCCTATACAGCTGCAGCAAGACCTCCCTACTTTTATATTTTATATATAAGAGGAGATATTCTGTGACTAACACTATGCTGAGTGAAGTTGTAAAACTTGAAATATCCATCCAAGAACCAACAGAAATTTTTGTTTCAGAACGCATCCCTTTTTCTAAATATTTTGGATTTCGACAGTGTAGTGGAAGTGTCAGAATCCACCTGGTTTGCCTTGAGAATAGTTTTGCTTTGAGTATTATGACTGGATTTTGATCGATAAACAACTGTAACAAATAACTCACAAGAAATTAGCAGGGGGTAGCAGCGTAAGTAGGTAGGATAGGAAGGATATAGGTGACATAGATAGGAGGCAAGACTGGGCGGAGAAGTGGTAGATGGACTTCAACGCGGATAAATGTGTAGTGGTCCATTTTAGCAGGACCAATGGGATGAAGGAGTACAATATCAAGGGTAGGAGTCTTAGCAGTGTTGAGGAGCAGAAGGATCTTGGGGTCCAGGTCCACCGGACTCTTAAATTGGCCTCGCAGGTGGTCAAGAAGGTGTATGGTGTACTGGCCTTCATTAATCGAGGGATTGAGTTTAGGAGTCGGGAGGTAATGCTGCAACTTTATAAGACCCTTGTCAGACCCCACTTGGAGTACTGTGTGCAGTTCTGGTCGCCTCACTACAGGAAGGATGTGGAAGCTATTGAGAGGGTGCAGAGGAGATTTACAAGGATGTTGCCTGGATTGGGAGGCATGCCTTATGAAGATAGGTTGAGGGAGCTGGGACTCTTCTCCCTGGAGAGACGAAGGTTGAGAGGTGACCTGATAGAGGTTTATAAAATGTTGAGAGGAATAGATAGGGTGGATTCACGGAGGCTATTTCCCTGGGCTGAAATGGTCACTACGAGTGGACACAGGTTTAAGGTGCTGGGAAGCAAGTACAGAGGAGATGTTAGGGGTAAGATTTTCTCTCAGAGGGTGGTGAGTGAGTGGAATCGGCTGCCGTCGGTGATGGTAGAGGCGAACTCGCTGGGGTCTTTTAAAAGATTTCTGGATGAGTACATGGGATTTAATGGGATTGGGAGTTACAGATAGCTCGATGGCCTGTTAGGTATGGAGTCACATTTAGTCCTGACCTCATAAGGAAGACAGATTTCCTTCCCTGGTACATTGGTGAACCACATGGGTCTTTTTCCAAAATTCAATAGTCGTTTTCTGGTCACCAGCAGATTCTAAACTCCAGATACATTTATTCAAATTCCACTTTCTGCTGTGACGGGATTGGAACCCGGGTGCCCAGAATATTAGCTGAGTTTCTGTATTTATGCTCTCACGATAAAGCCACCGGATCCGTGGATAGGTTTATGGATGGAAAGGGATTAGTTTAGGTTCGAGGGTCATTGTTTAGAATAGAACATAGAACATAGAACATTACAGCGCAGAACAGGCCCTTCGGCCCACGATGTTGCGCCGACCAGTTAAAAAGCAATGACCCTCTAACCTAAACCAAACCCTTTTCATCCATAAACCTATCCACGGATCTCTTAAACGCCCCCAAACTAGGCGCATTTACACTGCGGCAGGCAGGGCATTCCAATCCCTCACCACCCTCTGGGTAAAGAACCTACCCCTGACATCCGTCCTATATCTACCACCCCTTAATTTAACGCTATGCCCCCTCGTGCTAGCTTTCTCCATCCGAGGAAAAAGACTATCACTGTCCACCCTATCTGTTTCTCTCTGTCTCCCTCAATATTTCTCTCTATCTCTTTTCATCTCTTCCCTCTCCCTCTTCCTCTGTCTCTCCTGCCCCTCTCAGTCTCACTCTCCTGTTCTTGCTCCGCCTCCCTCTCTTATTGCAACCTCTTCCTCTGTCTCCTTTTCTTATTCCCTGTATATCTCCCTCGCCTTTTGCCACACTCTCTATCCCTGTCTCTCTCACTCTGTGATAGTCTCTCTCTGTCCCTGTTCTCTGTCTCTATATCCCTCTGTCTGTCTGCTTCTTTTCCTGCACCTATCAAAATCTTTTTCAAACTCTGTTGCTCTTCATGTTGTTGTGCCCTTCTTGCTCTCTGTCAATCTCTCTCTTTATCACTCTCACTATTGCTATCATTGCCCTCTCTCTCTCTCTCTCTCCATCTATCTGTCTGTCTCTATCTGTCACTATTTCTGTCTCTATGAGGCTGTTTAGTGATTTACAGTTTGAATGTCCAATAGGGAGAGTCAGGAATCTTGTGGGTGTAGTTTCCTCTCAGTTAATAAGTTGAAGAATTGAAGTAAGGGGATACATCAGTAGACGTTTTAGCTGCTGCCTGAAGTGAGTCTGTGTCACAGCATAAATAGCAGTATTTGTGCAGCAACTTGTAAGTTGCAGCATGTAGCCCACTTCCTGAACACAATAATCTAACATTATTGACCCAAAGCCCAAATAATACATTCGAGTCCATATAAAGTATGTCATTAATGTCGACCATAAGAGGATGAAATTGGCTGAGATAACAAACAGTAAAACGATGGATTTCCTTCGACTCTCCATCTCTGGGTCTTTGAGATTTTCCCCACCGCTTTGAGCCCGGAGTCTCCTGCGGGCCCTGCTGCTCACTAAAATGTGTCTGACAGTGAACACATTGAGCAGCAGAATCAGGACAAATGAGACACCCGGGGTTAGAATGTGGTGGAGGAACTCGATGGCTCCCCAGACCGGAGAATCCACAACATTGTCCGCAACACCTCAAAACCAGGGGATATTCACCAGCTGATAGTTATTTAATAACATAAAATACCAGAAAATGTTCTTTAAACAGCTCACCGCCGTCACTGTTCCCAGAACCACAGCCGCCGATTTCTCACTGCAATATTTACTTTTCAGCTTGGGGCAGCAAATGGCCACAAATCGATCAAAGGTGAAAGTGACGGTGAACCAGACAGAACAGTCAGTGGCTGCATAAAGCAGGACGGCGTGGATGTTACACACGGGGATCGAGCGCAGAAAATTAAACTGTTTTGGATAAACAATGGGAATGTGTCTGAATATCAGGTCGGGGATAATGACCAGCAGATCCCCCACTGACATGGCCACCAGGTAACGAGTCACACATTTGGACAGACCACAGTTTCTGCTCGTCAGTGTCGCGATTGTGAGTATGTTCACTGTCAGGAAGGAAATGGAGAATAAAATTAGACATGATTCAGGGGAAGAAGTTACCATTTAGACTGAGGATGGGTTAGAATAAAAAACATGTGCACATAAACAGAATCACTGAGATCTCTCTTCTTTTTAAATCCAGCACGTCTTTTGCAGTGTGAGAGGCGAGTGGAGCATCCGGAGGAAACCCACACAGACATGGAGAGAACGTCCAAAATCCACACAAACAGTGATCCCAGACCTCAACCCAGGTCCCTGATGCTGTGAGTCAGCAGTGCTAACCACTGTGTCACCATGTTGCTCCATGGTAGTGACACAATGACATACATTTGGGTGAGGGTTTTCCACAGACTCCTCAACATTGACCCTCACTCAGCAACAGGTAAATAGCCCCCCTACCTTGTGGGGGATTTGGAAGGTAAGAAGGCGGAGGGAGTAAACCCTGACCGAAAATCCGGAGTGGAGTCCTGTAGGTTGTTAGCTGTCGTCTCTAAGACAACTTATTGACAACCCTGCAGCAGAGCTGGTACCAAACAGTGCTGGTTTCATCCTGGACAATATTTCATCATGGGCAATATTAACAGTTGGCAGAGGAAGATCCTAGTGCCTTGACAGCTCAAGATCTCAATTGCATTTACACAGAACTGTACCCTGGAGAGCAGACCATATATCGTGGTTATTTTTGACACAACACAGGAAAAAACAGAAATCTCACATTCAATTAGAACAAAACATAAGTACCAGGATTTGCTGTCAACAGTTTGAGGAAGCTTCAGGGTTCAGTGAATGGCTATCAGCCACAGTGCCCTGTGTGTACGCTGCTGTCCCACTATGGACTACTGGACCACTGATTCTCAATGAGTCCCCTCTCAGCAGGAAAGTTGATAATCTGTGCACCAGGCAAGAAAAACTCAAACAAAGGCCGGTAGCAAGAAAAGCCAAGCAGTCTGCCTTAATGACGATCGTCCAGTGATTCTGATATCCAATATTATGAAATGCATCAAAAGGCATGAATCAATTCTGACCTCCCAGATTGCCTGGATCCACTTCAATTCACCTACATCCACAGACACCATCTCCCTGACCCTCCAGTCAACCCTGGAATACAGACTCGTGTTTATGGAAGACAGCCCAGCCTTCAAATACGAAACTTATCTCCAACGTCCACGGCCTGGGGCTCGGATCCTCCTCTGCAATTTAACTCTGAACTTCCTAACCCACAGACGTCAATATATAAAGACAGTCAACAACCACTCCTCCACAATCACCCTCAACAACAGTGCCCCACAAGGCTGTGTCCTCAGCCCCTTGGTAGAATCCTCATACGACGATGATTGGATGGCCAAATTTCCCTCCAACTCCATTTCCAAGTTTTCTGGTGACATCACTACTGCGGTCAGATTTCAAACAATGATGAGAGCGAGAATAGGGAAGAGAATCTGGTGAACTGATGTGACAATAATAATTTCTTCCTTACCATCAACAAAGCAAAGGAGATAGTCACTGAGTTCAGGAAGCAGAATGGAGCACATTCCTATCAATGGGATGAATTTGAAATGCTCGAGAGGCTGAAATTTATGGGTCCAGATCACCAACAACCTTCCTGGTCTCCCCATGACGACCCTATCGTTACGAATGTCCATCAACGTGTCTCCTTTTTCAGAGGTCGCAGGAAATTTGGCATGTCAGCTACGATTCTCACCAACTTTTCCAGATGCACCAGAGAGAACATTTTTTTCTGGTTGTGTCACAGTTTGGTCTGGCTCCTGTTCTGTCCCAGTTTGGAGGAAACTACAAAGGTTTGTGAATGAAGTCCAGTCAACCTCCCACCCATTGATACTGTCTACACCAGGAAAAGCAGCCAGCATATTGAGGATCCCACACACCACGGACATAAACTCTTCCACCTTCTTCCATCGGGAAAAAAAGATTTTAAAAAAGGGAGGACATGTACCATCCGACTCATAGAATCATAGAAATCGTACAGCGCAGACGGAGACCATTTGTCCCATCAAATCTGTACCTGCAACAATCCCACCCATGTGCTATCCCCAAAATCCCACATAATTATCCAGCTCATCCCTCTAACATACACATGCGGGACACCAAGGGGCAATTTAGCATGCCAATCAACGTAACCTGCACATCTTTGGACTGTGGGTGGAAACCCGAGCATTCAGAGGAAACCCAGAAGACACCGGAAGAATGTATGAATTCCACACAGACAGTGATCCAAGAGGTGATCAAAGTCATGTTCCAGGAGATGTGAGGCAGCGGTGCTGGCCATTGTGCAATCATGCTGCCCACTCAAGAGCAGCTTCTTCTCTGCTGCCAGCAGACATTTGAATCAACCTACATCACATCGAGATGGTTCTTTTCTATGCCCCAGCTATGACTGCAGCATTACATTCTGCACTCTCTCCTTCTCTATGTACGGTATGCTTTGTCTGTACAGCACTCAATGAACAATACTTCTCACAGTATACTACTACTGTGACAGTAATAAATCAAATCAAATCAAATCAGCCATTCACTTCTCAGGCAGGAACATCAGCACAATGTGCCCTGGCCTTTCCAGTCACCTCCTGCAGGATGGCGATGAACACGGGACTGCTGTAATCGAGAATGAAGTTACAAGGCTCAATGTGGACACTGGGGAATTGCGAGAAACTGGACTTTCTCAAAGTGGATCCTTTCCAGAGAAACACCACACATTCTTGCAACCGGACAATATGTGAGAATGGAACTGGTTTCAAAGTAAGAAAGAAACTTCACTGCTGCTGATGGAATCCCAGGAATTGAACCGGGATACCTGATGCTGTGAGGCAGCAGTGCTTACCACTGTGCAATAATGCCATCCTGCAGGATGCCCTGCGACATCCAAGATCACGCTCAGGACACCATCATCATATCCGTGGGAGAGAAATGATTAGGAAACAATGTGAGGGATAGATCTAATCTCCACTTTGAGAAGTAAGGATTTATGAACAACAGTCAGTATGGTTTTGTCAGGGGGAGATCATGTCTAACAATTTGTTTGAATATATTGAGGATGTGACTGAATGAGTAGATGAGGGAAGTGCAGCCGATGTTGTCTACATGGACTTCAGAAAAGCTTTTGACAAATTCCTCATGGGAGAAAAAACAAGAAAGTGATAGCCAATGGGATCCCGGGCAATTTGGTAAATTGCACTCAAAATTGGCTGATTGGCAGGAGGGTGTTGGAATGTTGCTTTTGTGACTGCAAGCCTGTGCCCAGTGGGCTTCCACAGGGATCGATGGTAGGCCCATTGCTATTCGTAGTGCAAATTGATAGTGTAGACAAGAATGTGTGAGGTATAATTGGTAAGTTCACAGATCATACAAAAATTGGTGATGTAGTGAGTATTGAGGAGGAAAGCCTTAGATTACAGGAATCATAGAATCCTACAGTGCAGAACGAGGCCATTTGGCCCATCTAGTCGGCACCGATGACAATCCCACCCAGGTCCTATCCCCATACCACATGCATTTACCGCTGCGAGTCTCTCTGACATTAAGGGCAATTTACCCTGGCCAATCCACATAACCCACACATCTTTGGAATGTGAGAGGAAATGGAACACCTGGAGGAAACCCCCGCAGACACGGGGAAAATGTGCAAAATCCATACAGACAGTAACCCAAGCCAGGAAACAAGCAGGCATCCGTGGCACCGTGGGGCAGCAGTGCTAACCACTACGTCACCATGCCGAGGAAACAGACAGGCTGCTCAGATGGGCAACTGGAATTTAAACCTGGAAAATATGGTGCAATGCGTTTGGGACGACTAACAGGATAAAGAAATGCACAATGAAGAGTAGGGTATGAGGAAGTGAAGAGGACCAGAATGAATATGGGCTGCATGTATGAGTGTCCCTGAAGGCCGAAGGACAGGTATACAACGGGATTAAAACAAATGCAGGATATTTGCTTTTAGCAGCCACAGCATCGAATATAAGAGCTGGGGGGATGTGATGGAAGTGTATAAGATGCTGGTTACACCAGAGCAAGATTACTGTGTGCAGCTCTATTCAAAGAACACAGAGAACAAAGAACAGGAAACAGGCCCCTCGGCCCAACGAGCCCGCGCCGCTATTTTAACAATGTGCTTTCCCTCCTCCACCCTTGACCCATGTCTATGCTTGTGGTTCCCCCATTGGAAACCAGATCAAGGAGAGAATAATTTAGGGACAATTTGTTCCACCAATCAGCCTAAGAGCACATCTTTGGGGTGTGGGAGGAAACCGGAGCACCCGGAGGAAACCCACGCAACCACAGGGAGAATGTGCAAACTCCCACAGACACTGGCCTAAATCCATGTATCTGCACAGCAAACAGTGATAGTCACTGAGCTGTCGTGGTGCCCATCTGCTGGTCCAGTTTTAAGTGTACACAAATGATGCAAAGTACTAGGCTACTCTTGAAACATCCAAGAGCAGCCCATGCACGACCCACCGTGTGTATGTCCCTCGTTAGACATCAAGGTGGACCGACACACCTGCGGGGTAAAAGAGAAAAACATCAACACATGTAACAGTTGATTTCCAGGAATATCCCGAGGCTCTGACCCTTATTTAAAACAGTCTCCTATAACCCTCCATCCCTATTTCGCTCATGTGTCTATCTAAGTAAACCTTAAACACGTCCAGCGTGCCTGCCTCCACCACCTTACTTGGCAGAGCATTCCAGATCCCCACGACCCTCTGTGAGAAAAACCTCCCTCTAGCATCCCAATTATACCTCGCGCCCCTCACCCTAAGCCCGTGGCCCCTCGTGATATTTGTCTCCTATTTGGAAAAAGCCTGCTACTGTTCACTCTATCTATACCCCTCTATAACTCCTTTCATTATCTTATACACCTCTATTATCTCACACTACAGGAAGGATGGAATTCCACAGGAGACGGTGGAGAGGAGATTCACCGGGATGCTGCCTGGGCTGGAGAATTTCAGCTGTGTGGAGAGGCTGGTTCAGCAGATTTTTTACCTTAGAGCAGAGACGGCTGGAGGGGGAGTGAGTGTCGTGGGTCGTGGTGGGAGTGTTTTCAGGGGTGTTGGGGGGGGGGGGCGGATTGAGTGATATGGACGAAACTATTTGGCACATAGATGCGAAGAAACTTTTTTTTCTCTTCACCTTCTGTTAGGTGTCAATAACCAGAGGGGTGTGGATTTAAGGTAAAGGGCGGGTTTTTATGTGGATTTGAGGAAATATGTTTCCATCCACAGGGTGCTGGGATCTGCAGCTCAGGCCCTGAATGCAGAAGCGGGAACAACCACAACAGGCATTTAGATCATCAATTCAGACACCAGAACATACAGGGCTGTGGATCGAGTTCTGCAAAATGGGATTGCATTGGATAGATGTTTGATGATAAGTTCAGACATAATGGGCCGAACGGCCTCATTTTGTGCTGTTAAAACTCGAAGGCTGTTAGACACCTTCAGCAGAAAGCCATCACTTGCAGCTCTCACAGCGCTGGCTGAGGTACTGACCACGTCCCAAACCTACGTTGCTGCAAATGTGCAATTGCAGCCAGCAGTGAGCTGCTCTGTCAGCCCTCTGCTGCTGCAGCTAGCTTGAACACAGCAGCTGCCCCTAGATAGTCCGGGGGCCACAGCTCTTCGTGATCAACTCCACCCCTTCCACGCCACCAATTCAGTTCCTTCATACCAATTACATGCAGAGAGGCGAGAGCCAGTCTCTACCCGACTGTCCATGCAGAGAGGCAGCGAGACTCCCTCCCTACCAAACTACACATGCAGAGAGGCAGTGATGCCCTCCTCCTTAACTACCGTGCATGCAGAGGCAGCGAGGCACCCTCCCTACCCCACTGTGCATGCAGAGAGGCAGCGAGGTCCACTTTCTATAGTAATGTCCATCAGAGAGGTAGTGAGACCCCTCCCTACCTCACTGTGCCTGCAATCAGGCAGTGAGACTCCCCCTCCCTACCCCACTGTGCCTGCAATCAGGCAGCGAGACTCCCCCTCCCTACCTCACTGTGCCTGCAATCAGGCAGCGAGACTCCCCCTCCCTACCTCACTGTGCCTGCAGTCAGGCAGCGAGACTCCCCCTCCCTACCCCACTGTGCCTGCAGTCTATTCCTCTCAACATTTTATAAACCTCTATCAGGTCGCCTCTCAACCTTCGTCTCTCCAGAGAGAAGAGTCCCAGCTCCCTCAACCTATCTTCATAAGGCATGCCTCCCAATCCAGGCAACATCCTTGTAAATCTCCTCTGCACCCTCTCAATAGCTTCCACATCCTTCCTGTAGTGAGGCGACCAGAACTGTGCACAGTACTCCAAGTGGGCTCTGACTAGGGTCTTATAAAGTTGCAGCATTACCTCCCGACTCCTAAACTCAATCCCTCGATTAATGAAGGCCAGTACACCATACGCCTTCTTGACCACATCCTCCACCTGCGAGGCCCATTTAAGAGTCCTGTGGACCCGGACCCCAAGATCCTTCTGCTCTTCAACACTGATAAAACTCCGACCCTTGATATTGTACTCCTGCATCCCATTGGACCTGCCAAAATGGACCACTACACATTTATCCGCTTTGAAGTCCATCTGCCACTTCTCCGCCCAGTCTTGCATCCTATCTATGTCACGCTGCAACTTCCGACATCCCTCCAGACCATCCACAACACCACCAACCTTTGTATCATCAGCGAACTTACTAACCCATCCCTCCACTTCCACATCCAGGTCATTGATGAAATTGACAAACAGCAAGGGTCCTAGAACAGATCCCTGGGGCACTCCACTGGTCAGCGACATCCATTCAGAGGAAGACCCATCCACAACCACTCTCTGCCTTCTGCAGTACTGTGTGCAGTTTTGGTCGCCGCACTTGCGCAAGGATATTTTGGCCTTGGAGGGAGTGCAGAGGAGGTTCACTAGGCTGATACCGAAGATGAGGGGGTTTGGCCTATGAAAAGAGACTAAATAGACTGGGTCTGTACTCGTTGGAGTTTAGAAGGATGAGGGGGGATTTTATAGAGACGTATAAGATAATGGAAGGGATGGGTAGGGTAGAGGTAGAGAGATTCTTCTTCCCGCTTAGAAAGGACAGTAGGACTAGAGGGCACAGCCTCAAGATAAGAGGGGGGGGGGGGCGCAGTTTAGATCGGAGTTGAGGAGGAACTTCTTCACTCAAAGGGTGGTGAATCTGTGGAATTCTCTGCCCGTTGAAGTGATGGAGGCTACCTCGCTAAATATATTTAAGTCACGGGTAGATAGATTTCTGATTGACAAGGGAATTAAGGGTTATGGGGAGAATGCGGGAAAGTGGAACCGATCCACTTCAGATCAGCCATGATCTTACTGAATGGCGGGGCAGTCTCGAAGGGCTAGAAGGCCTACTCCTGCTGCTTTTTCTTATGTTCCTATGTTTTTATGGCCATTTAGCCCGACATTTTTTTCTTCTCAACAGGCAATGCAAGGAGTGATGAGGCCTTGACAGTCTCCAGATCGCACGTAGGGAACGAAAAGGTGCGTTTTATTTCCCATAATGCGTGATTATTTCTCCCTACCTTTTCACCCAAGGTTCAAAGTTCGTAATGAGTACATGGCTCTAGAAAAAAAAATCTGCAACGCTGGCAGCATTCGTGGAGACGGGAATAGAACATAGAACATAGAACAGTGCAGCACAATACAGGCCCTTCGGCCCTCAATGTTGTGCCGAGCTATGTCCAAACCCAAGATCAGTCTATCATTCTGGTGTGCTCCATGTGCCTATCCCAGTAACCACTTGAAAGCTCCTCAAGTGTCGGACTATCACAGCAGGCAGTGTATTTCACAGCCCAACCACTGTCTGAGTGAAGAATGTACCTCGGACATCCCTCCTATATCTCCCACCTTGAAACTTATAGTCATGCCCGCTCGTAACAGCTACATCCACTCGAGGAAATATTCTCTGCACGTCCACTCTATCTATTTCCCTCATCATCTTATAAACCTCTATTAAGTCGCCTCTCATGTCTTCCGCTCTAAAGAGAAAAGCCACAGCTCCCTTTCCTCATAAGACCTACCCTGCAAACCAGGCAGCATCCTGGTAAATCTCCTCTACACTTTCCCTCAACCTTTCCTCATTTCGAACCCTTGGGATATTTTTTCAGACCTAATTTAAATCATTTGCTGAAATCTCCAGTCCATCCAGCTGGCTCGGTTTTCCTGCCCCGTCATAAGCAGCGCACCCCTGTCTGTTTTCCCTGCCTCCACAACAATGGGATGCGGCCCTTTGTTGAACTTTGTGTCAACCTGGTTTCCGGTCAGTTGCACCACTCCGCCGCCGTGGAGGTTTTTTTTTGACGTCGGTGGCACCGGAAGATGCAGACGTGGCTGGGGGCTGCGGGGAGGGACGGGGCGCAGGGGACCGACAGGGATGTCCCGCCAAGGAAGCGGAATATTAACTTGGGAGCCAACGCATCCAATTAGGAAGTTGATTTGTTTTTTCACGCAATGGGAGTCAAATTTTGGAACACTGTCCCCGGGTAAAACAACAGCTGATCAGGCCAGTTAACAGTTGGAATGTGCAAAACTGAGATGGGTAGATTTATATGTGGGAGAACATTTAGGAATATTCAAAAATGGTGGGATCATGTGGGCTAAAATACATGCTGGCCTTAATCTCGTTGCATGTAGTGAGGGGCTCAATGGCCTCACCTATCCATAAGCATAGATAAGGGTCATGGGTGGAGGGGTGACTAGTAATGTTAAAATGGCGGCGCGGGCTCGTTGGGCCGAAGGGCCTGTTTCCCGGGCTGTTTTTGTTCTTTGTTCTATCCCTATAATAATGGTGCAGAGTGCATTGACAGATCACTTTTCATCCACAGAGTGATTATGCTGGTCTGGCCTACAGTGAAAATCCAACACGCTAACTCGAGAGGAGCGATAGAGAAAGAGACGGAGAGGAGAGTGTGTTTCCTCTATATCTAGTGTAGAAACATTCCTCTTGGTGCACGGTAAACTTTGAAGGTACAACTGGAGCAAATTCGGGCGGACTGGCGGCTCAATGTTGTGATGGCGTCCAAAGCGGAAAACACACTCTCTTGTAATGTCCGCCATTCTACAATGGAATATGGCCCGCAGCACAATTTCACCCCTTCGTGTTTTTCTAATTCCTTACGTCGTTTTCTTACAATTCTATTCTCTGTTGACTATGGTAAATATGCAATAAACAATTCAAAATGTATCTGTATCCGAGTTACCAATTGATCGAAACTCGTTTGGAATGTAAACGGCATGATTCCAGATTCCATTTGGGTTCAGCCCAAACGCGCTTCCGGTCGCTCTTTGGCTAATTACCAAAGACATTTTTTGCAGTGAATGTGTGTGCGTTTGGAAATGAGTAAAAAACTGACAGGGCGTTTGAGTTTGGGATTCTGGCTGGATTAATTAAAAATGCAGATTGAGAACATTCTTGAACTTGTTGTGCAGGGGTAATGAACACATTTATTGCTGAGACAAAATCATTTCCAATCCATGTTCGCTTTGGATAACGTCGCTCAGTGGATTTTACAGAATCGGATCAGAGAACCATACCCATGTACAGCAGAGAAAGAACCTGTTGGCTGTTTCAATCTGTACTTTCGTTCCATATTTTATCTATCACAGCATGAACAATAGGCTTATTTCTCTTTAATCAGCGATTACAATTACTTTCCTTCCCCCCGTGCATGCAAACAGTAGGAAACCATTCAGCACTTTGGTGAGTTAATTTCCGCGAACCTGGAACAATATCTTAACTCCATCCACTCCGCTCGCATCCATAAATCTATCCAGTTAGCAAAAGACAATCTATCAATTTCTGTTTTGACAGTTTCATTTTAGCCCTGGCCTCAGCAGCTATTTAGAACATAGAACATGGAAAACTATAGCACAAACAGGCCCTTTGGGCCACAAGTTGCGCCGATCATATCCCCAACTACTAGGCCTATCTATAACCCTCAATCCCATTAAATCCCATGTACTCATCCAGAATTGTCTTAAAAGACCCCAACGAGTTCGACTCCACCAGCACCGACGGCAGCCGATTCCACTCACCCACCGCCCTCTGAATGAAAATCTTACCCCGGACATCTCCTCTGTACCTGCTCCCCAGCACCTTAAACCTGTGTCCTCTCGTAGCGACCACTTCAGCCCTGGGAAATAGCCTCCGAGAAACCACCCTATCTATACCTCTCAACTTCTTCTGAACCTCTGTCAGGTCAACTCTCACCCTTCATCTCTCCAGGGAGAAAAGATGGAACTCCCTCAACCTATTCTCATAAGGCAGCAATCCAGGCAGCATCCTTGTAAATTTTCTCTGTAATCTTTGAAGTTAAGAATTACAGATCCCCCTTTTCCTTTATTTGAAGAACTGTGAACACGTCACATCCAGACGCACAGACTTCATTTTCGAGGGACACTGTATCCAAATATACGGCCACCACTTCATACCACATCTATCCGAATCGTCCTTGACTTTGACAATACCTTGCCTTAAACAAATGTTGATTTACAGGATGTCTCTAGTAGTCTGTGGCAGCGTTTGGAAACTTTTGTCTACAAATGGCCTCCTCCATTGCTATTGAGACATCAAAATTGATACCAGGTCTGTTTCAATCTGAATGCAGTGATCTGTTTTTAGAGTGCTTCCTTGGGCTCGCAGGGCAGACCTTGATCGGTATGATTGACAGATCCGGTCATATGACTGTGAACAATGCATCTTACACAGAGAATTCCAACTGTGTTGCTACTTCCAGATGTTGTTTGGACTTGAGATAGAGCAATGTCAGTTTGCACCCCTCTTTGATGTTGTAGCTTTTGCTTTCTGAGTGCTGCTGTTTTCGAAGCTGCAGAGAGTCAGAGAGAAAGGGAGAGAGGTATTAACAAAAAAGAACAAAAAACAACACAGCACGGGAATCAGGCCCTTCGGCCCAACAAGCCCTCACCACCATTTTAACATTGTGAGTGCCCTCTTCTACCTACGACATTTGTCTAGGCCTATTGGACTCCTCAATAAAGGAACCATAACCAGATTGAAGGAAGACTAATTTAGGGACAATTTGTTAACACCAAAGATCACGTTTTTGGGGTGTAGGAGGAAACTGGAGCACCGGGAGAAAATCCATGCAAGCACGGGGAGAATGTGCAAACTCCCACACAAACTGGCCCAAATCCATGTATCTGTACAGCAAACAGTGATGGTCAGTAGTATTCTGTTCAGACCCTCAGATCTGAAACCTCGAAGCTGCCAGAGGCTAGATTTATTTCACTGTTTTGCTGCTTTGGGCATAAATACTTCTCTGAAAACGACTGTTTGGATTTCTGTCGATTGGTATTAAAGGCTGGAAATCTTGTCTTGCATGAGGAGACGAGTTTTTGTATTAAATAATTCTGAGGAAGGTTGCACACTGGTGGGAGCTATCATTAAATTGGAACAACACAGACAGTGACCCGAGCCGGGAATCGAACCCTGGAGCTGTGAAGCAGCAGTGCTAACCCACTGTGCTACCGTGCCGTTCAGCCCCTCTGCCACTGTGCTATCCGATGTGCCCATTCGAATTTCTCAGACAGCCACGTTACTGAATTCAGCAACATTATCTTTTCAACACAGTTTAGATCAGCTGATCACGTGTTTAGCACTAGCTAGAAGATGTTTCTCGTTGCAGACTGAGCTCAGCGCGGCCTTTTCATCTATAAAGAGGAAACTCTGAACGACAAGTCACCCTGCTCTGATATTTTTAGTGCGCAATTTTCACCGCAGCAGCTGTGTCTGCAAAACGTGCCTGTTCACCATGTCTTTCGCTTCCCTGTGTTACCGCAGCCCAGCAACTTTCTGTCACCCTGAACGTTGCAGCGTCTCTTTGCAGGTCTGTGTCTTCATCAGTCCTCCATTAGCGTCGCACATTTGCAGGTTGGAGAACTAATGAGGTAGTGAATCAAGTAGAAACTTTTGCCAATGCTAACTTCCGATAAAAAAAGGAATCTCATGGTGAAAGAATGTATCATTTGTAGTGGATCAGAAGCGCTCATGGGAAACATTCAGCAATATTTCCATTTAGACTTTCTGCTCCTCTGGGCTGACAATGATTCCACGGCCACCAATAACAAGAAAGTTTGTCTTACTTTTTCTTCTTGTTTCTATTTACATCCGGCCATAGTTTTGGAATGGTCAGCCACATTCAGGGCGGCAAGATGGAAGCACTTCATATCTTAAATGGTGGCCATGAGGAGAGAAGACAGTTGTCCAACCGATGTGAAGGGACTTACCAATGTACACCCTGTGCAAGGAACTGTGGAGTGGCCACACACCAGAGGAACATGGTCAATCAGATGCATTCAGTGGAGTGAAGAGTGTCAATGATTATTTGAGTGTGGAGGCTTGCAAATAGCGCCTGGGAAGATGGAAAAGTTTAAACTAAATTAAGTGGATTAGCATCTCGTCTAATCCATGGCAACCGTGATCAATATAATCAATTATTGGTACATCACCCCAAAGATGTGCTGTTAGGCTGATTGGTGTAACAAATTGACCCTAAATTAGTCTTCCCTCAATGTGGAATGCCATAAGCATAGACAAGGGTCATGGGTGGAGAGGGGACTCATAATGTTAAAATGGCGGCGCGGGCTCGTTGGGCCGAAGGGCCTGTTTCCCGTGCTGTGTTGTTCTTTATTCTTTTTCTGGAAGATAATCGACTGTCTATATCTGGTTTGGCCGGAATGTGGCGCCACAGCAGTACCAGCAAATCATTGATTTCCAGAGTGGGCAGAAAAAAAAAACTGGAATTGCAATCGATGCCATCCGAAAATTAAACAAAATAAAGAAGTAAACATTGTGATTTCTGTCCAGTTTCCGAATTTTCAATTTCCATCAGCCTTCAACAGGAGGAATTCCAAGCTATACAAACAAAGAACAAAGAACAGGGTGGCACGGTAGCCCCGTGGTTAGCACTGCTGCTTCACAGCTCTTGGGTTCGATCCCCACCTCGGGTCATTTTCTGTGTGGAGCCTGCATGTTCTCCTCGTGTTTGCTTGGGTTTCCTCAGGGTGCTCTGGTTTCCTCCAACAGTCCAAAGATGTGCGAGTTTGGTTGATTGGCCATGCTAAGGAAATTGCCCCTTAGTGTCCAGGGATGTGTAGGTTAGAGGGATTAATGGGTATAATATGTATGGATATGGCGGTATTGCTTCTAGTCGATGCAGACTCGAAGGGCCTCTTTCTGCACTGTAGGGTTCTATGATGATTTCCTGAGGACAACACAGCGCAGGAAACAGGCCCTACAAGCCCACGCCGCCCATTTTAACATTCAGTGAGTGCCTCATTCCAATCCTTCTTCTACCTATGACTTTTGTATCTGAGAAAAAAAACGTGTGCTATCGTCCCTTTAATGCATTGCTAAGGAATTTGCCCAAGCGAAGTAAACTCACAAAGAGGATAATATTGAGGTATCGCATGTGGGTGGGGGTTGAGTTACTTTTCAGTCAATAGTTTTGAACATTTCCTTTTCTGTTTTTTTCAAGTTTGCAATATGGCTTTGCGCACAGCTGGTGTTATTTTCCTTCAGTCCAAAGGCCTTCCACCAATCCATGCCAGCATATTGTAATGCCCTTTTCATTCACAAATGGTCAACATAAATAGAAACCCTACAGTGCAGAAGGAGGCCATTCGTCCCATCGAGTCTGCACCGACCACAATCCCACCCAGGCCCTGGCCCCATATCACTATATGTTTTACCCGCTAATCCCTCGAATTTACACATCTCAGGACATAAAGGGCAATTTAAGCATGACCAATCGGCCTAACCCACACATCTTTGGATTGTGGGAGGAAACAGGAGCACCCAGAGGAAACCCACGCAGACACGAGGATAATGTGCAAACTCCACGCAGAGGTGATCCAAGCCGCGAATCGAACCCAGGCCCTTGGAGCTGTGAAGCTGCAGTACTACGGTGCTGCCCAATAATTGGAAATTGATATTAGAGGCACTGAGCTATACTAAATGAGGGACTGAGTGATTTGCACCAAACGGATTTCTGCTTCTTTCAACATCCCACAGAAATGGCTGAACCTGTTCCTGTTGAACACCACTGGTTAAAGAGATGTGTATTGTCTCCAGACAGTACAGTCAGTGAGGTTTCGCAAACCCAGGCAAGCCCCGTGACTTGCCTGGGTTTGCAAATCCTCATTTACTGTACTGTCTGTAGACAATACACATCTCTTTAACCTGTGATCAGCGCTCCTTCCACTCACATTGTCGGCCACTTTAAGACTTGAACAGCAGGTTAGGTGTAAAGATTCGCATTCTAATCAGTAATCTGTAAACTGTCTGTGCTTTATATGCTCTGTCTGAGGCCAGAACTCTCCATTCACCTGAAGAAGCGTTTAACCTCGAAGGCTTGTAAGTTTACTATCAAATAAATCGGTTGGACTTAAACCTGGTGTTGTCAGACGTTTTACTGTGTTTACCCCAGTCCAACGCCGGTATATCCACATCATGGACACCACTGGTCACAGACTTCCAGTCACAAACATAACTTTCGACAATCAGGCACTGCCTCTTGTCACTAAAATAATTTTGGGTCCAGTTTGCAAAATTGACTGGATCCCATGGGCTCTCACCATTTTCATCAGCCGCCAATGTGGGACCTGCTCAACATTCTTTCTGAAGTCCATGTCGACCACGTCAAGTGTACTGCCCGCATCGACACAACTAGTTCCCTCCTTGAACAATTCAGTAGAATTTGTGTGGCATGATTTCCCTTTGGCAAAGCCATGATGATTATCCTTCATCCTTCACTTGCCTCCCCAAGTGGAGATTAATTCTGTGCCTCAGATATTTTTCCACCATTTTCCCTACCACTGGAGTTCAACTCAATTGCCTTTAATTTTCTGATCTTTTCCCTGACAATGGCATCCGCTCTATCCATAGAAACCACAGAAATTTACAGCTCAGGAACAGGCCTTCTGGCCCTCCTTGTCTGTGCCAAACCATTTTTCTGCCTAGTCCCACTGACCTGCACTTGGACCATATCCCTCCACACCCCGCTCATGGTCATTGTAACGATGGTGGTGCGGGCTCGTTGGGCCGAAGGGCCTGTTTCCCGTGCTGTGTTGTTCTTTGTTCTTTCTTTGTTCTTTGACCAGTGGTGTTGAACAGGAACACGTGCTGGGTCCCTTCCTGTTCGTAGTGTACACAAATGATCTATACGTAGGAGGTATGATAAATAAGTTCACAAGAACATAAGAACATAAGAAATAGGACCAGGAGTAGGCCATCTGGCCCTTCGAGCCTGCCCCGCCATTCAATAAGATCATGGCTGATCTGTCGTGGCTCAGTTCCACTTTCCCGCCCTCTCCCCATAACCCTTAATCCCCTCTCTTATCAAAAACCTATCAACCCGCGTCTTAAAAATATTTAGCGAGGCAGCCTCCACCACTTCAACGGGCAGAGAATTCCAGAGATTCACCACCCTTTGAGTGAAAAAGCTCCTCCTCAACTCCGTTCTAAACCGCCCCCCCTTTATCTTGAGGCTGTGCCCCCTGGTCCTACTATCCTTTCTGAGCGGGAAGAGCCTCTCCACCTCTATCCTATCCATCCCATTCATCATCTTATACGTCTCAATGAGATCTCCCCTCATTCTTCTAAACTCTAACGAGTACAAGCCGAGTTTATTCAGCCTCTCCTCATAGCTCAACCCCCTCAACTCTGGCATCAGCCTAGTAAACCTCCTCTGCACTCCCTCCAAGGCCAAAATATCCTTGCGTAAGTACGGCGCCCAAAACTGCACACAGTACTCCAGCTGCGGCCTCACCAATGTCCTATACAGCTGCAGCAAGACCTCCTTGCTTTTATATTCAATCCCCCTCACTATGAAGGCCAGCATCCCATTCGCCTTCCTGACCACCTGCTGCACCTGCAAGCTGGGTTTTTGCGACTCATGCACAAGGACCCCGAGTTCCATCTGCACCGTCGCCTGCTGCAGTTTTTCGCCACGTAAGCAATAATCCTTCCTACCTTTATTCCTACCAAAGTGGACCACCTCGCATTGCCAACATTAAATTCCATTTGCCATTTCCTGGCCCATTCGTCCAGCCTATCTAGATCCTTCTGTAGACTCTCCACACCCTCCGCACAATTTGCCTTTCCTCCAATCTTGTTGTCATCAGCAAATTTCGACACCCTACACTCGGTTCCCTCCTCCAGATCATCTATATAAATGGTAAATAGCTGAGGCCCCAGCACCGACCCCTGAGGCACTCCACTAGTCACCATCCACCAATCCGAATAGCACCCATTGACCCCCACTCTCTGCCTCCTATTTGACAACCAATCCTCTATCCACGCTAACACCCTACCCCCAACTCCCTGTCCCCTGACCTTCTGCAACAACCTCCTGTGAGGTACCTTGTCAAACGCCTTCTGAAAATCCAGAAAGACCACATCCACCGGCTCTCCTCTATCCACCGCCCTAGACACATCCTCATAGAACTCCAGTAAATTTGTCAGACACGACTTCCCTTTAACGAAACCGTGCTGCGTCTGCTCTATCAAGCAATTCCTCTCACGATGCCTCGCAATTTCCTCCTTGATGACGGATTCTAACATTTTACCTACAACAGACGTTAAACTAACCGGCCTATAATTCCCCGCCTTTTACCTGGCACCCTTCTTAAACAACGGCGTAACATTAGCCGTTTTCCAATCTTCCGGCACTTCCCCGGAATCCAGCGACGTCTGGAAAATAACCACCA
Organism: Carcharhinus amblyrhynchos; assembly: GCF_965287045.1. NCBI lineage: Eukaryota > Metazoa > Chordata > Chondrichthyes > Carcharhiniformes > Carcharhinidae > Carcharhinus > Carcharhinus amblyrhynchos. The sequence goes on from NW_027649787.1 coordinate 3,550,125, forward strand.
AGGCATCCACTATCACCTCCGCCATTTCTTTCAGAAACCTCGGATGCATTCCATCCGGTCCTGGCGACTTGTCCACAATCCGTCCCTCCAGTCTGTCGAGCACCACCTCCCTAGTAACAGTAATGTCATTAAGACCCTCCAGTCCTACCACCTTTCCATCTCTAACACCCGGCAAATTATCCACGTCCCCCGTGAAGTCAGAAACAGAAAAGTTATTCAGGACCTCAGCCATATCCCCATCCTCTACCACTAAGTCCCCCTTCTCATCCTCTAAGGGACCAACGTTCACCCTAGCCAGCCTCTTCCGTTTTATATATTTATAAAAACTCTTGCTATCTTTTTTATATTAAGTGCTAGCCCAGCTTCATAGTTTCTCCTACCCTTCTTTATCATCTTCTTTGTCAATCTTTGTTGACATTTAAACCTCTCACAATCCTCTTCTCGCCCACTACTCTTAGCTACTCTAAACGCCTCCGCTTTTAATTTAACATTTTCCTTCACCTCCTTCGTTACCCACGGCTGATTACCTCTCCTCCTACAGTCCTTTTTGACCATCGGAATAAATTTCCGCTGAGCACCAAGAAAGATCTCCTTAATGATCATCCACTGCTCCTCAGCAGACCTACCTTCCAGCGCGCTCCCCCAGTCCACATTCGCCAATTCTTCTCTCATCCTACCGTACTCCCCTCTGTTCAAACAAAGGACGCGTGTCCGGGAACCCACTTTCTCCTCCTCCATCTGCACCAGAAACTCCACCATACAATGATCACTCTCCCCAAGAGGATCCTTCACCGCAAGGTCCCTAATTCTACCCGCTTCATTACATAACACCAGATCCAAGATAGCTCGCTCCCTCGTCGGGTCCAACACACACTGTTCCAGGAAATTATCCCGGCAGCATTCCAAGAACGCCTCCTCGAGCCCACCGCGTCCAACATGGGTCGACCAATCAATGTGCAGATTGAAATCCCCCAAAACTACGGCCGTCCCATTCCTGCACGCCGCACTTATTTGCGCGTTAACAGCCCGCCCCACCTCCAGATCATTATTCGGGGGCCTATAGACGACACCCACGAGCGTCTTCCTCCGTTTGCTGTTCCTAATCTCTACCCACAACGATTCCACGTTCTGCTCCTTGGCTCCAATATCATCCCTTGCTAGCACCATGATGCTATCCTTAATCAGCAGAGCTACTCCCCCCCCAACTTTTTCCTCCCGCCTATCCTTCCTAAACACTTGATAGCCCTGTACATTCAGCTCCCAGTCCCTGTCACCTTGCAGCCACGTCTCTGTAATGGCCACCAGATCATATCCATTTGTGCTGATCTGCGCCACCAGCTCATCCACTTAATTCCGAATGCTTCGAGCATTCAGATAAAGTGCCTTCATCCCAGCCTTCACCTGGACCCTATTTGCCGTTACGCCACCAACCATACTCACGCCCCCTACTCCCTCTATTATTGGGACATCCTCGGCCTCTACACTTACCTGTACCCTCTCCTCAACTTTAGACCCTGTAACGTCACCTACCCTCGCACCCTCCCCCCCCCCCCCCCCCCGCCCCCCCCAATTAGTTTAAAGCCCTGTCTACAGTCCTCTTTACTCTATTCGCCAGCACTCTGGTCCCAGCACGGTTCAGACCCACCCCATCCCGCCCAAACAGGTCCCACCTACCCCAATACTGATGCCAATGCCCCATAAATTCAAACCCATTCCTCCGACACCAACCCCTGAGCCACCCATTCACTTCCTTAATCCTATCTACCCTCCGCCCGTCTGCACTCGGTTCAGGCAGCAGCCCAGAGATAACCAACCTGTCGGTTCTACTCTTTAATTCCATTCCCAGCTTCTCATACTCCCTCCCCAGATCCTCAGTTCGCATTTTGCCTACGTCGTTGGCACCCACATGTACCACAACGACCGGATTCTCACCCTCCCACTCCAGGTTCCTCTGCAGCCCAGATGCGACATCCTGGACCCGAGCACCAGGCAGACAACACACCCTTCTGTGCACTTTGTCATTGTGACAAAGGACAGTGTCAATACCCTTCACCCCACTATCCCCAATCACTACTATGTTCCTTTTCACCTTCTCCTTGCCTATGCCCTGCTGCATCACTGTACCGTGTGCAGTTTGCTCACCGACCTCACGTCCCTCGTCCTCGTCCAGACTGGAAGCAAAAGCCTCAAACCTGTTATGCAGATTGAGAGGCTGAGACGTCCTCTCCCCACCCTCGTTCCTCCTCCCCCCACCCTCGTTCCTCCTCCCCCCACCCTCCTTCCTCCTCCCCCCACCCTCCTTCCTCCGCTCCTCACCCCCCTTCCTCCTCCCAGCAGCCCCCTCTTTTCCCTGACCCTTAGAGTTAGCAAGTCTGGGGGGGGGGTGGATGTCTCTTGCACCCCATTGACAATGGCACCCTCTCTCCCCTTGATGAGCCTCAGCGTCCGTAGCTCAGAGGCCAGCTCATTTACCCTGAGCTGGAGCTCCTCCAGCAACCTGCACTTACTGCAGACATGGTCACTGGGAAGGACCCTGGGGTCCACCAGCTCCCACATCATACAGAAATCATTGGTGGTATGCAAATGAAAATACACCTATAGGAATTCCTCGGCGCTGGGGGGCAGCAAGTGCTAAGCACGGTGCCACCGGGCTTCCCCAGCAAGGATGCACAGGGGACAGAAAAGATGCAGTTAACATTTCATATGAATGATGCCAGAAGAGAGAGTGTGTAACTGTCAGTGAAGCTTAAAGAGTTTGGAGCTCTTTTTTTCTCTAAAACAAGTGAAAATTGAGGGCTGACCCATCGAGAATTTGCAATTATGAAATGGTTCAACAAAGTAGAATTTCGAAATATTACAGGATGAAATAGTCGCTAGTAAGGAATTCAGGAAAAAAATGTATTTTGGAGGAATGGGCACAATATGGAACTCGCTACCACAGGGAGTGTTTTGATTTCGTTTGATTTGGTTTATTATTGTCACATGTATTAGCTTAGATTAAAAATTATTTCTTCCTGCGCGCTGTACAGACAAAGAATACCGTTCATAGAGTACATAGATTTGATTTATTATTGTCACGTGTATTGGGATGCAGTGAAAAATATTGTTTCTTGCGCGCTATACAGACAAAGCATACCGTTCATAGAGTACATAGATTTGATTTATTATTGGCACATGTATTGAAATGCAGTGAAACGTATTGTTTCTTGCGCGCTATACAGACAAAGCATACCATTCATAGAGTACATAGACTTGATTTATTGTCGCATGTGTTGGGATATGGTGAAAAGTGTTGCTTCTTGTGCGCTATACACACAAAGTTTACCGTTCATAGACAACGAAAGGAGGGAATGTAGTGTTATAGTCACAGCTAGGGTGTAAAGGAGGGACAACTTAATGCAAGGTCGGCCAATTTTTCGCTATATGCTAATACATGTGACAATAATAAATCAAATCACATCAAATTAAAAAGAGTTCCCGATTTTAAAAAAATCGCACGATTAAAATCTGATCATGGCATTCAATGTCCCATTTTCCTCCTCACCTCTGCTCGTGGCGAATGATAAAAATGTATTTTAACTGGGCAGCTGGATAGACACGAAGGAGGGAAAGAGCTAAAACATAGAACATTACACCACAGTACAGGCCCTTCGGCCCTCGATGTTCTGCCGAGTTATGTCCAACCCAAGATCAAGCTATCCCCTTCCTATCATTCTGGAGTGCTCCATGTGCCTATCCAATAACCGCTTGAAAGTTCCTAAAGTGTCCGACTCCACTATCACAGCAGGCAGTCTATTCCACACTCCAACCACTCTCTGAGTAAAGAATCTACCTCGGACATCCCTCCTATATCTCCCACTATGAATCTAATACTTATGCCCCCTAGTAACAGCGATATCCATCCGAGGAAATAGTCTCTGCACGCCTGCTTTATCAATCCCTCTCATCATCTTATAAACCTCTAAGTCGTGCCTCATCCTCCTCTGCTCCAAAGAGAAAACCCCCATCTCCCTCCACCTTTCCTCATCAGACCTACCTTCCAAACCTCCACCCTCTGTCTCCTACGAAACAGCCATTTACTTATCCAGTTGGCCAAATTTCCCTCTATCTCACAACTCCTCATCTTCTTCATGAGCCTACCATAGGGAACCTTATCAAACGCTTTACGAAAATCCATGTGTACGACATAAACTGTTCTACCTTCATCTACACACTTAGTTACCTCCTCAAAGAATTCGATCAAATTTGTGAGGCAGGACTTGCCCCTCACGAAACCACGCTGACTATCCCGGATTCAGGATATGTTGATGGGGTGACAGGAAGATGCACGTCTGGAGCATTAACTGCCGTGAGTGGACCAAATGATACCAACCTGTGCTGTGCTTTGTATGCAATTGTGTTAGAAAAAAACGTGAAATCCAAGCCATACGGAGGCCATGCTTTGAAAGGCTGATATGTGAGCAGTGAGAGCTGCCTCTTTGCTTTGCATTACTTGCAACAGGGCACGGCCGACATTATTTCAGTGAGATTTCAGTCGCCTTGCTTCATGTGGAGTCTGCGCCGAACACAGAATACCCCAGGGCTCTTTGCAGCCGATGATGTGCCTTTGCGATGTAAGAGATTCAGATCTATGCAAAATCAGATCCCGAAAGCAGACAAGTGATAACACCTTGATATGTTGACTGATAAAATCATAAAACTCCTTCAGTGCAGAAGGGGGTCATTCAGCCCAGCGAGCCTGCACTGCCAGGGAACCCACTCAGGCCCTATTGCCATGACCTCCCATATTTACCCTACTGACACTAAGGGGCAAGTTAACATGGCGAATCCACCTAACCTGCACATCTTGATACATTAAGGGCAGTTTAACATGATCAATACACCTATCCTGCATATCTTGATACATTAAGGGCAATTCAACATGGCCAAGCCACCTAAACTGAACATCTTGGGGCATTAAGGGCAATTTAGCATATCCTTTCTGCCTTGCCTGTGCATCTTTTGATACTGAGGTATAATTTAGCATGACCAATCCAGCTAATCTACACATTTTTGGACACTAAGGGAAAAGTTCTCAGAACCAATCCATCTATTCAGCACACCTTTGGATACTAAGGGACAATTTATTATGGCTGAACCCTGTCGATATTTTCCTCTTTTCTACAAATACGTATTAGTCTTTTTTGTAGAAATGGCAAATGGCGACACTACACAGAAACAGACAAGTTTCCAAATTCGAAACGAAAAAAAAGTAACGTGATTTGTTGTACTTAAGATAATCTTACGTCATTCACTTTAATTCGGCTATTGGTCATAAGAGTAAAGGAGAGTAATAACATTTATTTATCAGAGCACTTATACGAAGCCAGCATGTCTATAAAGATCTCCTTTATACTGATAAACACTCCTAATTAACAATGACAGAAATATCTCTTCACCTCTGCCTTAATGGTCTAACCCGAATTCTGAGACCGTAAACCCTGGTTCTCGATTCCCCGACTACCGGGAACACCCTCCTTGCATCGACCCTGATTAATCCTATTAGAATTTTATAAGACTTTGTGAGATCCCCCCTCATTCATCTGAACTCCAGCGAAAACTATCCTAACCCTAGTTAATTTATCCCCGGAATCCGCCTGGAAAACCAGCGCTGCACTCCCTCGAGAGCAAGAATATCTTTTCTCAGAAAAAAGGAGATCAAAGCTGCACACAATATTTCAGGTGTATTCATTTGGCCCAAGTCAATATTCACACGATGCACAACGTCAGATCAGCCAATTTCACACCTGATATTATACTTGCAGGCCAATGCTTATCTGATCTCTCTCTTTCTGCTGCATTCCTTAAATCTCCCAGGATGTGAATCTCTGTGCATAATTGTGGACACAGCAAATCTGAAGTAATCCATTGAAAGGGATGCAGTGCAAATCAGAATGATGTAGCCATAGAATGATACAGCACAGGAGGCGGAATGTAGTGCACCTTGGCCATGCCGATCCAAGGCACCTAGGTGCCCATTCTAATCCCACCTTTGTTCACCCAGCCCAAAGCCGTAGGTTGCAGCAGTTATAGAACATCGAACATTACACCTCAGGACAGGCCCTTCGGCCCTCGATGTTGCGCCGACCAGTGGAACATGTGTATATGGTGTATACACTGTATATGTGCATAGATCGCTGAAAGTTGGCACCCAGTTTGATAAGGTTGTTAAGAAGGCGTACGGTGTGTTAGCTTTTATTGGTAGACGGATTGAATTTCGGAGCCGTGACGTCATGTTGCAACTGTACAAAACTCTGCTGCGGCCGCACTTGGAGTATTGCATACAGTTCTGGTCGCCGCATTATAAGAAAGATGTGGAGGCATTGGAAAGGATGCAGAGGAGGTTTACCAGGATGTTGCCTGTTATGGTGGGGAGGTCTTATGAGGAAAGTTTGAGAGACTTGAGGTTGTTTTTGTTAGATCGAAGAAGGTTGAGAGGTGACCTAATTGAGGCATACATCTTATGGTGCAGCTCCAGTTGTTTTTTACTAATCAGAGTTTAGGGTCTGTCCCTCCGTCAACAATTCGGGCAGGGAATTCTACACTCCCACCGTCCTCTTCATAAAATAAAACTTCTTTTCAGATCGCCTCCACAGATAATGCCACTTCTCTTAAATCTATGACCTCTGTTTTTTGATCGCTCTGCCAAGGGAAACAGGTTATTCCTCTCCATTTCATCTCCACCCCTCAGAATTTTGTGTACCTCAATATTGTCACCCCTTATCCTTCTCTGTTCAGTGGATAACAAACCCAACCTCTCCCGATGGAAAACAAACCCAACCTCTCCAATCTCTCCTCATTGCTACAATTCTCCAGCTCTGGAAGCATTCTTGTCACGCTGTTCTGCACTCTCTCCTGAGCAAAGATGTCATCCTGTAACATCATGACCAGATCTACACACAATGTTCCACTTGTGGCCTCACCAATGTCTTGTACATGGTCATCATTATATCCCATCTTTTGTACTCTATTCCTCTGCCAGTGAAGGAGCAGTCACTTGATCTAAAGCCGTGTATGTTTTGACATCACAAGTGCACATAGAACATAGTACATAGAACTTAGAACACTTCAGCACAAACAGGCCCTTCGGCCCACAAGTTGTGCCGATCATATCCATACCTACCAGGCCTATTTATAACTCTCAATCCCATTAAATCCCATGCACTCATCCAGAAGTCTCTTGAAAGACCCCAGCGAATTCACCTCTACCACCACCGATGCAGCCGATTCCATTTACTCACCACCCTCTGAGTGAAAAACTTACCCCTGAAATCTCCTCTGTACCTGTTCCACAGCACCTTAAACCTGTGTCCTCTCATAGCGACCATTTCAGCCCTGGGAAATAGACTCCGAGAATCCACCCTATCTATACCTCTCAACATTTTATAAACCTCTATCAGGTCGCCTCTCAACCTTGGTCTCTCCAGGGAGAAGAGACCTATCTCCCTCAACCTATCTTCATTAGGCATGCCTCCCAATCCAGGCAACACCTTTGTAAATCTCCTTCGATAGGGTTTTTCACAGTAACTTCAGTGCAGTGTTCATGCATTTGCAACTAATGACAAAGTTAATGTATTTTTGATGAATCAGATTGTTAGGAGTTATTGTGAGGTGGCTGTACTTTAACAGTAATGTTTATGTCTTTGAGGCTTCTCCGTCGCTGAGTGAGCTGAGTGTGTATTCCCTGGGTCCAGAATAGTATGTGGTAATCTCATGAAAATATGCAAGATACTGGCTAGGCGTTCAGGGTAAATGTTGATAAGCTTTCTCTCCCCCTTTGTGTAGATTCTGGAACACGGATTAATAGTCTCCAAATGAAGACTGAGACTGGATAAATCAGTTGGAGGACTTTGGGATTCGCTACACAGAGGCCCATGCATTTTTGAGAATTAGCATAATGTGAAGCAGAGCTAGAAGATCAACCAGGTTTTTGTGCAGAGGATGGACTGGAGGCCAAAGTATCCCCACAGTACAGAAGGAGGCCATTGGCCAATCAAGTCAGCACAGGGTCTTGGAAAAAGCATCTACCCCCATAGCAATTACTATCGCTAATCCAGCCAACCAACACATCTCTAGATAACAATTGGCAATTTAGCATGACCAATCCACCTAAACTGCACATCTTTGGACACCAGGGTTCGATGTAACATGGCCAATCCATCCAACCTACATATCTTGGAAGATTAAGGGTTAGTTTAGCTTTGTCAATCGATCTAAACTGTATATCATGGGACAATAAGGGGCAATTTCATATGCCGATTCTACTGCCCTGCACATTGTGGACACTAGGGGGCAATTTAGCAAGGCCAATTCTCCGTAGTTGCATATCTTGTGACACAAAGGATCAATTTCGTAAGCGATGAAACCAGAGGAAATCCAGGAAAAACGGGGAGAACGTGCAAACTCAACACAAAGAGTGATCCAAGCCAGGAATCCAACCCAGATCCCTAGAATTGTGAGGCACTGTGCCACAGTGCTGGCTTATCTGCAGCGACTCGCAAAAGAGCGACGTATGCAGACACACTGTGCCCGCATTGATACAATCGTTTGAAATGCCATCTATTGTCTGGTTCCAAAGAGATTTTTGTATATTATTTTCACAGGAGATCAACACTTCCAGAAGAATTACAATTTGTTCAGAATGGACCCTGTGACAGAGACTGGGACTGCCGCCGCTCCCACTCTTGGCCACACGGTGCCGCTCTAACTCTACAGCAAGTCTCTCCTTCCTGCAGTCACATCTTGCCCACTCGGTCCCTGGCTGCTGCTCTTTGTCAAATCGCGGTCAGGCCCCTATGGGCCGCAACGGGGACATTCATTCGTGATGTCAAATCCTTTTCAAATATTCAAATCGCCGTTTGAGGGAGTTGATGGAGGTTGTTTGTTTGTGTGCTAATTCTACCAACGAATAATGTGCTGACTGTTAGTATCATACTGTTTCTGTTAATTGCAACATTTCGTCTGTGAGTATAATTGGGATTACTCTGATAGCACTGGGCATACTTAGCTTATTCAAGATGAGTGTAAAATAAAGGCTATTTAGCTATTTCTAGTGGTCAATTGTTTGTTTTAAAATGAAAGTTAAGGATTATCCAGAGCACAATGTCTCCCAACTCTTTGGCTCTTGGATCGTAACGTCAGATGGAGAACTCCCGGGTGGTTTCTTGTGTCCCACGATAAAGATTTGCATCGATTTACTTGCAATGACGCACACGCAGAACAATATCAACGTCGGAGCCCAGACGGCACAAAGATATCTTTGCATGGGCGATGAAAAGCTTTTTCAAAGAGGGGTGTTTTAAGGAGAGTCTTAAATTGGACAATGAGAACAGGATCTTTCGAAGGTCAGGGAATGAATTCCAGATCTCATTGACCAGGAGGCGGCACGGTGGTTAGCACTGTTGCATCACAGTGCCAAGGATCCGGGTTTGATTCCTGGCTAAAGTGCCTGTCTGTGTGAAGTTTGTACATTCTCCCCGTGTCTGCGTGGGCTTCCTCCGGTTTCATAGAATCAGGTCCTTCGGCCCATCGAGTCTGCACCGAACACAATCCCACCCAGGCCCTACCCCCATATATTATACCCACTAACCCCTCTAAACTAAACACCCCTGGATACTAAGGGGCAATTACTTAGCATGACCAATCAACCTAACCCGCACATTTTTGGACTGTGGGAGAAAACCCACACAGACACGGGGAGAATGTGCAAACTCCACACAGACAGTGACCCGAGCCGGGAATCGAACCCAGGCAACTGGAACTGTGAAGCAGCAGTGCAAACCACTCTGCTACCGTGCCGCCCCAATACACAGTCTGAAAGATGTGCTGGTTAGTTGCATTGGCCATGCTAAATTCTCCATCAGTATCATGAACAGGGGCCGGAGTGTGATGGCGAGGGTGATTTTCATAGTAACTTCATTACAGTGTTAATGTAACCCGACAGTGACACTAAGAGATAAACTAGACTTGAAAGCTTTAATGGTTGAACGAAAGGGAAATGGAGTGTGGCTGCACTTTCCACACACATTACAGTGAAGTTAAAGTTTATTTATTAGTCAAAAGTAGTCCTCTATCCATGATGGCCATTCTCAGATGAAAGCACTCACTTTCATATTCAGCAGTAACAGAGATAAAGTGTATTTATTAGTCACCAGTCGGCTTACACTCACACTGCAATGACGTTACTGTGAACATCCCCTAGTCGCCAGACTATATCGCCTATTTGGGTACACCGAGGGAGAATATAGCATGGCCAATGAAACAACCGGCACGCCTTTGGACTCTGGGGCGAAACCAGAGCACCCTGAGGACATCCATCCAGACACAGGAAAAAAATGCAGATTCCACACAGAGTGACGCCAAGCCGGAATCGAACCAGATCCCGTGAGGCAGCAGTGCTATCCACTGTGCTACCATGCCACCCAATCAACTGAGTTAATGAAGTATATGTCAATGGTGATTGGCGGAATCAACTAATTTCATATTGTAACTGGGAAATCCGGGCATGAATGGCAACTATCTGTTAGTACCTAAACCTCCTTTATAGGTATCATTGAAGTTAACTCGAAATGTCAGGAAAATGTTCCTGGAATTTTCTTCAATTCACAAACATCATCAAATAAGATCCTGGGGAATATTTCAACAATGAAACTTACAATTGCCGATGTGGATAAACTCGTCCGCATCAACAATGTGGCATAAGACTGAGAATTCTTGGATCAGAATAGAGGAGGCACGGTTAGTAAGTTTGCAGATGGCATTAAGATTGGTGGCATAGTGGACAGTGAAGAAAGTTATCTCCAAATGCAACAAGATCTTGGTCAATTGGGCCAGTGGGCTGAGGAATGGCAAATAGAGTTTAATTTAGACAAACGCGAGGTTACGCGTTTTGGTAGATTGAACCAGGTCAGGACTTACAGAGTTAATGATAGGCGTTGGAGACAGTTAGAGAGCAAAAAAATCTGGGGTAGATGTTCATAGCTCCTTGACAATGGAGACACAGATGGGCAGAGTGGTGAAGAAGACATTCGGCATGCTTGGTTTCATCGGTCAGAACATTGAATACAGGAGCTGGAACGTCTTGGTGAAGTTGTACACGATTGGGTGGATTCTCGGAGGCTATTTCCCAGGGCTGAAATGGTCACTACGAGAGGACACAGGTTTAAGGTGCTGGGGAGCAGGTACAGAGGAGATGTTAGGGGTACGTTTTTCACTCAGAGGGTGGTGAGTGAGTGGAATCGGCTGCTGTCGGTGTTTGTAAAGGCGAACTCGCTGGGGTCTTTTAAAAGACGTCTAGATGAGTATATGGGATTTAATGGGATTGGGAGTTACAGATAGTTCTATGGCCTGGTAGGTATAGATATGATCGGCGCAACTTGTGGGCCGAAGGGCCTGTTTGTGCTGTAGTGTTCTATGTTCTATGTTCTAATTTCATAATTAACAGCATTTAAAACTGTGTCAAAATAAGTTAATCCTCAGTACCCATTCTGATGGGACACATTGGTGTCGTGATGTTGTTACTGGGCTAGGGAACCAGAGACCCAGGAGAATGTTCTGGGGATAAGAGCAAAATACTGCAGATGCTGGTTTCTGAAACAAAAACAGAAGATGCTGGAGAATCTCAGCAAGCCTGGCAGCAACTGTGCGTATAAAATAGAGCCAACGTTTCGAGTCTCGATGTCCCTTCATCAGAGCTAGGAGCAAGGAGTGTCAGCAGAAGTGTATGCGACTGGGGTAGGGAGAAGGGGGTGTGGAATTGGACAAATGGAATGTGCATGAGGATACAGAATGCTGATGACGTGCTAAGAGTGTCCATGAAGTGAGAGAATGGCAGAACAGAGGTACAAAGTGTTGTGGCAGATGCAATGGAGTGTGGGGGTGTGTGAAGAAAAGGAGAATTGGACTGGAGAAGTGGAAAAACTGCAATTGAAAAAAGAAGGATGATCAAATCGATGAATGAGATTGAATGAAATGGAATAAAATAAATGGAAATGCTCTGGGGAGGCGGGTTCGAATCCCAGCATTTGCACCGGTTAATTTATATTCAATAAAAGATCTGAAAAGGAAAGCCTAATGATGACTATGAAACCTAAAAACCCATCTCGTTCAGTAATGCCCTTTAGAGAAGGGAATTTACTGTCCTTACACGGTGTGGCCTACATGTGACTCCAGACCCACAGCAATGTGATTCACTCTTAAATAGACGAGTAATTGAAGTGTGATTAAGGATGAGTAATAAATACTGGTCCTGTCATCGATGCCCACATCCAATGAATAATAAAAAAAAGAAATTGTCCATGGCTCGAAGGGCTAGATGACCTACTCCTGCTCCTATTTCTTATGTTCTTATGGTCATTTAAGGTTCATCTGTTACCAATCAACAGGTGAATCTGTCCACCTTGTTGGCCAACAACGGGCATACATGCGGTGGGTCGTGCGAGGGCTGCTCTTGGATGTTGCTTCGAGAGTTGCCTAGTGCTTCACGTCGTTAGTGTACGCTTAAACTGGACCATCTGACGGGCAACACGACAGCTCAGTGACCATCACTGTTTGCTGTGCAGATAAATTGACCCGGGTTGGATCTCCGATTTGGGTCGGTGTCTGTGGGAGTTTGCACATTCTCCCCGTGCTTGCGTGGGATTTCTCCGGGTGCTCCGGTTTCCTCCCACACCCCAAAAACGTGTTTTTAGGCTGACTGCTGTGAACAAATTGTCCCAAAATTAGACCTCCCTCAATCTGGCACACATATAATTCTCTAAATTTGCACACGTTTATTGTGGAGTCCAAAAGGCATAGGCAAAAGTCATAGGTCGAAGAAGGATTGGAATGAGGCGTTCACTGAATGTTAAAATGGCGGCGCCGGCTTGTTGGGCCGAAGGGCCTGTTTCCTGTGCTGTGTTGTTCTTTGTTCTTTGTAACACTGTACATCACAGTATTACTTTCACAAACACAAAGCAGGAGTAGGCCATTCGGTGGTCTAAGCCTGCACCACTCAATAACATTACAGCTCATGGCCATACTAAATTGCCCCCTAGTCTCCCAACATGATCAGGCCACTCCCCGCTGTCTCCGAAAAGCAGTCAGCATAATCAGGGGCTCTACTCACCCCGGATATAATCTTTTCCTCCTTCTTCCATCGGTAAAAAAAGATCCAGAAGTGCCAAGACAGGTACCAACCACCACAAAACCACTTAGTCCCTGCTGCCTTCAGACTTTTGAATGGACCTACCTCACATTAAGCTGATCTTTCTCTACATGAGAACATAAGAAATAGGAGCAGAAGTAGGCCATCTAGCCCTTCCAGCCTGCCCCGCCATTCAATAAGATCATGGCTGATCTGACGTGGCTCAGTTCCACTTTCCCGCCTTCTCCCCATAACCCTTAATCCCCTTGCCTATCAAAAACCCATCAACCCGCGTCTTAAATATATTTGGCGAGGCAGCCTCCACCACTTCAACGGGCAGAGAATTCCAGAGATTCACCACCCTTTGAGTGAAGAAGTTCCTCCTCAACTCCGTTCTAAACTACACCACGCCCCCCCCCCTTATCTTGAGGCTGTGCCCTCTAGTCCTACTGTCCTTTCTGAGTGGGAAGAGCCTCTCCACCTCTATCCTATCCATCCCATTCATCATCTTATACGTCTCAATGAGATCTCCCCTCATTCTTCTAAACTCTAACGAGTACAAGCCTAGTTTATTCAGCCTCTCCTCATAGCTCAACCCCCTCAACTCCGGTATCAGCCTAGTGAACCTCCTCTGCACTCCCTCCAAGGCCAAAATACCCTTGCGTAAGTGCGGCGACCAAAACTGCGCACAGTACTCCAGCTGCGGCCTCACCAGTGCCCTGTACAGTTGCAGCAAGACCTCCCTACTTTTATATTCAATCCCCCTCGCGATAAAGCCAGCATCCCATTCGCCTTCCTGACCACCTGCTGCACCTGCAGGCTGGGTTTTTGCGACTCATGCACAAGGACCCCGAGGTCCCCCTGCACCGTAGCATGCTGCTGTTTGTCGCCATGTAAGTAGTAGTCCTTCCTACCATTATTCCTACCAAAGTTGACAAATTCACACTTGCCAACATTAAATTCCATTTGCCAGTTCCTGGCCCATTCGCCCACCCTATCTAGATCCCTCTGCAGACTTTCCAAACCCTCCGCACAATTTGCCGTTCCACCAATCTTGGTGTCATCAGCAAATCTCGATACCATACACTCGGTTCCCTCCTCCAGATCATCTATATGATCGATATCATCTACACCCTAGCTATGACTGTAACAATGCATTCGGCACTGTTTCCCTTCCTTCACTATGTACAGTATGTTTCGGATGTAGAGCATGCAAAAATAATGTTTTTCACTTTGCAATCAAACAAGTGACAACAATAAAAGAAATCAAATCCCAATTAATTGGCTACAGTGAATTCCTTAATTGTTGAATCCGGCTACAAGCTCACTAGAATCTGTTCATCCAGAGACACTACTGGCACTCCCAAAATCAAGCAAGACTGGAAATATCAATTTACATTAGACTCTTTAATTCAAAACAACTTATTTATCAACTGCTTATTAAAAGCAATTAATTGCTGATTGATTCAACACATCAGCCATGATCTTATTGAATGGCGGGGCAGGCTCGATGGGCTAGATGGCCTACTCCTGCTCCTACTTCTCATGTTCTTGTTATGTTCTTAACAGGTTCGGAAGCAAATAGAGAGGATGCTCCTTCCAGAGTGATTGAAATTCTCTTGCAAAAAGCTCTGACCTTTAAAGTCAAGGAAAAGAGTCATGAGAATTTGCAGCAGAGAGAGGGGCTTGGCAGCAGATAGAGACAGACAGAGAGGCGTGGGCTGTGGCCACTCTTGCGTGGTATGACCTTAAGAAAGACGCCTCGCTCACAGCCCATTCAGGGGCAGTGCAAAGCACATCAAAGCAGCAATCGCTGGTCGAGATTCTGATCACATTACGCTTGAGATGGAAACTTGTCCGAGGCAGCAGCTCTTTGTGGTTTTTTGTTTGTTTACAGTTGAGCCGCTACGCCTACCCAACTACCTCCAGAGGTCAGAAACTGAGACACAATGTTAAACCGCAGCGAGAAGACAGTTGGGCACTGGAGATAGATTTAGCTGAATAGAGAACCTGTTTTTAAAATTAAGCCATATTACAGGATTCTTTCCAAAAGGCAACTATTTGCAAACATTCCGAGGGTTGGGTACAATTTGCAGAAACTCCCCCTGATTCACAACAGACGCACTCATTTCATCTGAAGCTCCGAGGAACCGCAGTTTGTACTGTCTGTACTCAAAGCAGCAATTCACTTTCGACACAATTTCAATGCAATTCATACAATATTTTCAGTTCTTTCTTAGGCGACTTGCATCAGGTATCACGTGTAAACTGTTTACGGAATGAATTAGGTTAAGCACAATTACATTCCGGCAAGCTGGCACAGTAGTTAGCAGCACTGTCTCACGGCGCCTGGGACCCGGCTTCAGTTCCAACCTGGGGTGACATGCAGTGTGGTGTTTAAATGTTCTCCCATGTGAAGGTTAGTTGGATTGACCATGTTAAGTTGTCCCTTAGTGTCCGAAGATGTGGTGGTTAGGGTGGATTGGCCATGCTAAATTGCCCCTTAGTGTCCAAAGATGTGCAGGTTAGGGTGGATTGGCCGTGCTAAATTGCCCCTTAGTGTCCAAAGATGTGCAGGTTAGGGTGGATTGGCCATGCTAAATTGCCCCTTAGTGTCCAAAGATGTGCAGGTTAGGGTGGATTGGCCGTGCTAAATTGCCCCTTAGTGTCCAAAGATGTGCAGGTTAGGGTGGATTGGCCATGCTAAATTGCCCCTTAGTGTCCAAAGATATGTAGGTTAGGTGGATTGGCCATGCTAAATTGCCTCTTAGCGTCCAAAAATGTGCAGGTTAGGGTGGATTGGCCATGCTAAATTTTCCCTTAGTGTCCAAAGATGTGTAGGTTAGGGTGGATTGGCCATGTTAAATTGTCCCTTAATGTCCAAAGATGTGTAGGTTAGGTGGATTGGCCATGCTAAGTCAACGCAGTTATGGAGAAAAGGTGAGGTGAAGTGGACCTGGGTAAAATGCAATGTAGGGAGTTTATAATTACATTCTGAATTCCTGCCACTTCACATTGTAACACTGAGAGTTTAGCCGCAGGCGATGGGGACAGATTAATAGGAACGCCAAAATTTCAAAGTGCCCCTGGAAGCTGCAGAACATTCTGACTTGGAAATATATCACCGTTCCTTCACTCCCGCCCGAGCATGAACTGTGAGCGAACACAATTTGTACTCCAGGGGCTAAAAGAGCGGTCATCATAGAATCATTAAAACCTACAGAGCAGAAGGAGGCCATTCGGCCCATCGTGTCTGCACCGAGCACAATTTCACGCAAGCACTATCCCCATGACCCCATGCATTTATCCTAGCTAGTCTCTCTTACACTAAGGGGCAATTGAGCACGGCCAATCCACGAAACCCGCACATCTTTGGACATTATGAGGAAATTTAGCATGGCCAGTCCACCTAACACGCACATCTTTGGACACTAAGAGACAATTTAGCATGACCAATCCACCCATCCTGCACATCTTTGGGCACTAAGTGGCAATTTAACATGGTAAATCTACCTAACCTACAAATTATAAATTCATAGAACCCCTATCGTGCCGAAGGAGACCATTCGGCCCATCGAGTCTGCATCAAACACAATCCCAGTCCAGCCATATCCCCCTAACTCCATGCATATACCCTACCCTGACACTAAAAGGAAATTTAGCATGGCCAATCCAACTAACCTGCACATGTTTGGACTGTGGTTGGAAACAGGGACACCCGGAGGAAACCCACGTAGACACGGGGGCAACGTGCAAACCCCATACAGACGGTGACCCAAGATGAGAATTGAACCCGGGTCTCTGGCACTGTGAGGCAGCACTGCTGACCACTGTGTCACTGTGCCACCCCAATCTTTGGACATCACCTTCTTCGAAAGAATGATACAATCTGCCCTTGCCAAGGAAGTTTACATCCCAAGAATAAATTGAAATTTAGCTCAAATAGAAACATATCACCACACGATTACTGTACTGTAACACTTCCTGACGACATGCTTCCTGTTCATCGCGGTGACGCAGTCGATCAATGCATTGTGTCAAATGAATGTGGAATTCACCTGCAAACCGAACCAAAATGGTGTAACACTTTCCATTTCATCGCTTATCATAATTTCCACTGTATCTGACAGAGGCGTAATCTCTGGGACTGAGCTCAGGTCAACCAGCGGCCATTAACCCAACAAAAACAAACTGGCCACATAACATGCATGAATAACGTGTAAAAATATCCAAAGAATGTTTATCTGCAAGACTCATATTTTTGCCTTTGCAGGTTTATGGTGAGTAGAAGAGGGGAAGAACTATACACTGCAGTCAGCGAGAATCAGAGTTCACACAGTACAAACTGAGGCCCAATATTCAGGCGAAGGGAAATATCCTGCTCATGATTGTTTCATTTTCCTCACATAAATGTTCAGTAAATGTTCACTAACGCCCTTCAGGGAAGGAAATCTGACGTCCTAACCTCGTTTGGCTGGTGTGTGACTCCAGAGCCGCAGCAATATTGTTGACGTTCAACTGCCCTCAGGCAACTAGGGATGGGCAATAAAAAAATTAAATTTAAAGTTTATTTATTACTGTCACAAGTAGGCTTACATTGAAACTACAGTGATGTAACTGTGAAAATCCCCTAATCGCTACACTCCCCCAGTGTTTGTTCGAGTACACTGAGGGAGAATTTAGCATCGTCAATGCAAAAAAGTAACTTATCATTCGGACTTTGGGAGGAAATTGGAGCACCCAGTGGAAATACATGCAGTCTCCATCCATCCGTCCATCCATCCATCCATCTATCCAACCATCCATCCGTCCATCTATCTATCTATCTACCTATCTATCTATCTATCTATCTATCTATCTATCTATCTATCTATCTATCTATCTATCTATCTATCTATCTATCTATCTATCTATCTATCTATCTATCTATCTATCTATCTGTCTATCGAAGAACATAAGAACATAAGAAATAGGAGCAGGAGTAGGCCATCTAACCTTTCGAGCCTGCCCCGCCATTCAATAAGATCATGGCTGATCTGTCGTGGCTCAGTTCCACATTCCCGTCCTCTCCCCATAACCCTTAATCCCCTTGCCTATCAAAAACCTATCAACCCGTGTCTTAAATGTATTTAGCGAGGCAGCCTCCACCACTTCAACGGGCAGAGAATTGCAGAGATTCACCACCCTTTGAGTGAAGAAGTTCCTCCGCAACTCCGTTCTAAACCGCCCCCCGCCCCCCTTTATCTTGAGGCTGTGCCCCCTAGTCCTACTGTCCATTCTGAGCGGGAAGACTTTCTGTCTGTCTGTCTGTCTATCTATCTATCTATTTATCTATCTATTTGTCTATCTATTTGTCTGTCTAGCTAGCTGTTTCTTTCTCTCTCTCTCTTTCACTCTCTCTTCCTCTCTCTATCTATCTATCTATCTATCTATCTATCTATCTATCTATCTATCTATCTATCTATCTATCTATCTATCTATCTATCTATCTATTATTCTGTCTATCTGCCTGTCTATTTATCTATTTGTCTGTCTAGCTAGCTCTCTCTCTCTCTCTCTTTCTCTCTGTATCTATATAATTGTCTATCTGTCTGTCTGACTATCTATCTATCTAAGAGAGGGAGAGAGATAAAGTTCACTCTTCTGGGGTAATCTAGAACGGGTGGGAGATGTAAAGCTGAGATGGGGGGGAATTTAACTCCTGCCAAAGAATGATGAGTTTGTGGAAGTTACTCCCCTACAGTGCGATGGATGTCGGGAATTTGATTAAATTTAATGATTAGGTGGACGATATTTTAATTAGGGACCGTTTGAAGGCCTATGATGGATAGGCAGGACAGGGCAGCTGAGGTTCAGATCAGATCAGCTATGATAATAGTGAGTGGCAAAACGGACTACAGAAGCCAGTTTCCCTATTCCTGCTCTTCGGTCTTATTATTCTTGTACGAGAGAGAGAGAGGGAGAGAGATGCGTAGGGTGAGGCGGTGTTGGAGGTTGGGGGTGACACACAGCCAAAATACGATGAAATAAGTTATTCAGCCCACGGGCATTGATGCAGGAATTAATAGAGGTGGTGGCCTAGTTGCATTATTGATGAACTGCTAATCCAGAAATTGTGTTAATATTCTAGTGACCTGCGTTTGAATCCGACCCCGGCTGTGGGCCGATTTTGAATTCACTAAAATAAATCTGGAATTAATAATCAACTGATGAGCATAAATCGATTGTTGGGAAAAAAACTCTGGTTCACTGACGCCCCTTAGAGAAGGAAATTTCCTCTCCTTGCCTGGTCTGGTGGACAAAGAACAAAGAACAAAAACAGCCCGGGAAACAGACCCTTCGGCCCAACGACCCGGGCCGCCATTTTAACACTACCAGTGCCCCCCCCCCCCCCCGCCCCCACCCCCGCCTCCACCCATGACCCTTATCTATTGTTTTATGGCAATCCACATTGAGGGAAAACTAATTTAGGGACAATTTATTACCTCCAATCAGCCTAATAGCACATCTTTGGGGTGTGGGAGGAAACCGGAGCACCGGGAGAAAACCCACGCAAGCACGGGGAGAATGCGTAAACTCCCACAGACACCGGCCCAAATCCATGTGCCTGCACAGCTAGCAGTGATAGTCACTGAGCTGCCGTGTTCCAGAGTCACAGCAATGTGGTTGATTCCCAGTAGCGCTCCAACAGCAACTAGGGATGGGGAATAAATGTTGGCCCAGCAAGCGACACCCAAGAACGGATACAAAAAATATTGTGATGGTTTCATTTTACTTTTACACAATAAAATGTGTTTTTATTTCAGCCCTACACGTCAGATACACTGCACTGTGTTTTCGAAGAGGTCATACTTTTGAAGGGTCAACTTTTCCCAAAGCTTTTGTTCCTTTGCTTAATTTCCCTCCTCAACTTCCCTCTAATTCATAGGGCATTTGAGCGTCAGCCACGTGGCTGTGGTGTGTGGAATCCAATCTCGGCCACACCAGGTGAGGACGCAGGTTTCCTTCCCAAAACCAGTTGGATTTTGGAACAATTCGCAATGGTTTAATTCTTATCATTAGACTTTGAACCCCATATTTTAGTTGAATTCAAATATAGAACATAGAACATTACAGTGCAGTACAGGCCCTTCGGCCCTCGATGTTGCGCCGATCAGTGGAACCAATCTAATGACCCTCCAACCTAAACTATTCCAATGTTATCCATGTGCCTATCCACTGACCATTTGAACGCCCTTAAAGTTGGCGAGCCCACAACTGCTGCAGGCAGGGCATTCCACGCCCTTACTACCCTCTGAGTAAAGAACCTACCTCTGACATCCGTCCTATAATTACCACCCCTTAATTTACAGCTATGACCCATTGTGTTAGCCATCACCATCCGAGGAAAAAAGCTCTCACTGGGCCACAGAGAGAGACAGAGATACAGAGAGAGAGAAGAGAGAGTTTTCAATCCTACCATTCGTTGAACTCTAACACATTCCCTCATCTCGATGTGATCAATGATTGGAGGTTGACCACTCTTCAACATTCCCTCAGTGCAATCATGTTTTACAGCAGCTGCTGTCCACACCACCCAGCTTGTACGGTGAGACCTTTGCCCATTGCCCCTCTTCTTGCATCATACTCTCCTGTCCCCATCATCCCTCCCTTCACAGCACCTATGGAATCCTTTAGCATGTGCTGAAAGTGCATAAGGCTAAAGATTTCCTTCAGTTCTGGATGTGAGCCTCCGAGGAAGTTGGGTTGCATTGAATGACACTGGCACTGGTTCGAATCTGAGTTGCCCTCACGTTCTTTGGTGAGACCCAACAAGTTTCTGGGGGTGTTAATGTCATCCAGTGAGATTTCTATAAGAGAGGCCAGAACACCTGGTATTACAGGACATGGAACATTATCCTTTATGCAGCTTCCCCTGTGCGTCTCAGCACCGCGATTTGTCCTGATATGGATGACCTGGGAGCATTTCTTCCAGCTGATGCTGGGGAGCCCGACCATTGCATGAAATCACCTTTTCCATTCCTCTCCCTGATCTGGTGTGGGACTGTGAATGAAGGGATTTCCAGAAGGTGTTCCAACATGCAACACATAGTCAGAGTTTGATTGGTGTAATGTTAGTGTTCCTTTAATAGTTTTTGTTTAATCATGATCTCTGCAGCTCTCACAGTTAGAGTTTCTCAACTCTTAGCCTTAAGTGACGTCATTGGTGGGAGAAGAAAAATATTTGTGTGCCAGTCAGGTGACAAGTGTTGCTTTAAAATTTGTTTTGGCCGCTGTGTTAGAAGTATAGCAGAATGAAATCTCCCTATCTCTGTTCTATTTTATAATTAATATTATAATTATATTATAATATTATTATAATTAATATTAATTAATATTGCCTGTTGGCCACCTCCTCCCATCCCCACCCTGGGCAGATGGGTTCTGCACTGCACTGTGCACTGATAAACTCCATTGAGGGGGAAGGGTGCAAGGAATACCTCGGGACGGTGATGCTGAATGGAAGCGGTTGAAATATTCAGTGCCAATCTTCCCAAAACTCAGGTGACAGTCGAAATGATTAAATATTATTAATATAATATTCTATTAGTGTCCGGGGGATTAGCAGGGTAAATACATGGGGTTATGGGGATAGTGCCTGGGTGGGGTTGTGGTTGGTGCAGACCTGATGGACTGAATGGCCTCTGACTGCACTGTAAGGATTCTATAATTGTATAATTTTGAAAGTTTTACCAGTTAACTGAAGGCACATTTTGTTTTTCATTCTATAGTCAAAAATCTAGGTTTCAGGGATCTCATGACTATAAGCTGCTCAGAATTTTCAAGGTCATTTGAAATCAGCATTCACCGCAGGGAACTGGATCCAGTATCAAGCGAGCTTTAGCCTCTGCAGTGATACATCTATTCATTGAGTTTGCTTATTGGATATTGCTTTCAATGGAACATCTGATACATATTGGTTCAGGATTATTCATTATTGAGGCAGTATTGCTTTTGTTTGTAATTGTTAAAGGTTTTTGTCAATTTTCTTACTATACATGTTAACTTTATTCTAAAATAAATGTTTGTTAAAAGCTCCCTAGTGGGTCACTTGGGTTATACTGAAGTGAAGCATCGCATCTTATCCGAGCCAAAGTCAAGATGGAAAACTTGTGGTTCAGGCGGACTTAAAAAAAACACTTTGAAATTTCTGACCTGAATCAGAACAAGGGAGAGAGATCCTGGGACTGTGACAAGTTTTTAAATTCATTCATGGGACATGGGCGTCACAGGCAGAGCGAGCATTTATTGCCCATCCCCAGCTACTGACAGCAGTTGAGAGTCTAGAACATTCTAGTGACCCTGGAGTCCCATGCAGACCAGATCAGGTCAAGATGGCAGATTTCCTTCCCTAATAGTTATCAATGAACCAGATGAGATTTTCCTGACAATCATTTCATGATCATCACTGAACTCATTCCAGAC
The DNA here is from genome assembly GCF_965287045.1 of Carcharhinus amblyrhynchos. Classification (NCBI taxonomy): domain Eukaryota; kingdom Metazoa; phylum Chordata; class Chondrichthyes; order Carcharhiniformes; family Carcharhinidae; genus Carcharhinus; species Carcharhinus amblyrhynchos. The sequence continues at coordinate 3,572,752 of NW_027649787.1, forward strand.
ATTTTTTTATTGAATTCAAATTCCACTATCTTCCCATGGCGGGGATTGAATCCGAGTCCCGACAACATGAGCTGAGTTTGCGGATTAATGGCATAATGGTAATACCACTGGGCCATCGCCTCCTCATAAATAGGGCGCACCAGTGGCACAGTGGGTTAGCACTGCTGCTCCACAGCTCTAGGGTCCTGGGTTCGATTCCCGGCTTGGGTCACTGTCTGTGTGGAGTTTGCACATTCTCCTCGTGTCTGCGTAGGTTTCCTCTGGGTGCTCCGCTTTCCTCCCACAGTCCAAAGATGTGCGGGTTTGGTTGATTGGCCATGCTAGGAAATTGCCCCTTAGTGTCCAGGGATGTGTAGGTTAGAGGGGATTAGTGGGTATAATATGTCGGGATATAGGGGTGGGATTGCGTTTGGTGCAGACTCGATGGGCCGAAGGGCCTCTTTCTGCACAGTAGGGTTCTATGATCTAAATAATTGGATGTGGCAGAAATGATAACGAGTGAAAGCTCTTGACTGAAGGGCATATTAAACTTTGGGGGAAGCTGTGCCAACTCCCAACACTGGCAAAGGGTTTGAAGGGGGAGGGGTGGCGCTGGGTCAGGGACATTCACTGTGTGTGAGGGGATTTGTGGCTATGTTGGCATGAGGACAGGACTATGCCATGCTGTGAGAGGTTAACAGGTCCAGGTATGCAGTAGTCCAGATGTCCTTGGTGGTTTCCATGGTGCCAGAAGGTCAGAGTTCAGATCAGACACCGAGAGGAACCACCATTTTTGGCATATGGCAGATGATGTGGATCCGGTTCACTGCATCGCTTCAAGAACACAATGGAAGTGGGAGAGGAAGGCTTCTCAATCACAGGGAAAACCCCGAGGTCACCCCCTTCCCTCCCACGCAACCACAGTCGACTCCTTTTAATCAGATACGTAAGAACATAACATAAGAACATAAGAACATAAGAAATAGGAGCAGGAGTAGGCCATCTAGCCCTTCGAGCCTGCCCCGCCATTCAATAAGATCATGGCTGATCTGTCATGGCTCAGTTCCACATTCCCGCCCTCTCCCCATAACCCTTAATCCCCTCGCTTATCAAAAACCCATCAACCCGCGTCTTAAAAATATTTAACGAGGCAGCCTCCACCACTTCAACGGGCAGAGAATTACATCTTCCAAGCAAAAGCCAAAGGCGCTTGAAAATTAACACTTACCTCGTAGCTCACCCTGCACCCTCACCAGCAGTTCCTCTCTTGTCAAGAGTTATGCCAAACTACACCCGAGTGACTTCTGGTAAGGATGTAGCTGGGTATCACTTGGCCACTTAATCTGGGGTTGGGTTTGATTGCCAGTTTGTGTCACTATCTCTGCACGTTCTCCCCATGTCTGCGTGGGTTTTCACGGGGACCTCCGCTCTCCTCCCACAGTCCGAAGGACATGTCGGTTAGATATTCAGGCCATGCCAAATTCTCCGTTAGTGTAGCTGACAGGCGTTGGCGTGTGGCAACTCGGGAATTTTTGCTTTAACGACATTGATATGTTAATGTGGGCCTACTTGTGACTCATAAATGAACTTAAATTAATCAATGAACTAAACACATCCCAGTTCAGGTATTTGCATCATTATTGGGCTGCCACCCACTTTGTATCAGAATCCAAGAGTGATGGGAAAGGCATTTCTGCTGAGTCCTGAGAACCCCCAGGCCAGTCGGGAATCCCGACTTTCCGCCCATGCCCCTTCCAGCGGGATTCCCGCCTGCCGTCTGACGAGGGCGGAGAGTCGCCCCCCACTGCTCAGGCAGAGAAAAGCACCAGCCACAAATCTCATCGGGTTCACATTTGAAATGAAGAAATGTTTCCAGTTTCAGGCAGATTATGTTTAATTATAATACAATTATTGGCCAATAGAAATCTCTGGCGCGGCGCTATGGTGGAAAAATCATTTATTTTATTTACATAGATGAATTTTCAGAGGAATAGCAATCCTGTCAGTAACCGGAGTTATAGGATCCGTATTGAAGGTTTAGAAAAAAGTCCCTAGTGTCATTTTACACTTGAAGAATCTGAACATAGTAGACTATCTTTCATAGTGCCGAAGAAATCTCGTTACGCATTTGACAAAATGAGCCACCCTTGCTAATCTGTGGCCAGTATGCGAGGAAAGTTTAGCTGTTTGACGGGAGTGCACTTGCTCCCATGTTGAATTCCAAAGGGCAGATCACGCATTGGTAATTCCAGTCTCCTGTGTCATACATATCATAGACAAAATACCCCGATCCTCACTTCCGTCTCTTCTTTTTTGACCTTTTTTCCAATGCAGCCAAATCCAGGGAGGCGTAGAGAGGTCCACCCTGAGACTGGGAAATACATAAGAACGTAAGAAATAGGAGCAGGAGTAGGCCATCTAGCCCCTCGAGCCTGCTCCGCCATTCACTAAGATCATGGCTGATCTGAAGTGGCTCAGTTCCACTTTCCCGCCCTCTCCCCATAACCCTTAATCCCCTTGCCTACCAAAAACCTATCTATCCGTGTCTTAAATATATTCAGCGAGGTAGCCTCCACTACTTCAACGGGCAGAGAATTCCAGAGATTCACCATCCTTTGAGTGAAGAAGTTCCTCCTCAACTCCGTTCTAAACTGCCCCCCCCCCCCCCCTTTATCTTGAGGCTGTGCCTTCTCGTCCTGTTGTCCATCCTGAGCGGGAAGAATCTCTCTACCTCTACCCTATCCATCCCTTTCATTATCTTATACGTCTCTATAAGATCCCCCCTCATCCTTCTAAACTCCAACGAGTGCAGACTCAGTCTATTTAGTCTCTCTTCATAGGGTATCCCCCTCATCTCCGGTATCAGCCTAGTGAACCTCCTCTGCACTCCCTCCAAGGCCAAAATATCCTTGCACAAGTGCGGCGACCAAAACTGCACACAGTACTCCAGCTGCGGCCTCACCAATGCCCCGTACGGTTGCAGCAAGACCTCCCTGCTTTTATATTCTATCCCCCTCGCTATAAAGGCCAGCATCCCATTCGCCTTCTTGATCACCTGCTGCACCTGCAGACAGGGTTTTTGCGACTCATGCACAAGGACCCCCAGGTCCCTCTGCACCGCAGCATGCTGCAGCTCTTCACACTTTAAATAGTAATCCCTCGCCGTTTAAATGGTGATTTAATAGTAATAGTAATTTAAATGCATTCAACAGTAATAATCAACGTGGGTAAAACAATGGGCGTTGATCCCAAAATTCATTTCAATGCATTTTATTCCAAGGTTCTCACTGCACTCACCTGTATTCCACGCTGCGTTTCCAATATTGCCTCTGTTTGACGGTGATCCCCTGTGTGTTAAGGATTAAATTATGAATTGAAATGTCACCCAATCTATAAGTACATAGAATCATCGGGTGCCAATGTTCACCAGGATGTCAACAGTGTAAAGTTGAAGTACCACAAGTTGGTTTACATTAACACAGCAAAGATTTTACTGTGAAATTCCTCTGCTCTCCAGACGCCTGCACCTGTTTTACTACACTGCGGGAGAATTTGGCATCACCAATGCACCTAACTAGCGCGTCTTTCGGACTGTTGGAGGAAGCTGGAGCACACGGAGGGAACCAACACACACTCTGGGGAAACATGCAGAATCAGCATAGAACAAAGAACAACACAGCACGGGAAACAGGCCCTTCAGCCCAACCAGCCCGCGCCGCCATCTTAACAATGTGGTTTTCCTCCTCCACCCTTGACCCATGTCTATGCTTATGGTACCCCTATAGGAAACCAGATTGAGGGGAGAATAATTTAGGGACAATTTGTTACACCAATCAGCCTAAGAACACATCTTTGGGGTGTGGGAGGAAACTAGAACACCTGGAGGAAACCCACGCAACCCCAAGGAGAATGCGCAAACTCCCGCAGACACTGGCCCAAATCCATGTATCTGCACAGCAAACAGTGATAGTCACTGAGCTGTTGTGGTGCCCGTCCGCTGGTCCAGTTTTAAGCACACACAAACGATGCGAAGAACTAGGCCACTCTCGAAACATCCAAGAGCAGCCCACGCACGACCCACCGTGTGCATGCCCCTAGTTAGACAACAAGGTGGACCGATAGTGAGTCAAGCCGGGAATCCAACATGGGTCCCTGATGTTGCGAGGCAGCAGTGCCAACCAATGTGCCATCGAGCTGTCGCAACATGTTGATAGGCTATGAAAATTATCACACAGCTACTTATTTTCTTTCCAAAACGAGAGATATTCCACAACTGTTCAGAGGTAATTAGATATAGCCCTGTAGGTGAAGGAGACCAAAAGATCTGGGGAGAAGGCGCGACCAGGTGCCTGAGTTGGGTGGTCAAAGAACAAAGAGCAATACAGCACAGGAAACAGGCCCTTCGGCCCTCCAAGCCTGCGCCGGTCATTGGTCCAACTAGACCACTTGTTTGTATCCCTCCATTCCCAGTCTGTTCATGTGACCATCTAGTTAAGTCTTAAACGATCCCAGTGTGTCCGCCTCCACCACCCTACTTGGCAGTGCATTCCAGGCCCCCACCACCCTCTGTGTAAAATACGTCCCTCTGAGATCTGAGTTAAACCTCGCCCCTCCGCCCTCCCCACCCGCCTCACCTTGAGCCTGTGACCCCTGTGTTCGTCACCTCCGACCTGGGAAAAAGCTTCCCACTGTTCACCCTATCTATACCCCTCATAATTTTACACACCTCTATTAGCTCTCCCCTCATTCTCCGTCTTTCCAGGGAGAACAACCTCAGTTTACCCAATCTCTCCTCACAGCTAAGACCCTCCATACCAGGCAACATCCTGGTAAACCTTTTCTGAACTCTCTCCAAAGCCTCCACGTCCTTCTGGAATGACACAGTCGGCCATGTTCAGAGTAAATGGCAGAGCAGGATCGAAGAACAAGATGGCCTCTTCCTGCTCCTATTTTGGATGATCCTATGCGACGTTGCCAATGGATGGATGAGGAAAATCTCACACCAGTACTTAGCGCCTGTTGTCCAACTGGTACACTACTCCTTGTATTACTATCAGTGATTTTCCCTTCTATGAAAATAGCAGATACAATTGTGATTGTTGAACTTGTTGAGGAATACACATTGTGGACAGAAATAGCAAGTGTACACATTGCGGCTGATTCACCTAAACATAGGGAGGTGCAGCCATTCTCTGGTTCATTCATCGGGCCAATGCTTTGACCAATTCGTCAAACGACCTCTTTTCAATTTGACATCAGGTAGTTAAGAAGGCAAACAATATATTGACATTCATAGGGAGGGGATTTCTATATTGGAATAGGGATGTTTTACTGCTATTGTATAGGGTGTTTCCCGAGAAACGTTGCGTGCAGTTTTGCTACCTTTATCTGAGGAAGGATCTCCTTACTATAGAGGGCGAACAGCAAAGATTTACCAGCTGATTCCTGGGATGTCCAGTACAAAGAACAAAGAACAACACAGCACGGGAAACGGGCCCTTCGGCCCAACGAGCCGGCGCCGCCATTTTAACATTGTGAGTGCCCTCCTCTACCAATGACCTTTGTCTACGCATATTGGGCAAGATTGAGGGAAGACTAGTTTAGGGATAATTTGTTACACCAGTCAGCCTAAGAGCACGTTATTGGGGTGTGGGAGGAAACCGGAACACCCGGAGAAAACCCATGCAATCACGGGGAGAATGTGCAAACTCCCGCCGGCACTGGCTCAATCCATGTATCTGCACAGCAAACAAAGAGCAAAGGACAAAAACAGCCCGGGAAACAGGCCGTTCGGCCCAACGATCCCGCGCCGCCATTTAACAATTACCCATCCACCCATGACCCTTATCTATGCGTATGGCATTCCACATTGAGGGAAAACTAATTTAGGGACAATGTATTACCTCCAATCAGCCTAATAGCACAGTGATAGTCACTGAGCTGTCATGTTGCCCGTCAGGCTCTGATCTGAGGAGAGACTAAGTCGGTTAGGATTATAATCACTGGAGTTTAGATGAATGAGATGGGGTCGCAAAGAAAACTATACAATTCTCATAAAATTAGAGAGGGTAGATTCATTTTTTTTGAATATGGCGGGGTAGTCGAGAAGTTAGGGTCAAATTTGGAAGATACTGGAAAAATCTTGTAGAACTGAGCTGAGTAGATTTTTTTTTTCCCCAGGGGGTGGCGAATGTGTGGAATTCACTGCCACAGAAACTAGTTGAGACCAAAAGATTGATTTCAGGAAGAAATTATATATAGCTCTGGGAGCGAAAGGAATCAAGATATATAGGGAAAGGGCGGATCAGCGTACTGAATTTGATGGCCAGCCATAAGAACATAAGAAATAGAAGCAGGAGTAGGCCATCTAGCCCCTCGAGCCTGCCCCGCCATTCAATAAGATCATGGCTGATCTGAAGTGGATCAGTTCCACTTTCCTGCCCTCTCCCCATAACCCTTAATTCCCTTCTCTATCAGAAACCTATCTACCCGTGACTTAAATATGTTTAGCGAGGTAGCCTCCATCACTTCAACGGGCAGAGAATTCCAGAGATTCACCACTCTTTGAGTGAAGAAGTCCCTCCTCAATTCCGATCTAAACTGCACCCCCCCCCCACTTATCTCGAGGCTCTGCCTTCTAGTCCTGCTATCCTTTCTAAACAGGAAGAATCTCTCTACCTCTACCTCTACCCTATCCATCCCTTTCATTATCTTATACGTCTCTATAAGATCCCCCCTCACCCTTCTAAACCCCAGCGAGCACAGACCCAGTCTATTAAGTCTCTCTTCATAGTCCAACCCCCTCATCTCCGGTATCAGCCTAGTGAACCTCCTCTGCACTCGCTCCAAGGCCAAAATATCCTTGCGCAAGTGCAGCGACCAAAACTGCACACAGTACTCCAGCTGCGGCCTCACCAGTGCCCTGTACAGTTGCAGCAAGACCACCCTGTTTTTTTATTCTATCAGCCATGATCGTAATGAATAGTAAAGCAGGTTCAAATAGCCAAATAGCTTATTCCTCCTTCTAGATTCTATGTTTCTGCATTAACAAGTGCAGGTACATAGCACCCAATCATCAGTTAACTCCTGCATTCTCCATAAAAAGCTACAATCAAGCAGACTCCGCATGCCAAACAGGGGCATCATCTTTTCGGCAAAAAATGTATAATTGTTTCCCTAAAATTTGTTACTCTTGTTTTTTGCTAATGAATAAAAGGCCAATAGCTCGAATAATATGTTTTTCTCCCAGTGGTACTCAACATTCAACTCTTCTTTCAAACAGTTCTTCACAGTTAACTATCAGTACCAATCAACTGGTGCATTCTCCATGGCAACGCCTCTACCAATCAATTTCCTCCACATTTATTTTTCATTCTGACATTTGACCTCCACAGACATGTCAAAGAAGCTTACCCATTTTTCGCTCCTTACGTCCCTCTTGCTGCCTTCTTCCACTGAAGAGAAAATCGGATGTGGAAAAAGAACACCAAACAAAAGTTAGATTTTGGATATCCTATCTCAAATGCTACACATTGTTGAAAGTAAGATTGTCTAGTAATCTTACAGAAATAATAAAAAAAAGAGGCACACACCAGCGGAATCAGTTTTCTGAGGTTATAGAACATAGAACATTAAAGCACAGTGCAGGCCCTTCGGCCCTCAATGTTGCGCCGACCAGTGGAACCAATCTAATGCCCCTCCAATCTAAACTATTCCAATGTTATCCATATGCCTATCCACTGACCATTTAAATGCCCTTAAAGTTGGCGAGTCCACAACTGCTTCAGGCAGGGCATTCCACGACCTTACTACCCTCTGAGTAAAGAACCTACCTCTGACATCCGTCCCATAATTACCACCCCTCCATTTAAAGCTATGTCCCCTTGTGTTAGCCATCACCATCTGAGGAAGACGCTCTCACTGTCCACCCTATCCAATCATTTGATCAGGTTGAAACAGGTTTGACAAAATATAAAACAGAGGAGAGAAAGAAGGATGAGCTTTGCACATGCTTGTCTTACTCACGTTGCATTGTGGGATCCTATGTCTCTGTCTCCTAAAATAGAAAAAAAAGACGTAATTAGCGAATTAAAATCCACAAGGTGGAAATTGAATTGGAGAAACAGGTATTAAAGTGTCCCAGATAATCATTAATCCTCACCTGATCTGCCTTTTTTACAACTCCAAATGGAAATAAGAATCAACACTACAATCATTATGACCAGGACAGGAATTCCAATAGGAACAGCCAGTGTGCACCATTCTATAGAGAGAAAAAACACACTTAGAAACGGGCATCGAACAAATCATTCACTTCCGGGCTTCTCTGAAGGGAAACATGGCCCAGTTAAAAATATAGGTTCACCAAAACAGAGGGTGAAAATGAAACAGCTGGTGGGATGGATAGTGGAGATTGAACACACAGAATAGAATCAATGACGCAATATTTGCGAGTAGAGTATTATTATTTGACAGCACTACCAGTTGTCCCATATTCACAGTGTATCAGTATGGATAAGACCATAAGGATCAAGAGCCTTGGGACGTTCCTGGGAATCAACGGACCTTCCAACATATTTTCTGGCTCACTTGTTTTACTTTTGAGCTTCTGGGGATTCCTTTGAATGTTTGCATAAGATATGGATGTTATTGATGTTTTTCCCTTTTACTCCACAGGTGCTTCAGTCCACCTTGTTGTCCAACAAGGGGCATACACGCGGTGGGTCGTGCGAGGGCTGCACTTGGATGTTTCGAGAGTAGCCTGGTACTTCACGCTTAGTGGACGCTTAAACTGGACCAACTGCTGGGCAACACGACAGCTCAGTGACTATCACTGTTTGCTGTGCAGATACATGGATTTAGACGAGTATCTGTGGGAGTTTGCGCATTCTCCCCGTGCTTGCGTGGGTTTTCTCCGGGTGCTCCGGTTTCCTCCCACACCCCAAAGATGTGCTCTTAGGCTGATTGGTGTAACAAATTGTCCCTAACTTAGTCTCCCCTCAATCTGGTTTCCAATGTGGAGTGCCATAAGCGTAGACAAGAGTCATGGGTGGAAGAGGGAACTCGCAATGTTAAAATGGCGGCGCGGGCTCGTTGGGCCGAAGGGTCTGTTTCCCAGGCTGTGTTGTTCTTTGTTCTATGTTATCACAAGGCGTAGGAGTGGAATTAAGCGACTTGGTCCATCGAGTCTGCTCTGGCATTCACTCGTGGCTGATATTTTTCTCATCCCAATTCTCCATAACCTCAGATTCCATTATTAATCACGAAGCATCTTCAGTCTCTGCATCCCACCTCCCCCCACCGCCCCCCCCCCCCCCCCCCCCACACACACACACACTCACACACACACCTCCCTGGTTACTGACATTACTCATGATGTGGAGATGCCAGTGGGGTAAACACAGTAAGAAATCTCACAACACCAACTTAAAGTCTAACAGGTGTATTTGGTTGTAAAAGCCACTAGCTTTCCTGGTTTGCCCCTTCGTCAGGTGATTGGGAGTTCTAAGCACAAACAGTGCATGTAAAGACACACGCGCATTTCACAATACTGACCAAGGGGCAAACGCCGAAAGATTTTCCTACCAAATAAACCTGTTGGATATTAACCTGGTGTTGTGAGAGTTCTTACTGACATTACTGAGTATGGAAACGTTTTATTTATTACCAATCAATTGCCTTCGAGTTTGGGACTTTTATTTTTTTTAACCTTGACTGCTAGACAGAGTACAAGCCCAGCTCCTCCCGTGTCTCCACGCTAACTGAATTCGCTCATTCCTCCCTCAGAATTCTCCTTTGCAAATCTCCTCCGAGTCTTCGATATTCTAGGTGGACTGGCCATGTTAAAACTACCCCTTAGTGTCCTGAGATGCGTAGCTCAGAGTGATTAGCGAGTAAAATATTTTGGGATGTGAGGATAGAGCCTGGGTGGGATTGTGTTCGGTGCAGCCTCGATGGGCCGAATGGCCTCTTTCTGCACTGTAGAGTTCTATGATTCTGTGATTCTATGATTCTTCCCAAAAGTTAGTACTCACAACTGAAGCCCATGCTATAAATATGTTCAACAAGTGACTCAAATAGGTTTAAATTCATCTCCGAGCTTGATTTCTCAATTTTAAAAGTTCAGGGTTCATGTATATGTCCTTCAGCAGCCACGTGAGTTATCCTTCCATCTCCCAAGATTTATGGAATTTCAGAATGATTATAGCACACAAGCAAACTGTTTAGCCAATGCTGGAAAGACAGAGGATGACGACCGACCTGATAGAAATCTATAAAATTATAAGGGTGAAAAGTTGGTAGTTTTTTTACCAAGACAACTACAATGAGGCACAAGTCCAATGTAAGAAGGAAAAGTTCAATACAGCTGTGCAAGGGAAATTCTTTACACAGAGGATGGTGGGGGCCTGGAATGCAAAGGCTTCTTGAATAGACACACGGAAGGGCAGATGAATATAGATGGTTGGGCTGGATAGCTCAACGTGATTGGTGCAGGCCTAGTAGGCCGAAGGCTCTGCTCTGTGCTGTACTGTTCTTTGTTCTTTGATACCTGCACTACATTTCTCTACTATTCTCCTCGACCTTTTTTTTTAAACGTCCGTTAATGTACGCTTGATCTGGTCCAATTGACGGGCAACACGACAGCTCAGTGACTATCACTGTCTGCTGTACAGTTGCAGGGACCCGGCTCAGATCTCCGGCTTGGAGCAATGCTTGTGGTAGTTTGCGCATTCTCCCCGTGCTTGCGTGGGTTTTCTCCGGGTGCTCCAGTTTCCTCCCACATCCCAAATGCGTGTTTTTTAGGCTGATTGGCGTCGATAAATTGTCCCTGTATTGGATCTCCCTTAATCTGGTGTACACATAATTCACTAAATTTTCACCCACTTTATTGTGGGGTCCCACTTGATGTCGACAAAAACGTCGACAAAAGACTTGAATAGAGCACTCACTGAATGGTTAAAATGGGCTGCACGGGTTTGTGGGGCCGAAGGGCCTGTTTCCTGTGCTGTTCTTTGTTGTAACCAATTTAATTAATTCCCCAATTCGTTTTGGGCAGCCTCGAGTAATTGGGCCTCCAGTACAGTTCCGGATATTGTATTTCACATTCATTCTCCCCTCTCTACTTGTGTTTCCTCTGGATGCTCTGGTTTGTCCCGACAATCCAAAAATGAACAGGTTTGTTGGATTGGCCAAGCTAAGTTGCCCCTTAGTTGTCCAGAATGTGCAGGTTAATTGGATTTGCTGTATTAAATTGTGCCTTAGTGCTCCAAGATGTATAGGTTGGGGGACTAGCGGTGTAAATACGGAGGGTTACAGGGATAGGGCCTGGGTAAAGTGTTCTGTTAGAGAGCCGGTGAAGACTTGATGACCTAAATGTCCCCCTTCTGCACTGTAGGATTGAATGATTTGTTCAGATCCACGGCCAGCCAATTATTTACTGTGTGATGGTAAATTTGGTCTTTTCCAATGACCTAAACTCAATATTTGTTCTTAATACATATAGAACATAGAACACTACAGCACAAACAGACCCTTTGGCCCACAAGTTGTACCAATCACATCTATACCTACTATGCCAAAGACCTATCTATAATCCCCAATCCCATTAGATCCCATATACTCATCCAGAAGTCTTTTGAAAGACCCCAGCGAGTTTGCCTCCACCACCACGAACGGCAGCCGATTCCACTCACTCACCACCCTCTGAGTGAATAAATTACCCCTGACATCTCCTCTGTACTTGCTTCCCTGCACCTTAAATCTGTCCTCTCGTAGCAACCATTTCAGCCCTGGGAAATAGACTCCGAGAATCCACCCTATCTATTCCTCTCAACATTTTATAAACCTCTATCAGGTCGCCTCTCAACCTTCGTCTCTCCAGGGAGAAGAGACCGAGCTCCCTCAACCTATCTTCATAAGGCATGCCTCCCAATTCAGGTAACATCCTTGTAAGTCTCCTCTGCACCCTTTCAATAGCTTCCACGTCCTTCCTATAGTGAGGCGACCAGAACTGCGCACAGTACCCCAAGTGGGGTCTGACAAGGGTCTTATAAAATTGCAGCATTACCTCCCGATTCCGAAACTCAATCCCTCAATTAATGAAGGCCAGTACACCATACACCTTCTTGACCACATCCTCCACCTGCAAGGCCGATTTAAGAGTTCTATGGACCCGGACCCCAAGATCCTTATGCTCTTCAACACAGCTAAGACAATAGCAGCACTGGGGCAAGCATAGCCCATGCAGCTCATCGAACCTATTGCCATATGATCATGGGTGGCACAGAGGTTAACATTGCTGCCTTATATCGCCAGGGGCTCGGGTTCAATTCCCGGCTTGGGTCATTGTCTGTATGGAGTTTGCACATTCTCCCCATGTCTGCGTGGCTTTCCCCCATGGTGTGATTTACTCCCACAGTCCAAAGATCTGCAGGTTAGGTGAATTAGAAATGCTAAATTGCTCCTTAGTGTCGGGGGTCTAGCTAGTGTAATGCATGAGGTTATGGGGATAGGGCCTGGGTGGGATGATTGTCGCTGCAGACTCAATTGTTCAAATGGCCCCCTTCTGCACTGTAGGATTCTAATGCTGATTAATAGTGTTGTACAAAGTTACAGACATCAGGATGCTAAATTTAAATTGATATTATGAGTGACGAGGCATTTGTAAATTGATCAAAAGGGAGCAAAGCGAGATAACTGATAGCAGGACTAGAGGGCACAGCCTCAACATGGGGGGGGGGGGGGGGGGGCTGCAGTCTAGATCGGAGTTGAGGAGGAACTTCTTCACTCAAAGGATGGTGAATCTCTGGAATCCTCTGCCCGTTGAAGTGGTGGAGGCTGCCTCGCTAAATGTATTTAAGTCACGGGTAGATATGTTTCTGGCAGACAGGGGAATTAAGGGCTATGGGGAGAAAGCGGGAAAGTGGAACTGATCCACTTCAGATCAGCCATGATCTTATTGAATGGTGGGGCAGGCTCGAAGAGCCAGATGGCCTACTCCTGCTCCTATTTCTTATGTTCTTATAAATTAATTTACCGCCCTTCAGAGCAAAGAGTCAGTTTCACCTCTTGTCTACCGTCTGTTTCTAAAGTGTCTGCAGTGTAGAACTGACCTAACCTCAATTAGTACATAAGAACAAATAAATAGATGCAGGAATAGGCCATCTGCCCTCTCAAGCCTGCTCCGCCATTCCAAAGATCAAGGCTGATCCTTTTGTGGACTCAGCACCCACCTACTCACCATAACCCTTAATTCCTTTACTGCTCAAAAATCTATCTATCCTTGCCTTAAGAACATTCAGTGAGGGAGCCTCAATTGGGCAGGGAATTCCACAGATTCACAACCCTTTGTGTGAAGAAGTTCCTCCTCAACTCAGTCCTAAATCTGCTCTCCCATATTTTGAGGCCATGCCCCCTAGTTCTAGTTTCACCCGCCAGTGGAAACACGTTCCCTGTTTCTATCTTATCTATTCCCTTTATAATCGTATATGTTTCTATAAGATCTCCCCTCATTCTTCTGAATTCTAATGAGTGTAGCCACCGTCTACTCAGTCTCTCCTCACAAGCCAAAACTCTCAACTCCGGAATCAATCTTGTGACTCTCCTCTGCACCCCCTCCAATGCCAGTGTATCCTTTCTCAAGTAAGGAGACCAAAATTGTACACAGTACTCCAGGTGTGGCCTCACCAGCTTCTTATCCAGCTGCAACATCATCTCGCTGTTTTTAAAATCAATCTCTCTAGAATGAAGGACAAAATTCCATTTCCCTTCTTACTTACCTGCTGCACCTGCAAACCAACTCCTTGAGATTCCCGCACAAGGACACCCAGGTCCCTCTGCAGAGAACTATGCTGCAATTTTTGTCATTAAATAACAGTCAATTTTGCTGTTTCTTTCCTACCAAAATGGATGAGCTCACATTTACCAACATTGTACTCCATCTGCCAGACCCTCGCCCACTCACTTAGATTATTTATATCCCTTTGCAGACTGTCAGCGTCCACTGCACACTTTACTCTTCCACCCAGCTTCGTGTCATCTACGAATTCTGACACACTACACTTGGTTCCCAACTCCAAATCATCTATGTAAGTCGTAAACACTTGTGGACCCAACACTGATCCATCAGGCATACCACTAGTCACTGATCACCAACAAGAAAAAAACAGCCATTTAACCCAATTCTTTGTTTTCTGTTAGTTAACGAGCATTCAGATAAAGAGCCTGTATACTAGTTTTTGTATCATCTCTTTGAATTCAAACACTTCCATTAATAAAATCGCTTGAGTTCTTTTTTCCATTTTTTTTCCTGATTTTTGATGTAGTTGGAACCTTCTCCCCACATTCTGTCCTTGTTCCCTTCTTCTGAGACTCCTTATATAAGTTCCCATCGCTCTGGCATATTAGTTTAAACCCTCCCCAATCGGTCTTGCAAACACTCCCCCGCAGGAATCAGTCCCAGTCCTGCCCAGGTGTAACCCGTCCAATTTGTATAGGTCCCATCTGCCCCAGAACAGGTCCCAATACTCCAGCAATCTGAAACCATCCCCCTGATACTACCTCTTCAGCCACATATTTATCCAATATATCCTTTCATTTCTACTCTGACCAACACGGGACACCGGTAGTAATCCTGAGATCCCTAACCCTAACCCTAACCCTTTGAGGTCCAATTTTTTAACTTTCTTCCTAGCTCCCTGTATCCACTTTTAGAACCTCATCTCTTTTCTTATCTATGTCGCGTGTACCAACGTCTACTACGACAACTGGCTCTTCGCCGTCTCCCTCAGAATGTCCTGCAGCTGCTCCGATACATCCTTGACCCTAGCTCCAGGAAGACAACATACCATCCTGCATTCTCGTTTGCGGCCACAGAAACGCCTGTCTATTCCCTTTACACTTGAATCCCCTGTAACTATTGCACTGGCACACTTTTCTATCCCTCCCCTCTGCAGCAAAATCAACTACGATGCAATGAGTTTGGCTGCTGCTGCTTTCCTTAGAGAGGTCATGCCTGGATTCACTTTCTGGAAAGGGAGATGGAAGCAAATAAGAACCTTCAGGAGCGAAATCACATCTGGACAAGAAGGAGAAAATTTGAAAGGCCGAGAGGGGAAATGATGGGCCGAATAAGACAGCTCTTTTGAAGAGACAGTCTAGGCATGATGGGCTGAGATCTTCCTGGATGCATATTTCAAATATTTGTACGTTTTCAGAAATACAAAGCGAAACGGAGAAGAATGTACCAAACACGAACTTATTCTGGGGCAGATGTATTCGAATGCAAACT
This sequence comes from Carcharhinus amblyrhynchos, assembly GCF_965287045.1. NCBI lineage: Eukaryota > Metazoa > Chordata > Chondrichthyes > Carcharhiniformes > Carcharhinidae > Carcharhinus > Carcharhinus amblyrhynchos. The sequence continues at coordinate 3,588,020 of NW_027649787.1, forward strand.
GACATATTTTAACAATTGAATGCAAATAAACGCTCGGATAAACATCTATACACACACACACACAGACAAATATTGATACACACACACTCAGATATTTACCTTTACACACTTATAGACATTTACACGTTCAGGTATTTATCCATACACATACACTCAGATATTTATGCATACATGCACAGGGACACATACACGCTCAGGTATTTTTCTATGCACACACATACACAGGCTCGGGTATTTATTTACACATGCACACACACACACACACGCACACACACTATCAGATATTTACCTACTCACACATATACACACACACACACAGATACTTACCTATGTGCACATATACACACACACACAGATACTTGTCGATAAATACGCATATACACACACATGCTCAGAAATTTATCTCTACATGCATATCGACACACACACACACAAATATTTACCTAATTACACACAGAAAGTCACACTCATATTTATCGATACACACTCATTTTTCACACACATGCTCAGCTACTTATCTCTACATACATGTAGACACACATTTGCTCATATATCTATCTATGCCCGCACATAGACATACACGTGCTCAGGTATTTACCTGTACATACATATAGAAACATATGCGCTCAGATATTTATCTATACACAGACATTCGCACACAGACACACGCTGTGATACTTACCTATACACACACATAGGTACACATATGTTCACATATTAGTCTGTACACATATGTAAAAACATACTCAGATATTTATACACACACGTAAACACACACTCAGGTATTTACCTACACACATACATAGACACAAACACGCTCAGATACTTACCTCTGCACGCATATCGACACATAGGCCCTCAGATATTTATCTACACATGCACACCAGGTCAGGAATATATTTATATACACGCGCTCACACATATAACTATATAAACAAACTCTCAGATATTTATCTATATACAGATGTTATATGTTAACGTTTTTGTCGTTTTATTCCGCAGGTGGCGGTCCACCTTGTTGTCAAACGAGGGGCATGCACACGGTGGGTCGTGCGTGGGCTGCTCTTGGAGGTTCCGGGAGTGGCCTAGTACTTCGTGTCGGTGTGTGTGCTTGATCCTGGAAACGTAGACGGGCGCCGCAACAGCTCAGTAACTAGCACTGCTAGCTGTGCAGATACATGGATTTGGGCCGGTGCCTGCGGGAGTTTGCGCATTCTCCCTGTGGTTGCGTGGGGTTCCTCCGGACGCTCCAGTTTCCTCCCACACCCCAAAGATGTGCTCTTAGGCTGATTGGTTTTACCAAATTGACACTATTCTCCCCTGAATCTGGCTAAGTTAGGGGTTCCACTCGCATACACGCAGGGCAGGGTAGGTGTAGGAGGATGCGGCGGCGCGGGCTCGTTGGGCCAAAGGGCCTGTTTCCCGTGCTGGGTTGTTCTTGTTCTTTGTTCTAGATACTCAGATATGTAACTATATGCATACGTTCACATACGTATATATACAAACATTTAAGTCTGAGGTCATAGAACATAGAACATAGAACATTACAGCGCAGAACAGGCCCTTCGGCCCACGATGTTGCGCCGACCAGTTACAAAAACAATGACCCACTAGCCTATACCAATCCCTTTTCGTCCATAAACCTATCCAGAGATCTCTTAAACGCCCCCAAACTAGACGCATTTACAACTGCAGCGGCCGCACTAGAGTAGTGTACAGTTGCAACATTACACTGCGACTCCTAAATTCAATCCCCCTACCAATAAACGCCAAGACACCGTACGCCTTCTTAACAACCTTATCTACTTGATTCCCAACTTTCAGGGATCTATGTACACACACACCTAGATCCCTCTGTTCATCCACACTATTCAAAGTCCTCCCGTCATGTCCTAACCGACTCAAGAACAGCTTCTTCCCTGTTCTCATTGGATTTGAAATGACCATCCTCACATTGACGTGATCTTTCTTTATACCGTGCAACACTGCATTCTGCGTCCACTCCTTACTTCACTCCTATGTACTCAATGAATGTTTGTATAGTGCACAAGGAACAATACTTTCACTGTATACTAATACATGTGACAATAATAAATCAAATGAAATCAAACGCACATGCGCTCAGAGATATAGTTACAAACTCCACATACACACACATACACACACACACACACACACACTCACACACACACACATATCCCCAGATGCTTAGGATCAATGCATAGAACTATAGAACATTACAGCAGCTAAACAGGCCTTTTGGCCCTTCTTGTCTGTGCCAAACCATTTTTCTGCCTCGTTCCACTGACCTGCACCTGGACCATATCCCTCCACACCCCTCTCAACATGTGCCTATCCAAGTTTGTCTTAAATGTTGAAAGTGAGTCCGCATTTACCACTTAATTTGGCAGCTCGTTCCACACTCTGTGTGAATCCCACCCTCCCCCCCACAACCCCCCCCCCCCCCACCAGTATTCACTTTAAACTTTTCACCCTTAACCCCATGTCCTCTAGTTTTCTTTTCTCTCTCCCCTAGCCTCAGCGCAAAAAGCCTGTTTGCCTTCACTCAATCTATACCCGTGATAATTTTATACACCTCTATCAAATCTCCCCTCATTCTTCTACTTTCCAGGGAATAAACATAGAACATAGAACATTACAGCGCAGAACAGGCCCTTCGGCCCACGATGTTGCGCCGACCAGTTAAATAAAAAAGAAACAACAACAACAATGACCCACTAACCTAAACCAATCCCTTTTCGTCCATAAACCTGTCCACAGACCTCTTAAACGCCCCCAAACTAGGCGCATTTACAACTGCAGCAGGCAGGGCATTCCAATCCCTCACCACCCTCTGGGTAAAGAACCTACCCCTGACATCTGTCCTATAACTACCCCCCCCCCTTAGTTTAAAGCCATGCCCCCTCGTGCTAGATTTTTCCATCAGAGGAAAAAGGCTATCACTATCCACCCTATCTAAACCTCTAATCATCTTATATGTTTCAATAAGATCCCCTCTTAGCCGCCTTCTTTCCAGCGAAAACAACCCCAAATCCCTCAGCCTCTCCTCATAGGATCTCCCCTCCATACCAGGCAACATCCTGGTAAACCTCCTCTGCACCCTCTCCAAAGCCTCCACATCCTTCCTGTAATGTGGGGACCAGAACTGCACACAATACTCCAAGTGCGGCCGCACCAGAGTTGTGTACAGTTGCAACATAACGCTACGACTCCTAAATTCAATCCCCCTACCAATAAACGCCAAGACACTGTATGCCTTCTTAACAACCTTAAAGTCCTAACCTATTCAACCTTTCTCTGTAACTCAGTTTCTCAAGTCACGGCGACATCCTTGTAAACCTTCTCTGCACTCCTTATGAATATCCATCCTGTAATTAGGTGACCCAAACTGCACACAATACTATATCACCCACACAGATACACACACGCTCAGATATTTTTGTAAATATATAAAAAGGAAGAGGCTGGCTAGGGTGAACGTTGGTCCTTTAGAGGATGAGAAAGGCGTCCTCGTGGTAGGGGATGGGGATATGGCTAAGGTATTGAATAACTTTTTTGTTTCTGTGTTCACGGAGGAGGACGTGAATAATTTGCCGGGTGTTAGCGATGGAAAGGTGGTAGGACTGGAGGGTCTTAATGACATTACTGTTACTAGAGAGGCGGTGCTCGACAGACTGGAGGGGCTGATTGTGGACAAGTCCCCAGGACCGGATGGAATGCATCCGACGGTTCTGAAAGAAATGGCGGAGGTGATAGTGGATGCCTTGGTGGTTATTGTCCAGACGTCGCTGGATTCCGGGGAAGTGCCGGATGATTGGAAAACGGCTAATGTTACGCCGTTGTTTAAGAAGGGTGCCAGGCAAAAGGCGGGGAATTATCGGCCGGTTAGTTTAACGTCTGTGGTAGGTAAAATGTTAGAATCCGTCATTAAGGAGGAAATTGCGAGGCATCTTGACGGGAATTGCTTGATAGAGCAGACGCAGCACGGTTTCATTAAAGGGAAGTCGTATCTGACAAACTTATTGGAGTTCTATGAGGATGTGTCTCGGGCGGTGGATAGAGGACAGCCGGTGGATGCGGTCTTTCTGGATTTTCAGAAGGCGTTTGACAAAGTACCTCACAAGAGGTTATTGCAGAAGGTCAGGGGACATGGATTTGGGGGTAGGGTGTTAGCGTGGATAGAGGATTGGTTGTCAAATAGGAGGCAGAGAGTGGGGCTCAACGGGTGCTATTCGGATTAGCAGATGGTGACTAGTGGAGTGCCCCAGGGGTCGGTGCTGGGGCCTCAGCTTTTTACCATTTATATAGATGATCTGGAGAAGGGAACCGAGTGTAGGGTGTCGAAATTTGCTGATGACACCAAGATTGGGGGAACGGCAAATTGTGCGGAGGGTGTGGAGAGTCTGCAGAAGGATCTAGATAGGCTGGGCGAATGGGCCAGGAAATGGCAAATGGAATTTAATGTTGGCAACTGTGAGGTGGTCCACTTTGGTAGGAAGAATGGTAGGAAGGACTATTACTTACGGGGCGAAAAACTGCAGCAGGCGAAAGGTGCAGAGGGACCTCGGGGTCCTTGTGCATGAGTCGCAAAAACCCAGCCTGCAGGTGCAGCAGGTGGTCAGGAAGGCGAATGGGATGCTGGCCTTCATAGCAATGGGGATTGAATATAAAAGTAGGGAGGTCTTGCTGCAGCTGTATAGGGCATTGGTGAGGCCGCAGCTGGAGTACTGTGTGCAGTTTTGGGCGCCGCACCTGCACAAAGATATTTTGGCCTTGGAGGGAGTGCAGAGGAGGTTTACTAGGCTGATACCGGAGTTGAGGGGGTTGAGCTATGAGGAGAGGCTGAATAAACTAGGCTTGTACTCGTTAGAGTTTAGAAGAATGAGGGGAAATCTCATTGAGACGTATAAGATGATGAATGGGATGGATAGGATAGAGGTGGGGAGACTCTTCCCGCTCAGAAAAGACAGTAGGACTCGGGGGCACAGCCTCAAGATAAAGGGGAGCGGTTTAGAACGGAGTTGAGGAGGAACTTCTTCACTCAAAGGGTGGTGAATCTTTGGAATTCTCTGCCCGTTGAAGTGGTGGACGCTGCCTCGCTAAATATTTTTAAGACGCGGGTTGATGGGTTTTTGATAAGAGAGGGGATTAAGGGTTATGGGGAGAGGGCGGGAAAGTGGAACTGAGCCACGACAGATCAGCCATGATCTTATTGAATGGCGGGGCAGGCTCGAGGGGCTGGATGGCCTACTCCTGCTCCTATTTCTTATGTTCTTATTAGTCTATATATACGTATCCAAAGACATACTCAGATATGCATCTATATGCACACATGTAAACACACACTCAGATGTATACACATACATACCCACAAACACGGTCAGATATTTAACTCTGCACGCATATCGAATTAATGAATTAACCCAGATCTAAAGTTGAATAGAAACTTTCAATATGCAAAGTAACATCTCACCTTTCCGTTTTTCAGATGCTTTGGGATTCGGCACACTTTTGGTCAAATATTTCCCTGGAGTCCCCAGTTGAACAATACAAGTGCAGACAGCGCCGCTTCTCCAGGTTACCCCCGACACCATGACATGACTTCTGATGCTGTAGGTCCCGTTCCCCTCCATTGTCCCGGGATCACTCGATCCTTCAGTGACCAGACCGGAAATATTCCAGAAAACAGCAATCTGGTTGGAAGAAACTCCACTGACCAAACACACTAAGGGGACGGTATCATTCACATCCCGCTCACCCGGTGGGACAAATACCAGCAGGGCCGTCTTGTTGGTAGACCTGTCTGGAGAGAAAATGGGGCATACTTAAAGATTTATTTACACCAAATGGTATTGCTGTGCACAATCTGAATTCATTTCACTTGCTCTCTTACCTCCAACCAGTAGTGTGGGTCCTTTCTGGAGCGGTGCATACCTATACTTATCAGCACAGTAGTAGGAACCCGAGTCATCCGCCTGGACATTGCGAATTTCCAGTATCAATTCGCGTTTGTCGTTGCCTATTCTGGAAATAAACTTACAACCGCCCCCCGGACAGGGTGGGGTATCGATTACTTTGGGGATTTCACCAACGCGTTGTTTATACCAGAAATAGCTAGTGACCAATAACACCTCATAGCTGAGCTGACAGGGTAAATGGACGGTCTGGCCGACTTCAGCTGTCACTGTGAAGGGTCTCTGAGGTAGAGAGAGCTCGGAATCTGTAACTAAAGAGATTATTGAGACATCACCACGGATTATTTCGACATAGGAAACAGCCGTTTGCAAAAATAAATAAATCATCTGTAAATTAAGAACAATCTCACTAATCTCTTCAATTATTGTGCTTCGGTTTATTTCCCAGTTTGTGTTTCTTCCCTTGAAAGCAGGAAACAGAAACTAAACAAAATCCTTTTTCCCAATCATTGGCTCGCATTTGCAATGCTGTAGCCCGGGGGGGGAGGGGGGGTGCGGAGGCGGGGGGGGCACGGTGTTGCTACCACTACCTCCCAGCGCTGGGCACCGGGCTCCAACCCGTAGCTGTTTCATTCTCTGTGCACATTCTCCCCGTGTCTGCGTGAGTTTCCTCCGGGGGCTCCGGTTTCCTCCCACAGTCCCAAAGCTGTGCTGGTTCAGTGGATTGGCCATGATAAATTCTCCCTCCATGATCCCGAACAGGCGCCGGAGTGTGGCTACCAGGGTATTTTCACAGTAACTTCATTGCAATGTGAATGTAAACCCATTTGTGACACTAATGCTTAAAAACTATTTTTGACTAATGCCCAATTTAAATGGCACAAACTCACCATAAGTCCAGAACAGTTGGAGAATAATTATCAGGGATAAAGTTTGTTGGGGCATTTCGCGGAGGTGAGCAATATCTCCCAGTTTCCACTGGTAACAGTTTGTTTTCGGTGAGCATTCGCCGACTGACCTGGGTCCAGTCCCAGTTAATTGATGCACTTTAAGATGCGACGGAAACTATGACAAGGGGCGCAATGGAAAGTATGACACAATACTGGGGGCAGTGTCCTGCTGAATGCCACATGCATCTGACGCACTGTGGTCGCCGCATACGTGTCACAGGGGTCAAGAGATGGAATATCCATACAGAGCTGGACTGGCTTCCCTTTCCGAGGCGATCAAAACTACTGTGCGGGTATGTGCTGAATATGTAAGTAAAAGTTTAATTTATTCTCGGGGTGTGGGGTACGGGGCTTAGTTCAGAAGGATGGCCAAGGGTAAATCATTGAAACTTACAGAATAGTGAAAAACATGGGGAAGATGATCAGAATTGAACAGAATAGAATAGAATCCCTACTGTCCAGAAGGGGATCCATTCAGCACACCGACCCTGCACTGACAGCAATCCCACCCTAGCCATATCCCCACATTGTCACCACACACTGATAGCCCCCTGGCAATAAGGGGCAAGTTACCATGGCCAGTCGAACTAATGCATACATCTTTGGAGTGTGGGAGGAAACTGGAGCACCCGGAGGAAATTTGTGCGTACACAGAGAGAATGTGCAAATTCTATGCAGTCACCAAAGGCCGGAATTCAACCGGGGTCCATGGTGCTGTGAGGCAGCAATGGTAACCAATGTGCCACCATCCATTATTGGAGAGGCTAGGCTCCTGGAGCACAGATTTAGAGTAAAGAGTTGACCCTTTAGGACAGAGGTGAGGGAGAATTTCTTCAGCCAGTGGATGATAAATCTGTGGAATTCATTGCCACTTGTTGAGGGCAAGTCACTGAGTGCATTTAAGAAAGAAATAGATAGATCTTTGATGCGGAAGGTGCTAAAAGGTTATGAAGTAAAGGTAGCAAAATGGGGCTGAGAAACATACCAGCCATGAATGGCAGAGCAGACTCAATGGGTCGAATGGCCTAATTCTGGTCGTTTGACTGGGGCCGCATATATGAACTATTTCAATGGGATGGTTGATCAGTGGGGGTGAGTTGCCTTAATAGAACAAAGAACACAGAACATTGCACAATACAGCACTGGAACAGGCCCTACGGCCCTCGATATTTTGCCAAACATGACACCTAATGGAACTAATCCCTTCTGCCTGGTGTGGTCCATATCCCTCCATTCCGAGCATATTCAAGGGCTTAACTAAAAGCCCCTTCAACACCCCTATCTTCTCTGCCTCCACCACCATCCCAGACAGGCCGTTCCAGACACCTACCGCTCCCTGTGCCAAGCATTTGCCCCTCATATCTTTGAACATCCTCCTATCACCTTAAGTCCATGCCCCTCGCTATTTGACATTTCATTTCTGGGGAAAAGAAAGATTCTGACTGTCAACCCGATTGAGGATTATCATAATTTTATAGACTTCTATGAGATCTCCCTTCAGCGTCCGCCGCTCCAAAGAAAAAAACTTCTTCACCTTCTCTATGGCATCTATTTGCTAACCAACAGCCCTAAATAAGATGCGAGATCCAACATTTTGACCTCGCCGTAGTGAAGGAACAGTGATAGATTTCCATCAGATTGTCTCTTACTGGGAGGAGAGTGTGATCATGGTGTCCCCATGCGTCTGCTGCCTTTGTCCTTCTGAGCAATTAATGTGTGGGATTTGCAAGGTGAACGACAGGAAAATAGATTGAATGTAATGGTATAAGCCATTCTGAAACAAAATGTTTTATTAGTACAATTATTGACATAGAAACATTGGAAATATTGGCAGAGAGAGGCCACTCAGCCCTTTGAAACTGTTCCGCCACTAATTTTGATCATGACTGACCTTCAAATTCAATATCCTGATACCACCGCCCCGCCCCCCTTTCTCCTAAAATCCTTCGATCCCTTTACACCAAGAGGTATACCTAATTTATTGTTGAAATCACATTTGCCCTTAACTACTTTCTGTGGGAGTGAATTCCATAAATTCGCCCCCCTGTGGGTGAAAAAAATTGTCCTCATCTCACTCCGAAAAGATTAACCTCTCATATCCTCAAACTATGACCCCGAGTTCTGGAATGCCCACACAATTGGGAACATTCTTTCTCAATCGATCCTGTCTGATCCTGTTAGAATTTTATTATTTCTACGAGATCCCTTCTCACTCTTCCAAACTCCAAAGAATACAATCCTAACCGGCTTAGTCTCTCCTCATATGACAGGGGGACTTTAACTTTACTAACATTGATTGGAATTGCTATAGCTCTAGCTCGTTAGAGGGGTCAGTTTTTGTTCAAAGTGTGCAGGAAGGTTTTTTGACTCAATATGTAGATAGGCGAACTAGAGGTGAGGCTATATTGGACTTGGTGCTGGGAAATGAGCCAGACCAGGTGCTAGACTTGGAAGTTGGTGTGCATTTTGGTGATAGTGACCACAATTCGGTTACGTTCACCTTAGTGATGGAAAGGGATAGGCATGAACCTCGGGTCAGTAGTTTTAGCTGGGGGAAGGGTAATTATGAGGCCATTAGGAGAGAATTAGGAAGCATTGGTTGGACTAGGAGATTACAGGGACTAGGAACGTCTGAAATGTGGAGTTTTCTCAAGGAGCAGCTACTGCGGGTCTGTGATAGGTATGTCCCTGTCAGGCAAGGAGGAATTGGTAGGGCTAGGGAACCGTGGTGCACAAAAGAAGTTGATTTGTTGGTTAGGAAGAAGAAGGAGGCTTATGTTCGGATGAGGCTTGAGGGCTCGGGTAGTGCAGTAAAAAGCTTTAGATTGGCTAGGAGGGAGTTGAAGAGGGAGTTAAGAAGGGCTAGAAGAGGGCATGAGATGACTTTGGCTGATAGGATTAAGGAGAATCCTAAGGCGTTCTATAGGTATGTCAAGAACAGAAGGTTGGTTAGGGCAAGATTAGGGCCAGTTACAGACAGTAGGGGGAAGTTGTGTGTGGAACCGGAAGAGATTGGAGAGGCATTGAACCATTATTTCTCTTCGGTGTTCACGCAGGACGATATGAATGTAGCTGAGGAGGTCACTGGGGTGAAGGGGTGTGAAATAGAAAGTATTGCAGTTGATACAGAGGATGTGTTGGATATTCTAGAAGGGTTAAAAATAGATAAGTCCCCTGGTCCAGACGGGATTTACCCTAGGATTCTATGGGAGGCAAGAGAGGTGATTGCAGAGCCACTGGCTCTGATCTTCAGGTCGTCGTTGGTCTCTGGTATAGTACCGGAAGATTGGAGGACAGCGAATGTTGTCCCATTGTTTAAGAAGGGGAACAGAGACTTCCCTGGGAATTATAGACCAGTGAGTCTTACTTCCGTAGTGGGCAAGGTTTTAGAAAGAATTATTAGGGATAGGATTTATAGTTATTTGGAGAGTAATGAATTGATTAGAGATAGTCAGCATGGTTTTGTAGCGGGAAGGTCGTGCCTTACTAACCTTATTGAGTTCTTTGAGAAGGTGACCAAAGGGGTGGATGGGGGTAAGGCAGTAGACGTGGTATATATGGATTTTAGTAAGGCGTTTGATAAGGTTCACCATGGTAGGCTTCTGCAGAAAATGCAGATGTATGGGATTGGTGGTAATTTAGGTACTTGGATCAGGAATTGGTTAGCAGATAGGAGACAGAGGGTGGTGGTTGATGGTAATTATTCATCATGGAGTTCGGTTACAAGTGGTGTGCCTCAGGGATCTGTTTTGGGGCCTCTGCTGTTTGTAATTTTTATGAATGATCTGGATGAGGGTATCATTGGGTGGATTAGTAAATTTGCTGATGACACCAAAGTCGGAGGTGTGGTAGATTGTGAGGAAGGGTGTCATACTTTGCAGGAAGACTTGGACAGGTTGCAGAGCTGGGCCGCGAGGTGGCGGATGGAGTTTAATGCGGAGAAGTGTGAGGTAATCCATTTCGGTAGGAATAACAGATGTGTTGAGTATAGGGCTAACGGGAGGACTTTGAATAGAGTGGAGGAGCAGAGGGATCTAGGTGTATGTGTACATAGATCCCTGAAAGTTGGGAATCAAGTAGATAAGGTTGTTAAGAAGGCGTACGGTGTCTTGGCGTTTATTGGTAGGGGGATTGAATTTAGGAGTCGCAGCGTCATGTTGCAATTGTACACAACTCTGGTGCGGCCGCACTTGGAGTACTGTGTGCAGTTCTGGTCCCCACATTACAGGAAGGATGTGGAGGCTTTGGAGAGGGTGCAGAGGAGGTTTACCAGGATGTTGCCTGGTATGCAGGGGAGGTCCTATGAGGAGAGACTGAGGGATTTGGTGTTGTTTTCACTGGAAAGAAGGCGGCTAAGAGGGGATCTTATTGAAACATACAAGATGATTAGAGGTTTAGATAGGGTGGATGGTGATAGCCTGTTTCCTCGGATGGAGAAAGCTAGCACGAGGGGGCATGGCTTTAAATTAAGGGGGGGTAGTTATAGGACGGATGTCAGGGGCAGGTTCTTTACCCAGAGGGTGGTGAGGGACTGGAATGCCCTGCCTGCTGCAGTTGTAAATGCGCCTAGTTTGGGGGCGTTTAAGAGATTGGTGGATAGGTTTATGGACGAAAAGGGATTGGTTTAGATTAGTGGGTCAATGTTTTTTTTTAAATAAGACTGGTCGGTGCAAAATTGTGGGCCGAAGGGCCTGTTCCGCGCTGTAATGTTCTATGTTCTATGTTCTAGGCCCGTCATCCCAGGAATGAGCCTGGTAAAACTTCACTGTGCTCCCTCTATAGAAAGGACATCCTTCCTGAGATAAGAACGCCAAAACTGTACACAATATTCCAGGTTTACTTTTGGTATCACAAAACGTTTTGGGCTCTGCCACTTTCTGTGGTAGTGAATTCCACACATTCAACACTCTCTGGGGGAAGAAATTTCACCTCAGCTCAGTCCGGAAAGATTGATCCCATATTCTCAAACTATGATCACTAAGAACAAAGAACAACACAGCACGGAAAACAGGCCCTTCCGCCCAACGAGCCCGCGCCGCCATTTTAACATTATGAGTGTCCTCCCCTACCCGTGAACTTGGTCTATACTTATTGGGTAAGATTGAGGGAAAACTAATTTAGAGACAATTTGTTACACCAATCAGCCTAAGAGCACGTTCTTTGGGATGTGGGAGGAAACTGGAGCACCCGGAGAAAACCCATGCAATCACGGGGAGAATGTGCAAACTCCCGCAAGACACAACCTGCTTGCACAGAAATTGGATTATACAAAAGTGCACATATTTGAGATGCACAGTGGCAGTTGTTTCAATATTCCCTGTGTGTAGAGACTTACACTGCCGCTGATCATTTGTGAGTGAACCTGAGTATCTGTAACTTTTCTTCCAAACTGGGCGTTGAAGAACGCAATGGGCCTAGTGCCGCATTTGTGAGGAGACTGTAAATGAGGTCATTCATACAATAGCCTGGTCTTAGTTCATTGTATTAAAGCCGAGCGGCAGACAGTCTATGCTTGCGGTTTCAAGCTTAGCGCCAGGTGTGCCCTGGGCAGGCAGCTCTGTGCGTGTGGCTTCTCAACTGTGAAAACCAATGACAGCTTCTGGCTCAAATACTTTTTCCATCAGCGGTGTAAAGTGGATAGAAACTTGACGAGTCACTTCCGCCCCTCCATATCCTCTGCACACCGCAGCACATGCTGAGCGTCATTGTGGGGGGTGAAAGCTAAAAGCCAGAGCCAATGCTCCTGTTTGCTGGCACGCCAAACCGCCTGTTGCAGGTTCGACTGATTGGATGCATTTTCATTTTCATGCAATTATGCATAACAATTCAAGCGCTCAGTTCCCGGAGGTGTCAGAAAGTGTTCTATCAGTATCTCATTCTACAAATGCCTTTACATCGTAGAAGGAGAGGCGAAAACCGATTGGTTTCATCGCTAAACTATTAGAATAAAATAGAATCCCTTTAGTGCAGAAGGAGGCCATTCGGCTCATCCAGTCTGCACCCGCAACAATCCCACCCGGGCCCTATCCCCGTAACCCCACATTATGTATCGCTCGAACCTATGTATCCCGGGACGCCAAGAGACAATTAAGCATGGCCAATCAAACACACATTTTTGGACTATAGGAGGAAACCGGAGCACCTGGAGGAAACCCATGCAAATATAGGGAGAATATGCAAACTCCACACAGACTGTGACCCAAGTCTGGAATCGAACCCAGGTCCCTGGAGTTGTGAACCAGCAGTGATAACCACTGTGCTCCCGGGATCCAGACACTCAGTTACTCTTCTGGGGACCCTTGTTAGAATTCCTCCAAGGTAGGGACGTGTCCCTAAATTAGTCTTCCCTCAATGTGGAATGCCATGAGCATAGACAAGGGTCATGGGTGGAGAGGGGGCTCATAATGTTAAAATGGCGGCGCGGGCTAGTTGGGCCGAAGGGCCTGTTTCCCGGGCAGTGTTTTTTTTTGTTTTTTTGTGCATACCATTTAACCAGGAATCATCGCCCGCTTGATATTAACTGTTGACCTGGAAGGCATACTGATTCATCAGGTTCCAATTTTCACTGAGTATAATTCTCCTGCACGGAGTGTCATGAATTCCCAGGATCCAGTTTCTAGATCTCTCTCAACTCGATCGCACTTCAGTGAAATAATCTCATTGATCTCATTGAGATCTCTCTCACAACAGATTCTAAACGAATTGCTTCTTGAACTAACTTCCTGAACATATTCTGTCACATATATTTTGCCGTTGTTCACAGGCCAATTAAGTGTAAACCACATTGCTACGGCTCTCGAGTCACATTTAGTCCTGACCACTTAAGGACGACAGGTTTCTTCCCTGGGATATTAGAGAAGCATTTGTTTTTTTTTCTGAAAATCGACAATGCTTTTATGGTCACCAGCAGATTCTGAATTCCAGGTATATTTGTTCAAATTCCACTATCTACCGTGACAGGATTCGAACACAGATCCGCAGTATGTTAGCGGAGTTTCTGTATTAACAGTCTAGTGTTAAAACCACCAGTCCATCACATCCACACTCTGAGTGTACAACACCCTGAGTTCTGGTAACCGAGATACAGCATATTATATACGATGGAGGGCTCCGGATTGGACAGCACTCACTGTCTCAATCAGGGAGCTCATCTTCAAATGACACCACCTGATTGTTATCGTTACATTCATTAAATAAGTTTCTCTGTTGCTTTCTGTGATTCTTTCTCTCAGCCTCTCTCTCTCTCTGTATGCCTCTCTGGCTATCCCTCTCTCTCTCTCTCTCTGTCCCTCTCTGTATGTTTCGCTCTGCCTCTCCCTCAGTCTCCCTCTCTCTACATTCTTCCTCTGTCCCTCCAGCCCTCTCTCAATCTCACTCTCTTCCTCCAGTCTCATCTTCATCTCCCACTCCCTTTCTGTCTCTGCCCTCCTTCTTTTCTTTGTCTGTTTCTCTCCCTCTCTCTCCCTCACTCTGACTTTTGCTCTTGCTGTGCCCATGGTACCGTTCAGTCTTACTCTTTCATACTTGCTGACACTCTCGATCTCGTATCCTTGTTTCCCCCTGCCTCTGACTATTTTCTGACCCCTCCCTTTCTGTATTCCTTTCCCGCTTGGTCTCGATTTCCCTCCTTTCTAACGTCCTCCCATCTGTCTTTTGTTTTCTCCCTTTGTCATTCCCTATCATCTTCCTCGCCATTTTCCCCACCTTCTACCCCGTCTCTCTCGGTCTTTGAAAATCTCTGTCTGTTTCTCTCTCTCCGTCTCTCTCTCTCTCTCACTCTCTCTCTCTCGGTCTCTCGGTTTCTGTTTCTTTTCCTGAATCTGTTAGAAACTCTTTCAAACTCTCCCTCTCTCCATCGCTTTGTGCCCATCCTTCTCTGTCAATTTGTGTCGATCTATCACTCTCACTGTTGCTCTCACTGCCCTCTCTCTACAATCTGTCACTCTTTCAGTCTCTGTGAGGCTTTTTGTTATTTATAGTTTGAATATCCAGTCGGAAGAATCGGGCGTCTTGTGCTTTTAGTTTCTTCTCAGGGGTAATGAGTTGAAGAATTGAAGTAAGGGATACGTCAGGAGATTTTTTAGGTGCTGCCTGAAGTGAGTCTGTGTCACAGCATAAATGGCAGTGTTTGTGCAGCAACTTGTCAGTTGCAGCATGAAACCCAATTCCAAAACAAAATAATCTAACCATACTGACTCATAGCCAAAATAAAACATCCGACGCCATATTGAATAAACCATTAATGTCGACCATAACAGGATGAAATTGGCTGAGATAACAAACAGCAAAATGATTGATTTCCTCCGACTCTCCATCTCTGTGTCTCTGGGATTCTCTGCACTGCTGTAAGCCCGGAGTCTCCTGCGGGCTCTACTGCTCACTAAAATGTGCCTGACAGTAAAAGCATTGAGCAGCAGAATCAGGACGAATGGGACACCCGGGGTTAGAATGTGGTGGAGGAACTCGATTGTTGTCCAGACCGGAGATTCCTCAATATCAGTTGTGACATGACAAAAAAAGGGGCTGTTCCCCACCCAATACTTATTTAATAACATAAAATACCAGAAAATGTTCTTCAAACAGCTCACCACCGTCACTGTTCCCAGAACCAGAGTCGCCGATTTCTCACTACAATATTTACTTTTCAGCTTGGGGCAGCAAATGGCCACAAATCGATCAAAAGTGAAAGTGACGGTGAACCAGACAGAACAGTCAGTGGCTGCATAAAGCAGGACGGCGTGGATGTTACACACGGGGACCGACAGCAGGAAAACAAACTGATATGGATAAACAGTGGGAATGTGTCTGAATATCAGGTCGAGGATAATGACCAGCAGATCCCCCACTGACATGGCCACCAGGTAACGAGTCACACATTTGGACAGACCACAGTTTCTGCTCGTCAGTGTCGCGATTGTGAGTATGTTCACTGTCAGGAAGGAAATGAAGAATAAAATTAGACACGATTCAGGGGAAGGAATTACCATTTAGACTGAGGATGGGTTAAAATGAAAAACACATGTACACACAGACAGAATTACTTCTTTTGAAATTCAGCACGTCTTTTGCAGTGTGAAAGCAAAATTGAGAATCTGGAGGAAGCCCACGCAGGCACGGGGAAGAAAGTCCAAATTCCACACAGACAGTGACCCAAGCCTGGAACTGAACCCAGGTCCCTGACACTGTGAGTCAGCAGTGTTAACCACTGTGTCAGCGTGCTGCACCATGGTAGCGACACAATGATATATATTGGGAGAGAGTTTTCCGGGGAGCCCTCAAAATTGACTCAGCTACAGGTAAATAGCCCCTCTACCTTGTGGGGGATGTGGAGAGTAAGAAGGCTGAGGGAGTAAACCCTGAAAGAAAACCCAGAGTGGAGTCCTGTAGGTGTGAACTGCTGTCTGCCAGACAGCTGACTGACAACTCCTGCACCAGAGCTGCTACCAAACAGTGCTGGTTTCACCCTTTCCTCTCGACAATCCTAACAGTTTACAGAGGAAGATCCTGATTCCTTGGCAGCTCAGAACCTCTATTATACTTACAGAGGACTGTAGCCTGGAGAGGAGACTAGAACATTGTAGCCACAGTTCGCACAACACAGGAAGAAACAGTAAACTCGTTCTCGAATGGCACAGAACACAACTGTCAGGGTTTGCTTTCAAAGCCTCAGGGTTCACCGAATAGCTCCGTCCAAACAGCTTGCTGCTGTCCCACTGTGATCAACTGGACCATTGAGGTTTAGTGAAACCTCTCTCGCTGGGAAGGTTGCTGATCCATGTACCAGGTAAGAAAAGCTCAAACAAAGGCGGGTACCAAAGAAAAGCCAAGCAGCCTGCCTTCATGACTATTGTCCAGTGACACTGGTATTTATTATTATACATAGAACATAGAACACTACAGCACAAACAGGCCCTTTGGCCCACAATTTGCGCCGATCACATCAATACCCACCAGGCCATAGAACTATATATAACTCCAATCCTGTTAAATCCCATATACTCAGCCAGAAGTCTTTGTAAAGACCCCAGCGAGTTCGCCTCCACCACCACCGACGGCAGCCGATTCCACTCAATCACCACCCTCTGAGTGAAAAACTTACCCCTAACATCACTCTCAATAGCTTCCACATCCTTCCTGTAGTGAGGCGACCAGAACTGCGCACAGTACTCCAAGTGGGGTCTGATAAGGGTCTTATAAAGTTGCATCAAAAAGTTAGTCATGACATGAAACTTGTTGAAGGTTTACTGCACGCTGGACTTGTTTAAGGTTTACTTAGACAGGCACACGAGTGAAACAGGGATGGAGGGTTATATAAGACGGTTTTAAAAAGGGTTAGAGCCTCGGGTCGATACTGGAAATGTAATAGTACATGTTAATGTTTTGTCCCTTTTAATCCACAGGTGTCGGTCAACCTTGTTGTCAAAGGAGGGGCATGCACACGGCGGGTCGTGCGTGGGCTGCTCTTGGATGTAGCCTAGTACTTCGTGCCGATGTGTGCGCTTAAACTGGGCCAGCAGACAGGCACCACAACAGCCCAGTAACTATCACTGCTAGCTGTGCAGATACATGGATTTGAGCCGGTGTCTGTGGGAGTTTGCGCATTCTCCCTGTGGTTGCGTGGGTTTCCTCCGGGTGCTCCGGTTTCCTCCCGCACCCCAAAGATGTGCTCTTAGGCTGATTGGTTCACCGAATTGACCCTACACTATTCTCCCCTGAATCTGGTTCCAATAGGGGTACCATTCACATACACACGGGGCAGGGTCGGTGTAGGAAAATGCTTTAAAATGGCGGCGCGGACTCGTTGGGCCGAAGGGCCTGTTTCCCGTGCCAGGTTGTTCTTTGTTCTTTGTAATTCTGGCCTCCCAGATTGCCTGGATCTCCTACAGTTCGCCTACCTCCACTGCAGGCCCACAGACCCCAATTCCCTGGCCCTACATTCAACTCGGGAACACAGACTCGTGTTTATCGACTACAGCTCAGCCTTTAACACCATTCTTCAAACAAAACTCGGGTACAAAATCTGTGGCCTGGAACTCGGCTCCTGCTGCTGCAATTTGATCCTGAACGCCCGAACCCAGAGACAGCAATAAGTAAGGACATTCAACAACACCTCCTCCACAATCATCCTGAACAGAGTTGCCCCACAAGCCTGTATCCTCAGCCCCTTACTATACTCCTTACATGCCGATCACTGCGTGGCCAAATTCACCTCCAAATCGATTTCCAAATTCATTGACACTACCACTGCAGTGGGTCAGATCTGAAACAACGATGAGACCAAGATCAGGGAAGAGATAGAGAACCTGATGAACTGGTGGGACAACAATAATCTCTTCCTCAATGTCAATAAAGCAAAGGAGATAGTCATCAACTTCAGGAAACAGAATGGAGTACATCCCCCTGGTTACATCAAAGGGATGAAGTTGAAATGGCCGAGTGTATCTAGTATTTAGGGTGTAAGACCACCAACCACCTGCCCTGGACCCCGCATGATGACCCAATAATTAGGAAAGCCTATCAACACCTTTTCTTTCTCAGAGATCCATGGACATTTGGAATGTTGGCTACAACTCTGACCAGCTTTTACAGATGCACAAAAGAAAACATTGTTTCAGATTGTATCACAGTTTGGTATGGCTCCAGGTCTGTCCAAGACCGCAAGAAACTTCAAAGCTTCGTGAATGAAACCCAGACCATCTCTCAAACCAACCTCTCACCCATTGACATTGTTTACACTTCCTGCTGCTCCGCAAAAACAACCAGCCTAATTAAGGAAACAACGCACCACGGACATAAACTCTTCCACCTTGTTCTGTCGGGGAAAAAAGATAATAACATCTGAGGACATGTATCAACCAACTCATAGAATCATAGAAACAATACAGACTCATCGAGTCTGCGCTGACAACGATCCGAGCCAAGTTTTTAGAAAAGTTTTTAGAAAAAATTATTAGGGATAGGATTTATAGTTATTTGGAGTGTAATGAATTGATTAGAAATAGTCAGCATGGTTTTGTAGCAGGTAGGTCGTGCCTTACTAACCTTATTGAGTTTTTTGAGAAGGTGACCAAAGAGGTGGATGGGGGTAAGGCAGTTGACGTGGTATACATGGATTTTAGTAAGGCGTTCGATAAGGTTCACCATGGTAGGCTTCTGCAGAAAATGCAGATGTATGGGATTGTGGGTAATCTAGGAAGTTGGATCAGGAATTGGCTATCAGATAGGAGACAGAGGGTGGTGGTGGATGGTAAATATTCATCATGGAGTGCAGTTACGAGTGGTGTGCCTCAGGGATCTGTTTTGGGGCCACTGTTGTTTGTAATTTTTATTAATGATCTGGATGAGGGTATAGTTGGGTGGATTAGTAAATTTGCTGATGACACCAAAGTTGGAGGTGTGGTAGATTGTGAGGAAGGGTGTCATAGTCTGCAGGGAGACTTAGATAGGTTGCAGAGCTGGGCCGAGAGGTGGCGGATGGAATTTAATGCGGAGAAGTGTGAGGTAATTCACTTTGGTAGGAGCAACAGATGTGTCGAGTATAGGGCTAACGGGAGGACTTTGAATAGTGTGGATGAACAGAGGGATCTAGGTGTGTGTGTACATAGATCCCTGAAAGTTGGGAATCAAGTAGATAAGGTTGTCAAGAAGGCGTACGGTGTCTTGGCGTTTATTGGTAGGGGGATTGAATTTAGGAGTCGCAGTGTAATGTTGCAACTGTACACTACTCTAGTGCGGCCGCACTTGGAGTACTGTGTGCAGTTCTGGTCCCCGCATTACAAGAAGGATGTGGAGGCGTTGGAGAGGGTGCAGAGGAGGTTTACTAGGATGTTGCCTGGTATGGTGGGGAGGTCCTATGAGGAGAGACTGAGGGATCTAGGGTTGTTTTCGTTGGGAAGAAGGCGGCTAAGAGGGGATCTTATTGAAACATATAAGATGATTAGAGGTTTAGATAGGGTGGATAGTGATAGCCTTTTTCCTCGGATGGAGAAAGCTAGCACGAGGGGGCATGACTTTAAATTAAGGGGGGGTAGCTACAGGACGGATGTCAGGGGTAGGTTCTTTACCCAGCGGGTGGTGAGGGATTGGAATGCCCTGCCTGCTGCAGTTGTAGATGCGTCTAGTTTGGGGGCGTTTAAGAGATCTCTGGATAGGTTTATGGACGAAAAGGGATTGGTATAGGCTAGTGGGTCATTGTTTTTGTAACTGGTCGGCGCAACATCGTGGGCCGAAGGGCCTGTTCTGCGCTGTAATGTTCTATGTTCTATGTTCTATGTTCTATGAGCCAGGTCCTGCCCTCAAAGTCCCACATGTACACTGCTAATCCCTATAACATACATCCCCTGGGACCCAAATGGGCAATTTAGTTTGACCAAACCCAACCGAACCTGCACATCTTTGGACTGTGGTGGAAACCGGAACTTCCGGAGGAAACCCACGCAGACATGGGAAGAATGCACAAATTCCACATAGACAGTGATCCAAGCCGGGAATTGAACTCAGGTCTCTGGAGGTGTGAGATAGCAGTTCTATCCATTGTGTCACGAGGCTGCCAACTCAAGAACAGCTTCTTCTCTGTTGCCATCAGCCTTTTGAATAGAACTACATCGCATTAAATTGATCTGCACCTAGCAACATGTGACTGCGAAATTCCACACTGCACGCTCTCCTTCTCTATACACGGTATGCCTTGTCTCTATAGCACTCAAGGGACAATACTTTTCAGTGTGTACTAATCGATGTGACAATAATAAATCAAATCAAATAAATTTTCACTACTCAGGCTGTAATATCAGCACGATGTGCCCTGGACTTATCAATGAACCTCTGCAGGTTGGTGATGTACGTGGGACTGCTGTAATCGAGAATGAAGTTACAAGGCTCAATGTGAACACTGGGGAGCTGTGAGATACTGGACTTGCTCAAAGTGGATACTTCCAAGAGAAACACCACACGTTCTTGTAACAGGAGAAATCCCAATAGGCTGGATGTGAGAATGGAGTTGGTTTCAAAGTTTAAAAACAACTTCACTCGTGATGATGGACTCCCAGGGATTGAACCGGTGTCCTTGATACTGTGAGGCAGCAGTGCCAACCACTGTGCCATAGAGCCGTCCTACAAGGTGCTCTGGACACATCCAAGATCACACCCAGGACACCATCATCACCATATCCATGACAGGGAAATGACTGGAAAACAATCTGAGGAACAGATTTAATCTCATTTCGGGAGGGAAGCATTTATGAACAATAGTCAGCATGGCTTTGGCAGGGGGAGATCATGTCTAACAATTTGCTGGAAGATATTGAGGAGGTGACTGGATGAGGAGATGAGGGAAGTGTAGCCGATGTAATCTACATTGCCTTCAGAGAAGATTTTGAATAATTCAGCATGGGAGACTGAACAAGGAGATGATAGCCGATTGGATGCAGGGCAATTTGGTAAATTACATCCAAAATTGGCTGAGTGGCGTGAGGCCGGGGGTGATGGGCGAAGGTTGCTTTTGTGCCTACAAGCCTGTGTCCAGTGGGGTTCCACAGGGATCGGTGCTGGATCCCTTGCTGTTTGTAATGTACATTGATGGTCTCAACATGAATGTGTGAGGTATGATCAGTAAGTTCACAGATGATAAAGAAAGGTGGTTTGGTAAATATTGAGGGGGAAAGCATTAGATTACAGGAATCATAGAATCCTTCAGTGGAGAATGAGCCCATTCTGTCCATCTAGTCAGCACCGACCACAATCTCAATGAGGACCTATCCACATAACATCTTTCATTTACCCTAGAAAGTCTCGCCGGCACTAAGGCCTATTTAGTCCGGTCAATCCACCTAACCCAAACGTCTTTGGAATGTGGGAGGAAACTGGAGCCCCCGGAGGAAACCCACGCAGACACGGGGAGAATGTGCAAACTCCACACAGAAAGTGACCGAAGCCAGGAACCGAATACACATCCTTGGTGCTTTGGGACAACAGTGCTAACAAGTATACTACTGTGCCGAAGAAATGGACAGGCTGGTAGGATGGATAAATGGCATTTAAACCTGAAAAATGTAAAGAGATGCATTTGGGACAACTAACAGGGCAAGAGAATACACAATGAACAACAGAGTGTGAAGACGTACAGAGGACCAGAATGAATTTGGGGTGCATACATGTGGATCCCTGAAGGAAACAAGACAGGTGAAATGAGGTGGTTAAGATGACATATCCATTAACTGCTTGAAGGTTCCGAAAGTGTCCGACTGCACTGTCACAGCAGGCAGTCTTTTCCACAC
The DNA here is from genome assembly GCF_965287045.1 of Carcharhinus amblyrhynchos. Classification (NCBI taxonomy): domain Eukaryota; kingdom Metazoa; phylum Chordata; class Chondrichthyes; order Carcharhiniformes; family Carcharhinidae; genus Carcharhinus; species Carcharhinus amblyrhynchos. The sequence goes on from NW_027649787.1 coordinate 3,610,181, forward strand.
CCCATGGAAGTATAAAATGCTGTTTAGACCAGAGCGAGAGTGTTGTGTGTAGTTCTGGTCATCACACTACAGGAAGGATGTAATTCCCCTGCAGACGGTGGAGAGGAGATTCACCGGGGTGCTGCCTGGGCTGGAGAGTTTCAGCTATGAATAGAGGCTGGTTTGGCTGGGTTTTCTAACTTAGAGCAGAAATGGCTGGAGGGGAAGCGGCTGTAATGAGTGGTGGTGGGATTGCTTTCAGCTGGGTGTTGGGGGTGGGGGGTGAACCTGAGCGATTTGTACAAAATTATGCTTCACATCGATGGGAAGAAACTTTTTTTCTCCCTTCAGTGCAGGTGCCAATAACCTGAGGGGTGTGGATTTAAGGGAAAGGGCAGATTTTTGTGTGGATTTGTGGTAAAATGTTTCCATCCACAGGGTGTGGGATCTGCAGCTCAGGAGCTGAAAGGATGTTAGAAGCAGGAAAAACTACAAGAGGCATTTAGATCAGCAATTCAGATGCCAGAGCGCACAGGGCTGTGGATCAAGTGCTGGAAAATGGGATTGGATTGGAGAGATATTTGATGACCAGTTCAGACATAATGGGCAGAAAGGCCTCTTTTTGTGCTTTTAAAATTCGCTGGTTGTTAGTCCTTCAGCAATGACCCCCATTAGTCACACAATCAGTCACAGAATTCATATAGTGCAGCATGAGGCCATTCAGCGCGTCGAGTCTCCACTGACCACAATCCCACCCAAGGCCTGTTTTTGTAAGCCCCCTGCTAATCCCAGTGACACTAGGATCTATTTAGCACGGCCAATCCTCTTAACCCACACATCTTTGGACTGTGGGAGGAAATCAGGAAACCCAGAAGAAACCCACACAGACAGCAACCCAAGTCCGGAATCAAACACGGGAGCCTGGCACTATGAGGCAGTGGCAAACCACCACATCACCGTGCCACCCTAGAAAGCTCCATCACTTGCAGCTCTCCCAGCGCTGGCTGCGATACTGACCAATTACCAAATCTGTGTGGTTGCAAATGTGCAATTGCAGCCAGCAGTGAGCTGCCTGGTCTGAGAGAGACATCCGTCAGCTGTCTGTTGCTGCAGCTTATTTCAACACAACAGCTGCCCTCCCAGATAGTCCAGGGCACGCAGCTCTTTGTGAGGAGCCCCCAACTGATTTGGGTCCGCACCCCCACCCCCCCCCGGCCTCTCCACCATCATCATCACTACCAACCGGACCAATTACCCCATCCCCCACAGAAAATAAATGCAGAGTGGCAACAGGAAACCCCTTTCTACCCCACTGTGCCTGCAGAGAGGCAGCGGGGACCCCCTCCCTATTCCACTGTGCACACAGAGAGGGAACAAGTTCCCCTCCTTACCAGACCGTCCATGCAGAGAGACAGAGTGACCCCGCTCCCTAACCCACTGTGCATGCACAGAGGCAGCGAGACCCCCCTCCCTACCCCACTGTGCCTGCAGAGAGGCAGTGAGAACCCCTCCCTAACCCACTGTGCCTGCAGAGAGGCAGTAACACCCCCTCCCTAACCCACTTTGCCTGCAGAGAGGCAGTGAGAACCCCTCCCTAACCCAGTGTGCCTGCAGAGAGGCAGTGAGAACCCCTCCCTAACCCACTGTGCCTGCAGAGAGGCAGTGACACCGCCACCCTACTCGCCGACTGCAAGCAGAGTGACAGTGGCCCCGAGTCCCACAACCAATCACGTTCAGAGTGACGTTGGGCCTCCCTCCCTACTGATTGGCCCGGTACCCAAGGGCAAAGCTCCCTTCAGGACCCATTCCTTCAGGTCGCGCCCCTGCAGGCCATGGACCATATGCCCCGCCAAATTCAGACCCACTCCTGCAGATCCAGACACCTCGAACCCCACACCCTGGCACTGCCCGGTGGGCATTGCCCAAAGGGCACATACCTTTGCTCTCGGCCTTGCCCAGTGCCCTCAATGCCTTCGATTCTTTCAGCGAGACATTCACATCTCATCTTCATACATGTGGACCAGTTCTTTTCCGCGCTGGACACAACCTCGCCAGGTGAGGCTGCAAAGGCATGTGTGCCACACAACTCGGCTTGTTATTTTACCTTTGAGCAGAGATGGCCCAGGGCTTGGTGGGGGGGGGGGGGTGGAGCGGCGGTGGGGTCGGGGGGGGGTGTAGTGGGTGGGAGAGGGTGCAGTGGGGGGAGGCGAGGGTGTAGTGCGTGGGGGAGAGGGTGTAGTGGGTGGAGGAGAGGGTGTAGTGGGTGGGGGAGAGGGTGTAGTGGGTGGGGGAGAGAGTGTAGTGGGAGGGGGAGAGGGTGTAGTGGGTGGGGGAGAGGGTGCAGTTGGAGGGGGAGAGGGTGTAGTGGGAGAACGACAGGGTGTAGTGGGTGTGGGAGTGGGTGTAGTGGGTGGGGGAGAGGGTGGAGTGGGTGTGGGAGGGGGTGTGGTGGGTGGGGGAGAGGGTGTTGTGGGGGGGGGAGAGGGTGTAGTGGGTGGGGGAGAGGGTGTAGTGGGTGGGGGAGAGGGTGTAGTGGGTGGGGGAGAGGATGTAGTGGGTGTGGGAGAGGGTGTAGTGGGTGGGGGAGAGGGTGTCGTGGGTGGGGGAGAGGGTGTAGTGGGTGGGGGAGAGGGTGTAGTGGGTGTGGGAGAGGGTGTAGTGGGTGGGGGAGAGGGTGTAGTGGGTGGGGAAGAGGGTGTAGCGGGTTGGGGAGAGGGTGTTGTGGGTGGGGGAGAGGGTGTAGTGGGTGGGGGAGAGGGTGTAGTGGGTGGGAGAGAGGGTGTAGTGGGTGGGGGAGAGGGTGTAGTGGATGGGGGAGAGGGTGTAGTGGGTGGGGGAGAGGGTGTTGTGTGTGGGGAAGAGGGAGTAGCGGGTGGGGGAGAGGGTGTTGTGGGTGGGGAGAGGGTGTAGTGGGTGGGGGAGAGGGTGTAGTGGGTGGGGGAAAGGGTGTAGTGTGTGGGGAAGAGGGTGTAGCGGGTGGGGGAGAGGGTGTTGTGGGTGGGGGAGAGGGTGTAGTGGGTGGGGGAGAGGGTGTAGTGGGTGGGGGAGAGGGTGTTGTGGGTGGGGGAGAGGGTGTAGTGGGTGAGGGAGAGGGTGTAGTGGGTGGGGGAGAGGGTGTAGTGGGTGTGGGAGGGGGTGTAGTTGGTGGGGGAGAGGGTGTAGTGGGTGGGGGAGAGGGTGTAGTGGGTGGGGGAGAGGGTGTAGTGGGTGTGGGAGAGGGTGTAGTGGGTGGGGGAGAGGGTGTAGTTGGTGGGGGAGAGGGTGTAGTGGGTGGGGGAGAGTGTGTAGTGGGTGGGGTAGAGGGTGTAGTGGGTGGGGGAGAGGGTGTATTGGGTGGGGGAGAGGGTGTAGTGGGTGTGGGAGAGGGTGTAGTGGGTGGGGGCGAGGGTGTAGTGGGTGGGGGAGAGGGTGTAGTGGGTGGGGAGAGGAATGTTTTCAGGTGGTGGGGATCTGAGTGATCGGTACAAATTCTGTGGCACATAGTTTGGAAGAAACTTTTTCCCTTTATTGGGATTGTCAATAACCAGAGGACATGGATTTAAGGTAAAGGGAAGATTTCTCTGTAGATTTGAGGAAAAATGTTTCCATCCACAGGGTGCTGGGATCTGGAGCTCACGGCCTGGAAGAATGGTAGGAGTGGGAACAAGTAGCGTTTCGATCAGCAATTCAAACGCCAGAGCGCACAGGGCTGTGGATCGAGTGCTGCAAAATGGGATTGCTTTGGATAGATGTTTGATGATAAGTTCAGACATAATGGGCCGAAGGGCCTCATTTTGTGCCGTTAAAACTCGAAGGCTGTTCGACACCCTCAGCAGAAAGCCATCACTTGCAGCTTTCACAGCGCTGGCTGAGATATTGACCACGTCCCAAACCTACGTTGCTGCAAATGTGCAATTGCCGCCAGCAGTGAGCTGCCTGGTCTGAGAGAGACATCTGTCAGCCCTCTGCTGCTGCAGCTAGCTTCAACACAGCAGCTGCCCCTAGATAGTCCGGGGGCAGCAGTTCTTCATCAGGACCCCCCAATGGATATAGCACCCACTCGCTGCCCCCCTTCCAGCACCACCAAGCTCTCTAATCGCCTCCCTTCCCCCACACCAATCACGTGCAGTTTTGCAGTGGGGCCCACCCCACCCCAAAGACAGCGTGCAGCGTGGCAGCGGGAATGTCTACACCTCCAATATTCTCGTGTTGATCCGCAGCGGGGCCACCCTCTCTATGCACCAATCACATTCAGAGTGGCAGGGGAGTCCCGCCCCACCCTCTCCCTCCTGGATAGATCTGCTCCCCAAGGGACAAGCTGCCTTCAGTCCCTGCCCTTAAGGCCCCGCCCAACAGGTCACCACCCATCCGGCCCGCTATAAAAAACGAAGAGCAAAGAACAACACAGCACAAGAAACAGACCCTTCGGCCCAACGAGCCCGTGCTGCCATTTCAACATTCTGAGTGCCCTCTTCTATCTCTGACTTTTGACCACGCCTACTGGACTCCACAATAAAGGAACCATAACCAGATTGCGGGACGACGAATTTAGGGACAATTTGTTGCACCAATTAACACGTGCACTAAGAGTACCTTTTTGGGGTGTGGGAGCTAAACGGAGCACCCGGAGAAAACCCACGCAAGCACGGGGAGAATGTGCAAACTCCCACAGACACTGGCCCAAATCCATGTATCTGCACAGCCAACAGTGATAGTCACTGAGCTGTCGTGTTGCCCGTCAGCTGGTCCAGTTTAAGTGTACACTAACAACATGAAGCACTCGGCAACTCTCAAAGCAACATCCAAGAGCAGCCCTCACATGACCCATTGCGTGTGTGTCCCTTGTTGGACAACAAGGTGGGCCGAATCACCTGTGGATTTAAAAAAAGTGACATCAATAAACATGCACAACTTAGACAGACAGTTACGGGATCCACAGAAGCTCAGACGGAAGACAGGTGAACCATAAAATATGTTAGAAGGTCCATATGAATCAATTGATTCCCAGGAACATCCCAAGTCTCTTGATCTTTATTTAGAACAGTTTCTGGTATCCCTCCATCTCTAGTCCGCTCATGTGCCTATCTACGTAAGCATTAAACAACTCTAGCATGCCTGCCTCCACCACCCTACTTGGCAGTGCATTCCAGGTCCCCACAACCCTCTGTGTGAAAAACCTCCCTCTAACATCCGAATTGTACCTCGCCCTCCTCACTGCCCATGGCCCCTCGTATTTTTGTATCCCACCTAGGAAAAAGCTTACCACTGATCACTCTATCTATACCCTTCATAATCTTATACACCTCTATTCGGTCTCCCCTCATTCTCCGTCTTTCCGAGGAGAACAGCCCCAATTTGCCCAATCTCCCCTCATAGCTCAGTCCTTCCATACCAGGCAGCATCCTGGTAAACCTCCTCTGCACTCTCCCCAGGGTCTCCACCTCCTTCCGGCAGTAAGGCGACCAGAACTGGATGCAGTCCTCCAAATGCAGTCCAACCAACATTCTATACAACTGCAACATTAGACGCCAGCGGTTATACTCTATACCCCTTCCTCTCAAGGCCAGCATGACATCAGCCTTCTTCGCCACCTTCTCCACCTGTACTCCCACCTTGAAGGACTTGTGTATTTGCACCCCTTGGTCCCTCTGCGTTTCTATACTCTTAATAGTCCCACATTTATCATATAACTCCCCCCTGCATTATTTCTTCCAAAGTGCATCACCTCGCATTTATCAGAATTAAATTCCATCTGCCATTTCTCTGCCCAATATCCCAGCCTATCTCTATCCTGCTGTATTGTCTGACACTGCTCCTCACTATCAGCAACTCCAGCCGTCTTCGTGTCATCTGCAAACTTGCTGATCACACCAGTTACCCCCTCTTCCGAGTCATATTACAAATAGCAAAGGTCTCAGTACTGAGCCCTGCGGCACACCACGTGTCACAGACCTCCAGCGAGAAAAAGACCCTTCCACCACTACCCTCTGTCTCCTATTACCAAGCTAGTCCTCAATCCATCTAGACGCCTGTCCTTGTATCCCATGAGCCTTAACCTTTTCCCCCAACCTACCATGAGGGACTTTCTCAAACGCCTTGCTAACATCCATATATCTTCAGGCCCTGCTCCTGTAGACCCCGCTACTTCATGTCCCACCCCCTGGTCCTGCCCGGTGGGCGCTGCCCAAGTGGCTCCTCTCTCGGTGAGGCTGCAAAGACAAGTGTGTCTCGCTTCATTTAATTCAACTTGTTTGAAATTACATTTAAATAATTTATCCAGCGTCTTGCCAGAAAGGTGCAGGAGACTGAATCCGTCACATATCCGTTGTCGGTGAAGTTCGCAAGAGGCGAGAAATTTGGTTTGGACCTGAGTTCTCGGCTGTCACGCGGTTTTCCTGCTCACCCCGTCATCAATGGACAGGGAGTCGTTGTAAACCCGCCCCCCTCCCATGTGTGTGTGTGTGTGTGTGTGTGTGTGTGTGTGTGTGTCTGAGAGAGAGGGAGAGGGAGAGAAAGCAACAGAGTACAGTTTCAGTGTTCTATTTAGCTATTCTTGAATTGGTGTTTGAGTGGGAAAACATTCTTCAATCTGTTCGCTTCTATCAGCAAATGTCTGTATTTATATGTGTGTGTTTGGGCGTGTCTGTGTGTTCGTGTTCCTGAGACTCTCGGGGATTTTGCGGACGCACAGGGGATAGTGTTGTTCCCTCACAGCACCAGAGGCCCTATTCAGTTCCAAGCTTGGCCACTGTCTGTGCAGTCTCTGTACGTTCTCCCTGTGTCTGCGTGGGTTTCCTCTGTGTGCCCCGGTTTCTTCCCAGACTCTGTAATTTGTTCTGGGTCGGTGCATTGGCCATGCTAAATTCTCCCTCAGTGTACCTGAAAAGGTGTTGGAGTGTTGTTCCAGGGGACTTTTTTTTTTACAGTAACTTCATTGCAGTGTTAATGCAAGCCTACTTGTTACACTAATGAATAAGCTTCAAACTTTACAAAACGTTTTCTCTCTCTGTGAGATCTTGCTGTGCATATTTGATCTATAAAATGGAATCTGCTGTCTGAGACTGGGCGGGTGATTAGAATGAACTGGTGATATAAGTAGAGGGTAAAAAGTATTCTGTCTCAGTCTTTTACTCACAATGGGATAGTATTTGAGGTCACATGTCTGTGAAAAGCCACAGCACACAGAAGACATCTTAGCCCATAGGCCCTGAGACAATTGCCAGTGGCTGAAAGAATGAATAACTGCACAGAGTGATTCAACAGAAACAACAAGAGCAGCAAACCCAGTCCACTAAATGACAAGAAAATCCACGCAGTGAAACAGCCTTTCTAGAATGAGGAACTGGACACAGGGGACGGGACGTTCCAGCCTCACTCTTCCCGAAGCTGTAAAATCCCATCTGTGTTCAACAGATCTTCCCATGTCCAACCCCTCGCCCGCTCATTCACGGGCCAGAGCAATTACAGCCAGGTACCTACCCGGAACACCAACAATCGCCAGGAGTGGATAGTAAAAGCATTGAATCGCAAACAGTACAAGACAAATCCGAAAGGCTGGTGTTATCCACCAATCATCTGCAGTCAACTGAGAAATCCAAAAGAATAAACTCCTGTCCTTGGTCTGAACATTCCAGTCCATTTCTCCCGGATTCGGATCCATTGTCGGAACTTTCCAATCCATTTCTCCCAGATTCGGATCTCTCCTCTCCCTCCCTCTCTCTCCACAGCCGCTGATCTCTGTTAGTGTTGGAATTGTCACTCCCGCTGACTCAATGGGACAACACAATGAACGGAATCCCTTATTAATAGAAGAGGGAAATCCCTCCAGACACACTAATCGGATCCATGGAGACACATCAATTACAGTCACTTAACAAACAGTTTCAATTAACACCGTTCAATCCAACAATTTTACCCCCAAAATAGAAAATTTACAACGGCGATGGGGCGTTGAGCACCAGAGAAATATGGAAAAGTGGAAATAATGGAAGGTCAGACACGGCAGTGCAGACGGAGGCCATAGAACCCAACGAGCCTGCACTGACTCTTCGATAGAGCACCTTACCCACATTGGAATGATGTGCATACAAGTTTTCTTTTAAGATCAATGTTAATACTTAAATGTGCAGGCGTGAAAGGGCCTCTCAATGCACAAATATTGTTGGTTTTGATATAATTTACTTCAAACTTTCACATAAATCTGTTTGTTTTGTACCAGAATATGCCTCGAAATATTATTGGAAGGATAACATAATTCATTGAACTTTTTGCCATTCATCTCCTCCAATAAATTTCTGAGGCAATTGATTAAGCGTTGAAATAATTCACTAAATTTTTTTGCAAGCTTCAGAGCACATGAAACAGAGTGCTGAGTCACTGGAGACTTCACTGGAGCAGCACAGTGGTTAGCACTGCTATCTGAGAGCACCAGGGACCCGGTTCGATTCCCAGCTTGATTCACGGTATGAAGTCTGCACCGTCTCCCCGTGTCTGCGTGGGTTTCCTCCGGCTGATACAGTTCCCTCCCACAGTCTGAAAGACGTGTTGGTTAGGTGCATTGGCTTGCTGAATTCTCCCTCAGTGTACCCAAACAGACGTGTGTGGCGAATAGGGGATTTTCACAGTCACTTCATTGTATTGTTAATGTAAGCTGACTTGTAACACTAATAAATAATCTTAAACGTATGCCTTGCTGCTTATTGACTCCTTCCAAACCAACGCTATGTTGCAATACCCTCAACACAAGTTAGGGAAGTGTTATTCATATTATTGCTAGACTATAAATCCAGAAAAAACATCTCATGTTCTGGGTCCTGGGTTCGAATCCCACCACAACAGATGGTTGAATTTGAATTGAATGAAAAAAAAAGGAATTAAGAATCTCCTAATGATCATGAAAGCCATTGTCGATTATATTAAAACACATCTGTTCCCTTTAGGAAAGGAAATCTGCCGTCCTTACCTGGTCTGGCCCACATGTGACTCCAGTTGGGAGGTTTAAACTGATTCGGAGGGGGGGTGGGATCCTGAGTAGAGGGGTTGAAAGTGAGGGGGGCATAGATGGGGACTGCAATGCACAGCATCGCAGGGGTGGGGTGGAGCAGGGTTTGAAATGTGTATACTTTAATGCGAGGAGTATTCGCAATAAAGTGGATGAACTTGCAGCGTGGATCAGTACCTGGGACTTCGATGTTGTGGCCATTTCAGAGACATGGATAGAGCAGGGGCAGGAATGGTTGTTGCAGGTCCCGGGGTTCAAATGTTTTAGTCGGAGTAGAGAAGGAGGTAGGAGGGGGGGAGGGGTAGCTTTATTGGTCAGGGATTGTATCACAGTGTCAGAGAGGAAGTTTGATGAGGACTTGTCTGTTGAGGTAGTATGGGCGGAGATTAGAAATAGGAGAGGAGAGGTCACCCTGTTGGGAGTCTTTTATAGACCTCCGAAAAGCTCTAGAGAGGTTGAAGAAAGGATTGCGGAGACGATCCTGGTTAGGAGTGAAATAATAGGGTAATTGTTATGGGGGATTTTAACTTTACTAATATTGATTGGAATTGTTACAGCTCTAGCTCATTAGAGGGGTCAGTTTTTGTACAAAGCGTACAGGAAGGTTTTTTGACTCAGTATGTAGATAGGCCAACTAGACGTGAGGCTATATTGGATTTGGTGCTGGGAAATGAGCCAGACCAGGTGCTAGACTTGGAAGTTGGTGTGCATTTTGGTGATAGCGACCACAATTCGGTTACGTTCACCTTAGTGATGGAAAGGGATAGGAATGAACCTCGGGCTAGCGGTCTTAGCTGGGGGAAGGGTAATTATGAGGCTATTAGGAGAGAATTAGGAAGCATAGGTTGGACTAGGAGATTACAGGGACTGGGAACGTCTGAAATGTGGAGTTTTTTCAAGGAGCAGCTACTGCGAGTCCGTGATAGGTATGTCCCTGTCTGGCAAGGAGGAATTGGTAGGGCTAGGGAACCGTGGTGCACCAAAAAAGTTTTTTCGTTGGTTAAGAGGAAAAAGGAAGCTTATGTTCGGATGAGGCTTGAGGGCTCGGGTAGTGCACTAGAAAACTTTAGACTGGCTAGGAGGGAGTTGAAGAGTGAGCTAAGAAGGGCTAAAAGAGGACATGAGAAGACTTTGGCTGATAGGGTTAAGGAGAATCCTAAGGCGTTCTATAGGTATGTTAAGAACAGAAGGTTGGTTAGGGCAAGATTAGGGCCAGTTATAGACAGCAGAGGGAAGTTATGTGTGGAACCGGAGGAGATTGGAGAGGCATTGAACCAATATTTCTCTTCGGTGTTCACGCAGGGGGACATGGATATAGCTGAGGAAGACACTGGATTGCAGGGGAGTAGAATTGACAGTGTTGCAGTTGATAAGGAGGATGTGCTAGATATTCTGGAGGGCCTGAAAATAGATAAGTCCCCTGGTCCGGATGGGATTTACCCTAGGATTCTCTGGGAGGCAAGAGAAGTGATTGCAGAGCCTCTGGCTCTGATCTTCAGGTCGTCGTTGGCCTCTGGTATAGTACCGGAAGACTGGAGGTTAGCGAATGTTGTCCCATTGTTTAAGAAGGGGAACAGAGACTTCCCCAGGAATTATAGACCGGTGAGTCTCACTTCTGTTGTGGGCAAGGTTTTAGAAAAAATTATTCGGGATAGGATTTATAGTTATTTGGAGAGGAAAGAATTGATTGGAGATAGTCAGCATGGTTTTGTGGCGGGTAGGTCGTGCCTTACTAACCTTATTGAGTTTTTTGAGAAAGTGACCAAAGAGGTGGATGGGGGTAAGGCAGTGGACGTGGTGTATATGGGTTTTAGTAAGGCGTTTGATAAGGTTCACCATGGTAGGCTTCTGCAGAAAATGCAGATGTATGGGATTGGGGGTGATCGAGGGAATTGAATCAGGAATTGACTAGCAGATAGGAGACAGAGGGTGGTGGTTGATGGTAAATATTCGTCATGGAGTTCGGTTACGAGTGGTGTGCCTCAGGGATCTGTTTTGGGGCCACTGCTGTTTGTAATTTTTATTAACGATCTGGATGAGGGTATAGTTGGGTGAATTAGTAAGTTTGCTGATGACACCAAAGTCGGAGGTGTGGTAGATAGTGATGAAGGGTTTTCATAGTTTGCAGGAAGACTTAGACAGCTTGCAGAGCTGGGCCGAGACGTGGCGGATGGAGTTTAATGCGAAGAAGTGTTTATCAGAAGCAATAAATGTTGACCCAGCCAGAGACTCCCATGGCCCATGAATGAATAAAACTGATCTCTATTTGCTCCACCAATGCAAAGTTGAAGAAAGGTGCAACCATGACAATGGAAACCAAAAGTGGAAACACAAGTGCGAATATTTCATATGAAAATGTCACTCAGCACAGTTCTCTCCTGAATTGCCAATCTGAAAGTGAACCTTGCTGTTAAATCCCATTCCTGTTTCAATGAATCATGTCGGAATGATTCATGACAGGAACCTGAATTATACGTGGAAAGGCCAACATGCTGTCAAAACAACCCGACTAGATCATAGAACATAGAACAGTCCAGCACAGTACAGGTCCTTCGACCCTCAAAATTGTGCCGAGCTATGTTCAATCCCAAGATCAAGCTATCCCCTTCCTATCATTCTGGTGTGCTCCATGTGCTTTTCCATAGAACATAGTCATGGTCATTCTATCCATAAAATACCTTCAGTGCCGAAGGAGGCCATGCAAAACTGCACAGACCGCAAAACCACCCAGCCCCTATGCTGGTACCCCTATTTACCCTTGTTAATGCCCTCTGGTACTGAGGGTCAATTTCGCACGGCCAATCTGCCCAACCTGCACATCATCCTTGGATACTTTCGACCAGTTTGCTGACTCTAATATTTTACCCCAATGTCCTTATTTGCAAGATGGACAAAGGACAAACACAAGTAAAGGTTCAACAAGTTTATTAACAATAACACTACTAACCCTTAAATTACCCACATAAAACAAGAGGATACCCCAAAATCAGATATACTTCCCACAAAGATGGTTTGGTTAAAACTGCAAGCTCGATTCTCTGAGTCCCTCTGGTCTGTCGTCACGAAGGTAAGTCTCGATGGCAGCTTCTTCCTTCCTTCCTTCTCTGGTCAGTCTTCCGAATGGCCAAGGGTCGCCTCCTTCACCGAGTCTTCGCTCCTGGTGTTCCTTTATCCCCTGCCTGCTTGCCTTTCCAGAAACTTCTCTGGCTTCCGGCCAATGAGGTCCCAGGAGGGGGTTCCAATACCCAGTGGGTTTCTTGATGTTTGTCTGACAGGACACCAGGGTCCACCCCCAGGTGCCCATCTCCATGCTGCTGCTTACATGTGACCTGTTATCAGATTAAACCAACTACAGGAACTCTTGGTGACAGAAAGTTTGGCCCAATCTGGGCTTCTAACAATAGGTTGGTGCATTTCAATGGGGTGCAATGATCTCCTGCTAAGTATCAGGAGAGTGCAGGGGAGATTAATGAGTCAGGCCCAGACAGGTTTGTGTATTGTACAACTGGCCTACCTGAGATTCGACTGTGTCTGATTTTTAAAATGCCTAATTCTTTAGTTTAGGGTATCGAATTTTATCAGCCTTAAAACTAGGCCCTGTTTATGTTACATTCCCTCCTTTTGATCCAGTGAGCGTCAGCGAACTCGATCACACAATTCTCACCAAACCATCTCAGCAAGCAAGTACCCTGAATCTGGGGTTGATAGTATCATCCCTAACCCACAGTCGCACCAACACATTTAAATGAAGTGAAACAATTAACAAAAAATTAAATGAAGTCAAATAATTAGAAAAACAACAAGAAACAACACATTACTTGGGTATTTAGATGACAATGCAATAAACAGGACAAAATGACAAGTGTCGATACATATTAAATATAGAGGGGACACTATCAAGGCTCTTGCCTGTAGGGCCTCTTCTGATGTTGGATGGCCCTTGCCGAGTCCAAGTTTTGCAGAAATTCCTTCTTCCATCGAGTGAATTTAAATGTGAGGATGGTTAGGTACACTGCCGTAACTAGGATTCCTGTTACGGCCAGGTGGGACAGGATGTGGACCCATGGGTGGATTTGGACATTTGAACCCCAATCCCAGAGGTCTTCCCACCGAGTAGTGACTCTAATTTCTCGAATGTTCTTTTCTATTCCCCTCTTTGTTGCACCACTTTGACAAAGGTCTCATGTGCTGTGATCAATTGTGTCCGAATTTGTTGAAATTTCTCGGGAAGGAGTGTTATCCCGGGATCAAATTTTCCAAAATAGTCTCCCAAGCTTTGTCTCAATTCCTCGCTAGAATTTATCAGTGTTATCTCTCTTCTGTGTATGTTTAACATCTCAATTCCTGTCCTAGCGGGAATCTGTGGTTTAATGTAAAAGGTAGTCTTGTAGATGTTACAAATGGCTGCAGCACGCTGGTCATTTTCGAGCAAGCCAGCACTGCGACCTCCTCTTTGTAGGGTATATAAATGACTAGGAAGAGGGAGTAGGTGGTGTGATCAGCAAAGTTGCTGATGACACCAAGATGTCTGGATTGGCGGGCAGTGAGGAGCAGTGTCTGGCAATGCAGCGGGATATTGATACGCTGGTTGATTAGGCAGCTACATGGCAAATGGCGTTTAATCCGGATAAATGTGAGATGACGCATTTTGGCCGGAATAATGTAGGGGGGAGTTATATGATAAAGGGTAAGCCTGTAAAGAGCATAGAAACGCAGCGAGATCTGGGGGTGCAAGTGCACAAGTATTTGAAGGTGGCAGTGCAAGTGGAGAGTGTGGTGAAGAAAGCCTATGGTATGTTAGCCTTTATAGGAAGGGGTATAGAATATAAGAGCTGGAGTCTAATGTTGCAGTTGTATAGAATGTTGGTTAGGCCGCATTTGGAGTACTGCGTCCAGTTCTGGTTGCCTTACTACCGGAAGGACGTGGAGACTCTGGAGAGAGTGCAGAGGAGGTTTACCAGGATGTTGCCTGGTATGGAAGGACTGGGGTATGAGGAAAGATTGAGCAAATTGGGGCTCTTTTCCTTGAAAGATGGCGACTGAGGGGGGATCTAACAGAGGTATATAAGATTATGAAGGGTATAGATAGAGTAAACAGAGGTAAGCTATTTCCTATGTTAGAGACACACAGCACGAGGGGCCATGGGTTTAGGGTGAGGGGGGAGAGGTATAACACGGATATGAGAGGGAGGTTTTTCACGCAGAGGGTAGTGAGGGTATGGAATGCTCTGCCAAGTAAGGTGGTGGAGGCAGGCACGCTAGAGATGTTTAAGAGTTACTTCGACAGGCACATGAGTGGGTTGGAGATGGAGGGATATCGGAGATTGCTTTAAATAAGGTTCATTATCATTGGGACGTCCCTGGTAATGTATAAGGATGTGGAATGATACTAATGTTTTTCTCTTTTAATTCACAGGTTTTAAGTCGCTCCGCCTTGTTGCCCAATGAGGGGCATACACGCGATGGGTCGTACTGGGGCTGCTCTTGGATGTTCGAGAGTAGCCGAGTGCTTCATGTCGTTAGTGTGGACTTAAACTGGACCAGATACTGGGCAACACGACAGCTCAGTGACTATCACTGTTTGCTATGCAGACACATGGATTTGGGCCGGTGTCTGTGGGAGTTTGCGCATTCTCCCCGTGCTTGCGTGGGTTTTCTCCAGGTGCTCCGGTGTCCTCCCACATCCCAAAGATGTGCTGTTAGGTTGATTGGGGGTAATAAATTGTCCCTAAATTAGTTTCCCTCAATGTGGAATGCCATAAGCATAGATAAGGGTCATGGGTGGAGGGGGGACTGGTAATGTTAGAATGGCGGCGGGGGCTTGTTGGGCCGAAGGGCCTGTTTCCTGGGCTGTTTTTGTTCTTTGTTCTTTGCTCTTTGTACTTCAAGGGCAAAGGGGAGTTCAGGATTGGGTACCTGTAAGGCAGGGGCTTGTGCAAGGGATTGTTTAAGGTCTGAGACTGCTTGTGTGTGTCGCGTAGTCCAGATCCACGGGGTGTTTTTTCGTAAAAGTTCAGACACGGGAGCAGCTTTAGTGGCGAAACCGTCTATGTGGTTGTGGCAGTACCCCACTAAGCCTAGAAAGGAGCGCAGGGAGCTCACGTCCTTTGGTAAGGGAAGGCGTGTTACAGATTCGATTCCCTTCCTGTCTACCTCATGCTTTCCCTCAGTCACTACTGTGCCCAAGTAGGAGACTTGGCGTCTCGTGATCTGGGCTTTCTTGGGATTTACCTTTAATCCTAGTGTCGTCAGGAGGGTCAGCAGTTCATCCAATAACTTTAGAGGTTCCCCTCTTGTTTCAGTCTCTAAGAGGAGATCATCTACGTATTGTACCAAACATTCTGGTTTGGAGAATCCCTCTTCGCCTTTTGCTAAGTGCTGGTGAAATATGGAGAGTGAGTTATGAAAACCTTGTGGTAGACACGCCCAGGTATATTGTTGTCCCTGGGACGTGAAGGCAAATTGTTCCTGGCGGTGGTGATCGAAGGAAATTGACCAGAAGCCGTTACTGACGTCCAACACGGTTAAAAATTTTGCGTGTGGGCCTTGTTTCATCAGGGCCTCTGGGCTCGCCGCCACTGTGGGGGCTGTGATGGGGGTGGTCTGATTTCGAGCTCGATAACCAATTGTAAGCCTCCAGGAACTATCCGGCTTCCTCACTGGTCAAATGGGGGAGTTGTCAGTGGAAGCAACAGGGCGCAGGACTTCCTGTTTTAATAAACTGCTAATCACCTTGGCCACTTCCTCTTCAGCTTGCTTAGGGAAGTCTTTGGGGTTTAGGGTCAGGACCCTCCATGATTACCTCCCCTGTTATTTGGCCACAGTCATGCTTGTGACTAATGAATGCCTGTGTGTGTTTGGCTAATAAACCCTGTACTTCAGGGTCCTCTCATTTCTGTGGGCCTGATCCACCAATTTGTTGCAGTTTCCGGTCAATTAAATCGAGTCCAATTAAATGCACATCACCGGTCCAGATGGAGCGGGACCCTGACAGCACACGCTACTGAGGAGAGTCGGAAAGCCTGTGAGAATTTTGACCCTGATGATAATACGCACAAAGAAGCCGGGGCCTCCTACTTTGCCTATCCCATTCAGGTCATGCTTCCGGTCTGGAATCAAACTTGGGGTAGAGATTGAAAGGGGTGTTGGAGGTATCCATAGGTGTTGTGACATCCTGTCTGACAGGTCCCTCTAATGGCATAGATCGGGGTTCTCCTCTGTGCAATCGTTGGGGCCGTTGTGGGGTCTGGCTGGGCGGGGCTCTACATTCTCTGGCAAAATAGCCGATCTGGCCACATTCGTAGCATTGCACTTGTGGGGGTAGATATCTGGAAGTGGCTTCGTCTTGTTCCCTGGACCTGGGGTTGGGAATATATCGGGGTTCTGCGCGGGCCTGCGGTCTCCTGTATCGATGATTGGTAGGGGTATACGGGGGGAGAATTTCCCTGTCCCCTGTTTCCACCTTCCCCTTCGTTACGCCAAACAGGGGCTGGGTTTGTGTGGGCCGGGTTCATCTTTCTGTGTTTTGTGGGTTTGGTGTCCTTTTGTCTGACTTCCTGTTCCCACACACGAGTTATTTTGTGGATGGCCCAGACTCCTGTATGTGTATTATCGTCAGGGTCAAAATTCTCACAAGCTTTCCGACTCTCCTCAGTAGCGTGTGCTATCAGGGTCCCGATCCATCTGGACCGGTGGTGTGCATTTAATTGGACTCGATTTAATTGGCCAAAAACGGCAACAAATTGGTTCCATAGTCGGCCAGCAGAGACTGTCGGCTGCTCCCCTCTCTTTTGTTAGCTGTTGTTTAAGCCTTGTACTGGGTCATCCCTACTGTAGCCCATGGCAGCCAAAACGGCTGCCTTCGTTTCTGATAGGGTTCCCCCGGCCACGTTCTGGGGTTCGGGTAGGGCGGAGCGGATGGTAGGACTTAAACATAACAGAATAAGTTTCACCTCCTCTGCCTCGCCTCGGCCATTTAAAACACAATGTTGGGTGACTTGGTCAAATGGAGCATGTGGATCCCCGGAGGGTTGAAATACTCCAATCACTGTAGCTGTGTCAGTGAGCTGTGTCACGGTGTATGGAGTTACAGAAGTTACACTGTGGTTCTGTCTGTCCTGTCATCGGGGAGTGACCAGATTCATCGGTACCGGAACCGGATTAATGACTGGACTTATCGGGACGGGAATAGCACTAGGAGCTGAGGCTGAGTTTTCCGAGATGGGGGCTGGATTAGGTGCTGCCGTATGTTCCACTCCCGGGAAGGGAGGTGAGGGTCCCCAGTCGGCAGTGACACGAGCTTTTGCATAATGGCAGGCATCGTCTTCTAAATCCCCCCACTCTACCTCTGGGTCACTCTCCCCTGTTTCAGTGGTGAATGCACACATTCCACCGCTTTTTATAGCTAGTTGTGATTTTAAATCTGCAATCTCACGCAGGCATTTGGAGTGGTCTGTTACACGGCCTGTATTTGCTTTTCCGGCTCGGTGTAAAACTTTTACTGCAGCCTGCAGGTCACTGCATTTCTGTTTAAATTCCTCTACCTGTTACAGCGCAGCCTCTCTCTCACTGACAGCACACTGTGTCTTTTGGTAAGCTTCATCACACTGAGCCTGGAACTGGCTCCTGTGTATCGTATTGATTTGGTTCCTTTCCTCTCGTGTGTTTACCTCCGCTTCTAATTGTTGGTTGTGTGTGGTGGCACTCATTAAGTCCGGTTTTAGTTGGGTTACCTGGGTCTCTCTGTCCCGTTTAACCCGGGTAATCTCTGCTTCTCTACCAAGGAGCTGTTCCAGACAACTGGCGATTGCAATCACTTTCCTGAGCTTGTGAGCCCTTTTACCCACTTCCTTATGGGCACGAATCCAACAATTCTCTCCCTCGGATCCCAGGTCCGGTGTCGGGGCGTCACCCCACTGTGCCTATTTGGGCCACTTATGGTTCAAATATAAACGGAGAACTTCCTCCCATTCAGCGCGACTGGCCATAATTACCTCCCTTTAGGATTTGTCACTTGAGTATAGGTAAGGGATCGGGGTAGGGGTCCGGTTTTCACTAAATTCCCTCCCACAGATTTTACCCACATTTCCGAGACTGTTCTAGTTCTAACTGCACAGTTTGTCCACCTTGTGTCACAGACACCAGGTTTATGGCCCAGTTTACTGGTCGAATCTGTATTAGTCCTTCACTCACTGAGACTGGCCGTCACGTGGGGCGCCTGCCCTCTGAATTCAGGCTCAGACGGAGTGTTGGAGAATTCTGGGTTGAAGGTTCAACTTCGGAGCAATGTATCGCTTCTTATCGAAGCCCCACCTCGGGTGCCACTGTTATAATTTTAAAATCTCTCTTGGATACTTTCGACCAGTTTACTGACTCCAATGTTTTACCCCAATGTCCTTATTTACAAGATGGACAAAGGACAAACACAAGTAAAGGTTCAACAAGTTTATTAACAGTAACACTACTAACCCTTAAATTACCCACATAAAGCAAGAGGATACCCCAATATCAGATATACTACCCACAAAGATGGTTTGGTTAAAACTGCAGGCTCGATTCTCTGAGTCCCTCTGGTCTGTCGTCACGAAGGTGAGTCTCGATGGCAGCTTCTTCCTTTCTTCCTTCTCTGGTCAGTCTTCCGAATGGCCAAGGGTCGCCTCCTTCACCGAGTCTTCGCTCCTGGTGTTCCTTTATCCCCTGCCTGCTTGCCTTTCCAGAAACTTCTCTGGCTTCCTGCCAATGAGGTCCCAGGAGGGCGTTCCAATACCCAGTGGGTTTCTTGATGTTTGCCTGACAGGACACCAGGGTCCACCCCCAGGTGTCCATCTCCATGCTGCTGCTTACATGTAACCTGTTATCAGGTTAAACCAACTGCAGGAACTCTTGGTGACAGAAAGTCTGGCCCAATCTGAGCTTCTAACAATAGGTTGGTGCATTTCAATGGGATGCAATGATCTCCTGCTAAGTATCAGTAGAGTGCAGGGGAGATTGTTGAGTCAGGCCCAGACAGGTTTGTGTATTGTACAACTGGCCTGCCTGAGGTTTGACTGTGTTTGATTTTTAATATGCCCAATTCTTTAAATTAGGATATCCAATGTTATCAGCCTTAAAACTAGGCCCTGTTTATGTTATCCGTAGAACATAGACGAGATCATGGTCATGCAATCCATAAAATACCTGCAGTGCTGAAGGAGGCCATGCAAGACTGCACAGAACACAACACCACCCAGCCCCTATGCCGGTACCCCTATTTATCCTTGTTAATGCCCTCTGGCACTGAGGGGCAATTTAGCACGGACAATCCACCCAACCCGCACATCTTTGGACGGTAGGAGGAAACCGGATTACCCAGAGGAAACCCATGCAGACATGGGGAGAACGTGCAGTCTCCACACACACACAGTGACCCAATCTGGGAATCAAACCCGGGTCCCTGCCGCTGGAAGGCAGCGTGTTAACCACTGTGCCACCATGTCGGGGGTCAATCACTGGCGTTTGAGACTTTGCAATGTAATCGGCGCCTGTCTAATACAGTAAAAAATAAATCACATTTTAATATATCCATCACAACATTTACATGAAATGCTGCTATCCCAGACTTGTCATTACTGCTGCCTCACAGCGCCAGGGACCCGGGTTTGATTCCCGGCTTGGGTCACTATCTCTGTGGAGTTTGCACTTTCTCCTCGTGTCCCCTGTGTGGGTTTCCTCCGGGTGCTCCACTTTCTTCCCACACCCCAAAGATGTGTGGGTTAGGTTGATTGGCCGTGTGAAATTGCTCCTTCGTGTCAGGGGGACTAGCAGGATAGTTATGTGGGGTTGCAGGGATCAGCCCTGGGTAGGATTGTTGACGGTGAAGTCTCGAAAGCTAAATGGCACTGTAGGGATTCTACTATTTTTGTTTAACACAGAAGTTAATTTGAAACTTTTTGTTTTCCTTCCCAGACAAACACGTACTTTCCTGGCTGGTTCCTTAAGGACGCAGTTCTAGTTTGCGCTTAGAACTTTGATGTAATATCAATCCAGTTGCGTAAGCAGCAAAACGGACGATATCATTGTACAGGGCAGCAACTCCCTTCCTGTGAACCTCACTGCACCTGAATATCACATCAACCAACTAAAGCAGCATCACCTTCTGAGAAATGAAGACCAGAGTACAATTGGGAACTATCAACATTTTTAATATCTTAAGGAGACATTCGACTTCCAGCATTTGTTGAAACTTATTTTTGTAAAAGTCTTTGAAAGAACAATGAGCCAAACTAAAGTGGAAAGTGCATTTTATTTCAGGCTTTGAATATTTCAAAAAAGCCTCATTGTAAGATATACTAGTTCCTCAACAGAAAACAGAAGATTCATTCCTGAAAAATTACATTGTGCATTATATCATTGAGTTGACAGCAAATTACCATAATGATATTTCTGTTTTAATGAGTGAATTTGGGTAAAAATCTCTTACTTATAACGTCTTGTGGAATAAAAAAGACATTCCTTCTCATTTTAAACTTCGCCGGTCTGTCAAACATGGGAGCTAAAAACAAACATAGCACGGGAATTATTCATGATCAAACTGTGCCCGTAAGGCTCCCTTTTCATTTGGTTTAAAACCATCCAGTAATTCCAGTGGACACATGTAGGTTTTGCCTTGAGAAGTGTTGCATTATTTGAGGTTGAGTGGAATCCAGTGGTTCAGTTCCGTTTTTGCGTTGGCTTCAAGTGAATGGAGTTTATACAGCTTGAAATTCCATGGCATGACTTAAACTGAACACAAGGCAGGTTGGACGGTTAAGTTTAGTTGGCGCTAAGACGTCACTATGAGATAGTTTATGTTCACCTTCAAAGTGTTACTGTTTCAGTGGTAGGCAAAGTAGCTGAACGTTGTTTGTTGAATAAGTAACTATTTCACAGCCCTTCTTGTTTTTAGAATCTCTTCCACTTTTATCATCCACAGTCGTTTGTGTCCATAAACTTTTTTTAATAAGTTCACTGCTGTAAACAAAAACAATTCAACATTCAGATAAATGAAATGAAATATGACTCAATATTGACAGAAACAAAAATCGAGCCAGCAGCCACTGCAATCCCACCAGGCCCTATTCCCGTAACCACATATATTTACCCTGCTAATCCCCCTGACACTAAAGGGAAATTGAACATGACTAATCACCCGAATCCCCACATCTTTGGAGTGTGGGAGGAAACCGGAGCACCCGGAAGAAACCCATGCAAACACGGGGAGAACGTGCAAACTCCACTTAGATAGTGACCCAAGACATAAGTTGAACCTGGGTCCCTGGCGCTGTGAGGCAGCAATGCTAACCATCTTGTCAAACATAATTTTGAGGGAGTTTCCAAAGAATTGAACACACCAGTACAGTGAATGCACAGAGGTGATGGTGACACAGAAGAAAGGACAAATAAATGCAAACACAAATCTATCGGCAGGCCTTAAACACAAGAGGATTCAGTAACAACACGGAGGCAGAGTGGTTAACACTGCTAACCCCACAGCGCCAGGAACCTGGGTTCGACTCTCGGCCTGGTTCAATGTCTGGGTGGAACTTGCATTTCCTCCCTGTATCTGTGGGTTTCCTGCAGCTGCTCCTTTTTAATCCACAGACTGGAAGACGTGTTGGTTAGGTGCATTGGCCATGCGAAATTCTCCCTCAATGTACCCAACACGCCGCAGAGTGTGGGACGAGGGGATTTTCGCAGTAACGTCATTGCAATGTTAATGTAAGCCTGCTTGTGACATGAATAAAAAAACTTTTAAACTGGCACTTCTTTCAATGACAACCTTTCTTGATTAGTGCCCTGCACCCTCACACCCTCTCCACCTACAGGGAAACATCTGCGCTCTTAGTACAGAATTTCAGTGACTCCCCATTCATAGGAAAATATATCGACATATTGATTGTTTTCCTTCAGTACTTTTCCATTCACTGAGACATACCTTCTAAATATATCCCTGCCATCCATTAACTCTATCTACACTCGCTGCCTCCGGAAAGCAGCCAGGATAATCATTCTCTCTTCCACCTTCTTCCATCAAAGAAAAAAAAATACAGAAGTCTGAGTTCACGCACCAATTGATTCAAAAACACCTTCATCCCTGCTGTTATCTAACTTTTGAATGGACCTACCTCATATTACGTTGATCTTTCTCTACGCCCTCGCTATGACTATAACATTACATTCTACACTATCTTCTTTCTTTCTCTATGTCCGGTATGCTTTGCCTGTTCATTGCGTAAGAAACAATACTTTTCAATGTCCACTATACATGTGAGAATAAAACATTGAATCAAATCAATCAAATAATCACAAACCTAAATAATTTAGAACATAGAACATAGAACACTACAGCACAAACAGGCCCTTCGGCCCACAAGTTGCGCCGATCACATCACCTACCTACCTACAGGCCTATCTATAACCCTCAATCTCATTAAACCCCATATACTCATCCAGAAGTCTTTTAAAAGACCCCAGCGAGTTCGCCTCCACCACCACTGACGGCAGCCGATTCCATTCACTCACCACCCTCTGAGTGAAAAACTTACCCCTAACATGACTTCTGATGTTTAATCCTCGAACTGACAACTTGTGATCCATTCTGTTATTTTATTTATACCTCTGTACAGCCCCTTTGAATCACCCTCATTGCTTGAATTCACAACTAGTTCTAAATAATTTTGGAAATCTGGTAGCTTACTCCCAGCATCTTCAATTAGTTTATTGACGTATCACATAAACATCTGCCTCCCCGACGCTTATCTTTGGAATACTTCATCAGTTACAGCCAGCCAGCCTGAATGTGCTTTTGTATCCTGACTCACTGTTCCATGCCTGCTCTGAATTATTTATCCAATCCAGACTGTCAACCTCAGGTCCATGAGCCACAGTCAGACACCTCGACTATTGTGCAGCATGCTGTGGGATTATTAAAATTCAAATCTATGACATTGACTGGTTCCACTGTACAGAGCGGTTAACTCACATCTCTACATGGCAAGGGTGTGATTCAGTATGAACATAGAACTTAGAACATAGAGCAGTACAGGTTCTTCAAACTTCGATGTTGTGCTGAGCTATGTTCAAACCCAAGATCAAGCTTTCCCACTCCCTATCATCCGATCATAGGCTCCATGTACCTATCCAATAACCGCTTGGAAAGCCCTAAAGTGTCCGACTCCACTAACATAGCAGGCAGTGTATTCCACACCCCAACCACTCACTGAGTAAAGAATCTCCCTGGGACATCCCTCCTATATCTCCCACCATGAACCTTATAGTTATGCCCCCGGTAACAGATACATCCACCTGAGGAAATAGTTTCTGAACGTCCACTCTATCAATCCCTGTCATCATCTTATAAACCTCTATTAAATCACTTCTGATCCTCCTCCGCTCCAAAGATAAAAGCTCCAGCTCCCTCAACCTTTCCTCAGAAGACCTAGTCACCAAACCAGGCAGCATCCTGGTAAATCTCCTCTGCACTCTCTCTAATGCTCCCACATCCTTCTTATAGTGAGGTGACCAGAACTGAACACAATATTCCAACTGTGGTCTCACCAAGGTCCGATATAGTTGCAGCAAAACCCCACGGCTCTTAAACTCAAACCCCCTGTTAATAAACGCTAACACACTATAAGCCTTCTTCATGGATCTATCCACTTGAGTGGCAACCTTCAGAGACCTGTGGATATGAACCCCAAGATCTCCTTTTCCCTCCACATTCTTCAGAACCCTGTCGTTGACCCTGTAATCTGCATTCAAGTTTGTCCTCCCAAAATGAATCACCTCACACTTATCACCGTTAAACTCCATCTGCCACTTATCGACCCAGCTCTGCATCTTATCAATGTCTCATTGCAGCCGACAAGAGCCTTCCACCCCATACATTACTCCACCAATCTTGGTGTCATCAGCAATGATATGTATGTGACATATAAAACCACAAAGTATGCGACTAATGATGCGAGTTTAATCCCCCTACAGGCTGTAATGATTTGTAAGTATGCCTCCACACCTTGTGCAAGTGTGGCATGGACAGAGTGGATTATCAGATGCTCTTTCCTCGGGTAGAAAAGTCAAGTACTCGGAGATATACGTTTAAGGTGTGTGGGGAAAAGTTTAGAGGAGATGTGGGAGGCAAGTTTATTGACACAGACGGTGGTGAATGTGTGGAACGTGCTGCCTGTGGAGATGGTGGGAGCGGGTACGACAGGGTCATCTAGACAAAAAACATGAATAGGATGGGAATGGAAGGATAAAGACTCTGTAAGTGCATATGTTTTTAGTTTAGGCAGGCATCGTGATCGGTGCAGGCTTGGAGGGCCGAATGGACTGTTCCTGTGCTGAACTTTTCTTTGTTCTTTCCTCTTTAAATGGTGAACTGAAATGGGTCACATGATAACACAGTGGTTATCACTGCTGTCTCACAGGGGGAGGAAACAGGACTCCATCCCCGACTAATGTCACAGTCTGTATGGAGTCTGCAAGTTCTCTCCTTGTCTGCATGGGTTTCCTCCAGGTGCCTAGTATCCTCCCACAGTCCGAAAGACATGCTGGTTAGTACACTGTTCGTGCTAAATTCTCCCTCTGTGTCCCGAACCAGGTGCCGGAGTGTGGCGACTCTGGGATTTTTCACAGTAATTTCATTGCAGTGTTAATGCAAGCCTACCTGCGACACTAGTGAAAACAGCAGATGTACTATATTTGCAGCTATCTATTTCAAAGAACTAAAGTTGGTTTTATATATTGGCGATGCTGTATGTTTTAAATCTCTCAACTTATTCTCATACCTCCGCCTCCAGATAGTAAATTATTGGAGCTCCTTGCTGTTATGAGTAAGCCCATTGGTAATTCTCTATTCCTGCTCTGGGACTGGTGTGTTCTACTGTGAAAACAGATGCAGAATACAGGATCCTAAAAATAAAGATTCAGAAGTATGCAGTGGGGCATTTTTTTCACACAGAGGATGCTGAGTGTCTGCAACAAGCTGCCAGAGATAGTAGTAGAGGCAGGTGGAGTTTTGACTTTTAAAAAGCATTGAGACAGTTATATGGGTAAGATGGGCGTAAAGGGATATGGGCCAAACATGGAGATTTGGGACTATTTTAATGGTAATAACTGGGTGACATGGACAAGTTGGCCAAAGGGCCTGTTTCCATGCTGTAAATCTCTATGATTCTATAACATGGGAACATTAGGAGCAGAAGTCGGCAAATTCAGCCCTTTGAGCTTGCTCCGCCATTCAATCAGATCATGGTTTACATTTCCCTGGTTTAAAATCCACCTCCTCACCTGTTCCCCATATCCCCTTCTCCTTTTTTTTATATCTATCTCCTTCTTGAAACCATTCAATGATTTAGTCTCCTCCGCGCTATGGGGCAGCGAGTTCCACAAATCCACCAGCCTCTGTGAGAAATAGTTCCTCCCCATCTCAGTTTTAAATCTATCGCCTCTCAACCAATACCTGAGACCTCTTGTTTGAGATTGCCCCACGAGAGGAAACATTTTGTCTACATTTACTTTATCAATCCCTTTTACAATTTTATATACAACCAGATCCCCTCTCATCCTTCTAAACACCAGCGAGTACAAGCCCAAACTGTTTAATCTCTCCTCATACTTTCATACCTGGGATCATAAGAACATAAGAAATAGGAGCAGGAGTTGGTCACCTCGCCCCTCGAGCCTGACCCGCCGTTCAATAAGATCATGGCTGACCTGATAGTGGGTTCAGTTCCATTTAACTGCCCGCTCCCCATGACCCTTAATTCCCTTATTGGTTATAAATCTATCGATCTGTGACTGAAACACATTTAACGAGGTAGCCTCGACTGTTTCATTGGGCACATAATTCCAAAGATCACGACCATAATCACATAAGAAATATGATCAATCTGGTGAACCTCCTCTGAACTCCTTCCAATGCCAATACACTTAAATGGGAAGGGTCCACATATTTTAGCTGGGAGGTTGGCTGGAGTGTTCCGGCAAGGTTTAAACTAATGTGGGGGGCGGGGGGGGGGAGGTGGGGAGGGGAGAGACAGCTCAGGCACTGGGAGTGGGAGTGAGTTGGAGGTCAGGGTAAGTCTAGATGAGAGGAAAATCTCCCAGGAGAAGGAGGATCCGAGAGGGCCTGAGGGTCTTCAGTGCATCTGTTTTAATGCGACGAGTGTGACGGGTAAGACGGATGAACTTAGGGCCTTGATGTTCGCGAGGAATTTAGATGTGGTGGCAGTGACAGAGACGTGGTTAAAGGAGGGGCAGGACTGGCAGCTAAATATTCCAGGGTATAAGTGTTTTAGGTGTGATAGGGAGGGTTGAAAAGAGGAGGGGGAGTGGCGCTTTTAGTTAGGGAGCAGATCACAGCGGTGCCGAGGGAGGATAACATGGCGGGGTTGGGAATTGAGTCTCTGTGGGTGGAGTTGGGGAATAGGAAGAGGGCCATTACTAAGCTAAGAGTGTACTATAGACCGCCCGATAGCCCGCGGGCAGTGGAAGAGGGGATATGTCGGGACATTTTGGATAAGTGTACGAAGAACAGGGTTGTTGTAGTGGGAGATTTAAATCTCCCTGGGGTGGATTGGAAGGTGCCTAGAGCTGGGGGGTCGGATGGGGAGGAATTCGTAAGATGTGTATTGGAAGGGTCCTTGGAGCAGTATGTAGATAGCCCGACCAGAGAGGGGGCGATACTGGATTTAATTCTGGGCAATGAGCCGGGTCAGGTGGTTGAGGTTGCGGTAGGCGAATATGTGGCTAATAGTGACCACAACTCCGTCTACTTTAGGATATGAATGGAAAAAGATGAGAGCTGTCCTAAGGGGAGGGTGCTAAATTGGGGGAAGGCTAGATAGAGCCGTATTAGGCGGGAGCTTAGGGATACAGACTGGGGTAGGCTGTTGGAAGGCAAGACCACGTTCAGCATGTGGGAGTCTTTCAAGGGAAAACTGCAATGGGCGCAGGAAAGGCATGTGCCGGTTAGGAGGAAGGATGGGAAAGGTAGGATTAGGGAACCGTGGACTACTAGAGGTATATAAGACCTGGTTAGGAAGAAATGAGAGGCGTATGTCAGGTCTAAGCAGCTGGGAATGGAGAGAGCGATGGAGGAATAAAGAAAAAAATCAGCCCGGGAAACAGGCCCTTCGACCCAACGAGGCCGCACCACCATCTCAACACCACCAGTCCCCCTCTCTCCCCACGACCCCTGTCTGATGTTTTATGGCCATCCAGATTGAGGGAATCTGATTTAGGGACAATTTATTCCTGCCAATCAGCCTAACAGCAAATCTTTGGGGTGTGGGAGGAAACCGGAGCACCCGGAGAAAACCCACGCAAGCACAGGGAGAATGCGCAAACTCCCACATACACCGGCCCAAATCCATGTGTCTGCACAGCAATCAGCGATAGTCACTGAGCTGTCGTCTTCCCAGTATCTGGTCCAGTTTAGGCTGGACATAAACCTATCCACGGATCTCTTAAACGCCCCCAAACTAGGCGCATTTACAACTGCAGCAGGCAGGGCATTCCAATCCCTCACCACCCTCTGGGTAAAGAACCTACCCCTGACATCCGTCCTATAACTACCCCCCCTTAATTAAAGCCATGCCCCCTCGTGCTAGCTTTCTCCATCCGAGGAAAAAGGCTATCACTATCCACCCTATCTAAACCTCTAATCATCTTATATGTTACAATAAGGTCCCCTCGCAGCCGCCTTCTTTCTAACGAAAACAACATCAAATCCCTCAGTCTCTCCTCATAGGACCTCCCCTGCATACCAGGCAACATCCTGGTAAACCTCCTCTGCACCCTCTCCAATGCCTCCACATCCTTCCTGTAATGTGGGGATCAGAACTGCACACAGTACTCCAAGTGCGGCCGCACCAGAGTTGTGTACAGTTGCAACATGACGCTGCGGCTCCTAAATTCAATCCCCCTACCAATAAACGCCAAGACACCGTATGCCTTCCTAACAATCCTATCTACTTGATTCCCAACTTTCAGGGATCTATGTACACATACACTTAGATCCCTCTGTTCATCCACACTATTCAGAGTCCTCCTGTTAGCCCTATACTCTACACATCTGTTATTCCTGCCAAAGTGAATTCCCTCACACTTTTCCGCATTAAACCCCATCCGCCACCTCTCGGCCCAGCTCTGCAACTTGTCCAAGTCTCTCTGTAAACTATGACACCCTTCCTCACTATCTACCACACCTCCGACTTTGGTGTCATCAGCAAATTTACTGATCCACCCAACTATACCCTCATCCAGATCATTTATAAAAATTACAAACAGCAGTGGCCCCAAAACAGATCCCTGAGGCACACCACTTGTAACTGAACTCCAGGTTGAATATTTCCCATCAACCACCACCCTCTGTCTTCTATCAGCTAGCCAATTCCTGATCCAAACTGGTAAATCACCCTGAATCCCATGCATCTGCATTTTCTCCAGTAGCCTACCATGGGGAACCTTATCAAAAGCTTTGCTAAAATCCATATACACCACGTCAACTGCCTTACCCTTATCCACCTCTTTGGTCACCTTTTCAAAAAACTTGAAAAGGTTTGTGAGGCACCACCTACGCTTCACAAAACCGTGTCGTCTATCCCTAATGAATGTATTTCCCCCTGGATGATTATAAATCGTATCTCTTATAATTCTTTCCAAAACGTTGCCCACAACAGAAGTAAGGCTCACTGGTCTATAATTCCCAGGATGGTCTCTACTCCCCTTCTTGAACAAGGGGACAACATTTGCTATCCTCCAGTCTTCCGGCACTATACGTGAAGCCAATGACGACATGAAGATCAAAGCCAAAGGCTCTGCAATGTCCTCCCAAGCCTCCCAGAGAATCCTACGGTAAATCCCTTCCGGCCCAGGAGGCTTATCTATTTTCATATTCTAAATTCTAAATGTAAGGGTTCTGAAAGAATTGGCAGAGGTGATAGTGGATGACTTAGTAATTATTTATCAAAATTCACTGGATTCTGGGGAAGTGCCGGATGATTGGAAAATGGCTAATGTTACACCACTGTTTAAAAAAGGTAGCAGACAAAAGGCAGGGAATTATAGGTCGGTTAGTTTAACATCTGTAGTTGGAAAAATGCTAGAATCCGTCATCAAATAAGAAATAGTGCGGCACCTAGAAAAGAATGGTTTCACTGAGCAGACGCAGCACAGATTCATTAAGGGGACGTCATGTTTGATGAATTTATTGGATTTCTATGAGGATGTGACTAGTTCGGTAGAAAGAGGGGAACCGGTGGATGTGGTGTTTTTAGATTTCCAAAAGGCGTTTGATAAGGTGCCTCATAAAAGGCTGCTTCAGAAGGTTAGGGTGCACGGAGTTGGGGGTAAGGTGTGAGCGTGAATAGAGGATTGGTTGTCCAATAGGAAGCAGAGAGTTGGTATCAACGGGTGCTATTCTGATTGGCGGTTGGTGAGTAGTGGAGTGCCGCAGGGATCGGTGCTGGGGCCTCAGCTATTTACCATTTATATAGATGATCTGGAGGAGGGGGCTGAGTGTAGGGTGACGAAATTTGCTGATGACACAAAGATGACTGGAAAAGCAAATTGCGTGGAGGGTGTGGAAAGTCTGCAGAGAGATCTGGATAGGCTGAGCGAGTGGGCGAGGACCTGGCAGATGGAATACAATGTTAGCAAGTGTGAGGTTATCAACTTTGGCAGTAATAATAGTAGGAGGGATTACTACTTAAAGGGTGAAAAGCTGCAGCATGCAACGGTGCAGAGGGACCTGGGGTCCTTGTGCATGAGTCGCAAAAACCCAGTCTGCAGGTGCAGCAGGTGATCAAGAAGGCGAATGGGATGCTGGCCTTTATAGCGAGGGGGATTGAATATAAAAGTAGGGAGGTCTTGCTGCAACTGTACAGGGCACTGGTGAGGCCGCAGCTGGAGTACATAGAACATAGAACACTACAGCACAAACAGGCCCTTCGGCCCACAAATTGCACCGATCATATCCATACCTACCAAGCCATAGAATTATCTGTAACTCCCAATGACATTAGATCCCATATACGCATCCAGAAGCCTTTCAAATGACTCCAGCGAGTTTTCCGATGGCGGCCGATTCCACTCACTCACCACCCTCTGAGTGAAAAACTTACCCCTGACATCTCCTCTGTACTTCCTTCCCAACATCTTACACCTGTGTCCTCTCGTAGCAACCATTACAGCCCGGGGAAATAGCCTCCGAGAATCCACCCTATCTATTCCTCTCAACATTTTATAAACCTCTATCAGGTCGCCTCTCAACCTTCGTCTCTCCAGAGAGAAGAGTCCCAGCTCCCTCAACCTATCTTCATAAGGCATGCCTCCTAATCCAGGTAATATCCTTGTAAATCTCCTCTGCACCCTCTCAATAGCTTCCACATCCTTCCTGTAGTGAGGCGACCAGAACAGCGCACAGTACTCCAAGTGGGCTCTGACAAGGGGCTTATAAAGTTGCAGCATTACGTCCCAACTCCTGAACTTAATCCCTCGATTAATGAAGGCCAGTACTCCATACTTTTTCTTGACCACATCCTCCACCTGCGAGGCCGATTTAAGAGTCCGATGGACCCGGACCCCAAGATCCTTCTGCTCTTCAACACAGCTAAAACTCTGACTCTTGATGTTGTACTCCTGCATCCCATTGGTCCTGCCAAAATGGACCACTACACATTTATCTGTTCTGAAGTCCATCTGCCACTTCTCCGCCCAGTCTTGCATCCTATCTATGTCACGCTGCAATTTCTGACATCCCTCCAGACTATCCACAACACCACCAACCTTTGTATCGTCGGTGAACTTACTAATCCATCCCTCCATTTCCTCATCCAGGTCATTTTTGAAATGGCAAACAGCAAGGGTCCTAGAACAGATCCCATGGTGAGCGACCTCCATGCAGAGAAAGATCCACCCACAACCACTCTCTGCCTTCTGCAGTACTGTGTGCAGTTTTGGTCGCCACACTTGCAGAAGGATATATTGGCCTCGGAGGGAGTGCAGTGGAGGTTCACTAGGCTGATACCAGAGAGGAGGGGGTTGGCCTATGAAGACAGACTAAATAGACTGGGTCTGTTCTCGGTGGACTTTAGAAGAATGGGGGGAACCTTATAGAGGCGTATAAGATGATGAAAGGGATGGGTAGGGTAGAGGGAGAGAGATTCTTCCCACTTAGAAAGGATAACAGGACTAGAGGGCACAGCCTCAAGATAAGGGGGAGGGGGGAGGTGAGCAGTTTAGATCAGAGTTGAGGAGGAACTTCTTCACTCAAAGGGTGGTGAATCTCTGGAATTCTCTGCCCGTTGAAGTGGCGGAGGCTTCCTCGCTAAATATATTTAAGTCACGGGTAGATAGGTTTCTGATAGACAAGGGAATTAAGGGTTATGGGGAGAAAGCGGGAAAGTGGAACTGATCCACTTCAGATCAGCAATGATCTTATTGAATGGTGGGGCAGGCTCGAAGGGCTAGACGGCCTCCTCCTGCTCCTATTTCTTATGTTCTTATCTTCTTACGTTCTCATTCCTACTCCATGTTTTATCAACACAGCAAAAAGGACACAGCATCTGCCAAATCGGCCTGAACCTTCATTTTTCCCAGCCTGCGTCAGTATGAGTGCTGCTTCTCCCACGGTTCCAATGCCATCGGTAAAATTATGAAATAATGAATGCATAATAATTAAATTCTTTGATCTTCATTTCTCATTACTTCTCCATGTTTTACAAACTCGCCGTTCAGTGCCCAGAATGTGCACATCTGGAATCTGAAACCAGCCCTGATCTTATTGAATGGCGGGGCAGGCTCGAGGGGCTAGATGGCCTACTCCTGCTCCTATTCCTTATGTTCTTGTGTTCATACTCTGAAGAATTGCTGACACCTCCTCCTTATGTGCCTGAACCCGTCTAGTCTAAAAGACTGTCTCTCAGTATTCTCCTCCACTACATTGACTTTTTCCTGCCAGTGTCTGCCCCATCAACAGCTCCCGCCCCACCCCCATCGCAACCTATTACCCATCCCTAACCCCGACCCACCTTCAGACAGGTGCCTGTTTCAATAAGACCATCTCCACCTCCATCTCCAGCTTGTCTGACACCACCACTCTCGTGGGTCGGATCTCAATCAGTGATGAGACAGAAGATTGGAAAGAGAAAGAGAATCGGATGAACTGGTGCAACAACAACAGTCATTTCCTCAATGTCAATAAAAGAAGCCATTGACTTCAGGAAGCGGAATGGGGGACAGGCCCCTGTCTCAGTCAATGGGATCAAAGTAGAAATAGTTGAAGCTACAGGTTTCCAGATCACCAACAACCTCTCCTGGCCCCGAATGCCGACGCTATAGTTAAGAATGGCAACCAACACATCTCCGTCGGGGCGGCAGAGTCGCACAATGGTTAACGCTGCTACTTCACAACGTCAAGGCCACAGGTTCAATTCCCGGTTCAGGTCACTGTCTGTGCAGGGTTTGCAGATTCTCCCCGTGTCTGCGTGGGTTTCTTCCAGCAGCTCCGGTTTCGCTTCACAGTCTGAAAGATGTGCTGGTTAGGGGCATTGACCTGAACAGACGCCAAACTCTGGTGACTAGGGGAACTTCAAAATAACTTCATTGCAGTGTTAATGTAAGCCTTATCTGTGACACTAATAAATAAACTTTCCTTCAGTTTATTTTAATTCTCAAGAGACAAAGGAAATTCAGCATGTCCACTACACTCCACAGGTGCACTATCGAAAACATTCTTTCCGTTTCTACCAAAGCTTGGTATGGCTCCTGCTGTGCCCAAGACTGCAAGAAACAACAAACAGTAATGAATAATGCCCAGACCATCACCAAACCAGCCTCCCAGTTATTGACTCGGTCTGCATTTCCCACTTGGAAAATCAGCCAGCAAATTAAGGATTTCAAACACCCCGGACATTCTCTTTTCCACCTTCTTCCATCAGGAAAAATATACAAAAGTCTGAGGTCAGGTAATGACCAACTCAAGAACAGTTTCTTCCCTGCTGCCATCAGGCTTTTGAATAGACCTACCTCGCATTAAGTTGACCTTTCTCTACACCCTATCTATGACTGTAACACTACGTTCTGCATCTCTCCTTTCCTTCTCTATGAATGGTATGCTTTGACTGTATAACACAAGAAACAATACTTTTCATTACATCCCAATACATGTGACAATAATAAATCAAATCAAATCCTTCTCCCCTATGTACTCGATGAAAGGTATCCTTTGCCTGTATAGAGTGCAAGAAGCAATACTTTTCACTATATCCCGATGAATGTGACAATAATTTATCAAATCAATGCTTCTTCTCAACCTCAATCTTATGGCAGAACTTACTCAACACTTACACATAAATAGAATCATAACAAAAGGTGGGCATTCTGCCCACCTAATCTGCTATCCTACCCAGGGACCATCCTCAAAACCCTACGCATCTAATCTGCTAATCCCAATGACACTAAGCGTCAAATTAGCATGGCCAACACCTCAACATCTTTAGACTGTGAGAAGAAACTGCAGCACATAATCGAAACCCACGCAGATACAGGGAGAACGCGCAGACTCCATAAAGGCAGTGACTGAGACTGGAACCAAACATCGGTCCCTGGCACGGTGAGGCAGCATTGCTGACCACTGTGTCACCATGCCACCCTTACATAATACAAACCCTTTACACAGCATTTAACTTGTTAACCCTCCTCTGAACTATTTTGATATATTAGTTGACTGATAGGGCCCATGGCGATTGTCCACGAGCATTTTTTCCTCTGAGGAATCATTTGCTTCTTCATCCCTTTTATCGGATTTGAAATTTGAAACCTTCGCCTTCTCCCAGGAGAATGAGTCACTGAGATGGAAAAGGAAGCACTGGGGTGTGGGAGGAGGTGGCAGTGGCTGATAAGGAGAGATTGCAGGATCACACTGTGAACAGCAACCTTTCTTCGACAATGATTTTCGTGTCCCCTTGCGTGCAATTTCAATTCTTTTGAAGGCCTCTTCACCTTTTATTTTGCTTCTTTTTCATGCGGTGACCTCAGAGTCCCGGTCCAGAACATTGCCTCTGATCCTTCCCATTCCAAGCATCCAAATCTCTGGTTGGAGAGCTTGCATTTTACCATACGTTGAATATCCATGTGACCCATGAGAACATTTGAGTTTATTACAGTCCTGGGACAGAATGTGCCGACCCCACAATGATCCTTCAAACAGAAGCTTTCAGTTGGCATCCAATTCACTCCTTCATGTCTGAACTGGAGTAGATGAAGCTAAAGAAAAGTAAAATGTATTTATTAGTATCACAAGGAAGCTTACATTAACACTGTAATGAAGTTACTGTGAAAGTCCCCCAATCGCCACACTCCGGCGCCTGTTTGGGTAACACTAAGCGAAAACCTAGCATGGCCAAATCACTCAACCAGCAGATCTTTCGGATTGTGGGAGGAAACTGGAGCATCTGGAGGAAGCGATATAAACATGGAGAGAACGTGTAAACTCCATACAGGCAGTGACTTAACCTGGAATTGAACCTGGGTCTCTGGCCCTGTGAGGCAGCAGTGCTAACCTTTGTGCCACCATACCGCTCTGTTACATGATGAGAGTGTCCAACAGGGTGTGGAGTGGGGGAGAAGTTCTGTGCTTAAAATGAGCTGGTATTTTTCCATCTCAGCTTCTCGAAGCATTGCCCCACCGGCCGGTGGCTTCATAGCTGCTCTGCCGTTGCCACATTGGCAGAAACTCTTTTGAACATACAACGAATGGGAAGGGCAATGTTAATCAAACAATGTACGAAAATTGAGAAGGGAGAGAATAAATACCATCACTTAGAGGATTGTGTTCAGGGTGGCACAGTGATGAGCACTGGTGCCTCACAGTGCCAGGGACCAGGGTATGCTTCCCATCTTAGATGGCTGTCTGTGTGGAGTCTGCACGTTCTCTCCCATGCCTGCGTGGTTGTCCCCTGGATGCTCCTGTTTCCTCCCACAGTCCGAACGACATGCTAGTTTGGTGCATTGGCCATGCAAGATTCTCCCTCAGCACACCCAAACGGATGCCAAATGGTACAGCACAGGAACAGGCCCTTCGACCCTCCAAGCCAATACTGATCACGATACCCTAACTAAACAAAGGAACACTCTGCCTTTACTCACTCCGTATCCCTCTAGTCCCTTCCTATTCTTGGACCCGCCCAGGTACCTGCTTCCACCACTTCATCTGGCAGCGAGTTTCAGGCACGCACTAATCTCTGTGTGAAAAAACTCCCCTACATATCTCTCTTAAACTCGGGACTCGGGGATTTTCACAGGAACTTCATTGCACTGGTAATGTAAGCAAACTTGTGACAGTGATAAATAAGCTTTTAAACTCAATTTGCATTCCCCTGATCTTTACATATATTACCAGGAAGGATACAGAGGGTTCAGGGTGCACAGGTCCACAGTTCCCTCAAAGAATCTGTAGCTAGGTGCCCCACAGGAATCAATGCTAGAAGGTCTGTTGTTGCTTGTACATAAAAATGATCTGGAGGAAAATATGGGGTGGTCTGATTGGTAAGTTTACGTATGACACAAGGATTGGTGGAATTGCTGGGATTGTGCAGAGTGTAACATAAACAGGGCCGAGTTTTCAGGCTGATAAAATTGGATGTCTTAAATTAAAGAATTGGGCATATTAAAAATTAAACACAGTCAAACCTCAGGCAGGCCAGTTGTACAATTCACAAACCTGTCTGGCCTGACTCATCAATCTCCCCTGCACCCTACTGATACTTAGCAGGAGATCATTGCACCCCGTTGAAATGCACCAACCTATTGTTTGAAGCTCAGATTGGGCCAGACTTTCTGTCACCAAGAGTTCCTGTAGTTGGTTTAACCTGATAACAGGTCACATGTAAGCAGCAGCATGGAGATGGACACCTGGGGGTGAACCCTCGTGTCCTGTCTGACAGACATCAAGAAACCCACTGGGTCTTGGAACCCCCTCCTGGGACCTCATTGGCCGGAAGCCGGAGAAGTTTCTGGAATGGAAGAAGGCAGGGGATAAAGGAACACCAGGAGCGAAGACTCGGTGAAGGAGGCGACCCTTGGCCATTCGGAAGACTGACCAGAGAAGGAAGGAAGGAAGAAGCTGCCATCGAGACTCACCTTCGTGACGCCGGATTAGAGGGACTCACAGAATCGAGCCTGCAGTTTTAACCAAACCATCTTTGTGTGTAGTGTATCTGATTTTGGGGTATCCTCTTGCTTTATGTGGGTAATTTAAGGATTAGTAGTGTTATTGTTAATAAACTTGTTGAACCTTTACTTGTGTTTGTCGTTTGTCCGTCTTGTAAATAAAGGCATTGGGGTAAAACATTGGAATAAACAAACTGGTCGAAAGCATCAGAGATTTTTTATAATTACAACAAGGGATTGTCAGAGAATACAAAAGGATATGGAATGATTGAAGGCTTGGGCATATAATTGGCAGATGGACTTTAATCTGGATAAATGTCAGGTGATGCAATTTGGAGGATCACATTTTGGTGTGAATTATACTGTGAATGTCAGAACACCGAGGAACATGAATATCCAGAGGAAACTGTGCATGCAGGTCCCTAAAAGTGGCAAAACAGGGGCAAGATGCTTAAAAAGGCATATAGCATACTTGCCTTCATCAGCCAGGGCATTGAGTGCAAGAGTTGGGAAATCATGCTGCAGCTGTAGAAATCCTTGGTGAGACAACACTTGCAGGATTGTGTGCAGTTCTGGACACCACACGACCAGAAGCTGGAAGCTTTGGAAAGAGTGCAAAGAAGATTCGCCAGGATGTTGCCTCGTCTCAGGGTGTTGGTTACGAGGAGAGGTTGAATAAACTAGGACTTTTTTCCGCTGGAAAGATGGAGGCTGAGTGGAGATCTGATAGATGTCTCCAAACTGATGAGAGGCATAGATAGGGTGGATAGTCAGAGGCTTTTTCCCCAGGGTGGGACTGTCAATTGCAAAGAGGCACAGGTTCACGGTGGGACCGGAAAAGTTTAAGGGAGATGTGCAGGGAAGATTTTTCATGGAGAGTGGAAGGTGCTTGGAGGGGGTTGCCAAAGGAGGTGGTGAAAATTGGTACATTAGGTACATTTAAGTGGCATCTGGGTGGGTACATGAACAGGGAGGCAATAGAAGGATACAGACTGAGTATGAGAAAAGATTCTTTTTTCTAGTTAGCTTGGGCATCTTGTTCAAAACAGACTTGGAGGTCAGAAGAGAATGTTCCCGTGCAGTACTCTTCTTTGTTTTTTGTGTGTATGGGTGGCTCAGTGGTTAGCGCTGCTGTTTCACAGTTGCCGGGATCTGGTTTTGATTCCTGGCTTGGGTCACTGTGCGGAGTATGAACGTTCTCCCTGTGTCTCCGTGGGTTTCCTCCGGGTGCTCCAGTTTCCTCCCACAGTGCGAAAGACGAGTTAGATGCATTGGCCATGCTAACTTTTCCTTCCGTGTACCTGAACAGGGGCTGGATTTTGGCGATTTTCATAGTGACTTCATTGCAGTGTTAATGTAAACCTACTTGTGACACGAATAAATAAACTTTAAAAACTTGATTAGCGCTGTGTGAAAAGTAGAGAATGCCTGACTTACACCATTGTATCAGTAACTTTCTAAAAGGGACCACACATTCAAAAGGAAAACCAAACGCCTCATGTTAAACAGTAACTTGTGGGCAGGACACAGACACCATCTGGTAACAGGACAACATTTAGAAAACGGGAAATATGAGCTTTATGAAAAATTGTACTTCTTTTACTGAAACAGCCCAGTGAGAAAGCTGGGGTGTCATGTTCTGCTGCACAGATTGGCAACAGGGCTTCCCTCAGCAATCCTTGCGTTTCTATTGTTGTTACTGTTTTCATCAGAGGGCAAGGAACAAGCAACATCCGACCCGAACACCACCCCCGCCCGCACCAGGGCTACCATTCACCCCCCGCGATCAGAGCGGGCATTCACCCACCCCTCTTCCCCCAAACATTGGACCAATTCCCCCCAAATCACCACCCAGTCAATCCACCCACCCCCTCCACCCACACCCAAACGGCTATCACCAGCATCCACAGCTCCCACCTCCATTTACCCTATCCTCACCAATAAATTAATCCCTCCCACTGTTCCCCATGAGGTTCCCACTGGGGTCTGCCCCTGTCACTGCTCCCTAGCACAGGTTGGCAATGTCAGTTTGGCACCATGCCTATGCCAACTTGGCAGTGCCAGTCTGTGACAAGGGCAATGCTTGGGCATTGTCAGGCTATTGTCTGCCCATGTTCCTCTCTCCCAGGAGTTACACTTAAATTTACACACACAGGGGACCCTTCGAAATGGTCGCATTACATTGGTGAGAGTTAGACATGCACATTGGGCTCGATATCCGGTAAGGGGGGTGGGGCTTGAATAATATGTTAATGTGTGAAGATGGATTTGAATTCGGTTCACACCTGGTGTGGATATGAGCCTGATGAGGCCCCAGTGAAGGGCAGCAAAAAACAGATGGAAAACGCCGGCAAGATTGGCGCCTTCTGGGTTTGGTCGGAACTTGAGCCCTCGTTTCCATTCCCACAGACAGTGAACACAAACTCAAGATCTTCCCCTAGATTTTCAGTTTGTTTACATGTTACAATCACATCTTTGAGTAAAGATTCCATTATCCTTCTGACCACACATTCAAAACTAATTGCTTCTTGAACTAACTGCCTGAACATATTCTGTCACATATATTTTGCCTTTGTTCGCAGGTCAATTAAGTGCAACCACATTGCTACGGCTCTCGAGTCACATTTAGTCCTGACCACTTAAGGACGACAGGTTTCTTCCCTGGGATATTAGAGAAGCATTTGTTTTTTTTCTAAAAATCGACAATGCTTTTATGGTCACCAGCAGATTCTGAATTCCAGATATATTTGTTCAAATTCCACTATCTACCGTGACAGGATTCGAACACAGATCCTCAGTATGTTAGCTGAGTTTCTGTATTAATAGTCTAGTGTTAAAACCACCAGTCCATCACATCCACACTCTGAGTGTACAACACCCTGTGGTAACCGAGATACAGCATATTTTATACGATGGAGGGCTCCCGGATTGGACAGCACTCACTGTCTCAATCAGGGAGCTCATCTTCCACTAACACCACCTGATTGTTATCGTGACCACAATTCGGTTATGTTCACCTTAGTGATGGAAAGGGATAGGCATGAACCTCGGGACAATAGTTTTAGCTGGGGAAGGGTAATTATGAGGCTATTAGGAGAGAATTAGGAAGCATAGGTTGGACTAGGAGATTACAAGGACTGGGAACGTCCGAAATGTGGAGTTTTTTCAAGGAGCAGCTACTGCGAGTCCGTGATAGGTATGTCCCTGTCAGGCAAGGAGGAATTGGTAGGGCTAGGGAACCGTGGTGCACCAAAAAAGTTGATTCGTTGGTTAAAAAGAAAAAGGAGGCTTATGTTCTGATGACACGCGAGGGCTCGGGTAGTGCACTAGGAAGCTTTAGATTGGCTAGGAGGGAGTTGAAGAGTGAGCTAAGAAGGGCTAAAAGAGGACATGAGAAGACTTTGGCTGATAGAATTAAGGAGAATCCTAAGGCGTTCTATAGGTATGTCAAGAACAGAAGGTTGGCTAGGGCAAGATTAGGGCCAGTTATAGACAGCAGAGGGAAGTTATGTGTGGAACCGGAAGAGATTGGAGAGGCATTGAACCAATATTTCTCTTCGGTGTTCACGCAGGGGGACATGAATAAAGCTGAGGAGGACCCTGGGTTGCAGTGGAGTAGAATAGACAGTATTACAGTTGATAAGGAGGATGTGCTGGATATTCTGGAGGTTTTGAAAATAGAAAAGTCCCCTGGTCCGGATGGGATTTACCCTAGGATTCTCTGGGAGGCAAGAGGAGTGATTGCAGAGCCTCTGGCTCTGATCTTCAGGTCATCGTTGGCCTCTGGTATAGTACCGGAAGATTGGAGGCTAGCGAATGTTGTCCCATTGATTAAGAGGGGGAACAGAGACTTCCCCGGGAATTATAGACTGGTGAGTCTGACTTCTGTTGTGGGCAAGGTTTTAGAAAAAAGTATTAGGGATAGGATTTATAGTTATTTGGAGAGTTATGAATTGATTGGAGATAGTCAGCATGGTTTTGTAGCGGGTAGGTCGTGCCTTACTAACCTTATTGAGTTTTTTGAGAAAGTGACCAAAGAGGTGGATGGGGGTAAGGCAGTTGGCGTGGTATATATGGATTTTAGTAAGGCGTTTGATAAGGTTCACCATGGTAGGCTTCTGCAGAAAATGCAGATGTATGGGATTGAGGTTAATCTAAGAAATTGGATCAGGAATTGGCTAGCGGATAGGAGACAGAGGGTAGTGGTTGATGGTAAATATTCGTCATGGAGTTCGGTTACGAGTGGTGTGCCTCAGGGATCTGTTTTGGGGCCACTGCTGTTTGTAATTTTTATGAATGATCTGGATGAGGGTATCATTGGGTGGATTAGTAAATTTGCTGATGACACCAAAGTCGGAGGTGTGGTAGATTGTGAGGAAGGGTGTCATACTTTGCAGGAAGACTTGGACAGGTTGCAGAGCTGGGCCGAGAGGTGGCGGATGGAGTTTAATGCGGCGAAGTGTGAGGTAATTCACTTTGGTAGGAATAACAGATGTGTCGAGTGTAGGGCTAACAGGAGGGCTTTGAATAGTGTGGAGGAGCAGAGGGATCTAGGTGTATGTGTACATAGATCCCTGAAAGTTGGGAATCAAGTAGATAAGGTTGTTAAGAAGGCATACGGTGTCTTGGCGTTTATTGGTAGGGGATTGAATTTAGGAGTCGCAGCGTCATGTTGCAACTGTACACAACTCTGGTGCAGCCGCACTTGGAGTATTGCGTGCAGTTCTGGCCCCCACATTACAGGAAGGATGTGGAGGCTTTGGAGAGGGTCCAGAGGAGGTTTAACAGGATGTTGCCTGGTATGGAGGGGAAGTCCTATGAGGAGAGACTGAGGGATTTGGGGTTGTTCTAGCTGGAAAGAAGGCGGCTAAGAGGGGATCTTATTGAAATATATAAGATGATTCGAGGTTTAGATAGGGTGGACAGTAATATCCTTTTTCCTCTGATGGAGAAAGCTATCACGAGGGGGCATGGCTTTAAATTAAGGGGGTAGTTATAGGACGGATGTCAGGGGTAGGTTCTTTACCCAGAGGGTGGTGAGGGATTGGAATGCCCTGCCTGCTGCAGTTGTAAATGCGCCTAGTTTGGGGGAGTTTAAAAGATCTGTGGATAGGTTTATGGACGAAAAGGGATTGGTTGAGGTTAGTGGGTCATTGTTTTTTAACTGGTCGGCGCAACATCGTGGGCTGAAGGGCCTGTTCTGCGCTGTAATGTTCTATGTTCTATGTTACATTCATTAAATAAGTTTCTCTGTTGCTTTCTGCGATTCTTTCTCTCAGCCTTTTTCTCTCTGTCTCTCTCTCTCTCCCTATCCCTCTCTCTCCCTCTGTCCCCCTCTGTATGTTTCTCTCTGCCTCTCCCTCAGTGTCCCTCTCTCTACATTCTTCCTCTGTCCCTCCAGCCCCGTCTCAGTCTCACTCTCTTTCTCCCGTCTCATCTTCAACTCCCACTCCCTCTCTGTCTCTACCCTCCTTCTTTTCTTTGTTTGTTTCTCTCCCTCTCTCTACCTCACACTGACTTTTGCTCTTGCTGTGCCCACGGTACTGTTCAGTCTTACTCTTTCGTACTTGCTGACACTCTCTATCTTGTATCCTTGTTTCCCCCTGCCTCTGACTATTTTCTGACCCTTCCCTTTCTGTATCCCTTTCCCACTCAGTCTCGCTTTCCCTCCTTTCTAACATCCTCCCATCTGTCTTTTGTTGTCTCCCTTTGTCATCCCCTTCATCTTCCTCGCCATTTTCCCCACCATCTACCCTATTTCTCTCGCTCTTTGAAAATCTCTGTCTTTTTCTGTCTTCTCTCTCACTCTCTCTCTCTGTCTCACTCTCTCTCTCGGTCTCTCGTTTCTGTTTCTTTCCCTGTATCTGTTAGAAACTCTTTCAAACTCTGCCTCTCTCCATCACTTTGTGCCCATCCTTCTCTGTCAATATCTGTCGATCTATCACTCTCACTGTTGCTCTGACTGCCCTCTCTCTACAATCTGTCACTCTTTTCGTCTCTGTGAGGCTTTTTGTTATTTAAAGTTTGAATGTCCAGTGGGAAGAATCAGGTGTCTCGTGCTTTTAGTTTCTTCTCGGGGGAAATGAGTTGAAGAATTGAAGTAAGGGATACGTCAGGAGATTTTTTAGGTGCTGCCTGAAGTGAGTCTGTGTCACAGCATAAATGGCAGTGTTTGTGCAGCAACTTGTGAGTTGCAGCATGAAACCCAATTCCAGAACAAAATAATCTAACCATACTGACCCATAGCCAAAATTAAACATCCGACGCCATATTGAATAAACCATTAATGTCGACCATAACAGGATGAAATTGGCTGAGATAACAAACAGCAAAATGATTGATTTCCTCCGACTCTCCATCTCAGTGTCTCTGGGATTCTCGGCACTGCTGTGAGCCCGGAGTCTCCTGCGGGCTCTGCTGCTCACTAAAATGTGCCTGACAGTAAAAGCATTGAGCAGCAGAATCAGGACGAATGGGACACCCGGGGTTAGAATGTGGTGGAGAAACTCGATTGTTGTCCAGACCGGAGATTCCTCAACATCCAGGGTGACATCACAAAAAAAGGGGTTGTTCCCCAGCAGATAGTTACTCAATAACAAAAAATACCAGAAAATGTTCTTTAAACAGCTCACCGCCGTCACTGTTCCCAGAACCACAGTCGCCGATTTCTCACTGCAATATTTACTTTTCAGCTTGGGGCAGCAAATGGCCACAAATCGATCAAAGGTGAAAGTGACGGTGAACCAGACAGAACAGTCAGTGGCTGCATAAAGCAGTACGGCGTGGATGTTACACACGGGGACCGACAGCAGGAAAACAAACTGATATGGATAAACAATGGGAATGTGTCTGAATATCAGGTCGAGGATAATGACCAGCAGATCCCCCACTGACATGGCCACCAGGTAACGAGTCACACATTTGGACAGACCACAGTTTCTGCTCGTCAGTGTCACAATTGTGAGTATGTTCACTGTCAGGGAGGAAATGAAGACTAAAATTAGTCACGATTCAGGGGAAGGAATTCCCATTTAGACCGAGGATGGGTTAAAATGAAAAACACATGTACACACAGACAGAATTACTTTTTTTGAAATTCAGCACGTCTTTTGCAGTGTGAAAGCAAAATTGAGAATCTGGAGGAAGCCCACGCAGGCACGGGGAAGAAAGTCCAAATTCCACACAGACAGTGACCCAAGCCTGGAACTGAACCCAGGTCCCTGACACTGTGACTCAGCAGTGTTAACCACTGTGTCACCGTGCTACACCATGGTAGCGACACAATGATATATATTTGGGAGACAGTTTTCCAGGGAGTCCTCAAAATTGACTCTGCTACAGGTAAATAGCCCCTCTAAATGTGGGGGATGTGGAGAGTAAGAAGGCTGAGGGAGTAAACCCTGAAAGAAAACCCAGAGTGGAGTCCTGTAGATGTGAACTGCTGTCTGCCAGACAGCTGACTGACAACTCCTGCACCAGAGCTGCGACCAAACAGTACTGGTTTCACCCTTTCCTCTGGACAATCCTAACAGTTGAAAGAGGAAGATCCTGATTCCTTGGCAGCTCAGAACCTCTATTATACTTACAGAGGACTGTAGCCTGGAGAGGAGACAAGAACATTGTAGCCACAGTTCGCACAACACAGGAAGAAACAGTAATCTCGTTCTCGAATGGCACAGAACACAACTATCAGGGTTTGCTTTCAAAGCTTCAGGGTTCACCGAGTAGATCCGTCCAAATAGCTTGCTGCTGTCCCACTGTGATCAACTGGACCATTGAGGTTTAGTGAATCCTCTCTCGCTGGGAAGGTTGCTGATCCATGTTCCAGGTCAGAGAAGCTCAAACGCTGGTATCAAAGAAAAGCAAAGCAGCCTGCCTTCATGACGATTGTCCAGTGACACTGCCATTTGATATTATAGCACATAGAACATAGAACACTACAGCACAAACAGGCGCTTCGGCCCACAAGTTGCGCTGATCATATCCATACCTACCAGGCCATAGAACTATCTGCAACTCCCAATCCCGTTAAATCCCATATACTTATCCAGAAGTCTTTGTAAAGACCCCAGTGAGTTCACCTCCACCACCACCGACGGCAGCTGTTTCCACTCACCCACCACCCTCTGAGTGAAAAACTTACCCCTGGGGTGATCTAGGGAATTGGATCAGGAATTGGCTCGTGGATAGGAGACAGAGGGTGGTGGTTGATGGTAAATATTCATCATGGAGTTCAGTTACGAGTGGTGTGCCTCAGGG
The DNA here is from genome assembly GCF_965287045.1 of Carcharhinus amblyrhynchos. Lineage (NCBI taxonomy): Eukaryota > Metazoa > Chordata > Chondrichthyes > Carcharhiniformes > Carcharhinidae > Carcharhinus > Carcharhinus amblyrhynchos. The sequence goes on from NW_027649787.1 coordinate 3,654,594, forward strand.
ATCTGTTTTGGGGCCACTGCTGTTTGTAATTTTTATTAATGATCTGGCTGAGGGTATAGTTGGGTGGATTAGTAAATTTGCTGATGACACCAAAGTCGGAGGTGTGGTAGATGGTGAGGAAGGGTGTCATAGTTTGCAGGAAGACTTGGACAGGTTGCAGAGCTGGGCGGAGAGGTGGAGGATGGAGTTTAATGCGGAGAAGTGTGAGGTAATTCACTTTGGTAGGAATAACAGATGTGTTGAGTATAGGGCTAACGGGAGGACTTTGAATAGTGTGGATGAGCAGAGGGATCTAGGTGCATGTGTACATAGATCCCTGAAAGTTGGGAATCAAGTAGATAAGGTTGTTAAGAAGGCATACGGTGTCTTGGCGTTTATTGGTAGGGGGATTGAATTTAGGAGTCGCAGCGTTATGTTGCAACTGTACACAACTCTGGTGTGGCCGCACTTGGAGTACTGTGTGCAGTTCTGGTCCCCACATTACAGGAAGGATGTGGAGGCTTTGGAGAGGGTGCAGAGGAGGTTTACCAGGATGTTGCCTGGTATGGAGGGGAGGTCCTATGAGGAGAGGCTGAGGGATTTGGGGTTGTTTTCACTGGAAAGAAGGCGGCTAAGAGGGGATCTTATTGAAACATATAAGATGATTAGAGGTTTAGATAGGGTGGATAGTGATAGCCTTTTTCCTCTGATGGAGAAATCTAGCACGAGGGGGCATGGCTTTAAATTAAGGGGGGGTAGTTATAGGACGGATGTCAGAGGTAGGTTCTTCACCCAGAGGGGGTGAGGGATTGTAAATGCCCTGCCTGGTGCAGTTGTAAATGCGCCTAGTTTGGGGGCGTTTAAGAGATCCGTGGATAGGTTTATGGACAAAAAGGGTTTGGTTTAGGATAGTGGGTCATTGTTTTTTTAACTGGTCGGCGCAATATCGTGGGCCGAAGGGCCTGTTCTGCGCTGTAATGTTCCATGTTCTATGTTCTATGTTCTAACATCTCCTCTGTACTTCCTTCCCAACAGTTTAAACCTGTGTCCTCTCGGAGCGACCATTTCAGCCCTGAGAAATAGCCTCCGAGAATCCACCCTATCTATTCCTCTCAACATTTTATAACCCTCTATGAGGTCACCTCTCAACCTTCGTCTCTCCAGGTAGAAGAGACCCAGCTCTCTCAACCTATCTTCATAAGGCATGCCTCCCATCCAGGCAACATCCTTGTAAATCTCCTCTGCACCCTCTCAATAGCTTCCACATCCTTCCTGTTGTGAGGCGACCAGAACTGCGCACAGTACTCCAAGTGGGGTCTGACAAGGGTCTTATAAAGTTGCATCAGAAAGTTAGTCATGACATGAAACTTGTTGAAGGTTTACTGCACGCAGGACTTGTTTAAGGTTTACTTACTGACACCCCCACCCTACTCCACCGACTGCAAGCAGAGTGACAGTGGCCCCAAGTCCCACAACCAATCACGTTCAGAGTGACATTGGTCCTCCCTCCCTACTGATAGGCCCGGTACCCAAGGGCAAAGCTCCCTTCAGGACCCATTCCTTCAGGTCGCGCCCCTGCAGGCCATGGACCATATGCCCCGCCAAATTCAGGCCCCACTCCTGCAGATCCAGCCACCTCGAACCCCACACCCTGGTACTGCCCGGTGGGCATTGCCCAAAGGGCACACACCTGTGCTCTCGACCTTGCCCAGTGCCCTCAATGGTTTCAATTCTACCAGCGACATCATCACAACTCATCTCCGTACATGTGGACCAGTTCTTTTCCTCGCTGGACACAACCTCTCCCGGTGAGGCTGCAAAGGCATGTGTGCCACACAACTCGGCTTGTTTATTTTTAAATAGAGCAGAGATGGTTAGGGGTGGTGGGGGGTGGTGTAGTGGGTGGGAGAGGATGTAGTGGGTGGGGGAGAGGGTGTAGTGGGTGGGGGAGAGGGTGTAGTGGGTGGAGGAGAGGGTGTAGAGGGTGTGGGAGAGAGTGTAGTGGGTGGGGGTGAGGGTGTACTGGGTGAAGGAGAGGGTGTAGAGGGTGGGGGAGAGGGTGTAGTGGGTGGGGGAGAGGGTGTAGTGGGTGGGGGAGGGGGTGTACTGGGTGAAGGAGAGGGTGTAGTGGGTGGGGGACAGGGTGTAGTGGGTGGGGGAGAGGGTGTAGTGGGTGGACGAGAGGGTGTAGTGGGTGGACGAGAGGGTGTAGTGGGTGGGGGAGAGGGTGTAGTGAGTGGGGGAGAGGGTGTAGTGGGTGGAGGACAGGGTGTAGTGGGTGGAGGAGAGGGTGTAGTGGGTGGGGGAGAGGGTGTAGTGGGTGGGGGACAGGGTGTAGTGGGTGGTGGAGAGTGTGTAGTGGGTGGGGGAGAGGGTGTAGTGGGTGGGGGAGAGGGTGTAGTGGGTGGGGGAGAGGGTGTCCGCTTTGGTAGGAATAATGGTAGGAAGGACTATTACTTTCGTGGTGAAAAACTGCAGCAGGCGACGGTGCAGAGGGACCTCGGGGTCCTTGTGCATGAGTCGCAAAAACCCAGTCTGCAGGTGCAGCAGGTGGTCAGGAAGGCGAATGGGATGCTGGCCTTCATAGCGAGGGGGATTGAATATAAAAGTAGAGAGGTCTTGCTGCAGCTGTATAGGGCATTGGTGAGGCCGCAGCTGGAGTACTGTGTGCAGTTTTGGGCGCCGCACTTGTGCAAGGATATTTTGGCCTTGGAGGGAGTGTAGAGGAGGCTTACTAGGCTGATACCAGAGTTGAGGGGGTTGAGCTATGAGGAGAGGCTGAATAAAGGAGGCTTGTACTCGTTAGAGTTTAGAAGAATGAGGGGAGATCTTACTGTGACGTATAAGATGATGAATGGGATGGATAGGATAGAGGTGGAGAGGCTCTTCCCGCTCAGAAAGGACAGTAGGACTAGGGGGCACAGCCTCAAGGTAAAGGGGGGGGTGCGGTTTACAACGGAGTTGAGGAGGAACTTCTTCACTCAAAGGGTGGTCAATGTCTGGAATTCTCTGCCCGTTGAAGTGGTGGAGGCTGCCTCGCTAAATATTTTTAAGACGCGGGTTGATGGGTTTTTGATAAGAGAGGGGATTATGGGTTATGGGGAGAGGGTGGGAATGTGGAACTGAGCCACGACAGATCAGCCATGATCTTATTGAATGGCAGGGCAGGCTCGAAGGGCGAGATTTAAGATAAAGGGAAGATCTCTCTGTAGATTTGAGGAAAAATGTTTCCATCCACAGGGTGCTGGGATCTGGAGCTCCCGGCCTGGAAGAATGGTAGGAGCGGGAACAAGTAGCATTTAGATCAGCAATTCAAACTCCAGAGCGCACAGGGCTGTGGATCGAGTGCTGCAAAATGGGATTGCATTGGATAGATGTTTGATGATAAGCTCAGACATAATGGGCCGAAGGGCCTCATTTTGTGCTGTTAAAACTCGAAGGCTGTTAAACACCCTCAGCAGAAAGCCATCACTTGCAGCTCTCACAGCGCTGGCTGAGATACTGACCACGTCCCAAACCTACGTTGCTGCAAATGTGCAATTGCTGCCAGCAGTGAGCTGCCTGGTCTGAGAGAGACATCTGTCAGCCCTCTGCTGCTGCAGCTAGCTTCAACACAGCAGCTACCCCGATGAGGACCCCCCAATTGATATCGCACCCACTCGCTGCCCCCCTTCCAGCACCACCAAGCCCACTAATCGCCTCCCTTCCCCCATACCAATCACGTGCAGTTTTGCAGTGGGGCCCACCCCACCCCAAAGACAGCTTGCAGCGAGGCAGCGGGAATGCCTACACCTCCAATATTCTCGTGTTGATCCGCAGCGGGGCCTCCTCTCTATGCACCAATCACATTCAGAGTGGCAGGGGAGTCCCGCCCCACCCTCTCCCTCCTGGATAGATCTGCTCCCCAAGGGACAAGCTGCCTTCAGTCCCTGCCCTTAAGGCCCCGCCCTACAGGTCACCACCCATCCGGCCCGCTGTAAAGAACAAAGAGCAAAGAACAACACAGCACAAGAAACAGACCCTTCGGCCCAACGAGCCCGTGCTGCCATTTCAACATTCTGAGTGCCCTCTTCTACCTCTGACCTTTTTCCACGCCTACTGGACTCCACAATAAAGGAACCATAACCAGATTGAGGGACGACTAATTTAGGGACAATTTGTTACACCAATTAACACGTGCACTAAGAGCACGTTTTTGGGGTGTGGGAGGTAACCGGAGCACCCGGAGAAAACCCACGCAAGCACGGGGAGAATGTGCAAACTCCCACAGACACTGGCCCAAATCCATGTATCTGCACAGCAAACAGTGATAGTCACTGAGCTGTCCTGTTGCCCGTCAGATGGTCCAGTATAAGCGCACACTAACAACATGAAGCACTGGGCAACTCTCGAAGCAACATCCAAGAGCAGCCCTCACATGACCCACTGCGTGTGTGTCCCTTGTTGGACAACAAGGAGGGCCGAATCTCCTGTGGATTTAAAAAAAAGTGACATCAATAAACATGCACAACTTAGACAGACATTTACGGGATCCACAGAAGCTCAGACTGAAGACAGGTGGGCCATAAAATATGTTGGAAGGTCCATATGAATCAATTGATTTCCAGGAACATCGCAAGTCTCTTGATCTTTATTTAGAACAGTTTCTGGTATCCCTCCATCTCTAGTCCGCTCATGTGCCTATCTAAGTAAGCCTTAAACAACTCTAGCATGCCTGCCTCCACCACCCTACTTGGCAGTGCATTCCAGGTCCCCATAACCCTCTGTGTGAAATACCTCCCTCTAACATCCGAATTGTACCTCGCCCTCCTCACCGCCCATGGCCCCTCGTATTTTTGTATCCCACCTAGGAAAAAGCTTACCACTGATCAATCCATCTACACCCCTCATAATCTTATACACCTCTATTAGATCTCCCCTCATTCTCCGTCTTTCTAAGGAGAACAGCCCCAATTTACCCAATCTCCCCTCATAGCTCAGTCCTTCCATACCAGGCAGCATCCTGGTAAACCTCCTCTGCACTCTCTCCAGGGTCTCCACCTCCTTCCGGTAGTAAGGCGACCAGAACTGGAGGCAGTCCTCCAAATGCCGTCCAACCAACATTCTACACAACTGCAACATTAGACGCCAGCTTTTATACTCTATACCCCTTCCTCTCAAGGCAAGCATGACATCAGCCTTCTTCGCCACCTTCTCCACCTGTACTCCCACCTTGAAGGACTTGTGCACTTGCACCCCTTGGTCCCTCTGCGTTTCCATACTCTCAATAGTCCTAGATTTATTGTATAACTGCCCCCTGCATTATTTCTTCCAAAATGCATCACCTCGCATTTATCAGAATTAAATTCCATCTGCCATTTCTCTGCCCAATATCCCAGCCTATCTCTATCCTGCTGTATTGCCTGACACTGCTCCTCACTATCAGCAACTCCAGCCGTCTTCGTGTCTTCTGCAAACTTGCTGATCACAGCAGTTACCCGCTCTTCCGAGTCATATTCCAAATCGCAATTGTCCCAGTCCTGAGCCCTGCGGCACACCACGAGTCACAGACCTCCAGCTAGAAAAAGACCCTTCCACTACTACCCTCTGTCTCCTATTAACAAGCTAGTCCTCAATCCACCTAGACACCTGTCCTTCTATCCCATGAGCCTTAACCTTTCCCACCAACCTACCATGAGGGACTTTCTCAAGCGCCTTGTTGACATCCACATATCTTCAGGCCCTGCTCCTGTAGACCCCGCTACTTCATGTCCCACCCCCTGGTCCTGCCCGATGGGCGCTGCCCAAGTGGCTCCTCTCTCGGGGAGGCTGCAAAGACAAGTGTGTCTCGCTTCATTTAATTCAACTTGTTTGAAATTACATTTCAATAATTTATCCAGCGTCTTGCCAGAAAGGTGCAGGAGACTGAATCCGTCACATATCCGTTGTCGGTGAAGTTCGCAAGAGGCGAGAAATTGGGTTTGGACCTGAGTTCTCGGCTGTCACGCCGTTTTCCTGCTCACCCCGTCATCAATGGACAGGGAGTCGTTGTAAACCCGCCCCCCTCCCGTGTGTGTGTGTGTGTGTGTGTGTGTGTGTGTGTGTGTCTGTGTGTGTGTGTGTGTGTTTGTGTGTGTGTGTCTGAGAGAGAGGGAGAGAGAGAGGGAGAGAAAGCAGTAGAGTACAGTATCAGTGTTCTATTTAGCTATTCTTGAATTGGTGTTTGAGTGGGAATACATTCTTCAATCTGTTCGCTTCTATCAGCAAATCTCTGTATTTATATGTGTGTGTTTGGGCGTGTCTCTGTGTTCGTGTTCCTGTGACTCTCGGGGATTTTGTGGTGGCACAGGGGATAGTATTGTTCCCTCACAGCACCAGAGGCCCTATTCAATTCCAAGCTTGGCCACTGTCTGTGCAGTTTCTGTACGTTCTCCCTGTGTCTGCGTGGGTTTCCTCTGCGTGCTCCGGTTTCTTCCCAGACTCTGTAATTTGTTCTGGGTCGGTGCATTGGCCATGCTAAATTCTCCCTCAGTGTACCTGAAAAGGTGTTGGAGTGTTGCTCCAGGGGACTTTTTTTTTTACAGTAACTTCATTGCAGTGTTAATGCAAGCCTACTTGTTACACTAATGCATTAGCTTCAAACTTTACAAAACGTTTTCTCTCTCTGTGAGATCTTGCTGTGCATATTTGATCTATAAAATGGAATCTGCTGTCTGAGACTGGGCGGGTGATTAGAATGAACTGGTGATATAAGTAGAGGGTAAAAAGTATTCTGTCTCAGTCTTTTACTCACAATGGGATAGTATTTGAGGTCACATGTCTGTGAAAAGCCACAGCACACAGAAGACATCTTAGCCCATAGGCCCTGAGACAATTGCCAGTGGCTGAAAGAATGAATAACTGCACAGAGTGATTCAACAGAAACAACAAGAGCAGAAAACCCAGTCCAGTAAATGACAAGAAAATCCACGCAGTGAAACAGCCTTTCTAGAATGAGGAACTGGACACAGGGGACGGGACGTTCCAGCCTCACTCTTCCCGAAGCTGTAAAATCCCATCTCTGTTCAACAGATCTTCCCATGTCCAACCCCTCGCCCGCTCATTCACGGGCCAGAGCAATTACAGCCAGGTACCTACCCGGAACACCAACAATCGCCAGGAGTGGATAGTAAAAGCATTGAATCGCAAACAGTACAAGACAAATCCGAAAGGCTGGTGTTATCCACCAATCATCTGCAGTCAACTGAGAAATCCAATAGAATAAACTCCTGTCCATGGTCGGAACATTCCAGTCCATTTCTCCCGTATTCGGATCCATTGTCGGAACTTTCCAATCCATTTCTCCCAGATTCGGATCTCTCCTCTCCCACCCTCTCTCTCCACAGCCGCTGAACTCTGTTAGTGTTGGAATTTTCACTCCCACTGACTCAATGGGACAACACAATGAACGGAATCCCTTATTAATAGAAGAGGGAAATCCCTCCAGACACACTAATCGGATCCATGGAGACACATCAATTACAGTCACTTAACAAACAGTTTCAATTAACCCCGTTCAACCCAACAATTTTTCCCCCCAAAATAGAAAATTTACAACGGCGATGGGGCGTTGAGCACCAGAGAAATATGGAAAAGTGGAAATAATGGAAGGTCAGAGACGGCAGTGCAGAAGGAGGCCATAGAACCCAACGAGCCTGCACTGACTCTTCGACACAGCATCTTACCCACAGTGGAATGATGTGCATACATGTTTCAATGTTAATACTGAAATGTGCAGGCGTGAAAGTGCCTCTCAATACACAAATATTGTTGGTTTTGATATAATTTACTTCAAACTTTCACATAAATCTGTTTGTTTTGTACCAGAATATGCCCCGAAATATTATTGGAAGGATAACATAATTCATTGAACTTTTTGCCGTTCATCTCCTCCAATAAATTTATGAGCCAATTGATTAAGCGTTGAAATAATTCACGAAGTTTTTTTGCAAGCTTCAGAGCACATGAAACAGAGTGCTGAGTCACTGGAGACTTCACTGGAACAGCACAGTGGTTAGCACTGCTGTCTGAGAGCACCAGGGACCCGGTTCGATTCGCAGCTTGATTCACGGTATGGAGTCTGCACATTCTCCCCGTGTCTGCGTGGGTTTCCTCCGGCTGTTTCAGTTTCCTCCCACAGTCTGAAAGATGTGTTGGTTAGGTGCATTGGCCTTGCTGAATTCTCCCTCAATGTACCCAAACAGACGTGCGTGGTGAATAGGGGATTTTCACAGTCACTTCATTGTATTGTTAATGTAAGCTGACTTGTAACACTAATAAATAATCGTAAACAAAAGAACATAAGAAATAGGAGCAGGAGTAGGCCATCTAACCCTTCGAGCCTGCCCCGCCATTCAATAAGATCATGGCTGATCTGTCGTGGCTCAGTTCCACATTCCCGCCCTCTCCCCATAACCCTTAATCCCCTCGCTTATCAAAAACCCATCAACCCGCTTCTTAAAAATATTTAGCGAGGCAGCCTCCACCACATCAACGGGCAGAGAATTCCAGACATTGACCACCCTTTGAGTGAAGAAGTTCCTCCTCAACTCCGTTCTAAACCGCTCCCCCCCCCCCCGCTTTATCTTGAGGCTGTGCCCCCTAGTCCTACTGTCTTTTTTGAGCGGGAAGAGTCTCTCCACCTCTATCCTATCCATCCCATTCATCATCTGATACGTCTCAATGAGATCTCCCCTCATTCTTCTAAACTCTAACGAGTACAAGCCTAGTTTATTCAGCCTCTCCTCATAGCTCAACCCCCTCAACTCCGGTATCAGCCGAGTAAACCTCCTCTGCACTCCCTCCAAGGCCAAAATATCTTTGCGAAGGTGCGGCGCCCAAAACTACACACAGTTCTCCAGCTGCGGCCTCACCAATGGTGGGGAGGTCCTATGAGGAGAGACTGAGGGATCTAGGGTTGTTTTCGTTGGGAAGAAGGCGGCTAAGAGGGGATCTTATTGAAACATATAAGATGATTAGAGGTTTAGATAGGGTGGATAGTGATAGCCTTTTTCCTCGGATGGAGAAAGCTAGCACGAGGGGGCATGACTTTAAATTAAGGGGGGGTAGCGACAGGACGGATGTCAGGGGTAGGTTCTTTACCCAGCGGGTGGTGAGGGATTGGAATGCCCTGCCTGCTGCAGTTGTAGATGCGTCTAGTTTGGGGGCGTTTAAGAGATCTCTGGATAGGTTTATGGACGAAAAGGGATTGGTATAGGCTAGTGGGTCATTGTTTTTGTAACTGGTCGGCGCAACATCGTGGGCCGAAGGGCCTGTTCTGCGCTGTAATGTTCTATGTTCTATGTTCTATGTTCTATACAGCTGCAGCTAGACCTCCCTACTTTTATATTCAATCCCCCTCGCTATGAAGGCCAGCATCCCATTCGCCTTCCTGACCACCTGCTGCACCTGCCAGCTGGGTTTTTGAGACTCATGTACAAGGACCCCGAGGTCCCTCTGCACCGTCACCTGCTGCAGTTTTTCGTCACGTAAGTAATAGTCCTTCCTACCATTATTCCTACCAAATTGGACCACCTCACACTTGCCAACATTAAATTCCATTTGCCATTTCCTGGCCCATTCGCCCAGCCTATCTAGATCCTTCTGCAGACTCTCCACACCCTCCGCACAATTTGCCGTTCCCCCAATCTTGGTGTCATCAGCAAATTTCGACACCCTGCACTCGGTTCCCTCCTCCAGATCATCTATATAAATGGTAAATAGCTGAGGTCCCAGCAGCGACCACTGGGGCACTCCGCTAGTCACCATCCGCCAATCCGAATAGCACCCGTTGACCCCCACTCTCTGCCTCCTATTTGACAACCAATACTCTATCCACGCTAACACCCTACCCCCAACGTCTGCATGCTACTCATTGACTACGTCCAAACCAACGCTATGTTGTAATTCCCTCAACACAATCTAGGGAAGTGTTATTCATATTATTGCTGGACTACAAATCCAGAAACACATCTCATGTTCTGGGACCTGGGTTCGAATCCCACCACAACAGATGGTTGAATTTGAATTGAAAAAAAAAAGGAATTGAGAATCTACTAATGATCATGAAACCCATTGTCGATTATATTCAAAAAAATCTGTTCCCTTTAGGAAAGGAAATCTGCTGTCCTTACCTCGTCTGGCCCACATGTGACTCCTGAACCGCAGCAATGTGGTTACCTCTCAATTATCCTCCCAAATGTCCGAGCAAGTCACTCAGTTGAAGGAATGGGCAATAAATGTTGGCCCAGCCAGAGACTCCCATGGCCCATGAATGAATAAAACTGATCTCTATTTGTTCCACCAATGCGAAGTTGATGAAAGGTGCAACCATGACAATGGAAACCAAAAGTGGAAACACAAGTGCGAATATTTCACATGAAAATGTCACTCAGCACAGTTCTCTCCTGAATTGCCAATCTGAAAGTGAACCTTGCTGTTAAATCCCATTCCTGTTTCAATGAATCATGTCAGAAGGATTCATGACAGGAACCTGAATTATACGTGGAAAGACCAACATGCTGTCAAAACAACCCGACTAGATCATAGAACATAGAACAGTCCAGCACAGTACAGGCCCTTCGGCCCTCAAAATTGTTCCAAGCTATGTTCAATCCCAAGATCAAGCTATCCCCTTCCTATCATTCTGGTGTGCTCCATGTGCTTTTCCATAGAACATAGACGAGATTATGGTCATTCTATCCATAAAATACCTTCAGTGCCAAAGGAGGCCATGCAAAACTGCACAGACCACAAAACCACCCAGCCGCTATGCTGGTACCCCTATTTACCCTTGCTATTGCCCTCTGGTACTGAGGGGCAATTTAGCACGGCCAATCTGCCCAACCTGCACATCTCCCTCAGATGCTTTCGACCAATTTTACTTACTCCAATGTTTTACCCCAATGCCCTTATTTACAAGGTGGACAAAGGACAAACACAAGTAAAGGTTCAACAAGTTTATTAACAATAACACTACTAACCCTTAAATTACCCACATACAACAAGAGGATACCCCAAAATCAGATATACTACCCACAAAGATGGCTTGGTTAAAACTGCAGGCTCGATTCTCTGAGTCCCTCTGGTCTGTCGTCACGAAGGTGAGTCTCGATGGCAGCTTCTTCCTTCCTTCCTTCTCTGGTCAGTCTTCCGAATGGCCAAGGGTCGCCTCCTTCACCGAGTCTTCGCTCCTGGTGTTCCTTTATCTCCCTGCCTGATTGCCTTTCCAGAAACTTCTCTGGCTTCCGGCCAATGAGGTCCCAGGAGGGGGTTCGAAGTCCCACTGGGTTTCTTGATCTCTGCCTGACAGGACACCAGGGTCTTCCCCCAGGTGTCCATCTCCATGCTGCTGCTTACATGTAACCTGTTATCAGATTAAACCAACTACAGGAACTCTTGGTGACAGAAAGTCAGGCCCAATCTGAGATCTAACAATAGGCCGGTGCATTTCAATGGGGTGCAATGATCTCCTGTTAAGTATCAGTATGGTGCAGGGGAGATTGATGAGTCAGGCCCAGACAGGTTTGTGTATTGTACAACTGGCCTGCCTGAGGTTTGACTGTGTTTGATTTTTAATCTGCCCAATTCTTTAATTTAAGACATCCAATTTTATCAGCCGGAAAACTCGGCCCTGTTTATGTTACACTCTACACAATCCCAGCAATTCCACCAATCCTTGTGTCATACGCAAACTTACGAACCAGACCACCCCATATTTTCCTCCAGATCATTTTTATGTACAAGCAACAACAGACCTTCTAGCATTGATCCCTGTGGGGCACCTAGCTACAGATTCTTTGAGGGAACTGTGGACCTGTACACCCTGAACCCTCTGTATCCTTCCTGATAGTATATGTAAAGATCAGGGGAATGCAAAATGAGTTTAAAGGTTTATTTATCATTGTCACAAGTTTGCTTACATTACCAGTGCAATGAAGTTCCTGTGAAAACCTCCTCGTCCCTAGTTGAAGAGAGATATGTAGGGGAGTTTTTTTCACACAGAGATTGGTGGGTGCCTGAAACTCGCTGCCAGATGAAGTGGTGGAATCAGGTACCTGGGCAGGTGCAAGAATAGGAAGGGACTAGAGGGATACGGAGTGAGTAAGGGCAGAGTGTTCCTTTGTTTAGTTGGGGTATCGTGATCAGTATTGGCTTGGAGGGTCGAAGGGCCTGTTCCTGTGCTGTACCATTTGGCATCTGTTTGGGTAGAATGAGGGAGAATTTAGCATGGCCAATGCACCAAACTAGCATGTCGTTCGGACTGTGGGAGGAAACAGGAGCATCCAGAGGACAACCACGCAGACATGGGAGAGAACGTGCAGACTCCACACAGACAGTCATCTAAGATGGGAAGCATACCCTGCTCCCTGACACTGTGAGGCACCAGTGCTCATCACTGTGCCGCCCTGAACACAATCCTCTAAGTGATGGTATTTATTCTCTCCCTTCTCAATTTTCGTACATTGTTTGATTAACATTGCCCTTCCCATTCGTTGTATGTTCAAAAGAGTTTCTGCCAATGTGGCAACGGCAGAGCAACTATGAAGCCACCGGCCGGTGGGGCAATGCTTCCAGAGGCTGAGATGGAAAAATACCAGCTCATTTTAAGCACAGAACTTCTCCCCCACTCCACACCCTGTTGGACACTCTCATCATGTAACAGAGCGGTATGGTGGCACAATGGTTAGCACTGCTGCCTCACAGGGCCAGAGACCCAGGTTCAATTCCAGGTTAAGTCACTGCCTGTATGGAGTTTACACGTTCTCTCCATGTTTGTATGGCTTCCTCCAGATGCTCCAGTTTCCTCCCACAATCCGAAAGATCTGCTGGTTGGGTGATTTGTCCATGCTAGGTTTTCCCTTAGTGTTACCCAAACAGGCGCCGGAGTGTGGCGACTGGGGGACTTTCACAGTAACTTCATTACAGTGTTAATGTAAGCTTCCTTGTGATACTAATAAATACATTTTACTTTTCTTTAGCTTCATCTACTCCAGTTCAGACATGAAGGACTGAATTGGATGCCAACTGAAAGCTTCTGTTTGAAGGATCATTGTGGGGTCGGCACATTCTGTCCCAGGACTGTAATAAACTCAAATGTTCTCATGGGTCACATGGATATTCAACGTCTGGTAAAATGCAATCTCTCCAACCAGAGATTTGGATGCTTGGAATGGGAAGGATCAGAGGCAATGTTCTGGACCGGGACTCTGAGGTCACCGCATGAAAAAGAAGCAAAAAAAAGGTGAAGAGGCCTTCAAAAGAATTGAAATTGCACGCAAGGGGACACGAAAATCATTGTCGAAGAAAGGTTGCTGTTCACAGTGTGATCCTGCAATCCCTCCTTATCAGCCACTCCCACCTCCTCCCACACCCCAGTGCTTCCTTTTCCATCTCAGTGACTCATTCTCCTGGGAGAAGGCGAAGGTTTCAAATTTCAAATCCGATAAAAGGGATGAAGAAGCGAATAATTCCTCAGAGGAAAAAAAGCCCGTGGACAATCGCCATGGGCCCTGTCAGTCAACTAATATTTCAAAATCGTTCAGAGGAGGGTTAACAAGTTAAATGCTGTGTAAAGGGTTTGTATTATGTAAGGGCGGCATGGTGTCACAGTGGTCAGCAATGCTGCCTCACCGTGCCAGGGACTGATGTTTGGTTCCAGTCTCAGTCACTGCCTTTATGGAGTCTGCGCGTTCTCCCTGTATCTGCGTGGGTTTCGATTATGTGCTGCAGTTTCTTCTCACAGTCTAAAGATGTTGAGGTGAAATGGATTGGCCATGCTAATTTGACGCTTAGTGTCATGGGGATTAGCAGAATAGATGCGTGGGGTTTTGAGGATGGTCCCTGGGTAGGATAGCAGATTAGATGGGCAGAATTGGAAAGGGATAGGCATGAACCTCGAGTCAGTAGTTTTAGCTGGGGGAAGGGTAATTATGCGGCTATTAGGAGAGAATTAGGAAGCATAGGTTGGACTAGGAGACTACAGGGTCTCGGAACGTCCGAAACGTGGAGTTTTTTCAAGGAGAAGCCACTGCGAGTCCTTGATATGTATGTCCCTGTCAGGCAAGGAGGAATTGGTCGAGCTAGGGAACCGTGGTGCACTAAGAAAATTGGTTCGCTGGTTAAAAAGAAAAAGGAGGCTTATGTCCGGATGAGACTTGAGGGCTCAGGTAGTGCACTGGAAAGCTTTAGATTGGCTAGGAGCGAGTTAAAGAGTGAGTTAAGAAGGGCTAAAAGAGGACATGAGAAGACTTTGGCTGATAGGGTTAAGGAGAATCCTAAGGCGTTCTATAGATATGTTAAGAACAGAAGGTTGGTTAGGGCAAGATTGGGGCCAGTTAGAGACAACAGTGGGAATTTGTGTGTGGAACCGGAAGAGATTGGAGAGGCATTGAACCAATATTTCTCTTCGGTGTTTACGCAGGGGGACATAAATGTAGCTGTGGAGAACACTGGGTTACAGGGTTGTAAACTGGGCAGTATTGCAGTTGATAGGGAGGATGTACTCGATATTCTTGAGGGTTTGAAAATAGATAAGTCCCCTGGGCCCGACGGGATTTACCCTAGGATTCTCTGGGAGGCAAGAGAGGTGATTGCAGAGCCTCTGGCTCTGATCTTCAGGTCGTCGTTGGTCTCAGGTATAGTGCCGGAGGATTGGAGGATGGCGAACGTTGTCCTATTGTTTAAGAAGGGGAACAGAGACTTCCCCGGGAATTATAGACCGGTCAGTCTTACTTCCGTTGTGGGTAAGGTTTCAGAAAAAAATATTAGGGATAAGATTTATAGTTATTTGGAGAGTTATGAATTGATTGGAGATAGTCAGCATGGTTTTGTGGAGGGTAGGTCGTGCCTTACTAACCTTATTGAGTTTTTTGAGAAAGTGACCAAAGAGGTGGATGGGGGTAAGGCAGTGGACGTGGCGTATATGGACTTTTAGTAAGGCGTTTGATAAGGTTCACCATGGTAGGCTTCTGCAGAAAATGCAGATGTATGGGATTGAGGGTGATTTAGGTAATTGGATCAGGAATTGGCTAGCAGATAGGAGACAGAGGGTGGTGGTTGATGGTAAGTATTCGTCATGGAGTACAGTTACGAGTGGTGTGCCTCAGGGATCTGTTTTGGGGCCACTGCTGTTTGTAATTTTTATAAATGATCTGGATGAGGGTATAGTTGGGTGGATTAGTAAATTTGCTGATGACACCAAAGTCGGAGGTGTGGTAGATAGTGATGAAGGGTGTCATAGTTGACAGGGGGACTTGGACAAGTTGTAGAGCTGGGCCGAGAGGTGGCGGATGGAGTTTAATGCGGAGAAGTGTGAGGTAATTCACTTTGGCAGGAATAACAGATGTGTAGAGTATAGGGCTAACGGTAGGACTCTGAATAGTGTGGATGAACAGAGGGATCTAGCTGTCTGTGTACATAGATCCCTGAAAGTTGCGAATCAAGTAGATATGTTTGTTAGGAAGGCATACGGTGTCTTGGCGTTTATTGGTAGGGGGATTGAATTTAGGAGCCGCAGCGTCATGTTGCCCCTCAGTACCAGAGGGCATTAGCAAGGGTAAATAGGGGTACCAGCATAGGGGCTGGGTGGTTTTGTGGTCTGTGCAGTTTTGCATGGCCTCCTTCAGCACTGAAGGTATTTTATGGATAGAATGACCATGATCTCGTCTATGTTCTATGGAAAAGCACATGGAGCACACCAGAATGATAGGAAGGGGATAGCTTGACCTTGGGATTGAACATAGCTCGGCACAATATTGAGGGCCGAAGGGCCTGCACTGTGCTGGACTGTTCTATGGTCTATGACCTAGTCGGGTTGTTTTGACAGCATGTTGGTCTTTCCACGTATAATTCAGGTTCCTGTCATGAATCATTCCGACATGATTCATTGAAACAGGAATGTGATTTAACAGCAAGGTTCACTTTCAGATTCGCAATTCAGGGGGGAACTGTGCTGAGTGACATTTTCATATGAAATATTCGCACTGTGTTTCCACTTTTGGTTTCCATTGTCATGGTTGCACCTTTCTTCAACTTCGCATTGGTGGAACAAATAGAGATCAGTTCTATTCATTCATGGGCCATGGGAGTCTCTGGCTGGGCCAACATTTATTGCCCATCCCTTCAACTGAGTGACTTGCTTGGACATTTGGGAGGATAATTGAGAGGTAACCACATTGCTGCGGTTCAGGAGTCACATGTGGGCCAGACCAGGTAAGGACGGCAGATTTCCTTTCCTGAAGGGAACAGATGTTTTTTAATATAAGCGACAATGGGTTTCATGATCATTAGGAGATTCTTATTCCCTTTTTTTTCATTCAATTCAAATTCAACCATCTGTTGTGGTGGGATTCGAACCCAGGACCCAGAACATGAGATGTGTTTCTGGATTTATAGTCTAGCAATAATATGAATAACACTTCCCTAACTTGTGTTGAGGGCATTGCAACATAGCGTTGGTTTGGAAGGAGTCAATGAGTAGCAAGGCATACGTTTAAGTTTATTTATTAGTGTTAGAAGTCAGCTTACATTAACAATACAATGAAGTGACTGTGAAAATCCCCTATTCGCCACACACGTCTGTTTGGGTACACTGAGGGAGAATTCAGCAAGGCCAAAGCACCTAACCAACACGTCTTTGAGACTGTGGGAGGGAACTGAAACAGCCGGAGGAAACCCACGCAGACACGGGGAGAATGTGCAGACTCCATACCGTGAATGAAGCTGGGAATCGAAACGCGTCCCTGGTGCTCTCAGATAGCAGTGCTAACCACTGTGCTGCTCCAGTGAAGTCTCCAGTGACTCAGCACTCTGTTTCAAGTGCTCTGAAGTCTGTAAAAAAACTTAGTGAATTATTTCAACGCTTAATCAATTGCCTCACAAACTTATTGGAGGAGATGAATGGGAAAAAGTTGAATGAATTATGTTATCCTTCCAATAATATTTCGGGGCATATTCTGGCACAAAACAAACAGATTTATGTGAAAGTTTGAAGTAAATTATATCAAAACCAACAATATTTGTGCATTGAGAGGCCCTTTCACGCCTGCACATTTCAGTATTAACATTGATCTTAAAAGAAAACATCTATGCACATCATTCCAATGTGGGTAAGATGCTCTGTCGAAGAGTCAGTGCAGGCTCGTTGGGTTCTATGGCCTCCTTCTGCACTGCCGTATCTGACCTTCCATTATTTCCACTTTTCCATATTTCTCTGGTGCTCAACGCCCCATCGCCGTTGTAAATTTTCTATTTTGGGGGGAAAAATTGTTGGGTTGAACGGGGTTAATTGAAACTGTTTGTTAAGTGACTGTAATTGATGTGTCTCCATGGATCCGATTAGTGTGTCTGGAGGGATTTCCCTCTTCTATTAATAAGGGATCCCGTTCATTGTGTTGTCCCATTGAGTCAGCGGGAGTGACAATTCCAACACTAACAGAGATCAGCGGCTGTGGAGAGAGAGGGTGGGAGAGGAGAGATCCGAATCTGGGAGAAATGGATTGGAAAGTTCCGACAATGGATCCAAATCCGGGAGAAATGGACTGGAAAGTTCCGACCAAGGACAGGAGTTTATTCTATTGGATTTCTGAGTTTAATGCAGATGATTGGTGGATAACACCAGCCTTTCGGATTTGTCTTCTACTGTTTGCGATTCAATGCTTTTACTATCCACTCCTGGCGATTGTTGGTGTTCCGGGTAGGTACCTGGCTGTAATTGCTCTGGCCCGTGAATGAGCGGGCGAGGGGTTGGACATGGGAAGATCTGTTGAACACACGTGGGATTTTACAGCTTCGGGAAGAGTGAGGCTGGAAGGTCCCGTCCCCTGTGTCCAGTTCCTCATTCTAGAAAGGCTGTTTCACTGCGTGGATTTTCTTGTCATTTACTGGACTGGGTTTGCTGCTCTTGTTGTTTCTGTTGAATCACTCTGTGCAGTTATTCATTCTTTCAGCCACTGGCAATTGTCTCAGGGCCTATGGGCTAAGATGTCTTCTCTGTGCTGTGGCTTTTCACAGACATGTGACCTCAAATACTATCCCATTGTGAGTGAAAGACTGAGACAGAATACTTTTTACCCTCTACTTATATCACCAGTTCATTCTAATCACCCGCCCAGGCTCAGACAGCAGAATCCATTTTATAGATCAAATATGCACAGCAAGATCTCACAGAGAGAGAAAACGTTTTGTAAAGTTTGAAGCTAATGCATTAGTGTAACAAGTAGGCTTGCATTAACACTGCAATGAAGTTACCGGAAAAAAAATCCCCTGGCACAACACTCGAACACCTTTTCAGGGCCACTGAGGGAGAATTTAGCATGGCCAATACACCGACCCAGAACAAATTACAGAGTCTGGGAAGAAACCGGAGCACGCAGAGGAAACCCACGCAGACACAGGGAGAACGTACAGAAACTGCACAGACAGTGGCCAAGCTTGGAATTGAATAGGGCCTCTGGTGCTGTGAGGGAACAATACTATCCCCTGTGCGTCCACAAAATCCCCGAGCGTCACAGGAACACGAACACACAGACACGCCCAAACACACACATATAAATACAGACATTTGCTGATAGAAGCGAACAGATTGAAGAATGTTTTCCCACTCAAACACCAATTCAAGAATAGCTAAATAGAACACTGATACTGTACTCTTTTGCTTTCTCTCCCTCTCTCTCTCTCTCTCTCTCTCAGGCACACACACACACACACACACACACACACACACACACAATTTCTCGCCTATTGCGACCTTTACCGACAACAGATATGTGACGGATTCAGTCTCCTGCACCTTTCTGGCAAGACGCTGGATAAATTATTGAAATGTAATTTCAAACAAGTTGAATTAAATGAAGCGAGACACACTTGTCTTTGCAGCCTCACCGAGAGAGGAGCCACTTGGGCAGCGCCCACCAGGCAGGACCAGGGGGTGGGACATGAAGTAGCGGGGTCTACAGGAACAGGGCCTGAAGATATGTGGATGTCAGCAAGGCGTTTGAGAAAGTCCCTCATTGTAGGTTGGTGGAAAAGGTTAAGGCTCATTGGATGCAAGGATAGGTGTCGAGATGGATTGAGAACTATCTTGGTAATAGGAGACAGGGGGTAGTAGGGGAAGGGTCTTTTTTCTAGCTGGAGGTCTGTGACGCGTGGTGTGCAGCAGGGCTCAGGACTGGGACCTTTGCTATTTGTAATATGACTCGGGGGAGGGGGTAACTGTTGTGATCAGCAAGTTTGCAGATGACACGAAGACGGCTGGGGTTGCTGATAGTGAGGAGCAGTGTCAGGCAATACAGCAGGATATAGATAGGCTGGGATATTGGGCAGAGAAATGGCAGATGGAATTTAATCCAGATAAATGCAAGGTGATGCAGTTTGGAAGAAATAATGCAGGGGGGAGTTATACGATAAATGTAGGACTATTAAGAGTATAGAAACGCAGAGGCACCAAGGGGTGCAAGTACACAAGTCCTTGAAGGTGGCAGTACAGGTGGAGAAGGTGGCGAAGAAGGCTTATGGCATGCTTGCCTTGAGAGGAAGGGGTATAGAGTATAAAAGCTGGTGTCTAATGTTGCAGTTGTATAGAATGTTGGTTGGACCGCATTTGGAGAACTGCGTCCAGTTCTGGTCGCCTCACTGCCGGAAGGAGGTGGAAACCCTGGAGAGAGTGCAGAGGAGGTTTACCAGGATGCTGCCTGGTATGGAAGGACTGAGCTATGAGGGGAGATTGGGCAAATTAGGGCTGTTCTCCTTAGAAAGACGGAGAATGAGGGGGGATCTAATAGAGGTGTAAAAGATTATGAAGGGTATAGATAGAGTGATCAGTGGTAAGCTTTCTCCTAGGTGGGATACAAAAATACGAGGGGCCATGGGCGCTGAGGAGGGCGAGGTACAATTCGGATGTTAGAGGGAGGTTTTTCACACAGAGGGTTGTGGGGACCTGGAATGCACTGCCAAGTAGGGTGGCGGAGGCAGGCATGCTAGAGTTGTTTAAGGCTTACTTAGATCGGCACATGAGCGGACTAGAGATGGAGGGATACCAGAAACTGTTCTAAATAAGGATCAAGAGACTTGGGACGTCCCTGGGAATCAATTGATTCGTATGGACCGTTCAAAATATTTTCTGGCTCACCTGTCTTCAGTCTGAGCTTCTGTGGATCCCGTAAATGTCTGTCTAAGTTGTGCATGTTTATTGATGTCACTTTTTTTAAATCCACAGGTGATTCGGCTCGCCTTGTTGTCAACAATGGACACACACGCAGTGGGTCATGTGAGGGCTGCTCTTGGATGTTTCTTCGAGAGTTGCCGAGTGCTTCACGTTGTTAATGTGCGCTTAAACTGGAGCATCTGACGGGCAACACGACAGCTCAGTGACTATCACTGTTTGCTGGGCAGACACATGGATTTGGGCCAGTGTCTGTGGGAGTTTGCACATTCTCCCCGTGCTTGCGTGGGTTTTCTCCGGGTGCTCCGGTTACCTCCCACACCCCAATAACATGCTCTTAGTGCACGTGTTATTTGGTGTAACAAATTGTCCCTAAATTAGTCGTCCCTCAATCTGGTTATGTTTCCTTTATTGAGGAGTCCAATCAGCGAGGACAAAGGTCAGAGGTAGAAGAGGGCACTCAGAATGCTGAAGTGGCGGGTGGGCTCGTTGGGCCGAAGGGTCTGTTTCTTGTGCTGTGTTGTTCTTTGCTCTTTGTTCTTTATAGTGGGCCGGATGGGTGGTGACCTGTAGGGCAGGGCCTTAAGGGCAGGGACTGGCAAGATTAGGGCCAGTTACAGACAGTAGAGGGAAGTTGTGTGTGGAACCGGAGGAGATTGGAGAGGCGTTGAACCAATATTTCTCTTCGGTGTTCACGCAAGGGGACATGAATGTAGCTGAGGAGGACACTGGGGTGCAGGGGTGTAAAATAGATAGTATTGCAATTGATACGGGGGATGTGCTGGATATTTTAGAGGGTTTGAAAATAGATAAGTCCCCTGGTCCGGATGGGATTTACCCTAGGATTCTCTGGGAGGCAAGAGAGGTGATTGCGGAGCCTCTGGCTCTGACCTTCAGGTCGTCGTTGGCCTCTGGTATAGTACCGGAAGATTGGAGGACAGCAAATGTTGTCCCATTGTTTAAGAAAGGGAGAAGAGACTTCCCTGGGAATTATAGACCAGTGAGTCTTACTTCTGTGGTGGGTAAGGTTTTGGAAAGGATTATTAGAGACAGGATTTATAGTTATTTGGAGAGTAATGAATTAATTAGAGACAGTCAGCATGGTTTTGTAGCGGGTAGGTCGTGCCTTACTAACCTTATCGAGTTCTTTGAGAAAGTGAACAAAGAGGTGGATAGGGGTAAGGCAGTTGACGTGGTGTATATGGATTTTAGTAAGGCGTTTGATAAGGTTCACCATGGTAGGCTTCTGCAGAAAATGCAGATGTATGGGATTGGGGGTGATCTAGGTAATTGGATCAGGAATTGGCTAGCAGATAGGAGACAGAGGGTGGTGGTTGATGGTAAATATTCGTCATGGAGTTCGGTTACGAGTGGTGTGCCTCAGGGATCTGTTTTGGGGCCACTGCTGTTTGTAATTTTTATTAATGATCTGGATGAGGGTATAGTTGGGTGGATTAGTAAGTTTGCTGATGACACCAAAGTCGGAAGTGTGGTAGATTGTGAGGAAGGGTGTCATAGTTTGCAGGGTGACTTAGAAAGGTTGCAGAGCTGGGCCGCGAGGTGGCGGATGGAGTTTAATGTGGAGAAGTGTGAGGTAATTCATTTCGGTAGGAATAACAGATGTGTTGAGTATAGGGCTAACGGGAGGACTTTGAATAGTGTGGAGGAGCAGAGGGATCTAGGTGTATGTGTACATAGATCCCTGAAAGTTGGGAATCAAGTAGATAAGGTTGTTAAGAAGGCATACGGTGTCTTGGCGTTTATTGGTAGGGGGATTGAATTTAGGAGTCGCAGCGTCATGATGCAACTGTACACAACTGTGGTGCGGCCGCACTTGGGGTATTGTGTGCAGTTCTGGTCCCCACATTACAGGAAGGATGTAGAGGCTTTGGAGAGGGTGCAGAGGAGGTTTACCAGGATGTTGCCTGGTATGGAGGGGAGATCCTATGAGGAGAGACTGAGAGATTTGGGGTTGTTTTCGTTGGAAAGAAGGCAGCTAAGAGGGGACCTTATTGAAACATATAAGATGATTAGACGTTTAGACAGGGTAGATAGTGATAGCCTTTTTTCCTAGGATGGAGAAAGCTAGCACGAGGGGGCACGACTTTAAATTAAGGGGGGGGTAGTTATAGGACTGATGTCAGGGGTAGGTTCTTTACCCAGAGGGTGGTGAGGGACTGGAATGCCCTGCCTGCTGCAGTTGTAAATGCGCCTAGTTTGGGGGCGTTTAAGAGATCTGCGGATAGGTTTATGGACGAAATGGGATTGGTTTAGATTGGTGGGTGAGTGATTTTTTTTAAAGCTGGTCGGCGCAACATCGTGGGCCGAAGGGCCTGTTCTGCGCTGTAATGTTCTATGTTCTATGTTCTATGAAGGCAGCTTGTCCCTTGGGGAGCAGATGTATCCAGGAGGGAGAGGGTGGGGCGGGACTCCCCTGCCATTCTGAATGTGATTGCTGCATAGAGAGGGTGGCCCCGCTGCGGATCAACACGAGAATATTGGGGGTGGCGGCATTCCCGCTGCCACGCTGCACGCTGTCTTTGGGGTGGGGTGGGCCCCACGGCAAAACTACACGTGATTGGTGAGGGTGAAGGGAGGCAATTAGTGGGCTTGGTAGTACTGGAGGGGGGCAGCGAGTGGGTGCTATATCCACGGGGGGGTCCTCATGAAGAACTGCTTCCCCCGGACTATCTAGGGGCAGCTGCTGTGTTGAAGCTAGCTGCAGCAGCAGAGGGCTGACAGATGTCTCTCTCAGACCAGGCAGCTCACTGCTGGCTGCAATTGCACATTTGCAGCAACGTAGGTTTGGGACGTGGTCAGTATCTCAGCCAGCGCTGTGAGAGCTGCAAGTGATGGCTTTCTGCTGAGGGTGTCTAACAGCCTTCGAGTTTTAACAGCACAAAATGAGGCCCTTCGGCCCATTATGTCTGAACTTATCATCAAACATCTATCCAATGCAATCCCATTTTGCAGCACTCGATCCACAGCCCTGTGCGCTCTGGAGTTTGAACTGCTGATCTAAACGCTACTTGTTCCCGCTCCTACCATTCTTCCAGGCCGTGAGCTCCAGATCCCAGCACCCTGTGTATGGAAACATTTTTCCTCAAATCTACAGAGAAATCTTCCCTTTACCTTAAATCCATGTCCTCTGGTGATCGATACTCCCAATAAAGGGAAAAAGTTTCTACCAAACTCTGTGCCACAGAATTTGTACCGATCACTCAGATCCCCCCCACCTGAAAACATTCCTCTCCCCCACCCACTACACCCTCTCCCACACCCACTACACCCTCTCCTCCACCCGCTACAACCTCTCCTCCACCCACAACATCCTCTCCCACCCACGACACCAGCCCCCACCACCCACCCCCCGCCCCCAGCCATCTCTGCTCTAAGGTAAAAAAACAAGCCGAGTTGTGTGGCACACATGCCTTTGCAGCCTCACCGGGAGAGGTTGTGTCCAGCGAGGAAAAGAGCTGGTCCACATGTACGAAGATGAGTTGTGATGATCTCGCTGGTAGAATTGAAGCCGTTGAGGGCACTGGGCAAGGTCGGGAGCAAAGGTATGTGCCCTTTGGGCAATGCCCACCGGGCAGTTCCTGGGTGTATGGTTCGAGGTGTCAGGATCTGCAGGAGTGGGGCCTGAATTTGGTGGGGCATATGGTCCATGGCCTGCAGGGGCGCGAACTGAAGGAATGGGTCCTGAAGGCAGCTTTGCCCTTGGGGACCGGGCCAATCAGTAGGGAGGGAGGCCCAATGTCATTCTGAACGTGATTGGTTGTGGGACTCGGGACCACTGTCACTCTGCTTGCAGTCGGTGGAGTAGGGTGGGGGAGTCACTGCCTCTCTGCAGGCACAATGGTTTAGGGAGGGGGTGTCACTGCCTCTCTGCAGGCACAGTGGGTTAGGGAGGGGGTGTCACTGCCTCTCTGCAGGCACAGTGGTTTAGGGAGGGGGTGTCACTGCCTCTCTGCAGGCACGTTGCTGTAGGGAGGGGGGTCTCGCTGCCTCTGTGCATGCACAGTGGGGTAGAAAGGGGTTTCCTGTTGCCACTCTGCATTTATTTTCTGTGGAGGATGGGTTAATTGGTCCGGTTGGTAGTGATGATGATGGTGGAGAGGTCGGGGGGGTGGGGGGGTGCGGACCCAAATCAGTTGGGGGCTCCTCACAAAGAGCTGCGTGCCCTGGACTATCTGGGAGGGCAGCTGTTGTGTTGAAATAAGCTGCAGCAACAGACAGCTGACGGATGTCTCTCTCAGACCAGGCAGCTCACTGCTGGCTGCAATTGCACATTTGCAACCACATAGATTTGGTAATTGGTCAGTATCGCAGCCAGCGCTGGGAGAGCTGCAAGTGATGGAGCTTTCTAGGCTGGCACGGTGATGTGGTGGTTAGCCACTACCTCATAGTGCCAGGCTCCCGTGTTTGATTCCGGACTTGGGTTGCTGTCTGTGTGGGTTTCTGCTGGGTTTCCTGATTTCCTCCCACAGTCCAAAGATGTGTGGGTTAAGAGGATTGGCCATGCTAAATAGATCCTAGTGTCACTGGGATTAGCAGGGGGCTTACAAAAACAGGCCTTGGGTGGGATTGTGGTCAGTGGAGACTCGACGCGCTGAATGGCCTCATTCTGCACTATATGAATTCTGTGACTGATTGTGTGACTAATGGGGGTCATTGCTGAAGGACTAACAGCCAGCGAATTTTAAAAGCACAAAATGAGGCCTTTCTGCCCATTATGTCTGAACTGGTCATCAAATATCTCTCCAATCCAATCCCATTTTCCAGCACTCGATCCACAGCCCTGTGCGCTCTAGCATCTGAATTGCTGATCTAAATGCCTCTTGTAGTTGTTGCTGCTTCTAACATCCTTTCAGCTCCTGAGCTGCAGATCCCACACCCTGTGGATGGAAACATTTTACCACAAATCCACACAAAAATCTGCCCTTTACCTGAAATCCACACCCCTCAGGTTATTGGCACCTGCACTGAAGGGAAAAAAAAAGTTTCTTCCCATCGATGTGAAGCATAATTTTGTACAAATCACTCAGGTTCACCCCCCACCCCCAACACCCAGCTGAAAGCAATCCCACCACCACTCATTACAGCCGCTTCCCCTCCAGCCATTTCTGCTCCAAGTTAGAAAACCCAGCCAAACCAGCCTCTATTCATAGCTGAAACTCTCCAGCCCAGGCAGCACCCCGGTGAATCTCCTCTCCACCGTCTGCAGGGGAATTACATCCTTCCTGTAGTGTGATGACCACAACTACACACAGCACTCTCGCTCTGGTCTAAACAGCATTTTATACTTCCATGGGGTGTGGAAAAGACTGCCTGCTGTGACAGTGCAGTCGGACACTTTCGGAACCTTCAAGCAGTTATTGGATATGTCATCTTAACCACCTCAGTTCACCTGTCTTGTTTCCTTCAGGGGTCCACGTGTATGCACCCCAAATTCATTCTGGTCCTCTGGACTTCTTCACACTCTGTTGTTCATTGCGTATTTTCTTGCCCTGTTATTTGTCCCAAATGCATCTCTTTACATTTTTCAGGTTTAAATGCCATTTATCCCCCCTACCAGACTGTCCATTTCTTCGGCACAGTAGTATTCTGGTTAGCACTGTTGTCCCAAAGCACCAAGGATGTGTATTTGATTCCTGGCTTCGGTCACTTTCTGTGTGGAGTTTGCACATTCTCCCCGTGTCTGCATGGGTTTCCGCCAGGGGCTCCAGTTGCCTCCCACATTCCAAAGACGTTTGGGTTAGGTGGATTGGCCGGACTAAATAGGCCTTAGTGCCAGGGAGACTTGCGAGGGTAAATAAAAGATGTTATGTGGAAAGGTCCTCATTGAGATTGTGGTCGGTGCCGACTAGATGGACAGAATGGACTCTTTCTGAACTGTAGGATTCTATGATTCCTGTAATCTAAGGCTTTCCTCCTCAATATTTACCAAACCACCTTTTTATCATCTGTGAACTTACTGATCATACCTCACACATTCATGTTGAGACCATCAATGTACATTACAAACAGCAAGGGATCCAGCACCGATCCCTGTGGAACCCCACTGGACACAGGCTTGCAGGCACAAAAGCAACCTTCGCCCATCACCCACTGCCTCACGCCACTCAGCCAATTTTGGATGTAATTTACCAAATAGCCCTGCATCCAATCGGCTATCATCTCCTTGTTCAGTCTCCCACGCTGAATTATTCAAAATCTTCTCTGAAGGCAATGTAGATTACATCGGCTACACTTCCCTCATCTCCTCATCCAATCACCTCCTCAATATCTCCCAGCAAATTGTTAGACATGATCTCCCCCTGACAAAGCCATGCTGACTGTTGTTCATAAATGCTTCCCTCCCGAAATGAGATTAAATCTGTCCCTCAGATTGTTTTCCAGTCATTTCCCTGTCATGGATATGGTGATGATGGTGTCCTGGGTGTGATCTTGGATGTGCCCAGAGCACCTTGTAGGATGGCACTATGGCACAGTGGTTGGCACTGCTGCCTCACAGTATCAAGGACACCGGTTAAATCCCTGGGAGTCCATCATCACGAGTGAAGTTGTTTTTAAACATTGAAACCAACTCCATTCTCACATCCAGCCTATTGGGATTTCTCCTGTTACAGGAACGTGTGGTGTTTCCCTTGGAAGTATCCACTTTGAGCAAGTCCAGTGTCTCGCAGCTCCCCAGTGTTCACAGTGAGCCTTGGAACATCATTCTCGACTACAGCAGTCCCACGTACATCACCAACCTGCAGAGGTTCATTGATAAGTCCAGGGCACATCGTGCTGATATTACAGCCTGAGTAGTGAAATTTGATTTGATTTGATTTCAGAAGATGTTAGAGGTAAGTTTTTCACTCAGAGGGTGGTGAGTGAGTGGAATCGGCTGCCGTCGGTGGTGGTAGAGGCGAACTCGCTGGGGTCTTTACAAAGACTTCTGGCTGAGTATATTGGATTTAAAGGGATTGGAGTTATAGATAGTTCTATGGCCTGGTAGGTATTGATGTGATCAGCGCAACTTGTGGGCCGAAGGGCCTGTGTGTGCTGTAGTGTTCTATGTTCTATGTGCTATAATAATAAACACCAGTGTCACTGGACAATAGTCATGAAGGCAGGCTGCTTGGCTCTTCTTTGGTACCCGCCTTTGTTTGAGCTTTTCTTACCTGGTACATGGATCAGCAACCTTCCCAGCGAGAGAGGATTCACTAAACCTCAATGGTCCAGTTGATCACAGTGGGACAGCAGCAAGCTGTTTGGACGGAGCTATTCGGTGAACCCTGAAGCTTTGAAAGCAAACCCTGGCAGTTGTGTTCTGTGCCATTCGAGAACGAGATTACTGTTTCTTCCTGTGTTGTGCGAACTGTGGCTACAATGTTCTTGTCTCCTCTCCAGGCTACAGTCCTCTGTAAATATAATAGAGATTCTGAGCTGCCAAGGCATCAGGATCTTCCTCTGTCAACTGTTAGGATTGTCCAGAGGAAAGGGTGAAACCAGTACTGTTTGGTAGCAGCTCTGGTGCAGGAGTTGTCAGTCAGCTGTCTGGCAGACAACAGTTCACACCTACAGGACTCCACTCTGGGTTTTCTTTCAGGGTTTACTCCCTCAGCCTTCTTACTCTCCACATCCCCCACAAGGTAGAGGGGCTATTTACCTGTAGCTGAGTCAGGTTTGAGGACTCCCTGGAGAACTTTCTCCCAAATATATATCATTGTGTCGCTACCATGGTGTAGCACGGTGACACAGTGGTTAACACTGCTGACTCACAGTGTCAGGGACCTGGGTTCAGTTCCAGGCTTGGGTCACTGTCTGTGTGGAATTTGGACTTTCTTCCCCGTGCCTGCGTGGGCTTCCTCCAGATTCTCAATTTTGCTTTCACACTGCAAAAGACGTGCTGAATTTCAAAAAAAAAGTAATTCTGTCTGTGTCTACATGTGTTTTTCATTTTAACCCATCCTTCGTCTAAATGGTAATTCCTTCCCCTGGATCGTGTCTAATTTTATTCTTCATTTCCTTCCTGACAGTGAACATAATCACAATCGTGACACTGACGAGCAGAAACTGTGGCCTGTCGAAATGTGTGACTCGTTACCTGGGGGCGATGTCAGTGGGGGATCTGCTGGTCATTATCCTCGACCTGATATTCAGACACATTCCCATTGTTTATTGGCAACAGTTTGTTTTCATGCTGTCGGTCCCCGTGTGTAACATCCACGCCGTACTGCTTTATGCAGCCACTGACTGTTCTGTCTGGTTCACCGTCACTTTCACCTTTGATCGATTTGTGGCCATTTGCTGCCCCAAGCTGAAAAGTAAATATTGCAGTGAGAAATCAGCGACTGTGGTTCTGGGAACAGTAACGGTGGTGAGCTGTTTAAAGAACATTTTCTGGTATTTTATGTTATTAAATAACTATATGCTGGGGAACAGCCCCTTTTTTTGTCATGTCACAACGGATTTTGAGGAATCTCCGGTCTGGACAACAATCGAGTTTCTCCACCACATTCTAACCCCGGGTGTCCCATTCGTCCTGAGCAGCAGAGCCCGCAGGAGACTCCGGGCTCACAGCAGTGCAGAGAATCCCAGAGACACAGAGATGGAGAGTCGGAGGAAATCGATCATTTTGCTGTTTGTTATCTCAGCCAATTTCATCCTGTTATGGTCGACATTAATGATTTATTCAATATGGCGTCGGATGTTTTATTTTGGCTATGGGGCAGTATGGTTAGATTATTTTGTTTTGGAATTGGGTTTCATGCTGCAACTGACAAGTTGCTGCACAAACACTGCCATTTATGCTGTGACACAGACTCACTTCAGGCAGCACCTAAAAAATCTCCTGACGTATCCCTTACTTCAATTCTTCAACTCATTTCCTCTGAGAAGAAACTAAAAGCACAAGACGCCTGATTCTTCCCACTCGACATTCAAACTATAAATAACAAAAAGCCTCACAGACACTGAAAGAGTGACAGATTGTAGAGAGAGGGCAGTGAGAGCAACAGTGAGAGTGATAGATCGACACAAATTGACAGAGAAGGATGGGCACAAAGCGATGGAGAGAGGGAGAGTTTGAAAGAGTTTCTAACAGATTCAGGAAAAGAAACAGAAACCGAGGGACCGAGAGAGAGAGAGAGTGAGAGAGAGAGAGAGAGAGAGAGAGAGAGAGAGAGGGAGAGGGAGAAACAGACAGAGATTTTCAAAGAGCGAGAGAGACAGGGTAGAAGGTGGGGAAAATGGCGAGGAAGATGATAGGGAATGACAAAGGGAGACAACAAAAGACAGATGGGAGGACGTTAGAAAGGAGGGAAATCGAGACTAAGCGGGAAAGGGATACAGAAAGGGAGGGGTCGGATAATAGTCAGAGGCAGGGAGAAACAAGGATACGAGATAGAGAGTGTCAGCAAGTATGAAAGAGTAAGACTGAACGGTACCATGGGCACAGCAAGTGCAAAAGTCAGTGCGAGGTAGAGAGAGGGAGAGAAACAGACAAAGAAAAGAAGGAGGGCAGAGACAGAAAGGGAGTGGGAGATGAAGATGAGACTGGAGGAAGAGAGTGAGATTGAAAGAGGGCTGGAGGAAAAGAGGAAGAATGTAGAGAGAGGGAGACTGAGGGAGAGGCAGAGAGAAACATACAGAGAGGGGCAGAGAGAGAGAGAGGGATAGCCAGAGAGAGAGCGGCTGAGAGAAAGAATCACAGAAAGCAACAGAGAAACTTATTTAATGAATGTAACGATAACAATCAGGTGGTGTTATTGGAAGATGAGCTCCCTGATTGAGACAGTGAGTGCTGTCCAATCCGGGAGCCCTCCATCGTATATAATATGCTGTATCTCGGTTACCAGAACTCAGGGTGTTGTACACTCAGAGTGTGGATGTGATGGACTGGTGGTTTTAACACTAGACTATTAATACAGAAACTCCGCTGACATACTGAGGATCTGTGTTCGAATCCTGTCACGGTAGATAGTGGAATTTGAACAAATATATCTGGAATTCAGAATCTGCTGGTGACCATAAAAGCAGTGTCGATTTTCAGAAAAAAAACAAATGGTTCTCTAATATCCCAGGGAAGAAACCTGTCGTCCTTAAGTGGTCAGGACTAAATGTGACTCGAGAGTCGTAGCAATGTGGTTAACACTTAATTGGGCTGTGAACAACGGCAAAATATATGTGACAGAATATGTTCAGGCAGTTAGTTCAAGGAGCAATTCGTTTTGAATCTGTGGTGAGAAGGATAATGGAATCTTTACTCAAAGTTGTGATTGTAACATGTAAACAGACTGAAAATCTAGGGGAAGATCTTGAGTTTGTGTCCACTGTGTGTGGGAATGGAAACGAGGGCTCAAGTTCCGACCAAACCCAGAAGGTGCCAATCTTGCCGGCGTTTTCCATCTGTTTTTTGCTGCCCTTCACTGGGGGCCTCATCAGGCTCATGTCCACACCAGGTGTGAACCGAATTCAAATCCATCTTCACACATTAACATATTATTCAAGCCCCACCCCCCTTACCGGATATCGAGCCCAATGTGCATGTTTAACTCTCACCAATGTGATGCGGCCATTTTGAAGGATCCCCTGTGTGTGTAAATTTAAGTGTAACTCCTGGGAGAGAGGGACATGGGCAGACAATAGCCTGACAATGCCCAAGCATTGCTCTGGTCACAGACTGGCACTGCCAAGTTGGCATAAGCATGGTGCCAAACTGACATTGCCAACCTGTGCTAGGGAGCAGTGACAGGGGCAGGCCCCAGTGGGAACCTCATGGGGAACAGTGGGAGGGACTAATTTAATGGTGAGGATAGGGCAAATGGAGGTGGGAGCTGTGGATGCTGGTGATGGCCGTTTGGGTGTGGGTGGAGGGGGTGGGTGGATTGACTGGGTGGTGATTTGGGGGGAAGTGGTCCAATGTTTGGGGGAAGAGGGGTGGGTGAATGCCCGCTCTGATCGCGGGGGGTGAATGGTAGCCCTGGTGCGGGCGGGGGTGGTGTTCGGGTCGGATGTTGTTTGTTCCTTGCCCTCTGATGAAAACAGTAACATCAATAGAAACGCGAGGATTGCTGAGGGAAGCCCTGTTGCCAATCTGTGCAGCAGAACATGACACCCCAGCTTTCTCACTGGGCTGTTTCAGTAAAAGAAGTACAATTTTTCATAAAGCTCATATTTGCCGTTTTCTAAATGTTGTCCTGGTACCAGATGGTGTCTGTGTCCTGCCCACAAGTTACTGTTTAACATGAGGCGTTTGGTTTTCCTTTTGAATGAGTGGTCCCTTTTAGAAAGTTACTGATACAATGGCGTAAGTCAGGCATTCTCTATTTTTCACACAGCTCTAATCAAGTTTTTAAAGTTTATTTATTCGTGTCACAAGTAGGTTTACATTAACACTGCAATGAACTCACTATGAAAATCCCCTAGTCGCCAAAATCCAGCCCCTGTTCAGGTACACGGAAGGAAAATTTAGCATGGCCAATGCATCTAACTCGTCTGTCGCACTGTGGGAGGAAACTGGAGCACCCGGAGGAAACCCACGGAGACACAGGGAGAACGTTCATACTCCGCACAGTGACCCAAGCCAGGAATCAAAACCAGATCCCTGCAACTGTGAAACAGCAGCGCTAACCACTGAGCCACCCATACACACAAAAAAACAAAGAAGACCACGGCACGGGAACATTATCTTCTGCCCTCCAAGTCTGATTTGATCAAGATGCCCAAGCTAACTAGAAAAAAAAATCTTTTCCCATACTCAGTCTGTATCCTTCTATTGCCTCCCTGTTCATGTACCCATCCAGATGCCACTTAAATGTAGCTAATGTACCAATTTTCACCACCTCCTTTGGCAACCCCCTCCAAGCACCTACCACTCTCCATGAAAAATCTTCCCTGCACATAGAACATAGAACATAGAACATTACAGCGCAGAACAGGCCCTTCGGCCCACGATGTTGCACCGACCAGTTAAAAAACAATGACCCACTAACCTAAACCAATCCCTTTTCATCCATAAACCTATCCACGGATCTCTTAAACGCCCCCAAACTAGGCGCATTTACAACTGCAGCAGGCAGGGCATTCCAGTCCCTCACCACCCTGTGGCTAAAAACCTACCCCTGACATCCGTCCTATAACTACCCCCCCTTAATTTAAAGCCATGCCCCCTCGTGCTAGATTTCTCCATCAGAGGAAAAAGGCTATCACTATCCACCCTATCTAAACCTCTAATCATCTTACATGTTTCAATAAGAACCCCTCTTAGCCGCCTTCTTTCCAGCGAAAACAACCCGAAATCCCTCAGCCTCTCCTCATAGGACCTCCCCTCCATACCAGGCAACATCCTGGTAAACCTCCTCTGCACCCTTTGCAAAGCCTCCACATCCTACCTGTAATGTGGGGACCAGAACTGCACACAGTACTCCAAGTGCGGTCGCACCAGAGTTGTGTACAGTTGCAACATAACGCTGCGGCTCCTAAATTCAATCCCCCTACCAATAAACGCCAAGACACCGTATGCTCTGCTGCAGGGTTATCAGTAAGTTGTCTGAGAGACAACAGCTAACAACCTACAGGACTCCACTCCGGATTTTCGGTCAGGGTTTACTCCCTCAGCCTTCTCACCTTCCAAATCCCCCACAAGGTAGGGGGGCTATTTACCTGTTGCTGAGTGAGGGTCAATGTTGAGGACTCTCTGGAAAACCCTCACCCAAATGTATGTCATTGTGTCACTACCATGGAGCAACATGGTGACACAGTGGTTAGCACTGCTGACTCACAGCATAAGAACATAAGAACAGAAGAAATAGGAGCAGGAGTAGGCCATCTAGCCCTTCGAGCCTGCCCCGCCATTCAATAAGATCATGGCTGATCTGTTGTGACGCAGTTCCACTTTCCCGCCCTCTCCCCATAACCCTTAATCCCCTCTCTTATCAAAAACCCATCAACCCGCTTCTTAAAAATATTTAGCGAGGCAGCCTCCACCACTTCAACGGGCAGAGAATTCCAGAGATTCACCACCCTTTGAGTGAAGAAGTTCCTCCTCAACTCCGTTCGAAACCGCGCCCCCCCCCCTTGATCTTGAGGCTGTGCCCCCTAGTCCTACTGTCCTTTCTGAGCGGGAAGAGCCTCTCCACCTCTATCTTATCCATCCCATTCATCATCTCATACATCTGAATGAGATCTCCCCTCATTCTTCTAAACTCTAACGAGTACAAACCTAGTTTATTCAGCCTCTCCTCATAGTTCAACCCCCTCAACTCCGGTATCAGCCTAGTAAACCTCCTCTGCACTCCCTCCAAGGCCAAAATATCCTTGCGCAAGTGTGGCGACCAAAACTGCACACAGTACTCCAGCTGCGGCCTCACCAGTGCCCTATACAGCTGCAGCAAGGCCTCCCTACTTTTATATCCAATCCCCATCAGGGACCTGGGTTGAGTTCTTGGATCACTGTCTGTGTGGATTTTGGACCTTCTCTCCATGTCTGTGTGGGTTTCCTCCGGATGCTCCACTCGCCTCTCACACTGCAAAAGACGTGCTGGATTTAAAAAGAAGAGAGATCTCAATGATTCTGTTTATGTGCACATGTTTTTTATTCTAACCCATCCTCAGTCTAAATGGTAACTTCTTCCCCTGAATCATGTCTAATTTTATTCTTCATTTCCTTCCTGACAGTGAACATACTCACAATCGCGACACTGACGAGCAGAAACTGTGGTCTGTCCAAATGTGTGACTCGTTACCTGGTGGCCATGTCAGTGGGGGATCTGCTGGTCATTATCCCCGACCTGATATTCAGACACATTCCCACTGTTTATCCAAAACAGTTTAATTTTCTGCGCTCGGTCCCCGTGTGTAACATCCACGCCGTCCTGCTTTATGCAGCCACTGACTGTTCTGTCTGGTTCACCGTCACTTTCACCTTTGATCGATTTGTGGCCATTTGCTGCCCCAAGCTGAAAAGTAAATATTGTAGTGAGAAATCGGCGGCTGTGTTTCTGGGAACAGTGACGGCGGTGAGCTGTTTAAAGAACATTTTCTGGTATTTTATGTTATTAAATAACTATCAGCTGGTGAATATCCCCTGGTTTTGTGGTGTTGCGGACAATGTTGTGGATTCTCCGGTCTGGGGAGCCATCGAGTTCCTCCACCACATTCTAACCCCGGGTGTCTCATTTATCCTGATTCTGCTGCTCAATGTGTTCACTGTCAGACACATTTTAGTTAGCAGCAGAGCCCGCAGGAGACTCTGGGCTCAAAGCGGTGGGGAAAATCTCAGAGACCCAGAGATGGAGAGTCGAAGGAAATCCATCGTTTTACTGTTTGTTATCTCAGCCAATTTCATCCTCTTATGGTCGACATTAATGACATACTTTATATGGAGTCGAATGTATTATTTGGGCTTTGGGTCAATAACGTTAGATTATTGTGTTCAGGAAGTGGGCTACATGCTGCAACTTACAAGTTGCTGCACAAATACTGCTATTTATGCTGTGACACAGACTCACTTCAGGCAGCAGCTAAACAGTCTACTGATGTATCCCCTTACTTCAATTCTTCAACTTATTAACTGAGAGGAAACTACACCCACAGATCCCTGACTCTTCATATTGGACATTCAAACTGTAAATCAGTAAACAGCCTCATAGAGACAGAAAGAGTGACAGATACAGACAGACAGATAGATGGAGAGAGAGAGAGAGAGAGAGAGAGAGAGAGAGAGAGAGAGAGAGAGAAAGAGAGCAATGAAAGCAATAGTGAGAGTGATAGAGAGTCAGAGATTGACAGAGACCAAGAAGGGCACAACAACATGAAGAGCAACAGAGTTTGAAAAAGATTTTGATAGGTACAGGAAAAGAAGCAGACAGACAGAGGGATATAGAGGCAAAGAACTGGGACAGAGAGAGACTATCACAGAGCGAGAGAGACAGGGATAAAGAGTGTGGCAAAAGGCGAGGGAGATATACTGGGAATAAGAAAAGGAGACAGAGGAAGAGGTTGCAATAAGAGAGGGAGGCAGAGCAAGAAAAGGAGAGTGAGACTGAGAGGGGCAGGAGAGACAGAGGGAGAGGGAGAGGGAAGAGACGAAAAGAGAAAGAGAGAAATATTGAGGGAGACAGGGAGAAACAGCAAGGGAAACAGAGGGAAACATCGAGGGAGACAGAGACACAGTGAGACACAGAGAAAGAGCAACAGGAAGAGACACACAGAAACACAGAAAGAGACAGAGAGACATATTCAATGACATTATGAACAACCATCAGATGGATATTGGAATATGAGCTCCCTGATTGAGGCAGTTGATATTGTCCAATCCGGGAGACATGTCTGCATATGTAATACGGTGTGTCTAAGTTACTGGAACTCAGGGTGTGTACACTCAGGATGTGGATGTGATGTCCTGGTGGCTTTATCACGAGAGTATAAATACAGAAACTCAGCTAATATTCTGGGCACCCGGGTTCCAATCCCGTCACAGCAGAAAGTGGAATTTGTATAAATATATCTGGAGTTTAGAATCTGCTGGTGACCATAAAACGATTGTTGAATTTTGGAAAAAGACCCATGTGGTCCACCAACGTACCAGGGAAGGAAATCTGTCTTCCTTATGCGGTCAGGACTAAATGTGACTCCACACCTACCAGGCCATAGAACTATCTGTAACTCCCAATCCCATTAAATCCCATGTACTCATCCAGAAATCTTGTAAAAGACCCCAGCGAATTCGCCTCTCCCACCACCGACGGCAGCCGATTCCACTTAATCACCACCCTCTGAGTGAAAATCTTACCCCTAATATCTCCTCTGTACTTGCTCCCCAGCACCTTAAACCTGTGTCCTCTCATAGCGACCATTTCAGCCCTGGGAAATAGCCTCCGAGAATCCACCCTATCTATTCATCTCAACATTTTATAAACCTCCATCAGGTCGCCTCTCAACCTTCGTCTCTCCAGGGAGAAGAGACCAGCTCCTTCAACCGAGTTTCATAAGGCATGCCTCCCAATCCAGGCAACATCCTTGTAAATCTCCTCTGCACCCTCCCAATAGCTTCCACATCCTTCCTGTAGTGAGGCGACCAGAACTGCGCACAGTAGAACATAGAACATAGAACATAGAACATTACAGCGCGGAACAGGTCCTTCGGCCCACAATGTTGCGCCGACCAGTCTTATTTTTTAAAAAAAAACATTGACCCACTAATCTAAACCAATCCCTTTTCGTCCATAAACCTATCCACCAATCTCTTAAACGCCCCCAAACTAGGCGCATTTACAACTTCAGCAGGCAGGGCATTCCAGTCCCTCACCACCCTCTGGGTAAAGAACCTGCCCCTGACATCCGTCCTATAACTACCCCCCCTTAATTTAAAGCCATGCCCCCTCGTGCTAGATTTCTCCATCCGAGGAAACAGGCTATCACCATCCACCCTATCTAAACCTCTAATCATCTTATATGTTTCTATAAGATCCCCTCTCAGCCGCCTTCTTTCCAGTGAAAACAACCCCAAATCCCTCAGTCTCTCCTCATAGGACCTCCCCTGCATACCAGGCAACATCCTGGTAAACCTCCTCTGCACCCTCTCCAAAGCCTCCACATCCTTCCTATAATGTGGGGACCAGAACTGCACACAGTACTCCAAGTGCGGCCGCACCAGAGTTGTGTACAGTAGCAACATGACGCTGCGACTCCTAAATTCAATCCCCCTACCAATAAACGCCAAGACACCGTACGCCTTCTTAACAACCTTATCTACTTGATTCCCAACTTTCAGGGATCTATGTACACATACACCTAGATCCCTCTGCTCCTCCACTCTATTCAAAGTCCTCCCGTTAGCCCTATACTCAACACATCTGTTATTCCTACCGAAATGGATTACCTCACACTTCTCCGCATTAAACTCCATCCGCCACCTCGCGGCCCAGCTCTGCAACCTGTCCAAGTCACCCTGCAAACTTCGACACCCTTCCTCACAATCTACCACACCTCCGACTTTGGTGTCATCAGCAAACTTACTAATCCACCCAACTATACCCTCATCCAGATCATTAATAAAGATTACAAACAGCAGTGGCCCCAAAACAGATCCCTGAGGCACACCACTCGTAACCGAACTCCATGATGAATAATTACCATCAACCACCACCCTCTGTCTCCTATCTGCTAACCAATTCCTGATCCAAGTACCTAAATTACCACCAATCCCATACATCTGCATTTTCTGCAGAAGCCTACCATGGTGAACCTTATCAAACGCCTTACTAAAATCCATATATACCACATCTACTGCCTTACCCCTATCCACCTCTTTGGTCACCTTCTCAAAGAACTCAATAAGGTTAGTAAGGCACGACCTTCCCGCTACAAAACCATGCTGACTATCTCTAATCAATTCATTACTCTCCAAATAACTATAAATCCTATCCCTAATAATTCTTTCTAAAACCTTGCCCACTACAGAAGTAAGACTCACTGGTCTGTAATTCCCAGGGAAGTCTCTGCTCCCCTTCTTAAACAATGGGACAACATTCGCTGTCCTCCAATCTTCCGGTACTATACCAGAGACCAACGACGACCTGAAGATCAGAGCCAGTGGCTCTGCAATCACCTCTCTTGCCTCCCATAGAATCCTAGGATAAATCCCGTCCGGACCAGGGGACTTATCTATTTTCAACCCATCTAGAATATCCAAAACATCCTCTGTATCAACTACAATACTTTCTATTTTACACCCCTTCACCCCAGTGACCTCCTCAGCTACATTGATATCGTCCTGCGTGAACACCGAAGAGAAATAATGGTTCAATGCCTCTCCAATCTCTTCCGGTTCCACACACAACTTCCCCCTACTGTCTGTAACTGGCCCTAATCTTGCCCTAACCAACCTTCTGTTCTTGACATACCTATAGAACGCCTTAGGATTCTCCTTAATCCTATCAGCCAAAGTCATCTCATGCCCTCTTCTAGCCCTTCTTAGCTCCCTCTTCAACTCCCTCCTAGCCAATCTAAAGCTTTCTACTGCACTACCCAAGCCCTCAAGCCTCATCCGAACATAAGCCTCCTTCTTCTTCCTAACCAACAAATCAACTTTTTTTGTGCACCACGGTTCCCTAGCCCTACCAATTCCTCCTTGCCTGACAGGGACATACCTATCACAGACCCACAGTAGCTGCTCCTTGAAAAAACTCCACATTTCAGACGTTCCTAGTCCCTGTAATCTCCTAGTCCAATCAATGCTTCCTAATTCTCTCCTAATGGCCTCATAATTACCCTTCCCCCAGCTAAAACTACTGACCCGAGGTTCATGCCTATCCCTTTCCATCACTAAGGAGAACGTAACCGAATTGTGGTCACTATCACCAAAAAGCACACCAACTTCCAAGTCTAGCACCTGGTCCGGCTCATTTCCCAGCACCAAGTCCAATATAGCCTCACCTCTAGTTGGCCTATCTACATATTGAGTCAAAAAACCTTCCTGCACACTCTGAACAAAAACTGACCCCTCTAACGAGCTACAGCTATAGCAATTCCAATCAATGTTAGTAAAGTTAAAATCCCCCATAACAATTACCCTATTACTTTCACTCCTAACCAGGATCGTCTCTGCAATCTCTTTCAATCCAGTACTCCAAGTGGGATCTGACAAGGGTCTTATAAAGTTGCAGCATTACCTCCCGACTCCTAAACTCAATCCCTCGATTAATGAAGGCCAGTACACCATACGCCTTCTTGACCACATCCTCCACCTGCGAGGCCGATTTAAGAGTCCTATGGACCCGGACTCCAAGATCCTTCTGCTCTTCAACACTGCTAAGACTCCTACCCTTGATATTGTACTCCTGCATCCCATTGGTCGTGCCAAAATGGACCTCCACACATTTGTCCGCGTTGAAGTCCATCTGCCACTTCTCCGCCCAGTCTTGCCTCCTATCTATGTCACCTATATCCTTCCTATCCTACCTACTTACGCTGCTACCCCCTGCTAATTTCTTTTGTGTTTTTTTTACTGTTGTTTATCGATCAAAATCCAGTAATAATACTCAAGGCAAAACTATTCTCATTGTATTAAAGGCAAACCACGTGGATTCTGACACTTCCACTGCACTGTGGAAATCCAAAATATTTAGAAAAAGGGATGCGTTCTGAAACAAAAATCTTTGTTGGTCCCTGGATGGACATTTCAAGTTTGACAACTTCACTCAGCATAGTGTTAGTCACAGAATATCACCTCTTCCAGCCGGTATAGAGGCGTAGAGCAATACAGCTGTCATAGGGCAATACATGCATTTCCTCCGGGCGCTCCAATGTCCTTTCGCGCTTCAGGGATGCCCAGGATTGGTGGATTGACCATGCTAAAATTGACCCTTTTGTCAGGGTACTAGCTCGGGTAAATACATGAGATGACAGGGACCTGGGTGGACAGAGGTCAGGGCAGACTCGATGGAGCCAATGGCCTTCTTCTGCATTGTAGTGATTCTATGAAAATCTCATTGAGTATCTGTCGTGATACAAAGAGCAAAGAACAAAAACAGCCCGGGAAACAGGCCCTTCGGCCCAACGAGCCCGCTCCGCCATCTCAACACCACCAGTCCCCCTCTCCAACCACGGCCCCTGTCTATTGTTTTATGGCCATCCACATTGAGGGAAACTAATTTAGGGACAATTTACTCCTGCCAATCAGCCTAACAGCACATCTTTGGGGTGTGGGAGGAAACCGGAGCACCCGGAGAAAACCCACGCAAACACGGGGAGAATGCGCAAACTCCCACAGACACCGGCCCGAATCCATGTGTCTGCACAGCAAACAGTGATAGTCACTGAGCTGTCGTCTTGCCCAGTATCTGGTCCAGTTTAGGCACACACTAACGACATGAAGCACTAGGCCAATCTCGAAAAACCAAGAGCAGCCCCAGTACTACCCATCGCGTGTATGCCCCTCGTTGGACACGAGGTGGACCGACTCAAAACCTGTGAATGAAAAGAAAAAAAAAATTATCGTACCAAAACCATTTACATTACCAGGGACGCCCCAATGTTAATGACCCTTATTTAAAACAATCTCCTATATCCACCCATCTCCAACCCACACATGTGCCTGTCCAAGTTACTCTTAAACAACTCTAGTGTGTTTGCCTCGACCACCTTACTTGGCAGGGCATTCCATACCCCCACTACCCTCTGTGTGTAAAACCTCCCTCTAATATGTGTGTCATAGCTCTCCCCCCTCACCTTAAGTCCATGGCCTATGTGTCCTATGTGTCCATGACAAGGGTCCTATGTGTCTCAATTATAGGAAACAGCTTACCTCTGTTTACTCTATCTATACCCCTGGTCCGGATGGGATTTACCCCAAGATTCTCTGGGAGGCAAGAGAAGTGATTGCAGAGCCTCTGGCTCTGATTTTCAGGTCGTCGTTGGCCTCTGGAATAGTACCGGAAGATTGGAGGATAGCGAATGTTGTCCCATTGTCTAAAAAGGGGAACAGAGACTTCCCCGGGAATTATAGACCGGTGAGTCTCACTTCTGTTGTGGGCAAGGTTTTGGAAAAAATTATTAGGGATAGGATTTATAGTTATTTGGAGAGTAATGAGTTGATTGGAGATAGTCAGCATGGTTTTGTGGCGGGTAGGTCGTGCCTTACTAACCTTATTGAGTTTTTTGAGAAAGTGACCAAAGAGGTGGATGGGGGTAAGGCAGTGGACGTGGTGAGGCGTAGTAAGGCGTTTGACAAGGTTCACCATGGTAGGCTTCTGCAGAAAATGTAGATGTATGGGATTGGGGTGATCTAGGGAATTGGATCAGGAATTGGCTAGCGAATAGGAGACAGAGGGTGGTGGTTGATGGTAAATATTCATCATGGAGTTCGGTTACAAGTGGTGTGCCTCAGGGATCTGTTTTGGGGCCACTGCTGTTTGTGATTTTTATTAATGATCTGGATGAGGGTATAGTTGGGTGGATTAGTAAATTTGCTGATGACACCAAAGTCGGAGGTGTGGTAGATAGTGAGGAAGGGTGTCATAGTTTGCAGGAAGACTTAGATAGGTTGCAGAGCTGGGCCGAGAGGTGGCGGATGGAGTTTAATGCGGAGAAGTGTGAGATAATTCACTTTGGTAGGAATAACAGATGTGTTGAGTATAGGGCTAACGGGAGGACTTTGAATAGTGTGGATAAGCAGAGGGATCTAGGTGCATGTGTACATAGATCCCTGAAAGTTGGGAATCAAGTAGATAAGGTTGTTAAGAAGGCATACGGTGTCTTGGCGTTTATTGGTAGGGGGATTGAATTTAGGAGTCGCAGCGTCACGTTGCAACTGTACACAACTCTGGTGCGGCCGCACTTGGAGTACTGTGTGCAGTTCTGGTCCCCACATTACAGGTAGGATGTGGAGGCTTTGGAAAGGGTGCAGAGGAGGTTTACCAGGATGTTGCCTGGTATGGAGGGGAGGTCCTATGAGGAGAGGCTGAGGGATTTAGGGTTGTTTTCGCTGGAAATAAGGCGGCTAAGAGGGGATCTTATTGAAACATATAAGATGATTAGAGGTTCAGATAGGGTGAAAAGTGATAGCCTTTTTCCTCTGATGGAGAAAGCTATCACGAGGGGGCATGGCTTTAAATTAAGGGGGGGTAGTTATAGGACGCATGTCAGGGGTAGGTTCTTTACCCAGAGGGTGGTGAGGGATTGGAATGCCCTGCCTGCTGCAGTTGTAAATGCGCCTAGTTTGGGGGCGTTTAAGAGATCCGTGGATAGGCTTATGGACGAAAAGGGATTGGTTTAGGTTAGTGGGTCATTGTTTTTTAACTGGTCGGCGCAACATCCTGGGCCGAAGGGCCTGTTCTGCGCTGTAATGTTCTATGTTCTATGTTCTTTACCCTTCATAATCTTATATACCTCTATTAGAACCCCCTTCAGTCGCTGTCTTTCAAGGGAAAATAGCCCCAATTTCTTCAATCTTTCCTCATAACCCAGTCCTTCCATACCAGGCAACATCCTGGTAAACCTCCTCTGCACTCTCTCCAGAGTCTCCACATCCTTCCGGTAGTAAGGCGACCAGAACTGGACGCAATACTTCAAATGCGGCGTAACCAACGTTCTGTACAACTGCAACATTAGACTCCAGCTCTTATATTCTATATTCCTTCCTATAAAGGCTAACATACCATAGGCTTTCTTCACCACACTCTCCACTTGCACTGCCACCATCAAAGACTTGTGCACTTGCACCCCCAGGTCTCGCTGCAATCCTATACTCCTTATGGGCTTACCTTTTATCATATAACTCCCGCCTACATTATTCCGGCCAAAATGCATCACC
This sequence comes from Carcharhinus amblyrhynchos, assembly GCF_965287045.1. Classification (NCBI taxonomy): domain Eukaryota; kingdom Metazoa; phylum Chordata; class Chondrichthyes; order Carcharhiniformes; family Carcharhinidae; genus Carcharhinus; species Carcharhinus amblyrhynchos. The sequence goes on from NW_027649787.1 coordinate 3,697,061, forward strand.
TCACATTTATCCGGATTAAACTCCATTTGCCATGTATCTGCCCAATATACCAGCCTATCAATATCCCGCTGTATTGCCGGACACTGCTCCTCACTGCCCGCCAATCCAGTCACCTTAGTGTCGTCAGCAACTTTGCTGATCACACCACCTACTCCCTCTTCCAAGTCATTTATATACCCTACAAAGAGGAGGTCGCAGTGCTGGCTCGCTCGAAAATTACCAGTGTGCTGCAGCCATTTGTAACATCTACAACACTACCTTTTGCATTAAACCACAGATTCCCGCTAGGACAGGAATTGAGATGTTAAACATACACAGAAGAGGGATAACACTGATAAATTCTAGCGAGGAATTGAGACAAAGCTTGGGAGACTGTTTGGAAAATTTGATCCTGGGAGAACCCTCCTTCCCGAGAAATTTCAACAAATTCGGACAGAATTGATCACAGCACACGAGACCTTTGTCAAAGTGGTGCAACAAACAGGAGAAATAGAAAAGAACATTCGAGAAATTAGAGTCACTACCCGGTGGGAAGACCTCTGGGATTGGAGTTCAAATGTCCAAATCCACCCATGGGTCCACATCCTGTCCCACCTGACCGTAACAGGAATCCTAGTTGCGGCAGTGTACCTAACCATCCTCACATTTAAATTCGCTCGATGGAAGAAGGAATTTCTGCAAAACTTGGACTCGGCAAGGGCCATCCAACATCAGAAGAGGCCCTACAGGCAAGAGCCTTGATAATCTCCCCACTATATTTAATATGTATAGACACTTGTCATTTTGTACTATTTATTGCATTGTCGTCTAAATACCCAAGTAATGTATTGTTTCTTCTTGTTTTTCTAATTGTTTTGCTTCATTTAATTTTTTGTTAATTGTTTCACTTCATTTAAATGTGTTGGTACTAATGTGGGTTAGGGATGATACTATCAACCCCACAATCAGGATACTTGCTTGCTGAGATGGTTTGGTGAGAATTGTGTGATCCAGTTTGCTGACGCTCACTGGATCAAAAGGAGGGAATGTAACATAAACAGGGCCTAGTTTTAAGGCTGATAAAATTTGATATCCTAAACTAAAGAATTAGGCATATTAAAAATCAAACACAGTCAAACCTCAGGCAGGGCAGTTGTACAATACACAAACCTGTCTGGGCCTGACTCATCAATCTCCCCTGCACTCTACTGACACTTAGCAGGAGATCATTGCACCCCATTGAAATGCACCAACCTATTGTTAGAAGCTCAGATTGGGCCAGACTTTCTGTCACCAAGAGTTCCTGTAGTTGGTTTAATCTGATAACAGGTTACATGTAAGCAGCAGCATGGAGATGGACACCTGGGGGAAGACCCTGGTGTCCTGTCAGGCAGAGATCAAGAAACCCACTGGGTCTTGGAACCCCCTCCTGGAACCTCATTGGCCGGAAGCCAGAGAAGTTTCTGGAAAGGCGAGCAGGCAGGGGGTTAAAGGAACACCAGGAGCGAAGACTCGATGAAGGAGGCGACCCTTGGCCATTCGGAAGACTGACCAGAGAAGGAAGGAAGGAAGAAGCTGCCATCGAGACTCACCTTCGTGACGACAGACCAGAGGGACTCAGAGAATCGAGCCTGCAGGTTTAACCAAACCATCTTTGTGGGTAGTATATCTGATTTTGGGGTATCCTCTTGTTGTATGTGGGTAATGTAAGGGTTAGTAGTGTTATTGTTAATAAACTTGTTGAACCTTTACTTGTGTTTGTCCTTTGTCCACCTTGTAAATAAGGACATTGGGGTAAAACATTGGAGTAAGGAAACTGGTCGAAAGCATCTAAGGGAGATGTGCAGGTTGGGCAGATTGGCCGTGCTAAATTGCCCCTCAGTACCAGAGGGCAATAGCAAGGGTAAATAGGGTTACCAGCATAGGGGCTGGGCGGTTTTGTGGTCTGTGCAGTTTTGCATGGCCTCCTTTGGCACTGAAGGTATTTTATGGATAGAATGACCATGATCTCGTCTATGTTCTATGGAAAAGCACATGGAGCACACCAGAATTATAGGAAGGGGATAGCTTGATCTTGGGATTGAACATAGCTTGGAACAATTTTGAGGGCCGAAGGGCCTGTACTGTGCTGGACTGTTCTATGTTCTATGATCTAGTCGGGTTGTTTTGACAGCATGTTGGTCTTTCCACGTATAATTCAGGTTCCTGTCATGAATCCTTCTGACATGATTCATTGAAACAGGAATGGGATTTAACAGCAAGGTTCACTTTCAGATTGGCAATTCAGGAGAGAACTGTGCTGAGTGACATTTTCATGTGAAATATTCGCACTTGTGTTTCCACTTTTGGTTTCCATTGTCATGGTTGCACCTTTCATCAACTTCGCATTGGTGGAACAAATAGAGATCAGTTTTATTCATTCATGGGCCATGGGAGTCTCTGGCTGGGCCAACATTTATTGCCCATCCCTTCAACTGAGTGACTTGCTCGGACATTTGGGAGGATAATTGAGAGGTAACCACATTGCTGCGGTTCAGGAGTCACATGTGGGCCAGACGAGGTAAGGACGGCAGATTTCCTTTCCTAAAGGGAACAGATGTTTTTTTTAATATAATCGACAATGGGTTTCATGATCATTAGTAGATTCTCAATTCCTTTTTTTTTCAATTCAAATTCAACCATCTGTTGTGGTGGGATTCGAACCCAGGTCCCAGAACATGAGATGTGTTTCTGGATTTGTAGTCCAGCAATAATATGAATAACACTTCCCTAGCTTGTGTTGAGGGAATTGCAACATAGCATTGGTTTGGAAGTAGTCAATGAGTAGCAAGCATACGTTGGGGGTAGGGTGTTAGCGTGGATAGAGTATTGGTTGTCAAATAGGAGGCAGAGAGTGGGGGTCAACATGTGCTATTCGGATTGGCGGATGGTGACTAGCGGAGTGCCCCAGCGGTCGCTGCTGGGACCTCAGCTATTTACCACTTATATAGATGATCTGGAGGAGGGAACCGAGTGTAGGGTGTCGAAATTTGCTGATGACACCAAGATTGGGGGAACGGCAAATTGTGCGGAGGGTGTGGAGAGTCTGCAGAAGGATCTAGATAGGCTGGGCGAATGGGCCAGGAAATGGCGAAAGGAATTTAATGTTGGCAAGTGTGAGGTGGTCCAATTTGGTAGGAATAATGGTAGGAAGGACTATTACTTACGTGACGAAAAACTGCAGCAGGTGACGGTGCAGAGGGACCTCGGGGTCCTTGTGCATGAGTCTCAAAAACCCAGCTTGCAGGTGCAGCAGGTGGTCAGGAAGGCGAATGGGATGCTGGCCTTCATAGCGAGGGGGATTGAATATAAAAGTAGGGAGGTCTTGCTGCAGCTGTATAGGGCATTGGTGAGGCCGCAGCTGGAGAACTGTGTGCAGTTTTGGGCGCCGCACCTTCGCAAAGATATTTTGGCCTTGGAGGGAGTGCAGAGGAGGTTTACTAGGCTGATACCGGAGTTGAGGGGGTTGAGCTATGAGGAGAGGCTGAATAACCTGGCTTGTACTCGTTAGAATTTAGAAGAATGAGGGGAGATCTCATTGAGACGTATAAGATGATGAATGGGATGGATAGGATAGAGGTGGAGAGACTCTTCCTGCTCAAAAAAAACAGTAGGACTAGGGGGCACAGCCTCAAGATAAAGGGGGTGGGGGGCGGTTTAGAACGGAGTTGAGGAGGAACTTCTTCACTCAAAGGGTGGTCAATGTCTGGAATTCTCTGCCCGTTGATGTGGTGGAGGCTGCCTCGCTAAATATTTTTAAGAAGCGGGTTGATGGGTTTTTGATAAGCGAGGGGATTAAGGGTTATGGGGAGAGGGCGGGAATGTGGAACTGAGCCACGACAGATCAGCCATGACCTTATTGAATGGCGGGGCAGGCTCGAAGGGCTAGATGGCCTACTCCTGCTCCTATTTCTAATGTTCTTATGTTTACGATTATTTATTAGTGTTACAAGTCAGCTTACATTAACAATACAATGAAGTGATTGTGAAAATCCCCTATTCACCACGCACGTCTGTTTGGGTACACTAAGGGAGAATTCAGCAAGGCCAAAGCACCTAACCAACACGTCTTTCAGACTGTGGGAGGAAACTGAAACAGCCGGAGGAAACCCACGCAGACACGGGGAGAATGTGCAGACTCCATACCGTGAATCAAGCTGGGAATCGAACCGGGTCCCTGGTGCTCTCAGATAGCTGTGCTAACCACTGTGCTGCTCCAGTGAAGTCTCCAGTGACTCAGCACTCTGTTTCATGTGCTCTGAAGCTTGCAAAAAAACTTAGAGAATTATTTCAACGCTTAATCAATTGGCTCATAAATGTATTGGAGGAGATGAACGGCAAAAAGTTCAATGAATTATGTTATCCTTCCAATAATATTTCGGGGCATATTCTGGTACAAAACAAACAGATTTATGTGAAAGTTTGAAGTAAATTATATCAAAACCAACAATATTTGTGCATTGAGAGGCCCTTTCACGCCTGCACATTTCAGTATTAACATTGATCTTAAAAGAAATCATGTATGCACATCATTCCAATGTGGGTAAGATGCTCTGTCGAAGAGTCAGTGCAGGCTCGTTGGGTTCTATGGCCTCCTTCTGCACTGCCGTGTCTGACCTTCCATTATTTCCACTTTTCCATATTTCTCTGGTGCTCAACGCCCCATCGCGGTTGTAAATTTTCTATTTTGGGGGGAAAATTGTTGGATTGAACGGGGTTAATTGAAACTGTTTGTTAAGTGACTGTAATTGATGTGTCTCCATGGATCCGATTAGTGTGTCTGGAGGGATTTCCCTCTCCTATTAATAAGGGATTCCGTTCATTGTGTTGTCCCATTGAGTCAGCGGGAGTGACAACTCCAACACTAACAGAGATCAGCGGCTGTGGAGGGAGAGGGAGGGAGAGGAGAGATCATAATCCAGGAGAAATGGATTGGAAAGTTCCGACAGTGGATCCGAATCCTGGAGAAATGGACTGGAATGTTCCGACCATGGACAGGAGTTTATTCTATTGGATTTCTCAGTTGACTGCAGATGATTGGTGGATGACACCAGCCTTTTGGATTTGTCTTGTACTGTTTGCGATTCAATGCTTTTACTATCCACTCCTGGCGATTGTTGGTGTTCCGGGTAGGTACCTGGCTGTAATTGCTCTGGCCCGTGAATGAGCGGGCGAGGGGTTGGACATGGGAAGACCTGTTGAACACAGATGGGATTTTACAGCTTCGGGAAGAGTGAGGCTGGAACGTCCCGTCCCCAGTGTCCAGTTCCTCATTCTAGAAAGGCTGTTTCACTGCGTGGATTTTCTTGTCATTTACTGGACTGGGTTTGCTGCTCTTGTTGTTTCTGTTGAATCACTCTGTGCAGTTATTCATTCTTTCAGCCACTGGCAATTGTCTCAGGGCCTATGGGCTAAGATGTCTTCTGTGTGCTGTGGCTTTTCACAGACATGTGACCTCAAATACTGTCCCATTGTGAGTGAAAGACTGAGACAGAATACTTTTTACCCTCTACTTATATCACCAGTTCATTCTAATCACCCGCCCAGTCTCAGACAGCAGATTCCATTTTATAGATCAAATATGCACAGCAAGATCTCACAGAGAGAGAAGACGTTTTGTAAAGTTAGAAGCTAATGCATTAGTGTAACAAGTAGGCTTGCATTAACACTCCAATGAAGTTACTGTAAAAAAAAATCCCCTGGCTCAACACTCCAACACCTTTTCAGGTACACTGAGGGAGAATTTAGCATGGCCAATGCACCGACCCAGAACAAATTACAGAGTCTGGGAAGAAACCGGAGCACGCAGAGGAAACCCACGCAGACACAGGGAGAACGTACAGAAACTGCACAGGCAGTGGCCAAGCTTGGAATTGAATAGGGCCTCTGGTGCTGTGAGGGAACAATACTATCCCCTGTGCCACCACAAAATCCCCGAGAGTCACAGGAACACGAACACACAGACACGCCCAAACACACACATATAAATACAGAGATTTGCTGATAGAAGCGAACAGATTGAAGAATGTATTCCCACTCAAACACCAATTCAAGAATAGCTAAATAGAACACTGATACTGTACCCTACTGCTTTCTCTCCCTCTCTCTCTCCCTCTCTCTCAGACACACACACACACACACACACAGACACACACACACACACACACACACACACACACACGGGAGGGGGGCGGGTTTACAACGACTCCCTGTCCATTGATGACGGGGTGAGCAGGAAAACCGCATGACAGCCGAGAACTCAGGTCCAAACCCAATTTCTCGCCTCTTGCGAACTTCACCGACAACGGATATGTGACGGATTCAGTCTCCTGCACCTTTCTGGCAAGACGCTGGATAAATTATTGAAATGTAATTTCAAACAAGTTGAATTAAATGAAGCGAGACACACTTGTCTTTTCAGCCTCCCCGAGAGAGGAGCCACTTGGGCAGCGCCCACCGGGCAGGACCAGGGGGTGGGACATGAAGTAACGGGGTCTACAGGAGCAGGGCCTGAAGATATGTGGACGTCAGCAAGGCGCTTGAGAAAGTCCCTCATCATAGGTTGGTGGAAAAGGTTAACGCTCATGGGATACAAGGACAGGTGTCTACATGGATTGAGGACTCGCTTGGTAATAGGAGACAGAGGGTAGTATTGGAAGGGTCTTTTTCTAGCTGGAGGTCTGTGACTCGTGGTGTGCCGCAGGGCTCAGGACTGGGACATTTGCGATTTGGAATATGACTGGTGTGATCAGCAAGTTTGCAGAAGAAACGAAGACGGCTGGAGTTGCTGATAGTGAGGAGCAGTGTCAGGCAATACAGCAGGATGTAGATAGGCTGGGATATTGGGCAGAGAAATGGCAGATGGAATTTAATTCTGATAAATGCGAAGTGACACATTTTGGAAGAAATAGTGCAGGGGGCAGTTATACAATAAATGTAGGACTATTAAGAGTATAGAAACGCAGAGGGACCAAGGGGTGCAAGTACACAAGTCCTTCAAGGTGGGAGTACAGGTGGAGAAGGTGGCGAAGAAGGGTTATGTCATGCTTGCCTTGAGAGGAAGGGGTATGGCGTATAAAAGCTGGCGTCTAATGTTGCAGTTGTGTAGAATGTTGGTTGGACGGCATTTGGAGTACTGCGTCCAGTTCTGGTCGCCTTACTACCGGAAGGAGGTGGAGACCCTGGAGAGAGTGCAGAGGAGGTTTACCAGGATGCTGCCTGGTATGGAAGGACTGAGCTATGAGGGGAGATTGGGTAAATTGGGGCTGTTCTCCTTGGAAAGACGGAGAATGATGGGAGATCTAACAGAGGTGTATAAGATTATGAAGGGTATAGATAGAGTGATCAGTGGTAAGCTTTCTCCTAGGTGGGATACAAAAATACGAGGGGCCATGGGTGGTGAGGAGGGCAAGGTACAATTCGGATGTTAGAGGGAGGTTTTTCACACAGAGGGTTGTGGGGACCTGGAATGCACTGCGAAGTAGGGTGGTGGAGGGAGGCATGCTAGAGTTGTTTAAGGCTTACTTAGATAGGCACATGAGCGGACTAGAGATGGAGGGATACCAGAAACTGTTCTAAATAAAGATCAAGAGACTTGCGGTGTTCCTGGGAATCAATTGATTCATATGGACCTTCCAACATATTTTATGGCTCACCTGTCTTCAGTCTGAGCTTCTGTGGATCCCGTAAATGTCTGTCTAAGTTGTGCATGTTTATTGATGTCACTTTTTTTTAAATCCACAGGTGATTCGGCCCGCCTTGTTGTCCAACAAGGGACACACACGCAGTGGGTCATGTGAGGGCTGCTCTTGGATGTTGCTTCGACAGTTGCCCAGTGCTTCACGTTGTTAGTGTGCGCTTATACTGGACCATCTGACGGGCAACACGACACCTCAGTGACTATCACTGTTTGCTGTGCAGATACATGGATTTGGGCCAGTGTCTGTGGGAGTTTGCACATTCTCCCCGTGCTTGCGTGGGTTTTCTCCACGTGCTCCGGTTACCTCCCACACCCCAAAAACGTGCTCTTAGTGCACGTGTTAATTGGTGTAACAAATTTTCCCTAAATTAGTCGTCCCTCAATCTGGTTATGGTTCCTTTATTGTGGAGTCCAGTAGGCGTGGAAAAAGGTCAGAGGTAGAAGAGGGCACTCAGAATGTTGAAATGGCAGCACGGGCTCGTTGGGCTGAAGGGTCTGTTTCTTGTGCTGTGTTGTTCTTTGTTCTTCGTCCTTTATAGTGGGCCGGATGGGTGGTGACCTGTAGGGCGGGGCCTTAAGGGCAGGGACTGAAGGCAGCTTGTCCCTTGGGGAGTAGATCTATCCAGGAGGGAGAGAGTGGGGCGGGACTCCCCTGCCCTTCTGAATGTGATTGGTGCATAGAGAGGAGGCCCCGCTGCGGATCAACACGAGAATATTGGGGGTGTAGGCATTCCCGCTGCCTCGCTGCACGCTGTCTTTGGGGTGGGGTGGGCCCCACAGCAAAACTGCACGTGATTGGTATGGGTGAAGGGAGGCGATTAGTGGGCTTGGTGGTGCTGGAAGTGGGGCAGCGAGTGGGTGCTATATCAATTGGGGGGTCCTCATCGGGGCAGCTGCTGTGTTGAAGCTAGCTGCAGCAGCAGAGGGCTGACAGATGTCTCTCTCAGACCAGGCAGCTCACTGCTGGCTGCAATTGCACATTTGCAGCAACGTAGGTGTGGGACGTGGTCAGTATCTCAGCCAGCGGTCTGAGAGCTGCAAGTGATGGCTTTCTGCTGAGGGTGTCTAACAGCCTTCGAGTTTTAACAGCACAAAATGAGGCCCTTCGGCCCATTATGTCTGAACTTATCATCAAACATCTATCCAATGCAATCCCATTTTGCAGCACTCGATCCACAGCCCCGTGCGCTCTGGCGTTTGAATTGCTGATCTAAACGCTACTTGTTCCTGCTCCTACCATTCTTCCAGGCCGTGAGCTCCAGATCCCAGCACCCTGTGGATAGAAACATTTTTCCTCAAATCTACAGAGAAATCTTCCCTTTACCTTAAATCCATGTCCTCTGGTTATTGACACTCCCAATAAAGGGAAAAAGTTTCTTCCAAACTATGTGCCACAGAATTTTCTACCTATCACTCAGATCCCCCCTACTTGAAAACATTCCTCTCCCCACCCACAACACCCTCTCCCCCACCCACTACACCCTCTCCCCCACCCACTACACCCCCTCCCACACCCACTACAACCCCTCCCCCACCCACTACACCCTCTCCCCCACCCACTACACACTCTCCCCCACCCACAACACCCTCTCCCCCACCCACTACACCCTCTCCCCCACCCACTACACCCTCTCCCCCACCCACTACATCCTCTCCCCCACCCACTACATCCTCTCCCCCACCCACTACACACTCTCCCCCACCCACTACATCCTCTCCCCCACCCACTACATCCTCTCCCCCACCCACTACACCATCTCCTACACCCACTACACACTCTCCCCCACCCACTACATCCTCTCCCCCACCCACTACACCCTCTCCTCCACCCACTACACCCTCTCCACCACACACTACACACTCTCCCCCACCCACTACACCCTGTCCTCCACCCACTACCCATTAGAACATAAGAAATAGGAGCAGGAGTAGGCCATCTAGCCCGTCGAGCTTGCCCCACCATTCAATAAGATCATGGCTGATCTGTCGTGGCTCAGTTCCACATTCCCGCTCTCTCCCCATAACCCTTAATCCCCTCTCTGATCAAAAACCCATCAACCCGCGTCTTAAAAATATTTAGCGAGGCAGCCTCCAGCACTTCAACGGGCAGAGAATTCCAGACATTGACGACCCTTTGAGTGAAGAAGTTCCTCCTCAACTCCGTTGTAAACCGCCCCCCCCCTTTATCTTGAGGCTGTGCCCCCTAGTCCTACTGTCCTTTCTGAGCGGGAAGAGCCTTTCCACCTCTATCCTATCCATCCCATTCATCATCTTATACGTCTCAGTAAGATCTCCCGTCATTCTTCTAAACTCTAACGAGTACAAACCTCGTTTATTCAGCCTCTCCTCATAGCTCAACCCCCTCAACTCTGGTATCAGCCTAGTAAACCTCCTCTGCACTCCCTCCAAGGCCAAAATATCCTTGCACAAGTGCGGCGACCAAAACTGCACACAGTACTCCAGCTGCGGCCTCACCAATGCCCTATACAGCTGCAGCAAGACCTCCCTACTTTTATATTCAATCCCCCTCGCTATGAAGGCCAGCATCCCATTCGCCTTCCTGACCACCTGCTGCATCTGCAGACTGGGTTTTTGCGACTCATGCACAAGGACCCCGAGGTCCCTCTGCACCGTCGCCTGCTGCAGTTTTTCACCACGAAAGTAATAGTCCTTCCTACCATTATTCCTACCAAAGTGGACACCCTCTCCCCCACCCACTACACCCTCTCCCCCACCCACTACACCCTCTCCCCCACCCACTGCACCCTCTCCCCCACCCACTACACACTCTCTACCACCCACTACACCCTCTCCCCCACCCACTACACCCTGTCCTCCACCCACTACACCCTCTCCCCCACCCACTACACCCTCTCCTCAACCCACTGCACCCTCTCCCCCACCAACTACACCCTCTCGTCCACCCACTACACCCTCTCCTTCACCCAGTACACCCTCTCCTCAACCCACTACACCCTCTCCCCCACCCTCTACACCCTCTCCTTCACCCACTACACCCTCTCCTCAACCCACTACACCCTCTCCCCCACCCACTACACCCTCTCCTTCACCCACTACACCCTCTCGTCCACCCACTACACCCTCTCCCCCACCCACTACACCCTCTGCTTCACCCAGTACACCCTCTCCCCCACCCACTACACTCTCTCCCACACCCACTACACCCTCTCGTCCACCCACTACACCCTCTCCCCCACCCACTACACCCTCTCCCCCACCCACGACACTCTCTCCCACACCCACTACATCCTCTCCCCCACCCACTACATCCTCTCCCACCCACTACACCACCCCCCACCACCCACCCCCCGCCCCCAACCATCTCTGCTCTATTTAAAAAAAAACAAGCCTAGTTGTGTGGCACACATGCCTTTGAAGCCTCACCGGGCGAGCTGGTGTCCAGCGAGGAAAAGAACTGGTCCACATGTACGAAGATGAGTTGTGATGATCTCGCTGGTAGAATTGAAACCATTGAGGGCACTGGGCAAGGTCGAGAGCAAAGGTATGTGCCCTTTGGGCAATGCCCACCGGGCAGTACCAGGGTGTGGGGTTCGAGGTGGCTGGATCTGCAGGAGTGGGTCTGAATTTGGCGGGGCATATGGTCCATGGCCTGCAGGGGCGCGACCTGAAGGAATGGGTCCTGAAGGGAGCTTTGCCCTTGGGTACCGGGCCTATCAGTAGGGAGGGAGGCCCAATGTCACTCTGAACGTGATTGGTTGTGGGACTTGGGGCCACTGTCACTCTGCTTGCAGTCGGTGGAGTAGGGTGGGGGTGTCAGTAAGTAAACCTTAAACAAGTCCAGCGTGCAGTAAACCTTCAACAAGTTTCATGTCATGACTAACTTTCTGATGCAACTTTATAAGAGCCTTGTCAGACCCCACTTGGAGTACTGTGCGCAGTTCTGGTCGCCTCACGACAGGAAGGATGTGGAAGCTATTGAGAGGGTGGAGAGGAGATTTACAAGGATGTTGCCTGGATGGGAGGCATGCCTTATGAAGATAGGTTGAGAGAGCTGGGTCTCTTCTCCCTGGAGAGACGAAGGTTGAGAGGTGACCTGATAGAGGGTTATAAAATGTTGAGAGGAATAGATAGGGTGGATTCTCGGAGGCTATTTCTCAGGGCTGAAATGGTCGCTCCGAGAGGACACAGGTTTAAACTGTTGGGAAGGAAGTACAGAGGAGATGTTAGAACATAGAACATAGAACATGGAACATTACAGCGCAGAACAGGCCCTTCGGCCCATGATGTTGCGCCGACCTGTTAAAAAAACAATAACCCCTAACCTAAACCAAACCCTTTTCGTCCATAAACCTATCCACGGATCTCTTAAACGCCCCCAAACTAGGCGCATTTACAGCTGCACCAGGCAGGGCATTCCAATCCCTTACCACCCTCTGGGTAAAGAACCTACCTCTGACATCCGTCCTATAACTACCCCCCCTTAATTTAAAGCCATGCCCCCTCGTGCTAGATTTTTCCATCAGAGGAAAAAGGCTATCACTATCCACCCTATCTAAACCTCTAATCATCTTATATGTTTCAATAAGATCCCCTCTTAGCCGCCTTCTTTCCAGTGAAAACAACCCCAAATCCCTCAGCCTCTCCTCATAAGACCTCCCCTCCATACCAGGCAACATCCTGGTAAACCTCCTCTGCACCCTCTCCAAAGCCTCCACATCCTTCCTGTTCTGTGGGGACCAGAACTGCACACAGTACTCCAAGTGCGGCCACACCAGAGTTGTGTACAGTTGCAACATAACGCTGCGACTCCTAAATTCAATCCCCCTACCAATAAACGCCAAGACACCGTACGCCTTCTTAACAACCTTATCTACTTGATTCCCAACTTTCAGGGATCTATGTACACATGCACCTAGATCCCTCTGCTCATCCACACTATTCAAAGTCCTCCCGTTAGCCCTATACTGAACACATCTGTAATTCCTTCCAAAGTGAATTACCTCACACTTCTTCGCATTAAACTCCATCCTCCACTTCTCGGCCCAGCTCTGCAACCTGTCCAAGTCTTCCTGCAAACTATGACACCCTTCCTCACCATCTACCACACCTCCGACTTTGGTGTCATCAGCAAATTTATTAATCCACCCAACTATACCCTCATCCAGATCATTAATAAAAATTACAAACAGCAGTGGCCCCAAAACAGATCCCTGAGGCACCCCACTCGTAACTGAACTCCATGATGAATATTTACCATCAACCACCACCCTCTGTATCCTATCCGCTAGCCAATTCCTGATCCAATTCCCTTGATCACCCTAGGGGTAAGTGGGTGAGTGGAAACAGCAGCCGTCGGTGGTGGTGGAGGTGAACTCACTGGGGTCTTTACAAAGACTTCTGGATAAGTATATGGGATTTAACGGGATTGGGAGTTGCAGATAGTTCTATGGCCTGGTAGGTATGGATATGATCAGCGCAACTTGTGGGCCGAAGGGCCTGTTTGTGCTGTAGTGTTCTATGTTCTATGTGCTATAATAACAAATGCCAGTGTCACTGGACAATAGTCATGAAGGCAGGCTGCTTGGCTTTTCTTTGGTACCAGCGTTTGAGCTTCTCTTACCTGGTACATGGATCAGCAACCTTCCCAGCGAGAGAGGACTCACTAAGCCTCAATGGTCCAGTTGATCACAGTGGGACAGCAGCAAGCTGTTTGGACGGAGCTACTCGGTGAACCCTGAAGCTTTGAAAGCAAACCCTGACAGTTGTGTTCTGTGCCATTCGAGAACGAGATTACTGTTTCTTCCTGTGTTGTGCGAACTGTGGCTACAATGTTCTTGTCTCCTCTCCAGGCTACAGTCCTCTGTAAGTATAATCGAGATTCTGAGCTGCCAAGGCATCAGGATCTTCCTCTGTCAACTGTTAGGATTGTCCAGAGGAAAGGGTGAAACCAGCACTGTTTGGTAGCAGCTCTGGTGCAGGAGTTGTCAGTCAGCTGTCTGGCAGACAACAGTTCACACCTACAGGACTCCACTCTGGGTTTTCTTTCAGGGTTTACTCCCTCAGCCTTCTTACTCTCCACATCCCCCACAAGGTAGAGGGGTTATTTACCTGTAGCTGAGTCAGGTTTGAGGACTCCCTGGAAAACTCTCTCACAAATATATTTCATTGTGTCGCTACCATGGTGCAGCACGGTGACACAGTGGTTAACACTGCTGACTCACAGTGTCAGGGACCTGGGTTCAGTTCCAGGCTTGGGTCACTGTCTGTGTGGAATTTGGACTTTCTTCCCCGTGCCTGCGTGGGCTTCCTCCAGATTCTCAATTTTGCTTTCACACTGCAAAAGACGTGCTGAATTTCAAAAAAAGTAATTCTGTCTGTGTCTACATGTGTTTTTCATTTTAACCCATCCTCAGTCTAAATGGGAATTCCTTCCCCTGAATCGTGTCTAATTTTATTCTTCATTTCCTTCCTGACAGTGAACATACTCACAATTGTGACACTGACGAGCAGAAACTGCGGTCTGTCGAAATGTGTGACTCGTTACCTGGTGGCCATGTCAGTGGGGGATCTGCTGGTCATTATCCTCGACCTGATATTCAGACAAATTCCCATTGTTTATTGGCAACAGTTTTTTTTCCTGCACTCGGTCCCTGTGTGTAACATCCACACCGTCCTGCTTTATGCAGCCACTGACTGTTCTGTCTGGTTCACCGTCACTTTCACCTTTGATCGATTTGTGGCCATTTGCTGCCCCAAGCTGAAAAGTAAATATTGCAGTGAGAAATCAGCGACTGTGGTTCTGGGAACAGTGACGGCGGTGAGCTGTTTAAAGAACATTTTCTGGTATTTTTTGTTATTGAGTAACTATCTGCTGGGGAACAACCCCTTTTTTTGTGATGTCACCCTGGATGTTGTGGAATCTCCGGTCTGGACAACAATCGAGTTTCTCCACCACATTCTAACCCCGGGTGTCCCATTCGTCCTGATTCTGCTGCTCAATGCTTTTACTGTCAGGCACATTGTAGTGAGCAGCAGAGCCCGCAGGAGACTCCGGGCTCACAGCAGATCCGAGAATCCCAGAGACACTGAGATGGAGAGTCGGAGGAAATCAATCATTTTGCTGTTTGTTATCTCAGCCAATTTCATCCTGTTATGGTCGACATTAATGGTTTATTCAATATGGCGTCGGATGTTTAATTTTGGCTATGGGTCAGTATGGTTAGATTATTTTGTTCTGGAATTGGGTTTCATGCTGCAACTCACAAGTTGCTGCACAAACACTGTCATTTATGCTGTGACACAGACTCACTTCAGGCAGCACCTAAAAAATCTCCTGACGTATCCCTTACTTCAATTCTTCAACTCATTTCCCCCGAGAAGAAACTAAAAGCACGAGACACCTGATTCTTCCCACTGGACATTCAAACTTTAAATAACAAAAAGCCTCACAGAGACGAAAAGAGTGACAGATTGTAGAGAGAGGGCAGTCAGAGCAACAGTGAGAGTGATAGATCGACAGATATTGACAGAGAAGGATGGGCACAAAGTGATGGAGAGAGGCAGAGTTTGAAAGAGTTTCTAACAGATACAGGGAAAGAAACAGAAACGAGAGACCGAGAGAGAGAGTGAGACAGAGAGAGAGAGTGAGAGAGAAGACAGAAAAAGACAGAGATTTTCAAAGAGCGAGAGAAACAGGGTAGATGGTGGGGAAAATGGCGAGGAAGATGAAGGGGATGACAAAGGGAGACAACAAAAGACAGATGGGAGGACGTTAGAAAGGAGGGAAAGCGAGACTGAGTGGGAAAGGGATACAGAAAGGGAAGGGTCAGAAAATAGTCAGAGGCAGGGGGAAACAAGGATACAAGATAGAGAGTGTCAGCAAGTACGAAAGAGTAAGACTGAACAGTACCGTGGGCACAGCAAGAGCAAAAGTCAGTGTGAGGTAGAGAGAGGGAGAGAAACAAACAGAGAAAAGAAGGAGGGTAGAGACAGAGAGGGAGTGGGAGATGAAGATGAGATGGGAGAAAGAGAGTGAGATTGAGACGGGGCTGGAGGGACAGAGGAAGAATGTAGAGAGAGGGACACTGAGGGAGAGGCAGAGAGAAACATACAGAGGGGGACAGAGAGAGAGAGAGGGATAGGGAGAGAGAGAGAGAAAGAGAGAGAAAGGCTGAGAGAAAGAATCACAGAAAGCAACAGGGAAACTTATTTAATGAATGTAACATAGAACATAGAACATTACAGCGCAGAACAGGCCCTTCAGCCCACGATGTTGCGCCGACCAGTTAAAAAACAATGACCCACGAACCTAAACCAATCCCTTTTCGTCCGTAAACCTATCCACAGATCTTTTAAACTCCCCCAAACTAGGCGCATTTACAATTGCAGCAGGCAGGGCATTCCAATCCCTCACCACCCTCTGGGTAAAGAACCTACCCCTCACATCCGTCCTATAACTACCCCCCCTTAATTTAAAGCCATGCCCCCTCGTGATAGCTTTCTCCATCAGAGGAAAAAGGCTATTACTGACCACCCTATCTAAACCTCTAATCATCTTATATATTTCAATAAGATCCCCTCTTAGCCGCCTTCTTTCCAGCTAGAACAACCCCAAATCCCTCAGTCTCTCCTCATAGGACCTCCCCTCCATACCAGGCAACATCCTGGTAAACCTCCTCTGCACCCTCTCCAAAGCCTCCACATCCTTCCTGTAATGTGGGGACCAGAACTGCACGCAGTACTCCAAGTGCGGCTGCACCATAGTTGTGTACAGTTGCAACATGACGCTGCGACTCCTGAATTCAATCCCCTACCAATAAACGCCAAGACACCGTATGCCTTCTTAACAACCTTATCTACTTGATTCCCAACTTTCCGGGATCTACGTACACATACACCTAGATCCCTCTGCTCATCCACACTATTCAAAGCCCTCCTGTTAGCCCTATACTCGACACATCTGTAATTCCTTCCAAAGTGAATTACCTCACACTTCTCCGCATTAAACTCCATCCGCCACCTCTCGGCCCAGCTCTGCAACCTGTCTAAGTCTTCCTGCAAAGTATGACACCCTTCCTCACTATCTTCACACCTCCGACTTTGGTGTCATCAGCAAATTTACTAATCCACCCAACTATACCCTCATCCAGATCATTAATAAAAATTACAAACAGCAGTGGCCCCAAAACAGATCCCTGAGGCACATCACTTGTAACCGAACTCCATGACGAATATTTACCATCAACCACCACCCTCTGTCTCCTATCCGCTAGCCAATTCCTGATCCAATTTCTTAGATTACCCTCAATCCCATACATCTGCATTTTCTGCAGAAGCCTACCATGGTGAACCTTATCAAACGCCTTACTGAAATCCATATATACCACGTCCACTGCCTTACCCCCATCCACCTCTTTGGTCACTTTCTCAAAAAACTCAGTAAGGTTAGTAAGGCACGACCTACCCGCTACAAAACCATGCTGACTGTCTCCAATCAATTCATTACTCTCCAAATAACTATAAATCCTACCCCTAATATTTTTCTCTAAAACCTTGCCCACAACAGAAGTCAGACTCACCAGTCTATAATTCCCGGGGAAGTCTCTGTTCCCCCTCTTAATCAATGGGACAACATTCGCTAGCCTCCAATCTTCTGGTACTATACCAGAGGCCAACGATGACCTGAAGATCAGAGCCAGAGGCTCTGCAATCACTCCTCTTGCCTCCCAGAGAATCCTAGGGTAAATCCCATCCGGACCAGGGGACTTATCTATTTTCAAAACCTCCAGAATATCCAGCACATCCTCCTTATCAACTGTAATACTGTCTATTCTACTCCCCTGCAACCCAGGGTCCTCCTCAGCTTTATTCATGTCCCCCTGCGTGAACACCGAAGAGAAATATTGGTTCAATGCCTCTCCAATCTCTTCCGGTTCCACACATAACTTCCCTCTGCTGTCTTTAACTGGCCCTAATCTTGCCCTAGCCAACCTTCTGTTCTTGACATACCTATAGAACGCCTTAGGATTCTCCTTAATTCTATCAGCCAAAGTCTTCTCATGTCCTCTTTTAGCCCTCCTTAGCTCACTCTTCAACTCCCTCCTAGCCAATCTAAAGCTTTCTAGTGCACTACCCGAGCCCTCACGTCTCATCAGAACATAAGCCTCCTTTTTCTTTTTAACCAACGAATCAACTTTTTTGGTGCACCACGTTTCCCTAGCCCTACCAATTCCTCCTTGCCTGACAGGGACATACCTATCACGGACTCGCAGTAGCTGCTCCTTGAAAAAACTCCACATTTCGGACGTTCCCAGTCCTTGTAATCTCCTAGTCCAACCTATGCTTCCTAATTCTCTCCTAATAGCCTCATAATTACCCTTCCCCCAGCTAAAACTACTGTCCCGAGGTTCATGCCTATCCCTTTCCATCACTAAGGTGAACGTAACCGAATTGTGGTCACGATAACAATCAGGTGGTGTTATTGGAAGATGAGCTCCCTGACTGAGACAGTGAGTGCTGTCCAATCCGGGAGCCCTCCATCGTATAAAATATGCTGTATCTCGGTTACCACAACTCAGGGTGTTGTACACTCAGAGTGTGGATGTGATGGACTGGTGGTTTTAACACTAGACTATTAATACAGAAACTCCGCTAACATACTGAGGATCTGTGTTCGAATCCTGTCACGGTAGATACTGGAATTTGAACAAATATGTCTGGAGTTCAGAATCTGCTGGTGACCATAAAAACATTGTCGATTTTCCGAAAAAAAAAACAAATGCTTCTGTAATATCCCAGGGAAGAAACCTGTCGTCCTTAAGTAGTCAGGACTAAATGTGACTCGAGAGCCGTAGCAATGTGGTTGACACTTAATTAGAACATAGAACATAGAACATTACAGCGCAGAACAGGCCCTTCGGCCCACGATGTTGCGCCGACCAGTTAAAAAAAAACAATGACCCACTAACCTAAACCAATCCCTTTTCGTCCATAAACCTGTCCACAGACCTCTTAAACGCCCCCAAATTCGGCGCATTTACAACTGCAGCAGGCAGGGCATTCCAATCCCTCACCACCCTCTGGGTAAAGAACCTACCCCTGACATCTGTCCTATAACTACCCCCCCTTAGTTGACCTGTGAACAACGGCAAAATATATGTGACAGAATATGTTCAGGCAGTTAGTTCAAGACGCAATTAGTTTTGAATGTGTGGTCAGAAGGATAATGGAATCTTTACTCAAAGATGTGATTGTAACATGTAAACAAACTGAAAATCTAGGGGAAGATCTTGAGTTTGTGTTCACTGTCTGTGGGAATGGAAACGAGGGCTCAAGTTCCGACCAAACCCAGAAGGCGCCAATCTTGCTGGCGTTTTCCATCTGTTTTTTGCTGCCCTTCACTGGGGGCCCCATCAGGCTCATATCCACACCAGGTGTGAACCGAATTCAAATCCATCTTCACACATTAACATATTATTCAAGCCCCACCCCCCTTACAGGATATCGAGCCCAATGTGCATGTTTAACTCTCACCAATGTGATGCGACCATTTCGAAGGGTCCCCTGTGGGTGTAAATTTAAGTGTAACTCCTGGGAGAGAGGGACATGGGCAGACAATAGCCTGACAATGCCCAAGCATTGCCCTTGTCACAGACTGGCACTGCCAAGTTGGCATAGGCATGGTGCCAAACTGACATTGCCAACCTGTGCTAGGGAACAGTGACAGGGGCAGACCCCAGTGGGAACCTCATGGGGAACAGTGGGAGGGATTAATTTATTGGTGAGGATAGGGTAAATGGAGGTGGGAGCTGTGGATGCTGGTGATGGCCGTTTGGGTGTGGGTGGAGGGGGTGGGTGGATTGACTGGGTGGTGATTTGGGGGGAATTGGTCCAATGTTTGGGGGAAGAGGGGTGGGTGAATGCCCGCTCTGATCGCGGGGGGTGAATGGTAGCCCTGGTGCGGGCGGGGGTGGTGTTCGGGTCGGATGTTGTTTGTTCCTTGCCCTCTGATGAAAACAGTAACAACAATAGAAACGCAAGGATTGCTGAGGGAAGCCCTGTTGCCAATCTGTGCAGCAGAACATGACACCCCAGCTTTCTCACTGGACTGTTTCAGTAAAAGAAGTACAATCTTTCATAAAGCTCATATTTGCCGTTTTCTAAGTGTTGTCCTGGTACCAGATGGTGTCTGTGTCCTGCCCACAAGTTACTGTTTAACATGAGGCGTTTGGTTTTCCTTTTGAATGTGTGGTCCCTTTTAGAAAGTTTCTGATACAATGGTGTAAGTCAGGCATTCTCTACTTTTCACACAGCGCTAATCAAGTTTTTAAAGTTTATTTATTCGTGTCACAAGTCGGTTTACATTAACACTGCAATGAAGTCACTATGAAAATCGCCAAAATCCAGCCCCTGTTCAGGTACGCGAAAGGAAAATTTAACATGGCCAATGCATCTAACTCGTCTGTCGCACTGTGGGAGGAAACTGGAGCAACCGGAGGAAACCCACGGAGACACAGGGAGAACGTTCATACTCCGCACAGTGACCCAAGCCAGGAATCAAAACCAGATCCCTGCAACTGTGAAACAGCAGTGCTAACCACTGAGCCACCCATACACACAAAAAACAAAGAAGAGTACTGCACGGGAACATTCTCTTCTGCCCTCCAAGTCTGTTTTGAACAAGATGCCCAAGCTAACTAGAAAAAAAAAATCTTTTCCCATACTCATTCTGTATCCTTCTATTGCCTCCCTGTTCATGTACCCATCCAGATGCCACTTAAATGTTGCTAATGTACCAATTTTCACCTCCTCCTTTGGCAACCCCCTCCAAGCACCGACCACTCTCCATGAAAAATCTTCCCTGCACATCTCCCTTAAACTTTTCCCGGCCCACCGTGAACCTGTGCCTCTTTGCAATTGACAGTCCCACCCTGGGGAAAAAGCCTCTGACTATCCACCCTATCTATGCCTCTCATCATTTTGGAGACATCTATCAGATCTCCACTCAGCCCCCATCTTTCCAGCGAAAAAAAGTCCTAGTTTATTCAACCTCTCCTCGTAGCCAACACCCTGAGACGAGGCAACATCCTGGCGAATCTTCTTTGCACTCTTTCCAAAGCTTCCAGCTTCTGGTCGTGTGGTGACCAGAACTGCACACAATCCTCCAAGTGTTGTCTCACCAAAGATTTCTAGTGCTGCAGCATGATTTCCCAACTCTTGCACTCAATGCCCTGGCTGATGAAGGCATTTCATGATATGCCTTTTTAATCATTTCATGATATGCCATTTCATTTCATGATATGCCATTTCATGATTTGCCTTTTTAATCATCTTGTCCCTGTTTTGCCACTTTTAGGGACCAGCATGCACAGTTTCCTCTGTATATTCATGTTCCTCGGTGTTCTGCCATTCACAGTATAATTCACACCAAAATGTGATCCTCCAAATTGCATCACCTCACATTTATCCAGATTAAAGTCCATCTGCCAATTATATCCCCAAGCCTTCAATCATTCCATATCCTTTGTATTCTCTGACAATCCCTTGTTGTAATTATAAAATCTCTGATGCTTTCGACCAGTTTGTTTATTCCAATATTTTACCCCAATGCCCTTATTTACAAGATGGACAAAGGACAAACACAAGTAAAGGTTCAACAAGTTTATTAACAATAACACTACTAATCCTTAAATTACCCACATAAAGCAAGAGGATACCCCAAAATCAGATATACTACCCACAAAGATGGTTTGGTTAAAACTGCAGGCTCGATTCCCTGAGTCCCTCTGGTCTGTCGTCACGAAGGTGAGTCTCGATAGCAGCTTCTTCCTTCCTTCCTTCTCTGGTCAGTCTTCCGAATGGTCAAGGGTCGCCTCCTTCACCGAGTCTTCGCTCCTGGTGTTCCTTTATCCCCCTGCCTGCTTGCCTTTCTAGAAACTTCTCTGGCTTCCGGCCAATGAGGTCCCAGGAGGGGATTCCAAGACCCAGTGGGTTTATTGATGTCTGTCAGACAGGACACCAGGGTCCACCCCCAGGTGTCCATCTCCATGCTGCTGCTTACATGTGACCTGTTATCAGATTAAACCAACTACAGGAACTCTTGGTGACAGAAAGTCTGGCCCAATCTGGGCTTCTAAGAATAGGTTGGTGCATTTCAATGGGGTGCAATGATCTCCTGCTAAGTATCAGTAGGGTGCAGGGGAGATTGATGAGTCAGGCCCAGACAGGTTTGTGAATTGTACAACTGGCCTGCCTGAGATTTGACTGTGTTTGATTTTTAATCTGCCCAATTCTTTAATTTAAGACATTCAATTTTATCAGCCTGAAAACTCGGCCCTGTTTATGTTACACTCTGCACAATCCCAGCAATTCCACAAATCCTTGTGTCATAGGCAAACTTACCCATCAGACCACCCCATATTTTCCTCCAGATCATATTTATGTACAGCCAACAACAGACCTTCTGGCATTGATCCCTGTGGGGCACCTAGCTACAGATTCTTTGAGGGAACTGTGGACCTGTACATCCTGAACCCTCTGTATCCTTCCTGATAATATATGTACAGATCAGGGGAATGCAAATTGAGTTTAAAAGTTTATTTATCATTGTCACAAGTTTGCTTCCATTACCAGTGCAATGAAGTTCCTGTGAAAATCCCCTAGTCCCTAGTTTAAGAGAGATATGTAGGGGAGGTTTTTCACACAGAGATTGGTGGGTGCCTGAAACTCGCTGCCAGATGAAGTGGTGGAATCAGGTACCTGGGCAGGTCCAAGAATAGGAAGGGACTAGAGGGATACGGAATGAGTAAGGGCAGAGTGTTCCTTTGTTTAGTTAGGGTATTGTGATCAGTATTGGCTTGGAGGGTCGAAGGGCCTGTTCCTGTGTTGTACCATTTGGCATCTGTTTGGATATACTGAGGGAGAATTTAGCATGGCCAATGCACCAAACTAGTATGTCGTTCGGACTGTGGGAGGAAACAGGAGCATCCAGAGGACAACCACGCAGACATGGGAGAGAACGTGCAGACTCCACACAGACAATCATCTAAGATGGGAAGCATACCCTGGTCCCTGGCACTGTGAGGCACCAGTGCTCATCACTGTGCCGCCCTGAACACAATCCTCTAAGTGATGGTATTTATTCTCTCCCTTCTCAATTTTCGTACATTGTTTGATTAACATTGCCCTTCCCATTCGTTGTACGTTCAAAAGAGTTTCTGCCAATGTGGCAACGGCAGAGCAGCTATGAAGCCACCGGCCGGTGGGGCAATGCTTCGAGAAGCTGAGATGGAAAAATACCAGCTCATTTTAAGCACAGAACTTCTCCCCCACTCCACACCCTGTTGGACACTCTCATCATGTAACAGAGCGGTATGGTGGCACAATGGTTAGCACTGCTGCCTCACAGGGCCAGAGACCCAGGTTCAATTCCAGGTTAAGTCACTGCCTGTATGGAGTTTACACGTTCTCTCCATGTTTGTATGGCTTCCTCCAGATGCTCCAGTTTCCTCCCACAATCCGAAAGATCTGCTGGTTGGGTGATTTGGCCATGCTAGGTTTTCCCTTAGTGTTACCCAAACAGGTGCCAGAGTGTGGCGATTGGGGGACTTTCACAGTAGCTTCATTACAGTGTTAATGTAAGATTCCTGGTGATACTAATAAATACATTTTACTTTTCTTTAGCTTCATCTACTCCAGTTCAGACATGAAGGATGCCAACTGAAAGCTTCTGTTTGAAGGATCATTGTGGGGTCGGCACATTCTGTCCCAGGACTGTAATAAACTCAAATGTTCTCATGGGTCACATGGCTAATCAACGTATGGTAAAATGCAAGCTCTCCAACCAGAGATTTGGATGCTTGGAATGGGAAGGGTCAGAGGCAATGTTCTGGACCGGGACTCTGAGGTCACCGCATGAAAAAGAAGCAAAAAAAAAGGTGAAGAGGCCTTCAAAAGAATTGAAATTGCACGCAAGGGGACACGAAAATCATTGTCGAAGAAAGGTTGCTGTTCACAGTGTGATCCTGCAATCCCTCCTTATCAGCCACTCCCACCTCCTCCCACACCCCAGTGCTTCCTTTTCCATCTCAGTGACTCATTCTCCTGGGAGAAGGCGAAGGTTTCAAATTTCAAATCCGATAAAAGGGATGAAGAAGCGAATGATTCCTCAGAGGAAAAAAAGCTCGTGGACAATCGCCATGGGCCCCATCAGTCAACTAATATTTCCAAATAGTTCAGAGGAGGGTTAACAAGTTAAATGCTGTGTAAAGGGTTTGTATTATGTCAGGGTGGCATGGTCTCACAGTGGTCAGCAATGCTGCCTCACCGTGCCAGGGACCGATGTTTGGTTCCAGTCTCAGTCACTGCCTTTATGGAGTCTGCGCGTTCTCCCTGTATCTGCGTGGGTTTCGATTATGTGCTGCAGTTTCTTCTCACAGTCTAAAGATGTTGAGGTTAAATGGATTGGCCATGCTAATTTGACGCTTAGTGTCATGGGGATTAGCAGAATAGATGCGTGGGGTTTTGAGGATGGTCCCTGGGTAGGATAGCAGATTAGATGGGCAGAATTGGAAAGGGATAGGCATGAACCTCGGGTCAGTAGTTTTAGCTGGGGGAAGGGTAATTATGCGGCTATTAGGAGAGAATTAGGAAGCATAGGTTGGACTAGGAGACTACAGTGTCTCGGAACGTCCGAAATGTGGAGTTTTTTCAAGGAGAAGCCACTGCGAGTCCTTGATATGTATGTCCCTGTCAGGCAAGGAGGAATTGGTCGAGCTAGGGAACCGTGGTGCACGAAGAAAATTGGTTCGCTGGTTAAAAAGAAAAAGGAGGCTTATGTCCGGATGAGACTTGAGGGCTCAGGTAGTGCACTGGAAAGCTTTAGATTGGCTAGGAGGGAGTTAAAGAGTGAGTTAAGAAGGGCTAAAAGAGGACATGAGAAGACTTTGGCTGATAGGGTTAAGGAGAATCCTAAGGCGTTCTATAGATATGTTAAGAACAGAAGGTTGGTTAGGGCAAGATTGGGGCCTGTTAGAGACAACAGTGGGATTTTGTGTGTGGAGCCGGAAGAGATTGGAGAGGCATTGAACCAATATTTCTCTTCGGTGTTTACGCAGGGGGACATAAATGTAGCTTTGGAGAACACTGGGTTACAGGATTGTAAACTGGGCAGTATTGCAGTTGATAGGGAGGATGTACTCGATATTCTTGAGGGTTTGAAAATAGATAAGTCCCCTGGGCCGGGCGGGATTTACCCTAGGATTCTCTGGGAGGCAAGAGAGGTGATTGCAGATCCTCTGGCTCTGATCTTCAGGTCGTCGTTGGTCTCAGGAATAGTGCCGGAGGATTGGAGGATGGCGAATGTTGTCCTATTGTTTAACAAGGGGAACAGAGACTTCCCCGGGAATTATAGACCGGTGAGTCTTACTTCTGTTGTGGGTAAGGTTTTAGAAAAAAATATTAGGGATAGGATTTATAGTTATTTGGAGAGTTATGAATTGATTGGAGATAGTCAGCATGGTTTTGTGGAGGGTAGGTCGTGCCTTACTAACCTTATTGAGTTTTTTGAGAAAGTGACCAAAGAGGTGGATGGGGGTAAGGCAGTGGACGTGGTGTATATGGACTTTAGTAAGGCGTTTGATAAGGTTCACCATGGAAGGCTTCTGCAGAAAATGCAGATGTATGGGATTGAGGGTGATTTAGGTAATTGGATCAGGAATTGGCTAGCAGATAGGAGACAGAGGGCGGTGGTTGATGGTAAGTATTCGTCATGGCGTACAGTTACGAGTGGTGTGCCTCAGGGATCTGTTTTGGGGCCACTGCTGTTTGTAATTTTTATTAATGATCTGGATGAGGGTATAGTTGGGTGGATTAGTAAATTTGCTGATGACACCAAAGTTGGAGGTGTGGTAGATAGTGACGAAGGGTGTCATAGTTGACAGGGGTACTTGGACAAGTTGTAGAGCTGGGCCGAGAGGTGGCGGATGGAGTTTAATGCGGAGAAGTGTGAGGTAATTCACTTTGGCAGGAATAACAGCTGTGTAGAGTATAGGGCTAACGGTAGGACTCTGAATAGTGTGGATGAACAGAGGGATCTAGGTGTCTGTGTACATAGATCCCTGAAAGTTGCGAATCAAGTAGATAAGTTAGGAAGGCATACGGTGTCTTGGCGTTTATTGGTAGGGGGATTGAATTTAGGAGCCGCAGCGTCATGTTGCCCCTCAGTACCAGAGGGCATTAGCAAGGGTAAATAGGGGTACCAGCATAGGGGCTGGGTGGTTTTGTGGTCTGTGCAGTTTTGCATGGCCTCCTTCAGCACTGAAGGTATTTTATGGATAGAATGACCATGATCTCGTCTATGTTCTATGGAAAAGCACATGGAGCACACCAGAATGATAGGAAGGGGATAGCTTGATCTTGGGATTGAACATAGCTCGGCACAATATTGAGGGCCTAAGGGCCTGCACTGTGCTGGACTGTTCTATGTTCTATGATCTAGTCGGGTTGTTTTGACAGCATGTTGGTCTTTCCACGTATAATTCAGGTTCCTGTCATGAATCATTCCGACATGATTCATTGAACAGGAATGTGATTTAACAGCAAGGTTCACTTTCAGATTGGCAATTCAGGAGAGAACTGTGCTGAGTGACATTTTCATATGAAATATTCGCACTTGTGTTTCCACTTTTGGTTTCCATTGTCATGGTTGCACCTTTCTTCAACTTCGCATTGGTGGAGCAAATAGAGATCAGTTTTATTCATTCATGGGCCATGGGAGTCTCTGGCTGGGCCAACATTTATTGCCCATCCCTTCAACTAAGTGACTTGCTTGGACATTTGGGAGGATAATGGAGAGGTAACCACATTGCTGCGGTTCAGGAGTGACATGTGGGCCAGACCAGGTAAGGACGGCAGATTTCCTTTCCTAAAGGGAACAGATGTTTTTTAATATAATCGACAATGGGTTTCATGATCATTAGGAGATTCTTATTCCCTTTCTTTTCAGTCAATTCAAATTCAACCATCTGTTGTGGTGGGATTCGAACCCAGGACCCAGAACATGAGATGTGTTTCTGGATTTATAGTCTAGCAATAATATGAATAACACTTCCCTAACTTGTGTTGAGGGCATTGCAACATAGCGTTGGTTTGGAAGGAGTCAATGAGTAGCAAGGCATACGTTTAAGATTATTTATTGTGTTACAAGTCAGCTTACATTAACAATACAATGAAGTGACTGTGAAAATCCCCTATTCGCCACACACGTCTGTTTGGGTACACTGAGGGAGAATTCAGCAAGGCCAAAGCACCTAACCAACACGTCTTTGAGACTATGGGAGGGAACTGAAACAGCCGGAGGAAACCCACGCAGACACGGGGAGAATGTGCAGACTCCATACCGTGAATCAAGCTGGGAATCGAACCGGGTCCCTGGTGCTCTCAGATAGCAGTGCTAACCACTGTGCTGGTCCAGTGAAGTCTCCAGTGACTCAGCACTCTGTTTCAAGTGCTCTGAAGCTTGCAAAAAAACTTAGTGAATTATTTCAACGCTTAATCAATTGCCTCACAAATTTATTGGAGGAGATGAATGGCAGAAAGTTCAATGAATTATGTTATCCTTCCAATAATATTTCGGGGCATATTCTGGTACAAAACAAACAGATTTATGTTAAAGTTTGAAGTAAATTATATCAAAACCAACAATATTTGTGCATTGAGAGGCCCTTTCACGCCTGCACATTTAAGTACTAACATTGAAACTTGTACGCACATCATTCCAATGTGGGTAAGATGCTCTGTCGAAGAGTCAGTGCAGGCTCGTTGGGTTCTATGGCCTCCTTCTGCACTGCCGTATCTGACCTTCCATTATTTCCACTTTTCCATATTTCTCTGGTGCTCAACGCCCCATCGCCGTTGTAAATTTTCTATTTTGGGGGGAAAAATTGTTGGGTTGAACGGGGTTAATTGAAACTGTTTGTTAACTGACTGTAATTGATGTGTCTCCATGGATCCGATTAGTGTGTCTGGAGGGATTTCCCTCTTCTATTAATAAGGGATCCCGTTCATTGTGTTGTCCCATTGAGTCAGCGGGAGTGACAATTCCAACATTAACAGAGATCAGCGGCTGTGGAGAGAGAGGGTGGGAGAGGAGAGATCCGAATCTTGGAGAAATGGATTGGAAAGTTCCGACAATGGATCCGAATCCGGGAGAAATGGACTGGAAAGTTCCGACCAAGGACAGGAGTTTATTCTATTGGATTTCTGAGTTTAATGCAGATGATTGGCGGATAACACCAGCCTTTCGGATTTGTTTTGTACTGTTTGCGATTCAATGCTTTTACTATCCACTCCTGGCGATTGTTGGTGTTCCGGGTAGGTACCTGGCTGTAATTGCTCTGGCCCGTGAATGAGCGGGCGAGGGGTTGGACATGGGAAGATCTGTTGAACACAGATGGGATTGTACAGCTTCGGGAAGAGTGAGGCTGGAACGTCCCGTCCCCTGTGTCCAGTTCCTCATTCTAGAAAGGCTGTTTCACTGCGTGGATTTTCTTGTCATTTACTGGACTGGGTTTGCTGCCTTTGTTGTTTCTGTTGAATCACTCTGTGCAGTTATTCATTCTTTCAGCCACTGGCAATTGTCTCAGGGCCTATGGGCTAAGATGTCTTCTCTGTGCTGTGGCTTTTCACAGACATGTGACCTCAAATACTATCCCATTGTGAGTGAAAGACTGAGACAGAATACTTTTAACCCTCTACTTATATCACCAGTTCATTCTAATCACCCGCCCAGTCTCAGACAGCAGAATCCATTTTATAGATCAAATATGCACAGCAAGATCTCACAGAGAGAGAAAACGTTTTGTAAAGGTTTGAAGCTAATTCATTACTGTAACAAGTAGGCTTGCATTAACACTGCAATGAAGTTACTGTAAAAAATGTCCCCTGGCACAACACTCCAACACCTTTTCAGGGACACTGAGGGAGAATTTAGCATGGCCAATGCACCGACCAGAACTAATTACAGAGTCTGGGAAGAAACTGGAACACGGAGAGGAAACCCACGCAGACACAGGTAGAACGTACAGAGACTGCACAGACAGTGGCCAAGCTTGGAATTGAATAGGGCCTCTGGTGCTGTGAGGGAACAATACTATCCCCTGTGCCACCACAAAATCCCCGAGAGTCACAGGAACACGAACACGCCCAAACACACACATATAAATACAGACATTTGCTGATAGAAGCGAACAGATTGAAGAATGTTTTCCCACTCAAACACCAATTCAAGAATAGCTAAATAGAACACTGATACTGTACTCTGTTGCTTTCTCTCCCTCTCTCTCCCTCTCTCTCAGACACACACACACACACACACACACACACACACACACACACACACACACACACACACACACACACACACACACACACACACACACACACACACGGGAGGGGGGCGGGTTTACAACGACTCCCTGTCCATTGATGACGGGGTGAGCAGGAAAACCGCGTGACAGCCGAGAACTCAGGTCCAAACCCAATTTCTCGCCTCTTGAGACCTTTACCGACAACGGATATGTGACGGATTCAGTCTCCTGCACCTTTCTGGCAAGATGCTGGATAAATTATTTAAATGGAATTTTAAACAAGTTGAATTAAATGAAGCGAGACACACTTGTCTTTGCAGCCTCCCCGAGAGAGGAGCCACTTGGGCAGCGCCCACCGGGCAGGACCAGGGGGTGGGACATGAAGTAACGGTGTCTACAGGAGCAGGGCCTGAAGGTATGTGGATGTCAGCAAGGCGTTTCAGAATGTCCCTGATGGTAGGTTGGTGGAAACGGTTAGGCTCATGTGATACAAGCACAGGTGTCTAGATGGATTGAGGACTAGCTTGGTAGTAGGAGACAGAGGGTAGTAGTGGAAGGGTCTTTTTCTAGCTGGAGGTCTGTGACACGTGGTGTGCCGCAGGGCTCAGGACTGGGACCTTTGCTATTTGTAATATGACTCGGAAGAGGGGGTAACTGGTGCGATCAGCAAGTTTGCAGAAGACCCGAAGACGGCTGGTTTTGCTGATAGTGAGGAGCAGTGTCAGGCAATACAGCAGGATATAGATAGGCTGGTATATTGGGCAGAGAAATGGCAGATGGAATTTAATCCAGATAAATGCAAGGTGATGCACTTCGGAAGAAATAATGCAGGGGGCATTTATATGATGAATGTAGGACTATTAAGAGTATAGAAACGCAGAGGGACCAAGGGGTGCAAGTACACAAGTCCTTGAAAGTGGCAGTACAGGTGGAGAAGGTGGCGAAGAAGGCTTATGGCATGCTTGCCTTGAGAGGAAGGGGCATAGAGCATAAAAGCTGGCGTCTAATGTTGCAGTTGTATAGAATGTTGTTTGGACCGCATTTGGAGTACTGTGTCCAGTTCTGGTCGCCTTACTGCCGGAAGGAGGTGGAGACCCTGGGGAGAGTGCAGAGGAAGTTTACCAGAATGCTGCGTGGTATGGAAGGACTGAGCTATGAGGGAAGATTGGGCAAATTAGGGCTGTTCTCCTTAGAAAGAG
This sequence comes from Carcharhinus amblyrhynchos, assembly GCF_965287045.1. Lineage (NCBI taxonomy): Eukaryota > Metazoa > Chordata > Chondrichthyes > Carcharhiniformes > Carcharhinidae > Carcharhinus > Carcharhinus amblyrhynchos. Next base: position 3,727,324 of record NW_027649787.1, read on the forward strand.
GGAGAATGAGGGGAGATCTAACAGAGGTGTATAAGATTATGAAGGGGATAGATAGAGTGATCAGTGGTAAGCTTTTTCCTAGGTGGGATACAAAAATACGAGGGGCCATGGGCGGTGAGGAGGGCGAGGTACAATTCGGATGTTAGAGGGAGGTTTTTCACACAGAGGGTTGTGGGGACCTGGAGTGCATTGTCAAGTAGGGTGGTGGAGGCAGGCATGCTAGAGTTGTTTAATGCTTACTTCGATAGGCACATGAGCGGACTAAAGATGGAGGGATACCAGAAACTGTTTTAAATAAAGATCAAGAGACTTGGGACGTTCCTGGGAATCAAATGATTCATATGGATCTTCCAACATATTTTATGGCTCACCTGTCTTCCGTCTGAGCTTCTGTGGATCCCGTAAATGTCTGTCTAAGTTGTGCATGTTTGTTGATGTCATTTTTTTAAATCCACAGGTGATTCGGCCCGCCTTGTTGTCCAACAAGGGACACACACGCAGTGGGTCATGTGAGGGCTGCTCTTGGATGTTGCTTCGAGAGTTGCCGAGTGCTTCACGTTGTTAGTGTGCACTTAAACTGGACCATATGACGGGCAACAGGACAGCTCAGTGACTATCACTGTTTGCTGTGCAGACACATGGATTTGGGCCAGTGTCTGTGGGAGTTTGCACATTCTCCCCGTGCTTGTGTGGGTTTTCTCCGGGTGCTCCGGTTTCCTCCCACACCCCAAAAACGTGCTCTTAGTGCACGTGTCAATTGGTGTAACAAATTGTCCCTAAATTGGTCGTCCCTCAATCTGGTTATGGTTCCTTTATTGTGGAGTCCAATCTGCGTGGACAAAGGTCAGAGGTAGAAGAGGGCACTCAGAAGGTTGAAATGGCAGCACGGGCTCGTTGGGCCGAAGGGTCTGTTTCTTGTGCTGTGCTGTTCTTTGCTCTTTGTTCTTTATAGTGGGCTGGATGGGTAGGGTAGGGCCTTAAGGGCAGGGACTGAAGGCAGCTTGTCCCTTGGGGAGCAGATCTATCCAGGAGGGGCGGGACTCCCCTGCCACTCTGAATGTGATTGGAGCATAGAGAGGGTGGCCCCGCTGCGGATCAACACGACAATATTGTGGGTGTAGGCATTCCCGCTGCCAAGCTGCACGCTGTCTTTTGGGTGGGGTGGGCCCCACTGCAAAACTGCACGTGATTGGTGTGGGTGGAGGGAGGCGATTAGTGAGCTTGGTGGTGCTGGAGGGGGGCAGCGAGTGGGTGCTATATCCATTGGGGGGTCCTCATGAAGAACTGCTGCCCCCGGACTGTCTCGGGGCAGCTGCTGTGTTGAAGCTAGCTGCAGCAGCAGAGGGCTGACAGATGTCGCTCTCAGACCAGGCAGCTCACTGCTGGCTGCAATTGCACATTTGCAGCAACGTAGGTTTGGAACGTGGTCAGTATCTCAGCTGGCGCTGTGAGAGCTGCAAGTGATGGCTTTCTGGCATTTGAATTGCTGATCTAAATGTTACATGTTCCCGCTCCTACCATTCTTTCAGGCCATGAGCTCCAGATCTCAACACCCTGTGGATGGAAACATTTTTCCTCAAATCTACAGAGAAATCTTCCCTTTACCTTAAATCCATGCCCTCTGGTTACTGACACTCCCAATAAAGGGAAAAAGTTTCTTCCAAACGATGTGCCACAGAATTTTCTACCTTTCACCCCGATCCCCCCTACCTGAAAACATTCCTCTCCTCCACCCACTACACCCTCTCCCCCACCCACTACACCCTCTCCTCCACCCACTAAACCCTCTCCTCCACCCACTACACCCTCTCCCCCACCCACTACACCCTCTCCTCCACCCACTACACCCTCTCCCCCACCCACTACACCCTCTCCCCCACCCACTACCCATAAGAACATAAGAAATAGGAGCAGGAGTAGGCCATCTAGCCCCTCGAGCCTGCCCCGCCATTCAATAAGATCATGGCTAATCTGCCGTGTCTCAGTTCCACTTTCCCGCCCTCTCCCCATAACCCTTAATCCCCTTGCTTATCAAAAACCTATCAACCCGCGTCTTAAAAATATTTAGCGAGGCAGCCTCCACCACTTCAACGGGCAGAGAATTCCAGAGATTCACCACCCTTTGAGTGAAGAAGTTCCTCCTCAACTCCGTTCTAAACCGCCCCCCCGCCCTTTATCTTGAGGCTGTGCCCTCTAGTCCTACTGTCCTTTCTGAGCGGGAAGAGCTTCTCCAACTCTATCCTATCCATCCCATTCATCATCTTACACGTCTCAGTGAGATCTCCCCTCATTCTTCTAAACTCTAACGAGTACAAGCCTCGTTTATTCAGCCTCTCCTCATAGCTCAACCCCCTCAACTCTGGTATCAGCCTAGTAAACCTCCTCTACACTCCCTCCAAGACCAAAATATCCTTGCGCAAATGCGGCGACCAAAACTGCACACATAACTCCAGCTGCGGCCTCACCAGTGCCCTACACAGCCGCAGCAAGACCTCCCTAGTTTTATAGAACATAGAACATAGAACATTACAGCGCAGAACAGGCCCTTCGGCCCACGATGTTGCGCCGACCAGTTAAAAAACAATGACCCTCTAACCTAAACTAATCCCTTTCCATCCATAAACCTATCCACGGATCTCTTAAACGCCCCCAAACTAGGCGCATTTACAACTGCAGCAGGCAGGGCATTCCAATCCCTTACCCCCCTCTGGGTAAAGAACCTACCCCTGACATCCGTCCTATTATATTATATTATATTACATTATGTTATATTATATTATATTCAATCCCCTTCGCTATGAAGGCCAGCATCCCATTAGCCTTCCTGACCACCTGCTGGACCTGCAGGCTGGGTTTTTGCGACTCATGCTCAAGGACCCCGAGGTCCCTCTGCACCGTCGCCTGCTGCAGTTTTTCACCACATAAGTAATAGTCCTTCCTACCATTATTCCTACCAAAGTGGACACACTCTCCTCCACCCACTACACCCTCTCCCCCACCCACTACACCCTCTCCCCCACCACACCCTCTCCCCCACCCACTACACCCTCTCCCCCACCCACTACACCTCTCCTCCACCCACTACACCCTCTCCAATACCCACTACACCCTCTCCCGCACCCACTACACCCTCTCCCACCCACTACATCCTCTCCCCCACCCACTACACCCTCTCCCACCCACTCCACCACCCCCCACCATCCCGCCCCTCCCAGGCCATCTCTGCTCTATGGTAAAAAAACAAGCCGAGGTGTGTGGCACACATGCCTTTGCAGCCTCACCGGGAGATGTTGTGTCCAGCGAGGAAAGGAACTGGTCCACTTGTACGAAGATGAGTTGTGATGATCCCGCTGGTAGAATTGAAACCATTGAGGGCACTGCGCAAGGTCGAGAGCACAGGTATGTGCCCTTTGGGCAATGCCCACCGGGCAGTACCAGGGTGTGGGGTTCGAGGTGGCTGGATCTGCAGGAGTGGGGCCTGAACTTGGTGGATCATATGGTCCATGGCCTGCAGGGGCGCGACCTGAAGGAATGGGTCCTGAAGGCAGCTTTGCCCTTGGGGACCGGGCCAACCAGTAGGGAGGGAGGCCCAATGTCACTCTGATCGTGATTGGTTGTGGGACTCGGGACCAATGTCACTCTGCTTGCAGTCGGTGGAGTAGAGTGGGGGTGTCACTGCCTCTCTGCAGGCACAGTGGGTTAGGAAGGGGTTCTCACTGCCTCTCTGCAGGCACGTTGCGTTAGGGAGGGGGGTCTCGCTGCCTCTGTGCATGCACAGTGGGTTAGGGAGCGGGGTCACTCTGTCTCTCTGCATGGACGGTCTGGTAAGGAGGGGAACTTGTTGCCTCTCTGTGTGCACAGTGGAATAGGGAGGGGGTCCCCGCTGCCTCTCTGCAGGCACAGTGGGGTAGAAAGGGGTTTCCTGTTGCCACTCTGCATTTATTTTGTGTGGGGGATGGGTTAATTGGTCCGGTTGGTAGTGATGATGATGGTGGAGAGGTCGGGGGGGTGGGGGTGCGGACCCAAATCAGTTGGGGGCTCCTCACAAAGAGCTGCGTGCCCTGGACTATCTGGGAGGGCAGCTGTTGTGTTGAAATAAGCTGCAGCAACAGACAGCTGACGGATGTCTCTCTCAGACCAGGCAGCTCACTGCTGGCTGCAATTGCACATTTGCAACCACGTAGATTTGGTAATTGGTCAGTATCGCAGCCAGCGCTGGGAGAGCTGCAAGTGATGGAGCTTTCTAGGCTGGCACGGTGATGCGGTGGTTTGCCACTGCCTCATAGTGCCAGGCTCCCGTGTTTGATTCCGGACTTGGGTTGCTGTCTGTGTGGGTTTCTTCCGGGTTTCCTGATTTCCTCCCACAGTCCAAAGATGTGTGGGTTAAGAGGATTGGTCATGCTAAATAGATCCTAGTGTCACTGGGATTAGCAGGGGGCTTACAAAAACAGGCCTTGGGTGGGATTGTGGTCAGTGGAGACTCGACGCGCTGAATGGCCTCATTCTGCACTATATGAATTCTGTGACTGATTGTGTGACTAATGGGGGTCATTGCTGAAGGACTAACAGCCAGCGAATTTTAAAAGCACAAAATGAGGCCTTTCTGCCCATTATGTCTGAACTGGTCATCAAATATCTCTCCAATCCAATACCATTTTCCAGCACTCGATCCACAGCCCTGTGCGCTCTGGTATCTGAATTGCTGATCTAAATGCCTCTTGTCGTTGTTCCTGCTTCGAAGATCCTTTCAGCTCCTGAGCTGCAGGTCACACACCCTGTGGATGGAAACATTTTACCACAAATCCACACAAAAATCTGCCCTTTACCTTAAATCCATACCCCTCAGGTTATTGGCACCATCACCCCCTGCCTCACGCCACTCAGCCAATTTTGGATGTAATTTACCAAATAGCCCTGCATCCAATCGGCTATCATCTCCTTGTTCAGTCTCCCATGCTGAATTATTCAAAAGCTTCTCTGAAGGCAATGTAGATTACATCGGCTACACTTCCCTCATCTCCTCATCCAGTCACCTCCTCAATATCTTCCAGCAAATTGTTAGACATGATCTCCCCCTGACAAAGCCATGCTGACTATTGTTCATAAATGCTTCCCTCCCGAAATGAGATTAAATCTGTCCCTCAGATTCTTTTCCAGTCATTTCCCTGTCATGGATATGGTGATGATGGTGTCCTGGGTGTGATCTTGGATGTGTCCAGAGCACCTTGTAGGACGGCACTATGGCACAGTGGTTGGCACTGCTGCCTCACAGTATCAAAGACACCGGTTCAATCCCTGGGAGTCCATCATCACGAGTGAAGTTGTTTTTAAACTTTGAAACCAACTCCATTCTCACATCCAGCCTATTGGGATTTCTCCTGTTACAGGAACGTGTGGTGTTTCTCTTGGAAGTATCCACTTTGAGCAAGTCCAGTACCTCGCAGCTCCCCAGTGTTCACACTGAGCCTTGTAACTTCATTCTCGATTACAGCAGTCCCACACACATCACCAACCTGCAGAGGTTCATTGATAAGTCCAGGGCACATCGTGCTGATATTACAGCCTGAGTAGTGAAATTTGATTTGATTTATTATTGTCACATCGAATAGTACATACTGAAAAGTATTGTTCGTTGAGTGCTATAGAGACAATGCATACCGTGTATAGAGAAGGAGAGGGTGCAGTGTGGAAGTTCGCAGTCACATGTTGCTAGGTGTAGATCAATTTAATGTGATGTAGTTCTATTCAAAAGGCTGATGGCAACAGAGAAGAAGGTGTTCTTGAGTTGGCAGCTTCGTGACACAATGGATAGAACTGCTATCTCACACCTCCAGAGACTTGAGTTCAATTCCCAGCTTGGATCACTGTCTATGTGGAATTAGTGCATTCTTCCCATGTCTGCGTGGGTCACCTTCGGATGTTCCGGTTTCCACCACAGTCCAAAGATGTGCAGGTTAGGTTGGTTTGGTCAAACCAAATTGCCCATTTGGGTCCCAGGGGATGTATGTTATCGGGGTTAGCAGTGTACATGTGGGACTTTGAGGGCAGGACCTGGCTGGGGTTGTTGTCGGCGCAGACTCGATGAGTCTGTATTGTTTCTATGATTCTATGAGCTGGTTGGTACACGTCCTCAGATGTTATTATCTCTTTTTCCCGACAGAACAAGGTGGAAGAGTTTATGTCCGTGGTGCGTTGTTTCCTTAATTAGGCTGGTTGTTTTTGCGGAGCAGCAGGAAGTGTAAACAATGTCAATGGGTGAGAGGTTGGTTTGAGTGATGGTCTGGGTTCCATTCACGAAGCTTTGAAGTTTCTTGAGGTCTTGGACAGAGCAGGAGCCACACCAAACTGTGATACAATCTGAGACAATGTTTTCTTTTGTGCATCTGTAAAAGCTGGTGAGAGTTGTAGCCAACATTCCAAATGCCCATGGACCTCTGAGAAAGAAAAGGCGTTGATAGGCTTTCCTAATTATTGGGTCATCATGGGGGGTCCAGGGCAGGTGGTTGGTGGTCTTACACCCTAAATACTTGATACTCTCGGCCATTTCAACTTCATCCGATTGATGTAACCAGGGGGACGTACTCCATTCTGCTTCCTGGAGTTGATGACTATCTCCTTTGCTTTATTGACATTGAGGAAGAGATTGTTGTTGTCCCACCAGTTCATCAGGTTCTCCATCTCTTCCCTGATCTTGGTCTCACCGTTGTTTCAGATCTGACCCACTGCAGTGGTAGGGTAAATGAATTTGGAAATCGATTTGGAGGTGAATTTGGCCACGCAGTCATCGGTATGTAAGGAGTATAGTAAGGGGCTGAGGATACAGGCTTGTGGGGCAACTCTGTTCAGGATGATTGTGGAGGAGGTGTTGTTGACTGTCCTTACTTATTGCTGTCTCTGGGTTCGGAAGTTCAGGATCAAATTGCAGCAGCAGGAGCCGAGTTGCAGGCCACAGATTTTGTACCCGAGTTTTGTTTGAAGAATGGTGTTAAAGGCTGAGCTGTAGTCGATAAACACGAGTCTGTGTTCCCGAGTTTCCTGTAGGACCAGGGAGTTGGGGTCTGTGGACCTGCAGTGGAGGTCGGTGAACTATAATGGATCCGGGCAATCTGGGAGGCCAGAATTGTTTCATGTCATGACAAACCTTTTGATGCATAACATAATACTGAGTTCCAGCGTCACTGGACAACAGTCATGAAGGCAGCTGTTTGGCTTTTCTTAGGTACCAGCCTTTGTTTGAGTTTTTCTTAGCTGGCACATAGATCAGCAACCTTCCTACCGAGGGGGGATTCACTGAACTTCAGTGGTCCAGTAGATGATATTGGGTCAACAGCAAACTCATTGGACAGTTCCTATTCACTGAACCCTGAAGCTTTGAAAGCAAACAGGGTTTCCTCCCTCAGCCTTCTTACCGTCCACAACCCCACAAGGTAGAGGGGCTATTTACCTGTAGCTGAGTGAGGGTCAATTTTGAGGACTCCCTGGAAAACTCTCTTCCAAATACATATCATTTTGTCGCTACCATGTTGCAGCACGGTGACACAGTAGTTGACACTGCTGACTCACAGTGTCAGGGACTTGGGTTCAGTTCCATGCTTGGGTCACTGTCTGTGTAGACTTTGGACCTTCTTTCCCGTGTCTGCGTGGGCTTCCTCCAGATGTTCCATATTACTCTCACACTGCAAAACATGTGCTAAATTTTAAAAAAAGTAATTCTATATGTGTGTATATTTCATTTTTCATTTTAACCCATCTTTAGTCGAAATGGTCATTTCTTGCCCTGAATCGTGTCTAATTTTATTCTTCATTTCCTTCCTGACAGTGAACATACTCACAATCGCGACACTGACGAGCAGAAACTGTGGTCTGTCCAAATGTGTGACTCGTTACCTGGTGGCCATGTCAGTGGGGGATCTGCTGGTCATTATCCTCGACCTGATATTCAGACACATTCCCATTGTTTATTGGCAACAGTTTGTTTTCCTGCTGTCGGTCCCCGTGTGTAACATTCACACCGCCCTGCTTTATGCAGCCACTGACTGTTCTGTCTGGTTCACCGTCACTTTCACCTTTGATCGATTTGTGGCCATTTGCTGTCCCAAGCTGAAAAGTAAATATTGCAGTGAGAAATCAGCAGCTGTGGTTCTGGGAACAGTGACGGCGGTGAGCTGTTTAAAGAACATTTTCTGGTATTTTATGTTATTAAATAACTATATGCTGGGGAACAACCCCTTTTTTTGTCATGTCACAACGGATATTGTGGAATCTCCGGTCTGGACAACAATCGAGTTCCTCCACCACATTCTAACCCCGGGTGTCCCATTCGTCCTGATTCTGCTGCTCAATGCTTTTACTGTCAGGCACATTTTAGTGAGCAGCAGAGCCCGCAGGAGACTCCGGGCTCACAGCAGTGCAGAGAATCCCAGAGACACTGAGATGGAGAGTCGGAGGAAATCAATCATTTTGCTGTTTGTTATCTCAGCCAATTTCATCCTGTTATGGTCGACATTAATGGTTTATTCAATATGGCGTCGGATGTTTTATTTCGGCTATGGGTCAGTGTGGTTAGATTATTTTGTTCTGGAATTGGGTTTCATGCTGCAACTGACAAGTTGCTGCACAAACACTGCCATTTATGCTGTGACACAGACTCACTTCAGGCAGCACCTAAAAGATCTCCTCAAATATCCCCTTACTTCAATTATTCAACTCATTTCCTCTGAAAAGAAACTAAAGACACAAGACGCCTGATTCTTCCTATTGGACATTCAAACTATCAAAAATAAACAGCCTCACAGAGACTGATCGTGAGCCAGATGGAGGGAGAGGGCAATGAGAGCAACAGTGAGAGTGATAGAGCAACAGATATTGACAGAGAGGGAATGGCACAAAGGGATGGAGACCAACAGATTTTGAAAGAGTTTCTAACAGATAGAGGGAAAGAAACAGAAACTGCGAGACTAAGAGGGAGAGAGAGAGAGAAGACAGAAACAGACAGAAATTTTCAAAGACCGAGAGAGACAGCGTAGAAGGTGAGGAAAATGGTGAGGAGGATGGCATGGAAGGGAGACAATAAAAGACAGATGGAAGGACGTTAGAAAGGAGGGAAAGGGAGAATAAGTGGGAAAGGGATGCAGAGAGGGAGGCATCGGAAAGTAATCAGAGGCAGGGAGGAACAAGGATATGAGATAGAGAGTGTCAGCAAGTTTGAAAGAGTAAGACTGAACTGGTAACATGGACAGAACAAGAGCAAAAGTCAGTGCGAGGTAGAGAGAGGGAGAGAGACAGACAAAGAAAAGAAAGGGGGCAGTGACAGAGAGGGAGTGGGAGATGAAGATGTGACGGGAGAAAGAGAATGAGATTGAGAGTGGGCTGGAGGGACAGAGGAAGAATGTAGAAAGAGGGAGACTGAGGGAGAGGCAGAGAGAAACATAAAGAGAGGGACAGAGAAAGAGAGAGGGATAGGGAGAGAGAGAGACAGAGAGAGAGAGGCTGAGAGAAAGAAACACAGAAAGCAACACAGAAACTTATTTAATGAATGTAACGATAACAATCAGGTGGTGTTATTGGAAGATGAGCTCCCTGATTGAGACAGTGAGTGCTGTCCAATCCGGGAGCCCTCCATCGTATATAATATGCTGTATCTCGGTTACCAGAACTCAGGGTGTTGTACACTCAGAGTGTGGATGTGATGGGCTGGTGGTTTTAACACTAGACTATTAATACAGAAAGTCGGCTAACATACTGAGGATCTGTGTTCGAATCCTGTCACGGTAGATAGTGGAATTTGAACAAATATATCTGGAATTCAGAATCTGCTGGTGACCATAAAAGCATTGTCGATTTTCAGAGAAAAAAAACAAATGGTTCTCTAATATCCCAGGGAAGAAACCTGTCGTCCTTAAGTGGTCAGGACTAAATGTGACTCGAGAGCCGTAGCTATGTGGTTAACACTTAATTGACCTGTGAACAACGGCAAAATATGTGTGACAGAATATGTTCATGCAGTTAGTTCAAGAAGCAATTCGTTTCGAATCTGTGGTCAGAAGGATAATGGAATCTTTACTCAAAGATGTGATTGTAACATGTAAACAAACTGAAAATTTAGGGGAAGATCTTGAGTTTGTGTTCACTGTCTGTGGGAATGGAAACGAGGGCTCAAGTTCCGACCAAACCCAGAAAGCGCCAATCTTGCCGGCGTTTTCCATCTGTTTTTTGCTGCCCTTCACTGGGGGCCTCATCAGGCTCATATCCACACCAGGTGTGAACCGAATTCAAATCCATCTTCACACATTAACATATTATTCAAGCCCACCCCCCTGACCGGATATCGAGCCCAATATGCGTGTTTAACTCTCACCAATGTGATGCGACCATTTTGAAGGGTCCCCTGTGTGTGTAAATTTAAGTGTAACTCCTTGGAGAGAGGGACATGGTAAAAAGTCTGACAACACCAGGTTTTAGTCTCCAAACTGTCTGTCGTTTATATGCTCTGTCTGAGGCCAGAACTCGTCATTCACCTGACGAAGAGGGAAACCTCGAAAGCTTGTGAGTCTAGTATCAAATAAATCGGTTGGACTAAAACCTGGTGTTGTCAGACTTTTTACTCTGTTTGCGCCAGTCCAACGCCGGCATACTCACATCAGAGAGGGACATGGGCAGACAATAGCCTGGCAATGCCCAAGCATTGCTCTTGTCACTGACTGGCACTGCCAAGTTGGCATAGGCATGGTGCCAAACTGACATTGCCAACCTGTGCTAGGGAGCAGTGACAGGGGCAGAACCCAGTGGGAACCTCATGGGGAACAGTGGGAGGGATTAATTTATTGGTGAGGAGAGGGTAAATGGAGGTGGGAGCTGTGGATGCTGGTGATGGCCGTTTGGGTGTGGGTGGAGGGGGTGGGTGGATTGACTGGGTGGTGATTTGGGGGGAAGTGGTCCAATGTTTGGGGGAAGAGGGGTGGGTGAATGCCCGCTCTGATCGCGGGGGGTGAATGGTAGCCCTGGTGCGGGCGGGGGTGGTGTTCGGGTCGGATGTTGCTTGTTCCTTGCCCTCTGATGAAAACAGTAACAACAATAGAAACGCGAGGATTGCTGAGGGAAGCCCTGTTGCCAATCTTTGCAGCAGAACATGACACCCCAGCTTTCTCACTGGGCTGTTTCAGTAAAAGAAGTACAATCTTTCATAAAGCTCATATTTGCCGTATTCTAAATGTTGTCCTGGTACCAGATGGTGTCTGTGTCCTGCCCACAAGTTACTGTTTAACATGAGGCGTTTGGTTTTCCTTTTGAATGTGTGGTCCCTTTTAGAAAGTTACTGATACAATGGTGTAAGTCAGGCATTCTCTACTTTTCACACAGCGCTAATCAAGTATTTAAAGTTTATTTATTCGTGTCACAAGTAGGTTTACATTAACACTGCAATGAAGTCACTATGAAAATCGCCAAAATCCAGCCCCTGTTCAGGTACGCGGAAGGAAAATTTAGCATGGCCAATGCATCTAACTCGTCTTTCGCACTGTGGGAGGAAACTGGAGCAACCGGAGGAAACCCACAGAGACACAGGGAGAACGTTCATACTCCGCACAGTGACCCAAGCCAGGAATCAAAACCAGATCCCTGCAACTGTGAAACAGCAGTGCTAACCACTGTGCCACCCATACACACAAAAAACAAAGAAGAGTACTGCAAGGGAACATTCTCTTCTGCCCTCCAAGTCTGTTTTGAACAAGATGCCCAAGCTAACTAGAAAAATGAATCTTTTCCCATACTCAGTCTGTATCCTTCTATTGCCTCCCTGTTCATGTACCCATCCAGATGCCACTTAAATGTCGCTCATGTACCAATTTTCACCTCCTCCTTTGGCAACCCCCTCCAAGCACCTACCACTCTCCATGAAAAAACTTCCCTGCACATCTCCCTTAAACTTTTCCCGTCCCACCGTGAACCTGTGCCTCATTGCAATTGACAGTCCCACCCTGGGGAAAAAGCCTCTGACTATCCACCCTATCTATGCCTCTCATCATTTTGGAGACATCTATCAGATCTCCACTCAGCCTCCATCTTTCCAGCGAAAAAAAGTCCTAGTTTATTCAACCTCTCCTCGTAACCAACACCCTGAGACGAGGCAACATCCTGGCGAATCTTCTTTGCACTCTTTCCAAAACTTCCAGCTTCTGGTCGTGTGGTGTCCAGAACTGCACACAATCCTCCAAGTGTTGTCTCACCAAGGATTTCTACAGCTGCAGCATGATTTCCCAACTCTTGCACTCAATGCCCTGGCTGATGAAGGCAAGTATGCTGTATGCCTTTTTAATCATCTTGCCCCTGTTTTGCCACTTTTAGGGGCCTGCATGCACAGTTTCCTCTGTATATTCATGTTCCTCGGTGTTCTGCTATTCACAGTATAATTCACACCAAAATGTGATCCTCCAAATTGCATCACCTCACATTTATCCAGATTAAAGTCCACCTGCCAATTATATGCCCAAGCCTTCAATCATTCCATATCCTTTTGTATTCTCTGACAATCCCTTGTTGTAATTATAAAAATCTCCGATGCTTTCGACCAGTTTGTTTATTCCAATATTTTACCCCAATGCCCTTATTTGCAAGACGGACAAAGGACAAACACAAGTAAAGGTTCAACAAGTTTATTAACAATAACACTACTAATCCTTAAATTACCCACATAAAGCAAGAGGATACCCCAAAATCAGATATACTACCCACAACAATGGTTCGGTTAAAACTGCAGGCTCGATTCTGTGAGTCCCTCTAATCCGGCGTCATGAAGGTGAGTCTCGATGGCAGCTTCTTCCTTCCTTCCTTCTCTGGTCAGTCTTCCGAATGGTCAAGGGTCGCCTCCTTCACCGAGTCTTCGCTCCTGGTGTTCCTTTATAGAACATAGAACATAGAACACTACAGCACAAACAGGCCCTTCGGCCCACAAGTTGCGCCGATCACATCACCTACCAACCTACAGACCTATCTATAACCCTCAATCTCATTAAACCCCATATACTCATCCAGAAGTCTTTTAAAAGACCCCAGCGAGTTCGCCTCCACCACCACTGACGGCAGCCGATTCCATTCACTCACCACCCTCTGAGTGAAAAACTTACCCCTAACATCACTTCCGAACATCGTGGGCCGAAGGGCCTGTTCTGCGCTGTAATGTTCTATGTTCTATGTTCTATGAACCTCCCTCCCCGCACCTTAAATCTGTGTCCTCTCGTAGCGACCATTTCAACCCGGGGAAATAGCCTCTGAGAGTCCACCCTATCCATTCCTTTCAACATTTTGTAAACTTCTATCAGGTCGCCTCTCAACCTTCGTCTCTCCAGGGAAAAGAGTCCCAGCTCCCTCAACCTAACTTCATAAGGCATGCCTCCCAGTCCAGGCAACATCCTTGTAAATCTCCTCTCCACCCTTTCAATAGCTTCTACATCTTTCCTATAGTGAGGCGACCAGAACTGCGCACAATACTCCAAATGAGGCCTGACAAGGGCCTTATAAAGTTCCAGCATTGCCTCCCGACTCCTAAACTCAATCCCTCGATTAATGAAGGCCAGTACACCATACGCCTTCTTGACCACCTCCTCCACCTGCGAGGCCGATTTAAGAGTCCTGTGGACCCGGACCCCAAGATCCTTCTGCTCCTCAACACTACTCAGACTTCTGCCCTTGATAGTGTACTCGTTCATCCCGTTGGTTCTGCCAAAATGGACGACTACACATTTATCCGCGTTGAAGTCCATCTGCCACTTCTCCGCCCAGTCCTGCATCCTATCTATGTCCTGCTGCAACTTTTGCCATCCTTCCAGATCATCCACAACACCACCGACCTTCGTGTCATCAGCGAACTTACTTACCCATCCCTCCACTTCCTCATCCAGGTCATTTATGAAAATGACAAACAACAAGGGTCCCAGAACAGATCCTTGAGGCACTCCGCTGGTGACTGACCTCCATTCAGAAAAAGCCCCATCCACAACCACTCTCTGCCTTCTGCAGGCAAGCCAGTTCTGGATCCACAAGGCCAAAGGCCCTTGGATCCCATGCCCTCTCACCTTCTCAAGAAGTCTTGCATGGGGGACCTTATCAAACGCCTTGCTGAAGTCCATGTACACTACGTCCACGGCACTTCCTTCGTCAATGTGTGCAGTCACATTATCGAAGAACTCAACTAGGCTTGTAAGGCACGACCTGCCCTTGACAAATCCATGCTGACTATTCCTGATCATGTCAAACCTCTCCAAATGTTCGTAAATCTTGTCCCTCAGAAGCCTCTCCATCAGCTTACCAACCACTGAGGTCAGACTCACCGGTCGGTAATTTCCCGGGCTATCTCTGTTCCCTTTCTTGAAAATAGGAACTACATCCGCAATCCTCCAATCCTCTGGAACCTCTCCCGTCTCCATTGACGACGCAAAGATCATCGCCAGGGGCTCTGCAATCTCTTCCCTCGCCTCCCACAGTATCCTGGGGTACATCCCATCTGGTCCCGGCGACTTATCTACCTTGATAGAATTCAAAAGTTCCAACACATCCTCCTCCTTAATATTCACGTACTCAATCCTTTCCATCTGCTGCACATCCATAACAAAATCTCCCAGATCGGCTTCCACCGTGAATACTGAGGCGAAGTACTCGTTAAGCACCTCCGCCATTTCTTCTGGTTCCACACAAACCTTTCCCCCCTCACCTCTTATAGGTCCTATCCCTTCTCTTCTTATCCTTTTACCTTTCACATATTTATAGAAGGCCTTGGGATTCTCCTTAATCTTACTCGCCAAGGTCTTCTCATGACCCCTTCTGGCTCTCCTAATTTCCCTTTTAAGTTCCCTCCTACAGTCCTTATACTCCTCAAGATCTTTAACATCTCCTAATTCCCTGAACCTCTTGTACACCTTCCTTTTCTTCCTGACTAGATTCAACACATCCTTTGTGCACCACGGTTCCCTCGACCCACCAAAACCCCCTCGTCTCATCGGAACGTTGTCATTCAGAGCTCCAGACACACATTCCTTGAATATCTGCCACCTTCCTTCGGTACTTTTCCCTAAGAACGCCTCCTTCCAGTTTATTTGTCCAAGTAACTTCCTGACTTCTTCGTATCTCCCCTTACCCCAGACAAACACCTTCCTAGCCTGCCTGATCCTATTTCGTTCCAACGCAATTGTGAAGGAGATAGAATTATGGTCACCATTTCCAAGATGCTCTCCTACCGAGAGATCCATCACCTGCCCTGGTTCATTCGCCAGTACCAGGTCAAGTACAGCCTCTCCCCTCGTAGGCTTGTCCACATACTGCGTCAGGAAACCCTCCTGAACACAACTAACAAACTCCTCCCCATCTATACCCCTTACCCTAGGGATATTCCAGTCGATGTTTGGGAAATTGAAGTCTCCCATCACGACGACTCTGTTATTAAAACATCTCTCCAGAATCTGTTTCCCTATTTGCACTTCAACTTCCCTGTCACTATTGGGCGGCCTATAGATTACACCCAGCAAAGTTTTTGACCCTTTGCTGTTCCTAACTTCCACCCACAGAGATTCTGTAGACAATCCCTCCACGACATCCTCTTTCTCTGCAGCCATGACACTATCCCTGATCAACAGTGCCACGCCACCACCCCTTCTGCCACCCTCCCTGTCCTTCCTGAAGCACCTGAAGCCTGGCACCTGAAGTACCCAGTCCTGTCCCTGAGACATCCAAGTCTCTGTAATGGCCACCACATCACAATCCCAAACAGCTATCCACGCCCTAAGCTCATCTACCTTATTCACTATACTCCTTGCATTAAAATATATACACTTCAGCCCCTCAGTCTGGGCATTTCCCATCTCCACCACCTGTCTAACCTCCCTCCCATACTGCCTGCGGTCCTCCCCTACCTGGGAGCGAACCTCCTCCGTCCCAGTTTCCCCAACACAGTTCCCTCCCCCCATCCTTTCTAGTTTAAAGTCCCCCCGGTAGCCTTAGCCAGTCTTCCCGCCAAGATACTAGTCCCCCTGGTATTTAAGTGCCACCCGTCCCTACTATAGAGGTCCCACCTACCCCTAAAGAGGTCCCAGTGATCTAGGAACCGAAATCCCTGCCCTCTACACCCTGCCTGCTTGCCTTTCCAGAAACTTCTCCGGCTTCCGGCCGATGAGGTCCCAGGAGGGGGTTCCAATACCCAGTAGGTTTCTTGATGTCTGTCAGACAGGACACCAGGGTCCACCCCCAGGTGTCCATCTCCACGCTGTTGCTTACATGTAACCTGTTATCAGGTTAAACCAACTACAGGAACTCTTGGTGACAGAAAGTCTGGCCTAATCTGGGATTCTAACAATAGGCCAGTGCATTTCAATGGGGTGCAATGATCTCCTCCTAAGTATCAGTAGAGTGCAGGGGAGATTGATGAGCCAGGCCCAGACAGGTTTGTGTATTGTACAATACACCTGCCTGAGATTTGACTGTGTTTGATTTTTAATATGCCCAATTCTTTAATTTAAGACATCCAATTTTATCAGCCGGAAAACTCGGCCCTGTTTATGTTACATTCTGCACAATCCCAGCAATTCCACCAATCCTTGTGTCATACGCAAACTTACTATTCAGACCACCCCATATTTTCCTCCAGATCATTTTTACCTACAACCAACAACAGACCTTTTGGCATTGATCCCTGTGGGGCACCTAGGTACAGATTCTTTGAGGGAACTGTCGTCCTGTACACCCTGAACCCTCTGTATCCTTCCTGATAATATATGTAAAGAACAGGGGAATGCAAATTGAGTTTAAAAGTTTATTTATCATTGTCACAAGTTTGCTTACATTACCAGTGCAATGAAGTTCTTGTAAAAATCTCCTAGTCCCTAGTTTAAGAGAGATATGTAGGGGAGGATTTTCACACAGAGATTGGTGGGTGCCTGAAACTCGCTGCCAGATGAAGTGGTGGAATCAGGTACCTGGGAGGGTCCAAGAATAGGAAGGGACTAGAGGGATACGGAGTGAGTAAGGGCAGAGTGTTCCTTTGTTTAGTTAGGGTATCGTGATCAGTATTGGCTTGGAGGGTCGAAGGGCCTGTTCCTGTGCTGTACCATTTGGCATCTGTTTGGGTATACTGAGGGAGAATTTAGCATGGCCAATGCACCAAACTAGCATGTCGTTCGCACTGTGGGAGGAAACAGGAGCATCCAGAGGACAACCACGCACAATGGGAGAGAACGTGCAGACTCCACACAGACAGTCATCTAAGATGGGAAGCATACCCTGGTCCCTGGCACTGTGAGGCACCAGTGTTCATCACTGTGCCGCCCTGAACACAATCCTCTAAGTGATGGTATTTATTCTCTCCCTTCTCAATTTTCGTACATTGTTTGATTAACATTGCCCTTCCCATTCGTTGTATGTTCAAAAGAGTTTCTGCCAATGTGTCAACGGCAGAGTAGCTATGAAGCCACCGGCCGGTGGGGCAATGCTTCGAGAAGCTGAGATGGAAAAATACCAGCTCATTTTAAGCACAGAACTTCTCCCCCACTCCACACCCTGTTGGACACTCTCATCATGTAACAGAGTGGTATGGTGGCACAATGGTTAGCACTGCTGCCTCACAGGGCCATAGACACAGGTTGAATTCCAGGTTAAGTCACTGCCTGTATGGAGTTTACACGTTCTCTCCATGTTTGTATGGCTTCCCCCAGATGCTCCAGTTTCCTCCCACAATCCGAAAGATCTGCTGGTTGGGTGATTTGGCCATGCTAGGTTTTCCCTTAGTGTTACCCAAACAGGTGCCGGAGTGTGGCGATTGGGGGACTTTCACAGTAGCTTCATTACAGTGTTAATATAAGATTCCTTGTGATACTAATAAATACATTTTACTTTTCTTTAGCTTCATCTACTCCAGTTCAGACATGAAGGACTGAATTGGATGCCAACTGAAAGCTTCTGTTTGAAGGATCATTGTGGGGTCGGCACATTCTGTCCCAGGTCTGTAATAAACTCAAATGTTCTCATGGGTCACATGGCTATTCAACGTATGGTAAAATGCAAGCTCTCCAACCAGAGATTTGGATGCTTGGAATGGGAAGGGTCAGAGGCAATGTTCTGGACCGGGACTCTGAGGTCACCGCATGAAAAAGAAGCAAAAAAAAAGGTGAAGACGCCTTCAAAAGAATTGAAATTGCACGCAAGGGGACACGAAAATCATTGTCGAAGAAAGGTTGCTGTTCACAGTGTGATCCTGCAATCCCTCCTTATCAGCCACTCCCACCTCCTCCCACACCCCAGTGCTTCCTTTTCCATCTCAGTGACTCATTCTCCTGGGAGAAGGCGAAGGTTTCAAATTTCAAATCCGATAAAAGGGATGAAGAAGCAAATGATTCCTCAGAGGAAAAAAAGCTCGTGGACAATCGCCATGGGCCCTGTCAGTCAACTAATATTTCAAAATAGTTCAGAGGAGGGTTAACAAGTTAAATGCTGTGTGAAGGGTTTGTATTATGTAAGGGCGGCATGGTCTCACAGTGGTCAGCAATGCTGCCTCACCGTGCCAGGGACCGATGTTTGGTTCCAGTCTCAGTCACTGCCTTTATGGAGTCTGCGCGTTCTCCCTGTATCTGTGTGGGTTTCGATTATGTGCTGCAGTTTCTTCTCACAGTCTAAAGATGTTGAGGTTAAATGGATTGGCCATGCTAATTTGACGCTTAGTGTCATGGGGATTAGCAGAATAGATGCGTGGGGTTTTGAGGATGGTCCCTGGGTAGGATAGCAGATTAGATGGGCAGAATTGGAAAGGGATAGGCATTAACCTCGGGTCAGTAGTTTTAGCTGGGGGAAGGGTAATTATGCGGCTATTAGGAGAGAATTAGGAAGCATAGGTTGGACTAGGAGACTACAGGGTCTCGGAACGTCCGAAATGTGGAGTTTTTTCAAGGAGAAGCCACTGCGAGTCCTTGATATGTATGTCCCTGTCAGGCAAGGAGGAATTGGTCGAGCTAGGGAACCGTGGTGCACTAAGAAAATTGGTTCGCTGGTTAAAAAGAAAAAGGAGGCTTATGTCCGGATGAGACTTGAGGGCTCAGGTAGTGCACTGGAAAGCTTTAGATTGGCTAGGAGGGAGTTAAAGAGTGAGTTAAGAAGGGCTAAGAGAGGACATGAGAAGACTTTGGCTGATAGGGTTAAGGAGAATCCTAAGGCGTTCTATAGATATGTTAAGAACAGAAGGTTGGTTAGGGCAAGATTGGGGCCAGTTAGAGACAACAGTGAGAATTTGTGTGTGGAACCGGAAGAAATTGAAGAGGCATTGAACCAATATTTCTCTTCGGTGTTTACGCAGGGGGACATAAATGTAGCTGTGGAGAACACTGGGTTACAGGATTGTAAACTGGGCAGTATTGCAGTTGATAGGGAGGATGTACTCGATATTCTTGAGGGTTTGAAAATAGATAAGTCCCCTGGGCCGGACGGGATTTACCCTAGGATTCTCTGGGAGGCAAGAGAGGTGATTGCAGAGCCTCTGGCTCTGATCTTCAGGTCGTCGTTGGTCTCAGGTATAGTGCCGGAGGATTGGAGGATGGCGAACGTTGTCCTATTGTTTAAGAAGTTTACAAAATGTTGAAAGGAATGGATAGGGTGGACTCTCAGAGGCGATTTCCCCGGGTTGAAATGGTCGCTACGAGAGGACACAGATTTAAGGTGCGGGGAGGGAGGTTCAGAAGTGATGTTAGGGGTAAGTTTTTCACTCAGAGGGTGGTGAGTGAATGGAATCGGCTGCCGTCAGTGGTGGTGGAGGCGAACTCGCTGGGGTCTTTTAAAAGACTTCTGGATGAGTATATGGGGTTTAATGAGATTGAGGGTTATAGATATGTCTGTAGGTTGGTAGGTGATGTGATCGGCGCAACTTGTGGGCCGAAGGGCCTGTTTGTGCTGTAGTGTTCTATGTTCTATGTTCTAAGGGGAACAGAGACTTCCCCGGGAATTATAGACCGGTGAGTCTTACTTCCGTTGTGGGTAAGGTTTTAGAAAAAAATATTAGGGATAAGATTTATAGTTATTTGGAGAGTTATGAATTGATTGGAGATAGTCAGCATGGTTTTGTGGAGGGTAGGTCGTGCCTTACTAACCTTATTGAGTTTTTTGAGAAAGTGACCAAAGAGGTGGATGGGGGTAAGGCAGTGGACGTGGTGTATATGGACTTGAGTAAGGCGTTTGATAAGGTTCACCATGGAAGGCTTCTGCAGAAACTGCAGATGTATGGGATTGAGGGTGATTTAGGTAATTGGATCAGGAATTGGCTAGCAGATAGGAGACAGAGGGTGGTGGTTGATGGTAAGTATTCGTCATGGAGTACAGTTACGAGTGGCGTGCCTCAGGGATCTGTTTTGGGGCCACTGCTGTTTGTAATTTTTATAAATGATCTGGATGAGGGTATAGTTGGGTGGATTAGTAAATTTGCTGATGACACCGAAGTTGGAGGTGTGGTAGATAGTGATGAAGGGTGTCATAGTTGATAGGGGGACTTGGACAAGTTGTAGAGCTGGGCCGAGAGGTGGCGGATGGAGTTTAATGCGGAGAAGTGTGAGGTAATTCACTTTGGCAGGAATCACAGATGTGTAGAGTATAGGGCTAACGGTAGGACTCTGAATAGTGTGGATGAACAGAGGGATCTAGGTGTCTGTGTACATAGATCCCTGAAAGTTGCGAATCAAGTAGATAAGTTTGTTAGGAAGGCATACGGTGTCTTGGCGTTTATTGGTAGGGGGATTGAATTTAGGAGCCGCAGCGTCATGTTGCCCCTCAGTACCAGAGGGCATTAGCAAGGGTAAATAGGGGTACCAGCATAGGGGCTGGGTGGTTTTGTGGTCTGTGCAGTTTTGCATGGCCTCCTTCAGCACTGAAGGTATTTTATGGATAGAATGACCATGATCTCGTCTATGTTCTATGGAAAAGCACATGGAGCACACCAGAATGATAGGAAGGGGATAGCTTGATCTTGGGATTGAACATAGCTCGGCACAATATTGAGGGCCGAAGGGCCTGCACTGTGCTGGACTGTTCTATGGTCTATGATCTAGTCGGGTTGTTTTGACAGCATGTTGGTCTTTCCACGTATAATTCAGGTTCCTGTCATGAATCATTCCGACATGATTCATTGAAACAGGAATGGGATTTAACAGCAAGGTTCACTTTCAGATTGGCAATTCAGGAGGGAACTGTGCTGAGTGACATTTTCATATGAAATATTCGCACTTGTGTTTCCACTTTTGGTTTCCATTGTCATAGTTGCAACTTTCATCAACTTCGCATTGGTGGAACAAATAGAGATCAGTTCTATTCATTCATGGGCCATGGGAGTCTCTGGCTGGGCCAACATTTATTGCCCATCCCTTCAACTGAGGGACTTGCTTGGACATTTGGGAGAATAATTGAGAGGTAACCACATTGCTGCGGTTCAGGAGTCACATGTAGGCCAGACCAGGTAAGGACAGCAGATTTCCTTTCCTAAAGGGAACAGATGTTTTTTTAATATAATCGACAATGGGTTTCATGATCATTAGGAGATTCTTATTCCCTTTTTTTTTCATTCAATTCAAATTCAACCATCTGTTGTGGTGGGATTCGAACCCAGGACCCAGAACATGAGATGTGTTCCTGGATTTATAGTCTAGCAATAATATGAATAACACTTCCCGAACTTGTGTTGAGGGCATTGCAACATAGTGTTGGTTTGGAAGGAGTCAATGAGTAGCAAGGCATACGTTTAAGATTATTTATTAGTGTTACAGTCAGCTTACATTAACAATACAATGAAGTGACTGTGAAAATCCCCTATTCGCCACACACGTCTGTTTGGGTACACTGAGGGAGAATTCAACAAGGCCAATGCACCTAACCAACACATCTTTCAGACTGTGGGAGGGAACTGAAACAGCCGGAGGAAACCAACGCAGACACGGGGAGAATGTGCAGACTCCATACCGTGAATCAAGCTGGGAATCGAACCGGGTCCCTGGTGCTCTCAGATAGCAGTGCTAACCACTGTGCTGCTCCAGTGAAGTCTCCAGTGACTCAGCACTCTGTTTCATGTGCTCTGAAGCTTGCAAAGAAACTTAGAGAATTATTTCAACGCTTAATCAATTGCCTCACAAATTTATTGGAGGAGATGAATGGTAAAAAGTTCAATGAATTATGTTATCCTTCCAATAATATTTCGGGGCATATTCTGGTACAAAACAAGCAGATTTATGTTAAAGTTTGAAGTAAATTATATCAAAACCAACAATATTTGTGCATTGAGAGGCCCTTTCACGCCTGCACATTTAAGTATTAACATTGAAACATGTATGCACATCATTCCAATGTGGGTAAGATGCTCTGTCGAAGAGTCAGTGCAGGCTCGTTGGGTTCTATGGCCTCCTTCTGCACTGCCGTGTCTGACCTCCCATTATTTCCACTTTTCCATATTTCTCTGGTGCTCAACGCCCCATCGCCGTTGTAAATTTTCTATTTTGGGGGGAAAAATTGTTGGGTTGAACGGGGTTAATTGAAACTGTTTGTTAACTGACTGTAATTGATGTGTCTCCATGGATCCGATTATGTGACTGGAGGGATTTTCCCTCTTCTATTAATAAGGGATTCCGTTCAATGTGTTGTCCCATTGAGTCAGCGGGAGTGACAATTCCAACACTAACAGAGATCAGCGGCTGTGGAGAGAGAGGGTGGGAGAGGAGAGATCCGAATCTTGGAGAAATGGATTGGAAAGTTCCAAGAACGGATCCGAAGCCCGGAGAAATGGACTGGAATGTTACGACCAAGGACAGGAGTTTATTCTATTGGATTTCTGAGTTTAATGCAGATGATTGGTGGATGACACCAGCCTTTCGGATTTGTCTTGTACTGTTTGCGATTCAATGCTTTTACTATCCACTCCTGGCGATTGTTGGTGTTCCGGGTAGGTACCTGGCTGTAATTGCTCTGGCCCGTGAATGAGCGGGCGAGGGGTTGGACATGGGAAGATCTGTTGAACACAGATGGGATTTTACAGCTTCGGGAAGAGTGAGGCTGGAACGTCCCGTCCCCTGTGTCCAGTTCCTCATTCTAGAAAGGCTGTTTCACTGCGTGGATTTTCTTGTCATTTACTGGACTCGGTTTGCTGCTCTTGTTGTTTCTGTTGAATCACTCTGTGCAGTTATTCATTCTTTCAGCCACTATCAATTGTCTCAGGGCCTATGGGCTAAGATGTCTTCTGTGTGCTGAGGCTTTTCACAGACATGTGACCTCAAATACTATCCATTGTGAGTAAAAGACTGAGACAGAATACTTTTTACCCTCTACTTATATCACCAGTTCATTCTAATCACCCGCCCAGTCTCAGACAGCAGAATCCATTTTATTGGTCAAATATGCACAACAAGATCTCACAGAGAGAGGAAACGTTTTGTAAAGTTTGAAGCTAATTCATTAGTGTAACAAGTAGGCTTGCATTAACACTGCAATGAAGTTACTGTAAAAAAAATCCCCTGGCACAACGCTCCAACACCTTTTCAGGGACACTGAGGGAGAATTTAGCATGGCCAATGCACCGACCCAGAACAAATTACAGAGTCTGGGAAGAAACTGGAACACGCAGAGGAAACCCACGCAGACACAGGGAGAACGTACAGAAACTGCACAGACAGTGGCCAAGCTTGGAATTGAATAGGGCCTCTGGTGCTGTGAGGGAACAATACTATCCCCTGTGCGTCCACAAAATCCCCGAGAGTCACAGGAACACGAACACACAGACCCGCCCAAACACACACATATACATACAGACATTTGCTGATAGAAGCGAACCGATTGAAGAATGTATTCCCACTCAAACACCAATTCAAGAATAGCTAAATAGAACACTGATACTGTACTCTGTTGCTTTCTCTCCCTCTCTCTCTCCCTCTCTCTCTCTCTCTCTCTCAGACACACACACACACACACACACACACACACACACACACGGGAGGGGGGCGGGTTTACAACGACTCCCTGTCCATTGATGACGGGGTGAGCAGGAAAACCGCGTGACAGCCGAGAACTCAGGTCCAAACCCAATTTCTCGCCTATTGCGACCTTTACCGACAACGGATATGTGACGGATTCAGTCTCCTGTACCTTTCTGGCAAGACGCTGGATAAATTATTGAAATGTAATTTCAAACAAGTTGAATTAAATGACGCGAGACACACTTGTCTTTGCAGCCTCCCCGAGAGAGGAGCCACTTGGGCAGCGCCCACCGGGCAGGACCAGGGGGTGGGACATGAAGTAGCGGGGTCTACAGGAGCAGGGCCTGAAGATATGTGGATGTCAGCAAGGCGTTTGAGAAAGTCCCTCATGGTAGGTTGTTGGGAAAGGTTAAGGCTCATGGGATACAAGGACAGGTGTCTAGATGGATTGAGGATTAGCTTGGTAATAGGAGACAGAGGGTAGTAGTGGAAGGGTCTTTTTCTAGCTGGAGGTCTGTGACTCGTGGGGTGCCGCAGGGCTCAGGACTGGGACCTTTGCTATTTGTAATATGACTCGGAACAGGGAGTAACTGGTGTGATCAGCAAGTTTGCAGAAGACACGAAGACGGTTGGAGTTGCTGATAGTGAGGAGCAGTGTCAGGCAATACAGCAGGATAGAGATAGGCTGGTATATTGGGCAGAGAAATAGCAGATGGAATTTAATCCAGATAAATACAAGGTTATGCACTTTGGAAGAAATAATGCAGGGGGCAGTTATACGATAAATGTAGGACTATGAAGAGTATAGAAACGCAGAGGGACCAAGGGGTGCAAGTACACAAGTCCTTGAAGGTGGCAGTACAGGTGGAGAAGGTGGCGAAGAAGGCTTATGGCATGCTTGCCTTGAGAGGAAGGGGTATAGAGTATAAAAGCTGGCGTCTAATGTTGCAGTTGTATAGAATGTTGGTTGGACCGCATTTGGAGAACTGCGTCCAGTTCTGGTTGCCTTACTACCGGAAGGAGGTGCAGAGGAAGGTCTCCCTGGGGACAGTGCAGAGGAAGTTTACCAGGATGCTGCCTGGTATGGAAGGACTGAGCTATGAGGGGGGATTGGGCAAATTAGGGCTGTTCTCCTTAGAAAGACGGAGAATGAGGGGAGATCTAATAGCGGTGTGTAAGATTATGAAGGGTATAGATAGAGTGATCAGTGGTAAGCTTTTTCCTAGGTGGGATACAAAAATACGAGGGGCCATGGGCGGTGAGGAGGGCGAGGTACAATTCGGATGTTAGAGGGAGGTTTTTCACACAGAGGGTTGTGGGGGCCTGGAATGCACTGCGAAGTAGGGTGGTGGAGGCAGGCATGCTAGAGTTGTTTAAGGCTTACTTAGATAGGCACATGAGCGGACTAGAGATGGAGGGATACCAGAAACTGTTCTAAATCAGGATCAAGAGACATGGGACGTTCCTGGGAATCAATTGATTCACATGGAACTTCCAACATATTTTATGGCTCACCTGCCTTCAGCCTGAGCTTCTGTGGATTCCGTAAATGTCGGTCTAAGTTGTGCATGTTTATTGATATCACTTTTTTTAAATCCACAGGTGATTCGGCCCGCCTTGTTGTCCAACAAGGGACACACACGCAGTGGGTCATGTGAGGGCTGCTCTTGGATGTTGCTTCGAGAGTTGCTGAGTGCTTCACGTTGTTAGTGTGCACATAAACTGGAGCATCTGACGGGCAACACGACAGCTCAGTGACTATCACTGTTTGCTGGGCAGATACATGGATTTGGGCCAGTGTCTGTGGGAGTTTGCACATTCCCCCCGTCCTTGTGTGGGTTTTCTCCGGGTGCTCCGGTTACCTCCCACACCCCAATAACGTGCTCTTAGTGCACGTGATAATTGGTGTAACAAATTGTCCCTAAATTAGTCGTCCCTCAATCTGGTTATGGTTCCTTTATTATGGAGTCCAATCTGCGTGGACAAAGGTCAGAGGTAGAAGAGGGCACACAGAATCTTGAATTGGCAGCACGGGCTCGTTGGGCCGAAGGGTCTGTTTCTTGTGCTGTGTTGTTCTTTGCTCTTTGTTTTTTATAGCGGGCCGGATGGGTGGTGACCTGTAGGGCGGGGCCTTCAGGGCAGGGACTGAAGGCAGCTTGTCCCTTGGGGAGCAGATCTATCCAGGAGGGAGAGGGTGGGGGGGGACTCCCCTGCCACTCTGAATGTGATTGGAGCATAGAGAGGGTGGCCCCGCTGCGGATCAACACGAGAATATTGTGGGTGTAGGCATTCCCGCTGCCTCGCTGCACGCTGTCTTTGGGGTGGGGTGGGCCCCATTGCGAAACTGCACGTGATTGGTGTGGGTGAAGGGAGGCAATAGTGGGCTTGGTGGTGCTGGAGGGGGGCAGCGAGTGGGTGCTATATCCATTGGGGGGTCCTCATGATGAACTGCTGCCCCTGGACTATCTAGGGGCAGCTGCTGTGTTGAAGCTAGCTGCAGCAGCAGAGGGCTGACAGATGTCTCTCTCAGACCAGGCAGCTCACTGCTGGCAGCAATTGCACATTTGCAGCAACGTAGGTTTGGGACGTGGTCAGTATCTCAGCCAGCGCTGTGAGAGTTGCAAGTGATGGCTTTCTGCTGAGGGTGTCTAACAGCCTTCGAGTTTTAACAGCACAAAATGAGGCCCTTCGGCCCATTATGTCTGAACTTATCATCAATCCAATGCAATCCCATTTTGCAGCACTCGATCCACAGCCCTGTGCGCTCTGGCGTTTGAACTGCTGATCTAAATGCCTCTTGTTCCCGCTCCTACCATTCTTCCAGGCCGTGAGCTCCAGATCCCAGCACCCTGGGGATGGAAACATTTTTCCTCAAATCTACAGAGAGATCTTCCCTTTATCTTAAATCTGGCCCTTCGAGCCTGCCCTGCCATTCAATAATATCATGGCTGATCTGTCATGGCTCAGTTCCACATTCCCGCCCTCTCCCCATAACCCTTAATCCCCTCTCTTATCAAAAACCCATCAACCCGCTTCTTAAAAATATTTAGCGAGGCAGCCTCCACCACTTCAACGGGCAGAGAATTCCAGAGATTCACCACCCTTTGAGTGAAGAAGTTCTTCCTCAACTCCGTTCTAAACCACCCCCCTTTATCTTGAGGCTGTGCCCCCAGTCCTACTGTCCTTCCTGAGCGGGAAGAGTCTCTCCACCTCTATCCTATCCATCTCATTCATCATCTTATACGTCTCAATGAGATCTCCCCTCATTCTTCTAAACTCTAACGAGTACAAGCCTAGTTTATTCAGCCTCTCCTCATAGCTCAACCCCCTCCACTCTGGCATCAGCCTAGTAAACTTCCTCTGCACCCCCTCCAAGGCCAAAATATCCTTGCGTAAGTACGGCGCCCAAAACTGCACACAGTACTCCAGCTGCGGCCTCACCAATGTCCTATATAGCCGCAGCAAGACCTCCCTACTTTTATATTCAATCCCCCTCGCTATGAAGGCCAGCATCCCATTCGCCTTCCTGACCACCTGCTGCACCTGCAAGCTGGGTTTTTCCGAGGTCCCTCTGCACCGTCGCCTGCTGCAGTTTTTCTCACGTAAGTAATAATCCTTCCTACCATTATTCCTACCAAAGTGGACCACCTGGCACTTGCCAACATTAAACTCCATTTGCCATTTCCTGGCCCATTCGCCCAGCCTATCTAGATCCTTCTGCAGACTCTCCACACCCTCCGTACAATTTGCCGTTCCACCAATCTTGGTGTCATCAGCAAATTTCGACACCGTACACTCAGTTCCCTCCTCCAGATCATCTATATAAATGGGAAATAGCTGAGGCCCCCAGCACCAACCCCTGGGGCACCCCACTAGTCACCATCCGCCAATCCGAATAGCACCATTGACCCCCACTCTCTGCCTCCTATTTGACAACCAGTCCTCTATCCACGCTAACACCCTACCCCCAACTCCATGTCCCCTGACCTTCTGCATTAACCTCTTGTGAGGTACTTGTCAAACGCCTTCTGAAAATCAAGAAAGACCACATCCACCGGCTCTCCTCTATCCACCGCCCTAGACACATCCTCATAGAACTCAAGTAAATTTGTCAGACACGACTTCCCCTTAACGAAGCCGTGCTGCGTCTGCTCTATCAAGAAATTCCCCTCAAGGTGCCTTATTTACCAAAGCAATATTTACCAAACCACCTTTCTTTATCATCTGTGAACTTACTGATCATACCTCACACATTCATGTTGAGACCATCAATGTACATTACAAACAGCAAGGGACCCAGCACCGATCCCTGTGGAACTCCACTGGACACAGGCTTGTAGGCACAAAAGCAACCTTCGCCCATCACCCCCTGCCTCACGCCACTCAGCCAATTTTGGATGTAATTTACCAAATTGCCCTGCATCCAATCGGCTATCATCTCCTTGTTCAGTCTCCCATGCTGAATTATTCAAAATCTTCTCCGAAGGCAATGTAGATTACATCGGCTACACTTCCCTCATCTCCTCATCCAGTCACCTCCTCAATATCTTCCAGCAAATTGTGAGAC
This sequence comes from Carcharhinus amblyrhynchos, assembly GCF_965287045.1. NCBI lineage: Eukaryota > Metazoa > Chordata > Chondrichthyes > Carcharhiniformes > Carcharhinidae > Carcharhinus > Carcharhinus amblyrhynchos. Next base: position 3,755,857 of record NW_027649787.1, read on the forward strand.
ATGATCTCCCCCTGACAAAGCCATGTTGACTATTGTTCGTAAATGCTTCCCTCCCGAAATGAGATTAAATCTGTCCCTCAGATTGTTTTCCAGTCATTTCCCTGTCATGGATATGCTGATGATGGTGTCCTGGGTGTGATCTTGGATGTGTCCAGAGCACCTTGTAGGATGGCACTATGGCACAGTGGTTGGCACTGCTGCCTCACAGTATCAAGGACACCGGTCCAATCCCTGGGAGTCCATCATCACGAGTGAAGTTGTTTTTAAACTTTGAAACCAACTCCATTCTCACATCCAGCCTGTTGGGATTTCTCCTGTTACAGGAACGTGTGGTGTTTCCCTTGGAAGTATCCACTTTGAGCAAGTCCAGTATCTCGCAGCTCCCCAGTGTTCACATTGAGCCTTGTAACTTCATTCTCGATTACAGCAGTCCCACGTACATCACCAACCTGCAGAGGTTCATTGATAAGTCCAGGGCACATCGTGCTGATATTACAGCCTGAGTAGTGAAATTTGATTTGATTTGATTTGATTTATTATTGTCACATCGATGAGTACGCACTGAAAAATATTGTTCCTTGAGTGCTTTATAGAGACAAGGCATACCGTGTATAGAGAAGGAGAGCGTGCAGTGTGGAATTTCGCAGTCACATGTTGCTAGGTGTAGATCAATTTAATGTGATGTAGTTCTATTCAAAAGGCTGATGGCAACAGAGATAAAGTTGTTCTTGAGTTGGCAGCCTCGTGACACAATGGATAGAACTGCTATCTCACACCTCCAGAGACCTGAGTTCAATTCCCAGCTTGGATCACTGTCTATGTGGAATTTGTGTATTCTTCCCATGTCTGCGTGGGTTTCCTCCGGATGTTCCGGTTTCCACCACAGTCCAAAGATGTGCAGGTTCGGTTGGGTTTGGTCATACTAAATTGCCCATTTGGGTCCCAGGGGATGTATGTTATAGGGGTTAGCAGTGTACATGTGGGACTTTGAGGACAGGGCCTGGCTGGGATTGTTGTCGGCGCAGACTCGATGAGTCTGTGTTGTTTCTATGATTCTATGAGTTGGTTGATACATGTCCTCAGATGTTATTATCTTTTTTTCCCGACAGAACAAGGTGGAAGAGTTTATGTCCGTGGTGCGCTGTCTCCTTAATTAGGCTGGTTGTTTTTGCGGAGCAGCAGGAAGTGTAAACAATGTCAATGGGTGAGAGGTTGGTTTGAGTGATGGTCTGGGTTCCATTCACGAAGGTTTGAATTTTCTTCCGGTCTTAGACGGAGCAGGAGCCATACCAAACTGTGATACAATCTGAAACAATGTTTTCTTTTGTGCATCTGTAAAAGCTGGTGAGAGTTGTAGCCAACATTCCAAATGTCCATGGAGCTCTGAGAAAGAAAAGGCGTTGATAGGCTTTCCTAATTATTGGGTCATCATGGGGGGTCCAGGGCAGGTGGTTGGTGGTCTTACACCCTAAATACTTGATACTCTCGGCCATTTCAACTTCATCCCATTGATGTAACCAGGGGGACGTACTCCATTCTGCTTCCTCAAGTCGATGACTATCTCCTTTGCTTTATTGACATTGAGGAAGAGATTATTGTTGTCCCACCAGTTCATCAGGTTCTCTATCTCTTCCTTAATCTTGGTCTCATCGTCGTTTCAGATCTGACCCACTGCAGTGGTAGTGTCAATGAATTTGGAAATCGATTTGGAGGTGAATTTGGCCACGCAGTCATCGGCATGTAAGGAGTATAGTAAGGGGCTGAGGATACAGGCTTGTGGGGCAACTCTGTTCAGGATGATTGTGGAGGTGCTGTTGTTGACTGTCCTTACTTATTGCTGTCTCTGGGTTCGGACGTTCAGGATCAAATTGCAGCAGCAGGAGCCGAGTTCCAGGCCACAGATTTTGTACCCGAGTTTTGTTTGAAGAATGGTGTTAAAGGCTGAGCTGTAGTCGATAAACACGAGTCTGTGTTCCCGAGTTGAATGTAGGGCCAGGGAATTGGGGTCTGTGGGCCTGCAGTGGCGGTAGGCGAACTGTAGTAGATCCAGGCAATCTGGGAGGCCAGAATTACACAGAACAAAGAACAACCTGGCACGGGAAACAGGCCCTTCGGCCCAACGAGTCCGCGCCGCCATTTTAAAGCATTTTCCTACACCGACCCTGCCCCGGGTGTATGTGAACGGTACCCCTATTGGAGCCAAATTCAGGGGAGAATAGTGTCGGGTCAATTTGTTACACCAATCAGCCTAAGAGCACATCTTTTGGGTGTGGGAGGAAACCGGAGCACCCGGAGGAAACCCACGCAACCACAGGGAGAATGCGCAAACTCCCACAGACACTGGCCCAAATCCATGTATCTGCACAGCTAGCAGTGATAGTCACTGAGCTGTTGTGGTGCCTGTCTGCTGGCCCAGTTTAAGCGCACACATCGACACGAAGTACTAGGCTACATCCAAGAGCAGCCCACGCACGACCCACCGTGTGCATGCCCCTCGTTTGACAACAAGGTGGACCGAGATCTGTGGATTAAAAGAGACAAAACATCAACATGTACTATTACATTTCCAGTATCGACCCGAGGCTCTAACCCTTTTTAAAACCGTCTTATATAACCCTCCATCCCTGTTTCACTCGTGTGCCTAAGTAAACCTTAAACAAGTCCAGCGTGCAGTAAACCTTAAACAAGTTTCATGTCATGACTAACTTTCTGCTGCAACTTTATAAGACCCTTGTCAGACCCCACTTGGAGTACTGTGCGCAGTTCTGGTCGCCTCACTACAGGAAGGATGTGGAAGCTATTGAGAGGGTGCAGAGGAGATTTACAAGGATGTTGCCTGGATTGGGAGGCATGCCTTATGAAGATAGGTTGAGAGAGCTAGGTCTCTTCTCCCTGGAGAGACGAAGGTTGAGAGGCGACCTGGTAGAGGTTTATAAAATGTTGAGAGGAATAGATAGGGTGGATTCTCGGAGGCTATTTCCCAGGGCTGAAATGGTCGCCACGAGAGGACACAGATTTAAGATGTTGGGAAGGAAGTACAGAGGAGATGTTAGGGGTAAGTTTTTCACTCAGAAGGTGGTGGGTGAGTGGAATCGGCTGCCATCGGTGGTGGTAGAGGTGAACTCGCTGGGGTCTTTACTAAGACTTCTGGATAAGTATATGGGATTTAACGGGATTGGGAGTTACAGATAGTTCTATGGCCTGGTAGGTATTGATGTGATCGGCGCAACTTGTGGGCCGAAGGGTCTGTTTGTGCTGTAGTGTTCTATGTTCTATGTGCTATAATAATAAATACCAGTGTCACTGGACAATAGCCATGAAGGCAGGCTGCTTGGCTTTTCTTTGGCACCAGCCTTTGTTTGAGCTTTTCTTAACTGATACATGGATCAGCAACCTTCCCAGCGAGAGAGGATTCACTAAACCTCAATGGTCCAGTTGATCACAGTGGGACAGCAGCAAGCTGTTTGGACGGAGCTATTCGGTGAACCCTGAAGCTTTGAAAGCAAACCCTGACAGTTGTGTTCTGTGCCATTGGAGAACGAGTTTACCGTTTCTTCCTGTGTTGTGCGAACTGTGGCTACAATGTTCTTGTCTCCTCTCCAGGCTACAGTCCTCTGTAAGTACAATAGAGATTCTGAGCTGCCAAGGCATCAGGATATTCCTCTTTCAACTGTTAGGATTGTCCAGAGGAAAGGGTGAAACCAGCACTGTTTGGTAGCAGCTCTGGTGCAGGAGTTGTCAGTCAGCTGTCTGGCAGACAGCAGTTCACACCTACAGGACTCCACTCTGGGTTTTCTTTCAGGGTTTAGAGTTTAGAAGAATGAGGGGAGATCTCATTGAGACGTATAAGATGATGAATGGGATGGATAGGATAGAGGTGGAAAGACTCTTCCCGCTCAAAAAAGACAGTAGGACTAGGGGGCACAGCCTCAAGATAAAGGGGGGGCGGTTCAGAACGGAGTTGAGGAGGAACTTCTTCACTCAAAGGGTGGTGAATCTCTGGAATTCTCTGCCCGTTGAAGTGGTGGAGGCTGCCTCGCTAAATATTTTTAAGAAGCGGGTTGATGGGTTTTTGATAAGAGAGGGGATTAAGGGTTATGGGGAGAGGGCGGGAAAGTGGAACTGAGCCACGACAGATCAGCCATGATCTTATTGAATGGCGGGGCAGGCTCGAAGGGCCAGATGGCCTACTCCTGCTCCTATTTCTTATGTTCTTATGTTCTATGTTTACTCCCTCAGCCTTCTTACTCTCCACATCCCCCACAAGGTAGAGGGGCTATTTACCTGTAGCTGAGTCAGGTTTGAGGACTCCCTGGAAAACTCTCTCACAAATATATATCATTGTGTCGCTACCATGGTGTAGCACGGTGACACAGTGGTTAACACTGCTGACTCACAGTGTCAGGGACCTGGGTTCAGTTCCAGGCTTGGGTCACTGTCTGTGTGGAGTTTGGACTTTCTTCCCCGTGCCTGCGTGGGCTTCCTCCAGATTCTCAATTTTGCTTTCACACTGCAAAAGACGTGCTGAATTTCAAAAAAAGTAATTCTGTCTGTGTGTACATGTGGTTTTCATTTTAACCCATCCTCAGTCTAAATGGTAATTCCTTCCCCTGAAACGTGTCTAATTTTAGTCTTCATTTCCTTCCTGACAGTGAACATACTCACAATCGCGACACTGACGAGCAGAAACTGTGGTCTGTCGAAATGTGTGACTCGTTACCTGGTGGCCATGTCAGTGGGGGATCTGCTGGTCATTATCCTCGACCTGATATTCAGACACATTCCCATTGTTTATCCATATCAGTTTGTTTTCCTGCTGTCGGTCCCCGTGTGTAACATCCACGCCGTCCTGCTTTATGCAGCCACTGACTGTTCTGTCTGGTTCACCGTCACTTTCACCTTTGATCGATTTGTAGGCCATTTGCTGCCCCAAGCTGAAAAGTAAATATTGTAGTGAGAAATCAGCAGCTGTGGTTTTGGGAACAGTGTCGGCGGTGAGCTGTTTAAAGAACATTTTCTGGTATTTTATGTTATTAAATAACTATGTGCTGGGGAACAACCCCTTTTTTTGTTCTGTCACAACGGATGTTGAGGAATCTCCGGTCTGGACAACAATCGAGTTCCTCCACCACATTCTAACCCCGGATGTCCCATTCGTCCTGATTCTGCTGCTCAATGCTTTTACTGTCAGGCACATTTTAGTGAGCAGCAGAGCCCGCAGGAGACTCCGGGCTCACAGCAGTGCAGAGAATCCCAGAGACACAGAGATGGAGAGTCGGAGGAAATCGATCATTTTGCTGTTTGTTATCTCAGCCAATTTCATCCTGTTATGGTCGACATTAATGATTTTTTCAATATGGCGTCGGATGTTTTATTTAGGCTATGGGTCAGTATGGTTAGATTATTTTGTTCTGGAATTGGGTTTCATGCTGCAACGCACAAGTTGCTGCACAAACACTGCCATTTATGCTGTGACACAGACTCATTTCAGGCAGCACCTAAAAAATCTCCTGATGTATCCCTTACTTCAATTCTTCAACTCATTTCCCCCGAGAAGAAACTAAAAGCACAAGACGCCTGATTCTTCCCATTGGACGGTCAAACTTTAAATAACAAAAACCCTCACAGAGACTGAAAGAGTGACAGATTGTAGACAGAGGGCAGTGAGAGCAACAGTGAGAGTCATAGATCGACACATATTGACAGAGAAGGATGGGCACAAAGTGATGGAGAGAGGCAGAGTTTGATAGAGTTTCTAACAGATACAGGGGAAGAAACAGAAACGAGAGAGACTAAGAGAGAGATAGAGCGAGGGACAGAGAGAGAGAGAGAGAGAGAGAGAGAGAGAAGACAGAAACAGACAGAGATTTTCAAAGACCGAGAGAGACAGGGTAGAAGGTGGGGAAAATGGCGAGGAAGATGATGCGGAATGACAAAGGGTGACAACAAAAGACAGATGGGAGGACGTTAAAAAGGAGGGAAAGCGAGACTAAATGAGAAAGGCATACAGAAAGGGAGGGGTCGGAAAATAGTCAGAGGCAGGGAGGAACAAGGATACGAGTTTGAGAGTGTCAGCACGTATGAAAGAGTAAGACTGAACAGTACCGTGGGCACAGCAAGAGCAAAGGTCAATGCGAGGTAGAGAGAGGGAGAGAAACAGACAAAGAAAAGAAGGGGGGCAGAGACAGAGAGGGAGTGGGAGATGAAGATGAGACGGGAGAAAGAGAGTGTGGTTGAGAGAGGGCTGGAGGGACAGAGGAAGAATGTAGAGAGAGGGAGACTGAGGGAGAGGCAGAGAGAAACATAAAGAGAGGGACAGAGAGAGAGAGAGGGGGATAGCGAGAGAGAGATACAGAGAGAGAGAGGCTGAGAGAAAGAAACACAGAAAGCAACAGAGAAATTTATTTAATGAATGTAACGATAACAATCAGGTGGTGTTATTGGAAGATGAGCTCCCTGATTGAGACAGTGAGTGCTGTCCAATCCGGGAGCCCTCCATCGTATATAATATGCTGTATCTCGGTTACCAGAACTCAGGGTGTTGTACACTCAGAGTGTGGATGTGATGGACTGGTCGCTTTAACACTAGACTATTAATACAGAAAGTCGGCTAACATACTGAGGATCTGTGTTCGAATCCTGTCACGGTAGATAGTGGAATTTGAACAAATATATCTGGAATTCAGAATCTGCTGGTGACCATAAAAGCATTGTCGATTTTCAGAAAAAAAAAACAAATGGTTCACTAACATCCCAGGGAAGAAACCTGTCGTCCTTAAGTGGTCAGGGCTAAATGTGACTCGAGAGCCATAGCAATGTGGTTGACACTTAATTGACCTGTGAACAACGGCAAAATATATGTGACAGAATATGTTCAGGAAGTTAGTTCAATAAGCAATTAGTTTCGAATCTGTGTTCAGAAAGATAATGGAATCTTTACCCAAAGATGTGATTGTAACATGTAAACAAACTGAAAATCTAGGGGAAGATCTTGAGTTTGTGTTCACTGTCTGTGGGAATGGAAACGAGGGCTCAAGTTCCGACCAAACCCAGAAGGCGCCAATCTTGCCGGCGTTTTCCATCTGTTTTTTGCTGCCCTTCACTGGGGGCCTCATCAGGCTCATATCCACACCAGGTGTGAACCGAATTCAAATCCACCTTCACACATTAACATATTATTCAAGCCCCACCCCCCTTATTGGATATCGAGCCCAATGTGCATGTTTAACTCTCACCAATGTGATGCGACCATTTTGAAGGGTCCCCTGTGTGTGTAAATTTAAGTGTAACTCCTGGGAGAGAGGGACATGGGCAGACAATAGCCTGACAATGCCCAAGCATTGCTCTTGTCACAGACTGGCACTGCCAAGTTGGCATAGGCATGGTGCCAAACTGACATTGCCAACCTGTGCTAGGGAGCAGTGACAGGGGCAGAACCCACTGGGAACCTCATGGGAAACAGCGGGAGGGATTAATTTATTGGTGAGGATAGGGCAAATGGAGGTGGGAGCTGTGGATGCTGGTGATGGCCGTTTGGGTGTGGGTGGAGGGGGTGGGTGGATTGACTGGGTGGTGATTTGGGGGGAATTGGTCCAATGTTTGGGGGAAGAGGGGTGGGTGAATGCCCGCTCTGATCGCGGGGGGTGAATGGTAGCCCTGGTGCGGGCGGGGGTGGTGTTCGGGTCGGATGTTGCTTGTTCCTTGCCCTCTGATGAAAACAGTAACAACAATAGAAACGCGAGGATTGCTGAGGGAAGCCCTGTTGCCAATCTGTGCAGCAGAACATGACACCCCAGCTTTCTCACTGGGCTGTTTCAGTAAAGGAAGTTCAATTTTTCATAAAGCTCATATTTGCCGTTTTCTAAATGTTGTCCTGGTACCAGATGGAGTCTGTGTCCTGCCCACAAGTTACTGTTTAACATGAGGCGTTTGGTTTTCCTTTTGAATGTGTGGTCCCTTTTAGAAAGTTAATGATACAATGGTGTAAGTCAGGCATTCTCTACTTTTCACACAGCGCTAATCAAGTTTTTAAAGTTTATTTATTCGTGTCACAAGTAGGTTTACATCAACACTGCAATAAAGTCACTATGAAAATCCCCTGGTCGCCAAAATCCAGCCCCTGTTCAGGTACACGGAAGGAAAATTTAGCATGGCCAATGCATCTAACTCGTCTTTCGCACTGTGGGAGGAAACTGGAGCACCCGGAGGAAACCCACGGAGACACAGGGAGAACGTTCATACTCCGCATAGTGACCCAAGCCAGGAATCAAAACCAGATCCCTGCAACTGTGAAACAGCAGTGCTAACCACTGAGCCACCCATACACACAAAAAACAAAGAAGAGTACTGCACGGGAACATTCTCTTCTGCCCTCCAAGTCTGTTTTGATCAAGATGCCCAAGCTAACTAGAAAAAAAAATCTTTTCCCATACTCAGTCTGTACCCTTCTATTGCCTCCCTGTTCATGTACCCATCCAGATGCCACTTAACTGAAGCTAATGTACCAATTTTCACCGCCTCCTTTGGCAACTCCCTCAAAGCACCTACCACTCTCCATGAAAAATCTTCCCTGCACATCTCCCTTAAACTTTTCCGGTCCCACCGTGAACCTGTCCCTCTTTGCAATTGACAGTCCCACCCTGGGTAAAAAGCCTCTGACTATCCACCCTATCTATGCCTCTCATCATTTTGGAGACATCTATCAGATCTCCACTCAGCCTCCATCTTTCCAGCGAAAAAAAGTCCTAGTTTATTCAACCTCTCCTCGTAACCAACACCCTGAGACGAGGCAACATCCTGGCGAATCTTCTTTGCACTCTTTCCAAAGCTTCCAGTTTCTGGTTGTGTGGTGACCAGAACTGCACACAATCCTCCAAGTGCTGTCTAACCAAGGATTTCTACAGCTGCAGTATGATTTCCCAACTCTTGCACTCAATGCCCTGGCTGATGAAGGCAAGTATGCTATATGCCTTTTTAATCATCTTGCCCCTGTTTTGCCACTTTTAGGGACCTGCATGCACAGTTTCCTCTGTATACTCATGTTCCTCGGTGTTCTGCCATTCACAGAATAATTCACACCAAAATGTGATCCTCCAAATTGCATCACCTCACATTTATCCAGATTAATGTCCTTCTGCCAATTATATGCCCAAGCCTTCAATCATTCCATATCCTTTTGTATTCTCCGACAATCCCTTCTTGTAATTATAAAAATCTCTGATGCTTTCGACCAGTTTGTTTATTCCAATATTTTACCCCAATGCCCTTACTTACAAGATGGACAAAGGACAAACACAAGTAAAGGTTCAACAAGTTTAATAACAATAACACTACTAACCCTTAAATTACCCACATAAAGCAAGAGGATACCCCAAAATCAGATATACTACCCACAAAGATGGTTTGGTTAAAACTGCAGGCTCGATTCTCTGAGTCCCTCTGGTCCGGCGTCATGAAGGTGAGTCTCGATGGCAGCTTCTTCCTTCCTTCCTTCTCTGGTCAGTCCCCCGAATGGCTAAGGGTCGCCTCCTTCACCGAGTCTTCGCTCCTGGTGTTCATTTATCCCCCTGCCTGCTTGCCTTTCCAGAAACCTCTCCGGCTTTCGGCCAATGAGGTCCCAGGAGGGGATTCCAAGACACAGTGGGTTTCTTGATGTCTGCCTGACAGGACACCAGGGTCCACCCCCAGGTGTCCATCTCCATGCTGCTGCTTACATGTGACCTGTTATCAGGTTAAACCAACTACAGGAACTCTTGGTGACAGAAAGTCTGGCCCAATCTGAGGTCTAACAATAGGTTGGTGCATTTCAATGGGGTGCAATGATCTCCTGCTAAGTATCAGTAGAGTGCAGGGGAGATTGATGAGCCAGGCCAAGACAGGTTTGTGAATTGCACAACTGGCCTGCCTGAGGTTTGGCTGTGTTTAATTTTTAATATGCCCAATTCTTTAATTTAAGATATCCAATTTTATCAGCCGGAAAACTCGGCCCTGTTTATGTTACATTCTGCACAATCCCAGCAATTCCACCAATCCTTGTGTCATACGCAAACTTACCAATCAGACCACCCCATATTTTCCTCCAGATCATTTTTATGTACAACCAACAACAGACCTTCTAGCATTGATCCCTGTGGGGCACCTAGCTGCAGATTCTTTGAGGGAACTGTGGACCTGTACACCCTGAACCCTCTGTATCCTTCCTGATAATATATTTAAAGATCAGGGGAATGCAAATTGAGTTTAAAAGTTTATTTATCATTGTCACAAGTTTGCTTACATTACCAGTGCAATGAAGTTCCTGTGAAAATCCCCTAGTCCCTAGTTTAAGAGAGATATGTAGGGGAGGATTTTCACACAGAGATTGGTGGGTGCCTGAAACTCGCTGCCAGATGAAGTGGTGGAATCAGGTACCTGGGCGGGTCCAAGAATAGGAAGGGACTAGAGGGATACGGAGTGAGTAAGGGCAGAGTGTTCCTTTGTTTAGTTAGGGTGTCGTGATCAATATTGGCTTGGAGGGTCGAAGGGCCTGTTCCTGTGCTGTACCATTTGGCACCTGTTTGGATATACTGAGGGAGAATTTAGCATGGCCAATGCACCAAACTAGCATGTCGTTTGGACTGTGGGAGGAAACAGGAGCATCCAGAGGATAACCAAGCAGACATGGGAGAGAACGTGCAGACTCCACACAGACAGTCATCTAAGATGGGAAGCATACCCTGGTCCCTGGCACTGTGAGGCACCAGTGCTCATCACTGTACCACCCTGAACACAAACCTCTAAGTGATGGTATTTATTCTCTCCCTTCTCAATTTTCGTACATTGTTTGATTAACATTGCCCTTCCCATTCGTTGTATGTTCAGAAGGGTTTCTGCCAATGTGGCAACGGCAGAGCAGCTATGAAGCCACCGGCCAGTGGGGCAATGCTTCGAGAAACTGAGATGGAAAAATACCAGCTCATTTTAAGCATAGAACATCTCCCCCACTCCACACCCTGTTGGACACTCTCATCATGTAACAGAGCGGTATGGTGGCACAATGGTTAGCACTGATGCCTCACAGGGCCAGAGACCCAGGTTCAATTCCAGGTTAAGTCACTGCCTGTATGGAGTTTATAAGTTCTCTCCATGTTTGTATGGCTTCCTCCAGATGCTCCAGTTTCCTCCCACAATCCGAAAGATCTGCTGGTTGGGTGATTTGTCCATGCTAGGTTTTCCCTTAGTGTTACCCAAACAGGCGCCAGAGTGTGGCGATTGGGGGACTTTCACAGTAACTTCATTACAGTGTTAATGTAAGCTTCCTTGTGATACTAATAAATGCATTTACTTTTCTTTAGCTTCATCTACTCCAGTTCAGACATGAAGGACTGAATTGGATGCCAACTGAAAGCTTCTGTTTGAAGGATCATTGTGGGGTCGGCACATTCTGTCCCAGGACTGTAATCACCTCAAATGTTCTCATGGGTCACATGGATATTCAACGTATGGTAAAATGCAAGCTCTCCAACCAGAGATTTGGATGCTTGGAATGGGAAGGGTCAGAGGCAATGTTCTGGACCGGGACTCTGAGGTCACCGCATGAAAAAGAAGCAAAAAAAAGGTGAAGAGGCCTTCAAAAGAATTGAAATTGCACGCAAGGGGACACGAAAATCATTGTCGAAGAAAGGTTGCTGTTCACAGTGTGATCCTGCAATCCCTCCTTATCAGCCACTCCCACCTCCTCCCACACCCCAGTGCTTCCTTTTCCATCTCAGTGACTCATTCTCCTGGGAGAAGGCGAAGGTTTCAAATTTCAAATCCGATAAAAGGGATGAAGAAGCAAATGATTCCTCAGAGGAAAAAAAGCTCGTGGACAATCGCCATGGGCCTCATCAGTCAACTAATATTTCCAAATAGTTCAGAGGAGGGTTAACAAGTTAAATGCTGTGTAAAGGGTTTGTATTATGTAAGGGTGGCATGGTGACACAGTGGTCAGCAATGCTGCCTCACCGTGCCAGGGACCGATGTTTGGTTCCAGTCTCAGTCACTGCCTTTATGGAGCCTGCGCGTTCTCCCTGTATCTGTGTGGGTTTCGATTATGTGCTGCAGTTTCCTCTCACAGTCTAAAGATGTTGAGGTGTTGGCCATGCTAATTTGACGCTTAGTGTCATGGGGATTAGCAGATTAGATGCGTAGGGTTATGAGGATGGTCCCTGGGTAGGATAGCAGATTAGATGGGCAGAATGCCCACCTTTTGTTATGATTCTAGTTATGTGTAAGTGTTGAGTAAGTTCTGCCATAAGATTGAGGTTGAGAAGAAGCATTGATTTGATTAATTATTGTCATATTCATCGGGATATAGTGAAAAGTATTGCTTCTTGCACACTATACAGGCAAAGCATACCTTTCATAGAGTACATAGGGGAGAAGGATTTGATTTGATTTAATATTGTCACATGTATTGGGATGTAATGAAAAGTATTGTTTCTTGTGTTATACAGACAAAGCATACCATTCATAGAGAAGGAAAGGAGAGATGCAAAACGTAGTGTTACAGTCATAGTTAGGGTGTAGAGAAAGGTCAACATAACGCGAGGTAGGTCTATTCAAAAGCCTGATGGCAGCAGGGAAGAAACTGTTCTTGAGTTGGTTATTACCTGACCTCAGACTTTTGTATATTTTTCCTGATGGAAGAAGGTGGAAAAGAGAATGTCCGGGGTGTTTGAAATCCTTAATTTGCTGGCTGATTTTCCAAGTGGGAAATGCAGACCGAGTCAATAACTGGGAGGCTGGTTTGGTGATGGTCTGGGCATTATTCATTACTGTTTGTTGTTTCTTGCAGTCTTGGGCACAGCAGGAGCCATACCAAGCTTTGGTACAAACAGAAAGAATGTTTTCGATCGTGCACCTGTGGAGTGTAGTGGACATGCTGAATTTCCTTTGTCCCTTGAGAATTAAAATAAACTGAAGTAAAGTTTATTTATTAGTGTCACAGATAAGGCTTACATTAACACTGCAATGAAGTTATTTTGAAGTTCCCCTAGTCACCAGAGTTTGGCGTCTGTTCAGGTCAATGCCCCTAACCAGCACATCTTTCAGACTGTGAAGCGAAACCGGGGCTGCTGGAAGAAACCCACGCAGACACGGGGAGAATGTGCAAACTCTGCACAGACAGTGACCTGAACCGGGAATTGAACCTGTGGCCTTGACGCTGTGAAGTAGCAGCGTTAACCATTGTGCTACTCTGCCGCCCCGAAGGAGATGTGTTGGTTGCCATTCTTAACTATAGCGTCGGCATTCGGGGCCAGGAGAGGGTGTTGGTGATCTGGAAACCTGAAGCTTCAACCATTTCTACTTTGATCCCATTGACTGAGACAGGGGCCTGTCCCCCATTCCGCTTCCTGAAGTCAATGACTTCTTTTATTGACATTGAGGAAATGACTGTTGTTGTTGCACCAGTTCATCCGATTCTCTTTCTCTTTCCAATCTCCTGTCTCATCACTGATTGAGATCTGACCCACGAGAGTGGTGGTGTCAGACAAGCTGGAGATGGAGGTGGAGATGGTCTTATTGAAACAGGCACCTTTCTGAAGGTGGGTCGGGGTTAGGGATGGGTAATAGGTTGCGATGGGAGTGGGGCGGGAGCTGTTGATGGGGCAGACACTGGCAGGAAAAAGTCAATGTAGTGGAGGAGAATACTGAGAGACAGTCTTTTAGACTAGACGGGTTCAGGCTCATAAGGAGGAGGTGTCAGCAATTCTTCAGAGTATGAACACAAGAACATAAGGAATAGGAGCAGGAGTAGGCCATCTCGCCCCTCGAGCCTGCCCCGCCATTCAATAAGATCAGGGCTGGTTTCAGATTCCAGATGTGCACATTCTGGGCACTGAACGGCGAGTTTGTAAAACATGGAGAAGTAATGAGAAATAAAGATCAAAGAATTTAATTATTATGCATTCATTATTTCATAATTTTACCGACTGCATTGGAACAGTGGGAGAAGCAGCTCTCATACTGACGCAGGCTGGGAAAAATGAAGGTTCAGGCCGATTTGGCAGATGCTGGGTCCTTTTTTCTGTGTTGATAAAACATGGCGTAGGAATGAGAACGTAAGAACATAAGAACATACGAAGTAGGAGCAGGAGTAGGCCATCTACGTTTGATAAGGTTCACCACGGTAGGCTTCTGCACAAAATGCAGATGTATGGGATTGGGGGTGATCTAGGGAACTGGATTAGGAATTGGCTAGCGGATAGGAGACAGAGGGTAGTGGTTGACGGTAAATATTCATCATGGAGTTCGGTTACAAGTGGTGTGCCTCAGGGATCTGTGTTTGGGCCACTGCTGTTTGTGATTTTTATTAATGACCTGGATGAGGGTATAGTTGGGTGGATCAGTAAATTTGCTGATGACACCAAAGTCGGAGGTGTGGTAGATAGTGAGGAAGGGTGTCATAGTGTGCAGGAATACTTAGACAGGTTGCAGAGCTGGGCCGAGAGGTGGCGGATGGAGTTTAATGCAGAGAAATGTGAGGTAATTCACTTTGGTAGGAATAACAGATGTGTTGAGTATAGGGCTAACGGGAAGACTTTGAATAGTGTGGAGGAGCAGAGGGATCTAGGTGTATGTGTACATAGATCCCTGAAAGTTGGGAATCAAGTAGATAAGGTTGTTAAGAAGGCATACAGTGTCTTGGCGATTATTGGTAGGGGGATTGAATTTAGGAGTCGTAGCGTTATGTTGCAACTGTACACAACTCTGGTGCGGCCGCACTTGGAGTATTGTGTGCAGTTCTGGTCCCCACATTACAAGAAGGATGTGGAGGCTTTGGAGAGGGTGCAGAGGAGGTTTACCAGGATGTTGCCTGGTATGGAGGGGAGATCCTATGAGGAGAGGCTGAGGGATTTGGGGTTGTTTTCGCTGGAAAGAAGGCGGCTAAGAGGGGATCTTATTGAAACATATAAGATGATTAGAGGTTTAGATAGGGTGGATAGTGATAGCCTTTTTCCTCTGATGGAAACATCTAGCACGAGGGGGCATGGCTTTAAACTAAGGGGGGGTAGTTATAGGACAGATGTCAGGGGTAGGTTCTTTACCCAGAGGGTGGTGAGGGATTGGAATGCCCTGCCTGCTGCAGTTGTAAATGCGCCTAGTTTGGGGGCGTTTAAGAGGTCTGTGGACAGGTTTATAGACGAAAAGGGATTGGTTTTGGTTAGTGGGTCATTGTTGTTGTTTTTTTTTACTGGTCGGCGCAACATCGTGGGCCGAAGGGCCTGTTCTGCGCTGTAATGTTCTATGTTCTATGTTCTATCTAGCCCTTCGAGCCTGCCCCACCATTCAATAAGATCATGGCTGATCGGAAGTGGATCAGTTCCACTTTCCCGCTTTCTCCCCATAACCCTTAATTCCCTTGTCTATCAGAAACCTATCTACCCGTGACTTAAAGATATTTAGCGAGATAGCCTCCACCACTTCAACGGGCAGAGAATTCCAGAGATTCACCACCGTTTGAGTGAAGAAGTTCCTCCTCAACTGTGATCTAAACTGCTCACCTCCCCCCTCCCCCTTATCTTGAGGCTGTGCCCTCTAGTGCTGTTATCCTTTCTAAGTGGGAAGAATCTCTCTACCTCTACCCTACCCATCCCTTTCATTACCTTATACGCCTCTATAAGGTTCTCCCCCATCCTTCTAAACTCCAACGAGTACAGACCCAGTCTATTTAGTCTGTCTTCATAGGCCAACCCCCTCCTCTCTGGTATCAGCCTAGTGAACCTCCACTGCACTCCCTCCGAGGCCAATATATCCTTCTGCAATTGTGGCGACCAAAACTGCACACAGCACTGCAGAAGGCAGAGAGTGGTTGTGGATGGATCTTTCTCTGCATGGAGGTCGGTCACCAGTGGAGTGCCCCAGAGATCTGTTCTAGGACTCTTGCTGTTTGTCAATTTCATAAATGACCTGGATGAGGAAATGGACGGATGGATTAGTAAGTTCACCGGCGATACAAAGGTTGGAGGTGTTGTGGATGGTCTGGAGTGATGTCAGAAGTTGCAGCGGGACATAGATAGGATGCAAGACTGGGCGGGGAAGTGGCAGATGGACTTCAACCCGGATAAATGTGTAGTGGTCCATTTTGGCAGGACCAATGGGATGCAGGAGTACAATATCAAGGGTCAGAGTTTTAGCTGTGTTGAAGAGCAGAAGGATCTTGGGTCCGGTTCCATCGGCCTCGCAGGTGGAGGATGTGGTCAAGAAAACGTATGGAGTCCTGGCCTTCATTAATCGAGGGATTGAATTTAGGAGTTGGGACGTAATGCTGCAACTTTCTAAGACCCTTGTCAGACCCCATTTGGAGTACTGTGCGCTGTTCTGGTCGCCTCACTACAGGAAGGATGTGGAAGCTATTGAGAGGGTGCAGAGGAGATTTACAAGGATGTTGCCTGGATTGGGAGGCATGCCTTATGAAGATAGGTTGAGGGAGCTGGGACTCTTCTCTCTGGAGAGACGAAGGTTGAGAGGCGACCTGATAGAGGTTTATAAAATGTTGAGAGGAATAGATAGGGTGGATTCTCGGAGGCTATTTCCCCGGGCTGTAATGGTTGCTACGAGAGGACAGAGGTTTAAGATGTTGGGAAGGAAGTACTGAGGAGATGTCAGGTGTAAGTTTTTCACTCAGAGGGTGGTGAGTGAGTGGAATCGGCCGCCATCGTTGCTGGTAGACGAAAACTCGCTGGAGTCATTTGAAAGGCTCCTGGATGCGTAAATGGGATCTAATGTCATTGGGAGTTACAGATAGTTCTATGGCTTGGTAGGTATGGATATGATCGGTGCAACTTGTGGGCCGAAGGGCCTGTTTGTGCTGTAGTGTTCTATGTTCTATGTACTCCAGCTGCGGCCTCACCAGTGCCCTGTACAGTTGCAGCAAGACCTCCCTACTTTTATATTTAATCCCCCTCGCTATAAAGGCCAGCATCCCATTCGCCTTCTTGATCACCTGCTGCACCTGCAGACTGGGTTTTTGCGACTCATGCACAAGGACCCCCAGGTCCCTCTGCACCGTTACATGCTGCAGCTTTTCATCTTTTAAGTAGTAATCCCTCCTACTATTATTACTGCCAAAGTTGATAACCTCATACTTGCTAACATTGTATTCCATCTCCCAGGTCCTCGCCCACTCGCTCAGCCAATCCAGATCTCTCTGCAGACTTTCCACACCCTCCGCACAATTTGCTTTTCCAGCCATCTTTGTGTCATCAGCAAATTTCGTCACCCTACACCCAGCCCCCTCCTCCAGATCATCTATATAAATGGTAAATAGCTGAGGCCCCAGCACCGACCCCGGCGGCACTCCACTAGTCACCAACCGCCAATCAGAATAGCACCCGTTGATACCAACTCTCTGCTTCCTATTAGACAACCAATCCTCTATTCACGCTCACACCTTACCCCCAACTCCGTGCACCCTAACCTTCTGAAGCAGCCTTTTATGAGGCACCTTATCAAATGCCTTTTGGAAATCTAAAAACACCACATCCACCGGTTCCCCTCTTTCTACCGCACTAGTCACATCCTCATAGAAATCCAATAAATTCATCAAACATGACGTCCCCTTAATGAACCTGTGCTGCGTCTGCTCAATGAAACCATTCTTTTCTAGGTGCCGCACTATTTCTTCTTTGATGACGGATTCTAGCATTTTCCCAACTACAGATGTTAAACTAACCGACCTATAATTCCCTGCCTTTTGTCTGCTACCTTTTTTAAACAGTGGGGTAACATTAGCCATTTTCCAATCATCCGGCACTTCCCCAGAATCCAGTGAATTTTGATAAATAATTACTAAGGCATCCACGATCACCTCTGCCAATTCTTTCAGAACCCTTATATTTAGAATTTAGAATATGAAAATAGATAAGCCCCCTGGGCCGGAAGGGATTTACCGTAGGATTCTCTGGGAGGCTTGGGAGGACATTGCAGAGCCTTTGGCTTTGATCCAAATGTCATCATTGGCTTCACGTGTAGTGCCGGATGACTGGAGGATAGCAAATGTTGTCCCCTTGTTCAAGAAGGGGAGTAGAGACCATCCTGGGAATTATAGACCAGTGAGCCTTACTTCTGTTGTGGGCAACGTTTTGGAAGGAATTATAAGAGATATGATTTATAATCATCCAGGGGGAAATAAATTGATTAGGGATAGTCAACACGGTTTTGTGAAGCGTAGGTCGTGCCTCACAAACCTTATCAAGTTTTTTGAAAAGGTGACCAAAGAGGTGGATGGGGGTAAGGCAGTTGACGTGGTGTATATGGATTTTAGCAAAGCGTTTGATAAGGTTCCCCATGGTAGGCTACTGGAGAAAATGCAGATGCATGGGATTGAGGGTGATTTAGCAGTTTGGATCAGGAATTGGCAAGCTGATAGAAGACAGAGGGTGGTGGTTGATGGGAAATATTCAACCTGGAGTTCAGTTACAAGTGGTGTGCCTCAGGGATCTGTTTTGGGGCCACTGCTGTTTGTAATTTTTATGAATGATCTGGATGAGGGTATAGTTGGGTGGATCAGTAAATTTGCTGATGACACCAAAGTCGGAGGTGTGGTAGATAGTGAGGAAGGGTGTCATAGTTTACAGAGAGACTTGGACAAGTTGCAGAGCTGGGCCGAGAGGTGGAGGATGGAGTTCAATGGGGAAAAGTGTGAGATAATTCACTTTGGCAGGAATAACAGATGTGTAGAGTATAGGGCTAACGGGAGGACTCTGAATAGTGTTGATGAACGGAGGGATCGAGATGTATGTGTACATAGATCCCTGAAAGTTGGGAATCAAGTAGATAGGATTGTTAGGAAGGCATACGGTGTCTTGGCGTTTATTGGTAGGGGGATTGAATTTAGGAGCCGCAGCGTCATGTTGCAACTGTACAAAACTCTGGTGCGGCCGCACTTGGAGTACTGTGTGCAGTTCTGGTCCCCACATTACAGGAAGGATGTGGAGGCATTGGAGAGGGTGCAGAGGAGGTTTACCAGGATGTTGCCTGGTATGGAGGGGAGGTCCTATGAGGAGAGACTGAGGGATTTGATGTTGTTTTCGTTAGAAAGAAGGCGGCTGCGAGGGGACCTTATTGTAACATATAAGATGATTAGAGGTTTAGATAGGGTGGACAGTGATAGCCTTTTTTCTCGGATGGAGAAAGCTAGCACGAGGGGGCATAGCTTTAAATTAAGGGGGGGGTAGTTACAGGACGGATGTCAGAGGTAGGTTCTTTACCCAGAGGGTGGTGAGGGATTGGAATGCCCTGCCTGCTGCAGTTGCAAATGCGCCTAGTTTGGGGGCGTTTAAGAGATCCGTGGATAGGTTTATGTCCAGCCTAAACTGGACCAGATACTGGGCAAGACGACAGCTCAGTGACTATCGCTGATTGCTGTGCAGACACATGGATTTGGGCCGGTGTATGTGGGAGTTTGCGCATTCTCCCCGTGCTTGCGTGGGGTTTCTCCGGGTGCTCCGGTTTCCTCCTACACCCTAAAGACGTGCTGTTAGGCTGATTGGCAGGAATAAATTGTCCCTAATTCAGTTTCCCTCAGTCTGGATAGCCATAAAACATTAGACAGGGGTCGTGGGGAGAGAGGGGGACTGGTGGTGTTGAGATGGTGGTGCGGCCTCGTTGGGTCGAAGGGCCTGTTTCCCGGGCTGATTTTTTTTCTTTATTCCTCCATCGCTCTCTCCATTCCCAGCTGCTTAGACCTGACATACGCCTCTCATTTCTTCCTAACCAGGTCTTCTATATCTCTAGTAATCCAGGGTTCTCTAATCCTACCTTTCCCATCCTTCCTCCTAACCGGCACATGCCTTTCCTGCACCCTTTGCAGTTTTCCCTTGAAAGACTCCCACATGCTGACCGTGGTCTTGCCTTCCAACAGCCTATCCCAGTCTGTATCCCTAAGCTCCTGCCTAATCCAGCTGTATTTAGCCTTTCCCCAATTTAGCACCCTCCCCTTAGGACAGCTCTCATCTTTTTCCATTCATATCCTAAAGTAGACGGAGTTGTGGTCACTATTAGCCACATGTTCGCCTACCGCAACCTCAACCACCTGACCCGGCTCATTGCCCAGAACTAAATCCAGTATCGCCCCCTCTCTGGTCGGGCTATCTACATACTGCTCCAAGGACCCTTCCAGTACACATCTTCCGAATTCCTCCCCATCCGACCCCCCAGCTCTAGGCATCTTCCAATCCACCCCAGGGAGATTAAAATCTCCCACTACAACAACCCTGTTCCTCCTACACTTATCCAAAATGTCCCGACATATCCCCTCTTCCACTGCCCGCGGGCTATCGGGCGGCCTATAGTACACTCTTAGCTTAGTAATGGCCCTCTTCCTATTCCCCAACTCCACCCACAGAGACTCAATTCCCAACCCCGCCATGTTATCCTCCCTCTGCACCGCTGTGATCTGCTCCCTAACTAAAAGCGCCACTCCCCCTCCTCTTTTCAACCCTCCCTATCACACCTAAAACACTCATACCCTGGAATATTTAGCTGCCAGTCCTGCCCCTCCTTTAACCAAGCCTCTGTCACTGCCACCACATCTAAATTCCTCGCGAACATCGAGGCCCTAAGTTCATCCGTCTTACCCGTCACACTCCTCGCATTAAAACAGATGCACTGAAGACCCTCAGGCCCTCTCGGATCCTCCTTCTCCTGGGAGATTTTCCTATCATCTAGACTTACCCTGACCTCCCACTCACTCCCACTCCCAGTGCCTGAGCTGTCTCTTCCCTCCCCACCTCCCCCCGCTCCATATTAGTTTAAACCCTGCCGGAACACTCCAGCCAACCTCCCAGCTAAAATATGTGGACCCTTCCCATTTAAATGTGTTGGCATTGGAAGGAGTTCAGAGGAGGTTCACCAGATTGATCCTATTTCTTATGTGATTATGGTCGTGAATCTTTGGAATTATCTGCCCAATGAAACAGTCGGGGCTACCTCGTTAAATGTGTTTCAGTCACAGATCGATAGATTTATAACCAATAAGGGAATTAAGGGTCATGGGGAGCGGGCGGTTAAATGGAACTGAACCCACTATCAGATCAGCCATGATCTTATTGAATGGCGGGTCAGGCTCGAGGGGCGATGTGACCAACTCCTGCTCCTATTTCTTATGTTCTTATGATCCCGGGGATGAAAGTATGAGGAGAGATTAAACAGTTTGGGCTTGTACTCGCTGGTGTTTAGAAGGATGAGAGGGGATCTGGTTGTATATAAAATTTTAGAAGGGATTGATAAAGTAAATGTCGACAAAATGTTCCCCTTTGTGGGGCAATCTCAAACAAGAGGTCTCAGGTATTGGTTGAGAGGCGATAGATTTAAAACTGAGATGGGGAGGAACTATTTCTCACAGAGGCTGGTGGATTTGTGGAACTCGCTGCCCCATAGCGCGGTGAAGTCTGAATCATTGAATGGTTTCAAGAAGGAGATAGATATAAAAAAAGGGAGAAGGGGATATGGGGAACAGGTGAGGAGGTGGATTTTAAACCAGGGAAATGTAAACCATGATCTGATTGAATGGCGGAGCAAGCTCAAAGGGCTGAATTTGCCGACTTCTGCTCCTAATGTTCCAATGTTATAGAATCATAGAGATTTACAGCATGGAAACAGGCCCTTTGGCCAACTTGTCCATGTCACCCAGTTATTACCATTAAAATAGTCCCAAATCTCCATGTTTGGCCCATACCCCTTTACGCCCATCTTACCCATATAACTGTCTCAATGCTTTTTAAAAGACAAAACTCCACCTGCCTCTACTACTATCTCTGGCAGCTTGTTGCAGACACTCAGCATCCTCTGTGTGAGAAAAATGCCCCACTGGACACTTCTGAATCTTTATTTTTAGGATCCTGTATTCTGCATCTGATTTAACAGTAGGACACACCAGTCCCAGAGCAGGAATAGAGAATTACCAATGGGCTTACTCATAAGAGCAAGGAGCTCCAATAATTTACTATCTGGAGGCGGAGGTATGAGAATAAATCGAGAGATTTAAAACATACAGCATCGCCAAAATATAAAACCAACTTTAGTTCTTTGAAATAGATAGCTGCAAATATAGTACATCTGCTGTTTTCATTAGTGTCACAAGTAGGCTTGCATTAACACTGCAATGAATTTACTGTGAAAAATCCCCGAGTCGCCACACTCCGGAGCCTGTTTGGGGACACTGAGGGAGAATTTAGCACGGCCAATGCACTAACCAGCATTTCTTCCGGACTGTGGGGGGATACCAAGCACCTCGAGGAAACCCATGCAGACAAGGAGAGAACTTGCAGACTCCATACAGACTGTGACACTAGCCGGGGATGGGGTCCTGTTTCCTCCCCCTGTGAGACAGCAGTGATAACCACAGTGTTATCATGTGGCCCATTTCAGTTCACCATTCAAAGAGGAAAGAGCGAAGAAAAGTACAGCACAGGAACAGTCCATTCGGCCCTCCAAGCCTGCGCCGATCACGATGCCTGCTGAAACTAAAAACATATGCACTTACAGAGTCCTTATCCTTCCATTCCCATCCTATTCATGTTTTTTTGTCTAGATGACCCTGTCGTACCCGCTCCCACCATCTCCACAGGCAGCACGTTCCACACATTCACCACCCTCTGTGTAAAAAAACTGGCCTCCCACATCTCCTCTAAACTTTTCCCCACACACCTTAAACGTGTATCTCCGAGTACTTGACTTTTCTACCCGAGGAAAGAGCATCTGATAATCCACTCTGTCCATGTCACACTTGCACAAGGTGTGGAGGCATACTTACAAATCACTACAGCCTGAAGAGGGATTAAACTCGCATCATAGGTCTCATACTTTGTGGTTTTATATATCACATACATATCATTGCTGATGACACCAAGATTGGTGGAGTAATGTATGGGGTGGAGGGCTCTTGTTGGCTGCAATGAGACATTGATAGGATGCGGAGCTGGGTCGGAAAGTGGCAGATGGAGTTTAACGGTGATAAGTGTGAGGTGATTCATTTTGGTAGGACAAACTTGAATGCGGATTACAGGGTCAACGACAGGGTTCTGAAGAATGTGGAGGGAAAAGGAGATCTTGGGGTTCATATCCACAGATCTCTGAAGGTTGCCACTCAGGTGGATAGATCCGTGAAGAAGGCTTATAGAGTGTTAGCGTTTATTAACAGGGGGTTTGAGTTCAAGAGCCGTGCGGTTATGCTGCAACTATACAGGACCTTGGTGAGACCACATTTGGAACATTGTGTGCCGTTCTGGTCACCTCATTATAAGAAAAATGTGGATGAATTGAAGAGGAGACTTACCAGGATGCTGCCTGGTTTGGATGGTCGCTCTTATGAGGAAAGGTTGAGGGAGCTGGAGCTTTTCTCTTTAGAGGGGAGAAGGATGAGAGGCGACTTTATAAGATAATGAGGGGGATAGGTAGAGTGGACGTGCAGAGACTATTTCCTGGAGTGGATGTATCTGTTAACGGGGGCATAACTTTAAGGTTCATGGTGGGAGATATAGGAGGGATGTCCGAAGTAGATCCTTTACTCAGAGAGTGGTTGGGGTGTGGAATGCACTGCCTGCTGTGATAGTGGAATCGGACCCTTTAGGAGCTTTCAAGCGGTTATTGGACAGGCACATGGAGCCTATGATAGGATGATAGGGAGTGGGATAGCTTGATCTTGGGTTTGAACACAGCTCGACACATATCAAAGTTTGAAGAACCTGTACTGTTCTATGTTCTGAGTTCTCTATTCATACTGAATCACACCCTTGCCATGTAGACCACAACTCTGTCTACTTTAGGATACAAATGGAAAAGGGTGAGAGCTGTCCTAAGGGGAGGGTGCTAAATTGGGGAAAGGCTAGATACAGCCGCATTAGGCAGGAGCTTAGGGATACAGACTGGGATAGGCTGTTGGAAGGCAAGACCACGTTAGGCATGTGGGAGTCTTTCAAGGGAAAACTGCAAAGGGTGCAGGAAAGGCATGTGCCGGTTAGGAGGAAGGATGGGAAAGGTAGGATTAGAGAGCCGTGGATTACTTGAGATATTGAATACCTGGTCAGGAAGAAACGAGAGGCGTATGTCAGGTCTAAGCAGCTGGGAACGGAGAGAGCATTGGAGGAATACAGAGAGAGTAGGAGGGATCTCAAAAGGGGAATTAAGAGAGAAAAGAGGGGGCATGAAATGGCTTTGGCAAGTAGGGTTAAGGAGAATCCAAAGGCGTTTTGCTCCTATCTTAAGAAGAAAAGGGTGCCTAGGGGTAAAATCGGACCTCTCAGGGACAGACGTGGGGAATTGTGCTTAGAGGCAGAGGGAATGGGGGAGATCCTGAATGAATACTTTGCGTCGGTATTTACGAAGGAGAGGGGCTTGATGTCTGCTACGGTCATCGAGGGAGCAGTAGTCCAATTAAAAGATCCATCGATTACGAGGGAAGCAGTGTTAGGGCTTTTAGGTAGCATTAAAACTGATAAATCTCCGGAGCCCGATGGCATTTATCCTAGGCTGCTTAGAGAGGTGAGAGATGAGATTGCTGGGCCTCTGACGCAAATCTTTGTCTCTTCTTTGGACACAGGTGAGGTCCCAGAGGACTGGAGGATAGTGAACGTGGTACCGTTGTTTAAAAAGGGTAGGAGGGATAGCCCAGGTAACTATAGGCCGGTGAGTTTAACGTCAGTGGTAGGCAAGTTGATGGAGAGGATTCTTAGGGATAGGATGTATGAGCACTTAGAGCATTGCGATCTGATTAGGGATGCGCAGCATGGCTTTGTAAAGGGGAAGTCTTGCCTTACGAATCTAGTAGAATTCTTTGAGGAGGTGACAAAAACGGTCGACGAAGGACGAGCCGTTGATGTCGTCTATGTGGATTTCAGTAAGGCGTTTAACAAAGTCCCTCTTGGTAGGTTGGTACAGAAGATTGAAGCTCATGGGATATGTGGTCAGGTATCTAGATGGGTAGAGAACTGACTTGCAAAGAGGAGTCAGAGAGTAGTAGTGGAGGGGTCCTTTTCTAGCTGGAGGTCTGTCACTAGTGGTGTGCCGCAGGGCTCAGTACTGGGACCTCTTCTCTTTGTAGTGTATATAAATGATTTGGAAGAGGGAGTAGGTGGTGTGATCAGCAAATTTGCTGATGACACCAAGATGGCTGGATTGGCGGGCAGTGAGGAGCATTGTCTGGCAATACAGCGGGATATTGATAGGCTGGTTGATTGGGCAAATACGTGGCAAATGGAGTTTAATCCGGATAAATGTGAGGCGATGCATTTTGGCCGGAATAATGTAGGGGGGAGTTATACGTTCTATGTTCTATAAGGAGTATAGAATCACAGCGAGATCTGGGGGTGCAAGTGCTTTGAAAGTCTTTGAAAGTGGCAGTGCAAGTGCAGAGTGTGGTGAAGAAAGCATATGGTATGTTAGCCTTTATAGGAAGGGGTATAGAATATAAGAGCTGGAGTCTAATGTTGCAGTTGTACAGAACATTGGTTAGGCCGCATTTAGTGTACTGCGTCCAGTTCTGGTCGCCTTACGAACGGAAGGAAGTGGAGACTCTGGAGAGAGTGCAGAGGAGGTTTACCAGGATGTTGCCTGGTATGGAAGGACTGGGGTATGAGGAAATATTGAAGAAATTGGGGCTCTTTTCCTTTCAAAGATGGCGACTGAGGGGGGATCTAATAGAGCTATATAAGGTTATGAAGGGTATAGATAGAGTAAACAGAGGTAAGCTATTTCCTATGATAGAGACACACAGGACAAGGGGCCATGGGCTTAAGGTGAGGGGGGAGAGGTATAACACAGATATTGGAGGGAGGTTTTTCACACAGAGGGTAGTGGGGGTATGGAATGTTCTGCCAAGTAAGTTGGTGGAGCAAACACGTTAGAGTTATTTAAGAGTAACTTAGACAGGCACATGAGTGGGTTGGAGATTGTTTTAAATTAGGGTAATTCGCATTGGGGTGTCCCTGGTAAGGTAAATGGATATGGTACAATAATAATGTTTTTTTTTTCTCTTTTCATTCACAGGTTTTAAGTCGTTCCGCCTTGTGTCCAAGGAGGGGCATACGCGGCATGGGTCGTACTGGGGCTGCTCTTGGTTGTTCGAGATTGGCCTAGTGCTTCTTGTCGTTAGTGTGTGCCTAAACTGGACAAGATACTGGGCAAGACGACAGCTCAGTGACTATCACTGTTTGCTGTGCAGACACATGGATTTGGGCCGGTGTCTGTGGGAGTTTGCACATCCTCCCCGTGCTTGTGTGGGT
Organism: Carcharhinus amblyrhynchos; assembly: GCF_965287045.1. NCBI lineage: Eukaryota > Metazoa > Chordata > Chondrichthyes > Carcharhiniformes > Carcharhinidae > Carcharhinus > Carcharhinus amblyrhynchos. The sequence goes on from NW_027649787.1 coordinate 3,782,103, forward strand.
TTTCTCCGGGTGCTCCGGTTTCCTCCCACACCCCAAAGATGTGCTGTTAGGCTGATTGGCAGGAATAAATTGTCCCTAAATTAGTTTTCCTCAATGTGGATGGCCATCAAACATTATATAAGAGTCATGGGTGGAGAGGGGGACTGGTGGTGTTGAGATGGCGGTGCGGGCTCGTTGGGCCGAAGGGCCTGTTTCCCGGGCTGTTTTTGTTCTTCGTTCTTTGTTCGACATGTGAGTTAACCGCTCTGTACAGTGGAACCAGTCAATGTCATAGATTTGAATTTTAACAATCCCACAGCATGCTGCACAATAGTCGAGGTGTCTGACTGTGGCTCATGGACCTGAGGTTGACAGTCTGGATTGGATAAATAATTCAGAGCAGGCATGGAACAGTGAGTCGGGATACAAAAGCACATTCAGGCTGGCTGGCTGTAACTGATGAAGTATTGCAAAGATAAGTGTCGGGGAGGTAGATGTTTATGTGATACGTCAATGATCTAATTGAAGATGCTGGGAGTAAGCTACCAGATTTCCAAAATTATTTAAAACTAGTTGTGAATTCAAGCTATGAGGGTGTTTCAAAGGGGCTGTACAGAGGTATAGATAAAATTACAGAATGGATCACAAGTTGGCAGTTAGAGGATTAAACTAAATTATTTAGTTTTGTGATTATTTGGTTGATTTGATTCAATGTATTATTCTCACATGTATAGTGGACATTGAAAAGTATTGTTTCTTATGCAATGAACAGGCAAAGCATACCGGACATAGAGAAGGAAAGAAGATAGTGTAGAATGTAATGTTATAGTCATCGTGAGGGCGTAGAGAAAGATCAACATAATATGAGGTAGGTCCATTCAAAAGTTAGATAACAGCAGGGATGAAGGTGTTTTTGAATCAATTGGTGCGTGATCTCAGACTTCTGTATTTTTTTCTCTGATGGAAGAAGGTGGAAGAGAGAATGATTATCCTGGCTGCTTTACTGAGGCAGCGAGTGTAGATAGAGTTAATGGATGGCAGGGATATATTTAGAAGGTATATCTCAGTGAATGGAAAAGTACTGAAGGAAAAAAATCAATATGTCGATATATTTTCCTATGAATGGGGAGTCACTGAAATTCTGTACTAAGAGCGCAGATGTTTCCCCGAATGTGGAGAGGGTGTGAGGGTGCAGGGCACTAATCAAGAAAGGTTGTCATTGATAAAAAATGTTAGTTTAAAAGTTAATTTATTAATGTCACAAGAAGGCTTACATTAACATTGCAATGATGTTACTGTGAAAATCCCCTAGTCACCACGCTTTGGAACTTGTTGGGTACATTGAGGGAGGCAAGCTGTTTGTTAAGTGACTGTAATTGATGTGAGTCTCCATGGATCCCATCAGTGTTCCTGGAGGGTTTTCCTTCCTCCATTAATAAGGGATTCCATTCAATGTGTTGTCCCATTGAGTCAGCGGGAGTGACAACTCTGACACTAACAGAGATCAGCGGCTGTGGATAGAGAGGGAGGGAGAGGAGAGATCCGAATCTGGGAGAAATGGATTGGAAAGTTCCGACAATGGATCCGAATCCGGGAGAAATGGACTGGAAAGTTCCGACCAAGGACAGGAGTTTATTCTATTGGATTTCTGAGTTTAATGCAGATGATTGGTGGATAACACCAGCCTTTCGGATTTGTCTTGTACTGTATGCGATTCAATGCTTTTACTATCCACTCCTGGCGATTGTTGGTGTTCCGGGTAGGTACCTGGCTGTAATTGCTCTGGCCCGTGAATGAGCGGGCGAGAGGTAGGACATGGGAAGATCTGTTGAACACAGATGGGATTTTACAGCTTCGGGAAGAGTGAGGCTGGAACGTCCCGTCCCCTGTGTCCAGTTCCTCATTCTAGAAAGGCTGTTTCACTGCGTGGATTTTCTTGTCATTTACTGGACTGGGTTTGCTGCTCTTGTTGTTTCTGTTGAATCACTCTGTGCAGTTATTCATTCTTTCAGCCACTGGCAATTGTCTCAGGGCCTATGCCAGGCAAAAGGCGGGGAATTATAGGCCTGCTTTTTTTAACGTCTGTTGTAGGTAAAATGTTAGAATCCGTGATCAAGGAGGAAATAGCGAGGCATCCGAGGGGAATTGCTTGATAGAGCGGACGCAGCATGGTTTCGTTGAAGGGAAGTCGTGTCTGACAAATTTACTGGAGTTCTATGAGGATGTGTCTAGGGCGGTGGATAGAGGAGAGCCGGTGGATGTGGTCTTTCTTGATTTTCAGAAGGCGTTTTACAAGGTACCTAACAAGAGGTTATTGCTGAAGGTAAGGGGGCATGGAGTTGGGGGTAGAGTGTTAGCGTGGATAGAGGACTGGTTGTCAAATAGGAGGCAGAGAGTGGGGGTCAATGGGTGCTATTCGGATTGGCGGATGGTGACGAGTGGAGTGCCCCAGGGGTCGGTGCTGGGGCCTCAGCTATTTACCATTTATATGGATGATCTGGAGGAGGAAACCGAGTGTAGGGTGTCGAAATTTGCTGATGACACCAAAACTGGTGGAAAGGCAAATTGTGCGGAGGGTGTGGAGAGTCTACAGAAGGATCTAGATAGGCTGGGCGAATGGGCCTGGAAATGGCAAATGGAATTTAATGTTGGTAAGTGCGAGGTGGTCCACTTTGGTAGTAATAATGGTAGGAAGGATTATTACTTACGTGGAGAAAAACTGCAGCAGGCGACGGTGCAGAGGGACCTGGGGGTCCTTGTGCATGAGTCGCAAAAACCCAGCTTGCAGGTGCAGCAGGTGGTCAGGAAGGCGAATGGGATGCTGGTTTTCATCGCGAGGGGGATTGAATATAAAAGTAGGGAGGTCTTGCTGCGGCTGTATAGGGCATTGGTGAGGCCGCAGCTGGAGTACTGTGTGCAGTTTTGGGCGCCGTACTTACGCAAGGATATTTTGGCCTTGGAGGGAGTTCAGAGGAGGTTTACTTGGCTGATGCCGGAGTTGACGGGGTTGAGCTATGAGGAGAGGCTGAATAAATTAGGCTTGTACTCGTTAGAGTTTAGAAGAATGAGGGGAGATCTCATTGAGACGTATAAGATGATGAATAGGATGGATGGGATAGAGGTGGAGAGACTCTTCCCGCTCAGAAAGGATAGTAGGACGAGGGGGCACAGCCTCAAGATAAAGGGGGGTGCGGTTTAGAACGGAGTTGAGGAGGAACTTCTTCACTCAAAGGGTGGTGAATCTCTGGAATTCTCTGCCCGTTGAAGTGGTGGAGGCTACCTCGCTAAATATTTTTAAGACGCGGGTTGATGGGTTTTTGATAAGAGAGGGGATTAAGGGTTATGGGGAGAGGGCGGGAATGTGGAACTGAGCCACGACAGATCAGCCATGATCTTATTGAATGGCGGGGCAGGCTCGAAGGGCTTGATGGCCTACTCCTGCTCCTATTTCTTATGTTCTTATGTTCTATGGGCTAAGATGTCTTCTGTGTGCTGTGGCTTTTCACAGACATGTGACCTCAAATACGATCCCATTGTGAGTAAAAGATTGAGACAGAATACTTTTTACCCTCTACTTATATCACCAGTTCATTCTAATCACCCGCCTACTCTCAGACAGCAGAATCCAATTTATAGGTCAAATATGCACAGCAAGATCTCACAGAGGGAGAAAACGTTTTGTAAACTTTGAAGCTAATTCATTAGTGTAACAAGTAGGCTTGCATTAACGCTGCAATGAAGTTACTGTAAAAAAAATCCCCTGGCACAACATTCCAACACCTTTTCAGGTACACTGAGGGAGAATTTAGCATGGCCAATGCACCGACCCAGAACAAATTACAGAGTCTGGGAAGAAACTGGGGCACGCAGAGGAAACCCACGCAGACACAGGGAGAACGTACAGAAACGGCACAGACAGTGGCCAAGCTTGGAATTGAATAGGGCCTCTGGTGCTGTGAGGGAACAATACTATCCCCTGTGCCACCACAAAATCCCCTAGAGTCACAGGAACACGAACACACAGACACGCCCAAACACACACATATAAATACAGACATTTGCTGATAGAAGCGAACAGATTGAAGAATGTTTTCCCACTCAAACACCAATTCAAGAATAGCTAAATAGAACATTCATACTGTACTCTCCTGCTCTCTCACACACACACACACACACACACACACACACACACACGGGAGGGGGGGGCGGGTTTACAACGACTTCCTGTCCATTGATGACGGGGTGAACGGGAAAACCGCGTGACAGCCGAGAACTCAGGTCCAAACCCAATTTCTCGCCTCTTGCGAACTTCACCGACAACGGATATGTGACGGATTCAGTCTCCTGCACCTTTCTGGCAAGACGCTGGATGAATTATTGAAATGTAATTTCAAACAAGTTGAATTAAATGAAGCGAGACACACTTGTCTTTGCAGCCTCACCGAGAGAGGAGCCACTTGGGCAGCGCCCACCGGGCAGGACCAGGGGGTGGGACATGAAGTAGCGGGGTCTACAGGAGCAGGGCCTGAAGATATGTGGATGTCAGCAAGGCGTTTGAGAAAGTCCCTCATGGTCGGTTGATTGAAATGGGATGCAAGGACAGGTGTCTAGATGGATTGAGAACTGGCTTGGTAATAGGAGTAAAAAGTCTGACAACACCAGGTTTTAGTCCAACCTATTTATTTGATAATATACTCACAAGCTTTCGGGGTTAGCCGCTTCGTCAGGTGAATGGAGAGTTCTGGCCTCAGACAGAGCATATAAAGCACAGACAGTTTAGAGATTACTGATTATGCTTTATGTGCTCTGTCTGAGGCCAGAACTCTCCATTCACCTGACGAAGGGGCTAACCCCGAAAGCTTGTGAGTATATTATCAAATAAATAGGTTGGACTAAAACCTGGTGTTGTCAGACTTTTTACTGTGTTTACGCCAGTCCAACGCCGGCATACCCACATCATTGGTAATAGGAGACAGAGGGTAGTAGTGGTAGGGTCTTTTTCTAGCTGGAGGTCTGTGACTCGTGGTGTGCCACAGGGCTCAGGACTGGGACCTTTGCTATTTGTAATATGACTCGGAAGAGGGGGTAACTGGTGTGATCAGCAAGTTTGCAGATGACACGAAGGCGGCTGGAGATGCTGATAGTGAGGAGCAGTGTGAGGCAATACAGCAGGATATAGATAGGCTGGTATATTGGGCAGAGAAATGGCAGATGCAATTTAATCCTGATAAATGTAAGGTGCTGCACTTTGGAAGAAATAATGCAGGGGGCAGTTATACGATAAATGTAGGACTATTAAGAGTGTAGAAACTCAGAGGGACCAAGGGGTGCAAGTACACAAGTCCTTGAAGGTGGGAGTACAGGTGGAGAAGGTGGTGAAGAAGGCTTATGGCATGCTTGCCTTGAGAGGAAGGGGTATAGAGTATAAAAGCTGGCGTCAAATGTTGCAGTTGTATAGAATGTTGGTTGGACCGCATTTGGAGAACTGCGTCCAGTTCTGGTCGCCTTACTGCCGGAAGGAGGTGGAGACCCTGGGGAGAGTGCAGAGGAGGTTTACCAGGATGCTGCCTGGTATGGAAGGACTGAGCTATGAGGGGAGATTGGGCAAATTGGGGCTGTTCTCCTTAGAAAGACGGAGAATGAGGGGAGATCTAACAGAGGTGTATAAGATTATGAAGGTGATAGATAGAGTGATCAGTGGTAAGCTTTTTCCTAGGTGGGATACAAAAATACGAGGGGCCATGGGCGGTGAGGAGGGTGAGGTACAATTCGGATGTTAGAGGGAGGTTTTTCACACAGAGGGTTGTGGGGGCCTGGAACGCACTGCCAAGTAGGGTGGTGGAGGCAGGCATGCTCGAGTTGTTTAAGGCTTACTTAGATCGGCACATGAGCGGACTAGAGATGGAGGGATACCAGAAACTGTTCTAAATAAGGATCAAGAGCCTTGGGACGTCCCTGGGAATCAATTGATTCATATGGATCTTCCAACATATTTTATGGCTCACCTGTCTTCCGTCTGAGCTTCTGTGGATCCCGTAAATGTCTAAGTTGTGTATGTTTATTCATGTCACTTTTTTAAAATCCACAGGTGATTCGGCCCGCCTTGTTGTCCAACAAGGGACACACACGCAGTGGGTCATGTGAGGGCTGCTCTTGGATGTTGCTTCGAGAGTTGCTGAGTGCTTCACGTTGTTAGTGTGCACTTAAACTGGACCATCTGACGGGCAACACGACAGCTCAGTGACTATCACTGTTTGCTGTGCAGATACATGGATTTGGGCCAGTGTCTGTGGGAGTTTGCACATTCTCCCCGTGCTTGCGTGGGTTTTCTCCGGGTGCTCCGGTTACCTCCCACACCCCAAAAACGTGCTCTTAGTGCACGTGTTAATTGGTGTAACAAACTGTCCCGAAATTAGTCGTCCCTCAATCTGGTTATGGTTCCTTTATTGTGGAGTCCAGTAGGCGTGGACAGAGGTCAGAGGTAGAAGAGGGCACTCAGAATGCTGAAATGGCAGCACGGGCTCGTTGGGCTAAGGGTCTGTTTCTTGTGCTGTGTTGTTCTTTGCTCTTTGTTCTTTACAGCGGGCCGGATGGGTGGTGACCTGTAGGGCGGGGCCTGAAGGGCAGGGACTGAAGGCAGCTTGTCCCTTGGGGAGCAGATCTATCCAGGAGGGAGAGGGTGGGGGGGGACTCCCCTGTCACTCTGAATGTGATTGGTGCATAGAGAGGGTGGCCCCGCTGCGGATCAACACGAGAATATTGGGGTCGTAGGCATTCCCGCTGCCACGCTGCACGCTGTCTTTGGGGTGGGCTGGGCCCCACTGCAAAACTGCACGTGATTGGTGTGGGTGAAGGGAGGCAATTAGTGGGCTTGGTGGTGCTGGAGGGGGGCAGCGAGTGGGTGCTGTATCCATTGGGGGGTCCTCATGAAGAACTGCTGCCCCCGGACTATCTAGGGGCAGCTGCTGTGTTGAAGCTAGCTGCAGCAGCAGAGGGCTGACAGATGTCTCTCTCAGACCAGGCAGCTCACTGCTGGCAGCAATTGCACATTTGAAGCAACGTAGGTTTGGAACGTGGTCAATATCTCAGCCAGCGCTGTGAGAGCTGCAAGTGATGGCTTTCTGCTGAGGGTGTCTAACAGCCTTCGAGTTTTTACAGCGCAAAATGAGGCCCTTCGGCCCATTATGTCTGAACTTATCATCAATCATCTATCCAATGCAATCCCATTTTGCAGCACTCGATCCACAGCCCTGTGCGCTCTGGCGTTTGAATGCTGATCAAAACGCTACTTGTTCCTGCTCCTACCATTCTTCAGGCCGTGAGCTCCAGATCCCAGCACCCTGCGGATAGAAACATTTTTCCTCAGATCTACAGAGAAATCTTCCCTTTACCATAAATCCATGTCCTCTGTTATTGACACTCCCAATAAAGGGAAAAAGTTTCTTCCAAACTATGTGCCACAGAATTTGTACCGATCACTCAGATCACCCTGAAACATCCTCTCCATACCCACTACACCCTCTCCCCCACCCACTACACCCTCTCCCCACCCACTACACACACTCCCCCACCCACTACACCCTCCCCCCACCCACTACACCCTCTCCCCACCCACTACACCCTCTCCCCCACCCACTACACCCTCTCCCACACCCACTACACACACTCCCCACCCACTACACCCTCTCCCCCACCCACTACACCCTCTCCCCCACCCACTACACCCTCTCACACACCCACCACACCCTCTCCCCCACCCACTACACCCCCTCCCCACCAACTACACCTCCTCCCCCACCCACTACACCCTCTCCCCCACCCACTACACCCTCTCCCCCACCCACTACACCCTCTCCCCACCCACTACACCCACTCCCCCACCCACCACACCCTCTCCCCCACCCACCACACCCTTCTCCCCCACCCACTACACCCTCTCCCCACCCACAACACCCTCTCCCCCACACACTACACCACTCCCTCACCCACTACACCCTCTCCCCACCAACTGCACCATCTCCCCCACCCACTACACCCCCTCCCCCACCCACTACACCTCCTCCCCCACCCACTACACCCTCTCCCCACCCACTACACCCTCTCCCCCACCCACTACACACTCTCCCCCACCCACTACACCCACTCCCCCACCCACCACACCCTCTCCCCCACCCACCACACCACTCCCCCACCCACTACACCCTCTCCTCCAACCACAACACCCTCTCCCCCACACACTACACCCACTCCCTCACCCACTGCACCCTCTCCCCCACCAACTGCACCATCTCCCCCACCCACTACACCCCCTCCCCCACCCACTACACCCTCTCCCCCACCCACTACACCCTCTCCCCCACCCACTACACCCTCTCCCCCACCCACTAATCCCACTCCCCCACCCACCACACCCTCTCCCCCACCCACCACACCCTCTCCCCCACCCACTACACCCTCTCCCCCACCCACAACACCCTCTCCCCCACACACTACACCCACTCCCTCACCCACTACACCCTCTCCCCCACCAACTGCACCATCTCCCCCACCCACTACACCCCCTCCCCCACCCACTACACCCCCTCCCCCACCCACTACACCCTCTCCCACACCCACTACACCCTCTCCCACACCCACTACCCCCTCTCCCCCACCCACTACACCCACTCCCTCACCCACTACACCCTCTCCCCCACCAACTGCACCATCTCCCCCACCCACTACACCCTCTCCCACACCCACTACACCCTCTCCCCCACCACCTACACCCTCTCCCCCACCAACTACACCCTCTCCCCCACCCACTATACCCTCTCCCCCATCCACTAAACCATCTCCCCCACCCACTACACCCACTCCCTCACCCACTACACCCTCTCCCCCACCAACTGCACCATCTCCCCCACCCACTACAGCCTCTCCCCCACCCACTACACCCTCTCCTCCACACTACACCCTCTCCCTCATCCACTACACCCTCTCCCTCACCGAGTACACGCTCTCCCCCACCAACTACACTCTCCCGCCACCCACTACACCCTCTCCTCCACACACTACACCCTCTCCTCCACCCACTAAACTCCCTCCCCCCACCCACTACACCCTCTCCTCCACCCACTACACCCTCTCACCCATCCACTACACCCTCTCCCTCACCCAGTACACCCTCTCCCTCACCCACTACACACTCCCCTCCACCCACTACACCCTCTCCCCCACCCACTACACCCTCTCCCCCACCCACTACAACCCTCTCTCCCACCCACTACACCCTCCCCCCCACCCACTACACCCTCTCCTTCACACACTACACCCTCTTCTCCATCCACTACGCCCTCTCCCCCACCCACTAAACCCTCTCCCCCACCCACTACACCTTCTCCCCCACCCACTACACCCTCTCCCCCACCTACTAAACCCTCTCCCCCACCCACTACACCTTCTCCCCCACCCACTACACCCTCTCCCCCACCTACTAAACCCTCTCCCCCACCCACTACACCCTCTCCTCCACACTACACCCTCTCCCTCATCCACTACACCCTCTCCCTCACCGAGTATATGCTCTCCCCCACCAACTACACTCTCCCTCCACCCACTACACCCTCTCCTCCACACACTACACCCTCTCCTCCACCCACTAAACTCCCTCCCCCACCCACTACACACTCCCCTCCACCCACTACACCCTCTCCCCCACCCACTACACCCTCTCCCACACCCACTACACTCTCTCTCCCACCCACTACACCCTCTCTCCCACCCACTACAACCTCCCCCCACCCACTACACCCTCCCCCCCACCCACCACACCCTCTCCTCCACACACTACACCCCCTTCTCCATCCACTACACCCTCTCCCCCACCCACTAAACCCTCTCCCCCACCCACGACACCTTCTCCCCCACCCACTACACCCTCTGCCCCACCTACTAAACCCTCTCCCCCACTACACTACACCCTCTCCCTCACCCAGTACACGCTCTCCCCCACCAACTACACCCTCCCTCCACCCACTACACCCTCTCCTCCACCCACTACACCCTCTCCTCCACACACTACACCCTGTCCTCCAGCCACTAAACTCTCTGTCCCACGCACTACACCCTCTCCCTCATCCACTACACCCTCCCCTCCACCCACTACACCCTCTCCCCCACCCACTACACCCTGTCCCCCACCCACTACACCCTCTCCCCCACCCACTTCACCCTCTCCCCCACTCACTACACCCTCTCCCGCACCTACTAAACCCTCTCCCCCACCACTACACCCTCTCCTCCACCCACTACACCCTCTCCCCCATCCACTACACCCTCTCCCTCACCCAGTACACGCTCTCCCCCACCAACTACACCCTCCCTCCACCCACTACACCCTCTCCTCCACCCACTACACCCCCTCCTCCACACACTAAACCCTCTCCTCCACATACTACACCATTTCCTCCACCCACTACACCCCTTCCCCCACCCACTACGCCCTCTCCCCCACCCACTACGCCCTCTCCGCCACCCACTACACCTTCTCCCCCACCCACTACGCCCTCTCCTCCACACACTACACCCTCTTGCCCACCCACTATACCCTCTCGCCCGCCCATTACGCCCCCTGCCCCACCCACTACACCCTCTCCCCCACCCACTACACCCTTTCCCCCACCCTCTACACCCTGTCCTCCACCCACTACAGATAAGAACATAAGAACATAACAAATAGGAGCATGAGTAGGCCATCTAGCCCCTCGAGCATGTCCCGCCATTCAATAAGATCATGGCTGATCTGTCGTGGCTCAGTTTCACATTCCCGCCCTCTCCCCATAACCCTTAATCCCCTCTCTTATCAAAAACCAATCAACCCGCGTCTTAAAAATATTTAGCAAGGCAGCCTCCACCACTTCAACGGGCAGAGAATTCCAGAGATTCACCACCCTTTGAGTGAAGAAGTTCCTCCTCAACTCCGTTCTAAACCGCCCCCCCCCCTTTATCTTGAGGATTTGCCCTCTAGTCCTACTGTCTTTTCTGAGCGGGAAGAGTCTCTCCACCTCTATCCTATCCATCCCATTCATCATCTTATACGTCTCAATGAGATCTCCCCTCATTCTTCTAAACTCTAACGAGTACAAGGCTAGTTCATTCAGCCTCTCCTCATAGCTCAACCCCTCAACTCTGGTATCAGCCTGGTATCAGGTCGTCGTTGGTCCCAGGTATAGTGCCAGAAGATTGGAGGATAGCGAATGTTGTCCCATTGTTTAAGAAGGGGAACAGAGACTTCCCCGGGAATTATAGACCGGTGAGTCTTACTTGTGTTGTGGGCAAGGTTTTAGAAAAAATTATTAGGGATAGGATTGAGAGTTATTTGGAGAGTAATGTATTGATCGGAGATAGTCAGCATGGTTTTGTGGAGGGTAGGTCGTGCCTTACGAACCTTATTGAGTTTTTTGAGAAAGTGACCAAAGAGGTGGATGGGGGTAAGGCAGTTGACGTGGTATATATGGATTTTAGTAAGGCGTTTGATAAGGTTCACCATGGAAGGCTTCTGCAGAAAATGCAGATGTATGGGATTGAGGGTGATTTAGTTAATGGGATCAGGAATTGGCTAGCGGATAGGAGACAGAGGGTGGTGGTTGATGGTAAATATTCATCATGGAGTTCGGTTACGAGTGGTGTGCCTCAGGGATCTGTTTTGGGGCCACTGCTGTTTGCAATTTTTATTAATGATCTGGATGAGGGTATAGTTGGGTGGATTAGTAAATTTGCTGATGAC